>NC_142036.1:2992500-5985000 GCF_982192425.1 Myodes glareolus | reverse complement strand
ATCTATAGTGCCCTCTGCTGGTCCTGAGCATCCTCTAATTGAGGTTGTTTCTGAGCACACAGGGAACTTTCTCACAGTGTCTCCTGTACAGGGCTATGTCTTCAGTGGTCGCAGAACTCAGCTTCAGGGACAACTGATTTCTCAATGTGTCCACTGACACACTGATGGACATTTCAGTGATGGCTCCATACTTTCTTTTTTAATTTTAATTTATTTTTTTAGAAATTATATTTTCTCATTTTACATGTCAAATCCATTTCCCACTCCCTCCCCTCTTTCTGCTCCCTCCATCTCCCTCCACCATTCCACCCCACACCATCCATTCCTCAGAGAGGATAAGGTTTCCTGTGGAGAGTCAACAAAGTCTAATACATTGCTTTGGAGCAGGACCAAGGACCTCCCACTATATGAGCAAAGTATCCATACAGAGATAATGGGTTCCAAAAAGTCAGTGCACAAAGTAGGGATAATTCCTCTCACAGACAGTAGCCCCATAGTCTGCCCCAGTCATACAACTGTTACCTATGTTCAAAAGGCATAGCTTGGTAATAAACTAGTTCCCTCGCCCTCTGGCCAGAGTTTGCAGACTTCCATTAGCTCAGGTAAGCTGTTTCAGTGGTACCCTCATCATGGTCTTGATTTCTTTGCTCATATTCTCATACTCTATCCCTTTATCTGAATTTTGGAAGCTCAGCACAGTGCCCCACTGTGGTTCTCTGTATCTGCTTCCATCAGTTGTTGGATGAAGGTCCTATGATGACATTAAAGATAGTCATCGAACCAGGCAAGGCAAGTTCAGGCACCCTCTCCACTATTGCTTAGGGTCTTAGCTGTGGTCATCCTGTGGATTTCTGGAAATTTCTCTAGTGCTAGGTTCTTGTTAGCCCCATAATGTCTCTCTCAATCAAGATAACACTTACGTGTTCTCTGTCTCTGTCCTTCCTCCATCTTGAACATTCCTCTAGTTCTCCTCCCTGCTTCCCTTCTCCCCTACTGCCTTACTTTCTCCCCTACCCCCATGCTTCCAATTTTCTCAAGAGATCTTGTCTATTTCCCCTTTCCTGGGGGAATCTATGTATGTTTCACTTAGGGTTCTCCTTGTTACTTAGCTTCTCTAGAGTTATGGACTATAGGCTCCTTATCCTTTGCTTTAAAGATAGTATTCACCTATGAAAGGGATCATACCATGCTCATCTTTCTGGGTCTGGGTTACCTCACTCAGGATGGGTTTGTCTTCTTCCATCCATTTTCATGCAGATTTCATGAGATCATGGTTTTTTTTTTCTACCACTGGTACATTGTGTAAATGTACCATGTTTTGTTTATTCATTCTTCAGTTGAGGGGCATCTAGGTTGCTTCCAGGTTCAGACTATTATGAATAAAGCTGCTAGTTGAACAAATGTCCTTGTAGTATAATTGAGCATTCTTTGGGTATATGCCTAAGAGTGGTATTACTGGGTCTTGTGGTAGGTTGATCCCCAATTTTCTGAGAAACTGCCATGCTGATTTCCAGAGTGGTTGTACAAGTTTGCATTCCCACCAGCAACGGAGGAGTGTTCCCTTTACTCCACATCCTTTCCAGCATAGGCTATCATTGCTGTTTTTTTTTACCTTAGCCATTCTGACAGGTATAAGATTGTATCTCAGAGTAGTTTTGATTTGCATTCCCCTGATGGCTAAGGATGTTGAACATTTTCTTAAGTGTCTTTTGGCCATTTGAGACTCTTCTGTTGAGAATTCTCTGTTTAGTTCTATACCCTATTTTCTAATTGGGTTATTTGGAATTTTGATATCTAATTTCTTGAGTTCTTTACATATTTTGGAGCTCAGTCCTCTGTTTGAACGTGGTATTGGTGAAGATCTTCTCCCATTCATTAGGCTGCCTTTCTGCCTTATTTACTGTGTCTTTTGCTTTCCAGAAACTTCTCAGTTTCAGGAGGTCCCATTTATTTATTGTTCTCAGTGTCTGTGCCACTGGTGTTATATTTAGGAAATGGTCTCCTGTGCCTATGCATTGAAGGCTATTTCCCACTTTCTGCTGTAGGAAAATCCTTGAGCCAGTAGCCTTTAAGTTACCCGCCCATTTGGACATGGCCTCTTATAATATAAATGCCAATGTAAAGTGTGCCCTCTCTCACTTTTCTGGGTGCTGGATTCCATTGCTGTTCCCCATCTGAGCAGAGGACTATGATCCGCTTAAAAAAAATAACCCTTTATTATACTCAATTCTGAGCTAGTGTGGGATTTCTATTTAGTGTCCAACTTCATCTGCAGTGCCAACATGTGCTAGCTAAATCCACATAAAACCTGAGAGGGCTTGGAAAGGAATTCTAGACACACACAAAAAAAACAAAGTTTACTGACTCCCCATGAGAAGCCTTATCCTCTCTGAGGAGTGGGTGGGGAGTGGGGTGGGAGGAAAGAAGGTGGGAGGAGCGGGAGGAGGAGAGAAGTGGGTACTGGGATAGGTATGTACAATGAGAAAAGATTGTTTTAAAAATAAGTAAATAAGAAAAAAATTCCCTCAAAACAAAAAAAGCATTGTGAAATTTACAAGCAAATGGATGGAATTAGAAAAAAAAAATCATCCTGAGTGAGGTAACCCAGACCCTGAAAGATAATAGAGTATTTATTCACTTATATTTGCATAATGACTGTTAAATAAATGATAACCAAGCTATAATCTGTAGACTTAGAGAGGTTTGGTCTAGAGGAAGGACTAGGAAAGACACGTGGATCTCACTGGGAGGGGGAAATAGAACAGATTTTATAGGTAGATGGAACAGGGAGAAAGTGAATGGAAGGATCAGATAGGAAGGGGGGAGATTGGTTTGGGGAGGGAAAGTGGAGAAAGACAGATAAAACTGGAGGGCATCTGAGGAGTATGCATCTGAGGAGTATGGAACCTAGTACAGTGGAAACTTTCTAAAATATATGAAAGCAATCCTAATGAAGTCTCCAAATAATAAGAGAACCAGAGTCCCAATTGGCCAGCTCTTGCTACCAAACAAACCTTTCAGTACAGGACTAGGTTACCTCCAATTAAGTTATTGGCAAAAGAGGTCCCACAGAAGTCCTGAAACAATCCAGGCTGTTGCCAAGACAATAAGTTTCTCTCCACAAACTGACAGCAAGGCCCCACTGCTGAAGACAAAACCCACATTGAGCATGGAGACATCTAGCTGGAATCTACATAGAAACTTCACACCTATGTTGCCTGCAAAACATGCTAGGGCAAGGGTGACACAAAGATTTACCAAAGTCTGATTTGATTGACTCTTAAGGATATTCTGCTGTATTTGTAGATCAGTACTTTTAGTCAGCTATCATCAAAGAAACTTCCTTCTGTAGACAATGGGAACAAATATAGAAACCCCACAGCCTGACATTACACACAGAGAGAAATCTTGGAACACACAGTTCTAAATGGGATGTTGTAGCGTGAATTCTAATTGATCTTAATAATAAAAACCCGGAGTCAGATATCGGTGTAAATGCTAAAATATCAGAGAAGCAGAGCAGCCAGATGCTCTACCTCTACCGAATCCTCAGACCAAAGTGGGCAAGATTCTATCTCCACAAATCCTCACACTGAAGGCTCTGAGCTCCTGCCTCTTCCCGCCTTTTATTCTTCTCTCCACCTAGCAACATCCCTTCCTGTCTCTACCATCCCTTCCTGTCTCTACCATAAAATGTTATGGATTTGTGCATAACATTTAGCACTTGGATAAGATCCGTGGTCTAGCATAGGCAGCTCTTTTAATTTCTTAAAGTGAGCAAACTCTAGAACATTTTAAATTGAACCTCTCCCTCTCATTGTTTGTACAAGACCTCGCTAACTTGGGAATGCCTTTCTATCTCAAAACCCTGGAGGCAGTCTCCATTAGATCAGAGTCCAAACAATTTCTAGGGATCGGAAAAATAATTGTCTGTGTTCTCTGCACTTGTGGATCTTTATGTGTATACATGTACAACTGACGGCTTACACGGCATTACACAGGAGGTGTCCCTGGGAACTAAATTTTGAAAAGGCCCCCTCTACAACAGCTTCAGTCTAAAACTTGTCACGGGGGGGTGGGGGGCGTACTCATTCTGGTGTCTGGTGTCATTGGTGCTTTCTGATGTCAATCAAAGCCTGTGGGCAGTCGCTTTGGTCGAGGTGGTGTTGTTTGAGAAACTGTCAATGAAGCTGACGAAGAGAAGGGGCGGGCCTTGACAATCTCGCGAGCCTATGCTTATCTCCGGCCTTTGTGTTTGAAAATGTCGTAGGGTGGTCCCCAGCCTTTGGAAGCCTGGGGATCCTGATGAAATCGTGAGCTTCGGGTGCTGGAAATGCAAGAGGACCGTGGAGATGGTGAGCACTGGTGGCGAGGCTGCTCGGAGGGTTAGGTAGGAGGGATTCTGCACTCCCAGGGGCGCCGGGCCAGGTCCCCTTGGCCTAGGGCGGAGCTGACGGGCTGCGCGAACCTAGTGTCCTCCGGTGCCCTGGAAGGGAGGAGCTGGGCAGAAACACGGAGTTTGCTTCCAGTCCCGTCCCCTGCTGCGGCCTCTCTGTGTCTGCAGCCAGCTTCGCAGACTGCTGGAGATGGTCTGAAGGAGCATCAGAAAATCCAGTTCCGTGGCGGAGGTTCCTGCCGGAGAGCAGCTGAGCTCCAGATTTATCCTCCTCCCAAAGTTTTCCCTTGAGCTTTCTGAATGTACCGGAAGTAGGAGCTCAGATCCAAAATCCTTTCCGCAGCCTTCGGGATCCTAGGTCTGGTAATTAAATCCTAAATCCCAAATATGTGTGTCATTCCCAAACAGTATTGTCAATTGATTTATTTGTGTGTATTTTATCAGACAGCTTTTGTCATTATTTTCTCGGATAATAAATGGTACTTTATTATAGATAATAAATGGTTCTAAAGTTTTTTATGTTAGTATATATTAATTATACATGGCAATGGGTGGTGTCATTATGACATTGTCATACATGCTAATGTATTTTTTTATTTGTTTATAAAAATTTCCACTTCCTCCCCTCCTCCCCATACCCTCCCATTCCCCCCACTCCCTCTCCTCCTCCCTCTCCAGTCCAAAGAGCAGTCAGGGTTTCCTGCCCTGTGGGATGTTCAAGTTCCTCCCCCCTCCCTCCAGGTCTAGGAAGGTGAGTATCCAAACAGACTAGGATCCCAAACAGCCAGTACATGCAGACGAAACAAGACCCAGTGCCATTGTCAATGGCTTCTCAGTCAGCGAGAATCCGGTTTGATCACATGCTCGTTCAGTCCCAGTCCAGCTGGCCTTGGTGAGCTCTCATTCGATCAGTCCCCTTGTATCAGTGGGTGAATGCACCCCTCGCGGGCCTGATTTCCTTTTTCATGTTCTTCCTCCTTCTGCTCCTCATTTGGACCTTGGGGGGCTCAGTCCGGTGCTCCAATGTGGGTCTCCGTCTATATCGCCATCCATCGTCTGATGAAGGTTCCCTCTGGTCCTGCCTATCTTGCTCCATGCTAATGTATTTTGAACATATCCTCCATCACTTCTCTCCTGTCCTCCTCCCACTAGTCCCCTCTTCCCCAGTAGTTCTACTTTCATCTATTTTTTGGTGAACCAGTGAGCTTCATTAGGGTTATTTACTGAGAGATTATTTACCGGAGCCAGGGCATTTAATTAGTGGCCACACTAGTAGAGAAAATATCTCAATCCCTTATCAACTGTAACCTGCCCCCAAATCCTCAGGGAGTGGCCAGGCCTCATGGCCCCTCCCCCACAAAGGATTGACAGGTCCAGTCTTGTGCGGGTCCTTCTGCCTTTAATCACATCCACTGACATCTTGGGTGCAAGGGTCGTGTCATGCATGTGGCATAACTTGAGCTTGGTATTTTGTGGGATCTGTCGTTTGTTGGTTGGTTTGTTAGCAGTTCCCCTTTCAACACCTTTTTTAAAGAAAGTCTTTCTTGTTGTTGTTTTGATTTGATTTTGTGATCTCTTTTTGTCTTCTAGGCAGTCTTCTCACAGTGTTTTTGGATTGAGTTTTCCCCCTGGAGAGTTTCCATGGTGATGTGTCCATGCTCTGTGGTTTGGTTATTTCCTGCACCTGGGCTTGGCACCGTGCGTCCACGGCTGCTTTGTGCTAGCGCATATTGACCACTGTGTCCTCTCCTTAGAAAACAGGCTGAGGTGGGGGTGCAGTGAGGGAGCAGCTGGATGCCCTGAGCCTGGAAGATTTTGATCTAAGAGGCCCTTTTGCTGTTCGCATGTCTTGACTACTGAGGACTGTGTTGGCATTGTGGTGGGGAAGTCATTTCTTCAACACTGTGGCTTTAATCCGTTTGTAACTACTTAGGTTATATGGTCATTCTGTTTCATGGTTTTGTTTTTTTTTAACAGCTGCCCTGAATTTATATTTTAAACAATTGTATCCCAAGGGTTCCTTTCTAAAACACCCATGGCCACTGGAACTCTTTTTTTTATTTATTCTCTCATATGTGACATCTGTAGTTGCCCCTCCCTCCTCTCCTCTCTCCCTCTGACCTCCCTTCTCCCCAAGATCACTCCTCCTCTGTTTCCCTTCTGAAAAGAGCAGGCCTCCCAGAAATATCAGCAGAACATGGCATAGCAAGTTACAGTAAGGCCAGGCACATACCCTCATATCAAGGGCGAGATGAGGCCATTCAATAGGAGGAAAAGGTCCCAAAAGAAGGCAGCAGAGTCAGAGACAGCCCTGCCCCCACTGTTAGGAGTCCCACAAGGACAGCAAGCTACACAACCATAACATGTGTGCAGCAGAAGGCCTAGATCAAGTTCATAGAAGCTCCCTGATTGTCACTTCAGTCTCTGAGCCTCTATGAACCTTGGTTAGTTGATTCTGTGGGCCATGGAACTCTTAAAGCTGGCCTGTCACCTGTCAGCTGTGTATTGAGTCACTAGTTCAGGTGATTAGAACCCATGGCATCAGGTGGCCACTGGTGGAATGCGCTCTAAAACTTCTTCCTGGAATAAACAGCAGTCAGTGCTTTTGAAAGTTGTAGGCCATGGAAAATTGGTCCGTCAGTTTAAGCCAGAAGAATTACATGTGCTTAGTTCTCTTTCACCCAGAGCCTGGAGGTTCAGGATATAGCCCAATGGAAGGTGTTGACTTGGGTCCTTCATTGTATGAAGAAACTGCTTCCAGGAAGAATTGGTAGACCTGGAGTCTGTACTGTGTAGCCAGCTTGAGGAGAGGGCCTGGGGAGTAGGAAGATCATACTCAGTCTTCCAGAAACCTGTTATTGAGGAGGACAGGAAATTTTAGGACTCAAGCATGCCTGGTCTACATGTGAGCTCATTCAGATGTCTGACACAAGCGCTGCCTTAACTTGGGGGTCCTAGTCCCTGAAGACGCCCTTCCTTGATGTCAGCCCTGGAAGCGTCTTTCAAAACCTACATATTTGTTGCATTTCTTTTCCTTGGCAGATGAACAAAAGTGAGATTAAAACCGAGATGGGGCACCATGAGCACAGTAAAACAAGGGTTCCACTGGACCTTGCGTTATAAACCAGTGAATCCACTGAGCCTACTTATAGAACTATGAATTGCAAAACTGCTGTACAACCGAGAAGTCTTAGCCCAGAAAGTGTGTCCAAAACAGAAAAGCTGCTTCATGGAATCCCATCTTAACTTTTCCATTCCCATATATTCTAGCACCTTCCGTGGTCTTTTGCAACTGGGAGGCAAGAGAATGAGGTAGGTGGAATCCTAAAATTGAGTACTGTGACTCTCCCAGCTTGTTCTATCTCTTAGGGCGTAAGAACAGCCACATTGCCATTGCCGTAGACCGCTGTGTTTCTTACTCTTTCTTGTCATGCCTGCCTGGCCACCACTGACTTAGTCTTCATTATCTCTGTCCTGCACTGTGATAGTGGAAGAGATTGTTTTATGCCGTGAGGGAAAGCCACAAACACCCTCCCCTCTTAACTTTACCGCTCATGTGGATTTTCCATAAGACACTTGGACTGCTGGAGCCGTGGGCTTGCTCAGCAGCTCTCTGAGACTTCGGCGTTAGCTTCCTGAGCTGTGCTGTTCCCCTCAGGGTTCTTGAATTCTTCCATCAGCTTCAGAGTCACAGTCAGTTCTACTTACTGTGCACTCTGTGGCCTGGGGTTGAGCTCCTGACAGCAGCAGTGGGGAACTCGCCAGCAAGGGGAGGCAGACATGGGTAAAGCAGGATGTAGACTTCCCCCTAGACTTATAAGTCCGGAGGACTCCCTTTCTGGAATACATCTATCTTTGTTGAGATAGGGGTTGTAACTGTCTATTTTGTATCCAAACTCAACGTGTGTGGTGTATCTGAGCCGTGTTCTGATCTAGGCCTACATCTTAGTCAATGAAGAACTGAAGAAACACTAATAAAATGTCTGTTTGCTTGAGAATTTACCGTGTGGGGATGGCCTTGATACCATTGTAGGATCCAGCTGAGTAAACTAGAAGC
Organism: Myodes glareolus; assembly: GCF_982192425.1. Taxonomy (NCBI): domain Eukaryota; kingdom Metazoa; phylum Chordata; class Mammalia; order Rodentia; family Cricetidae; genus Myodes; species Myodes glareolus. The sequence continues at coordinate 5,976,547 of NC_142036.1, read as the reverse complement.
TTCTTGGGAATCCCTGCTTCTTCCAATGAACCTCCACAAATTGAGCCACCTCTCCCTATTCATGAGAGCGGTTTGTCAGAAACATGGATGGACACATTGAATGATAGATTTACAAAATAAGCTAATTAGCTGCATCTACCTGGCCGTCTCATATTCCTTAATAACTGCCATTAGCAATTACAGGTTCTTTTATAATGTGAATTATTATTATTATAATTGTATGTATGTAGATAGATAAATTCTTTTATAATATGAATTACTAGCATAATTGTATGTATGTAGATAGATAGACAGACAGATTGAATGCTGATTTTTAGCCCTTCTGTAACCATTATGTAATCTTATCTATCTACCTACCTTATCATTATCTGTCTGTCTATCTGTCTAGGAACTTTATTGGAGCCAGAGACAAAAAGCTGATATATATTAAAAGACCATGAAGTATTAGCAGCAATGGAGTACAGGCAGGAAACAGTTCATGCTGGTTTTTGTAGCAGAGGAGGAATTCTCAGAGATCTCTAGTAAATCTGGGATACTTTATAACAGAAAGGAATTTCTCATTGAGCAAGCTTAGAATTTGTTAGGAAGAGGTTTTCACATAGATTTGAGTGTGAAGGTAAATAGAAACAGGTTCTCTGAAGTGGGAAGATACATCCTTGTATGGATGTAGAATTCTTTACCATCTCAAATAATTATTGTCCGCTACACAGTTGTAAGTTCAACATTCTGAACTTGCATCTCAGGGTTGCTGAAGAAAAGATCTTGGGCTAGTTCCTGATGTGCAGTGGATGACGTTGTAGTTTGTGAAGCAGAACCCTTAGGCATGGGGATTGCCTGAGTTCAAGTGTTTTTAAGTGAATAAAAGTTAATAGTCTTGTGAAATTCTCAAAGACTCCTGGAAAGGTCTCAGGCCCTATTTGAAGGTTGGCTGTATTTAGGTCTTCAACATTGTTCATTGCTGTTTCGATATTTTATTTGAAGTATTCGTGTATAGAAGGAATTGTGTTCATAGAAAATTTTATTTTGTTGGAATTTGTGGCTTTTATCTGAGCAGAGACATCAAGCAGACACCATGAGAGGCTCCTTTGGCTTTCCTTGCTCCCTCAATTTCCTCTTCTTTTCAGATTGATATTAGTGAATCCCGTAGCAGAACTGCTGGAGAAACCAAAGAACCCTGCTGTGGAGACATGGCTCCTTTTTGCTAAGAAGCAGGATTATGCACGAGACCGACTTGAGTGGTCTTGTCATGGAGTAGGGACCATAGAGAACAGAAACCTGTTAATCACCTGGGATTCTTTGGTGGTCCCTTGACACCTATACTGATTCCACCCCAGTGTTAGTTGTTTTTTTGTTGGGTTCCAGGTGAAGGTGTATTATGCTGGTTGATCTTGATTTCTACTTTAGTTGGGCCTGGTTTTTCTGATATACTATTGCTATGTTTATAGGGCAGTATAATTTATAATCTACCTTATTAAATTTGTAGTTGATAACCTGGACTCATAGGTAGTTCACAGAGTCTGAACTACATCCAGGGAGCCTGCCTGGGACCAACCTAGACAATCTACATATGTGTGACACTTGCATTGCTTGACCTACTTGCGAGACTCCTCGTGGGAGCAGGGGCTGTTCCTAATACTTTAGCTGACTTTTGGGAACCTATTTCTCATACTGGGTTGCCTTGCCCAGCCTTAACACAAGGGGAGGTGCTTAGTCCTACCGAAACTTAATATGCTATGTTTTATTGATATACATGGAGGGCCTGCCCCTTTCTGAACAGAAATGGAAGAAGAGTGAATTGGGAATGTGGGTAGAGGGAGGGTAGGGGAAGGGGATGGGAGGAAAAGGAGTGGAAACTGGTCGGAATGTAAAATAAATAAATTTAATATGAATAGTTATCAGTCTTTGCTTCATGGTTGGTGTACAGATGAACTGCAGAGTCATTTTGCTTGTCTGTTTTCACACAAAGTGGAGCCACTCAGAGCAAGACAGAACTTGGAAGCCTTTATTTTACATATTATGTAGTGACTTGTAGCAGCTTGATGCCCATGCCTTGCCTCTAGACTGCAGGAGCCTCACCTCCTAAAGTAGCAGGTCTTTACCCTGGGGGAATTCCATTCTCGTGGACCAGCCCACCTCCTGATTGTACACATACGTACATTGCTATAACCGTGCCATCACTGGATAGTCAATACAGGAAGGCTTCTGTTTCTCCTCCTCTTCTCAGTCCTTTCCTTCCCTTCCCATCTTTTAAATTTTTATTTGTTTGTTTGTTTGTTGTTTTTGTTCCAGAGTTGGCGAGGAGTTCTTTGCAGAGTATCAGATGGAAATAAGATCTACCATCCCTCTATTCGTGTTCTTACATTCTCTTTCAGTGGTAATTCTGAGTTTCTGAAAGGCAGGGAAGATGATTAGATCTTCATGAGTTTGCTCATTTTCTTCTCAGCTTATTTTGCATTGTATTTTGGGGTCTTTTAAGAGGATTCATGGGAAGCAAAAATGAATAAATTTCAGCCTCTGAGAACTATACCTTTCAGAAATAAAATTAGACATTTTAATATATGTGGATAAAAATATGGCTTTAGTGCCATCTACTTTCAGTGGCCATTGGCCTCTCTTTTCTGGCGTGGTGACTAAAGACATAATGTTACACAGGTGTGCGTGAAGCCAGAGTTCATGCTGAATTCTCACAGCATGTGTCGTTAAGCCAAGCCTTTGTTGGTCTCATGTACAGAAGAGTGGGGGTTTCACACCTTCCTGTTTTCCAGTTGTATTTGGTGGTGCACGCCTTTAGTCCCGGCCCTCGGGAGGCAGAGGCAGGTGAATCTCTGTGAGTTCGAGGCCAACCTGGTCTACAGAACGAGTTCCAGGATAGGCTCCAAAGCTACAGAGAAACCTTTCTTGAAAAACCAAAAAAGAAAAAAGAGTATGGTCACGGCTTCTGGAAGTTCCTATTTGCTTCATAAATAAAATATGTGTACAGGTCTTTACCTGGTAACACAGACTGTTTGGAATTATATTTAAGGCAAACTTACGTTTTGGTATCATTCTTGGTTTTGTCCCCAAACCCCAATGCTTCTTTTTTTTTTTATTCTACACATTGGATGTAATAGCATTTGTCCTCTTTTATAGTCTGTCAGAACATTTAAATTAAATAATGAATTTATCAGGAGACTTTATTTGTGCTTGCTCCTTGTAAACAATTATCTTAGTTCATTTTTTATTGCTGTGGTAAAACACCATATCAAAAGCCTGTAGAGAAAAAGGATTTATTTCAGGTTGTAGTAGGACAGGAGCCGAGGCAGGAGGAAGCTGTAAGTGCGAACCGTAGCAGGAGCCTTGGAGGAGTGCTGCTTACTGGCTTGCTCAGTTTGCTGTCTTTATGACTCAGAACTCCCAGCTCAAAAGTGGCAACATTGCACAGTGGGCTGAACCTTTCCGCATCAATCGAGAAAATACTCCTACAGACTTGCCTCCAGACCAATTGTATGAAAGCATTTTCTCAGTCGAAGTTGAGTCTTTCCAGATAACCCAGCTGGTGTCAGCCAGCACAGCTTTCCTTCTTCCCCTGTGAGTACGTATTCCTTTATTCACAGGGAGTGGTGCTGGAGTCCCTGTGTTCTTTCATCTTTCCTAAAACTTTTCTGTCACATTCTCCTGTTAATTTGTTTGCATGACAACTGTTTTTGTCTTTTGTTAAAAAATACTACCTCCAACCCGGGACATAGACATGGGAAGTAGTAGGGAGGGACTTAGAAAGATTCACAGGACACGAATTTTAGATTGAGGAAGGAGAGAGAGAGGAGGTCACTGGTCACTTCTCTGAGCAATCATTCCCCCCCAAAAAATAACCCCTACTACCTTCATATATTAATTGCCTTCCTTTGCACCCACTACACATCCTTTCTCTAAGGTTATGTTTTATATTTCTTTTGTATAATTTCATGGGCTTTTCTGAATTTCCATGCAGTTCACTTAACCATTGTCTTCCTCCTGGCTTCCAGTTTTCTTAGATAAAAATCTTACAACACAGGAAAGAGCATTCATTTTACAGCTATATCCTCAGAACCCTATTTCATCACCCTGGGATCCAAGGCTCCATTTCAGAGTCTTTCCCTGGTTCACAGAGATTGTGAAGATGCTGTTCTTTGTGAACTGTTAATGAAGCAGGCTCCCTGCGTGCCCTCATTTCTTCTTTAGAATATTATTGCCAAGCAACTCTACTCTTCCATGAATTTAATACTTGTTCCTTTTGAGTGACGTTTTTTGTTTTTGTGGCTTAAAATAAGTAGGCAGTAAGAGATAATTTGGCATAAATTTCACTATACCACCGTCAATCTCATTGTACCTCACTGATACCTGGCCTGGGCATTCCCCCTTCCCTGAGACTGGAAGTGGATACTGAGTATGTAATTTCCTGTATACATTTGTGACCCAGTGTTCAAAAGGAAGATGCTTGGAGAGTCGCTGGCCCGAAGGGAAGAAGATGACTGTGCCAGACGCTAGGATCCTGGTTCTGCCAAAACGCAGAGGTCCTCTTGTAAGGAGTAATGCTGGTGTAGAAGGTCTGGAAACTTGTCATAATGGTGCCATTCAACCAGGGATTTGATCCCATCTCCTGTCATCAGACTGATGGGAGTAGGGTCTGCAGATCGATCTGGAGGAGTCTCTGTTAGCTTCGCTGGACTCTTGTCTCTCTCAGTCTGCTGGAACGTCAACAGTTGTCCAGATTCCCAGAGACAACTAAGTACTGAGCACCATGTAGTGATGTGAAGCTTGTACCAAGCTAACGTAGCGTGACAGTGAAAGGAATAGGTCATTGCATAGTTATCTCCAGTTAGGGGATCTGAGTGTTGCAGGTGAAGTTTGGCCCTAGCACCCCTCTATAATGTATTGTGGGGCTGCAACAGTAGCTGAGATGTTTGATGTGGTAGTTCGAATGGTGATGTGCCCCCAAGGGCTCACATATTTACATGCTTAGGCCTACTTAATGAACTATTTGGAAGGATTAGGACATTGCTCTCAGCTACTTCTCCAGCACCATGCCTGCCCACCTACCTACCGCCATGCTCCCTGCCCACCCACCTACCGCCGTGCTCCCTGCTGTGTTAATAATGGGCTAAGCCTCTGAAACAGCCAGTAAGCCCTCAATTGGATGCTTTCTTTTATGAGTTTCCTTGGTCATGGTGTCTCTTCACAACATTAGAGCACTGATGAAGACAGCTGGGCATGCTGACCCTGCACCATTGCTATTGGGTGCACCAATGTCACATTAACAACGAATAGAAATTTCTTCTTAGAATACTTTACCAGGAGGAAGCCCAAATTTGAATTTCTTTCTCTCCCTGTATCTTCCATATATGGTTACTGTACTGCTGTGTGTGTCTGATATGTGTCTGTTGTCTGTCTGCCCATGTTGCCTGTGTGTTCTGTGTGAGTGATGTCCTCGTTGCCTGCCTGTGTCTATCCCTAACAAAGGGCTTTGTATTGGACAGCATAGAAAACATGATTTGGAGGCTGGAGAGCTGGATAAAAGAGCACAGGCTGCTCTTCAGAGAGCCCAGGATAGACTTTCAGCACCCGAGTGGCGTTCACACTGTAACTTCAGCCCAGGGGATCTGATGACCAATCCCGACACATACACATAAAATAATTTTTTCAAAAAAGAATGAAAACATGATATGGGAAAGGAATGGGGAATACTTTTTACTGGTAACTTTAGCAGAGTTTTAAAAAGGAAGAAGTTACTGTACTGAACCCAACTGACTTAAAATAGAGCTCAAAACCACTAACAGAGTTTCTCATCATGTGTCCATGAGGTGCTTCCAACATTGATATTTGTTTTGTTTACGGCTTCTTCCAACCTGCTGGATGCTTTCAGCAAAAGATCACAACACACCTATGCACACAAAAATTATTATGGATCAAGGATGTGAGGAATACATAATATTAAAACTATGCATTCAGCTTAGGATATAAAAGCTGATAATGTAAAATACAAGGCCTGGAAAGGCTGGTTGCCTTGTTTTCATAAAGACGGGGTAAATTTAAACAGGCTGAGTACACATCAGGGTATCAAGTTGAACTTATACCCTTAAATCACCACTTCTCAAGGCTTATTACTGACTTGCTTGCAAGAAGTTTAGTCTCTTTGAAGGTAAGATATATTTTCCAGAAAAATATTTTAGTACAATTAGGCACAGCTGTGTCTCCCCCAGATTGTGTGATTTCCACAAGAAATGTCATCAAGGGAGAATCCGTGTGTGTTGACTCTCACCAACCTATGCATATCTGTCTGCAACACCTGGAATCTGATCTGAAGACCGGAAAGAAGCCGGGAGGGAGTGTGGGACAGGACATGGCTGTGGTCTAACGCTGTAGACAGCCTTACTTCAGTTTCAGTGTGCTTTTCTGCTTAAATGTAACAAACCAGTGATCCAAGGAAGGTTGTTTGAGTTCAGAAAAATATGTAAATAATGATCAGTAAGCACATAGTGAATAGTGACAGAACAACCTTTTCCAGAACTTTCTCAGGACAGACTCATTTAAACAATGCTTGGCACTTACTATAGATTTTATCTGGGAAACCGCAAAAGCAAGGCAGAAGGCCATACCAAGATTCAGGGTACAATGACCAGGTAGGTTCTATAGCTGTGTTCTGACGTCCAACAAGATTAGTCTTATACTTGGATATAAATGTCACAGAAAGCATGAAATCACATCTAAAAACAGTCCAGGGAACAAGATGCACCTGAGGTCAAGGCCCTCTGCTCTGCCTTTCTTCCCAGAGCCTCACAGCTCCCAAGGCATTGTTCACCATGGGCCATTCTTCTGACCTATTGTCCTCTATATATGGGGCGTATAGGTTTTCTGTGGGTGGTGTTGAGGTTCTAGCTGACTTGCTAATTTCAACATAAGCATGACCCATTTGGGTTCTTTGAAATTAATGAAAGCAAAACAATCTCAAATCTAAGAATCTGTTCCCCCAGCCTATCTCTTTCAGCTGACACACTAAGCCCTACATGTCCTTTCTAACTCTTCGTTTATTATTGTGTCATAAGTAAGTAGAATATAAGAAAGCATTTATAAATCCAAAATAGAGGAGAAACCAAAATATTTTTGGTTTTAGTGCTTATTAATTATAATTTATTCTCTTTTCTACCATGAATTTGCTAGACTTCTTGGGGGAAAGAATTTCAGATGTAATTGAGTCTTAGCAGTAGCTACGGGATCAAGAATAGAGAAGCTCTTTCCTTCAGATTCATCAGGCGAGTGAGGGATCTTTGCATCACAAACCTTCACGAGAGCATTCTCGGAAGATTGGTGATGGTCACTCTGCTTAGCTGTTCTCTGTACTTGGTGATTTTTTTAGAGTTAACTTTGCAAATCCTATTCGTTTACACATATGATGAATTTTTATAGAATTATTTCTGTTTTACCATTACAAAAAGTTTTATATTCTCTGAAAAGGATAGAATAACATTATTTTCATTTTGAGATATGAAATTTAAGTGCTTCAAAAGTTTGTTAATTGCTATTAACACTGAGTATTTTGAATGGTTTGTTGCAACACTGAGTATTCTGTCATTTAAAACTGTGGATATACTTAGAAAGCAGAAATCTGAGGTTCAGTACTTGAAGCTAAGGAATCCCAGGGAAAAAAGACAGATTCCTAGGGGAGTGTGTCTCCGGTTAGGGACTGTGGAGCCCTGCATTCAGGACTTGCAAACCTTTGCTTCTCCGCCTTTCTTACTTCTGCTTAGTGTCATTCTGCTTGTTGTTATTTTAAGCTACTAACTTTTCTTCTAAGTATAGAACATGTTTTGGAATATTAAATATACATGGTGCAGTGAGTTTTCATTTTATTCCACCTCAATATCACATATACGCACTTTATCACTATTTTTAGCGAAAGAAACAGCAATAATATATTTCCAAGTGTGTTCAAATTAATGCGTGTAATATACAACAATAAATAACTAAAAAGCTATGGCTTTTATTGTAGCTTTATATCCTTAAATATGTTCTCAGTGATGGTGTATTTTAAAATAGAATCTTCTTTAAATAGGATATAATTCAGATTTGCACAAGTTGGCCTCTAGCAGCATTGAGTTAAGGATGACCTTTAATTTACATTCTCCTGCCTTCACCTCCCAAGTTCTGGGGTTAAAGGTCACACACACACACACACACACACACACACACACACACACACACACACACACACACTTCTGGGTAAAACAATGCCAGGAAGTCAGCCCAAAGCTGTGTGTATGCTAGGCACACTCAACAGACTGAACTACATCTCCAGACCCATTTTCTAATGTTTGACATTAACATTCTACTCGTGTGTGTGTGTGTGTGTGTGTGTGTGTGTGTGTGTGTGTGTGTTTGAATCTGTCCTCAGAAGGAGCCCAGGGCCTTATATGTAATAGCCAACAACCTGTCACTGGGAAATGCACACAGCCATAGTGTATTGTTTTGAATTTATAGCTACCATTTTTATGTGTAGAAATAAAATATAAATATTATTTGATCAGTTTTGTTTTGCTTCCTTCTTAACACATTTCATTCCCAATCTCACATGGAAACTGCTTGAAGGTTATTTTAGTTATTTTAACTTTGTTTCCATGTGAATCTTGGAACAGGGACATTTGGTCAGAACCTAGGCTTGACCTTTTGCTATGTATTTGAAAACTGATGTAGAAAAAAAGAAACATAAAATCATTCCCATTGAAGATAGTTTTAAATAATCAAAAAGATTATTCTTGCTTTACTTCCTATTATAATAGAATGCATAATTACTCTGAAAGTCAAATTTACCAGTGAATTCCTCCACTAGTGTTCCGCTTCATGGTTGCTAATGAGCAGCCCTTGGACACTGGCATCAGCATCTCTACTGAGCCATGTCCTCAGAAACCCCGACTCCACTCCAGAACTCCCAAATCAGAATCGTCATCCGTGTAATTTACCATGACTTTCTCATCTAAGAAATATACACAATGTTGTATATAGTAGTTTATATAGTGCATATTTTGATGGTAATGTTTTACTTTGGCATGTTAAAGGTCATAAAGTTAGAGTGTTTACACTGGTTTAGCAGAGCTATGTCATACCTAAACTCGGTTAGGTAAGATGTAGAATATTAATGTGATATAAAACGCGCCTTACTGAATAATTTGAACTGCCTGTGTCATCCCCAGTTCTAACTCTCTTCTTGGGTGATACTAAAACTCTGATCAGATTGCTATTTATTTCTTTTGTTCATTTTTATTTCAGGACCAGTTGACGTTCAGCGATGTGGCCATTGATTTCTCTGAAGATGAGTGGGAATGCCTGGACCCTCCTCAGCAGAATCTGTATAGGGATGTGATGTTAGAGAACTACAGAAACCTGGTCTCTGTGGGTGAGGACAGAATCCCGGCAGAGCTCCCAACACACTGCCAGCATTTAACGTCTTTCCTTTCAAAAATGCCTGCTGTGGCTGTGCTTTTAATGACCAGTGCAGATCTGTGCTTTACAGAACAGTTGTAGGCATAGAGTGTTCCCATTTCTTTTTGTCATTGCCCCTTTCCTCTTTCTGTAGACCATGTACAGCCTAACATTAGTTTAGTGGTGACCGCATCATTGCTATGGCATGTCACATTCTGGTCCACATCTCCTCTTCAGCTTCAATTTGATTATAGTCAGAAGTTGAGCTCAGTATTTGCAAACTGGAAATATGGTCTCATATGTCTTTTGGGACTCAAACTTGGACTAGTGTTGTGCTTCAATCCTCTATCAAATCTTCTCTTTTCTATTGAGCACAGAAGGAGACAGAAAACCTCATGTGTTGCATGTCTGTTGTACAGAGACGGGTCTTTTGTTTGTCCCAGCTGCCTGACTACCTTATACCCAAAATAATCACACAGAAATTGTATTAATTAAAACACTGCTTGGCCCATTAGTTCTAGCCTCTTATTGGCTAACTCTCACATCCCACATTCCAAATTAATTTTATCTGCTATTGCAAGGGGGGTTGGGTTGCTTTCACCACTTAACTGTTAAAAATGATGTTGCAGTTACAGTGGAAATACATCTTCGTTTGGCCATCACCTGGGTTTTACGACACTCCTGATTTCCATAAGTCTACCTGTTCAGACTAATGTCAGGAGAAAACCATTTTGATTATTGTTACTTTTAATATACTTTGTGCTCAGGAAACCTGATGGCTCCTAATTTTTTCTTAAAAGTGTTGAACTCTTCATTAGCATCATTGATTTATCTGATTTTTTTGAATTGCTATAGGTATTTCTGTTAAAAAGTAATTTTCAGGTTTTGATAGAGATTAAACAGACTCTCTAGATTATGTTGGATATAACAATCACCTTAATTTTATCTTCTCTTCTGTAATAGTACCATAATCATGCATATGTCCTTTAAAGGACACATAGTTTTAGGTTTTCTTATTTCTCTTCCATTGTTGATGTCTATCTATTATTTCATTATAGTTAGAAATGAACCTCAATACTCTATCTGTTAGGACTTGTGTTGTATCCTACCAGGTAATCCAACTTAATATTTGTTTGTGTCTGTAGGTCTGGTTTTTATAGTATTTTCAGGATTTGTTTCCTAATTAGTTCTCCATGTAGCTTTATTTTATAATACGAAAGAGGGTATGAAGTCAGTATTATTATGGTGCTTTCAGTGTCTTACTTCAGTCCTCAGTGTTCACACTCTATGTCTGAGAAGTGGGAAGTGTGTTGTGTATGTGTTCATTACAGCTGCGTTCTCCCAGAGAAATGGCCATTTGTGTTTGTCTTAATTAGGGTTTCTATGGCTTTGATAAATATACCATGACCAAAAGAAGCTTGGGGAGGAAAGGGCTTATTTTGGCTCACAATTGCATATCACAGTCCATCACTGAGGGCAGTAAGGGCAGGAACTTTGAGACAGGAAAGGCCTGTGGAGTAGTCCAGCTTACTGGCTTGCTCCCCATTGCCTGCTCAACCTGCTTTCATATATACCCTAGGGCCACCTGCCAGGAATGGCACCACCCACAATGCGCTGGGCATCAATACATCAACCATCGGGTATGAAAATGCCCCCCCCAGGCTTTTCCATAAGCCAATGTTATGGAGGCATTTTCTCAATTGAGGTTCCCTCCTCTCTCCTCTTGGAAGATTCTAGCTTCTGTCTAGTTGGAAAAAACAAAAAGAACAGCAACAAAAACAAAAACAAAAAAACTTGACAGCATGGTTATTTTCTTTCATTATAGTTTCTGACTTATATTGTATCTCATTATCACAAAACTGTTTTTTACTGAAAGTGTATACTTTTATAATTATGGCCATGCCCGCTTTCTTTGTCCTCTTACTTCATGATTTTTAGCATACCTGAATCCTTACATCTAAAAGAGTCTCCTATGAGACAGCATAATTTTCTTTTTTTCTTGTATGTGCTAATGACAATATAATTTCCAGTCCATGCAAGTTTCCTTTGCAGTTACAATTCCCTTTCCTGTGATATTATTGATAATAGTTGTTTTATTTAGAGTGTGTCTGGATGCACTAACAAAGATTTATGACAAAGCTTTTGCTTTTATCTTTTAAATTCTACTCAGAAATTAAAAGTGTGTTGGATTCCTCATAAATCCACGGAATTCTGTTGCTCTGTATTTGATTTTCCACAGAGCTTTAAATTTTTTGTTTGTGTTGCCTCATAACAGTAGGGCAGTCCAGCAGAGATGGTCGTTTAGAGTGTTTGTATATCCTTGGATGCAGTTCTTTCCCTTTGAAGGATGGGTTGGCTGGGTGGTATGTTTTAGGTTGTATCCCTCCAGCGCGTTCACTGTGTTCTTCATCTTACGTCTGCATTACAATGCTTCTCTTAGAAGCATTAGACACTAAATATTTTGGCAAACAATATTAAATCACTCTATTGTGAAAATCACCAATAATGCAGCATGATTTGAAGTTGCCAAAATAAAAGTTAACTTTAGTACAAATGAATAATAGATTATTTAGGGGATGAAGAGAGAGCTCAGTATTTAAGAACACAAACTCTCTAGCTGAGGACCAGAATTTGGTTCCCAGCACCCACAGCACAACTGCCTGTAACTCCAGCCTCAGAGGGATATAATGCCTCTGATATTCACAGGAAGATGCACTAATATGCACATGAGCATGTGCTCACACGTGCACACGCACGCATACACACACACACACACACACATTTAAAAATGATAAAAAGTATTTTAAAAGATTATTGGGTCCATATGCACAGTGGTTTAATGTTAAGCTGTATAAAAAAGAAAATCTCATTTTCTGCTGCATGGGTAAAAGTGCAAGGCTTAAAATGAAATCAAGCAGACACAGGAAGTTAACATCTTAATGTGCAATTTGTAAAGTTAATTTCAGAAATAAAAAGAGGCTGTCAATTTAGGAGGGTGCTGAAGTAGTAGTGAGCAAAGGTGAGAAAACCTATTGAGATGAGCATAAGGCTGAGACCATAAACTGTTTACTAAAGATCCAGAACTAATCGGGGAGAAGAGGACAGGCACAAGAACGTCCAGAATTTTATAGATCACGAGTATATTTAATATATTTTTGAGAAGTACCAAGGAAATAGATAGGAAGTATCTAAGTACAAAACTTATAATTATATGAAATGATAATGTGTTAGGAAGATAGATTTAGTCATTCCAACATAAATATATTCCAATATAAATATATAAAAATTAAAATAGCATGGTGCACATGATGAGTATATTAAATTTATTTTTCAGTGAAATTAATAAGCACCAGTGATTTGTTTTATATTTAGAGCTACTTTTTTTTCTACAGGATGTCTTTATCATGCTTTTGATCATTGAGGACTTTGAATCTGTTTTAAGACGTCTGTTATATGGAGTTATCTTTATACAGATTTCATTAACTACCACGGGCTCTCTACCTCTGATGACAGTTTGGAGTACCAAAACAGTGTTTGCCATTGGTCTCAGTTGTAGAAAACTGTCATGTCAAGTACACCTTATATCTCCTACAGTCTGTCATTGGAGGTAGCCAGGTTTCTTTCAGACAGCCCCTATTAAAAAATCCCCATTTCAAACCCTGATGGAGGTTTGAATTTCTCTAATTGGCTGTGCTGTAGAGGGGAAAGGGGAGCTGTGGTTGACAGAAGTAACAACTTTGCTCCCAACTACAATCAAACTGCTCTTGATTTTGTGATTACTTGGGGTGTTGTGATTTCTTAACTGGTTATGGAGTGTACACATGTTCAATTTAGTCAATATTTTATTTTTCTAAAGTTAATATATAAGAGAGTATTGAGAACCTTTGATCCTGTGGTTTCCCACTGATGTTCTAGTATACAATCTAGTATAACTTTTATATATATTTATAAACTAAACCACCATCGTCTATTAAGTTAATTTGTTTGTTTTTATTTATTTCAGCTCTTTCTCGGCATTTTACCCAGAACTTTTCACCAGAACAGATCCTAAAATATTCCTTCAAAAAAGTGACTAAGAGAAGACGTGGAAGTTATGGTCTCAAGAGTTTCAGAAATCAGCCTAATGTAGATGAGAATAAAGGTCAAACAGCCTGCCATGGTGAATATAACCCTCTTGTGATCACTAGCAATCGCCAAGATGTCATTGACAACAGAGATCAAGAACAGAAAACCGCTATGAAAAGAACTCATGCTAGGACAGGTACTTTTGATGAGCCATGTCTCTATAAACAAAAATATCCATGGGAAATCTTTCAATATAACTTAGCTTTGAAAAGAAGTTGTGAAGGTCTGAAAGCGGGAAATATCTTTCACTCAAACATTTCCATAGACAAAGAATTGAGAAATAGAGAACTGATCTCTAAAGTTGATCAAGTAGAGGTTTCCTATCCTGAAAGATCCTTACTCTTCAGCCAGCAAGTGGATCTTTCCTATGACCAGTTGCACAATTCTGATGGTTGTGGACTACTTGCTGAAGATCTATTACTGCATAGCCAGAATCCAGATACAGATATTTGGAAAGCCACACACATGTGTAAAGAAACTAGCAAAGCTTTCAGTAATGGCTCTACACTAAATAATTGCAAGGATATTGTAGAGAAATCTGGTCAGTGTAACAAAGTACACAATAACATTGACCATGACTCAAGTCCCACCAACCAGAAATGTACTCTGTTTCCAAAGAACCTTTTCAGTTGTGAAAATTTCTTTACCCAGTGCTCAAAGCTTGCCATTCAGCAGTGTAACTATATTCAAGATAATCATCACAAGCATACAGATTGTGACACAATGTTTAATCAAACCTCAAACCTCAAACCTCAAAAACATAAAATTCAGTATACCCAGAAGTCCTACAAATGTAATGAATGTGGCAAAGCCTTTAAGTATTGCTCAAGTTACAGTAAACACAGCATAATTCACACAGGAGAAAAACCCTACAAATGTAAATTATGTGGAAAATCCTTTACCCAGTGTGCAAGCCTTAAAAAACATCAAAGAATCCACACTGGAGAGAAGCCCTACAAATGCGAGGAATGTGGCAGAAGCTTTAACCACTGCTCAATTCTTAGTCAGCACCAGAGAATCCATACAGGAGAGAAACCCTACAAATGTAAGCAGTGTGGGAAATCCTTTACCCAGTGTGCGAGCCTTAGAAAACATGAGGTGATCCACACTGGAGAGAAGCCCTACAGATGTGCAGAATGTGGCAAAGCTTTCACCCAAAGCTCAACACTTAGCGAGCACCAGAGAATTCATACTGGAGAGAAACCTTACAAGTGTGAACAATGTGGAAAGTCCTTTACCCAATGTTCAAGCCTCAGAAAACACCAGAGAATCCACACTGGAGAGAAACCCTACAAGTGTGAAGAATGTGGCAAAGCCTTTAACTGCCGTTCATCTTTTACTAAACACAAGAGAATTCACACAGGAGAGAAACCGTACAAATGTAAAGAGTGTGGCAAAGCTTTCATCCATTGCACAAACCTTACTCAGCACCAGAGAATTCATACGGGAGAGAAACCATACAAATGCAGTGAATGTGGGAAATGCTTTAGTCAGTGTTCAAACCTTAGAAAACATCAAAGAATTCATACATGAGTGAAACAGCAAATGTAAAAATGTAGTAATCCTTTATCCATAGTCCAGAACTTGTTGAATGTCATATAATTAAAACTGGGTGAGTCTTGTGGAAGCAGTGAGTGTAGTAGCAAAGTCTACAATTTGTCTATCATTCATAAGTTCTCGGTGTCACAGAATGCATTCTTCTGCAGAGAGACCGTACAAATACAAGCAATACCAAGACCCCAGATGTTTATAATCCTGTACTAGGCACCACCATCACTTTAGAAAAAAACAAATGATATTTTTAATGTGGGAAAAATCTAAGTTGTTACTCATCTCTTATTGAACATTGAATTCACACCTGAGACAAAAACTGGGAAATACTCAGAACCCGGTAAAGCCTTCATAGTCCTTCAGTCCTCACTAAACACAAACACTCACACCTGAGACGAACCCTCCAAGTGCAGAAAAAGTGCCAAAGATTTTTACTATTTTCCACACCTTAATACTAGTTTATATTAGAATGAAACACTATAAACATACCAAATGTGTCAAACCCTTTAAATCAAGATGCAAAGCATTTTAACATCAGAGAACACAATAAAAATTTCAACTTTGTCCCAAATGCACAACTCAAAGAACAGTAAAATACTTAATGTTCTGTGCATATGTAAAAAGTATAACAAAAGCTTTTTATATATGGGCTCATACTGTAATTGAGATCTACACATGTAAATAATGTAAAACTCTTTGTTGTTACTTCCAAGCTGCTAGATACTATTAATTGACCTGATAGAAGAAACCTCATGGCTCTCAAAGAACAGTACCAACAACTCACTTCTCAAAAGATATGGTTGTATTACATATTAAAAGTTTCTAAATATGTTCACTCATGAAAACTGGAAAAAGCGCCGTTCTCACGTACATGTCAGAAGAACAAGACCCATTTCTGAGTGTTTGTACTATTTTTCCAAAGACTGTACAACACATTTTCCTTATTCCAGATAGAGTTCTAGATGACAAACATTACTAATATATTCTTGGGTAAACAACCTCTATTGTTCATTTCCCCCCAGGATCTTTAGGTGAAAATGTGGCAGACTGGGAGGTTTCAGGGTACTGTGGACCGAACCTGTTGTCTGTCTAGGATAGGAGGGAAAAAAATACTCTTGAGGTTCTCGTACAGTACCAGCCT
Organism: Myodes glareolus; assembly: GCF_982192425.1. Classification (NCBI taxonomy): domain Eukaryota; kingdom Metazoa; phylum Chordata; class Mammalia; order Rodentia; family Cricetidae; genus Myodes; species Myodes glareolus. Next base: position 5,960,301 of record NC_142036.1, on the reverse strand, counting down.
CCGACTGACCAGCTCCAATGTAGGCATCTCGTTGCTGAACATCCAGTCCTTGCTAGACACACACGTCAAAAATGAGATCAAATCTGAGGTGTTAGTGTCTCTTGGACACACCAAAAGGTGGCATCAACATGGCAGATCAATACAAATAGTTCCTGCTGCTGCCATTGAAGTCCGTCGTCCTAGTGGGATACACAGAGGCTCAGTCCACTGCAAACTGTAGGCATATGGCTGTTCTGGGTTAGTGCCACCTGCAAGTTTCACAAATGTGCTGTGGTGCCACTGACCTAACTGGGAAACCAGGGAGGACCACAGACTCCACGTGTCCACAGAAAAGGATGCCAGGACAGGACCAGCACCTGAGACCTAACTCTAGCAGCTCAGATAGTTTGGGATAGGTGAGAAGTGGGGGTTGCTTTGAAGTGTGAAAGGCACTTCAGCCGACCTTTTCTCGCAGCAGTGCAGTGAGCATCAGAGCCATTAGCTTTTTCATCTAGAAAGACACTGAAGACAAGGGTACATGGAGGGGAGGATCAGATCGACTGGCCTAGCTAAACCCTGATGAATGATTGATATCTTGGATATGGATGGGTGGAAAGGTTAAATGTGGTATTAAATAAGCCTCTAGGTTGGGATAAGGCTACAAGGGTCCTGACCTGAGCCTCAAGTTTTGGGGCATCCCAAGAGGTGCCCAGTCTATTGGGGGACACTACATGTGAGACCTAGTCTAGGTCAGAGTGAAAGGGGGTATCAGAAAGAGCCGGCCAGGCTTATCCTGGTGAAGGGTGTAGAATCTGACGGGCAAAGAGGTTGAATGTGACATGAAAAGGTACTGTAGGTTGGGCGTGGCAAGGGTCCTCTAGACTTTGAAGCTGTACAACTTAGGACATTTCCTTCTGTCTCTGTCTCTCTCCTGAGTATTGGAGCACCTTCCTCGTGCTCCCACTGTTGTGCCTTCCCTTAAGTTGTTTCTATCAGGGAATTTTATCACAGCAACATGACAGAAACTAATACAGGGTCACTGGGTCAAGCATCCAAAACAAACAACAGAGTACAAAGACATTTGGCCTTTTAACAAAAAAAGTCACAAAAACAATGATTATCTTTCACTATTCATAATTATGACTAACAATCATAATAAATGAAGTGTAGGTGGACTCAACCCTTTAAAGTTGCAAAGCTTGAGAAACTTCCTTGCATAGGGTTTCAGGATTGTGTCTGCTACCTGTGGTTCCCATTAAATAGTATTTAAGTAAGCCTAACAAATGAATCCACTAGCATCAGTTCTAATAAGATTTGAAATGAGTGTTTGGTGGGTGTTTTCTGTTGCATTTTCTAGTATCAGTAATGATGAAAACAATGTCAAAACCTATTAGAAGGGATGGGGTAGAGGTGTGAAGTCTGTTTCTTTCAGCTGGGAAAATTGGATTTTTTTTATTTTGTATATGAGTGCTGGCTACATGTATGTATGTCCATCACTTGTGTGTCTAGTACCCACAGAAGTTGGCAGGGAGTATTGCATCCCTTGGAGCTGGGGTCACAGGTGGTTTTGTACCACCATGTGGGTGCTGAAAATTGAACCCAGGACCTCTGAAAGAGCAACAAATGCTCTTAAGAACTGAGCTATCTCCCTAGCTCCTATGTATCTTTTAATAAAATATTGCCTGTGTAACTGTTCCTGATGACATTGTTGGGGCCATGGTTTACTGTCATAGAGCTTTTCTTGTTCCCATCTTGTTATTTCAACACATTAAATCTTTTTGAAAAAGCAAACAAGAAATAGTTAAATGTGAAATAAAAATTAACCACTTGGACTATTTCTTAACTCTGTAGAAAGAGAGAGAATGCAATGTTTTTATGTTCGTGAGACAGTTTATTTGAAGCAGATATTTCAGATAAACACCTATTCAATAATAAGGAATAAAGTAAAATGGGAGAAGAATAAAATAATCCATTATAGAAGCTATTTTCACTTGGCAAAATATGTATGAATTTTGTGCTTATTTTGGACTAACGTATCGTTGGACACATTAATGAGGTTCAACATTGGTGGCTCCACATGTGCATACAGTGTATAGACATCCAACCGACTCAAAATATATGAAAGAAATATGTTCAGGATGAGGTATCTCAGTCCTCCATACGTGGAATTTCCAACATTAAAATAGGGTTGTACCACTATACTTGTAACTGCTATTGCTCAGAAAAGATCAGTTAAGCAGGTGGAGTCTGATTCAAGACTGTAGTGCTACAGATGAGGGGTGTTAGAACTTGGCCTCTCTATGGCCCAAGCAGTTTTATAATAAGTCATAATTTTCTGGAAGGTAAAGAAAGGAAAAGATTTTTTTTTTCATAGTCTAAGAAGTCAATTTGAAACTTAGGTTCTCAGCTAAGAACATTCCTAGACCTGGGCTCTAGTATTATGAGTGGAAGCCAATGATAACAACTGAGAGTTTTTTCTATAGTAAATCTGAATTACACATGCCAGTGAATGTTCAGAGAAGTCCACACACACACAGTCTTCATAGCTAAGCCGCTGCAGTGTTTTACTTTTACTTTGTGTCCGTTGTCTAGCTTTTTCCCTAGGATTTGAGTGCTTGTTTTTCATGATCCTAAGTCAGAGTAGTTGGAGGAAGTTGAAAGTATTTTTTTTTTTGGAGTAAAGCAGCAAAGTTGATACAGGAGAAGTATCTACATGGAAGGTAAATAATAAAAATGTCTAATAGGGAAATAAGAGTAAGACCAAATTATTGAAACAGTTAGTTTTAGACTTAATTTCTGTGTTAGTTGCTTTTCTGTTGCTGTTGCTAAAGCACTGTGGCTGCACGGCTTAGAATTTCTTTGGCTCCTGGGTACACAGGGTTGGTGTCTGTAATGGCAGGGACAACGCGGTAGCTTCTCTGCTGGCATGGGAGCTCTCCCGTCACTGTAAGCACAAAGCTTAGACAGCTCTAAATAGTGAGTGGATTTGGGCTCTGAAAGCCAGACCCAAGTAACAGGTTTCCTCACATAAGCTGCACCTCCTAAAACTCCCTCAAACAATGCCACTAACTGGGGACCAGTTTTTCAAGTATGGGAGCCTTTGGGAAATAATTTTATTCAGGCATTTTCTTTCTACTCCTTGACTCCCATGGGCAGCTCTCCATGTCACAATGTAAAATCCATTTAGTTCAACTTCAAAACTCCCCATAGTCTTTCATAGAACTAACACTATTTAAAAGTTTAAAGTATCTTCTGAGATTCAAGATAACATTAATTTTGAACATACTGTTAAAAAAAACCTCACAACTTACATACTTCTAATATATAATACAGAATATACATTACCATTCCAAAAGGGAAGAATTGGGGCTTAGTGAGGAAATAACAAACCAAAGCAAGAGTGAAACCCAGCAGAGCAAGCACCAAATCCTATAGTTTCATATCCAGTGGCTGGGGCTTTAATTTAGAGTTTAGATGGCTCCAACCCTCCAGCTTTGCTGCTCACAACGTACATCTGTCTCTCTCGAGATATTTGCATTCTCTATAGGGAGCTATTCTTGACAGATACGGTGGCTCTGCCACGTCCAATGCCTTAGGGTCTCCACTACAACTGAGACAAATACAGCTTTATACAGTGACATCTCACCTCCTCTTGGCCTCTCAAGGACTTCACATGGGGTCTCCCCTACCACATTTTGCCAGGCCGCAGTGGCTCTCTAAAGTCATGGAGGAAGAATACATGAATTCTTCACTCTTGCATCCTTCATGCCTTTAAACGTAGCACTATAGAAAATACTGCCACGTTCTGCAGCCATCTTGGGATGAGGCTTGCCCCTCTTGAATCTCATTAGCAGAAGTTTTTTTACTCAGTTGCTTAGTGGTTTACTCAGTTTACTTTGTTGCTTAGTAACAAAAAGTGCCTTAGGCTCTTTCACAAATTAGAAGTTTAGCAGTGTGGGCTCTTGACCTGGGAGCACCTTTTCCTCTATTGAAGTGCAGAGAAGGGAATCCTCTAAAAGGTACTAATCTTATCTTCTTCAGTACAATCTTTGGCTAAAACATTAAGCTTCCTGGTGCTCTGATTTTCTTCTTTTGAGCCGTACTTTCTCTTCTACATTGTAGGCTTGCATAGCAGACATTCTTAATAGCCATGCTACATACAGATTCAGTAGGATGCTACCTTGAGATTGCATCCAAGAAATGAGTCCATTACTTTTTAATTTACCCTCAGGCCAGTCCTTAGGAGGAAAAGCGAGTGGCCAGATTCTTTGCCAAGGCAATCCTATAAGAAACCTCTAACCAAGTTTTTAAGGACCTTCCTTTCCTCTGAAACCTCTTGACAAGCCTCTAAAGGCTGCATTGCTCACGGAGCTACTGTCTTCCAGGCTCCCACTAAAATGTCTGTTTAAACTCTGCTTACAACATTCAACTGTCATTAGTCCAAACATCCAACGTCTTCCACATGCCTTCAAAGGCAACATGGTCAGGCTCTCCGAAACAGCAGCCCACCCTCTGGTACCACTTTCTGTCCTGGTTACTTTTGTTGTGACACAACACTGTGACCAAGACAGCTTATAGAAAAGCTAGGGGTTGATGGATTTTTATTTTGGTTTTGATTTTGTTTTGTTTGACTTACTGTCCAAGAAGTTTAGAGCCCATCATGGTGGAGATAGAATGGTAGTGGCAAAAGAACTCACATCTTGAATTACAAGCACAAAACAGAGACAGCAAATTGGATATGGTGGATTTTGGATCTGAAAGCCTGTCTGTTCCCAGTGGAATACTTCCCAGCAAGGCTGCACCTCTGAAACCTTCACAAATAGTGCCACCAATTAGGAAACAAGTGTTAAAGTACAGGAGTCTATGGAGGAACATTCTCATTTAAACTCTTACAGCTTAATTATTTATTTACCTAACTACAGCAAGAATAACTGTTGACCATGTAGGCTTTTAAAATGTAAATTTGGGTAATGAACTTACTCTACCACCCAGTCATACTGGTGCTTTAGAGAGGGCTGGGTTTTCTGTTTGTTTGTATTTTTTTAAAAAAAAAAGCTTCAAATTAAATTCTCAAAAGAGTTTTGAGGCCAGGAAACCAAGACAATATATCATCAGCTTCATTTGTAATTCAGGGGTGGGTTACCTTCTTTCTGAGTTCCTCAAATTATCTCAAAGAATTAAGACTATCAGAAAATGACCACTATCTACTTGCTGCAAGTCCAAGGATACTGTAACAGTTATAACACAGGCATGGTGACCAGTCATTATTCCAGCAGGTGCTTATTAATACTGGGTGATATCTGAAATGAGGTGTTCCAGTTTAAGTTTCCATGATATAATCACTTTAATCAACAGCAGAGCTGATTTCCTGTTGTGCTTCTGAAAGACTCCCGTGGGCGTCTTCCTTCGGGAGAGACCCCATGCCCAAAGATCAGTCGAAAACACGCAGCCGGATGCAAACAGCAAGAGGTTTATTGGATACACAGGTACCTGGGGCGACAAGTCTCTCGGAGGACTTGCGCGCCTGCAGGTTGGGGGTGAGGGGTTCTTATAGGAGAGCAAAAAGCGAGGTTTACAGAAGCAAGATGCAGGGTGGTAAATTTTTAACCTAAATAACAATGAGGGGACTACTCAGCGGTTTACTGTTCCTCCTATCCTGCCCCCCCCCTTTCCTGGCTGGCAACCAGATGTCTGATTGCACAGCCCCTGACTCGTGAGAGCCCCGCTTTATACGTGACTCAGGCCTCGCAATCCTCTCTTCATCCCTTGAAGTCTTTGTTCCTACTCATGCCAGTCCATAAATCTCCTGTCCTGCAGCCAGATAAGGCTGTCCTTGCTCTAATCTCAGGTGTCTTTGCTTAGTATTCCGGAGGCCCTGAGCTTGTTATTTGTGAATCCTTTGCAAAACGGTATGATTGTGGTTAAAACGAGTTGGGGTCCTTCATTCCCCCATTTTTTTTCTAGTGCCTAGTTCTAATCATAGAACTAGATTTCTTGACCTTATAAAGCACTGTATTGGAGGTGTAACATCAAAATCTGAACAGCACTTGTTCTTTTTCTAATAAAGGTAATATTAGTAGCAGAAGCAAAATTAGGAGTGGTCCCAAAAGGGAGGATATCAAAGTAGTCATCCAGGGAGATCTATTCGCATAATCCTCCATCCTTTAAGAATAACAAATCTAATCCCCTTCTATTCTGTAAGGCCATTTTTGAAAGGGAAGTCAATGACTCTTCGAGTTTGGAAACAGATTGTTCTAAAGCTCTCAAATCTTAATATATTGAAGTACTGAGGGGCCTGTATTAGGGCAGCAGTACCTGTCCCAACATCGGCAGCTTCTCTAAGGCCCAGGATTACTGCTAGTGTCAGAGAAATAGGTTCTCGTCGAAAGCGAGATGGGTGCCTGTCAAACTCATACCAGTTGTGCAAGCACACAGTAATCTTTGGTATCATCAAAAATTAACATTGACATGCAAGGCATTAAGCCTGTACTACAAACCCATCATCTTACCTAAACCAGGAACCAAGTACTAGGTGTCAGGAGTCTTAGGGCTCTTTAGAGTCTCATTACATAACCTCAGTAAGAGTCCGTCTATGATCAGTCCTCTAAACCCAAGCCTTTTGACTGGTAGCGTTGTCAAAAGCCTCGGATACTGTAGTTTGGGTATTTCAGGAGCTCGCTTCATGTGGGAGGCGTGGATCCAGGCAGAGATGCATACTTCTTTCAGTTGTTTTCAGATCTGGTGTCTCTCCATTTCAAGGGCCTTTAGATGGGGAAAATAAAGGTCTAGAAAGAATAATATCAGGATTATATATTTTATCCGACTCAGTGAGCAGTGGTGGTTCTCCACATAGGATCTCATAGGGGATGAGTTTAAATCGCCCCTGGGGTATTCTAAACCTGGAACAGGGCAAAGGGAAGGAGGACTGTCCAGTCATTTCCGCAGGTCTCTTTTAGAATTTTATTTATCCTTTTTACCTGTCCTGACTCTGGGGTCGGTAAGCACAATGTAATTTCCAATCAATCCCCAATTGGGCGGCCAGTCCCTGACTTACCTGGGCAACAAATGCAGGTCCATTATCAGACCCAATTACCTTGGGTATCCCAAACCTTGGGAAGATTTCTTCTTTGATTTTCTTAGCCACCGCATTGGCTGTCTCAGTCCTGGTAGGAAAAGCTTTTACCCAGCCTGAAAAGGTATCTATAAAAACTAATAAGTACTTGTTGCCATATCTGGCTAGCTTAATTTCTGTAAAATATACTTCCCAGTAGGCTCCAGGCCAATCGCCCCTGAGCCTCTTCCCAGGAGCATATATGGAGTGTCCTGCATTAATCATAGCACAGGCCTTGCAGTTTTTGACTACTTCTTCTGCCAAGACAGAGAGTCTGCCATCTGATTTCCTTCAGCCACAGCATCTCAAGCTTTTTGGTGTCTTGGACAAGTATATGTCCTTTCCTGCAGATGTTAACAGTCCTCTTCGTCTGTATATTGCTCCATGAATATGGGCAGTGGCAAAAGCATACCTGCTGTCAGTGTAGATGCTGGCTGAGACTTTTTCCTCTGTCACTCGTAGAGCTGGTATCAAAGCCGCAAGTCCGGCTTTTTGTGCCAACGTCCTTCAGGGAGGCTATGCCCAGGCCATTTGCTTCCCATCCACCACTGCTGTCCCCGCCTTCCGCTTACCTTCGATCACAAAACAGCTGCCATCCGTACACCAGCTCGGACTTTCAGGCCAAGGCTGATCCTTCAGATCATTTCTGGTGCCAGCTTCTCAGCGCATTGATGAGTAGACGAGATGTCATCAGCCTCAGGCAGTAGGGTAGCGGGATGGAGGACAGCGGGGGAGCGAAGGTCACTGGTTCAGTCAACAAAAGGCTTTAATCATCTCCAGCCTGGTTTGAGTAAACCCAATCTGGGCCTTTAGCTTCGTTAGCAAGTCTCTTTCTAATAAAGATAGGACGCTCGGGGATAACCAGGAAGGAATGAGTCACTTGTCCTCTCCCCAAATCTACAGTTCGTGAGGTGGTCCATAGATATTGTTTCTGTCCAGTTGCTCCAATTACTATAGTCTTTTATTCTCCCCTCTAATCATCTTCTGCTAGGGCCAGTACCTTAGAGTCCCTTCCTTTCTTCTTTGGGCATTTTCTTGCCCAATGTTCTTTTTTCCTTTGCAATAAGCACATCGTCCTTTGTCCAAGGGGTGCCTGTCCATGTTCATCTTTGGTCTTCTGTTGCCCAGGTTCCCTATCTGTCTAGGTTTTATCTTTTCTTTCTCTCCTATCATTGCGGCCAAAATTTTATCAAATTTCCCTTTTGTCTATGATCCCTCCAGTCCTCTTTCTTTCTGCCTCCATCTCTCTCTCTCTCTCTCTCTCTCTCTCTCTCTCTCTCTCTCTCTTATGCTTTTCTTTCTCCGTCTCTCACTTATGAAATATTTTCTCTGCCTCCTTAATCAAATCCTGCAACCCTTTTAACCATAATATCTGATGCTGACTGTCCTATAAAGGCCATAGGTACCATTGACCCTCAGAGGTTGGGTCAAGGGGAGTATAATGCCTGTAAGCCTCCTTTAAATGTTCAAGAAACACAAATGGCAGAGCCCTACGGTGATGGACTGTCAGCTGCTCCCTACCTGCTTTAAGTTTGACCTTAAAAACATACACAGGGAACTAGATAAGGCCCATCTGTTTACATATATTTTTTTAACCAAAATCTTCCTTGCTTTTTAGACAACATAGCAAAAATTTCTCTTGCTTTTTAGACAACACAGCAAAGATTTTTCTTGCTTTTTAGACAACATAGTAGACAACATAAAAATTCTTACCAAAGTCTTTCTTGTGGTTTTTCTCAGTGGGGATATAAGGCTATATTTTAAACAAGAATAGCATACAAGAACAGCATATAAAATCCTATACCAGTGTGAAACATTTGAGATCAACAATAGGCCCCCTTTTTTTAAAAAATAAAACATTAACCAATGATAATTTTTAAATAAGAACAGTACATAAAATCCTGTACCAGTACGAAACATTTGAGACCAGCAATTTTTTTAACATTAACCGACAATAATTTGTAACCAGCCTCTGTAAATGATGACAGATATTTATAATATTTATAACCCATAGGATCTGAAAGAGCTCTTCATAGGTGGAGTTAAGCCTTGGCCAGCTTTGACCAAAGGTTTGAGGCGCACAGCTCCCAGGGCACTGAGGAAAAAAAGATTGTTAACCTCTTTAGGTCATAGCAATTATCCAGCCCAGCCATCCACGAGCTTGGGGCTGAGGCTGACTCTTTTTTTCTTTTCTTTTTTTTTTTTAAAAAAATATATCCCTATGCTTATGGCCATATCTCTAAAGTGTAAAGTCTTGTAAGTGATCACAATATCAAAGTCAAAGAAAGGCACAACCATACATAGACACATAAGACAAAGGCACCAAACAAACCAAAGACTTCAAGCTGCTTCATGGGTGTGACCAGCCCCATGCTGGTGTTTCAATAAACAAACAGACAAACCACAAAGATGCACAATAGGACGAACAGACCGACAATCAAACACGCTGCGCAAACGGAGGCTACGAAGAGGTTCCAGACACCTCGCCTCCCAAACGAACCTCGACCCCTCGGACAAAAGTCCGACTCTGGTCGTGGGTTCAGACAAACGAACCTCGTACCCCTCGGACAAAAGTCCGACTCTGGTCGTGGGTTCAGACAAATGAGCCCGAAAAATCGGGCTCCCAAACTCCCTCGAAACGTCTTCCGGGGTGCGGGGGGGGAAAGTCCGAGCCCGTCAGCTCCTTTCCGAGGCCCGCCAAATACAAACCGACCCAGCTGAATCGAACAAATTCAAATTCGCAGCACAACACTCAGGCGCAAAAGACGTAAGACAAGTACAGGACATAGAACATAGAACATAGAATACTGGCCAGCTTACCTCACCTCCCGGCAGTGATTCGGCGGTCTCTGGGATAGGGGCCTCAAATTCCCGGCCAATGCACCAAATGAAAGACTCCTGTGGGCGTCTTCCTTCGGGAGAGACCCCGTGCCCAAAGATCAGTCAAAAACACGCAGCCGGATGCAAACAGCAAGAGGTTTATTGGATACACAGGTACCTGGGGCGACAAGTCTCTCGGAGGACTTGCGCGCCTGCAGGTTGGGGGTGAGGGGTTCTTATAGGAGAGCAAAAAGCGAGGTTTACAGAAGCAAGATGCAGGGTGGTAAATTTTTAACCTAAATAACAATGAGGGGACTACTCAGCGGTTTACTGTTCCTCCTATCCTGCCCCCCCACTTTCCTGGCTGGCGACCAGATGTCTGATTGCACAGCCCCTGACTCGTGAGAGCCCCGCTTTGTACGTGACTCAGGCCTTGCAATCCTCTCTTCATCCCTTGAAGTCTTTGTTCCTACTCATGCCAGTCCATAAATCTCCTGTCCTGCAGCCAGATAAGGCTGTCCTTGCTCTAATCTCAGGTGTCTTTGCTTAGCATTCCGGAGGCCCTGAGCTTGTTATTTGTGAATCCTTTGCAAAACGGTATGATTGTGGTTAAAACGAGTTGGGGTCCTTCACTTCGGACCAAAGCAATAAACTTAGAAGTGTTAGTACACACTCTTCTACTGAACTTTATACAACACAGTTCAAGAACAAATACCTACTGAACCTAAGAGAAATAAACTATACCAACAAAAAGATTAGAATATTTATTGGTAGTCTTAAAACATGAGACATGACCATCAACTGGAGAGAAAAGGGGAAATTTGCTACTTGAATGTTGAGAATATTCAAACAATGATTGCAACTATAAGCTAAAAACAATTCCCATCTAAAAAATAAGCATCAAACTGACATGACAAGACCAGAATGGGACTGGAGGCCTCTCTTCAACATCATGGGGGAAGATATGAATTCAGTGAAGACAACCACTGTTCCTATAAGATCTGTTGGGCTGAACTCAGGCTGAAGGCAGGCATGGAACCTACATGAACAAATCACCAACCGCTTGCTGAGTCCCAAACAAGGGGTAACTGGCCATATAGGCACCCAGGTCTGTCATATGCCTAGATAGCTATCAGAGAATCAATGAAACTCTCTTTTACTTTAGAACATCCCTGGAAAACACTATCTGGTTCAGTATCTTCTTACACCAGGGACTCACATGTTGTCCTATGGGGTTTAAATGTCAATTTGACGAAACCTAGAGTCACCTGGGAAGAGAGAACCTTAATTGAATTGCCTATATTAGATTAATCTGTGGCTGTGTTTTCAAGAAAGTATCAACTATTGATTGATATTGGGGTTAGGGGACACAGTCCACAGTGGGCAAAGCCGTTCCCATGCAGGTGGTCCTGAGATGTGTAAGAAAGTTCTCTGAATGTTAGCTAATGAGTAAGACAGTAACCTGTATTCCTTTCTGGTAATTGCCTCTGGGATCCTGCCTTGAGCGCCTCCCTAGCTTCCCTCAAACATAGACTATGACCTGGAGGTAAAAGTTAAGTAAGTGCTTTCTGCTTCAAATTGCTTTTGGCCACAGTGTTTCTCACAGCAACACAAAGCAAACTAGAACTGTCATTGCCTTGAATTCCTCCCTAACATCCCTCAAACATTGACCTGGATGTGAAAATAAAATAAACACCTTCTGCCTCAAGTTGCTTTTGGCCACGGTGTTTTTCACAGTGACAGAAAGCAAACTAGAATGGGCTTCAGCAAATCTGCATATGAAAAACACATGAACATACTCTAATCCCATCAGTTGTTTATATCTGAGATCTGAAACTTTTTCACTCCATAACTGTCTTTGTCGTATTGTCTCACTTCACCTTCCTTACTAAAGAAAACCTCTTTCAGTGTCTTGTCAGAAAATTGAATACGTTATAAAATAGAAAATACTCATATTTATGAGGTAAAAACAAAGAGCTTCCTTGTAACAATATTCAGTGTCCAAGTTCAATGTCACAAAAAATAGGTGAAAGCATCAACAACTATAAATACAGGATTTTTCAGTGTTGCTCTGGTGATTTGCATGAGAAAAAACCCATACGGTAATGTATTTCAATAGTTGGTCCCATTTGTGGAACTGTTTGTGAAGAATTAGATGTACCCCGGTAGCAGGTGTGTCACTAGGGCAGATTTTGAAGTTTCAAAGGCTCGTGCCATTCCCAGATTCCTCTCTGCTTGCGGTTGTACTCTCTGTGTTAACAGAGAGCTCACATAGCATGTTTCAGGTTCATGCCGCCTTGACTGCTGACATGTTCCCCTCGCTATGTTGTCCATGAATTCCAAACCTCTGAAACCATAAACTCCAAACAAACTCTTCTATCAATTGCCTTCATTATATCTTTAATCATAGTAATAGAAAAGTAACTAAGGAAGACATTGGAACCAGGGAGTAGGCTATTGCTATGGCTGTCCTGACCATAATGGGTTTTGGAAGAATGTGGAAGACTTTGAGACTTTTTACTAGGAAAGTACTTGATCGCAGTAAGCAAGGCATAACGGACAATCCTTGTAGGAACTTGGAAGACAGCAGCACCAACAGAAACGTGGACTATGGAGACTCACAAGAGGCTTCAGAGGGAAACAACTGTGGGAGTCCCTGCAAGCATCATGGTCAGCAGCAAAATGATCCAGGTGATGCCCTGTCAACACAGCTTAGACAGTGCTGGTCAAAATTTCTTAAGTCTAATGCCAAGGGGTTTATTTTTACACATTTAAATGCAGTAAAACTTTGGGGAAAAAAGTTTCCAGGTAACAATTGTCACCACAAAACTTTATTCATGGCTACATCGAAATTCCTCTGCAAAGCACCTGTAAACTTTTCCACAAGAATGGGTTCTATTGACTGACTGACAAAGAGTTCTCAGAATAATGGCCTAGGGAGGCAGGTTGTATAATAAGCATAATAACAAACTCTTTTGCAAAGTATATGGGACTTCTTTCATGAGGATGGATTCTTTTGACTGAGAAACAATGCTGAGGATTCTGGGTTATTCTATGGAGACTGGCTTTACAGAATTCAAGTTTAAGATTACTAGTAACCACACAAAAGAAATCAATATTAGGTTGTCTTGAAATCTTCTCTTCAAAGAAAATTAAATCAACACTTTTCAGTTTAGTCTTAGGTAGTTTCTGAAGATAAGGGCAGAAAACAGCTACAATCTTTGCCAAAATACCACAAATATTGTCTCTAGCTCAGTTGCTAATATTATTTGTAGAGGTCATGAGCTCTCAAATAAGCACTAGAGAAACCAGAGTTGTTACACATGCAGGCTTTTTCCACAGTAGAAGAAATTGTCATCTATCTTCCAATCAGATGGCTGGGAATGGATGCATTGATATCTGGCAATCTTTGCTATTCTGTAATCCAACCTGAGTTCAAAGGAGGGAACTATTTCAGATGTTAAGAGGTGGATAGGGATAGCGAGGGCTGCATCCCAGGTGCTAGGAAAGGTCTGGTCAGCGAGAGACACAACAACAGTAACATGATTACAAGTATATGAGATACTTGTCTTGAGTTGCCTTTTTTACAACTCCGAAACCTGGACAATGAAATATACCTCAGAATAGCAGCTGAATGTGTTTGAGGTGGCATGTCTCAAGAGGATTCTAGGAGCCACACAAAGAGATAGGCTTCACATGATGACATTAAGAAACACCTCCATCTACAGAAGGAAGTAAACTACAGGATGTGGCAACAGTTCTTGAGATGCTTCGGCCATATAATGAGAATGAATGATGGTAGATACCCAAAGTTAGCACTGTTTGGAAGAGTGTACAGGATAAGGCAAAGAGGAAGGCCCTAAAAACACGGAACAGACAGCAGAAAGGAAGATTGTGGAACCTTGGGTGTGACAATAACACAATCATCTAGGACTGCCCAGGATGGGAACAACTGGAAAACCATCATAAATAGGCTGCCCATGCATGCTTAAGCATTGCTGGGGCATAAATGATGGTGATGATGATGGTGGTGGTGGTGGTGATGAAGATGATGATGATGATGATGATGATGGTGGTGGTGGTGGTGATGATGGTGGTGGTAGTGGTAATGGTGATGATGATGATGATGTTGGTGGTGGTGATGAAGATGATGAAGAAGATGATGATGATGGTGGTGGTGATGAAGATGATGAAGATGATGATGGTGGTGGTGGTGGTGGTGGTGATGAAGAAGATGATGATGGTGGTGGTGGTGATGATGGTGGTGGTAGTGGTAATGGTGATGATGGTGATGATGATGATGTTGGTGGTGGTGATGAAGATGATGAAGAAGATGATGATGATGGTGGTGGTGGTGGTGGTGATGAAGAAGATGATGATGGTGGTGGTGGTGATGATGGTGGTGGTAGTGGTAATGGTGATGATGGTGATGATGATGATGTTGGTGGTGGTGATAAAGATGATGAAGAAGATGATGATGATGGTGGTGGTGGTGATGAAGATGATGAAGAAGATGATGATGATGATGATGATGATGATGGTGGTGGTGGTGGTGGTGGTGGTGATGAAGAAGATGATGATGGTGGTGCTGGTGGTGATGAAGATGATGATGATGGTGGTGGTGGTGGTAATGGTGATGATGGTGATGATGATGATGATGTTGGTGGTGATGATGGTGGTGGTAATGATAATGGTTACTAGTAATCACTATTAATAGAGGTCTACAGTGTAAAAGAGCCAGCAGGGTAAAATAAATGCAAAATACACAGTTTGAAATGGAAGAGAACAACAGAAAGATAAATGTTGGACATAAGGCTTATGCTGAAAGAAAAAAGAAGAGGTCTGATGTGAAATGTAGTAAAGTGAGGGGTCCCCACAGTACAAGACCCCACCCAGTGAAACTTTCAACCTATAAGAGATAGAGCATGGGGATTTTCCACTCATAAAAAGCAACACCAGAGGGAAGGTTATTCAATGAAAAGGGTAGGCTCCACTCAGAAAGAGAGTAAGCTCCACTCAGAAAGGGGAAGTAGGTTCCACTCAGAAAGAGGGCATAGGTGCCACTAAGAAAGGGAATTAGGCTTCATTCAGAAAGGGGTGACAGGCTCCACTCAGAAAGGACAGGCACACTAGGCAACATAAGCCATTTGGTTCTGACTTTAGGGACGTGAAGGATACAGGCATTAAAATGTCGTGGAATCACCCTATGTGAGGTCACTGGGGACAGAGACATGACATGGGAATCCTTCGTGAATTCTCTGAGAGGCCAGAGCTTGAGGGTGTGAAAGTGAAGGATACAGTTGTTAGGGGCTAGAATTAGGTTTAGGTTTGGAGACAGGAAGGGATATGACTGGGTGGAGAGAGAAACAGAAGGTAGGAGGAGTCAGGCTGAGGATTCGTGGAGACAGAATCTTGCTCCCTTTGGTCTGAGGATTCGGTAGAGGTAAAAAGTCTCTCTAGTGACTGCTCCTTTGCTTCTCTGATCTTTCAGCATTTATCCCAATATCTGACTGCAGGTTTTTATTATTAAGATCAAGTAGAATTCATACTACGAGTCTGGGTCTCAGTCTCTACTCAGGAATTTCTCCAGTAGGTGTAACAGGGCAGAGTAGATTCTACCTGGGTGAGATCATGCTTATCTTTCTGTGTCCGCCTTAATGCCCCCCACCCAGCATAAGGTCCTCTGGACCTATCATGTTGTGACTAATAATGGTATTTCTGACTTTTAAAATGTCATATAGTATTCCAGTGTGTACTTACACCATTTTCTATACCCACTCATCTCTTAATAGGCATGTGGATAGTTTTCACAGTTAGCCTGGAGTATGCAGTGGCTAACAAGGGAATCTGTTTCAAATGAGGTGATGGACACCTGAAGTTGTCTCTGACCCCCACATGTGTGTCCATACTCACATACAAGGACACATACATAGCATGTACACAACACATACAAAAAAGAACAAGCAGGGATCTTTTATCTGACATATTTAATTATCTCAATTTCATTTTACTTTTAAACACTAATTTGAGATCAAATCTGTGCTGAAGGGTATCCAGAAGGCAGCCTGGTTTACTGACAGAAGAAGCAAGGAAGGAGGGGTGGAGGAGGAGAGCTGACATCTTTCCCCTGGCCTGGCTGGTGAACCTGAGCCAGGTCCCCTAAGAAAGAAAGGAGACAGCAGGAGGGGGAGAGTGCCGCTTCCTTTCAGCAGTATTTTATATTGGCCTTCAGTTTGTAGCATTTACTTGTGTTTGAACCCATGTAAATGTCTGACGCATGGAAGAAAACCCTCAAGTCTCTTCCAAAGAATTTCAGACATTAAGCACTACAGTCACAGACATTCTCGCAAAGGGACCGTACGCTCCCATGAGATGCCAGGCTTAAAGGTACTGTGAAATAATGAGTAGGAAGTGAGCAAACACTTTCACCTCCAGTCACCATACAACAGCAAAACAGGCTCATCACACCACACAGACACATACACCACAACACACACATCACAGCACATGCATAGATAAATAAACACACATGCACCACAGCACACACCCCACACCACACACACATAAGCTGCCAGCTACATAAACCACAACACAGACACATTACAGCATAAAATACATACACCACAACAAACATCATCACAGTATATACATAGATACACATTACACACACTAGAGCGCAGACATATGCACCAGACACACACACTGACAAGCTTCCAGCTATACATGTCACAGCACATATAGATACATGTATCACACCAGACACACATCATACCAGCTACACACATACATCATCACATACAGACACATATTCACACCAGCTCCAAATGCATACACACATTCTACACCACCCCTACAGACACACCCACTATAGCACTACACATAACACAACCCAGAAATGCATGTACCACACCAACTTCACACACGCACACACACAAACACACCAGCCACAGGCACACACATATTTATGCCCATTATATACAGACATATCACCATACCAGCTATACATGCATATGTACACACATTACCATGAACATATAGAGGTGCACCATACCAGTTACATACACTTATGCCCAAACAGTCTTCCCTATCCTGAGATCTTGACTTATAAGGACATGTTTCATACGCAACTGTTTTGATCTACTGAGTTGAATCTACCCTACTACTCAGTTTCCGCAAGTGATCGCTGACCTGTGTGTTCCTGACCTTGGTGCAGCACTTTCTCTAGGGAGGCATGGATGATCTGACGGATCACCTCCTCTAGGATATCACAACCTAAGATATACAGCCGACTAGGTCTCTTAACTGCTCCCTTTCACATCTGGCTCATATCCTTCCTGGAAAATGCTGCCTGGAGCTCACAACAGAGAGCTCAAAACCCAGGTCCTGGTGCTTGATTCACACAGACGGCGCTGCCTTGTTGCTGGGAGACAGACATGTGCCTCCTGAGTGACACTAACAATCGCTGGCACTGGTTCTGGCTTCTCAGACCTTATGAGAGACAGTGATGTTCCTCTAGCCCTGTTGTCAGGAAGGCAGCACCTTCAGGGCTCCCTCCCCTTCCTCAAGTACCCCTTGTTTCCCCGCTATGCTGGGCAACTCTCACTGGCTTGAAAGATAGTGTGAGGCAGACACTGTCCACTGAGGGGCACTGCTCCCCTGTCCAGGGCACTACAGCCTCGGGAAGCCCCCATGAGAAAGGCCAGATGGGAAGATTTTGCACACCACCACAGGGCATCGCATAGAGGAAAGTAGGTGAGTGAAGAGCAGGACACAGCCATGCAGTCCTGACGGTGAACGCCTGGTGAATAAGGACATGAGTATGGGTAGGCACTACCCGAGTACACCAGAGCGATTGTTGCTCAGGGACTCCACCATGAGTGCCCTCCAACATGCAAGGGTGGGAGCATGAGTGTCTGCTGTGCATAAATAAAGTCTGGAGCCCTTCCAGGACTGGGGAGGGAGGCATGTACCACATGTATTTTAGACTAGGGGCAATGTCGCTGGGAATAAGATGGGTATCTTTTGTCACCAGTGTTCCTAGTCTGGGGCTTGGGTGTGGGTGGTGCAGCTGCAGTGCAGCATGGCTGTTGGTCTCTCAGAGCATCTCTCTGTTGACGAGGGAAGCAAGTGGGGCTCATGTCCTGCACTGAGCAACCCAGAACCTCACTCTAACCAGGGACCCACAGGTCGTCCTGGCAGGTGATTAACAAGATTTCATTTTTATATTGTCTTAAGAACTTAATTTCTAAAAGGTTGCATCAAATTATTAGTTTTAAAAGAGCATTTCGTGAGAAGAAGTGTAAGAAATTGAAAGTATTGATTTTCCTCTTGTTTTGCAGCATCAGGGTTGGAATCAAGGGCTTCATGAATTCCAGACAAACAGTCACCATTGACTCCCAGCCCTGAATATTTCCTGATTCAAAAGAATGGAAGGCAGCATCACAAAACTAAAGGTCACATTGGCCTTGGGACGCTTTAATTTCACTTACTGAACTCTGCTTATAGCCTGAAATTGGAGGTTTACTACAAGTTGATTCATCCTTTGGTGTTTTATACACTTTGATAATGAAATAAATTATCAAATAAATAAATTTATTTGATAAATTATCAAGAAAATAAATCAATATCTTTTTATTCCACTAGAAAAACAGGGTGGACAATATCTGGTGGACAAGGTACAGGCTGATGTATGTGGAGGCCCACTTAGGGGCCAGCTACACTGAATTAGCTACCCCTGGTATTCTCATTCTGTCCTGGAGTGGAGAGAGATCTTAGCATCTTTGGACTCTGATTCCAAATTCAAATCATATTCTTCAAAGAAGAAAACATCAACCACCAGGAGACAATCACTATACTGTGACAAATGCCATCTGTTCACTTGGATTGTTGGGGACATTTAAAGAGTCCTCAGCATCAGTGTGGTGTTTACACTGGAACAAGATGCAACCTTTGACAAAAGCAGGAATCTGCTTCTGCTGTCACAGTTCCCCAAGTTCTCTTCACACGTGCTCTGTTCATGCTTAGGGACACTCAGATGCTGGTGGTCTCCATTATGGACACCCAGATGTTGGTGGTCTCCGTTAGGGACACTCAGATGTTGGTGGTCTCCGTTAGGGACACTCAGATGTTGGTGGTCTCCGTTAGGGACACTCAGATGTTGGTGGTCTCCGTTAGGGACACTCAGATGTTGGTGGTCTCCGTTAGGGACACTCAGATGTTGGCGGTCTCCGTTAAGGACACTCAGATGTTGGCAGTCTCTGTTAGGGACACTCGGATGTTGGTGGTCTCCGTTATGGACACTCAGATGTTGGTGGTCTCTGTTAAGGACACTCAGATGGTGGTGGTCTCCGTTAAGGACACTCAGATGTTGGCAGTCTCCGTTAGGGACACTGAGATGTTGGCAGTCTCCGTTAGGGACACTGAGATGCTGGCGGTCTCCATTAGGGACACTCAGATGTTGGTGGTCTCCATTAGGGCACTCAGATGTTGGTGGTCTCCATTAGGGACACTCAGATGTTGGTGGTCTCCGTTAGGGACACTCAGATGTTGGTGGTCTCCATTAGGGACACTCAGATGTTGGTGGTCTCCATTAGGGACACTGAGATGCTGGTGGTCTCTGTTAGGAACATTAAGATGTTGGTGGTCTCCATTAGGGACACTCAGATGTTGGTGGTCTTCATTAGGGGCACTGAGATGCTGGTGGTCTCCATTAGGGACACTCAGATGTTGGTGGTCTCCATTAGGGACACTCAGATGGTAGTGATCCCTGTTAGGGACGCTCAGATGTTAGTGTCTCCGTGAGCTCTAAACTCGATGAAATGATGAGGATCCAGAGCCCATTATAAAGTCATCCAAAAGCCCTGGACAAGAAAGACATCATTAAGTCAACCAAACTCAGATCCACACTTTCTCTTAGATGGCAAAACAAATTGTCTTTCTGATAAACTCCCTGACACCTATAGACAGCAGAGAAAATAAGAAAAGAAAAAATTGGATTATAGTATCGGAGTTTGCTTTTTAGCTCCCTCCTCTGGTTTTCTTCCCGTTCTTCCCTTCCCATGCTTGGTGACCCACCTTTTTGGCTCAGACAGCAACTTCGCTGTGTGGAGACCAACAGCAGAATGTGGCTGCTGTGGGGAGGAAGACAGGCCACAGTGATCAGCTAAGCGTCCTCGATGATAGGAAAGACACTTATCAGCAGAAATGTGGCAGTCCCGTAGGCCAGTCCCGCTTCATGCTCTTCAGTTAGAGAGCATCAAAGCGGAGCACGCAGCTGTAACATCCACTCAGAAAGCTTCGTGTTAAAGCACAATGGTATTTTACTTACTATCTGTACATCTAACTGTCTGGCTAGTTGAACTTATTAGAGGAAAGCCACAAGAAGGCTTGTTTGCTTGCCCTGTGATCCTGTGTAGATACTGGTTTCCTCAGCAGAGGGTACACTTGCTAAAGAACAAGCATTGGGCTCTGCTTTCATGGCCAAGCACAGCACCCAGAACACACGAGGTGCTGCATAAATACTTGCTTTTGATTGACTGATCTATAGGCCATTCTGTCTTTCTGAATGATCATCGAGGAACAGGCCAGGGAGCAAAGATGCTGCTGCTCATTAATATTCCAGCCACTATCTCCACACCCAAGCTCTACTCAGGCACCTCGGGAACAGGGAAATAAATGTACATCATGGACTCTCAGTAAGTTTGCAAATTCATGATGGCCTGTGAACCTGAAACAATACAAGAGCTCTATGCAAATCCACACACCAAAGGCAGAAGCAGAAACACCACAGTCTTCTGCTGGCTTCTTGATATGCTCTGGTACAGTGATTTTCAAGTGTGAAACTATATGATTAAGCATAGTGGCACACATTTATAATCCCAGTGCTCAGGAGATGGAGGAAGACAGATGAAAAATTCACAGTCAGTCTTAACTATCGTAGGATGGAGTTTGAGGTCAACCAGGCTACACGAGACTGCCTTAAAAAACAAACACTAACAACTCTAACAATAACAAAACAACACACAGATGTATAGAAGGTATCATGCAATGGCTAAAACATAGGAGAAGGAGCCCCTGGATTCTGGAACGTGCTAAATCTTCATATAGAGTATGCCTCTTCTGGCGTGTGTGTAGGAAAAACCTAGCATTAAGAACTGTGCTATTTAATCTGTGTAACATATGCTTCAATTCCAAATTTTGAAGAGCAATGGTATTTTTTAGTACAGACAATTACACAATTGATTTGAGCCTGAACCAGTGCCCATGAGCTCAGATCTGGCTACACGAGGAGGCTGTAGGGAGCTGCAGCCATGACACATTTCCACCCCAGTCCTACCCCTGATTAATGGAGTTCAAGCTGTCTTCCCCTCTATTACTTTGAGAAGAAAATTTACCATCTGATATATTTTTCAATAAAAACTTCTCACTGGTGGATTATATGAACTTGAAAATTAAGTTTTCCTTCCAGTGTTCTCTCACACACTCATTTGAACCCTCTTCCCATCCTTGCTCCGTGTTCAAAGAGTACTCTGAGTTCCTTGTTCTTTGTACAAGAAGTGCTCCATGTCATTGAAACTGGAATGCCCCCAAGCCTTAATAAAAAACACCTGCAAAACGATGAAGAATAAAATTTTCTTCCATTTTAATTCAAGGTGGGAACATGTGGTGGTGAAGGTCAGTAGTGAGCGTGGAGATGTGTGGTAAAGGTCAGTAGTGAGCATGGAGATGTGTGGTAAAGGTCAGTAGTCAGCGTGCACATGTGTGGTAAAGGTCAGTAGTCAGCATGGACATGTGTAGTGAAGGTCGGTAGTCAGCATGGGAATGTGTGGTGAAGATCGGTAGTCAGTGTGGGAATTTGTGGTGGTGAAAGTTAGTAGTTAGCGTGGACATGTGTAGTGAAGGTCAGTAGTTAGTGTGGGAATGTGTGGTGGTGAAGGTCGGTAGTCAGCGTGGACATGTGTGGTAAAGGTCGGTAGTCAGCATGAGAATGTGGTGAAGGTCGGTAGTCAGTGTGGTCATGTGTGGTGAAGGTTGGTAGTCAGCGTGGACATGTGTGGTGAAGGTCGGTAGTCAGCATGGACATGTGTGGTGAAGGTCAGTAGTCAGTGTGGGAATGTGTGGTGGTGAAGGTCAGTAGTCAGCGTGGTCATGTGTGATGGTGAAGGTCAGTAGTCAGCGTGGACATGTGTGGTGGTGAAGGTCAGTAGTCAGCGTGGACATGTGTGGTGGTGAAGGTCGGTAGTCAGCGTGGACATGTGTGGTGAAGGTCAGTAGTCAATGCAGTTGGATTGAGGAAGATGCAGACAGCTGGCAGGCATCATGCCCGGCTTTGTCGTGTGTTTTGGAGAAGAGTTTGAACCTGGAACTAAGTGGGAAGACCCACTGTCAGTGTGTGTGATACCATTAGTTAGTTGGAGCCCAAATGAACCAAAGAGTCAAAGAAAAGATGAATTCTTGCTTTCTCTTTAGAAACAGCATCCCCTTCCCTGGGCATCAGAACTCCAGGCTCTTGAGAATCTAGACTCTGGGACCCACCAGCTCTCAATACTTTGCCTGATCTAAGAATTGCACCATATGCTTCACTGGATCTGAGCCTTCAGACCTGAATGGAGCCATGCTACCAGCTTCCCCACTTCTCCAGCTTATAGATAGCTTGGTCGCGATGCTGCATAACCTCCATACTCAAGTGAGATGAAGCCTTAGAGGCTTGCTCTCTCTTCCTGGTTCTGTCCCCACAAGTACTCTGACTATGAAGAAAGGACTGGCCTCAGACTCTGAAAAGGTATTCGTGCTCACCACACATGTATTAATAGATTGATTAGCTTAATTAGAAAGAAATTATAAGAGGAGCTAAAATGAAAGAAAATATATCTTCATAGGTACCATGAGCTGTTCCCCTCCTAGAACTGACCCTGAGTGGGCCAGAGAGGTGAAACAGCCATGAAAACAGGCTCCACTCACTGACTTTCCCTAGAAAAACAGGCACAAAGGCTTGCCTTTCAAATTTATGCAATAAAATAAATTATAAGGGTATTTTCCTTCAGCTTTGACAGAATAGTAGGTAAAACTCTCTTACGATTTTATCTTCAAGACCCATAACCAATATGAAAATATATAAATCTTACACTTTAAACAAGAATTTTGTTCGCTTTGCTGGATGTTAAGGAAGCCAGGATGAGCCACCAACCCACCATCTAATACATTTTGCAAAGGAGGATTGCGCTTTACAAATCGGTATTGTATTGTTTTCCCACTCTGCCCGTGAGAGGTGCAGAACCCT
The DNA here is from genome assembly GCF_982192425.1 of Myodes glareolus. NCBI lineage: Eukaryota > Metazoa > Chordata > Mammalia > Rodentia > Cricetidae > Myodes > Myodes glareolus. Next base: position 5,937,112 of record NC_142036.1, on the reverse strand, counting down.
GGAGATGGCTGTGGTTGCACCTCCTAATGGGTCATGTGTCTTTCATAACCCCCCCTCCAGGCACAGCAAAGAGATTCAGTTTATGTACTCCCCTGAAATTGCGCCCTCATTACAGGGCGGTGCGCGAGAGAAGCACTGAGAAAGAATTTCATTTTGTCAAAGACAAATAGCGCCGAAACAATCATTTTCATTCTTTCTTGTTGTTGAAGATTTTAGTTGAACACAAAGCCCCTGTAGATAAGAAAGCAGAGCAAGAGTCAGCGGATGTTAGTGGGTGTCACCTGCCATTTCCTGAGGAGCCTCTTTTTATGTGTTCATATAGGCTTCTAATGTTTCTGATAAGTTTCACTGACTCAGCTCCATGTGGCAAAGTACTTGGAGAGTGCTAGCAGATCACGAAGGATCTGGGTCCTGAGCTTCGGCCATTATAGTTGAGACTAAACTTCACAGGCAAGAAAGGAAGAAATCAGTGACCACATCCTAAGAGACCAAGAGGGTTAATTAAAGTGGTATATGAAACGTACTGCCCCAAATGCCGCTTTGGGGTATAAGAAATATCTGTGATAATAAGGACTGAAAGCCCGTGGCTTAGTCTGGAGATCAGTGCACCCACCAAGACGCCAGGAAACGGCCCAGCATCCAAGAGGATGTCAGTGTGGAAGGGATATGGTGTCCAGACATCATTAGGTGGAGATGCTGAGGGGAGTGATCAGAGTGGGTCTGAGGGGTGCTGGAGGTCACAGCCCAAGGCTGAGACTCAGGTTCAGATCCTGGCTCTGAATGGTGTGAGGTCCCAACATAGACCTAAGCAGTCTCACCCATAGGCACAAGGAGGCCTCTGGACCAGACTTTTTCTTTTAGGCCACCAATCAGCTCCCAGATCATGACATGGAGACTGATAACTCTGAATGCTTAGCCTAGCTTAGGCACAGTTCTGGCTAGTTCTTTTAAATTAACCTCTTTCTCTTTATCTACCTCTTGTCTCAGGGCTTACTACCTTTCTTACTTCTGCTTCTCTGCGTCTGTCTGGTATCTACTTGGTCTCTTCTTTCACTCTTCCTTCTTTTCTTCTTCCTGGAGCCTAGATTTCTCCTCCTATTTATTCTCTCCGTCCACCAGCCTCGCCTATCCTTTCTCTGCCTAGCTATTGGCCATTCAGTTTTTTATTAGACCAATCAGGTGCCTTTTATAAATAGGCGAGATGGAAAAGATGCAACATCTTTACATAATTCAACACACATCCTTACATCATTAAACAACCGCAGCATAAACAGGGGTACCACATTCACACAGTTAGATGGATACTCTGCAGCATAAACAGATGTAACACATCTCTGCCCAGTTAATATTTCACGACAGGCCTCTCTCTTTCTGCTTACCCAAATGGGGGTGGCTTGGTAGGAAGAGTGGAGAGACCTTGAAATATTGAGAAAAGTCTCACTGACAAACCCAGCCTCATCTTTTATTAGCACTAGGATGTAACTGGATGTTTTTCTCCTGCTTCCGCAAATAATCACTCTGAGGTTTAATATGAATTACAAACTGTTTGGCCTATTAGCTCAAGCTTATTATTAACTAGTTCAACCCATTTCTATTAGTCTATATTTTACCCTGAGGCTCATAGCTTGTTACTTCATATCTTGCTTCTGCAGCGGCTGCTGGAATCCCCTGACTCTTCCTTCTCCCTGTATTCAGTTTGGCTTTCCCACTTAGCTATATTCTGCCCTGCCATAGGCCAAATCAGCTTTATTCATCAACCAATAAAAGCAACACATATTCTCAGTGTACAGAAGGGCATTCCACGTTAGTGGAACTTCAGACAAAGCAGAAGAGCAGGTTAGGGAGCCCCTATGAGTGTCCTTCCTGAGGGTGAGCCAATGGTTCTAGACAGCAATGACTCTACTCCCTGAGAGTCCCTTTTCTGAGCTGCCACAATGCTGACCACTGGGTGTCATGCTCTATCTGAGGAACCTTTCCCTTCACTGGTGACCAGTCTCTTTGGGACTTCCCTCCTCTAGGATGCCCCCAGGAAGGGCAAGGCCTTCTTGTTTCCCCTGCCTGTATCTCACTGTCAGAACTGTGGCTTCAGGTCATCACAGTCTCTGTTGCTGTGGCTGAAGCCCTGTGAGGAGAAACCCTGGCATCTCACCTATTGTTGACGGAGAATATCCAGCGGTGATTTTAGCGTGCAGGCCCTCACAACTCTCCTAGTTCTTACTGTGACCCTCTGGGGTGAAGGGCAGGGGTCATTGTTGTGACTTACAAATGTGCAGGTGGATCAGGTTCACTGACTGGAATAACGGTGTTTGTGAGGTGAGCCAGAGCCCCAGCTCCCAGACCTCAGCCTGAAGACTTAATGTCCAGACCTTCTCCTCTGTTAGGATTCCCCGATGAATAGACACTGACAGATGCACAGGCCACGGAAGACACACAACAGACAGAAACTTAGGTCCTCAGGTACATGGGGCTCTGGTGTCATAGAGCACGTGATAAAGTCAATGAGGAGAAAGCTAGTGGCCAGAGAGACACCCAAAAGTGCGAAAGGTGCATTTTCTATCATTTTTTCCATCTAACTTTGGGTTTAAAGTTACATCTGAACAAGAGGTTTAAAACTTGCCAGCTTTACTCCAGCTAGTGCTGTTATCTGCTGGGGACTTTCTACTCTTCACTAGACTGACCTGTTGAGAGCAAGCCGCAGGTGAGCAGCGGCAGTGTTCCCACAGGTCTGGGGTTCAGAGGGCCACAGTGGGACCCCGAGGGTCTGGGCAGAACTTCTGGCGCCAGTGGGCAGACCCACTTTTGTCTTGCTGAAGCTCCTGCTTTCTGTTCAGCCCGGCCTTGAACTCTCCAGGGGAAAGCACACAAGAGTTTCCTTCTGTCTCTTCACTCACACGAAGCATCCCTACCATGGGCGGTCAGCTGCTTGCTAGGGTTCCTCCTTGAGCTGCATGCAGATTTCCCATTTTCATAGGGAGTCAGTGTGCCTCCCTGGCGCTCAGGCTCCCTTAACTGAGCTTGGGCGATGTCCTTCGTGCCTTGGGCATGTGCTTACCTGAGTCTCCAGCCCTCCAAAGGCGTGGGCAAGGCAGCCCACAGTGGGGTCACAAAGAAGGAAGGCAGTGTAGCAAGACTAGCAAGGGGAGCCCGGCAGAAAGGGGCGCGATAGAACAGGGTAGACACGGGGAGTACCCCGGTCAGGAGGGGCTTGGGGTGAGGCTCAGGGCCCAGCACTGCAGGGAGGAGTGCGGGTGGAGGGAGGAACGCTTGGACGGAGACCTGGTGGATGAATGCCAGGGAGAGGCTCTGCCTAAAGGAGAAGGGGCGCAAGGCGGGGACTGGGCTGAGGGGCGGGGCTGGGACTTGCAGCCTGGAAGGCGGAGAGGGCGTTAGGCGCGAGACTGAGGAAATCTGTGCTGGGAGGCCCCGAGGTGGGGCCGTGACTTCTGAGGGCGCTCACCACCGAGGCGGAGCACTGAGCCCAAGATGAGGGCGTCGGTGCTGCTTACCTGCTTCTGCTGGCTGCTGGTGCCGGTGAGTGAACCCGCGTCCCCTTCCCGGAGAGGTGCGTCCTGCAGTGGACCGCTGGACTCACCTCCTGAGTCCCAGCAAGAGTGGGTAGAGCATGGAGCGGGGACTGGATCCAGAGCAGAATGCACTGGACCCCAGGCGCCCTACTGAAGCCTTACCTAACCCTTGGCTTGCTGGACTCATTGGCACTTTTCCTATTTCCACCGCCGTCACGGGTTCGCCAGAAGTGGGGGCCCAGGTTCTCCTCGACTCCCGGGGACGATCTGGATTCTGGTCTGACTGTGCGCTTGGAGTTGGGAATATCCCTAGCACCCTGCAAGAAGAGTGGCTGCTTCCCCGGGCCACCTGCTCTGGCTTCGCTTCCGAGGGAAACTGCAGTTGCTCTGTGGTTAAATATTTCTCTTTCCATCTCCTGGTCCTTGTGTTTGTTTAGTATGTGACAAAGGGAACGTGGTGTGACTAAGAAAGTTTCCTTTTGGAAATACTCGTTTTGTTTTTTCTAAGAAAGCCAAAGGAACCCCTGAACTGATGTTTGCTACATGGGTTACAGTGGTTTTATATAGTTCTCCGGAACTCTACCCTTTATTTGAAAAAAAAAATTAAGAAAGAAAAAAGGGTGTGAGCCTTATTCCTTGCTTTTCCCTCCCTGCACTGAGAACTGTGTCCCTGTACAAGGTTTCCACACTTGGGCCTCCAGGCTGAGGGAGCCGACTAAGCGAGTGCAGCAAGAGGGGAGGGATTGTTCAAGGAAAGCCCTCCGTCATTGTTGATGAAAATTCAATTTTCTGGAGTGCATTTTCTCCACCCCCACTGACAGCTGAAGGTAGCTTCACGAGGATGGTGGGGAAGCCTTGAGACTCCATCCGCTTTAATCTCTCAGATGTCCCACATTTTCCATTGCTCTCTCTGTTCCAGGAATATCAGGGATTGGGGTGCTTTTAGTACCTTAATTGATCACTTCATCAGTTCTGAAATTTAGATCCATGTGCTGCTTGGCATCAGGGATCTTATAGTCTGGTGGTTTTGTAGTAATGAGTTGATAAAACTAAGGCATCTCAGGTGATCTTTAAGTGAAGGGAATGTGGCAGAAAAATTCTACATTGTGTTTCATCCTTTGAGTTTGTCAGGAAATGGTATTCCTTGTTGAAGTCCTAGCTTGCCCATATCAACAGTAGTATAACCAAACACCGGTAGCCATACCCAACTGAGCATGGTTTCTTTTCATTACTGTCTTATAAAAGCAAGTTTTTGTGAAGACGGAGAAACTGAGACATAGAGAGACAAAGTTCTGAGACCAAGTGCTCCATAAGCATCCCAGCTTAGAGGACACAGGTCAGAGAAGTCTGTCTCCTCTTTACCCTCTCGTTGGTGGCCAGCCTTGGAGTCTGCTTCTGCCATGTCTAAGGACCCTAGGAAAGCTTTGCCAGAAACCTCCCGTGGCTCCTGGGGATGAATGCGGTTCTCGCAGCTCCAACTCTTTCTTCTAATGCCTTTTATTTTTAAAAGTAGGTGTTTCACACCAAACCATAATGATAACAAGGTCATCTTTACTCGTAGGTTAAGTTTCTAGTATGTCCTGAAGCTTGTGAAAATTCACTTAGACTATTCTGACTCTAGGGTGATCAAAGAGGGGCTCCTCGGGTGCACAGTTGCTCTGTGCATCCGCAGTCACTGAGAGTTAACTTGCTGTACTTCAGCAGACCGCAGGCTACGAAATGGGAGCTCCTCAGTTCTGAGAGAGTCAGAATTTCTACAGCCCAATCGCTCTTAAGTTAGTAATAACAACATATGCTATAGAATGCCAGTTTGTTTTCCTACTCAGGAAAAGTATTCGACTGAATTTTAGGTTTGTTTTACAAAATAGATAGTAAAGCTTTTAAAAAAAAACACACCAGGAAAATGAAAATGACTACTTTAAAATGAATGCCAGCTTGAAAGAAATTTAGAACTGTGAGGTTTTGGGTCTTCTTGTAGATTTTTGCTTCACCCCTCTTGTGTAATTTTTAATTATTCTGTTTCTTTAACTTGAACAGGTGAGCAGCATCCATCCAGAATGTCGCTTTCATCTGGAAATACAGGAAGAAGAAACAAAATGTGTAGAGCTTCTGAACAGCCAGACAGAAAAGCAAAGAGGTGGGTTTCAGGAATAAGTCTGGGCTGCGGGTGGAAGGTCCTCCCTAACTGGGAGGTTGGAGTTTACCTACCTTAAAGACAGGTACACTTGCTGCTGTTCTGGTGAGTCGCCAGCAAAATTCCTGCAGCATTGTATCAGTGTGGATTTCACCAAACCTTTTGAAAGAAAACCTCAATTCTTAACACCAACAGTTCCCATGGCTTGAGGAGGCAGCAGTTACTAATGTAATGTTATGGCTCTATCATGCTCCGCAAAGGCAGCTTTGGTTCCCAGGGAATCACAGCACATATCTGAATTCTTGGTTTTAAAATATTAACTATCCTTACTGTTGGTTCGACTGAGAATGTTCGAAACTTGTCAGAAGCCAGCAGGAAAATGGGATGTCAGTTTTCTGAAGACACACCTATTTTAAACACTGTGTGTTTCTCAAGTTTGTCCTCTGAGTAGAACAGAAAGTTTCTGGGACACCAGGCCTTTGATGTACTCCCATTCCATGTTCACAGTCCAAAATGGCTGTGGGTACAGCCCAGGTATCAGCACCACAACCTTTTGTCCTGGATCACTCTACTCTAGAGTCACGTGTACAACCTCTTCAAGAAAGAACTTTAAATCAAGGTGAGATTGTTACAGTAACCTGCTGTTTGCTAGCAGGCCTAGGTCCTAGACTGCACTCTGAACCTCTTACTGTGTTACAAAACACAGTTACAGCTATGTAACTAATGTGAAATTTCTAGTAGTCACATTTAAATAAGTCCTTAAAAAGTGAGATTAATTTTTATAGCATATTTTATATTCATCTAAATGTACCTAACTATCATTTGACTTTAAATAATTAGATATTGTAGCTTCTACATTCTTTCTTTGTATTAAGTATTATAGCATAATGCATTTTTTAATGTTATTAGCACCTCACCTTTTGGAACACTTTTCAAACCAGTACTCCCACACCAGTCAGAAAGACTATAAATAGCCACCCTTTCTTTGCCTGCCTTAGACCCCTGTTACCTCACTTGAAAGTTAAGGCTCTAGCTCCAGGCTTCCTTTAAAGACCTGTGATTTTACAGCACACATGTGGTTCTGAAGGCCACATTCCCCCAAAATGTCAAGTTGACCTCAGTCCATTGATGAAAATATAGACAAATATACAATCAGTTCCACTGCCCCCAGGAAGGGCTAGCACTAAAGAACTGACTTCAGGTGAGACAAAGGGGTCAGCTTTGTGGCCACTGAGGCTGGCTCTGTTCAGTACAAATTCAGAGTTCAGGAAAACAGTCCTATGGCAAAGTTCACACACACACACACACACACACACACACACACACACACCAGCAACAATAACAATAACAAGAAGAAAAGAGGGAAATAAGATTAGATCTGAAGCTGGTAAGATAGACGAGTCGTTAAGAGCACTCTCTGTGTTCCCACCACCCATGGCATCACAAACATTGGTAACTGCAGTTCCAAGGGGTCCAGTGTCCTCTTTAGGACTTCATAGGTTCCTGCATACGTGCAGTATATGCTAATACACTTAAAATAGAAACCAATAGTTTTTAAAAGAGTAAAATTTAAATAAGACTTTCATGGGAGCTGGGCAGAGCTCTGTGGCTGCAGAGACACAAGCTGCTGGTGTCTGAGCTCCTAGGCTGGAGACTCCTGCTGGCTGCTTCTCTCAAGGACAGCACCTGAGACAAGCTTCCTGGGTTGTCCCCAGAGGGCAATCTGTATGAACAGCCTGGGTGGAGTCTGTGAAAACTGCCCGGCTTTCTTTGGTGCTTGGCTGGCGTGACCAGGGAGAACAAGTCTGTAGGATTCCTCCCTTGTTTGGTGTATAGAGAAACTTCATGGGTTTTCTTGCAAAAACGGATGCCTACTTGGACATTTTATATTGAGGGCTTCTATTTTCATTATTAGCTTACAGAAAAAAAAATCTGTGTATCTGATTTATCCACCTTTCTATTTTGCAAAACCTTCTTGGTCATTGACCAGCCACCTGCAGGAAAGCAGAGCTGACGGTCAGCCCATCACTGTGCAGCTTTCAGAAGAGACAGCCTGCGTCCCCAGTTCTGAGTCTGCTCTCTGAAATATGCAGGGTTTCAATGTCAAGAATATAAATAGCAGTAGGTTGCCAGGATGACGATGCTGTGGGCAATGGGAGCCAGAGGCTGTGTGGAGCCAGAGCCGAGGGGGCACTTCTGGTGGGACGAGGCTACAGGACGTAGCCTCATGAAGTCGGAAGGGACGCTGCTGAGTTCCTTGCATCCGTGAGAGCTGCTTTCATATTCTGCACCAGTGTGGCATTGCTGTAAAAGAACGTCAGAAGTTAGGAATAAAGCACTTCAATGCTAGTAAAATAATTTCCTGCAGTCCTGACACGGAACTCTTCCATTTTACTATATGATGAATAAGAAAACAGAACAAAAGGGTGTAACAAATCTCTACGAAACTTGTCAATCCTAAAACGGATTGTACTAAGGACTCGGAAAGCTATGGGGCTATTTGGAGTTCTATATTCCAATTTTGATTAATTGCTAAGACAAATTTAATCTTGACAGTGTGCAGGTATGGGGCCTAAGGTCACGGGTGGTTGAGGAGAGAGGAATGTTCTCCAGGAAGTCAGTATAAGAACCCATATCACCCCATATCTACATCTGTGGCCATCTAGGGCTTAACAGAACAAAAGTTAGACTATATGCCTTCACCAAAGAAATTGTGATGGTTATAGTCAGCTTAGAACCAGGTCAAGGAAGGTGCTGCTCAGTGGGCCTTGGTTTGTTTTAAACATGCAGTCTTGGACTTGTAGGAGGAACTGTGCAGGTCTTGAGGTTATTTTCTGCTGGCAAGCTGACTGACAGTAGCCAGCCACAGCTTCATAATAATAACAGATATTGGGCCAGCAACAGATGTTTCTGCTTCTCCCACAGTGCACAACTTCACATTCACAAGGGTTCCTACACACCTCTGAAACCTCTCAGAGCCAAGGCCTATGCATCTGGGTCGTAGCCCCACCCTAGGAATCCCCACCTTCCACAGACGGTTGTTAGAATCCCAGACAGTTGAGCACCTAATGGGACGGTGTTTTAATTGCCACGCTGCTCAGAGAAATACAGTCTCTGGTGCCCAGTGCTGTTTATGTCTGACATCCTCAGAAAGAAGTGGACATGAGCAGGCAGTGTCTACTCAGAAGGTGCCCATGGAGGGCTTAAGCAGCCCACACAGGAGAACCCTCAACAAATTGAGACACCTTTTCATTATCCAGGCATAGTGACCACGGCACTGATGATTAGTCCTTCTACCCTATTGTTCTTGAGGGAGAGAAAAAGAGAACATATCTGTGTCCTGGTACATCCACCAAATCTTACACCGTGCCTTTAAAAATATTTCAACTAGCTTTTGCTGAAGGAATCCATGAACATTTTTACAATAGAAATGAGTATTAGCAATTAATGACTATGTACACAGAATAATACTGTTAAAGTATGTACATGTTAAAATATGAGAAGCGTGTCCATGCCCGTTCTCCCTGGCCTTGTGAGACTGACAGAGCCGAGCCTGTGCACAGCGCCCTCGAAAGCCAGCCATGCTTGCTTTGGTCTGTGCTTTGATCTTCATTCTCTCGTTCAGTCTGGAGACTGTGTCAGCTTCACATTCGCCTTCAAATTTATAGAATATCTAGTACATTCCTTTGCTCCTTTCTATCGATTGAGCTTTTCGAGGAATGACAAAATTTTGCTATTAGAAATAGTACCCTGATATTCTTAGGAATAAAACATCTCACCAGCATTTGACTAACCTCAGGTCACTAATCTCATGACCTAGTAGTAAATAGCAAAGCCCACCGATGCGGTGCAGCTCTTCTTGGTCAGTGAGGATTGAACCATGAGGAGAAAACTTGAACCAAGAGGAAAACCAAACTGTGCGGTTCCACCAGGTGCTAAGGTCCAGGAAGGGCTTGTCACAGGTCTATCACAGTGGACAGGCACTGCAGGGCCCCAGTGATGTTGTTCAGAACAAGGGGCAGGGGGTTCCCACTCCTGTGGTACCTGAGATTTTCTCTGCTTGGTCATAGAGGAGGGGTCCTGGGCTTGCTACCAGAAGCCCAAGACGTCTGGGTCAGGATAGTGAGTTCGGGTAGGAGGGTTTTCTAGGCCCTAGACCCTGTACATTTACTGGTTCTGTTACAATCCATTGGTTGTTAGAGGAAGAGCATTTTCTAGAAGGACATTGCCTCATTCTTCACTGTCTGCTCAAAGATAGGAGTGCCACTTGACTTCCAAGTCCACTCCCAGACTTGAAGTCCTGTTTGGTTCCTTCATCTGTGTATTCAGACAAAGCTGCCTCTCAGATGAGGACTTCTGCCAGGTCACTACCACCTGCCTGCTGAAGTTAGTGTTTTCTTCTCTTGGACTGTGTTGGATTCTGAGGTTCCAGGCAGCGCCCTGTATTTTTCCCTCTAAGGTCTAGATCTGGCTTATCTTTCCATGTTGCTTCTTCCATTATGCCCCTGACATAAACCTCAGACTCCTGGGCACGGAGCAGCTGTGGTTTTTCTAGGTAGACACCTCACTAGACAGACACCACAAGAGATGACACAGATAATGCCCACAGTCTGTGCCACTCAGACACAGAAGTGTGTGCTGCCCAACCTTACCTGAGCGCCCTGCTTTCTGGAGGATGGAAACTGCTCGGAGAAGACCTGAGGGCAGCAGTAGGCCGCACGTTGTGGATAAGAATGCGATACATGCCTGCCATGAAGCTGTGCTGTACCCCGTGGGAACCCCCTAGGAGGTTCATCTGTAATTTAAAACACTCTGGGAAGATAAAAGTATGCACACATGGTTTCCTTCCACCAAAATGTACCAGGAGTTCCAAGGAAGGAGAGGGGGAATTTCTACCTGGGGCTTAGGCACTGACATGAGAGACTTGTGTGGGGCTCATCTCAGATGCAGGGAGTAAGGGGTGGGGGCAGTAGCAGCAGGCTAGGAGCATAAACATAGATGGGGAGAGGGCAGAATGGTATTGTAGCCCTGAGGGTGGAGATACACTCAGGGCATTGGAGAAACAGCATCTCAGGATGAGCTATATTTTAGGAGGCCCAGGGCATCCTTGAAAATGAAGAAACATGACAAGAAATAGCATTGCAGAGGAGAGATGAAGATGTTCCTTGTGGACACTGGTGGGCAAAAGTAACTCCCCAAAGCCGGTTCTACAGATCCGGAAGCAAGAGGCCAAACTCTAGAGACAAGAACAGAAAGGCCTGACGGCTGGAATGTGCACTGCCACCCTAAGGATGTTCCATGGAAGAAGGCTGCTTAAAGTTCAGGGAAATCTCCTTTTGTGGGAATGTCTAAGCCTGTTCCTACGCAGGAGCGCTGATGAAGGAAGAGGTGGAGGAGACCTGGCAGGGGCCATGCCCAGCAGGAGGCAGCAGGAAGTGATAGTACTCAGACTCTGCCCTGTAGGCAAACAGGGGTCAGGGTAAGCTGGAAAGGAAGGTTCCAGCTGCAGGGGTCATCTCCGGAGCATGCCAGTCCTTCATGACAAAGGCCAGAGCAGAACTAAGTAAGACTCAGAACTAGCCTTGAAGAGTGGGATCTGTTCCCAGACAGATAGGATGGGGTCACTGACTGCCAACCTTCCAGGGCCTAGGCACCCTGGAAAACATAGTCCTCTGGTTCTACATTGGTACAGTTCTGTCCTGGCTACAGCTGAATGGTATTATCATCCGTGAGGGGTTGGACTCACAGCTGCCTGGAGTATCCAGCACTTCGGTCTCCTTGCCTGGGTCAGTTCCAGCTTAGATGTGTCAGGCCCTACTAGTAGATATACTGGGATGGTCCTGATCATAAATCTGAGGGAGATTATCTCGCGATCCACTGGCAGGATTTCCCATGCCATTGATGTAGCCTCCAGATAGGATCTGCTGCTATGCAAAACGTCTCTCGACTCTGCCCAGCCTTAAACTCCCTGCGGTAACAGCAGGCCCTGGGCCACAGCCAACCTTGGGGAAAAGCTTCTGTAGTATTTTATGTGGGAGCAAATTATGACCTCAGCATAATTTAGCTTAGCAGCTTGGGTTGTTTCTGGTCTGAATCATGGTATAAACTTAGTTCAAGTTCCAGAGCCTGGTCCCCACCTTTAGAACCCATCTGAACCTCAGAATAAAGCAGCTGCTTTAGATTCAGAAGCCTGATGTGAGCTGACTCCCCTGTCACCCAGCAGCAGTGTCCTGGAAATGATTGTTTCCAGTCCTTGGTTGGTCGCTCATGCTAGTGAGTCAGAGGATCAACATTTTGCAAATTTTCAGCACGCACGTCGGTTTGTCAAACAGGTACCCACATTGTGTCCATATGATACCACATGAAGGTCCCAGGCTGCTTCAGGTAGAAGACAGTGTCCTGTGTTAAGGACTAGATTCTCACCCAGTTGTTAGGTGCCAGTGACTAAGCAGGTCTCCCCACATGGATTATAGTGACACTGGCTAGATTGTACTAATATTGGGAATTTATTGGATTTGGTAGAGTTCCCCCTCAAAAATAATATGTAGGTTCTCTGTCCAGATCCACATATTACTTAGCAAAAAGGTTTTGTTCACTTAGCAGCTTGGGTTGTTTCTGGGTCTGAATCAGGGTACAAACTTAGTTCAAGTTCCAGAACCTGGTCCCCACCTTTAGAGCCCATCTGAACCCCAGAATAAAGCTGCTGCTTTAGATTTAGAAGCCTGATGTGAGCTGACTCCCCAGTCACCCAGCAGCAGTGTCCTGGAAATGATGTTTCCAGTCCTTGGTTGGTCGCTAATCCTCCACCCTAGAGGTTGGGAATGAGATTCTTTCTGGCCACACCTTGGTTAGAATCTGAACATTTTACCTGATTTCTGTGCAGTATCCATGTGGCACTCCAAACACATGGATTGTAGATTAGGCCATTTCTCTTATACTGGGAGTGGTCCCATTTAGCAGCACACCCCAGACGAAGTCGGTAGATAGGAGCCATGTGCTGGCTAGCATCTGTTTCTGTGGATGGTTAGGTTCCTGACAGACCCTAAGCCTGTCCCATTAATAATCTTTTGAATAGCCCCCAGTGTACAATCATCTATACCCACATTAACAGTCTCCTGAGAGGAGCATGCATTCGAAAGAGTGTTCCGCTCTTTGGTCTCGACAGGCTATTGCTTTGGGTATTTCCCCTAAAGATTTCTTTGCTGTGCTTCCCTCCCAGTTCAGTTACTGTCATTATTCCTAATTGCGGCTTTCCTAAAATGGCATTTGGCAACATACCTAGATGAGCTAATGCATGGATGGAGTACTGATCTCACTGGCAATATTTTAAGAACAAATGAAACACCCTTAGAACAAAAGAAAAGGATGGAGGCTCTCACTTGCAGAACTCCTGTAACCGTGCTCTACCCTCGGAGTAGCTAACTGGAACTCTAGAGCACTCAGAAGAATTGTTAGTTAGCCACTTGAGGAGCCAGCATCTACAGAGAAAGCCAGCATATTACATTCACATTCCTAGGAGCTGCGAAATCCGGACCCAGGTGGTCCACATCCTGCTTCCTGTGAAGATTTATTTATTGCTCTGGAGACTTGTGTACAGTGAACATTAAGGCAGAAAGCCTTGGTTACAAACTGCCTGTCCGGACCTTGTGACTTTTCCTAGGGAAGATGTGAACAAGTGTAGTCACCCTGGATAGGGCACCAACAACAGGCAACAGAAGCCATCCCACCGAAGTCCAGCTTGATGAGCCATTAGGTTTATTAGGGTTCGTCATGGAGCATGAGCAGACCAGCAACACTGGAATTCCCTGTTCAGTTTTCAGGTAGCAACACCAAGAAATTGCTTACTGTTTGTATCACCATGGGAAGGGACTCCGTAAGTCTCTCCTTCACACAGGAGTGTTCAGACTTGGAGAAAAGTTTGCCCAGCAGTTTGGCAGCTTGTAAAGCAGCTGTCCAGAGGACACCCACATCTGTAACCATGCTGCTTGTTCAGGAGTTAATGCATTTGCTCTGCATGGTCAGCTCAGGTGGAGGGCACAAGTACCCCACTAACACTAGGCACCCAAAAGTGGTATTATTTAAGATTTCTGAGCTGCAAGCCAAAGTGAAATAATGATGAAAACATTTCTAAATGCCTGTGGGTCACACCTTAGTTGAGCCTGCAAGGCTCCAGGAGATGTAACTAGGCTGAGGGTAAATATTCCACACAGTTAGGATTTGGCCTCTACACTGTCAGCAGCCTGAGGGGTAGGCTAACCTAGGCCAACCCTATGGTCTTTGGGTCTGAGCAGTCAAGGGAGGAAGCAGCCGTCCTGACCCTGCATTGCTCCTCTTCACCAGGGTTTCTTCGGAAGACCACTGAGAATTTACTTTTTGTGAGCACAATGCCGAGAAACCAGCACCCTCCTTAAGACAACATAGTGTCTTTGTGAGGCCAACAAGCAGGAGTCTGAGGCAATTCAGGTCAAAATAGATTGGCATAGTTCAGAGGAGGACAAAACACTTGTGAAAATTATCTTTCCCAATTCAATTTCCAGTTCCATCCTGCTCTGTGCCTCTTCAGTTGATGACAGGCATAGAGGATCGGTAGGTTTGATGGCAAAAATGATGATTAGTTTTCCCGAAACTCTGCTGCTTTGAAATTGTAACCTCCTCGCTCACAGGCACTGGGGGACAGACAAAGGGCTGCACAAGTGCCCCTTGCACATGTGAGCGCCAGGAAGGTGCCCCTTGCACATGTGAGCGCCAGGAAGGTGCCCCTTGCACAGATGTGCCTAACAAAGGTGGACCTTGGACAGGTGTGTCTGCACAAGAGACCCCAGTAAATACCCTGCACAAGTGAGCTCCCAAGAAAGTGTGTCCTGGGCAGGTATGCCTCGCACAGGATCACTCTGGAAAGATGCCCCCCGCACAGAGGAGCCCCAAATCAGTGTACTACACACCATTGAGCTCCAGGAAGGTGAACCATAGAACAGGTAGAGCATACACAAATGGGCCCTAAGAAGATATGCCCTGCACAAGTGAGCAAACGTGAACATTGGTGGGTGTGTTAGTATGGGCTCTATTCCTGGGTTTTCTTACCGACAGGGCCTCAGAAGCAGTCAGCATTATCTGTTTTAGTATCTATTAATGGTTTGTACCTGAATTTGCTTTTTGCAGAAGAAATATGTTGATTTTCTACACACACTTTGTTGATTATGCTGATTCTTCACATATTCAACTTGTGTTCTCAGAATTATTCTTCAACCAGGAAAGAACTACAATTCCTTTTAAAAGGCAAGCCCGGACATTCGTTTTATCCCTCTTCTCTATTTAATTATTACATTTCCTATAAATTATTGCATAAACATAATGGATTCTAAGGACTTGAAAATGGGGATTTAACCGTTAAAATCAGACTATGGAATATCGTGCTGCCGATGAAAATAACCATATTCTACACACATAACATGACAAATGTGAGAACCTGGTCACATGGGAAGACAGTCAATGATATTCTTCCTTGTAAAACGAAGTCCTATGACCTCTCTCCATGTATGTATGTGTGAGATTGTGGTGATGAGTGGACCCATGGAGGACCCTAAGGGACAGACCCCTGAGCAGGGCTTAGGTAGGTCTGAGATTTCCCTCTGCACCCCTGTCTGCAGTTTATGAGTAGGTGGTACTGTGGAATGCTATATTCTTCTCCCTTATCTGGATAATATGGTGCCGGGAAGACACCGGGAGAAAGGAGGGTTGGACATGACAGCTGGATGTTGGGTACTTGTTGAGAGGAGAAAGCTATCTGGAAGCTTGCTTATGTGTTCCTCAAGGTTAAGTTGCCTCAGCAAGGTGGCCTGCAGGGCCATTGCAGCATTCAGTCTGTGGATAACACCGAGGCAGCTCCAGTGAGGGGGCTTCTGAGCAGGCAAATGCTAGGCTGCAGCATAGAGTAGCCACCGGGGCTTTTGGCTCAGCCGCTGCATGGCTGTATCATATGTAAAATGGGGGGTCCCTTTGATGAGTCTGAAGGACTTACAGGGTACTCTCCAGAGGATCTGCTCTTGGCTCTCCTCCTTGGATCATGACCTAGGAAGCCTGGCACATCCATAGAATCCAAGAGGAACTCTAATTCTGTGTCCTGCCAGATGGCTGTTCTGGCCACAGCAAATTCTGTGCAAGGAATTGCCAGGGTACAAGAAGTACTTTGTCTGGTTCCTCCTGAGGTAAGACAAAAGAAAAAAAAAAAACACTTTCTATAATAAAAACTTGACCTTATCTCATGTCTCCATCAAGAGCCAGTTGAACTGAGGTGCCATGACTGAGGCCCTCACCACTTTCCTTCTTATTAGTAAGTTGCAATGATTTCTCTCTCTTCTGTACCCTTCTTGTCTTCTCACATTAAGGCACTTGTGTATGCACAACCCCACTGCTCAGATGGGACACGTGCCCAAGGGAGAATGCTGAGGTGAGGTGCACGCTCCCCCCCCCCCCTCCATCTGCTACATCAGTATGTTTCCTAACTTCATTTTCAAGACTATTGTGGCCTGCTTTAGACTTCACATTCGCCTCCCAGAGCAGGAAAATGGCATCCAGGGGTGTTTCTGTTTCTGCTAGGCAATAGAGAATCCTCTGGTATCATCTTTAGGAGGATTTCTGACAGCTTATGTGGACAGCTATGTGGGAACTGCAAAGAATGGTCCATGAAGGCTCAGGGACAGGCATGGAAGGTTTTTAAGTATCCAGTCCCAGGGGCTAGTTAGAAGGTCTTTGGACGTTGTCAGAATTGGAGTGTTCACCCCTCAGCCCTTGCAATTATCGCAAGATGACAAGAGACTGACAAGGCTGTACAAACTGAGTTCGCCGTGAGCACTGTCAGGGCAAGCCTGCCCTGCCTCATTTCTGCAAGAAGTTTTGCTTCTGTGATTTCAAACTTAGGATTTTTTTGAATGTTAGAAGGAAGACGTCCCTCCATGTTGCTGTCCTATTGGAAGCACTACCCAAATTAGCTAGTGTCATCCTTGGCTGCACACAGTGCACACAACCAAGGAGCAAGGATCTAAGGAACCTTTCTCAGCCATACAACTCTCACATGACTTCATTGGGGTGAGATCAGTCCTTCCAAGGCAACCCATTCAAGGGGGAATAATTCCTAGGCACATCAGGCCATGCCCACAGCCCAGCATGAGTGTGGACAAGCCCAGGTTGCCATGGACAGAACCCACAGTAACTGCTGGGCTTGCAGAACCTGCCCCTAACCTCACTGAGCAGGAAAAGACACTGAAGGAAGTGAAATTGAAGGAAGTTTATTAAATCTAATAAAAATCCCTTTGGGAAGATATAAAGGGAGCTAAGAGAATGTCAGAAGACCTAGTGACTTGGTACCCCCAGCTTTGTAGGCCCCCTCAAATGCTGGTATAGTAGATCTCCAAAGTGGATGTCTCGGAAAACTACACAGGAAGAACCAGATCAATAAACCAGCCAGCCGAAGCCAAAAGGAAAGTATCATTCAGTGTCCTGGGTGTCTGAACATATTTAAGGTATATGACTGGTGAACCCTGCTCTAACTAGGCTAAGCTCACAAAACCATTAACTTTACCCTGGAGCAGTCCAGACTTAAGTCTCCACAAGACTCAATACCATGAGGAGCCCAGTTTATCACACTGAAGGTGCAAATCAGAAAAAAAAAAGTAACCACTCTCTCTTTTATTTTAAAATGTAGTACAGAAATATAATGGGATCTTGTTTAGCATTATACAAGAGAAAACTTATGCCATTTGCCATATTATGATGGGCCCAGATGACTTGATGCAATGCATAGTAGAATACGCCGGGCCAAGACCGACAAGAACCACCCAACTCTCTTATGTGGAATCTAAGTCTGTCTCATGGAGCAAAATGTAGAATGGTGTCACCAAAGGCTAACTTTGAGTGCTATGTAGGTGGCAAGAAGTTTCAACTGGGTACTAAAAACATGATCTAGTGACCTATTGCATAGAGGGGTGACTACAGTTAATTTAAACCAGAATGCTAAGATAATTTAAATGTTGACCCATCCTTCAATGTACACATTGTATCAAAACATCTCAGCTACCCTGTAAGTATATACAATTATTAGTTTTCAGTTTAAAAAGAAATATGTACTTTAAAAGTACATAGTGCACATTGAATTATTCACATGCTTTCGACCACAGGCCTGTTGCTTTCTTCAGAAGTATTCAAATGAACACCCAAGCTACTCCTATCTCAAAAGCGCCCTGAGAGTATCTCATAGAAAAATGCTTTGACAGCTGTGTGACGAGCAGTTTCCTTCTTGCGGAGCATTTAGATGGTCACTCATTCTCCTGTCCCCTTCTAAGCATTGTGTTCCCATTGCCCATGATTTCCACCTGATTCTTCGCTTCTCCTTCCAGGCTGCAGTGGTGTCTGGGACAATATCACATGCTGGCGCCCTGCAGACATTGGAGAAACTGTCACAGTGCCCTGCCCCAAAGTGTTCAGCAACTTCTACAGCAGACCAGGTATGATGCTTGCAATGATTCCTGGGCTCAAAGATGTTTGTATCTGGGGGCAAGCTTTTCCATCACAGTAACAAGAGGCTGGGCCTTCCTTCTTTGGTAGCTATGTGCTCCCTGGTGCTAAGGGAGCAGGAGAACATCTGGCACATCTGGCTCGTGGTGGGGGAGTTTTCTTTTAAGGAAGCAGGCGTAGCTCATCCGCTGAAGTCTGGATGGGCAAGCAGGGCAAATGTGGCGGGAAAGGCTGGGTGACACACTCTCCGCAGTTAATGCAGGGAAAACGTGCATGAATGATAATGGAAATTAGGAGACGGGGACGACAAGGTTACTGTTAGCCTGAGAGAGATTCCCACAGGTTGTAAAGTTAGGGAGAGATCTTGCAGCCACCTCAACCCCACTGTGCTATGTTGTCCTTTATGCATGTCTCAGGATACAGGTTTTCATATGTTTTTCATACATGGCCAGGAATCTGTCTAGAAAAGTACAGATTAAAAGACATTAACTTGAACAAGGGAAGTACAATGCTTGGGAAAACTGGAAATTTTGTTTCTGGTCAGATACTATGGGACAAAACACTTTATGGAATGAGAATGTTGACGCTTAAAGCAGGGAATTCAGCTGACTGAAACGGAAAAAAGCAGTCAGAGGAGGCTTGGTCTCCTACTCACTGTGTAGGGAAGCTGTGTCTCTAACCTACCGCATTGCTCATTCATGGTCACGTTAGAGGAGCTCAGCCATGCTCAAGATTCTGTCCTCTAAAAACTTCTCATCCAGTTCAGACATCAACAGCTCCCTGAGGGGCGTGGCCAGCAGTGCCAAGAGACAGTTCACCCTGAATACTGATAGGTCAGGTGCGACCTGAGTCTGAGTCCTCAGAAAGGATAGCAGTAGTTCCCCAGAGAAGGTGATGGGAGATGGGAACCTACAGTCTTCCAGAGACTGTGGATTTACGTCTGCCCGGCAGTGTTGCTTTCAGAATCACCAGCCTAGAAGGAACTGCTAATGCCCATTACCAGATAAGAGACAAGTTCCCGGTGCCTGCTGACTGCTTGGTACCAGTGAACAGGTGACCTTCACCATGTAGAAAATACTGCAGCGCCTTTGAGTCAGAAACCCTATCTCCTGCTCAGGCTCAAACATTACCCGGCCTCCAGGATCTTAGTCTCCCAGCTGTAGGATGAGAGCAGCAATGGTAACTACACGTGCCTCTCAAGTGCACTCTGAAAATAGAGGTGTGTCAAGGAAGACCCTTGCTGAACTGAAATGTCCTAGACTCTGTGGGTCCTATGAGTGGCCTAAGTAAGGGACAGAAGCTCCACGAAGAAGGAAGACATGTGTCCTGGGGGCCTGGAATAAGAATCTGACCTGGTCACTTCAAATCACTAATGTCCTTGTCTGCTCCTTTCCCACCAGGTCTGCCAAGAGCTTCATACTCTTTCTGCTTTGTGTGGTCACCTGCCACATTCTTTGTAAATAGAGTGAATGCTTCATTTGTGAATTTACCATAAATATGAGAATAGGAATACCACAAATATGTTTCTTGCTATTTAAATCTCAGTCACGTATTTTCCTCCAACTGATAGCCACATGAAAACTGCACTACACAGCTTCTTAGGCACTGAAGGGTGAGGGGCAAATCAGTTATCTGATTTTATAAGGAGCAAGGATTGAAAGCTAAAGAAGAAAGCTAGCTCCAGAGAGCTGGGTCTAACAGACACAGACATCAGAATGTGCTGAGGGTCTTGGTTAGGCAGCAGAATAACGGCTCTGCAGTTTCAGCAATGGTGATTAGCACTCGCTTCTGCTTTTACTATCTTGTGATACAGTGTGTCCACTTGTGTCTCCCTGGCGGGCATGTCTCAGAGAGCAAACTATGCAGGGCACCTAAGGAAGGACTTCTGGGTGGTCTAAGTCGCTTGTTGATTAGGGCTTCAGCTTCAACTAGTCTTATCGCCCTGCATCGTGAGGCTACTTTTCAAGAACCAAACATCTGAAATTTACTTTCCAGGAAACATAAGCAAAAACTGCACTAGTGACGGGTGGTCGGAGACGTTTCCAGATTTCATAGATGCCTGTGGCTACAGCGACCCCGAGGATGAGAGTAAGGTAGGTGCTTGGCCGACCGTAAGGCTTCTCTCGCTGACACTGCACACGACAGCATTCTCCACAGGTCTCCTTTCCGTGGTAGTGCAGCTTCTCCATCCACACTTGGTCCCTGAGCTGCTGTGGCCTTTGGGATTTGCTGACTCTGCATAATTTTGGAGGCCCAGGAAGGCCGGTTTTCCTTGCCTGTCAGTATGTCTCGGTGGTAAAGCTTCCTGTGAGGGACTTACCCCTGCCACAGACTAGCGCTTCTGGGGTCTTCTGAGCCATGAATCCTCCTTGCTATCTGGATCTTTCCATCTCATTTACAGTTTTGTCACCGACTGGGTTGCTGGGGAGCTGGTTCAGTAGTTCGTAGTCTGAGCCCATAGAGAGGTTATCCCACAGATAGAGTGCCAGAACTCTTCTGAGCTCAGAGGCTGTGTCTGTAGCTCCTGGTATCTTACCTCAGGCCACTCGTGCCAAGTGCCAAGAGTCTCTCCAGTCATGGCTGCAGAACTTACCCAACCATTTCTAGGATGAAGAGTACCACATTCAGGAGTAGATCTTCCTGAAAGAATGTAATTGTTGGGGATATGGGTATTCCTTGTGGGAGTGCATCCACACTCAGTCCTGTACATCTGCTTGGCTCCACAAACTCTGGCAGCTTTAGGCATCTCTGCAGCACTGTCACTGTGTTTTATCTTTGTCTCGTCCTCCTCCTCAGGCTGGGTCAGCTTCTTACTGCGAGGATTTAGCTCCTTGCAGTCCTACAGTTAGGTATGTACATACATGCCGACTGCTCAGGAGGGTACTCTGTTTCCCTATACAGATGCTAAATAGTCAGTAAATAGCCAGGCACAGCACAGTCACTGGTGTCTCAAGTTGCCTCCTGTCTGTCACAAATGCCCTCCCATCAACCATATTAGCAGTGCTGAGTCTGAGAGTTGACCCACTTGTTCCTTTCCCCAGACTAATTGCTTTCCTTTATTACGATTTATAATTCAAAGCCAAAAGATTGTGAAACTCAAGGAAAGAAATGCCATGTCTTTGAGAATGCTCCCCTGGTTGACAGTACTGCACACTGGTCAGCGGTTAGTAGCTTGGCAACCTCAGCGTTGCATATGTACTGTGAGCCCGACAAGATACGACGCCTCTCACTCCAGCTTGATGGCACTGATTCCATGTGGGGGGGGGGGGTGCTCAGGCTTGGAGAAAAACTGGGATTTTCTGGCCTTCATCTGTCTGATTTTATAACCTTCCATTGCTCCCACACTTGCTTTGGCTCCACTAGAGAGGGCAACCACTGGCCTCCTACCCTCTTCAGTCCTGTTACTGGTAGTCTCAGCTCTGGGCGGGGATGCTGACTGGGACTCCAGCCCTTTAGCACAGTCAGAACACTATGGAAAGGGGCCTACACTGCATCCTGCAGAGTGAAGCAATGTTGAGGGAACAACCAGTAGAGTGTTGGAAGCCAGCATTCCTCACATCTGAACAGATGCCAGCTCATTTCTGACCTACTACGCCACCCCGGAGCCCATGAAAAACCCTGGTCAGATGTGGGAAGAGGGAACCCATGACCCTCCTGTCCCCCATGATGCACATGGTTGATGGCCTGATTCTGCTGTGTGGCATCACTTGGTGCCACTCCCTAAGAAAGCAGATTTCTTTTCTGGACAGTGACACTGTGGTGCTGCCCCCTGTTCTGTTGTGCACAATCACTACCATTAGCCTCTCTGTGACAAGTGCATCTCGTGTTCTCGGTGAAGCCGTGGGTGGTACCTGCCCCCCTAGAACTACAACATGCCGCTGAGCACACAGGACAATTGTGTGATCTGGACTTGGTGATTACAGATTGTTCTGAATTTTGTGTCACCGAGCCCCACCCACAGAGGAGGTTCACTAAACTGAGTCAGGCTCACGAGCCCAGAGAATGCAGAGGAATGGCAGCTACTCAGGATACAGTTGAGAGACTAATAAAGCAGCTGTGTCCTCCTAGGTCACCTGTATCCCGCATGTGTGACTAGAGGCCCAGATTCTCAGACTTCCCTGCTTCTTCCTCATTTCCCAAATCCCGAAAATGGTTGTTTCTGCCCCGTTTGTTAATGGTACCATCCTTGGTGTCACATCGCTGCCAAGTGACGTTTAGCGTTTCACCCTTTTATACATTGGAGCCCACAAGTATGGCCCCCGATTCCACAAGGGCCTTTGGTAGGAGCACAAAGGCAAAGCTCTGGGCAGCCTGGCCTTTGAGGTCAGCATTCTTAGTAGCCCCTTTCTCATCTGGATATTGAGATTGAATAAAACCATCCGAGAGCTCAGATGAAATAAGATCTGAAGCATGTTTTTACAGAAGACACGAGTGTATGTTGAACTCCTGAGATGCCCCAAACTGCCCTGAAGCTGTTCGGTGGGTTCTTTCTAGGAAACTGCCCTGTGACCTTCCGGGAGTGGGGTATCCTCTCAGCTCAAGCACTGGTTCTGAAGGATGGTTTCCTAAGCCCTGTCCTGAGTGTCCCAAGTTCCGATCTAAAGCTGAGATGATGGCCATGGAGCAGGGCTTTGACTCTGTCCCTCTGACGTTGGTCAACCGGGACACATCTCCTGTTTAGGGACCATGTGGGCAGATCAAGCAGCCATAAGTCTCAGGGCTTCTGTGAGGATGTAGAGTTGGGAGGAGTCCCACATCTAGATGGGATCGTCTGCCCTGGGAGCCTGCGTACGGACTTTGTTTCATATCTGAACATAGACGATGTGTAGGTGCTGAGCGGTGCCCTTAAACTGCGTTGTCACTATCTTCCTAACCCCGTGTGCAGCTCCCTGGAGGCGTGGGCCAGACACTCGCTCGAGCCTGCGTTCTCTTGTGCATGAGCTCCTGTGTACGGAGATCTCTGGGAGCCTCCATTCGGAGCTCTCCTCAATGAAAGACTGATGGGAATGCAAGAGGCTGCCATGTGTCCTCACAGGACAAGACCTCTCTTCTCCTTGATTTCTCCTAGATCATACTCAGGAAGTGTTTCCAGAGTTCCTGAGACACTGAAAAACTCCTCAATCCCATTTGGTGCTTCTGAGGGGGCTATAATTAAATCCTGCCTGTGTGAGGCCCAGCTTCTGATCCCTCATGCATTCTGTCTATTTTAAAGAACTATTTTTGTTCTTAATTAAACATTTCAGAGATTCTTCAAATAGAATAAATTTATAATAATGGATTAAAAAGTCAAAATATTTCAATGCAAAAGGCAATGGAAATGATGGACCAAAGTCAAAATGAGTAATTCTTCTAAATTGCAGTCTCCACACTTTAAATACTTTAGATACTGGGTTATTTCAGAGACTCAATGAAATATGAAACTACGGCAAACACAGTGCCATCAGGATACCCTAGGCGCTGGGACAGACTCCAGCTGAGCTCTAGGCTCACACTGCCCGGGCTGAGCCTTGTCAAGACTAGCTCCTTTTTTGTCTTTTTTTTTAATTGAAAATTCATTGAATATATTCTGATGGTGGCGTCTCTCCCCCGTCTCCTCCCAGCTCCTTTCCACACTGCCATCCACCCAACGCCACGGTTCCTTTCTTTCTTTTTAGAAAACTAACAGACAAATAAAAAAAAGTGAACAAACCAGAATTTAAAAAAAAAAAAAACAGTGGAAAAGCACAGGAAACACCAAAGAGACAGACAGACAGACAGACAGACAGACAGAACCCACAATATACACTCAAAAGACCAGTAAGACAGTAAGAAAGAAAATGCCCCAGCAAAGCAATATGAGACAAAAAAAAATCTACAAAGCTGTCATTGAGTTTATCACTCTCTAACTGGATTTAGAACCCACTCCACAAGATGGAACTCATGCCCGCAGGCTCAGGTGCCTGAGAACCTAAGAGAAGCCCTGGCCGGGGGAACACCCAGCTCTTCTGCCTGCAGCAGCTTGAACACAGCCCCAGCTGCTCTCTTTCTCCTCAGATTTGTGTTTCAGGGGGTATCCCAGTCACGTACAGTCGGATTCACCCATGGGGGCTATGTGGGAGGTCATAATTGGCTTCAAAATACATTAAGTTCAAGAAATATAAGTAGACTTCACAAAAATTATAGACGTAGCTACATATGAAAGAAGAAAAGGATAAGTTGACAGTGCCGGGAATCTCCTGGAGGGGGTGGTAAAGCCCTCAAGGCTTCGGCGTAGTGCCCAGAGCTATCTATACGGTCACAGCTCACTTGAGAACAAGAAGATGTCTTTGCTATGCCTTTCCCACCTGGCTCTCAAATAAAGGAACACTTCGGCTAAATTTAGAAGAGAGCTTTTGGCACTTGTGTCAAGTAGACACATTTCTTCCATATTATTTGATATTCCTAAAAATATTTATGCCCTCTGCTCCCAGCATCCAGTAGCCACTCTTCCTAATAGGGTTCCTCATACTTATGCCTGATGGCGCAGACCACACCACCAGCCCTCTGGCTCTATGAATGCCCTTGACCTGTCACAGCCTAATGGTAATCCACCGTTATCTTGGGAGTGGAAGGAGGAATCCCACAGAGACCTTCTATGATACCTGCCCAGAATGGACATCAGTTCTGGGGCTCACCCAGTGGCAGATTCCAGCAGGAGCTCTGACAGACACAAGCATTTGCTCATTCGTCATAGGCCATATTCATTCCAGGCCGCAGTGTCTCTGTTTCCCCTCACACCAAAAGCCTCGTGCTTCATAGTGTTTAAGGCACATGGTTTGTCAAGCTTAAGGCCAGCCGGTGGTGAGGAGAAATGTTTACGGCAGCAAGGTCAAGTCAGCTGTGCACAACTTGAAAAGGCTAGGCAGGCAAGGAGCTACCTCCACCCATGGTGTGGCAGAGAGCTGCAATCCCAGTTGCCCCCTGGAGCCTAAGGTTGAAGCTGCCTTATGAAGACAGATTCAGTTATCAGTCACGCTTATTCCTGATTCAACAGAAGCTTCACACATTGATGTGTTGCAGTAAATCATTAATTCTCTCCAAGGTCAAAAGAGAAGCAACACAGAAAAAGGCTGCCCAGGAACAGATTATTTTTTTCAGATTCTTAAAGTCCTTCCTTTGAGAAATACTACCCTGAAGGAGGAAGTTGCTGTAAACCAGAAAATGAAAGGATAGAGGAGCAATTCATGAAGATGGTCACCCGAAAGCACAAGCTAAGCAGACATGACTCAAAAGGCCTCTCTCTCTCTCTCTCTCTCTCTCTCTCTCTCTCTCTCTCTCTCTCTCACCCACCCACACACACACACACACACACACACACACACACACACACACACTTCTTAGAGTTAAGATATTTGACATAACATGTGGAAATTCCTTGGGATCATACCAGGATTAGCTGTGTGGCCCAGCAGGTGACAAAATTTTTTGTGTAGATGTCCTATCTGGGAATTGAGCTAGGGTGCCTGTCCTTAAGCATCCTTTCTTTGGCCTTGTACATGAGCAGCCCTGCATGGGAGTAATGTAACCAGAACTCTGGCTCTGGGTACAGCAGGTGAAGATGAAGCCTTTTGATTTCATACTAACTTGGATTTTCCCAGAGGGCTCCCAGCAAGCTCAAAAGAATTTGTTCTTCTGTTTATAAACAGAGAGAGAGATTGAATTAATTAGGCTTCTTGTATGGGAAGTAGATGATAGCTAACTTTCTTTTACCTTACGTCTAGGTGGATGGATGTCATTACCTTAGACCCCAAACACCTCATCTTTCTGCCTCAGCCTCCAGAGTCCCCTCCTTCATTTCTAAGAGTCTATCTTGATTTCTCTGGAACCTTAAATCAAAATAAATTTTTCCTTAAAAATAAAAATCTATCTTGAGATAAATTACCTGCCAAGAGAGATCAAGAGCCCCACACAAAGCCATCACAGTCCTCCAGATATCACATTTGCTGCCTTCTTGGTCCTCTCCTACCTGCAGCAGCTCTCTGTGGTGGATGCAATGCTCCAGGTTCATACAGGGACATATAGGAAGCCCAGGATTTCTGGTGAGCTAAATTCTCAGCTCTTCCCCACCTCCCCAGAGTTCTGAAGACATCGACTCAGGAGACTCTGGGTCATGCCATGCCAAACAGTCCTTCAGGCTCCAATTCTGGAAAACCATCTGTTTTTCTGTCAGGACAGCAATGTCTAGAGACGCTAGAGGCCCCTGCACAGACTGGCTTCTGCAGGGTTTGGAAGGGTCTGCTAGCAGTTAGATCTGGGTGCTCTGATGGGCACAAGTTTAAAGTCAAAGATCAGGACATTTTTTTTCTTTCTTATTTTTTATTTTACATACCAACCAGTTTCCCTCTCTCCTCTCCTCCTGTTCCCTCCCCCACCCCACCCCTTCTATCCTCCCACCCAGTCCTGCTTTCTCTCCATTCAGAAGGGGTAAGGCCTCCCATGGGAGTCAACAAAGCATGGCACATCAACTGAGGCAGGACCAAGCTCCTCCCCTTTGCATCAAGGCTGAGCAAAGCATCTCATCATAGGGAATAGGTTCCAAAAAGACAGGTCCTGGCCCCACTGCTAGGGGCCACATGAACAGACCAAGCTACACAATTGTCACCCAGATGCAGAAGGCCTAGGTCAATCTGATACCAACTCCCTAGCTTTCAGTCCAGAGTCTGTGAGCTCCCATAAGCTAAGGTCTGCTGTCTCTGTGGCTTTCCCTGCGGTGATCTTGACACCCTTTGCTTATATAATCTCTCTTCCCTCTCTTCAACTGGACTCCCAGAGCTCAGTCCAGGACTTGGCTGTGGATCTCTGCATCTGCTTCCATCAGTTACTGGATGAAGGCTCTATGATGACAATTAAGATAGTCACCAATCTGATTACAGGGGAAGGTCAGTTCAGGCACCCTTTCGACTATTGCTAGAAGATTTAGCTGGGGTCATCCTTGTGGGCTATAACCCACAGCTCCAGAGAAGCTAAGTAACCAGGAGGACACTAAGGGGGGTGCATGGATCTCCCTGGGAAGAAGAAATAGATGAGATCTCCTGAGTAAACCAGGGAAGGGGCAGTATAAGGGAGGGGATGGGAACATGGGTGATCAGGGCAGTCAAGCTGGGGACAGGACAGGAGGGGGAAAGTAATGAAAGAGATATTTTGGTAGAGAATGCCGTCATGGGGTTTTGGATAAACCTTGTACCAGGGAAATTCCCAGGAACCCACAAGGATGACCTCAGAACATTTTATAATAAAGCAAAGACTCCCAGTTCTGGCTTGCTTGCCTTTTTGTTTAGAAATCATAATCATAAACTCTGCCCATGTATAGAATGCTTAGTGGGATAATATGATTATTATTAATTATATCTCTGATTATTTCCTTACCCCAGAAATTCTATATTGAACTTTTAAAATAAAATTCTCTCCCCACACATTCCACCATCAGAAAGAACAGTTCTTCTTTTTAAAATAATGTGAACATGTTAGGAGAAAGGACAACAAAGTGACTGTGGGCTAAATCTCAATAGGTCCTGCGTATGCCCAGCATCAACTTCAAGGCCTGCACAGGCTCACACAGGCTCACACGGGCTCACACGGGCTCACACAGGGTCACACGGGCTCACACAGACTCACACGGGCTCACACAGGCTCACACAGGCTCACACAGGCTCACACGGGCTCACACGGGCTCACACGGGCTCACACGGGCTCACACGGGCTCACACAGGCTCACACAGGCTCGCACGGGCTCACACAGACTCACACAGGCTCACACGGGCTCACACAGCCTCACACAGGCTCACACGGGTTCACACAGGTTCACACAGTCTCGCACAGGCTCACACAGGCTCACACAGGCTCACAAGGCTCACACGGGCTCACACGGGCTCACACAGGCTCACACGGGCTCACACAGGCTCACACGGGCTCACACAGGCTCACACAGGCTCACACAGGCTCGCACGGGCTCACACAGGCTCACACAGGCTCACAAGGCTCACACAGGCTCACACAGGCTCACACAGGCTCACACGGGCTCACACGGGCTCACACGGGCTCACACAGGCTCGCACGGGCTCACACAGGCTCACACAGGCTCACACAGGCTCACTCAGGCTTGCACAGGTACATATAGGGTAACGTTCATTCTGCAATTGCCCTTGGTCTGGGCTTGTAATCTCCATGGGAACAGTGGCAACACAGACTTCACTACTGATAATCAGCTCTCCCTTAAGGTGGGTACATGGCTTCTTCCTTTCTCGGTGTATCTCTGCCATCCTCATGAAAAATTACATCCTCAGGAGGATGTATATCCCTGGAGGGTTTATGTCCTCAGAAGAGGACATGCTGTCAAGAAACACTTAGTCCTCAGGAAAGACCATGACCCCATGAATCACCAGAAGATGCCATGTCCCCATGAAAGGTTAGACTCCCTTTAAGAGGTGTGGCTCCTGTAGCAGTTAAACTGGAATTTGCCTTGCATCCTCCAATTAACAGCAGCCAACATCCACATGTCTGCTTCTGTGTATTAGACTACTGATCTTCACGACCTGAATGTAGCCTGCAGCCCATCTCAAATGGGTCCAGCGGCTCCACTTCCTCTGATGAATGGGTAAATGATTGGAGGGAAACACCTTGTATTCATTCTTGTGCTGAGATTAAAGAAGCCTCTGATACTCTGAGAGCAAGGGAAATGAATTCAGCCCTGATCTGAAGACACCACCCAGCAAAGAGCCTCCTCCAAGAAAGACTAGGGATACATGGTGTACGACAACTCTTATAAGAAAATATTTAATTGGAGTGGCTCACTCACAGTTTCAGAGGTTCAGTCCATTATCGTCATGGCAGGGAGCATGGTGGCATGCAGGCAGACATTGTGCTTGCTAGGTCTCGATCAGAAAACAACAGGAAGGAGTCTGTCTGACACTGAGTGAAGCTTAAGCTCCCTCAAAGCCCGCCCTCTCCAGTGATATACTTCCCCCAACAGAGCCACACCTACTTTAACAAGGCCACATCCTTTGGGATTACGATAGCCAATTATATTCAAACTGCCGCACATGGTCTGCCTCTTACCTATCATGACTCCTTGAATGACAAGGACATTTTCTCCCAAGATTTTGGAACAGCGTTTCACTGACAGGTAGAAGTCCCAGCTCAGGGTCTCCCTTCTAACCTTAAGGCACCGAACCAGATTTAACCAAGACCCCGAAGGAGGAGTTACAGAGTGTAGATCAGAACTCTGTTGCCGTGAGCTAATGAACATTCTGATGTGCCACTCCACCCTCCCAGGCGGGGCTACTTGGAGTCTAATCCTCAGATCTCAGTATCCTGCAATCTGTGGGAGGAGCACAACTTTATTTTGGACTCAGGGTTCTATGTCTGGAGCCACTCAGCACAAGAACACCTGTTGGCTGAGCCTCAAACTTAGAGAAGTGGTCATTTTTGTGGAAAGTAAGTTTTTTTGCTGAGTAAGGTAACCAGAGTCCTTAATTTGTGGATGATTTAATCATCCTGTGTATATGATCTGTCCTCATAATGTCCATAGGTTCCTTGCCCTTGCATTCAGCTAGACTCAGTGCAAAACAGTACCGAATATGGACAGATGGTTTTTGTCATTTTCCCTTAAACAATGCAGCATAACCGCTATTACATGGAGCTTTCGTTTTCCTGGCTAGCATAGCCACCTGGAGATGATGTAAGCATATGTAAGGATGTGCAGAGGTTATATACAAATACAACACTTACATAAAGGCCTTGAGCGGCTGTTAATTTTTAGGTCCTAGGATCCTGGAAGTAGTCCCCATAGGTACTGAGGGATGATAGAGAGCCTGTTTCTCCAGGTCAGCGCTGAGTCTGCTGGTTGATCACCCTTTCTACAGTCCCCAGAGACAGTGGGGGAAAGAATCACCAGCCCCTGGGCAGCTTCATTAAACTTGAAACAGTGTCTATGAACCCAGTGTGGACCTCATCCTCCTAGCGCACACCATCAGCACCACGGCCAGTTCTTCCAGTGGCTTATCTCCCTTAAACCTCAGCCCAGGAGATAAGGTGCTCTTGCCTCCATTTTATCATGCATGGGGAAACAGTGGAAAATAGTTGTATGAGCCACAGACACCTCAATTACTGAGAATTTGGATCACCAACATATTAACCCCCCAAATAAGCTCTGACTGGTGACTAGTGTATCCTACATATACTCATGAGTTTGTCAGTGAGGAAATCTGAGATAGGTAGGTGACTATTTCTCCATCTATAAAATGAAGTCTACAAATATACTTCTTTAAAGTATTAATGGGACCCTTGCTCTCACTTCTTATATACTGTTGTTGGCAGACTGCATTCTTTGCTATGTCTGAGGCTGTATTCCTAAGAGTATAGCATGCTCCAGAGGTAGATGATGTGACTGGTGGGATCTTGTTGAGAGCAGGGAAATACATGGAGGGAAACATAAGAAAGGACTGGGGCCGTGGGTGTCACTGCTGTTGTACAGCTCTCCTTTGTAGCTTGCTGGGGTAGAGACACAGTCCAGAACAGAAAGACAGCAACCAATAACACACAGATCTAGAGCCACTTAGCTCATGGGAAACTCACAGCTCCTTGCCACTGTCTCTGAAAGTGTACCTCTCAGGCATCATGCTGCTCCTGATGCCTCTGAGCCATGCCCAATGCTCCTCTGTGGCTTATGGTAGCCTGGACTATGACGCAGCAGAAAGGATACAGAACATGGGCTTTGGCTTTGTTTCTTTTCATTTGTTTTAAAATCCATGCCCTTGCAATGTGACTTGTGATATAGTTGTTTATTCCCTGTAAGGAGACACGCGCATGTTCTTTGGACCATCAAAGATGAAATCCGAGGACAAACTTCTGAATTATAACTTATCCCCAAACTTCCTTACCATTTAAGAAAAATTGATCACTTTTGAACTTGTTATATGATAATCTAGAACATTATCAATGTCTAATCACGTATCTGTACTCGAGAGGAGGCACCATTGAGAGTCTCAGTCTTGCTAGGAGGACAAGGCTAGAGTCTATAGCCTACATGGACCTACTGTTGCCTGTGGGAAGCTGGGGCCATGCCTAGATGACCAATTGAAAGAGTGACAGCATCTCTGGAAATGAGCTTTGTATCATGGGGCACAGTGCCATTGGGTTTCTCTTGGCTTCTGAACCTTACTAGAAACTGTGAGGCTGTGTGAGCAAAACCAACATTGTGATCTGGGCTTGGAGGGGCTAAGATGCTTCAAGTGCTGAGAACTGAAATTATATCCTGTTGGCCAATGGTGATACAGTGGGTTTTTTTTAACAATTTTCCACAGTAAGGCTGTCTCTTAAAACCTACACACAAACACAAGTTACATAGACTCTAACACCATGGTATCCCACCCCCCAACACCCACAAGACTAGTATTGATTTCTATATTTCCTCAAGTTGGTAGATTAATTTTGAAAACTATAGATGTGTGGATTTTTCATGTACTGTCTCCTCTTCCCTTCCTTCCTACTACTTGTATTCTCAACTGGCTCACATGCTTCAGTAGCCACTGAGATGGTGCCTACATTAGTATGGAACCTCTGATGCCTGGGGAACAGGAAGGAATGGTCCTAGCTGGAGGGTGGGATGCCCTTGGAGGAACATTCACCACAAAAGGCAGTGCATGAGGGAAGGGACAGTGTGACGACATTTAATGACATATCCAAGGCAGGGCAGAAGGAATATAGCAGTAGGGTCCTTGGTGCACATTTCTGGGCATGAGTACAGCTTGAGAAAGGATGATCCTGGGAAAATAGGCATTGAACTGAGGAAGACATCAGACTAGCAGGCAAGAAGAGGAGGAGGACCCTCTGCAAGGGACAGGAAGGAGGCATTTCCTACACGTTTAGAAAGAAGAGAGGCTCTTTAGTCAGACTCAGAGAGGATCAGGGGCTTAGCCAGAGTGGAGAGGTTTGGAACACAGTAAGAGAGAGGCAGAGTCCATCCAGAAGAGATAATGTGTGAGTGCTCAAGTGCAGGTGGGAGAAGACAGAGAGAAGCAGAGATGTACAGACATGTGGCAACAGGACAGGAGAGCTGGGGTGTGACTGTCATGGGTAAGCCTTTCAATACTGGAGCTCTGTCTCTGTTCTAGTCTAAAGCATCTGCATGTTAAATAAATAGAGAAGACTATGTAGCACCATGAGGCTCTGGAGGCTGATGGTTAGCCTGATCTCAACTGGGTTAAGAAGCCCTTAGTCAGCTCCCATCTCAGAGTCTATGATCCCTAAAGTCACACAGGGTCTGCCTGGTCCATAATCATGGCAATATTCTGTCTGTAGGCCTACATGCCTTTCCATCTGTCTATTATCTATCTATCTATCTATCTATCTATCTATCTATCTATCTATCTATCCATCCATCCATCCATCCATCCATCCACCCACCCACCCACCCACCCACCCATCCATCCATCCATCCATCCATCCATCCATCTATCTATCTATCTATCTATCTATCTATCTATCTATCTATCTGCCTGTCAGCATGCCTATTGCTTGCTGGTTCTGTGTTCAATGCAGCCTGCTCTTTTATTTAAAATTCAAAGGAGATTGGTGACCAGGTCGGGTAGTGCATCAGTAGTTTCTTCTTTCACAGAGACGTGCTCACATGTAACACACTCATTGTTCAAACTAAGTTAGATATGCCATGCGTAAGTGGATATGGCAATTCCAGAAATAATCAGAACAAGGTGAGTCCCCATTTCAGGAAGGGGTATACTGCACCTGAAGCACAATTATCTGAACCTGGGCACAGTGATAATAGGGTAAACAGTGGACAGTTTACATGAGCAGCAGGAGAAATGTAAAATGTGCATCCCATAACAAATGTAAGGCACAAAAGTAACCAGTAAACAATGCATGTAGGAAATGACCTAACGATGTCAAAAAGAAATCCAAAGACATCATTCTGGATACTATATCTTGCTAAGTGGGAAATCAACTTTTGTTTGATTTCTGTTAATAAAACACAGGCCAAAAGAAATTTGGGATGTGGAGTTTCATCTCACCTTACAGCTGTGAGTCGGTCATCTAGGAAAGCCAGGGTAAGAGCTCGAGGCAAGAATCTAGAGGCAGAGTTGAAGCAGAAACCATGAAGGGACAGTGCCTATTGACTTCATGGATTACTGGCTTCCTTTCTTTACTTTTTAAATGGTTTTAATCAAAGCAGAATGACATCACTTCCCCATCACCCTTGCCTTCTTCCACAGTCTCCCAGGAAGCCTCTTCAACATCCCTCCCACGCTCCTCTGTACTCAAGTTGATAGCCTCCTTCTCTTTGCTTATATTTGTTACGTATTTGTGTGTGCACAAATATAAATAAATACAGCCTGGTGAGTCTGTTCTGCTGTTTGAGTGTATGTGGTTTCAGTCTTCACTCTGCAGTGAGCAACCAATAAGAGGTCCCATCCCTGAGAAAGACTAATTCTCCTTCTCCAAGCAGTGAGCAGTTGACTGTAGTTCTTTGTTGAGGGGTGGCAGCCCACAAACTTTTCCCACAGGATGTCCATTGATATTGCTATCGTGCTGGTCTTGTTTATGCAGTCATTTCTAGGAGACATGCTGGTGTTCTGGCTCTTCCCATTTCTTCTTCTAAGGTGTTTCCTGAGCCATGAATACAGGAGCTGTCATGTAGATATATCCAGTGGGGCTGGGATTCCCCAATATCTCTTGATCTCCACATTGTGTGCAGTTGTGGTTTTCTGTGATGACCTCCATTTGCCGTGAAGAGAAGCTCTTCAGTGAGGGGTAGTTGTTTCTTACCTGTGGGTATAAGGAATTATGCTGATCTAGCAACGTGGTGCTAGTGGGCCCTTTTCTAAGGTCCATGGCCTCACTAACCCTGGGAAACTGGCTAGAATTCCAGTACCAGGCATGATTTCCCTCTGGTTGTGTAGTCTGTAAGTCCAATTAGACTGCTGTTGGCTGTTGCCACTTTTTTCACCTTTATGCTGGTAATTGCTGTGGTTCATAGGTGTTGCAGCTAACTGGGATAGTTTAATTGCTTCCCTCCCTCTGAAACTATGGGAGCAGGACCACAGGAAAGAGGCTTTCAGGTTAGTACCAGCTTGAGTAATCCAAATCATATGTCCTAAGTATGTGATGTCTTCTGTGATAAGGACCAGCTCTCAACCCCTAAAAGATAAGCAATGGCTGAATGATTGTCCTACCAAAAGCAATGCACAGATTTAACACAGTCCCAAACAAAATACCTGAAAGATTCTTCACAAAAACAAAAATATCTAAAATGTATATGGAACCAAAAAAGACTTTGATAGCCAAATCTATCTTAGCAAAATATAAGAACACTGGAGGAATTGCCATTTTAGACTACGAGATATATTGTAGAGCCATAATAATGAAGACAATATGGTATCGGCACAAAACCAGATATGCAGACCAATGAAATAAAATAGAAGACCCAAACAAGAT
Source organism: Myodes glareolus (assembly GCF_982192425.1). Classification (NCBI taxonomy): domain Eukaryota; kingdom Metazoa; phylum Chordata; class Mammalia; order Rodentia; family Cricetidae; genus Myodes; species Myodes glareolus. The sequence continues at coordinate 5,902,477 of NC_142036.1, read as the reverse complement.
CACTCTTAACTACAGCCTCCTGACATATGACCAAGAGGCAAGAAAAATATACACTGAAGAAAAAATAACACATTCAACAAATGGTGCCAGGAAAATTGTATTTTCACATGCATAAGAACAAATTAGATCCAAGTGAATCAAAGGTCTCACCTTGAAACCTGGAACACTAAATCTGCTGAAACACATAGGCAGTTCTCTATAAGATATACGTGTACAAAATGATTTCTAAACAGGGCTCCATTCTCCAAGAAACTAAGGCCAGCAATTGACAAATGCAACCTCACAAAACTAAAAAAAAAAATTCTGTCCAGTTAAGGAAACAATCAAGTGAAGAAGACCCTCACAGAATGGAAGAGAATCTTTATCAGCTGCCAGTCTCACAGAGAATTAATATCCAGAATATACAAAAAAAAAACCTCAAAAAACAGAGTCAAGGACACAACCCAATTTAAAATGGACTAGGAATCCAAATAGTTCTCAATAACATAAATTAAAATGGTTACTAAATACCTCAAAATTGTTCAGCATCCTTAGAATAAGGGAAATACAAAGTAAAATAACTTTGAGATTTTATCTCACCCCACTAAAAATGACTAAGATCAACAGAATAACTGACAACAAATGCTGGCGAAGTTGTGGAGAAAGGGGAGCAGTCATCCACTGTTGTTGGGAGCACTCATCCACTGTTGTTGGGAGCACTCATCCACTGCTGTTGGAGCACTCATCCACTGCTGTTGGGAGTACCCATCCACAGTTGTTGGGATCACTCATCCACTGCTGTTGGGAGCACTAATCCACTGTTGTTGGGAGCACTCATCCACTGCTGTTGGAGCACTCATCCACTGTTGTTGGGAGCACCCATCCACTGTTGTTGGGAATGCAGACTGGTGCAGTCACTCTGAAATGAGTATGGCGAATTCTCAAAAATTAAAAATAAAAACAAATCTTCTCTTTGTATGACCCAGACATATCATTTCTTGGTCTCAAAGAACTCAGCACCCTATTCCACAGGTTGTTGCTCAGCCGTGTTTATTGTTGCTCTATTCACAAAAGCCAGGAAGCATAAGGAAACTAAATACCCTTCAACTGATAGATAGATGATGAAAATGTGGCACATATACACTATGGAATACTATTTAGCTGTAAAGAAAAATGAAATTTGCAGGTAACTAGATGGAACTATAAGGATTATATTGAGTGAGATAACCTAAATGATCAGCTTTCTTTCTTAGACAACCCAGGTACACCAGCCAGGAATGTATCAATTATAGTGGAATTGCCCCTCTCACATCAACAAATTATTCAAGAAAATGTCCCACACACATGCCCAAAAACCAATCTAATGAAGCCAATTCTTCAACTGAAGTTCTGTTTTTCTAAATGACTCTAGATTGTGTCAACAAAACCTAACCAGCGTAACTGGCCGATTATCAACATGACACACAAACACATCAGTATTAAACCATAACCTTTGCTGCTTTGTTTATCCTCTATGACATCATGTTACTATCACAATATAAAACAGTATCATTTTTAAACCCCATTGTCTTTTAAAATCTCAAATACTTTAAAAGTTCAATATCTGTTTTTTAAAAAATATAGAAAGTTCAATTGTAGGTTCTTAAGAAATAAAAAAAAGCAAGTTAAATAATTTCTTACTCCAAAAGCAGATACCCAGGATATAAGAATAAAACACTTAAGCAAACTCAGCCTCCAACACACTTACAATCTTCTGGGTTTCAAAAACTTTATCAGATCCTCCTCCCCAGCTCTGCCATCCATGGCGCACACAGCTTGTGACCCAGACTCAGGCCAGCTCCACTCTATACCTGCTGCTTTCCTCAATGGTCATTCCTCAGCCCTGGCATCTCAGATATGCTAGGGCCTTGACATCTACTGAGGCAGCATCTTCAACAATGTCTTCTCTCCTGGCTGCTTCAAAGATTCCTATCCTGCACATAGTGCCATGCCTTGACTTCGCATCAGAACTCTTTCTGGTATTTTCACTGTATCAATGATGTCTCCTGACCTCTCACACTGCAGAGCCCCAGCTTCTTTCAATGACCCCTTCAATCCTGCAGCTTCCATATCAGTACCACATAGGAGACACTTCCATACTCCCAACTTCAGCCACCACTTGAGATGTAACCTTGGCACCCTTTGGACCACAGTTTCAATGGCTGACCCTGAGGAAATACTTCCCAGGGTATTTCACCCAAATGAAGCTGGTCTCTTATTAATCATAGCTGAGTCTTCAACCCCAGCTAAACAATATTGATTGCCCCAGTAAAGCAAAGGTTTCATTTCTTTGGCAGTGGGAATGTCTCTGATGCTTGTCTGCTCTTAAGACCCTTTTCCAGCCATTGACTATGACACTGGGACCTGTTTCCTCTGCATATGCTGGATTTTGGGGATCCAGTCTGTTTGGATGCTCGCCTTCCTGGACCTGGAGGGAGGGGGAGGGAGCTGGAGCTTCCCACAGGGCAGGAAACCCTGACTGCCCTGGGGGACGGAGGGGAAGGAGGGGAGGAGTGGGGGGAGTGGGAGGGTGTTGGGAGGGGGGGCGGAAATGGAAACTTTTATAATTTAATAAAATTTACTAAAAAAAAAAAAAAAGACCCTTTTCCTCCTACTGGGTTGCCTAATCCAGCCCTGATATGGTGATTGTGCCTGGTCTTATTGTGTCTTATGCCATGTGTGGCTGATGTTCCTGGGAGGCCTGCACTTTTTTGGGGAGGAGACAGGGAGGGGTATCTGGGAGAGAGTAGAAGTTGGGGGAATAGAGGGAAGGAAATAAATTTTTTAAAATGTTAAAGATTCTTGAAGGGCCCCGAGAAAATGTTTGTTACCCTCAGAAACTTCACAAGCCAGGCCTCTACAATCTTTGTTTCCACAATAGCCCATTAAGCTCCAAAAACTCAATGATTTTTCCAGCCCAAATTTCCAAACATTCCTACAACCCTTCCCCCAAAACATAGGCAGGTCTATCACAATATCCTATTCTCTGGTTTAAAAAAAATTGTTCTACTTTATTTTGTTGCTGTGATAAAACATGATCAACAGCAACTTAAGGAGGAAAGGGTTTAATGCATCTGATAGGCTTTAGTCAGTCATCAAGGGAGGCCACGGCAGGAGCTCAAGACAACACCTAGAAGCAGGATCTGGAGCAGAAACCACGTAGGGATGCAGCTTGCTGGACTCTTCATTTTGCTTTCTTATACAACCTAGGACCACTGTCCAGAGGTAGTACTTCTCACAGTGGGACTAGGCTTTCCTACATCAATCATTCATCAAAATGCCCCCACAGTTGTACCCAAAGGCCCGTCTGAAAGAGGTAACTCCTCAGTTGAGGTTCTCTTTTCTTAGGTAACTCAAACTTGTGTCAAATTGACAAAACTAATGAGCACACTGGGCATGGTGAATATAGAGATGTAATATCAGCTTTCTGTCAAGAGCAATAGACAAATTACACAGACTTTAGGAGAAAACAGAACTAACCCATAGCAATAACTAGTAACAGCACATGCAGGAAATAGTCCAGTAATGTCAAAAGAAATCCAGAGACATATTCTTGATGTGAAAGTTCTGTTAAGTGGAAAACCATCTGTTGCTGAACAAGGAGACAAGACTAAACACAATCTCACAAGAGTGGCCAGCAGGCTCCTGCAGTGCTGAGGACATCCACTGAGATGTTCTTCTCACTGGTTAGGGTAGAGAGCTACATATCTGTTGCTGACTGGCTACCATATGCCAAGCTGTCATCCATGGCTTGAGGCTAAAACTGCCACGCTGCTAAGGAAACAGCCTCTGTGAGTGTCCCGGCCGATGCAGCTGCCAACTCAGGCATAGGTCAGTCCTGGCCTCCCTGTTTAATGTTATTTTCATTTAACAGTCATCGCTCTCCTCTGGCCATTCTCTCTGTGAATTGAGGCTGTCTCCAGCTGTTAGGTATTACTGATGGCCACATCACATTCCTTTCCTATGTGCACGGGACATCAAAAACCAGAATCCCAATAGATGCTTGGAGTAGCAGTGGTTATGTGGTTTGGCTATCTGGTTCTGAAGACCAATGAGTACTCTGATGAACCCAACAATTAAGAAACCAAGGGGGCATCATAGGATTGCAGCTCAACTCTGAGTGCTCGCTGCCTATATTTAATAAAAGAAAGACCTGCTTTTCCAGCCAGTCTTCGTCTTCCTAAAGTGTAGCTGGGTTTGAGATCTTCTCCAGACTGCAGAAGTGTGGGGGACTGGAGCACACTACCTCTCATTTATCCAGTAAGCAGCCTGTGGCCCTCTGACTGTGTCACACAAACCTAACAAGAGAACCCACGGCTGCTATCATTTACAAAGGCTGCAGTAAACAAGGCCTCTTCCAACAGGGCACAGTGCGTTATGTTGTTGCTATCTTCTCCAGTAAGTTCTGATATTTGGACAACATTGCTTTCTTTTGGAAAATATTGATACTGGTAGAAGCAGTCTGTGAATACTGCCTTAGTTGAGGATGCCACATTCACTCGGTACAGGTGTCACTTCAGGAGGCAGCGCTGCAGGGTTTCCACACAAGTTACATCTCGGCTTGCTGCATCCAGAGACTTAACAAATGTTTCCATGGAAACAAAAGAAAAACAAAGGTCAATAGTCAGAACAAATTGCATACCAGAAAGGAAAAAAAAAAACAAAACACAGAAAAGGCTTCTGACTTCCAGCTCCCACCACCCTTGCATTGTGGGGGAAGTATCACCCTAGGCCTCTTGAAGTTTCAGCTAGAATATCCTTAGTGGTACCTTCAACTGTGCCAGGACAGTGGCTATGTAGCACAGTGTGGCATTGTCAGCAAATGTAGGAGTGATGGCTTCTCTAAAGCTCGTAGTAGCTTTCCTAGATCCAATTTGACGAAATCAAAGAAAAGGGGCAGCCTCAGTTTTCGGTGATTGCAAATAAGAAGAGTGGAATAAAAATGGAAACATTAGCTTGAAAAAAAATCATAGGAAGATATTGAAAGAAAAATGGTTTAGAGGGAAAATGAGAGTTGAAGACGCTGGTTCGGGGTCAGCAGAGTTCTCTAAAAGCGGTTTTCTTTCTGGAATCACCTGCTCCTGCAGAGGCAAACACGATGACTAAGCAGTTTGCAGAGTAAATCTAGCTTCTTTGAACTCGGGCTCATGGTTCACACAGTCAAAGCCTTTGCCCAGTCCCACAAAGGACCTTCAAGTCAGCATCAGTTGTACCCAAGGAGGCTTACTGGCTCTGGAAGGTCAGCTGTAGCCTATTAGAATTGTCTGGAAACAAGGAATCTCACATTAGACTTGGAAAAGCTCCTCTGCGCCAAGGAACCACCCGATGTGTCCTGTTAGTGGAGAACAGAACCACCATCACAACATTCCACAAAAGTTAGAATATGCAGTAAAAGTTTTTCGGTTCATTTTGTTTACAAAAGCATACTTTGCCAACGGTTCAGAAAGCCCCAGTGAAAAAGAGAACATGGACTCTTTGAATCTAGGAAACAGCACATCAAAGAATGGGTTTCAAACAAAAAGTCCTAAAATTATTTCTTGGATTGGTCAGTTCCATTATTCTGACAATTCCCATCCAACAAAATTCAAGACCTTGAAGCTGTCCAAATGCTGCTCTTCCCCTTCTCCCATGGATCCTCTTGCAGTGTGTGATAGCTCTGTGCAGAACCTTCCAGAAAGCACCAGAGTAAGAGAGGAACTGTCGAAGGGCTGTGGTGAAGACTGACAGGGGCTCAGTACACACAGTGCACCCCAGAACTGGCCTGACAGCATGCTCTCGGGACACACTGGATTGCCAAGTCTCCTACATTTTTTTGGCAGGTCTAAGGTAATGACATCCATCCACCCAGACGTAAGGTAAAAGAAAGTTAGCTATCATCTACTTCCCATGCAAGAAGCCTAATTAATTCAATCTCTCTCTCTGTTTATAAACAGAAGAACAAATTCTTTTGAGCTTGCTGGGAGCCCTCTGGGAAAACCCAAGTTAGTATGAAATCAAAAGGCTTCATTTAAGATTCAATTTGGAGAAGTTTGTCAAAAACATCAAAAAAACGTAAAAGCATTGTTTAAATAGGATCAAAGACAGTTGTCTGCCTGAAACGGTGACAGACTTTAAAACCAAATACAAAAAGTTACATAGTTATTTAAAAGACAAAGAGAGAATATAACTTTTTAACAATAAGCCATACAGTAAAGAAAAGCCTTCAGGATCTCCTCTCAGGAGCTGAGCCTTTCCCTGGGGGATATACTTCCCTAGATACATGTATATATGTAGACACCTATGTACTCAGGATTGTGAATTCCATCATCAGCAGAGCACAAAGATAAGTAAGTCCAGAAATGGTGGAGCACACTAGTTAAGCCAGCACTGGACAGGCAGGAGGATCCTGAGTTCAAGGCCACCTTAGGCTAAATAGGTAGTGAGTATCTCAAGAAACGCAAGAACAGGAAGAAAGGAAGGAGAAGAGGAAAAAAACTAACCAGTATTATACCTTTTCAAAGAACAAATTCTGGATTTTACATTAATGTATTTTATAATAATGCTCATTTTTAAAATACTAATAGTTCCATCGAAGCCTGACCACAGAAGGTCCTCCTTCCCCGCCTCTGTCTCTGCTCCTGTCCTTCCCTTCTGCTGTCCATAGAAGCTGACTGTCACAGGCACTCTTGGATCGTCTGACCTGTGAACACAGGGGTTTTTATGGAGGGTGTGTGTGTGCGTGCATGTGTGCGTGCGTGGTGTGTGTGTGTGTGTGTGTGTGTGTGTGTGTGTGTGTGTGTGATAGAACTGTTGACTAGCAAACCGATTCTCTTCAGTTTTCTGCCAAAATGTAGATTAACATAAGCTTAACAGGTAATGTAACCAAATTTCCTCTCATTTCGTATTACTCTGATTTAATCCATTTGTTTTTTTCCACTTTTATTGCTGAGAAATTTTTTGACACACAGTTTGACTGTTTAAAAATGTTGTTATGTCTGTAACATGTGACACTGACTATTCTGAATGTCTTTTTAAAACTAAGAACCAGTATTCTTACTTACTCAAGATTATCAAAATCATAGAAACTTAAATATTTCTGAGTTAATTTGTAATTTTCATTCCTAATTTTTACTTTTTTGAATATTTATATAAGTATTTTCTTTAAGCTAACTGAATAGAATTTTTCTGAAAATTAATTTTGCCCCTGTTGTCTAAGAGTAAAAAGCACCTTATATAGAGACAGAAGCAGAGACCCCATAGCTTTCCATTTGCAATATCAGACATGTGTCAGTTCTATAACAAAGAATCCAGTGATTCATCCAGAGTCTCTGGGTCCAGCACGTGCTTCTGAAAGCTGAAATATCCTAATCACTTGGATGCCCAAAACCCTTTGCCTTGGATTTTTAATTTCTGCATCATATGGATCCCTTCAGGGTGACTTGATCCACAGGAGTTCTGTCCCCATGAGACTTAGACCCTCTTTCAAGTCTTCCCAGTAGCAACTTTAAGCTGACAGCTCCTCAGCGCCATGACAGGTCCAGGTGATCTCTTTAAAATCCACCCATTTTTCCAAGACAGCACAAAAATCTGAAATAGAGTAGGCTAAGGACCAAGAGAGAACCATCATGGCCTTAAACCTCTGAGATGCCCTAACCCAGTTCCTAATCAAAAGCATGATACTTCCCATACTGTTGGGCTGTTGGTGTAGACAGCTGTTTAACAGGCTAACGGTAGTTCCAAAACTCTAATAGGATCTGCAAAGGCCATGTGTGGAAACCAGAAATCAGGCTAACATGAAATAAGCCATTTGTTAGTGTGGCCTGGGTTGGACAGTATCCCATGTTATTCCAAAATTCAAGCTACCGGCTGATGAATGCATCCCTGAAGTCAGCTTTGTGCTGTGTCCTCCACCATCCCCTGCCTTCCAGTACCTCGGACAGAACAAGTCCCCAGTAAAGGCTATTTCAAATGGGCAGAATTTTGAGCATCAGTTTTTCCTTTATCTTTTGATATCCTTTTGTTGGTTCAAATAAGACAAGACCCTGTATGACCATCATTAAGAGGACTTTGTTTTGATCTAGGCTACTCTGACCAAGCATTGCTGCTGGAGTGTCTTATTACCAACAGAAATGTGGTTCTCACTGTTCTAGAAGCTCAAGTCCACGGTCATGGCACTGGCAGATGCTGGGCCTGATGGAAACTGACCCCCACCCTCAGAGAGCTACCTGTGCGCTGTGTCAGGGATGATCCATCCCTTCCTCATGAGCTCATCCCTCAAGATCTAGTCACCGAGCAAGGCTCTATCTCCTAATTGTTAATGATTCAATCTGTGGATCACGGGGCGGGCACATATACTGCGGCCACAGTACCCACCAACACAGAATTCCACTTATTTTCACTAATGAGAAAAAAGATACCAAGTCTGAGACCCCATTTTGCTGATCACTGAAAGGGCTGGGAGATGTTCCTCTGTTATTGTTCGGTGTTAGTTTCTTTCCTTCGCCAGGTTTCCTCTGGGCATTTTTTCCTCCCTGCCCGGTCAGCTCTTTATCCACTAAGAATCTTGCTTTAGTTCACCCCACACTGGTCTCCATAATCTGTGAAGATAAGTTCAGCAGTACAAGTCGCAGTCTGCTTGCCTTTTTCTTTCTGGATTCTTCTTCCCTCTCTCCTTCAGCCATCCTCACACTGCGAGCAGATGCCCAGACACCTTGTGTTTCCTCTTAGTCATGTTTCACATCAGCCAGCTAATATGCTTGGAATGTATTTGCAGGAACTCCAATAAATCAGATATAATTTCTCACTGAGAACTTCATCCTTCTCCCGGGATTACATCCATTTTCCTGCTCTCTCTAGTCCTTGGAAGCCCACCCTGAGGTTTGGAAGTTCATCTTCACTCTAAGCCTTCACAGCTGAGTCCCACCCTCAGCTGGGCCTTCTCATGTCTGTGGCCATTGCCTAGAAACCCAGGATTTTCTGCCCAAGAGGGACTTGTTGGTTGTAACAAGTCTTACCTGGGGTGAAGAGTGGCATCATTGTCTCACGGTGGAGTCCTCATACTGCCTTGGTATCTATCTTGTCAGTTCCTTGCCTTGGGACATTTTTTAAAGTTTATTTATAGACATTTTGCCGCATGTGTAGCTGATGGTTTTGTTATTTTCTGCTGTTGCTTCATGGCTTTCTGAGTGTGTGCTTGCCCACCCCAGGCAGCAGCTGTGAGCCAAGAGCTGCTGTCCTTTGTATCTTATTTTATGGGTAAAAACTGGAAAGCATTTTCTTAGAAGCAGCAGGGCACATCCCTGACTCTAATGAGGCAATTCCAGAAGAGGTCCCAGACCAAGGTGGCCAGTTTACATAGATGGCTTGTGAGAAAATACTGAGGTTTCCTAAGATGGTCAAATAGCCCCATGACTGAAGAGACTCTGAGCACTGTCCTGGTCACTCAGTGGTACTTATTGCATCTAAATTCATTTCCTTGACCATGGGGCTCTGAGGAATCAGAACTTGGTCCAGCTAGACTAACAAGGGTAGCATAGGAGCTTCTGGGGCAGGTACTGTCTTCTTGTCATGTAGTACAGCATGTCATGTGTGCCATGACCCTGTGTGCTGGGAAATGTAGTTGACTGAGTCATACGTGTCTGCAATTTTACTTGTCTAAAATTTGACTAGGCATTTTGAGATTTTTGTCCTTCTGTATTTAACAAATGAAATTAGCCCTAGTTTTTGGTTATTCATGTTCTGTCCTTCTTGTCTCTTTCTGTGTGGTTAGCTGGTGTCGTGAATGAAATGCCATGTGTTCTCTTTACTAGTTAGCATGTGCTAGAGTGACTTCTATGTCCTTCAGACAGTAAAGAGCTTTTCTGTGGAAACAGCCAGACTCAGTCATATTTTTACAGATTTCTTCACCAGGTTTAGATTAGCTGTGGTTGTTGGTATTTGGAGCTTAATTCATGCCTAATCTGGGAATGTCAACAGCACAGAATTTTTGAAGTGTTGTCATTGTTAACCCAGAGATATATATGACACGTTCTTTAATTTAAATGTGTGAATGTGCGAGGGCTACACCGGAAATTCATTTCCCATTGTTTCTTGTCTTAGTATTTCATGAACACGTCCACTGTGCTGCCCTGCACCAAAGCTCTGCTGTTGCAGACTGCTGACAAAAGCAACTGCTTCCTGGCCTTTGAGGCACACCTGCTGAGGACTGCTGTGCATCAGCTGTGCTCTGGATGCTCCCACACATCAATAAACAAAAACAAAAGCCTGCTAAGTGTAGTTTCCAGGAAAGAGCTGCCTTTCTGGTCCTCCCATTCCTGTGTTTTTATCAGGATTTCCTTCTTCTGGCTGTTAGTCAACATCTTGTCATTCCTGGAAGGAATCTCAAAATACACTGTGGACACAGGCTGGGCTGTAGATAGCACAGGGAGTCTCTCTTGCTGATCAGAAGTCCACCATTTGTAATAGCTGAACATCTCAAAGAAAGAATTTTGAGCTCAGGCTGATGGCTCTGTCAACAAAGACCTGAAAAGTTTTAATCAAGAAAAACAAATCATATGAGAAGACAGTGGCTGCACTTCCACAGAGCCTGGGTTCAACCCCCCACCTCAGTCACTGTGGCATTCTGAGTACTGAGCATAGCAATGGATGGTATAATGTCACATCTCAAGTCAGATGCAAACATACTTGGCCTCTCACAGAGGTCTTTGCTTGCGAGCCCATGGATGATCACCTCTCCTGCATTAAGTGCCACCCTGGGCCTTCTGGGTCAAGCCACTTTCTTACCCTGTGTTTGGCAACATGCTACTTAGCTAAAGCCGCTGCTTTGTGGCACCATCAGAACACGTGTCTCCTTTGAAATGTGTCCTCTCAAAGTCTAGACCAGAATTTGCTCCAGAGACTTAGCTGCCGCTTATGAACTTACTCAACCTTCTCTTGCCATCTGCACTTCTCCTGAGAGGTTCTAGCAGGAAATCCTGCATTTTCAGACCTCGGTGGCAGTGACCGTGACACATGGTTTTTTTCAGTACAGTGGAACTTCCCCACCCCTGTTAGTTGTGCCTGACCCAGGGTTCTAAAATACCAGACATCCAACTACCACCAAAGGTCAACCTGATACAGTGGTTCTGAGTCTATGGTCACATGCCAACAACAATGTAAAATGTGGACTCTGCTGAGAGTGTGCAAGGCTGAAGCAAGCTTTATCAATAAAAATTACAGAAAATAAAAAATTAAGGAAAACTGAGAGACACTTTCAATTTTGGGAGGGGTTTGCAAGACAGGGAAAAGGCTTGGAACTTCTTTGTATGTGGAGTTTTTGTGGGGCCATGGCAGAAACTGGACAAATCTATTGCTTAATTATCTAGGTTATCATGGGTCAGCCAATGGAGGATACACATGCTGTGCATGCCCTCTTGACCCAGCCAGGAGACAGATGATCATGCTCTGCTCACAAACTCTGTACTCCCACCCAGTTAGGGTACATGGACAGCCCCTTAATCCATCTCTGGCTTGTGCTTTGTTAGCTGTTGGCCTTGACTGTCTGCTACCTGTTAGTCACTAACTAGTGTTGGCACCTCTGACCCGACAGAAGTCTAAAATCTTATTAATTGAATTAAACCCCTTTGTTCTCACAGTCACCAAGAAGTCGCTATATTTGTTTAGTTAACTCCTCGTCTGTGGGATGGTCTATGTTATCTTTTCTAAACTAGGCAGAGGCTTCTTGTTAGAAGCCAACCTTACTTACAATTTAGACTTTGCAATTAGCTGCATCAGAAACCAGAATATAGGCCTCTAGGAGCAGCAGGCAGGCCGGAGTGAGACAGCTCTGGGAGTGGCAGGCAGACTCACAGGACCTCCAGGAGTTGCAGGCTCAGAAATGAGACACCTCAGGGAGTGGCAGGCAGGCAAGAGATTTCTGAGAGCACCTAGTGAGCAGAAGTGTGGCCCCAACTTCACCACGAGGAACAACCATCTGAGCCTTGGACTCACTGGTACCTGGAGGAGTGATCACCAGAGACACAGCCCCAACTACAACCAATTGGAGGAAAAGATGAGAAGACGACAAGGTAAGAACACACTCAGCAACACCAAGAGCAACACAAAAGCACCGAAACCTAGTGACTCTACAGCAGCAAGACTTGAAAACTCCAACACAGATGAAGCAGGAGAAAATGGCCTTAAAAATAAGTTTAAGAAAATGCTTGAGGTCCTTAAAGAGGAAATGAAAACTTCCCTCAAAGAAGTGGAAGAAAATACAAAAAAAAAAAAAAAAACGAAAAACAACAACAACAAAAAACACAAAACCCTGCAAGAATCAACAAATCCTATAGAAGGAGTGGCGGGCTGCTTCCCGCCACCAGTCCAGCTAGCTTTACCCGAAATAATTACACGGAAACTGTATTCATTTAAGCACTGCCTGGCCCATTATCTGTAGCCTCTTATTGGCTAACTCTTACATATTGATCTAACCCATTTTTAATAATGTATGTAGCACCACGAGGTGGTGGCTTACCAGGAGGATTCTAACCTGCAGCTGTCTCGGAGAGGAGAGTCATGGTGACTGCCTCACTGCCTTCTTCCTCCCAGCATTCTGTTCTGTTTACTCTGCCTACCTAATTTTCTGTCCTATCAAGCCAAGGCAGTTCCTTTATTAACCAATAAAAGTAACACAATAGACAGATAACCCTCCTCCATCAAAATCTTTTAAAGAAAACCAAAAAAATGCAATCAAACAAGTGAAAGAAATGATTCAAGATTTAAAAAAATGACATGGAGACAATAAAGAAAATACAAACTGAGAGAATATGGAAAGGGGAAATACGGGTAAATGATCAGGAACTACAAATAAATAAATAGCAGAATACAAGAAATAGAAGAGATAATCTCAGGAGCTGAAGATATGATTGAGGAAATGGATTCATCAGACAAAGAAAATGTAAAATCTAACAAAATCTTAACACAAGATATCCAGGAAATATGGAATATACATGAAAAGACCAAACCTAAGAATAATAGGGATAGAAGTTCAACTCAAAGGCACAAAAAATACATTCAACAAAATCATAGAAGAAAACTTTCCCAAAGGAAAGTCCTAAAGGACTTGCTTATGAAAATACAAGAAGTTTATAGAACACCAAATAAACTGAACCAAAAGAAAAGTTCCCTCACCACCTAATAATGAAAACACTAAACATACAGAATAAAAAAAGAATATTAAGAACTGCAAAGGAAAAAGGCCAAGTAACATATAAAGGCAGACCTGTCAGAATTACACCTGATTTCTCTGTGGAAACACTGAAAGGCAGAAGATACTGGTCAAGCATTATTCAGATATTAAGACACCATGGGTGCCATCCCAGACTACTGTACCCAGTAAAACTTTCATTCATCATAGATGGAGAAAACAAGATTGTCACAACAGAACCAGATTTAAACAATACTTGCCACAAATCTAGCCCTGCACAAATACTAGAAGGAAAAGTCCAAGCCATGGAAGTGAGCAACACCCACAAAAACACAGATAGTAGATGGTCTTACAGCAGCAAATCCCAAAGAAGAGAAAAGCACACACAATAACATCACTAATAACAAAAACTAAAATGATAAGAACTAGAGATCCCTGGTCATATTTTTTAATATAAATGGGCTCAACTCACCTATAAATAGACACAGGCAAACTGATTGGATAGGAAAACAAAATTCATCCTTCTGCTGCATACATGAAACACGCCTCAACCTCAAAGACAGGCATCACCTCAAAGTAAAGGGTTGGGAAAATTTTTTCCAATCTAATGGACCTAAGAAACAAGCTAGTGTAACTATCCCAATATCCAACAAAATAGACACTAAACTAAAATCAATCAGAAGAGACAAAGAAAGCCATTTCATATTTGTCACAGGAAAAATCCATCAAGAGAAAATCTCAATACTGAGCATCTATGACCCAAATACAAGGAAACCCTCATCTGTAAAAGAAACATTACTAAAACTTAAACCGCACACACTAATATTGGAGACTTCAAAATCCCAACCTCACCACTGGACAGGTCTGTCAGACAGAAACTTAACAGAGAAATAATGGAACTAACAGATGTTATGAATCAACAGACATCTATAGAACATTCCATCCAAACATAAAAGAATATACTTTCTTCTCAGTACCTCATGGAACCTTCTCAAAAATTAACTACATACTCAGTAACAAAGCAAACCTCAACAGATACAAAAAATTAGAATAACCCCATGGATCTTATCAGATCACCATGGCTTAAAATTAGAACTCAACAGCAACACGAATTTCAGAAAGTCCACAAACACATGAAAATTAAACAATGCTCACCTGAATCATCACCTTTACCCATGTCAAGGAAGAAATAAAGAAAGTAATGACTTCCTAAAATTTAACAAAAATGACCACACAATATGGGGTTGGTTTTTGTTTTTCAAAACAGGGTTTCACTGTTTAGCTCTAGCAGTTCTAGAACCTACTTCGTAGACCAAGTTGGCATTGAACTCACAGAGATCCGCCTGCCTCTGCCTCCTGGGTGCTAGGATTAAAGGCATACACCACCACCACGCAGCGCTAAACTTTCTTTTTTACAAGGCTTCAGTTACCCTAATACCCAACCACACAAAGACACTATTAAGAAAGAGAATTACAAACCAATTTCATTCATAAACATTGATGCAAAAATACTGGGAAGCCGAATCCAAGAACACATGAGAAAAATCATCCACTATGACAAAGTAGGCTTGATTCCAGAGATGCAGTGATGGTTCAACATATGAAAATCTGTCAATGTAATTCACCATATAAACAAACTGAGAGGGAAAAAAAACCATGATAATCTCATTAGATGCTGAAAAATCCTTCAACAAAATTCAATACTCCTTCACGATAAAAGTCTTTGGAGAGACCAGGGATGCAAGGAACATACTTAAACATAATAAAGGTGATATACAGCAAGCCAACAACCAGGATCAAACTAAATGGAGAAAAACTCAAAGTGATCCCACTGAAATAAGGAACAAGACAAGGTTGTCCAGTCTCTCCATATCTATTCAATATAGTACTTGAGGTCCTAGCTAGAGCAATAAGACATCAAAAGGAGATCAAGGGGATAAAAATCGGAAAAGAAGAAGTCAAACTCTCACTGTTTGCTGATGATATGATAGTTTAAATAAGCAATCCAAAAAAATTCTACCAAGGAACTTCTACAAATCATAAACACTTTCAGTAATGTAGCAGGATACAAGAATAACTCAAAAAAATCAGTAGCCCTCCTTTTTACAGAGGATAAACTGGCTGAGAAAAAAATCAGAAAAACATCACCCTTCACAATAGTCACAAATAACATAAAATATCTTGTGATAACTCTAGCCAAACAAATGGAAGACCTGTTTGACAAGAACTTTAAATCTTTGAAGAAAAAAAAATTAAAGAAGACACCAAAAATTGGTAAGATCTCCCATGCTCTTGGGTAGGTAGAATTAACATAGTAAAAATGGCAATCTTACCAAAAGCAATCTACAGATTCAATGCATTGCCCATCAAAATCCCAACACAATTCTTCACAGACCTCAAAATAACAATATTCAACTTCATATGGAAAAAAACCCACAGGATAACCACAGCAATCCTGTGCAATAAAGGAACTCCTAGAGGCATCACAATCCCTGACTTCAAATTTGATTATAGAGCTACAGTAATGGAAACAGCCTGATACTGACATAAAAACAGACAGGGCCACCAATGGAATCAAACTAGAGACCCGGATATCAGTCCCACACCTACAAACAGCTGATTTTTTACAAAGAAGCTGAAAATATAAAATGGGGGGAAAAAAGAAAGCATCTTCAACAAACGGTGCTGGCATAACTGATTGTCAACGTGTAGAAGAATGAAAATAGATCCATGTCTATCACCATGCACAAAACTCAAGTCCAAACGGATTAAAGATCTCATATAAAATCAACCACACTGAACCTCATAGAAGAGTAAGTGAGAAGTACGTTTGAACTCGTTGGCACAGGAGACCAATTCCTATATATTATCTCAGTAGCACAGACACTGAGAGCAACAATAAATGGGACCTCCTGAAACTGAGAAGCTTCTGTAAAGCAAAAGACATGATCAGCAAGACAAAACGGCAGCCTACAGAATGAGAAAAGATCTTCACCAACCACATATCACACAGAAAACTGATATTCAAAATATACAAAGAATTCAAGACACTTGTCTGTAGTAATAAAAATTCTTCTAATGCCTTCATTTGCCACACCAAAATGTATGCTCACCTTGATCACCTAAGTTAAGTCGCAGTTAGGCTAACCTACTTAATTTTCTCACCTTGATCACCTAAGTTAAGTCGCAGTTAGGCTAACCTACTTAATTTTCTCACAAGCATTAACTAGAATGATCCCACCAGCACTGGCCTGCATCCTTCCAAGTGTATATGAGGAACTTCCCTTGGAGATCAAGCTCTGAATCAGATTTTAGAAAGAGATGTGAGGTAAATAAAACACCAGCAAGCCAGCCTGGTCCCTTGCACTACCAGGCAAAGCTGTCCATTCCTGTGGCCACCAGAGTCCCTGAGCCCAAGCAGGAGCCAAGGCCTTGAAAGAGAGCCTGTTTGCCTTCAACAGCTGTTCCATCTCAGCTCCTTGGGCCAAATGATTGCTGCGCTAATTATCTAAACTTCACAACTCCCAAATCCATGGGTCAAGCTTCATTCACTAAACACCATGTACTTGTGCCTACTGGGCACCCAAGGGCCTTATGAACTCTGTCGGGACAGAGCGGCTGTGATGAGAACAATACCAGTAGGGCAACTGGGACTTCAGCAAAGGGGCTTGGGGGCCTTGGCAGAAGAGAGAGTGTCCAGATGCAGGGGTGGTCAGAATAGTCAGTGCTCATTTCTGTGCTGTCCTGTGTCTTCTCATTGGTGTTGAGGTGGAACTATTTTACTTTGTTTGTTTGTTTGTTTGTTTTGTTTGGTGTGTGTCTGCCCGTGTATGCATCTGTGTATGTCTGCGCATGCATGTGTGTGTGTTTCTGCATGTGCATGCTTGTGTGTGCATGTGTGTGTCTGTGCATGCATGCATGTGTGTGTGTGTGTGTGTGTGTGTGTGTGTGTGTGTGCTGGCAATGCTGAGTGTAAGGTCTGACGGCGTCCTGCAGCTTGGTGGTAGACGGATCCTTTTGATATGGCCGCGCGGGCCAGAGCGCCTTGGGCTTGTATTTTGCATAACTGAACCTTGGTTCCCTAGCCTATCTCGAAACCTCAGAGGTTCAGCAAAATTTTACTGTATGCACAAGGACTGCGTCAATCCCTGTGCACACAGGTCCCTTGAAAGCTGTGCTTCCTGTCTGCTTACATCACTGACATCCCTGGCTCCAGCAAGCGCTTGATGAACGTTTTAGGTGAATAAAAGGAATGGATATATTGACTTCAAAATCATAGTTGTTTAGTCAGGTGTGAATGCATGTGTGTATGTGTGCATGCATGTGTGCGTGTGTGTGTTATTCCATTTTCACACAATGAATGAGTGGCATGATTTTTTTTGAGATAGTATTCATTTGTTACCTTGGAGTGGAGTCTTGGAAGCTCAGGTACGGAGGTGATGATGACATTCACAGATCTCTGGATTGCTGATATAATGTCTGTGGTACAGGTGCTGAAAGCAGCTGTGCTGAAATACCTTCGTCACCAAAATATGTTGTTTTTATTGGCTAGGTAGAAGAAACTTGTACATTTATTTTCCTATGGAGGCCTTGCTACCATCTGTGCATGCATGCATTCCTACACCAGCAGGGAAGACTGGTGTGTTCCCAGGGAGCTGCTGTGGGAGCTTGGGCAGCACCAATATTGAAATGTTTACATGATGACAGGGCTCCAAGCTCAACTTTCCCTCCCATACCCAGATTTAGCTGATCAGATGGCGTCTCCAGTCCTCCCACAGAAAACCATGAGGGGCTAAGAGGCCACACTAGTAACAGCACTCCAGAGTTTTGTGTTGCCGACTACTATGGGCCCGATGAGGGTAAGGAGAAAAGGTGAGGTAAGGGCTGCTTAATCATAGCAGGTTTTCCAGAGAGACTACCTAAGGCCAAATATAGTCAAGTGTAAACTTATTAATTATGTTTGCACCGAAAGAATTCAGAGAAGGGAACCTGGCTGTGATACTTTGAATGAGGTGGCCCCATTGTTCTCAGTTGGTGGCACTCTCCAGGTGGCACTATTCAGTAGGTGTGGCCTTACTGGAAGAAGAATGTCACTGGGAGCAAGCACTGAAGGTTCAAAAATCATGTGCTATTCCCAGTTTGCTCTCTCTGCCTCATGCTTGCCATTAAAGATGTGAGCCCTCAGCCTCTACTCCATCTACCATGTCTGCTGCTTGCTTCTACACTTCTCTGTCATGGATGGACTCTTACCCCTCAGAAACCATCAATCCAAATCAACTCTCGCTTCTATAAATTGCTTGTCCATGATGTTTCATCACTACAATAGAAAGTAACTAATACACTGACCAAACAGGGTGCTGCAGGGAAATGATCATGAGGTATATAGGAAGGTATGGTGGTTTGAATTAGAATGACCCCCATAGGTTCATATATTTGAATGTTTGGTTAGGAAAGATTAGGAGGTGTGGCCTTGTCGCGTGAGGTATGTCACTGGGTAGGCTTTGAGATTTCAGAAGCCCATGCCACGCCCAGTCTTACCTTATCTCTCTGCCTCCTGCTTGTGGATAAGGTGTCAACTCTCCTCTGCTGACCCAACACTATGCCTGCCTGCCTGTGGCCCTGCTCCATCACAGTGCTTATAACACACCCTCTGAAATCGTAGGCAAGCTCACAATTAAATGATTCCCTTTACATTGTTTTGGTCATACTCTCTTCATTGCAATAGAAAAGTAACTAAGACAGAAGATAAGAAGAAATAGGAATGAGGGGGTGGGTATAGTAGGGTGAAATGAGGAGACTAGAAAGGATGTAAGAAGGCAGATGAGGTGAGGATTATAAGGAATGAGAGTAAAACTTTTGGGTATATACTCAAAGGTTGCTCAGTCATGCCACAAGGACCTAAATGCCCCTCTACTGAAGAATGGATCAGGAAAATGTGGTACATTTACACAATGGAGTACTACACAGCAGAAAAAAAATAACGACATCTTGAATTTTGCAGACAAATGGATGGAGCTAGAAAACATCATATTGAGTGAGGTAACCCAGACCCAGAAAGACAAATATCGTATGTACTCACTCATAAGTGGTTTTTAAACATAAAGCAGAGAAACCCAGCCCAGAAATCACAATCCCAGAGAACCTAGACAGCAATGAGGACTCTAAGAGAGACAAACATGTATCCATGTATCTACAAGGGAAGTAGAAAAAGACAAGATCTCCTGAGTAAATTGGGAGTATGGAGACCTTGGGAAAGGGGAGAGGAGGAGAGGGGAACAGAGAAAAATGTGTAGCTCAATACAATCAATAAAAAAGAATGAAGGTGCAGATAAGATAGGGAAAGGGGGAGGAGGAGATAAAGTGGGGAGACTTCTGTGAATGTAAATGGAAGGAAAGATAAGGGTGAAGATGGGGTGGGCAATGAAAAATAGAAGGATGGGGGGCTGCAAGGAGAGAGAAGGAAGCGATGAAGCAATGGTGGCACCACTGCAGATGGCAGAGGGTTGAATGGACCTCTATGTTCTCTACTTACCTGGGACCAGCACTTTATGGGATGCCCTAGCACCAACAAGGAGAATTCCCACAATTCAACGTTAATAGGGTGATGCTTTCAAACATGATCGAATTGTAGCATTACTATGAGCAAACCTAAAAGACCCCTGAATAGCTTTTTATACTGTTTTTATTTTTAAGAATTTAATATTATAAAATATATTTTGATCATATCCATCCCTACCAACCTCTCCCCAGCTTATCCAGGATACACCCTGGCCCATCTCCTCTCCAATTTCATGTTTTGTTTTGTTTTTTTTCTACATCACCACCACTATCACCATCATCATCAGCCCCAGTCAAATTAAAACTGACCACATGTGCCATGCACTAGGCATGTTACCATGCACTGGGCATTAGCAGCTAGCTTATCAGCATCCATATCCCCAAAGAAAAGTGACTCTCTCTGTCTGCAGCCATCAACTACCAACAGCTTCACCACTACAGTGTGGCCTTGAGAGCCCTCTCCAATCCACGCTGGAATTTTGGCTGGCTTGATTTTTTTGCAAGGCTTGTGTAAGCAACCACAGCTGCTTTGAGTTGATGTGTTCAACAGCTATGTAATTTCCAGAAGTTAGTATTTCACAACTTTCCTACTCATTCTCTGACTATTACATTCTTTCTGACCTCTCTTTTTTCTATGGTCCCTGAGCCTTGAATGGATGGAAATAGGTAGAGATGACCCATCTACAGCTGAATACTCATATTTACTTATTCTCAGTACTCTGACCACTTAGGAGTCTCTGTATGAACCACACTACCCATTGCAAAAAGAAGTTTTTCTAATTAATCTTGAGAGCAACATGAATCTATGACAATAAGCATATTTTGAAGGCAGTTTGAAACACGACCATTTATTGAAACGCCAGTAGGTTATGGCTTATGGTCTCCCCAGTCATAGGCTCTTGACGAGGTTCAGAGTACCAGACATGAAATCCCTCCTGTGGAGAAGACCTCTAGTGCAGTAATAAAGTAGTTGGTTCCCCCATAATGATCATGTCACTATTGCATTAGTTGATACAACTTGCCTAGCAGATTGGTATTGTAGTAAGATGCAAACTTCTTATGTTTTACTATCAGGACCTCTTGTAGTCCAAGCTTGCTTCAGACTCTCTGCAGTGAAGGTTGCCTTGAACTCCTGCTCTCCCAGCCTCTACCTCCTAAGTCCTGGGATTGCAGGCATGTGCTACTGTACCTGACAGAAGTCTTTATTGTACCATAACCATGAGATTTGATAGCAGTAGCTATGTCTGTTTTAGGACTTTTTGACAAAAATAAAATCCATCCTAAATGAATAGGTATATTCTCCATTTTCATACATGAGTTAGTTTTACCAAAAAGTGCAGAGCAAGCATGGTCTTGAAACATGGAGGGTGGTACAGCCTATTCAGATATGAGTGCCTGGTTTTCTCTCTTATGACCACACACACACACACACACAGAGAGAGAGAGAGAGAGAGAGAGAGAGAGAGAGAGAGAGAGAGAGAGAGAGAGAGCTTCAATGGTTCTACAGCAGTAACTACAGGTATTCTGTCCCATATCTGATGATTGCTTGGATGTGAGATTCCAGCAATGAAACCTTCTAGCCTAAGTATCAGAAATAAAAATTGCAAGATATAGCCATGCTCTGGGTAACTGGTCATGTACTTTTGATGCCATGTGATTTTTCATAAGTCCATATGTGTGTATCTGCCTGGTCTTGCTGGGAAATACACTCCCAGAAGACTGTCACATTCCTCCTTCACTGAAGGGACCCCACAAGTTCCACTCACATTGACCTTCCTTTTCCTTGGCCCTGGTGGTGGCCAATGCAGTTCCCTTTAAAATATTTCTTTACAAAAATCATCTTTATAATGATTTGTAAGAAAAGATAGGTGTTCAAAAAGTGGCGGTCCTTCTGGACTCAATGTGGAGGTGGAATTACCCAAGTGACCCTGCCTCCTGTCTCGGAGCACTCCGCATGTGTGAGAGAGTGCTTTACAAATAGGAAGGACCTCAGAATGTCCTATTGCTCCATGGATTTGGCTAGCAGCTTACAGATGTGCTTTTATTTCTTTATAGATCACGTTTTATATTCTGGTGAAGGCCATTTATACCTTGGGCTACAGTGTTTCTCTGATGTCTCTTACAACAGGAAGCATAATTATCTGCCTCTTCAGGTAAGGAGCAAAACTGGGCAATTCTGTAAACAATAAGAAACCAGCAAACTTACCTATAGGTTTTTTGGTACCTCAGAGGGTTAGGACCCTGACTTGGAGCCCACTCATGTGCCAAATGATAGATTGTTCTTGGGGCTAGAGAGGTGGATTATTTGCTCTTACAGAGCACTGGAATTCAGTTCCCAGCACCCATATTGTATCCTACAACCACCTGTCACTCCAATTGCAAGGAATCTCTTGCTGCTTTCTGGTCTCCGTGTCCTCCCATACACACATGGTATACATAAACTCAGTTACACATATGCACAAATATAAGTAAAAATAAGGTACCCTTGAAGAAACCTAGCAAGAAATACATTACTGACACTTAATTTTTATCTATGCATTTCCCATTTCTTTTGTAAACAGGTAATGTTGCCCTTTAGGTCAGCAATCACTTATTAAACAAGTAGGTGATATGAAAAAACATGGAACTATGAATACCGGATGATCTTGTCCTTTCCCTTCAGATGCTTCTGGGTGCTCTATGAAGATGCATTGAATCTAAGAGCTTTGAGGGAGAAATCACACTGAATGGGTTCAAATCCTGTTTAGCCTCTTTGTATCTGTGTGACCTTGGACAAATTGTACAAGCCCTACGTACATATATAATGTGGATACTAATTGGGGCACTCCAGAGGGTCCTTGAAGTTGAAGTGCTGCAGATTGGAAGGGCGTGGGTGGCCAAACCTAGGACAGGAGCCCTGCAATCCTGTCTGACTGTTCTCTTTCTGGTAGTGAGGTCGGATGGTGCCACATCACCACCTGGGCCCTGCTCAGGTCTCTGCTGTGACCAGTGGTTGTTCAGGATGAGAACCTTGGTCCACAGGAGCATAAGTGGATATGCCTATGGGAGGATCACACTGAGCTTACTAGCATTTGGTGTGAGTGAGTCCCCAGGGCTCCCATCAGCTCCGTGCTCTCTCTGCTGAGGACAAGTACAAGTGTCGCCACTATGTGAGATTAAAGTCATTGTCGGCAAAGGGGACATTTCTGTCATCCACCAGTGAAGGAGCTGGGTATGCTGGGGGATACAGCTTAGAAGTTCAGCAATCACAGACAAGTTACACTGTTCCTCCTTCGGGGATGTTAATATGACTGGTATATCACTATGTGTTAAATTATCTCTGTGTTCTAACATTTTTTTAAAGAGAAAACTATAAAGAAATGAAACCTAGAGAAATAAGCTGCTGTGGGTTAGCATGGAAAATATCTATTTCCCATCTTGAATACGACACTCTCAATCCCCGTCCCTTCGCATTGCACAGTGTGGCATGGCCAGTCAAGCCAAAGGCCTTTGGAGCTTTGCACGGGTGATTTTGACCTTCCAGAGAACCTGCAATATTTTGTTTCATGGGTGGCCATACCGTCTTTTAGATTTGGACATAACCCCTGCTGTTTCAGAACTCTTCAGTTGAAAAGAGCCATTTGCCCTGGATGCCATCTTGCTGGAGGCTGATAGTGCTCCAGGCACAGAACCTGGAGCCCAGGCACTTTGGGGGGATTTTTATCCTGCACCTCAGAACCTCTGACTCATGCCACCTCTTGTCTATCAGAAGTGATGCTCAGTGCATATCCATGGAAAACTAAGTATAAGTCAATTCTAAGGTTTGTAATATGAAACAGCATGTTCTGGCATGTTCTGCTGTTCTAATTTACCCAGAAAACAAAATTAGTTGTAGTTGCCAAACATTTAGTCTCCCTAATAAGCCTTTAGAAAAACAAAACAAAAATATTGGATAACCAAAGACTCAACTGATACAGAGAAATGGAGCAGCTCATGCCCTAGATCAGGCCGGACACTGTAGTACAGACAGACCCTGCTAGCACATGCAGGGCCCCCATTGTGCATTAGAATCACCAGAATGATAGCTGTGATCTAAAACGTGACAGACAGCTCCCACCAACAGAAATTGCTAAACTGTACCTCATGGATATTTCATTCCATCCCACACCTTCATCCAACAAGAGAGTTTTACCATCCTGAATTTTAACAGGCAGAGTGAAGGCCAGCAGTTACTAGACACTTGACGACTGAAGGGCTGCTGAGGGTAGAGACTGTGCAAACAGGCTATCAGCATTGCTGATAAGTGCCACATATCCACAAAGTCTGCTCTGGACCCGATGAGTGAGCCACCACAGCTCTACTTAGCCAGGAACCACGCACTGTTGACATCTATCAGACCTACCCCTGGAATGACACTGGACAGTGACCTCTCAGTGATGGCCCAACCCTGCAGCCCCACTCTATGGAAACTCGGGTGAGCAAGGAGGAAGGAAGAAACAACAAACACTAAAGGAAAAGACTAGATATTTGGAAACATGAGAAGCAGGGGGCGGGGTCATAATAGCACTCACAGGAGGAGGCGATGCTGAGGAGAGAGCCTGCTGTGTATAGGCACCTGACCAGCAGGAGTCACGATTTGCTGTGCTGCTGCTGCACAGAGGTCCCTGCAACCCCATAGTATGCTGGGACACCATAGGTGATACCACAAAGCCAGCCATAGATTTCATGTGCGGAACCAAACACGACCTAGTAACATAGACATTCAGTAAAGAGGACGTGTCCTCGCTCAACTTGTAACATGGGTAAATACAATAACTGGATGGAGACGTAGGACACTGTCTGAACCAGAAGCCCTGCATAACCATCTTTGTCCATAACACACTCTTCCCCGAAGGTGAGCACCATTCATTATACATACACCACATTTTCTTTATCCATCTACCTGCTGATGGACACCTAGACTGATTCAGAATTGGCTATTGTGAGTAGTCACAGTAAATACAGATGTGCAAGGAATTCTGTGCTATGCTTATTGATAGTCTTTCAAAATCTGCCCTAGTTTACCTATGCTGCTGTGGAAAAGAAAAACTACCAAAAGCAAATTAGGAGAGGAAACCATTTGTTTGACTTAAGCTTCCAGGTACAGTCCTTCACTGGGGAATGTAGGATGAATCTACATTCTAATTGGTCTTAATAATAAAAACCCAGAGTCAGATATTAGGGGGTGAAAGCTGAAAGATCAGAGAAGCAGAGCAGCCAGCCACTAGCTCTTACCTCTATGAAATCCTCAGACCAGAAAGCGGCCGAGCTCCTGTCTCTTCCTGCCTTCAGACCTCTACCGTTAACTAGCAGCTAGCTCCACCCACTGATCTTCAGACAAGCTTTATTTGTTAGAGTACAGACAAGATTATCACCACAGAGGAAACTGAAAGAAAGAACTCGAGTCGAAAACTTAATCAGAACCACGGAGGAACACTGCGTGCAGTCCCACTCCTTAGCTAACTGTCTTACAAAGCCCAGGTCCACTTGCCTAAGGAGAATACCACCACAGTAAAGGCTTCTTCTCTAAGGTGGCTGACTCTAAGCTGTGTTAACTTGACAATTAAGGCTAACCAGAGAAATCCACTTCTTGTTGACTCGACACACACACACACACACACACACACACACTACTATTAATTCCTAACGTCTCCTTTCCTATCACCAATATCTCATGTAATATTACAATATAAAACATGGTTCAACTTTTAAAATGTCATAGTCTTAAATTGTTCTGTGATATTTAAAAGTACAGTTCTCTTTAAAAAGCCAAAGTCTCTCCACTGGAGTCTCCTGAAAATCAAAAACAACCTAACTACCTTCTTATTCTGAATGAGAAGAACCAGGGAATAGGAACAATCAGATCAGAGAAAAATCCAAAATCTAACCATGTAAATCCAAATTCTATATCTCAGTGTCCAATATCTAGAAGTCACTCATGGGCGCTAGAGGGTTTGGGCAGCCAACTCTCCAGTGCTGCCGTAGCAGCACACACAGCTTGCTCAAGTCAGCTCCACGTCATACCTGCCACTATCCTTGATGAACGAACCACAACCCTGGCATCTCCAATACCCTTTGGTCCCTGCTGCAACTGACATTGCACCTTTATCAATAACCTCTCTGGAGGCACCAGGCCTCAGATACTCTCCTGGCCCCCTCCGTCTTACTTCTTTCATGCCTTCGAAAGCAGCACTACGTGAGAAACTTCTTACACCCTGCCTATTATGACTGTCACATTGCGATGTAGCCTTGGCCACCTTATGTTATAGCCTCTGTGTACTAACCCTGAGGAGATACTTTCCTATTGTCCTGATGATGCATAGAAGCATTCACCTCAGTGTGCTCATCTCTTGTTAATCACAGCTGATTCTTTGGCCATAGCTGAACCAGCAACTATAGATTCTTAGTATAAAATATTACAAAAATGGCCCAATGAAGTCTTTACTTTCTTCTGAAACCACATGAGCTCTGCAGGCTTCCCCCGCACCCTTGTCTGCATTTCTCCCAAAAGCTCTGAACGCTCAACCGCTTTTCCAGCTCAAAATTTAAATTCTCCCTGTCTGCCCTGACCCCTCCCAAAAAAATCGTCAAGTTATCACAACAACAGCCTCACTTCTCCAGTAGCAAGTTTGTCCTGGTTTGAAGTCTGTTACTACAGTGAAACACCATAACCCCAATCATGTTAGGGAGGAAAGGGTTATTTGGCTTACATATCCAGGTCACGGCCCATCGCTGAGGGAAGCCAGGGTGTGAAATCAATCAGTAACCTGAAGCAGAAACCATAGAAGAGCATGCTTGCTGCCTTGCTCCCTTGTTCATTTTCTGAAATAACTGTGGGCTGGGCCTTTTCACATCCATCATCAATCAAAGCCATCCTTCCCAACCATGGCCACATGCCCAACTGATCTAGGTTATTCCTCAGTTGAGGTTTCTCCTTAAGATGACTCTAGATTATCTCAAGCTGACAACTAAAACTAACCAAGAGAGGTATATACCTAGGAACTGTATTGCTGGATCATATAGCTATGCTAATTTTAGTTTTTGAGAAAGCCCCACACTGACTTCCAAAGTCACTACATAAATTTACTATCCCACCAACCCCCTGCACATATAAATAGTAGTAGTAGTAATTCAAAAACAGCATGGTACTGGCACAAAAACAGACATATAGTAAAAGTAAATAGAACAGTAGATCCAAAAATAAATCCATATAGCTATACCACTTAATTTTTGACACAGTTATCAAAGCCTGCATTGGACCATGACAGCTTCTTCAGTCTGTGGTGCTGCTAAGACTGGCTGCCAACATGTAGAAGATTGAAACTCGACCGCCATTTCTCACAGTGTGTTAACAGGCAGCATCGTTAAGCTCACACCTAACATAGTTATTACCAACTTTAAGTTTTAATCTTTCTCTTTGTTTTCTTTCTGTCACAAAGTTATTTATTCCAGTTTCCCTCTTTTATACTTTTAGCTATATTTTCATTCACTTATAATCTGACATTTACAATACATTCCCTCACGATCCCTCTCCTTTTCCTCTCCCTCCCCCTTCCTTCCCCCTCCTTTCCCCGCTCTCTCCCCACTGCCAGGCCACAACACATAACACATTCTCTTATTCATAGCAGCTAACCTCTAAACTACTTTTTACCACTTACCAGTTAATCCAAGCACAATGCATTTTAACTCCATGTACCATTCATGCCTTTTTGGTTTCGTAAATTTTAATTCCATGTCGAGATCCCATAGACATTATTATTTTAGGCTGGTGTTTATTTAGCAAGCCCACATATTGCTCTCCATTTTACCCACACTTTCTTTTCCGCTGGGCTCATGCCCCTGCTTCTCCTGAGCCTCTCTAGCTGCCTCTGGTTACATTCTCACTGCAGTGAATTCTCGAGGTTTTTTGCTTGCTTTTTAAAATGATATTTCTGAATATGAGGATAAGGTTGTGTCTCTCAAGAAGATGCCTTGTTCCTAAAGCATGGTCTTTTCCCCTTGAACATCTCTTTGAGAGCCCCCTGCTTTGTGCACTTACCGACTTGGTGTCATTTCTTCTGTATCCGGCTCAGTGTCAAGCATCTCATCTGTTACTCTATGATCAGTTTCGGAAATTCTTGACTGGAACCCCCTGAAAATTGTTTCCATATCATACTCTTCTCCTGGAACACCATCCTTCCTAGTAGTGGGTGTTTTGACCTTTTCTCACGTATTTTCTGACCATTCTCCTATCTTTCCCATTATTTTATGTCTCTCCACTTAAATCTAGACAAGCTCAACAGACCCAGTTCATATAACACTTTCATTTGCAAAGTCTGATCTTCTGTTGGATGTCTCTTTCATTCTTGAGGCCAGAGGGATTTGTGGGAGCAGGTATTTCAGGTTGTTTTCTTTTTTAAGATGGTTTTAGTGTATTCTATGAGAGCTTCATGCATAGATGAAATGCATTTTAAGTATATCCAATACCCTCCCCACTTCCAACTCCTCTCAGACTCGCTACTACACACTCGCTCAAATTCATGTCCTTAGCTTTTTATGATGGATTCCTAGCTAGTGTTTGCTTTCAATTTAATGCTATCAAGAGTCACTTATAAAGAGGAAGTCTTACTCAAGAGTTCAGATTGGATTGACCATGGTCATGTTTGTGGGGAATTGTCTTAATTGTTGATTGATGTGGGAGGGCCTAGCCAATTGTGGGTGGCACCGTATCTGAACATGTGGGCCTGGGCTATATAAGAAAGTGAGCAAGCTGAAAAAAAAAAAGTAAGTCACTAACCAACTCTCATGGTTTCTGCTCCAGGTTCCTGATTTGAATTCTTCCCTGAATTGCCTCAGTGACAGGTTATTACCTGGATGTGTAAGCTTAAATAAGCCTTTCCTTCCCCACTTTGTAGTGATATTTTATTTGTATTTTAATAAGTAAAGCTTGCCTGAAGTTCAGACAGTAAAATAGCTGTACTGATCAGGCTTACAGGCCAGGCAGCAATGACACACACCTATAATCCCAGCAGCCACACTAGTTTGCCTAGAAACCGGGCTGTAGTGGTGCATGTCTTTAATCCCAGACCTCGAGAGGATGGGAGAGACAGATCTCAGTTTCAGTCTCATTCTGAGATTCCTGGAGGCAGGATTGCCAATTAGGACTGAGGTAGAGGTAAGAGTCAGTAGTTGCCTGTTTTGCTTTTCTGACCTTCAGGTTGAACCCCAATTTCTGTCCCTGGGTTTTTATTAATCATGCTACACCACTTGGCTTTTGGTCATGGTATTTTATCACAACAACGTAAATCAAACTAGGCCAAGGAATAACCAATTACCTTCTGACTGGATTTAAGATCTGTTACACAAGATGCAACTCATGCCTGGTGTTGTAAACCTGGCCAAGAACTTATGGTTGCAGAGCTTACATGCCCCAGGGGTGAAACTACTACTATTATTTTGCTAAATGGACACGTTAGCAAAATCGATCCCCTCCAAATACTTATCTTTATACACACAGCTCCGTGCGGTTCTCAGCCTTTACCAGAGAAGCTTGGTTAATACTTGCAACTGTTCGAGGTGCAGAGAATACATGACTGTAGACTGAATGTGAAGCAGTGCTTGATGGTCTCATGCCCTTTGTGTGCATGGTATATGCACTAATATATGCGTGTGCACTGTGTGTAGGAGCTCATGCGTGTGTGCACATGTGGAGGCCAGAAGTCAATGACTGGTGTTTTCTTCCATCATTCATTCTCCACTCTGTTTCTGAGATGATCTCTTGCTGATCCTGGAGCTTACTGAGTCCCGAGGATCCTTTAGTTCCCACCTCCCCGATGTTGCTCCTGGTTTCTTCACATGGGTCTAGAACATCTAACTTGGGTCCTAACACCAAGTGCAGCAGATACTTCACCAACAAAGTCCTTCCAGATTCCTCATGTGCTTACTTTTTAAAGATTTATTTATTAATTATGTATACAGTGCTCTATCTGCATGGATCCCTGCAGACCAGAAGAGGGCACCAGATCTTGTTATAGATGGTTGTGAGCCACCATGTGGTTGCTGGAATTGAACTCAGAACCTCTGGAAGAGCAGTCAGTGCTCTTAAGCTCTGAACTATCTCCCCAGCCCTCCTCATGTACTTTTTAACTATATCTTCTCTAGTTCCATGTGTGCCTAGTCTCTAATTCAATTGTTTGGTTTTTTATTACACTGTAAGACTTTTTATATGTCTTTGGGGCTTTCTTTGTTTTTCTTCATCTATTCTGCTTTTGATGACTTTTTCTGTGAAGGCATGAACAAACATCTAGTTATCACA
Source organism: Myodes glareolus (assembly GCF_982192425.1). NCBI lineage: Eukaryota > Metazoa > Chordata > Mammalia > Rodentia > Cricetidae > Myodes > Myodes glareolus. The sequence continues at coordinate 5,872,427 of NC_142036.1, read as the reverse complement.
TATAAGGACTGACCAAAGTACCGCTTTCACCTAAGTCTAAATTAGTGGACCAGTGAGCTTATTGGGGCTGATTACAGCAGTGTGGACAACAGGTTGCTCCAGAAACATGGATGACTCAGAAGCATCAGTGGAAAGCCCACTCAAGCCCATATGATAGTTCACAAAAGTTGCATCCCTGGAGTTCCTGTTCTTAACTTGCCAGCTGCTAAATACATTAGTGTCTCCTCTACAAAGAAGTTGTTACTGCTTGAGGGCTGTCCTTGTGAATATTGTAAGTTTCAGGAACTTTCTAAGACTTGTGAGGTGTTTAGTTTTGAGCCTGGTAAGTTTTGTTTACTTGCATAGTTTTAAAGAGGTTCCTCCAAGATGAAATTATTCCATTTTGAGAAAATTACTACACAACAGCTTCTAAGACTGGGTGATTTTCTTTGATCTTTAAATTTACTGACTCTCTCTCTCTTGCCTGCCTAGAGTTCCCTGAGCAATCTCTAGGGACTTTCTAATGCCAGTTGTAAGAATCAAATCCAAAATTTTTATTTAGTTACTTCTTCAAATTTCATCTCTTTATGGAAATTCTGTATTTGTTGAAGGATTGTTCTCTTTATTTCATTCTGTTCTTTGAAAATATTCAAGCTTTTGGCTTTAAGTTTCTGTCTAGTGAGGCTACTTCGTGTGTTTTTTTAAAGGAAAGGTTTTATTTATATCATTTTTCCTAGTAGTAACCCAGCTTTCTTGCTTCTTTTAATACTTTATAATCTTTTTGTTGAAATTGGACATTTATAATAAAATGATGTGATAACTTTGGAAACCAAATTTTGTATCTCATTTTTGTTGTCCTTTGTTATGAGTTGAAGGTATTTCTATATTATTTATTCTATTTTATCAGTTTGTGTGGTACTTGAGATTGAACTCAGAGCCTTTTGAATGCCAAACAAGCAGTATACCACAGAGGTATAACACAACCCTTGCATTTACTTTTTATTTTGAGACAGAGTCTCCGTGAAGTACTTAGATTGTCCTTAAAGTCCTTCTTAGTCTCAGGCAAGTCTTTAATTTACAACCTTTATGCCTCATGCCTCTGAGTAGCTGGTACTACAGCTCAATGCCACCAGGTCTAACTTGTAATTATTTATTTAGTGACTTTTATAAACTTTTCTATTTTGTAGAGTTTCTGCTGGTCATGTTGGTCTCTGAAGCCTAAGCACTGTTATCTATCAGTCAATTACTTGCTGATAGAGGTATCCTCAGACATCCCCAGTCGAAGGGGGAAAATAGGAAGAAAAGATGTATTTCCCATCTGGGGAGTCTGGCTGTGTTGGAAACACTCCTTTAATACTTGACCAGGTAGCTTACAACGCTGCCTTAATTTCACTTTTTGTTTATGTTAAATCTAAAGATCACCTGAGGTGAAAGCTTTTGGGGAACATATGACCTGTCTGGAGCATGTATGCCGAATTATAAAATCCTCTGTATATATGACAGATTTTCAAAATCCTAGTTTTCCAAAGAACCTCACTCCCTGGCCTCTCTTCTTAGGCTCCAGAATGTCTGTCATTTGCCTCAACTGTTAATGTTGGCCTTAGGCAGCTGCCAGAATCTATTTGGCTTTCATTATAGCTGCTTCTCTGTCTGAATGGGTTCTGGAAGGTTGCACCAGTTGTTCAATGAACTTAGAAGTAAAAAAAGAAAGAAAGAAAAACCAGTATCTTGTATATGTATGTGATTGCAGAGACCACACAGAGACCACCAGCCACAGTCTCCAGGAAAGCACCAAACTGAGCATGTGCCATAGGACAAGGCAAGGCTGGCCTCCAGTGTGCTTACCTGGGGGATCACATAGCTATCAACTCAGAGTGTTTTCCAGAGTTACAGCAGGATTAATTTGAGTAGTTTTGCCAGATTTTCAGGGTTTCCTGGAAGGGTTGGACAGACGCCCCTCGTTCACTGTTTTCACTGGCCTCCTTTGCTGGAATTTTAATTCTGATTTCAGGTGACTAACTTTTGTAAAGTTCTTGTTAAATTCAACAATATTTTTTTTAAAAAATCTCTCTACCTTTTTAATTCAACATTTTTAACCCAATGAAAGTTTCTTCATCTTCCTCTACCACAGGTAACAGCATCTGCTGTTCATGAAATTTGTGACATATCCTTGTCCAGTGTTGTTCCATTTGCACATAGAAAAGAAAAAAACTCCAACTGAATTAATCTATTAACCTCTGCTGCACCAGCGTCTCTCTTGTGTGTAATACTAGAGGGCCCATACAGTTGACACTCCATGGTGCACACACACACACACACACACACACACACACACACCAGTAGATACATACATGATGCATCTGTTAAAGTGAAGGACAGCTCTGCCATGACCAGGACACAGTGTGCAAAGAAAAGGCAGGCCATGATACTTTTGTTTTTAACTCTAGATTAATTAAATTACACAAAACTTGGAATCAGCCCCCATTGGCCATATTTCAGTCTCATTTGTTCTGGTAGTTCTGGCTGATCGGTCAGAGCGTGCCAGGGACATGAGAGAGACAAATGGTAAGTCAATGCCTGTGTAACCAGGAATAGGGGTCAATGGGAAAGCATCTGCCTGTGCCCTCAGCCAACAGCAAGCTTCTGTCAAAGGACCGTCAAGAATGGGAAGAGTTGTTGTGTAACCAGGAGACGAACTGCAGATCCTAACCCAAGATGGATCCCTGTGCATGGGGTGAACCATTCTTTGTGTCAATATAAAGAGGAGAAAGTCGGTTTTTACAGAAGGCAGTTTCCTACCTAACACATCAGAGTTGAAGCCTTGAAAGCCAAGTATCATCTGAGGAATAGTTAGAGTCATGGCTGCAGCTCTGCCTCAAAGTAGGAGCATCAGACAGAAAGACCACAAGCTACACCAGAAGAGGAGCAATAACGAGACAGCCACACTTAGGATCCAGCCTGTGTTCCCAAACCATATTGGGGACAGAGTACACTTGGCTGCAGGCTCGAGGCAGCTCCTGTGAGGCCTTTGCATTATACTGAACTCCAACCTAAGGAAATAATCTGAACTAAAAGGAGAGTTCATGAGCAAAAATAACTTACCATGATGCAAAACTGGAAACAAAACATATACTGTGATAATTGCAGTTAAATAAATTGTATGAAACTTCATGAAAAGACCCTAGATGACTATTAAACGTCAATGTCTGTCTTCTCCCCCTTCAGGAAGCTGCACTGCACCAGGAACTACATCCACCTGAATCTGTTCCTCTCCTTCATGCTGAGAGCCATCTCAGTGCTGGTCAAGGACAGTGTGCTCTACTCCAGCTCAGGTACACTGCGCTGCCACGACCAGGCAGCCTCCTGGGTAAGACTTCCCTAAGAAGAGCCGTATGTACGGGGCAGACCCTAGTGCCTGCCAAGCACTTTCCTCTCTAAGGGACAGCAGTGGCCTAGCCCTTCTCCAACCTGAGCAAGGCAGAAAGGAATGCCTTCAGGCCTGTGTCTGCAACCAAGACCAGGAAGGCCCACAAGAATTCTGGGTGGTATCTAGCCACTGTGGGGACTGGGAACTGAAAGTCACCAGGCCCTGGTGACCATTACTGAGATGACTGCAGCAACAGGTGACAAGTCCTTTTGTAGATGAGGTACACTTGTCAACATCACCCAGATGCTGAGGGATCAAAAATTTTACTCATTTTCTGGATGAAATCAACCCATGTGGTATAAACCCTGGACAGTGCCACTGCGAAATATACTCAATCTACATCCTTCATACAAGAGCGGACCATGCTGATGATGGTGTCTGCAGTATGGCGGGGGCTCTCTCCCATGCCAGGCCATTCTGCCTTGGCTCTGCTTGTGGGGTTAGTCGTGGTAATTTGCTACCTATTCAATTGGGCAGCTATTTGAGAGCTTCCTGCAATCAAGTATTCCTAAGCTTTTCTCTGCTAGCATGTAATGCTCCACGTTTGGAAATCTGGTGTGTTATTCCTCAGTAACTTAAAAAGACAGAACACTCAACTGTCTCCCACTGCTGCATGCCAGTAGATACATCAGATAACACCCTTTGATCCTGAACAGATGTTAATTAGTTTACTTTTGACAGAGCAAAGTGCCTTGTAGTTGCGTAGCATGTCAGCTGTGTCTAGCCATCACCATCTTCCTGAAGGGAAGTGCAATCTTCAGGCTCATGATGCAGAGTGGGCTATAAAAATAATCTGTTATAATAGCAAACCAAAAACAGGATCCATCCACCATACTTTGCTGTCTCTGAAGCTTTTGTCCTAAGGTGAGGATCTTGCTACATGTGTTCCAGTGGTAAACGCCAAGATGCTGCAAATCCCCTCACTGCAATGCCCGGAGCTGCTCTGTGCAGCTTTCATTCCTTAGCCCCTTTCTGAATGGAGATTAAGGGGAAGTGGACAGGAAAGGAAGTAGATGGAAGGTGTGGGGAAGGAACAGAAGAGGAGGGAGGGGAAACTGTGGTCAGTATGTAAAATAAGTGAAAAATATTAATTAAATAAATTTTTTTAAAAAAAGAAATTGATCCTCAGAGACAACCCAATACCTACTCTTCTGAAGCACCTATGCTCAACTCTGTCTTGATGCTGAGACCCCAAAATCCTGAACTCTTCATGTGGAGGGGCAGAGAAAAGGTGGCAGGCACCCCTGAAGTGGGAAAGGGTAAAGCAGTGGCACCATCCTGCTCTGCCCTCTCAACCTCCCGTGGCAGTGTTGAGTTTTTTCTAGCACTAGTCTGTTTCCCTGTCCTGTTTGTAAGTGCTTGATGAACCAGGATTTACCTGCATCACAAAAATGAAACCAGGTTGAGGAAATCTTGCAGTTTTCCCAAAGTATTGAGGAGTCAACCTGAATACCTGCTACTCACCCCAGCTCTGACACTACCATGCTCAGGCCAGTGCCAAGGGCTGAATGAAAGTTGAAAATGGGGACAGGTTCCTCCAGTCTGTTTCCTGAGCTTCTCCGGGGAGTAGAGCATCCAGCTATGGACAGGTTCCTCCAGTCTGTTTCCTGAGCTTCTCCGGGGAGTAGAGCATCCAGCTGTGCCCAATACCCCATGGCCCTGGGATTCCTACCAAGATGAGACAGACAGGAGGGACAAAGGAGCAAAGAGAGGGCTAAAGAAGGAAGGCAGAGCACAGCATGGAGGGAAAAGACAGGGCTGTCTAAAGAATGATAAAGTACTGAACATATTAGCAAAATAGAGTCAGATTGCAGAATGAGCAATAGGAAACAATTTTCTTTCCAATTCCATTTTTTTTCCATTTTATTCCTGGCTGTATTTCGCTAAATCAACATTATTCTCCAAAGCAACCCACCAGGAATGCTCCCCACGATGTGACAAATTGCTTTTTCCAGGCAGCAGAACGAGTCCATGCGTGAAGAGACCTCTTCCCGGCCAGGGGCGGCTGGCAGAACAGTTCGCTCTTCCATGTGGCTGAAGGCTGCACAGGCTCCTCAACTTCTGGGCAGTTTGCATGCAGCAAAACAGCTTATCATGGGATCAGAGCAGGTTTCTCTGGGGGTCTGCAGATCCTAAGAAGCCTAAGCTCAGCCTGAGTCCTGCCGGCCTGGATGAGGGGAGTGGATAAGCCACAGCCGTAAATACTGCAGCAAGACCCAGACAGCCACCTGGACAGACAGTTCTGTGGCGGTGAGGAGAGAGCAGAGCAGTGATCCAGGCTGGAAGCTTAGTTAGGGATCCTCACCCCACATAGCTGGCGTCAGAAGACTGAGAAGGTAGGAAATGAGAAGAAAACAGCGAGTGATGTTACCCACATACGTGTCGAGCAAATACTAAGCCTGTGCCTGAACACATTTACAAGACATTGTCCAAACACATGTGTACATGCATCACAAGTATATTGTGTGCACATATGCACATGCACCCCAGATACATGAATATGCACATGTCTATGCACACAAACAGAGGCTCCCAGACAGAGCTTTGATCTCTCGGGAGCCTGCTATTGATTTGCCTGGCCCTTTTAATTCTTTCCTGCTATCCTTGCACTGACCTAGCAGGGCAGCAGCAGACCCCCAGGGGCTCCAGTGTTGTGGAAGGTGAAGTCAGAGGAAGACCCATGTCACTCAGGCCTCTGGTCCTCACAGATCACATTTGTTAGCAATGAGCAAAAGGAAGGCAATAAGAACAAGATGTTTCTGACACAGTCTAACAAGAACATGGAATGGTCACAAGCATACTTCTGTGCCTTCTCTTACATAGGTACTCTCAAGTCAGCTGTGCCCTGTTCTCTGCCATCTAAATCATGTTACAGCCATCATATGGTACAGCATAATTCATCTGACTGGCTCCCCAGCACAGACACGGTCTTGATTTTGCATGTGTCTGTTGTCTCTCCAGGCATGCTCTTCCACACACCTATGTGTTCATGTTTCTCTGGGGTACAACTCACAGGTGAAGTGAAGCAGGCAGCCCAGAGAATCTCAGCAGCCTGGACAGTCATGATAACCCAGACACTTGCTTCTTACTGTTCTGGAAGCCAAAGGTCCAGAACCAAAGCACTACCCATCGGCATCTCATAAGGGTCATAGATAAGAAACTGACTTCTAAATCACATCCTTATTACCAAGCAAAACATCTCCTCATACCATTGTCTGGGGGCTATTACCTTACTGTCTTAGTAAGGTACCTATTGCTGTGAAGAGACACCATGACCACAGCAACTCATATAAAGAAAATATTTAATTGAGGTGGTGGCTTACAGTTTAAGGAGGTTAGTCATCATGGTAGGAATCATGGTGGCTGGGAGTATGGTGGCATGCAAGCAGACATGGTGCTGGCTACAGCTTGTAGGTGGACACTACTCATTCATTCCTGGTCACCTAGATTTGAAATAGCCACACAGAAACTATATTATTTGCAATACTGTTTGGCCAATAGCTTAAGTATATACTAGCTAGCTCTTATATCTTAAATTAATCCATTTCTATTAATCTGTGTATTGCCACGTGGTTGTGGCCTACCAGTAAGGTTTTATCTGGCATCTGTCTCCTGCATATGTCTCCTGTAGCAGCTCCATGGCTTCTCACTGACTCCACCTTCTTTCTCCCAGTCTAGTCATACCTCCTCCAACAAAACCACACCTCCTAATAGTACCACTCCCATGGGGGCCATTTTCTTTCAAACCACCACACTTATAAATTACAAAGGCAGATTCATTTTAAATTGTAAGCAAATTCATTGGTTAGTTTTTAAAATACACCAGGAGAGCTATGACATGATGTTCTCTCCTTGGTGCCCAGTATTTCTTTAAAGACACTGCCAAGAGCAGCCATCCTGGGATTCTCTCAGACACCCCCTACCACCAAAATGGTGTTATCTTTCTTTGACAAGTTTGCCTGTTATCGTTGTTTACTGAAATGAGCCTTTTATGTTTCTGTTGCAAACACATTTTCAGATCCACCATTTGTCAATTGCATTTTAGTGGTATTTTGCTTCCTCGAAGTTTTCAGTATTTTTGTAAGCTAGAAGCTCAAAATCATCTTCTAGCCTTTTAGCATTATGTTTATGTTTGGGTTTCAGGCTTCCTATTCTGATTTAGAAATATTTATTTTCAATTTTTTTCATTTATGTCTTTAATACACTTGCAATTTACTCATTTTGTGCTTTAAGGTAGGGTAGGCTTTATCAAATGTCAGAAAAGCAAGATACATTTAAATATGTCATCACCTACCAGATTCTCATTGATTTTCAATTTGTTTCACCCACTATCCCAGTGAATCATAACAAGATATAAAACTGTGGATCTTTGTTTTTCATTTTCATGGCTGGGTGGTTGTGACATTTGTGTTCAGGATCCCACAATAGGAGCAGAACCTGCTGGGATCTCACTGATGGTGAAGATGAGCAGTCAGAAGTCTCTGGTTCCTCCTAGAAATGGAAGTTTTTCTGTACCTTACTTTCATTTGGAGAAAAGGGGGATAGCAAGGCATAAGACTATAGTGTTGTGGGACAGGCTGGGGCATGGGTAAGGTTCAGCATGTTGAGATCAAGCCCCTCATGGCCATGGGGACCATCTGGCAAGACTTCCATATTTCCTGTAAGTGTATGGTGCAAATACATAATCAGTGTATTTCAGACTTTGCATTCCCTTTATATAAACAGGGATAGGACATTGCTGCTTCTATAGGAAAAAGAATATCACTTTCAACTCTATTCTCTTCTATCTATCTAAAAAATGTATATCTATAGATAGGCACACGTAGAAATGCATGTGTTGGGGAGTCTTGTATTATGGATAGGTATATGCAGGCTGGATGTATTTGATGTATAGAATGGGTATATATTCAAATGAATGTGATATGTATTCATATATGTGATATATTGTGCTCACTCATATGGGTGAGCACAAATTAGCATCTGTATGTGGGTGGGTGTGGTTATATCACACACACATATATGTGAAAAGATTGTAAAAGAATTAATTAGAGTTGGAAATAGAGTAAAACAAGAGAAATATAGCAAATGAACTATTTTTCCTAGGAGTTTTAAAATGGTCTTCACTGGGGTAAGAGAATGACATATTAAATTAAAGGTTGTCAATTTTTTTTATGTTTGGGAACCTAGTTATGGCCCATTGTTTCTCTTCCCAAACTTCTGTTACCTATTAAGAAAATGACCACAGTCTGTCAACCTTTTCCAGTGTTGATACTTTGTTCAGATGTGGAGGTTGGGTCAGGAAGCTGCAGATTCACTAGCCAGAGGCCACCCTTTCCCCAGCCTCCACCCACTGACAGCCTCCAGGTGTCCTGGCCCTTCCCCAAACACACCTCAAGTGTGCATAGCATTGTTCTCACTAGCTTTATGTCAACTTGGCACAAGCTAGAGTGATTTGGCAAGTGAAATACCTGGCCTGTGGTCATTTTCTTGATTGATGATTGATGTGTGCTGGTCCAGTTCCATGAGGAGCAAGCCAGTAAGCAGCACTCTTCCTGGCTTCTGCTTTAACTCCTGCCTCCAGGTTCCTGCCTTGAGCTCCTGCCCTGACTTCTCTCAGTGATGAAATATGACTTGAGAGTTGTGAGACAAAATAAACCCCTTCCTCCTTGAACCGCTTTTGGTCACGGTGTTTTATCACAGCAATAGAAACCCTAAGACAAACATTCCACTTATCACTTCAGCCAGCAAGTGCTCTCCTCCACTGCATGTCGTAGAGATGGTTAGCCTCTTGAATGGGCAGTGAAGGAAGTACTGAGGTAAAGGCATGTCCAAGGAACCAGCAGGATGGAGGACCAAGTAGGAGGAGGTATGTCTGAGCCTGGTATCTAGGAAGGTGGCCAGCTACTGGCTCGCAGGAACTCGCTGCCTCTACTTCTTTCTCAGAGAATTAGAGGTTCCCAGCAGATGGTCCCTGGCATTGTATATATAACGGCCTCTGCCTCAGTATAACACATTTTTTGCCTCTGCCAGGACAAGAAATTAACAACATCCCTTCAAGTCAGCACTCTGGCTTTGCTTTACAACTTATCCAAACAGAGAGTAGCCCTGCCTACCATAACTATTTTTACCGACTGGCACATTCTCTCGCTGTCTCTGGTTCCAGGTTGGCTGCAAACTCAGCCTGGTGTTCTTCCAGTACTGTATCATGGCTAACTTCTACTGGCTTCTGGTGGAGGGGCTCTACCTGCACACCCTCCTGGTGGCCATCCTTCCTCCCAGCAGGTGCTTCCTGGCCTACCTCCTGATTGGATGGGGTAAGGGTTTCATACTCCTCATCTTTTGATTCCCATCTCATTTGGCCAATGCAAATTGGTCTGCAGGCTTCTGCTCAGACCTCCAGGGGGTATACTCCAGGGGATATACTAAGCGGTTGCCTTGGAGACACTGAGGGGGTCCACTGAAATGCTTTAGCATTCTACCTCCATTCACACCCCTTTTACTTTAACTGAAACTGAGCTCCTGTTCCTATCCCTTTTCCCAGTCAGCTCATATGGACAATGAAAAGATCAGGAAGGAGCAGGCTGATGACACATCTACCTGCTCTCAGGAGCCCAGCTCTTCCCAGAGCAGGGAAGAGATAGAAGCCTGTGTAGCTTGGGGAACAAACACACAGCCACTTAGGCGTCATGGAACCTGTGAGCATGTCTCCCTCTTACCTGCCCTCTGTCTTCAGTAGACAGGTTTCAGACCTGTTCAGATCCTCAACTTTCAGACATATTTATCTTTGTTACCTAATAAGGTGTAAGAATCAACCTTCACATATTGGCAAAGACATTAAGCAAGAGCTTCCATGTGGCCCTTGGGTTGCAGATTCTTTTTTGAAGTTCTGACTCTTGAGCACAGTACCATATTTGTGGGGATGCTGCTCCTCATTAACGAGACTGAGCTGATCTGATGGGGTTTCTCCACAGGCATTCCCAGTGTGTGTATAGGCGCATGGACAGCAACCCGCCTTTCCTTAGAAGACACAGGGTGAGTGTTATGTGCTGTGAAACAAGGCCTCCCAGTGCTGGTTGAATACCTGGAAACTAAAGAAACTCATACAATTAGGAAACACTTTCAGCCAGTCAAGACATTTCTAGGTAGCAGTTACCACTCTGTGAATAGAAAGCAGACATGTGGGTAGTCATGGGCAGCACTCACTACAAGGTTCAGTATTTGGAAGATGATCCACATGATCAAGCCAGGATCAAGGTGAGGATCAAGCCAGGCCTGCAGTTCAGCTGGAATTGCAACAAACCAGGCAGAATGAGTGATATTGTGTCAAGCAGGCATAAGAAGGTTTTCTGGAAAAAACAACAACAATAAAAAAACGTTGAGATCAGGCTGCACAGCTGCTTGTATGGCCTCTGTGAGCGGCTCTTCCTTTGAGAACTTCCGAGTCCAGTGGCACATGCATTCCTAGCCTAAATGTATCCCACAAAAGACCCCAAAGCATCAATTGTCTGCTGAAGGACATCCCACACTCTATGAGTGGATGGTCTAAACCAATCCATTTCTTTAGGCTATGACTTTCCCCCACCCCAGAGATGTTTCTGCAGTTGTGTTAGCTGGCGCAGTCACCCTTGGGCAAGCAGGACTGACAACCGAGGCCGTGTCGGCTGCGAGGCTCTCCATGTTTTGTGGGCTCCTGTAGGATGAGCATGAGTTTGAGTTCTCAGAGCCAGTTCAGCTGCCCACATCACATTGCCAGTCTGGGGCCCATGGCTGTGGAATTCTGTCCCTGCTGGAACAGCTAACATCCACTGTGGGCTGTAGATACCAAAGCAGGAAGCCTTACATAGTCATGCTTCTGCTGGAGATAAACCTTGGTGGAAATCAGGCCCGCTTCAGCCACTTTCAAGACATATTTTTACTTTTTCCTTTAAGACACAGATACAAACAACTGGGGAGAAATAAATTTTCAGAACAGAGAAAAGCCTCATGACATCAGGTGAAGTGAGCGTCCGTGCCTTGTGTTAAAATCACAGCTTGGAGACACGGCAACCCTGGAGCTACATGTCGTCCCACCTCCCCATTAGCAGACTGTCAGGTTGACTCACTGGGGAAAGTTGCTTCCCTCTACACACACAACAGCTAAATCTAGCTGGAGGTGACTGTGGGTGTCCGAGTCTGATTGACAGATGAAACGAAAGGGCCAAGAAGGGGGAAGGTTGGTTCTGTAAGCTCCACGTGAGAGGTCAGTCCTCAGCTGATCGGCTCTCCCTGGTTTGTAGGTCTACTCAATGTGACACCAGTTTCTTTCTCTCCAACAGCTGTTGGGACACAAACGACCAGAGCATCCCCTGGTGGGTCATTCGGATGCCCATCCTAATTTCTATTGTAGTAAGTAGCTTCCCACAGAGAAGCTCTGCCCTGCTCTTCTGCTACGCACACACACTGTGCAGAGAGTGCAACCACCATACTTCACAGGGTCCCATCACCTCCAGGGCAGTTCCCAGGGAAGGGTGGGCTCTGAGGTGAGACGAGCAGAACCTAAGCCCGCAGGAGGTTCTACCAGTTCCTCGTACGTCTCCCGCTGCTCAGATGACCACAGTTTTATGCAGTCGTGTCCTCAATGCCCACACGAGGTCTTCTTTGGTGCAGTGGGCAGGCATCGTGCCTGGGGTAGATAGTCACCAAATCCTGTATGTGGGTGGTAAGGGATAAGACTGAAGTCACCCACAGATCAAGTAGTCCTTGGTTGTCTCTGTGCAGGTCAATTTTGCCCTCTTCATCAGTATTATAAGGATCTTACTTCAGAAGCTAACCTCCCCAGATGTCGGTGGCAATGATCAATCACAGTACAAGTGAGTATCCATTGGTACAGCGTGAAAACTATACATCAAAGTATGTAGAGAGTAGAAGCTGGTGCTCGACTATAGAAGGTCTAAGGCGCAGCTCGTACTGACACCAGCATCTGCCATTCCAGCCCTCAGAGGAGCCAAGACGCCATGCTGATATGATGATGATGCTAAAAAGGAAAATGGGAGTCTTCTGCCGTGTTTGACAGCGTGCTAGAGCTTTGTGATGAGGTGTTCCTTAAATGTGTGTCCCTCTCCGGTGTCACAGCTTCTCATTCCCTTTGACCACACATTATTCTTCATATAATCTGTCTTCCCTACCAGACCCTGGGTCTGAGTCACACAACCACTGCTGGCACCTTGTGCCTGGACCTGCTTTAGTAATTATATAAAAAGTTATGTGTCATGTGAAGGACACAGGGCAGAGGTCAGGAATGTCTCCAGCTTATTTATGATTATCCAAGGAATCCATAAATTACCTGCCATTCACAAAGAAAAAACAGACCCCAGCTCAGATGTGAAGAGGAACACAATAAGCTCAGTGCTGATGTATTTGGTGCAGCTCGGGAGCCCATGCTCAGATGCAGCTGAATCCCTGGCCAAGTCACCCGCTCCCAGGCAGTCGGAACTTACCGCCTGCATCCAGGTTCCTTCCCACCCAAAAAATAAATAAATAAAAATTTAAAAAGCAGCATCCATGTGGGTGCTGAGCCACAGTATGAACCTTCCCTATATCCTGTCTCCTCCCCTGAAAATGGAATGGTGCCTATTGTTAGGTTTGAGAGACAATTAAATTAATCCTTGCGACATTCAGTGCCTAGCACAGAAGAATCAAGAAATAATTTGGTGAGCATTTCAGATTCAGTTGTGCCATGCTGTGCACAAAATACAAGGAATGAGTTTCTATTTGTGGAAGAAATGGTCTACACATAGCAAGGTGCAGGCTGTCCACATGGTGCCTCATGCTGGTCCTCATGCCTCCCCCTGCAGCCTTGAAAAGTAGGGTGGGCATTCTTAGCCGCCCTTCAATTGAATTTGGACTTTCAGCAAATCTTGTTTAGTGTCTGTGCTGACCTTTTCTCTGGGTTTCTGGGGAGTGTTTGTTAAGAAGGTTTTAAGATGGATGCTTTTATTTTGGAAACAGAATTATATGGGGTAATGAAGTCTGTGCTTTCCAGGGTGATGAGAAGGGCTGCAAAGGGTTGTGCTTCACCCCTTGGGTTGTAGCAAAGAAGGACTAAAGGCCTTTCTCTCTCACAGCACTTCCCTGGGGACAGATGAGTAGACAGTCCATGCAAATGTCAGGACCCGGGAGCTTTCTGATAACCTCAGCTAAAGGAGTCGTGCTCAGGAGCCTAGTGAGCCTCCATGCTGAGGCTGAAGGACTTGGACACAGATCTTTGAGAGTGCACATTTGCAAGGCAGTGGCTGCAGTGATGTCTGTTGGTAGAGACACCTACCACTTGCGTCCGTGACCCTCACAGAAAGGATCAGATTTCTGCAGGTTATAAAATAGGGGACACACTTCTAGAGCTTGCACACCCTGTGTCTTAGTTAGGGTTACTATTGCTAAGATGAAACAGCATGACCAAAAAGCAAGTTGGGTGGGAGCTTCTTTTATTTACACTTCCAAATTACACTTCATTTCATCACGGAAAGAAGTCAGGACACAAACTCCAACAGGGCAGGATCCTGCAGGCAGGAGCTGATGCAGAAGCCGTGGAGAGGTGCTGCTTCCTGGCTTGTTCTCAGGGATTGTCCAGACTGCTTTCTTCTAGAACCCAGAACCAGGATCCTGGGAGTGGCTCCATCCACAATGAGCTGGACCCTCCTCCATCCATCACTAATTAAGAAAATCCTGTACAGCTGGATCTTATGGAGGCATTTTCTCAAGTGAGGCTACATCCTTTCAGATAACTCTAGCTTGTGTCAAGCTGGTCTAAGATTAATCCAAATACCCTGTTCAGTGTGAACTTGAAGAAGATACCTTTAAAATAAGTTAGAGAAAATCTCTTTTCCCCTGTGTTTGGAAGTGGTGAGAGGAGCAAGAGCGGCAGGGAGCAGGAGGAGTCTCCTGTGTCCCCTAGCTGAATCAAGAGGAGATGGACCGTGTGCTTGGTGATCCTCGGCCACCAGGAGAGGGCTCCCACATGGCCGCATATTCCCTCCTGGGCACTTGGAGGCATCTGGGGACGTTAAGCTAGAACCTGGTCCCTAGCGTGGGGCTGGTGGGACAAGATGAGAACAGCAAGCCTCAAGTGTCATAGGCACAGAGCAGTGCTTCTCAAAGTCACTAGGAACCAGGCAGAAATGCAGATTTTTAGGCTGTTTCCCTGCTGTTCCCTGTTCCAGAATTCTGATGAGGCCTGAGTTATGATAAGACCTCCACATGGTTCCAATGCAGGAGAAGTCTGGGAAACTTTGGCTGAGAAAGTTTCTAGGAAACAGCTGCTAGGAAAAATCTCATCCATATTGTCTGGTGCCTATATCAATAAAGGAGGGCCCCTGTATGTTGGAGGGTTGCCTCTTGAGTGCCCCTCCCAGTGCTAAGAATGGCATCCAGGGTCTTCATAGTAGGCTTTGTCACTGAACAATAGCCCAGCCCTACCAGAATTTACCCGTTCAAGACTAATGTGGCCCACCAGTGACAAAGGACCATAAGTCCCCTGAAAGCTGGAGAGCCACACAACACACCCCGTAAGAACCTTTTCTTCATTAGCAAATTCACATAACGACATTTGCAAATTCTACCCAAATGGGCAAAGAGAAGGGTTCACTGGGTACCAGAAGAGTTAAGCACCTGAGTGTTCCCCGACCACATCGGCCTCTGACAGCTCCCACGGTCCAGAGTGGGAGAAGTGAGAATCACAAAGCATCATGCTCTTCTCCTTTTCCAGGAGGCTTGCCAAATCCACGCTGCTGCTAATCCCACTGTTTGGTGTCCACTATATGGTGTTTGCTGCCTTCCCCATTGGCATCTCTTCCACATACCAGATCCTGTTTGAGCTCTGTGTTGGTTCCTTTCAGGTAAGTGCGGGAAGCGCTGTGGGCACTGAAAACTGTGGGCATCTCTGACACTCTGTCTCTTTGCAGGGCCTGGTGGTAGCAGTGCTATACTGCTTCCTGAACAGTGAGGTAAGTCTTTCGTCAACTGGACCCAAGCACTGATGGGGTCAGGAGTTGGCCTCATCGCTTACCTCTACCCAGCTCTGCCCCACACAACCAAAGCCAAACTTGCTGTCTCCAAAGCCCCACTTAGGAAGACTTTCACCCCTTCCAGCAAAATTTAACCTCTGTCCCCCACCAATGTCCCCTTTATGGTCAGCATCTTATTCTTCAACACACAACTGAGTCCAAGAAATCATGGTGTTGGTGGGAAAGGCTGGGTCTCATTGAGAGATGCATCACTTTGTCCGAAGACAAAGTCAGAGCCCAGATCTCCTTTTGTGACCATTCCCTTCCATTCACCCTTCGGTTCCCAGAATCTACCTACCCTAGGTATTGCTGACTTTCCCTGTGTGACCCTCACCTGATGACCAGCTCCTTCTTCTAGTCACTAAGGAGGGCTTTTACGGAGCCAACATCCATGTCTCCTTCCAATACACTTTCTTCACTTGGAGTCCTTAAAGGGGAAAGATGTTGATGAAGATCCTACAGGAGCCATTGGTTGTGCTATGGCAAGACATACCCCCATACTACATCACAATCCCCAATACCCGTAAGGCTATACCTTTTTCTGTGCACCCCTGTCCTTCCAATTCCATGCTGCATCAGTATATCCTCCTGGAGTCTGCCACTCATACTCCACAAACCTGGGCCCATCTCCTACAGCTCTCTGCTCTTCCTGCCTCTCCTCACTTACCCAACACCGTGGGCCAGAGCACCCATCCTGTAACTAGTAGAGAAGAGTTCTAAAACCATACCAGCTGTTTGCTGTCTAACGGCATATCCAGCCTGTCTCTTTAGAGGATGCATGAGTTCCTACATTCCAAGCCGACCCTTCATTAACACCCTCCTCCCTAGGTACAGTGTGAATTGAAAAGAAGGTGGCGAAGCCTGTGCCTGACCCAGCCTGGAAGCAGGGACTACCGGCTGCATAGTTGGTCCATGTCCCGGAATGGCTCCGAAAGTGCCCTACAGATACACCGTGGCTCCCGCACCCAGTCCTTCCTGCAGACAGAGACCTCGGTCATTTAGCTGCATCCCTCCGATGGAACTGACGATGCTGCTGGGTTTGACACATGTGTTTGATGACTTCCTCTGCTGCCCAGTGTCTGATGCCTTACTGGGTCAGCCCCAGTCCTTACTCTGACCCTCATGTGTAACTCAACTGAAACACTAATTATTATTGTCAAACTCCAGCCTTTAAGCCATCCTCTTCATAATATGGCTTGGCCACATAGGGAGATCTACTTTCAAAGAAAGCCAAGTGGCCCTGAACATCAAAACTGGAGCCTGGTACCTCTGAAGAAGACAAGGAAGAAGTTTCTGGTTCCCTACCTGTCAGGGGAACCAGGTCCAGAGCCAGCTGAGCATCAGCATCCTGTGGCACCCAGTGCATGCCCGTGGATGTCTATGAAATGTCTCCTCCATCTATGACAGACCACAGAAATCAGCTGAGAGCAGCCTTCGCATCCTAGAGGTCCTAGAAGTTTCCTGTTCCCCATGGCCTTGAGTCCTGTCCTGTGGGATGGGCCTCTGCATCTGGACAGTCACACTCTTGCTACTCCCTGGACCACTTGGTAGTGACCAAAAGATAAGTCAGGGACCATGTTTATGGTTCAGTGGCCAAGCCAGGAGCTCACATCCTCCTGGTCATTTAGCATTTGCTGCTTCCTACAAGGGGCAAGCAGCTCTGGATTCCAGGCTGGTTCATCAGGATGAAGCCCTGGTGACTCTCCATACAGTCCCGGGTGTTCTCTAGACAACAGGAAACTGTACTCTTTGAAGAAAATCATTATCTTAAAATTGTTTAAAAAGAGACTTGTTTTATCAAAATATAAGATGGCATCAAGTTCTCCTATCCAATATTTGCCAATAATCATCCTTATTTTTCCTGTTATTTGCAACTGTGGACAGGCAGACCTGGGGGAGTCACATGGCATGATGAAGAAGCAGCTGAAGGGTGAGAACACCTGTCCCTGCGCCCAGAGAACCTGGAAAACTGCCCTGGCCCAGTGCAAGGGCTGTAGGTTCTGGACCTCGTGTTCTGGCACAGTCTATGTAACCCTGCCACACACACACACACACACACACACACACACACACACACACCATGCACATACACAATACACACCAAGGATAAGAGCTGCAAAGTGTTTTCCTGTGGTTCCTGTGCCATGGAGACCCCAGCCAACACGAATGCCAATGATCTCAACAACTGTGCCGGAGCCGGAGGTCTCAGGGTCTGGAAACCACAAAATAAGGACCTCACTTCCAGTTCTCTAAAGCCAGTACATGGGACTCTGGGACAGCAGACAAGTGAGCATCTAGAGACTACCTGAGACCCAGCAGCCAGACTTCTGGCTTGAATGTCTGTCCCACAGGACTGCCCCTGGAGTTCTGATTCCATCAACTCCTAGCAAGCCCCATCTTGACTGCAACTGCATTGGATGGACAGCTGAGATATTCTAGAAAACACCACTAACCTGCTACCTCCTGGGGCTGCAAGGCTAGAGAGCAGGTCGTAGAGAGAAAATGGCCTAGGTCAAGTACCCCAAAAAGGCTGTTGGCAGTGGTAGTAGGTTGGTGCTGTAAGCTCTGGTGTGAGCCTTGCCTCTCTTCATCCTGAGTTATCAGTGTTCAATATAGCAGTTTTAAAGAAGCAAAGTTTCTTCACATCTGAAGGCGTCCTATCAACAACCAGGTGTGGTCACCCTGCCAGGACCCCAAGGAGACACGCAGGACCTGGGAACACAAGCAGTCCCCATCCATTAAGCAGTTACTGATCACACATGGAGCATGGACAGTGCAGGGACACTGTCACCACAGCCCAGCATGTGCTGACAGTAGACAGAGCTGGGCCTAGGGCTTCTCCCTGGTGAAGAGAAGGGCTGCTCACGAACTGGTCCCCACTGGAACTGACCAGTAGCAGAGGTGTGATAACCACATGGTCAGCTTGGGATCTTACGTGTTATCTGTGGAATATCCACAAACTGCACCACAGAGTGGAACTGAGCTGTGTATATACTGCAATAAACCTAATTTCATTCCGTGTGAGAGTTTGCTTTGAGTGATGGTGAGGTCCTAGAGCACAGCTGTGTGCGCTACACCCCTTGAGCACCCTGACTCAGGATCATGTCTGCAATTCATGTGAGAAGGTGAGCCTGGGTAACCAAGATGTATAAGTGGCAGCCATGAGGATGTGGCCCAGTTTAATCCCCTCCCTCAGCCCTACAGAACCTGGGCCTGGTCAACAGAGGAGGCTGAAGTGTGTGTGTGTGTGTGTGTGTGTGTGTGTGTGTGTTTGTGTGTGTGTTAGATGTACATACAGTTATATGTGTGCTTAGTGCACTTAAAGTACATATATATGCAAGTGTGTATACTCATTTGTAGGTGGGTGTTTGTGAATGTATGCACACATATGTGTGCATGTGAATGTGCTCAGGTATATATCTGTGCATATGTGTGCTTGTCTGTGGGTTCTTTTGTAGTCTGACTCTTAGCCACGAGGCAGATAAAATGTTTCTGCTCCATACTCACCGCACTGCTGCTATGTAATCACGAACATGGAAGAGCAACTGGGGAATTTCCTCAGAGAAAGCAGCAGCAAGAGAGAAGAGGGCTCTGTGGGGCCCTCTAGGATCACAGCTGTCCTGTCTGATTAAGGCTGCCTGGGATGAGGTGCTCAAAGCAGGGCAGCTCTGTGGATAGGCCCAAGGGAGTCAGTCCGCTGGGACAGCTGGGAACCACAGTGGGAACCTTCTCCATCTGTGGGAAGGCACAGGCTTTCCTTTCTCACCAAGCCAGACATTTCTAATCAGCTGCTTCAAATGATAGGAACTTTATAAGCGAGATAGGAAACTTCAGATTTGGGGGGCAGTTGTTACACCGAAAATGGAATGCCCTGAGACTGCCAACCCCAGAGGTAGCCACTGGGAACTGGATGCTGGCCCCAGGCCTTTTCGTGTCACAGACAATTCCGTCCCTCTTTTAACTCATGGAAATTAGGTCAAGCTGCATGCAGGTCCTTAGCCAGCTTTGTTCAAGCAAGCCGGAGCAGAGGTCTTTCCCTTGTGGATGTAGGGAACTTCATTTTTTGTTTTTCAGAACCAAGTCTCACTATGTAGTCCAGGCTGGTTTTTCAAGTCTCCATTCTCCTGCCTCAGTGCTCAGAGTATCTGGGCTCAGAGTTGTGTCCTCCAGTGTCTAGCTCAGAGCTGGAATATTTTCAACAACTGTATTTATGTTTCCCTGAGTATTTGCCCAGTATGAGCTACTGGCGGAACACAGAATTGAGGGCACTCACTGCTGGGTAAGCTTGGGGCCTGGGGCCTGGGTCGGCAGAAGGCTGCCCCCTGCGACACATAGAGATACTAGGAACATGGTAGTTAGCCCAGTTGGTTCTTTCATTTCTTCCTAGGCTGCTTGGACAGTGTTCACTAGAACATTCATGTCTCTCAATGAAAGGGACACTGAGAATTATCGCTCCAGATTTCTCCTCTAATTCCGGTCTAAAGTAGAGCTTTAGCCTGGATGAGTGGGCAGCCTCCCTCTTCCATTACGGGAAACAGGGACAAGGGTGGGAGGGGCAGCCGGTGGAGGTCACAGCTCTCCACACTGCCAGCATCACCGCCAGCAGGCCCCGCGCGGAGTTTGCTACAGGCGGACTTGGACCATACAAAGGATTTGGGACATCTTTTATATAGAAATGTGTTCTTTTTAAATGAAAAGAAAAGGGACACGCCCTTGCTTTGTAGTCTCAGGAGAATTAACAAGGGAAGTAGAGCAAGCGCCCATGTCAGCAGGTGGTCACCTGGTTGCGGAAGACAATATCTCTTCTGCAGGGAGGACACTTGCTCCCCAGGGCTGCTCAGGATCTTTTCAGAAGCTGCTTCTGTTGAGCAGCTGGAGCTGAAGATAACACAGTGCAGCATAATTACAGAGCAGAGGCCTTTTAAAAGTCAGCGTTTTCATAGTCTTACACGTAAAGTTTTATGTAAAATCTCCAAGAAGCACAAAAATGCAATGCCCCTTCAAGATCCTAGCTATTGTGATTGAAATAATGTACTTATAAGTAAAATATGTAAACTGTGAGTTTTTTAGCCATAAAATGATTACTCTCCTTTCGGCTTTAAAGCCCCTGCCGTAGCCTATCATGTGCTGGTTTTTGTATTGCGAGAGCAGACACCAGAGGACACATTCGTACATCGACAGGAGCAGTGGGTCCGGCCAGGTCCAGTGTAGAAGAGTCGTGACGTGCATTCTGAACTCAGGTGCCTGAGACCTACCCACCCTGGAGCCTCCAGTTCTTTATTGCCTGGCCCTTCACTCCCTCGTCTGCCTCCTCCCTCTCCTGGTTTCTGCTTTGTCAGGGAGATGAACCTGAGAATCCTCCAGGGAGAGAGGGAAGGCAGCACATGGGCAGGGATGGGCAGTAGTCCGGGGGACACAGCCCTGTGGGGCTGTGAGGAAGATGCGATCATGGGAGTGACCCAAAGGGTTAAGAGGTATTGCCAGACAAGCTCAGTAACGGCAAAGCAGAGCACAAGATACTGGCAGTCAAGGGACTAAGGGCCCAAAGGCAAAAGAGAAAGCAGGCACAATTCCAAACAGCAAAAGGATCTCTACAGAGCAGTACTAAGCATGGGGTGGTGGGTGTGTCAGGAGTTCAATCCCAAACCAGCCCTGGCTTCTCAGTGGCCCCATCCAGGTTCAACACATGAGACCCTTGTGGTTGCCAGTACCCCTGGAGCAAAGCAGCCACACCTAGCAAGACTGCTGGGAGCCTGGTGGGTCAGGGCTGCATTTATAGGACAGTATGGCAGCTAGACCAAGTCACTGGAGCCAGTGAAGATCATCAGGGATGACACAGACTCCACAAGACTCTGGGTCCAACGAAACAAGTTGGACCCCTGATAGACGCCCTGGCCTCCCTAGAGGATCTCATTCTGATAAGTCCTATACAGAAGCAAAAGTAACTGACATTCCAGAATGGGTGAGAAACCTTGACCCCGGCATCTTGCAAATGCGTGAGGACCTGTCTTGCAGCTCTAGAGCCACCATGTGTCCAAGAATGGAGTTGTTGATAACCATTTTACCAAAAACTGGAAAAGGCAAGAAGAATAAGGAAAATGATGCAAAAAATTAAACCTAGATGCTCCGATGGCCATAAAAATGATGTGTTCTCAGTGACAGTGGCAGTAAGTTCAAGCTATGAATTGTATGATGAAAAACCATTTGGTGGCTTTAGTACAATTAATTATCATAATATAATATCCATTGTGTCATACAACATATTGGTTCCCAAGTTTATTTACTCTAAATTTTTAAATAAACTTCAAAGTATAAATACACTTTGGATTTTATTTCTGGAAATCTTTCCTAATTTAATATTCCAATTTAAACATTGTCATTGCAAAGATACTTAAAAAACTGAAAATAATCTAATATTCAATTATTAAATAATGAATCAATAGTTACTGCGAATATAGAATAAAAACTCTGGCATTGGAGCCCACATGAAAAAGGTGATTTCAAGGACTATGTCCTATGTGTCACCTCTGACAACCACATGCCCTCAGCAATGTACCACTGAACCCTCAGAAATGAGATCGGGACCATGGCAAGAGCCATCCATACATAGAAGTACCAGCTTGCTATACTGTGTCACCTAGGAACATCTACCAGCATGGAAACTGCTTGCTCAGCCTGAAGCCTGAGACTTCCACCACTGCATTCCTCACAGTAATTAACTCTGCCAAGTAAACCATGAATAATCAGCACAAATTACATGATCTAGTTACTCACCTAGCAATGATATTATATAATGAAGGACAGACAATTTTGATCAGATAAACTGCAGAAAAGAAGATCATGGCTTATTACACACAGAGGGCTGTCATCTTTGTGCCTATAGACCACACCACTAACCAACATGGCATCTCTTTGCAATATAGACATCTTACTAGAACTGGTTCCCCTTCCTGGGCTTGACATCTTCTCCCTTTCAGAGACATAAAGAGCAGTTCATCAAGAAACATACTGTTAAGTGTGTGCCCACAGAACTTACATATGCATAATCAGGGCTGCGGCCGGTCTTCTCTCTCACTCTCCTCATTGTAACATATGAATTTCCTTAGTGTCAAGGGAGCTACACCATGAGGGAACAATGGTTAGGAAAAGGAATGATCTTTGTTTACTTCTGAAAATAAGTATGTACACATTTTAGGTCTTAATAAACCTGCATTTAAACTAAGAGTCTATAGCTGCTTTGGCCATTCTGTGCATCAAGAACTTGAGCAATAGTCCCTGCCCCAGGATGCAGAATGAGGCCATGTCTAGAGGGAATCCTAGAGAAGTCTCTAGGTCACAACAACCTCAGTAGGGCCAGCATCATTCTTTTGCATATGGAAACCCAGTGTTCCCTGCATCGAGCTAAGAGGCTGTTATTTCTCATTGGATGGTCCTGGCATCCTGTCTGAGGAGCACCGAACCACAACTAGCCATGTCTGCAAGGTTTGCTTCTGGCACTGGTCCATGTGTCTATCCATTTGTCATAACTGCATTATTGGTCATTGATTCTTGAGATAGGTTTGAAGCTCAGTTTCCTTCCTTTTCAAGATTTCTCTGTCTCGCTAGGGTCCCTCGGTATTCCTATTGGCACAGTACATCTTTCCTGTCCTTTTTCATTTGACCCATTTGTGTCTCTTGACCTAAAACAAGTGTCCTATAAACAGCCTGTAGTTGGAGCACAGATTTTTTTTTTCTCTGTGTAGCCTTGGCTGTCCTGGAATGCCCTCTGTAGACCAGGCTGGCCTTGAACTCACAAAGATCCACCTGGTCAAGAGCTGGGATTAAAGGTGTGCTCCACCACCTCCCTGCCATTTTTTGTGGTTCTTAGGTGTCACAATTGGGCAGGATTCTTAACTGTCCTCTTCCTTTGACAACTTGCATAGTATTTCCTGGTACCATGAAAGCTAGAACACAGAAAGCAGGCTTTCAGGTCAGATCCAGCTCAAATAACTGAAGTCCTATATCCTAAAGTATACAGTGTCTTCAGCTATGGGGCTTTACCTCTGAGAGGCAACCAAGGGCAACAGCCAAGGTCTATATAGTTTTTGGAGTCACTTAGGCTACCGTGGTCAACCATTCCCAAACCCGATACTGTGGTATTTGTGAGTTTATGGTTCTTGTGGGGAACACTGTTCCAATGTTCCCTAATGGCATAGCTTCCTTTAAGATATATACATAAGGCCAGGCAGTGATGGCATATGTCTTTAATACTGACACTCGGATCTCTGTGAGTTTGAGGCCAGCCTGGTCTACAGAGTAAATTCCAGGACAGTTAGGGCTGTTACACAGAAAAACCATGTCTTATAAAACAAATATATAATGTTATATTTATTTATATATATATATATGTATGTATGTATATGTATATGTATAGATATATATAGATATATAAATATGCATACATTTATATCTTATATGTATTATGTATGGTTTTAGGTAAACAGAAAATAGTATGTTTCATAGAGGTTTTATCAAACAATATTGGTGTTGTTTGTAGTTCCTCCCTCCTTCTGTATTGATCTCCTTCTCCCCTCCACAGGTAGAGCCCCATCTCCATTTTTCCATAGCCCCACTTCCTATCATCTATATCACGGATCCCCTCCCAAGCCCCATCCACCACAGTCCCTTGACTTTCCTGGTTTCTGCAGTTGCTCCATGTTGTGTACTTAAACCTGAAGATTTGGAACTTAGAACCACATATGAGAGGGAACACACACCATTTGTCTTTCTGAGTGTGTTACATTACTCTGTTATATTTTCCAGGTCCATCCTGCAAATTTCATGATTTCATTCTTCGTTACAGTATGGTGATGCCATTGTGTACTTGATCACATTTTCATTTTCAACTCATCTGTTGATGGATAGTTAGGCTGTTCCAGTTTTCTGGCTATTATGACTATAACAGCAACGAGCATTGTAATGGTCTGTCCTGTCCCTTTAAGAGACAAGCCCCATCCACTCCCTCCCCATCCACTGAGGCAAGCAGATCTTCCTTCCACTTGCAGCCTGAGTACCCTCCTTTCTGTCTCTCTCTGGAAGAGGCAGCTTCTGCCTCTCTCCCTTCTCCCCACTTCTCCCATTCCCCCTCCTTTCTCTCTCTCTCTCTCTCTCTCTCTCTCTCTCTCTCTCTCTCTCTCTCTCTCTCTCTCTCTCTCTCTCTCTCTCTCTCTCTCTCTCTCTCTCTCTCTCTCTCTCTCTCTCTCTCTCTCTCCTCTCTCTCTCTCTCTCTCTGGACTGGCTGCCCTGCTGAGATCTTCCACCCACCACATGGCTCCCAGCCTGGGATCTGCTGCCCTTTGTGGCTCATGGGCCACTTGGGGAATGGTACGGTTTTACTTTTTACCATAACATTGGTGCTTATGACTTGGCCAGGCTCTCTCCACATTCCGTCCCGCCCACAGGTGGGCCAGCTGAGGATGTGTGGAACCCGGGGCTCAGGAACCAGGTTTCTTTTCAACAGTTCTGCATTCTATCTGCCTGAACGCCAACCTCTAAGCACACCAGTAGTTTCGGTGGTGAATTTTCCCCTTCCAGTCAGACAACCATAGCCTTCATGGCTACAGTTGAGCCTTTTGCTGACATTCATCTCTGGATGCTTCCCATAGCTAAGAACATGGCCAGAATAACCAGGCTGGTCTTCCCATGCTAGCACTGCACACTCTGTGCAGTGTCTTCGATTTAGGGCCCAGGGTCCCATAGATTTTTTCCTTTCTCCTTTCTTTTTCTTTTCTCTTCTTTTGGACCACTTGTAAGTGGTCCCCACCATGAGACATCGCTCAGAGCAACCCTATCTAGTCTCTGGCTTTTGAGTCACCAGACCAGAGCCAGTGAAGCTTTAACACCCACTATGGAGAGGGGATGCTCTTCTACAGGCCTTGTGGTGTTTGCTGTTTTTGCAAGTTTTCACATTTTCAGCTATGGTATAAACCCTCGATCTATCAGCCACCCACCTGTGAATGCTCTACTGGTGTCCCACTGGCTCCACTTTTCTTCAAACTATCCCTGCTACCACTACGGCTGATCTTGAAGAAATTGACAATATTAGTCAGATCCACGAGGCAGCTGTTTTCAATTCCAGTTTTTGCTCTTCGCCGCAACTTGTGGTGTGGTGGCTCAGCAACTGGGAAGATCACGCCTCCAGGTCTCTCTTGTTATTATGTTTAAAACTCCCGTAGCTCAAAAAAAAAAATGTGGTTTCTCCATACAACATGCGACCACTGCTATTTTGACTGAGGTCAGGTGGCCTTACCACCATCTTAACTGAGGTCAGGTGACTTCACCACCATCTTAACTGAAAGCCAGGTCAGGTGACCAAGTCCCATCAGCTTTATTGAGGTATTCCCTGCCTGGTTCCCCAGTGTTGACTCTGCTACATGTGTGTTTCGCACAGTGGTATGCCTTTGGTAGGGCCCACCAAGAGCATTCACTTCACCCAATTCTTGTTCACTCTGTGTGTGTATGCGCATACATGCAACTTAAATGTACCTATGTTTACTGTTAAATGTTATAATTGTCTGCCCATTATATCTCATTCCAGACTAACAAAGCAATAAGTTTCATGTTTTAAATTGGTATGTACTTTTAAGTCTCTTAATCCAACCCTGCTTTACCTGTTAAGTTGAGAGCCAGTACAGTCAAGCTTGGACCCAGCTCTCCAGGCAGATTCTATACTATAATTATAACTCATGTATACCCGGTAAACAACCCTCAACTGCTCAGATATCTGGGGAATATGGCATTTAAATATTTAATTATTAAAAGACTTTTCATAATAAAAAGAGACAGGTTGGCTCCTAGCAGCAGCACTCTGTTTCCTCCAAAGAAGACAGAAGACAAATGGGAACAGAACAACATCCATCTGCAATTCGCTTCAATTGCCAAGCACTGACCACCAGGAAAAACTGCCTTTCATCCAAACTGAAGATCTCCAGACAGTGGACAGAATCACTGGAACCAACAGCCTAACTGCTCAGGTCAAAGTAGGCTTGCCTTCCTACAGAATCCTTAGCCTACAGGATTTTCTGGAGCCTGGAAGACCCTGCACTAAACAGCAAAAGGCAAATACAACCCTCAGAGACCATGGAGAACCCTGAGGTACCAACCAAGTAAGTTCTCTGTTGTTTTTTAATCAATAACTCAAGTAAAATTTTATCCTTCTCAAAGATCTCTGGTGCAGTTTGACAGTTGAGAGGTCTTGTCAGTTTAAAAGGACAACCTCACCAAACAAATTTCAACAAAATACAAATACAAGTTATTCAGGTTTGTACCTGCAAGGTATAAAGGAGTGAGGACAAGTGCACACTATCAAAATTCTCTCTCATGCTCCTAAACGCTGCATTTCATAGTCTTAAAGATACTTTTCATTATGTAAAAAATATCTGTCACAGTCACTCTGATATAAATATGCTGTTGTTTAAATTTTCATAAACTCAAAGATTTCTTGTGAGTTCCAGGGAGCCAAATTGAAGGATGTACCTTAAATAGGTTCAGATACACCACTCTCAATTCCCTGGTCCTAATTTTTTTTTCCTAAATTTAACTTTGTCCTCTGTTCTGCCAATACCTTAAACAGGTATAAAAGACACCAGATATTTCCATACCACAAACACCGGACAGGAACAAACAGACCAGCTACCCCAGGATGTGACCAGCACCCAGCTTTCTCAGGTACCCCCCCAAGACGACATCCACAAATAAGCAGGAAGCAGTCTTGAGAATCCACTGTTCCAATTCCTTTAACCTGTTATGCCTAACCTCCCGCCTTTTTATTATAAAAAAAAGTGATAGGAATGTAATGGTCTGTCCTGTCCCTTTAAGAGACAAGCCACGCCCACTCCTTCCACCCCACCCCCACCCCTGTCCCTTGAGGCAAGTGAATCTTTCTTCAGCTTGTAGCCCGAGTCCCCTCCTTTCTGTTTCTCTCCCTTCTCCTGACTTTTCTTCTTCCCCACTCCCCCTCTTTCTCTCTCTCTCTCTCTCTCTCTCTCTCTCTCTCTCTCTCTCTCTCTATATATATATATATATATATATATATATTTCTCTCTATCTGCTCTTCTCCCTTCTCCCCTTCCCCCCTTTCCCTTTCCCCTCCATAACCCAGTAAATAAGTATCCAACCTCACTCAGCAGGGCTGCCCTGCCAAGGTCTCTCAGCCATCACACAGCTCCCTGTCTGGGACTCGCTGCCCCTCATGGCCAGCAGACCACTCAGGGAACAGTGCCGTTTTACTTTTTACCATAACAAGCAAGGCTAAACAACTATCCGTGGAGTAGTTGAACCCTTTATACATATGCCAATAAGTGATAAAGCTGGATCATATGTTAGATTTATTTTTAGTTTTTTGGGAATTCTCAGTGCTGACTTCCAGAGTGCTGTATCAGCTTTCCTTTCCAACAGCAGTGAATGAGGGTTCCTTACATTTGTCCAGAAGAGTCAAATGGGACACTGGGGAAGGCAGGTGTCTGAGGCTGATTTGGGGGGAGGTAAATGTTCAGACACGATGTGAATGAGTGTGATTTGGGTCACCATCAGAAAAGTGGAATTTCAGAAAACTCTGAGAGCAAACAACAAAGGGAGCTGCTGCAGGCCACCTCTGGCCTCAGTTCTCAGAAGGTGGCCCAGTCATGGCTGCCTTCCGTGGTGCCAGTCCTCACTTTGCAGGAATCTGTTCAGTAGTTCTCCAACTAGCTTTTTATATCTAATTTAGTAAACTTTCTGCAGCGTTGAGGACCAAACAGTCATGAGTGCTAGGCAAGCAGCCGACCTTTGGAGCACAGGCCCACCCTCTGTCCTTACCTTGCTTTCACTCTCTGCTCTGTGAAGGTCTTGGGATGTGTGGCACCCCATGGCCAAACAGTCCTGTGTGCCAGCTCAGCCTTCTCTTTCTCATGAAGGTCTAATATCACCCTCCGGACTTTATCTAACTCAGTCACTCACCTTCTAAAGGCCCTAACTTCAGACATCATCAACCCGACTTCAGGGAATGAGTCTCTAAAACATGAACTCGGGGGACATATGCAAACTGCAACACCAAGAAAGCCCTTGAGGGAAGCTGTCTGTCCTAGGCAAGTCTCTGGGAAGGTACCTGGCTGTTTGTCAGGCCTCTTTGAGTTTCTTTAAGCAGTTCCTTCAAGGAGACTCTGTGATTATCTGAAATCACTGAAGCAGAAGCGCTGACTCCATCCAACCAGTCTTGCCTCAGCCTAATGGGCATCCTGTGCTCAGGTGTCCCTACCCTATATTGAGCCCACTGGGCAAGTCAGATCCTGAGTGAAGCACCCAGGATTGAGTGAGAGGGCAAAGCGACCACTCGTTCAGTCAAGACAAGTGAGGCAAGCATGCAGGCAAGGGAAGGACCCAGCCGAGCCAGAGGTGAGAGGTGAAGAAAAGGAAGCGCAAGACACTAATGGCCAGCAGGTCCTGTGAGAAACAGAAACAAGTCAGGAAATCCCTGGTGTTCTGCAGTGCCTTTGCACTGTGGCACCTCTAAGACAGGACACACACTGCAGTTGTCACATGGCACATCAGGATGAGGTGGCACCAGCTCACCGGGGGTCAGCAAGCGTGTGCGAATAGGCAACAGTAAGCATTTCAGGCTTCAAGAGCATGAGGTTTATAACAGCCACAGGAGTTGGGACGCTGCGGCTGGGTTGGTCCTGTCTTCTAATTCCTTGTCACAAAGTGATGACCTTAGTAGGCCTCATACTTTCCACCTTCACCTGGTATGTCTAATTAAAACCAAATCTCTCTTTGGAGAAAATGGGTGAGCATTCAATGGTACCTGTTAAAAGTCAAGACTGAGTGGGACGCCTTGCCTTACAAGTCCTGGGCAGATCCTGCCTGGCCCAAATACTCCATTCCCAGAATTAAATCTGGCCTCTCCCAAACACAAACTGTACATAGGACCTGGTCTGAGCTGTGAGCTCTCCTGGTACAGGCTCGTAGTGTTGTGCTATACCTGGCATCAGGGGAGTCATTAACAAGGTGTATTTCCCAGGCACCAAGCCCTGAAGAGAGTTCCACAGCATGCACCCTCTGAGTCTCCTTCCTGGCATGCTAAAATCTGGTAGTCGCATGGCTCCCAGCACTGAGGCTCTATGGGCAATGAGATTGAGTCAGCCAGATCCCCTACCCTGTACTGCATGACCTGAATCTCTCATGGATAACTCCTCCCACTCTTGGTCCTTTATTCCTGGCAACATAAATCCCAGCTGGGACAACTAATAAAGATGATAGTAAGACCCAGATCTGTGAGCGGCGATTAGAAAGAACAGATGCTAACGCACGAGAGGCTGTGTTTCCGCGGCACTGACCTACTTCCCGGGGTGACAGTGTAAAAGCATGGCCAGTCCCGGCAGGCTGGTGGCTGGAAGTGTGTCTGGGAGGAGGCCTGATTAATTGGCACTTTGCTTTTCTACTTAAGAGTCTAATGAATTATTAATCTTCATTGGAAATAGATAAATTCCAACTTCTCTCACAGTCGGAGGACCAAGGACTTTGTCTCAGGGTGAGAGCAGTGAGAAGTTTGAAATGTAAGCAGTCATCAGTGGAGGGATGACGTCCCCATGGGACAAGTCCAAGTGTCTCTGAGGAGGCAGAGGGAAGCACAGCAAAAGCCAGCAGGGTGAGCGGTGCGGGACAAAGGAAGAACATTCAGCTTTAACCCAAGGGTCTGGTGGGTGACGTCTTGTGAACAGCAGCACAGGCAGATTGATATAGCCCTAGCCAACGCCTCTGTAAGGTGACTACACTACTGGTTCCCCTCCTTGAGGTGTTCCATATGTCCCCCAAAGAAACAAGCCTATCTTCAGAATGTGGCTTCCTTAGGGTGGTTCCAGAAAAGAGAACTGCATTATAACATCCTTTAAGGACTAAGACCTCATACATCAGAAAGCCTGTGCCCTCGAGGTCACAAGAGGCTCCAGAAAAACTCCCTAAGGGTTCAAACACCAGAGGATGGTGGAAAATAAAGTCAGGCGGTGTGTGTAGACCCCTTTACAGGCCAACGGAAGAGTCTCTCCAAAGGCTGAGTCAACAAAGACGACTGAAGGGGGGGAAGAAGAGAGATGGAGAAAAGAAAAGTTCAGTTTACTTTAAAGCAACTCTGCTCACGGTGTTAGAAGAGGCCGGCTCACAAAACAGCTGTCCCTGTGCCCACCACAGTGTGAGTTCTGGTCGTCCTGGTTTTATGAGTGCCTGGCAGATGGTATACATTCCCCCCTGGTATTTGTTTAACTAATTTAAAGATCTGAAGTCCAGAAGAGAAAAGAGACATCTGAATATCTGAGTGAAAATAATAACCAACTGTGGCCCACTTTTAAAGAAAAAAAATGTTATCCATGGAGGAAGACAATGGGAGCCTCCTCATACCACTGTTCTGGGGAAATAACTCCCTGGCTCCTAGCCTGGCTCCAGCTCAAAGAGAATTGTGCTTTACTCTGTGCTTGTGAGTAATCTCTCTTCAGAGATAATGACATCTTCTATAACACTAAAGAGTGTAAGCCAGTGGACATGTCTTGTGTGCCCTGTACAAGTAGAAACTGGGAGGCCCCTGATAGGACTTCCGCCTCTGGCCTATACTAGGCATCATGCAGCTCTGCCATGGCTGCCCGGCCCTGGCACCCTTGCCTACCTCATCTTGCAGTCTCCTGAGGCTGGTAAAGAGCAGGCAAAAAGGCATGGGAAGGTTAATCTGGCTCCACTCAGCAGCCTTTAGGGATAAGACTCAAGGACAGCTATGGCATGGCCTACAGGACCAGCTGCCAGGTCCAGACTCACCATTCACATAGAACACTACACACTTTCCTAAGCAGACTGTTAATGAATATTTCACAGGACCTGTAGAAAACGCTCGTCTACTTTCATTACCTACAGTTTATCACTTTCTCTAGCTCAGCTCCTCATTCTTAACCACTAGGCTCACAGCCCAAGAACAGTTTGTCACTTTCTCTGATATATCATTAGCAGCGACACTGAGAACTCGCCTCCTAGTAGCTGAGAATACAAAGGAATTTGTCTTGACCTGTAAAGACAGGTTCTCAGGCATCCACTCAATCCGCACTTTACCAAGCGGGAAATTGAGACACAGAGTCACCACCATCAAAAAGCTCATTGTCACACCTGAGCCAAAGCTGCGATTCAGCCTGTGGAGTGCTCACCTTGAGCACAGAGACATTCAAGGATATCAAATACCACCACGACGAGTGTTCTGGGAGCCATGCAATAGAAGACTAATAATAATAGGGGCTCAGGGGGAAAGGAAGTCCCAATCCATCCTAGCAAAGCCCACTTCTTTCATTATATGGCATCTTGGCCTTAGAAGCAAATGTTTTCTGCTCTGTTGAAGTATTATTTGAATACTTTCCCAGAGTTTTCTGATGTGGATTTTTGGATTAGTATGTCCTATTTTGAGGATTGTAAATCACTTTTGAACGCACATAAGCTGTTTATAAAATAATTTACTAAAGTGGAACTGAGCCTGTACTAACAGCTGTAAAATCCCTCAAAACGGACGTCTCCATAAAGCCAAAGCCAGAGGCCCCACTAACGAGAACTGGGGCCCCTCCCCAGCACTGCCTCCTTCACATCTGCAGAGCGCATGTTTGCCAACACGATGAGGCTGGCTCACTCACACGGTTTAAAATTACAACTCTCTCTAAGGCATATCTGTAGAATACCTTCAGACTGGGGCCCTGTCAGAGGAGGCTGATGCTCAAGGTCAGAGCCATGGCAGTCAGTGACAAAATGCTGGGCAGAGAGCAACCTGGCCCCAAACACAGATTTCAGATTCCCCAAAAGCAGTCGCTCCAGAGCCATGGGTCTCAAAAATGTGTGGAGCTCTCTGAGTTTTGGCTGTATAAACCAAGGCAAAGCAACAAGATGTGTGTAACCCTTCAGCATCAGCTACAGAATTCAAGACAACACACATAATCCTTCCCACTTGTTTACTCACTACCTACACGATAATTTCATATTAATCCATTGTCATAATCCACTGTGAATAAATCTGCTTCAGAGACAGCAATTCAGGATTGGCTTCAGATTAACTAAGTGGCTTTTACAGTTGCCTTCCTGAGGTTGGACAGGAGGACAGGCCAGTAGATGGAGTCTTTATGTTCCAGATGACAATCATTTCTTCATGGAAATCCCAGTCTGTTCTTTTAGGCTCTCTCCATTGGGTGATCAAGGCCCTATGTTTACACTAACGTCAACCTATGGGAGAACATATCCCATCCACAAATGCCTTCAAAGCACATCAGGATGCAGCCTTGAGGGATAAGACTACACACCAGTCATATGATCCCAAAGCAAAGCTACCCTCATCGGGACACACACAGAACAAAAATTAACCTGTTCTGCCTCCTGTCTCTCACAGCTCATGGTTTGGAGCCCAAGAGAATTCAATGGCTCATTGCTGAAGGCTCTTTCCTACAAGAGCAAAATCTGTCAGAACACATGACGGCTTTGAGGCTTCTGCAAGGCATCCTGCTCTCCAGTTATGAGAGATGTTTGGCTTTGGCACCTTAACTTCACTATTGATCCAACCAGACACTCCCATTTGGATCTCCTATGTTTGTGGTTCTCCCTATACAAATCAGAAAGCAGCCTGAAAAGCCCAAGCCCAAGAGAAAGTACAAGAAATCCTTCAAACCTGGGAAGCAAGGCATTGCTAAGACCCAATTTCTCCTTTGATGAGGGCCCATAATTTACTTAGGTCACAGCAAGATGCCATTGTCTTTGTAGGAAGGAGCTTACCCCAGTTTGGCCAGGTAATCATCACTGTCTAGTGGTTAAATGAGAACCCTTCACTGTGGTTTTTCTGCACTTTTTTAAATTTTTTGAGATTATAATATAATTACGTCATTTCCCCTTCAACCCTCCCATATAACTCTCCTTTAAAATTCATGGTCTCTTATTTTTTGTTAACTATTGCGCGCTCTCTCTCTCTCTCTCTCTCTCTCTCTCTCTGTGTGTGTGTGTGTGTGTGTGTGTGTGTGTGTGTGTGTGTGTATACTAAATACCTAAATATATCCCGCTCAGTCTGTATAATGTTATTCGTATGTGTATGTTTTCAGGGCTGACCAACAACTCCAAAGAAGGATTCTTATACTTGATGTTGGGGTTTTTGTTAAATGGTCTATGGCTCTTAAAGCTAGCATGCTCATACAAAACATGAAATGTGTCCCTTCTTAAAACACCTATCAATGGGAAGGGTAATACACAGGAGAGACCAACCTTGGTAATCCAGCCCACAAACACAGGCTTTTGTCACATACCCACAATAACTTTAAAACACAGTTACGTATGGATATTAACTTTCCCATTAAACTCTATCACAGCCATGCTTTGAACACATTATGGGCCCTTTTTTTCTCCCAGGAGCACCTGGATCCTCAGTTTGCTCTGGCACTCACTCAGAGCATCGCTTTGTCTTTGTCCAGAAACAGAATGAGTAACATTATTCCCCAAACATGATTCATTCTCATATATTTACAGTCTTGTTTTTCTTGGGTACTTCCTCAAGCAACTTTCTACAACAGGGTTCCTCAGAGAAAACATTACCTGAGATTACAAATATATAAAATGACTTGGTGTATGAACTCTCTCTCTCTCTCTCTCTCTCTCTCTCTCTCTCTCTCTCTCTCTCACACACACACACACACACACACACACACACATACACACACATGCACATATGTGTTTGCATGTTCATGTGATGGGGTACAAAGTGGGGTTATATACATATGCACGTGGAGTCAAAGGTCAACCTTGAGCATCATTCTTTAGAAATGATCCATTTTGTTTCATTGAGACAGGGTCTGTCAATGGATCTGGAGCTCATTGATTCAGATAGCCTAGGTGACTGGCTGGCTAGAAAACAGCAGGATTGCAAGCCATTCCCATCATACCTGGCTTTTACACGAGGGTTCTGGGAGTACAGCTCAGGTCCTCCCAGTTGTGTGGGAAACACTTTACCAACTGAGCCATCTCCTGAGGGCTACATAACTTTAATCTACAGTTGAATATTGATAATTCACAATTTGTCTTATTTCCTTTCTGCCTCCCCCAGACCTTGAAGACTGTCTCTTTGCCTGTGGTCTCTATGCCCCTTCCTTGGACCTTTCCACTCACTTCCTGGGCATTTGGTGAGTTTGAATTTGGAGACTATGTCCTTTAACTCTGGGAATTTTCTTACAGTTCATCTGTATCCCCACCCCTCCATTTTTCCTTTTGAATTCCCATAATGCCCAAAAGTCAGGAGTTGGAACTGTGAATTTTTTAAAAAAACTTTGTCTTTTAGTTCTGCTTTTCATAGTGTTCTCTGGTGTTATTTCCCAATTTAATACTGAATTTTTCATTTTGTAGGTTATGGGGGTTTTCCCCAGGGCCCTTTCTGATCCCCACTGGTTCTCTGGGGGAACTGGTTCTCATGCCGTCCCTGTACCATGCCCCCAAACTATCCCTCCTGATTCCTCTTAACTTTCTCAGTGTCACATCTGCACTGGTATGTTTGGTTCTATCACGTCAGGAGCTTTCTTTACAGTGTATGTGACCAAAAGCTAAGCATGGTGGAGCACACCTTTGATCTCAGCACTCTGGAGGCAGAGGCAGGTCGATCTCTCAAGGCCATCCTGGTCTACATGTTGAATCCCAGAGCTACATAGTGAGACCCTACCTCATCGAAACAAAACAGTAACAATAAAAACCTACATAATTTGGTACCAACGTCCCAGGTGTCTCCCTCCAAACTTCATTTTCCATGTAAAGAGACTCCCACTTGGCCATTTTATCTGCAAAGTCCTTAGAACCCAGTAAGAAATCCTGCTCCCCTGCTGAGGTGATCCAGAGAGGTGAGTGAGTGACCATGGCCCTGACAGCCTAAAGTGTCACTCTCTGGGATAGTCCTGGGGCACTGAATCCAGGCCCCTTCCAGTTCCCTAAGCTTCTCTGGCCATCCAGCAAGGAGGGTTCCTGCTGCTGACTTTCTTTACCCCATTCCACCCTGCCCTCAAGCCCACGTCTGCATCTACAGGGTCCTTGGATACCCCAATACAGCCTGCTTCAGGGCTGAGGGGATCTGAGAGCCTGCTCCAGTTCTGAGGGGGCCTAAGAGAGGGCAGACCAAGAAAAACTCCCAAGTACACAGTCAGCCACAGCAAAGACTGGACCAAGATGCCAAGACTCTGCTGGCTTCATTGAAAGGAAGAAATGGGCAGACACCAATGCAAGAATTCCTCCAGCATCCTGAAAAGCAACAAGATAACACCAGACTTGTTATAACAGTAAACACGCAACAGGAAGACTTGAACATCCTAACCCAGAAGTTGTAGAAGAAATCAACTTTAAATGTAACCTTGTGAAAATGATGGAGTAAAGTGTTGGGAAAAGGTTTTCCAAGCAAACGGACCTAAGGAACAAGCGGGTGTGGCTATCCTAATATCTAACAAAATTGATTTCAAACTAAAATCAATCTAGAAGAGATGGAGAAGGATACTTTATACTCATTACAGGAACAATTGATCAAGATAAATTCTCGATCCTGAATATCTATGCCCCTGATATAAAAGCACCCACATATGTAAAAGAAACATCACTAGAACTCAAAGCATATATCAACCCCATACACTAGTAGTAGAAGATTTCAAAACTCTTCTCTCACCAATGGACAGGTCAACCAGACAGAAACCTAACCGAGAAATAAGAGAACTAACAGGTGTAATAAAACAAATGGACTTAATAGACCCTATAGAACATGCCACCAAAACAGGAAAGAATATACCTTCTTCTCAGCATCTCATGGAACCTTCTTGAAAATTGATCACATACTCAGTAACAAAGCAAGCTTCCACAGATACAAAAAAATTGTAGTAATCACCAGTGTCTTATTGGATCACCATGAAGTAAAGTTAGAATTAAACAACAATTCCACCCCCAAAAGCCTACAAACTCATGGAAACTGAACAGTCAACTAGTAAACCACCCCTGGGTCAAGGAAGAAATAAGAAATAAATTAAAGTCTTCCTTAAATTCAAAGAACATGAAGACACAACATACCCAAACCTATGGGACACTATGAAAGCAGTGTTAAGAGGAAAGTTCATAGCACTAAGTGCCCACATAAAGAAAACGGAGAAAGTTCACATTGGAGACTTAACAGCACACCTGAAAGCTCTAGAAAAAAAGAAGCAGACTCACCCAAGAAGAGTAGAAGACTGGAAATAATCAAACTGAGGGCTGAAAGCAACAAAATAGAAACACAAAAAAAAATCCAAAAAATCATTGAAACAAGGAACTGGTTCTTAGGGGATATTAACAAGATTGACAAACCCCTATCCAAACTAATTATAAGGCAGAGAGAGAACATGCAAATTAATAAGATCAGAAATGAAAAGGGGAAAATTCAGAGAATCATTAGGTCATACTACAAAAGCCTGTATGCCACAAAATTGGAAAATGTAAAAGAAATGGACATTTTTAAAATAAATACCATATACCAAAATTAAATCAAGACCAGGTAAACAATTTGAATAGACCTATAAGTCTCAAGGAAATAGAAGTCGTCATCAAAAACCTCCCAACCAAAAAGAGCCCGGGGCCAGATGGTTTTAGGGCAGAATTCTACCAGAACTTCCAAGAAGAGCTAATACCAATATTAATGTGTTGTACGTAATAGAAACGGAAGAGTCATTGCCGCATACTTTTTATGAAGCTACCGTTACTCTAATACCAAAACCACACAAGACTCAACCAAGAAAGAGAATTACAGACCAATCTCGCTCATGAACATCGATGCAAAAATTCTCAGTAAAATATTGGCAAATCGAATCCAAGAACACATAAAAAAAATCATACATTATGATCAAGTAGGCTTCATCCCAGAGATGCAGGGCTGGTTCAACATACAAAAATCTATCAATGTAATCCATCATATAAATAAGCTGAAAGAAAAAAACCCGATATGATCATTTCATTAGATAGCAAAAAAAGCATTTGACAAAATTCAACACCCCTTCATAATAAAGGTCTTGGAGAGATTGGGGATACAAGGATCATATCTAAATATAATAAAAGCAATATACAACAAGCCAACAGCTAACATCAAATTAAACAGAGAGAAACTTAAAGTGATTCCACTAAAATCAGGAACAAGACAAGGCTGCCCACTCTCTCCATATCTCTTCAATATAGTGCTTGAAGTTCTAGCAATAATAATAAGACAACATAAAATGATCAAGGGGATTCAAATTGGAAAGGAAGAAGTCAAACTTTCGTTATTTGCAGATTATATGATAGTGTACGTAAGCGACCGCAAAAACTCTACAAAAAGAGTTCTACAGCTGATAAACACCTTCAGTGATGTGGCAGGATACAAGATCAACTCAAAAAAATCAGTAGCCCTCCTATACACAAAGGATAAAGAAGCGGAGAGGGAAATCAGAGAAACATCACCTTTCACAATAGCCACAAATAGCATAAAGTATCTTGGGATAACACTAAATAAGGAAGTGAAAGATCTGTTTGACAAGAACTTTAAGACTTTGAAGAAAAAAACTGAAAAGGATACCAGAAAATGGAAGGATCTCCCATGTTCTTGGATTGGGAGGATCAATATAGTAAAAATGGCAATTCTACCAAAGGCAATCTATAGATTCAAAGCAATCCCCATCAAAATCCCAACACAATTCTTCACAGACCTTGGAAGAATAATAATCGATTTTATATGGCAAAACAAAAAACCCAGGATAGCCAAAACAATCCTATACAATAAAAGAACTTCTGGAGGCATTACCATCCCTGACATCAAACTCTATTACAGAGCTACAGTAATTGAAACAACTTGGTATTGACATAAAAATAGAAACGTTGACCAATGTAATCGAATTGAAGACATGGATATTAATCCACAATCCTATGAACACCTGATTATTGACAAAGAAGCTAAAAGTATACAATGGAAGAAATAAAGCATCTTCAACAAATGGTGCTGGCATAACTGGATGTCAACCTGTAGAAGAATGAAAATAGATCCGTATCTATCACCATGCACAAAACTCAAGTCCAAATGGATTAAAGACCTCAATATAAATCTGACCACACTGAACCTGATAGAAAAGAAAGTGGGAAGTAGTCTACAACACATGGGCACAGGAGACCACTTCCTATGTATAACCCCAGCAGCACAGACAATAAGAACAACAATGAATAAACAGAATCTCCTGGAACTGAGAAGCTTCTGTAAAGCAAAGGACACTGTCATTAAGACAAAAAGGCAACCTATTGATTGGGAGAAGATCTTCACCAACCCCGCATCAGACAAAGGTCTGATCTCCAAAATATATAAAGAACTCAAGAAACTAGACATTTAAATTTTAATAACCTGATTTTAAAAATGGGGTACTGAATTGAACAGAGAATTCTCAACAGAAGAAGTTCAAATTGCCAAAAGTT
The DNA here is from genome assembly GCF_982192425.1 of Myodes glareolus. NCBI lineage: Eukaryota > Metazoa > Chordata > Mammalia > Rodentia > Cricetidae > Myodes > Myodes glareolus. Next base: position 5,833,496 of record NC_142036.1, on the reverse strand, counting down.
ACTTAAGGACATGTTCAACTTCCTTAACTATCAGGGAAATGCAAATCAAAACAACTTTAAGATACCATCTTACACCTGTCAGAATGGCTAAAATCGAAAACACCAATGACAGCCTATGCTTAAGAGGATGTGGAGTAAGGGGAACACTCATCCATTGCTGGTGGGAATGAAAACTTGCACAACCACTTTGGAAATCAGTGTGGTGGTTTCTCAGAAAATTAGGAGTCTACTTACCTCAGGATCCAACAATACCATTCTTGAGAATATACCCAAGAGATGCCCAATCATACTACAAAAGCATTTGTTCAACTATGTTCATAGCAGCATTATTTGTAATAGCCAGAACCTGGAAATACCCTAGATGCCCCTCAATGGAAGAATGGATAAAAAAAAAGTGTAACACATCTACACATTAGTGTATTACTCAGCAGTAAAAAACAATGACATCTTGAATTTTGCATGCAAATGGATGGAAATATAAAACACTATCCTAAGTGAGATAACCCAGACTCCAAAATATGAATATGGTATGTACTCACTCATTAGTGAATTCTAGCCATAAACAAAGGACATTGAGCCTATAGTTCAAGATCATAGAGAAGCTAAGTAATAAGGTGAACCCAAAGAAATGATATATAGATCCTCCTGGAAATTGGAAGCAGACAAGATCACCAGGCAAAAGTTGGAATCATGGGATGAAGGTGGAGTGGGGGGAAGGGGAGAGGGGGAGGGAGAAGGAGTATGTTGGGGAGAGCTTGGGGGAGTGGGATGGTTGAGATGGAGGAAGGACGAATATGGGAGAAGGGAAGAAGATATCTTAATTAAGGGAGCCATTTTGGGGTTGAAAAAAAGCTTGGCTCTAGAAGGGTTGAGCCAGGTGTCCACAGGGATGTCCCCAGGTAGGACCCTGGGCAGTGGAGGATGGGGTACCTGAACTGGCTTTGTCCTGTAGTCAGACTGATTACTATCTTGAATATTAGCATAGAACTTTCGTCCGACGATGGATGGAGATAGAGACAGAGACTCACATAGGAGCACTGAACTGAGCTCCCAAGGTCCAGTTGAAGAGCAGAAGGAGGGAGAATATGAACAAGGAAGTCGGGACCACGAGGGGTTGGTCCACCCACTGAGACAGTGTGCCTGAGCTAATGGGAGCTCACCAACTCCAGTTGGACTGGGAATGAATGAGAATTGGATCAAATTGGACCCTCTAAATGTGGCTCACAATTGAGGCAGACTGAAAAGCCAATGATAATGGCACTGGGATTCGTCTCTACTGCATGTATTGGCTTTTTGGGACCCTAGTCTATTTGGATGCACACCTTCCTAAGCCTGGATGGAGAGGGGAAGGCCTTGGACTTCCCATAGGTCAGGGTACTTTGCCCTCTCTCCAGACTGGAGGGGGAGAGAAGAGAGTGTGTGGTGGAGCAGGAGGGAGGGAGAGTGAGAGGTGGAGGAGTGGGGAGGAAGTGGAAATTTTGATTGGTATTATTTATAAAGTAATAAAAAATTTTAAATAAAAGAAAAATGTTTTAGCAACACAAAACAGTGGCTAGGCATAGTCTATCAGTCAGGACCTGTGGAGAAAGGGAACAGCAGAGAAAATGGGGTGCTTCTCCTCATTATGGGCCACCTCATGAAGAATGTCTTGTCTCCCCCATGGAAGAGACAACAAAAGCCCGATAGCATAGGCTATGAAACTGAGTGTGGTCAGTCCAGAGGAGCAGGTGCCTCGGAAATTCTCTCTGTGTGTGGTTTATAAAACAGTTTTCTGTGGTGGTTTGAATAGGAATGACCACATAGCTCATATGTTTGAATGCTTGGTCTTTAGGGAGCAGCACTAGTGACAGGAATTCGGAGGTGTGGCCAGGTTGGAGGAAGTGTGTTACTGGGGCTGGGCTTCGAGGAGGTTTTAAGTGCTCAAGCCAGGCCCAATGTGTCTCTCTTCCTTCTGCCTGCTAATCCAGATGTAGAACTCTTGGTTCGTCTCCAGCACCATGTCTGCCTGCCGTAATGATCCCTGCCATGATAATAATGAACTAAACCTCTGAACTGTAGCAAGCCCCGATTAAATATTTTCCTTTAAAGAGCTACTTAGTCATGGTGCCTCTTCACAGCAACAGAAACCCTGATTAAGACCTTTTCCACCCTCCCTGCCACCCACTGATAGCTGTCCATCCAATGGTATATTTAGCTAGAGATTGAGACAGCACACTTGTTGTCATGGGCCTTGTCGTTTGGGAAATTTTGACTAAACACAACATAATTGTCAATCCTTTGCTCATCCCACCCTCAAAGCAAGGTGGGGTAGAGGAAATAAAATCTCTCAGGAGTGGACTTCCCTGACAGCAGGTTTTCTTGTGCTTCAGAGGTCTGAACCAGGGGTGACCTGAAATCGTTCTGAAAGTCAAACCTGCCCTACATGATGAGGCCAAGGCCTGCCCATTGCTCCCCAATGAAGTCAGAAGTAAAATCACACACTTACATAAACACAGAGGAAAAGGGATCCCGGGTCTCACACATGCAGTAGTCTAAGCCCCGACAGCCATTTGTTACTGGACAGTCATGTCCACAAGGCAATGCTGAGAACAGAGCACTTCCTGACAACACCCACTTGGAAGTCAGAACGTTTGAGGAGGCACAGAGACAGCAGCGGAATGAGAGTGCCTAGGCACTGCAGGCCCGCTAGTGAAAACTGCTGTCTGGATGTAGCCGTTCTCTAGAGAGGCATCTCTCACCATCACGGGTTGGCCAACCCCCACCCCTGAACACATCGTAAAAGTGCTCATTTCCCCCTGCTGAAAATATTTCTGTTCCAAAACAGAAACACAGCAATTTCAGAAATGAAGCAGGTGGTGTGGAAAGAATGGAGGCATATCTTATTTGGCTATGATAAGATACACAGTCTCATCAGGAGCATGCCAGAAAGTCTGTGCCAAAAAGGGAGCTGTGTTTGTTGAGTGCTGAAACTGGTCAGGATGCCCAAAAGAAGACATCCTCACCTCTCAGGGCAGAACCCAGCGCACACATTCCACTCCACACACCAGAAAGTAACCTGAAGGTTTTGTGGATTTTCTTATAGCCACAGGCAGCAGGCAGCAGACCCTCTGCCAACCTGAAGAGTGCACACTGCAGGAGTACCGAAACTCTTCGTGCTTTGCTGTTTGTAGGACTAAGGGGAAAGCTTTGCTGAGTTTCTGCTTTCCTGACTTGTAGGAAGATGGTCCCCTCAAGTGCTCTGAGCACGTCAGGGGATCGTGGAAGCCATTAACTTGCCGTGGTTCCATCCTTTCTATCAATTTACTTGGAAACTTTCAAAGGAAAGATGAAAGCATTTTAGTGGGCCTCTCTAGACTGACTCTGAATCCAGTCCTAGTATAATACAAAAAGCCAGAAGGGAGCTTTCCTAACCTCAAATCTCTCCAGGTAGTGATCGTGACTCTGGAAGACTAGCTCATGACAGGTCTAAAATCACTGGGCCTCAACCTATGATGAAGAGACAGAGATATGCACCAGACAGGCATAGTCCCTGGACCCTAGGTAAATCTACAATGGTGATACCTTTGTCTCAGGGGAAGGTGGTGGGAGCCATCTACCCTCCAGCAGCTGGGCACTTAGTCTATAATGCGTTTCCAGGACACTCTCTTCTTTTTAAATTTATTTTCTGGCATCAGGGAGGGGAGGTTGTGACACAGTGTGTGTGAAGTTCAGGCGATGTACGGGAGTCAGTTCTCTCCCTCCACCACATGGGTTCCAGAAACAGAACTCATATCACCAACTAATGCAGCAAGAGTCTTTACTCACTGAGTCATCTTGTCAGCATAATAATTTCCAATCTTTGGTTTGTTTTTTTTTATAACTGGTGTGTGTGTGTGCGTGTGCGTGTGCGTGTGCATGTGTGTGTGTGTGTGATATGTGCATGTGGCACACACATGCCATGTGGAGGCCAGAGCACAACTTTGTGAAGTCAGTTCTCTCCTCCGCCTTTACCTGAGCCCGAGAGAGCAAACGTGCGTGGTCAGGCTTTCTCGCAACTGCTCCAGCTGCTGAACTATCTCACCAGCCTGGGGCCTGTTTTCAAAAGCCCAAGACTAGGTCCATGGTGCTCATAAGACTTCTGCTCTTTCCGTCCCTGTAGATATTTGCAGTTTAGTCTGCTTCCCTGCTTTTGAGCTCCGTGTCTACCATAAAGCAACTGCTCAACAAGTATTTGGAACAAGAAATGAATGGACCATAAAAGAGGAAAATACAGAAACTATTACTGCCCATAGTTTGAAGTATAAGTAGCAAGAATTCAAGTGTGACATCTGAGACCAGGCTGAAACATTCCTGGGAGTTTTGTCCTCCAAGAGTCCATTTGAAAATGTGATTTCTGAAGTTGTGAAGCAAGGAAAGAAGATTTGTAAAATATCATCAAAACATGAGGTTATGGGAAATCTGCGACAAGAAATCCACCTTGGGTCTGAATCCGAACAATGGAAGTTTTGGCGGCGGTGATTTGTTCCGGGGGTGTATGCAACAACTGGCATTCTGGCATCTTTTAAGAAAACCCAGTTCATGGCTAGCATGGCAAGATATTCCTTAAGGTGGTACACTTATCTTCCTGGCAACCAACAGTCGGACTTAAGGATCACTCAATGAGGGACATCATGATACCTGGTAGGAGAAGCCTACCCAAATACCCAGGGAGAGTGAGTACCCGGATCTTAAAGGAGAACCAGCTACCAGCACTTTACCAAAACAGCATAATTCCTAACTGCATCCTAAGTATTTATCCTTTGCCCACAGGTAAATTTAGCTTTCACTCCTCATCAAAGCTCCTCCTGGCAGCAGACAGAGACTGTACAGGAAACACAAGTGGTCAGAACGCAGAGAACAGCTGATCGTGGGGCTCCCGGCTCCAGTGGGTAACTACAGCACAACTTACACACCTAAGGCTCTGGAAAAGTCAGAGAGCCAGAGGATGTCTGCTGTGAAGCTGTGTCTTTTACAAATGACAGGGATGCCACACTCCTGATAGGGCAGCAATACAGCTGTGTAAAAGATTGAACGATAACACCAGTAGACAAGCTAATGTCACCAAACGCCACACCTAGACAAAGGACTATAGGCAACTAAGGACCTCTGAGACAGGGAGAACCAGTCATCTCCAGGTATGAACCCCTAAATGGTTATCCAATTCCAAGTGGTTAGCCTTGAAACCATGTGCACATAAGTAACACTAATGAACTGAGTAGGTTATTTTCTGCATTTGTGTGTCTATACATGTATGTATGTATGTATGCATGTATGTAACAATAACAAAGAAAAAGAGACCATGACAAAAAGAAAGAAAACTAGTTTTGGAAGCTAAGGAGATGGCTCAGTGGTTAAGAGCACTGGCTTCTCTTTCAGCAGACCTAAGTTTCAATTTCCAGCACCAACACAGTGGCTCGCAGCCATTTGAAACTCCAATCCCAGGGATTGACACCCTCTTCTGACCTCTTCAGGCATCAGTCATATTCATATGCACACATATACAGACAAAACACTGGTAACTTAAGTAAAACTTTTAAAATGAAAGGCAGTTTTGGGTAGCTGGCTAGAAATTTGACCGTGTGATCTCTCACACACCCCACCATAGCAATACCACAGGCAGCGGGACATTGGTACCAGCCTGGCTCCTGAGGTCACTTGGCTCTCATATCTGGATGGTATGGGTTTTTCACTCTTGGGATTTTCAGCTCCTTCTTCCCCAACAATGAGTGGAAACAGATTACAGACTTGTCAGAACTCACTGCTTCACTGGAGGCCTCCAGACTTCCCAGGCACACAATACTGTGGAAGAGACATGGAAAAGAACTCATAAATGATGCAGATCATGAGATGGGGGCAGATGCAGACATCTCATGCTCCACTGCCCATCGGAATGCCAGCTAGCCCGACTGCGCTGAGATTCTAGGACCTGGAATCTAGGTCAGCAAACACTTTTCTTTCCATGTTTGTGTTTTGAAAATATCTCAGGCTAACAAGCTAGCAACTTCATCTCTCTCTTAAGACACCCAGGAAATTGGTTCTTTCAGCTATTAACAGAAAGCAAGTTTTAAGACTTAAATTTTTAATGAGTATTTAAAAAAATCAGAGAAGTAATATCTTCTGGTAGTTAAGGCAACTGAATGTTGCCTATAGAGTATGGTCTTGAAAGTGTTTCATGAGAGGGCTCAGCAGAAAGTCTTGCTGGAGGAAGTCAGAACATGAGGGGTTGGTCCACCCCCTGAGACAGTGTGCCTGAGCTAATGGGAGCTCACCAACTCCAGCTGGACTGGGACTGAGCAAGCATGGAATCAAACTGGACTCTCTGAATGTGGCTGACAATTGGGACAGACTGAGAAGCCAATGATAATGGCACTGGGATTAGTTTCTACTGCATGCACTGGCTTTTTGGGATCCTATTCTATTTGGATGCACAGCTTCCTAAGCCTGGATGGAGGGGGGAGGGCCTTGGACTTCCCACAGGGCAGGGTACCCTGCCCTCTCTCAGGACTGGAGGGTGAGGGGGAAGGGTGAGTGGGGGAGCAGGAGGGAAGTGGGAGGAGGGGAGGAAGTGGAAATTTTGAATGGTATTATTTATAACGCAATAAAAAAAATAGAAAAAAAACTCAGCTTGTTGAATAAAGAGCCTGAGAAAAAATAAAGCCCTGTGCAAATATTGAGAGAGAAAAAAAGAAAGTCTTGCGGGGACAGCAATTGATTCCCGAGGCAGAGAGAGATCTGCTGCGCTGTAGATGGCCTGGGAGCAGGGACAGGGGTAGATGTAGAAGCTGAGGAAACATGGCAAATGTTGGTCTGGGCCTCAGGAGAACCCAGGGCTTGAGAGGAGGCACAGTTCTCTGAGCTGCTCCTTTCCGAAAGCAGTCCCTGCTGGCTGGTAGCACACCCTGAGGGGAATGGAGAAGATGGGAGCACACCAGGCAGGCAGCTTCCAACTAGAATCTGCATACCAAAGCTTTTGCCAGCTGGCTTTGCCCTCCAAGTAAAGTTGGGGAACCAAAACACCAAGGAGACTGATCACTAACTACACGGATTCCTAAACTGAGGGCAGGCAGCGTTCTCCTCCACACACACACCTCACCCGCTAATGACTGAGCTGACTGAGGAAAGAAACCCTCCTTAAATGTGAGCATCACCATTCTGTGGCTTGGAGTCCTGGGCCGAATAAAAAGAAAAATGAAAAGGCCTAGTATTCATCTCTCTTGCTTCCTGACTATGGACACAGAGTAACCAGCTGCCTCAGGATCTTGCTGCCATGACCTCTTCACCCCCCACCCCACCCCACCCCCGCCCTCACTTCACTTATACATTACCTTAAAATGAGCGCCAAAAAAACAATCTCTCTAAGCTTTTTGCCAAAGTAACGAGAAAAGTAACTAACAGAACTAAAAGGCCAGATGGAGTCACTAGCCAAGGAGCGCTCGATGCTTAACGTCTGGGGCCACTGGCAACAGTGGCTGCTAAACCCTCCTGCAGGATCTGCTGGGTGTGAGCACCAGGGACCAGCATGTGCAAAGCAGGGAGACAGTGCAAAGCCTTGGAACCTTCTTTGGGCTTCCACTGCTAAGAAGCCCTGACCTTCCCCTAGGACAGGGGCTTCCTGTCGTTAATCCAGTTGCAGCCAAATCTCCACCAGAGGGCATCCTGTCTCTTAGACTTCTTTGCTCTGATCCAGACAGGTCCTCAGCTAAAGCTCAGGGGCCAGCAAGCCTCCCAGGGGAAGTTTTGTGCCGAGCTGCACCAGTAAATGTAAATTCTAAATGGGACAATCTGACAGACACTTAGAAGCCCACAGGGTGTCAGTCCTATACACAGGAGGGGACATGACAGGCACAGGAAAGACTTCTGAACTGCTGCAAAGGCAGCTGCATGAGAACCTGTTCCAGGTTGGCCACATGCGGAGCATCCACAAGAGTGACAGGAAGCTCCAGTTGTTCCTCCTGAACTGCGGCCTTCTGAGGGTGAGGTCGGCCTGTGAAGCTGAAAGCTCACCAGAGAAGTGCAACAGCAACAGAACACTCCATGTTGAGTGAATGGTCGTAAATACGTGGCAAATGATCAAGATGGAAGCAAGCCATGGACACGAGCCACGGAAGGGTCAGCGCACGCAGCTGATTATGTCTGAGAATCTGGACTTTTACAAGACTTTAAGAAAAGTGGTAATAATAAACTCTTGATGCCAGAGGCTACAGAGAGGCGTCCAGATTCAGACAAGTCTGTGGAGACAGGCGTGCGTGTGAAGACAGGGCTTCATCAGGACTGGGAGTGAGATGAGAGAAGTCTGAAGGCTCTTCCCTCTGTCGTGGGCCCATGAGTGGGCAGCAATTCACCTAGCATGTTCCGGAGAAGACCACAGGTTCTTTTGGGGAAGCTGAGTTAGAAAAGTCTTCAGAATACCTAGGGAAACTGTTCTGTAGACTCCAGAATGCAGTCTGGCACCTGAGAGAAAAATATCAGAAAGGAAGCAGAGAAAGGAGACAAACGGACTCCTAGCACTGCTTGTAGGGGTAGAAATCTATAAGCTAGGTGATGGCACCTCACACCAGATCCATTTTTAAAATGTGGCTGTGGGTGTCCTCTTAGTGGGCGTGTGGTCATATCTGAGGGGATGAGCAGGTGCTGGGAGCAGAGAAACAGACAGCGGGTCCTGCGCATCCTCATGCGACCCTCAAGTCACAACACTGCCTGAAGGCCTGGCTGTCTTTAATAATAAACACTCTGATTAAATAGTTGCTAACGGACATCAATCACTCTGTCCTGGTAAATCTGTTTGTTCTAAAAGATGTTTCTGAAATACTGTATCTGTCCAGTGACACCCCACTCTATCATTTTATCCACGACACCACAAATTCCAGTCAACTGCTTAACTGCGTAAAATATTTTTTCTTCTAACCAGTCTGTGTATTCTTCCCTGGCTTTTTCCTGGAATAAAGCACTGACAGCCTTCCAGATCTCAGACAGGGCAGAATGTGAGATACGCTACAAGAGACCCAAGTCAGGCAGAAAGGCTGGGGGCCACTTCACCTGGGGAGAGCAATGGCTGCCAACAAATAGTGTATTAGTCACTTTTCCTAGAGTTCTGAGACAACGAGGAAAGTGACTTCTAGAAGAAAGGGTTTATTTTGGCTCACAGTTTGGGGGTACTTGGTGGAGAAGACCTGTAACAGGAGCCAGAGGCAGCGGGAACTAGAGGTATGCAGCTAGCTACACTGTACCCAGTCAAGAAGCAGACAGGGAGGAGCCACCTGCTCAGCTCTTACTGGTTTAGAAGTTGGGGAATCCCTCACAGACACACCCAGAGGCTTATATTCGAGGTGAGTCCAGACCCTATCAAGTTGGCAATCAGTGTTAACTACCACAGACAGTGTCTGCACACTAGCAAAGCAAACAACCAAAGATAGTATTGTCCTTGAACATGAAGGGCATGAGTATTCAAGAAATGTGTGTTTTAAATACAGTATACTTTAAATGTAAATGCCCTTGGCATTCACGGAAAATGAATTTTGTTACAACTCAAATCTTCACTTAGAGCATGTATGAGGATATTTGATTTTTGCATTTATTTATTTGTTTTGGGGTCTGTATGTGTGGAGATGTTCACGTGCCCTGGGCCATGTGTGGAGGTCAGAGGACAGCACAGAATAGGTTCTCTCCTTCAATCAAGTGGATTCTAGTGATCAAACTCAGGGCATAAGGCTTGGTGGTAGGCACCCTGACCTTCTGGGCCATTAGGGAACTTTTAAAATGGTACCATATGAAATAGAATCTTGCTGGAAAAAAAATGCTTTGGAGACTCCAAAAGGAGTCTGTTCAACCTAAGACACCATTTGTCGAAAAAAAATGTCTGTTTTGTGTGCCTCATAATTGAATAAATCATAGCTAATTAAACTGTGGTGAGTCTTGGGATCCTCGAATCTGTCATGACTAGAAAATAAAGGTGCTCAAAGGTGCATCTTAGCCTATTGAAATGTGTAAGCTCACTGTGTATCAGTTACATGTTGCTGCAAAACACACTGTACCGAAACAAGCAAACCAAACAATTGCTTTATCACTCATAATTCTGTGGTCCATCTGGGTTGGACTCAGTTGGTGGTTCCTGTGTTCTCCAACTAGACCACTCTCACAGATGTAGACAAACATAGCTTGGAGGAACACCTGGTCAAATATGTCACTCCTCTGGGGTGAGTGAGCCCTGACTGGCTCTGGTGGACTCCACATGGCTCTCTCCATGGGCAAGTTCACGACAGTTCGCACATTGCTCCCAGAGTCCAAACAGAGCAAAATAAGAAAACTATGGCATACCAGTATTTTACAGCTCTGTTTTACTAGCATCCTATCTACTAACAAAAAATTTAAAGACAAAAGGATTGCAGCAGTTTGCAGAAGATTCCCACTGTTCTCCTTCCACATATGAGCCTAGGTTTGCTTTCATGAACACTGTTTAACGTGCCATGTTTGTAGTTCAGAAAACTCTAGAAGAACAAGCCCACAGTCTTACAGACACAGGGGCCTGGTGGGTGTTTGGAGGGCTGCAGGTGTTGTCAGTCCACCAGTGAGGCTGCTCAGGCCTCTCCTCCCACTCACTGCAAGCTAACTACCAGCCACCTACTTCCTTGGAGAGTCCTGGGTCAGCAAAGGAGGGCTGGGTCAGCCCTGCAGAGCAAAGTAGCAGGAGTACTAACCCTAAGTCGACACCACATCTGTAGAAGCATGAGATGGGAGAGTCTTTGGCTCCAAAGTCAGCAGACACAGGTCTGCCCTTTGCCCAGCTGTCATGTCTGGACATGCACCTTCCCTACAAACACAGATTCTCAGCCTGCCCAACCCTCCCCCTGCAAACGGTCAAGGAAGCATCACCCAGTGCAGAGTCCTTCACACCTAACACAAAAGCACGCAGTCATCCATCATCCTAAGGTGTAAGGATCATGTGTTGTAGTCTGCTTCCCCAGAACCAGGGTGAGAGGAGGGTTAGGCCATCCTTTTCTGCATCCTTTGGCTAGGGGACCATCACATGACTTAGGCAACTGAAAGCTTCTGTGGGAACAACTGGGAGTGACTCCTCAAGCCGGGGTAGTATATTTCCATGTTCACAACAGGTCTGCAGAGTCCAGTGCCCTGGCAGAAACTAAGAGTCAACAGGTAGAAATGCCATATTAAAACACATGGCTGGCTGCAGTGTACTGGCCCAGCTGTCCCTGGCCCACGTTTACCCACAATTTGCACTGCAGTATTTTCAGTGACTGGGTAACTCACCCATTCCCCATTATGAAGAGGATTCTGCTTGAATTGGACTGTTGATACCTGGAATCAAGAAAAAGTTTCTTTCAATAAATACAGTTCATTTCTTTGATCCAGTAGTATTAATGAACACACAAGCACATATGCACATGTGTAAGCACACATGTGCTCAGAGGCCAGAGGACAACATCAGGGTAGGCAGTGGTTAGCCTATTCCTTAATTACTTTCCATCTCACTTTCTGGGACAGGACCTCTCACTGAGCCTTTAAGTTGCTGATTTGGCTAGGCTGGCAATCAGAAAATGCCAGGAACCTGCCTGTCTCCGCTTCCCAGCATTAGAAACCCGATGTCCCTGCCACCAGGCTCCCAAGCTCCTTTCCACGTTTGCCTACAACTTGCACCGCCTGTCTCCATGCTCACTTGTTATGTGAGTGCTTGTGTGTCAGGTGCTTTACTGACTGCGTCAGCCCAGCTCCACGGTAGTTCTGGTGAATGAGGGCGTCCTTACTTAGTGCAGCCCTTTAGTTGTCCTCCGGCAGCCCTGACGGAAAGTGACTTCCTGAGACAGTATACAGACGCCTTCTTTTATTTGCACCCTATTTCCTGTTCAGTGATAATTATGCTTATTCCTCATATATGGACTTGCGCAATGGAAGAATATGCACATATGTGTGCACATGTCAATGAATATGCACATGCCTATGCACATGTCGATGAATATGCACATGCATGTGCACATGTGGTTGAATATACACATGCATGTTTGCATGCAGGTGGATATGCTCATGCATATATGCATGTATGTGCAATGCAATACATGTGTGCATGCACATGAATATGCACATGCATGTGCACATATGGATGAGTATGCATATGCTTGTGTGCATGTGGGTGAATGTGCACATACATGTGCATGTGCGGATCAAAATGCACATGCATGTGCAAGTACTTTTGTCATAAAAGGCTGGCTTTTAAGTTCATTATGACAAGTTTCCTTAACTTTTAACTAAACCCAGGACTTTGATCCTTAATTTTTTAAAAAAATTCGCTTATTTATTATGTATAGTGTTCTGCCTGCATGAGGGCACCAGATCTCATTACAGATAGCTGTGAGACATCATGAGGTTGCTGGGAATTGAACTCAGGACCTCTGGAAGAGCAGCCAGTCTTCTTAACCCCTGAACCATCTCTCCAGCCAGATCCTTAATTTCTTGGTTCTTTTCTTTCTAGTGTCCAATGAACGACTGGTCTAGTTGTCATTCCTCAAAGACAAAACTGAGTTTCCTTTCTATTGGAGTCTGAAATGAACCTAAGAGTCAATAAAATTACCCATTCTGGCTATTTTTTTAAATTTCTATCTTGTTCCAAATCCCATTATTCTAAAGATGATGGGTTAAGGGGCATTTAACTGTTAAGGGATAGCTAAGGCATGGTGGGAATCTGCACTCAACCCTGCCCTTCATTAGCAGTCTGGTTGGGTCTCTAAGTTCCCTGGGATGTTGCCTTCCATGCCTAGGTCCTTCAGTGCTGTCAGGTAGTTTAAATGCAGTTTACTCTATAAAACATTAGCACCATTCCCAGCACTGGTGAGAACCAGATAAATGCAAGCTTTACTCTGTATTCTGAAGGACAGTTAAATTTGTGGTTAGATATGGTTATCTAACTTAAGAAAAGAAACAACAAATCCACTAGTATATTTAGCTCATGATTATGCACAAGAAATCTTATTAGGTTAAAAAAAAAAGGCTGTTTCCAACAAAGCAACAAACATTGACCCAGAAATAGGGAAATATCTTAAAAGATTATGGAATTTCTTGGTGGTTTTCTCCGGAGAAAAAGTGCCCAGCGCCAGCAGCTGGAGTGGGGAGTGAGAATGGACCATGCCATTTCTGTTCCTCTGCCCCAGACTGCTCTGTGGTCTCATATATATTGGAGCTCACTATTTCCTGCTGACGGTTTGGCTTGCAGGTTTTAGCTTATTTTCTGCTAGCCCCCAGCAGTCAGAGCTTGTCTGCAACCATGGTTCGTCCCTGCCAAGGCTCCTGATAGGCTCAGGAGACACATGAGGCTCCACAACAAGGCTCCTGATAGGCTCAGGAGACACATGCGGCTCCACAACAAACGTGAGCTCAGTAAACCGCGGGAGAGCGAGAAACAACAGCAAAGCTGGCTTCGTGCTTGTGCCGCAGCCGGCCAGGACTCCAGAGGCCACCCAGCAGAGGGGAACAGAAGTCCACGTAGGAAACTTACTTCTTCTGAGGGATATGTATGGTCAATGAGCAAGTCAGTACTAGCAGGAACTGAAATTCAGAGCAATGGGCCATTTGACCCCTGTGCCACGGCAGCTACCAAGGGCCACTGAAGTCTGGGGACAAAGAAGTTGTTTAGGATGTACTTACTCATAAATGGCTTTCAGACATAAAGCAAAGACTACCAGCCTACAAACCACAACCCCAGAGAACCCAGACAACAAAGAGGACCCTAAGAGAGAAATACATGGATCTAATCTACACGGGAAGTAGAAAAAGGCAAGATTTGCTGAGTAAATTGGGAGTGTGGGGATCAGGGGAGGAAGAGAAGGGAGTGGAGAAAAATAAAAACAATTTTAAACTCAATAAAAACAATTTTAAAAAGAGAGAAAAAAGAAAAGAGTAATAAAGACAATTGTCATGTTAGAATTTTCAAAAATAATGTAAATTAAGTATGTTGCTAAATAAACATTTTTTATTTTTGTATTACATTTAATAACATATATCTTTAACAGAATGTTACTTTTGTGAGGAATTTTCTAATCAAATTAGAAAAAATGAAGTGTTATCTGTATTGAAAATAATGGAAAATCAAGTAGTAACATAAACATAAATTACAAGTTCCCTGGTATAAGATATCTAAGTACTGCTTCTTACTATTAGTGTTAAAATAAAATCGGTTTTCAGAAGTAGAGGAGGAAGAGGAAGAAGGAGAGGAAGAAGAGGAGGAGGAGGAAGAGGAGAAGGAGGAGGAAGGAGAAGAAGAAGAGGAAGAAGAAGGGGAAGAAGGGGAGGAGGAGGACGACGACGACAAAGAAGAAGAAGGAGGAGGAGGAAGGAGAAGAAGAAGAGGAAGAAGAAGGGGAAGGGGAAGAAGGGGAAGAAGGGGAGGAGGAGGAGGACAAAGAAAAAGAAGGAGGAGGAGGAGGAAGAGGAGGAGGAGGAAGAGGAGGAGGAGGAGGAGAAGGAGAAGGAGAAGAAGAAGAAGAAGAAGAAGAAGAAGAAGAAGAAGAAGAAGAAGAAGAAGAAGAAGAAGAAGAAGAGAGAAGAAGAAGAAGAAGAAGAGAGAAGAAAAAACAAGGACAAGGTCTGGGAACTCAGGACCAGGCAGGGTGGCCTGGGAGGGGGGTGACTCAGAGGCTCCTCAGACCTGACCTGTTGACATTTCTTGGGACTTACTTCACTCTTTGTCCTTCTTCATTCTTACATGTTTCAGGCTGTTATTACATATGAGCCCATAAGCAGAAGCTGGGAAAATGCATGAGCCTGTGCCTACCCATGGCAAACAGACCTGCATCTCATCCTGGGCAAGCAAAAGTCAATGGGAAGTACAGAAACTCAGTGGCCCCAAGGAAACTTTAAGCAAAGAGGTGTTTGGGCAGGCAGCCACCCACTCCTCTGCCTACTGCCATCCTGCACTCCCTCTTCTTTCCTTGCTACCATTCTCTAGCTCCCATAGGCATTTCCTAACTGCGAATTTCCCAAGAGCTGGGGAGTACTTCATTCTTCACTCAGTCTGATACAATGTGGCTGTCCGAGATAAGCCCCATTTCAGTGTTGAAGAAATGCCTGAAATCCTAGCTGAAGGAAGTTTGGATGACATCCACTCACAACGCCAGGTACATATTGGTTGACTAGGAAAACTGGTAAAGTAACTGGAGATACAAGCTAACATCAGACTCTGTTACACAGCTCCAGCTCAATACTCTCCTTACCACTCCCTGTTAAGTTTCAACTATCACCATTATTAATCAGTCTTGTAGAGTTTGTGAAGAAATAAGATTACAATTAACTCAATGGTCGCCACTTTACAAATAAATGAGAGTCACAATAAACACAAAGGATTTAACCTGCTGTGAGGGTAAAGGGGCAGTCTATCAATAATATATGGGTCAAGGCACTCCTGGCAGGGAGGCAAGAAGGCCAGCTGTTGCAATCTGCTGACCTCATCTCTCACCTGGGTACCCTGTCCCTTTAAGAGACAAGCCCCACCCAGTTCCAACCCCTCCTTCTGCCCTTCCTACCTCCTCCCCAGCTCTCTGTCAGAGCTCTTTGTCTCTCTAGCTCTCCCTCTCTCCCTCCCTCCCTTTTTCTGGAGAAGCAGCTTCTGCCTCTCTCTCTTCTCCCCCGCTTCTCCCCTTTCCCTCTTCCCCCTTCATAACCCACTAAATAAACTCTATACCCCGGCTCTCTCTGTACCTGTCTGTCTCACACCACCTGTCTGATCCTTTGGTGATCCCCGAGTCTCATGCCCAGCTCTACAACAGCACACCTACTGCAGCCTCCCTTCCTCTCCACACCCATCTCCAGTGGGTCACACAGATCTTCCTTTTCCAAACCTCCTTTCACCCATTCATTGCTTTGTACCAGTCCCCAGCTCCAGCAGGAAGCACTGTCTGGAAACCCACACGGAAGCAGGTAGGCTAACTGCCTGTCTTCCATTCCTCCATTTAATGCCCCAGTCTCATGCCCATCTCTGTAGACACCTTCCACTGTGGCCCCTCCTCACTCTTTGCATCCATTCCCAGGGACTAATTAAGCAGATCCTGGTGGAACACACCCTGCATTCCCCTCTCTTGTGAAGCCATTCCACTACCCCCAACACATCTCCAGTCCTAAGTATCAGGTCCCAATACCCAGAAAAACATTCTACCTAAAATCCCCAATACACTCACTTATCAGAACCCCAGAAGATTTCCCTACCAGGAAACACAGCCAGCACACTCTCCTAAGAGCCAGAAAGGAAACAGAAACTAAGGAACAAAGCACCCACCTACCAAAGACCAGATACCAGCACCTAGAATTAGAATCTTCTCAATCCCAGACGTCTGGGCACCAGCATAAAAACATAATCAATAACAGTCAGAATAATATGTCTCCTCTAGAGCCTAGCAACTGTAATGGGTTTGCTGCGAGTCCCCGGTAGCTTGCTGCGGGGTCCCGAAAGCAGCCAGTCCCAAGCATGGACAGCACATGAGACCACACGGCAGGTCTCCAGGTCTCCATGTGACAGCGGCGGGCAAGAGAGATGGATAGGCACACCATGCAGAGTCAAGTTGGACATTTATTAGGTGAATTATGGAGGGGAAGGGAAAAGGGAAGAGGAGGAGGAGAGAGAGAGAGAGAGAGAGAGAGAGAGAGAGAGAGAGAGAGAGAGAGAGAGAGAGGAGGGAAGGGGAGAAGTGGGGAGAGGCAGAAACTGCCTCTTTGAGAGAGGGAAGAGGGATGGGGAGAAGAGACAGAGGCTAAGGCTGCAGGCAAGAAGGGAGTGGGTGTGGCTTGTCTCTTAAAGAGACAGAACATTACATTCCCATCTCTTATAATAAAAAGCGGGAGATTAGGCACCACAGGTTAAAGAAATTAGGTCAGCAGATTCTTGAGACTGTTTCCTGCTTATTTGTGGGCGTAGTCTTTGTGGAGGAATCTGAGAAGGCTGGGTGCTGGCCACATCCTGGCATAGCAGGTCTCTTTGCTTCTGTCCGGTGTTTGTGGCATGGAAATGTCTGGTGTCTCTTACACCTGATTAAGGAATTGGCAGAACAGAGGACAAAGTTAAATTAAGAAAAAAAATTAGGACCAGGGAATTGAGGGAGATGTATCTGACCTGTGGATCCTTCAATTTGGTTCCCTGAAACTCATAAGAATTCTTTGGGCTTGTGAAAATGGAAGTTTTAGACAAATGTCAAAATAACTGTGACAATATTTTTGCACAGTGAAAAGTATTTTTAAGACTATGAAAGGCATCATGAGAGAGAAATTTGATATGAAATTTGTTTGGTGAGGTTGTCCTTTCAAGCTGACAAAACCTCTCAGCTGTCAAACTGCATCAGAGATCTTTAAGAAGGATAAAATTTTACTTGAGTTACTGATTAAAAAACGACAGAGAACTTACTTGGTTGGTACCTAGAGCCTCTCCTCAGGGTCCTCCATGGTTGCTGAAGGTCGCATTTGCCTTTTGCTGTTTGGCACAGGGCCTACCAGGCTCCAGAAGATCCTGTGGGCTAAGAAATCTATAGGAAGACAAGCCTACCTTGACCTGAGCAGCTAGGCTATCAGTTCCAGTAATTCTGTTCACGTCAGGTGATCTTCAGAGTGGGAAATGTATTTGGCATATAAAATGAGAAAAGATAGTTTTTAAAAGAAAAGAATAGTAGTAATAAAGGAAAAAGAATAAACACAGGACAGATGCACATAAAAATATTTTCCGCAAAATCATAGAAGATAATTTTCCTAATCTAAAAAATGAGATGCCTATCGAGTTATAAAAGGTTACAGAATACCAAATATACTGGACCAGAAAAGAAAGGACCCTCAGCACATAATGATCAAAACAATAAATGTACAGAACAAAAAAAGAATGTTAAAAGCTTTGAGGGAAAAGAACAAGTAACATATGAAGGTTGACCTATTAGAATTACACCAGATATCTTAATGGAGACTCCACAAGCCAGAAGTGCCTAGACAAATACACTGTGTACTCTAAAAGACCAGCCCAGACTACAGTACCCAGCAAAACTTTCAATCACCATGGATGAAGAAAATAAGACACTCCATGTTAAAACCAATTTTAAGCAGTATCTATCTCAAATCTAACCCTACAGATGGTGCTAGAAGGTAAATTCCAACCTAACAGGTTAAGTACATCCAAGAAAACATGTGGAATAAATAATCCCAGACCAGCAAAGTCAAAAGAAGAAAAGCATACACGCACACAGAGAGAGAGAGAGAGAGAGAAAGAGAGAGAGAGAGAGAGAGCAAAAGAACAAAACCAAAATAACAGAAATCAATAAACACTAGTCACTGATATCTCTCAATGTCAAAGGTCTCAACTACCTACTAAAGACACAGACTAACAGAACAGATATAAAAACAGCATCCATATTTCTGATGAATCCAAGAAACATACCTCAACATCAAGAATAGATATCACCTAAATGTTGGGAAGAGATATTACAAGCAAATGGACCTAAGAAACAAGCTGGTGTAGCTGTTTTATTATCTGACAAAAACAGACTTCAAATCAAAACAATCAGAAGAGATAGTAAAGGACAGTAAAATCTCAAAGGAAGAATTAAACATGAGGACACTGCAGTTCTAAATGTCTGTGCCCCAACACAAGGACACCCAAGTCCATAAAACAAACACTACTATAACTTAAATGACATATTGATCCTCACACACTGATAGTGGAAGAGTTCAAAAACCCCACTTTCACCAATAGACAGGTCATCTATACAAAAACTGAACAGAGATATGATGGAGTTAATATGTCATCAACCAAACGGATCCAACAGATCCATTACAGAACATTTCAACTAAACACACAAAAAAATATACTTTCTCAGCACCACATGGAACATTCTCCAAAGCAGACTATATACTCAGATACAAGCAAGTCTCGATAGATATAAGAAAATCAAAATAACACCCTGCGTCCTATCTGACCACCAAAGATTAAAGCTGGACAGCAACAACAGAAAGCTTACAAACGCATGGAAACACAACAACTAACTCTCTACTGAATGAAAAATGGGTCAAGACAGAAACTAAGAAAGAAAGGAAAGACTTTCTAGAATTGAATGGAATGAATATACAGCATAGTGAAACTTACTGGACACAATGAAGGCTGTTCTAAGAGGCAAGTTCACAGCACTGAGTGCCTACATAGAAAACTGGTAGATAGCATACTAACAACTTCACTCCACAAAGCTCTAAAACAAACAGAAGAAGTTACACCCAAAAGGAGTAGATAGCAAGAAATAATCAAACTCAGACTGAAACCAATAAAAGAAACAAAAAGAAAATACAAAGATCAATGAAACACTGAGTTAGTTCTCTGAGAAAATTAGTAAGATTGACAAACTCTATCCAAATTAACTAAAAGACCAAGAGAGAACATTAGAATTAACAAAATTAGAAATGATAAGTGGGATGTAACAGCAGACACTGAGGAATTCCTAATAACTATAAGGACATACTTTAAAAACCCACACTCCACAAAACTGGAAGGTCTAAAAGAAATGAATATTTTCTCCATACATATTACATACCAAATCAAGATCAGATAAACAATTTAATCATACTTATAACCGCTAGTGAAACAGAAGCAGTCATTAAAAGTCTCATGAACAAAAAAAAAAAAAGAAAGAAAGAAAGAAAGAAAATCTCAGGGCCAACTGGTTTTAGCACAGAATTCTATCAAACTTTCAAAGAAAAGTTAATGCCAATACTCCCCAAATTATTCCACAAAATAGAAACAGAAGGAACATTGCCCAATTAATTGTGAGTCCATAGTTTCCTTTATACCTAAACCACATAAAGACTCAAAAAAGAAAGAAAATTACAAACTACATTTTCTTATGAACATAGGTGCAAAAATACTTAATAAAATTCTTGCAAACCAAATCCAAGAAAACAGCAAAAAGATCATTCACCATGGTCAAGTAAGCTTCATCCCAGAGATGCAGAGATGGTTCAATATACAAAAATCTTTCAATGTAATCCATCATATAAATAAACTGAAAGAAAAAACCCACAGGATCATCTCATTAAATACAGAAAAAGGCCTTTGACAAAAGTCAACACCCCTTTATGATAAAAGTCCTGGAGATATTAGGGATACATAATCTCTCTAGGGCAGTAGTTTTCAACTTTCCTAATGCTGCAAGCCTTTAATATAGATCCTCATGTTGTGGTAACCTCCAACTATAAAATAATTTGTTGCTACTTCATAACTGTAGTTAATGTTATGAATTGTAATGTAAACATCAGATATGCAGGATATCTGACATGCGATCACTGAAGGGTTCATGACCAGCGTGTTGAGAACCACTGCTCAAGGGACGTAAATGAAGATAGTAAAGGCAGTTTACAGCAAGCCCATAGATAACATCAATGGAGAAAACCTCAAAGAAATTCCAGTAAAATCCAGAACAAGATGAGGTTGTCCACTCTCTTCATATTTATTCAATATAGTACTTGAAGTTCTAGTTAGAATAGTAAGACAATTGAAGGACATCAAAGAGATTCAAATTGGAAAGGAAGAAATTAAAGTATCTTTATTTGCAGATGATATGATAGATGCAGATGTATATGACAATATACATAATTTACTCTTAAAATTCTACCAGGAAACTCCTCCAGCTGATAAAAACTTTTAACAAAGTAGCTGAATACAAAATTAACTCACAAAAATCAGTAACCGTCCTATATATACAAATGGCAAATGGACTAAAAAATCAGGGAAATAATATCTTTCCCAATAGCCTCAAATAATATAAAATATCTTGGGGTAACTCTAACCAAACAAGTGAAAGATTTGTATGATAAAACATCAAGTCTTTCCAGAAAGAAACTGAAGAAGGTATCAGAAGAGGGAAGGATCTCCCATGCTAATAGATTGGAAGGATTAACACAGTAAAAATAGCCATCCTACCAAAAGCAATCTACAGATTCAATGTAATCCACATCAAAATTTCAACGCAATTATTCCCTGGTTTTGAAAAGACAATTTTCACAACACATAGAAACAAACAAACAAAACCAAGGACAGCTAAAACAATCCTGAATAAAAGAGGAACTGCAAGAGATATAATCATCCTTGAATTCAAGTTGAACTACAAAGCAATAGTAATAAAAACAGCATGCTACTGACACAAAAATAGACACATTGACCAATGGAATTCAACTGAAGACTCAGACATAAGTCCAAACACCTATGGACACCTGATTTTTGAGAAGGAACCCACAACTACATACTGGGGAAAAAAATAAAAGAAAGCATCTTCAACAAATGGTGCTAGTCAAACTGGGTAGCTGCATGAAGAAGACTCCAAATTGATCCACATTTATCGCCCTACACAAAATCCAATTCCAAATGGATCAAAGATCTCAACCAAAAACTAGATACACTAAACCTGATAGGAGAAAAGAGGACAATAGCCTTAAACTCATCACACAGGAGAAGGTTTTCTGAACAAAACACCGCTAGTGAAGGCACTGAGACCAACAATTAATCAGTGGGACCTCATGAAACTGAGAAGCTTCTGCATGGAAAGGACACTGTCATTTGGATAAAGTGACAGACTATAGAATGGGTGCGGGGGGCCATCCTGTCCCGCAGGAATGAACGCCACCAAAAACGAGAATTCCTTCTCTGGTCACATCTTTATTTGGAGCATTCCCTTGAGGAAAATTGGGGGAAGGGAAGATAGAGCAGGGACGAGAGAAAGCTTAGAGAGAGAGCGTTGGGCCCCGAGGCAGCTGCTTTTAAACGGTGGAGCGGCTTGAACGCTGTCCTGATTGGTTAATGCCATTCTGCTGGTCTGAGCATGTGCAAGCAAGGGTGCAGGCCAGGGTGCTCAGCCCCACGTGGCTACCTCCAAACTGCAGGACCACCTGTGCCTCCAGGTGGCTCCCAACAAATGGGAAAGAATTTTTACCAACTACACATCTAAGAGAAGACTAATATCTAAAATATATACAGAACTCAAGAAACTACATATCACGATATCAAATAACCCAGTTAAAAAACTGGGATACAGATCTAAACAGAATTCTCAATAGAAGAAAGTCAAATGGCTGAGAAACACTTACAGAAAGGCTCAACATCCTTAGCCAACAAGGAAATGCAAATCAAAGGACTTTGAAATGAAGATGGAGTTTCTCTGTGTCCCAGCTCCTAAATAACCACTCAAAGACTTATTATTAATTATAAACGCTCAGCCGGTAGCTCAGGCCTGTTGCTAGCTAACACATTTTCAATCAATCCTTATTTCTTATCTACCCTCTGCTATGTGACAGGTCCTTCTTTGGACACATTGTAGACTAGCCTCAAACTCACAGAGATCTGCCTGCCTCTGACACCTGAACTGGGATTAAAGGCGTGCGCCACCACCACCCAACTCTACCATGTCCTTTTCTCCTCCACTTTCTTCTACTTTCCTTCCAGAGCCTTCTACCCAGATGTTCATAAATAGTCCATGGATGATATGTTGAGGATATCTCCAAAATTAGACCTGGATTTCTCTTATGTCTTCAGTATTATCAAGCCAAAAGTGATTAATTCTCTATGGAATCTTCTCACCTGGATATGTTCAGAGTAACCCAGCTCAGCACGTCTGCTTCTGAAGGGCAGTCAGCATTGTCAGCCTTGAATGAAAGCCCTGCTGCTGTTAGCGCTGAGCACAGACATTCCATTCAGAGAAAAGCCTGCAAGCAGCATCTGCATAAGCTAAGCACAAGTGATGGGCTTGTTTGTCACTTATTCATACGCAGGGCGGGGGGGGTGTTACGGAACTCTGAAAGACACACCTAGCTGATTGTGCAGTGGACACAAGGGGGCTAGGGAGCTCTGAAAGACACACCTAGATGATTGTGCAGTGGACACAAGCTCAAGTTACCTGAAAGGAGGAACCCTCAATTGAGAAAATGCCTCTGTAAGAGTCACTGTAAGGAATCTTCTTAATTAGTGGTCAATGGGGGAGGGCTTGGCCTATTGTAGGTGGAACCATCCTGGGCTAGTGGTCCTGGGTGCTATTAAGAAAGTTGGCTGATATGTAAATTGGGAGTGTGTGGGGGGGTGTAAAGGGGAGGGTGAGGAGAATATGGTTGAGTTGGGGGAGGGACAGAGAGGGGGATCAAGGAAAGAGATGCTACATCCACGGCTGTCTCACCAGTGTAGCAGAAATGCTGACTGGACGGGCAAATATTGCCGAAAGGATTGGGATTTGTGCTTCTAGGAGCTGTGTGTTCCAGGCGGTCCCTTGGCAACCAGTTGTGGTGTAATGCTACCTGAGTCGCCATTAGTACTGACTCGACCTGGCTGTCCTTGGAGCCATATGTGTGTCTTTTCCCTTGTCTGTGTATTCTTTGTGATCCTTACATATTGCCAACAGATCAGACTATTCCAGGCAGTTGTGGATATAAACAAGACTGCTGAGGACATTTTTGAATTCTGCTCCACTATTAATTAAAGCCTTAAAAAAGTAGCCAGTTCTGGGAATTGCCAAAATCATCATTAGGACAATTCCTTGATGATGTGGAATAAAAGGAGTTAATCTTAGCAGAAAAAAACCTTAGAAGTCTTCTACAGGAAAACAGCATTAGGCATTTATGTGCAACTTAACAGGAGGCCTATGCAACCTTCCTTATGGCCAGAAAACCTAGGCTAATTACAACATCTGACCCTGAGAGTCGGGAAGGGAAAGGAGTTGAGATTAATGGTACAAAATGAGTCTCAGAAAGTTTTTCCAGGAAGATAGGAGCCTTCTTCTTCTTTCTCACCCAGACACACAAGGTCACTTAGCTGAGCCCAAGTCAGCCACCTGGTACAAGCTGATAAAGGTGGGCTAACTCAAGAACAATGGTCTCTCTAATAACAAGAAAAAAGAAGGGGTAACTTTACAAATGTAAGGAAGCAAAAGTCCTTGTACTCATGCCAAAGCATCTTTAAAGATTCTCTTTGTAAAACTGTTTTATGCCGTTCTTTTCTATTTTATGATCTGATGATGTTTGCCTTTGCCAAGTTCTTTGTTTGTAATAATATATAATCCTGCACTGAAGTAAGTAAATCGCAACAGCATGTCTCAAAAACATTGAGAGTGTCTGTGTGTCACTTTTCCTCGCCGTATCCTGATTTCTCCTGTGCCTTCGCCCTGATTCCCTTACGGTCTGAGTGGCTCCCTTGAGCCGGTCCGTAGCAAAGAGATATCTTGATAGAGGGAGTCATTATATGGTTAGGGAGAAATCTGGTGCTAGGGAAACTCCCAGGAATCCACAAGATGACCCCAGCTAAGACTTCCAGCAATAGCCTGAACTGGCCTTCCCCTGTAATCAAACTGTTGACCACCCTAATTGTTATCATAGAGCCTTCATCCAGTAACTGATGGAAGCAGATGCAGAGGTCCACAGCAATGCACTGGGCCAAGCTTCCAGAGTACAGTGGAAGAAAAAAGGGGTCAAGATTGTGATAGGGAAACCCACAGAGACAGCTGACCTGAGTTAGCAAGAGCTCACTGACTCTGGACTGATAGCTGGGGAACCTACATAAGACCAAACTAAGCCCCTGAATATGGGGGACAGTTGTGTGGCTTGGGCAATCTGTGGGACCACTGCAGTGGGACCAGGATTTATCCCCAGTGCATAAACTGGCCTTGTGGAGCCCATTCTCTATGGAAGGATACCTTGTTCAGCCTTGATGCAAGGGAAGGGCTTGGTTCTGCCTCAACTTGATATGCCAGACTTTGTATACTTCCCATAGGAGGCCTTACCCTTTCTGAGGAGTGGATGGGGTTAGGTGGGAAAGGGGGGGCAGGAGAAAGGGAGGGATGGAGGACTGTGGTTGGTATGTAAAATTAAAAGAAAAAACTTTTTAATAAAAACTTAAAAAAGAAAGAAAGCAGGTTGGACAAGCCAATAGAAGCAGCATCCCTCCACAGCCTCTGCATCAGCTCCGGGTTCCTGCCCTGCTTGAGTTCCTTCCCTCACTGCTTTTGATGAACTGATGTATGAAACTGTGTGCAAAAATAATCCTTTCCCTTCCCTCCCCAACTTGCTTTTGGTCATGGTGTTTCATCTCAGCAATAGTGACCCTAACTAAGACAAGTGGCTGGGGGGGGGGGGTGGCACATGAATAGACACCTCTTTTCTTTATAAAGGGGAAGGCCAAAAGCCACTTCTTACAATAATAGAAGGATCCATTGGGAGCCACCATGGCTTCAACACATCACTGGAAAGAAATCAATGCAATTCTGAGGCCAGAAGAGAATCTAGAGAACCCTCATCCCCTAGTTATTTTCATTTGTATCCAATGTTCTCAGTCTTTGCTGGTGAGCAGGCTGTAGGGCTTTCCCATGCCCCTGGGTTTGCTTTGTTCTAGCTTATGCACTGCTGGAGGACAGGGGACTGTGATGTCACCTCACATAAACCAGATACATGTTAGGGGCCTCCTTGCACAATTCCACAGCACATTGTAAAATGTTGACCACAAGGATGAATGTGATGGAGGGAGTAAGCCTGCCCTTCTTAGCAAGATTGAATTCTGAAAGCATTTTCAGGAATTTTATTCTTGAATATTCACACAAAAAGCAAGGGAAGGTAGTAGCCCCCTCTATTTAATTGGTACACAGTCAGAGAGTTGGGTGGGCTTAAACAACCCAGGTACTTTAGTTATCTAGTGTGTGAAGTTTAGATCCATGGATGGCACTAGATTTCCCATGGTCTAGGGCCAGCACTCAAAAACCAGCAGACAAGGATGCACACACCACAAACAGACCAATGGATGGCACTAGATTTCCCATGGTCTAGGGCCAGCACTCAAAAACCAGCAGACAAGGATGCACACACCACAAACAGACCAATGGATGGCACTAGATTTCCCATGGTCTAGGGCCAGCACTCAAAAGCCAGCAGGCAAGGATGCACAGAATAGAATTCTAACCAGGAATCAACAGACTATGGGAAACAAATCCAGTCAGCAAGAGGCTGGGACCCAAGACTCTAGGTAAGACAACACAAAGTAACAAGGTACCAGCGCTTCTCAGCCCCAGTACTGAAGTCCTGCTATTTCTGGAATCGAGGTACAGCTTGGGATTCAAACAGCAGAAATCATGCAGAGGTGTGGTATTCACGGACAGGCATGTGAGACACCGCAGGCTGGGTTAGGCCCTCTGCTAGGTTCAGCTTGGGACTTCTGCATTTGGGTCGCCACATAGGGAAGCATTGTTACTCAACAGCCTGAAAGCATCCTCAGTTTGAAGCACTAAAATGCAAGTAATTTGAGGTCTGGGTACACAGTCAATGGAACTATAGAGAGTAGACATTCCTCAGTTTTTCAACAAATCTCAAAATAGGTCACAAGTTTTTTAGGATGAAAAGGGTCGTGTGACAATTAATATGGGAGGCTGTGTCTTTGCCATCGAACATTCGTGAGAGCCGATGGCTACCCAATGTGCTCATTCCCAGCAACTACAGAAACCACTCTTCGTAAGGACCTGGACCAGTGACTCCTAGGGCTAAGGATGCCTGCCCTGGTGTTCTGTTCTATGAATACCCAGGAGGTCAGATTCTCAGGAACAACCTCCAGAAGGCATCGAGATAGCAGAAGAATGTTCTCTGAAAATAAAAACTCAGAATTCCTCCAAGGACAGGCCGAGATCTTTCTGGAAGGAATGCTGGGGCTTGGTCTGAAGCGACTGTGGGCATCAAGTTTGGAGAAAAGGAGGATGAAAGGAAACATTCAGTTCTGACAGCAACAGGGCAAAGTACTGATGGAAGATACTGAGGAGAGTCATGAACAATCCAGGACATGGTTAGAATCACTAGACACCCGAGAGAGGTAGATGGCTGTGGGGAGCACAGATGGTGGCAAACAAGAGCTGTGGTTCATGACTTAACAGCCAGCAAACCACATACAAAAAGGAGAAATGGAAGCTGAGATATGCGTCATGTGATGCAAATGTGTCTCCCATTCGGATGGGGAGGTGTTCCCACTCTGGACAGTCATGGAGGGCAATGTTTTGAACGTATTGTTATTGTGCTGCTTTTCCTGAAAAAGCTAATATGAAATTAATGATGAGCCCACAGTTCAGGGTAGAGGAAATCTGCTTATCCACGGGATGCTGGGTGACAGGAGACTCCAGACAGCATTGGCAGCAAATACAGAGACTCCAACTGGAGGAATGGCAGCCCAGGCCGTGTCTGAGGCAGCACGAGGAAAGATACCCTGACAGTCGCACACATCAGACATGTGCTGGAGAGGTTCTGCTGGAAACGCCAGGCAGACCAGCAACAGTGAGGCCTTCCCTGGAGAGCAGTGGTTCTCACCCTTCCCAATGCTGTGGCCATTTAATACAGTGCCTCACGACAGCCTACAGAATGGGAAAAGATCTTCACTAACCCTACATCAGACAGAGGTTTGATCTCCAAAATAAACAAAGAACTCAAGAAATTGGTCATCAAAAGAACAAATAATGCAATAAAAAAAATGGAGTATAGACCTAGGCAGTGAACTCTCAACAGAGGAATCTAAAATGGCTAAAAGACACTTAAGGAAATGTTCAACATCCTTAGTCATCAGAGAAACGCAAATCAAAACAACTCTGAGATTCCAACCTTGACCTGTAAGAATGGCCAGGATAAAAAACACTGATGACAACTTATGCTGGAGAGGTTGTGGGGTAAAGGGAACACTTCTGCATTGCTGGTGGGAATGCAAGCTGGTACAACTCCTTTGAATGTTGGTGTGGCGATTTCTCAGAAAATTAGGAAACAACCTTTCTCAAGACCCAGTAATATCACTTTTGGGTATATACACAAAGGATGCTCAATTCTGCCACAAAGACATGTGCTCATCTATGTTCATAGCATAGTTGTTTGTCATAGCCAGAACCTGGAAATAACCTAAATGCCTGTCGACCGAAGAATGGATAAGGAAAATGTGGTGCATTTACACAATGGAGTACTACATAACAGAAAAAAATAACAACATCTTGAATTTTGCAGGAAAATTGATGAAGCTAGAAAACATCATTTTGAGTGGGGTAACCCAGACATAGAAAGACAATTATCACATGTACTTACACATAAGTGGTTTTTAAACACAAAGCAAAGAAAACCACCCTACAAATCACAATCCCAGAGAACTTAGACAACAGGGAGGACACTAAGAGAGACATTCGTAGATCTAATCTACATGGGAAGTAGGAAAAGACAAGATCTCCTGAGTAAATTGGGAGCATGGGGACCTGGAGAGGCAGTTGAAAGGGGGTGGGAGGAGGCAGGGAGGGGAGCAAAGAAAAATGTAGAGCTCAATAAAAATCAATTTTAAAAAGTAAAAAAAAAAAGGAAGTCATTGTTCAGAAAGCAGGAATGAGGGACAGGGAGAGTTCAACGTATTGTAGCACATCCACACTTTGCCTGAACATAGTTTGAATAGTTGGTGACTTATGATTTGGTGAGATTCAGTTGCTTATTACCAGAAAAGATCAATTTGTCTCTCAACCCTCATCCAAGAAGTTTGTATTTGCAGTAGATAGTGATTAACACAGAGATCCACAACTGGTCAGAGTACAGAAAGCAAATGATTGCAAAATGCCTAATACCTAAAGGGAATATACATCTCATGGCCCCTCCCAAGGTTCAGGGATAAAAAAAAAAATACAGTGCCTCATGTTGTGGTGACCCTAAAAATAAGATTATTTTTGTTGCTATTTCATAACTATAATTTTGCTACTGTTATGAATTGTAATAAAAATATTTAATATGCAGGATATCTGATATGTGGCCCCTAAGAAAGGGTCATTCAACCCTCAAAGGGCTTGGGACCCACAGATTAAGAACTGGTACTGTAGCTGTTTCTGGTTTTCAGATTTTGTTTGGGAATTACATGGAAGGTTTTGTTAATCTACAGTAAATTAAACTTCTATATCCCTAATATATGAGAACAAAACAAAACAAAAAATAAAGTTGCATATGCCCAGTATTTATCTCAGAACGTACGACACATACTTCTTATAACAATAGACAGACACGCTGTATACAGAGTACACTGACTCGGGATCATTTAGGATTCCCACAGCACAGGTCAGATCTCACAAGCTAAGTATGGATATGCACTATTTCGATTTTACTGAAACATTCCCAAAACGGTTTGCCTGCTGAAGTCTCCCAAGTCCCCTAGGCAATGTCAGAGTTAGGGCCTACCATGCATGTTTATTTCCATGGCTGACCTTCAACCTCCAGTGAGCCAGCCCTCTGCTTGTGGCGTCTCAGGGGATAGTGTTTAGACTGCAATCACAGTAGACTCCATAGGTCACCAGCTCCAGCGGGATTCGGGCAGGGTGTGGGAGACCTGTGGAGAACTCAGGGCTGTGTCCCATGGAAACTATTCAAACGTTTATAAAACATTGCAAAGGTCAAACAAAATACTTCTGTAGGCAGGTCCTCTGATTTATGCTGGAGTTGGCTTACCACCCACACCACAAGGCCAGCACAATTTCTTACCCGTCTTTGGTTCCCCAACTCTCAGCTCAGTACCTGCTCAGAGAAGATTCAAGAAAAATCTTTATCAGACAAGGGCAGATGAAGAAGTGGGATATTATCACACAGTTGAGAATACAGTGCTCATTCCTGCAAGCACTCAGTGAACCCCTTCTCTGTCAGGGCCAACTAACTCAACTGGATGAGGATATGAACTGAAGCGCCAGGCAAGCTTAACAGTGAGGCTGGGACAAGGTAGGTAGATCCACATGAACTCATGGCTTCTGAGGAGCCATGTGAAGTCCCGCTGCTTCCAGAGAAACTGAGCATCTGGGACGTGGCATGTGCAGTCATGGCAGGGAGTTTAAGAAATGCTTCATCAGGACCTATGCACTGACTTTCGTGATAATATGTAATGATCTCTTTGCTACAAACATGAAGAAGTCCTTGGCGTCTGCAGCTCAGAATATCCAGCGTCATGTGAGGAAAGAGACGACTTTCAGAAAATGGGATACAGGCATGGGCAGAGCTCTCTAGACCTGGAAAGAGGGGATCAAGATCACCAAAGAGGTCAGCATGTCTTAACAATAGCAAACTGAGCAAATCTAACAACATATTTACTATATAGATATAGCATACTGATTTTATTTTTATGGATATATGTATATTAATATATTTAAAAGATACTAAGATGTAATAAGAAGAAGCATATTTCTCCTTGAATGGTAAGACTGCATTTCTTTCATTTTTAAATTATATACAATGATTCAATATCTCTGTTGTGCAACTATTATGATTACAATTTGAAAAAATAAGTATAACTTAAAAGAATACTGTAGTATCCTGATTTTTAACAAGCTCTTAATGCATAAGAGTTTATACTTAAGCTCAAGTAAGAATATGAGCATTTTCATTTATTTTATAACTTTAGATACTGTTTAATAATGTTGGGAAAAAAAACACTTAATTCTAACCACTGTGAGAAAGTAATTCAGATAACGGGGGGGGGGTCAGTTCAACTCTCCAATGAAACACTCCTGAGGACTGAGCCAAGCGAGGTCAGACAGCACTGTCCAGCAGTACCTCCAGAACTGGCCCAGGCCTGGAGGGATGTCCCACACCCTACCTGAGGAAGAAGGACCCTGAGAGGCAGCAGGGGTGGAAGCACTGAAGCCATGGCCTCCCAGATTCAGGGCCTGGAAGTTCTGAGAGGGGAGCTAGCGGGATGCGGGCCCCAACATGCTGCTGAGGTTCAAACACTGCTGAGGAAGTCCCTACACTTAGCGTTATACAGGTGTACACTGCTTCTTTAGAATAAGGCTCAGGGTTCACAAATTTTGTTTTAGCTATTTAAATGTCTCCCCTGCCTCTTATCCCCGTGGGAAAAAATTTAAGGCATCTAAGAAAAATCAACTTATATGGATTAAAGACTTAAATGTAAGATCTGAAACTATGAAGCCACTAGGAAAGGACACTGGGGAAATGTTTCAGGTCGATGGAATGGGCACAGATTTTCTGGATAAGAGCCCAGGAAACAAGAGCAAAAATAGGCACAGGATTACATCAAACCAAAAGCTTCTCTACTGCAAGACAAACAATCAACAGTGACGAGGCCGCCTACACAGGGGAAAGAAACTGGAAAACTAGTCACCAACAAAGACTTGACTTCAAGAGTATATACAGCGCTCAACGGTGCTTACGCAGCAGCAGCACAATGCTGACGATGAGCCTATTAAAAATGGCAACAGAAGCTGGGGCGGTGGTGGCGCATGCTTTTAAACCCAGCACTCGGGAGGCAGAGGCAGGTGGATCTTTGAGTTCAAGGCAGCCTAGTTTACAAGAGCTAGTTCTAGGACTACACAGAGAAACCATGTCTCGATGAACCGAAAGAAAGGAAGGAAGAAAGGAAGGAAGGAAGGAAGGAGGGAGGGAGGGAGGGAGGGAGGGAGGAAGGAAGGAAGGAAGGAAGGAAGGAAGAAAGGAAGGAAGGAAGGGACTTTAGTAGATTAGTAGACATTTCTCAAAAGAAAATATATATGGATGGCCAACAGATGATATATTTAAAAGCAAATAACTTCACTAGTCATCAGGGAAATGAAATCAAAACCACAATGAGATGTCACCTCAATCCAGTTAGGACGACAAATGGCAAAAAGAGAATGGGAGCCAAATACAAGCTGACAGCCATATACATTCTCATATCCAGCACTGAAAACTATGGAAGTTCCTTCAGAAGATTCCCTGAAAGCTATCTACACATCTTTGTGCTCCTGAGACGCTAGTTCCCTGGTGTGGGGCAGGCCGTGTTGACTAAAATGCAAGAGATAGAAACCACACTTATCAGTGAGCAGCATGGGAGAAGAACAAGCCCAGTGGGACCTCCTTTTGCTCAGTTTCAGTGCCACCTGCCGCTGGCTGTACTGCATGTGCTTCCTTGTGGCTAACAGCTGTCCCTGCCACAACTGGAGCGAGTTATAAGGAGCCCAGGAAGAAACATGTGGCCTCATGTACGATATCCTGCCCACTTCGTGTTACCATTCACAGGCTTCCCTTGCAGACACATCTGACTCCATGGTGTTATCAGGGACAGCAGTGTCATCAGTGCCCCAGAAATGCAGACAAGTGATTCTTCCTGAGGCATTTAATAGCAAGTATAGCACTGCCAACCCCTGCAGTCGGCACCCACTCCCTGAAAACACATCATCCACAGACTGGACACAATGCAGGGAGCAACCACTACCACACTGTTCCTGTGATCAAAATAAAGACTCTAAAAGGTACATTTTCAGATTTCAATTTGCAGTACAGCAAAACTTGGGAACGTGTTATGTTTTGAGGAATATAGCTAGTATACTTGGGTTTCCTAGATGGCACGGCAGTGAACGGATAACTTTCGAAATAAGACAGATTATCTTAAGAGACGGTCCACAAATGGGGCTTAAAGGTGAAGTGGTTGCACAAAGTGGCTGGGTGGGGTGGTAATTAAATGACTTCTACCCACACGGAATTTACAAAGCCAATAGGAAAGAGATGTGCCCATGACTGGTTAGGTTAGACAGAATGGAGCTTGGCCAGGGATACCACAGAGTCCAGGCAGAAGGACGCAGGTGGGCAGACACTGACTGGATGAAGGAAACTGTCACAGACACCCAGCATTCCATTTTCCCATCTGTTGAAAACGATGCAAAATGTGCTCTGGAGGCCTAAAGGCCTCACCTTTGAGGTCAGAATCAAGGCTGTAGCCTTGGGCTGTGTGTTACCTCAGCACAACCCCTAAAAGTCATCATATGATTACTTACTTTATGCTATTTTATTTCTCCTCAAATATCTGTCTTTTTAAGTTTTTTAAACAGAAAATTACAAGTAGTTAGATATAGAAACTAAACCGTGTTCATATAATTCAGTCTATTAAAAAAAAAGACATTGGGAGAGTCAAACACAGAAAAGAAAATAGAATTCTTACCAGAGCAGCACCGTGACGATAGTCAGGACCTACTCAGACACGGGAGAAACACAGCCTGAGTGGATCACTGTGATCGTAGTCAAGACCTACTCAGACACGGGAGAAACACGGCCTGAGTGGAGCACTGTGATTGTAGTCAGGACCTACTCAGACACGGGAGAAACACGGCCTGAGTGGAGCACTGTGATTGTAGTCAGGACCTACTCAGACACGGGAGAAACACAGCCTGAGTACAGGCTCTCACATGCTGCACCAGGCTAAGGCTGAGGCTCGGCCCCCAGGAGCTTCCCACTCTCTGAAGCTCAAATAAATAACATAGACAGAGATGAGAGACAGTGACAGATATAGATAACTGACAGGAGATGAGGAGTGAGTCATATGATAGATGGACATGCACAGGACAGATGTGGCCAATATGGACAGACAGACGGTAGTTAGATGGTAACAGAAGTTAGATGGACAGATATAAACAGAGCCTGAAGCTCTTTGTCCTGGCTACAACTTAGAACCAATATGACACTTTGAAAACAGAAGTCAGCCCCGGCTGCAGAGGAGGAGGAAGTGGTGTGGATGATCCTGCCACGTCATTTTTGAAAATGACATCAATACTTTAATTTGCAGCCTGGAGTTGAAAATCAAACTCTAAGAAAATACATAACATTAAAATATGTATGACCAGAAAAGGCTTGGTCCCGGTGACACCTGTCAAGTGTTAGAAGCATTCTAAACGGAGGAGCTGAGCAGGCAAAGCCTGGACTGTCAAAGGGTGGCCGCCAAGAGCAGGGTGTATACTCCACGTCTCTCTACAGTGCACAGCAAACTGTTCTCAAGCTGCTGCTGAGTTCAAGAGCTAGTGCCGGTTGTGGTGGCACATGCAGGTAGGATTTGCTGAAGGAGGCAGAGGCAGGAGGACCACAAGCTCAAGAGCTAGCAGGCTGGTTGAGTGCTAGGTAAAAAGCCCCACCTCTCGCGCAGTTCACTAGTCACTAGCCCCAAATGACCATCTTGTGGTTGTGGTGCGCATCCCTCACCACGGAGGACAGCAAAGCATTCCTTGGCTTCATCCTGTACTTCAACAGAGACACTTTCCTCACCTGAACAGCAGTGCTGCTGGGCAATCACAGTGTAATGAGGATCCAGCTTGAGGATTTAAACAAAAACTGGTGTCTCATAAAAGCTTGCTCCAGTTCATTTAGACTTTGATGGTGTATAAGAAACAGAAATGGGGTCAGCAAGACGGTGCAGTGAATCAAGGCACTTGCTGCCAAGACTGACAACTTAAGTCTGATGCCCAGAACCTACACAGTGGAAGGAGAGAATTGGCTCTTGTAACTGCCTTCCATATATGTGCTATGGCACGCACACTTGCACATACTTGGGTGTACATGTACACACGCACACACACACACACACACACACACACACACACCACAGATGCAAACAGATGCAAAAGTAGTTTTAATTACAATAGAAGAGATTTATTTCTCATTCCTGAACATGTGACATTCAAGTTGAATGCAGGCAAACTTCGTATCTGGTGAAGGCTGTCCTCACATCCTCAGAGTCGAACTAATGACGCCCATATCTACATGGCGTGGGGCCAGCTATTGGTGCATTGTATACCTACCTGGTGCCACACCCTTAAAGAAAATTGACTCTCCCTCCCCTAGCAGCCGTCCCCTGTCGACAGCGCCTCAGCCAGGAGTCAGGGCTTATGAGTACCTCCACTCTCAATGCTCAAATGTTTAGTGGTTTGATGTTGTGGAAGTGTGGCGGTGACCTCTGAGTCCAGGGGTGCAGTGGTTATGCCATGTCCCGGTCCACTCCAACCTCTGGCTCTTAAAATCTTTCTGCCCTTTTCTGTAATGTCCCTGAGCTTGGGGGAAGGAGGTGTGATGCAGATGTCCCATTTACAGGTGAGTAAGGATTGAAGCTTTTCTAAAGAGACATTTATGCTCCCCCTTCAGCTGTCCAGACTGCTGAGACAATGACCCTCAAGGAACTGGCATTTCATGCTGGGAGAAGGCTAAGCGAGCAGCCTGATGCCAGCCAGAGGAGGAACTTGTCTCCCAGAAGAGATTTCACAAAGTTTTGGCCACTTGTCAAACCACCACTTGCAGGAGATTGGGAGCTGAGACAATGATGGGCCAGTGATGGGTAAACCCACTGCTTACATATGTGTGTGTGTTCACATATGTATATATGTACGTATCTATATACATCTTACTATGTAAGTCTCATGTCAGGACCACAAAGAGGGATTTGGGAGGTCAACGAACCTCCTTATTGGTTCCTTTTCGTGATGTGGCACCTCTGGATAAATTCCCTTTTCATTATCATGTTTAATTGACCTACCGGAGACAGGTGGCCGAGTCTGCTTGTTAGGGCTGCCAGGGCTCAGGTTCTGACCTAACAACACTGGAAGCAAGCACAGGTCAACAAAAAGTGAAAGTTCTTTTTGGAAGTTCCTTTGAGGGACTTCTCGGGGACCTAAGGCCTGTTTCTGCTAAAATGTGCTGGCCTGTGTGCTTGTCTCCCCATCCTCACAGCTTTCCTCCTGGAAGAAGCAACACACAGATGAGAGCCTGCTCGCTCTCCTTAGAGCCCCATGTCAGCACACGGCCACTGGTAGCACGTCTCTCCAAATCCGTGTTCATTGTGACTCAGTGCATCTCAGCTGCCTTTGCACACCCAGTAGTGCTGGAACAGATTCCCCCCACCCCCGTCAAAAAAAAGTAAAAAGGGTGTGCTAAGAGGTGGCATTTCATCACATGATTTTGATGCATATTTAAAAAATTAAAAATAAAAATGATTTCTCCTCTTGATCAATGTGGAGAATCCTCTCTTTGAATCTATGTATGATTGCATTGTTGTGAGAGTTTGCCAGCCTACTGCTTCTTGTGTTTGGAATCAATCACCTAGGCATGAACTGAGGTGGAGGCTGGCCAGAGCTCAGGCTGCTGCTGCTGCCCCCATGTGACTGTCAGGCCATACTGCATGCTGCTTCTACAAGGGCATTCGTCGGCTGCTGCTGGTTTGTCTGTCAGCTGGTTTCTTCCTTGTGAACACACTTGAATACCAAAGGGGGAACTTCTGCGTGTGGAGCTACGACTAAGCTTCCCCTTATGATAAGCTCACTGAGGCCCAGGGACAGATGTGCCTTGAGTCATCAGTGTGCTGAGATCACCCAGGCTAAAGTATTGGAGAGACAGCACCTGTAGACCTGTGCCCACAGAAGCTGGTGTGAGGGGAAGGACTGTACCAGGACCTTCGCTCCATCTTCCCAGGACATCAGTGATACCATGCAGCTGGCGGGGTGGAAGGAATTGGGATTGGAAGGGGAAAGAGGTACAGAGATTGCTTCCCTGAGACTGGCCTGACCAAACAGCAGAGCCCCAGCCCCACCAAAAGGCCTGTGCTTCAGACAAGTACCTGCTCCCTGAGGCAGCGCTCGCCTTAGGGTGCTAAGCAGGATGCTGAAAAGCAAAGGTCTCACAAACCAACAGCCTGAACCCTAGATGTCATGGGAAGAATCTGAAGCAAGTCCCAGTCAGACCTGACAAGACTTCAATAGAGCCCCTCCCCCACCACGGAAGCTTAGCAAGGAGAAAGGCACAACTGTGCTGGGAGGAAGGGCAATGATTTCAGCATGAGAAGAGCGATGCTGTAAACCTCAGGAAAATCACACTAAGAACTTCTAAGGGCTGTGAGAGATATATCAACATAGCACACAAATTGTGTGGAATTATGATTAACACAACTTACTCAAGGGGAAAAAAAGGAAAATAAATATATTACACCAATTCTGGAAAGTTCTTTTATTCTTACCCCTTCCTTAGCACTTAGTGTTCCCTCAGGCTCCTTGGTGCCCTCTCGTGGCCTGCTTTCTCCGCTATCAACTGCTCCAGCAGCCTCCCAGGCTACCTGTGCTAATCTGTTCTAGCATCACCATGACCAAAACACTACACAGAAACCAGGGGTAGAACAGCTGAAGAGGAGGAGAGATTTATTTTTTGTCATCATTTCTGAGGGCTCAGGCCATGGTGCTGGGGAGAGTGGTGTGACTCAGTAGATCGGGTCCCATCATGGAGGGACAGGAAGCAGAAAGAAGGAAATGTTGACCCTCATCTGCTTCTAGAGCCTCAACCCTGGGGAAAACATGGCCCATATTCCACAGTAAGTCCTCCCCTCCGATAATCCTCTCTGAACTGTACCCACAAACACAACCAGAGGTGACTCTCAATCCTGTTCATAGTGAGGATTAAACATGGCAAAGCCCTCCCAGGTTGAGTCGACCTCATGCTTGGGTCTGCTAGTCCCTCAAAGTCACCTTCCCAGACTCTAAAGAAGGACCATCCTATTTACAGCGAGGGGAGACTTTCTGATAGAGAACCACAGGCTAGCACCATTATCCTCTATCCTTCACTGTCCCTGTCATTGGAGGTCAAGAGAGGCCACTGCAGAGGTGCAGGGGGGAAACACACCGTGGGCTGTGTTCCCTAGAGAGGAGAATGGGGCAAAGAGCTTGGCTTGCTTTCCTTTCTTCGTGATCATGCATTTCTGTATAACTCACAGAGTATTCAGCAGTGAAGCTTGGAAAGAAAATATTCTGTGAGACTGTGGGAGTGGAAGCCACACAGATTAAGTGACAGGGAAAGGCACACTATCCAGGAGCAACACCAGGCAAGGAACAGTCTCTCCACCCTGTTTGCTCTCAGCACCTGACTCTGGTCACACATAATGTGCTACCTCGAAGGCAGGACCTCAGATACACACAGCCTCCCAGAGGCCCACAGAGCCACTAGAGTACTGGCCCTCCTTCTCGTTATGCTTTTTCTGTCCATCAGACCTTCTCTGTGATACAAGTCAGCCGGAACAGCCCCAAAGGACAAAAGTAAGTAAATAAACCTCATACACTACTATGCTTGGGTCACATAACTCAAAAGTCATCACAACAACCAGGAAGCCATCCAGGTCCAGCCAAGAGCCATGCAAAAGATGAATAACTGTCAATAGCTGCAGTTATCTGAGAGTCACAGACACTGAGATATGGATAAAATCCAGAAAAAGAGGAGTACTGATTCTTACTTTAAGAAAGAAACCTATAAACAGCATCCTGAGTCATGAATTTTATGAAGCCGCAGAGAGGGGATTCCAGTTCTTTGTTTAACATAGATTGGCTACACACACACTTACTCAGTGGCACTGTGCCAAGCACATAAACATGCCCTCCATCACACATCCTCCTTTCCTGCCAAGCAGTGGCCACCACTGTCTCCCTCCATCTCTGCAGTCACCCACTGCTTCCTGTGATTCAGTGACCAGCATGACAGAGGATAAAGACTCAGTGCCACCTTGTGGAGAGAAATCAGACAACTACAAAAGCATCTGTCTGGGTCAGCATGCCATGCTACATGTGCATGTACCTGTGCATGCCTGCATATGTGTCTTGTTGTGCATCTACTTGTGTATCACATGTACAAGTACATACTGAGATCAGTCGGAACAGCCTTAGAGCTAAGCTTCTACAGATGGGATGAACTAATCTGAACTATTCTGTCATTTCATGATAAACAAGTGGGCTTTGAGTCAACACAATGAAAAGGGAAGCAAAGCTTGATAGGTTGCTGGGGGTAGTTACAGACACTGAGAGAGAAAGAGCATCCAGTTGTGTTGTACTTGGGAAATAAGTGTATATCCCCATGGGTGCAGATGCAGGCAGCAAAGTTTTCCAGCCACCTTCTGGGCCCCAAACACTCCAGTCCTGACTGGGAAAGTGCAGAAAATGCTCAAGATATGCTGCATGCATTCCCTACAGATGGACTAGCAAGACACAGGGAGTTTTCCCAGGAGCTCACCCTCAGACTCTCCTGAGTGGCTTTGACGTGTGTGTATTCCAACTCACAAACTGGAACTTGAACCGAACGGCAATGGTATTAGGAGATGGTGCCTCTGGGGAGGACAAGTCCTCCTGAATGGATTAGTGCTGCTGTAGGCTGTAGAAGGAGGAAGGGAGCATGTTAGCACCCTCTGTCTGTCCTTTGCCTTCTGCCAAGTAAAGACATGGCTGCATGGTGCCATCTTGCAGGCAGAACTTTGGACTTCTAGCCTCTCCAACCAGTTCCTGGCATTTACAGATTGTTAAAGCCGCACCAATGTGTTGATGCCTCTCTTACTGCTCCATATTCAAGAAAGTTTATTCACTTGTGTTATTTCTATATGAAGATGGTTTTCATGAGAAAGCACACTGTAAAATATAAAATATGTCTGACTCAATTCTATGAGTACCATTTAAATCACACCAAAAGCTGGTGTTAAAGAAAACTTTAAAAACAGAAGGATGGTGGAGGTCAGCTCCAAAGTGAGCAGTTGCTTTTGTTTTGTTATGTTTCTTTATTTTAGATATATGTTCATTATTTTATGCATAGCTAAGAAAATATTCTAATTATTAAAGTACATTTTCAGGACAGGCTGTTTAAAATCCAGTAATATAATTGTGACAGTATTTTTAAATTGTTCCAAAAATAGCTGAAATTCTTAGTCGAGCTTTCTGGACATCACTCAGTATTTCCTTTGAAGTTCAGTATACACTAAAAGTTCATTGTTTCCATTAAAAATAGTGATTTATTTCCTGAGAATACCAAAGTACCGTTCTTCTAAAACAAATTCTGTACAGAATATACATATCCTATGTACACAAATCACATCAACACAGAGTCAAGGGGTCCATCTTGTAATCAAGTCTTAGGTACTCATCCTCCTCCTGACATGAGTCTTCACTTCTGAAGAAGCACATGCAGCTGGCTGTGCTCATCCGCCGCTGGGGTGGTCCACCGCCTCTTTAGGTACTGGATGTCGACTGTGCCAGAGGCCCTAGCCAACACCAGGGCCATAAAGCTCCCACTGACCTTCTCGGGATCACCCATGATGGTCATGGCCACAAGCCTACAGGTGAGAAATAACATGAATTAGGAAGTCAGTACACAAGAGTGTGACTTCTTGCTACACGAGTCTCTCCAAATATCTGTATTCAAGGGAAGTGTGGAATAGAAGAAAAACTAAAAAATGTTAAGACAAAATACTACAACAGAAATAAATACATGAAAATTTCTGCATCTCAGGGATCTGCTGATGGGCAGATCCAGGAAGACACCTCAAAGGATGTATATCTGCAGACACTTCCCCACCCACAGAAGTGACATTCCCCACCTGATGGCCTCCCTACCTTCAGGTCAGAGTGCCTCGGCAGGTCCTGCAATCACACAGGCAGTGAGAGGATCCCCAGGATGGGGTTTCTCAGTATCTCAGGCCACCAATCTCAACCATAGTTGAATAACTGCCGAGGTCCACAATCTGTTCTCAGTTGAGGCCTGTCCCCGAGCCCCGACCCTCTACAGCAACAAGCTCTTTGTGAGCAGCACCGACCCCATCATGTGCTCCAGGGAGAAGTCTGGGCCTTCTTCAAGCCTGTGTGCCCTCTCCATGCCACTGTCCCTACCGTGCTGAGGATATGTGTCCAGGTCCACCCCTACCTCCTCCAGCAGTGAGTCTCAGAAATGCAATCTGAAGGGAACCTTGTCCCCACACAGACCTTCCTATTGCCAGTAGAAAGTGCCAGGTCCTTCTGCCACGGTCTCCCTGGAACTCCTCTTGGAAACTACAGATGTAAAATGTATTCCTATGTGAACCTAGGCTGGAGCAATCGCCTTTTCAGGGCCTCACTATGACGCACAGACTGCTCTCTAATCCCGAGTTTAGTGATCCTCCTTCCACTTCAGTCTTCCATGCACTGGGATGACGGGCAGGAGCCACTGTGCTCAGATCTTGATATATTTTCTGTTTCCTTTTCTTATAAGACATGGTCAGGCGATGTAGCCCAGTTTAGTTAGGAAATCCCCCACGAGCCCGTCTAGCCTCAAACTTGTAAACCACCTGTTTCAGGTTTTCAAGTGCTAGGACGGCACACACACCACTGTAGCCAGTGCTCTTGATAGATACTTAATTAGCACAATACCAATCTACCGACCACTTTGTCAGAGCTTCTTTTGTCAATATATCCATTACATTCTATCAGAATGTTACCTGCTTTTGGTTGTTTTTATTCTCTCTCCTTTCCAAAAAGCAATGTAATTTATTCCTCAGTTGTCCTAAACTTCAGCTGAACTAACCAACAAAGGAGGGAAGAAAGGACAAGGGAAGAAATATGGGGAAGGACAGCTAAAGCTGTCCATTTACGGAGTCACAGTAACATAAAACCCTAGTACAGTAGAAACTTCTAAAAACATACATGTGTGAAAAAAATATAAATTGCAATCACCAAATAAAGGAGGAAACAAAGCCCTAACCAGACATCTCTTCTCACCAAATTAAACCTCCAGTGCCAGGAATGGGTTACATCTAATTGAGCTGTTGGCCAAAGGAACCCCATGAAAACCCCCAAACAATCCAGGCTATTGCTAAAGCTATTGGTTGCTCTCCATAAACTGACAGCAAGGCCCTACTGCTAAAGACAACAGTTACATAACTCACTAAACATAGAAAAGTCAAGCTGATACTCACCTAGAGCCTTTTAATGTTCACGGTATTGGAAGGTACTCTGCACACTACCAGAGGAGGAATGTAAACATCAACTACATTCCTTGTGGTCTACCAGCTACATACCTTGTGGTCTATAATGGTAACCTGCCTGAAAGATTCACTGGTGCAATAGTGGCACAAAAGTTGTAGGAGTAACCAACCACTATATGACTGGAATTAAGACTCACTCTGTGAAAGGGAACCTATCCCTGACACTGCCCAAGGGGCCAAGAACCTGAAACTAGATAGGCCAGATATTAGGGAAAAGCCAAATACTACTGTTCTGCTAAAGGAATGTAGCAATTAAAAATTCTAAAGACATTCTGCTACATCTATAGATCAGTGTATTGCTCAGCCCTAATCAGAGAAGCTTCCTTCTGCAGTATATGGGAACAAATACAGAGACTCATGATTGGACAATGTGTAAAGAGTAAGAAACTTTGGAACACTCAGTCCTAAATGGATGTCTCCATCAAATCCCTCCCCTCAGGGCTCAGAGAAGCCTGGGGAAGAAGAGGCAAAAAAGTTGGAAGAGTCGGTAGGTATGGTGGACACCAAGGAAACAAGGCCTTTAGGGCACAACACGACTGAAACACATATGAACTACAGAGACGGTGGCAGTATGCACAAGACCTACTCAGGTCTAAGCCAGGTAAGTTCCAGTGCTAAAAGAGGAAGCAGACACAAGGCCCCAACCTAAGCCAGAATCTATCTCCAGTTGATAACCACTCACAATGGGAAAATTAGTTTTCTCCAGCAGAGTTGTACTGAGCACACAAGTCCCATGCCCAGCAGTAGACAGTCAACACAAAGCAAGCTCAATGGTATTTTTCAAGTTTTCGTCTCACAATGCTTCGTCTAGACTTTTTTTTAATCTTATCAATCTTTGGCTTACACATTATGTCTTACGGATTTTCTGTATGTGTGAACGTTTCTTGTGCTTTTTCCGTTTGTTTGTTTTGTCCTGTTTTGGTTTGTTTCTATCTTACTGTTTATTATTATTACTATTATCATTATTATTATTGCCTTTTGTATTCTAATGAGAGAGAAAAAAGAAAGAGTGTGAATTTGGGTGAATCCAGAAATTTGTAAAATTTCGGAGGAGCTGGGGGAAGTAAAATTGTAATCAGAATAGATTGCATAAAAAAATCTATTTTTAATAAAAAATAAAATAAAAACCCCAAGGCCCTGGCATATACACATATACAAACAATATATATTTATAAAATTCAAAAAACAAAATATAGAGTAAACAAATTGGGATCAGGAGAGAACCCTTCCAAATGAAATCTTCTGTAAATACTGCTACTTTGAAATAAAGGAACAAATGCAGAGAAGTATTTCAAAGCACTGGGACAGCAAGATGGCTCAGCCAGTAAAGGCACTTGCTACCAAGTCCGAAAACCTAAATTATTCCTGGATCTTACATGGTGAAAGGAAAGAACCAAGTTGTCCTCTGAACGCCACATGAGCAAATAGCATATACGCTTGTATGTACACATACACACAAATAAATAAATATAAACAAACAAATGTTTTAAAACGTTTTTAAACAAAGTAGTATCGGTGGCAATTCATGTCAGCAGGGTTCTTTCACATGCAGGTGAAAAGGCTGCCCGGGGACTGGTGTGACTCAGGGGCAGAGAGCTGGAGGGCCTGACAAGAACAGAGACTCCACGACTCACGTCTCGTATGTTCTGTCCTCTGAGAAACTAGGAGTAACTTGTAGACCCCTCAAACCTATGCTGAATCTGCACGACACTCCCAGAAAAGGTTTCTTCCTGAATGATAATGCTGGGAGACTATTCCACTACTCTCCTATCCACCGTGCTTTCTGAGGCTAAATATAAGACAACTGCACTGTAAAGAGTTTCCCAGCACTGCCTACGTGAGCACTAGGAGTGAGGCTGACGGAGAGTGGAACAGGGTGACCATCACGTCAGGAACAACAGGGTACAGGATGCGGGAGTCGGCAGCAAAGCGGCTGCACATCTGAGAAGGGCACATAGGAGCTCTGTGCATCGCTTTATTTGGCTTCTAACTAAAATTACCTTTTGTGGAAGGACGCTTAAAAGAAATCCCACACTAGCTCAGAATTGAGAAACAGATGGATATTTATTTAGGGGTAGACTCACAAATCAGAATCCTCTGCTTGAATGGAGAACAGAAACCGAATCCAGCAACCAGAAAGAGCGGCCAGCTGCAAGCTTTACATCAGCATACATAGTATAAGAGGCCACACCCCAGTGGGCGGGAAACCACTGGCTGCAAGACTTCCTACAGCAATCTTTAAAAAGCATTTTTGACCATATAATATATAAATGTAGTATTAAATTTAAACTTAAACTCTTATTTAAGACAGACCAGACCGAGTGCAGAGAGTCTGCGTCATGTTCACTCATAAATGGGCATCCTTATGACACAGAAGATTTTATTCAAATTTGAGCAACTCAGCTGTCTTAGCGAGGGTTTTATTGCTGTGAAGAGACACCATGACTGCAGCAACTCTTACACATTTAATTGGGGCTGGTTTAAAGAGGTTCAGAGGTTCAGTCCATTGTCATCATGATGGAACACATGGCAGTACACAGGCAGACATGGTGCTAGGGAAGGAGCTGAGGTTTCTATAACTTGACCCTGTTCTGTGTCATACTGGCTTTAGCTTGAACATATGAGATCTCAAAGCCTGCCTCCACAGTGACACACTTCCTCCAACAGGGCCACTTCTAATCCAACAAGGCCATACCTTCTAATAGCACCAATCCTTCTGGACCAGGCATTCAAGCACATGAGACTGTGGGGGACATGCCTATTCAAACCACCACCACACACACACACACAAAGAGGAAAAAAAGAAAAAGAAAAAGAAAAAGAAAAAGAAAAAGAAAAAGAAAAAGAAAAAGAAAAAGAAAGACCAGGGATAAGGGTGATGGGCCTTGTACTCACCTGTCTGGAGAGATGGGCTGTTGAGCCACAGGACCCAAGTCATTCTGAAGAAGGTCCCAGATATAGATCCTGGATGCATCGTCCTGGACCAGGAACACAGCAGGCCTGGTCGGGGACCACTGCAGGCTAATGACAGAGCGGCCACTGGTGCTGCTGTCCCACTGCATGAAAGGCCTCTCGGACGTCAGCTGGTGCAATCTGATGCTTCCATCTGAGCAGCCAGCCTGCAATTGTGGTACAGAAACCCTATTTTTCTTTCTTTTTAAATTAAATCTCAATAGCCAGGAAATTTTCTCAGAGCGTTATAAGGCTTGCTCTGTTTGTAAAATACCATTTTGG
Organism: Myodes glareolus; assembly: GCF_982192425.1. Classification (NCBI taxonomy): domain Eukaryota; kingdom Metazoa; phylum Chordata; class Mammalia; order Rodentia; family Cricetidae; genus Myodes; species Myodes glareolus. The sequence continues at coordinate 5,788,675 of NC_142036.1, read as the reverse complement.
CTTGCTTTTGTTTTCTGAATAAAAAGACATGAAACCTATCCTACAGAAAGCTGGCACAGCCATCACTGCAGCACAGGATGCTGGGGCGAGCTCCACAGGAAGAACGTCACCTTTAGGCAGCTCTATTCATGCTGACAGTATGGCTGTGTGTTCCCTTTGGATTGAAATTTTCATAAAACAAAACTTGGCTGGTTTAGTGAAAGACCAAATTATTAGCCTATAAAGAGAGGATTAATTCTTCCTTACTCTTTAATCCTTTCTCATACTCAAAAAAAGAAGTACTTGCATAAAATTTTAAAAAATTGTGTGTGTGTGTGTGTGTGTGTGTGCGTATTCAACTCAAATGTCAACAAGAGAAATCAAATCCTAAGACAATACATATAGAAACACATTTAAACCCTAATTTCAGATAAGTAACACAATCATATGGGATACAGGGGCAAGAACTAAGCCAAATAATCTCTGAGCACCATGTCTGAGTGTGCAACTTCTGACTCGAATACACAAAGTCTTGAGTACTGAAAACTGGCTTCTCTTCAAGAGGTCTTAAAGGCTCAGTATGTTCTGGGATTGCACGTTTAGCCAGGCAGATGGTAAACCACTGCTGCAGTCTGAATGAAGTTTGTCCCCACTGATTCCTGTGCTAGAGACTTAAGCCCTCGGAGTAACAGTGCTGAGAGTCAGTGTGACATTTAAGAACACAATCCAGCAGGAGGTAATTAGGTGAGTGGCCCGTGGCTCTCATAAGTGACAGATGACTGTTCTGTTGGAGAGGGTTAACACTCAGGACTGGATTACTTACCATGAGAGCTGGTTGACGATAGGTATCTTCCTGTTAAATTCTAAATACTTTGCAACTGAACAAAGTATTTCTTAAGAGAGTTAAATTTCTGAGTCAATTTGATTTATTTTTCTGTTAATAATATCCCATGTCTCCTTTTTAGATCACTGAAGTCCAATAAATGACAGAAATTTGCAGACTACTACGAGACCAACACTTTCTAAATCGTTCCACCAGACTACAGTATTATGAGGTCCCAACAGGCAAAAGACATCAAAGAAAAGTAATTTTCTCACCAAGAATACGGTTTCTTCAAATGGTGAAAAATCGATCACATTAACTTTTATTGGTCTGATACCATGTTGCTGAGGTCTGAACACCTTGGGAGATACTCTCCAATCTTGTCTGGTACTGTGGCTTATAAGTCCCTAATTATTAAAGAATACCAAGAATAGCCAAAGAAAAGTATTAGAAGTAAGACTGGACAAAACTGTATTCATGAAATAATTCAGACATTATAACAAAGGCAAACAGTAAGTTTATCTGGTATAAAGACATCTATCAGGTAAGGCTAAGTGGAAAGGATGAAATGTAAAACACTACTAACCATGTCGGTGCCAACAACAAAGTGATTAGGATCCGAAGGCAGAAATTTGACACTTAGTGTTTGTGTGGACCCCCAGAATTCACTATCTTTATGGGAAAGACTGTAAAATAAACAGCAGAGATGAACACATGGCTTTTGTGAAACGTGGATGATGGCAATACCTTACACTCCCTTAGCACTGCCCATATCATCCAGTGAGGAACAGGTTTACCACACTTCTTCCATGATTTCAGCTACTACTCTGCTTCCTATTTCCTTTTCAAGTATTACATGCTTGATCATTTCTGCAGACCCATCATTCTGTTTCCTGATTCTTTTATCAACTATGTTGAATCTATTATTGAACCACTCACTGGTTGAAATTTGGAAATTACAGCACTGCTTTGAAAAGTGTACAAAAGTACAACTGCCAGCAGGTCTGATGCCGAGAGACAAGGTGATTAGTAGTTGACTGATGAATCCACTTGATGACAGCTCCTACTGTGCTTCCTCGTGCTTCTGGTTCCTATAGAGTCTGTGAACTCATCTTTTGCAGAAGGCTTGTGGAAATTCCACAACTCCCAGCTTCATACCAGGCAGCTGTTCTTGGATCTCAAGGTTCCACTGAGGCTTGCAAGTTCCCATACACATCTAGCTTGAGGCTTCAAGTTCTTCCAAGTACCCATTTTCCCTTAACTGGGAGTGAAACTTTATTTTCCTCACACTAAAGGGGCAGTGAATTCCAGAGTACTGTGCAGGGGTCTCAATTCTAACTCAGGCAAGCCCCGTGTGTCTATGATTTCACAAGGCTTGAGTCACAGGCTTATAGGAAAGGCCTGAGAACCTGGTCTACTGGTTGTCAGCATTAGTTCAAAACCTTATTATCTAACTTAACTACCCTTTTGGTTCCTAGCAGTAAGAGATTTTCTTTTCTTAAAACAAAACAAAGCAAAACAAAACAAACAAAAAACAGCTATATTTGGAGCTGGAGAAATGGCTCGGCAATTAAGAGCATTTGCTGCTCTTAAAGAGCTGGATTCTGTTCCCAAAACTCATATAGCAGCTCACATCTGTCAGTAACTCTAGCCCTAGAAGATCTGATGCTCTCTTCTCGCCTCTGATAGACCCAGATATACATGTGGTGCACATATATCTAGGCAGGCAAGACACTTACACACATGACATACAAACATCTCCCCTGGTAGCTGCACTACCCAGTAGTCAAACCAACTGAGGCTCCTCCCTCTCACGGCTTCCATCAACTGACCACCAGATTTCCAATCCTATTCTTGAACTCACATCAGTTCTCCACAGCTATGCTGGTTTTCATACAGGTCACTATATTGGCCTCCTAACTGGTCTCTTTGACTCCAGTTTCTGCAGCTTCAAACTCAAATTTTCCCAAGTTGATCATCCTACATCTCAAAAATGACATTCCACTTCTTTAGAATAAGACCCTGACACCTCCAGGACACTGTCTAGACTGCCAGCACAGCAGCAGGCACATCAAGCTCAGCCACCAGCTCACCCCATCTCTCTCACCTGCAAACTCGCTGATATGTCTACATACAGGCACCTTTGCCTTAGAGCCAGAACATGCTCCTTTGCCAAACTTCTGAGGATCAATCCAGTATCATGTCCTCATCAGTGTTCTATTGCTGTGAGAAGACACCATGGCCAAGGTGTCTTATAAAAGGAAAAGTGTAATTGGGGGCTGGCTGACAGTTTAAAAGGGTAGTGCATGGTCACAGCAGGAAGCAGGCAGGCACGATACTGGAGCTGGAGTTGAGATCTTTACATCCTGATCCACAGAGAGCAGGCAGAGGAGACACTGGGTCTGGCATTGGCTTTTGTGATCTCAGAGCCCATCCCCAGTGACACACTTGCTCCAACAAGGCCACAGCTTCTAATCCTTCTTAAACAGCTCTCTTCCTTGGTATAAAAGCTTTCAAGTATATGAGCCTATAGGGACCATTCTTACTCAAAGAACCACATAACACTTTTACCAAAAGCTCCCATCTCAGTCTGGGCACAACCCTTCCCCCCCTCAAGCTCCTACATGCTTATGCTCATACTAACACATCATACTCTTATAACTCTTATAACCATGCCAACAAGGAATATTCTGCTTCACTGGTATGCTTGCTGAGATCAATGAAGGCAAGATGGCTGCTACACCAAGGGTGACATATTTCCAGGACATCCACAGTCCACAGGTGGCAGAAAAGGGACAAAGACCTGGTACATCAGTCTGGCCAGACACCCCAGTTTACTCAAGGTAGGGGAGGCTACAGAGTTAGGGCTCTCCTTATAATACAGTCTGTCTGTACCCCTCCTTTCCCACAGATTCTTGCAAAAATACAGGTATGAACATATGGCATCAAATACATGAACTACTTCCCTTTGGAGAGTATATAGCTAAGTCCTCTAAGAATATACAGTTAAATCCTGGAAGAAATTACGGTTTAAAATAAATATAATGCATGGTGAGAGGTGCGAGCATCTCAGCAAAGAGCAGAGTCTCTCAGAGCTCAGCAGAGGTGGCGGCATGGGGAGGAGGGATGGCCTGAAGAGCCCTGCAGCACATCTGGGGAGGAGGGATGGCCTGAAGAGCCCTGCAGCACATCTGGGGAGGAGGGACGGCCTGAAGAGCCCTGCAGCACATCTGATGACTCCAACTATCTCTTTCCATAATTGTATTCCAGTCAAGTAAGTTGATTTGAATGACTGTGTTCACTGTGTTCTGTGTGAGGAATAGGACACAGACTCAAAGATGTTTCACGGATAATTCACATACGAACAGCCTCACTGAGTAAATGGCAGAAATAAATGTCTTTGGGAACCGATAAGGACATGGAACACTAACACTGAACATTCATTAAGAATCTGTACTTCACAGTAAGTTCTATGAGTAAAAGCAGAAATAATGCTGTTTTTTTTTCTTTTTGTATTTTTTTAATGTTTGCTGTTTTGTGGTTTTTCTGTTTGTTTATTTATTTATTTATTTATTTATTTGAGACAGGTTCTTATATGTCCCTGCTGGTTGCAAACTCACTGTATTGTCAAGGATAGCCTTGATCTCTTTTTTGTTTTGTTTTGTTTTGTTTTTTTGTTGTTGTTTTGTTTTGTTTTTAACTTCTTTTGTTTTTTAAAAAACGATCTTTTCTCACTTTACACACCTACCTAGTTCCCACTCCCTCCCTTCCTCCCACTCCCTTCACCTTCCCCTCACCCCTCCCCCCATCCAGTCCTCAGAGAGGGTAGGGCTTCATGGGGAGTCAACAAAGTCTAGCACACTGCTTTGAGGCAGGACCAATCATATCTAGGCTGAGCAAGGTATCTCGCCAAAAAGAAAAGGCTTCAAAAAGCCAGTTAGCCTTGTACTCTTAATCTTCCTGCTTCTGTCTATCAAATTCTAGGATTACAGGTGTGTGCAATGCCTAGCTAAAAATGCAAATTTATAAATAAAAGTTATTTCAATGTTTTCAGTTCCTAAAACTTGATCAAGTTTAACTAACTTTAAGTCTAAATTAAATTCAGATGAAAGACAGTCATATTTCACTTAATTTATAAGCTAAGAACATTTTATGAATACCTATTAGCCCTATATCTGAAAACTATATTTGTTACATTGACTGATAATTCATATAGCAAAAACTGAATATGAGAAAAATATGTCCTTATTGTGAAACAGAACATGCATTTAACAGGAAACAGAGTCCTTGTGGGATGAGGGGCTTGTTTAATCCCAGGGGACATCTCACCTGTTGCCCAGCTGGATAGCAGTACTGTGTACCAGTTTGACCCTCCCTCCAGGTATCAGACCTAGAATCAGACAAAACACAAACACGCACAACTCTTAATGCAAGTTAACCCCAAATCTACCTACAGTTGTCTAAATTCATTCTTCCTTATTTAAGTATCATAACCAGAAGGAATGTCAAAATATAAATACAAAAAGGACTCCCTCTAAATCTGGTGGTGGTGCCTGTGCCTTGCTGAAGAGGAGAGTCAAGAATTTATAGGTCATTATCAGAATCCCATGGGCTCATGATTCAGATATCCACACATTTTCAGACTGGTGAGAACAATTGGCATCATATGTATTGAATACTTAGTTCCAAATGCTGAACCCTGTGCTGTAAATATCCAAGGCAACTGCCATTCAAAGCCAACCAGAAACCCACCGAGTTTCCGGTTTGGTGAATGGCCACCAGGATTTTGAGCTCCTCCAGGCTCAGTTTCTGTTGATTAGAAACTCTAACTTTCACTCAAACACCATGGAACTACAGCTCCCAGGAGACCTGGCTTTGTTTTCCATTCCTTCCTTTGTTCTCCTCAAATATAGACCCTTCAGTTGTCTCTGCCAAATGTCTGCCTTAAAGCTATTCTCCCTTTTGTACATTACTGCAGAGCAAAGAATTAGAGATTTAATATAATGAAACCCAAATTATAGGCAAGACGCTATCCAGAACCTGGAGTGCAGCTGAATTAAAAGCATGTAGAAATATATTCCCCTCACTGCTAGGAAGGGCAATTGCAAGTGCACTGCATGACTGGTCTCCTACATTCACTGTACAACAGTACTGACGGCATCACAGAGGCGGCAGATCTGCGGATCAGGCCGCTGCCGCTGGGCTCAACCAGTCACGGTGAAAAGGATTCGAACAGCACTTCAACAAGAAGTGATCAGCACTTGTTTGGTGAAGACCCTGCCTCTGAATCTGAGAACCTGAACCTGAAGGAAGATCAGTGTCAATCCTGGATTTATTTTTTCCTGTTTTTTTTTTTTCCAGATCTATCTGGGGATACACCCTTGAAACAAATGAGACAAGCTGTCATTAGAAAATTAACAGCTGTAATTTCGGGAAAAAAAGCTGAGCTTAAGATGCAGACAAAATAGCCCCAAGATCCAACAGAACTGGATTGTCTGGGGCCTCTTAGAACTGAAAGCCATGCCAAGTGGCATGGAAAACGGCACACCTTGGGGATCCTGAACTGTTTCCCCATCTTTCCTGCTCCATATGGGACACTTTGGCACACATTGTTATCACCCATTCCAAGTGGCATGAGACGAGCCACATTTAGTGAACTCATGTGCACTGGGTAAATACAAATCCACAACTGAAGGAGGACTTAGGACATGGACATCTGAAGAATACTGGAAAAGAAGACAGTTGCCCTAAGTTATGACAGAGCAGAATGAATGCCAACTACGACAGAACTTACGACACCCACATTAGACGTCACTCAACCACTTTAGCTAATGAGATGGTCATACGACTCTGATGTTCATTTTCAGGTTGCTAATGACTTATTTTTCAAAGCACGTTGTGTTATCTTTAATCTCTATTCATTTTAGCAAACAATAATTAATTTTTACTTCAATAGTTACCTAAATCACTCATTGAACCAGAGATATCTGCCTTTGGTAATTCAACAACCACCTAAAGAACAGAATATTGAAAAAATGGATACTGATACATTTTAAAACTAAAAAACAATCTAAGCAAAGCATAGCTCTAATAAAATAACATTGCTTTATTAAAGCCTAAAATATAATTGTTTCATAAAAAGACTACTCATTTGCTTTAGAGCTAATGACTTAAATTTATTCATTCTTTTATCTCACTATTCTCCTCTCTCAGTAACCTCATTAGTAGCTCCCTTTACAAGTCCTAATTTATCCTTTAGGAGTGAGGCCTTCTTATGGTCTTCCTTATGCATTTCCAGGCCTTCTTATGGTCTTCCTTATGCATTTCCAGAGGCCAAAGGCCAGGCGTACAACTCCACACCCCTTGACAGAACAAAGGGTCTTACTGTTTTGTTCTGTTCTATTCCTGACCATTCCCCAAGTCAGGTGCCAGTCTCCTCCCAGCCGGTTTCTCTCAGCAGTAAGCATGGCCTGGCACTTCCTACTTACCCACACATTGAGAATACCACTCTCATCCAGGGAAGCGATGTGAAATGACAAGCCTGCCATTTCTAATGAAAGCAGAAACAAAAATGGAAGAAAGTAGCTTTAAATAAACGTAACGCTTTGCATAACTATTGCTTGAAAGATTTTATAGGTTGCAAGAGCTCTTGTACCTTCTTGAGTAGAAAAGGGTGAAAGCACCAAGCTCTGTTTCTTGTAAGCAGATGTAACAACCGGCTCTATGGCTTGAAGAGGACTTTGGTGGTTCACTGACGTGAGGACTCCATCTAGAAATTAAAGGCCCATAGTACCCACTGTAAGTCATATATTTTAGAAATAAAATTAGCATTATATGTTAAGAAATATGTGAATGCTTCTGAGTCTAAAGATCTGAATCTCTCCAAATACCTCTCACCTAAAGCCACAAGACTAATACTAATAAGTCACACATCAAGATTCATGATCATGAGTTTTCAGCATCTCTAGCAGAGACTACAACCTCAAAATGCTTCTAAGAGGAAAAACAAGAAATGAACACCAAGTCTTGTACCATTACAAAGCTGTTTCATCACTGAGGCAATAATACACATACAGGGCTAGGAAGGAGATCAACATACTCTAAGACCAAGAGTATTGTGAAGATGAGGAAATGAAGCAGGTACTCCAGAAAGAGAAGACATAATTCTAAGGCCAGAATCCTCCAGGATTTCCAGGCTGGGGAAAGAGGACCATTCAATAGAGCATTAGAGAAGTGCTGTTTATGGGCAACTTATAAGGAAAGAGAAGCATGGACTGAGAACACAGCAGTGCAAGTCAGTCAGAGCAGGAGACTTAAACAGGTACACAGTCACTACCAGGAAAAGGACTGCCACCCACAAATGAATAAAACATCTGGGAGTCAGAAATTCAAATTCCATATGCAGGTACCTCAGGAAGAAATTAAAACAAAGACATCAAAGAATCATCCGGTGTGACTATTCTCCTGCCCCACCCCATCCCTGAAGAAAGCACAAAGCATAAGGCAACTAGTCCGAGATGAATGAGATCTCTGCAGACCACTATGGTAAATGCACTTAAAACAACAAATTACATCCAACATCAAAACCCCACATAAAAACAGAAAAAAAGGAGAGGGCCGGTTGGATTGAACTTAAGACAAAGCTAGTGAATAGCACAATGAAGACACATTGCAGACCATGGGAAACACATGGATGTGAATGATCTCCATGTGACAGCCATTCCTCCTTTAGAAGCTCCAGCTTCACACTCCTGATTTCCGCTGATGATAGTGAGATGGCAAAGGAAACAAAAGAGCACTGTATTAGCATCCCATCATCCCTCCTACTCACCTGTGTAATCAACAACCATGGCTGGAAATACATGAAAGAATAATTGTCCTGCACTGAACATGTGCAGACTTTTCTTGTCATTGTTCCCTCAACATTGGGGCACAACAGCTACTCACACATCGTATATACAGCACTCTAGAGATAACAGCAAATACAAAGAGAACGTGCCTAAGTTAGAGCAAATGCTGTATCATCTTATATGAGGAGACATCTGAAGGGAGGGAGGCTTAGGAATACAGTGCCTTGAACACCATGCTGAATTACACTCACTATATTAGCAGTTAGAAAATACTATGGTTTGAAGGGATCTTTTGGGTTGTGTGATAGTTTTAATTGTCAGCTTACCACAATCTAGAATCACCTGTGAGTCTCAATGAGGACCATCTAGGTCAAGCTGGCCTGTGGGTATCCCTGTGAGTAGGCACCATTTCCTAGGCTGAGCACTAGACTTAGAAAAGGAGAGATTGAGCTGAGCTGTGGCACTTAGAATCCATTGATCCCTGCTTCTGACTGGGACACAATGTGAGCAGTTCCTACCACTGCAACTTCCCTGCCGTAATGGACTAAACCCTGGATTGTGAGCCAACTAAATACTTTCTCCTTTAAGGTGCTTTTATTGGGGTAGTTTACTAGGGAATCAGGAAAGAAAACTTAGAGCCTGAGTCATGTAATAAATTTTTATGTTCTTTACTGTTTGGAAAAAAAGGATACTTTTATAATAGCATCAAAATCCATATGGTATCTATCACTGTAAACAGTCTCCATAGCAACAGCATCTCCCCAAAAGGGCAAAAAATGGTTAGTAGAGATGTAAAAAATGGCTTGCGCTTTTTATGTGTAAAGCGCAGATATAAATACAGTACAGAGAGAGGAAACATTATCTGTGATGGTAAGAGTGTTTGGAGAGGGATAAAAATAAACCAATTTAAAAGTCTTACTTAGTTAAAAGAATGAAAAGAATCACAGGAGAAAATATTTGCCAAACCCTTACCTCACAAAAGTCTTTTATCAAAACATAAAACTCAACTACCAGAAAACAAGCAATTTCAAAACAGGTCAAAGACCTTAATGGGTACTTTACCAAAAGAGACACACAGATAGCATATGCGCATAAGAAAAGACAAAATTGTTCCAAGTGTCACAAGAGAAATGCAAGTCACACATGAGGAACCACTGAAACCAAGCAGAATGGGCCAAACGGGCGGCAGTGGCTGGCGAGGGTACAGAGCAGCAGGCCTCACTGTCTGTGGGAATGCGGATGGCAGAGCCACTCTGAAAGACGGTTGACAATTTTTCACTGAGCAATCCAGGAATCAAATTCTTCAAACTGCTTGCAACATGCAACCTGCAATCCCATCCCACGGAACAGCACCACCTACTGTTAAGTCTTCTCATCTCAACCATCTAGATAATCTCTCACAGACATGCCCAGAGGTTAACTTAATCTAGATAACCCAACACTTAATATGAGGGTTATCTCACAAGCAAGTCTAGATTCTGTGAACTGAAGCTATTTAACCAGATACTTGGTATTTACCCAGAGGAGGTGAAGCCTGGACACAAACAGCTGTGAAGCAGTGGTGGAGCTATTTGTGTATAGTTTACTGTTACCCAATCCAAAAATGGTTACTCTACTTTATTCCAAAGATAGAACTTTCTGGAAAAGGAACAAACTACAGAGACAACGACAAGTTCTGTGATGGCCAGAGCAGGAGGGATGCACAACAGAGAGGCCCTCGCTTGAGACATCGAACTGATAGGAACCACATGTGCAACAGAAGCTTTGAATGCAGTGAAGACGGCTATCAAGAATGGGAAGTTCAATGGGACATTCATATACAAAAATATTAATAAAAATAAACCTGGACACTAGTACTTCTCATCATGTAGACCAGACCTAAATGTAAAACCTAAAATTACAAAAGTTCAGGAAAACATGGCCGACAACCCACTCTCTGTGACTTTTAGTTGAGTGAAACCTGTTCATCATGACATTGAAAGCATATCATGAGGAATAAGTCAAACTCCACCAAATTTAACTTTTCCTCTCTTTGACGAATAATTTTACAAGAAGGAATATGGGATATAATAAAATACATGCAAAACACATCTAGACTATGTAAAGCTTCAAAACTTAATAGGCTGTATAGCTCAGTCTATAAAGTGCTGGACAAACACATGCAAAGTCCTGGGTCCAATCTGCAGCACAACAGCAACAACATAAAATAAATTCAGTCAGGCATGAATTATGCCTGCAATCTCAGCACACTAGAGACGCTGAGGTAAGAGGATTGTTGAAAGCTTAAGACAGTCAGGACTCCATAACAAGACCGTCTCTCCAAAAACACAAATAAACTTAGAAAAGCAATTCAATAAAAAATGAGCAAAGACTTGAACAGGCATAATCCACAAGAATATTTAGCTGATAAATAAGCACATGAAGATAAACTTAGGATCATTAGTTATTTAAGTGAAAGTCGAAAACCGAAATTAAAACTGCATGCTTACTAAATAGCTAGCTAAACCCCACTGCCTGACAGGACCAGTGCTGCGAAGCACAGAGCGGCAGTTGGCGCACCATGCAGAAGAGCACCAAGCTGTCAGCAGTGAGGAACAACAAATGACACAGATGAGGACAGTCCTCCAGTAGGTGGACAAAGCAAACTGGTGACAGGATAACGGCAGAAAACAGACTAGTGGCCTGCGGGGAAAGAGGGAACACCAAGTGCTCGAGAGGTGTTGTGTGCTCCTGAGACTCAACAGGAAAGGGACAAGATGGGTAAAGAGTGAGCAAGAGAAGGTCTATGCTTGCTCTTCAGACAATGGGACATCAGCTCCTACAAGAAGATGCCAATCAACAGTCTAACTATAGGTCAGATGGCTGAGTTCAGGGTCCACCCGTGCAGTCAGTGTGGCATAGACGAATATTTTACCCTTCTGAGCAACAGGGATAGAGGGCTGGTAGAAGAATGGAATGAGCCCAAGTACATAAAACACTTAGAAGTCCTCCAGGTGGGAAATGCTTGCTCTTCGTGTTTGTATGTATTCATGTGTGTACATGTGCGAGTGGGTACGTAAATGTGGAGACCAGAGGCTGACATCAGGGGTCTTCCTTGATAATTCTCCATGCTACTTTTATTTTGAGACAAGGTTTCTCACTGGGCCTAGAGCAGTGGTTCTCACCTTTCCTAACGCTGACATCCATTAATACAGTGCTTCATGTTGTAGTGACCCTAACCATAAAATTATTTTCCTTGCTACATCATAACTGTAATTTTGCTACTGTTATAAACTGCAATGTGAACATCTGATATGCAGGATGTCTGTTACAACCCTGTGAAAGGGTTGTTCGACCCCCAAAGGGGTTGTGATCTATGGGTTGAGAATCACCGGCCTAGAGCTTGCTGGCTGGTAAGACTAGCGAGCCAGTGAGCCCCTCTAACTCCCCAGTGAGATCACAGGTGTGTACCAACACACCCAGCCAAAAGGGGTGTGGGTGCTGGGGATCTGAACTCAGGTTTCACATCACACAACAAACACTTACTACTAAGTCATCTTCCCAGCCCCAAGAAATGATTTTTGGTTTTGTTTTTTGTTATGGTGGCTGTGGTCTAAAATGGTATGAATTGTTCATATAAAAAACCTAAGGCTCTGTCCCCCAAGAAGACACTTCACCACTTCCGAGTATTCACTAGTGATGCTACAGTAGTATGCACTCACTACTATACCATGGCTAGTAAGGACCTAAGGACACTGATATTAGGAGGAGGGTGATGCTCAGTACACAGAGCCGACCGAGACCTGGAGTTTGCTCTTTGAAACCATAATCAATTAACTATTCAATTCAAAATTTATTTTGCTGGGAATTTTTTAGAATCCACACATTTAACATAAAAGAGCACCCCAAACTTTGTTGCCACTCAGTGAGGACTACTTGAATGGATTTGGTTTACTGTTTACCAGATGCTTCCTCTGGTGATGCTTCCTCAGACCTCATCCTCCGGAAATGTGAACGAACAAAAGCAGAACAAGTTAAAACTTTAGTCCTCAAAGTGGATCAGGCTTTTCTAGAAAACAGACAAGACTAACCAGTGGAAAATGTTGGGGTCCGGAAGGCCCAGAGACAATTGCTCAGTCTCACATAATGGTGTATCCTGGAGTCTTCTCTTAAGTCCCAAAGGACCACAGAGCCATGGATTGTTCCAGCAAACAGCAAAAATGCTTTTAAGGGGCTGAAGCAGCAACATGTGACCTGAAAAGTCAATCAAAGGAGGTGAATGGCTGAAAAATATGAGCCACATTCACAGAATTAGCTCACAAAGTATGATATCTGACACAGATAAAGGTCCTCACAGGATGCAATTAAGTAGAACACAGACCTGTGCATATAAAATAAAATTAAATTGCCCAAGTGTGGGTTTTTTCACATGGACAATAGAATCTGAAATCCAGTCTGTAGGAATATGATCACAAATAAGGCTTCTAGTATACATCTGGGTGCATAAAATGTGCTTAATGCCCCTCTGTATTTAGTGCAACTGTCTGGACCTCCAAAGTGGTAAGTCCATTGTCTGACATTTTATTTATGGCTTTTACTGTAAACTTATTCACTTTCAAGACTCTAAAATTGGCACCCGAAAAGGTGTTCTTCATATATTTGGAAGAAATTGATGGTTTGGGTGAGTCAAGGAGCATAAAGACATAGTACTTCCCAATTGAAAACAAAGTAAATATGAAAGGGAAGATGGCCAGTGGAGCATGAATAAGAGGACCAGACTCACGTAGAGGGCAGCAGTCTGAGTAAGTGGCAAAGGCACTTACTATAAGCAGTTTAAGAAACTGCACAATGCATGGTGGAGCACATCTATAACCCTTGCTCTCAGGAGGTAGAGGCAAGAGATCAGGAGTTCAAGGTCATCTTCAGCTGACTAGAGAATTCAAGGCCAGCATAGGTTACTACAAGCTTCCTGCAGGGGAGGGGGCGGTAGAGAAAGAAAAGAAAACAAAAACAAAGACATTGCAAGAATATTAAGATATCTAAAGTATCAGAATCTAAATAGCATGACCCAAATATCCTAACCTTGTGGTCACCCTGACCATGTTTTTATTAAGCCTGTAACTGTGTTTATTTGCTAGTTTACAGGTGACTGAGTACTCCCTGCATGACAATCCTGGGTTTCTAAGTCAGAAATGACCTGTTAACGTAGGAATTTCTAGAGCTGGAACAAATGTGTTTTGTCACCTATGTAGAGCCAACGGCACAGAAACGGGACATGGCTTACGCCCCATTCTGCCTGCTATCTCTGTGCCCTCTCCTTGTTATGTTACTGCTAGCTACTCCCCTCCCGAAAACAAGCACAGACTCGTCCTGAATATACCTTTGATTCACATATCAGAACCTTCTGGGGCCCTGAAGGCTGCCAAATATCCCACACACAGAGGAGGTGCCGGCTATCCAGAGATGGGGCAAATGCCTTTTCAGGTAAGTCATGAACAGAGACCACAGTCTGTCTCTGAACTCGAGAGGCATGCAAACAGGATACTTTCCGCCCTGGAGATAAGAAAAACAATTTTCACTTTAGCATTTAAAACTTTTTCAGAACACCCTCATAAAATCTAATTCATGAAGAAGCAAACGTGGTCTGTTCAAAGCTGAACAAAAAATCGAGGGTGTTGTTGCTGAGACAAGTTCCCACACATCCTTTGTCCCCTCACCTCACTATGCAACTGAGGGTGACCTTGGACTTGATGTTCCTGCCCTCACTCCTCAGCTACAAAATTATAGACATGTACCAGCAGCACATTCAGTTTGTGCTAAGGACGAACTCCAGGCTTTCCGCATGCCAGGAAGCACTGCACCCAATGAGCGAGATCCTCAAAGCCAACACCTGGGTTTTAATCAACACCTACAGCATAAACCTAAATTCTGTGTCCACACTGACCCTGTGGCTTCAGTAAAGGGAAATCCCTTCTCTGGTGCAGCAACGGCCAGGACAACACACTTCTCACCTACCAACTCCTCATCCCAAGTGCATGGGAATCACTAGAAACACCCGGAGTGGCCTGCCTTCCACGGCATGCTGCAAGGACACTATTGTTAGGAACCTCAGTTCTCTTTTTAAAAAAGCCCTCTGAACTCCATACAGAAAACTACTCTAATCCAAAGTCTAGATTCCAAGACTGTGGCAGAGATGCTCTCCCTACAGTTCTCATTAGCAGGGCTGCGGATAAAATGAAGAAACAGTAGAATGGTAAGCCATAGTCAGGTGAGAATTTTGTAGTACTAGCTAAGTAAAACTACACCTGCTGACCCGATACCCTGGGATCAAACTTGTCTTCCTGGTCTTCCTGCATCCCCTCAGCCACCCAACAGTCATCCCCTCAGGGCTACCTCCTCAAGCAGCCTGAAGTCCTCCCCCAGGAAAGGGATGACAATGCTTGTATGTGCTCCTTCACCATTCATGAGCAAAGCTCTTTCACCATTATTACCGGATTTCTACTGTAAGTGAGTGTGTGTGTGTGTGTGTGTGTGTGTGTGTGTGTGTGTGTGTGTGTGTGTAAGCATGCATACATGATGGCAGGAGGCAAGGACATACGTCCAAGTCAGAGGACAACTTTATGGAGTTGGTTCTCTCCTCCACTTTTTACATGGATTGAACTCAGACAAAGTCTTGTGCATCACCTGCCTTTACTCAATGAGTCATCTCATAAGGCTGGCTTCTAGGTTTTAATGACATCAATAAGGTTTCTTTTCTTCTTATGTTTATTTTGTGTGTGAATCCGCATCTTTATTAAACCAATCACAGTGACATATATTCACACACTGTAAAGGAATCTTCCACATTTCCCCCTTTTCATCTAATTAAAAAGGAGGGTTTTAACTTTAAGGTAATAAAACTATATGTAACAAAAACAATTGCCAAATCTAAAGACAGCACAACAGCAAACACAATCCAGACTCTGCATAGTTCCCATCTTTATGTGGCTTATTATATTTTTATTACCTTATTCCTTTTTTAAGACTTTATTATTTTTAAACTATTTTTGTTTTTATGACTGTCTATACCATTTCTCTTTTCTCTCCCAAGGCTCTGTACATTTTTAAACACACTGTGCCCTATTTAGAGGTTTTTTCCAATCTGACTCTGTCTTTACTGCATTTCTGTAATCTTCTGTCTGCATGAGCAAAACTTACAGCTGCCATGCAGTTTAGCTGATGGCAAGCTGGCAGGGCTCATGCTGGCAGCTCAAGCACAGGCTGCAGCTCAGAGATGTGTCTCTGTACTGCAGCCAGCATGAGAGACATAAGACTAGGAAGCCGCATTTGGCCCTGTGTTTGTATGTTTATAATCCAGAGGCACTAAGGCAGGAGGCTCAAGAATTCAAAGACTGCCTAACAACTGAGATAATGTCTCAAAATAAATGAATGGACGAATGAATGAATGAATGAATGAATGAGATAAACATTCAAATTTAGCCTTGCAAATGCAGTTTGTTTAAATTAATTTAAATACTCTGACATTATATGCTTTATCTGTTTATTATTTCCATAGCTGTGTATGTATTATCTGAATAACTGCTTGAAAATAATTGCAATTTTTAAAAAAAACACAATCTCATTTTCCATTTACTAAATGATTTCACTAATTTAAATTGCTCTCAGACCTCTTTTAATTAACTCTTGAAAATCATAAATCATAAATTTAACACACATTTAAGAAAAGAATTTTCACCATTCATTTGCAATTCTGTAGCCACTGAGACTTTCTGTTTTATACACAATAAACCATATCAAATTAAAAACGTGTATTAATGATCATTATTTCAATACAAATGTTGATGTTCGCCTATGAAGTGACGTCAGGAAAGGCCTCTTACCCTGAAGGAACGGCAGGTTTGTGTTCAGTTGGGAGGAGCTCTCACTGATGTTCAGAGCTTTGTCTTGGGCCCGGGGATTCTGGCTGGGCCCAGCAGCCAAACGGTCCTCTTCAAGCAAAACAGCAACCACCTTTGAAAGACAAGTGAGCAGAGGCTGGAGAGATGGCTCTCTTGTAGGAGACCTGGATCAATTCCCAGCATCTACATGGTACCCACAACCACCTGTTACTCCAGTCAGGAACTCTTCTGGCCTCTGCAGGACCACAGTGTACAGATATGGTGCACAGATAGAAAAGCGGGCCAAACACCCATACACATAAAATAAAAAATAAATTTTTAAAAATTTAAAAAGAAAACCCACCTCAAAGATGAACCATCTTTCTTAAAATGCTAGCAGCATGCTATCTTTTCTTTTAAAAACATCTTTTGTAGACTCAATTCCTGCAAATAATTGCTTGGCTTCACCATATCATAACTTTAAAAAATCCTTTTTGCATTATAATAGTATACTAATATAATGTCACAGGATGACATCTTATATGTTGTTTCCTTTGCTAAATATGATGTTAATATTTCAGAGGGCAAAGGGAGCCTGAGTATCTAACACCATCAAAGATAAAAGCACCAAGGAGAACCAGGCAGCCAGCACTCACTGCACCCTAAGGAGAAACAGGCAGCCAGCACTCACTGCACCCTAAGCAGAACCAGGCAGCCAGCACTCACTGCACCCTAAGGAGAAACAGGCAGTCAGCACTCACTGCACCCTAAGGAGAAATAGGCAGCCAGCACTCACTGCATCCTAAGCAGAACCAGGCAGCCAGCACTCACTGCACCCTAAGCAGAAATAGGCAGTCAGCACTCACTGCACCCTAAGCAGAACCAGGCAGCCAGCACTCACTGCACCCTAAGGAGAAACAGGCAGCCAGCACTCACTGCACCCTAAGGAGAAACAGGCAGCCAGCACTCACTGCACCCTAAGGAGAAATAGGCAGCCAGCACTCACTGCACCCTAAGGAGAAACAGGCAGCCAGCACTCACTGCACCCTAAGGAGAAATAGGCAGTCAGCACTCACTGCACCCTAAGCAGAACCAGGCAGCCAGCACTCACTGCACCCTAAGGAGAAACAGGCAGCCAGCACTCACTGCATCCTAAGGAGAAACAGGCAGCCAGCACTCACTGCATCCTCAGTAGCACTAAATGTCTACAACTGATCTAACTGGGTCATCTCTAACATGCGAGGAGTCTTAGAAATTAGTGAAAGGAAGGCAGCAAATGTGAGGTGAGGACTGGCAGGATTGTGTTTGCATCGGACAGAGATGTGGTGTGCACAAAAGAAGCCAGTGAGATAAAGGCTGGACCTTGCTCACCAAGCCTGTCACTGCCTGTTCTCCTCTCCATCTCGTCTCTCTCTTCTTACTACCCCCAAACCTCATACTAAAACAGATGCTAATAATAGCCACAAATATGTCAAACCTAATTCTTTTCCTAAGTCACAAATCCCTCTACAACTGAGACACTGAGGCAAAGCGATTGGTAGGTAGTCATAACAGAATATGATGGACAGGCTTGATCCAAAGCAAACTGTCAAGGCTTAACACTATTAGGCTGTTTATTTCTGCCCCATATTTAAATTCTAAGTTTATATAAAAAGTTAGCGACAACAAAGAGATTAGAATATCAACTTATCTTAATATTTTAGAAACTACAAAGTTTGTAGGTCACACCGTGTTAATGAACTTTGTGGCTGTGGAGAGCTGGAACAGGACAGGTCTCTTGTGCCCTCCTGAAAGCCTTTCACTGCCAGCTCTGTGCCGTCCTTACGTCCTCACGGCCCTTCACTCTACCAACTCAGAGACTAAGAGTGCGTCAGCGGCTGAGGCCACAGCAAAGACGTCCTCCCTTTGCTGCACACCTCCTACCTGCAGTTCTCACAATGCATCTGAAAAGCGCTTTGATTTAGGATTTTCTTTTGTTCTGTAAAAAAGCTCCATGAAACTGTTTACTGTGTTGAAACATGGTATTCAGGGTAACTTAAAACCATGTGCCCAGGCCCAGGTCACCCATATTTGGTTCTAGAATAAAAGTTCTTTGAGGTGAAAGCTGTTTTCATATTAACAAAAGATCTTTCTGTTTTAGAGACTTATAATGCAATATATATGGAATAAAACTATGATGATTAGGGTTAGTTTCAAAATAATCAGGTGAATGATGGAAAGGGGGAATGATCTGGAAGAAGGAGCCCAGTGAAGTGATGCCAGCGGCAGCACATGGAGCCTCACAACTACAAACTTTGAAATTTTCCAAAGCCAGTTGTTAAAATCTTGAGCATATTATTTACTAATACTGTATAGATTTACATTTGGTTTGTCAGCTTAACATGCTTGACTTAAGACTCTGTAATTACTTTCAACTGCAGGAAACTATTAAGTACAGAACCCCAAAACACAGAATTCTCAATGAGGTATATTTACCTAGTGTCATTTAATAAATATATTACTGATAATTTGTAAGAACATAATACTTGAAAACAAAGAACTAATTCTGAATCACAAAGCTCCAAGATTTCAGTAGTTCTATTTCTGAAGATAATGAACCCTTAAGCACTAACACAAAAGAAGAGGACATGCAACACAGAATGGACCTGGCATGCTGCCCGGAGAAAACTAGACAACCGTGGAGTGTCAATCTTTGGTACAACTGTGACATCAGAGAAGTCTTTTTCTTCACTACCTATGATAAAACATAGATTTATTAGGTTAATAAAGTCAACTCCGAAAAGGTTATGCTTTACAAATCACCGCGTTCAAAGCAGTGTTGCAAATACTGAGAACCCTAGAAAAGTCAGAACACTGCATTAGAGTCTCTATTTGTGATTGTTTCCAATTTCACATTGGTTTATAGTGAGTTCATGAGCTGAATCTGATTCAACTGTCTTAAGGAATGCAGCAAAAGGAAGCAGGGTGTTTGGTGCTAGCTTTAGGTTACAGGTCAATCTTATACAGATGAAAAATCTGCAATACTTATCATCTAGAGCACTGGAATCAGAGGCACCACACCGAGAGTTTTCTTATGGTGATGTCTACTTGAGGATATATTTCTTGCTGTATAGAGACAATTTCTTAACAACAACAACAAAAACAGTAATATATAATCCATCTGAATAGCTGCACATCCCTGTGTTCTAGAAACCTCTGATCTGCACTGATGGAACATATCTTCAAATTACACTTATAAAGTGAAAATTGTATACTGATGAGAACAAACTATCCCAGTCTCAGAACAGAGTTTGTCCTGCAGTCTTAGGGTAAGTATTCGGAATATGGAATCAGGCCAATTTAATGAATCCCTATGATTCAATAGCTCTAATCTCATTCATTAACATAAGAGAATCTGTTCTTCCAAAAGAATATTGAAAGGATGCTTCCACAGTCATGTACTAACAACTACAACAAAAAGAAACACACACAAAAACAACATGAAACCTACTGTAAAGGGAGTAGACAGTCAACACTCAAGAGGACCAAGGTTACCTCCAGATACAACAGAGCCTTCTCCTGGGTGCTGGGTCCACACTTCCCTGGTTTCTATATCTTCAGTCTGGACGTCTCTCTCAACATTATCTTCATTGTACTGAACATACGCCTTAAAGAAAAAAGAGGGCTAGAATTAAGACCTAGCTTTAATTTCAGAGCAATCTGCAATTACTGAAGATAAAAGCAACTACAATTTTTAAAAAGCTAGTAAACAAAGAATTTAAAGGTAAGTGTTCTTGGGGTTAGGATACACCTCCTGCACTAAAGTGGGTGACACAATTCGCTAGGCTTTGGTTCTGGACTGCAGAAAAGGGAGAGGAAGAGCTGAGCACAACCATGTACACATCCATCATTCCTCTCCTCTGACTGCAGATATACGTGAGCTCCTCTCAGGAGCCTTCCTACTATGGTTGGCGGTAACGTGGACTTGTGAACTACAATAAATTCTTTCTCCCCTAGGTTGATTTTGTCAGGCATTTTATCAGAATGACCAGAAAAGAAATCGAGACACTGTCCTCTGTACCAATCACTCACCGTGCCCAACAAGCTGTCTTTAGACTTTGCATCCTTTGAGTTTATGAGTACAAGTATAAAGGACATTCTCAAACACAGCCTCCAGAGACATTCCCAATTCACATAGTCTAGAGTGGATACAAGGCACACACATACTATCCTTTCATTAGACAACACATCTTTTACTAACCTGTTTGGTATTTTTTTTCCCGAAGTTCCTAATATACATGTCATATTCATTTACTGGTGGTAGGTCCAAGAGAGAAAAAGTGAATGAAAAATCTAAATCAATAAGTCGGAGCAGTTTTGTACTTCTTGTCCTTTAAAACAAATTAGAAATGAAAAGAAATTAAAAAATATACCCGGAGACATGCAGGAGGGTGTATTTTAGGGTCATGTGAAGGAATTAGAGATTGTCTCGAGTAGTCAATAATTATTTTAAATAATTAAATAGAAGCTCAGGGTGTAACACAGTGTCCAAATGTTTTCCTAACTTATAGAAAACTCTACATTAGAGCCCTAGCCGAAAAGAAACTAAATAAAGTCACAAAGTAATAGTGTGAAAACTTCATGAACCAATGTGCAATTGGTCCATTGCAGTACACTGAGGCTGACAAAATCACAACATATGTATACCAGAACTTTCCTGACCGGCAAGTCGCTTTTTTCCAGGATTTAGTGTGCTGGCTAGTTGGATGACATTTCTGTACTATCAGCCACTGGGCCAGCCAGGTTTGCAGCCTACCTTCTCCTGGAGGCTACAGCAACTCCCACAGGAAACAGCATCTGACACCAGTAACCCCGTGCACTAGGCACCCAAACACCCGTCACTTGGCTTCCTCTTGCCGCCTCAGTCTTCTTCCCAACCGTTTATATTGGTTTCTTTTTTTCCCAGACTCCCTAATGTAATGGGCTCTGGATTCAACACTTGTCTTAGTTGACCACTGTCACCTCCCCCAAGTCTAAAGCAAGCTGAGCAGGAAAGGAGTTATTTCTCCCACTTACTAGCACTCGCACACCGCTGGCCTTCAGTGTGCTATGAATGAGCAAATGATCCTCGCAGCACCACGGCGTCGCAACAGCTATTTTTTCTCATTTCTCTGCTCACCTGTCCTTCTTCACTCACACTCAGAGTCTTTACAGCTGCTGTCACTTTTCCACCATCTTATTCTCGGGTCACCATCCTGTAACTTTCTACTTACTACCTTCAATTTTGAGGATTTGTTTTGTTTTGTTTTGTTTTTTGAGAAAGAGTTATTCTGTATAGACCTGGCTGTTCTGGAACTCGCTCTATAGACAAGGCTGACTTCGAACTCACAGAGATTCACCTGCCTCTATTCCCTGAATGCTGGGATTAAAAGTGTGCCAACAATGCCCAGCATTGGATAGCCTTTTGAGGGACTTCTTGTCCTAACCAGTCAAGTAAGGCGAAGTTCCTAATAAAGCATCATGTCCCCACTCCCCACCTATGCACACACACACAAACACACACACACACACACACCTCTTCATTTTCATAGTCATAAAATGTTAACCCAAAGTCTGGCTAAGCCTCAGAAAAAAAAATTCACAAGTTGGAAATGTGCCTATTTTTCTATTCTCTGAAATCTGTGAAAATGGGAGTTATTTCCTCAGATACTTAAAATATGATGGGCTAACTATGTGCTTTAATTTGTGGGAAAGTGATTTATGTATTAAATAGATTTAATGAGCATATGAATGCCGAAATTTTCTACTATATTTTAGATCTATTGTGATGAGTTGCATCCTTCTAAGGTTTACTCATTTCACCTAAATTTTTATTTAATTTTAGTAAGATCTGCAGTAATATTCTCTTTTCCATTTTATTCTTTGTTTTCTTTCTTTGTTGTACTTAATCAAGACCTTCCATGAAGTTTATAAATTTTAAGAAAAATTTCCAAGAATAATTTTGACTTTGCTGTATTTATTGCAAATGCTTTCAATTATACAGATTTTTGCTCTTATCTTTTATTGCATTTCTTTGAATTTCTAATTAATTGCTGCCTTTCCCCAGAAAGTGGATGCTTGCACCACTGATATTCAGCCTTTCTCATTCTCTCTTTAAAGTGTATCTGTCGTTATAGGGTCAGCGCACCCCACAGACAGAGGTTCCCTTGTCACTGGTGAAAGCAGTTTGTGGATCTGGGTGAGGCTCAGTGCACTTGTGTCGTACGGATGGGGTCCTCAGTGTGACCACCAGCAACAAAATTTTCCTTATTTCTTCCTTTGCTTATGCTCACCAAGAAGTACAATGTTTAATTTTCTAACTCCTGGGAGTTTCCTACTTGACTCTCTTTTGATCTGGAGCTTAAGTCCATTATGGGCAGTAATACTCTATATCACAGTGGCCTACTGATGAGAGACTGTTTAAATGTTATAAAACATACTTTTGTTTGTACTAAATTTCTATCACCAAAAAAAAGAGATGTGTATTTTAAAAAGTTCTGACTGTGTGGACTGGAGAGATGGCTCGGTAGTTATGAAAATGTTCTTGCAGAGGACCCAGATTCAATTCCCAGCATCAACACAGTAGTTTACAGCTGTCCATAATTCAAGCACCTTCTGACTTCTATCGACAATAAGCATACATGTGATACACAGACATATATGCGAGCAATACACTCACACACATAAAAAATACATAAATCTAAAAAGATTATTTTAAAAATCAATTACTATATTTGTGGATGTTACTTCTCCTTTGGGTTCTGCTAGATTTTTGATGTGTCCATGATATGTACCACTGCTGTTGGATACATGGCTGAGGAGTGCCAGGCTCTACTGAACCTACCCTTTTACCATTATGAAGTAACTTGACAGTAGCCTTCTCTTTCTCAAGTTTGCCTGACATGGGTGACATCATACTATTTTGGTTGGTGTTTGCTTGGCATATCTTTCCCCATCCATTTGTTTTCAGCCTTTTTGAGTCTGGTTTGCAAAGTTTCTTTCCTAATTAATCCGGTGGTTTGGAAGAAAATGGCCCACAAAGGGAGTGGCACTATTAGGAGGTGAGGCCATGTAGGAGTAGGTGTGGTCTTATTGGAGGAAGTGTGTCACTGTGGAGGTGAGTTTTGAGATTTCCTTTCTCAAGATACCCCCCAGTGTCTCAGACCATCTCCTGTTTCTTGAGGGTCCAGATGTAAGAACTCTCAGTTCCTTCTCCGGCACCACGTCCGTCTGCGTGCTGCCTTGCTTCCTGCCATGACGACAAAGGACTAACCCCCTGAACTGTAAAGGAGTCACTCCATTAAATGTTTTCTTTTATAAGAGTTGCTGTGGTTGTGATGTCTCCTGACAGCAACAGAAACCCTAAGACACTAAATATTTTCACTAAAATTTTTCCAGTTCTAAAATCTATGTCTTAAAATTGAACTTTTAAAGTCTATGAGCATTTAATATCATTATTGATACAATTTGGGTTACTTTACCATCTTTCTGTTTTCCACTTTTCCTTATATTCTCTGATATTTTGCTTTTGCTTTTCTTGCCTAATATTGGATTGATCATGTGTTTTAATTGTTCCATTTATTTATTTCTTATATTTTCTTCCCATTATCTTTGAATGGGTACCCTAAATATTACAACAAATACCCTTGCCCTACTAAAAATCTAGCATAAATTAGATGTTTTATATCTGTGTCTATCAGGACCTTACAATTACTTATTATCCTCTTTATCTCCCCAATTCTTGGGCTAAAATGTAAAGAAGTTAATTCTATATAATGTTTAATCTCACAAGATATTATGGTCTTTTATTCAGTCGGTGTTGATTTCTATTTGTTCAAAATTGTAAATGGAAGCTTCTGTCCCACCTGGTCCTGCAGTCATCCAGTCCAAAAGAAACACACAAAAGTTTAGCTCAGACTTATTACTAACTAGCTCTTACATTAAACATGCAATGTCCTTACATTAAAGTCAATACAGCCAATGTTGAGTTCTTTGACTATAACACTGAGGCTTGGGTAGGAAAAGCTAAATCCAAAGGTATGAAAAGACATCAAAATACCAAATGTTTTAATTGTGGTAGAATAGGCCATTTGAGAAGAGATTGCAGACAGGGTATTCCTTAAAATAATGTTTCTTCTGGGAATGACCCATATAGAAGGCCCTAACCTTCTGGATTATGAAGAAGATGCAGCAAAGGCCAACAGTGAACCAATGAATGTAAATCAATTGGAGACAAACAAGGCAACCCTTTATCATTGGGAAGCATCTTAGGGGACCTCACTAAGACCCCCCAGGTCGAACATGGCACAGTTATTCACAGTCATTGTAGAGGACATGCCTCCCAAGGAAAATTAGAAAATCTAATGCCTGTTGTAAAAAACCATACTGCTCTGAATGACAGAATAACCAGGATGAATCAAAAATTACAGAAGAAAATAGAAAACATTGTCAGACTTCTATAAATGATCAAAGGCCAAAGCTGAGAGTATGAATAAATAACATAATAATTGAAGAATTATTAGACACAGGTGCAGATGTGACTATTATTGCTCCAGAATCTTGGCACCCAAAATGGCCTCTTCAGGAGGCAAGCATTCAGTTCCTAGAAATGGGAACCTTACCTACTCAGGTAAAATAAAGCAAGAGATGACCTGAATACCTAGGGGCAGAAGGACAGAGAGGAAAGTTAAGGAATATGTGGCTAAAATAGCAATGAATCTTTGGGGTCATGATCTGTTACAACAGTAGAATACCCAGATTAACATTCCTTCAGTCTCAGAAACAGAACATAGACCAACTCATGTTTCTGAGGATGTTATAAGGTACTATGAAAAACAGTCACCGCACAGACCATTCAGGCTGTACAAAACCACGGAACAACAGCTGGCAAACTATCAGAGGTACCAATAGTCCTACCTTTAAGATGTTTAACTAAGAAACCTATACGGGTTAAGCAATGGTCTTTATCAAAAGAGAAACTGGAAGCTTTAGATGTAACATGAGGGTTGGCTGCTTGTTGGGGTTTCTGTCCCATCTGGTACCCCACAGCCGGCAAGCCCCAAAGAAAATCACACAGAGGACTCCATAAGTTATAAAACTGATTGGCCCACTATGTCAGGCTTCTTATTAGCTCTTGTAATTTATATTAACCCATTGTTCTTATCTATGTCAGCCACATGGCTCAATACCTTTCTCAGCAGGGCAGATTATATCTTGTTTCTCGGTGGTCTGGGCAGAACTGCAGAGGGAGCTTCCTGTTTCCCAGAATATTCCTGTTCTCATCGCCCCACCTCTACTTCCTATCTGGTTGACCCACCTATACTTCCTGCCTGGCCAATCAGCATTTATTCAAAATAAACAGATTGTCAGAATACAGACAATTCTCCAGCACCAATTAGAACAGCTGATATAGGAGCAGCTAAATGCTCAGCATATTAAAGAATCAACCAAACCTTGAAATTCTCCTGTATTTGTTGTTAAGCAGAAACCTGGAAAATGGAGACTGGTAACAGACCTAAGAGCTGTTAATAAGCCAATGGATTCCCTACAGTCTGGCATTCCTTTGTCCTCTCTATTAGCTAAAAGATGGTCTCTTATAGTTATTGATTTAAAGAATTATTTCTTCACTATACCTTTTACAAGAAAAAGACAGAGAGAAATTTGCCTTCATGGTGCCTACTTATAATATTCTCAGCCTGCTAAAAGATGTTAATGAAAGATTCTCCCACAGGGAATGCTAAATAGACCCATCCTGTGATAATATTTTATAAATCAGCATTGGAAATGATACAGAAGCAATTTCCTGAATCTATAGTTTACCATTACATGGACAACATTAAACTATCTAATTCAAATGTAGATACTTTAGAAAGAATGTTTGAAAAAGTAAAGAAAAATTTGCCTCGTTGAGGATTACAAATTGCTCCTGAAAAAATACAAAAAGGAGATGCTACTAATTACTCAGGTTATAAAATAGATTTATGGGAGGTATAGCGGGAGGAGGTAGAAGGAGTGGGAAGAGGAGGGGGGTGGAAACTGGGATTGGTATGTAAAATGAAAAAAGATAATTTGTTTTATTTTTTCAAAAATTAAAATAAAATAGATTTACAGATTAGACCACAAAAGATGCAAATTAGGAGAGATTGATTACAGACTCTTAGTGATTTCTGAAAATTGCTAGGAAACATTTCCTATCTATGGCTCACAACTGAGATAAAACCAGATGACCCCATTAATTTAAACAAAACCTTAGATGGTGACAAAGATTTAAATAATCCCAGGGAATTATCAGCTGAAGCAGAGAGAACTGGCTTGATTGAGAAGGAATTACAGGAGGCACATGTAGATCATATGGATCCAAAT
The DNA here is from genome assembly GCF_982192425.1 of Myodes glareolus. Taxonomy (NCBI): domain Eukaryota; kingdom Metazoa; phylum Chordata; class Mammalia; order Rodentia; family Cricetidae; genus Myodes; species Myodes glareolus. The sequence goes on along the minus strand of NC_142036.1, from coordinate 5,761,787 downwards.
CTTAACTTCATTCTGATCATATTACCCTCCCAACATTCCACTACAATAATTTTAATGCAGAGTAAGATATTACCTTAGAATGGATCTTTTTACCTCATCAACCAGGTAAAAAATTAAAATTTTATGTGGAAAAGGTCTCTGAGCTAATTCTAAAAAGAAGATTAAGACTTTGTCAATTAGCAAGAATAGACCCAACAGAAATTATAGCGCCTTTTACTAATGATGAAATTAACAGATTATGGGAAGAAAGTGACCCACAGCAAAGAGCATAGCAACGTTCTGGGAGAGATTGACAATCACTATCCCAAAAGTCAGAATTATATCCTATCCTCATGGTACTAAGGGATTTTTAAAGAGCCTCTCAATATAGTTGTAGATTCACAATATGCAGAAAAGGCTATTTTACATATTGAAGCTGCTGAATTTATACCAGATGTACAGAATTGACTTCATGATTTATTCAGGTACAATATATAATCAGAAATAGACATCATCACATATACATACCATACATCTGATCCCATACGAGTCTGCCAAGTCCTCTAGCACAAGGTTACGCAGTAAATTATCAATTACTGATTGGAAATGTGCTAAGACCTCAGAATTTCACACACACAAAAAAAATCATGTCAATAGCAATGGTTTAAAAAAGGAATTTTCCATCACATGGCAACAAGCCAAGAAAATCATAAGGAGACATTCTACTTCTTATTTATACAACCAAACACCACTACCTTAGGAAGTAACCCAAAGGGTACTCAAAGGAATGAAATCTGGCAGATGTATGTGTCCATTTTATAGAATTTGGAAAATTAAAATATGTATACCACACAATTGAAACCTATTCAGGTTTTCAATGGGCAATTGCTTTGAGTTTAGAAAAGACTGATTCAGCAATCACACATTTACTAAAAGTTATGACCATCGGGGTATATCTGCACAAATAAAAACAAACAATGCTCCAGCAAATGTCTCTAAGAAAATGAAACAGCTTTTTTATAATACAAAGCATATTACAGGTATACCACATAATCCTACAGGTCAGGTTATAGAAAGAGCAAATTAAACTATAAAGGATATGTTACATAAACAGAAAGGGATAATAAATACCCCCCAGAATAGATTACATAATGCTTTATTAACCTTGAATTTTCTCAATGCTAATGAGAAAGGAACAATGGCTGCAGAAAGGCATTGGACAATAGAAAAAAAAACTTGTGAATTAAATCAGCTGGTGTACTTCAAGAATGTGTTGACCTCAGAATGAAAATCAGGAGATGTGTTATGTTGGAGAAGATATGTATACCCCCAAAATTAATCAATATTTGGTTTGAAAACAAGAAACTCCTTGATAAAGAGAAATGACAGCTCATCCACAGAGGTGACAATCATACAAGTTATAGGAAAACCTCACTAGTTTTGGGGCAGGGTTCTGTTCCTGTCTGTGTAGGAAAATAGAAAATGCCCATCTTTAAAAATTCAAGAGACCTGAGACATCTATATACCTGAAGAAGAAAGAATCCAGAAAGAATCACCAAACAAAGAAAAATCTGACTTAAGATATCAATATTCTCTACAGGTAATCTCTGAAGAAGATTGAGCCATACCAATGATTCCATCTGGTCCATTTAAAGATCAGCTTTGGACTACAAACTACTCAGGGTAATTTTGAGGTGGCTACCTGAGATGATCCAACCTAACAGACTACTCTAGCCAGGTTTTGAGACAAGCCCTGCACTTTCTCATTGCATGGAGACTGAACAACAAATGATAACGCTACCTCTCCCAGGACTTGAAAATTAACCCAACTTTTTCTTTTCAGGATCTGCTAAAAATTTCATTGTCCCAAGACATCAGAAAGTAAATTTAAGAACACAACACCCACATTCTCAAGGTAGGGTGGGTGGCTTTTGGTCATTCAATGGATTATGGATATCTGTCATTATTTAGAGTGTTGGTTACAAGTTATTATTGGTGATGGTCAGAAAAAAGCTAAACAAAGGAAATTAGATTTAAGGTTATTGTTTTGAAAGAAAAAGGGAGATATAGATGGGATAAAAGAGTAGATTACTGAATCTAATCTGAAAATAAAAAAGCAAGAATACAGAAATAAGATAAAAGGTAGATTATTGAATCTACTTTTTTAAAGCAACTCTTAATTTTAAATGTTTATATTGGACTGGATTTTTGTATCTTGTATACAAATTTTGTATATTGATACAAATTTGAGATTACTTTTGGTAAAACATACTGTACATATGTCTCTAATCTTGCTAAGGTATTGTACCTGTACAGCTCATTTAACAATGTAATACAAACAACTTATAACGCACAGCCTTCAGACCAACCTAAAATTTGCAGGCAAATGGATGGATCTAGAAAACATATTGAGTGAGGTAACCCAGACCCAGAAAGACAAATATATGTACTCACTCATAAGTGGGTTTTAGACATAAAGCAAAGGAAAATCAACCTACAATACACAATCCCAGAGAACCCAGACAATAAATGAAGACCCTAAGAGATATATGAATCGAATCTACATTTGAAGTAGAAAAAGACAAAATTTCCTGAATAAATTGGAAGCATGGGAACCATGGGAGAGGGTAGAAGTTGGGGGGGGGGGGGAAGGCAGGGGAGCAAAGAAAAAATGTATAGCTCAATAAAATCAATAAAAAAAATTTAAAAAACAATGTAATGCAAATTTCTAGTCTTTGAAAATTATTATTACCAACTGTTTAGTATAATGAAGAAATGCAGGTTAGTAATAATCATTTACTATGACCGAATTTGTAGTCACATTGGTATGTTTTCAAGGTCAAACAAACACTTCAAACATTTCAGAGTTATACAGAATATGGCATGTAAGATGTTTTAATAACAAAGGTTTTTTTAATGACAATGAGACATATCTGCTCCTGGAAGCACCAATCTACTTCAGAGAAGATAATAGGTATTGAAGAAACTCCACATGGAGTTGACTTTCTTTGTGGCAAAAGTAAAGTACTGGGCAAGAAAATGCCCTTGCCTCGATGGCTGACAGTGTGCTGTCCTAACTAGACAAGCAATAACACAATGTTGTTTAATGTAAGGACAAGCCTGAGAAAGCTTTTAAAAAGGATTCTAGACAGACAAGAACAGAGCCAAGTGCAGCTCCTTGGTAACTGTGTTTACTCTGGTAGGCTCTGTTGGCTGGTGGTAAGCAGAGGCACAGCTCCTTTAAGAGAGGCTTCCTGACTCAGCATTAGAGGCAAAAACCTTGCAGTTCTTTTAAGAGGCTCTGCCACCAAACACTTCAATAGTGTTTATGAGCAGCCGGATCAGGCTTCTTGGTGGTGGCATGCACCTAGAAACTCCACAGAATTGTGACAAAAAGTGTGGCTCCCGCCAGTACCTCCATCATGAAACTAGACTCTCAGAAAGTTGGGAAATGGGGTGGAGCCAGTTGCCAAAGCAGCTTTAATCCTATCCATAGCACTTAGCAGATTAAAGACTCATGTGGTCAGAAAAAGATAGAGATATACAATAAAGACAGCTTCAGATGAAAAAAACCTCTAAAAAGTTTACAATGCATTTAAATATATATATATATATATATATATATATATATATATATATATATATATATATATATATATATGTTTGGGAGAGAAAAGAAAAAGAATACAGAAAGTCCTTAAAAATGAAAAAAGAAATAGAGTAGTCAGGTGTGGTGGCACAAGCCTTTAGTTCCAGAATTTGGGAGGCAAAAGCAGGCAGATTTCTGTGAACTTGAGGCCAGCCTGTTCTACAGAGTGAGTTCCAGGACAGTCAATGATACACAGAGAAACCCTGTCCCAAAAAGAAATAAAAAATAAATAAATAATAGAAAAAAAGACACGTAAAGATGGAAAATACACAGAGAATCTGGACAGTCTGTGTTATTATGTTGTCTTCGAATTGTTTGACTGCTGAGGAAGGAGCAACAGCTGCTAAAAGACATTTGATTTTAAATGTTGCTGGATTAATCCAACCTATATATTTTGAAAATGACTTGACTTCAAAATTTAAGTTAAAAGATGTGTTACTTTGGAGAAGATGGTTTGCTTTTGTGTCCACAGGAAATGAGAGGCTGTGGATTCATTCTGGATTAAGAAAAATCAGGTTTGATTAAGAAAGACCCCCTGAAAAATCTCCGATAGGAGCCAATGGTCCAGATGATCCAACATTTCAGAGGACCTCTGTTGGAATTTCCTCTGAGTTCTACATCCAGAACAGCCTCAAGACTGCTAACTGAAATGATCAAGTCTCATAGAATATTCCAGTCAGGACCTGACCATTATCCTAAATTTTCTTTAGGTTCCCATAAATTTTCTTTAGGTTCCCATAAGATTTTCCCATAGAAAACTATGCCCACATTCCCAAAAATTGGATTATGGATGTTTGTCTTTGTTTAGAGTGTTGGTTACAAGTTGTTACAGATAATGGTCAAGATAAAAGCTAAACAAAGGAGATTAGATTCAGAGTTCTTATTTTGAAAAGAAAATAAAGGGGTAGTACTGTGAGACAACGGTCTCATATACTGTAAAGATTTGTTACTTGTATTGATTTAATAAAACTCTGATTGACCAGTAGCCAGGCAGGAAGTATAGGTGGGGCAACAAGAATAGGAGAATTCTGGGAAGAGGAAAGGTCAGTCTGCAGTCATCATCCAGATGGAAAGGAAACAAGATGAGAATGTCTCACTGATAAAAGGTACCAAGCCATGTCGCTAATACAGACAAAACTTATGGGTTAAAATGTAAGAGTTAGTTAATAAGAAGCCTGGGCTAATAGGCAACCAGTTTATAATTAATGTAGGCTTCTGTGTGTTTCTTTGGGACTGAATGGCTGTTGGGACTGGACGGGACAGAAACTTTCCAAAAAAAAAAAAAGAAACAAAAAAAAAAAAAACAAAAACATCCTTCCCTTTGTCATTCCCTTCTTTAGGAGTCCATGTTTTTATCTGTCATCAATTGCTTCTGCCTGAAAAAAAATGCCTGTTTCTTTTAATATAGGTCTGTGAGTAATAAATTCTCAAGGTTTCTGTAGGTCTGAAAATGTATAACTTCTACTTTAGTTCTTAAAGGGCATTGTTCACTTTGAGCGCTTGGAGCATGTGTTTGTCACTGTGGCCTACATTTTCCTTTGAAAAGCTCCCACTTAAGCTGTCTGCTCCAACTTTCAAGCTGCAGCTTCCCCACCTCTCTAGCTATTTTTAAGACTCCCCTCCCCCTGGTATCTGGTGCTCAGTAGTTTGACTGAATTCTCTCTTGCTGTACTTTTGTTTGTTCTTCTTTATTATCTACATTTATGCTTCTTGTACCTTTTCAAGCCTTAACTTGGTTTTAAAATACAGCTTCTACCCTGGCGCTTCTCTTTGTCCTTCCTGGGATTCAATTATACAAAACAGATAATTCTCACTCTCTGTCATGGCTTTACAGTCTCTTTTTTTATCAGCCCCCCTTCCTTATCTTCTCTTCAAGTTGAAAACTTCCCACTCTCCTCTCTCCAGCTCACTAACCCTGACACTTCTGATAACTTGCTATTGAACTAACTTAGCCACTCAATTTTTAGTTTCAATTATTTTATTTTTAGAGAAAGCACCTAAAATTTGATTGTCTAATTGATTTTAATGTCCTGATCAAATCCATTGCTTGTCAATTTATTTATGCATAGCCATGTTATTATAATCTTATTTTAAAAATGCAGATCAAATGATTTGCTCTTAGGAGCACACATGATCCTGTTACTGCTCTGGTTTCACTCTTGGTTCTAGTGACCTGACCCCAATCTCTGGTGTGTCTAGTGATTTAGTGGACAACAGGCACTGAGTAGAAAATTCTGTATAAATTTTGGATATTTTCTTTTTAATTTCTTCCTGGAAAGGAGAATCCATGTAGGTCACACTAAACAGGTCTTATTAGGATGAGCAGAGGCTCAGTGTCATGATCTGTGACATCAGATCTATTTCAGCCTTGCCTTTATTCCTAGCATGGAGGCCCTAGGAGCTTCAACCTAAGTCAGGTGTGTTTAGCAAGAACTCTCCTACTTCAAAATCCTAAACTTCATTTTCCACCTCCCCAGCCCTAAGTGAATGACAAAGTTCCTGCTCCTGCTTTCTATCTGAATTGAGCACCTTGAAAACCACATACAGCCTCGGATGGGAATACAGTAGCAACACAAAGCTGGCACTCTCTACTTGTCTCGCAGAGCTCGGCCCTTTGGGTAGTGGTGGTCCCAGCTGTTACTAGTTTTTCATGCAGTCATCTCAGAGTGTGTGCTTACTACTATGTTTTAGACCCAACTTTCACAGTCGTTTTTAACTGGAGGTTTTTTGGGTTTGTTTTGTTTTGCTTTGCTTTTTTGATATAAACTGTTCATCACAGAAAGAAGTAGAGTCCTGTCCTAATTCTTTGAAACTCATTAATTCGAAAAGGAATGTTGCTCTAACAACTGTACACTGCTCAATACTATCCATCACTGGGTAGATCATCTCATATATCCTAGAAAACTACCTCTTCAAAGGTCTCACCAAGTTTTTGCAGCCGAGATTTTATCCTATGCACTCACTGGACACTGGGGCACGGTCACTGTTTTAACATTTCATCTGTTCAACATGAAGCATTCATCTCTGTGAGTGCATACAGCTTATGACCCACTAAGAGAATGTATTTTAATTCGTGCACTGACAGCATCACTTTTCTATTGACTCACTGGTCATTCAAGGCCCATCTGGTGGAAGACTAGGGAAAGAAGTCAAGAGAAGAAAAGCTTTCTTCCCAGACCCTCCTACCCTGCTTGCAACATTTTCTGTGGCTCCAGGCCTTGCTCTGCAGCCACTATGGTTCAACATCACTGATTTATCATAGACTTTGTGAAAGGCCACAATTAAGTTATGGTCTTCAGCCACTGCAGGATCAATATCATACATTCTTTAACTCACCTGAAAGACTGCTCTGAGATGAGTATTCTAGGGTTCTGCACCCACATTGGGCTGCCTAGAGAATTATTTCCCCACATTCAGACATCTAGACACTCCAAGGCTAAATAAAGCCATGCTTCAAAAGGGTCTAATTAATGCTTGAACTGGTGGCAGACCTTGGTATCATTGTCATGGTGATAGTTTTACAAACATACAAATATAAAAACCATTGGGTCATGGAGGCTTCTCCTTAGAGTCCAAGAGATCAGTGCCACAGAGTCACAATGCAACATGAATCAAGCTCAATCTGCCTAGCAAGATTCTGTCCACCAGATCAGAAATGTATGATTGTGATTCTGCTGAAGTCTAAACGACCATGGGCTCTTGGGCTGAGTCCACAACAGTCAGTCATTAGAGAGCAAGCACCTAATATACGGAACAATGCACAGTAACCAGAATAAGAGGTGAACACAAAGGGACCTGTAGTACTAATTAAGGAATTGACCAGGCTAGGGACATAGCTCACAAAATACTGGTTTCAATCCCCAAACAATTTACCTCAACAGTCAACAATGAAAAGTGGGAAACTCTGCTTTGAAGACCGTGCTGAGAAAGGGTTCACTAAAATGCACTGAGGCAAAGCTGCAGCTGAGAACATCTGCCTACAGTGCACAAGGCCTGGATTTCGTCCTCAGCAGAACGTGGACACACACAAACACCTGCGGCAAATTCCTCACTATACCTACTTTTGTTTGAGGGCCTGACTCCGGCTCTTCTGGCGATGTGAGGCTGTAACAAAATCCACAAAAATTCCACAAACAGGGGCTCTGGAAATGGAATCACTTCCATCTGCATAAGGGAAAAAAAGTTATTTTGTGATAATGAAGTAGCTCCTTCAAACAAAAAAAGTAAAACAATTATAGTCACATATAAAATCACACTCAATAATTTTTACTTGAAATTAATGAATCATACCAGTAAGAGTTTTAGAAATATTTATAAATATATGTATAAAATACAGTTTTCTGTTTCTATCCTATGTACTCTGGGAAAAAAACAAAGATATAACCTTCAATTGTGGTTTTACTTTCTAAAACTCCATTTACCTACAGTCAATTGTGGTCTCAAAGTTATTAAATGAGAAATTCCCAAACCAACAGCTGGTAAGTGTTGACTTGCATGTGGTCCTGACCAGCTTGATGAACTCACAATGTTTGCCTAGAATGTGAGCCATCGTGTAGGCAGGCTGGATGTGCTCCCTGACCCAGTTCATTTACTTGTCACTGCAGTCACAGTCATCAGAGCAGCGCTCTTGGTATCACACTGCTAACACTCAAGGAACCCCTAATGATGTCCTAAGAGGACAAGAGCAATATGGATGAGCCAAAGAGGAACCATTAGGACCTTCCTCAAGGCCACCAGCTAGTGTAGCAGATGAAGCAGAACTTACCAACTAGCCTGACAACCTGAGGACCCACAAGATGGAAGGAGAGAACCAACTCTAGAAAGTTGCCCTCTGACCTCAACATAAAAGATGGACAAGTACATTTGTCTCACACACAGATAGATAGATAGATAGATAGATAGATAGATAGATAGATAGATAGATAGATAGATTTTCAAAAGACCTTCCTTAAGATAAAAAAGTGAATGTCCTCAATTTAAGGAGAGAAAAAGAAAATCCCTGAGGCTGCTGAGTTCAATTGCAAAATCAATTTCTCTATTCATGAAAATATGAATAGGAAATTCATGCTAAATGTGCTGCAGTGTCTTAACCTGCAGAAGTTTCCACACCAGTACATGATGTGAGTCTAATTAAGAGGGACAAGGCACTATACTTGCGCTGGAGAACATGTTCAAGCTGATGCAAAGTGTTGCATCAGAAAGCACTTAGGGGGTTAAAGGTCATTCAGTGCTTCAGCCCTTGCTGCTCTAGCAGAGGACCTGAGTTTAGTTCCCAGCTCTCAACTGTCCATAACTCTAGTTCCAGAGGATCTGATACCCTCTTCTGACCTCCTCAAGTACCAGGCGTACATGTATATATGCAAGACACTCATAAAATAAAAATAAACAACCCTTTCAGAAGGCACTTAGGCTATGAAGGCCTCAGCAAGGGTCTCCCCTGACCTGCAGGTGAAGAAGCTAGTTATGGAGGATGGACAACACCTGAAGCAAGTCTTCAACTGCAGCGAACCAGGCTCTTCTGAAAGATGCCAGGTGGAAACTACAGTCACAAAACTAGGAAGATGCAGATATAAGCCTGCAATCCTAGCACTCAGAAGGCTGATGCAGAAAAAATTAAGAGTTGAAGACAAGTCTGGGCCATACAATTAGATTACCAAAGAAACAAAACTGCAAAAGAAGGAAGCAGGGCTTAAAACATGAAAGCATGGAGCAATTCTGGCACTACATGAAGTACCATACATGACAAAGCCAGGTGCAGTGGCGCTTGCACATGTTCCAGCAACTAAGTCAAGGAGTGTTGGTGACAGCCATCTTGTAAAAGGGTTGGTATTTAAAGCCCGACTAACAATAAAGGCACACCAGACCACCAGGATCTGTCAACAAAATGAAAACCTCAAGGTTGTATTTTTATACCAAATACCCCATTCTGCTTCACCCCTTCAGATGAGGGCTCTGTGCTTGACAAGACCACATATGCCTGTCTTGCATATGACCATAATTGACACAGGTCCTGATGGGAACATAGTGTGGAGCTGGTATTCATTAACTGAAGCAATAACATTCTTCAACACTGCAATGGACAAGTTAAAACTGGAGACTGCTGGAAGGACTGACGGAGTGGCAGCAAGACTCACTGGGAAGTCACAGACATCATCCAGGACAAGCCAAGCTGAGGAATGATATTTTAAGCTCTCAGTGAAAAGGTAGAAGAAAATACTGAAGGCTAACAAAGAATGTCAACAAATGAGGTCCTGGAAGAACTTGTGAGTCATCTACAAAGCCCAGAAAGATGAAGATGAAGTACACCCAGCAAGGTAGACATCACCAAAACTGACCAACGCTGTTTTAACATTTAGTAGCACAGATACTAAAACACAAAATTATGGCCTATGACTTGCATAAAACTCAGCATTAAAACCACCCTCATCATCACCAAAGGATGACCTCAGCAGCAACATTTTAGTGTGGTAGAAAGAAATGCAACTTCCCATTAAAATGTTCTTCCAAAAATGTTTGCACAACAACTGAGACTCCTCGCCACGGACACTGGTGGCTCCTAATATACAACCATTGGTCGTCATGGCCCAATGATCTGGAGTCACCCAAAAGTGATGCTTCTTCTGACGTATTATTGGCAGGTAAGTAGTAATCTAGATAAATCCCAGTGCCCACGTCACTCGTCTCAGTTCAGATCATCACCTCCTATCAACACAAGATGCGTAAATAGAGGACCATAAAATATTTTGACTAAGAGAAGCGCACATTCACCTAGCTTTGGTTACAGCAGATTGCTATATTATTTCTGCTATTGTTAACTTCTCATTGTACCTAATTTCCAAACTAAACTTAAGCATAAGGATGTATGGGGAAGAGAAAATATAGTATCTACTAGGCTGGAACTACCTGCAATGATAGGACTGTTTTGAGTGTGTGTGTGTGTATGTGTGTGTGTGTGTGTGTCTCTGTGTCTGTGTGGTGTCCACAGATGATAAGAATGATATGCTAGAATAAGAAAATTAGTATATAAATACAAAATAGTTTTAAAAAGCAGTAATAAGTATAAATGAAGATTATATCAATCAATCTGCAAAAAGGGATAAATTATCAAAACTGTAGGTATGTACTTTATCAGGACACAGATTTCAAAAGACATGATGTCCTCGTAATTGGGCTGACAGAAAAGGCTCATACTGTGAAAAACAATCCCTGGGTCTATCTTTCCTGAGAAAAACAAACATCCACAATCCACCACTTTCTGCTAGGAGTTCCTGGAGTTCTCTATTATCAACATGCTTATTTTAATTGTATTATTAACCTGTCTCCTCAATCCTCTTGGACATATATTTGAGTTAAAAAAGAGTATAAGATGCAGACCCATCTTGTGGTTTTATATACCTTCAGAGGCCTTTTGGGCACTTAATCTCACTGATCCTCAAAGCAGAGGGCCAGTGATATAGAGAGTATGGTTTTGGAGGAGATGGAAGTACAGGTTTTGGCACTCGTGGGGTAGGTCATGCCATGAACATTAGTATACCACCTACAAAGCTCCAAACAGACCTTGAGAGAATTGCTGTCCCGGCTATTAAAATGAAGAAACCTGTCTCTGTCTTTAAAATCACAGATGCAAATACTGGTGCACAAGCAACACCTCTGGACCCTCAGCATTTGGTACTCATTCCCCAACAGATGGAGATATGTCTTTTAAAGTTATGAAATTCTTGCAGACACTATGGTTGACTTTAGTCAACTACAAAAAATCAGTTTCCTACAGTCAAAAAAATGGTAAGATGAGAAGTTTATAACCAAATAAACCCTAAGAGGCAGAAGACTATTCTCCTAAAACAACCCTATGGCAGTCATGGTTAGCCAAACAGGTACAGTTTGCTACAAATGTGGTGATTAATCAGGAGTCATGGCCATCATTGCCTAGCACTTATAGATACTGCTCATGTTTTTGAGCTCATTATATATATTAACTTATTTAATTATCAATCTAGAGGGAGTCTTACCCTTACAGAAACTAAAAGCAGAGACATTATTAAGTCAGTGTCCTGGTTAACATTTACTGTCAACATGACACAGTCTAGAATCATCTAAAAAAAATCATAATTGAGAAATTGTATCAGGTTGGTGTGTGGCCATGTCTGTAAAAGCTTGGCTTGACTATGTTAACTGATATAGAAGAGCTCCACCCACTATAGATGACATCATCCCCAAGTCAGTAGTCCTGGGCTAAGATAAGGAAGTTAGCTAAGCATGAGCTAGTGAGTAAGTCAGACAGCAAGACAGCAAGCAACATTCTTCCAGGGTTTCTACTTCAAATTCCTGCTTGGGCTCCTGTCTTGACTTCTATTTAGGGGGAAGCTCCACCTTGACCCCACCTCTCTCTCTCTCTCTAGACCCTGCCTTCATTATGGTCTCAGTATCTCACCATAGCAGCAGAAAGGAAACTAGCTCACACAGCTAGCCAATACTAAAAATCAAGATTTGAAACACAAGAAGGAGCACTATTAAACCTCTTCTGAATTGCTGTCTACAGTACAGAGCGAGGCTTTGTCACTGTAATCACCACTACTCTGTCTTCCTGTACTAGTTTAATGATGACAGAGCCAAAACTGAAGTTCCTATTTTCTAAGGAATAATGTGAGTGTGACCAATTAATCTTACCAAGAAGGCTAATGAAGAGATCATGCCAAACACAAATGTAGGAAATAAAAAGGTTATTCACAGATTCATTATGTAGATCTAGGTTCACTGCCACTCCACCATGAGTCCATGGTACCAATACCTGGGCTATAGCAGTCCACACAGCAGAAAGAAGGCTGGGTCCTTTTTATGACAAGCCCAGTTAGCCCTGGTCCTCATGTTTCTAACTCTCAATTTACAGAACACTAAGAATCCATACTGCCTAACAGCTTGGCTGCCTCTGTAGCAGACAAACATTGTGATTTGTTCCATATTTCTATTTGCATTATTACACTGCAGTAATAACTAATTGCTTTAGCTATTACTGCATGGATACCATCAAAATCAATAAAGATGCAATTCCAACAGGAGAGATCAATGTGGTGGATCAACCTGTTGAAAGGGAAAACCCACCAAAGTAGGATCAAGATAGGCTTTGTGTTTGTCTTTCCAGGAAAATAAAAACATCCATTTGGAGAAATTTAAAGACCTTTGGACAAATAAGCATCTAAAGGAGGAGGAAAACCTATCTTAAAAAAATTACCAAAAAAAAAGAGTAATATGGCCTAATGGTATAATATACTTTCAACAGGGTAAAATTTCATAAACATTTAGAACTGTATGTTTTAACTGGTCTCTACCATATTAAACAGGTAGTCTTTATATAGTTCCAACTCAATTAAAACTAAAGGCAGCTTTCAAATTGGAGTGTGGCTCTCTCCTTCTCTAAACCCAAACATGTTTTTAAAAAGAAAACTCAAAGCCTCTGTCTCAAATCAGAAAAGCCACCTAGTATGGAACAGAAAAAAAAAATCTAGGGACTATCATATTGTCACTAATCTCATTCCCCTTGAATTTACTTTGGCTCTTTAAAAAAAATCTTAGCTATAAGTACTATCTCAAAATTTAAACTTTCTGCTTTGATATTAAGGAGATTATAACTATTAACTAATTCTAACCTTAAGCTTCATATGGCTTCCTGTACATGATTTCTGGATTGAGTCTAAACAGATGTTTAAAAATTAAGCCTGGATATCCCAGAAGTACTTAATACATTATGATCCTTTAACCTTCCTAAGATTTATAGCATATAACATTAAACATGTTTAAGCTTTCTACAGTAAACAATAAACTTTCCTAACAGCAATCTCTGAAGTCTCCAAAAAGATGATGGGCCCCTACAATGACAATTCTACCTGGATTGCAATAATGCCACTAAACAAATAATCACCACCCAAAGATCAGCTTTGGGTGGTGCTCAGGATGATTCCACCCTCATGCACCACTCCAGCTGGGACTTCACATAAACTCAACACTTTCCCCTTCCCCAGAGACTGGTGACAAATGATACAGCTGGTTCTCCCAAAATTTGACCATTGTTTCAGTTTTTTTCAGGGTCCCCTAGAGATGCCATCAGCCCCAGACACCAGGAAGTAATTTAATAACATGACTTCTACTTTCCCAAGAGGTGGGGTAGTTGATTTTTGTTCTTTCTCAAAGTTATGAATATCTATCGGTTACAAGTTGTTATAAGTTATAGGGCTGAACAAAAGAGATTAGACTCAGGGTTCTTGTTCAGAAAAGAAAAAAGAGGGATAGATAGGATAGGATAAAAAGGTAGATTATTACATGTACTTTCAAACTAAAACAGCAACTATTAGTTTTAAATAATTTACATTGATATAGATTCTTTTTATACTGTATATACTTTCTATTTCTGTTTAAGATATTTTTTATACTGATACAAACTTAAGGTTATTTTTTGTTATACTGCATATACATTTCTACTTCCATTTCAGGTATTTTTGTACACTGCTACAAATTTGAGGTTATTGTCCTTATACTGTATATATGTTTCTATTTTTGCTTATGACATTATCTATACAGCTCATATACAGTTTGTTTATTTATGCAATGTGAAGTTTTAGTCCATAAAAGCTATATTGGATAATAAGGAAATACAGATTAACAGTCACCCATAATTATCAAACTTATAGTCAAATTAGTTAGGTTTTCTAGGTATACAGAGATATGTTTCAAATAGATAGATAATCTTCAAACATTTTAAAGACCTACAGAATACGGAATTTAAAGTGTTTTAATGACTTAAGGCTTTTTTTGATATGAGATACATCTGCTTCTAACAGCATCAATCAACTTCTAAGAGCATGATGGGTACCAAAGACACACCATATGAAGTTTGCTTTCTTTGTGACACAACCTGGCCCTTAGGGCAAGAAACTGCCCCTGCTTTAACTGCTGACAGTTATGCTGTCCAAACTGGACAAGCAGAACACAAAGAAAAGCAACTGCCAAATTTTTTCCAAGACAAGATAGGACAGTCCTTCAAAATTTCCTGCTTCTGAAAACGGTCTGTCAGATATTCTAGACCTGTAGGCCAAAGATGCATGCCCCAAGGTTGTAGAGGAACCTTGGGTGACTGTCCCAGCAGCTAGCTGTTTCTGTTAGTTCTCACATTTTTTGGAAGACACTTGCTTGCACATCCTGCTTACTCAGGTAATATTTTCCTTCTCATTTCTTTAATGGGGATGAAGCCTAGACAGAGTTCTCTTGAATCTTGACAAAAGACATATTAGGTGCAAAACTTTGGACTCTTCAGGAAAGGACAGCTATTGGAGTAATCTCTATAAATCTGCCAATTACTTATGGACTGGACATTTAGAATACATTTCTTACTTAATAATTGTTTTTGCTGTGTGTAGTTTCATTTTTGTTAAGATTCTATCACCTTTCTTTTCTAACTGGACAATATTTGATAATTCTTATTGTATATAGTTTTACCATGTTAGGGTTAGAACCTTTCCTTCTTAATTAGATAAAAAGGAGAACTAGCAGGGGAATTCTGTCATCAACCTACTAGACAACTGAAAGGAACATTTTGGTCCAAGAGGCATGGTTTTCATGGGGAATGGCTGTGACCAAAAGAAAAGGTAGGGTCGAGCAATACCTGCCCTCTTTGGTCTGGGAACAAATGGTGGTTGTGGCAGAGGCAAGTGGTGGTAAGGAGGACATCACCAATGGGAATAAGAACACATGCTTAGAGGCTGCACAAGAGACTATAACAGTACAAGGCAACATGCATAGCTGTACACGGGAACAGTGACTGACATTTCATATCCATCCTCAACACATATCTTGTGCCATAGGTGGGTATCAGGGTACCAGCCCATCACATAGCATTACCTGATATATCAAATACAAAATCTGCCCACCTTGTGGAACTTTCAGCAAATGTCTACATAGCTCCCAGAACATGTTCCCCAGTTTTAAGTGTCCCTGTCTATACCTTCCCAGGACTCCTTCTCATACTCCATTCGACCTTGCTTCTGAGACAGTTTCAAAGATAACTCTCCAACCCTTTCATTCTCCGCACTGATTGCCTTTTGAATTTCTTGTATCTCCCTTTTCTGGGCTAGAGGAAGTTCTTCAGCCTTTTCTTTAGAGTCACGCTCATTATTGCTGTCATCATCTCCATCACAAACCTCAAAGTCATCTTCATAATCCTATAGACAAGAATAAGGATTTTAGCACCCATCACACAAATGAGTTTAGCACCCATTACACAAACCTAAAACCTAAATAACCTAAAACAAAACATCACAATTTAAAATTCAAAATAAGAAAAACCCGTATTATTGCTAAGGGAGATTTTATAATGCATTGATTTTAATATTGCTAGATTGTAAATTTGCAATAGACAGATGCCTTTGTTTTTCTGAAAATGAACCATATGATATAGACTTGTATATGAAGAAGTATAAATAATGTTAAACATTGTGCTAAGATTGTGAAGGGTTATGCACACATACAGTTAGATATGCACACACACATAAATGTTTGAATACAGTGAACTTAAAATGGGGTTAAACTGTAAAACTCTTTAATTATCAAACACAGTGAGGATAAACACTGGTGGGAATATAGTAAGCTTCATGCAGGTAATGACCAGATCTACATCAAAACTTAACAGACATGGACAAGAGAGAAAAGGCTGACCAAATTACTTTACATGCACCAGTCAGTGGAAGGTCACGCCTTTAATCCCAGTACTTGGGAGGCAGAGGCAGGTGAATCTCTTGAGTTCTAGGAGAGAAACCCTGACTCAAAAAAAAAAATTACAACACAGGCACTAATTTTTAAGAAGACATTGTTAAAGTGAGAAAAAGTTAAACTTTATACATACTTCAAAATCATCTTCAAAATATTCATCAGCCCCAGTAGTCTCTAAATCAATGTCTTCCTTTTCAGGTTCCTGGAAGGAAAAGTCAAGTATGAAATAAAAAATTCAACCATAAGCTTCACTATTGCAAACAAGCTGAAAACCCTTGTTTTCTAGGGATTGCAAGGTGATGCTAATTTAAAAGTATTTATATTACATATTAATACATAACAATTTTGAATTATTGTAAGAGATAACCTTGTAAGAACACATTATACATTTTGAAAAGCTAGATCCTGTACCAGAAGATCCATCCAGAGGGGTCCCTGGACAGCATGTGGCTGATCCTGTACAAGAAAATCCATCCGGAGGGGTGAGCGTGTGCCAGACCAGACAGACAGACACCACGGGAAGGGAGCACAGGCACACCCCAGTCTCCTAAACTTCCTGGCCATTAAGTGGAGCTTTTCCCCAGCTACTGCCTTTCTCTACTTATCCCATCCCAGCTTGCCCCCCAAGCACTTCTTTCCATCTGCGAGGTCATAGGATCCCCCAACTCAGCCTGCTTCAGGGTGGAGAGGATCTGAGAGACAACTCCAGGGCAGAGGGGATCTAAGAGAGGGCAGACCAAGAAAAACCCCCAAGTACACAGCAAAGATTGGACTAAGCCGCCAAGACTCTCCTAACAGCATTTGAAGGAAGAGATGGGCAGGCGCCAATGCAACAATTCCTCCAACAATCTGAAAAGTAACATGATGACACCAGAATCCAGTGAACACTCAACAGGAAGACTTGAACACCCTAATCCAGAAGAAGTAGAAAAAATAGACTTTAAACGTAACATTATGAAACTGTTAGATAACATTAAACAGGATATGTAAAGCTCCTTTAAAGAAAGAGATGAGAAGACTAACAAAAAGTTAGAAGAAATGAACAAATCCCTCAAAGATACTCAAGAAAACCAAGAAAAAGCAATCAAACAGGTAAAAAAAAAAAACAGTTCAATACTTGAAAAGTGAAATGGAGGTAATGAAGAAAGCAGAAACCGAGAGATGGCAGAATATGAAAATTCTGGGTAAACACGAACAGAAACAACAGAGACAAGAATAACCAACAGAATACAACAGACAGAAGAAAGAATCTCAGACGCTGAAGATACCATAGAGGAAATAAATGCACTGATCAAAGAAAACAGCAAATCCAACAAATTCTTACCATAAAACGTCCAGGAAATCTGGGACACAATGAAAAGACTAAACCTAAGAATAATAGGGGTAGAAGAAAGAGAAGAATTACAACTCAAAGGCCCAGAAAATATATTCAACAAACTTATAGAAGAAAACTTTCCCAACCTAAAGGAGGATATTCCTATGAAGGTACAAGAAGCATACAGAATACCAAAAAGACTGGATCAAAAAGAAAATCCCCTCACCATATAATAATCAAAACACAAAACATACAGAAAGAAGAAAGAATATTAAGAGCTTCAAAGAAAAAAGATCAAGTAACATTTAAAGGTAAACCTATAAGAATTACCCCTGACTTCGCTATGAAAACGATGAAAGCCAGAAGGTCTTGAATAGATGTGCTGCAGAAACTAAGAGACCATGGATGCAAGCCTAGACTACTATACCCAGCCAAGCTCTCTTTCACTATCAATGGAGAAAACAAGATATTCCACGATAAAAACAAATTTAAACAATATGTAGCCACAAACCCAGCCTTACAGAAAATACTAGAAGGAAAATCACAACCCAAGGAACCCAACAACACCCACAATAACTCAGACATCCAACAGCTCTCCCCCAGCAGAACACAAAGAAGGGAAACACACAAACTCTACCACCAAAAAAAATAATAATAATAACTGGAGTTAACAACCACTGGTCACTAATATCACTTAATATCAGTGGTCTCAATTTACCTATAAAAAGGCACAAGTTAAGAGAACGGATGTCAAAGCAGGATCCAATATTCTGCTGCTTACAAGAAACACACCTCAACCACAAAGACAGACATCTACTCAGAGTAAAGGGTCGAGAAAAGGTTTTTCTATCAAACGGACTTAAGAAACAAGTGGGTGTGGCTATACTAATATCTAACAAAATTGACTTCAAACTAAAATCAATCAGAAGAGATAGAGATGGATACTTTATACTCATAACAGGAACAATACATCAGGATGAAGTCTCGATCCTGAATATCTATGCCCCTAATATAAAAGCACCCACATATGTAAAAGAAACATAAAGCACACATCAAACCTCACTCACTAATAGTAGGAGACTTCAACACTCCTCTCTCACCAATGGACAGGTCAACCAGACAGAAACCTAACAGAGAAATAAAAGAACTAATGGAGGTAATGGATCAAATGGACTTAACAGACATCTATAGAACATTCCACCCAAATAGGAAAGAATATACCTTCTTCTCTGCATCTCATTGAACCTTCTCGAAAAATGATCACATACTCAGTAACAAAGCAAACTTCCACAGATACAAAAAATTTTTAGTAACCACCTGTGTCTTATCAGATCACCATGGAATAAAGTTAAAATTTAATAACAATTCGACACTCAGAAAGCCTACAAACTCATGGAAACTGAACAGTCAACTACTGAACCACCCCTGGGTCAGGGAAGAAATAAAGAAAGAAATTAAATTGAATTCTTCCTTGAATTCAACGAAAATAAAGGCATACCATACCCAAACCTATGGGACACTATGAAAGCAGTGTTAAGAGGAAAGTTCATAGCACTAAGTGCCCACATTAAAAAAAAAAAAGAGAGAGAGAAAGCTCACATTACAGACTTACAGACTTAATAGCACAGCTAAAAGCTCTAGAAAAAAAAAGAAGCAGACTCACCCAGGAGGAGTAGAAGACTGTAAATAATCAAACTGAGGGCTGAAATTAACAAAATTGAAACACAGAAAACAATCCCCAAAAAAAAATCAATGAAACAAAGAGCTGGTTCTTTGAGAAAATCAAAAAGATTGACAAACCCCTATCCAAACTAATTAAAAGGCTGAGAGAGAACATGCAAATTAACAAGATCAGAAATGACAAGGGGTAGGTACATAACAATAGACACTGAGAAAATTCAGAGAATCATTAGGTCTTACTACAAAGGCCTATATGCCACAAAGTTGGAAAATGTAAAAGAAATGAACTTGTTCTTAGATAAATACCAAATACCAAAATTAAATCAAGACCGGGTGAAAAATTTAAATAGACCAATAAGTCTCAAGGAAATAGAAGCAGTCATAAAAAAAAACTCCCAACCAAAAAAAGCCCAGGACCAGATGGTTTTAATGCAAAATTCTACCAGAACTTCCAAGAAGAGCTAATAACTATATTCCTTAATGTGTTTCACATAATAGAAACAGAAGAGTCATTGCCAAACTCTTTTTATGAAGCTACAGTTACCCTGATAACAAAACTACACAAAGACCCAACCAAGAAAGAGAATTACAGATCAATCTCGCTCATGAACATCGATGCAAAAATTTTAAATAAAATACTGGCAAACCGAATTCAAGAATACATTCAAAAAATTATACATTATAATCAAGTAGGCTTCATCCCAGAGAGGCAGGGCTGGTTCAACATACGAAAATCTATCAATGTAATCCATCATATAAATAAACTGAAAGAAAAAAAACCATATGATCATTTCATTAGATGCTCAAAAAGCATTTGACAAAATTCAACACCCCTTTATGATAAAGGTTTTGGAGAGATTAGGGATACAAAGATCATACCTAAATATAATAAAAGCAATATACAGCAAGCCAACAGCTAATATCAAATTAAATGGAGAGAAAACCAAAGCCATTCCACTAAAATCAGGAACACGACAAGGCTGTCCACTCTCACCACATCTCTTCCACATAGTGCTTGAAGTTCTAGCAATAGCAATAAGACAACATAAGGAGATCAGGGGGATTCGAAAGGAAAGGAAGAAGTCAAACTTTCATTATTTGTAGATGATATGAAAGTGTACATTAGTGACCCCAAAAACCCTATCAAAAAACTCCTACAGCTGATAAACACCTTCAGTGATGTGGCAGGATTCAAGATCAACTCAAAAAATCAGTAGCCCTCCTATATACAAAGGATAGAGAAGAAGAGAGGGAAATCAGAGAAACTTCACCCTTCACAATAGCCACAAATAGTATAAAGTATCTTGGGGTAACTCTAACCAAGGAAGTGAAAGATCTACTTGACAACAACTTTAAGACTTTGAAGAAAGAAATTGAAGAGGACACCAGAAAACAGAAGGATCTCCCATGCTCTTGGATGGGTAGGATCAACATAGTAAAAAAAAAAAAAAAAAAAAAAAAAAAAAGGCAATCTATAAATTCAACGCAATCCCCATCAAAATTCCAACAAAATTCTTCACAGACCTTGAGAGAACAATAATTGACTTTATATGGAAAAACAAAAAAGCCAGGATAGCCAAAACAATTCTGTACAATAAAGGAATTTCTGGAGGCATTACCATCCCTCACATCAAACTTTATTACAGAGCTACAGTAATGAAAACAGCTTGGTATTGGCATAAACACAGAGACGTTGACCAATGGAATCAAATCAAAGACCCAAATATTATTACAGAAACCTATGAACATCTGATTTATGACAAAGAAGCTAAAATTATACAATGGAAGAAATAAAGCATCTTCAACAAATGGTGCTGGCATAATTGGACGTCAACCTGTAGAAGAATAAAAATAGATCCATATCTATCACCATGCACAAAACTCAAGTCCAAATGGATTAAAGACCTCAATATAAATCTGACCACACTGAACCTGATAGAAGAGAAAGTGGGAAGTAGTCTGCAACACATGGGCACAGGAGACCACTTCCTACATATAACCCCAGTAGCACAGACAACAAGAACAACATTGAATAAATGGGACCTCCTGAAACTGAGAAGCTTCTGCAAAGCAAAGGACGCTGTCATTAAGACAAAAAGGCATCCTACTGAATCAGAGAAGATCCTCACCAACCCCGCATCAGATAAAGGTCTGATCTCCAAAATATATAAAGAACTCAAGAAACTAGACTTTAAAATGCTAATTAACCCAATTAAAAAATGGGGTACTGAACTGAACAGAGAATTCTCAACAGAAGTAGTTCAAATAGCCAAAAGACACTTAAGGTCATGTTCAACCTCCTTAACTATCAGGGAAATGCAAATCAAAACACTTTGAGATACCATCTTACACCTGTCAGAATGGCTAAAATCAAAAGCACCAATGATAGCCTATGCTGGAGAGGATGTGGAGTAAGGAGAACACTCATCCACTGCTGGTGGGAATGCAAACTTGTACAACCACTTTGGAAATCAGTGTGGTGGTTTCTCGGGAAATTGGGAATCAACCTACCTCAGGATCCAGCAATACCACTCTTGGGAATATACCCAAGAGATGCCCAATCATACTACAAAAGCATTTGTTCAACTATGTTCATAGCAGCATTATTTGTAGTAGCCAGAACCTGGAAACAACCTAGATGCCCCTCAGTGGAAGAATGGATAAAGAAAGTGTGGCACATATACACATTAGAGTACTACTCAGCAGTAAAAAACAATGACATCTTGAATTTTGCATGCAAATGGATGGAAATAGAAAACACTATCCTGAGTGAGATACCCAGACCCAAAAAAATGAATATGGTATGTACTCACTCATTAGTGAACTCCAGCCATAAAGAAAGAACATTAAGCCTATAGTTCACAAGCCTAGAGAAGCTAAGTAATAAGGTGAACCCAAAGAAAAACATATATAGATCGTCCTGGAAATTGGAAGCAAACAAGATCGCCGGGCAAAAGTTGGGAGCATGGGGGTAGGGGTAGGGGTGGGGGTGGGGGAGGGGAGAGGGGGAGAGGGAAGGGAGAAGGGAAAGACTGGGGAGAGCTTGGAGGAATGGGAGGGTGGAGATGGAGGAAGGGCGAATTTAGGAGGAGGGAAGATGATATCTACATTAAGGGAGCCATTTTAGGGTTGGCAAGGGATTTGGCTCTAGAGGGGATCCCAAATGTCCATGGGGATGTCCCCAGCTAGGTCCTTGGGCAGCAGAGGAGAGGGTGTCTGAACTGTCCTTGCTCCACTATCACACTGATGATTATCTTGAATATCAACATAGAATCTTCATCCAGCGACGGATGGAGATAGAGACAGAGACCCTCATCAGAGCAAGGGACTGAGCTCCCAAGGTCCAGCTGAAGAGCAGAAGGAGGGAGAAGATGAGCAAGGAATTCAGGACCATGAGGAGTTGGTCCACCCACTGAGAAAATGTGCCTGTTCTAATGGGAGCTCACCAAATCCAGCTGGACCAGGACTGAACGAGCATGTGATCAAACCGGACTCTCTGAATGTGGCTGACAATGGGGGCTGACTGAGAAGCCATTGATAAAGGCACTGGGACCTGTTTCTACTGCATGTACTGGCTTTTGGGGACCCTAGTCTATATGGATGCACAGCTTCCTAAGCCTGGATGTAGAGGGGAGGGCCTTGGACTTCCCACAGGGCAGGGTTCCCTGCCCTCTCTTAAGCAGGGAGGGGGAGGGAGGAGGGGGAGTGGGGGAGCAGGAGGGGAATGGGAGGAGGGGAGGAAGTGTAAATTTTTGAATGGAAAAATAAAAAAAAAGCTAAAAGAACTTTAAGCTTTCACCATAAAAAAGTGATAAATGTTTAAAAGATGTTTACTCTACAGTGGACATTATATAATATACATGTGACCAGATACAGAACAGTCATTTCGGGTTCTATAAAAAACGGCACATCTCAGAAAGTGTATATGAGAACAAGTTACTACAGCAGGTCTCAGAAAACATTAAGCAACTAGAATAATGAAGCCAAATATACATAGGAAGAAATTAGATCTTTGCAATCAGTAGCTATACATTTTTAATCTTTTCTGTAAACTGTTTACCAATTCTGATTCAAACTGTTTCATAACTTGATCACTTAATTTCTCTTTTAAAAGTAGCAGCTTCCTTTTTAATGTTTAATTTTAAATTTTAATGACAGACTTTTTTAATTTTCTGTTAAATGAACATTAACACCTGGTTGTGATGGCAAACACCAGAAATCTATGCTGATTGGTAGACAGAGGCAGGCAGAGCAGTGGTAGCAAACTCCTTTAATCCCAGCACTGGCAAGGCAGAGGCAAGTAGATCTCTGTGAGTTCAAGGCCAAACTGGTCTACAGAGGGAGTTCTAGGACAAGCTCCAACAATATACAGAGTAACCCTGTCTTAAAAACAAAACGAAACAAGAAAAAGGAAGAAAGGAAGGAAGAGATGAAGGGAAGGAGGGAGGGAGAGAGGGAGGGAAGGAGGGAGGGAGAGAGGGAGGGAGGGAGGGAGGGAGGGAGGGAGGGAGGGAGGGAGGGAGGGAGGGAGGGAGGGAGGGAGACAGGCCGGTAGAATGATCACTTGGGTACATGATCTCTAGACAAGCCTGCACAACATAACAAAACCTCTCATTTCTGGGGGCGGAAGGGCAGTACACTTAACCACATAACTAAAAGATTTGAGTTCACACTTTTTAAAAGATTAGTAATCTCCCTCTATTGATTACACAGTATTGACTTAAATCATATTTTGTATGTCATAACCATTGATGGTTAAGAATGTCAACTTCATGAATTAGAGAAGCTCCTACAATATCTACAAAGCACACTCCTGACTGTCATGAGTCAGTATCAGTCAGCAGAAAGACCCACCTAAATGTGGACAGCACCATCACATATGCTAGAGGCCTAAAAAGCAGTACCACAGGCGTGTTCCCTCTGCCACAATGGACTGGTCTCTGAAAACATGAGACGAGACAAATCTGTCCTCCCTTCGTTTCTTTATAGCATGCATTTTGTTGCAGTGACCAAAGATTAGCAGGATACTAGACAGTAAACTGTAACATTATTAGGCGACCCTGAGCAACTTTCTCCACATGTTGACACGGAAAATAATGATACCTTCGCTTCCCTTCTCTTGTGCTCTTCTCGCCCAGATCTCTCTCTTTTGTCTGCGTGACTGCGGCGCCTCTCCTCATCATGATGGAGTCCTTCCTTGTGCCGCTTCTCTCGGTGTCTCTCTTCCACTTCCCTGTCAGACAGCGAGTTCCCCTTTTCTTTTGAATGTTTCTCTCTTTTCTCTCTTGTGCTGCTTCTGTCTCGGTGTCTCTTGTCCCGATCTGGATCTCTCACCTTCCTGTGCTTCTTTTCACCTTCCTCTTTATACAGCCAGTAGTTGAGAGGATTCTCCTTACTGTCTCCATACTGCAGCTTTGAAACCAACAGTGAAATCTATGTGAGCAAAGGGGTCACACGCACTGTCTATATATTTTAGGATGAAAGAAGCAGGAAAAAACACACACAAACAAAAAAAAAATCACGCAGCCAGCACTGCTCTGTGTCCCTACAATCCTTAGTCTGCTGTCCTGGAAGAAAAGCAATCCTCATTCACACCAAGAAGCACTGCAAAGCAGCAGCATCTAAGCCGAGATGCCCTCCTGGACAGACGTTAAAAATGTCAAGATTCCTCAGGATGATGGTGTGGGTGCCCTGTGTTAAGGTTTGGTCTCTAGGCAGTCACTGCTGGGAGGTACTGTGGACCTGCAGGAGGTACAGCCCCAAGAAAGGCTTAGGGGACTGTGGGCCTCATCTCTTCCTATTCCTCCCTCCTCTTCGTTGTTACCTGACTTGGGATGTGGGTAGCTTTGCTCCACCATGAATTTCCACAACATTCCACTGCCCTACAACAGGGTCAAAGAAGAGTCCTGGGCTGAAAGCTCCAATACTATGAATCAAAGTCAACCTTTCTTTTTATATATTGATTTCTTTGGATATACTATTATAGTTACAGAGAACTAACCCAAACACACAGCAAAGCAAATAGAATTTGCCTTCTTTCTTGCTCTTAATTTGTCCTTCACCTTCAGCTGCACAATCCTGCAGGCTCTGCGGCAAGACCTTGGTGACTTCTGTAGGAAGGCAGTCCCTGTGGAGAACACCAGCACCTGCTGCTGCTGTCTGCATGCAGTGACATGGTATGCCGCCTTCCCTTAGCTGTTCCTCATTCCCACCCAGACAAAATGACTATCATTAGTCATCTCTTTATCCCAACACCACCACCAAAGTTCATCGAGTCACTCATGACAGGAGTTATTATGAGGGCCTCCTAGCTCTGATTCCATCTGGGAATCAGCCCCTGAGCAAGCCTGACTGGGTCCCCACAGCCAAGGGGCGCTGTGCTCACTCACACCCGCGGCACACCTTGGTTCTCTAGGTTCCTTTCCCCAATCCGGGATGCTTAAGAGTCCCCCCACCTTCTTCCTCAGTTCTCCTCAGCCCTAGTTCACCCTGTTTATTTCTGTCAGGACAGTATTTCTAGAGAAATTAGGGTGTTCTGACTGAGCCCCTCAGCCTTAAAGGCAGGTCAGTACCTAAGATCACTTGTCAAAATTAACTATGTGAATTAAAAAGCTAAATCTAAAGAACTTATAGACCCCTAATAAACCCCAGACAATTACTTCCATCACTATGGAGGAGGAAGACGGTTTGTGAAACATTCTGTCTGCAAAAGTACAGACTTATCTATGTCATAATTTGCACTTACTTATAAAAGATTCCTCAAATCAATTTTTTAAAAAAAAAAACTGCATCATAAAAGCATAGCAAAGAGTTAACCTTTTAAAGTATACCCAAGACTTGCCACTAGAAAGTAACTGCTACACAAGTGGTAATTAATATGAGGGTGGCTAACGTCCATAAGCAAACACCCACACAGGGCAAAGGAGGAATCCCTTCTATGTTCTGCAGCCCAGGATGATTTTTTTAAACAATGGTATTCTGGCCAGTTTTATATAAACCTGACACAAGGTGGAGCCATCTGAAAGGAAGGAACCTTGATTGAGAAAATGCCTCCATAAGATCTCTATAGGGCATTTTTTCTTATTAGTGATTGATGTAGGAGGGTCCAGCGCATTGTGGGTGGTGCCATCACTGCACTGGTGGTCCTGGGTTCTCTATGAAAGCAGACTGAATAAGCCATGGGGTAATAAGCAGCACCCCTCCAATGCTGTGCATCGAGTTCCTGACTCCAGAGTCCAGACTTGCTTGAGTTCCTGTCCTGACTTCCTTTGGTGATGGCCTCCATGTGGAAGTGTGAGCCAAGTAAACCCTTTTCTCCCCAGGGTGTTTGCTAAGGTGTTTCATCACAGCAATAGTAACCCTAAGTCAAAATATCTCAGGTGACAGACATGTCAATCACCCTATTACAGAGATTAAACACTATATATACATATTGAAATGTCACACAGCCCCCATAAACAATTATTACGTGCCAATTAGACGCTAAAAATATTTTTTAAAGGAGAAAATATCTAGAAGTTTCATTTCCTTCTTAATCAGATTAGCAGGGCGCTCCCGAGCGCTATGCTGAGCAGACAGCAGCCTTCCCTCAGGCTGGTCCTATTACCTTTCTTTCTCGGTATCTTCTTTCTCTGTCGTCATCTCCTCTCTCAGAATCTTCATCTCTCCTGTCTTTCTCCTCAGTTCGTACTTTACTTGCTAAAAAATACAACATATTTTTAATATCCTCAAACTTTACCATATCAAAAATACTGACACCTGATAATACTGTACATTTCATAACTGTGCATGTGTTCATTAATTTGCATTTTAACATTTTTCAACTAAGACACATTTTCAAAGTTCAAGAGTAAAAAGTGCCAGTCTCTGAACTTAAAGTGGAAGATAAGTAAGGCAGGCTAGGAGCAGCAACAATTCTTCCCCTCTCCCAGTTTGTTACTGGGACAAGCTGGGAAAGATCTGTGTCCCCGGAAGTGGAGAAGGGCCTCAGAAATGCACATGAGAGGAGGCTGAAGACATTAGGCAGTGGAGTCGGGGAAACAGGGCTCAACATAACCTGCAAGAGAAGCCAAAGGTGAGGTCTTGTTGATGTCCGAAGGCCTACCCAACACAGACAACCAGCCATCACAGAGAAGCAACATTAGCTTACAGTTAAGAAAACCCAAAGGGCAGGGCTTTAGCTCATGGTAGAGTTCTTGCCTACCATGTATAACAGCCCTTGGTTTGATCTACAAATCCCCAACATTGCAACAAAACTCCACTTCGGTGGAATACTTTTATTAAAATGCTTTATTTTTGCTTATCTACAGAGACTAAGATTTATTGAGATAATAAATCAAAAAGAGTTTCAAAAGTGAAAACACTAGTAAATACTATGAAAATGGTTCCTTTGTTGACTGAATTTAAAAAAAAAAAACCATAGTAACAAACATAGAGAATAGGAAATGGTGACTTCAAATCTAAAGCTAAAATATCCATGAAAACCTGAGAGAAAATACATGAGGAACTGAAAGGGGAAATTCTTCCAACAGTGAGAACTTCAGACAAAATACCGGCCAAGAAAATGGCTCGACGAGTAAAAGCAGTAGCCATCAAGTCTGACAAATCCCAGAACCCATGGAAAAGCCGGACACAGGTGCACACAGCTGCCGCATTCCTATAGCAGGATGAGAGGTGGAGCAAGGTCAGCAGCCTAAAGTACATAACGTGCAGAAAGAGACCCATCTCAACAATGTGGAAGGCAAAACCAACTCCTGAAAGTTGTCTTCTAACCTCCACTCAGAGTGTGGCACAAATGAACCTGCAGACACACAGGCAATCAACAAATTAATGGAGCAAAAGAAATATAGCTAGTAAACTTACAAAACGTTAGGGTGATACTATAGGAGAAACCCCTAATACAGAGACACACCTGCACGGACCTTCTTTTCCACTCTCTCCAGCATCTGCCGGCCGCGCACCTCTCGAACCAGGAGGTCATGGTAGGCGGCAGTCTGCCTGAGCTCTTCTTTCCTGGCCCTTCTGTCTTTCTCTCTCTCTCTGTCTTTGCCTCGACTATGAACCTTCTCTGCATCTTGCTCTCGATGTCTTTCTTTCAGCCTGTCTTTCTCACGGTCTTTCACCTCTTTCCTCCTTTCCTTGTGCTTCTCCCGGTCTCTCTCCCCACGAGGATGTTCTGTGGAGGGGTGAAGGTCTCTCTCAGAAGTCTTCTCCTTGTGGCGGGACTCCCGGTCTGGGTCCCTGCTCTTGTGTTCTCTGGAATCAAGAGGACCCAGTTCTGACTCCTTGTGCGTCTTCTTTTCTCTGAGTTTCTTCTCTTCCTTGGGACTACCTGATTGTACAGCCTGAAACAACACAAGGAAGAGCGTCCTTGATCAGAAAAGCCACACGCATTGACTTCCACTCATCAAAAACACTTTAAAAGTCACTGGCTGCAGCAAGATTTCTCAATCCAGCAAGAAGGGAGATGAAGCTGAATGAATATTCTTAGAAATACTAACTGGAGTTCCACTTAACATTTCAACAAATATGATAACTGGCAATCACCCCAAATATCAGAGATTTTCATGTTTATTGACAAATCAAATCTGAAATTTTATTAATAAAATACAACTTATAGTAAAAAGAGATAATGAAGCTGTGTTTTAAAGTTGCTGAGGCAAGAACCACTTGTTGACTACACATGGAAAAAAGCGAGTTAGGCACCACAGCACTTGAGAGGCAGAAGGAGGTACATCTCTGTGATCTGGTTTGCATAAGTTCCAGGCCAGGCAGGGCTACACAGTGAGATCCTATGTCAACAACAACAACAAAGCCAGACATGGGTTGCACATGTAATACAGCACTCAGGAGAATGAGACAGGAGGATCACAGTCCCTTCAATTCAAAGCCAGCCTGTATTACAGAGTGAGACCCTATTTAAAATTAATTAATTAATTAATAAAACTTTTACTATGAAACTTTCAGAAGAACTAAATCTCAATCACAAAACTCAAGCTGGTGGGGCCTCCAGACTGGGCACCTCAGTGCCAGAGCAGGACTATAACCCATAGGAGCTTCAGAAGTACTAAACACCTGGCTTTGTCTTTGATCCAGAATGCCTTCCTGTAACGAACTTCATGTAACCAAAGCTATGCAAGGTTATGTAAAGCTGGTTGCACTGTCCAAAAGACCACGAAGGTTCCATGTGAATCCCAAATATTACCTTAAGGTGTCTTCTAAGGTCATCTGCTTTCCAAGTGTCATCTTTGGTTCTTCTCTAAAAACAAAGTACAAAATCAGAACTATCAAGTCAGGCATGGTGGGACACACCCACAACCTATCACTCAGGAAGTTGAGTCAGAAAGATTCCAAGTTCCAAGTCAGTTTAGGCTATATAAGGAGGTTCTAGGTGAAAAAATTTTAAATAACCAATTTTGTGTTTTCATTATACTGT
The DNA here is from genome assembly GCF_982192425.1 of Myodes glareolus. Lineage (NCBI taxonomy): Eukaryota > Metazoa > Chordata > Mammalia > Rodentia > Cricetidae > Myodes > Myodes glareolus. Next base: position 5,731,973 of record NC_142036.1, on the reverse strand, counting down.
TTGTATCAAAAATAATTAACTAGCACATCCTTGCTTTCCTACTGAAATGAAAGATGATCCAAACAGAGGCCACAATGGGGCCCACGCCTGTAACCCCAGCACTTGGTGCCAAGGCAGGAGGACGCAGAGCCCGAGGCCAGCCTCACATACGAAGGGATAGTCTGTCTCGAAAGGAAACAAAAAAGGATACAAATATATATTTGTTTAAAATAATTCACTAAAGTGATCCATAACTATTACAGGACACGTTCATTTAGCTACTTCAAAAACTGAACATACCGAACAAAAGAGACAACATTGCGGTGGCGGGTACAGGACAGATCTAGGGCAAGCACTCCGTGAGCACGTGTCAGACGTGAACCGGACGGATCGCACTGGCTGCTTTCTAGAGGACCTGTGTTCAAGTCCCAGCACCTACACAGCACTGACAGCTGTCTACAACCCCAGGTGCAGGGGCTCGCACCTCATCTTCTGGCCTCCTCAGAAAACAGACAAGTTTATAGATATACATGCAGGCAAAACACCCATACACATAAATTTTTAAAGATTTATTTATTAATTATGCATACAGCATTCCTTCCATGCATGCCTGAAACTAGATATCACTACACTATCTAGGGGACACTAGATATCACTACAGATGGCTGTGAGCCACCATGTGGTTGCTGGGAATTGAACTCAGGACCTCTGGAAGAGCAGCCTGTGCTCTTAACCGCTGAACCATCTCTCCAGCCCCCTAATTTTTTATTTAAACAAAAAAATGCCATAAAGTATTTCTCTGATAGGCCACAATAAACTCTCTCATCCCAAGTAGTGAGCACAGGGTGGAATCAAAGATTTCTACACCTGCTGCTGTGGCTGGCCCATCCTCGGACAAAAGGATACAGTGTGACTACCAAAACCTGTGGCTCCCACTTTGCCTTCCTTGGTTACCTACTACAGGAGCTCAGCTGTAAAGAAGGGGCACTACACCAGAAAGGCCATGTACAGAAGTCCCAATTTAGGCGCAACAGAGGCCCCACAGCATCCGCTGGAGACCAGAATATGAGAGAGTCCACCCGATGAGGCACCATGTACAAGCCCCAAACCTGAATCTGCGTATTTGAGAGCCCAGACGTTAGAGGAGCAGAATAAGTCTTCTAATTTGTGTATGTTCTCCAATTCCAAATCCACAAAAACAGAAGCAAAATAAAAAAGATCACTGATGTTCTAACAAATTTAAAGTGATTTTCATTCTCTACAAAAATAGAAAGCAAAAGGTAAGGGTAGACAAAATTTTCATTTAGCATCCAATGTACATCAGATGCTATACTAAGTCAAATACACTATTTGAATCTCATAAACTTGTCAAGAAGAGTACTGGGTTCTAGAGAAGTGGGTCAGTTGGTAAAGGATTTGCCTCAAAAGTGGGGGGAACTGCCAGGCATAGTGGTGCACGCCTTTAATCCTAGTACTCCGGAGGCAGAGGCAGGTGGATCTCTGAGTTGAGGCCAGCTTGGTCTACAGAGCGAGTTCCAGACAGCCAAGGGTTACAGAGTAAAAGCCTGTCCCAAATAAAACAAAATAAAAGTATGAGGAACTAAGACCTTATTCTCAGAACTCCAATTTAAAAGCCTGATATGTCCCTCCTTCCAACTCCCCTCCATGCCCTAGGGCTTCAGCCTCTTGCTGCAGACCCACTATCCGCCTAGATCTTCGCAAAAGAGAAACTCCCCACAACACATAATAATCAAAACGTTAAATGTACAGAACAAAGAAAGAATATTAAATGTGGCCAGGGAAAAAGACCAAGTCACATATAAAGGTAGGCCCATTGGAATAACACCTGATTTTTCAATGGAGATTTTAAAAGCCAGGAAGGACCTAGGTAAGCTCAGAGAGACCACAGGTGCCAGCACAGATTACTCAACCCAGCAAAGCTATCAATTACAATCCACTGAGAAAGAAAAACATGTCAAGATGCAAAACAATTAGCTGTCAACTAATCTAGCTCTACAGAAGGCACTCCAGGGAAGCTAAGACTGAAGAGGAGGCTGACTACACCGCAGCTCTCTTCCTAAGGCTGCAGCCCTTTGATAGAGTTCCTCATAAAACCATTCAGTTGTTACTCCAAAAGTGTAATTTTGCTACTGTTATGAATCATAATGCAAATATGATATGCAGGTTATCTGGCATGCAATCCCCAAAGAGGATGAGATCCACAGATTACGAACCGTTGGACTATAGACAGGAGGACACAAGAATTAAATAATCCCAGAACAGTATATCAAATAGTGGGGGAGGGGGCAGGAAAACAACCCCACAACAACAACAACAACAACAAAATAACAAGAATAAACACTGCTCTTTAATAACTCCCAAGATTAATAGTCTCAATTCCCCAATAAAAAGACATAGACTAACAGACTGGATTAAAAAACAGGGTCCATATTTCTGCTGCATCCAAGAAACACACCTCACCTGAAGGACAGATACCACCTTAGAACCAAAGGATGGAAAAGGGTATTTCAAGCAAATGAACCCAAAAAGAAAGAGGAAAAAAAACCAAGCAGGTATAGCCACTTTAAATACGAGGCAAAACAGACTTCAAGCCAAAACTAGTCAGAAGAGACAGGGAAAAATACACTACATACTCAGCAAAAGGAAAAAAAAATGGATGTTGCAGTTCTAAACATTTATGCACCAAACACAAGGGCACCCAAGTTCATAAAAGAAACAGTACCATGGCTAAAATCACACTTTGGCCTTCACACAGTGATAGTGGATGACTTCAATTCCCCACTCCTATCAACAGACAGCTCGTCCAGACAAAAACTAAGCAGAAATGCTGGAATTTAACAACATCATAGGTCAAATGGACATAACAGGCATCTACAGAACATTTCACTCAAACACTAACAAACATACCTTTTTCTCAGCAGCTCATGGAACTGTCTCTAACAGTGACCACATATTAGAACACAAAGCAAGTTTCAGCCATATAAGGAAACTGGAATAACACCTGTCTCCAACCTGAGCACCATGGACGAAAGCTGAGTATCAACAACGATAGAAATGACAGGAAGCACACAAACTTCGTGGACACTGAACTGCTTAACGTAAACTGAGTCAAGAAAGAAATCAAAAAGGAAATTAAAAAGTTTTTAGAATTGAATGAAAATGAAAATACAACATGCTCAAACCTAAGGGACACAATGAACAGAGTTCTAAGAGGCAAGTTCATAGCACTAACTGCTTCCATCAAACACCTGGAACTTCATGCTACACCTGACAACTCTAGAAAAAGAAGAAGAAATAACATCCCGAGGGGCTGGTGAGATGGCTCAGTGGTTAAGAGCACTGACTCTTCCTCCAGAGGACCCGGGTTCAATTCCCAGCACCCACATGGCAGCTCGCAGCTGTCTTTAAATCTAGTTCAAGATTTACTAGTTCAAATCTAGTTCAATGTGCATGAAATAAAGTTAAATAAAGTTTTAAAAAAAAAAGGAAAAAGAAATAACACCCTGAAACAGTAGATGGCAAGAAATAAATCAAACTTAGGAGCAGAATCAATGAAAGAGTAACAACAACAAAAACCAATATAAAGAATCAATAAAACTAAGAGCTGGATCTTTGGGGGGAAAAAATCAACAAAATGGACAAACTTTTACCCAGTAAACCAAAAAATGGAAAGATAATCCAAATTAACTAAAGCAGATGAAAAGGGACCCATTATAACAGACACTGAAGTAATTCATAGGATTTCTCATAGGCAATTGATGGAATCATAAGGACCAGAAAACTTAGACATGAATTTCTTCATACAAAGGACCTACAAAAGTTAAAGTCAACAACCGTATCTACTGCAGACTCAAATGTGGCACCTTTCAGCTTTTTGATTTGTTTTTTTTTTGCTTTTGTTTTGTTCTGTTTTAAACTATAAAGATGATCAGCCCCCATAAAGGGTGCCCCAAGACCAGGAATTCTATGCCTTTCTTAAGTTGATTCTCAGCCATGCCTCTGGATGAGTTCAGAAACTCCTCCATAAACAGTACCTGGAGCAGAATAGGGAGAAGCTTCGGCAAAGCTAAGAATCCCCAGAACCAAACTCCGCCTCCAGTTCTCTCCTCAGTTCCAGCCGAGGGAGAAACGCGCGGTCTCTAACACCGGCGCGGGCTGAACCCCGCGGCACACCAACCTTCCCAGGCTCCATGGCTCCTCGAGGCGGGGGCAGCCGCGTGTCTTCAGCCCAGGAGGCGCGGGGCACCCGGGGAAGTCAAATCCGTTGTCGCTCAGCCTCCACTGACCAGGCAAGGCCTACGGGACGAGGATCCCCAGCAGCCTGGCGTCCCCGCCTCCTAGCAACCGGTCGACGTTGCTGGCCCGGCATGCCCCACGGCTGTTCCCATTACGCCTGCGCATACCTGCTTTTCGCAAACCGGCGGGAGCCGTGTAAGCTAATGTGTGTGTCTGGTTTCCGGAGCGGCTTCTTGTATCTTGTGGTGTCCTTGTCTCATCCTTGGTGCCCACAATTGACAACGAAAGATGGAAAGGAGACGATGGATGGATACTTCAACAAGCTTTGTCTTACAAACCGCACCCCATAGACTGTCTTTGAATGAAAACGGTTTGTGGTCGGCTGTGATGGTGCACACTTTTAATCCTATTAAAATGGAGACAAGGCAGAAGGATCTTTGTGAGTTCCAGACCAGGCTTTCTCCATACTGATCATAGGAAGTATCTGCTGAAAGGTTGAGGAGTGGACGTATGTTACCAATCTGAGCTTCTGCAGACGAGAAATTTACTTTGCCCCACTTTTCCAAGCCACAGGCTACTGTAACCCAGTTTAGGATTTATGACTGTCCGCCTGCTCAAGATGGTCACTAACCCAACTCCTTGCCATACCAAAAGTACTAACAAATACACTAATTCTTTCATATTTGCTTAAAGTCTATTATTATCTTTGTTTCCATTTATCAGTACATTCTTTAGAAGGAAGGTAATCTTGGTGGTGGTTGTGACTTATTTTGCTCCAGTTCTCACAGCAATTTGTTTTACTGGTTTTTGTCTATGGCCAAAAAGCTTTTCCACATTGCTCACTGAGGCTGGTAAATGATCTGATGCCAAAGCCCATTCTCTTAAGCCTTATATCACATTATACCTACCGGGGAAACAACTGATGGAAAGCACCATACATTATTGAATGAGAAATAAAGCCACTATCCACCATGCTAGAAAAAGTCACACAAATTTCAAGCAGCATCCTCCATTATCTGCAACCATGCTCCTACTTAAACCCTGCGTGTAAATATATCCACTTTTCTCCACTCTAGTCCCTAACTAACACACACATCATCACAGACAAAGTCCTCTAAAGTGAAGTCACCCAGTTAAGTCATACAACCACTGATTGACACAGTAAAATGTGCACCTCCACCACTGACAGTTCACTACCCAGGGCTAACTGTGAAAATAACCTCGGCTAATAAAACAATGATGGCTTCCTGTGGAGAACGCGATATTATTGCATAGTCACACAAGTACACTATCTGCCATGGGTAGGAGAGGGACTTCATTCCTGCCTGAGTTAGGGCAGCTGTTTCAAAGTAGCGGTGACTGGGATCACCTAGAGCAGCAGAGGCAAGCAGAATCTTCTCGATGCTATCTGATGTTGCCATGGCCATCTCAGTGTCAAGAGTAGGACCACCAAAGGGGTATCACTCACAACTCTATCAAGGTGTTCAGGGTACATAGGTACATAGGCCTTCCAGAACAACGCCCAAGTCCATGGCAGGTACAATAATTTCTGTGACTAGGATGGCCCCTTTCAGGTAACCACAGCTTATTGGGAGGCAAAGTTTGTTGAATCAGTTGTGATGTATCCAATTAAACAGCTGCCAATGGGACCGCCCATGGATCAGTTGTGACGGATCTAATTAGAGCAGCTGAAATGTCTCCACCCATGAGTCCGTTGTGGTGTTCCTGATTAGAGCAGCTGCGAACGTGATCACCCATGGAAGGGTGAAGAGTAGCTGTTTGGTTGACAATGGCCCTGCTCTGAAGTTTTTGTTGCTGTTGAACCTCAAATTGACTTAAGGTCTTCAGCAGCCTGCAGCACCCAAATAGTGCCCATGTTCTACTCCTGGGAGAACAGGTCTGACAGGACGTATATACACCAAGAGGTCAACAGACCATCCTTGGTAGCTTCTTTTCTAAAGAAAATGTGCTTACTCATAATCCCAGCTGGGTGGGGGGCTGAGGCAAGAAGATTTTGAGTTAAGAGACCAGACTGGGATATACAGTGAGAAACTGTCTCAAACAAAATAGCACGTCATTTGATTGCTCACAACAGGTAGGAGAGAAAGGCCGATGAGATGGCAGAGCTAGTCAACATGCTTGCAGTCAGGCTTGACACCCTACACGCATCATTTAGGGTCACATGGTAGAAAGACAGAAGAGAGAGGCTGAATCCGGCAGAATTACCAATATCTTCATGCCTCACTATATCTGCAGAACTAAGTGGTTTTCCACCTATAGGTGGCAACAAAACAATTGTTTTCTTAGTATCTGATGTGTCAATAAATCATATAAGCCTTGCAATATTTTCCACATTTGCTTATTCACTAGAAGATCTGTGAATTCAGGCTGATGACCTGGTAACTTCCATAGTGCTAGAACTAGAAAACATACATTCTGGCCCTCTAGTGCTCACAATCACTGAGAAAGATTATATAATCAATCATTAAATGACGTAAAAAGTCAAGAGCAGCTTATAAATTGCAGTGGTTGAGTAAATGACAGATATCTGCCTAGAATAAAAGAATGAATTTAAGACAGGCTTCATTTTGTTTAGAATTTTAAGCATAATTAACCAGTAAAAAGAGCTAGAACTCAACACTCTGAGGCAGAAAAACAAAAGTAGATATAAACTTCGAGGGAGGAAAGGGTTGAAGTGCTCAGGAGTAACCAACTGTATCCATAATACAGCTGCGCAGTTGAAATATAATGTGAGTTCTACGTGTGGTTACATATTTTCTAATAGGTATGTGTGTGGACGCGCACGCCCAAGCACACACACACACTCTTGTAGGCCAGAAGTCAGTCTTGCGTCTGTCCTCAAGATCTGTCTAACTTGTCTTTTGAGATAAGGAAACTCACTAGGATCTGGGCTCTCTGATAGACTGGCTGACTGGCTGAAGCGTGCAGGGTCTTTTTTGTCTCCATCTTCCCAGCACTGGAACTACAAGTGCTTACCACCATGTCCAGCTTTTTAACTAGGTCTGGGGATCAAACTCAAGTCCTCATTTTTGCATAACAATCACTTTGAACTGACTGAAGTATCTCCCCAACTCCTTTTTTAAAAATATTTATTCATTATGTATACAATATTCTGTCTGTATGCCTGCAGGCCAGAAGAGGGCACCAGACCCCATTACAGATGGTTGTGAGCCACCATGTGGTTGCTGGGAATTGAATTCAGGACCTTCGGAAGAGCAGGCAATGCTCTTTAACCTCTGAGCCATCTCTCCAGCCCTCTCCCCAACTCCTAAAGTTACATTGTTTGCATGTGTGTTTCTGTAGTGTATGGATATGTGTATACACACTTGCACATGTGAGGATATGCACAAGGTGAGTTGTGTTTCCCCTGTGTGCATGTGCTTGTAGAAGCAAGAGACTGATATCAGGTGTCTTCCTTGATTGCTCTCCGACTTGATTCACTGAGTCGGGATCTCTTGATGAACCCAGAGATCAGCTAATATGTCAGGAGTGTTCTGCCTCCTGAGCACTAAGAAGCAGGCTGCCTTATCTGGCTTTTGTTTGAGTGTTGGGAATCTAAACTCTGGTCTTCATGCTTATATGACAAGTGTTTATTGATTGAGTCATGTATGTCCCTAGCCCCAGTAGCCACATTTTAAAAGTTGAAAACATTAATTCAAATGTATATTTTACCAAAGAGACAGACATCAATTGTTATCTCCTTATCATGTAATATACTGAAATACTAAATTATTTTAAATTTTTGTACTGTCTTCAAAGTTATGTACTAACAGTATATCTCAAATTAAGACTAGCCACATCCCAAGTACCCCAATCTGTGCTTAGTAGCTTCTGTAATGAGCAGAGCATACCTATAGTAAAGGGTCTGCATTGTGCCTGGGGAGGTGACTAGAGATGAAAAAGGAGGTGTATGCACATCTTTAAAGGGTACTGAATGTCATGACACAAAACTTTTAAATGTAAAGCTATAAAAACAATGCATTCGAATAGGAGAAAAGGTGCTGTAGTTGGATCTTGGGATGGGTTCATAGAAAAAGAATAGAATCCAAGCAATAAGGGGAAGGGTCAGGTGAGGAGCACTACCCTCTGCTCTAGAGCACAAGCCTACTGTTGTTGCCTAGGTCTCCACACCCTGTTTAGATGCATGGCCTTTATGTAAGAAGCTTGCCTGAGAGATGGATGCCTTCCTTCACTCCTGTCCATTCACAGCGAGCTCCCCCAAAATTCTTATGTTGATCAAGCACTATTTCCACTACAAATTTAATTCAAAGTTCATAACTTATGCAGTTATTATTATCCTATGTCTTCTTCTTTTGTATATTTTTAATTTTTAATTTCTATGTCCTTAGTTAGGCTATACACTAGTTTATATTTCATGTTATGATAGATACAAACAAAATCGCTTCATTTACCCATTTTATGTACATGAGTGTTCTATTTGCATGTATACCTGCATGACAGAAGAGGGCATCACACAGAAGAGAGCAACAGATCCCATTACAGATGTTTGGGAACCACCCTGTGGTTGCTGGGACTTAAACTTAGAACCTCTGAGACAGTATCCAAACAAAATCACTGAGCCATCCAAACAAAATCTTTTTATTTCACAATGAAAACCGACTTTGTTAAAAAAAAAAAAAGTCAGTACCTCCCTCTCACATCTCAGAATGTCTTTAAACATAGATGCTCCATAAAGACTACCTACATTGTTAACATAAGCTTGATATTTATACAAAGTGGCAATGAGACAGAACAGTATATACCTTACCCTTCTCCAAAGTATACACTTTGTTTTCTTCTTTTTACCTTTGATAGTTGAAGCTACGTGGGATAGGGTAGGCTGATTCACAGGATTAGCTACTAGAGATCACTGCCACCTTCTGCTATTCCAGAAGACTGCTCAAGACCTTGGCTATGTCTGATGTCCTAGGACTAGTGCAGGAGACTTGTACAGCTCCAGCAACTTCAGATGCCCTGAAACTTTCCCAAACAACACCCTCTCCTACCGCTATAGTCCCTCTGCATGCTCCCACACTGGTGCTCATAACAGCGTCAAACCAGGCCCAGAATGCCTGTGAAGACTGACAATCCTATGCTGGGAATCTCCCTCTAGCAGCTGGAGGGACTGCATGCATACCCATGGTTTCCCTTGCTTACACAGGCAGTACCCTTCCCTGTCTCCTTTCCTTGCCTTTCATTTCAATTTTTTTAAATGAGTGTTTGCCTTTGTAACAAAATGTGATACTGCCTTCAGATCAAAATACTAGACACCTTATAACACACTAAGCTATAAATGCATCATAAAATTATATCTCCTTTGTCATAATTTAGGAAAGAACTCTGTATCCACATCTGGTCTTTCATATGACAGTCTCAGGCAGTAGCCTGTTCTCCCTGAACTAACCCCAGATGATGTCCTTGAGCACACACAAGTCTGTGCTCCAGCTCTGGCTGCTGTGCTGCCAGCCTCCCTTCCCTCTACCAACTCTGTTCCCATCCCACCCAATTTTCCTGCTTCTCACCTGCACCGATCTCTACAGCATCTCTTTCTTACCCAGACACACACTCATTCTCTCTCTCTCTCTCTCTCTCTCTCTCTCTCTCTCTCTCTCTCTCTCATGCTGACTCAGGAACTCCATACAGGGAACCCAGGAAACAATTAGAAGCCATATCCTCTCAGTCAGAGAAGACCCTTCCCATTTATTAGGAGCTTAACAGGAACCTCAGCACTATCTGAGTACATGCCCCTTTCCAATGTCTGGCCCACCCCAAATATAATACAAATGCTGGTTATTTAGCCAGGACTCCAACTTCATTTAGGAATTCAAAGGGATCAGTGTCACTGTTGATCTCATGTAGAAATCCATCTATATCATCCTAACCACCTGCTTTACACATAAGGTCAATGCAGTCTCATCTTCAATCTCCACCACTTTTCTGAGCTGATGAGGATCATGTGCAGTTACAGACAGGCCAAGGTCTGCTGATTTGCCCAAGTCATAACTTCACTGCTCATGTAAGTCACTGACATACGGTGTTATGGGAAGGACCCATTAACAAATAACCAGGTTATTTGTCTATTAGAGGAAATGGAAAAGGTCATTATTAACCTATTAACTATAACAAATTATGAGACATAACACAGGGAACTTCCAAGAACCTTACTCTATTTCAACCCAAGCTAGTTGAAAATGTAAACAATTACACTGGTCTGGATTCTGGACAAGCCATTCTGTTTGTACATTTTATAAGCCGACCCATTCTAGACATTAGACTTAAACTTCAAAAACTATGCCAGAGACCCTAGACTCCTTTACACTTAACATGGCCCAGAGGAGGCCTCAAAAGGTAGGGGACAAAACTGACAAATGAAAAAAACAAATTGAAAGCTTAACATGAACTCATTCGCTTCCTCACTCAGGAAATCCTAGTACTTCATGGAGTGGCCACCTGGTTCAGTCTAGTTCAGCCAGGAACCAACCTGGCTTTTGGATGAATACCTCCTGCTATGGTTGTGGTCAGCCAGGACATTTCAGTTCAGAGATTTCCAAGTCATTGAGATATATACCCCCACCAGGGCCATGCTCAATCTGTGAAGTGGGACCCTCTATAAGCAAGATTGTGTCTCTCTACTTTATGAAGAAAAACCAACTAGTTCAGACTCAAATCAAACCTGAAAATGAGCACCTACCCCAACTTTTTTCCTGGACTGTAGTGGCATTTCATTTGAATTTTAATAAATAAAGCTTGCCTGCAGATCAGAAAAATAAAACAGCCACACTGGCCAGTCTTACAGACCAGGCAGTGGTGACACACACCTTTAATCCCAGTAGCCACACTAGTTTGCCATAGAAACCAGGCAGTAGTGGTGCATGCCCTTAATTCCCAGAATTAGAGAGGATTATAAGACAGAAGGAGACAGCTCTCAAGATAAATATCATTCTGAGGTTTTCTGGAAGTAGGATCACCATTTTTGGACTGAAGTTGAGGTAAGAGCCGGTACCTGGGAGTGGAATTCCAGCACTAGGAATTGGAACCCAAACCTAGCCGCCTGAGTGTAGGAAAAGCACTAGTGCTCCCCAGCTTAGCTTCCTCTTCTGCCGCGTCTGTTCTTGCTACCACTCCATAGGGCACCCACACAGCTTCCCGGAGCCCTGATGTAGGAGGGTCTTCTATCTATCTGTTGCTTTCAATGGTTAATTAATAAAGAAAACTGGCAGGCAGACGCCATGACGCTTCAGCCCAAAATGGACATAGGTTAGAATCTTCCTGGTAAGCCACCACCCCATGTTGATACACACATTAATAGAAATGGGTTAATCAAGATGTGAGAGTTAGCCAGTAAGAGGCTAGAGCTAATGGGCCAGGCAGTGTTTAAATGAATACGCTTTGTGTGTTGTTATTTTGGGTGTAAAGCTAGCCATGTGGGGAGCCAGGCAGGACGAAAAGCAGGCCTGCTTGCCTCACCACTACAAATGGCGCCAACGTGTGGACAGCTGCATCCACATAAAGCCTGAGACAGCTTGGGAAGTAATTCTAGAACAAAATGACAGCATTGCACATGGTTTCTTGGTAGCAGCAATTTCTTGGGTCTGCTCTGCATGTTAGAGACAAGAAAGCACTCTCATCTAAGAGAGGCTTCCTGACTCAGCTTTAGCTACAAAACCTTGCAGTTCTTTTAAGAGGTCCTGCCACGAAACACTTAAACGGTGTTGATGAAAAGCTGAACACATGCTTTTCGGTTTTCAGCCATAGCAGGAAAAAAGCTGCACCGTTTTAAAATGCCGGCTTTCTGGGTCATCCTACCAGGGCAAACTCTGACTCTTTCAGGCAGGCAGTCTGACTGAGTGTGGTCTGTGAGCAGAATGCTGCAGTTTGCTTGCTGGCAGGGACCTTGAAACGCCATAGAGTTGTGGCAATAAAAATGGCTACAGCTAGTACCTCTGCCATGAGGCTGGATCCAGCTGTCAAAGCCACGACTTTAATCCTTTCCATAAAGACTCATGTGGTCAGAAAAAGAGAGAGATACAGTAAAGAGAGATTAAAGACGAAGAAAACCTCTAAATGGTTTACAGTGTGTTAAAAATATATGAGGGCTAAAGGTTAAAGTTCTTAAAGTGGAAAAAGAAAGAGAGTAGTTGGGTGTGGTGGTACACGCCTTTAATCCCAAAGTTTGGGAGACAGAGGCAGACAGACCTCTGTGAATTCAAGGTGTAGTGGCAGACACCTTTAATCCCAGCACTGGGGAGGCAGAGACAGACTGCCTGTGAGTTCAAGGACAGCCTGGTCTACAGAGTTATTCCAGGACAAAGATATACAGAGAACCTATCTCAAAAAGTAAAATAAAAGAAATAGAGGTTAAAATAAAGTTGCACAAAGATGGAAAATACACAGAGAATCTTGATACTGTATGTTATTTCCCTATGCTTAGCACATTCTCTGGTTCAGCCTCCTCACTAGAATTATTGGCAAGCCCTGACTAGCCCTTATTATACATTATTATACATTTTCACTCATTCTGTCTTAATCACTGTTCTTTTACTGTGAAGAGACACCATAACCAAGAAAATTCTTACAGAAGAAAGCAAAGGTTTAGTCCTCTCTCATCATGGTGGGGAGCAGGATGGTAGGCAGACATGGTGCTGGAGAAGCAGCTGAAAGGTACATCCTGATCTGTATGTGGGTAGACAGGAAGAGAATGACACAGAGCCTGGCATGAGTTTTTGAAACCTCAAAGTCTACTTCTAGTGACTCAATTCCTCCAACAAGGCCACACCTACTCCAACAAGTCCATACCTCTTTGTAATTCTTTCAAACAGTTCCACTCCCTGTTGACTAAGCATTCAAATGCATGAGCTTATGGGGGCCATTTTTATTCAGACCACACACAGTCCTTGCTCATGCTATATAGCTGCTCCATTCCCTTCCTAGTGGGGCTATCTTGTCTAAATGTTTAGATTCATTTATGGCTTCTTTTGAAACTCCAGAGGCTCTTACAGCATATTGACACCAACTTCCCAGCCACACAGAAACCTAGGAATGTATAGTTGTTATGATAAACTGCTGCAGGTCCCTGAATGACAGCAGCAGGCAGCAGGTCCTGAGACCACAGCGACCACGAAGGTAGACATACCCAGGCAGGGAGTTGTGCAGCAATTGAGAGACAGAGACCTTTTAGGCACACCATACAGAGAAAGTGGGTGTTTATTTAGTGGTTATGGAAGGGAAAGTAAAAAGGGGAAGGGGAGAAGGGAGAAGAGCAGAGAGGGAGGCAGAGAGAGATAGAAAGAAAGAAACGGGGGAGGGGAATGGGGAAAAAGGAGAGAGGCAGAAGCTGCCTCTTTGGGAGAGAGATGGAAAGGAAGGAACTCAGGCTCGAAGAAAGATCTGCTTGACTCAGCAAATGGGGAAGGGAGTGGGCAGGGCTTGTCTCTTAAAGAGACAGGACATACCATTGCATTCCCATCTCTTTTTTACAATAAAAAGGTGGGAGGTTAGGCACAACATGTTAAAGGAATTGGGATGGCAGATTCACAAGACTGATCCCTGCTTATTTGTGGGTGTCGTCTTGGGGGAACCTGAGAAAGCTGGGTGCTGGTCACATTCTGGGGTAGCTGATATCTTTGCTCCTGACTGGTGTTTGTGGTATGGAAAGATCTGATTTCTCTTACACTTATTTAAGGTATTGACAGAAGAAAGGACAAAGTTAAGTTTAGGGGAAAATTTTTAGGACCAGGGAATTGAGAGGGGTGTATCTGACCTATTTAAGGTGGATCCTTTAAATCAACTCCCTGGAACTCACAAGAATTCTTTGGGTTTGTGAAAACATAAGTTTTAGACAGCAGCAGAATGACTGTGACATATTTTTGCATAATGAAAAGTACCTTTGAGACTCTGAAGGGCAGTGTGAGAGAGAATATCTTACTGGAATTTGTTTGGTGAGGTTGTCCTTTTAAATGACAAAATCTCTCAGCTGTCAAACTGCATCAAAGATCTTTGAGAAAGGTAAATTTTTACTTGAGTTATCGATTAAAAAATGACAGAGAACTTACTTGGTTGGCACCTAGAGCCTCTCCTCATGATTCTCCATAGTCTCTGAAGGTCGTATTTGTCTTTTGCTGTTTAGCGCAGGGCCTACCAGGCTCCAGAAGATCCTGTGGACTAAGAAATCTGTAGGAAGATAAGCCTACTTTGACCTGAGCAGCTAGGCTGTTGGTTCCGGTGATTCTGTCCATGTCTGGAGATCTTCAGTTTAGATGAAAGGCAGTTTTTCCTGGTGGTCAGTGCTTGGCAATTGAAGCGAATTGCAGATGGATGTTGTTCTGTGCCCATCTGTCTTCTGTCTTCTTTGGAGGAAACAGAGTGCTGCTGTGAGGAGCAAACCTGTCTCTTTTTGTTATGAAAAGTCTTTTAATAATTAAATATTTAAATGTCATATTCCCCAGATCTCTGAGTAGTTGAGGGCTGTTTACTGGGTATAGATGAATTATAATTACAGTATAGAATCTGCCTGGAGAGTGGGGTCCATTCTTGACTGTACTGGCTCTCAATTTACACTTGTAAAAGACAGAAAGAAAAAACTGGCAATGGCAGAACTGACAATAGTAGAGAACAGCTTAATATATTTTATACCGTATTTTTGTAAGAGACTTAAAAGTGCATAGTAATTTAAAACATGAGATTTATCACTTTATAGTCTGGAATAAGATAAACAATTATAACATTTAGCAGTAAACATAGATAGGTGCATTTAAGTTACATGTATGCACATGCACACACACACAGTGAACAGAAATTGGGCAAAGTGGATGCTGTTGGTGGCCCTACCAAAGCTATGCCACTGCATAAAACATACATGTGACAGAGTCAGCAAGAAGAATTTAGAGACAAAAACATAAGTAAACTGGTATACCTCATAACTCATAACATAATATAAAAACATAAGGCAGGGTATACCTCAGTAAAGATAGCGGGACTTGGTCACCTGACCTGGATGTCAGGTAAGATGGCGATGAGGTCACCTGACCTTAGTTAAGATGGTGGTGAGGTTACCTGATCTCAGTCAAAATGGTGGTGTTCACATGTTGTATGGAGGAGACACGTTGTTTGAGCTGTGGGAGTTTTAAATATAATAACAAGAGAGACCTAGCGGTATAATCCGCTCTGTTGCCGAGCTACTGTGCCACAAGCCACAGTGGGGAGCAAAGGCTGGAATTGAAAACAGTTGCCTCACAGATCTGACTAATATTGTCGATTTCCGCGGGACCAGCAGTAGTGGTGGCAGGGATAATTTGAGGAAAAGTGGAGCCAGTGGGACACCAGCAGAGCATTCACAGGTGGGTAGCTGATAGATTGAGGGTTTATACCATAGTTGAAAACATGAAAACCTGCAAAAACACCACAGGGCCTATAGGAGGACATTTCCTCTCCACAGGCAGGGTGTTAATAAAACTGGGACACCTTAAAGCCTATCAGAAAATGTCTTTTCTCTACAGGCGGGGTGTGGATGAAGCCTGACTGGCTCCAGGCTCAGTCTACTCAGAAGCCAGAGGCTAGAGGTCTCTTGGTGGCAACCACTTATGAGTGTCCAAAAGAAAAGAAAAAGGAAGGAGAAAGAAAAAATCCAAGGGACCCCAGGTCCCAAATCGAATGCACCGCACAGCATGTCCAGTGCCAGCACGGGAGGACTGACCTAGTTAGTCCAGTCATGTTTTTAGCTATGGGAAGCAACCAGAGATGAATGTCAGACAAAAAGAAAGGGTGTTTGCAGTCTGAAAGAGGAAGGAAGAAACACTTGCCTCAGTGGATGGGGAAGGGAGTGGGCGGGGTTGTCTCTTAAAGGGACAGGACAGATCATTACACTAGGGTCTCAGTGTTCATCCATGGGGGCTCTACTATAGGTCAACAAGTTTTCACCCATAGTCTGGAATACCTACAGTTCTGGAAGCTCACAGCCACTCCTGTCACAGTTGCCCTTGAGGACACTAACAAATTTCCTCAAAGGCCCCATATTCATTTAAATCAGGAAACATAGAATGGTTCACAGCCTTTCATTGATAAATTGGTTACAAGTGTACTACACACATGTAGCTCTCCACAAAACAATCCTATCTTGGCAATAAAGAAGTCACATAGTAATTATTTTTTTTCCTGTTGTTATGAAAATGCCTGACCAAAGTACTTAGGGAAGGAGGGGTTTCTTGACTGACACTTTGAGGGTAGAGCTTGAGGCAGTTATCACATTTCGTCTAGTGCGTGTGATGGACACTGTTCATAGCTTGCTTTCTCTGAAGTCTGAAATCCCAATCTCTACAATGGTACCACCCACATTTAGGGTGGACCTTCTAAACTCAATATTATACCCAGTCTGTGGGTACCCCAAAAGACCACCAGGGAGACCTACTCACTAAAATGCAAAAGCAAGGTTTATTGTGTCCACGTGCTCAAACCGTCAGGCAGGGACCTCGTCAGCGCAGCAGAGAGAGGAGGTACCCCATCATTCTAGAGAGCACTATTTAAAGGCAAAAACCAGAAAAGTTACATTAGCAGAGTGTGGGGTGATGGGTTCAATCCTGACTGGCTTGTGTCTAGGGACTTTTCACAAATTTTATTTTCGAACTTCATCTATTGCTTGTCAAGTTTTCTTATCAACTGACCTTTGGGTGGGGACATTCTACCGTTTTCTGTACATTCCAGATGGTTACCCTGTTACTTTTGCCCCTAGCCATGTCTGAGGACTGGAATGTTTTATGGGAAATAGCTTACACAAGACACACGATATAGGCAGAGAACAAAATGGAGGAACTTTTGTTCTTCACTTACGGTAAATTGCTTGATAAATTGCTCACAGATATGTTTAGAGATTTATTTCCATGGTGATTCAAAAATCATCCAGCTGACAATCAAGATTAACCATCATAGATAATATTTGGGATCTCCATCTTGGGTGTAGCATGATTAATAAAAACCCAGAGACAGAAATTGGAGTTCAATCTGAAGTTCAGAAAAGCAAAATAGCCAGCCACTGGCTTTTACCTCTACCTCAATCTGAAATGGCAATCCTGCCTCCAGTCGTCTCAGAATGAGACTGCCTGAGAACAATCTTCTCCCATTTTATATTCCTCTCTAGAGCTGGGATTAAAGGTGTGCACTACTACCGTCCAGTTTCTATGGCAAACTAGTATAGCTACTAGTTTAGATGTGTGTCACTACTCCCTGGACTGTAAGGCTGATTAGTGAGGCTATTTTACTCTCTGAACTTAAGGCAAGCTTTATTTATTAAAATACAAATGAAATACCGCTACACTTGGGGACCCACTTCATGCTCAATGCACCAACTTGTGGCTCCTCCCCTGGAGCTGCCCTCTTCAAATTCCACCACTGAGAAAGTCATCCAAAAGTCAGTCCCTCCTTGGGGCTGCTCAAGACCACACCTATAAGCTTCTTAAAACCTGGTAGCCATATTTGCCATGTGATTCCTCTGCTGCCCTCTTGAGGGTCACCCAGGAATTGCTTTGCTCTGTTCATTAAGCCTGGATTTAATAATTTGGTTTGACTGGCTTATAACATCAGCAGTGACGGATTTCCAATAACTAGGAATTCAAAGCTTATCCTCTTGGTGCTTCTGAATTACAGGACCTCACTCCACTGGGTTTACTCAGAAGCTTGATAGGACTGTCTCATCTCAGTGTCTCAGGACCCTGGATTTATACTAACCCCAGGCACAAGGACTCTTCCCAATTACTGCAAAAATATCACTTTAATTACAAAGACCCCAGGCACAAAAATAACAACTCGGGGACTTCCTGGACAGGGCAACATCTTGTAGAATTAGGATTCTACTGTTAAGCTTCATAGCCAGTCCCCTCTATCAGACCTTAAAGGATTAGAGGAAGGCCTGTGACATTAGACCCTTAAAATAATATAGCTACTGGGCTTCCTAAAATAAACATTTACTTGTGTAGAAGCGTTGGATTTCCCTGATCTGTCTAAACCCTTCTCTATGTGTGTGCATGAGTGACAGTAATTAGCACTGAGAATTCTAACCAAAAATTAGGGACCCTCTCATAACTGTTTATTATCTTTCCATGGGGTATGGGACAACACCCTTGACTCAAGGCACAGAGAGCTGTGACCCTCTTGGTTAGTAAATTAAGTATGAGAAAGAACTATTAGACTGTAGAACCTGGCCAGACTTCAAATTCTGCTACCTTACTGCCAGATCCTAGCCCAGTGGCCTTTCTACAGCATTCTTGTGTGGAGACATTTGGCCTGCAGTGTAGACCAGATCTACAAGATTCCACACTTTCTCAATCAGAAGTTACTTAGCTCACAGATAGTGTAGTTTACAGAGGCAGGACACAGACTTCAGAGTATGCAATAGTGAGCTTTACGGAGATCACAGGATCTAGGCTCTTCTGGATGATTCCATGTCAGTCCCCAAAGCAAGACTGATTGCTCTCAATAGGGCTCTCCATCTGGAGGCAGGAATGAAACTTAACATTTACGCAGATTTAGCTTATGCTTTTCTCTGCAGCCATCTGGAGATATGAGCCTCCTTGCTGCCCATAATAGTCTAATTAAACATGCTTCTGAGATTCTGACACTGTTAGAATTCTGACATAAATAACCATCACAGACTGAACAGCCCATCAAATACTATTGTAACATCTTTCATAGGAAGAAATGGGAAGATCATCAGGCCAGACAAGGAGCTCAGCTTCCACTCCAGGCTTAATTCTTAATCTCTTGCCTATGTGCACAATACACCCCCAGGACACCCGAAAGGGTTCAGATGAGAGCTTCAGAAAGTGCCCCAGGGGTATGAGTCCCAACTCCTGATAGCAACCTGTTTGTTGTTCCCTAGGTCCTTTCAATGAAAGATTCAATGAAAGATTTGTCAGGCCACACATCTGAGGCCCAAAGTCCTCCAAATTCTGTAGAGTTGTTCGTTGTGGGCATAAAAGTTCTTTAGACTTTGTGGTTCATTTCTAACATGTATCCTACTTATCACCAGGCCAGTCCTGAGGTGTCTCACACACACCACTTCCAGCATGCAATAACTTGCTGGGGGAAGATAAACCAAAAGATTTCACTCCATATCCCTATGGAAAGGACTCAAACATTTGCTAGTTCTAGTAGACTTTCACCCGGTGGCTAGAGAATTCCCCACTGAAATAAAAAGGGCCTCAGAGGTAACCACTTCCTGCTTTGTACTTCTCTAGTACATAAAGTTTTAAAATGGCCAAGTTTCGTTCTCTATGGTGGGAAGCCTTGCTCAGCCTTGACTGGGGAGGGTGGGGGGGGCTTGATCCTGCCTCAACTTGATGTGCCAGGCTTTGTTGACTCCCCATGGGAGGCCTTACCCTTTCTGAGGAGTGGATGGGGGCTGGCAGAGGGAGATGGAGGTAGGATACCTGTGGTTGGTATGTAAAATGAATAAAAATTTAAAATAAAATTAAAAATGGTCATGCTTTCATTTTCCAACATCACTCATGAATAAGTGAAGCTCTTAAAATTAAATATTACCTCTCTGCTACCTGACCCCTTCAATTTTTTGAAAAAAAAATGAAAGGGTCTAAACTAACACATCAAGCACACACACACTCTCTCCATCCAACTGCACGTTCGGGTGCTGAATGCTCCCGAGTCTGCCACTCATCTTAGCCCTTCTGCAATGCTTTGTGGTATGTCTTTCTTTAGGCAATCCTCTGGCTAGATTGAAGAGTTTCATTGACTGAATCCGTATGCTATATCACTGGGACACCTTATCAAAGTCATTACTGGCTGCCAGGGTAAGTACAACCCCAAATGTAATCTCACCTTTTTTGAGATCACCTCATCTATCTTTTCTTTCTTTCTTTCTTTCTTTCTTTCTTTCTTTCTTTCTTTCTCTCTCTCTCTCTCTCTCTCTCTCTCTCTCTCTCTCTCTCTCTTTTAGTTTTTTTTTGAGACAGGGTTTCTCTGTGGACCCTGTCCCAGAACTAGCTCTGGAGACTGGGCTGGCCTGGAACTCATAGAGAGCTGCCTGCCTCTGCCTCTTAAATACTGGAATTAAAGGTAAGTGTCACCACTACCCGGCAAGGACTGGATCTATCTTAAAACTCACTCACAGAATAAAACACCATTTGAAGCTATTTGGACCACACCTTTCAGATCCTATTCACATCTCCAATAAAGTCACATTATAGATCTACCTTATAGGTTCATGTCCAGAGTAAAGACTGGTCAACTCCAGACACCCATAAGGTGTATTCCTGTTAGGCTCTTGGAGATCTGTCTTTTTTTCCTGTAACACCCACATAAAAGTTAACCTCAAAAGTCGTCATAGCCTGTCACAGTCTTAACAATGATTAAAAGTCCAAAGTTTAAAGCCTCTGAAACTCATGGCACTTTCTTAACTGTAACTCCCTATAAAACCAAGATCAAAAGCAGATCACATACTTCCAACACACAATGGCACAGAACATACATTACTGTTTCAAAAGGAAGGAAAGGAGCATAGTGAGAAAATACTGAACCAAACCAAGACTGAAAACCATCAGGGCAAACTCCAAAGTCTTCATCTCCTTGTCTGATATCAAATGTTTTCATCTCCAACTCCTTTCAGCTCTGTTGATTGGTACACACTTCTTTCTCTTGGGCTGGTTTCACTCCCCATTAGTAGCTCTCCTTGGCAGGTATCCAACAGCTTTGGCATCTCCAACATCTTGGGGTCTCCAAGGCAATCTAGGCTTCAACTTCACAGTTTCACACAATGGCATCTGTAGGTCTCCTTTCAGGGACAGCGCTGACACATGCTGGGACTCAGTAGCTTTCCTTTTCTATAGAGGAAGAGCCACAACTCCTTACATATGTTCTTGATTCTAAAGCCAGAACCGTGTGGCTGAAGCTGCTAACTTCTGCTGCCTGATGGGGCTGGAACTTGACTCCCCCCGCATATTATATTTTAATAAGGTTTCTGGTGTTGATGGTGCTAAGCTTTTCTTTAGTTCCCTTTCACAAACTGAAAGCTTGGCTGGGTGGGGTCTCACCTGTTGTCACCACTCTCTTCATTCTAGTTAACATCAGGATTTTCTCTAAACTTTTCATCTCCTTGAGCACTGGGCTCAGCTTCATTACACTTCCTGGTGCAGCTCTTTTTGCAAACAGTACATTTTGCATGTCTCTTTCTCAGGCTTTCTCCTTTTCATGATAGATGTACGTAAGAGTGATTACTAATAACCACACAATGTAGTCAGTACTAGACTATCTTGAAATTTCCTCTGCAAATGTCATCAATCAAAACTCTTCAATTTAGCCTCAGGCAGATTTTTAGGACAAGGGGAAAAAGCAGACACATTCTTTGCCAAAATATCACAAGAATGGCCTCTAGGCCACTTACTAATAATCTTTTTCTCCGGAATTTCTTGCGATGGGGCCTCACACTTCAAATCAGCCCCAGTACTGTGCTCTATGATCCTACTAGGATGGTCCCTTAAGCCCCAGTTAAAGTGTCCAGTCCTTTCTCTAGCCCAAAGTCCCAAAGTCTTCCATATTCCTCCAACAAACAGCGTGGTCAGGCCTGTCATAGCAATACTCCCATCCCTGGTATCTTCTGTCCTAGTTAGGGCTTCTATTACTGTGATGAAACACTATGACCAAAGGCAGTATGGGGAGGAAAGTGTCTACTCGGCTTAAACTTTCACATATAATTTAATTCCTGAGTGATTATTTCGGGTCTGGGCAGCCAGGAACAAATGAGCAGCCACATTGGCATGTCAAAGTGGCTGCCTGTATCCTTGTAAAATCTGAGAGTGTATAAGAAGGAATTTTAGACACAAAGAGAGTTTAGTGCAGCTTCTTGGTAGCTACAAATTTCTTTTCCAGATGGGCTCACAGTGAGCAGGGGCACCACGACTCCTTTGTGAGAGATGCAGTAAAAACTGCACGGCTTCATTAAAAACAGTGGCTTCCTGATTCGCCAGCACAAATGGCTCTGACTCTTTGGGGAGGTCAGGCTATGGGGCATTTGAATGGGGCTTGTGAGCAGAGTGCTACAATTTGCTTAATGGCAACATAGACCTGCTATGTGCCTAAAAATGGGACAATGTTCATGACTCTCAGAGGCAGCGAACATGTTTTCACCATGTTGGACTGGGCAGAACCAACAGGCAAGAGTGTGGAGTTAGTCCTAGTCATACCCACTCAGCATTTTTTTAAAAAAAGTGGTTCTGGTGAAAAATATTAGATACACACACAATAAAGACAAATCGAGAGGGAAAAGACCTCTAAGTGAACCTCGGTGTTAGATAAATGAATAAAGGCTTGGGAGAGAGAAGTAAATGGCTTTTTAAAAAGTAAAGTTTTAAAGAGACACAGTACAGACAGTCATAGATTAAACAGATTAAATAAGTAAAAAAAAATAAGCCATATAAGATGAAAAATACACAGAAAGTCTGGATTATGTATATTACTGTGTTTTCTTTGAAGTTTTTGACTGTGAATGAGATAAGTACAGAGAGATATTTCATTGGACAGACTGCTAAGCTAAACAAACATATAAATTTTAAAAGGTATCTTGACTTCAAAATTTGGGTCTAAAGATGTGTTGCTTTGGAAAAGAGGTTCTGCTTTTGTTTCCACAGAGGTAGAGAACCTGTACATTCCTTCAAGGCTAATGTGGTTTGATGGAACAAGACCCCCCCCCCGGAAAGGTCTCTGTGCCCCCCCCCAAATTACTTCACGCAACAAAAAGTAGGAAGCAGTTTGGAAAGAACTATGCCTGAATTCCCTAAATGATTGTTTATAAATGTTTGCTTACATTTAAAGAGGGATATGCTATAGAGATGAATACTTTGCATTGGTATGGATCTTGGTTTATTGATACAAATTTAAGGCCAATTATGTTCTATATATATTTCTGCTCTTGATTAAGATATTGTGTTTGTGTAACTCATTTAAAAATGTAATGTATAATTAAGAAATACAGGTTAATAGATAATCATCTATAATAGTCAAATTAGTAGTTGCATTATTTAGGTTTTCTAGGTATACAGAGATATATTTCATTTAGATGGGTATTCTGCAAATCCTTCATAGACCTTCAGAAGATGGCATTTAAAATGTTTTAAAAACTTAGGACTTTTCATGACAATGAGATACATCTGTTTCTGGCAGCAGCAATCCCATCAAGAGGAAGATGGATATCAAAGAGGCTCTTTATGGAGTTTGTAGCCATTTGGACAAAAAACTGCTCTTGCCTGGGCTGCTTGATATTATGCTATATGAACTGGGCATGCAGGACCCACAGATAAAAGACTGATGAACTTGCCTAAAGGTGAGGCAATCCTTCAGGGTTCCTGCTTCATAAAAGAATCTATAAGATATTCTGAAGGACACAGAAGAAAGTGACTGACAAATTGTCAATAAAGGCAGAACTGTCTTTGAAATTTCCTGCTTCATGGAAAAATCTACCAGATACTATGGGTCTGTAGGCTGAAGATGGATACCACAATGGTACAGAAGAACTTTGGTTGACTGTCTCTGTCATTTCTAGAATTTTAGAAGTTGCTTACAATACACTTCCTGTTAACTTAGGTAATATTATATCCTTCTGGGGTCTTTGACAGAGTTGAAGAACAGATAGTTATAATTATCGCTTTCCTTAGTTATGATAAAAGATAAAGTAGATATAAATATTGTAACTAATTTTTGCTTGATACCTGTTTTTTTTTGTTGTTGTTATATGTAATTTTACTATGTTAAAGTTAAAACCTTCCTTTTTATTTGAACAGTATACCTTCTGTATAGGTGTTGTTTTTATTGGTTAATGTATAAAGAAGCTGCTTTGGCCTATGATAGGGCAGAATAGAACTAGCTAGAAAAACTAAATTGAATGCTGGAAGAAAGAAGGTAGAGTCAGTGAAACGCCATAGGAGAAATGGCATAGTGCTGCCAGAGGAGAAAGATGCAAGCCGCCAGTCAGAACTTTGCTGGTAGGCCATAAGCCTCATGGTCAAATATGAAATAATAGAAATGGGTTAACTTAAGATGTAAGAATAGGATAGAAATACGCTTAAGCTATTGGCCAAACATTTTTGCAAATACTATAGTTTCTGAGTGATTATTTCGGGTATGGACAGCCGGGAAAGAATGAGCAGCCTCTGCCAGCAACTGTCATCATCAAAGGAAGTCGGGCAGGAATTCAAACAAGGCAGGAATCTGGAGGTAAGAGCTGCTACAGAAGTCATGGGGGAATGCTAGTTACTGGCTTGGTTAGCCTGCTTTCTTACAGTACTCAGGACGACAAGCCCAGGGATAGCACAAAACAGGTGGTTTTTTTGTTGTTGTTTTTTTGTTTTTTCCTGAATCGCAAGGATGTTAGATCAGACACAAGAGATGGGCAAAGGACGGCTATTGAGGTGAAATACAGCCTAAGATAACTTGACTCTGGATCTGCAACATTTCACAATCATAGTTGTAAATTATCCTTCTGGAAATTTTTCTTAAAAATTATGCTTATGTGTGTCTGTGCACATGAATACAGTACTTGCTGAGATCAGAGCTGTTAGATCCCATGGAATTGGAGATAAAGGCACTGTGAGAAGCCTGGTGTGGATGCTGGGAATGGAACTGTGCAATCTTATTGCTGTGCCTTCTCTCCAGCTCCTCTTCAGCAAACTTTAATGAAGATGCCCTCCCCTCGCAAAAAAAAGACTGCTTCACAGATGTTTCCTAAGAGTTTGGTGTTAAATAACACCAAGAGTTTGGTTGTCACACAACAAATATAACTTTGTGTCTGGTTGCTTTTTATTGTTATTATTTATTTTTTGGAGACAAGGTTTTTCTGTAGCTTTGGTGCCTATCCAGGAACTAGCTCTTGTAGACCAGGCTGGCCTTGAACCCCCAGAGATCCGCCTGTCTCTGCCTCCCCAGTGCTGGGATAAAAGGCGTCACTGCCCGGCTGTTGTTGTTTTTAAATCTGCGGGAAAACTGTTTTCCTAAACTCTCTGGGGCTAGGGTTTGGGAAAGACAGACCTGAGGAGTAACAGACCTGAAGCGTCACCACACTGTAAGGCCGCAGGGCGGATTTTATTCCTGGAGGCACAAAGTTCTCGTCATCCTCCTTACCCTAGGCATTTATAAGTTTAAGTTCTCTGCCAAGGGGCCAGGAGCAGCAAGGGGTTGTTGGCTAGAGCCACCTGAAGCCTGAGGAAATGCCCAGTACTCCCCTTAGAGCCCAACCCCGCCCGCTCGCTTTCCAGCCCGCTGGGAACGTGGCATTTGTCGAGCACCCCTTCCGAAGGCCACACCCGGCGCTCCGCGCTCCCACCCAGCCTGGTTGCGGCTTGCAGCCCCCTCCCCGAGCGCAGAGGGACGCACCCGACAGGTTAGGGGGCGGAGCCAGTGTGGCGAGGTGGCGCCGCCAGCGACCCACCCCAGGTGCAGAGCTGCAGCGCCAGCCGCCTTCACAAGGCCACTAGAGCGAGGGCGGGGTCGCCGCGCGTGACACACGCACGGACCACTCGCTGCCCGCGGTTCTTTTCCGCGGTCCCTGGCGAGTGGGCGGGATTGGGGCGTATGACACCACGCCCCTCCCGTCGTCACGGTACAAACTGTCCCCGACAGCTGATCCCGGCACGAGAGGGTCAGGCGCACAGTGATGATGTCACCAACGCAAGCTCCGCCTGAATGAGCCCCCCCCTCGGGATACGACTCTGGTGGAGGGCCTTGCGCACGGTGATGACGTCAGCCCCGCCCTTCCGCGGACTGGAGCGCTGGCGCCCGCCGTCCCCCCTCAGAGGGGCGCTGGCGCGCGGGGTGGGGCGACCTGCGGTCTGTGGGAGTGCCGCCTTCGCCTCCGCGGGGACTAGTGAGCTGCCCGGCTGGCGATGAGCGGCTCGGGGGACGAGGGCCCAGAGGCCGGGGCCGGCCGGGCGGGGGGCCGTTCTGAGCCCGAGGCCCCGGTCAGCGCGCTGAGCGTGGACTTGCCGGGGCTGCTGGGGCAACTCGCGCGCAGCTTTGCGCTGCTGCTGCCGGTGTACGCCCTCGGCTACCTGGGGCTGAGCTTCAGCTGGGTGCTGCTGGCGCTCGGGCTTCTCGCCTGGTGCCGCCGGAGCCGCGGCCTCAAGGCCAGCCGCCTGTGTCGGGCGCTGGAGCTACTGGAGGACGAGGAGCGAGCCGTGCGCCTGGGGGTGCGCGCCTGCGATCTTCCCGCCTGGGTGAGTGTTGCCCCCAGGTCCGCACCACCCATTTCCCCTCCTCGGTGATGGGTGGGGACTCGGGCTTCAGCCCAAGTGAGGAGTCCGCGCCGCTTGCCCCAAATCTCGGCCCCATGCGGGGGCCCTACAACCTGGACCCGGACCAAGGCAGGTGTGTGCGCTTAGCCGTCTGCCTCCTTTCCTGCCGTCTGCCTACCTAAAGTGGGTGTCCACGCACTGGCAGCCCGCTCCGCCAGCGGCTTTCCTTGGGGCTCCTGACTGTCGTGGCCTACCCTGGTCCTCAGGGAAGGGCCGGCGTCTGGGTCCCACTTTGTGTCAGCACACCCACCTCCCTGGCCTTTCCCCACCCACCCTCATCGAGGGCGAGCTGTCTGGTCATCTGCTCCCAGTCCTCTTCCAGGCTTCCCCCTAACTCCATCGCTAACAGAAGTGCTCAGGTAGTGAATACTTCCTAACTTGGCCGTATTGTCATTGCCAGTTGCTCGGCCTTTTCCTCCCCTCCCTCTGGCAGTGACTACCGCCCTGAAGCCTACCTTAATGGGCCATGAGCGATGCTGTCTGCTTTCCCTAGCCGAGTGATTCTGCAAACCTTTTGCCAGCGCGGCGCTACAGGCCTGGAAACGTCCAGATTCTCTTTTCTGATTTAAAAGTAGTGAGAACCAATGTGGGAAAAAGTTAATCCTAAACTCAAGAAGATTCCTTCATTTCTTAGTTGTGCCTGACACGGTTGACGTGTTCCTGGAAAGCTTATGTTAGAATAACTGAAATCTCTGTTCCATTTTTAAAAACACCAGATGTAAGACTAAGTACTTTGCTGGTTCTTTCTAGATCCAGTGTGAACATATGTAGGGGGACGTTATTAGTTTTATTTTGTTTTTCCTAAAGTAACTTTCTACTTACTTATTGAGTATTTGAACCTATTGGAGTTGGCTGTATCTTTTTTCCACCCACTGTCTTTTTTAGCAAGGATCTAGTGTCACGGTTTCAGATAAACGGAAATAGTGCGTATCCAGAGATAAATGATGCATCCATTAGGCTTGATGTATACTTCTTTGTGGAAGTAGACAATGTGAATTTTAGAGGGAAGAAAGAGGAGATTTTAGTGGAGAGAGAGCTTGGAGAATGTTCCCTTTCTACAACTAGGAGGCATATGGAATATATGGTACAACTATCCAAAAATAGTTAAAAAGCAGGGGTTCCCAAAAATCAAGAGGAACATAATAGGTATTATTTGGTGATGACAGATAGCAACTGGAGCCAATACTCTGATAGTGTGGTACCCTGTCAGAACACTTCGATAGTGAGGTGCCCTGTCAGAACACTCCGAAAGTGAAGTACCCTGTCAGAACACTCCAATAGTGAGGTACCCTGTCAGAACACTCCGATAGTGAGGTGCCCTCATCAGAACACTCCGATAGTGAGGTACCCTGTCAGAACACTCCAATAGTGAGGTACCCTGTCAGAACACTCCGATAGTGAGGTACCCTCCGAACTGAAAACTCGGCTGCACGGTGGATGTATAGCCAGCAGGGCTTGGGAAATGAAAGTAACTGGTATGGCACAACATCTAGCTGGCAGTAAAGCAATGCATGAAAAACAGGAAGTTAGAATGGCGAAGGTGAGAAAAAACAAGAAACGGTGCCCTTTGGAATGCTGTTGCGGTATCTTGTCTCTGCTACACTGATTTAGGTGCTGTCAGAAAGCTTGTAAAACCCTAGTAGTTAAATGACCAAACAGCACAAATAAGACTGAAATCTTTAGGAGCAGGGTGGTGCCGAATTTCAGAAATACTTGATTATTGAGCAACTGACATAAACTAGCTTTTAAAACGTGTTTGCAAACTGCAAGTATTTTTACAAGGGAAATAAAATACAGTTGCTGCCATAATGAACTAAATTTTGAATGGAATAAAAATGTAATTGGCCAGTTTTTTAAACTTGTTTTCTCCTTGCTGTGTTGGAGACAGACTTGCAGCTTCCTGCCTGATAGTAGTGGTCTACCACAGACCTATATTGACAACCCCCTGCATATTGCATAGTTTTGTTTTGTTTTGGTTTGGTTTGGAGGCAAGGTCTTACTCTGCGGCCAACGTTGATCATCCTGCCTCAGCCACGAAGTGGTGGGATATCAAGTATGTGCTAGCATGCTTCTCTGGTTTCTGGGGTTTCTGGATATTGGGGTGATATTTTATCTTGAACAAGATGTACATGCCAAGAACTGTACATGTTTTAAGTGTTATTGATGACTATGATTCCTAGTGGAGTGGAAACATGAGAAAACATTAGCTAATATGCTATCAACTTCTATTCTCATTTACACACAGCATTTTATTTAGCAAACTGAAAGTGTAAACTGGGCATAGGAATAAGGCAGAGCTGCACTTGTATTTTTATTTGAAACTCACAGCTTAGTAAAGTGTAATTCTTTCCTGTTTTCCTCCTGCCAGTAGATAACTGACATTATGGCTGCAAGTATATAGAAACATCAACCTGTTTTGTACAGTGTTGCTTAACCTGGTGAAAGGTGTTCTTTTAGTACTCAAATATTTGGACAATTGGGACTTGAAACAGTCTGTTCCGTTAGATATGTTCTTCTGTGCTGTTGTGTACAACTTCAAAGGGAGACAACTTTCTTCCCAGTTTCTAAACTTCTGGAAGTTTAGGAGAATGTAACTCTAGCCAAACATATAATACTTATAATCCTTATGTCCGCTACAGGCATCAGAAACACGTATTGTACATGCATTACACTCATAGACATAAAATTAATTATAGGACTTTAAAAATAATTAAATAGGGACTAGGGATATGGCTGGGCAGTTAAAAGCACTTGCTGCCCTTGCAAAGGACCTGGGTTTGGTTTCCAGCACCCATATGGCAACTGACAAACATCTGTAACTAGAGTTCTATGTATCTAAAACCCTCTCTGGCATGTTAGATTAAAATAAATTTTAAAATGCATGGTAGTCTCATGTAAAGAAAGGACAAAGGCTTTCTTGGTACTTTCAAACAGTTTTATGATACTTGTATCAGATTGGTGTAGAATTTACTTTTTGTTTTTATTTTTTTGTCTTTTCGAGACAGGGTTTCTCTGTATAGCTTTGGAGTCTATCCTGGAACTTGCTCTGTAGACCAGGTTGGCCTTGAATTCACAGAGATCAACCTGCCTCTGCCCCCTGAGTGTGAGATTAAAGGCGTGCATAATCTGAGGCACTCCCTAGCACTCTGAGGATGAGATACAGGTACTCATCCTGAGTTCCTTCTTTACATTCACACCTGGTTATATCTAAGTAGTACAGGCTGTGGCAATTGGATTGCATTACCATGTATTCTAAATGTTCTAGTAACTTAGAACATAGTATCCTGAGGTTTCTTAAAAATAATCAGTAAAGTAAATACCTTGATTATTGTTTAACTACAATAAATTTAAATTTACCAGTATCTATCCATCAGCCTGTATGTACAGGGTTTAATTGTGTTTGTATTTCAGATTAATATTATGCTCAGTTTGAAGATAGGACTTAGATCATATGAATACTTTATTTATAGTTATGAGTAACATACTTTATGAAACATATCTATAAATCTAGCCTGGAGGTTGATTTGTGTACCTGTAATTTTATGATGTACTGTGTGTGGCCTTTTGCATTTGGTTAACAGTTTATCAAAACATCTCTCTTAATTCCCATGATAATTCTGTCCCAGAGGAACTTTGTCATACTGTTATGATTAGGTGTAAAAATCAACCTGTCTTCACATTTATGTTCCTTTCAGGTGCATGTCACCAACAAGCTAGTAGGTAGGCTGATGCTAGCCTCGGGTAGCATCGTTTTGAAGAAGGACCAAGGAAGGTTTTTTTGGTTAGGGGAGTGGGTATAAGACTGTGTGAGTATGGGATTGGATGTGAACAATAGAAATCACGACATATTCTGTGAGACAGAAGTCCCACAGGTCAAAGAAGGCAGCGATGGAAAACAGTTATAAGTTGTATTTTTGGGCCCCCTTCTTTGGAGGGACCTGTGCTAAGATCTATGTAGTGGTAGTTTCTTGGCCATCAGCCAACAAATAATGACAGACACTTATTAATTATGAAATCTCGGCCTATAGTTTAGGCTAGTTTCTAATTAGTTCTTATAACTTAAATTAACCCGTTTTTATTAATCTATGTTTTACCATGTGACTTTTTACCCTTTTTTCATTTTATATGTCCAACTCCCTCCATGTCTTCTTAGCAGATCCTGTGCACCTAGATTCCTCCTCTTCTTCCTTTCTCTCCCTGGAAATCCCACATATACCTCCTGCTTAGCTATTGGCTGTTCAGCTTTTTATCACACCAATCACAGTAATACATTTTCAACATTATGTACAGATATTCCACAACAGATGTATTAAGTTCTTCCTGTGATAGAAAGTGGACAATAGACCAAGTAATGACAGCCAGCAGTGCTCGCATTGACCCTGCTCAGGCCCTAAACACTGCGGAACACAGTACTCCCACTGGACTCTCCCACACTTTTCTGGATGAGGAGAAGGCGGCCTCCAGTGGACCTGCCCAGACTTTAGTAGTAGGAGCAGGTGTGCGTCCACTCAACTCCACATAGGCTCTAAAAACTGAAGAGGAGAGGTGTTTCTTTCTTGAGATTCCCCAGACATTTCTGGCAATTTGCAGATACCTGATCAAAAATAATCCCACATTCTGTAGACATGGAGAGCTTGGGCATGGCAGAAGAAATAGTAGTATGCTCAGAGATGTAAGCTTGTGAAGTCAGAAAAGAAAGATTATAGCGTGCCACAGACTCATTTCATATGCTGCTTTAGAGTCTAGAAAGCTTCCAGGCAAAGTAGTACTTGGATTGTTGTGTCCTGTACATTGTATAGCCAGAAATACCCATCCTGCTCTTTTCAGTTACACAGTTCTCGTTTACTTCTGTGAACTTACTGTTCGTTAGTAACCTTGTGTTCTTTTTTTGAGATTTATTTATTTTTATGTGTATGGTGTTTTGCTAACATGTATGTCTGTATCACCCACTGGCAATGCCCTAAGAAGCCAATGGATTCATTTGGAACTGGAGTTGCAGAAGGTCGTTAGCCAGTATGTGGATGCTGGGAATCAAACCCAGGTTGTCTGGAAGAGCTGTCAGTACTCTTAAATGCTGAGCATCTTCCCAGACTAAGCAATATAGTTCTTAAGAAAGTGCTTCTGTCTCTGTAATGGTCTTTGCCAAATGTCTTTTTTTCCCCCTCAATTTTATTTACAGATATTTTTTCCTGATTTTGCTGTCATTTGATTTTTTTACTCACTTATTTTTATTTTATTTCTTAGAAATGTCTGAAAAGGATTTATTTTTAGTTAATGTGTTAGAATGTTTTGTCTGCACGTATGTAAGTACATTCATGTACAGTGTTCCAGAGAGGGTTTTATAGACACAGGAACTCTAGTTACAGATGTTTGTCAGTTGCCGTATGGGTGCTGGGAACCAAACCCAGGTCATTTGCAAGGGCAGCAAGTGCTCTTAACTGCCTAGCCTTATCTCTAGTCCCTATTTACTTATTTTAAAGTCCTACAATTAATTTTAATTTTATGTCTATGATGGTAATGCATGCACAATATATGTTTTTGATGCCTGCAGAAGACAGAAGAGGGTATCAGATCTCCCAGAACTGGAGTTGATTTTGAACTTCCATATGAGTGTTAGGAATAAAACATGGGTTATATGGAAGAATAGTTAATGAATATTGTTAACTACTAAGCTGTTTCCCCAGCACCAAGATCCATAATTTTTAAAATTAGGCCATTTATTTTTCTAGAATAGCTTACCTTTGAAGGAACTAGCTCAGTTTATGGGTAGGACTTGCCTTTAAAACTGTTGTTTTTTGATTCATTTATTACTGTTTACTTAGGGTAACTCTTGCTGTAATAAAACATGACCAAAAGCAACCTGGGGAAGAAAAGGTTTTTTTTCACTCACAGTTCAATATAGCAGTTTATCATCAAAATAGTACAGGCAGGTACCTGGACTCAGGAGCTAAAGCAAAGGCCATGGAGAAATGCTGCTAACTAGCCTGTTTGTCATGCCTTGCTCAGCCTGCTTACTTACTGAACCCAGGACCACCAGCCCAGGTTGGAGCCACCCACAATAGGCTTGGCTCTCTCATCCATCAAGAAAATGCCCTACAGCTTGATTTTTATGGAGGCATTTTTTCAGTTGAGGTTTCCTTCTTTCAGTTAACTCTAGCTTGTGTCAAGTTGACATAAAACTAGCCAGCACACTTCCCAAACTGTCTTAGATACTTTTCGATTGCTGGGATAAAACACCATGAGCAAGGCATGACAGAAGAAAGAGTTCATTGGGGGCTTATCATTTGAGAAGGTGAGTCCATGACCATCATAGCAGAGAGCGAGCATATCAGCAGGCAAGCAGGTATGGTACTAGGCAGTAGCTGGGAGCTTACATCCTGATCCACAAACGGGATGCATGGAGAGAGGGAGGGAGAGAGCAAATGAGGTGGGTGGGATGGGGGTGGACTAACTCAGAATGGCATAGACTTTTTGAAACCTCAAAGTCCACCTTCAGCGACACACCTCCTTCACTATGGCCACACCTCCCCATTCTTCCCAGTTTCACGAACTGGGGACTAAGCATTCAAATAAATACATTAGTCATTATCATTCAGACCATCAATCACACTAACCTTATGAGAGATGTTCTGTGCTCCAAATATGCTAGGTCCTCGTGATACAAAAATGAATATGACAAGGCCTAAAACTAGGAAATATTTTCTGACAGAGCTTTAAAAAGCCATACTATGCATTGGTACTTTTGTTTCCCAAGCCAGCCCTAGTTTATTCATTCTTTTTTTTTTTTTCTTTTTAAGAAACAGACTGTTTAGCCCAGGCTGGCCTCAAACTCATGATCATCCTGCCTCATACTCAGAAGTGCTGTAGTTACAGTCACTATGCTCGGTATGTTTTTTTAATTGATGAAAACTGTATATATTTATGATGCACAGCATGTTGCTTTCAAATATGCACACACTGATCAGTGGCTACATTGAGTTACTTTACATATGTATTACTTCTCATCTTACCAAGGTATTCTTTATAGTGAGAAAATCTTTTAGCACTTCTCAAGAATGCATCAAATTGTAATAATTGTAGTGATCATGGTCTACAATAGATCTGTTGAACTTATTTCTCCTAACTGAATTTAATAGCCTTTGATCAGTGTTTTTCCCTTAATTCCTTTGTGGTTTTCTTGTCTTGTAAAAGTTAGAAACAGTTGTGAAAATATTAAGAAGGTTTTTTACTTACTTTGTTTCCTTGTTTTGAGACTGATTTTGTGTATGTCAGGCTAGCATCAAATTCCCTGTGTAGCTGAGGATCTTTCTCCTCCCTCCGTGTGCTGGTATTACAGGTGTTTACCACCATGCTGGTTTATGTTGTTTTAGGGTTCAAACCCAGGATGTCATAGATCCTCGGCAAGCACCGATGTACATTTCTGGCCCTAAAACAGTTAATGTTTTAACTCAGGGAAAAGATATTAAATATGTAATCCAGAACTTGGAAAGATGATTCAGATATTAAGAGCACTTGTTCTTTCAGAGGATCTGGGTTTGATGATCAGTGCCCACATGGTCTCACAATTATCCGTAACTCCAGTTCCGTTGGACACTATGCCTTTTTCTGACCTCCTTAGGCATCAGACATGCAAAGTGTTGCACATACATACATTCAGACAGAACACACATAAGATAAAAAAGAATAAATCTATTACAGTCCCTAATAATTAACTATCCTTGTTGGTAGTTGTCAGAACATTATAAACTGTGTGAGATTGCTATGTATTTTACTATTTGTGTTGATAAGTGTATGAAAGATCATTTGCTTGGGGAAAAAGATATGGTGTAGAAGTTTAATTTTTCTGGGCTCTGAACTACTGATTTTTCTAAAGTTAGTCCTTTTATTAACTGGTAGTTTGTAAAGTATAGGCTTTTTAAAAAAAATGCCATTTAAGTGTGGGAGTCTGCGTTTCCCAGTGGATATCCACGCCCGACCCAGGCTGCGCGCTTCCTGAACTCGGGCCCACGAGAAGGGACAATTTCCTGAGGGTTGAAAAAGAGACACAGACACAAAGAAACCCTGCTCATCTACAAGAGTAAATGGCAACTTTATTAAACTCAAGTCAGATATTTATACCAGTGGGCAACCAGGATCAAAAAGGCAAGGCCTCCTCCCAACCAGAAGCAGGAGGAGAAGATTAAAGCTTCCCGGCCCTTCGGGCAGGGTCAGCCAGGGGAGGCAGGCTAACTGCTCACTGCTAAGACCTTGAATACAAGTGGAATCACCATAACAAAGAGAACCAGGTTCTTGCTAAGTTATCCCCTCAAGCCAGAGCTGGAGCAGAGACTCCAGGAAGCCGGAGGTCACACGGCCCTGCAAATCGCCAGGAGAGAAGGGAAGAAACTTTGTTAGCTACATTTAAGGTATTTTGTACATTCACTAAGTCAATAGCAGTACTCTTAAAATCAATCCGATTTAAAACAAATTGTTTTAATTTCCTTTCTGAGATGATCTTACTTTGTAGTTCAGGCTGCCTGGAGCTCACTGTGTAACCCAGGTTGGCTTTGAACTCACAGTAGACCTTCCACCTAAGTCTACCAAGTGTTAGGATTACAGATATTAACCAACATGTTTGCCCAGACAA
This sequence comes from Myodes glareolus, assembly GCF_982192425.1. Lineage (NCBI taxonomy): Eukaryota > Metazoa > Chordata > Mammalia > Rodentia > Cricetidae > Myodes > Myodes glareolus. The sequence goes on along the minus strand of NC_142036.1, from coordinate 5,696,810 downwards.
AACAAATATTTTCTTGACAAGAATTAAAATTCTAGGTTGTATTGATGTTTATTGATTGTACAGGTAGGTCTAATTTTATGCTATGTTATTGTTAATTGTCTTTCTTTATGGATACTTAAGGGTGTTTTATGGGCACTCTTGTTTAGGATGCCTCTGAGTATCTAGTTCAGCAGGCAAAAGTGTCAGTGCAAAGTGAAACATCTCTTATAGGTGCGCCTCTTGAATAAGTCTTTGTACTTGGCTACTGAACTCCAGGACTAGTGTGGCCTAGCAGTGCTGAAGTGAGACAGGAATACAACAGAGATATGGAGTATTTTCTCTGAATTTATCAAATGCAAATGGACTAGACATTGTTGATGTATTTATTGCCTGTACATATGATATATAGTAATTGTACTTATATGTAGTTTTTCTTATATTAGTTATAGCCTTTTAATTTTAGACAAAAGGGGAAATGTAGTAATATTTCATTTTCATTTTAATAGATAAAGCTTGCCTGAAGTTCAGAGAGTAAAACAGCCACATTGGCCATCCTACTACCAGGCAGTGATCACACACACCTTTAATCCCAGTAGCCACATTAGCTTGCCTTAGAAACCAGCCAGTAGTGGTACACACCTTTAATCCGAGAACTAGAGAGGATTATAAAATGGGAGGAGACTGCTCTCAAACACATCTCATTCTGAGATTCCTGGAGGCAGGATCGCCATTTTTTGGACTGAGGTCGAGGTAAGAGCAGTGGCTTTGCTTTTCTGACCTTCAGGTTGAGCCCCAGTTTCTCTGTCTGAGTTTTATTAATTGTGCTTCACAGCGGCATTCATTATGCTTCTTCACATGTTTGTAATGGTGTGATTGAAACTGAGCTTGAAGGGTGGTGGTTGTTGTTTAATCGTAGAACAACAAAATTATTTGTAACAAATGTTCATTTGTATTTTATTTATTACGTACATTAATGGATAAACAGGTATTTAAAACTTTTTTTTTCTGATGTAAGAGGAATGTACCCTCATTCTAGAATATTCCAAGCTTTCAAGAAAAATAAACAAGGGGAAAAAAGAATCCTAATCAGTGGTAACCATTTATATATACAGGTACAGATATACAATTTTTAGTAGTAACAGTGATTGAACCCAGGACCTTCCTTGCATATATTAGTCAAGTTCCCTACCATTCAGGTATTTACCGAGCCTTTTTAAAGTTTAATATTTTTTTCTTGAGCTAAGATGATGACATTAAACTCACTGAATAACTCAGGCTAGCCTTAAACTTGTGATTGTTCTGCTTCAGCCTTCTGTCTGTCTGGAATTATAGGTATATGCTACTGTGTTTGGCTGGCACTTCTTAGTCTTGCTATGTTTGGGTGTGTGATATGTGTGTATATATATATTTTTGACGCAAAATAGCTGTTGTTCTAAAGTAAGTAAGAGATAGTTTACATTGAACCAGGCGTAAGTGACCATGGCCCAGAAAGAAACACATTTAGGTTATCCACAACAGCATGATCCACTGTATAAGTGCTTATATGAACCTTTTCCCCCTTATGTTTTGTTTTTAGTAAATAACAAAAGCTGTAACATCTTCCTTTGGATTCAAAACTACAAAAAATCAATTGTTTCCATAGCTTATTTCAAAACTACCCACGTCTCTTGGGAGAGCTCTGTGTAGTTTCAGTCCTCTTGCCTCTCCTCTGCTGTTTTCCTCTCTTCCCCTTATTTTCCTCCATTACTGTCTCTCTCTCCCATTCTTGGTGGGTTTTATTTTGTTGTACTTACCAATCTTCAGCTCCTGTCTGAGGTGATCCTTTTATTTCATCCTCTCGAGAACCTCGGATTACAGTGTGTTCCATCATGCCTGACTTCTTCAGAGGCTACAGGTGCAAGGACATGAGCTGCCTGTAGATATCTAAAATCTCACCTGGAACATAAGCAGCAAAGTAATGAAGAAATATCTGGGGAGCTGGGCGGTGGTGGCGCACACCTTTAATCCCAGCACTCGGGAGGCAGAGATAGGCGGATCTTTGTGAGTTCGAGACCAGCCTGGTCTACAAGAGCTAGTTCCAGGACAGGCTCCAAAGCCACAGAGAAACCCTGTCTCAGAAAAGAAAAAAAAAAAAAAAGAAATATGTGGAACATGGAGGTAGAGGTGTTTGTAGGCTGTTTGAGATGCTTCCAGTTTGAAGAACTGGTTGGTTACTGTATCTGTGCATTAATTGCTAACCTAAATTGTCTTGCCCTTTTATAAGTTAAAAACATTTTGGCACCTGCTAATGAAGAACTAGTTTCCACCTTTGAAACTCACTTCACAAAGGGCTAGATTCTTTTTTTATTATTATTAAAATTTTCCACCTCCTCCACACCTCCCTTTTCCCTCCCCCTCCCCACCTACCCCTCCCTTTCTAGTACTAAGAGCTGTCAGGGCTCCCTGCCCCATGGGAAGTCCAAGGCCCTCCCCCCTCCATCCAGGTCTATAAAGTTGAATATCCAAACAAACCAGGCTCCCACAAAGTCAGTCCATGCAGTAGAATAAAAATCCAGTGCCATTGTCCTTGGCTTCTCAGACAGCCTTCATTGCCAGCCACGTTCAGAGTGTCCATTTTGATCACATGCTCCAATACTCCCAGTCCAGCTGGCCTTGGTGAGCTCCCATTAGATCAGTCCCACTGTCTCAGTGGGTGGACGCACCCCTCGTGATCCTGACTTCCTTGCTCACGTTCTCCCTCCTTCTGCTCCTCATTTGGACCTTGGGATCTAAGTCCAGTGCTCCAATGTGGGTCTCTGTCTCTATCTCCATCCATCGCCAGATGAAGGTTCTATGGTGATATGCAATATGTTCATCAGTGTGGCTATGGGACAAGGCCAGTTCAGGCACCCTCTCCTCTGCTGCCCAAGAAACAATCTGGGGACTTCTCCTTGGACCTGGGAACCCCTCTAGAGAGAAGTCCCTAGCAAACGCTAAAATGGCTCCCTTAATTAAGATTTACTTCCCTGCTCCCATATCCACCCTTCCTCCATCCCACACATCCCATTCCCCCAAGCTTTCCCCAATCCTCCCCTTCTCCCCTCTCTCTACCCATCTTCCCTTACATCCACCCCCACCCCCGTGCACCCAAGTTTTGCCTGAAAATCTTGTCTACTTCCAATATCCAGGAGGATAACTATATGATTTTCTTTAGGTTCACCTTCTTATTTAGCTTCTCTACAATCACGAATTATATGCTCAAAGTCCTTAAATTATGACTAGTATCTACTTATGAGTGAGTACATACCATATTCCTCTTTTTGGGTCTGGGATACCTCACTCAGTAAAGCATTTTCTATTTCCATCCATTTGCATGCAAAATTCAAGATGTCATTGTTTTTTACCGCTGAGTAAAACTCTAATGTGTATATGTTCCACACCTTCTTTAACCATTCTTCTATTGAGGGGCACCTAGGTTGTTTCCAGGTTCTGGCTATTACAAATAGTGCAGCTATGAACATAGTTGAACAAATGCTTTTGTAGTATGATAGGGCATCTCTTGGGTATATTCCCAAGAGTGGAATTGCTGGGTCCTGAGGGAGGTTGACTCCCAGTTTCCTAAGAAACCGCCACTCTGATTTCCACAGTGGCTGCACAAGTTTGCATTCCCACCAACAATGGATGAGTGTTCCCCTCACTCCACATCCTCTCCAGCATAGGCTATCATTGGTGTTTTTGAGTTTAGCTATTCTGACAGGTGTAAGATGGTATCTCAAGTGGTTTTGATTTGCATTTCTCTGATCGCTAAGGAGGTTGAGCATGATCTTAAGTGTCTTTTGGCCATTCGAAGTTCTTTTGTTGAGAATTCTCTGTTCAGTTCAGTACCCCATTTTTAATTGGGTTAATTAGAGTTTTAGTGTCTAGTTTCTTGAGTTCTTTGTATATTTTGGAGATCAGACCTTTGTCTGATGAGGGGTTGGTGAAGATCTTCTCCCAATCAGTAGGTTGCCTTTTGGTCTTAATGACAGTGTCCTTTGCTTTACAGAAGCTTCTCAGTTTCAGGAGGTCCCACTTATTCATTGTTGCTCTTATTGCCTGAGTTACTAGGGTTCTACCTAGGAAGTGCTCTCCTGTGCCCTTGTAGACTACTTCCCACTTTCTCTTCTATCAGTTTCAATGTGGTCAGATTAATGTTGAGGTCTTTAATCCATTTGGACTTGAATTTTGTGCATGGTGATAGATATGGATCTATTTTCATTCTTCTACAGGTTGACATCCAGTTTTGCCAGCACCATTTGTTAAAGATGCTTTCTTTCTTCCATTGTATACCTTTAGCTCCTTTGTCGAAAATCAGGTGTTCATAGGTTTGTGGATTAAGATCTGGGTCTTCGATTCGATTCCATTGGTCAACGTCTCTGTTTTTGTGCCAATACCAAGCAGTTTTCATTACTGTAGCTCTGTAGTAGAGTTTGAAGTCAGGGATAGTAATGCCTCCGGAAGTACTTTTATTGTATAGGATTGTTTTGGCTATCCTGGGTTTTTTGTTTTGCCATGTAAACTTGATTATTGTTCTCTCAAGGTCTGTGAAGAATTTTGTTGGGATTTTGATGGGGATTGCATTGAATCTATAGACTGCTTTTGGTAAAATTGCCATTTTTACTATGTTGATCCTCCCAATCCAAGAGCATGGGAGATTTTTCCATTTTCTGGTATCCTCTTCAATTTCTTTCTTCAAAATCTTAATGTTCTTGTCAAATAGATCTTTCACTTCCTTGGTTAGAGTTACCCCAAGATGCTATTTGTGGCTATCGTGAAAGGTGATGTTTCTCTGATTTTCCTCTCTGTATCTTTGTTCTTTGTGTATAGGAGGGCAACTGATTTTTTGGAGTTGATCTTCTATCCTGCCACAGTACTAAAGGTGTTGATCAGCTGTAGGAGTTCTTTGGTAGAGTTTTTGGGGTCGCTTATGTACACTATCATATCATCTGCAAATAATGAAAGTTTGACTTCTTGCTTTCCAATTCGAATCCCCTTGATCTCTTTATGCTGTCTTATTGCTATTGCTAGAACTTCAAACACTATACTGAAGAGGTATGGAGAGAGTGGACAGCCTTGTCTTGTTCCAGATTTTAGAGGGATGGCTTTGAGTTTCTCTCCATTTAATTTAATGTTAGCTGTTGGCTTGCTGTAAATAGCCTTTATCATATTTAGGAATGAACCTTGTATCCCTGATCTCTCCAAGACCTTTATCATAAAGGTGCGTTGAATTTTGTCAAATGCTCATTCAGCATCTAATGAAATGATCATATGGGTTTTTTCCTTCAGTTTATTTATATGATGGATTACATTGATAGATTTTCGTATGTTGAACTAGCCCTGCCTCTCTGGGATGAAGCCTACTTGATCATAATGTATAATTTTTTGGATGTGTTCTTGGATTCTGTTTGCGATATTTTATTGAGAGTTTTTGCAGCAATGTTCATGAGTGAGATTGGTCTGTAATTCTCTTTCTTGGTTAAGTCTTGGTGTGGTTTGGGTATCAGGGTGACTGTAGCTTCATAAAAGGAGTTAGGCAATGACTCTTCTGTTTCTATTTTGTGTAACACATTAAGGAGTATAGGTATTAACTCTACTTGAAATATCTGATAGAATTCTGCATTGAAACCATCTGGGTCAGGGCTTTTTTTTTTTTGGGTAGGGAGGTTTCTGATGACAGCTTCTATTTCCTTGCAACTTACAGGTCTGTTTAAACTGCTCACCTGGTCTTGACTTAATTTTGGTAAATTGTATTTATCTAAAAAAGTGTCCATTTCTTCCACATTTTCCAATTTTGTGGCATACAGGCTTCTGTAGTAAGATCTAATGATTCTCTGAATTTCCTCTGTGTCTGTGGTTATGTCCCCCTTTTCATTTCTGATCTTGTTAATTAGCATGTTCTCTCTCTGCCGTTTGATTAGTTTGGATAGGGGTTTATCAATCTTGTTCATTTTCCCTAAGAACCAGTTCTTTGTTTCATTGATTCTTTGAATTGTTTTCTGTGTTTCAGTTTTGTTAATTTCAGCCCTCAGTTTGATTATTTCCAGTCTTCTACTCCTCCTGGGTGAGTCTGCTTCTTTTTTTTTTCTAGAGCTTTCAGGTGTGCTGTTAAGTCACTAACGTGTCCTTTCTTTGGTTTCTTTATGTGGGCATTTAGTGCTATGAACTTTCCTCTTAGCACTGCTTTCATAGTGTCCCATAGGTTTGGGTATGTTGTGTCTTTATTTTCGTTAAATTCAGGGAAGACTTTAATTTCTCTCTTTATTTCTTTCTTGGCCCAGGGATGGTTCAGTAGTTGACTGTTCAGTTTCCATGAGTTTGTAGGCTTTCTGGGGTTAGAATTCTAACTTTATTCCTTGGTGATCTGATAGTACACAGGTGATTACTACAATTCCTTTATATCTATGGATGTTTACTTTGTTACCAAGTATGTGATCAATTTTTGAGAAGGTTCCATGAGATGCTGAGAAGAATGTATATTCTTTTCTGTTTGGGTGGAATGTTCTATAGATGTCTGTTAGGTCCATTTGGTTCATTACATTGGTTAGTTCTCTTATTTCTCTGTTAAGTTTCTGTCTGGTTGTCCTGTCCATTGGTGAGAGAGGAGTGTGAAATCACCCACCACACATTAGAGTGTGGGGTTTGATGTATGTTCTGAGTTCTAGTAATGTTTCTTTTACATATGTGGGTGCTTTTATATTAGGTGCATAGATATTCAGGATTGAGACTTCCTCCTGATGAATTGTTCCTGATATGAGTATAAAGTGTCCATCTCTGTCTTTTCTGATTGATTTTAGTTTGAAATCTATTTTGTTAGATATTAGTATAGCCACACCCACTTGTTTCTTTGGTCCATTTGATTGGGAAACCTTTTCCCAACCCTTTACTCTGAGGTAGTGTCTGTCTTTGTATTTGAGGTGTGTTTCTTGTAGGCAGCAGAATGTTGGATCCTGATTACGTATCCATTCTCTTAACCTGTGCCTTTTTATAGGTGAGTTGAGTCCATTGATATTAAGCGATATTAATGACCAGTGGTTGTTGACTCCGGTTATTTTTCCTGGTGCTATTGTTTGTGTGTTTCCCTTCTTTGAGTTGTGCTGGTGGAGGGTTGTCAGATGGCTTGTGTTATTATGAGTGTTGTTGGCTTCCTTGGTTTGTGGTTTTCCTCCTAGTATTTCTGTAGGGCTGGGTTTGTGACTACATATTGTTTAAATCTGTTTTTGTCCTGGAATCTCTTGTTTTCTTCATCGATGGTAAATGCAAGCTTTCCTGGGTATAGTAGTCTGGGCTTGCATCCTTGGTCTCTTAGTTTCTGCAGCACATCTATCCAAGACCTTCTGGCTTTCATGGTTTTCATTGAGAAGTCAGGTATAATTCTGATAGGTTTCCCTTTATATGTTACTTGACCTTTTCCCCTTGCTTCTCTCAATATTTGTTCTTTATTCTGTATGTTTTGTGTTTTGATTATTATATGGCGAGGGGATTTTTTTGATCCAGTGTATTTGGTGTTCTATATGCTTCTTGTACCTTCATGGGAATATCCTTCTTTAGATTGGGAAAGTTTTCTTTAATAATTTTGGTGAATATATTTTCTGGGTCTTTGAGCTGTAAATCTCCTTCTTCTACACCTATTATTCTTAGGTTTGGCTTTTTCAAGGTGTCCCAGATTTCCTGGATGTTTTATGTTAAGAATTTGTTGGATTTGTTTTGTTCTTTAATCAGTGAGTTTATTTCCTCTACAGTATCTTCAGTGTCTGAGATTCTTTCTTCTATATCTTGTATTCTGTTGGTAATACTTGACTTTGCAGTTCCTATTCGTTTACCCAGATTTTTCATATCCAGCCTTCCCTCGGTTTGTGTTTTCTTCATTACCTCCATTTCATTTTTCAAGTCTTGAACTGTTTCCCTTACCTGTTTGATTGCTTTGTCTTGGATTTCTTGTTTTTCTTGGGTATCTTTGAGAGTTTTATTCATTTCATCTACTTTTTGGTTTGTTATCTCCATTTCTTTACGGCAGATTTTCACCTCTTGTTTAAGTTCCTCTATTATTTTCATATAGTTCCGCTTAGAGTCTATTTCTTCTATTTCTTCTGGAGTAGGGTGTTCAATTCTTCTAGTTTCGTGATCCCTGGATTCTGGTGATGTCATGTTGCCTTTCAGGTTGTTGGAGGAATTCTTGCATTGGCGCCTGCCCATCTCTTCCTTCAAATGGAGCCAGGAGAGTCTTGGTGTCTCGGTTCAGTTTTTGCTGTGACTGATTCTCTGGGTGGATCTCTTCAGTGCAGGAACTGTTCCTGTCCCTCTAGATGGTACTCCTCAGCACCTCTGGATGGAACTCCTCAGCACAGACACAGGGATAGCCCTCTGGATGGAACTCCTCAGCACAGACACAGGGATAGCCCTCTGGATGGAACTCTTCAGCACTGAAATAGGGACAGCCTTCTGGATGGAACTCCTCAGCACTGAAATAGGGACAGCTGGTATTCCAAGGACACAGGAGACAAAAGGGCGACCGTGGGGGGCAGGGTAGGGTCGAGTGGAACACCGAAGACCCTGCAGCAGAAGCTGAGGGGGGGTGGACTGTGCTCTCTTCCGGGACAGTCCGCCCTGGATAGCACACACTCACCTCTCTGGATGGAACTCCTCCGCACTGCAGTAGGGATATTTGGTATTCCAAGGACACAGGAGACAAAAGGGCAACCGTGGGGGCAGGGCAGAGTCGAGTGGAACACAGAAGACCCTGCAGCAGAAGCTGGGCAGGGGAACTGTGCTCTCTACCAGGACAGTCCGCCCCAGATAGCACAGACTCACACCTCTGGATGGAACTCCTCAGCACTGAAATAGCAAGAGCTAGATTCTTCCAGACTCCATCTCTACTAGGAATTGGCATGAGGACATTCATTCAGATTGTTGAAAATTCCTTGTAATACCCACAGAGACTTAGGACATTCTTATCCTCTCTGTTACATAGTGATTATATGAAGTTTTCTACCCTTGAAGTAAATATAATCTTAAATCAGTGTATTTATCAAACACATATAGTAAACAGGTTATAACAAAGTAACCAAAATAGTTAAGAGGCTGTTGGGTATAGAGAGGTGGATAATTAATGGCTCCTAAGGAGACTAAACATGCATGTAGGTAATTTGGGTCCTTAGTGTGTAATATTCCACATTCAGCAAGTTAGGATTAGCTAATCAATCTGCAGAATCTTCAATGCAAGTATGTGCTTTATTTTACAGAGGACATCATTTCACTGTATCTTCCTTTCTCTATTGGACATGATTTTGTGGGTATTATCTTTTTAATCTTCAGAAATATGACTGCTATTGTTGGAATATTGCCTGTCTTATGAAAATACTATTATCTCTTTAAGTGTTTGATAAAGACATTTGAAAAACAAGATTATTAAGGCTATTCGAGGCATCCTACCATAGGAAATATGTTCCAAAAAGCCAGCTCATGTGCCAGGGACAGATCCTGGTCCCACTACTAGGGGCCCCACATACAAACTAAGCTACACAATGATCACCCACATGCAGAGGGCTTAGGTCGCTCCCATGCAGGCTCCCTAGCTGTTGGTCCAGAGCCTTTGAGCACCCATGAACTCAGGTCAGCTGAGCCCACTTGCTCATATAGTTCCTCCCCCTTCTCTTCAATTGGACTTTTGGAGCTTGGCTCAGTGCTTGACTGTGGATCTCTGCATCTGTTTCCATCAGTTATGGGGTTTGATGGAGAAACCTCCTTTAGCCAATGACCTTTAAAAGGCTGAACCAGGTTGGGGCATGACTTAGGGTACCAAAAAGCCATGGCAAGGAACTGCCCATACCTTGATCACTGACAAAGTGCATAGTGTCCAGACTGGATAAACAGAATCAAAACAACAAAAAACAACAATGAAAAAAAAAAACTGCCAAACCTTGCCAAGACAGGGTAAGATTGTTTTAAAAAAATTTCCTCCCCCCCCCAAAGGTTTCTAGGCCTTAGCTAAAGTTGGTTGCTTCAACATTGCAAATGAAACTTTGGGTAATTGCCCCAGTAGTCAGTTGTCTCTGTCATCTACTGCACATTTTGGAAGCTGCTTGATTGTACTTCCTGCCCACTCAAGTAATTTTATCTCCCTTCTCAGGCCTTCGATGGGGTTGAAGATTAGATAATCGTAGTTACCTTCCTCTTATGATCTAGCCAAGCCATTTCTAATATGAGATTTAGGCTTCTTAGGATAAAATGATTCTTAAAACATTTAGCATATGTTCCTTGCTTAATATTGTTTATGGTGGTTGTAATTTTAATTTTTATACGTAATGTCTGTTAGTATATATAGTTTTGGATTTGGACCTCTCTTATTTAGATAAAAGGGGGAGGTGATGGGGAACCTCCTTCAGCCAATGGCCTTTAAAAGGCTGAACCAGATTGGGGAGTGACTTAGGGTACCAAAAAGCCATGGTACCCTAATGGTACCATTATCTCTTCTCCTTGCGAGCCACACCTGGATGTCACACCCCATTCCTATCTCCTCACTGTGATCTGTGAGTTTCCCTTTAGTAATAATAAAAAACAAAAACAAAAATCAAAAAACAAACCAGAAAAACCTTAGAATACTCTATTTGGAGTTAGTTTGGGATTATTTGACTTGTGTGCTCCCCATTTGATGCATTCTGCATCAAGGGTAAGTCACCAATCTGATTACAGAAGGCCAGTTCAGGCACCCTCTCCAATAAGACTATTGCTAGGAGTCTTAGTTGGGGTCATCCTTGTCATTACCTGGGAGTTTCCCTGGTACCAGGTTTCTCCCTAGCCCTATAATGGCCCACTCTATCAAGATATCACTTTCATTGATCTCCCTCTCCATCCTTCCTCCAATTCAAGCCATCCTGATGCTTCATGTTCTCATCCCCCCACCTCCTGTCCCCTTTCCCCTGCCCCCAGTTTATCCAGGAGTTCTCATCTATTTCCCCTTCCCAGGGCAATTCATGTGTCCCTCTGAGGGTCCTCCTTGTTAGCTAGCTTCTCTGGGGCTCTGTATTGTGGTTATCCTTTGCTTTACATCTAATATCCACTTATGAGGATATCAAAATTTTTTTAATAAGAATGTTCTCATCTCAAATAGTGGTTTCATGCAGCACAATAAAATGATAATTGCTTTAGGGTTTCTGAGACTTGCTGAATTTTCTTGTCTTTCTCTGTAAGTATTAGCCCACATGGCTGGTTCAGTATCCTTGAATGCATTGCTAATTGTTGGAAGCAGCTAGCATAGACCAAGAGCTCAGACGCTGGATCTGGTCCTTGTGAATCATACCTCAATGAGATCCAACCCTCCTAATTTTGTGCTTTTGGATAACCTGTTGTTCATCAACAGGAATATTGAATTTCTATGAGCTTGACTATACCCTGTGAGGCTGGAATAAGGCAAGGTTCACTGAAATGCTGGGCACAGGCAAGCAGACGTGTTTTGGGACCACCACCTGAGTCACAGACATTCACAGCTTTGACTGATCCTCTGTGGCCTGAGCTACTTCTCTCATTACAGAGATTGCCTTTGCTAATTCCTTCCCCCCTTCAACTGGAGTGAAACCTAGGAGCCCTGAAGTTTTTGGGTTCTTGTTTTTTGTTTTTCTTTTCACTCTAGTAGGTTTGTGTAGTGATATTTTGTTAGTGATCTGACAAATGATCTTCAATCAGAGTGCAGAGCTAGGCACTTTAGTAAGCCACTAGGGCCAGGCATTGGTGGCACACTCATTTAACACCAAGTCTCAGGAGACAGGCAGACAGATCTCTTCTTGTTCAAGGCTACCTTGGGCTACATGAAATTGATCCAGTCTAAAAGAGAAACAGAGCTCACACAAAGGTGATCCCAGCAGTTGGAATCATTTGCCTTTCATCTCACCACTAGGGAGGTGGAGTCAGGAGTGATATCACTGTGTGGAAAGAGGAATATAAGGCGGGAGAAGATAGGAGCTCAGTATAGTCTGAGGCAGCAATCTGAAGCAGTCAATCTGAGGATGCAGTCTGAGGATTGGTAGAGACAGGATAGCCCCGTTAGTCTTGAGGATTCAGTAGAGGTAAAAGATCCCGTTAGTGACTGACTGCTCTGCTTCTCTGATCTCTCAGCTTTCACCCCCTAATATCTGACTCTGAGTTTTTATTATAAAGAATAATTAGAGCAATGCTCAACTTCATATTGTAAACAAACAACAACAACAAAATACTGAATCATCATTCCAACAACCCCTTCCCTGAAGTTAGCACCTCAAGTCCTTGTTTGGACAGCCCCTAACAGTGTTTTCAGGTGTGTGTGTGTGTGTGTGTGTGTGTGTGTGTGTGTGTATAGGTACACGTGTGTATACAATGTACTGTGAGTATATTGTCTTGCTACATACTCAATTGTGACATATAATCAACATGAAAGATAATTTGGTATTCATAGTACTGGTGTTCTCTTCCTCATCGCCACTAAGACTCATGTAGGTACTCTTTAAGGACCAAATACATAACTAAATGCCTGTTGGTTACTCTTCTGATGAGTTCTGAATTAGACTAATAACTTATTTCTTGGCTTCTAGCAATACTCTCTTGGTTCTGTTGTGTTTTAGGAAATACTTGATTGAAAGTAATGAAAATATAAGGTGAAAAGGACTTATAGATGGATTGTGGTAGGAACTGCAAAATAGTAGTGAATGTAAAAGACATGGTTTAATCCCTGGTCTCAACACCAGATGAATGAAAAAAAAGAAATAAAAGAAGAAAGGACATGACTGGTCCTAGGTATGATAGAGGAGAAAGTTTACTGTAGATAGAAGGGAGATCATAGCCAGAGGCAGGGACATCTGGGAGAGTCCAGAGTGAACATGACCAGACAGAGCTAGGCTGTATGAGGAGAGTGGGGAGGAGAGAGGGGAAAGCCAAACCAAGAGAACAAGTAGGTAAAGGGTAGATGAAAAGGCCAGGTAATGGCTGGATTATATAAGCAAGAGCAGCTGGGGGAAGAGCAGCCCTGTCCCTGGGCTGGAGAGTTCAGGGTAGAGGGCTGGATATGCCAGCCATACCCTGTAACAGGTAGGAACTGAGGAATGCAGGGAAAACCTGGTGACCAAGTCCATTTTGATGTTAAATAGACACCTCAACCGTTTGTCTCAGGGTTTGAGAATTAACAAGTAGGGTGTATTATGTCAGTAATACAGTTAAAATGATCATTTTCTTACACATACTTTGCCATAATATTTTTAAAAGACAACTATATTCCTGTAATAACCAAAGATAAAAAAAAGTGATTTGAATGAAAATGGTCCCCATAGGCTTATATATTTGAATGTGTAACATGAGGACCGGCTTGTTGGGGTATCTGTCCCGCCCAGTACCCCACAACCGGCAAGCCACAAAGAAAATCACACACAGGACTCCATAAGATTATAAACTGATTGGCCCTTCGCTCTGGCTACTTAATAGCTCTTATAACATATATTACCCCATTATCCTTATCTACGTTAGCCACACGGCTCAGTACCTTTCTCAGTGTGACAGCTCACATTTTGCGTCTTCAGTGATCTGGGCAGGAATGGCGGAGGGAGCTTCCTGCTTCCCAGAATACTCCCAGACTCTTTGCTCCACCCCTACTTCCTGTCTGGCTTTCCTGCCTATACTGCCTGCCTGGCCAATCAGCGTTTTATTAAAATATGATTGACAGAATACAGACAATTCTCCCACACCATGAATGTTTAATCACCAGAAGTGATAGGAGGTTAGGAGGTATATTACTTAAGTTTTTCTAGGGGCACAAAATTTATAGAATAAATCTATATGTAGATATAGGAAGGGGATTTATTAGAGTGGCTTACCAGCTGTGGTCCAGCTTGTCCAACAGTGACAGTCTACCAATGGAAAGTCCAAGAATGCAGAGGTTGTTCTGTCCACGAGGTTGGATATTCTAGCTGGTCTTCAGTATACATGGGAATTTCAGAGAAGTAGGCTCTAATGCCAATGAAGGAATGGATTTGCCAGTGAGAGTGAGTGCAAGCAGGCAAAGAAAGAGAACTTCCTTCTCCCATGTTCTTATATAGACTGCCAGCAGAAGGTTGGTAGCCCAGATTAGAGGTGGCTCTTCCCACATCAGAAGATTCAGATTAAAAGTGAATTGTCTCACTTCAAATGATTTAATTAAGAAAAGATCCCTCACAGGCGTGCCCAGGATGCTTGGGTTTTAATTCTAGATGTAGTTTTAAGTTGATAAGTGAGAATAGTATCACAGGAGGTGTCACCTTGTTGATGGAAGTAGGACACTGGGGTAGACTTTCAGGTTTCAAAAGCCTGCACCAGGCCAGTCTCTCTCTGCCTGCTGCCTGCAGATCAGGATGTACGTTTTCAGCTACTGCTCCAGTGACATGCCTGCCTGTTTCCCACCATGGTGATCATGGACTAATTCTCCTAAATTGTTAGTGAGTTCCCAATTAAAGGCTTTTTTTTTTCTCCCATATGAGCTGTCTTGGTTATGGTGTCTTTTCAGAGCAATAGAACAATAACTAAAACAAGTGATAGTTGCCTCATACACATTGCTGAGTGAATATAAAATGGTATAGACACTGTATTTTTGTGGCAGACTATCTCTATTTTATTATTCAGTAGTCATACTTCTTTATTCTCTAGAAATAATATTTTCATTTGCACAAAGGTGACTCAATTTATAATAAACAGGAAATAAAACATACATACTGTTTAGTGAGTAATTAGGCCGGCCCTTCCCTACCATGCTATTCCACTTGGCCCCTGAAGGGGAGAAGACTACTATCAGGGCAAAACTCAGAACATTGTACTAGACAGAATGCCAGTCTCAGAAGGAACGAATGTGTGGTTCCAAATACATGCTGTTCTTAAGATGGCAGGATTGTAGAAATGAAGAACAGTGAGTGTTTACAAGGGCTAGTAGGGTACAGTGAAAAGGGAGTATCTGTGTAAAGGAACAGCCAGGGGAGACCATTTGTGGAATTTAGAAAGTTCTGTGGCTTGATTGTGGTTACACTTGATGAACGGAGAATAAGGCTGGTATTACATTTCCTGCTTTTCTTACAGTAACAGCCACTGTGGAAACAGAAGTGCTTTTGTACTCTCTATAATTATTTAAATTATTTAATTATATTGTCTAATAAGAACTATTTTAAAAGAATTATTATAATTGTTTAAAAAGAAAAGTCTTGGAGGGAATTTTGAGCTCTTAAAGCCCAGCATTTCTGATGCAATAAGTGTAGATATTTTCCAACCAAGCAAGTCTGTGTAGGTAGTGTCTGGATGTTCTACAATCATTTCTGCAATTTTATTTCTCGGGGTTAGTGTGAAACAAGACTGTGTTTCACAGAATTAACCAACTTCAGATACCAGTTCCCCTTGGGTGCCCAGCCTACTCACATTCCTTCCCAGCCAACTTTTATGTTCACAGTTCTCAAAAACCCTCTTCCGGTTTGGTAATTTTCTAAAATGGCTCCCAGAACTTAGGAAAGTATTTGTTACTTCTCACTGGTTTCTCACAGAGGCAGGAACAGCCAAGCAGAAAAGACACATTTGAGATAGGTTTGAACTATGGCATGGAGTCTCTTTACTCTCTCAGGGCACACCACTCTCTCAGCATTCCTGTGCATTTACCAAACTGAGACTTTCTGGATCTCATCATTTAGGCTTTCTATGCATGCACTAGTACATCGGCAGGACTGATTTCATCACTACTCCTTGGTTATTATTTTGACCCCAACCCTCTGATCCCAGAGGTTGGGAGTGGAGGTGGAAGCCCCAGCCCTCTACTTCTGTTTGTTTATTTTAATGGCCAACCTTCTTCCTGGGGCTGTTGGGAAGCCTACCAAGAGTCACCTGTCATCGTTATTTTTTTTATTGTCATAACAAAACACTGTGACCAAGGCAACTTATAAAAGAAAGCATTTAACTGGGGCTTAAGTAAGAGTTTCAGAGGATTAGTCTATGAATATCATGGCAAGGGAACATGGCAGTAGGCAGGCATGGAGCTGGAGCAGCACCCAAGAATTTACATCTGATCCACAGCCACAAGGCAGGGAGAGAGTGCAGGAGAGGGGAGAGTTAATTGAGAATGGTGTGAGGTTTTGAAACCTCAAATCCCAACTACTTCCAGCAAGGCCGTATCTCCCAATCCTTCCCAAACAGTTCTACCACTTCTGGTGGCTAAGTATTCAAATATATGAGCCTGTGGGGGTCATTCTCGTTTAAATTACCACATCACCAGATTAGAACAGAAGATGCTTGCTTCTCTTGATGAAATACCACTCAGAACATCCAAGGGATTTAAGAGCTGTCAGGGTCTAGAGACAAAAGCCAAATATCTGTTTTTCAATTTTATTGTAGTGATCTTACAATCTAATTCTGATTTTCATATGTATTATGCATGCATAATAAATAAACGACCAAATTTTCAGTAAAAATTGAAGAGTCAAGAAAATCAAGAAATTAATCAAGAGATATACTAACTTTTATCATTTTTCCTTTGAAGTTGAAGTTGCCATCATTCCTTTTTTAAAAGTCTTTTAGACAGGGTCTCTCTATATCCCTAGCCATCCTGGAACTCACTATGTAAACCAGGCTGGATTTGAACTCTCAGAGATCTGCCTGCCTCTGCCTCCCGAGTGCTGGGATTAATGGTGTTTTGAGATAGGGTTTCTCTGTGTATCTCCAGCTGTCCAGGAACTCACTCTGTAGACCAGGCTGGCCTTGAACTCAAAGAGATCCTCTTGCCTCTGCCTACCTGAGTGCTGGGATTAAAGGCTTGTGCCATCACTGCCCGACTGACTTCTGTCTTAAGTCTGTCATAACCTCCAAGGCATAATAAGGAAGACCTTCAAGTAGATAAGGATATATCCCTAAAAGCTGGAGGGGTAGTATGCTCAGGACTTTGCTGGGGAATCTTAGAAACAGTACTCCTGGAAGAAGGTAGAAATGATTCATACAAAATTTCTCATCAATCCAATGTCACCAAGTTGTACAAATATTAAAAGTCATCCAAATATGCAACAGGTGGAGATGAAATCATGTGGCTCAGCTTTGCTGGATCTTTGCCAAACAGCTGCACTGACCTTATGACTTACCATTCCCATGCAAGAAAAATATATAAGGGGCCACAATTGCATAACCATCTTCTGATTCATTTTTGTCAAAACATAAGTGTATCTATTTGCCTAGAAGTATTGGATTTGGACTCATTTTTATTTGTGGAATCGATGTAGTTTATGCCAAAGCCCTAGTTTAAATCAAGATTATCAGATAACTGTGTGACTTTCTGTTAGTAGTAACAAAGGATGCCCAAAGATTTTGAAAATTTTGTTCAAGTGAGCTTCAACTTAAAATGTCACCCTTAGACATACATTTACATGTGAGGCATTAGGTATATCATCAAATGGTTGACTTGGTACTCTTGGCTATAAGCTATAAGCTCTTTTGATTCTGCCATTGAAAATCAGTCCTGGCTTAGATTTTGCTGTCACGTTGCACATATGGTGAAACATAAAATGGTAGCTTAAAGTATGTATGAATAAATTAAAGATGCATGAATATAATTCATACATCTTAAGAAGATGTATGAATTATATATGCTAGATGTACATATGAAATTTAGTATATCATCTATTACTGAAATAGAAGAATTGACTTCCAACCCAAGTGTGTTGGCACAAATTCGTAATCCCAGCACCTAGAAGCTAAGGCAATTGAATCACAAAGTTTGAGACTAGCCTGGACTATATAGTGAGGTTCCTCTCCTCCACCAATAGAATTGGTTTTCAAATAATTTAGACATCTCGTAATAGATAGTATATTAGGAGTCAGCTAGTTCAAAATTATCTTCTACTCAGTTTCCTTCAAATAGATATCTGTCATCCATATAACAAAGAAACAGTAAATTATCAAAGATAAATGCTTCTTAAGCAAAAGCTTTGTTTGCATTGGTATAGAGCAGACCTGTTCTCTCTGTTACCCCTGTTACTGCTTCAGCTATCAGGAGTCAGAGTTATATCTTGCTCCCAAGATCAGCATGCTGTCCTTTATGAGCAGCCAATCCTTGTTTCAGACCTTTGCAGATTGCAAAGTAAAAGTAAAAAATTTACCCTAACTCTGCTAGCTCTCTGTTCTGAGAGTATAATAGTGATTCTGGTCACCTATGGTCTCAGGTAAAGACTTGAAAAATGTTACTGCTGTCTCACGTTCCTTAGCGAAATTTCTGCTTAGCGTCTAAGTACCTAGGAGAGAATTTTGACTGTTTCTGGTTTGGAAGCAGCCTGAGAAGTGTGTTTAGTGTGCCAGGTTATGTGTTGTAGTGACCAAAGTCTACGTACATTGACACAGCCCCTGAGAAAATTATAACCCATGGATTTAAAAAAAATAAGTTTATTGTTTTATGTATACGGGCAGTCTGTCTGCTTGTATGTCTGCACCGTAACTGCAGAGCTGGATCTGATGTAGAGGCCATGGAGGAGAGCTGCTTACTGACTTGTTCTTCATGGTTTGCTCAGCCCGCTTTCTTACAGCATTCAGCACTACCAGCCCAGGGGTGGCACCACCCATAATGGGCTATATCCTCACAGACCAATCATTATTTAAATAAATGTCCTACAGGCTTGCCTATAGCCCTATCTTTTGAAGGCAGTTTTTTTTTTCAATTGACATTCTCTTCTCATTAAATGACTCTAAATTGTGTCAAGTTGGCCTCAAACTAGCACAGATGGTGCTTGACCTTGTCACCCAACTGTGAGCTAAGGCTGAAGGTATAGGGCAGTCGGGCTGTGACTAAAGGGTCCTCTCATAGTCTGGTGAATTCCTGATACCTCCCCAACCCCAACTGCTGTGCCAGACACTTGGCAGCCCTCTTCTCTCACCTCTGACATTCCTTGAAATGAACAAGAATAGGAATAAAACAAACTGATTGGCCAGTTTACCATTGATTAATGGCATTTGGCTAGTAAAATGATCATTGTATTTGGGTATCTTTTTATTTATTTATAGGTACCAAATCTAAGTAATTTCAACTATAGCTGAATTAAATACTGTATATTTTTCATATTATCCCTTGGATCTTAGTCCAGATTTTTTTTTTAAAGGAGAGAGTACTGATGGGTCTGAAAAGCATACCTTGCTTTCTCAGGAAAGTGCCTGCTGGGCTATTGCAGCTGTAATTTCTTGTCTCTGTGTGGAAGGAATGGAATTTGTATGTCATCCTATGTAAGTACTCAGTATTAATGCTGTTCATTAAGGGGAGTGCTTGAACAAAGTCATTCATTTATTTTACTTTGGTTCTAAATATTATTTAAAATTGTTAATACTCAAAAAAGAGAAAATATTCAGTTAGGAAAATGTGACCATTTTGATTTTTTTTTCAAGGTGTAACAGGAAGGACCTTTTAATTCCCAGATCTGGATTCTTTTCCTGTGTCTCGAATCATTTGTGTCATCTTGTTAGAACTATTGGTCTTTGCAAAGGCCTTTGTGACCATTAAATTAGGTGTTCTATATAGAGTTCTTGGCTGCAGTTAACATGATCAGTTTTTGTGTATTTGGTTGAGTTTTTTTTATGTAAAACAACTTGGTGATATCAATAGCATATTAGAATCCAAATAAACTTTTGTTCTTTTTAAGAATAATATTAAAAGATTTTTTGACAATGTTTACTCTTAGATATAATAGAAACATGGTTAATGTCACAGCGATTGTTTATGCTTCATAGATAATATAAAAATTTTATAATTGAAAAGTTTTATAATTGGACATTTGTGATTTTGAAACTATATGTTCTGTGTTGTTTGATTTTTTATGCCTTGGGAACATGATTTCTGGATCTTAGTGAGTTTTTCTGTGTTTTTTGCTTCTTTAAATTCTGTTTTGTACAGCACAAACAAATGTTTATGAATATGTATTAGTTAGAAACAGATTTTTAAAGTTAGTGAACAAAATTTAAAATTTGGTGTCAGATTTGCTTTCTTTAAATTTGATATAATCTCATTCTTATAATCCAAGTAAAGCAGCCTGGTTATGGTGACCAGAGCATATTTTCAGATTTGTCCATACTCTTATTTCCTTCTACATGCCAGCCACAGAGAATTGTATGTGACTTAGAATTCTCATTTTCATTCATTCTCCCCCCTATCTTTCCTCTCTCTGGTAGGTCTTGTAGAAATGAAAATAAAACTCTTTTCTTACTCTTACATTTAGTATAATTTATCTTGGGTCATCAAATGTTGGCGAAAGGATTTCCCATAACCAAGCAGTTCTCTAGCAGGCCCTGCCTAAGTATCCTATATTTCAGTTTGTTTCTGACATTGCCTAGATGGAGTTAGTGTCAGATCCTACAAGTTAAGAACTCAGTCCCACAATTCTTTTTTCCCCATTTAGGAGCCAATTGCAAATACTAATTTGCATATGTTCTTTTGACCTGTTTCTCATACCTTGGCTTCCTACAATTCCTACCTTAAATTCTATTAATTTGCTAGGATAGCTTACAGAACTCAGAAATATGCTTACTGGTTTATTATATGTAATGGCTATTACAAAAGATACCTTAGTTATAGACAATCACTTAGATAAAGAGATACATGGGAGATTGTCTGGAAAGAGAACAGAACTTCAGTGTCCTCTCTAGGCAACCTGACATGTTCAACAGTGTGCAATCATTGCAACCCTGTCCTTTTGGGTTTCTTTAAGGAGCAGTGATTGAGTAAATCATTGTTCATTGATGATTGGCTCAACCTCTACCCTCTACCCCCAATACAGTAAAGGTATGGGAGCTAGAAGTTCTTCCTTCATCACATTTAATCACATCCTGAAACTTGAAGCCCATCAAAAGTCACCTGATTGGAAGAAGAGATAACCCTGTTAACCAGAAAATTCCAGAGTATTGAGAAGCTTTATATTTGAAATCCAGGGTCAAAGATCAAATTTAAAGCAAAAGGTTTGGAGGGAGGGTAAAATGGTACATGCCTTTAATTAGAGTATGTGGAATGCAGAAACAGGTTGATCTCTGTGAGTTCTAGGACAGCAAATCATTAAGACACAGTCAATAAGGCTAAAAGGCAACCTACTAGATGGAAAAGATAAGATCTTCACCAACCCCACATCAGGCAGAGGACTGATTTCCAAAATATATAAAGAACTCAAGAAACTAGACACCAAAATACCAAATAATCCAATTTAAAATGGGGTAAAAAAAATTAAACATAATTCTCAACAGAAAAATCTGAAATGGCCGAAAGACACTTAAGAAAATATTCAACATCAGTATCCATCAGGGAAATGAAAATCAAAACGACTCTGAAATACTATCTTACACCTGTCAAAATGACTTAAAAAACACCAATGATAGCTTATGCTGGAGAGGATGTGGAGTAAGGGGAACACTCCTCCATTGCTGCTTTGAATGCAAACTTGTACAACCACTCTGGAAATCAGTATGGTGTTTTCTCAGAAAATTGGGAATCAACCTACCTCAGGACTCAGCAAGTACCTCTCTTGGGCATATACCCAAAATATGCTCAAGCATTCTACAAGAACATTTGTTCAACTATATTCATAGCAGCATTATTGGTAATAGCCAGAACCTGGAAGCAACCTAGATGCCCCTCAACCAAAGAATGGATGAAGAAAATGTGGTACACCTACACAATGGAGTATTACTCAGTGGTAAAACAAAACAAAACAAAACAACAACAAAACAATGTCATCTTGAAATTTGCATGCAAATGGATGGAACTAGAAAAAAAAAAACATCCTGAGTGAGGTAACCCAGCCCCAGAAAAGTAAACATGGTATGTATTCATTCCTAAGTGGTACTAGCTGTGAAGCAAAGTATAACCAGGCTATAGTTCATGACCCAAGAGAAGCTAAGTAACAAGGTGAACTCTAAGAAAAATATATATAAATCTACCTGGGAAGGGGAAATAGACAAGATTGCCTGACAAAATTGGACTGTGGGGGTGGGGTGAGAAGGGCTGAATGAGAAGAGAAGGGGAGAAGGGGACAATGAATTCCCAGGAATTCACAAGGATGACCGCAGATAAGACCCTAAGCAGTAGAAGAGAGGGTGCCCAAACTGGCCTTGCCCTGTAGTCAGATTGATGAATATCTTAAATGTCATCATAGAACCTTTATCTAGCAACTGATGAAAACAGAGGCAGAGACCTGCAGTGAAGCACTGGGCTGAGCTCCCAAAGTCCAGTTGAAGAGTGGGAAGAGTGAGAATATGAGCAAAGAGGTCAAGACCATGATGGGTACACCCACTGAAACAGTCTACCTGAGCCAATGGGAGCTCACCAACTCCAGCTGGACAGGGAAAGAACTAGCATAAGACCAAGCTAGACCCTCTGAATGTGAGTGACAGTTGTATGGCTGGGGCAGACTGCAGGGTCACTGGCAGTGGCACCAGGATTTATCCATATTCCTTATACTGGCTTTTTGGAAACCCATTCTCTAGATAGATACGTTGTTCAGCCTAGATATAATAGGGAGGACCTTGGACCTTCCCCAAAGCTATGTGCCTTACCCTCTCTGGAGAATGGATGGGGGGGCATGGTGGAGGGAGAAGGGGGAGGGAATGGGAGGGTGGGAGGGAGTGGGAACTAGGATTGATATGTAAAATGAAAAAAAATGTTTTCTTAATAATAAAAAATAAATTATATTGTACATAATTTTAAATGTTTTATTAAAAATAGTACTTGTATGTTAGAAAAGTTTTCTTTTCTTTCATTTTCTCTTTCTTTCCTTTTTGATTTGAGACTCAGCCTCACCTTTTCCTGCTTCCTTTAGTGCTAGGATTGCCGATGTATTCCAACATACTAGCTTGCAACCTTTCTTGATCTTAAATTACAGTAATGATTAGCCAATTAATTTTTGGCTCTCACGAAGAATTCAAAACTGTGAGAACAGAGCTTCATTTTATTTCTTACTGGTTTGCTATGTCTTTTTGTGTTGTATGCATTAAAAATACTTTCTATATGTATATATGTATAAATATGTAAGTATATGTAGCATGGACATATATAAATATACACACATATGTCTTTACAAACTGATTTATGATTGCATGACCCCTAGTAGTCATTTTTTATTGGTTGGAAATCTGACTGTAGCTTGTATTACTGAACACAGCCCTTCCTTAAACTTTTTGATGGTATTATTGGAAGGCCAGAGGTTCATTTGATGGTATTTACAAATATGTTTTAATATAGTGTACTGACTGAAAAATACAGAGACTAATACTTCCTTTCTTAACTGGTAAACTGAGTAACAGAGTACCTATGAATGGCAATTCTCTGATGATCAATAGAAGGTCTGTTCATATGGTCCATTGAGTTTAAGGGATATAGTCTTTGAGGTAGGAGGAAGTTCTAACCCTGAGTCTATTGATGAGTGTTGCAAGTCATGTGACAAATGCTGACTTATGGAGAATTGCAGCACGGTGAGAGGAGGACTGATTGGTGTTTAGATGATAAATTGTTAAGTGGGAAGCTAGCTACAACTGAAGTGAGCAGGCTCTTAGGGTAGAGCTGGCAGGAAAAGAAAGTGGGGAAGAGCATCATTCCATGTCCACAATCATGACTCCTCTGGCTATACTTAACAGGGTATGATGAAAGTGGGCAGGGGATGGCTTTAAGTTGTGACCAAAAAAAATATTTAACTGCACTGCTTTTGAAGCTCAAGATGAGGAAGTTAAACTATTTGATAAACATGTAGGCATTCAAAGTCTTCAGTGAGGTGAATTGGAAAGGAAGTTCCTGTTTTGCAGAATATTATTCTGTTAGCTAAATTTAGTAGTTGGGAGGCCAGACAAGAGAGACCTTGGGAGAAACAGGTAAGGTTGATCACACATCAAATGGCAAGTATATTCAGAAGTTAGGCCCTACAGAAGTGTTAATTTGGCATTCACTCTGAAATTCCAGAAGTCAGAGTACATCTATACTGCACAAGTTCTCATGTTAGCAAACAGAAGGTGCTCAATATTTGCCTTTTGATCTCTCTGTTGCCTCTAGTAATTGATTGGTTTAGAAGGAAAAGGTAGAGTGGGAGAGAACCTCACAATAAATTCTACGGATCCAGTATGAACACCTGTTTTAATGTTCTGCCTGCCACTAACTATCCCATTCCTGATCAGACTTTTTTAATATGATAATATATGATTTTTTAATTAATTATTTATTTTTAAAAACAACCTTTTCTCATTTTACATACTGATCCCAGTTCCCACTCCTTCCTCTCCTCCCATTACCTCCACCTATCTTTTTGAGTCTAAAGTTTCATATTTAATTTATCTTTTATCATAACTAAGGTAAACTATAACTATCGTTTTTAACTCTTCAAAGACCCCAGAAGGATATAATATTACCTAAGTAAACAGGAAGTGCATCGTAAGCAACTTCTAAAGTTCTAGAATGACAAGAGACATCTCACTGCATGGACAGTCACCCAAAGTTCTTCTGTAACATTGGGGCATCCATCTTCAGCCTACAAGCCCATAGTATCGGCTAGACTTGTCTATGAAGCAGGAAATTTGAAAGACTGTCTTGCCTATTTTGGCCATTTGTCAGTCACTTTCTTTTGTGTCCTGCAGAATATGTAGCAATTTCTTCCGTGAAGCAGGAACACTGAAGGACCCATCCTGTCCTTTGGAAAGTTCAGCAGTCACTTTTCTGGGTTATGCATGTCCAGTTCATACAGCATACAATCAAGTAGTCCAGGGAAGAGCAGTTTCTTGCCCAAATGACTAGCAAACTTTATAAGGAGCCTGTTTGATGCCCATCATCCTTTTTAAGTAGATTGTTGCTGCCAGAAGCAGACATGTCTCACCGTTAACAAAAATCCAAGTTCTTAAAGCATTTTAAATGCCATATTCTGTACATCTTTGAAGTGCTGAAGATTATCTTCCTCACTGAAATATATCTCTGTATGTCTAGAAAACCTAACTGACGTGACTAGAGTTTGGCTGTTATCGATGACTATCTATTAATCTGTATTCCATTTTTAAATGAGCTACACAAACACAATACCTTAAACAAGACTAGAAATACATAAACAGTGTAGCAAAATCAAACTTAAATTTGTATCAATAGACCAAGATCCATACTAATTCAAAATATGCTCTCATCTCTGTCCTTTCTTCATCTTGACTGTCTCATTCCCTCAAGTTCTCCTCCCCCCTCTTCTTCATCCCTCTTCTTGTTCTGCCTTTCTCACCACACTTCCATGGTCCAATTTTGTCAGGCAATCTTGTCTATCTGATGGGAATGCAAAGTTGTGCAATCGCTTTGGAACTCAGTATGGTGGTTTCTCAGGAAATTGGGAATCACCTACTTATTTCTGCTTATAACTGTCTATACTTTTCCCCTCCCAAGCTTACATACATTTTTCAAGCACACTGTGTCTTATTTAGAGATCTTTTATGTCTGAATCTGTCCTATTGTGTATCTGAGCATCTTAAAATGGTAAGCAATGTGGTCGGGGGCAGTACCGGCCTTTCAATATGGCAGAGGTTTGTTCACCACCTCTGTGAGCCATGTTCACTGCCCCAGCTCCAGGGATGCAGCGGATCTATGTCGCCATTAACCAATTTGTAGAATGCTGCTTACAAACCCCAGTTAAGTGCAGGACCTCCCCCAAAGAGCCAGAGTTTTTGCTATTACCACAAACCAGAAAACTGACATTTTTTTTTTAAAAGAAACTGAATAGTTTGTGCTGCTAATGCTGAGTCAGGAAGCCTTCTCTTAGAGAAACTGTGCCTCTGCTTGCTGCCAGCAAACAGCCTATCAGAAAAGAAATGTGGCTCCCAAGAAGTTGTGCTTAAGTCTGTTCTTTTGTGTCTAGAATTCCTTCCCAAACTCTCTCAGTTTTTATGTGAACATAGTTGACCCATGTTGGCATGCCATTTTGTCAACGGAGACTGCCCTTATTTCCCAGCCTTCCAGACCCAAATAATCACACAGAAACTACATTAATTATAATACTGCTTGGCCAATAGCTTATACATATTTCTAATTAGCTATTACATCTTAAATTAACCCATTTCAATTATTCTGTGTATCACCACGAGGCAGTGGCCTACCAGTGAGTTCAGGCATCTGTTTCCTTCAGCAGCTACATGGCATCTCCCCGACTCTGCCTACTCTCTATATATCTCTGTTTGGATTTTCTTCGTGGCTTTACTCTCCTAAGCCATTGGCCAAAACAGCTCCTTTATTAACCATTGGTAATAAAACATATTCATAGCATACAGAGAAGAATCCCACATCAGGATTGTTGAGTATTGAGGTAGGTTGATTCCCAATTTTCTGAGAAACTGCCATACTTATTTCCAAAATGGCTGTATAAATTTGCACTACAACCAGCAATGGAGGAGTGTTCCCCTTACTCCACATCCCCTCTAGCATAAGCTTTTATTGGTATTTTTAATCTTTGCCATTCTAACTGGTATGAGATGGTATCTCAGAGTTGTTTTGATTTTCATTTCCCTGATAACTAAGGATGTTGAACAGTTTTTTAAGTATCTTTCAGCCATTTGAGAATTTTTTGTTTAGATCTGTACCCCATTTTTAATTGGATTATTTGGTATTTTGATGTCTAGTTTCTTATATATATATAGTTTCTTATATATATATAGTTTTTACATATAGTTTTTTATATAGTTTTTATATATATATAGTTTTTTATATATTTTGGAGATCAATCCTCTGTCTGATGTGGTGAAGGTCTTTTCACAGTCAGTAGGCTATTTTTTTCATGTGGTATGCTCCTCTGTATGCTGTGAATATATTTTATTACTGTTGGTTAATAAAGAACCTGCTTTGGCCTATGGAAGGGCAGAATATAACAAGGTGGAAAATCCAAGAAGAGATAAAGGAAGAAAGAAGGCAGCATCAGGGAAATACTGGCCAGCTGCCTAGGAAACCTGACATGTAGAAAATAAGGTAATGCTTACGGCCATGTGGCAATACATAGATTATTAGGAATGGATTAATTTAAGATGTAAGAGCTAGTTAGGAATATGCCTGAGCCATTGGCCAAACAGTGTTGCAATTAATATAGTTTCTGTGTGATTATTTGGGTCTAAGCAGCCGGGAAAAGAAAGTACAGCTTCTATTTACACATTTTTGTCTTATGGACTGTGTCCTTTGTTTTATGGAAGCTTCTCAGTTTCAGAAGGTCCCATTTATTTATTGTTGCTCTCAGAGTCAGTGCTACTGTTGTTATATATAGAAAGTGGTCTCCTGTGTCCATGTGTTCAAGACTGCTTCCCACTTTCCTTTCTAGCAGATTCAGTGTGACTGGATTTATGTTGAGGTCTTTGATCCATTTTGACTTGGGTTTTATGCATGGAGATAGATATGGATCTATTTGCATTCTACATGTTGACATCCAGTTATGCCAGCACCATTTGTTGAAGATGCTTTCTTTTTTCCATTGTATAATTTTAGCTCCTTTGTCAAAAATCAGGTATTCATAGCTGTGTGAATTTATATCAGGGTCTTTGATTCGATTCCATTGATCCATCTGTCTGCTTTTTATGCTAATACAAAGCTAATTTCATTACTGTAGCTCTATAATTGAGCTTGATGTCAGGGATGCCGATGCCTCCAGAAGTCCCTTTCTTGTACAGGATTGTTTTGGCTATCCTTGGCTTTTTGTTTTTTCATATGAAATTGAGTATTGTTCTTCCATGATCTGTGAAGAATTTTGTTGGGATTTTGATGGGGATTGATATTTAGGCTGTAGATTGCTTTTTTACTATGTTGATCCCACCTATCCAAGAGCATGAGAGGTTTCTCCATTTTCTGTTATCTTCTTCAGTTTCTTTCTGAATCAGGAGGACTACTGATTTTGATCCTGTATCCTGTCACATTACTGAAGGTGTTTATCAGCTGTAGGGATTTCCTGGTAGAAATTTTTGTGTCACTTATATATACTATCTTATCATCTGCAAATAGTGAAACTTTGACTTCTTCCTTTCCAATTTGTATCTCCTTGATCTCCTTTTGTTGTCTTATTACTCTAGCTAGAACTTCAAGTACTATGTTGAATAGATTCAGAGAAAATGGACAGCCTTGTCTTGTTTCTGATTTTTGTTGAATTGCTTTGAATTTCTCTCCATTTAATTTGATGTTGACTCTCAGCTTGCTGTATATTGCTTTTATTATGTTTAGGTATGTTTCTTGTATCCTTGATCTCTTCAAGACCTTTATCATAAAGGAGTATTGGAACTTGTCAAATGTTTTTTCAGCATCTAATGAGATAATCATGTTTTTCTTTTCTTTCAGTTTATTTGTATGCTGGATTGCATTGATAGATTTTCAGATGTTGAATCACCCATGCATCTCTGTGATGAATCCAACTTGATAATGGTGGATGAATTTCTTGATGTGTTTTTCAATTCGGTTTGCCAGTATTTTATTGAGTATTTTTGCATCTATGTTCATGAGGGAGATTGTACCAGGGTAACTGTAGTCTCATTAAAGAAGAGTTTGGTAGTGTTCCCTTTGTGTCTGTTGTGTGGAACAATTTGAGGAATATAGATATTAGCTCTTCTTTGATGTTGCGGTAGAATTCTGTGCTGAAACCATCGGGCCCTGGACTTTTTTGGGTTGGAAGGCTTTTGATGACTGCTTCTATTTCCTTACATGTTATCGTTCTATTTAAATTGTTCACCTGGTCTTGATTTAATTTTGGTATGTGGTAACTATCCAGAAAATTATCCAGAAAAGAAAAAAGATTTTTCTTTTTTGTGGAGTACAGATTTTTTTTAAAATATGACCTAATGATTTTCTGGATTTTCTTGGGGTCTGTTGTTATATTCCCCTTTTAATTTCTGACTTTGTTAATTTGGATGTTCTCTCTCTGCCTTTTGATTAATTTGGATAAGGAATTGTCTATCTTGTTGATTTTCTCAAAGAACCAGCTTTTTGTTTCATTAATTCTTTGTATTGTTTTCTTTGTTTCTCTTTTATTGATTTCAGCTCTCAGTTTGATTATTTCCTGTTGTCTGCTCCTGGGTGAGTCTGCTTCTTTTTGTTCAAGAACTTTCAGGTTCACTGTTAAGTTACTAGTGTGAGATTTCTCCACTTCCTTTATGTAGGCACTTAATGATATGAACTTTTCTCTTAACACTGCTTTCATAGTGTTCCATTGGTTTGGGTATGTTGTGCCTTCATTTTCATCGAATTCTAGGAAGTCTTTAATTTCTTTATTTCTTCCTTGACTAGGGTAATTCAGTTGAACATTGTTCAATTTCCATGAGTTTGTAGGTCTTTTTGCAGCTAGTAGTGGTATTGGATTCTGACTTTAAGCCTTGTTTAAAGTATGATAAGATACAGGGGTTATTTCAATATTTTTTTTTATCTGTTGAGATTTGCTTGTTACCAAGTATGTGGTCAATTTTAGAGAAGTTTCTGTGAGGTGCTGGGAAGAAAATATATACTTTGTGTTTGGGTGAAATTTTCTATAAATGTCTGTTAGGTCTATTTGAGTCTTGTCATCTATTAATTCTCTTATTTCTTTGTTAAATTTCTGTCTGGCTGTCCTCCATTGGTGAGAGTGGGGTGTTGAAGTCTCCCATTATTAGTGTGTGGTATTTGATGCACAATTTAAGCTTTAGTAATGTTGCTTTTACATGTGTGGTTGCTTTTGTATTTGGGGTATCGATGTTCAGGATTGAGACTTCATCTTGGTGAATTTTTCCTGTGATGAGTATGAAGTAACCTTCTCTATCTCTTTTGATTGATTTTAGTTGAAGTCTATTTTGTTTGATATTAGGATAGCTACATCCTCTCTTTTCTTACGTCCATTTGATTGGAACATCTTTTCCCAACCCCTTACTCTGAGTTAATGTTTGTCTTTGAGGTTGAGGTGTGTTTCTTTTATGCAGCAGAAGGATGGATCCTGTTTTTGTATCCATTATGTTAGCTTGTATTTTTATATGAGTAAATTGAGTACTTATAGATACTATCTGATACTAACAGATAGTAATGACCAGTGATTGTTAATTCCTGTCATTTTTTGACTATTATGTTTGTGTGTTTCCATTACTTGGGGTTTGCTGGTATGAGATTATCTGTTGCTTGTTGGGTTTTTTTTTTTTGGGGGGTGCAGCTAGCTTCTTTGGATTGGAGTTTACTTCTAGTACTTTCTGTAGGGCTGGGTTTGTAGATAGGTAAATCTGTTTAAATCTAATTTTGTCATAGAATATCTTGTTTTCTCTGTCAGTGGTGACAGCTTGAGAGCTTTCCTGGGTATACTAGTCTGGGCTTGGATCCATGGTCTCTCAGTGTCTGCAGTACATCTGTCCAGAACCATTTTACTTTCCAGGTTTCCATTGAGAGGTTGAGAGGTTGGCTGTGATTCTGTTAGTTCTTCCTTTATATGTTTGCTGTGGGAGCACATTCTGCTTCTTCAACCAATAGCCTGTTTTGGTGTGTCTGTTATACTGTAAAAGCAGCTGTAAACGTACACCTGCTCTCTTGCTTCCGGCTCCTCCTTCCAGCTGCTAGACTCTGTTCCTGTTAGTGCAGAGGACTGTTATCTAGGACAGTGATCTGTAAGTTTTTCCCTTAAATAAATAATCCTTTTATCATTCATAATTCTAAACTGGGATTATTTTGTGATTTCCATCTTCATTTGACACCTTTGTGGCCAACTAAATCCACATATAACCTGAGAGAGCTTGAAAAGAAACTCAGCTTCTTGCTTTGCTGTTTGCCGGCAGCATACTGTAAATCCTTTGAGAGAGGTCTTACTGATTCAGCAGTAGCAGCCGCAAGGTTTCAAAACAGCAGCTTCCCAGCCATGGGCCATGTTGTTAGCACCAGCTCATTAAGAGAACATTGCCCCCATGACAGCAGGAAGCAGTTTTAGAGGACGTTGTCTCCATCCCAAAAAAGTTTGTCCTTAGGGTTGGAAACACTGTTTAGGGGTTGTTGATTATTGCTTGTACTAGATAGAGGGTTAGGGTAAAAACTGTTTGTTTAAAAAAAAAAGGATAATAATAGTGAGTAATAGAGTGAATACTTTGAAGGACCCCAATTGGCTTTAACCACAGTCATACCGTTCTTGCAAAGGATGAGCAAATAACAAACTTAGCTCAGGACCTCCTGGAATGCTGAACAAATAACAAGCTCCATAAAAGGCCTCCGCTGAGCAAAGATACCTACCTGAGGTTAGAGCAAGGACAGCCTTATCTGGCTGCAAAACAGGGAATTTATGAACTGGCCATAGAAACAAAGAAAGAGAAGATTGCGAGGCCTGAGTCACGTAGAAAGCGGGGCTCGTCACGAATCAGGGGCTATGCTATCAGACATCTGGTCGCCAGCCAGGAAAGGGGAAGGCAGGATGAGAGGAACAATAAACCGCTGAGAAGTCCCCTCATTGTTATCTAGGTTAAAAATTCACCACCCTGCTTCTTGCTTCTGTAAACCTCGCTTTTTGCTCTCCTACAAAAACCCCTCACCCCCAACCTGCAGGCGCGCAAGCTCTTCGAGAGACTTGTCGCCCAGGTACCTGCGTATCCACCAATAAACCTTCTGCTGTTTGCATCCGGCTGCGTGTTTTCGACTGGTCTCTGGGCACGGGGTCCTTCCCGAGGGAAGACGCCCAGCGGGGAGTCTTTCATTTGGTGCGTTGGCCGGGAAGTTGAGGCCCCTATCCCAGAGACCGCCGAATCACTGCTGGGAGGTGAGGTGAGCTGGCCAGAATTCTATGTTCTATGTTTTATGTTCTATGTTGTATGTCCTGCGTCGTTTGCGTCTGATTGTTGCGCTGCGAATTTGAATTTGTACGATTCAGCTGGGTCGATTTGTATTTGGCGGGCCTTGGAGAGGAGCTGACGAGCTCAGACTTTCCCCCCCGCACCCCGGGAGACGTCCCGCGGGAATTTGGGAGCTCGAATTTTCCGGCTCATTTGTCTGAACCCACGACCAGAGTCGGACTTTTGTCCGAGGTACGAGGTTCGTTTGTCTGAACCCACGGCCAGAGTCGGACTTTTGTCCGAGGTACGAGGTTCGTTTGTCTGAACCCACGGCCAGAGTCGGACTTTTGTCCGAGGTACGAGGTTCGTTTGGGGGGCCGAGGTGTCCGGAGCCTCTTTGTAATAGCCCCGTTTGAGCAGCATGTTTGATTGTCAGTCTGTTCTATTGTGCAGCTTATGGTTTGTCTGTTTGTTTAAAGAATCAAAGTTAAGGTAACTGGAAGAAGGTACAAAAAGCAACGGGGAAGAAAAATCCCTTAAGTTCAGCGCAGGAGGAATTTGAAAAAACAGCAAAAAAAAAAAAATGAGGTAACTGAAGGCGGGACTATGAGGACAATGGGGTACGGGAAACCGCGGCTTCCGTCCCCTCTCCATCCACCTGCGTACCCGCTGATAAATACTTGGGGCAGGAGTCTCGTAGGGAGGCGGGGTTTGATCGTGTCTGACAACTGTCTTCCCTGTTCTTAAAGAGCCACAGAGTTTTTGAGGTGATTCTCGCCTAATTTTGATGGGAGAGCTCTATGCCTGGCTCTCATATGTATGTTTGAAATACTGGGCAACCGTTGCAGTGGTTAACTGACACGGAGTTGGGCCAGGCGCGGTGGCGCACGCCTATGGTCCCGGCTGCTCGGGAGGGAGGTGCAGAACAGCACCGGAGAGTGCTGGCTCGTCCGGGAGGCATGGCCGTGCTAACCAGATGCTGGCGGGAATTTGCTGGAGTCCGCAGAGGCGTCTAGGAAAAGCCAGGTCACTGCAGCGGCTTGGGCGGGCTAAAGTGACTGACATCAGAGGCTATGTGTCCCGGCCTTCTGGCAGGGTTGCGGTTTTCGGAGGACCTTTTCTGCACCTGAGCACGGGCTGTGCGGAAAGTTGCGTTTCCATAGCAACATGGGCGGGCTCATTCAGGGTGTACAGATCGCCGGCGGAAACACGCAAGGCCCGGGCAGGGCCATGCCTTTGTTTGAGCGCGCCACAGTGGGCCGTGCCTCAGAGGCGGAACTGTCGAAGCCGCCGCCTTCTGCTGCTGGTTACCCGTATCCTAGGTAACAGAGGCGGACTTATCCTCAGGCAACGGATAAGATAAGATAAACAATGCTAGACTTAGAGGCTTTTTTTCATCTGAATAGCAGAGCTGAAGAGATGGCTCAGAGGTTAAGAGCACTGCCTTCCCTTCCAGAGGTTGTAAGTTCGATTCCCAGTGACTGTGTTATCTTAGGACTCCAGGCTGGGAACAGGAAAGCGGTTTTCTCATATTTTTAGAGCAATAATCTCATCTGTGCCAGATTTAAAACGGTTTAATTCTAAGGCCTTCTGTATTGGCACAGGCAAACAAGATTTGCTCTTTGAAACAGAGACATGCAGGTCTCTAAGTTCAAAACCAGCCTACTTCCAGTACTGATTGTGCTGAATTTTTACACTGAGATTTTTAATACTCTTAAATATTAATTTGGGAGGAGAGTTTTGTTTATGTTTTTCTAGGAATGCTGACATACATTTGGGTGCCAGCAAGACTGACAAAAAAAAAAAAAAAAAGATGACCCAGTAGATGCTGAATGTCCTGCTTTGGAAGATTCATATGGAGGCAGCAGAGATGACCTTCAACCTCTTATCTCTTACTCTATTTTGCCTTTTCCTTCCCTAGGAATGGGTGGGAACAGAGATATTCTTGGCATGCTGTGTCTAGGTGGAAGTGCTGTATGTCTTTGATTGGTGTGCTACATGCCAGCTCAAATGAGGAGGGACAAGGTCTTTGTGGCACAGGCCTTGACAGCCTTGAAATGTGTATCCTCACCCCAAGTTTGGCTCTCAGCCTTAAAGAGCTCTTTCAGATCCTATGGGTTATAACTATTATAAATATCTGTCATCATTTATAGGGGCTGGTTACAAATTATTGTCGGTTAATGTTAAAAAAAATTGCTGGTCTCAAATGTTTCGTACTGGTATGTGCTGTTCTTGTTTAAAAATTATCATTGGTTAATGTTTTATTTTTTTTTAAAAAAGAGCCTATCGCTGATCTCAAATGTTTCACACTGGTATAGGATTTTATATGCTGTTCTTGTATGCTGTTCTAGTTTAAAACATAGCCATATATCCCCACTGAGAAAAACCACAAGAAAGACTTTGGTAAGAGTTTTTATGTTGTCTAAAAGCAAGAGAAATTTTTGCTATGTTGTCTAAAAGCAAGGAAAAATTTTGGTTAAAAAAATATGTAAACAGATGGGCCTTATCTAGGTCCCCATGTATGTTTTTAAGGTCAAACTTAAAGCAGGTAGGGAGCAGCTGACAGTCCATCACCGCAGGGCTCTGCCGTCTATGTTTCTTGAGCATTTAAAGGAGGCAGAGAAAATGTTTCATAAATAAGAGACGGAGAAAGAGAAGCATGAGAGAGAAAAAAATGGAGGCAGAAGAAAGAGGACTGGAGGGATCACAGACAAAAGAGAAATTTGATAGAATTTTGGCCGCAATGGTAGGAGAGAAAGAAAAGATAGAACATAGACAGATAGGGAACCTGGGCAACAGAAGACCAAAGATGAACATGGACAGGCACCCCTTGGACAAAGGACGATGTGCTTATTGCAAAGAAAAAGAACATTGGGCAAGAAATTGCCCAAAGAAGAAAGGAAGGGACTCTAAGGTACTGACCCTAGCAAAAGATGATTAGAGGGGAGAGAATAAAAGACTTTAATAATTGGAGCAACTGGATAGAAACAGTATCTGTGGACCACCTCACGAACTGTAGATTTGGGGAGAGGACAAGTGACTCATTCCTTCCTGGCTATCCCCGAGCATCCTATCTTTATTAGAAGGAGACTTGCTAACAAAGCTGAAGGCCCAGATCGGGTTTACTCAAACCAGGCTGGAGATGATTAAAGCCTTTTGTTGACTGAACCAGTGACCTTCGTTCCCCCTGCTGTCCTCCATCCCGCTACCCTACTGCCTGAGACTGATGACATCTCGTCTACTCATCAATGCGCTGAGAAGCTGGCACCAGAAATGATCTGAAGGATCAGCCGTGGCCTGAAAGTCCGAGCTGGTGTACGGATGGCAGCTGTTTCGTGATCGAAGGTAAGCGGAAGGCGGGGACAGCAGTGGTGGATGGGAAGCAAATGGCCTGGGCATAGCCTCCCTGAAGGACGTTGGCACAAAAAGTCGGACTTGCTGCTTGGATACGAATGACAGAGGGAGAAGTCTCAGCATCTACACTGGCAGCAGGTATGCTTTTGCCACTGCTCATATTCATGGAGCAATATACAGAACATCTGCAGGAAAAGACATATACTTGTCCAAGACACCAAAAAGCTTGAGATGCTGTGGCTGAAAGAAAATCAGACGACAGACTCTCTGTCTTGGCAGAAGAAGTAGTCAAAAACTGCAAGGACTGTGCTATGATTAATGCAGGACACTCCATATATGCTCCTGGGAAGAGGCTCAGGGGCGATTGGCCTGGAGCCTATTGGAAAGTATATTTTGCAGAAATTAAGCCAGCCAGATATGGCAACAAGTACTTATTAGTTTTTATAGATACCTTTTCAGGCTGGGTAGAAGCTTTTCCTACCAGGACTGAGACAGCCAATGCGGTGGCTAAGAAGATCAAAGAAGAAATCTTCCCAAATTTGGGATACCCAAGGTAATTGGATCTGATAATGGACCTGCATTTGTTGCCCAGGTAAGTCAGGGACTGGCCGCCCAATTGGGGATCTATTGGAAATTACATTGTGCTTACCGACCCCAGAGTCAGGACAGATAGAAAGGATAAATAGAATTCTAAAAGAGACCTGCGGAAATGACTGGACAGCCCTCCTTCCCTTTTGCCCTGTTCCAGGTTTGGAATACCCCAGGGGCGATTTAAACTCATCCCCTATGAGATCCTATGTGGAGAACTACCACTGCTCACTGAGTTGGATAAAATGTGTAATCCTGATGTTATTCTTTCTAGACCTTTATTTTCCCTGTCTAAAGGTCCTTGAAATGGAGAGACATCAGATCTGAAAACAACTGAAAGAAGTATGCATCTCTGCCTGGATCCACGCCCCCCACATGAAGCGAGCTCCTGAACTACCCAAACTACAGTATCCGAGGCTTTTGACAAAGCTACCAGTCAAAAGGCTTGGGTTTAGAGGACTAATCATAGACAGACTTTTACTGAGGTTATGTAATGAGACTCTAAAGGGCCCTAAGACTCCTGACACTTGGTACTTGGTTCCTGGTTTAGATAGATGATGGGTTTGTAGTACAGGTTTGATGCCTTGCATGTCAATGTTAATTTTTGACGTTACCAAAGATTACTATGTGCTTGCACAACTGGTATGAGTTTGACAGGCATCCATCTCGCTTTCGACGAGAACCTATTTCTCTGACACTAGCAGTAATCCTGGGCCTTAGAGAAGCTGCCGATGTTGGGACAGGTACCGCTGCCCTAATGCAGGCCCCTCAGTACT
Source organism: Myodes glareolus (assembly GCF_982192425.1). Taxonomy (NCBI): domain Eukaryota; kingdom Metazoa; phylum Chordata; class Mammalia; order Rodentia; family Cricetidae; genus Myodes; species Myodes glareolus. Next base: position 5,660,388 of record NC_142036.1, on the reverse strand, counting down.
TCAATATATTAAGATTTGAGGGCTTTAGAACAATCTGTTTCCAAACTCGAAGAGTCATTGACTTCCCTCTCAGAAATGGTCTTACAGGATAGAAGGAAATTAGATTTGTTATTCTTAAAGGATGGAGGATTATGCGAATAGATCTCCCTGGATGACTACTTTGATATCCTCCCTTATGGGACCACTCCTAACTTTGCTTCTGCTACTAATATTGCCTTTATTAGAAAAAGAACAGGTGCTGTTCAGGTTTTGATGTTGCACCTCCAACACAATGTTTTTTTTTAGGGTCAAGAGGATACTGAAATCTAGTTCTATGGTTAGAACTAGGCACTAAAAAAAAAAAAAAAAAATTGGGGAATGAAGGACCCCAATTGGCTTTAACCACAGTCATACCGTTCTTGCAAAGGATGAGCAAATAACAAACTTAGCTCAGGACCTCCTGGAATGCTGAACAAATAACAAGCTCCATAAAAGGCCTCCGCTGAGCAAAGATACCTACCTGAGGTTAGAGCAAGGACAGCCTTATCTGGCTGCAAAACAGGGAATTTATGAACTGGCCATAGAAACAAAGAAAGAGAAGATTGCGAGGCCTGAGTCACGTAGAAAGCGGGGCTCGTCACGAATCAGGGGCTATGCTATCAGACATCTGGTCGCCAGCCAGGAAAGGGGAAGGCAGGATGAGAGGAACAATAAACCGCTGAGAAGTCCCCTCATTGTTATCTAGGTTAAAAATTCACCACCCTGCTTCTTGCTTCTGTAAACCTCGCTTTTTGCTCTCCTACAAAAACCCCTCACCCCCAACCTGCAGGCGCGCAAGCTCTTCGAGAGACTTGTCGCCCAGGTACCTGCGTATCCACCAATAAACCTTCTGCTGTTTGCATCCGGCTGCGTGTTTTCGACTGGTCTCTGGGCACGGGGTCCTTCCCGAGGGAAGACGCCCAGCGGGGAGTCTTTCAACTTGTGAGCTATTATTTATGGATAATTTACATTGGTATAGTTTTTTGTATATTGATACAAGTTTGAATTATATTTGTTATTTTTGTTTACATTATTTGTACACTTATGCAAAGTCGTTCTGTCAGATTGTATATATGTATGTTTCTACCTCTTTAAGACATTTTGTATATTGATACAACTTTTAGAATATATTTTCATATTGTATTATATATTAATCCTACCTCTGATCAAGATACTTATACATTCTTTACATTTTAAGGTCATTGTCCTCATTTGTTTCAAATTTGTTTACAGATTATTGAATATTCTGACATGAACTTTTAGTCTTTAAGTTATACAGGTATGTTGTAATGTGGAGCGGCAGGCTGCATCCCGCCGCCTGGCTAGCTTACAGCTGAAATAATTACACAGAAACTGTATTCATTTAAAACACTGTCTGGCCTATTATCTCTAGCCCCTTATTGGCTAACTCTTACATCTTAATTAACCCATTTCTATTAAATCTGTGTATCACCACGTGACTGTGGCTTACCGGCAAGGATCCTAACCTACATTCATCTCGGGCCGGAGATTCATGGCATCTGCCACACTGCCCTCTTTCTCCCAGAATTCTGTTCTGTCTACCACGCCCATCTAAGGGCTGCCCTATGAAAAGGCCAAGGCAGTTTTCTTTATTCAACCAATGAAAGCAACACATAGAAAGAAGATCTTCCTACATCATTTCCCCCTTTTCTGTTTAAACAAAAAAGAAAGGCTTTCACTTTAACATAGTAAAATTACATATAACAAAACAGTTATCAAGCAAGAATTACAGTTACAATATTTATATCTATGTTATCTTTTATCATAACTAAGGAAAACTATAACCATAACTAACCATTCTTCAACTCCATCAAAGATTCCAGAAGGATATAATACTACCTAAGTAAACAGGAAATAAGCAACTTCCAAACTCTAGAAATGACAGAGACATCTCGCTGCCTGGATAGTCACCCAAAGCTCCTCTGTACCGTTGGGGCATCCATCTTCAACCTACAGGCTCATAGTATCCAGCAGACATTTCCATGAAGCAGGAAATTTCAAAGACTGTTCAGTCACTTTCTTTTGTGTCCTGCAAAATGTCTCGCAGCCTCTTTCATGAAACAGGAGCCCCAAATGATCATCTCACCTTTAGGCAAGTTCAGCAGTTCTCTCTGTGTGGGTTCTTTGTGTCCAGTTTATGCAACAGTCCAGGCAAGAGCAGTTTCTTGCCCAAATGGCTAACCAACTCCACAAGGAGCCTCTTTGATGCCCATCTTCCTCTTGAAATAGATTGGTGCTGCCAGGAGCAGATATGTCTCATTGTCATGAAAAGCCCTAAGTTATTAAAACATTTAAATGCCATATTCTGTAGTCTTTGAAAGATATGAAGAATGCCTATCTAACTGAAATATATCTCTGCATATCTAGAAAATCTAACATGGCTACAAGTTTGATTATTATCGGTGATTATTCATTAACCTAAATTTCTAATTATACATTACATTTTTAAATGAGCTACACAATCACAATACCTTAATCAAGAGCAGAAATACATATACATAATAACAAAATTGACCTTAAATTTATGTCAACAAAGCAAAATTTATACCAATGTAAATTATTCATATCTATATCATATTCCCCTCTAATTGTAAAAGGACATTTATAAATAATATTTGGGAATATGGGTGTAGTTTTTTTCTCTCCAAACTGCTTCATGCTGTATGGGGGTGCTGTTAATCAGGTCTTTCATGGTATATTCTGTATGCTAGGTTCCTCTCAGTCAGCAGTTGAGCAAAATAATTTTTTGAGGGTGTTCACAGCAACCTTTCAGGAGGACATGGTCTCTCATACCATATTGGTAGAATATGGGTAGAAGCAATCCATAGGGTCTCATCGTCTGTGAAAACAAAAGAAGAACCTCTTTTCCAAAGCATCATATCCTTAGACCCAAATTCTGAAGTCAAGATAGCTTCATAATATACATGTTGGATTAGCTTAGCAGACTACACAATAAAATGTCTCTCTGTACTTAGCACCTTAGCAGTCAAAACATTCAAAGAAAACGCAATAATACACAGAATCCAAACTCTCTGTGAATTTTCCATTTTTTACATGCTTATTTTTCTTCTTTTAATCTATGAGTATTTGTACGCTGTCTTTTTAAAGACTTTAGCCTTTTTTTAGCATTAACTTTATATTATGACTTTTTAATACTCTTTTTCTTCTCTCTCCCAAGCCTACATATGTCTATCTACCACTATGACCCATTTAGAGGTCTTTTATGTCTGAATCTGTCCTATTGCATTGTCTTTAATTTCTACTGTCTTGAAGAGCTTTTAAAATGCTAAACTCTTAAGAATCTAAGCTGAGACAATCCCAGGTCAAATACAGGTAGTGCCTGCTTGCCCCGCCCAGTCCAACATGGTGGAGCTGCTTGTGCCTCAGAGCCATTTGGTGCCCCTGAGCTGCGCACAGTTACGGGCACACAGCAGTCCACATTGCCATCAAGCAAGCCTTAGCACTTTACTCACAAAACCCCATTCAAATGCCCTGTCTCCCGCAGGAGCCAGAGGTCGCTATGGCGGCACAGCCCAGAAACTGGTATTTCAAAACTGCCACTTTCTAGTAGACTTGATCCTGCCGCCTACCCAGGCAGGAAGAGCTGAGCCACAGACATGGTCTCAGCTACTTTGTTTCTGATCCCAAGTGGGCCCAGAAATGCTCCATAGCTGGAGTTTGCACCTGTGGCAAAGCCCAGGAAGCCTTGTTTTAAAATGACGCGGCTTTTTTTTTTTTTTAGATATGGCTGCTGAGTCAGGAAAAACTACTAGCAAACAGCAGAAAGCTGTGTTAAACTCTGTGTGTGTGTGTGTGTGTGTGTGTGTGTGTGTGTATGTGTGTGTGTGTGTGTGTGTCTAGAATTCCTTTTTAAGCCCTCTTGGGTTTTACGTGGAGTTAGTTACCGCATTGGAGCACCAGTTTGTAGTATGGAGAGGAGCGGGCTGCGTCCCGCTACCTGACTAGCTTTTATCCGAAATATTATAGGTCAATAGTTGTTCATGTTTGTTAAACATACAGTCAGATCTGTTAGGTTCTTTAGATACATAGAGATCGTATTCTGTCTTGATAGGTAATCTTCAACCACTTCAAGGATCTGTAGAACATGGCATTTAAATAATTAAGGGTTCTGTTGACTTGAGACATGATTGTTCCTGACAGCATCAATCTACCCCTGAGAGGATGTTGAGCACTGAAGATACTCCACTCAGAGTTTGATTTCTTCTTGGCACTATTGACCTTAAGAACTACTCATCCCTCAACCACTGACAAAGTACATGATATCCAGAAATAGATAAGCAGGACATAAGGAAAAAGACTGTCAAATTTTGCCAAGACAGGGTAAGATGGTCCTGAAAAATTTCCTGCCTCAGAAAATGGTTTGTCAGTTGCGCTAGACCTTATCCAAAGTTGGTTGCTTCAACTTTGCAAAATGAGACTTTGGGTGATTACTCAGGTAGCTAATTGTCTCTATCATATATTGCTCGCTTTGGAAGCTGCTTGATTGTACTTCCTGACTGCTCAAGTAATACTATCTCCCTTCTCAGGCCTTTGATGGGGTTGAAGATTACATAGTTGGAGTTACTGTCCTCTTATGATCTAGCCAAGCCATTTCCTATACAAGACTTAGGCTCCTTTAGGATAGGATGTTTATTAAAACATTTAGCATACGTTCCTTGCTTAATATTGCTTATGCTGTTTGTAATTATATTTGATATCTATTCCTAGTGTATATAGTTTTGTATTGGGTTTGGAACCTTCTTATTTAAACAAAAGGGGAAGGTGCTATGGGAACACATTCTGCTCCTTCAGCCAATAGCCTTTAAGATACCAGCCCACTTGGGCATGGTCTCTTTTGCTTTAAAAAGCCACAGTAGCCATACGCTTGCTCTCTTGCTTCTGGCTTCCACTTCTGGCTCCTAGACTCTGTTCCTGTTCGTACAGAGGGCTGTTGTCTAGGACAGTGATCTGTAAGTTTTTCCCTTAAATAAATAACCCTTTTGTTATTCATAATTCTGAACTGGTGTGGGATTATTTTGTGATTTCCATCTTCATATGTTACGTGGCCTTTTTCCTTTGCAGCTTTTAATAGTCTTTGTTTATTCTGTATGTTTAATGTTTTGGCGAGGGGACTTTTTTCCCCCTCTTCTCCAGTCTGTTTGGTGTTCTATAAGCTTCTTTACTTTCGTAGTCATATCTGTCTTTAGGCTGGGAAAGTTTTTTTTCTGAGTTTATTGAATATATTTTCTCTGCCTTTGAGATGGAGTTCTTCTTCTTCTATCCTTATTCTTAGGTTTGATCTTTTCATGGTGTCCCAGCTTTCCTGGATGTTTTGTGGTAAGAATTTGTTGGATTTAATGTATTCTTTGACCTATGAATCTATTTCCTCTATCTTTTCTTCAGTGCCTGAGATCCTCTCTTCCATCTCTTGTAATCTGTTGGTTATGCTTGCATCTATATTTCCTGTTCATTTGCCCTGATTTTCCATTTTCAGAATTACCTTTGTTTGTGTTTTCTTTATTGCCTTTATTTAAATTTTCAAGTCTTGAACTGTTTGTATCACCTGTTTGATAGTTTACTTGGGTTTCTTTAAGGGACTTATTGATTTCTTCCAATTTTTTTCTTTCCTCCATTTCTTTAAGGAAAATTTTCATTCCTCTTTAAGGACTTCTATCATCTTCACAAAGTTATATTTAAGGTTATTTCTTCTTCTTTTGGGTTAGGATGTTCAGGTGTTCCTAGGTTATTGAATGTATTCTTGCTTTGGTGTCTGCCCATCTCTTTCTCTGATTGGTGCCAGCTTTGTCTTTGCCTCTTGGTTCAATCCTTGCCGTAGGTGTCCGTGTCTCAGGGATCCCTTCTTGGACTAATTTTTACAGTTGCTGTCTGTGCCTCAGATCCTCCGAGGTTGAGGGGGACGCATGGGTTTTGGGGAGGAGTGGAATTTCTAGATTCTGGGTCTCAAAGATGAGGGGCGGGGGTTGAAGCAGCCTATCTGCAGGGGACTTGCCTGCTGACTGGCTAGTGAAGCTGTGGCAGGTAGGGGAGGGGCCTGGCGTTTTGCTCAGAGACCTAGAGTCTAGAGACTGGGGTGTCCTCGTGGGGAGCTGGTCATTCATCTCTTGGTCCATTCTGTGTAGTAGCAGTCTGTACATTAGAGATCCTCTCAGGTCACAGAGGGGGATGGGTGTGTTTGGGGACTGAGTGCAACTTGTAGATTACAGGGTCCAACTTTTGTTAGAGTAGCAGGTAGGTGCCTGCTGGCTGGCTAGTGAATCTGAGGCAGGTGGGGGTGGGGCCCATGGTTTTGCCCTCGGAACTAGGGCTTAGAGACTGGGCTGTTCAGCTGGAGAGGTGATCACTCACCTGTTGGTCATCTCTGTGCACCCTGACCAGACCTTTACTGAGCTAAACTACTTTAAAGTAGTATAAAGAAATGGCAAAGTACTGATTGCAAAAGAATTAATTTTGTGACCTAATTTTATAAGTCTGACAAGCCTATCCACTCCCTCAGTTTTACCACCAAATTTCCTCCTGTTCCCTGGACAACTGCAGCCTTTTCTTGTACACTCATTCAGCTTGGGTTAAAGTTTATCCCTCAGCAGCGTCAGAGCACAGCATCTAGAGTTAAGCAGATGTGTAGCAGTTCACTGACTGACCTTTGGCCTTGTTGAACATTGTCTTCCCTAACTTCTAAGTCATTGTTCCAATTTTGCAAGATTTTTGCACTACACCACACGCTGATGAATTTATACTTACCTAATTTAGAAATGAATATTTCCACTCACTCTAGCCTGTCTCATGGTTCAATCAAATTACATTCTTCATAGTATGTGGCTCAAGGTAAATAAGGCCTGCTTACTCTTGTTTGTAGACACAGAGGGAATTCATAACACTGTCACTACCCCTGCATGTTTTCCTCTTGCTAAGAACCCAGAGGAGGAGTCAGTCACTCAGGACTTCTGAAAGCCAGTATAAGCAGTCTGTGGTCCATGGCCTGATAATGGCATATGCTATGTCCAGGGATTGGCTCTTGCTAGGCCCCATCTCTGTTGTTTGTTCTCATAATCAAACTTGAGAAGTAGAGTGGGATCTAGGAACCTTGGAAACCATACCCTCTCCCCCACACCCTCCTTGAGACTACATCCTACTTAGCTCCATTGGTTCCACTTCTTTCAGCCAGAGGACAGCATGACTGGACTGAATTCTTTGTGACTCAGAAACGTTCTGTGCATCAGGTCTTCTCAGTCACCAGTACAAAGTCTCCTATGATCCACTGTACCACTAAATCAAAACTATGTGCGGCCTTGTGTGCTCTTCTTTTGAAAGCTCCCTTGTGGCCAAAAACAGCACTAGCTTCCTTTGCAAAGATTTATTTTATTTTAGCTGCAACAATACATTCGTCACTTACTTTTTAAGTAGGTTTCTCTTTGAATTTTCAATTTCTTTTCCTGTATGTAGGCCCTACCTGTGGAGAACTATGACCACAGTGTGCACCTGGGAGAGAACAGGAAACTGGTTCTTGCGTATAAAAGTCATCTGGCTAGGGCTCAAATGTGATGCAACAAGAAGAGATGGATTTTGTAGTCTGAGTCTAGATTTCTAGCAGAATGGTGGCAATGATAATACTGTTTTTAAAAGGCAAGAAGGGCTCTTTTTGTACTTTGATGTTTCATATGCCAGGGAATACTCACTTGGGTGGTGGGAGGCAATGAAGGCTCTTGTGGTATTTGTGGGTCCCAAACCCTTTCCCTCCAAGTTCTTAGAACGTGGCAGGTAAGGTACCATGTATATCAACTTTCCTTTTCTGAGGTTGTGTTAGAAAGCATTAGAGCAAAGTGTTTTAAAAAGGCATTATAAAAACATAGGACTATAAGATTTCTACATAACCTATGGATTGTGTGTGTGTGTGTGTGTGTGTGTGTGTGTGTGATTGTCAGGAGTCATTAAGTCATGTGTGTGTTTTTCTCTCTCAGGTTCATTTTCCAGACACTGAAAGAGCAGAATGGCTAAATAAGGTAAGATTAACATACTCCAAATATTCATTGGGAATTAGAGGGCCAGAGACTATCTTCCCATGTTTGGTAATTTCAGTGTTGGTAGTATTGAAGTTCAGATTGCAGTGTGCAGGCTTCTGCTCCCCAGAGGACTGTTGCAAGTAGTATGTGACTTTCCCTTGGGAAGAACAAGAGCTGTGTCACTGACCTAAGAAGATTTATGCATATACTTGCATGGCATTGCCATCTGACATAGTGTCTGCGTTCTTAAATAGAGTCTGCTAACATCTGCTTTATAGAAATCACAAGTACACATTCTAGAAATATTATAAAGAGAAAAATTAACTCCCAAGAAACTACCCATCTATAATACCTTTTAATGGATGTTTTTGTTTCAGTAAGCTTTAGGCTGAGTCTCTGTTGCCTGGTATTTTGAGCATCTCTAAGGCAATATAGTGACATTAGTCTAGACAGGAATCACCTATAGCACAAGTTAATTTGTGGTTATAAAATGCATAAGTGGTTACTGAGGTCCACACACAGTTTTTTTTGAGTTTGGTTTAGTTTTGTTATGATGTTGAGATCAAATCAAGGGCCTCACCCAAAAGAAGCAAATGAGCCACTGAACTACCCTCCCAGCCTAAGAGCTATAAGTTAAGTTTCTGGTTTTGGTTTTGGTATTAGTTTGTTTTTGTTTCTCTGTGTAGCCCTGGCAGTCCTGGAACTCACTCTGTAGACCAGGCTGGCCTCATACTCAGAGATCAGTATAATTCTGCCTTCTGAGTGTTGGGGATTAAAGGCTTGTGCCACCACCACCTGGCCATAGCATAAGTCTTCCCACAGTCAGTTGAAGTCATGGGACTTTTAGTGATTACTAGATATGTAGGCATGTTTAAACAGAATAGCTAACTAAAAGAACTAATGCCACTAGTATTTTGTCAGTAGTTTATTGTTGAAATAAATGCTTAGCACTGAGAACACATTTGAGAGGACTGCCTCTCCCTTTTGTTCTAGTTTTCAAAGCCAGTTTCTGAGAGACGACCTGAGTATCATTTCCTTAGTGACTCTAATAAATTATGTATCATAGCAATTATTTAACGTGAGTTTCTTTTCCTTCTAGACTGTAAAGCACATGTGGCCCTTTATTTGTCAATTTATAGAGAAGCTCTTTCGAGAAACCATAGAACCAGCTGTGCGGGGAGCAAATGCCCACCTCAGCACCTTCAGCTTCACAAAAGTGGACGTGGGTCAGCAGGTCAGTTCCTCTGTTCTTTAGTGCCCTTTCTCAAGCACACAGTGGGATGCTGTGAAAGCACAGCAACAGTGTGAGCACTGTACAGGCTTAAGTCTGCAGGGGCCTAGGTTCTTCTTCCCAGTGGCAGGTTCTGCCTTTCCTACTTGTGGCCTCGCTCTCACTGTGCTGTTCTTTATATTTTGTTTACTTTTTTAAATTAATTTTTATTTTTGTTTATGTGTGTATATGTGTCCCTGTGGGAGAATATGCCATACATGCATTCATGGAGGCCAGAAGATGGTATCAGTGCCTCTGGAGATGGAGGTACAGGTGTTATGATGTGGGTGTTGGGAACCAAATTTAAGCCCTCTGGAAGATCAGCACGTGCTCTTATCCCCTGAGTCATTTCTCTAGCCCGGTTTTTGACTTTTTTTTTTCTGACAAGTAAGGGATACTAGCTTTAATAAATATCAGTCTAAATATTGATAAAGTTGGGGGCACACACCTTTAATCCCAGCACTTAGAAGGCAGAGACAGGCGGATCTCTGTGAGTTCAAAGTCAGCCTGGTCTACAGAGCAAGTTCTAGGACAGCCAGCAGTACAGAGACACACATGCAGGCAAAACCTCTATACATAGAAAACAAATATCAATTTGCTTAACAATGATTTTTACCTCTCCAGATTTCATTGTATTTTATCATTAATATTTGTAAAAGTTTTAGTTGTATATTATTTAATAAATATTTTTCTTTTTTCTTTTTTTAAATTTTTATTGCTTTATAAATGATACCATTCAAAATTTCCATTTCCTCCCCTCCTCCCATTTCCCTCCCACTTACTTACCCTCCCCCATCCCCTCCAGTCCTAAGAGAGGGCAGGGTATCCTGCCCTATGGGAAGTCCAAGGCTCTCCCCCCCCTCCATCCAGGCCTAGGCAGCTGTGCATCCAAACAGACTAGGATCCCAAAAGGCCAGTACATGCAGTAGAGACAAATCCCAGTGCCATTATCATTGACTTCTCAGTCAGCCCCCACTGTCAGCCACATTCAGAGAGTCCCAGTACAGCTGGCTTTGGTAGGCTCCCATTAGAACAGGCACACAGTCTCAGTGGGTGGACCAACCCCTCGTGGTCCTGACTTACTTGCTCATCTTCTCCCTCCTTCTGCTCTTCAACTGGGCCTTGTAGTCCAGTGTTCTGATGTGGGTCTCTGTCTCTATCTCCATCCTTGCCAGATGAAGGTTCTATGGTGATATGCAAGATATTCATCAGTATGGCTATGGGATAAGGCCAGTTCAGGTACCCTCTCCTCTGCTGCCCAAGTACCTAGCTGAGGACATCCCTGTGGACACCCTCTAGAGCCAAGTCCCTTGCCAACCCTAAAATGGCTCCCTTAATTAAGATATCTTCTTCCCTGCTCCCATATCCTCCCTTCCTCCATCTCAACCATCCCATTCCCCCAAGCTCTCCCCCGTCATCCCCTTCTCCCTTCTCTCTTCCCATCTCCCCTTACACCCACCCCACCCTCCTGCTCCCAACTTTTGACTGACAATCTTGTCTGCTTCCAATTTCCAGGAGGATCTATATATGTTTTTCTTTGGGTTCACTTTAGTATTTAGCTTATCTAGGATTGCCAACTATAGGCTCAATGTCCTTTGTTTATGGCTAGAATCCACTTTTCTTTTTTCTCTTTTTTTTTGTTTTTGTTAGCTGTATGTTGCTCTCCGCTTCCCTCTCTTCCTCCCTCCTCCCCTTCTGCCCTCTCCCATGAATCCCAAGCTCCCATAACAAATATTTTTCTATATAAATCATGAATTTGATTTCATCCAAATTTTTAAAAATTTTCAGCATTTTCTAAAAATTAAATGAGAAATCATTTCTTGATGAATATTTACTGTAGAAAATTTTATAATTAAGTAATAAATTCTAACATAATTACTTTGAGAAAATACTGAGGATTTTTGCATTTATATACATGACAATTTCATGCTTGTATTATATTTTATGCAGTATATTATACCATAGTCATACCCCCATCACCTTCCCTTATCCTCTTCCCACTACTGTTCATTCCCCTTCTTCCCAACTAATCCCTTCCTCCTTTTATGTTTCTCTCCCTCCTCCTCTCCCTACATTCTGTCTGTGAGGAGTAGGTCTATATTTTGGCTTTTAAGACAGTCCTACTATGAAGCACAGGCTGGCCTTTAAATACAAACTGTAGGCCAGGGAGATGTTTCAGTGATTCAGATCACTGCTGAGGATCTAAGTTTGATTCCTATCACCCACAAATCCTCACTTATGACTTCAGCTCAGGAGATTTGACACTTTCTTTTGGCCTCAGCATACACAGAAGTAAAAATAAGTCTTAAAAGAAATACAGTCAGACAGTGTGCTGTACAGCTTTATCCCAGCACTCGGAGGTAGAGGCATGCAGACCTCTGTGAGGTTGAGGCCCGCTTGGTCTATAGAGGGAGTTCCTGGACAGGCTCAAAGCTACACAGAGAAACTCTGTCTCAAACAAAAGAAAATAACAACAACAACAGCAACAAAAAGAAATGATTTGTCTTTTGTGTTTGCATAGTCAATTATCTGTATCATATATTATTAAGTATTATTCATTTTTATTTTCTCTTTTTATTATTTTTCAGACTGCCTTGAACTGGCAATCCTATGTTTCAGCCTCTTAAATGTTGTGATTATTGACCTGCACTACCACACTCAACTATATTCTGTCTTTTTTTTTAATCTACTGAAAAACCCAATTTTTGTGAAATTTTAAAGTGAAAACTTATAAAACATAAATTAAAAGTAATGGGAAGTATTAATAAGGATAGAGTAGAAGAAGAGGATCAGATTAAATTGAAAGAGATGAGGCTAAAAGGGGCTTCAGAGTAAACACAAATGTTTTTACTGCATGTGCTAACAGCAATAGTAATAGCTGTGTTTATTGGATACTTAATTGCTATATGCCTGCAATGTGCTTCTATTCATTATGCCATTTAATTTCACAGTAATCTCACATAGTTGTCATGTTATTTATATCTCACAGATGAGAAAACTGAGGAATACAAGTTAAATAAATTGTCAAAGTTCAACAGTGTGCTGTAAACCAGAACTATACTTGTAGTCTGATGCTAGACTTGTTCTTATCATATCTATGCTGTATTGTAAGTTGGTTTGCTTTTAAACCTTTCTGTGTTTTAAATTAAATTATTTATTGTTTCAGCCCCTTAGAGTCAATGGTGTTAAGGTTTATACTGAAAATGTAGACAAAAGACAAATTATTCTGGACCTTCAGATTAGGTAAGTTTTTGTTTGTGTTATATTTTGTCATGGCTACTGACACACAGTGTTCACTTAGCTGTATATATAAGATGGAGGATATAATATGAATTTCTTGTCTGCTTTTCATTGGAATTTAACCAAATTCTTCTAAAATGTTAACAATCTTTGAATTCCTCATAATCTAGATAACCGTCCTTCATTAAATATATTAAATATAACGGGCCTAGAAAGATGTCTCAGTAATTAAGAGCACTTGCTACTCTTCCAGACAGCCTGGGTTTGATTCCCAGCACCCACTTAGCAGCTCACATCTGTAATTCCAGTTCCAGGGAATCCAGTGCCCTCTCTTGGCCTTCATGGGCACCAGGCACACCCCATGGCACACAGACATACATGCAAGCAAAACACCCCATACACATAAAATAAAATAAATTTCTAAAAATGTACTGAATAAAATAAATGAAACTATAATCTAAAAAATAATCTTTATGAACCTTAATATAAAAAATCCTCAACAAAATATTAGCAAATTGCATCTAGTAGCATAGATTATATACCATCAACAAGCAGAATTTATTCCCAGAATGCAAATGTGATTCAGGATATGAAAACCAATCTGGAAAACACACCACTTGATTTTAAGAAGGAACTGGTGTGGTGAGATAACTTTATAGTTATCTCAGTTGATATAGAAGATGGATTTAATGAAATTCAGTATTCTTTCATGATTAAAAAAAAATTCAACCTAGAGAGTTAGACAATACAATGAAATAAAAGGCATCCAAACTGAAAAGCAGTATTTACAAATGATGAGATCTTACAGAAAAAAAAACTCACAAAAAGTTTTAAAATCAGTTGTGATGGCCTACACATTCAAACCCAGCTCTCTGGGAGCAGACTGGCCTACATTCACTTTCTTAGCCCGCCAGGGCTACACAGTGAAACTGTCTTACTTAGGGTTTTTATTGCTGTGACGAGACACCATGACCAGCAAAGAAAATCATTTCATTGGTGTGGCTTAGAGTTCTGAGGTTCAGTCCATGATCATCATGATGGGGAACATGGAGGCATGCAGGCAGTCATGATGTTGGAATAGTAGCTAATAATTGTATATCTTGCAGGCAACAGAAAGTAGATGAAGACACTGGGTGGTATCATGATCGTAGGAAACCTTAAAACCCACCCCCACAGGGGCACACTTCCTCTAATAGAGCCATGCCTACTCCGACAAAGCCACACCTCCTAATAGTGCTATTCCCTATGAGAATTTGGTGCCAGTTACATTCAGACTACCACAGAGACCCTTTCTCAACAAATAAAATATAAAAAGTCATCCCTTAAAGCTAAAATGAATTTAGCCAGGTAGCAAAATGCAGTTAAATTTGTTGCATTTCTGCGTATTAATAATGAAAAAAATACAAAATGAAAATAAGAACAATTTCACTTGTAATAGGTTCAATAGACAGCTCCATTGACCACATGGTTGCTTTTTTTCAGTCCCTAAAGCCCGCTAAGGAAACAAGCGTGGTGGTTAATTTGTAATCCCAGGATCAAGGAAACAGACAAGAGGTTCTCTTATGCTGTGGCCAGCCACACTAGCCTTAATCAGTGAGCCCTAGGCGTCAGTGAAAGATTCTCAAAATAAACAAGGCAGATGGTTGTTAGCAGTTGAATTCCCTTTTTTGAGCCTAGACTACAGATAATTTTTTAATAATTTCCGAGTTTCCAGAGTGTATAAATAATTATATAGACTTTGTATCAGTTATCTATATTATACAGTAAATATACAACTGACAGACCTGCTAGACAAATCCACAAAAATATGATGTTGTGGAAGAGCCATTTTGCAGAGCTGTGGGAGCACCTATCGTTTGGATAAGTCACTGTCAATTCTGTAGAACTCTTGTGAAATTATGATGTTTTCCCCTTCTATAATATCCCAGCAGTGTATAAACCTGACCTTTCCTGTAAGGCTGCTGGATACGTCTCCGTACACCATGAAGCCTTGGTGTGAAAGCATTCACTCAGCCAAACCTTTATCCTTATAACCAAATCTACATAAAACTAATTCCCCATAACTTTATTGACAGGGCTCATTGATGAGAAAGGAGCCCCAAACAGGAGGCATTGAATAGAGAGAGGTATGTCTGCTCTAACAGCAGATGCAGCAAAGTGTAATCTCCTAGCCTGTTGCTCTAACCTGGCAAACTGCTAATATTCTATACTTACCCTTCACCTTTATTTCAATTAACGTAAGATCATAGCCCAGGAAATTAACTCTTTATTAGAGTTAATTGGAAATTAACTATTTATCTAATATATCCTAGAGATATTGGGAAAAAAAAAAAAAACCCTGAGTCTCTAAAACCAGCCTCAGAGAGAAAAATTCTCATTTGGGTACCCTGCTGGAGTCGAAAGCAAAGCCTCCAAAGAAACTCTTTTTTAACTCACCAGCTAGGTGCTAAAATAAATCAAGCACCTTGCTTTTCATGGCTACCAAGGCTGTGTTCCCAGCCACCAGGGAAGAAAGCAGAAATGCTCAGAAAATGCAACAGCGCTGCTGCATTTTTCTACAATTAATCATAAACTTCTACACTTAAAATATGTTGTTAGTGCACGAAAACTTCCTAGAATTCTGTAGTGATTTAAAGTCCCATTCTTTTTTTTCTAGACTATATTCTGCTTTTTTATTTTGTTTTATGAGATGAATAAAATTGTAAACCTCTCATTTTAAGAAAAGGGAAAAACAAGGTTCTGAATTGGTACATTCCTTTCCTAGAACTCCCATGCAGCCCGATGACACATTAAAAATAGCTTTTCCTGTTGGCAATGGCCAGTAAACATAGATATGGAAGATGTGATCTGTCTGGTGTCTTAAAAGCTGCTCCAACTTCTGAGAAGAGCACTCTAAAGATTTATCCCCAAATAATACATTTTTGGTAAAAATAGTAGATTTTGACATTCCATGTACTTTTATAGAAACTTGTACTGCAAAAATTTAACTTCAGATACTCTAGAAAATAAAATATGCACAACTCACTTGTTGATTTACTTGTGGCAAAAAGTCTCATTCTTAATCTTTCCAATATCTGCCAGGGAGCTCCACAGCCATGCCGGCTCTGAGACACAAGGCGCCTCCTTGCCAGATCCACTGGTTTTTGTGATTCTATGAAATGCGTGTTTGATGCTATTGTTACCGCCTATGGAATTGCTAAAGTTGTCTGTGTTTATATAAACTGGAAGCCTTGTGGAGAACAGCCCCTTTTCTTCTTCACCCAAGGAATAAACAAGCAGGAGGAGCATGCTTGAGTCGGTTTGTTCTACCGCGCAGGTCCCTTGCCCCAGCCAGGTTTTGCTTGCTATAGACGTCCTGCTCTGGACCCTCAGAGGTTTAATGGGCTTAACACCAAAATATACCTCAATAATTATCTTTTTATTTAAAAAAAAAGGAGCAATGAATGTCTTTGATACGGGGAACTCTTCGTCTTTAAAATATTTGATGCTTGTGCAAATACCATCATCATCAGTGGAATAAAAGAGCTGGCATGGCCTGCAGGCCTGGGTATGAGCTCTATGGTTGTCCACCTGTGTGTGAGGTTAGGCTGTATCCCACAAGATCTGTCCCTGGGGCAAATGATAAGCTTCGTGGGATAGAAACCTTTGCTCGTTCATTGTTCTAGCATTAAACAGATTATTTTAGTTCTTCTTTGAATGAAATGCAGCTTTAGCAGCTTATGTGCTCTGCCATTTGTGTGTTCTAGGTAAAGACCTTAGCTACATTGGCAGCAGGGGAGAGGGGAAGCTGAAAAGAATCGGGAAATAAAGAGAACATGTGCTAGTTTTAAGGCAGGTTATTGGTAAATTTGGCACCAAGTAGAGAATATTCCTCAGTGTGAGGAATCTGTATAATGTATATTAGAAGAATTTTGCTCAAGTGATTAGACCAGTGGTTCTCAACCTCAGGTTTGCTGCCAGTGGAAAACGTGTCCGACGGGCTTAGGTACTGAGAGATACTGCTAAGTAGCAGCATTGCAGTTACGAAGTAGCAACAAAAATAATTTTATGGTTGGAGGTCACTACAAAATGTGGAACTGTATTTTCACAGCATTAGGAAGGTTGAGAACTACAGACTAAGACCCTTCCTGATTTGATTCATAAAATTCCCCAGGTTTATGATACCATACTTCTTATTTTATTTGTTTGGTTTTTTGAGACAGGGCTACACTGTGTTGTGTAGCCTTGGCTGTCCTGGATCCCACTCTGTAGACAGACTGACCTAGAACTCTCAGTGATCCTCTGCCTCCTGAGTGCTATGATACCAACTGCACTTTTAAGAACCAAGGATACAGGTTGTCCTGGCTAGTTTTATGTCAACTTGACACAGGCTAGGGTAATGTGTAAGGAGAGGACCGCAATTGAGAAACCACCGTCATAAGATCAGGCTGTAGGTCATTTTCTTAATTAGTGATTGATTTGGGAGGGACCAGCCCATTATGGGTGGGACCATTCCTGGACTAGTGGTTCTGGGTTCTATAAGAAAACATTATAAGCAAAGCCTACCGGTAAGCAGCACCGCTTCATGGCCTCTACATTGGCTCCTGCCCCCAGGTTCCTTCCCTCAATTCCTTGAATTAACTGTTATATAAAATTGTGATTGAACTAAATCCTTTCCTCCCCAACTTGCTTTTTGGTCATGGTGTTTCATCATAACAATAGTATCCCCAGCTAAGACAGATCAAATCCCACACCATCCCGTGTAGAATGTATTCAATATTTCATGTTTATGTTGGCAATATATAATGCCTGCTTTGCACTGTTATTGTATAGAACTATTTGTTTTATATTTATGTTTGAAACTAATCACTGGGAAAAGTGAAATGTTAACAAGCTGTTTCTAACCTTTAACGTCATAAAGCCCTAAAGCATCTGGATGAGGATTTTTGTGATCAAGAAGAAAGCTGTTGAGATCTACTGCTGGCAAAATAAAGTCTAACCTTTCTTGGGTTTTTAATGAAGATTTTGTTATCCAAATAAAAACATCTTCCATCAAAGAAGTGCTCTACCGGCCCCACCCTTCACGTGGGCAGTTTCAGGAGAACTGGTCCCGGTGGAGTGGGTGCTGGAGAGCGGGAGAACTGGCTCCTGAACAAAGTTGCAGGATCTCCATAACTCAGAACAACAGCAGGCTGTCTGAGAGGGGTCCCAGCGAGGATCCGATATTGGTAGTGTAGCAGAAGCCAGAGGTTTTGAAGCAGACCGGTGACTCATTGCATGAATGTTACAAGTAAAGCTGTTTGGACAGAAAGATATATGGTGTGAACACCCTGACATACCACAGCTTCAGCATTTTTTATCTTCTATTGGGAGGAGGTTTCAAGGGTGGAGCACTGATATGGAAGGACCTGGAAATGAATGGGGTTGGGGTGCATGTTGTGAAATTCACAAAGAATCAATACAAAAATTGGGGGGGGGGTGAGTACTCCAGAGATTGCACATTGTTATTTATGTTTTCTTTTGAAACTGGATGTTTGCATGCTTTTAAAATTTTTGTTTTCTGAGATAGGATTTGAGCTCTCTGTAGCTGAGAATGAGGTCATTCTGCTTATACCTTTGAGTGCTAAGAATCCAACATATATTGATACCTGATTTATGTAGGGCTGGATATTAAAAGCCACAGCCTTTTGCATGCTAGACAATCAGTCTACCAAGCATAATTATCTACCTTGTTTTGTGTGGTTTTTTTTGAAACAGGGTCTTACACAGTAGTCCTCCAGCTTCAGCCTCCCATGTGTTGGATATCTAAATTTAATTAAGATTTTTATGTGTAGCAAAAGCACGAGCATATGGACAATATTCCTCTCAGGTGATACAGCAGTGTTGAAACCTGGCAGTAATATATCCATTCAACCTGGAGTGGCGGAGTTGTCTTGTAGTATAGGCTACATCTTTCAGTCAGCTTTGCCTACAGTATGAGTGTGGCTACTTTACCCCAATCTGTCTGGTTATGTGCTTTGCAATGTCTAATCTTAATAGATAGCAAAGAGGATAATTAATTTCACTCACTGTGTGTAATGAAAGATTTTTTCTGTGCTAGTTTTGTAGGGAATTGTGAGATTGATTTGGAGATTAAACGATACTTCTGTAGAGCTGGTGTGAAAAGTATTCAGGTAAGTTTTTCAAATTTTCATTTTTAGAGTTTTTAAGGATATATTCAGAAAAAGAAGCTATGGAGTTTTATTAAGTATGAAGTTTTGAAGTAAGTTTGCATTTGTGCTTATAGCTGAGTAAAGTGTCAAGCCATGTGTTAAACAGTCACCAAGTGGCCTTGATGAATTATGTTTCCTGACTTGTGATTTCATATGTGAGTTCAGATTCATGGGACCATGCGAGTGATCCTGGAGCCCCTGATTGGAGACATGCCTCTAGTTGGAGCTTTGTCCATCTTCTTCCTTAGGAAGCCAGTAAGTAGTCATTTCATGATATCATGTTTCTCTTCCCTCTCTTGGCAGTAACATGCATATACAGGCGGATAAAGTTAAAGAACACGATTCTGTCCTTAACTCTTCCCTGAGTGTTTCACTTCTTTGTGCCTTAAGTAAGGGTGTGATCCTTTATAGTCTTCCCTTAATATAGAAATGTCTGTTTATGGAGTTGTGGAAAGAAATTTTTAACTAAATAAATTGAAGCTACCTTTGACCTGTCACTAAGGACGATTTTATAGCATTTGTGTATTTAATCCTCCTACTTGTAAAACTAGATACTGTTTCCTTTTACTGACCTGGAACTGAACTTACGAGGTCTATCTGTATGAGTCACCCAGAGATTAAGTACTGGAGCTCTGACATAGATCCCCGTTAGTCCGAACAGACTTCTCTCTCCAACTGCCCTTCTGAGATAAGTGTGTTTTCTTCTCTGGGGCGGGGGTGTATTTGATGGACTAGAGGTACAGCTTTGTGTGTTCTGCCTGTAATTGGAATTGTTGCTTGGTCTTCTAGTCCTTGCCTAAGGATTATGTTGTCACTTCATATTTTTAGATTATATTTCTTTTGTTATTATTGTAAATGCTCTAAAACAAAAAGGAAGCTATTTCTTAATTATCAGACAGACTTCTTCCTCCTTACCCAAGCTCCTGCAGCCTATGGTTAGTACTATCTTCAGTGCCTTTTTTTTCTTTAAATGCTAGGAATTGAACCCAGAGCTTTGTGTGTGCTAAGTAAGCATTCGGCCTGCATTCGAAGCCCCAGCTCCCCTATCCTAACCACATTTCTCACTACTGCCTGCTGTGCACCAGCTGCAGAGATGGAATGTCTAATGGGGGAAATGTTAACCATGTCTTTTCCTCTTTAATTTTTATCCTTTTCTCCGGCTGTCTTAAGCTGTTTTACTCAATTTATTTCTAGAAGATTTCTGTCTGTCTTCCAAGACAAGTTGCCACTGTAGTATTGAAAGTTGTATGGCAGGAGCAGTTAATGCTACAGTGAAGGGCAGTTGTGTCTCCACAGTTCAGGGAGGCTTAGTGAGCTGCCTTCTAAGAGGGACACTGCCTATGATCCTTGGCAAGTCTTGTGGGAAGGTACTACTAACATCATGCGTAATTTAAGATGGAAGGGACATTGTGTATAATTTGGCTGAAAAGACTTAATGAAAATTATTACTTGATTTTGAAGTGTTATATGGAAGCTGCTTCCTCTGCATGAAAATGCATCTGTTGCCTCCAGCACTATTGTTCCACTTTCTGATTTTTAATGTGTTTAAATAGACCATTTGCATTAAAATTCAAAAAACTATCAAGGAATCTATTCATTTTTACTTTATTGAATTTTTGAGAAATAAGTTCACAGATTTAAAATACATCTTTTTTTCTCCTATCAGTTTTTTTTAAAGCCAGTTTATGTAAGAACTGATTCCATTTATGGCCATTTTAAAAGTTCTTTAATAAACTGCTAAAAAGTTTAATATTTTTGTCTTTGGAAATATTCTTAATATAAAGATCCTCTCCCCTGGTCTGTGTCTTCCTCACAGCATAGCAGTGCTCTCTCATGGTTGGGTTCTTCCACCAATGAAGTCACTTTTTAAAAAGACTTACAGTATAACTCCCAGAGGGCATTTGAATGCCTAGAACAGAAGGATGAAATATCAGAATCACCCTTTTCCATATATGGTAAATGAAACCACTGAACATGCTTTAGAGGGAAGGGAGTTTTTTCAGTTACTTTCAACTGGAAAATATGAGAACTTACTACTGTTAGCTGCCAAATAATTCTTCCTGAGCCTGATGAAAAATATAACCAAAAGGGCTTTTTTGTTTTACTTTTTTTTAACTGCCCAAATGATTCAGAGACTAGTACCAGAGATTTGTATAAAACACTTACATGTTTTTCTGCTTGCTGATTGTTTAATTAGTTTTGATAATATGGTTCTTATTGTGGAGGGAACCCTAAACATTCTTGACACGATGAAGTTTGAAGTCAAGGGAACAGTCCTCGTGGAACATTGGTGGGACGCTGTGGGGACAGAGATCAGCGCGGTATGGGTGCCAGTGGTGACTTTGCCTGGTGTCCTTGTCTTCTTGCTGTGACAGCAGCCCATGCCATCTCTCTAAGTCCCAGTTCCTGTCTGTAGCATGAGTGACACTAAGTCTAGGTCACGATGTGCTTGCTGTTAGAAACGTAGTACAGTGACTGGCACACAGTAAAAAGGTAAATATAGGCTTAGCATTTTAGTGAAGTTCTGACGCTACGGAGGTGCTAGAGTAAGGAGGAAAATGTGGAGAAGTGTTCTGATAGCCAGTAGGGATGAAGCTCAGTGCTGCAGTTCCTTGCCTACCATGTGTCAGGCCATAGATTTGAATCCTAGGAGTGAAAGACTAAAAAAGTTCTGATAACCAAAGGGAGGGCTAGGAAGATGACTTAGTGGAGCTTGCTGTGTACTTCACTGAGGTAAGGACCTGATCCCAGTTGCCCAGAACCAGTGTTAAAAACCCAGGGCTGGGAGTTGGGGGGACTGACAGGAATTTTTCCAGAGCTTATTGGCCAGCTGGTCTAGAAAGTTGGTAACCTCTGTGTCAGTTAGAGACCTTGTCTTACAAGTGGAGAGCAATACAGGAACGCACATAATGTTGACCTCTCTCCTACACACATAGGCACATGTGCTCATGTATCCATAAAAGTGCATCCCAAATAATAATTTAGAACCAGAGAACTCCTTTCTGTTATTGGACGTGTACAGGGCACTCAATCTCACTAAGTAGTTTTTGATATGTTGAAAGCATACATTCTGTATGGCTTGTGCCAATGCAAAAAAAAAAAAATACAACTCTTAAATCAAAGGGGATAAAAGCTAGTTTTGTTTTAGAGTCAACTATGAATGGCCTTGGCCTGGGAACACAGATTTAGTTTACCCCAGAGTCCATGTTCCACATGTGGTAGCAGTTTGAAAAAGTTTATATAGTGACAGAACTAATAAATCAAAGCATTTTTCAGGTATTTGGTATGTGTGTGTGTGTGTTGCTGTGTGTGCCCTGCACATGAGTGCACATGGCACACATGTCAAAAATCAAAGGGCAACTTATTGTCTCCTGCATAGGTCCTAAGAATTGAACTGAGGTCATATTTACATGTTTACACTCTGAGCCGTCTTGATGATGCATCTCTATGGCTTTAATAAAATTGTACACATTTTGTTGTTCCGGGTAAAACATGGCTTTCTTTCATAACCATGAACCACGTTGTCTGTTGTGCTTCTGCCACAGCTCAGAAATGACTTCCTGTGTTTAGAAACATTCCACTTATGCCTTAGTCTCCTGAAATTGAGATCTTAGTCATCCAGAGGCCCTGGTTCTCTTATCCTAACACCAGTCTTTAGGGAGGTCAGGAGGGACTAAATCATTTTAGTTGCCTTTCCAAGAATGCTTTCCAAGGGGTTTCCACGATTGCATTCCTCCTGCAGTTTTCCCTGTGTCATTATGCACTCACTGTCTCACATACTCACTCACGCTGTTATATAGACCTGCTTATTTCACACTTGTCTCACTCGTCCCCACAAACACTGGCACCTTCACAACTGATCTTTATTACATACTTTGGTAATTTGAATGAGAATGACCCTCATACTCATAGGCTCATATTTGAATGGTTTCTCAGATTGGTAGAGCTGTTTAGGAAGGATTAGGAGGTGTGACTTCGTTGGAGGAGGTGTGCCATTTGAGGGTGGACTTTGAGGTTCCAAAAGCTCACACCATTCCCATTTAGCTTTCTCTGTAGTTCAGGGTGTAAACTCGGAGCTGCTCTCGAGCTCGCTCCATGCCTGTCTACCTGCTCATGCTACCTGCCATGATGGTCCTGAATTGTGCAAAACAGAGACTTTTAATGCCATTTAATCTTTTGGAAGTAGGAAGACTTCTTTAAGACTATTAGTAGTTTGTCTTCAGAGATTTTTTTTTCTATAGGTGCCTATAAGCAAAGCATTTTTTTAATTTATTTTTTGTTTAAACTCAGAACATTACCAACTTTATTGCATTCATAAATTTTCCTATACTGTGAATCATACATTTGCTAAGTGAACTAGGACAATCAGAAGTATTTGCACAGTTCTAGAAATAATGTGTGGCTTTTTTGCAGTGTGAGTTTGTTTATATATTAACGATGATAGTAGAAAACCAATTATTTATATAGTTGAATCAAATTGAACAAGTATACTCAACATGGGGGCTACTGCTTATTTTCTAATTGTTCTTAGAGATAGGTATGCTTTATTTTCTCATATTTCTATGCTCATAGGCTTATATCAAGAGTAATATGTGGTATACATAGTAAAGGAAGAATAACAAATAAAAGATTTCCACATTGAATTCTCAGGGTTTAACTTTCTGTTCCTCGTAGATGTGTGGTATAGGTATTAATATTTCTTTACAATAACTGTCCCTTGACTCTAACTGCTCCTGTCACTAAACTTAATCTAGTAATAAGAAGTATATGAGTAATACAAGATTTACTATGGGCTCTTGGTTTAGTAGAAAGTTTTGCAGATACACTTATAATCACTTCAAAGTGTATACATTTTGTATTGTGAATAACAAGAAATAAATGGATTGGCAAATCAACAGCATAGCTCTCATGGTGCTATGATTCAGATTGTGATATCCGTTTAGCTATTCCTTATTTGACTTCTTTTTTTTTTTTTCTTTTAGTAATTTTATTAAATTATAAAAAGTTTCCATTTACGCCCCTCCTCCCAACGCCCTCCCACTCCCCCCCTCCCTCTCCTCCTCCCTCTTTGTCCCCAAGGGAAGTCAGGGTCTCCTGCCCTGTGGGAAGTCCAAGTTCCTCCCCCCTCACTCCAGGTCCAGGAAGGTGAGCATCCAAACAGACTGGATCCCAAAAATCCAGTATATGCAGAGGAAACCAGTCCCAGTGTCATTGTCAATGGCTTCTCGGAAAGACTGCAGGCCAGCCACATTCAGAAAATCCAACCACATTCAGAGAATCTGGTTGGATCACATGCTCTTTCAGTCACGGTCCATCTGGCCTTGGTAAACTCTCATTAGATCCGACCCCTTGTATCAGTGGGTGATAGTATCCCTCGCAGTCCTTCGTCATTTTCTTCCTCCTTTTGCTCCTCGTTTGGAACTTGGGGGGCTCAGTTCGGTGCTCCAACGCGGGCCTCCATCTGTATCGTCATCCAACGCCAGGTGAGGGATCTATGGTGATAAGCAAAATATTCATCAGTATGGTCACGGGCCAAGGCTGGTTCAGGCACCCCCTCCTCTGTCCAGAGAACAATCTGGGGATCTCTCCTTGGACCTGGGATCCCATATATAATCAAGTTTCCTGTAAACTCTAATATGACTCCCTTAGTTGAAATATATTCTTCCCTGATCCCACATTCATCCTTCCTCCCTTCCCCCCATCCCGGTCAACAGAGCTTTCTCCATTCCTCCCCTACTCCCTTCTCTCTAACCCTCTCCCCTTCCAACAACCCTCCCACCACCCCCCCCCATGCACCCAAGGTTACCTGGGACTCTTGACTATTTCCTACCTCCTGGCGGATAGGTAAATAATCTTCATCAGGTTCGTCTTCTTATTTAGCTTCTCTAGGATCACGAATAATAGGCTCAAAGACCTTTAATTATGGTTAGAATCCACTTATGAGTGAATACATACCGTGTTCCTCTTTTTGGGTCTGGCTTACCTCACTCAGTAAAGCGTTTTCTATGTCCATCCATTTGCGTGCAAAATTCAAGATGTCATTATTTTTTACCGCTGAGTAAAACTCTAATGTGTATATGTTCCACACCTTTTTTAACCATTCTTCTATTGAGGGGCACCTAGGCTGTTTCCAGGTTCTGGCTATTACAAATAGTGCTGCTATGAACATAGTTGAACAAATGCTTTTGTAGTATGTTAGGGAATCTCTAGGGTATATTCCCAAGAGTGGTATTGCTGGGTCCTGAGGGAGGTTGACTCCCTTATTTGACTTCTTTTTATTGATTTTTATTGAGCTCTGCATTTTTCTCTGCTCCCCTCCCTGCCTCTCCCCTCCCGTTCAACCCTCTCCTAAGGTCCCCATGCTCCCAACTTACTCAGGAGATCTTGTCTTTTTCTACCTTCCTTGTAGATTAGATCTATGTATGTCTCTCTTAGTGTCCTCATTGTTGTCTAAGTTCTCTGGGATTGTGATTCGTGGACTGGTTTTCTTTGCTTTATGTTTAAAAACCACTTATGAGTGAGTACATGTGATAATTGTCTTTCTGGGTCTGGGTTACCTCACTCAAAATGACGTTTTCTAGCACCATTCATGCCTGCAAAATTCAATATGTCATTATTTTTTTGGCTGTGTAGTACTCCATTGTGTAAAAGTACCATATTTTCCTTATCCATTCTTCAGTCAAGGGGCATTTAGGTTGTTTCCAGGTTTTGGCTATGACAAGCAAAGCTGCTATGAACATAGTTGAGCACATGTCCTTGTGGCACAATTGAGCATCCTTTGGATATATACATAAAAGTAGTAAGAGTAGTATTATTGGGTCTTGAGGAAAGTTGTTTTCCTACTTTTCTGAGAAATCGCCACACTGACATCCACAGGGGCTGTACCAGCTTGCATTCCCACCAGCAATGCAGAAGTGTTCACTTTTTCCCACAACCTCTCCAGCATAAGTTGTCCTCAGTGTCTTTGATCTTGGCCTTTCTTACATGTGTAAGATGGAATCTCAGAGTTGTTTTTGATAAACATAGCATTTAAAATGTTCTTTTCTGGGGGCTGGAGAGATGGCTCAGCCGTTAAGAGCACTGCCTGCTCTTCCAAAGGTCCTGAGTTCAATCCCTGGCAACCACATGGTGGCTCACAACCATCTGTAATGAGATCTGGCGCCCTCTTCTGGCCTGCAGGCATACACACAGACAGAATATTGTATACATAATAAATAAAATATTTAAAAAAAATATTCTTTTCTGGAGATGTATTTGCCAGTTGTGTTTATTTCACTTAGGTACTAACAACAGGTTGGTGTTTTAGTGCCATGTTAGGGCCTTTACAGTCTTAAGTCATAGCTGCTAAATATAAGCTGGTAACATTCACGTATGTCTGTTCAAACAGAAGCACACGCTTTTGGAGGGGAAGACAGGGTCTCTGTGTAGTTGAAACTGGAATCAAACTCACTCTGTCAGCCAGGCTTGTCTTAAGTTGAAACAATCCTTAGCTTCCCAGGTGCTAGGGAATCCCATCTAGGTCCTCATCCATGCTCTACCATTGAGCTTCACTTCTAGCTCAGAGTCATACTTTCAAAAATAAAACAAGTATTTTATTTACAAAATTAGTAAGAAAGAGACAGCATTGCTTTGTTGCCTAGACTGGTTCTGAATTTTAAACTCAAGCAAGTCTCCTGCTTCAACCTCACAAGTAACCAAGATTCAAAGCACATTGCACTGAAAATGATGTTATATAGCACATTTATGTTGTAGTAGATTTCTTTGTTTTTCAAGACAGGGTTTCTCTGTGTAGCAGCTTTGGAGCTTGCCCTGAAACTTGATCTGTAGACCAGGCTGGCCTTGCACTCACAAAGATCTACCTGCCTCTGCCTCCCAAGTGCTGGAATTAAAGGTGTGTGCCACTACCGCCCGGCTTATAATCGATCTCTTGAACTAACCGTGGACATGTCTTATACCCTTGCCAGTCTTGCTGAGGAATAGCAGTGCATATGGGGGAAAGTTGAAGAACTGATGAATCATTGCAACTAGGCAGAGAAATTTTTTTTTGTTTTGAGTTGTTATTTTGGTAAAATAAGTAGGATATCAAAGCTGATACTGGGAGTGGCTTTCAGATTATTGCATGGAATAATGTGTAATATAAGGAAGGGGTCTGAAGATCAAAACTGGATGGAGAGTCCTGACTCCTAGACTTGCTCTGTAGACCAGGTTGGCCTTGAATCAAAGATCCACCTGCCTCCTATCTCCCCAGTGCTGGGATTAAAGGCATGTGCCACCATGTCTAGTATTCTAGGTTTTCTAGTAAGATCAGAATATTTTTGCTGGGGTAGGGAGATCCTTCTCCCTTTAAGTGAGCATATTTATTCATGCTGGGTTTGGTGGTGCATGTCTTTCATCCCAGCACTTGGGAGATAGAGACAAGCCAATCTCTGTGAAGTCTAAGGCCAGCCTGGTTGTCATAGTAAGTTATAAGTCAGCCAAGGCTATGTAGTGAATTCTATCTCAAATAAACGAAGAAATAACAAAGACAAACTAACAAAACATAGAATATTCACTGAATGTTAATTTATCATAAAGAAGAAATTGGAGAATATTTTCAGGATCCAACCATAGGAGGATGGGCAAACAAATTATATATGTTTTTAGTAGAGAAAATTATGGCATTATCAAAAAGTAAAAACTGAGGCAGGTCTTCATGTGCAGTGAAAGAAAGCTGTCTTTGATGTATTACCCCTTGGGAAATGGTGGGTATCACACTTACTTCATTTACACAAACCTGTTTGTATTTGCTGTGATACCTGGAAATATTTCAGATGTTTAATACTTTTCCTTCTTTTTAAAAAACAGCTTTTAGAGATTAACTGGACAGGATTGACTAATCTCCTGGACATCCCTGGACTGAAGTAAGTCTTGTCGATGTGACTGCAGTGGCTGCTGAGGAGAGTTTGCCTCTCCTCACATTTATTCTTGAGAGAGTGGGTCACAATGGAACCTAGATGTGAAGTTTCTAAACCAAAGCAGTGGAAGCTCTTTTCCATTCAATAACAACTTAATGAATAATAAACAAGGAAATTGTCCTATAACGGACACCTGAGTCACCAAGTGTCCATTCCCCTGTGGGAGGGTTAGATGAGTCACTGTCTGTGTGTCTGAAATGGTAGATTAGGACAGAGTGCACTCTGTCCTACAAAACTTCCTTTTTTGTTCTTTTGATTATTTTGTTTGAAGTTTAAAAAACATGACTTATTAGTTACTAGTTACATTTATTTCTAGTGGCTATTTTGCTAATCTTTGGGTTTAAAATCCTTAAATAGCTTACAAATTCAATTCCAAAACTTTGATTTCAGACTATTTTTTTCTATTTCCGTACACTTGTTTATGCCTCTGAAATGACTGCAAAAACCAAGTTTTGTTTCATTCTCAGTTAAAAAAGATAGCAGCTTTAATAATCTGAAACAAGTCACAAGTAAAATATCCATGGTTTACCAGGTTAATAAAAGTAGTGTTATCTGTGGATAAGAAAGTACAACTTTGAAAGGTTTCTTGGTAAGTTCATTAGAATCTTGATTATAAACAAAATACTGATTTAAATTGACACTTTTAAATCTTTTGCTGGGGATTAAACTCAGGACTTCTTTTTTCGGGCCTGAGGGTGGTCTCGAGACAGGGTTTCTCTGTGTAACTGCCCTAGCTGTCCTGAAACTAGCTCTTGTGGACCAGGCTAACCTCAAACTCACAGAGATCCACCTACCTCTGTCTCACGAGTGCTGGGGTTAAAGGCATGCACCACCACTGCCCAGCTGAAACTCAGGATTTTGTATTTGCTAAACTACATTATACCTCTAGCTACACACCCAGCTCTCCAAATGATAATTTTCAAAATAATAATAATTCAGTGTGTAAATAACACCTTTAAAATTCAGTACTGTCACTCAACCGAAATTGGGTATTACACGCCTGCTCTAACCCGACCACTGTTCTTAGCACTTGGACATAGATGGGAATAGCATTCCCACAGCTTTTCTCAGAGAGCTTAGTCTGCAGATGCCTTTGCAGCTCCCAGAGCATTCTTGTGGGATGTTAGGCTCAGGTAGGTGTTGATGCCAAATGATGCACACTGTTCATACAGCCTGCAGGTGATTCCTTGAGCTTGTCTTCAGATGGATTGGACAGGGTGGGCCCTGTGATTTTAACAGCCAGAAGAAGTCAAGGAATGTTCAATTATGTAGACACCATGACCCCCAACTCATGAATGATGTAGCTGTATCCCACATAAAGGGAGAACTTTCTCTGGAAATAGCAGTGCTTGCTGGATTTTGTTAGTCCGCCATAAGCAACAGGTGATTGATCTCACTTTACAAAGCAAGATAGAAGGCATCTGAAAAACAATACCAAATGTTGACCTCTTTTCACCACATGAAGGCACATGCACAAATATGCACACATACCTGTATGCGCGCACGCACACACACACACACACACACACACAAATACATGCTTATATATATGACACATACAGAGATAAATATGCATACATTGTTAAAAGTAAGCTATCTATGGCATAGTGGCAATATATATAAATATCCTTCAAAATAAGATGACATATTTAGATATACTATATATAACTTATATGTAATTATATATATTTTATAAAATATAGTATTCTCTGTGATATATATTTTATGTAATAAAAAATAAAATTGGACTGTGTAATAGGAAATCACACAAAGATTTTCTATTAAGCCTGATAGAGTAGTATATACCTGCCAGGAATCCCAGTGCTTGGGAGGTAGGGACAGGAAGATCAGAAGTTCAGTGCCATCTTTGACTACATAGCAGATTTGAGGCAAGCTCTCCCTATGTGAGAACCATATCTTAAAAAGATTTTCTGTTGCATATATCAAGTATAGAGCAAACCTTGTGTTAAAAATATTCAAAAAAGATACTATTTAATAACAGAGCCTGATATAATGAACTTAAGACTTTGCAAGATAAGCATATATGTTGTATTCATGGGCTACAAAAAGAATTGGAGTCATTACAAAGTAAAAATAATGTCTAAATCAGTTCACTGTGAAAACTATTTTTGTTGTCATGCTATAAAACTCCTGTTAGGTTTCAGTGAAGAGCTTATTCTACACAGAGAATATGGAAAAGGGCAAAGGTCAGGGTCAGGAGAGGCAGAAGTCAGTGGTACGAGCAGGAACAGTGCTGAAAGCCAGGTTTGGATACCAATGCCTGCACAAGAAGTTGTCGACGGTTGGATGGATGCTGTGTAGGGGCCTGGGAGCAGTGTCCACACCTAATAGTACAGTGAGCCTGCCTGGGATGTTGGCCACAGTTACTTCTGGGATCACTGTCTTCTAAGCATAGTAGTGCCAGCAGGAAGGCAAGTGCTATGTTATCCCAGCAGTGAGGAGTGAGATTCTTCAGGACTTCAGTTAGGAAGGGGTCTCTGTTTCAGCAGGTATTTCAGTATAAACAAAACAATCACTTTGAGAGGAAATGCTGAAGGTAAGAAGGAGTTGACATTGGCTGTGTAGGATCCTCTAGCTCCTTACAGAAGAGCAGGCGCACAGCACCTGCTGCTCAAGCGTTTTACGTCTCTTTAGAAGTGTTAATAGCAAAGATGACTGGCTCCATGCCGATAGGAAGATTGGCGCTGTGTGTGACCGAGTCCTTTCCTTTTATTAAACCGAAAGGTCCGCATCTTGTTACCACATGTGGATCACTTTTGCTTAAGTGATTATGATGGCAGAGGACGTGTTTGCATGTGTAATTGTGTATATTTGCTAGTAACTTAACACCAGACAGTACTGGCAGTAATCATTCTTTTTTAAAACTCAGGGTTCTAGTAAAAATTTTTAGAGTAAGGAAGCTTGCATGGATATGTCTCCAAAAGTATTGTTATATATGCATTGTTTAATTCTCACATCTACCTTAGAAAACAGGTAAAGATAGATACAAAATGCTTTCCTGTAGTCTTTTATTTATATCACTGAGTTTGTTATGCAGTGTTATAATAGATCAAAATTATTGAAGTATTCAGAATGAAGAAAAACAACCAAATTATTTTACTTCATTTGAAACAATATACAACAGCAAAGAAATAATATATGCATAAACATGAAATGGGTTTGTGAATGTTTACTGTGTTATTCTCTATGCTTTTATATATATTTGAAATGTTTATGTTAAAACAAATGTAAAGAAATGTAATTTAACTATGTTTAAGTCATGTAGGGATATTTGAAAAATTGTTCATTAAATTATGAAATGGAGCTAGAATTTTATGTAGTATTACAGAAAAATTCTGCTTCATAGTTACAATAGCAGTGTAGTTGAAACATTAAAATATTGCCTCTAAGTACTATTCTGGGAAAGTTAGGGAACTCCAATCCCCTACATGGCTATAGGATCAAAGTTGTACATGTTTTTATATATATTATTCTTTGTCTCTCAACTAACAGTGGTTTATCTGATACTATCATTTTGGATATAATATCAAATTATCTGGTGCTTCCCAATCGAATCACTGTTCCTCTTGTCAGTGAAGTTCAAATAGCGCAGTTGCGGTTTCCCATACCAAAGGTAAGCATGCTTTTGTATTCACTAGAATTAAATACTTACCACGACCTTTTAAGCACAAGGTGTTTTTGTTTGGTTGGTTTTTATTTGTTGTTTTGTTTTGCTTTGTTTTTAGACAGGGTTTCTCTGTGTCGCCCTGGCTATCCTGGAACTTATTTTGTAGACCAGCTAGCTTCAAACTCACAGAGATCCCTTTGCCTCTGCCTCCCAAGTTCTGCGATTAAAAGTGTTCTACCACCACCTGGCCTAACCACAGTTAGTGTGTTAATCTTTAGACTTTCTTTTGTCTTTCTAAACAGCTGTGTTGCCATTTGTGTTAATACATTGGTAGCTGCCCTGCATTCCCTCAGAGATGTGTTAGGGAGCCTCTGACCCTAAGGCTGTTCAGAGACTTAGAAGTTCTTATTCTTCAGTCATCCCCCTTCAGGGTATCACTAGGGCTCAGTTCTACAAATATAATCACAAGTCGTAAAGATAGCAGTGAACAGCCGGCAAAAGTCATCTCAAAAGGTATATGCTATATGTGTTTTTATGGAGATTTAATCATTCTCAACAACAAGTGAAATGAGAGTGCTGATACAATAAAAATTCTGATATGACATGGGAATGTGATTATTTCTGGAATTTCATAGTGTATAAGGTGACTGTCTTAGTCATTGAAGTTAGAATTGCTGTATAGAGTCACTGTGACCATGGCAACTGTTATAAAGGAGAACACTTCACTGGGGCTTGCTTATAGGTCAGAGGTTTAGTCCATTATCAGCATGTCAGGGAGCTTGGTGGCACATGGACAGACATGGTGCTGGAGGAGGAGCCGAGAGTTCTACATCTGGATCTGTAGGCAGCAGGAAGAGAGAACCACTGAGGCTGGTTTGGAGTTCTGAAACCCACAGCCTACCCCTAGTGACATATTTCCTCTAACAAGGCCACACCTCTTAATTCTCAAATAGTGCTACTCCCTAAACATTTAAATATACAAACCTATGGGAGCCATTCTTATTCAAACTACCACAGTGACAGAAGAGGTACATGTGTAACAGCTGTACTGAATGAAAAAGAAAGCAGAACTCTTGAACTTGAGGTATTTATGGCTGGACCTCAGTTTCAGCTTCTATGTAATGTGGAGCATAGAACTGGGTCATATGTCTATGGAGTCACCTTGAGTAGACAGAACCACTGTAGGCAAAAGTGAGACATATCTCTTGTCATTAGAGATTCAGTTCTAATTTGTTCGTTGTGGATCCACAGAGGTCAAGAAAATAGTAGTATTGTGGATTGTCTACAATAAAGAATAATACTGATACATTCTATACATTCTGTCTATACACTCTATCCTAGAATGTATACATTCTAGTTGTACTAAAACAAGAGGGAAGGTGGTGCCATTTTAATGGGTGTGTTGTTTCCATTTTTATTTCTGAAATGAAAATAGCATTGCCTCAATGCCCTTATTTTCTCACTTAGATTTGAACAATACAAAAATTGGCAAACACGCATGACCATACATGCATAGACACACACATACACACACACACACACACACACACACACACACACACACACATTGTATATATATTAGTTGTTTTTTTTTTTTTGAACCTCTCTCTGATGCTGAGGCTTAAACCCAGGACCTATGTTCTAGCCTATTCCTTTTTTTTTTTTTTAAAGAAAGCACACTTCATTTAATTTGATGATAAACTTTTAATGTTCACATTTAACAGATTTGATACTCTACATATAAAAAGGAGAACTCTTTCTTCTAAGATACAGGAGCCTCTCTTGTATTAAGTACAATAAGCACTGGAGCCAGCTTGGATCAACTACCTTTGTTTTCTGAACTTAAAACCAATGTTGGGAAAAGATGTGGTCACATCGTCTTAGCTGTAGCCATATGAAACTACAGACAAGAATCTTTTAGTGCTTTCTAAAGTGTATTCATCTTCAGAGAAGTTTGTCTTGTCCTGACAAGCCAGAAATGTTAGCCTGTAATTTTTTAAGCATTTGGTGGAAGAGTATTATTATCCCACCAAACTTTTATTTGTCATAAATGAAATGAGTAAATATTTTTCTCTTATAAATAAGACAACTTTTGAAAAGAACTTTTTATTTTTGATGAGTACTTCATATTTCAAAGTTTCAGTGTCTCCTCTACAAAGTAGGCCCAATGATAGTGTTTCATAGAATTGGTCTAAAAATTGAATAGCATGGTTACTAAAAAGAAGTGCTTAGTAGCAGGTCTGATATACCCTACATGTTAATTATTACCTACTTAGTCCCAGAATGTAAGGATTTTGGCTGAGCCTTGTGGCCTTGTTATTGACTTCCTGGGACCTCTACAGTCACTGTTCCCTCTACCAAGAATGTTCAAGGCTCTCTGCAGGCAGCTGTGTAGCTCACTGCATTTCTGCTGTGGAGTCCTCACCCATAAACAGTCCTACTGTTTAGTGGGATAACATACTGTCTTCCCTTAATACTTGCTTTCTGAGTACTTGTCCCAGCTGAACTGCCACAGTCCCTGCTGGGGTATACACTGTGTATCTTCCATTGAACTGCCACAGTCCCTGCTGGGGTATGCACTGTGTGTCCTCCATTGAACTGCCACAGTCCCTGCTGGGGTATGCACTGTGTGTCCTCCATTCTTCATAGCAAATAGTTAAGTAGTTTGCTGCTTTTTTCAGGGTGTCCTAAGAATTCATTTTATTGAAGCTCAGGATCTTCAGGGAAAAGACACCTACCTTAAAGGCCTCGTCAAAGGAAAATCAGACCCCTATGGAATTATCCGAGTGGGCAACCAAATCTTCCAGAGTAAGATTATCAAAGAGAACCTTAATCCAAAGTGGAATGAGGTATATGAGGTAAGCAGTGGGAGCCATATATAGTAACTGAGTGAGGGCACTAGAAGTCTCATTCCAGATCTGTCACACAGAAGTATGGCTAACGTGGACCATTGTTTAAAGTTTTTTAATTTCCCATTTTGAGTAAATTTTGTACTTTCTTTTTTAATTAAAAAAAAACATGTAATGTGAATACAAGGGATTTTTAAGCATTAGTTATGTAAGGCATATATTGTCTTAATATAAATAAGTTTTTCTGGCTTTAATATTACATATGGCTAAAATATAAGCTTTAAAATATGTTGTTTTATAAATTTTTTATTAAATATCTAGACACTTTTACATCTCAGTGGATAGATAACTGCATGGTTATTGGCTTTGTTTTTGTTATATTTGTTTCCTTTTGCTTTGTTTTATTTTGTTTATGTTCATTTTTTTCTCTACATTTTATTTCCTTTCCTTGAAATACTATATGCATGTATTTCAGTCTGTCCTGCAACTCATGATCCTCCTGCTTCTGCTTCCCAAGTGCTGTGATTAGAGGTGTGTGTCACCATACCCAGCCAGGTTCGGCCTTACTTTTAATAGCCATTCCACTGAATTTCTTTACCTGCAGAGGTCTGGGCCTCTAAGTACAGTACTATGGCCAATGTTCTTCAAGTGCAGCGTCAAATGTAGCCTTAAATTGCTGGATCCAAAATTGAGGTTTTTAAAGAACAGAGTTGTCCTTGAGACTAGTAGTGCATATGCCCCTTTCTTGTCACCCTATGCTCCCTGTCCCCTTGTCAGTTCTGTATTCTTTGAGTGGCTAAGTGGCTAGTGGTTTTTCAAGGTAAGCATTTGGATGGAGCTACTTCAGATCTTAGAGCTATTTTCTGCATCTTCACTTGGCCTGAGGCCTTAGATAGGCCTGTGGTAATCGCACACTGCCACCCTGTTTCAGGGCCCATTGATAAGGAATTCAGGTAACCAAGAAACATGCCCAGCCGACTTGCTGTGGGCAAGTATTCTAGAATGGCCCAGTCATCAAGAAGTATGTGTGGTCTGACAGTAAGAAAGTACACCTTTAAAACTGCTGACTGCTAGAGAAAAGTACATGGTGATATTTGTTATAATCACCATACTTAGTACTTGACTGTGGTAGTAAACCTGCAGTAACTACGAACCATTAATTTTCAGGCTTTAGTCTATGAACACCCTGGACAAGAATTGGAGATTGAACTCTTTGATGAAGATCCAGATAAGGATGACTTCTTAGGAAGGTGAAGCAAAAATTTGGGAACACCGTCATTGATGCAGTCTCTCTCTCTCTCTCTCTCTGACTGATGCAAGCTTTAAAATCCATTTATTTACACATACGCATTTTCCATGGCTTTTATGTGTAGATTTTTTTTTACCAGATATTGTTCTAAAATGATTTTACTTCTAAAAAATCCATTATAGCAACAATAGCACTAGGCCTGATTCCACCAGCCTGTTAGACCATGCAAATTAGAGGCCCCAGCAACTATACAGAGCCCCTCTTTGTGCAGGGAGGTCTATAAATACGTCCTTCTAAGCTGTAAATGTGGTCTTAATTTTAAGCTGTCTCAGTTTTCCAGGGTATAGTCATTTACATTGTACCCATGTATTGGAGTAGTAAATACTGATTTATTTGCTTCCGTTGAAGAATTAATATAGCTGTGAAAAATGGGCTTTCAAAATGCATTTCTGAGGCTAAGAGGCAGCTGAGTGGTTGAGAATGCTTGCTGTTTGTCCTGAGGACCCAAGCTTAGTGCGTGGGACTCACGTCAGATGGTTCACAGCTGCCTGAAACTCCAGCTCCAAGAGCCTTGATAATGCCTATAATTCAAGCACAGAGGAAACAAAGACAAATGTATCCTTGGGGATTATTGGGGCCAGTCTAAAATTGGTTAGTGAGTTCCATCCAAGGGTTGTGAGATACCTTGGTCTCAAGAAAACAATACCAAGCCGGGTAGTGGTGCACACACCTTTAATCCTAGCACTTGGGAGGCAGACACAGGTGATCTCTGTGAGTTCAAGGCCAGCTTAGTCTACAAGAGCTAGTTCCAGGACAGGCTCCAAAGCTACAGAGAAACCTTTTCTCGAAAGACCACAAAGGGAAAAAAAAAAGACCATACTGTAAGGAAAATAAATGAGGGTGTCCCCTCTGTATTTAAATCTGCACACATAATGAAAGGATATGCATACATACATCTAAAACATGTCTATCTAAGGTTATTTAAATGATTTTATTTGAGGGGAGGGGATAGTAGAGGATTAGATTACATTGGAGAAGTTCATGCCTCATCAAGTATGGCCTTGTGTGTTGTGCTCTGACCAGAATCGCTAAGACCCACATGTTGTGCTGTAAGTTCAGAGTATGTGACTGTGTACACCACTTAAGTAGGACCTGGACCATGATCAAATCAAATATGCTATGTAAGCGTGTAGATGGGAGGTCATTAAAGCAACTAGAAGCATGTTGTCATTGACTAGGGCTGAGAGCGGACAGATTAAGAGATATGTTCAGAAGTATGTGTAGATTAATCCCTTTTTCCCCGTTTCTGTGGAAGTAGTGACATGGTTGATTTAGAGTAGGATCGTTTGATGATAAGAGAACCTACTCTCTGACCTACTAGTGGATTTGATATAGTGTGAACTTATAATTCATTATGCAAATAGCTGAATTCCCCAGTCATGACTGGTAGCACCAAGGGATGCCATGTAAAAACCTATTAGCTAGCCAGGCATGGTGGTGCACACCTTTAATCCCCATACTTGGGAAGCAAAGGCAGGTGGATCTCTGTGAATTCAAAGTCAGCCTGGTCTAAATAGTGAGACTGTCTCTCAAAAACATAAATAATCAGCTAGAGCTGGGGAGTTTCTTGCAAAGCATTTGCCATGTAAGCATGAGAATCAGTTCAGACCCAGAACCCTCAAAAATGCCAGAAAAGCATGGCAGCTGTCTGTACTTCTAGCACTTGGAAGACTGGGTGTGCCCAGAACAAACTGGCCAGTTAATTAGTCATATCAGACTCTGAGTTCAGTTGAGAGATACTTTCTTGATGCATATGGTGAAGAGTAACTGAGGAAGACCCCTGATGTCAGCCTCAGGCCTGAACACGCGCACGCACATACATAGTAACTGAGGAAGACCCTGATGTCAGCCTCAGGCCTGAACACGCACACGCACATACATAGTTAGTTCTGGCCTTCTTGTGTGTGCTCAATATTTTGATCACAAAAATTTGACTCTTTTCTTTCTTACCCTTCTTTTGATTTCCTTGGGCATAGATTATAGAAAGCCTTGAGGAAAGCAGCTTGTTTCCTGGAAAATTGTATAGCATAGTTTGCATTTCTAGAACTCTTTGCCACAGACAATACTTAAGTTATTTTAGCTGGAAGAAGTATGTTTCTGTGTTCTAAAAATTTTTTGTTGTTGTTTCATTCCTATAGTCTTATGATTGATCTTATTGAAGTTGAGAAGGAGCGCCTTTTAGATGAAGTAAGTTTTCTCTGATTTTGGCCCATTTAATGAACACTGTAGGTACTACTTGTATGCCAGAGTCACTGTGACCCACTGCTATTGCCCACCTACCCAGTGTGAGAATCCTAGCTACTGCTATAGGAACAATATTTGCTTTGTAAACATCTGACGTAGGGTATTGCTTAGTAGTAGTATGCTTGCTTAGCATGCGCAAAGCCCTGGGTCAGGAAGTATGGGTAAGCACAAAATGTAAAACTGGCTTTATATTGTAGACAGACTGTGATAGCTTGTAGGCATTAGGGCAGAGCTGTAAGAAGCTCACAGTATGGGAATTTTCACTATAGTGGAGTGAATAGCAGAGATGCATGGTGCTGTTAGTGTGTAAAGGCACCTGTAAATGAACTATAAGTGATCCATAATGCCATAAAAATAAAATAAAATGAATACATAAAGGGAAACAGTACAGTAACTTCCAAAAGATCCAGAGATGGGTGAGACTTCTTTTGTAAGAAAAGCCTAACTAACCAAATCAGTGTTGGGACTTGGCTGGTCCACGGCAGCACTCCTCCCTCCAGGAGTGCGTGTTCTCCACTTGTAAGTGCTTCTCGTACAGCTGTTGGGTGCTAGTCACGAGCACAGTGGGGAAGAGGATAGACAGGATAGAACGTGTGGCAGTTCCCTTTTAACACTGACTGTTTTGTGGTCTTTGTTTTAGGACTTTTATGCTGAAACAACTGTTTTATTAATTGATATATAGCAATGAATAAAAACAAGTACCTTGACTTGTTCAATTCTGCTGTTGAGTATTTGGGAATTAGTGTTATACTCTGTTGGCTTCTACATTCTATGTGAGTCCATATACAGAAGCCTTGTTAGTGCTGGACAGTACTGGAACTCTTGAACTTGTATGTGATGGTAGCACTCATTACATCATGAGGGTTTTGTTAGAGCAGGTGAATATTTTGAGCATGGTCTCCAGCCAGCCTTGGCTCTTAGAACATGAGGCATAAATTGACAAGAGCACTCCTTCAGTGCTAGTTAAGACCTGTTAGTGTCACAGTGTCAGTGAGCACCTTGAAACATTTTTAGACTGGGTTTAATTAGAATTTTTTATTCAGAACACTTTCACTAAACTTAATCACTTTCTTTTCAGTGGTTCACTCTGGACGAGGTTCCCAAAGGAAAGCTGCATTTGAAGTTAGAGTGGCTCACACTGAAGTCAGATGCGGCGAACCTGGATAAGGTGCTGTGCAGTGTCTTCCTTCATGACCACCATTCCTGATGATTAGCACCAATGTCTTTGTGTTGGTCCTTGTTTAAAAATTTTATCCCAGTAATTTTACTCATTTTGCCACAAGTTATCACAGTAGTGGACAGGAATATGCAATGCATAGGTCATTATTCCTGTTCTGAAACCTTAGAATTTTGTACTTGCTGTAGCATAGGGATTTCGGGGCTACATGGCATCCTAGTACTTCATTTTAATTGATTGTGTGGAATGATAGTCTTGTCATTTGGAAGACGTCAGTTCAGTTCTTCTGTGTGTATTAGATTATTTCTTACTTTTATTTTCTTGAATACAGTCAAAAACAGTGTGCACTCCTCTAGACACACACCCACTGATACTTTTTTCACCTTGCAGGTGCTGGCAGACATCAGAGCTGATAAGGATCAAGCCAATGATGGTCTTTCATCTGCACTGCTGATTTTGTATTTGGATTCTGCAAGGAACCTTCCGGTAGGTAGTATAGAGCTAACGCCTGTGAGTGCTTTCCTTACTTGGAAACTACTACTTTGTTCAGACACAATATATCACCTAATCTTGTGTGGCAGCAGCAGAGAGGCACAAGGTAGCATTTACTTTGCACATGTGTATATTTATATCTAATTATTACAGCCTAGTTACCACGAGGTGACTAAATGAAGCAGCTCTGTTCACAAACCCACAGTGTGTCTTAGCTGTAGAACAGCAGGTCATGAGCTGCTGAGCTGTGACTGTCCTCAGGCTTTAAGGTGGCGCGTGACTGATACCACCAGGTGGGTGTACTGACCTTCAGGTACAGAACAGAGACACAAACAGTGCCAAGTAATACTGTTTAGCCTAAAAACCTATTTATTTGCTTTTTTTGGTTTCATAGGGGAACATATAAAGTAATCCAATCATTTAGGGATAGTTCTAAATCTTACACTGTCCAGGTGTAAACCCCACTAGTTAAAGTAATGTTCTCATATAAATGGTACATTGTTAGAAAACTTTTTGGGTGCCAGTGTGTTTGCATACTAAGGCATTCTCTTTGTCATTGTGTCAATAGCCAGTGTCATTGAAAGAAAGTTCATTGTCAACAGTTACAGGGGTTTTACCCACCAAGATTGCCTATTGCATAATTCTCCATTCCTAGTAAATGCTCAGTCACATAAGTGCATTTGTGAATAGACTCCAAACAAAAGCGTAGAAGCACTCTGCTTGCCCTTATCCTCGGTCTCCCTTGAATTTTTATCCTGATGGCTTATGAAATTGCATCATTTAACACCTTTTAGTTTTTGAAAAATGTCCATTTACTTGAGCCTTGTGACAAAAATGAAATAAATGTTCTTTGTCCATTAATATTTTTTATTTCAACCTAGCAACTGAAATAGTTTTGAGCATTTTGTAATAGTAATATATGGTTGTCTCTTTGCCAATATTATACCCTTTCTTTTAATGAAGTTTCCTTGTCTAATTTTTACTACTTAAGTTCTTACATTTCTATTGAAGAACTTAATCTTTTGACCAGTCTTTCCACCTAAAGTCTGTGAGTTTACCTAGTTTTATTTCAGTTTGGGAATATTTACTTCATTATTATTTAGCCTTTCAAAAGAATTCCTTACACAGTAGAGATTTCTGCTTTTGACCACAATAAAGTTTGTTATAAAATGCCTGATTGTCAGGCTGGCAAAATGGCCCAGTGTATAAAAGGTACTTTTAACCAAAACACGCATGATGGGAGGCAAGAACTTTGGGTTGTCATCTGACTTCCACTTGCATGCTCTGGGAATTCCCATACCCCAAATAAATGTTAAAAAAAAATGTAAAAAGTGAGTTTGTTGCATAGTTTAGATATAAAAAAGAGTGGTTGATTAAGTGGGAAGGGCTTGGGCTTGTCTGTAGAGCTGTGTCAGATGTCACATGAGCTCAGGAGACGGGGAATGCACTGCTCTTCTATCCCAGGGTACTTTACTCACAGTGTGCTGTGGCTCATCAGAGGCAAAGGGTCCACA
Organism: Myodes glareolus; assembly: GCF_982192425.1. Taxonomy (NCBI): domain Eukaryota; kingdom Metazoa; phylum Chordata; class Mammalia; order Rodentia; family Cricetidae; genus Myodes; species Myodes glareolus. The sequence continues at coordinate 5,619,463 of NC_142036.1, read as the reverse complement.
GAGCCATCCCTGCTTTTTGTTGTGTTAATTGGGAGGCTTTGTTGGCCAATCCCTGTGTGTCCTGGGGCCCTTTGACTCTCTGCACCCTGTTTTTTTGTGCTTCTGGTGTGTACCCACTGACCACAACCCACCATTCTTTGCTTTCTCTTCCTGTCTCCACTTTCCTAAGAGTATCTACGAGGGAAACTTTGGGTGTGGCTACTTAAAAGAGAGGCGAGCGTCGGGACTAGTGTTTTGTGAGAATACTACCTCAGTCTATAGAACACTATTTGTGAGTCCTCCAGCTCCTTCTTCTGTGTTCAGTGAAGACTGCCCAAGTGTGGCCTGGAATTTCTGTGCAGTCTGCTCATTGGAATGATGTGCATGCTCTTTTCATTTTCTTGCATGACCTCAGTTACTGTGTCTTCATTTTATGTTGGTTTTGTCAAATGTGACTCTGCTGTGATGCTGGAGTACATCTGACATGAGCTGAACTAACCTGAACTAACTCTACTGCTGCTGCTCCATAGAGTGTTAGAATAAGTCCTCTGAGGAAAAAACAAAGCTAAAAGCTGAAGTTGGTTTTGGGGTTCATGCTCTAACTTTCACAAAACACTTCTAAATTCACTTTTTTCATTCTCACCAAGAGGAGCAGCATTAGAACTTGGGCTGTCTTCCAGTCCATTCCACCCAGTTCTCTCTGTTACTGCTCATGGTCACATGAAGTCAGAAGTCCACCCATCTCTGTGAGAGCCTGCTTCTGCCACATGGCCTAGCCAGAGTCTCTGGAGGAGAAGAAGAAAATGAGAGTGGGTTCATGATTTATTTCTTTCTAGGAACTTGAAAGAGTTTACTTACTGAAGTATATAATTGAGGATTTTATTTTAATCTCATCACATTTGCTTCCATAGCCTGTCTGGTGCTGCTACTCCCAGTGCTATTCAGGGTAATCTGGTGGCTGCTGGGTTCATCCCCTCTGGGGTCATAGAAAACTACACTTAAGACCTTCTAGTCTACTAATTAGTGTAGAAAATCATCTTTCTGGTTTGTTCTATAATTAGTTAGATTTCTGAAGACCACTTATCCTTTGATCTGATTAGTGACCAGTCTTTGCTCTTTTGAGATTCTGATTCTGTTTACAAAGGCTTTCCATGTGTGTGCCCAGTTATTCTTACTTCTAAGAAGGGGCTCTAGGGTACCATACTTTTAAAATAGGTGTTTAGCCCTATTTTATAGACAAGAAAAATCAATACCCTGAAGGATAGGCAAGTTACACTAGTAAATAGGCAGCACTTGATGTCCCTAACTGTGCACTCAGCCTGTGGTGTAGAGGGTGTCCCTTTTCACCCTTGCATTGTAGAGGTTAAGGTGGGAACATTTCTTATTTTAGTATTGTGCCACCTCAGAAACATAAGTCAAAAGGAAGGCAGTTAGAATGACGATGCCAGTGTATATACTATCAGTTTAGAAAAATGCTTTATGCATTTGTTTCTTAGGTAAAATGTCCTCACCAACTCATACAAGGCCACCCTTCTGGGTATTTCTGTCAGTCTATCTCCTGAAACTTTTCTAGGTCTTTTTTCTCAATCTACAACTGCTTCCTTTCATTGAAAATATTTTGGAGTCGGATTCTTGAATTGCCTTGTAGTTCTGACATCAGTGGTCAGACTCAGAATTTATTCTCTTCATTGTCCAAGTGACATTGAGCTTTATGATTAGGATATGCACACCACAAAAAATGTTCTTTACAGAACATGTATGCACTTACTTTTTACTTACTGATTTCCAGTATAAAATGAAATCACTTTCTTGGTCTTTTCCTAAAGGAAAAGCTTTTTCATAAGTGGCTGCAGCCCATAACTTTTTCACTTCTAACCTGTTCAGAGTACCTTCAGTTTCTACTCCATTGTTGTCCTCTGTATTGCAGATGATTTCTTTTTAAAGTAGACTTAGGATTTACCCTCTCTGGCTTCAGCTTGGCTGTGTCCTCTGACTTTGGCACCCAACTTTAGAATGTTAGCCTAACTTGGTAACTCATGTGTGTTGAGCACTTTGCAGCAGCCATATATGCATTTCACAGATAAGAAAAGTAACTCGAAAGACATTAGACTAGAGATCGGAGACCTCGTCACTGTACAGTGTTCACTGCTCAGACTCTGTTAATTCTGTAACTGGAGATGATATGAGATGAGTGGTGTTTCCATGGTGCTTACCTTACATGTGTGAACATAGCCATGTAATAGCTACCACTGTGCAGATCTTTAGTGACAAAGGTACTTTCTACAGGTAATTTTAGGTTTTGTTTGTTTGAGACAGGGTCTCATATATTCCAGTCTATCCTGAAACACTTTATATTATAACCACTGAATTTATGATCATCCTGCTTCTCCTTGCACGTGCCGGGATCATAGGTAAGGACCACAATTTCAAGTTTATGAGGTGCTGGGGTCTGAACCAAGAGCTTCCTATGTGCTAGGCAAACACTCTCAAGTGACCTATATCCCTAGTGCTTGGTTCGTCGTGAGGGAAAGAAAGGACAGGTACCACTGTCTCCAATGATTGAGAGGCCCAGGAGTACATGGCATTGTGGTGCTTGGCTTCTGAACCTTACACCTGGACACCTGCCCCATGCACTTGAGTGACTTGTCTTCTCACCTGCATGCTATGCAGGCTTGTGACCTCACACAGCTATTCTTGCATTCCTGATTCACACTACCACTGTTCTCTTTGTTTCTCAATAATTGATGTTAGGATGACAAGTGCATTGGGTTCAGCTGTTTGTATCTAGCGCACTTCAGGAAAGGCCCTTGTTACATCTAGAGAGTGTCATTTGGTCTGAACCAAAATGCATTGTTGGAACTCCTTAGGGAATGCTTTGGGCTTCATCCAAAGATAGAGAAAGTAGGGTCTGAGTCTTTGGAGAGCCCTGTAGGCTGTTTGAATAGTCTAAATTTAGACCCATGTAGTTTGGCAAGAGCCTGGGTTGGAGCTTTTACCTTCTCATCTGCTTCCTACTGTAGGAGACCTGGAAGCTATTTCTCCATCTTTTTTCATACATTTTCTGTTTAATAAGACATTAAGAAAAATTTTTAGTTGAGAATCAAATTAAATAGAATCAAATCAAATCATTTTAAAATAGTTAAAACTAAAAAGACAAAAACTTTTAACCTCAAATGTTTATTCTGGGAGCTTCCAGAAACAAATTGTCTATTTGAGAGTGAACAAACAACTAACTGAAAAAAATCAGTCAGAAAGACACGTACCCTATAGTAGTAGACTGTGTATTTAAATCCAGGAGAAACTCTTAAGATGGCCCTATTGGCCTGTGCTTCCATACCTGGGAAAGATGGGGAGTCCAGGGAGTTTGTAAAGAAATAGGCTCCATCTCTGGATGACGCTATAGCAAGAAAGCATGTCTCAGCAGGCATAGCAGTGGTGTGGGCCGCTGCTGGTGGGACTAGCTCCAGCAGTATGGAAAGAAAGCATGGTCTCTGCTTTGCTTCAGATTAAACCTCTGATTTGGGGTGACACTAGGGTTTCGGGCAAAGGATAGTAAGCAGAGCCTTTCCTAAGTCACACTCTTGATTTCTGCAAACACTGAAAGTCAGAGATGAAGAAGTGAAGGGTTACCAAAGATGAGGAAATGTGTTGTGATATTTTAGGTTTTCTGTCACTCTGAGGTAAAATCTTGAGCATAAAGGCAAATTTGGGAGTTTGTATTTTTGGTCTGATTTAAGTATTTGTTTATTCTCATGAACTTTTGTGTCATTAACCTTACATAAATTCCTCATTGCATGTTTTATTAACCCTTGGTGTATTCATTTTCTTCTGACCTGAAAGAATAACCCATTACACTTTAACCCCGGTGTTTTGAAGAAGTCTGCAGTTCAGAGAGCTTTAAAGGTAAACAAAGTGTCTCCTTGAGGCTGCAGTGCTAATCAAGACATATTGAAAGAGATGGTACTTTGGTTTTCCTAAGTGTGTGGGCAGGTTACTTTCCACCCTAGTTAATAATTAACTGTCCAATAGAAGAGATCTGACTTTTGTTATCCAAGAATTTGTATTTAGAAGAAATTGCATCAACCAAACTTAAATTTAAAAGTTCCAATATGAAGTTTTAGATTTTCATTCTTTCTCTTACAGCCATTGAAATATTGTGTTTTGTTTGAACTTGTGAATGGCAATCTAAAAGTTTTATTTAAAATCTTGGCCAGAACTTCATATTGTGATTTAAAGATGTGCCTTGCAAACTGATGAGTGCACACTTAAGGAATTGCCTCTTCCAATATGTTGAGTAGGGCCTCACTGAATCAACCTCATGGCTTTGGTGCTGTGGGTTTGGGTGACAGATCTTTCCAGAAGGTTCAGATTTCATCAAATGAGGTCTATTGAAAACTAAGCTCCACTTCTTATCCATGACAATAGATTGTGTTGTGTGGCTAAATTGTTATGTTTTGTTTCTTAATTAATTTTAATTACATTGAGAGGCAGGAGCATCTTAAATATAATAGTCTTAAGAAAATTCCAAAGAAATTGGAATATTTTAATCAGTTTTATCTAGCAAAATAAGTTAATTCAAAAATGAAAGAGATTGACAGTGACTTGTCTAATATCATATTTGTAAACTTTCCTCTGACCTGTACTAAAGAGATGTGGTGTAGTGTTAGTAGGGCATCACACCCTGAGAATGCTGGTCCTCAAACGGCTGGAACAACTATGCCTTCTAGCATAGCTGGGCCATAACAGCTTACAAAAGAACCTTTAGCTACACTCTTTGTTCACCATTCTACTGCTGTCCTGGTGGCCAGAGGTCAGAAAGGAAGGCTCTGAAGTCATGTTGTTCATCATTGTGATTCAAAGATGATATTTAACCCATCCTGCTCACAATGTGGAAGTAATATCTTCTCCGTTGGAGTAGTAAATAAGTTAAAATATTACATATAAAAATACACAATAGATAGGTAAATAGATTGCTATAATTATCTGATTAACACATTAGCTCATTTATGCCTAACAACAAATTTAAAAAATGGTATTGTGCCTCTTTTATAGACATGGAACCTGAGGCTCAGATTGATGAAACATAGGTCTCAGTATTCAAGACTTAAGGAGAATGAAATTTAAATTCATCAGTGTAAGATTATGTTTTAGGCATCGTTTCTATAGTTCATTAAATTCAATAGTGTGACCTAAAAGACTATATTTTATCATATCTTTTATCACACAATAGTGTGACCTAAAAGACTATATTTTGTCATAGTTTGTACCCTTGATGTGTGGTGCTATAATTTAAATGTCTGTCATGATAGAAAACTTAGTGAATGATTTTATAACCTTATTTATATAATCTAAAATATCATCTGTGTAAGGCACACCCTTATTTTATAAACCACTAAAAAATTATAAAAGTCCCAGCTAAGCTTTGATTTATTTTATATTTATTGAAATTTTAGACTTGGAATAAACAGATTTTAGGTATCATTCACATACATACATACATAAATGCATAAATTGATTAAGGCAGTGACAACTGAAAATTGTTCAGAAGCATGCTTATAGTGTTATCAGTTATAAACTTCACTCTATTTTTAAAAATATTAGAAAAGCCAGGCAGTGGTGGTGCACACCTTTAATCCCAGCACTCAAGAGGCAGAGGCAGGAGGATCTCTGTGAGTTCATGATCTACAAGAGCCAGTTCCAGGGCAGACAACAAAATGACACAGAGAAACCCTGTCTCAAAAAAACCAAAAAAAAAAAAAGAAAGAAAGAAAGAAAGAAGATACCTTAAAATTACAGATGCATTAAATCCTTAAAACTCAATGGCCTTATTTTCATAGATACACACTTAATATTAGTCAGAAATAAACTCAGCTCCTATATGAAAGCCTCAAAGTAGATGTGGCTTAAATCAGTGTGATTTCATGCCCTACAACTAGCACAAACCTCATAGATAATGGGCAAGACATGCATTCCTTGAACATCAGTGTCTTAGCTAGACAGAAGGGAGAGGTGGAGGTGACATCCTATTCCCAGAGGATTTATGCTCAGCTCAGATTTAGGAATCCCAATATCTAAGAAGGAAAATGAGTTTAGGAAAAAATCTTTTGGCTTTGATATTTTTAACGGTATTTATTTCATTTTGCAGAATTCATTTACCTCAAAATGATGAACCAGAAAATAGATTATCACAGTAGGTTTGGGTTAGTCATGTTTTTTGAAAAATCAAATAATTTGACACCTATTTCTGTCATTGCTGTAGTGTTGAGGATTGACTCTAAAATTGTTTACTAAAATACTTTTTGTGACCCTCTAATTAATTTACATTAACACATTTAATGCATCTGTTTGTGGGGCTAAGTTATAAATAAACCTCATGTCACAGATCTGTTGTGTTTCTGTGTTTTTATCTATCAGCTGTCTGCTAAAGTTTGCTTCTTGTCATTTTTTCTTACTTATGAATCATTTAAATCATATTTATATTTGCTTAATTCCATGCAATTCTAAACTGACATTTATTCTTCTGGTGATAACTATTTAACAGCCGGTAAGCAATGTCCAATATCTGATAACTGTGTTTACTTGAACAGAGGATGGTGGTAGGTTCTAGGTGTGCAGCTATGCATCTGAAGCCAATGCTTTATACTATAGCTGAAGAAGTGTTCTGAGTGAACATTCCTTTACATTTGTTTTCTTTTTTGTTTACTTATATTCGTTGCACTTAGATTTTATTATCCTAATAAGTCAATTTTGAGAACTGTAGTTAATAATAATAAAATTTTATATTTTAAAAGATTGCATTTCCCAATGTAACTTACTTTTAAAGTAAAAAGTTAGACATTTCAAACTTGTGTGCAACCCAAAACAGGGACTTGTACTATAGTCACAGCTACTTTGGAGATTCCGGTGGGAAAATCACACATGCCACAGAGTTACATATTAGCCAAGCAGTATTGCCAGACCCTCTCTCTCAAGAAAAAGTATATGAATGGAAGTTTTCTCAATTTGTTTCATGGTGGACACAATAAATAATGATGGCTCAAAGTTTGCTTAGCAGTTGTTTTCTACTTTAATTTAATTTCTACTTGGATGTTCCTGTGTCTAAAGTATCAGTGGTAAAATAGAAATGATTCCTGATATCAAGCGTAAATTCATTCTTAAAGGGACCCATATTTTACTTAATTTATCTTTTTTTTTTTTTTTTTTTGGTAGTCAGGGAAGAAAATAAACAGCAACCCAAATCCTCTTGTCCAGATGTCAGTCGGTCACAAGGCTCAAGAGAGTAAGGTAAGAAGAGTCTGACAGCTTCTGAGAGTCTCTCCATAGCCATGCTACACTGGTCACTCTCCCGGGAGGCGGTACCCAGGTGTGTGATGTATACGAGATGAGGCCATTGTTTCATATGAAACAGCCATTTCATAAATACAAGCTGCTTAAGTTATTGGCAGACATATTGTTTATTTTTAAATAACATTAAAAAATACCCTACAGATGTTTTTGTTTGATTTTATGGGGAGAAATAAGGAATTACTTCCCAAGCTTCTTTTAAGTACTTAGTAATTATTTAGTTAGTACGTTGTACTTCAAATTCAGCAAACAAATGCTCAAGAGTTCATAGAAGGTATTGTTGTATGTTCTTCTTTTCTGATCAGGAAATAAAAATTCAGAAGTTACAGTTTTAGGCCATTGTTAAATTTTAATTGTTAACCCTTTAAGAAACAGGGCTCTGTGCCAGGCACCAAGAATGCAAAAGTTGGGGACAGTAGAGCAAAAGAGGCTTTGGTCTCTGGACAGCAGACATGGATTCTGTGTCAACTCCTGTTCCCGGTGCACCGCAAACAGCTTATGTTTTACTTTCTGAACATTTCCACGCTTCCTGAGTCCATTACTCATAATGATGTAATCACCCTGTGCTTGTATATGCGCTAAATAAGTAAGCAGTGAGTCAGTAGTCCTCCATAGCAAACACTGAAGAGTTGATGTGAGACCATTTCTTACAGATTCGATACAAAACTAGTGAGCCAGTGTGGGAGGAAAACTTCACTTTCTTCATTCACAACCCCAAGCGCCAGGACCTTGAAGTTGAGGTATGTTATTGCATTCTCTGCCTATAGTTTGAAATACGATTGATACAAATTATGCTTATTTACAGTTTTCAATTGAGTATATAGTGTTCTGGGACCCACCACTACAGTCAAGATAAAGAAATTCTTTGGTTCTCTCTGACTCACAGCTCTCCCAAACCCGTCTTTATGTTTCCATCTATGTCACATTAATCTTCTCTGTACTATCAGGAAAAGGTCATGAATCTTTTCTTAATATTTAGCTATATAACTGTTCAGCACATTGTTGAAAAAATCACTCTTTCCTATGTATTGAGGTTAGTGACTATCGAAATTCAGGGCCAGTATGCAGTCTGCTTATGGAATGCTTTTGACCCTAGGTTCTGTTCTAACAATATGCTAGCCTCGCTGTCTCTGTTACTGCTATTAAATGACTACATTTTAAAACCAACTTCTGTAAGCCCTCAAATTTATTTTTCACAATTGTTTTGACTAATTCTGAATTACATTTCACATGAATTTTAGTACCAACTATAGCTGTACACAGAGAACCTTTAATTTTGATAAGAGCTCCACTGACATCTTCCTAACAGGAAACGTTCCAATCCATAGAAACATTGCATTGCTTTTTTTCTTCCCTCTTGGGTAGTCTTTAACTTCTCTCAGCAGTGCTGTATAGTTTTCTGTGTTTGGTGTAGTTCTTTTATGTATGTCAGACTTTTCCCTAAACATTTAGTAATTCTTTATGGTATTGTGAGTGATCTTATTTTATTTCCTTACTTGTAATTAAAAACTTACTTGTAATTAAAAACAGAGCCTTGCTCATTCTAGAAAAGAACTCTACCAATTTTTCCCAGCTATTAAATGGTTCCTAATCTTGTATTTTTTTACTTTTTTACTAATGTATATAAAGGTGTCTAGACATTGTAGTGTATTCCTGTAATCCCAGCATTTAGGAAGCCAAGGCAGGAGATTCATGAATTCAAGACTAGCCTGGCTTACCTAGTAGCAAGATCCTGCCTCAAAACAAAACAAACAAGACAACCGGTAGGAGACAAATGAAATAAAACAATCATTAAAGTGCTTGTTGGGCAAGCATGGGATATGAATTTGATCCTCAGAAGCTATGAGTAAAAGCCAGGCACGGTAACACTAGTTTATAATCTGGGGTATAGGTGGATGGGGACTTGCGAGCCAGCTAGCCTGGTCTCCTCAGCAGGTTCAGCTGAGAGACACATTCCAGAGAAAGACAGAATGAGAATGTGTAGTTGATTGTTATATATTGATATGATCTCATACAACTCCACTAAAAATGGCTTGCTCTTTTTTGTTGTATTTGCTTGTGGGAGGGGGTAGTGGATTTTATCGCAAGGCCTTGGATTTATGATTCTACTGCTTGGCCAGTTTATTGCTAATATTATAGGTTTATGTTACCATGTCAGACCTGCTTACTTGTTCCACTAGATATCTTAGGATTTTATGTGTGGGATAGAAGTCATGTTATCGTCTAGTAATGATACTTTTCACAACAGTCCTGATGTTTTGTTTTTTGTTTTTTTTTTCTTGGCTGGCCTCCCTGTTCAGCCATCTTTTCTCTGCCAAAGTATCTTCTGAGTCTGGTCTCCCATACAGAGATTTTTCTCCTCCTAGTTTGCTTCATCATCATGAGTAGGTGCTGGCTTTCACTGAAGGGTTTTCTACATATGTTGAGATAACATATGGTTTTTCAACTGTAAATACAGTGAGATACATTGTTGATTTTCAGATGTTAAATATTGCAAACTTTTATTTGTTTTTCCACACGTAATACTTGGATACCTTGAACACAATATTTTATCTGGGGATAAGTCCCTCTTAGTCATGATCATTTTTACATATGTTAATTCTTGCTTCTTGGGCCTGGAGATTTGGCTGGAATCTCTCATAGCAGACCTGAATTCTGTTCCTAGCACTCTCATGGCAGCTCACAACTGCCTGTAATATGAGTTCCATGGGATCTGATGCCCTCGTTTGGACTCTGAGTGCTCTTGCACACACATAATACACACAAACTCACTCAAATACACACACATAAAAATTAAGTAAATAAGTAAGAAAAAAAGAAAAGCATTCTTACTTCTTACTCATGACAGTTTCTGATCTGTAATTTTGCTTCCTTTTAATATTTTTTCCCTATTTTGATGTCAAGATAATGATAGCCTCCTAAGTGAGTTAGGGAGCTTGTGTTCCTCTTGAATATTCTGGAAGAGTCTGTACAGAATTGTTTTGGGTTTTCCCATATATAGCTTGCGTTTTTCATTTCGAGAAGGTATTTACACACAAACTTAATTCTATCAATAGCTATTGATCTATCTAGGTCAGCTATTTCTTCTTTATAAACTGTGATATTTATGTCTTTCAAGGAGTTTGTTCATTTTGTCCAGAGTTTGTTCTTTCTTTGATCAAACTATTTTGAACAATCACATGATGGGAATAGTTCTTATAACAGAGGCAATGCTGAAGATTAATTACTAATGAGGAAGAAGTGCCATGTATTTAAAGGAGATGCTGTAAGTTTTCAAAGCAGCCGTGTAGACTTTGAACAGAGAAGGTGTTAAAGACACTTAAAATGCATTTTCCCCATGAAGAAGTGTCTCCTGTAGAAACTGCACCTTTCTGTCAGTGTATACTGTATGATTTCGGTATTTAAAAGGTATTTCCTTCTGACCTTTAGATTTGTATAGAGTATTACTTTTCTTCATTCTTGTTTTGTTTTGGTTTGGTTTGGGTTTTGGTTTTTTGAGACTGGGTTTCTCTGTAGCTTTGGAACTTGACCTGGAACTAGCTCTTTTAGATCAGGCTAGCCTCGAACTCACAGAAGTCCAAGTGCTGGGATTAAAGTCATGTGCCCCCACTGCCTGGCTTGTATAGAGTATTACCTTTTGTATTTTTTAAGAGACTTCTTATGCATATGAGTGTTTTGCTTGCATGAATGTTTGTGTACTTTGTGTTTGGTTCCTGTGGAGGTTAGAACTGGTCATTGACTTCCCAGGAACTGAATTATAGATGGTTATGTGCTGGGAATCAAATGTGAGCCCTTTGCAGAAACAAGTGCTCAACTGCTGGACTATCTCTCCAGCTCTCCAGCCCCTAGACTGCTAATTCTTATCTGAAGTTTCTCACAGTAGATTTGTTTTTTGTTTTTGTTTTTGAGATAGAGTTTCTCTGTTTTGCACTGGCTGTTCTAGAACTCTCTCTCTGTAGATCAGGGTGGCCTAGAACTCAGCAGAGATACTGAGTGCTGGAATTAAAGGTATGGGCCACTACCATCCAGATCTCACAGTAGATTTATAAAATAAGATGTCCTTTGTTGTGCTTATGGTTTTGTAATGAAAAAAGGGCAAGTACATCTGACAGAAGTACCTGCATTTTCCTGAGACACACTGCTTTAAAAATATAGATGAAATGTGTTATGTTTTGTTTTGTGCTGGTATGTTTTTAAAGTCGATCTGTGGACATTGCTATATCTCCTGTGGTTCCTGTCGTTTTCCTTGGAGCTCTGTGTTTTCTGCTCTGCATCTTTCAGGTCAAAGATGAGCAGCATCAGTGTTCTCTGGGGAGCCTGAGGATCCCTCTCAGTCAGCTGCTTATGAGTGACAACATGACCATAAACCAGCGGTTCCAGCTCAGCAACTCGGGTCCAAACAGCACCTTAAAAATGAAGATTGCCCTCCGGGTACGGCATACTTTTTAGTAGGACTCCATAGTGGGAGGGAAGAAAGCAGCTTCAGCTCAGTCCCAGTGTGGCAGTGGTACCACGGGCACAGGTCAGGTGACATTATAGAGTATGCTGACAGTTTGAGGGGGACAGAAACTGTCATAGAGTTATGGGAGTCCAATCTAGATCCATTCTGAACAAACCCTTTATTTCCAGATTCATTGACAGGCCACGGTAGTTCAGAAAGTATGTTTATGCCAATGGAGTTTGCTCCTTAACCTTGAATATTCAAAGGTTGTTCAGAAGGCAGCTTGAGAAACTCTTACAAAAGGTAGAATTTACAGGAATAAAAGCCTGGTTTGTCCAAAATAAAAATACCTGAGCAAATATTGATAATAAATGCTTAAACATACAGGAAATGTCATTAAAGTATTCAAGCTGAGCCAAGGAGATATCTCAACAGGTAAAGCTGAGCTGCTCAAGCCTGAGAGTCTGAATGCAGTCACTGAATCCACAGGATTGTCCTCTGACCTTGGCGCACGTGCCAGGGCACACATACCCATCTGAAAACAAAATTATATATACATTACAATAAAGAGCCAACTTTCTGTTTCAGTGCTGGGGTTTGAACCCATAGTTTTATGTATGCTAGACTAACGTTTACCACTCAACTATACTCCAGCCCTAAGAATGAGTTTTCGCTTTTTGTTTTTTTTAATTAAAATAGTCTGCTCAGGGTACAGTGTTGCACATATCAAGATGCAGCACAACCATATAGTGGCAGAGTAGTTGCAGCATCACCTGTCTGCCACTTAGAGCTCTCGGTTGCTGTGTAAAACTGTGGGGAGTCTGTGAAGTGAAAGTGTTTGCGATAGCTTTGGTTAATAAAACCAGAGAAAGTCAGTAACTCCAGAGTGTCCTGTAGAGTATAGCCCTGGCTTACACATTTTACGTGATGTAGCTGTCCTTTTACTACGGTATCACGCTTGGTTGCTTGAGAGATCTTTCTGGATAGCACAGTTTCTTGGCATTTTTTCTTTGTCTGGGAGTTTCTGGTGTAAACCACCTGAAAGAATGGGATAGTTCATCTTTTGCCAAGGATACATGGCTCGCTGGGTGATCTAGCGGAAGCCTTGTGCTATAATTAGAATATGTTCAAATGGAAGAGATTAGAAGACACAGAAAAGTTGTTTTTATTGCAAAAGTAGAGTAGTTTTAATTGCTTAAAATTTATCTTTTTAAAAATTGTTTTGTATTTTGGAGACAGGTTGGCACTGGTTGTCTTTGAATTCTCTATGTAGACCAGGATAGCTTCAAATTGTCAGAGCTCTGCCTGCCTCTGCCTTGCAAGTGCTGGGATTAAAGGCGTGCGCCACCATGCCTCATAAAATTTGCTTTTGTAATTCTCTGTAATACACTATTTTAATAACTGCATAGCTGAATAGATTAGCTGAATCTGAAACATTTGCAAATGAGTACATCTAAAGCCACTCATGTATCCAGATGTCACCGCTGTCACTGGTTTCCCCCTAGGTCCTCCATCTTGAGAAGCAAGAAAGGCCTCCAGACTACCAGCATTCAGCTCAAGTGAAACGGCCCTCTGTCTCCAAAGAAGGGAGAAAAATACCTGTGAAATCTCAGAAGTCTGTGTCTCCAAGCACTGGTGGTAGCAACACTGCTCCATCAACACCAGTCATGGGAGTCGATGATAAGCCTGTCAGGGAGGAGAAGCCCCACCCCCCTGAGGCCAGCCCTCTAGGGCAGCGTGACCTAGGCAGGAGCTCCTCCAGCCTCTTGGCCTCTCCAAGCCACATCTCAGCCAAGGAACCCACCCCAAGCATTGCCTCAGACATATCATTGCCCATTGCCACCCAGGAACTGAGGCAAAGGCTACGTCAACTTGAAAAGTAACTAATGCTCATATTATTGTTTATCATAGAGTTTTCATCCCCCACACCACAGGGAAGGGGATAGGGTCTTAAGTTATCTGGGAGAAATTTGATTGTGCTGTTTTGCTCATTAGTCTTTGAGTTTCAAAATAAAACTTGCTGCTTAGGACGTTGGATATGTTAGGAGAATAGAAGTGGTTTTACAGGTAGGAGAAGCAAGAGACTTAAGCTGTGTGGCCACCATATACTCAGTTCTCTCCAAGGACAGACTCCTGCATGGATAGTCACTAATGTGCAAAGGTTTGGCATAGGCTTGTCTTCTCTTCATGTGGTGAGAAAAGTACTAAAGGACGCGCAGCATCTGCTGTTTCTCTGAGGCTCCTCTGACCTGTGCTCTTTTGTTTTCATGCTTTCTCACATGAGTCATTTTGGAAAATAGGGAGTCAGCTTCAGGGTGGAGGTGTAGTGCGGTAATAGGACACTTGCCTAGCAGCAGGCTGAGTTTTAGCCATGGGACTGAAGTTTGTCCTGGGGAGAGCTCTGTGTCTCCATTGTTCCTTGAGTGCTCACTGGAAAACTCTCAGTTTTGAATAATTAAGGAATCCCAAACCGTCAAGTGAAATAATTTAAATTTGATATGTATTCAGAAGTTTCAAATCATGTTCAAATTCCTGGCTAATTAATTCCCATTTTGTCTAGATGAATGGACATTACATTCCTGTATAGATGGTATCAATGCGCCAAACCTCTTTTGTGTTGGGGCAGAGCTGGTGACATTCTGTTGTTTCCACAGTGGGACAACACTGGGACAGTCTCCCCTGGGGCAGATCCAGCTGACCATCCGGCACAGCTCCCAGAGGAATAAGCTCATTGTGGTTGTGCACTCCTGCAGGTGAGGCTGACCATTACTGCCACTGGCTGGTTATGCTCTGTCTTATGTGATTTCCCCCTCCCCATATCAATAGGAGTTTAAAATATAAATATCTTTAGCTTATAAAAAGTCTTTTTAAAACATAGGTGAATAGAATTGGTGACATTGACAAACAAGAGTCTGAAAATGTAGAGTGTAGTTCAGAGAGGATAATTAGGAACCTATGTGTCTGGCTCCCGAGATAATGACTGAAGAGGGCCTGCTGCTGTGAGTAAATGAGTATGTTTGGCTCAGGCTAGTCATCCCATAAAAAGAATAGGGGACAATATCGTGGAGAAGGCTGACCTTGGGCAGAAGCTATTGGCTGGAGGTACTAAAGAAGTAACCAGTGTGGCCACTGAAGGTCATATTGACAGAGGCCAGGTTTACCCCACAGGGTCTTTGTTCATGTTTCCTGTGGGTAACACCGGAGAAGTCTGGGAGAATGTGAGACTGAAGGTATGTGAGAAGCATAGAGCAAGGGCAGTGAATGCCCACCCACACTCTGGGCTTAGGTAGTCGAGCCAAAAGTCACTCTGGCAAAACTGCTAAAAGGGACATTTAAAAGTGATGGTATAGAACCACACATAGGGGAAGTCTGATGTGTGTTGCTCCTTGGAGTTGAGATCATATGAAATAAAAGCTTGATAAAGTAATTCAGGTATTATGGAATTCGTTTTTAAAAATTCTAATATTTAGTCTTCTCTGATTTGTATTCTAAGAAACCTCATTGCCTTCTCAGAAGATGGCTCTGATCCATATGTCCGTATGTATTTATTGCCAGACAAGAGGAGATCAGGAAGAAGAAAAACACATGTGTCAAAGAAGACACTAAACCCTGTGTTCGACCAGAGGTACAGTAGATACTTCTTTTAGCTAAGAGGCAACCTGGATGAAATGACAGGCGGTTAGGGCAGTCCTGAGTGACAAGGCCTGTGAACCTAGTGCACTGTTGAGAAACGGTACTCTAGCACAGTCCAGCACATGGTGCTTGTTAAATAAGCCTTTGACCTTCAAGCAGAGGTGTTAAACATAATATATCCGAGTTATAAAGGTGCACAGGGAGATGGATGGTTAGACGTCAAATTTTTGTTTTATTTTGTTTTTTTGCTTTTTGAGACAGGGTTTCTCTGTGTGGCCCTGACTGTCCTGGAACTCACTCTGTAGACCAAGCAGGCCTAGAACTCACAGAGATCCTCCTGCCTCTGCCTCTGTCTCCTGAGTGTTGGGGTTAAAGGCGTACACCACCACCGCCCAGCTAAAGGTCAAATTATTGACGATTCTGAAGCACTTTGATTTGGTGGGTAACATATATTGATACTAAATTTCAAATCAAACAATTTAAATTTACATTTAAAATTTTTATTTTATAGTATAATCACATAAAATACACATTTTTGAGAAAAGCTCTATTTTTCTAAAACAATATAATTTTGCAAATCATAAGTGGTCACCTTAATAGAAGCTGCCTTTGTGTGGTTAGTAGCCAGTCTAATGGACCAAGTTGCTTGTGGGTACTGTAGAGATCCTTGGATTACCGGTCTGTAAAATCTGCCCCACCTCATAGTTCTCTGACAATTTAGCATCTGCTAGTTTTGAGAAAATAAAACAGCTGAATGGCACCAGTATTTGTTGGCTTGGTTCTGTTTCTTCTTTAAACGTACCTCGCCTTCAGTTTTCATGCTGTAACTTCATTTTGAACTAAGGTCATCAGCTAGGTGAGCACCAAAAAGGAAACTCAATTTTACAAGAAAAAGCAGACAGTGGTTGGAATGAACTCAAAAAAAAAAGTCTTTTTAGTTAAAATACAACAAGATCATGGAGAATTGACATAATATATCTGTTTCTGTTGCAGCTTTGATTTCAGTGTTTCACTGCCTGAGGTGCAAAGGAGAACACTGGACGTAGCAGTGAAGAACAGTGGTGGCTTCCTGTCCAAAGATAAAGGGCTTCTTGGCAAAGTAATTTATTAGAAGTTCTTGTATCCTGCACATTATAAAACGAAACATTTCCCTATAGTGCAGTTTAGATTATAGCTTGCATAAGTGGGAAAGAGGGAAGCTCATCCTATGATGAGTGCTTGTTTCTCAAATTATGCTAAGACATTACTACATAGCTGTTTTCATGCATTCATACTATTCCTGTTACTGATATCAGGAACTTAGAGTTGAAAAAAGTTGATTTTTTTTGAAGCTTTAAAAACTACTCAATACTACATTGTTGTCAGGGTTTCTGTCCTGCCCAGTTCCCGTAGTCGTTAAGTCCCAAAGAAATCACACCAGCTCTACATTAGTTATAAACTGATTGGTCCATTAGCTCAGGCTTCTTATTAACTCTTATAACTTACATTAACCCATTATTCTTATCTGTGTTAGCCACATGGCTCAGTACCTTTTTCAGCGGCGTAGTCACATCTTGCTTCTTCTGTGTCTGGACAGGACTGCAGAGGGAGCTTCCCTCTTCCCAGAATTCTCCTGTTTTCATTGACCCACCTCTACTTCCTATCTGGTTATCCTGCCTATACTTTCTGCCTGGCTACTGGCCAATCAGCATTTATTTAAAACATAATTGACAGAATATAGACAATTGTCCCACACCACTACATTGGAAGAAAACATGAAGGAACATATTCTCAAAGGGCCTACCAGTCCACCTCCTTAACTAATCACTGTTCTTCCTCTAGCATGTCATTGACTTTCTCCCTCCAAATCTCCTTTTGTCTTTTCCGTCTCATATTAACTTTGGTATAGGAGTGTGTGTGTGTGTGTGTGTGTGTGTGTGTGTGTGTGTGTATGTGTGTGTTTTATAGTATCCAGAGGTTTAGATAGGGAAAGGGGCTTTGAGTTGTAGAGGTGCCACTTGGTCAGCAGCAGAAGTGTCCAATCTATATCAGCTAGGCTATGATAGATGCCTAAGAGAGACAGTGTAAAAGAGGGAAGCTTGCATGGGCCAGTTGTAAGGCAGAAAACATGATGAGAAGCACAAGACAGAACCAAACTGCCCACCTCACAGTGGCCAGAAAGCAGAGAGAGATGTGAGGAGATCAAAGAGAAGGTATCGATTTCCAAAACACATCCTTGGTGACCTATTTCCTTCAACTGGACCCCCCACACCTACCCACCATTTCCAATTGCCATCATAGTGTGAATCCACCAGGGATTAACCCATTGATTAGGTCAGAGACTTCAGGTTCCAGTCACTTCCACAAGCCAATCAGTTTCTTGGTAACCAAGCTTTTAAAGCAGTGAACCTTTAGAGTCACTTCATATCCAAACTACACACTTCTGTTAACGACATGCTTGACAATATCTCCATAAATTGCCTCTGCCTGTGTTTCCTCATAATTTTAATACTATTAGATACAAGAAGAATCATTGGACATACTCAGCCATGGAAAGGTTGAAAAGATTTTTGAAACTCAGAACCTGAGTTTTGAGGAATGGGAGAGTTCCATGTTGTTAAATTCAGTAGCTAGAGAGGTCGGAAGGAGTGGTAGCTAGTCTCAACAATTTTCACAGTACCTTCTTTTAACCCACAGGTGCTGGTTGCTATGGCATCAGAAGAACTCGCCAAGGGCTGGACCCAGTGGTGAGTGTGCCCCTATCCTAGGTAGCAGGTAGTTCTCAAAGAAACTTAGCCGTGTGTCCTTCCAGCAGCACCTTCCAGAAGCCTGACCCAAACAAACCTATTGTACATTTCTATGCTTTCTCAGGTATGACCTCACAGAAGATGGAACAAGGCCTCAGGTGATAACGTAGCCATGCTGGACGTAAGGCCTATTTCTCAACGTGTCGCACCACCTCAACATGGAACTCAACTTCTTGCAGATGTACCAATGCTATTTTTATAAGTATTGAGTTATACACACCTTAATAATTTTATAAAACTCTTGGCATTGTAAGAAAAATTTGGCCAATATTATTGATAAATTTCCCATTGAGTTCCCTCCAGTATTTCACCGGGTACTGCAGAGTGCAGTATATACAGCAATGTGTTCCTGTGCTGTGTGGAACTCTGTTGGCCACATCTGCTGGAAAGCAGGCACCTGTATTCCTGATTTCTGCCTTGTCTTGCATCCCAGAGGTGCACTACACCATGTAAATAGACTCTGTTTTTTTTTTTTTATACTATCCACATGCTGGTTTGGAAGAAGAAGAAAATGTATCAAGGAAATACATATTTTCTTCTAAAACTTATTAGATTCTGGGACAAATAATCATTTTCATCTTTTCAGCAAAAAGTTCTCAGCTCTGTTGTATATGACTTTTTTAAGGGAAAAATGGAAAGATTATTAAATATTGGATATTTATGTCTAGTATTAATGATAAAAGAAAGTGTTCAAATTATTAACATTATTGTAAATAGGAAGGGAGATATAGAAGTCAATAAATGACTTATTTAAAAAGTTTTATAACTGAGTAATAGACAATACCAAGACTATTGTCAAAGCTCAGGAATCACAGTATATTCATCTGAAATTTATTACATAAGAAAGAAATGTGTGCTGTTTATTTATAATTCTTTGTTATAACTGATTCATGAAATAGTGCAGAGATACACACATGCCAGGTGTAGTACCTCATACCTGTAATACCAGGATATGGGAGGCCAAGGCAGGAAGACCAAGAGTTAAAGCACCAGTCTGGTCTACACAGCATGACCCTATCTTGAAAAAAAGAAATTCATACTTTATATTTTGCCCAAAGCATAGGAACCCATCGCCAATATTAGGAGATAAGATGTTGTCCAGATTGGATGCAAGCCTGGTTTGTTTTCCACGTCTCTAACCCTATAAAAACAGGCCCATTGTTAGTGTAAAACGGTGAAACAGATTGGGTGAGTCCAAGGGGTGTTGTGCTACAGACTGGCACTGCACCTGCTCTTGGTGGGAGAACCTGCTCTATATCCATCATACAGGATGCACACCTCTGAATGGAGCTTTCTGCACTTCCCTCGGTACATTACATGACAGAGGGAGAGATCCTGCCCAGTGCCAGCAACAGAAGCTGTCAGTCTTGCCATTTTCTGGATGTCCTCAGTTTGTGCCATGTCAGATCATAATATAGAGATAGTATTATACAGTTTTTAATTTAGTATCCTTTTTAGATTATGAAAAGCATGTTTTACATATGTAAGAGTCCTCTAGCACCCCTTGTAAGGTGAGGCTATATCACAGTATTAAAAGCTATGCATGTCTGTAAACAAAGTACACACAAATGTAGGAAGACTTTCAGTATGCATTTTAAGCTGCGTGATGAAAAGGGCTTCTCAGCTATGAGATCCTTTGAAACTATGTACACTTATAGCAGGAAAATACAGCTTTGTAATCAAAATTCGAATAATTCCTTTCACATTCTTCCTGGAACTAAACAACTTTTGGGAAGCTTATGTGACCAAACATACCAAAGTGCCTATGATGAATGCCGAGTGTTCCTTTTACACTCTCCTCCTGTCTAGCAGATGAAAGTGTGCCTCAGTTTGTAATGTACCATGGGTGCATTTGTAACAGAGTCTGTGGCTTTTCACAGCACATCCCAGGTAGTCATAGGGCCAGAGTAACCTCGCTCTCTTGTCTGTTGACACCTTCCTTTGAATCTTGTTAATAAATCTTTTTCTATTAGTGTGCAGGATTGGTTTTTGTGGGAGAAAGTTGATGTATATGTCACACACATGAACATATATGCACATAAAACATTAAGATTGGCATTTAGTCACAGAGAAAGACAGGTGATAACTTACTAAACTTGTTGCTTGACCATGCTATTAGATTTTTTAAAGTATCTTTTTAATTAAGTTCACTGAAGGGCTACTGTCATAATCTATAAAGGAGATTTTCTCGATGAAATTTTATCATGTCAATGGTTTTTCACCAACAACCTAAACATCATGGTTTTGTGCCCATATGCTTAATCTGTTCAGTGTGGTTTTATTTAATATAATACTTTTTTTAGCAACTAGGCAAATTGAGTATTATTAGGGATACAATATTCTAATAATAAATATAACACCTCAATATGATGCCCTCTGCTGCAGTCACAAAAGCTGGCACCAAAGAGTTCAGGTACAGCATCATCTGAATCCTCTAGTAGCTGTCTCCACACTCTTTGGAAAGGAGAGAGAGATTCTGGTAATACCAGCCCACTTCCTGACTGCCGTCCTGTGTCCTGCCTATGGGGAACTGCGTTCCCCTCAAGGCACGTTCCAGTGTCCTGAAGATGGAAGACACTTTGGGTTCTCAGAATATTAACTTTTAGATTTTAATGACTTATCTAGGAAAAAAGAACTTTAAGTTTTCTACTCTGAGCCAAACCAACGAGAGGAAATTAGTGATTTGAAGTTCATCTCCACTAACTTATTCGCGTGATGGCTTATCCTGTGCCTTAAGTACCAAGGGATTGTCAAGTTTAGATGAAAACAGAAGCAGCCCTGAAACTCCATTTGCCACCATTTGTATCCTGCGCTCTAGATTTTCTTCACAGAGACAGTCCCTATACACAGGTCAGGTCTTAGGAGATTTTTAAAATTATTTCAAAATCCTCAGGCAAATGCAGAGAGCATGGGTGCTGGCTATGTATTCTCTGGTTGTTGCAATGACTGGTCCCTCCTGGATTACCTACTGTAGAGAAGAAACATAGAGGGTTGGTTTTTGGTTTTGGTTTTTTAATCGCAGAATGTGCTTTTGCTTAATTTTACATAACAGCACACGTATTTATTCAATAAAACTTTTGTTAGCTCACTTGTAATATGTTTTTTTGTTTGCCTCTTGAAATGAAATTTTTAGTTTAGAAACAGATAATTTGGAAAGTCCACATGCTATATATATGCTACATGTATATCTGTAACTGAAGGGCTGGCTTATTTGGGTTTTCTGTCCTGCCCAGTTCCTCCAGCTGTTTAGTCCCAGAGAAAAATCAACCATACAGAGGACTCTATAAGTTATAATGCTTATTGGCCCTTTAGGTCAGGCTTCTTACTGGCTAACTCTCATATCTTGATTAACCCATTGTTCTGATCTATGTTAGCCATGTGGCTCAGTACCTTTTTCAGTGGGGCAGCTCACATCCTGCTGCTTCGGTGGCCTGGGCAGGGGTGCAAGGAATCTACTTCCTCCTCCCCAGAATTTGCCTGCTCTCCTTACATCATTTCCATTTCCTGTCTGGTTTCCCCACCTACCTGCCTGGCCAATCAGCGTTTATTTAAAACATGATTGACAGAATACAGACAATTCTCCCGCACCATATATGTGCTGTTTGTGCATTCTCTCATTGTTCAAGAGGTTTGATATTACTCATTCCCGTCTCAGTTTGACTCTTCTCTGCATACCTCCCAGACTCTGGGTTTTGCAAATAGCTCTTTGAGGGGCAGTGGTTGAATAGTAAAAGCAGACTGATAAGTCCTTAAACAACCTGCAGAGATAGGTGCTGTTTGAACAACAAGGAAATAGTTGTGTATCTAGTGTCTCAGTAGGCCTGAAGAAACATTTTATGGTCTTTCTTAGGCATCTTCTCATCTAACACTATTCATTTCTTTGCCCATATGCTGAAATACCAGCTTTGCTTGGCCTTGTTTGTTTGTTGACAGGGTAGCCAAAACTGGCTTTCAACCAACAGTCCTCTTGCTGTAGCTTCCTAAATGCTGAAATTATAACTATATGCTCCAAATCTAGTTTCTTTGTCCTTCATAATGCCTTGCTTTACATCTCTCCATTTTAAAAAAAAAATGAGAACACCATGCATGCTGGGCAGGCACTCTATCACTGCGTCACACTTGACCCTTTGGGTGTCACTCATCACTGTTGGTATTCATAAAAGACCTCTTTTTCCTGTTTCTCTTACCTAGGCTCTAAGTATTGAAGTACACGTTTCCTGTTCTTTTTCATTTTTTTTTCTTTTTCATTTTTATTTGTATTCTTAATACCACTGACCATCTGTGTCACAAACAGACTTTCCTTCAGCACTGAAGGCCAGTGTGCCATGTTCCCTCTAAAGCATCTATCTTCTAGGAGGTCTAGCAGGGTTCCCTCTTGTTTTTGTCTCTGTCTAGTTACCTGAGCTAGGGATTTGAACAGCATCGTGCCCTGGCTGCCTCCCTTACACACACATATATTGATCTTCATTCAGTCAGTCCTGACTTGAGGACATACTTACTTCTGTTACAGCCTTAAGCCCGTCTTGGTCAACTCCCAGGTTTCAGCTGCCCCCATCTTTGTTTTTTATTAATACCCAGGGGGAGCTTTTAAAAACCATAATGCTGTTTCATTTGTATTTTAATAAATAAAGCTTGCCTAAAGACCAAAAAGTAAAAT
This sequence comes from Myodes glareolus, assembly GCF_982192425.1. Classification (NCBI taxonomy): domain Eukaryota; kingdom Metazoa; phylum Chordata; class Mammalia; order Rodentia; family Cricetidae; genus Myodes; species Myodes glareolus. The sequence goes on along the minus strand of NC_142036.1, from coordinate 5,596,623 downwards.
ATCTACACTGGTCAGCCATCCAGACCAGGCAGTGGTGGCACACACTTTAATTCCAGTAGCCACACTAGTTTGCCATAGAAACCAGGTAGTGGTGCACATTTTTAATCCCAGCACTAGAGAGGACTATAAACCTCGATGAGACAGGAACTTGTGCTCTTTCAGTCTGAGGGTTTCTTAGAAGTAAGGGCTCTCTAGTGACTTGGCTGCTTTGCTTTTTTATTAATCATGCTACAAAAGACAAACTCTTAACTACTATTTCCTTTGCCCTTGCACTTAATACTAAGAGCCTGTAGCTCCCATGCCTGGAGACTTCGCCAGCCACAAATTTCCTCCAGGGTCTGCTTGTACTCGTTTAATTACCATGGTTCTTTCCACCTCCACATACCATGACATTCTTCCCAGGACACTGACCTGAACAGTGTCCACTTCCCTTCACATCAGTTTAAGGTTGATTGCCTCAGTGTCTGTTACCAGCAGTCTAACCATAGCCTCCCCAGCATAGACCCTTGGCACTGTGTTGCTCTTTTTCATCTACTTACGAAGTTTTGCTTGAGCACTACTTACAGTTTTTCTGTCTGGACTATAAACCACGAAGAGCAGAGAGTGTGAGTGTTAATTTTCAATAGCTGTCATTAGCATGCAAATGATAATCCAAATCTGTTGAATAAATGATCTATAAAATTGACCATAGAAGACTCCTGTTTTGATGAGTTTCCACTCAAAGAATTTTAGTTACCTCCAGACGGTTTTATTAAAGGTTGAACATAAATTTATTTTCAGTTAAAAACAGATTACAAAAATGAGAAATTTAGGAAGTCTTAATTTATTTGCTATTATTCTGAAACTCCTGGACATCTCACTGTAAAAAGAAATTGTCTTTAGTGTTTATACTGAGAGGGAAAGGTATCTTCAGAAATGGTTATCTACTTGGAAACTACAAGAGAATAGTCTTAATAAATAAATAAATAAAAACCTTGGATTTAACAGATGTTTAATGAGTTTAACCATGTCTCCATTTCTTACATTCTAATAATAATAACAATTAGAAAATATGAACGTTTTTAAAAGTCATACAACAGACTTAGGACTATAATAGCAGTGAAAACCTACAACCTCCAAAGGGGAAAGAATGGATTTAGAAAATGTCTTATCCCAGAAAACTGCTACTGTGTGACTTGTCTGTATCCTAGGAAATCTGTGTCTGTTGTGTTTGTCAAACAGAATATTGTTGCTGCCTGAGCCTTTATTACCTCTGGAGACAGAAGTTGACAAAACAACACAAGGAGCCAGGAATAATAAAGGAGGTTGTAGAATGTTTGGGGGATGTAGAAAAGTGTGTGTGAGGAGGGCACATGTGTTTCTGGAAATAATCTACAAAAGTCCTAGTCTTGTTTCTGGGTGCCATAAAGAGTGGGGAATATTTGATCCAAGGTACTAAAAAAATCTTGATTCACTTACTAAGTAATCGCATAAGCTAGCCAGACAGAGACTTCAAAGAATATGCCTTTTACATATTATAGTTAATCCAGGAAAGCAGCAACAAAGCCTGAAAAGAGGAAGAAGGAGCTTGTTTACATAATTGTCATACTATATTAAGTTTTTAACCCCAAAATCATGAGGTACACAAAGAAATGAAATGTAGGTCATACGCCAAAGGCAGGGACCAAACTAGTAGAAACTGTCTCTAAGGAAGTCCAGATGGCCTTAAGTTAGCTACTGTCATATGTTGAAACAAACAAGAGAGACTACATATCTAAAGACTAGGGAAACAGGAGAACAAGTAGAAATTCTTGAATTGAATATAAGGAACTCAGGGTTCACTAGAGTTCAGCAGATTTGAGCAGACGGAAGAAGAATCAGCATATGAAGATGGGTTAATAAGGACTATCCAAACCAAGGAACAAAGGTAATACAGAATAAAGAGAAATGAATGGATACATAAAGACCCGTAAGGATGGAGAGGAGCACCTAAAAAAAGTTTTAAGAACCACTGTAAGCTAATGAGATGACTCAGCAGATAAAGGCCCCTCCCACTAAGCCAAATAACCTATGTTCCATACCCAGAATCCATATTGTAGGAGAGAACTGACTCTTCCAAACTGTCCTCTGAACTCCACATGTATGTTGGCAAGTACATGAACACACAAATAAGTAAATTTTATTTTTAAATGTTTTTAAAAGAGCAATATGAGGTTGGTGTGATAGCATGCACCTCTAATTCTAGCACTTGGGGAATAGAGGCAGAAAGATAAGGAGTACAATGCTAAACTCAGGTATGTAATTCCAGGGCAACCTGGGCTACATAGAAACTTGTCCCAAAAGAAGAAAATTTGACAAAACAGAGTATAATGAAGAAAATATATATATTAAATGAAATGAACTGTAAGTGGGATAAACTTTAAGAGAGCCATGCCTAGATACATTTTAATCCAACACATATACAAAACACAACACATACTGTGCATGACGCATAGCTAGTACACACCAGAAACAATACAACACACAGCATATACATAGCACAGCATATATGAAACACTATAACTCAGCATATGCACAGCATACCATAAATATAATACATAGCATATAGACAACACTGGGCACACACAACACAATATAAAAGTATAGTATCCATAGCATACAATACATAACATTGTATGCCTCACATTAGAGAATACAACACAATATACACACAGCATATATAACAGTATATACAGCATACAATGGTACATATACATGCCACAAATGTGTAATATATGACATAACCACATAATATAATTCACACGTGGACAACACAGCATGCAGAACACATGCACATCACCTAACATAAATACACAACACACTTCCTGATTTCTAAACCAATTATGCTAAGTGCAAGAGAGGGTTCTTGCTTTTTTGTGATTTTGCTTTCTTATCCAAGAACAGCAAAGGTGTTTATTTGCTCTGTGTGAATTTGACATAAGTCCTATAACAGGCTGGCCAAAGGCTAGCAGCTGATGGCGACTTTTGTGAAATGTGCTCCACTCTGGGCTTTTTGTTCTCTGTGAGTGACTCCACCTCAGTGTTACAGACACTGCTTCTCTTTTGTTGGGTCCTGGGATCAACTTCAGGTCATCAGGCTTGGTGTCAAGATCTTGCCTTTATAAAGGCATAATTTCTTTTCTCTATTGTTAGATCCAATTTCATTATATTTTGTTGGATTCAGACTGGTGATATCTTGGTGGAAATTTTGCTTCTGTATTCTTTTGAGATACTGTGTAATTGTATGATTACCTTGTTTTAGGATTCTGGCATGTGTCATAGGATAAGTTGGGAAATATATGGTCTGCTTCTGCCCTCTGGAAGAAACTAAAGAATAGGTCTAACTCCTTTGAACATATGGTAAAATGTCATTGACACCTGGCCTATGAATTGTTAGTTCAGTGTACTTATAGACTGACTAAGATTTTTATTTCTTCCTATATAAACTTTTGATGGGTGGTGTCATTAAAGAACTTGATTTACTGTGTCATTGTCATATGGTTATCATTGACAGAACTAAAGGTACTCACAGTATTTCTTGAGGTTTTTTTCAGGGTCATAAGATCAGTAATGATATTTCTTTCCTTTTTCCTTCTGATATTTGTGATGCTTAACCTTTTCCTCAGTCATTCTGGATAAGTATAATTTTTTTCAAGACCAAGATAATTCTGTTGCTTGATTTTTTTGCTTATTTTACCAATCTTTTAGACTTCATCATTTAGTTTCTGGTTAAAGTGTGTTAAAAAATGCAGTGACAACTGTACACGTGTCTGTTCTTCTAGTATGTGTTAATGCTTAGGCTGTATTAGTTTTGTGCCATCGTGACTATAGTGCCTGACTTTTAGTTAGTGTTCAAATGGTATTTTTTCACACATTTAGCATTAGAACCCACGAGATAGATAAAATGGCCCAAGTCTCCCCAAAGTTTATTAAAAGTAAGGTCCTGTTACATAATATAAAATGCTCTTAGATCACTGTGAATCTTAATGATAGACCTTTATTTTAAGCACCAGTTTTAATGTTCATTTTTCACTTAAATAAGTTAAGATGTTGGAGGTCAGGGTGATTTGAATTCTTGATAGCTGGTAGACCCTTTCCTGGATTCCACTTCTCTGGAGCAGGAGACTGCCAGCCCAGCAGCCAGCTTGAACACTCATCAGATGCCATGAAGAAACTGTAGGGCAACCATAACTAATTGCTGCCGAAGTACAACTCCAGCTCTAAAAGACACCATCCAGCCACATCTGTGGATTCTGCTGGACCAACTTTATGGCCATCAAAAGCCTCAGTGAAACTCAGGCCAGAGATGGTGTGGGAAGTCCTTCTGTATATGTGTTACTTTTATTGGTTAATGAATAAAGCTGCTTTCGCCTATGGCAGGGCAGAATTCCAAGCAGATAGAGGAAAAAAGAAGGTGGAGTCAAAGAGACACCATGTAGCCACCAAAGGAGAAAGATGCCCACCCAGGAACCTTACCATTAAACCATGAGACTCATGGTAAAATACAAAATAGTAGGAATGGGTCAATTTAAGATGTAACAGTTAGTTCATAAGAACTAACAAGCAGTGTTGTACTTAATATAGTTTCTGTGTCATTATTTAGGGTCTGGGAGGCCAGGAAACAAACAAGCAGCCTCTGTCTACAGGGGATCACTTCCCCTGGTGGCCCATCAGAAATTCTGTGAGTGATACACAGTTCTCTTTCTTTCTCTCTCTCTTTCTTTCTTTCTTTCTTTCTTTCTTTCTTTCTTTTTTTTGACAGGGTTTCTCTGTAGTTTTGTAGCCTGTCATGGAACTAGCTCTTGTAGACCAGGCTGACCTTGAACTCACAGTGATCTGCCTGCCTCTGCCTCCTGAGTGCTAGGATTAAAGGTTTGCTACACCTTTTTTCCTGGTTTTATAATCAGACTGCTCAGTTCGTTCTCTGAGTCAGCTGGGAGACACCCTCTAATGCCATCTCTCATTGTTTTAACATTAGGCCTATTAACAGACTTCTCTTGAACTGTCTTTTCTTGCCTACGTTTAAGCTTCTTCATCAGTAGTGTGGGCTGAGCTAGTAACAAAGAGATATCTGGAGTGAAAAAGTAGCAGTGGTGGGGGTCAATAGATGTTAGCCACAAAATGCCTGAAGAGTTCCAGAGAGGATGTAGGACAGATAAAGTGGAGCGGAAGCAATAGACACAATAAGGGATAAAGTAGAGAAAGTGAGGGGATGGAGACCCAAAGCTGACAAAAGATAGAAGGATGTGAGGAGCCACAAAAGAAAAGTTGCATGTCCTAGTCTCTGGCTGAGTACCAGAAAACCATCAAGGGCCTCACCCAAGCCCCTCAACTGTGACAGTAGTTCATGTCACATCCCCCAAGACCTATTCTGGGTTGTAACACTACCAAACACCATCTGCTGCATACAGTTGCAGCAAAGTGCTAGGCCTGCTGGTAGTTAAAGCGCAATGAGCCTCCAACCCACGGACCCAAAGTTATAGTTCTAAAGCCTGGAACAATGGACTCTCAGTCATTTAGACTTAGATACATAAGCCTGTGGGGTTTTCAGTCCAATCCACATGCCTTAGTTTATCAAGGACATGGTACTGCCAATACCACAATACTCCTTTGCCTACTCAAAATTTCTATCCAGATGGAACAGGACTCCAACTTACTCTCCACGTCCCTGTTTGACTGGTTCTCTGTCTCATCTTTCTTGTTGTTTGGAAACAAATAAGTGGAAGCACATCTCCATCACTCATGGTAGCCAGCATCCTCTCATACATGTTGACACATGATACATGTAAGGACCAAGTCTTACCTGGACACACTCCTCTGAGGCAGGTAGCTGAAACCTTTTCTTCCCAGAGAAGGCCTCATGTCCCAGGAAGTGTAGCAATTGCTGCCAGGTCACTTAGAGTTGGCAACACCAGGAGCCAGAGCAAACTTAATTTCACTCACTTCCCTGTACATAGAGTGTCATCATTCAACCATAAAGAATGGAAATAGGTCATTCCCAGGAAAGTAGATCGTCCTGTTAAGTATAATAAGCCAGACTTAGACAAAGTAGCATGTTTTCTTTCATATGCAGAAGATATATATACATATATATATATATATTAAAGATATATATAATATATAATAAAGATATATATATTAGTTTTTAAAAGTAAGACATAAAAATAGTGGGTAGAGCTGGAGAGATGGCTCAGAGGTTAAGAACATTGATTGCTCTTCCAGTCCACCCGTCATCTACTCTTCCTAATGGATAATGGGGAGTCAACAAAGTTAGGCACATTGATTTAGGGCAGGACCAAGCTCCTCTCCCCTGCATTAAGGCTGAGCATTGCATCCCACCACAGGGAATAGGTTACAACAAGCTAGCTCATGTACCAGAATTAGATTCTGGTCCCACTTCCAGGTGCCTCAGATAGTTCAAGCTTCACCACTGTCTCCCACATATGGAGGGCCTAGTTGAGTTCCATGGAGACTCCACAGTCTATAGAGTTTATGAGTTTCCATGAGTTTGGTTCAGCTGTCTCTGTAGATTTCTCCATTATGATCTTGATCTCCCTTAGCCATATATTCCCTCCTCCCTCTCTTTGATTGGTTTCCCGGAGCTAGGCTTGTTTCTTGGTTGTGGATCTCTGCATCTGATTCCATCTGGATGAAGGCTCTATGGTGATAATTGGGATATTCACAAATTTGATTATAGGGAAAGGCCAGTTCAGGCACCCTCTCCACCACTGCTAGGAGTCTTGGCTGGGGTCATCCTTGTGGATTCTTGGGGGTTTACCTAGTACCAGGTTTCTTTGACACCTAGAGGAAGCTACACTGCTACCACATCTGCTTGTTGCCAAAGTACAACTCTGGCACCTGAAAGCACAACCAGACTTTTGCCATCATAAACCTTAATACATTGTAGATAATCTTATAGTATTTTCTACCTAGGCCACTTTTCTTGATGGTCCTTGCCCTAGTTTGGTTTTCTATTTCTTTGAAGAAATACCATGACCACAGCAACTCTTCTAAAGGAAAGCACTTCATTGGAGCTGGCTTATAATTCAGAATTTTAGTCCATTATCATCATGGCAGGACATGGTGGCATGCAGGCAGACATGATCCTGGAAAAGGAGCTATGATAAGTCCTACACCTTCATCCACAGGCAATAGGAAGTGAACTCTCCCACATTTGGGAGCATGTATCAGATTGCAAGCCCAGCCCACCCCCACAGTGACACACTTCCTCCAACAAGGCCACACTTCCTAACAGTGCCACTACCTATGTACCCAGCATTCAAACACATGAGTCTATGGGGCCATACCTATTCAAACCATCACAGTCCAGAAATTGGACTGTTAATAGTGTGAACACAGTTCTTCATAAAGTATTTCTGTGATCTTTCATTTGTATAAGGGACTCCTCCATTATTAGTACAAACATAATCCTTTATTTACATGAAGGTCTGCCATAATTGGTACAAAACTTGTTCATACCCTTTCTGATTGTACAACCAGTTTACTTGGTTCACTTTTGATTCAGCTCTATAGCTGAATGTATGATAGCTGGTGTTGCAACATTAAGCCAGTAATAAGGCTTCTGGGGGGTGGTCTTTCCATGCTTGCTTTTCATCTTCACCATTTATGATGGCATTTCATTTGTATTTTAATAAATAAAGTTTGCCTGAAGATCAGAAAAGCAAAACAGCTGCACTGGCCAGCCTTACAGACTAAGCAGCAATGACACACACCTATAATCCCAGTAGCCACACTAGCTTGCCATAGAAACCAGGCAGTAGTGGTGCACCCCTTTAATCCCAGAACTAGAGAGGATTATAAAATAGGAGGAGACGTCTCTCAATCTCTTTTCGAGATTACTGGAGGCAGGATCGCCATTTCAGACTGAGGTCGAGGTAAGAGCCAGTGGGTGGCTGTTTTGCTTTTCTGGCCTTCAGGTTGAACCTCAATATCTGTCTCTGGGTTTTTATTAATTGTGCATCAACCATTAGCAGAGCAGGATGACCTAGTTAACAGCTGCAAGTAGTGGCGCTAGTGTCGCAAGCTCCCAAATAGGCCTTGCGGGTTTCAGTGTGTCCGCTGTAACTGTTGCCTCTGTTTCCCCTTCCTTCACAAAGGTAAAGAGTGGCAGTACTGGCAGGACAACAGTGGTGACAGTGACAGTCACCGCAACTGGCAATAGCAATGAGAGGCAACCAAACTCTGAGAGAACAGCCAGGGCCAAAATGACAAGTAGAGGAAACAGATACAAGGAGGGATGGTGGCAGTAAACAACAGACATTGGATATCAAAGAGCTGAACGCGTGTGACTGTAGGGATAAGGGTCATAGTACTCAAGGCCTATGTGTAAGAGAGCTCTAACACTCTTGTCGTCTCCTGCTGCTGCGCAAGACTTCCAAAAACCCAAGGAATAAAACATCTGCAAAGTTCCCAGGCTGCTCTGGTTAAAGACAAATTAACAAGCTTCTTTTGTGCCTGTTTCCTTCAAGCTGGGCATGATTAATGCTACCTTGAATCAAAGCAGCTGTGTTTATCTGCATGCAATCCCATACGGAGGAAGGGGAAAGGCTCACAAAGTGTCTCCCCAAGGGTACATAAGTAATAACAATTTCTCATAGGAGGAGACCCATTAGTGGCATTGCCAGCCCCACTGATGTAGCTTTGGTGATGCCGCTGCCTACGTCACATATGCTCCTGTAAGTGGCTTCTCACCCAGGCTTCTATCAGTAATCTCACAGAACTCATTGGTTTGTCACAATAGACTTGAACGGGACCATTGATTTGCTCTATTATTCCTCTCTGTATCTAGGGTAAATAGAAATTAGCTACCCAGGAAATGTTATACAAGGCTTGGCACCCAAACAGGGCCTTGGCATAGCCAGAGATGAGCCTCAAAAGATTTGTGTATCTCCTGTAATAAGTATGCATTTGAGGCTGAGCAGTCCAAGGGTTGAATGCTTACAGAAGAAATCCCAGGATGGTCATCATCCTCTATGTGGTATGGAGTTATGAACCTCCTTGCTGAGTGGGGTCTACTGCTTGAGTACAAGATGCTCTTCAAATGACCAATGAACTAGAGAATATTTTGCAACCCTGAAAGCACCACATATGGGACAGAGTTGTAAGGAGGCCACGGTAAGGAACTCTAACAGGCCTGAGCATGGCAAAGATGCTGCTGACGGGTTTTGTTCTTTTCTCCCTTTTCCTCCCTTGCTAAAAACCTTTACATTACATTCCTAAAACTCGCCCCCAAGGTCCATTCTCTGTATGGCCACTGACTCATTCCTGAGGCTCAACACCAAGATCCAACAATCAAAATTCATTATTTGGGTAATATATCCAGTCAGGGCTTACCAACTCACTCTGGCACAGAATCACCTTTTTTTTCCTCAAAAACACACTCCTGCAAAAACAAAACAAAACACCCCTGCTTTCTAAAGCTTGCTGCTGCTTGCCTTCTGCCTTTATAGCCTACCCCGAGCTTGCCCCTCCAGGGTAATAAATCTCCTTTGTGCTGAGAATTTGGTGTCTGGGTCTGTCCTGTACCAACTGGGGGCGGCGGGGAAGGGGGCGATCCCTTAACATTGGTTCCAGAAATCGAATCATAACCAGATCGATCTACAGGAGCCCCCACTCAGTTCTCACTCTTTCCAGACCAGTTGGTTCCCAGTCACTTCATCCAACAGCAGTTAATTGGTGAGTTTTCCCTTACTAGCCATCCTAAACATTCCACAAGACACAGGGTGATGACTGGTGGGAGTCATATATCCTTGCTCTGTCTTCTGGGGGTGGGGAGAATGCACCCCACCACGGCCTTCAGTGTTCAGTGCACCCCACCACGGCCTTCAGTGTTCAGTTCAGCTTGACTGGCAGATTTCCTTTCACTTTTGGTGGCCCCTCTTGGTGACTGAGCTTAGTTGATGACTCCTCCCTCATAGAGGCCTCCTTAACAGTCACTAGAAACCAGAGGATGACCTGGCTAGCCAGACAACAGTGGTGATGGGATTTGCTCCCTGTAGCCCGACTGAAAACTCCAACTCACACACATTACTAAAACATTTTAACACTCACAATAGCCCTTCTATTCCCTAGAAAATCAAGCAAAAGGATAACCTTTACAATTTTATGGGAACGGACCGAAGGAGATATTACCTCCCCTTACCCCTCCCTCCTCTCCTCTTCCAGATGTCCAGTGCCTCAGTCAGTCCCCGTCAGCTTTTCCAAAAGTTTCCCCTCGGCTCTGTGCTTTTCCTTTGCAGTTTCTGTTCTCCGATTGTCCATTCAAACCTCTGCTACTGCTCCAAAGAAACACTGACAGCCCAGTGCTCTGGGCCCGCCCCCTCGGTCGGTCCTGCCACCTTTCTGAAGTCTCCCTGTCCTTAGGCAACCCCCCACCAGCACCCTCCCCCACTCCCCCCCCCCCCCCCCCGCTACCCTAGAGCCTCAGGAGCTCCCCTCCACTGCTGCTGCCAAAGAGCACGCGGCGGTTGCTCCAGCTGTCCTGACTCCTCCGAAAGGCCTCTCCTTCAAGCTGCTTCCAGAACTCACAAACTCGCCAAAGCCCCACCTCCTCCCTCCGCAGTCTCCAGGAGCCTGTCCCCCTCCAGCAGCTCTGCCTCCTCCTGTCTTTCATCGCAAGCCCGTGGTTGACCCCGCCACACTCACCCCTGTGCCATCCCTGCTTCCGCTGTTGTGTTACAGAGGCTGCTCCCTTCCTGAAGCCAAATACCCCACTTTTGATTCAGCCTATTCCTCGCTAGGCCTGCCCAGTCTACAGAGCCCACCCCAACAGGAAGGGACACGGCCCAAACCAGGTGTCTCTGAACCAAGCTGACATTTACCAGCTCCCTTTCCCTGACATTCTCATCTCTCTAGCTTTCTCTCACCTCTCTCCAGGAGCTGCAATATACTTTGTGACCCTTGTCACCCCTCATCTTCCTCTGCCCTCTCCCTCCTTGTCAGCCACGTTCTCAACCCTTTCGTGGCCTGAAAACTGAAACTCTGCCTGCGGACTACACTATCTCTCAGCTCTCACCTGCCTCTTCAGTTTCTGCTCTCAGCCACCCCCTAAAGTTCTCTCTCCCGGCAACTGCCGGCTCAGGGTTCCAGCTTACACAAACGCAGGATCCCCAGATCTCTGCTCTACGCTTCCGGAACTTTCATATTCTCTCTCTCTCCTTGGACTTGGACTACACACATCTGATTTATATATGTTCTTAAATTTAAGTCGCAAATCAGACACACTAGATAGATGGTCCTCAACTCTTGGAAAATCTGCTGAATATGACATTCGAAATATTTAAACTTTCTGTTCTAGAGATATTCATGCCTAGCACATATCTAATAACTCCAAAGAAGACTATTAAGTTTTTTCCTTTGGCCCGATAAGCCTCTCTGCCGATGCAATAATCCAAATTGTACCAAATCAGACTGAATTAGGAAAGGCCCAGGTTTAATGAATGCCAACTCTCCTGGGTGGCTCCCAGGAAAACACGGAGAGGGGAAAATAACCAAATCGACCACCGGAAAGAGAAAAGGGGAGACCGTGTGTTCATTTTCTGGGGGCAGGTTAAATAGCCTGTGGGAGTGGTCTTGACCCTCCCTGGGGAGGGGTCACCGTTTGGTCAGAAGCATCACCCCAGCTCCCTAACATCCCTTTATACAAAAAGTCTAGATTGTTTGTCTGAGGGCTTCACCCCAGTTCCTGGCATAAGACCCCTCCCCAGGGAGGGTCAAGAAAGCCCACCAAATGGTAACCCCTCCCCAGGGAAGGTCGGGACCACTCGCACAGGCTATTTAAACTGCCCCCAGCAAATGAACACATGGTCTCCCCTTTTCTCTTTCCGGTGGTCGATTTGGTGGTCTCTCTCAGCTCGCTCTCTTTTTCCATCTCCATGCTTCCCTGGGGTCACTAGGAGAGCATTCCATTAAACATGGCCATCTTTTAATTCGGCTTAATTCAGCCTGATTGGAATTATTTGCGTCTGCAGAGAGGCTCGTCTAAGAGAAATATCTAATATTTAGAGGTTGCATGTGGCGGGGGGCTGCTTTTCCCATGGTCCCAGGGCCACATGGGAAAAACACCCTTCTCATGCGTGCTCTCTGCCTGGCTAAGATCCGCTTGAGTTCCTCTTTTTGAGTACATGCAGCTGGTGGGGGAACGGGACATTTGTGCTTCTTTATTTTCATCGATTTTGGGGCTTTTCCGTGGGAGTCACAATCGTGCTGGAGGTCTGATTCAAGCCACGAGTCAAGCCTCACTGAGGTGAGACTGAGGTGACAGAGATATCTGCCACTCATTTCTCACGAAGGTGACCTCCCCACCTTTTTGACTCAAGAGCTCTGTCCTGGTAGATGGATTGAGGCAGGCTTGAGTTCCAAGATTTGGCATGGGCTCCTAAATAAGTTCTTGCAATTCAAAGGCAGATCCTCAAACGCACTTGAGCTGCCTTTAACAAAAAATCCTTTTAAATTGGGACTACCTAACACCTAATGAAAAAGCAAGCAAGCTCCCATAAGTCCATGTTTCTAGATGTGTGCTAATCTGGTCCTTAATGGCACCAGTCCTGTGTGCTTCCCTAGATTCTGCCACCTACCTATACTGGGATTTTTAAGTTGGTCAACTGAGACAGGTTCCTAAAAGTGTTTTGTCTGTCTCTTAGAATAATGTGACCACAGTATGTCTGTGTGAATATATGGGTGTGTTTTCACAATATGCTTGCTTTATTTCTCTGTGAAAGTGTATTTGATTTTACAGTATGCTTGTTTTATTTCTCTGTGTGTATGTGTGTGTATTTTAAGATCTGTAAAATTTATATCTCCATGGCTTAGTGGTTAAGAGCATTGCCTGCTCTTCCAAAGGTCCTGAGTTCAATTCCCAGCAACCATATGGTAGCTCACAACCATCTGTAGTGAGATCTGGTGCCCTCTCTGACCTGCAGGCACACATGTTGGCAGATATTGTATGCATAATAAATGAATAAATATTTTTAAAAAAATTATATCTCCAGATTACAACAGCTCTGGAAAAATACAAACATGTGGGTAACCCCCATTTTGCCCCCACCACCATGGTGGGTAAGAGTACACACATGTGCTAATATTCTTTGACTTATTAAAATATTCATTTTAATCTTCTTACATTTACCAGCATTGGTAAGCTGTAATTAATAGGATAAAATACATGTCTAAATTTAGCTTATATGTCTAGTTTAAATATAACAGATAATGGTACTCAATTCTCAAGGGCCTTTACAGTGTTGTGATTCAGTTGCCCTCACTCCCCCTGACTGACAGCAGAACTTCCTTGTGGTCTGTAATTGACAAGGATGTTTGTGTTCTTTCTGGCGGGTGGGTCTCCACAGAAGGAGTAGAGGTATAAAAGATTGCTGGGCAAAATAAAGGTTGCTTTTCTTCCACCTGAAAAGAAGCCTCCGTGTCTCAATCCCGGCGTGTGCGCGCGCACATGCGCGCGCGCGCGCGCACACACACACACACACACACACACACACACACACACACACACCGCCAGTCTTGGCTATCCAGGCTGCGCTGGCGCAGCATACAGATCTGAGACTATGGCATTTAACAAAAGAGATTCTAACGCAGAGACACGCCAGCTCCCACAGCATCCTATAGCTCCTCAAGAAGATACATTGTTACAGAAGACCTTTCTCCTTGAGGCTTGCAATTGGGTTTTGCAAAGCCACCCACACAGCAAAATGTGGCCTTACACCTCTTCAGCTTCCTGGATACCACCTGGGGAATTGATCTTCTCATCCTGCCAAAACAAGTAGACTAAATCTTCCCCACCACAGGAAAGTCTTTGAACCACTTGTACTCAGCAGCTAAAGGCAAGCACTGCTTGTAGGCTGCTGTTCTCAAAGGACAAAGGACAAAGCCTGTGTAGCTTAAAAAAAAAAGCTGTCTCATTTCTGCTCATTTATCCTCCTTAAATATAATGGTATTTGATGACTTAAGGTACTGGTAGCTCATTACTTCATTTGTTAAGTTTCCTGTTAAAATACAGACAGGTGTGCCTCTTTAACAGGCTTCATAGTCCAGGACTAGCAGGTTTCAGTGTATCTTCAGAGGCTTAGCATTACCAATTCCCTTTAACAAAATATCTGCGGGTTCCTGAAAAATTTCTGCTGTGTTATCAAAAATTAGGTCTGGTAAAAAACTAACAGTGTCCAGAGCGTATTTTAACCCCACCCATTTTCAAGCATATTTTACAGGTCACTCCTGTTGTCTGAGCCAAGACCAACTTACAAAGTGCTCTCCAGACAGTGCCAACACCTGCGCCAGCTCCTGGAACTTCACCATTGGTACCAACTCTCCTGGATCAAGGACACCTACCAACTAAAATCTGGTTTTATCTGCTGTTGTGTCCCACTTATAACCCGAGCCTCAGCTGTACAATGAGGGCACTTCTCTCCCATTCTTTCTGGCAGTTAGTGACTCTTCCCATGACTAGCCCCATTCACAGGGCCAATAATAACAATATATTCTTTCTCCTAGCCACCTGCCTTCTCATCTCCCTCAAGAAACAGCTGCTTGAGGTCTCCAGGAGGACAGTAAACTAAACAAAGAAAGGCACAACAACCACAGCTCCCCCTGGATTTTGGAAATGATAAAACTGAGCTAAAACTGCCCACACTTGGCATGCTGCCATGGCTTTGCTCAAACTGTAAACATTTTTGGGCCAATTGCTGTATTCTGCCCAGTCAAAATAAGGTCAGTTTTCCCAAGTTTCTCTAAAAAAACATCTCTCTGACCTGAATCTGACAGCCAAACGCCCACTGCCCCATATGACAGCAAAAGACCTGCCATCACTTCCCAGCCATCCAGACCTCAGGGCTACTATCTAATGAAAAAGTCTCTGAATTTTGATTAATACATAACCATACCTCCTACAATAATTTAGCCTTCTCAGATATCTGGTGATATTGACTGACCTACCTAAGCCCACACCAAACACTGTTAGGAGTATAGAATCTCACTTCTGGGTCACATTGCTTCATCACGTTCCTCTGTTACTTTGTACTCAGCAGCTAACGGCAAGCACTGCTTCTAGGCTGGTATTCTCCAAGGATGTTTTAAGATATAAAATGCAAGTTATAAAGGTGTGAGGATAAGTACAAGTTACCAAATTTCTCTCTCACGCTGTCTTTCATAGCCTTAAAAAAACTTTACATTGGGCAAAAACGTCTGTCACAGGCATTCTGACATAAATATGCTACTGTTTATACAATGTATATGTCTAGAACTTATATTTTCACAAACTCAAAATATTCTTGTGATTTTGAGGAACCCGAATTAAAGGATCCACCTTAAACAGCTCAGATACATCCCTCTCAATTCCAAGGTCACCCCTCTCAATTCCCTGGTCCTAAACATTTTTCCTTTCTAAACTTAACTTTGTTCTCTGTTCTGTCAACACCTTGCCAGGTCCAAGAGAAACTGGATAGTTCCATACCACAAACCATAGACAGGAGTAAAGCAACCAGCTACCCCAGGTTGTGACCAGCACCCAGATTTTTCAGGCCCCTCCCCCCAAGACAATGCTCACAAATAAGCAGGAAACCGTCTTGAGAAACCACTGTCTCAATTCTCTCAATCTGCCATGTTTAACCTCCACCTTTCTTATTATAAGAGAAAGATGGAAATGTTATTATTTTGCTGACCTCTGTCACTTGGGTACCCTGTCCCTTTAAGAGACAAGCTCTGCCCATTCCCAACCTTCCCCCCATTCAACCAAAGCAAGCAGATCCCCCTGCCTTCTCTCCAGCCTGCTCTCTCTCTTCCCATCCCTCTTCTGAAGAAGTAACTACTGTACCTCTCCCTTTTTCCCCCTTCTTCCCCTTCCCCCCCCCTTTTCCTTCCCTTTCTCCTTCATAACTCACTAAATAAACTCTATACCCAAACTCGTTACATGGCAAATCTGCCTCACCCGCCGCAGTCTCCCACCCTCCAAAGGCCTCGGGTGACCTGCCACTGCCCCTTATGAGACCAGCACCCCTCATGGAACTGGTGCTCCTCCACCAAATGTTTATAAACGATAACACTTGTGGGCTCACCACACCCCACTCCTTTTTCCTCATTCCCTCACATCCTATTCCCTTACTAGAAGGAACCATCTTTTCTAAAATTGACATACATCTCTACATCCCTCCTCTTCCTTTCCTCAGCCTCTGTTCATACACACTTACTCTCCAGAATTCAAAAACTCCCCTTATGCTCTGCCCCCTTCCGTAGTAAACCCCCCTGCGTGGGGTACCTTCCCTTCTCCTTCCCTTGCTACTCATCACAAACCCTTCTCTATTACACTGAGAAACCCTTCTGTCTATATCTACAAACCCCCAGCCCCTCCCTACCTTTAACCAGCTTCAGAGGCTCAAACCCATCATTCAATTCCTCTCATCCAAACAGTTTCTACGTCCTACTTCTTTACCCTACAATACTTCCATATTGAGAGTAAATAATAAAGCAACTAAAAACCTTCAGCCTAATCCAAGAGCTTCACACCATTAACACTGCTGCTGTCCCTCCCCATTCTGTGGTCTACTTCCAGGCCCTGTGGATCTGGCCTGCCTCCCCGCTTTTCCCTCTGCCTGCTTCAGTATGTAGATGGCCTCTTCCTTTTTCATCCTCTCCTCACCACTCCCCGATATTCACTTCTAGTGCATTCTTTAAGCTTCTGCTAGTTCTCCCCATGACTCTTCCTCCCATTGACAAACAATTCTTTAAACTTAAAATGTTCTCCTTTTAGCCACGACTCTCTGCCTCCCAGATCAATGCATACTTATTTCCATATTTATGCTTCAAAGAAATAAGGTTATGTCCTTGAGATCTTGAAGCACTTTCTAGGACTGACCTTTCCCTGACACCTCTCCAAAACTCTAGAAAACCATCTACATGATCTAGCTGCAGCTTCTCCGCTCATCCCCACTGGCAATCCAATCTATCCCCCCCACCCCCCCTCTCTCTCTTCCTATAAGATGTTGAGAAAACCGAACACAAACCTACAATGTATGTCAATGAACTAACTCTGCCTCTACTACACAACCCCTACCTTTCCTACTCACTAAGTTATAGTCTAAGAAAATAGTTTAAGGTATGCAAATACAAGTTATGAAGGTCTGAGGATATGGAAGCCTAAGTAAGCTGTGAAAGTCTGTAAATGCAAATTTTAAAAGTCTTAAGTTCTGAAGATATGAAAGCTTAAGTAGTGACGGTTTGAGAAAGTGATCTGCTGGTCTAAGAAAATAACTGGAGGTATATGAAACGTTATTTCAGACTTCTTTCCCACTACCTATATTATTGTTTGGATTCCTAAACTTTTGCTATAACTCAAAGACATAAATCTACTGCCCTTTCTATAATATGGATTTAAGTATGGATTAAAGCAACTTAAATTCACCTGTCAGAAGTCAAATGGACTCTAGAGAGGAACTCCTGTCAACCAACACCTGTCTACTCCTGAGCATGGGATCTTTCTTTCTTTATTTTATTTTATTACTTAAAAATACCAATCTAAATTCCCACTCCCTTCCCTCCTCCCATTCCCCTCCCACTTCCTCCACACACCCTCCCACCCTCCTCCAATCCTAAGAGAAGGCAATGCACCCTGCCCTGTGGAAAGTCCAAGTCCCTCCCTATTACATCTAGGTTGAGCAAGGTGTACATTCAAAGAGACTAGGATCCCAAGAAGCCAGGATATGCAGTAGAGACAAATCCCAGTGTCACTATCAGTGGCCCCTCAGTCTGCCCCAGCTGTCAATACCCTTCAGAGGGAATTGTTTGTTCCCATGCTCGTTCACTCCCAGTCCAGTTGGAGTTGGTGAGCTACTATTAGCTCAGGCAAACTGTCCCATTGGATGAACCCCTCATGGTCTTGACCTCTTTACTCATACTTTCACTCCTTCCACTCTTCAACTGGATCTTGGGATCCAGCCCAGTGCTCTGATGTGGGTCATTGCCTCTTGTTGCACGAGGAGGAGGGCCTTTGTTTGTCCCAGCTGCCCAGCTAGCTTACACCCGAAATAACCACACAGGCCCATTATCTCTAGCCTCTTATTGGCTAACTCTTACATATTTGTTTAACCCATTTCTATTAATCTGTATATCACCACGAGGTCGTGGCTTACTGGGAAAGATTCAGCATGTCTGATTCTGGCGTCTCCATGGCAATTCTCTCACTCTGCTTTCTTTCTCCCAGAATTCATTTCTGTCTTCTCCACCTACCTAAGTTCTGCCCTAGCAATTAGGCCAAGGTAGTTTCTTTATTCATTATCCAATGAAAACAACACACAAATAGAAGGAACTCCTACACCATTCCCCCTTTTCTGTTTAAACAAAAAGAAGGCTTTAACTTTAACATAGTAAAATTACATATGACAAAACAATTATCAAGCAAGAAATATAGTTACAATATTTATATCTATTTTAGCTTTTATGATAACAAAGGAAATGATAACTATAACTATCTATTCTTCAACTGCATCAAAGGCTTCAGAAGGATATAATATTACCTAAGTGAACTGGAAGTGCATTATAAACAGCTTCCAAAACCCTAGAATTGACAGAGACATCTCGCTGCCTGGACAGTCACCCAAAGTTCTTCTGTGCCATTAGGGCATCCATCTTCAGCCTACAGACCCATAGTATCCAGCAGACTTTCCCATGACGCAGGAAATTTCAAAGACAGTTCAGTCACTTTCTTCTGTGACCTGCAGAATGTCTTGCAGACTCTTTCATGAAGCAGGAACCTCGAAGGACCATCTCACCTTTAGGCAAGTTCAGCAGTCATCTCTCAGTGGGTACTGCATGTTCAGTGAAGCAGTCGAGGCAAGATCAGTTTTTGGCCCAAATGTCTAACAAACTCCATAAGGAGCCTCTTCCATGCCCATCTTCCTCTTAAAGTAGCTGGTGCTGACAGGAGCAGACATGTCTCATTGTCATGAAAAGTCCTAAGTTATTAAAACATTTTAAATGCCATATTCTGTAGTCTTTGAAAGATATGAAGAACGCCTATCCATCTGAAATGCACATCTAGAAAATCTAACTAACATGACTACAAACTTGACTATTATGGAGATTATCTATTAACCAATATTTTGTAATTATATATTACATTTTTAAATGAGCTACACAATCACAGTACCTTATAAGATCAGAAATACATATAAATATAACAAAATTGACCTTAAATTTGTATTAATAAAGCAAGATCCATACCAATGCAAATTATTCATATCTATATTATATCCCCATTTAAACATAAACAAACATTTATAAACAATATTTGGTAATATGGGCGTAGTTATTTCTCTTCAAACTACTTCCTGCTGTATAGGACCACTGTTAATCAGGTCTTTCATGATGTATCCTATGTGCTAGGTTCATCTCAGTCACCAGTTGGGCAAAGTAACTTTTGAGGGTGTTCACGGCGACTGTTCAGGAGGCCTTGGTCCATGAAGTCATATTCGCCTGGAGGCAATCCACAGGTTCTAATCTTCTGTGAAAACAAAACCCTATCCAAACTAATCAAAAGGTGGAGAGAACACTCAAACTAACAAAATAAGAAATGAAAAGGGGATATAACAACAGACACTGAGGAAATCCAGAGAATCATTAGGTCTTACTACAAAAGCCTGTGCTCCACAAAATTGGAAAATGTAAAAGAAATGGACAATATTTTAGATAGATATCACCTACCAAAATTAAATCAAAGCCAGGTGAGCAATTTAAATAGACCTATAAGCCATGAGGAAATAGAAGCTGTCATCACAAACCTCCCAACCAAAAAAAGCCCAGGACAAGATGGTTTTAGTGCAGAATTCTGCCAGAACTTCTAAGAAGAGCTAATACCTATACTCCTCAATGTTCCACATAGTAGAAACAGAAGGATCATTGCCTAACGCTTTTTATGAAGCTACAGTTATCCTGATAACCAAAACCATACAAAGACTCAACCAAGAAAGAGAATTACAGACCAATCTCACTCATGAACATCGATGCAATAGTTATCAATAAAATACTGGCAAACTGAATCCAAGAACACATAAAAAATTCATCCATTATGATCAAATAGGCTTCATCCCAGAGATGCAGGGCTGGTTCAACATATGAAAATTTATCAGTGTAATACATATGATCATTTCATTAGATGCTGAAAAAGCATTTGACAAAATTCAACACCCCTTTATAATAAAAGTCTTGGAAAGGTTATGGATACAAGGATCATATCTAAATATAATAAAAACAATACACAGTAAGCTGACAGCTAACATCAAATTAAATGGAGAGAAACTCAAAGCCTTTCCACTAAAATCAGGAACAAGACAAGGCTGTCCACTCTCTCCATATCTTTTCAATATAGTGCTTGAAGTTCTAGCAATAGCAATGAGACAACATAAGGGGATCAAGGGGATTCTAATTGGAAAGGAAGAAGTCAAACTTTTGTTATTTGCAGATGATATGATAGTGTACATAAGTGACCCCAAAAACTCTACCAGAGAACTCCTACAGCTGATAAATACCTTCAGTAATGTGGCAAGATACAAGATGAACTAAAAAAAATTAGCAGCCCTCCTATACACAAAGGATAAAGAAGCAGAGAGGAAAATCCGAGAAGCATCACCTTTCACAATAGCCACAAATAGCATAAAGTATTGTGGGGTAACACTAACCAAGGAAGTGAAAGACCTATTTGACAAGAACTTTAAATCTTTGAAAAAATAAATTGAAGAAGATACCAGAAAATGGAAAGCCCTCCCATGCTCTTGGATAGGAAAGATCAACATAGTAAAAATGGCAATCCTACTAAAGGCAATCTATAGATTCAATGCAGTCCCCATCAAAATCCCAACACAACTCTTCACAGACCTAGAGAGAACAATTATCAACTTTATATGGAAAAACAAAAAACCTAGAATAGCCAAAACAATTTTATACAATAAAGGAACTTCTAGAGACATTACCATCCCTGACATCAAGATCTATTACAGAGCTATAGTATTGAAAACAGCTTGGTATTGGCATAAAAACAGAGACGTTGGCCAATGGAATCAAATTGAAGACCCAGATATTAATCCATACACCTATGAACACCTGATTTTTGACAAAGAAGCTAAAATTATACAATGGAAAAAAGAAAGCATCTTCAACAAATGGTGGTGGCATAACTGGATGTCAACGTGTAGAAGAATGAAAATAGATCCATATCTATCACCATGCACAAAACTCAAATCCAAATGGATTAAAGACCTCAATATATATCTGACCACACTGAACCTGATAGAGTAGAAAGTGGGAAGTAACCTTCAATGCATGGGCACAGGAGACCACTTCCTAGGTATAACCTCAGTAGCATGGACAGTAAGAGCAACAATGAATAAATAAGACCTCCTGAAACTGAGAAGCTTCTGTAAAGTAATGGACACTGTCAATAAGACAAAAAGGCAGCCTACTGAATGGGGGAAGATCTTCACCAACCCACATCAGACAATCGACTGATCTCCAAAATATATAAAGAACTCAAGAACTTAGACATTAAAATTCTAAATAACCCAATTAAAAAATGGGGAACTGAACTAAAGAGAGAATTCTCAACAGAAGTTCAAATGATCAAAAGATACTTAAGGATTTGTTCAACTTCCTTAGCTATCAGGGAAATGCAAATCAACACAACTTTGAGATACCATCTTACAGCTGTCATATTGACTAAGATCAAAAACATTAATGATAGCTTATGCTGGAGAGGATGTGGAGTAAGGGGAACACTCATCCATTGCTGGTGGGAATGCAAACTTGTGCAACCACTTTGGAAATTAGTGTGGTGCGCCCCCTGACCAGCAGGGGAAGAAAGACCACCGACACGAGGATTCTTCTCTGATCACGCTTTTAATGAAGCCTGCTTGGTTGAGGGAGAGCTGGAAGTGAGGGGCCCCGAGCTGGGAGGAGTGGCGGCTTATATGCAGGCTGAAAAGATGTTCCCCCCTAACAGGACACTAGTCAGGCTAGGATTGGTGCAAAGCTGTTGCTAAGCAAACTAAGGCAAGACTCACGCCAAAAATAGAATTGCTTATCTTGTTTACCACGCTTCTCAGCGCCATCTTGTAATGGCGGATCTCAAACACGTGTGGATCCCCACAAATTAGTGTGGTGGTTTCTCAGGAAATTGGGAGTCAACCTACCTCAGAATCCAGAGATACCAATCTTGGGACTATACCCAAAAGATGCTCAACCATACTACAAAATCATTTGTTCAACTATGTTCATAGCAGCATAGAACCTGGAAACAACCTAGATGTCCCTCAATGGAAGAATGGATAAAGAAAGTGTGGCATATCTACAAATTAGAGTACTACTCAGTGCTTAAAAAAATCTTAAAATGCATGTAAATGGATGGAAGTAGACTATCCTGAGTGAAATAACCCAGACCCAAAAATGTGAATATGGTATGTACTCACCCATTAGTAGATTCTAGCCATAAACAAAGGACATTGAGCCTATAGTTCATGATCCTAGAGAAGCTAAGTAATAAGGTGAACCCAAAGGAAAATATATAGATCCACTTGGAAATTGGAATCAGACAAGATCATCTGACAATATTTGGGATGATGGGGGCAGGGGTATAAGGAAGGCGAGAAGGGGAAGAGGAAGCAGAAGGGGAGAGTTGGGAGAGCTTGAGGGAATGGGATAGTTGAGATGGAGGAAGAACAGATATGAGAGCAAGTAAAGGGATATCTTGGTTGAGGGAGTTATTTGGGGGTTAGCAAGAAACCTGCCTCTAAAATAATTCCCAGGAATCTACCAGGAATACCCCATCTAAGACCCTAAGCAATAGAAAGGGTACCTGAACTGGCCTTGTTGTGTAGTCAGACTGATGATTATCTTAAATATCGCCATAAAACCTTAGTCTAGTGATGGATGGAGACAGAAACTGAGACCCAGTTCGGAGCACTGGACTGAGCTCACAAGGTCCAGTTGAAGAGTGGAAGGAGGGAGAATATGAGCAAGGAAGTCGAGACCATGAGGGGTTGACAATGTGCCTGAGCTAATGGGAGCTCACCAACTCCAGCTGGACTGGTAATGAATGAGCATCAGATTAAACTAGTCCCTCTGAATGTGGTTGACAGTTGGGGAAGACTGAGGGGCCAATGACAATGGCACTGGGATTTGTCTCTACCGCATGTACTGGCTTTTTAGAATCCTAGTCTCTTTGGATGTATACCTTGCTCAACCTAGATGTAGTGGGGAGAACCTTGACTTCCACAGGGCATGGTGCCTTGCCCTCTCTTATGATTGGAGGGGGTAAGTGGATGGTGTGTGGAGAGAGTGGAAGGGAAGTGGGAGGAGTGGAGGAAGTGGGGATTTGGATTGGTATTTTTAAGTAATAAAATAAAATAATGATAATAAATATGATAAATATATCAATATCTAAAAATGTTTTAAGCAGAGGTAGAAGCATGCATGCATACAACCTTCAATCTAATTTGACTTAGTATCAATATATAAAAATCTATACCAATGTAATTGCCTATAAATAATAACTCACAAGTATTTACTCTATTACTATTATTATTATTGTGAGTAAATTCATACTAATCTATTATCCCCATCCATTTCCCCCCCCTTTTTTTAAAGAGATCATTGAGCCTATAAAATTTCTCCCAACCCCAAACCCTATACCAATTATAATAAACCCCTAAATGATGTCCCTAATCCTGAGGACAAACTTTGTTGGGAGAGGGGAACATCATCCTCTTAGAATTACTTCCCGCTATCATGGGGGCGATATTCTTTCTAAGGGATCCTGTGAAAGTAAAATGGTGGTTAATTTCCAAGATTGATGTCTGGTATAATTGCAAATAGTCTCTGAGTATTTGGTGGAGGACTGGCCAGAACATTGTAAAAAAAAAAAAAAAAGTGCACCATATTAGTTAACCAAGTTGGAACCATCTTGAGCAGCTGATACCCAAAACAGATATTGTAATAGCACTATCAGCATCATGATGTCATATAAATCAGGTGGAGCTGTTGTTGTGGGGCCCCATCTTCTTTCTAGAAACTTTGAAGATTACTTCAGGAAAATTCATTATTCATTGTGGAAAACTTAAACATTATTTATATAGATATATACAGACATATATATTCAATGAAAGTTACAATAGAGACAAAAATAGATATGAAGAAAAGTAGAATTTTTTCTAAATTCTCTTTTCTTTCTGTCCCATATCATGGCTCCTGACATGAGACAGAAACCAAATTTTTATTTTAACAACATGCTTGGATTTAGAGAGGGACAGAGCCAGTGTCAAACTCCAAAGCCAGCTCTATATGTAAATATATACATATGTTTTACCATCTGTACTTATTGATTTTTTTTTATGATCCTTATTGGATAGTTATTTTACCTTCGGTCAGTATCCAAACATCCAGGGTCTCTTGAACTTTTAAAGATGAGTATTTTCCTGTAAAGACAAGAACAGAACCCTGGCCCAACCCTTATGAGTTGTTTTTTTTCCATTTGTATGGTTGTCACCATTGTAGATGAGCTGTCATTTATCTTTTCCAAGAGGTTTCTCCTTTTCAAACCGAATCTTTATTAATTTTGATGGTATCCAATAGTTTTTCTTCTCCTGTGCAAACAAGAGCAAATCCTCTTCCCCAATGCAGTACATCATCTGGCTTCCATTGTGAGGTCAGCACATCCTTGAAATAAACCAATTGATTTAATTCAGAAGACTTCCTATTATTCAATGTCTCTCTGCTACTATTGTCCCTTTCTCATTAGAATAAAGAAAATTGAAGGCTAACAAAGCATTATGTAATATATTTCTTGGGGACATTTTCCACCCCTTTCTGTTGTTTAACATATCTTTTAAAGTTCAATTTGATCTTTCTATAACTGCCTAACCTGTGATTGTGTGGAATACCTATAATATGCTTAATATTATAATAAGCAAAAAAACTGTTTAATTTTCCTAGAGACATATGCTGGACCATTATCTGTCTTTATTTGTGCAGGTATACCCATGATGGCCATAATGTCTAAATGTGTGATTACCAAATCAGCATTTTCTGAGCTCAAAGCAGTTGCCCACTGAAAACCTGAAGAAGTGTCAATGCTGTGATGTACATATTTTAATTTTCCAAATTCTGCAAAATGGAACACATCATCTGCCAGACTTCATTCCTTTGAGTGTCCTTTGTGTTAGTCCCTGCAGGTAGCAATGTTTGGTTATAGAAAGAGCAAGTAGGACATCTCTTTATAATCTCCTTAGCTTTTTCCATGTAATAGAAAACTCTTTCTTTAAACATTTGCTATTGACATGATTTTTTTATGAAATTCTGAGGCCTGCAACATGCTTCCAGTCAATAATTGATCACTTTCTGTATTACCTTTTGCTAAAGGACCTGGCAGACCCATATAGGATCTGATGTGTGTTATGTATATAGGACAAAGCCTATTTCTGATTATGTCTTGCACCTGGGTAAATAATGAAGTCAATTCTGCATCATCTAGTATAAATTCAGTGGTTTCAATATGCAAGATAATTCTTTCTGCATATTGTGAATCAGTACCTATCTTAAGAGGTTCTTTAAAATCCCTTAGCACCACGAGAATAGCATATAATTCATCGTTCTGGACAGAATTATAAGGGGTTTGTTCCACCTTGCTTCATTCTTCTGATTTGTATCCTACCTTTCCTGATTTGTTTGTATCAGTATAAAAGGTAAGTGCTCCAATTATTGAAGCATCACATACAATTGAGGGAAGAATCCCAGAAGTTTACTTTATAAGGTTAAGTTTATCACTTTTGGGATAATTGCTATTAATTTCTCCCAAAAAAATTTAGTAGAAGCTCTTTGCCATGGTTCATTGTCTTCCCATAACATTTTATTTCATCAGTAGTGAAAGGCACTATAATCTCTGCTGGGTCTATACCTGCTAATTGACTAAGTCTCAATTTATCTTTTATAGTTAATTCAGAAACTTTTTCCACATAAGTTTTTAATTTTTTATGTAGTTTATGTGGGAAAAAGATCCATTCTAAGATAATATTGTCCCTCTGCATTAAAATTCCTGTTGGAGAAATTCTCGAAGGCAATATGACTGGAATACAATTAAGATTTGAATTCACCCTATCCACATGTGCCTCCTATAATTTCTCCTCAACAATTATCAATTCCTTTTCTGCTTCAGCTGTTAATTCTTTGGGACTACTCAAGACTTTATCACCATCTAAGGTTTTGTTTAAATGAATTGTTAGATCAGGTGTTATCCCAACAGTCAGTTGTAGACTAGAAATGTCTCCTAACAATCTTTGAAAGTCATTAAGAGTCCACAATTGGTCTCTCCTAATTTGTGCCTTTTGGTTTCTAATATTCTGCAAACCTATTTTATAACCTAGGTAACTGACCGAATCTTCTCTCTGTATTTTTTCGGGAGCAATTTGTAATCCTCATTTTGGCAAAACTTTCTTTACTTCTTCAAACCTTCTTTCTAAAGTATCCATGTTTAAATCAGATAGCAAAATGTCTTCCATGTAATGGTAAATTATAGACTTAGAAAACTGCTTACATATTTCCAATGCTGACTTACAATGTATTGGCACAATGTGGGGCTATTGAGCATTCCTTGTGGGAGGATAGTCCATTGATAGTAGGATGAGAATTATTATAAGCAAACACTGTGAAGGCAAATTTTTCTCTATCTTTTTCTTGTAAAGGTATAGTGAAGAAACAATCTTAAAAATCAATAACTATAAGAGGCCATCCTCTTGGTAATAGAGAAGGCAGAGTGATTCCAGATTGTTGAGGGTCCATAGGCTGAATAACCTTACTGACAGCTTTTAGATCTGTCACCATTCTCCATTTACCAGATTTATTTTTTACAACAAAAACAGGGGAATTTTCCAGGCTTGTGACTGCTGCCGATTGTGTGGCCCTCGTTTCCCGGGGGATGGGAGTGCAGAGGCAATGGCACAGTCTCTGGGAGATTCCAATACAGAAACCTTTATTGTAAACAGGTTGGGTTTTTTTTTTAAGTGGGGTTAGGAAAATTATGCTGCTGCAGGAAGGTTTCTGGTTGGTCCTTTTGAAACTGGTGGTCTCTGCTGGTGTGTTGTGATTGGCTAGGAGCGTGCATCATTAGTTATCGTACTTTTGCTCTGCGGACAGGTTGTCTTGGCCAATTTTGCTTACTCATTGTGAGTTTGCCCGCGCTTGCTTGTGCTTGTGCTACTGCCCTGCATCAGTTCAGCATGTCAATAAGGGATTTGAAAATGGAAACTGAAAATCAGAAAATACACCGCCTCTGAACTGCTTGAATTAGAGAAAGGCTGTTAAATAAAAAATGAAAGAGCTTTTCATAGTCTGACTTGTGAGGTTGTGGTATGTGTGATATTTCATGCTCACAAGGGTTCAGTTTTGGAGATCCTGCTGACCCTTTGAAAAACATTTCATATATGGGTGTAGGAGTTCCTTCTGCTTGTATGTTGTTTTCATTGGTTAATGAATAAAGAAACTGCCTTGGCCTAGTTGATAGGGTAGAACTTAGGTAGGCAGAGAAAACAGAACTGAATGCTGGGAGGAAGAAGGGCAGAGGGAGAGAAGCCATGGGTCGCTGGCCTGAGATGGATGCTGGTTAGAATCTCCGGTAAGCCACAGTTATGTGGTGATACACAGATTAATGGAGATGGGTTAAACTAATATGTAAGAGTTAGCCAATAAGAAGTTAGAGCTAATGGTCAAGCAGGGTTTTAATGACTACAGTTTCTGTGTGGTTATTTCAGGTGTAAGCTAGCCGGGTAGCTGGTACAAATAAGTGGGCCCTCTCCTTCAGCACATACAGGCTCAGTCTGAGTGCTGTGGATGTAGAGAAATTCAGTAACATAAACATTTGTTCCTCCTAGAGATAAAAATTCTGATATTTGAAGTACTATGAGATAAATCAGCCTCCAATGAACTGACTCATTCTGGACACTTGGTTTTATTGTTTGTGGTCCTCATGAATATCAGATACCAGAAGACAATAGAGGAAAGACAACATCATGGTGGAAGCTGGGCATTAGGGAGATTGTGTTTGATATTCACTGGACTGGATAGGTCTGTCTCACAAAAGAGTAAAGGGAGAAGTTAACTCAGGAGGAACCCAAGACTGGTGGCTTTGTGGCTTGGTTGGATTCTGTGGTATAATCCTTGTGAGCTAGGAGGGGCTCAGAATGATTTAGACTATCATGTAAATAAGGTTTTTAAGTTGTTGAAGCACTTAGGAAGGAACAAAAAATTGAAAAGTGAGCCAGTGATAGTCATTTTTTTTTTTAAAGACAGAGTCTCAAGTATCCAAGCCACAGAGAACTAACTTTGTGACAGAGGCTGACTTTCAGCTTCTAGCTCCCCCTGCCGTGATTCAAGGCGTGCCCCATCACTTCCAACTTATTTGATGCTATGGAGTGGCGCCAGGTTTTCAATGATTCTAGGCAAATGTTCTACCAACTGAGCGGCATCTCTAGCACCCTGGTCTCTTTTAAGCAAAAAATTTTTGTGTCAAGCCAGAGTTCCCATGGGAGACAATGATAAAGATCCAAATTCAGTATTTGTGTGTCTCAGGAAGGCTTTAAATCTGGACCAACAGTTCTCTGAAGGCATAAACGACAGAGCAGTGCAGGTGAAAAAAGATGAAGTTGTCCTAATGGTAGGAAAGCATTTTCCCCACACAAATACACCACGTGCATTTCTGTCAAGGAAATATAGTGGTGCTGAAGATTATCATCTAGTACCTCTCAGAAGCCGGTGACTATAGCACCGTGAAGGCTGTCAGACTTGGAGTGGGGGGGGCAGGCTCACCTCTCCTCAACACTTTGTCCCTTGCAGTACCTTTCTAGAGAGGTCAGGGATATAAGGGGATTACAGCCTGGAAGAGGAACAAACAGAACTTAATCTTGAGGTCACATTTGAACCTCACCACTTAGCTCTTTCGCCTCTCCCTGTTCCACTCAGCTGAGAAGTGGGTGGCTACATCCAGGGGACTCAGTCTTCCTCACTTCTGTTTCCTTCTCACAGGCTTCCCACAATTCAGCACGTCCATCCTGAGAGGTTCACAAAACATGGGTCAGCTCTCAGGTCAGCAAGGGAACTGCAGAGCGTGTTGAGTCCAGTTAAAGGGCCTGCCTGAAGCTTTCAGTTCTGCTTTTCCTTAATTCTTGTACTCTGAAGATCTGTTATCTGTATCAAATTTACTCTCACAAGTAGTATAGCGTGAAACCACCAAAGGGAAAGAAAGGTTTCTGTGATCACTTCCTAATTAGTCACAAGTTGTGAGCCTTTCTCAGAATCAATGACTCATCACTGGAAGGGTCTTGCTCATGGCTGGGTTCTCTTAAAGGGCAAGAACTCTTCATAGCCACGCGACACTGGTGGAAGGTTTTGTCCAGAATAGCTTTAAAAACTCACTTTGAATAGGCCTCTATTGGTTCCTCGCTAATAAGAGTTTATTGTTTTAGCACATTTCCTAAGTACAATTACAATGAAATTGTAAATTTTATATACTTTTCTTTCTTTCTTAAAAAAAAACCCTAATATTTAAGATAAGTTCTTTGTATGCGTCCAAGGCTGGCTTGGAGCTAGCTAGCATCCTGCCTTAGCTTCCTCACTGTTGGGATTACAGGTTTATGCTACTACACATGCTTCCAAATTTTGTATGACAGAAAGTATTTCTGGGTGTATTTTTCAAGAAACTGATATAATAGCATTGGTGTTCTTTGGAGAGGGCTGCTGTGAGTCCTGAGTCAGATTGTTGAGCTGTTGTGTGCTTCACACCATTTGAATCTGAGTCAGGTAATGGTCTAACCTATGCAACTCCAAAAGAAATAAATTCCTAGGCTGTGCACTTCACAGTTGGTCCACTATTAAAGATATTGTCATGGTCAAAGGCATTATTTTAGTCAATTTTAACTATTCTAGTCTGTTTCATAGTTATTTGCGATGAGGTCCAATTTTAACTTTGCCCTTTCTCCTTAGCCATACTGTAATGTTTTAAGAACAGAGGTGACTTCAGACAATCTTATGGATGACTGTCTACAACCTGGAGTGTGTTAGGCCTTGAGTTGTGTCTGTACGGGAGAGAATGACCCAGCGTCTGTCTTCTAGAATCTAGTGGCAGACGGGAGAGGGCAAAAATCTCACAGGTTCCAACTTTTTAGGTAAAATACCCCTTCGTCCTCCTCGGTCGTTTGTTTCCTTCTCTCTCTGTCCTAGTTCTCCTCTCCTTCCTTCCTCTGCCCCTGTTCTCTTCTTCCTCTCTGTCCCCAGTCTACTCCGCGATCTTTCACCGGGAAGCGAACAAGAAACACTGAAATAACGTCAGCACTCCAACGTATGTGGGGGTGGAGGTAGAAAGGGGGGGGAAAAAAAAAAAAAAAAAACAATCGTCTCGCGCGTGCGCGTTCTAGGGAGCGCGAAAGAGACTCCGGGTGCGGCTCAAGTCTTGCCCAGGAGGCGGTGCTTGGTCAGCGGGGGCGGAGCCTGGTCGCCGCGATGACGCGCGCGGGCGTGGCCCGGATAGCGTCCGTTCTCGTGAGAGCGGCAACTGGTGACGGGGCGGGGGGCGGGCGCGTCAGGATGGCGCGCGGGTGTGTTTGAATCTGGTCCGAGCGCGGGAAACGATGGGTCCCTGGTGAGGTGAGCACTGCGCGGTGAGTTGGCTGGGTTGTCTGGCGGCAGACGGCCGCGGCTGGGCGACGCGACCAGTCCGGGTCTCTTGTTCTCGGCCGCCATCGGTCTCGGACGCTTGTGGCGTGGGAGAGGTGCTGCGGGAGGGCAGAGCAGGACCCGGGCAGACTACGAAGGACCCTAGACCAGGACAGGGGCTCACCGGGGAGGAGCTCAGCCTTGAACCCGGGCTGACTAGGACCTGGGTGCGGACGAGGGAGGACCCCGGAAGAAGATCTGGGTATGACTAGAGAGATCGCTCAGAAAAATACTCGAGCTGACTAGAGAGAACTCCAGAACTAGACCTGGGCTCACCAGGGAGGATCTCAGTCAGACCAGGACCTGATGCTCACAGCGGACGACTGGACTTGTACTTGGTATGACATAGGGAGCACCCCAAACCTACACCTAGGGCTGATCTAGGGAGGTTCTTGTCTCTGAACTAATAAGAAACAAAAAATGGCGTAGCATTTTGTAAGTCTAGCAGCTGTAGACATTATTTGGCAGACTAAATTGCCAAAGGCATACACTTGCGTAAACAAGAACAGTAACCAGAATTAGGAAACTGGCCATCAGCCTTTCTCCATTTTATTCATCAGAAAAAGAGTTATGGTTCACAGTTTAGTCATTTGAATCGTGGAACGAAGTGACTGCATTTAAGATTTACTGTTGTGAGGAGTTGTCAAATTGAGGCTATTTTCTCCTTTTATTCACTTTAAAATAGGAATACATTGTCACTGTGATTCACTGTCTCCATAATTGCTGCCAGTAATTTTCCATATTCCTGTATTTGTAAAGCATAGGAGATTTTTAAATTTAATAAGATGAGAGGTGCTATTGCAAATATGTTCTATCACTTGCTGTAGCTATTGTCCAGTTTATATGATATGTTTTGGGCAGGCCATCCTAGCACCAGGTGTTTTCCTGGGAGATATTCAGGAAGGAGAATGAGCAAGATCCCTTGTGCTCTCATTATCTTGTAGGGGTGAAGAGGAGGCTGCTGAAGCGAGGAGGCATGAATGCACCCTCTAACAAGTTCCCAGGTGACCTCAGGGCTGTTGTGGTTCTCATTCTCACTTGAAAAACAAGAGAGGATTTGTTGGTTGGGATCTTCTTGGAGGAACAACACTTTAGGAGTCTGAAGAATTCAGCTGTGGGGCTCAGCTTGAACCTGTTGCATGAGTCAGTTCTTCCCAAGCCAGCATTTAAAAGAGAGAGATTCCCGAGGCAGTTCAGATTTCTTGTTTCTTAGCTGGTAGTTTCATTCACAATGTAATGATATAGATACTTTGTTTATGACATCGTCAGTAAATATTTTTTCAGATTATTATAAGTTTGTGTCAGAATGTTGTTAGAGACCATCTTCTGTAGATGTATACACATTTTTCAATCTTGAATGTTCATATCAAATAAACTCTTATGGGGAAATTTGCACGTTTAAAAGTTCTGATCTGATTGTATTTCCCACCAGGGTTGTAAAACAGGCTCCCTTAGAGACAGTTTCATCTGTCATGGAAAAACGGGAGACATTCATCCAAGCGGTTTCTAAGGAACTGGTTGAGGAGTTTCTGCAGTTTGTTCAACTTGATGTAAGTTGTGTTTTATTTTTACTGTCATTTTGACTCTGGACATTAACATTCTAAGTGAATACAGTTCTCCCAGTGAATTCTTGTGTGTGTGTGGGTGAGTATTTATTTTTAGAAAGATAAGTAAATTCTTTAGAATTAAATGGACCCACTATTGGGCTGAGGTAAAAAGTAGAATATAAAGAGGAATTAGCCAAAGAGCTCATTGAACTGAGTCCCTGAGGACTGGAGAAGGCAGGTTGTGTTTTAACCTGAAGAGGGTCGGCAGGGCCAGAGTGCAGCCATAGATGCAGGGGGAAAGGCAGCAGAGATGGGAAGCTGTATTACTTTTCTGTTGCTGTGGTAGAGCTCCATGACCAAAACCAACATATAAACGAGCTCACTTTTAGTTTATGGTTCCAGAGGGTAAGAGTTCATCATGGTGGGAAGGTGTGCCAGCAGGAGCAGGGAGCTGAGAGCTTACAGCCTCAACTGCAAGCTTGTCCGAGCAAACTAGAAGTGGGGTCAGGATATGTAATCTCAAAGCCTGACCTTAGTGATGTATTTCCCCCATCAAGGCTGTATCACTTAAACCTTCCCAAACAATGCCACCAACTGGGAACCAAATGTTCAAATACCCAAGCCTATGGGAGACACCTTTCATCCAAATGACTGCAGAAACCCTCTTTGCTATGTTAGGAAGTTCAGAGTTTGTCCAGTAGGGCAGAGAGTAGCCAGCATGTAGACAGGAGAGGAACCATAGAGTAGAGGGGAAACTGGGAAAGAAGACAATAAGGAGAGGGAAGAAAGATTTGCCTCTGGGAATGCTTGTCTGCCTGCTTGTGCAGAGCAGGTTGAGGGACCAAGCCAGGTAGCTGGAGACAGTAGTGCTGCATAACACTGGTACTAGATTTGCGGTGGAAGCGGGAAGCCTTATCTGCAGACATAACAGCACAATTTGTTTGGATATAATGGTGTGTGGTGAAGGGTATGGTGGTGTGTGGAACAGGTACAGTGAGGGGACCAGAGTGCTAGTTAGGCCTTTGTGCTAGGAGCCCTGAGCCAATTTGCTTGACATTATAAAGTGAAAATTAAAATGTACAGAATTAGAGAAGAACCTAATAGTGGATTTTTTGCTGGCGACATTTATGAAACTGTTTTTCTTCATAAGAGAAATGATCTTATAACATGTTCTTATATGATGGCATAAACTCACAGGTCATACCATAGTGGTTTTAGGAGCAAGATATAATTACAATTTATAATTGTATATATGTCTGTTGTATTAGAAGTGTGTTTGCTTTGTGTTAGAAGTGTTATTCATGCATAATTAGTGCCCAGAAGGCTGTTGTTGTAGGTTGTATGTCATAGTTTAACTGAAATTACAATGATCTGAGCTGATGGTAAAGTAAGTTAATAATACTATAAGGCAAATGGAGAGTCTGGGAGATGAGTCAGGTTATAAAGTGCTTGCCATATAAGCATGAGATCTGAGTTTGGATTCTGCCACCTTTGTAAAAGGCCATTGGGAGGTGGAGGCAGAAGGATTCCCTAGAGCTTGATAGGCAGCATTCTCTGCAGTCAGTAAGCTCTTCTGGTCTTCACACAAGTGCACAGATGTACACACACACAATGGAAAGGCAAATGTAGTAACACAAGGGTATACTAGTGACCTACCGAGGATGTGTGCTTCTGAAGTCCATTCTAGCAGCCTGCTTAATGCTGAGTCTCAGTGGTGTTGCTTGGCAGCTAGCAGATATCTTAGTGAAATATTTATTAGTGTTTTTTAGTTTAGCATTAGTAAGCTTTGTTTACACTTAATAACTTAATGTGACCAATCACCACAAAACTTGTAAAACTAAATAAATTTATGTTATGTGGTTGTATTAGAATTGTTCCTTGCCTGGTTTCATCAAATTGAGTGTTATGAAATGCCTTTTTCTGTAATGGCACTTTCAGTAGTTTCACCTGATAGGACCTAAAGGAAAGATGTGTATCACTTTAAGGCCTGTTTGTGGAGTCTCGCCATCCGAGTGAGTTACTGTGTTCTGACATGTGCCTTACTGACAACCACTGTTGGCGCATACTAGCAATTATAGCACTCAGAACGCTGAGGCAGAAGGACCATGAATTGAAGCTTGTTAGGCTACATAATGGGTTCAAGGACAGCCTGAGTTGTCTCGGATAACCCACAGAGATTATTGGGGAAAATAGAACTGGAAGCACAATCCTAAAATATTTTGCCTATGGTACACTAAAGACAGGAATCTAATAGAATTTAGTAGTCTCTGAGAAACACAAATGCTGTAGTAAGGATGATGCTTTCCCTTGAGAAAGATTAGGAGTTGATAGAAGTAAGTGGCCAGCTTTCACAGTCGCTACCATTCTTGTGTGGGAAGGGAAAACACCAAGAGAGCAGAAAAGAGAAGAAACAGACAGACTAGCCTCAGACATGCGGAGCATTAGTATGGAGAGTGCAGTGCAGTGGGTGTCGGGAGGTGGGGAGCTGTGATCCACGAAGGGATAGAGCTAATAATTATATTTTTAAGAAAGTATCTTTGTTTTAGAAAAATGCACCTGATATTTGGGGTTGGAGTCACATGCCTATAACTGTGTTAAATGGTTCTGAAACAAAGAATGATTCTAGGATAAAGAATACAGCAATTGGTAACCACTAACTACATTTGGAATTCTTGTGTATGGCTATACTTGAGTGTATGTCCGTTTAACATGGGGTACACATGTGGAGGCCACATGGGGTCTCAGGTGAAGGTCTTCAGATGTCTTCCATCTTTTGTTTGAGACAGGATCTCATTAGCCTGGAACTTCTCCATGTAAGCTCTTGTGGCTAACCCAAGAGCTTCCAGAGATCCTCTTATCTCTTGTCATAGAGCCAGGCTGCCACGTTCAGCCTTTTAGATGAGTTCATGGCATCCGAACTTGGATCTTCACAGGCACTTAACCAGCTGAGCTGTCTCCCCAGCTGTCTCAGGCTGTCCTTGAACCCATATGTAGCCTAACAAGCTTCAATTCATGGTCCTTCTGCCTCAGTGTTCTGAGTGCTATAATTGCTAGTATACGCCAACAGTGGTTGTTAGTAAGGCACATGTCAGAACACAGCAACTCACTCAGATGGCCCTGCACTGAAGTTAAATTTCATTTAAACTTGCAATTCATTATGGTATTTTTCACATTAATTTTTAATTTTTAATAATTTATTTTTTAAATTTAATAATTTTTAATAATTAATTTTTAATTTTCCTCTCTACTTTCCGTGTCTCTCTGCCCTCTTCCCGTGTGCTCCCACCCTGTGTCCGCCTTTCTGCTTGCAGTTCACATGTGTGTTTTTGTGGTGCGCTCTCTTACCCCCAGTACCACTTTCTGCCTTTCATGGTCTTTTATGTAGTTTAACAGCCTACACCCACTTTCACACCCACTTATATACATAATACAGAAAAGCATTAAAATTAAAATCTGCTTATGAGAAAGAGCAGACAATTTGTGATGAGTCTAGGTCATCTTCATTTATGCAGTATTCTGTAGAGTTATCAATTTTCCTTCAAACTTCATTTTTCTGTACAACTGAATAAAATTCCGCTGTATATAACTGTATTAAGGTCCTCAAGATGACACTTTAACAGTTATTTTCAGTACCTGTTTATGTTGTGACAACTGTTGAAACATAGATAGGTAAGCTGTGGTCACTTTTCCTGGTCCAGGACCCGGCTCAGCATCAGGATCTGCCTATAGCTGTCACATATCTTAAATGCTCTTTAACCCAGGTAGACAGTATCTCTGCCTTCCTGTGGTTGCCACAGTACTGAAGATTTGAAGGTGTTGGTGGCTCTTTTTTATTCTTTTTTCTATTAGTATCTCCTCTTCAGCAGGAGCCACTTAGCAGCGTCGGCCTCTCAGGACAGCTCTCTTATATGGGGTCATTGGGTGAGTAAGTAGGTGTTCAGTAGTAGCGTCCTGCTTTCCCGTTGTAACCGTGGGCAACCTGAGGAAACCCATATCTGCAGATGACCTGTTCCTCAGCATACTTCTGTTTGTTTTCGTATCTGTGAATACTTCTTTCCAGAGGCTGTTACTATGGTGACCATAAATTTGTCATTTGTGAACTCTGTATTTCTTTAGTACTTACTCATTGGTGCTCTGTAGCATGCCTGTGCTATTAATGAAGGATCTGTTATTAACTTGCCATATAGCCTCACTGATGCTAATTTAATTCTGTAGGCTACAGTCCATTATTGTTACTATACTTGGACTTGGACTGTCCCAGAGCAGCTGCTGGAAAGGCCTTTTATTGGGTTTTTGCACTTTGTTGACAATGCCTGTTCTTACTGTGTCAGAGTGATCTGGGCAGTCTGTCCAGGTGAGAGTAGAAGTCAGAGGTGCTAGGGGGACTCAGTGGCTCTGGCAGAGACTGCTCTTGAGGGCTGAGGAGCGGACGATGCGGACAAAGACCTGGAAGGAAGGGAACCCGAGCCTTTGGTTGTTGCTGTTCCTGTTGCCATCATTACCTCCAGCATACTTCTATACTTGATGACAGCTGAGGTGGGGTGTTGACATTTTACTTGATTTTAGGGATTCTTAAGTGGGTGGTGAAATTTTAAACTTTAAAGACCAGGTTCTAAGGAAGAAGAGGCAGAGAAGAGATTTGATGCTTTCTGTTTGGTAATTCTGTTCTTTTTCTCTGTTTGAAAAGGATTTGAAAACTAACCAAATGCTTAAACATGTAACTAATTTAATACTTAAACTTTTCTATTAATACAAGTATGAAAAGAATACAACTAATTTTTCATATTTTGTATTTTTAAAAATTTATTTTACAGAAAGATTCTTCTGAACCTTTCAGTTTAAGTGAGTTACTAGACGAATTATCAAGGAAACAGAAAGAGGAATTATGGCAAAGGCTGAAGGACTTACTAACAGAAACGCTGTTAGAAAGCCCCGTGGATGGGTGGCAGACAGTGGAAGACCAGGGTGAAGATGGAATGGAATCAGAGCCCAGTCCAAAGATGGTATTTGTCTTTAAGAAATAAAAACGTTCCTCCTTACTGTCTGTTAAGAAAAGATTGTTTATTTGAATTATTTATCTTTGTTTCTAGTCCTGGCCAGCCTGGAACTCACATGCATACCCAGCTGGCCTTGAACTCAGAGATCACCTGCTTCAGCCTCCTCATCGTGCCAAATTTGAATAATTGAACTTTCAAGTTAAGATATAAATGTGCTCTATGCCAGTTCTGTCCATTGTAATTTTACATGCTGACCAGCCCTGCTATTGCTATTCTGCTACTCAGTGTTACGATTCTTTTAGGACTCTTGACTTACATTTAATTTTAATCTGCTTTTTACAATAAGCTAGAGGTGGCTTCATTTTAGAAATTTCTTAGCTATTTGATTTTTTGTAAGTTGGGTGTTTATTATTTTATCTCACTTGTGTTTTATTTATAGAAAAAGAGCATAGAAATAATACATGCCATTACATCTGTAATTCTCGCTTCTGTATCTGTAATAAATGAACATGAGAACTATGGGGCCCTCCTGGAGTGTGCTGTTATATTAAATGGTAAGTGGCATGTTCAGTAGTGGGCACTCACGTGACGTCTTTAAGAAGTCTCCTGTTTTCACGAGTGTGTGGCAGTCTGAAACAGAACTTTAAAGGCGTACCTTTGTACTCACGTTCTCTTCTGTCGGGACCGCCAGAGGAATCGAGTTAGCTCTGCCCATGAGGCTTCTGAGGTGCTAACTGCGGTTACTTGCGGGGTCTTCCGGACTCATAGAACTAATAATAACTAGTGCTGTTGAAGGGCATATCTGATTGCTGATTTCTCGGTTTGTGCTACTGCCTCAGAGCCTGGGAGTCTGTCTTTGAATGTTTTCCTAGAGGAAGACCATGCTCTCTGGAGTCAGCGTTGATTCTCATAGCTCTTGTTAACTTTTAACTGCCTGTATACCTGTGATTATTAAATGGGCACACTAGTTTGATTTAATGAAAATCCTGGTTATAAAATATTTACACACAGTTATTTTATAAACATAGCAACAGTTTTATATTAATGATTTCAAAAAACTATCTTTTGAGTACTTTGCTCACTTGAGTATAGTTTCCTGGGACAAATTTTCCTATCAAATTCTCAGTCTTCGTGTCACTTGGTTATCTTTATGTTTTTAGGATGCTGTTTTAGTCTGATTTCTTGAAATTAGAGTTTTTTTAAATATTTATTTATTTATTTATTAGATATACAGTGCAGGCCAGAAGAGGGTACCAAGACTCATTACAGATGACTGTGAGCCACCATATGGTTGCTGGGGATTGAACTCAGGACCTTTGGAAGAGCAGGCAAAGTTCTTAACCACTGAGCCATCTCTCCAGCCCTGATATTAGAGTTTTTTTTTCTTTTTATATTTAATTTTTTTTTTCCCCCAGTTATGGTTTCTCTGTGCAACAACCCTGACTGTCCTGGAACTGGCTTTGTAGGCCAGGTTGGCCTCAAACTCAGAATCTGCGTGCCTTCTGCCTTCTGAGCGCTGGGATTAAAAGTCCTAGGCTACTACCGCAGGCTTTTAGTATATTTTTAATCTAAATAGAATTATATCGTCCCCCCCTTTTTCTCCCTACAGCCCTCCCAACTTAGTATATTTTTAATCTAAATAGAATTATATCGTTCCCCTGCTCCTTTTTCTCCCGACAGCCCTCCCAACTACCTTCCCTCTGACCGTCTTTCCATGTTGCTACCCCAAGTTGATAGTATCTCTTTCTTTGATTATCTTGTTACCCCAGTCAGTATAAAAATTAGTTTTCAAGTGCTGTGTGAATTTTAGTACCAGCTTATTGATAGTCTCCAGACAGCTGGTAAGATGAATACTTGCTGCAGGCTGGATAGCCAAGACTGACTGGGGGTGCCAGGATTGAGACACGGAGGCTTCTTTTCAGGTGGAAGAAAAGCAACCTTTATTTTGCCCAGCAACTTTTGTAGAGACCTGCCGGCCAGAAAGAACACAAACATCCTTGTCAAATTACAGACCACAAGGAAGTTCTGCTGTCAGTCACGGGGAGTGAGGGCAGCTGGATCACAACAAATACTATCATTGTAGTTGCTTCCAGATTTCCAGTTACTTTAGGAGTTTTATATTTGTATGATGGTATTTAGACTTCGGTGGATAATTATGGACATATTTCTAGCAATATAATTATTGAACCTTTCTGTTTTTAAAAATAAATTTTTTTTTTTATTGATTGTATTTGCTTTGTTTTCCACCTTTGAGCCTAGCCCTGAGGCCAGTACATTGAGATTGTGGTGAACTGGTGGTCAGGACCTATGTTCGTGGTGGTGGTGTTGTAGCGACATCAAGATGTATCTTTTTCTCTGTGTTAACAGTTTTGTCTGTCTCAGAACGCTCTCTGTAGAGCAGGCTGGCCTTGCACTCACAGACATCCACTTGCTTCTGCATTTCAAATGCTGGGATTAAAGGTGTGCACCACCACTGCATGGTTTGTACCCTTTTTTATAACACTTGTAAGTCTTTTTTTAAAACTAAGTATTGGAATCCATAAATAATAATT
This sequence comes from Myodes glareolus, assembly GCF_982192425.1. NCBI lineage: Eukaryota > Metazoa > Chordata > Mammalia > Rodentia > Cricetidae > Myodes > Myodes glareolus. The sequence goes on along the minus strand of NC_142036.1, from coordinate 5,556,747 downwards.
ATTTGGCAAATTAAATTAGTGTTTGTATAGCAAGGTATTCTGCACTTTTTGAGTCTGAATTGGTAATAATTTGCTTAATAACAGAAAACCTTTGTGCTGTGGTTTAGGTATTTTATACGCACTACCTGAATCTGAACAAAAACTCCAGAACTCTATTCAGGATCTGTGTGTCAAATGGTGGGAAAAGGGCCTGCCTGCCAAGGAGGACATGGGGAAGACTGCATTTGTTATGCTGCTGAGGAGAAGTCTGGAGACTAAAACAGTATGTTTGCTTCCTTCAGAAAATACTCAGTGAGGGTTGGATCAGTTAGATGGGTGGATCTGTAGCTTTCCAGTTTAGGGGTGTTTCTTAAAAGGATGTATAGAGGTCATATCTGAAATTTTTTTGTCAGGTTGTCACTATGTCCTACTTTTTAATGATCCTATAATCTTCATTATTTATGATATAAAATATATATTTAGCTTGAAATAAGACTTTACTGTTGATAGAAGAAAGAACTAAAACACGCGCTGCGTTGTTGTCTCCGCGTCCTCAGGGGGCAGACGTGTGTCGGCTGTGGCGCATCCATCAGGCTCTGTACTGCTTTGGTTACGATCTGGAGGAGAACAGAGAAATTAAAGACATGCTGCTCGAGTGCTTCATAAACATTAATTACATCAAGAAGGAAGAGGTAAGTAGGTGCTTTCTTTTTGGCTTGTTGGCGTGCTATTAATGGATTGTTTTCTCAAGTTCACGTGGCTGCCATTTATACTGTGCTGTTTTGTGGAAAAGCCAACATAGCCATTAAGAGCTGTGTGCTAAACTGGACGTGGTGGCGCATGTGGGGAGCAGAGACAGACAGGCAGATCTCTGAGATCAAGACCAGCCTGGTCTACAAAGCAAGTTCCAGATCAGCCAGGATTGCTATACAGACAAATCCTGTCTTGAAAGCACCCCATTCCCAAAATAGAACTGTGTACTTATTTCACACCAGTTTAACTGGATGGCCCTGATGAGGCACATACTTCCCTGACCCTGGCTTATTTCTTTCGTTAAATTGGATGGAAAGAGGTGGGTTGTAGAGCACTGGAGGAACCTCAGTTCCATTTTAAATTAAGGTGAGTGTTTTACACACACACATGCATACACACACATATTGTATAATATATAGTATTATATACATATAGTGTATGAACATTTCATGGTGAAAAGATGGTTACTCCTTGGAGACTGCCATGGGGCCAGACTTTGTGCACAGACATATGTGCACATATAAGTGTGAGAAAGCCTGTCCCTGTGGTTGAGATCTACTGTTTTCTTTTCTACTTTCACAGAGTTTCTGTTAACTGTGATAAAATACCATGTCCAAAAGCAACTCAAGGAGGAAAGGATTTATTTCATCGTAAAACTTTCTAGTCAGGGCAGAAACTCAAAGCAGGACTCTAGAGGCAGGAACTAAAGTAGAGACCAGGGCGGAATTCTGTTTACTGGATTTCGTCCCATGGTTTGCTTAGCCTGTGGTCATTTTTGTTTTTTATTTTTTTGAGACAGGGTTTCTAAACTCTTATGTAGCCCTTATTACCTCAGCCTTAAGCGTTGGTTATTGTTATTTTAATATTGTGCTTGAAATGTCTTCTTTCTTTTTTAAGAGACAGGATCTTACTATGTGGCTCTGGATAGCCTGGAACCCTCTATGTAGACCAAGCTAGCCTCAGACTCATAGAGATCCTCCTGCCTCTGACTCCTAAGTGCTGGGATTAAAGTTTATACCATCAAGCCCCCTCAATCTGCTTCCCTCTTCCCCCCCCCCCCCAGCCAGACAGGGTTTCTCTGTCTCACTAGTGCCTGGCTGTCCTGGCAATCACTTTGTAGATCAGGCTGGCCTTGACTTGAAGTCACAGAGATCCATCCAACTGCCTCTGCCTCCACTGCCTGCTTTCTTAAACTATTCAGGATCGCATGTCTATGAGTAGCACCACCCACAATGGCCTGGTCCCTCTCACATCATTCATTATTCAAGAAAATGCCCATGTCTTATGAATACATTTTCTTGATTGAGGCTCCCTCCTCTCAGATGACTCTAGCTTGTATCAAGTTGACCAAACAGTACCCTGTATGGAGGTGGAGAGAGTGTGTGTGTGCTGTGAATTGAACCCAGAGCTGAGCCTCCTCCAGCCACATAACTATGTTTAATTGGCATATACACAAAAATAGCCATCACACAGTTGTGTTCATTTCTTTTTCTACCATTCAAGGAATCTATTGAGGGGCTTCTGGCCTCTTGTTGTACTGCCCATTGTGGGCCAGTCCCGTAAGTGAACTGAGCAAGTTCAATTCAGACGGCCAATTCTAGTGGAGATGTGCTTTAAGTGTAAATTGTACATGTACTAGAGAGCGTAGCATGAAAAAAATGTCTTAACAATTTTTTTATATTTAGTATATACTTACTGTAAATGGTATTTTGTAAGTATGCCTGCATATGAAATATTTTTGGAGCTGGGACTATAACTAAGTAGTAGAGATCTTGCTAATACATGAGGCCCTAGATTCAATATCCATTCCTGCCAATTTTTAAAAAAAATGTAAATAAACATAATCTTACATTAACGTGGTTTCTGGAGAATAGTTCTGTTATGTGAGGTTATTATTCTGTTATGCAGTGGTTATTGAGTTTGGACTGCTGGGGTGTAGGGTGACCATAATACATACAGAGTGTTTGGGTTGCATGTGTCCTAAAGTAACAGTCTCTGCAGCCATTTCTTCTAGAGCAGTAGAGAAGGTTTCTTCAGGGTTTTAACCCTGAGTAGAAAGTCTGGTCCCGTGGAAGTCTCCAGTCACTAGCCTATAGGGCTTATGTGATTAGCACCAGTTTCTTTGGCTTCACCAGAACAGCAGGTGTCCTTTCAGACTTTGGGTGTGTCTTGAGTGAAGTGGCAGCAGCACAGTAATGTACAGGTTGTGTGTGGAGAGGGCCTTGTTCTTCGGGTTTTTGTTGTGGTAACATCGTTGTTGGGAAGATGACAAGCATTAGGGCTACACTTTCATCTCCAGGATTGTTTGGAAGTTGGTGGGAATAAAGAAGTTTAACATGGGGTCAAACAAAGATTTCAGGCATTCTTTGGTTTTACACTATAAACTACCCATCATAGTCAGATCGAAAGTTTCATGAACTCATGTGAAGGTCGGTGTGGCGTGTATCTGAGGTCCTTGAAGACAGATGCTCAGTGCATACAGCTGCTGCTCTTCCCACGGGGGGATTGTCTGTGACCCATGGGTCTTTGCTGTTAGGCTTGCCACCTGTAGCGCTTCCCACTTCAGCCCTGTGCATGCCACGTGGTAATGACATGGGCTTCTTTCTCAGTAGCTGACTTTGGATGGACTGAACACTTAAATGTGTGCTATTAGAAGAGTTTCATTTAGTTACAACTTTGTTGTTTGAGATGTTGTCTGTGTTGCCAGGCTGACCTTGATCTTATTTTGTCTCAGCTTCCCATGTAGGTGGGATTACCATGTAGGTGGGATTACAAGTATGTGCCACCATACCCAGTTTATTCTCTTTTTCATCTACAGGGAAGAAGGTTTCTTAGTTTTCTTTTCAGTTGGAATATAGACTTTATTAAAATGATCCATGAGACCATTAAAAATCAGTTGTCTGGATTACAAAAGTAAGTACTACAGATTTTGTTCTGACTTTGAAAGAGTCTCTTGATTTATTTTAAAGTTGTGTGTGTGATTATGATAAGGCTTTGCTAGGTAGCCCAGTTTGACCTCTCACTACACAGAATTCTTACTGCCTTAGCTTCCTAGTTGTAGCTGTTTATAATCCACCCTGTTAACATTAAAATATTAGAAGCTTTAGAAGTTATATCTCATGATATACTACTGTATTTTTGGATAGTTGTTTCCCTCTAGTAAATTATTTTTCCAGTAGTGAGATTTTAACTTGTAGCTTTTTTAGTTCCCCTCTTTTCTTTCATCGAGGTGGTGTGTTTGCTGCCCTGTTTTCTCCAGTCCCTGGGCTACCTCTGTCTCTGGAGTAGCTGGAGCAGAAAGCAGTGCTGGTTCCTTAGTCAGATATTTGACAGAGCTTTGTCTTATTCACAGCGAAGTTCATTTTATTAGTATTCAGGGGGCATTTGGAATATAGAGCACACCATCTATCTAATTGGGTGTGGGCTGAACGGTGTGGTTGCTGTGAGGAGCCCTGCGGTATAAATAGGAAAAGCCAGAGGTGTGAAGTTCTAGCCTACTTCATATACTCAGCAGTCAGAACCGCCAAGCAGCTGTGTGCATTTACTTAGGTGCTTTGTTGACTATTCCCTCTGCATTTTAAAAAAGTCATTTCCTACATCTGAGGTAGGCTTCAGTTTCTAAATTCCTTAGTGTCAGGTAGCTATAGCTTATAAGCTCTGACTTGGGATTTAATTCTAGTCTGAGTGTGAAACTCTTGCTGTATTCTAGATTGCTTTCTCGTCTTTGTAAAATGTTTATGCTGAACAAATTTCTAAACTTAGATGATGCTAAAGCTGAATCCTATTGTAGCTTTTTCTATATGTAAAGAATTAGTATTTCTAATGAATTACTTATTTATTTTTTGGGTATGGGTATGGGTGTGGGTTTGAGAGTTACTTCTCTCTTCCCACCAATTGGCATCTGGACGTGGCAGCAAGTACCTTTACTAGCTAAGCTACCTCCCCAGCCCACCGTTGAAGTTTCTGACTTTAGAATAATTCTGAGCCCGTCTGTCACTGCATCACAGACCGTGGTAGCATTCTCACCGAAGCCTTGGCTCGGAAGGAGTCTGTACCCCAGCCTCCTTTCCCAGTCTTGCCATCGTCCTCCTTCTACTTGAGGCGGGTGATACTGCAGAAGATTTGCTGAGCCATAGCCTGTGTTTGTTTCCTCTTCCTAAGGCAGGAGAGTAACTGAAGTGTGCTATATGGTAAAAAGTCTAATTATTTAAACCTGTATTAACATTTTTTTAATAGGTCTTTGATGGTACACATTGCAGAAATTTATTTCAGAGCTTGGAAAAAGTCTTCAGGGAAAATATTGAAGGTATTTTCATTTTATTTAATATCTGCTATAGTTTAGTTACCCAAGTGTCCATGGGTGGACTATTTAAAACTTGTGCCTAGTCTATCTGAAAATCAAGCTGATTGGTGATTTTGATAGAAGTGTGATGGGCTGACACAGGCATAGCCCCAGCTGTCACCTTACTGGGATGTGCAGTTTCAGTGAAGTCCAGGGGCTTGTGTTCCTTATTTTGTGCTCTCTGGGTCTAGACTGTCCAGTTACCTCTGGTTATCAGGTTATTGAAATGTTGCAGTCAAAGGGAATTGTGTTGCATGTTGGGTGTACTGTGCTAAACAAAATGTAATATTAAAATAATTTGACTTGTTTCTTTTTTCTGTGTTTTTCTGGCTACTTGAAAGTGCTGCAGCCAGTGCAGCCTGGATTGCCAAGACTGGTGGGGGTGCCAGGATTGAGACATGGAGGCTTCTTTTCAGGTGGAAGAACAGCAACCTTTATTTTGCCCAGCAACCTTTTATACCTCTACTCCTTCTGTGGAGACCCATCGGCCAGAGAGAACACAAACATCCTTGTCAATTACAGACCACAAGGACCGGGGGAGTGAGGGCAGCTGGATCACTGCAACTCCCCCCATTTTATTTTATAATATTTTGCCTGTCATGGGGAATAGCCCTTTAATATTCCCTGTCTTAGGTGACATCCTGCCCCCAAAGTATTGCCCATCCGTGGCTACCCAGACACATAGCCCTAAACCAAGTATCCTCAGGACTTACAGCGCCAAGGAGCCAGACCAGTGCTGCAACCATCTAACATGCACTAACTGGGTGGTAAAATTAACAAAAGCAGTATTCCAAACCCCTCTCATATGACGATTGAGTTCCATAACAGTAGAAACATGCAATACAGTGCCATGAGTAACACACATAACATGATTAACTGTTGAAAAGTCCAAAGATAGTCAACTTGTTCTTGAACCAAAGCCACTTGTTGGTTTAAGGTCAATATGCCCAATTGAATATGTCCATTAAGATCATTTTGAATGTCCAAAGCATTGCTGACTCTTTTCAGCTAGCTGGTTGACAGTCTCAGCTGTCTGCAGTCTGGGAAGAGAGCAGGTCCGGCAGCAGTATCTGGTGGCAAAGCTCAGCTCCAGCTGCCTTCTGGCCCCAGCCGCACTCACTCTATATCCGAACTGCTGCATGGAGTGGAGCAAAACTCAGGGAAGCAGGCTTGCTGCTCCTGCTCCGGAACCATTGAAGAGGCCCCACTTTAACAATCTTTTAGGGAACTTGGGTGTCGTCAGTCTGTCTGGCTACTTCCTGCTGAGCAGGAGTGCTGCATTCTTGGGGATATTTTACATCAACATTTTAGGGGATCTCGGTGATTCAGACCATATAAATTTACAATGAATCCACAGGTTCTCATCCTCTGTGGAGACAAAAGCAGAACCTCTTTTTCAAAGCATCAAATCCTTAGGCCTGTATTTTAAAGTCAAAATACCTTTGTTAGCAGTTCCCAGATCAAATGTCTTTCTCCAGTCCAGAACACAAAAGACAACACAGTCAACACAATAATATATCTCTACACATTCTATCTTTTGAGGCCTTAAATTCACTTTTCTGCCTCCTTTTTATTCTCTACTGGCCAATCTTCCAGAGGGCATCCCTCAGAGCATCTCTGGGGATGAAGACACTCATACTCCTTTTAATCTGACTTGGCTTGTTCCCAGTCTGGAACATTTAAACCCTCTCCTGTACAAAATCTTTGGCTGTCTTCCTTATTACTTCCGTGCCTTGTTGCTTTTAGAGTTTCAGTTACTTTTTGAGGCCCTTCAATTCACCCTCCTGCCTCTTTATACTTGCTTATCTTTTGGAGGATGTCCCTCAATCTCTGGGAATGAAAAATGAAAACACTACCTTTCCCAATATGCTCCTTGATTTAGCCGGTCCCTGGAGCGACCCCGATCACGTATCCCCACTTTCCAGATCTCGGTGGGGCTTCCACTTGCTGCAGCCAGCGCAGCCTGGATAGCAGCCTGGATAGCCAAGACTGGCGGGTGGGGGGGGGGGTGCTGGGATTGAGACACGGAGGCTTCTTTTCAGGTGGAAGAACAGCAACCTTTATTTTGCCCAGCAACCTTTTATACCTCTACTCCTTCAGTGGAGACCCACTGGCCAGAAAGAACACAAACATCCTTGTCAATTACAGACCACAAGGAAGTTCTGCTGTCAGTCAGGGGGAGTGAGGGCAGCTGGATCACAACAGAAAGTGTAAAGCTGCATTTATGTTTGGATTCTGTTTCCATGGATGGTGTTGTTGAGGACCCTCGGGTGCCTCTTTCAGTTATGTTATTTTAAGAAGTTTGTGACATACACTTTGATTATATTAGCCCATCCCAACCCTACTGTGTAAGTTAGGAAGATGGAGCTTTGCATCTCTCAGTCCATTTATTGTCTGTTACCCCGTTGTCTGTGTTCTCAAAGAGAAAAACTTACTCTTAATCCAAAAGTGTTGGTGAGCAGACATCCCTCCTGACTTTGGAGTGACTGGTGGAGGTGGGGAGGCTTCCACAGAGCAAGTGGAGTGCACTTTCTAGCCACACTGCTTTTCTGCATGCTTATACTTGGTCTTTATTGTGAGTATTTGCCATTTTCTGCTACATCTAGAGACCAAAGCTACTATATTCCCCTGTAGGTGATTTATAAGCTAGTTTAAAAGTGTGTAGTCTTTTTGGCAGAAGGGCAGAACCAGGGCATTTAGTTTGCTTATTTTTAAAAAAATTTTTTTTAACTAATTTTGTTATTTTGATTATGTATCTCTGCGAGGGTCTGTGTATGTAGGTTTATGCACATTGGGTTTCAGGCCTGTGGGAGGTCAGAGGCATTGAATCCCCCTGGAACTGAAGTTACAGAAGTTTTGAGTCACCTGACGTGTGCTGAGAGTTGAACTTGAGTCCTCTGGAAAAGCACTTCTTACTCTTAGCTCCCGAGCTGTTGCTCCAGTTCCCTCCACCTCCGTTTGGTTTTTTGAGGTTAGCCTGGTCTTCAGTTCATTGTCCTGCTGCCTTAACCTTCTAAATGCTGATAGTAAAGGTTTGTTTCATCATTTTAATTCAGATAGATAGACGGATAGATATGTGTGTATATATATATATGTTTTTCTTTTTTTCTTTTTCTTTTTTTTTTTTTTTTTGAGACAGGGTTTCTCTGTGTAGCCCTGGTTGTCCTGGAACTTGCTTCATAGACCAGGGTGACCTTGAACACTGAGAGACCCGCCTACTTCTGCCTCCTGAATTTTGGGACTAAAGGTGTACGCCACCTCTGGCCAATTTTTATTCTTATTTTTTTTCTTGTACATAACCTTTTTTAAAACATTATTTATGTGTCATATTGTGTATGCATGAGTGTGGTGCATGTGTGCTGTAGTATAGCATATGTGGAGGTTAGAGGACAGCTTTCAGGAGTCAGTTCTGCTTCCAGTGGAGTCTTAGATATTAAACTCAGGTTGTCCAGCTTGACAGCAAATACCTATTCTCAGGATCTGAAAATTGCCGTTGTGATTTTGTTTGTTGCTCTCCTCTGTAAGTCTGTGCCATCGATGTGTTGGAGGAACCTGTAGAAGGGAATGCCATATTCTGATAGTTCCAGTTTGTCTTCATGGCATGTGTAACTTCTAGGATATGTGGCATGGCTCCTGTCTCATCATTTGTCAGATAGCCTGTTAGCCCACATTCGATGATACTGATAGCAATACCTGTGTCCTTCCCTAATGCCACAGAGTCCTTGTGTCCTGTTGTGTGGGGTAACACATAGTCCCCTGGGTCTGGCTTTTCCTTTGCCTTACCCTGAGGTTCTTTAGCATTGTGGGCTATCAAGGAGCTTCTCACACACTTCTTCTCCAGCACTTGTCAGAGAGTCCCAAATCTCGTTTTGGTCTCTGGAGTTACACTGCGTTTCTGGAGAGGGTCTTGAAACAGGTTCAAGCATGTGATGTTCATCCAGGTCAGTATGACTGTTCTGAGGTCTCTGTCTGGCCCGTGTACAGTCCTTTGTCTGTTGAGAGCTGTCTTCTAATGATTGTGGGAAGCTTGCCTTGCTACATTGCTCAGATTCACTGGTCTGTTAGATACAGTAGAAGCAACTAAGTGTACTCTTTGTATCGAAACTGAAGGGATAGTGAGAGGCATAGACATATAGTAACAGCTCTGACAGAGTAGTGTAGGCATTCTCTCCTGAAGGAGTGCACTGCCTGTGGGATGTATGCTTGTCTTCCTTCGCTCTTACTGTTTCAGACCATTGAGAATGCCTGCATCCAGGACTTCATGTTCCATGGCATCCACCTTCCAAGGAGATCTCCAGTGCACTCCAAAGTGCGAGAGGTGAGTAGGGCACCTCTGATCCACCAGCTGTGAGTGAATTGTTGTTAAGATCCAATTTCAGCCTTCCTGTTTGTTTTGGCTAAATTTACAAATTCATAATTTCACCCCACCAGTCAAAGGAGTTTCTCAGAAATCTGATATTTGGTACCTTGGTTTCTGCTACCAGCTCAGTGATGAGGAAAGAAAAGCTACACTGTCATGAAGCCAGCTGGGCCTGTGTGCTTTAAGAGTAACTTTGTGGCAAGTGAATTGTGCTTTTTTAAACTGCTTAAAACCTGCTGTTAAGTGAGAACATCATCCATACCAAAACATGATAATATTGTACTCAAAGAGAAAACTATATATTTTTATGATACTCATCAAAATAAATCGGTGTGGTATTGTTTGTTTGTAATTCCATTGATCAGGAGGATTATGACTTTGAAACTAGCCTGAGATGTGTAGTATGAGATAGTTTGAAAAATTTAAAAAAACAGTGAAGCCCTCCATTAGAAAACCATGATCATGCTGTTGTTCACTGAAGGTTTTCACGAATAAATTTTCTGAAGGAATGGATTCCAGTAATAAAGCAAAATTGATTGTTGCTAGGTTCAGCAGCCTGTGCAGTCTGACTATCGGAGAAGAAGATGGTCTGTTTCTGATTATAATCATAAGTTTTGGGAGGAACCTAGTATCTCAGTTAAGCTTGCGCTAAAAAGTGTATTGTGTAGAAGCATGTTCATTGTGCAGTCTTAAGGTAGCTGGTGCCTATCCCTGGTGGGCATCAGAGCCAATAGTAGGTGAATGAGTATTTGAGTTGAGAAGAATCAGGCAAAGTCCTGTCCATGCTCCCCTTTTCCATTTTACCCTTAAAATCAGAGCTCTATGGAGGTTATGTGGCTGTTGATAGACTAGTAAGAATTTAATTTTTGGTGGCGTAGTGGTGGTACACACCTTTAATCTGAGCACTTGAGAGGCAGAGGCAAGTGGATTTCTGTGAGTTTGAAGTTAGCCTGGTCTACAGAGTGAGTTCCAGGATGGCCAGGGCTACACAGAAATCCTGTCTTGAAAAACTTAAAAAAAAAAAAAGGAATTTAGTGTGTGTATGTGTGTATATATAAGTGTATATATGTATATATATATATAATATATATACATATATTATATATATATTTGAGATAAAGTTTTACTGAGTTGTCCTGAATGGTCTAGAGATGTTGGGCACAGGTTTCTTCTGTCTCAGTCTCTCAATTCGTGGGACAACTACCATGTATCACTGGATGGTAGACATTAGAACTTAGATGGTATTAGAATTCAGGGCCATTGATTATTACTTTGGCCATGATTTTCTCCTTGTAATTTGTCTTGTATCTGTTGTAGGTCTTACCAGATAATATTGCAAGTGTCACAATGGCGGGATGGGACAGAATAACCTTTCCTCCTTTCTTTGGAGATTTTTGTTTGTTTATTTTGAGGTAGACTCTTGTAGCCCAGGCTGACTTCAAGCTCACCATTCTCTCTCAGCCACCTGAGGGTGCAGCACTACAGCTGAGACTGCTGAGGGTACAGCACTACAGCTGACTGTTGAGTGTACAGCAACAGCACTACAGCTGACTGCTGAGTGTACACCACTACAGCTGAGACTGCTGAGGGTACAGCACTACAGCTGACTGTTGAGTGTACAGCACTACAGCTGACTGCTGAGTGTACACCACTACAGCTGAGACTGCTGAGGGTACAGCACTACAGCTGACTCAAATGCTCTACAAAGAACCCCATAGCTTCTGCTTTCTTTCTCGTTCTTTCCCTTTAGGTGCTGAGTTACTTTCACCAACAGAAAGTCCGCCAGGGAGTGGAAGAGATGCTGTATAGGTTATATAAGCCCATCCTGTGGAGAGGACTGAAGGTAATGTATAGTGTTTCCTAATGTGGCATGTGCTTCAAATTGAGCCTGTGTTAATTCAGAAACCTACCAAGGCAGTGAAAATAAGACAGGAGAAGGTTCTTTATGGCATTGCAGAACGAGATTTCTTAAGTTTTTGCACTGTGTCGCCTAGCTTAGCCACCTGACTCAAGTGATCCTCCTGCCTCAGCCCCATGTAGGTGTGTATCACCATTCCTGGCTCTCAGTTTTTAACCTTTATGAAGAGCATTTCTTTGGCCCACTTAACTACAAAGGTGGATCAGTTCAGTACTGAGTATCCAGATGGTGACTGGGGTGTGCGCAGACATCAGTGAGACTGGCTAGAGTAGCAGCTGGGCCACCTGCCGTATACTCTCATGCCTGAGATGAGGGCAGCGGCAAAGACGTTCTGTCAGTGTTTTGATGAAGTCTGGAGTGAGTAGAAGGCAGTAACCGTCTTTAAGGTTATAGGCACTCCTTTTTTTCTTTTACTTAGGCTGAAGATTGCAAAGTGTAATCAATGCAATGAGGAAGCTGATCTCTAATATCTGTTGGCATTGAACTGAGTGTTTGGCTTAATTTAAGGATGACTTTTCAAACTTTGGCCATTTACTTACTTTTGTAATGCCAAGAGTAAGAGCCCAGGGCTTCATACATACTAAGTGTGTACTTTTCCAGTAAGTTGTACTCACAGCCTAGTTTTTCTGATTTAAAGGTTAAAATTATCTATCTATCTATATCTGTATCTATATCTATATATCTATATCTATATATGTATTGGTCACAATGTATCTATTTATTTATAGGAGGTAGGGAGCATGGGTGGAGACTAGAGTACGGCCTGCAGGAGGCAGTTCTTTATACTGTGTGTTCCTGGGATTGAACTTAGGCTGTCAAGTTCAGGGGCACATGCCCTTGTCCTCTGAGCCATCTTACCAGCCCCCTAAACTTTCTTTAATTTGAAAATGAATCTCTACTGAAATTGTGCAAGTATTAATTTGGGAGCACTGAACTCTCAACTTCTAAAAGTACTCATATTTTATAGGCCAGAAATTCTGAAGTTCGATCAAATGCTGCCTTGCTGTTTGTTGAAGCGTTTCCTGTTAGAGATCCAAACTTCATTGCCACTGAAATGGACAGTGAAATTCAGAAGCAGTTTGAAGAACTATATGTACGTACTGCTGTAGGGTACAGTCATTGCTAGCCTGTATGCCTTGTAGCTAGCCTGTAACTTGCCAGCAGGGCCAGTCTACGGAGGAATACCCATTTTGCCTATGTCCCAAGAAGCACACATCTACAGTATCCCTTCATTCTTTTTTTAGTCACTCTTGAAACATTACGTGTCCTTATGTGGTGTTCAGGATTATGGTAATGCGTGCCTGGTTCCCAGTAGTCTTTCAGTTGACTCTACCGCTCCCACGTGGTAGCTTTGTGACTTTGGGCAAGTTATTGACCTTTTCATTGTCTTCATCTGTGACACCATATAGAACATGTGGGGATTTAATTTCACGTCTTTAGTCGGTAAACAATGTAGTAGAACAGACACTTGTGTAACCCGTTTACGAGAAGCATGGATTGATGCTGTATTGCTTTATATACAGGACTAAATAGTTGCAGATTTGGCATCCTGGAGCTAGTCTCCTGGAGGGGAACTAGGGACATAGATTGAATGACCAGTGTTTCTGCAACTTAAGTGTCTGTTACTAAGTTTTAAATTCCCAGAGTGCTAATATGTAATACAAACAGTAATTTAAGAGTTATAACCTTTTTCCCTCTTCTACTTCTAGAGCCTTTTAGAAGATCCTTATCCGAGGGTCCGTTCCACAGGCATCCTTGGTGTTTGTAAGATAACGTGTAAATACTGGGAAATGATGCCTCCTACCATTCTTGTTGATCTCTTGAAGAAAGTCACAGGGGAGCTGGCATTTGATACGAGCTCAGCTGATGTCCGTTGTTCTGTTTTTAAGGTATACATGTAACATTTTATTTTAGAATACTTTTGTAGAACTACAGGGATTTTTAGGAAACAGAAGGGGGAAAATGATGTTGTTCTCCTCGGTAGGTAAAATGTTACTGATTGTAATTTATTGGTTTTAACTTTTTTTTTTTTTCTTTCTTTCTTTCTTTCTTTCTTTCTTTCTTTCTTCCTTCCTTCCTTCCTTCCTTCCTTCCTTCCTTCCTTCCTTCCTTCTTTCCTTCCTTCCTTCCTTCCTTCCCGCCCTCCCTCCTCCTTCCTTTCTTCCTCTTTCTCTCTCTCTCTCTCTCTCTTTGTGGTTTTTCAAGACAATGTTTCTCTGCATTGCAGTTCTGGCTCTCCTTGTACTAACTCAAACTCACAGAGGTCTGGCTGCCTCTGCCTCCTGATTGCTGGGATTAAAAGCATGTACCACCATCGCCCAGCTGTGGTGGAATTTCTAGACCAAAACCAATTTTTTTTTGGTAAAATTTTATTTGTTTTTAAAATTAAAAAAATATTAATGTGTATGGGTGTTTTGGCTGTATGTTATGTGTGTACCTGGTGCTCATAGTTCCAGAAGAGAGTGTTGAATTGGATTCCATGGAACTAGAGTTACAGATGGTTGTGAACTTTCATGTAGATGCTGGGAATCAAACTTAGGTCCTGCCTTAGAGTAGCCAGATGCAATGGATTCTTTTGGAGCTGTTTTTTTTTTTTCTTTTTCTTTCCTTTTTTTCCCAATTTAACTTTTTATTGATTCTTTGTGGATTTCATATTATGCATCCCACTCTTCTCCCCATCCCTTCCCATCTGCTCTCTACCATTCTAAATTCTCCCTCCACCCCCCAGATAAAACAAGATAAAATTTAAAAGAAAAGAGAAAAGAAAAATCTTATGGGAGCTGTAGTGTAGCACAGTGAGTCCCACAGTCCTTTCGTCCATATTTTGTTACTGTAAGGGTTCATTGCATTGAGTCATTGATCTTGTTTGAGGTCTCTGGTTTTTGCTACATCATCAGTACTGGCACTCACTGGGGCTCCTCTTGATTATTTTGTTGTTGTTCTGTGTCATGGAGATCCTGTAACTTTGAGTCTGCAGATACAGTCCCTTCATGTGTTCCAGCAGATTATAGATGTGGTGGTTGATGGAATGGGCCAATCATAGCTCTGGCTCTGGGCCTGAGTTTGTCAGTCTGCCAGCTCTCCTTCATTCTCAACACCAGGGTGAGCTCTCTAGTACTGCCCTTCCTAACTCACCCTGTGTAGTAAGCAGCATGGGATAGGGCTGATTCTCCTGCTCACACCTGCCCTGCCAGAGCCAGCTCTACTGTGTTGCTTAGTGCTACCTAGTGCTGTAGCTGGTGAGAGGCAGGGCCAGTTCTCTACTTTAGTGACCTCAGGGACAACGCTCCCACTTACCACAGATCTCAAAGGGCACGGGAGTTTTTCTTCCTTGCCCACACCGCCATATGGTAGATAAGGGCAGGGCTTGGTCTCTTACATTCATGTTCTCGGGGACAGCTCACCCATGCCCTGGAGCTGGTCTTGAAGGTAGTTGTGAGCCATCTACTATGGGTGCTGGAAACTGAACTTGAGTCCTTTGCAATTTCAGTATATAACTTTAATTGCTGAGCCATCTCTTCGGTCTCCAAATTAAGCTTTTAAAATCCATATTTAAAGTATTTGCTAGGCAGGTGTTTAGCCAAGACATATAATAGCAGAAATACTCAGGAGTGTGAGACAGGAGGGTTCTGGGTTTGGAGTCTGCTTGAGTTGCCTAGAGACCTGTTTCAAAGAAGAAAAGTGTTTTTTATATAAAATGTCTACTTTCCATAGTACTAGTCTTTGGGTTGGCATAGTTTACTAGCATGATAGAAGTCCTCATTGCCTCTGTGGAATGTCTTGCTGAGCCATCTCAACCAGCCCCAAAGCATGCCTTTGATGTGGAAGGTGATATTTTCTGGCAAGAATCGGACTCACCATCCTCTTAGCTGTTTCCTGCATAAAGTTGTTTTATTGGTGTGTTCTGATTTTGAAATGCTTTTTTTTCTCTCTCTCTCTCTCTCTCTCTGTAGTGTTTGCCAATTCTTTTGGATAACAAACTGAGCCACCCATTATTAGAACAGCTTTTGCCACCACTCAGGTATAGTCTCCATGACAATTCAGAGAAAGTGAGGGTGGCTTTTGTGGATTTGTTGCTGAAAATCAAAGCCGTGAGAGCTGCAAAGGTAAATGGGATGTTCTTAGAGAAGACTGAAATGCGAAAAGCACATTGTGATCACTCAACAGAAAGACTGATTTTAAATCTGAGAACCTTTACAGTTATGTTTTAATCAGTTTGAAAGCCAATGTATTTGCTAGATTGTCATGAGACTTGATTTTGTGTTTCTCACGGAAGGTTCTAGAAATATCAATGCATGTTTCTTTTTTGAAAGACACTAATATAAGCAATCACCTTTACATATTTTTAAAACACTATTTCTTGTGTGGTGGGGCATGTGTGCACAGTGTACTTATGAATGTCAGAGGAGAGCTTGTTGAAGTTGTTTCTTTCCACCATATGGGTCTCAGGGACTGACCTCAGGTTGTCAGGCTTGGCGACATGTTAAAAGTATTGAAATATTTGATGTACTAATACATATTTAGCACTTGGTAAGAACTTATGAAGAACTTAACGTATTGCCTGCAAAGGTTAGCTGAAATCTCTCCTGTTTGTTTTTCTTTTTTTAAACCAAGGAATTGCTTGTACATGGTACAAGGACAAAAAAGTGGTCCTCTTCCCAGCTCTGGTTCAGTTTTGCTTCCTTGATAACTGGAGATTGAACTCAGAGCCTCATGAGTGCTAGTTGGTGCCCTACCACTGAGATAAAAGGATTTCAAGATCAAAAGACCTTCAAGACTAGCTTGAAAAATGATAACACTTAGTGCCTGACTGTCCTTGGAAATATCTGATGCTAGGAGTAGTGTCACCCACATGTCTACCAGTGTGCTATTCGAAGTGACAGCTTGGGCCTTGCACTTGTGTAGAACTTACCTACCAGCGTGCTATTCGGAGTGATAGCTTGGGCCTTGCACTTGTGTATAACTTATCTACCAGTGTGCTATTCGGAGTGACAACTTGGGCCTTGCACTTGTGTAGAACTTATCTGGACTTGGCCTTTGGCCAAGAAGTATGTGTACGTGTATTGTTAAGGACAGAATGGGCCCTATTGAGGTGCTGCCCAGGTGTTAGAAGCCTGTGTTAGAGTTAGGGTTGTAGCTTAGTTGGTTGAACACCTGTGTAGCATACACAAAGGTGGTTTATGCCTTTAATTAAGTTTAATGCCTAGCATTCAGGGTGTGGAGACAGGATGATCAGTGTTTAAGGTAATCTCCAACTGCAAAAATCCTGGGACCGGCCAGGATGCTTGAGACCCTGACTGAAAACAAAAAACAAACCACCAAAGAACAAACAAACTAATATTAATTCTGTCTCTGGTAGAGTTTATGATTTTAGGAGCTCCAGAGTTAGGCACGGGGACTGCTCAGTCCAGCACGCCTAGCGTGTTGAGGAAGGATGCTCTGAGCCTCTTAAGAGAGACGAGTAGGGTGTCTATTTCAAAACTATTAACAGATTGAAAACAATTGGATCTATAGACGTAGAAACGATGGCCTGCCTCACGTGTTAGGTTTCTTTCAAATGTAGACTTGCTACTATTGCTCACAGGAAAGTCAGGTTCTGATATAGCTACTTGAAATGATTTTTCTTGATATAAAAATTAGTTCTTGGTTATTTTCTAGAAACTTCAGCAGTTTTCCAGGTTATAGGAACCACTGATTATTTCCTTTTGTATGTCTCTACTTTTATCCTCTAGTTTTGGAAAATATGCCCCATGGAGGACATTTTGGTTCGCTTGGAAATGGATTCTCGGCCTGTGTCTCGGCGCCTGGTGAGCCTCATCTTCAACTCTTTTCTGCCCGTGAACCAGCCAGAGGAGGTGTGGTGCGAGCGCTGTGTCACACTGATCCAGATGAATCGCGCAGCTGCCAGGAAGTTCTATCAGTATGCCCATGAGCACACCGCCTGCACCAACATAGGTCTGAATCTCTGCTTCTCGTGTCCTGTCCTGCCTCTCCTCCAGCATAGTGCATGTTACAGATACTCAGTGTTTGTCACTTGAGTAAGCTTCGTCATCTCTTGCATCTCTTGGTGATTTTCCTGAAAGTAATTTGCTTTACTGTTTGAGATTATACTTTTCTAATTAGAAAGTTCATTTTATAGAAGATACATGTATTGATTGATTATCTTAACCACTTTAGCAAAGCTCATCCATGTCATCCGTCACTGCTTGAACGCCTGTATCCAGAGGACGCTGCAGGAGTGCCCAGAGGCCCATAAGGAGTGCGAGAAGGAGAACGCCAGCGTGAGTGGCTCTCTTACTTTGCAGTACAGACAAGCAGACTTAGTCTTGTACCATTTCTGTCCCAGTGTATGGGGTGTTGTTATTTCCCACTTGTTCCCGTAAAGACACGTAAGTGCAGTTTTTGGGGAGTCATAATTACATTTTTTAAAGAATTGTATCTTTTGTACTTTTAGAGTCTGAAGAGATGTTTTTTAAAAAGAATATTCTTACCGATAGCAACCTTGTCCCATATCTCTTTACTCTGAGCATCTCTGTGTTTGATTTCTTGGTTGTAATAGTGTTGAGCTAAATGCTGGACATGGAGCTGGTGTCTGTTAAAGTCACTGATAGGAGCCTCTAGAAATATTTAGGGATGAACTTCTGGGTGTAAATTTTTTTTTTTTTAGAATTGTCTTTAATTAGCTATTATTTCTTTAAAACTTTGAGAAATAATAGCTAGTTCAGTCTTAAATACACTTACTGCTTACAAGAAGTATTTTTAAGCTTATATATGGGCACTTAGTATTTTTTTTTTTTTTTTTTGGTTTTTCGAGACAGGGTTTCTCTGTAGCTTTGGTGCCTGTCCTGGAACTAGCTCTTGTAGACCAGGCTAGCCTCGAACTCACAAAGATCCGCCCGCCTCTGCCTCCCGAGTGCTGGGATTAAAGGCGTGCGCCACCACCGCCCGGCTAGTATTTGAATATCTAAAGTCAAATTTGAAGGACTTTTTTTTGTTTGTTTGTTTGTTTTTTCCTGTAGTACCCAAATCTGTCCTGTAGAAGAAAATCACAAAGCCAGTTTTCATTTGCTTACTACACATAGCCAGGTCAACCCTGTGACCAGGGTAGGCAATTATGTTCAGACTGCCTCTTCTGTGGGGTGGCTTCTCTGCCTGTGCCATGGTTACCTCAGTCTTTCCCCCGTTGCATCTTGACAGGCCCACTCTAGAGTAGATGTCCTTGTCTCTTTGTCCCTTGTTTGGCCAGTCTGGTCTGAAATTGGTCAGTAGAAACTGCTGAAGAATTAACAGGACAGTAGATGTGCAGTACGGGGGAATGGTACATAGAACATTGATTCACATTCATACCTTGGCTAACCATTGCCTTTTCACACTCCTTTCATTGTAGGTAGGGTGTGTGACTTAGGGAGACTTAGCTGGGCCACCATGGAGATTTTCTGCTCTAATCAGTAGGTAACCTACAGATCAGCCTGGCACATGAGGTAGTTGTCATTGACAGAAGTGGGTAAACATCCTACTGTGGGCCACTCTACCCTTGTTACTGGGTTTGAAAATGACTTTGCAAAAGTGAACATGAATTTGGTAATGTACTAGTTGAGAATTTCTTTATCCTCCTGGCTAGATACTACTGAGAAATCTTGCAATATCTGTTAGCTCAAGTTCTGTATCATTAGAAATAAAAATTATTTCTGTTGTACATGGTGTACAAAATACCTAATTTGTTATATGAATTCTATTTCTAGGTTGATAGCAGTTCAGAATAGAGAGCTTTGTAACATTGTAACCCATGTTAGAAAAAATATATGAAGAATACGTATGTAACTAAAATGTTTTGATTTTGAGATAGTCTCACTGTGTGACCCTGGAAGTGTGGCTTTGAACTGGTGACAATCCTCCTTTGTATGCCTCCTGAGTTCGGAGATTATAAACACACACTATCATGCCTAACTTTTTGAAGAAGTCTTTTAAGATTTTTTTCATTGTTCAAGGCACCATGCACTTGGGTGGCAGAAAATGGATCTCTGTGAGTTCAAGACAAGCTTGGTCTACATAGTGAGTTCCAGGGCAGCCAGGACTATGCAGAGAGACCCTGTCTCAAACACACATCCAGACACACACACACCTTTCTTATGGCCATTTAGTAATATCCAAAAATATCCTCTGCTAAAATTTTAGAACTATTACTTAAGAGTTTAGTATTGTTAAAGTATTAAGAGCCTATTACTTTATTCAAGTGTTATTCTCAAAGGGGAAATATGGGTTCCATAAATTTTAATGAGACTGTTGTGCTAAAATATTGAGCTTCTATTTTTTTTTCTTTTTAAACAAATGTACTGATATTTCTTAGGCTGGTAGTACGTAGTGATCATGTGCTGTAATGCTCAGTGTAAATGTAAATGTGCTCCAAAAAATTCCTGTTCTGTTCACAGAGTTAGAGCACAGAAAAGGTAAGGTTAAACCCAGAATGACAACTTCATCAGTTTGTCACACTGTTCTGGTAGCATCCAAACCACTAACAGGGCGCTTTATCAAACTAATTGACCTTATCATGTTCCAAAGCATTCAGTGCATGCTGACATAACTAACTGGAGAAATCGTGTTTGCTCCTTTGATTCTTATTAATCAAAATCAGTTTTGTTCCCACGTTTGAATGGTGAAAACTGAGCGGAGTCATCCTCCTCATCTTGGTGTTAGGAAGTCACTTTATTCATCATGTGTCTGTGTCTCCATGGTCAGTTGCTGGTATGCAAGTCACCAGCTCTGGAGAGCGGGATTTGGGTATGCATGTCTGGTCTGCACTGAGCATTCTGGTCATTGTGTATTACTGGCACAATAGGAAAATAGAAACAGGTTTGTTTTTCAGTAAGTCATGGAAACCTATGATTTTAGGGGTTGTTGACATCTGTGAGTTATATCCTACTGGCCTCAGAAAAGAAGTGTTAGCTGCAGTGTCTCCTGGGGCAGGTCAGTGTTGTATAGCCATGCTCAGCAATTACCTTTTAGTATAGTATAAGCCCATCTGAGGTGTGTAATAAAGACTGCTAGGTTTTGATTTCAGAAACATTTTAGTTCATACAGACTGTTTCACTAAAGAATACTGAGTTAATTTGGAATTTATTTCTTGGGTGGAATTTGGAAAAAAAGCTACCTTTCTGATACAGATAGGTTCAAAAATAGTGAAGAAAGTTTTACTATATGAAACTTGACATTACATTTTTATATTGTTTTGTGTCTGCAATTCTAAGATGTGCTTTTGAAGATAATACGTTTGTCTTTTAATACTTGTTATTGGATTCTTTCACAGTAACATTATTTGTGTCTTAGGTACTAGATAAAACATTGTCGGTGAGTGATACTGCATCCATGGCAGGTTTACTAGAAGTCATTGTGATCCTCTGGAAGAGCATCCATAGAAGTCTGGAAAATAATAAAGAGGCCAAAGTTTATACCATTAACAAGTTTGCATCTGTGCTTCCAGAGTACCTGAAGGTGTTCAAGGTAAGGCTGGGCCATTCTTATACGTAAGGTGCTTTGCGGTGGCATCAGTTTCATCTTTATTGGAACTTCTGTCTTGTATGCATGGCAGGAAGGATGTGGTAGCCCTTACCTTGTCATGAGGTTAGCATCTCTCCCTCTGCTCTGTATCCTTGGTACCCAGGGTACTGACCACTGTGAGCCCTTAGCTTTTCTTTCTGCTGTTGGAGATCTAGTCTGATGCTGGGATCTAATCTACTTGCAGATTTAGAAAAGGGATTCTGTTTTATAAACTGAATATTCCATCTTGCAGGTACTTCCTAAGTTAGTGTTTGAAGGTACATAGGAAGCCGACTCTATGTATGAATTGTATCTGTGTTATTAAGGCAGACAGGTTAGATCAGTGTAATGAAAAGATAATTTTAGGTGCTGGAGAGATAGCTCGTTTGATGAGGTGCCTGCTCCATAGTCATGAGTACCTGAGTTTGAGCCACAGCACCCATATAAAGTGGGGTATGGCAACGTGTATCTCTAATCCCAGTGCTGGGGAGACTGAGCTAGGATGATTGGGGCTTACGGCCACTCTTAACTAAATTGGTGAATTTTGGGTTCCGAAAAAGATTCTGTCTGCATAAAGAGGTGAGTGAAGAAGATGCACGTACACATACAATAAAGCTTTAATATATAATAAATATATTAAATACATAACTATATTAAAATATATTTTAGAATGTGTTCCTTGATAATTTTATATACTTTGTTTTGATGCCATTCATTGCTTTCATTCTCCTCTCTTATTCCCCTGTCACTCTCTCTCTGAGCCCTTTCTTACCTCTTTAAGCCTTTTAAAATTTTTTTATCTTCTGAGTTTAATTAGGTTGTTTGCTTGCATATGCATGGATGTGGTCTTATTTACTAGATCATGGACAAGAAAGATGACTTTTCACTAATAGCTCCTCAGCCAGGAATGGGGTCTCATGAGCTCATTCCATGCTGGAATGTTGATGGGATCAATCTTGTATAGATCTTGTCCAGTTAAGTACAACCTCTTTGAGTCTGTGGGTGCTACAGCCATGTCATGTTCATAAAATGTAGCAATTTCCGCAATTCTTTGACACTTGCATTTTTTTCTGCTTCCTCTATTGTGATGTTCCCCAAGTGTTGGTGGGGAAGGAGTTGAAAGATGTGTCTTCATTTAGAGTTGAATACTCAACAGTCAGTCTCAGTACTTTGACCAGTTAATGATCTATGTATTAATTGATGCCTACCTCAAAAATAGCCTTTCTGACCAAGATAGAAACCAACATCATTCTATGATTACCTTGTCATGAGGTTAGCATCTCTCCCTCTGCTTTGTATTCTTGGTACCCAGAGTACTGTCCACTGTGAGCCCTTAGCTTTTCTTTCTAAGCCTACAGATTTAGAAGGCACTTTGACTTCTAAATACCTATGATTGGAATCTTCTTTCAGCTACCAACCAGCTCCCAAATAAAGACATGGAGACTTATTATCAGTTATGAATGCTCAGCCTTAGCTTAGGCTTACTCCACTAGCTCTTTTAACTTAATTTAACCTGTTTTTATTCATCTGTGTTTTGCCTTGGGGCTTTTTACCTTCCTTCTATTCTGTATGTCCTACTTTCCTGTTTTCTCCATGTCTCACTTCTTAGCATCTCTTTTTCCTTCTTCCTTGAACCTGAATTCCTCCTCCTACTTAGTCTCTCTCACTGGAAGTCCTGTCTGTGCCTCATCCCTGGATATTGACTAGATTTTATTAGATCAGCAGGTGCCTTAAGCATTAAGGAGAAACAGCAACAGATTTTTACATAATTAAACAAATGTAACACATCCTTGTGGAGCACTAGCAATAGCCTGTGTTAATTTAGTTTTCTCTGTAGCCTCCGTTATCAACTGAGAGGAATCCCATGCCTCGAACTAGGATTTTCATTTAATAACCTATGTTTTCTAGGAGTAGTATTAGCTACTCATGCAGAGTACCACTATTCAATTACCATTAAAAAGAAACATTTTTAGTTAGCTTACAAAATAGTTTCTATAAGGCTTTGATTTAGTTAACCTTATTTTCTCTTCTCTTCCCTCCTCCTATTCCCATTTACACTAAACCTTTCCACCCTTGATATTTTCCCTGTTTGCTTTGTAAATTGTACACAAAAATATATTTTTAGTTGGCAGATAAAATTTTTTATACTTTTTATTGTGATGTTTTAGAGTATGTGTAACTTGTGGAATGGTTAAATTGAGATCAGTGTATTACCTACATATTTATCATGTGTTGTACTCTGTTCAGGATTTTCAAGAATATTTCATTACTAGTAGTCTTGCCATCGTGTTTACTTAGATACTGGGAGTTAGGGGTCAAAGTGGCCACAAAAATTGAATGCAGGTGAATAATACATCTCACTTTAATTTTGTTCCTTTTCTTTACTCATGTTTATTTTCAGGAACTCAGCAATATGGCTAGTTCACAAGTGCTTGCCCTGGGAATCTCTTGTCTCTACTTTCTGAGCACTGGAATTAAAAATAGGCTGCCACACCCACTGAGAGTTTATGTGGGTTCTAGGAATCATTGCTCCAGGCTTCAAACTTGAATGGCAAGGACTTTAACTACTGAGCCATCTCCCCATCCTTTATGTGGTGTTCTTGATGGATTCTGAGTAATTAAAGTCTGCTCAGCTTACTTTATTGTTGCAATAACAGGACTAATTAAGCTGCAGTTTATTGCACTTAGTGCACTTCATGTTTCCCCTTGCCCATTTTCTTGTGATTTGGTTCATTCAGTCTTTAATAGCACTGTGCATTTTAGGAGGGAGAAACTGACCGAATTCAGGCACTTTGCTCCGTGTTTTACCAGCTTTTAGGTATAGGATCTGATTAGCCTGTGATTTATTTTGTTGTTTCAAACATGTGCTTTCCCTCCAATAACATTGTTTGGGTCGTCTTGTATAATATTATCTGAATACCTTTGTCCTCTTAAGAGTTATATCAGGACAAGTAATTAGTTTTTTCCTTTTATCTGAATTGATTTGAAAGTAAATATAGTTTCATGACTGAACTTGCTGCAGTTAGTGTTTGCTTCATAGCAAAGGTGGTGTAGAAATGTCAGGATGCTTGATTCAAGTCATCTCATCCTCAAACCTGAGGCGCACCTTTAGATTTAATTTTCTCTGGTTAGTAAAGTAATTATTGGAGTACTTTTTGAACAACCGTAGAAATAGGCTATGAAGGAAACATTTCCTGTTGTCAAATCCTGTTGGCTATATGTTTCTTTTTGTGTTTCTAGGACGAACGCTGCAAGATCCCCTTGTTCATGCTAATGTCCTTCTTGCCAGCCTCTGCTGTCCCTGTGTTCAGGTATTTTACCACAACGCAAGAATCTGTCCTCTGGGATTTGCTGTCACCTGCCCTGTGCTCTCCCTTCCTGCCTTCCCCTCTGTGTGGAGAGATTGCCAGGAGAAGTTGTTAAAGAGAGACTGTGACTCAACTGTGACTGCACCTGATATCTGGGCATTATTCTAATATCCAGAGTGACAAGCTCTAGAGCCTGTGATCATCACTGACCACAGGTGGCTCCAAGTGCTTAGACTGTACTGTGAGTACACAGTATACATGTGAAAGAAGAATGCCAGGATACTGAGTACATGTGAAAGTAGTGTTTTCAAGAGGAGGATTCGATAAGCTGCTGAAGTCCATTTCTCTAATTCTCTTTACATTTTATGTAGTTGACACACAACCTTTTTATGTGGCTGGTGAGCAAATGGTGGTTCTTGTATATAGTTACCATGCCTTGGTCACTGAACTTCTATATTGATGTACTGTTTCAAAAACTGTGTCTGCATGTGTGTGTATGTGTGGTGTGTATCCAAGTTTATGTGCATTGTTTCTATGCAAGAACCTATGGAGGTCAGGAAAAGATGTTGGATCCCCTGGAATTGGAGTTACAGATGATTATGAGCCATCATGGTGCTTGGAACTGAACTTGAGTCCTGTACAAGAGCAACAAATGGTTTTAACCACTGAGCCATCTCTCCAGCCCTTGCATATTATTTTTTATTGCGCAGTTTAGTTCTGGAGTTTGCTGCTTAAGAGTAAAATACTTGGTTTTGTTTACTTGCAAAAGAATTGTTGTTTAAAGTTCATTTTTACATGTGTTTTGTTTGTATGTGTGTTTGTCCACACACATGCACAGCACAGAGTGTGTGGAGGCGAGAGGAAAGCTCTTGAGAGTTCCCTTTGTGGATCTGGGAATCAAGTTCAGGTCATTAGCCTTGATGGCAAGCTCTCTTACCTATAGAGCTCGTTCGCCAGCCTCCAGAATGAGTGTTTTGTGGCATGTTTTGGTTTTGTCTTTTGCTTGGATATTTGGGTTTCTAAGTTTTTGGTTTTATTTTTTTAGATGTGTGTGTGTTTCCTTTCTTTGTTTTTTCTTTGCTTTTTAGAGAAAGTAAGCAGGTGCAGTTGGGTGGGTATGGAAGTAGGGAGGATCTGGGAAATATTGGGGAAGGGGGCAAAATGTGATGCATATGAATTATGCAAAAAATTATATAATGTATTATATGAAAAGAAAAAAGGAAAAAAAATGCCCTAAATTATGACCACTTCTGGAACCTGACAGCTGGCACTAGAGACAGAAGGCTGTTGAGATGTGGGACGTCCTTCTGCAGCAAGTACCAGTGTAACAATGAGACCTGTGCACCCTTGATGCAATCAAATTGCGTCTCGGTTTTCCTTATGTTGTGAACAGTAGGGGCTTTCTGTAGAGGTGTTAACCTGGTTTTCTGTACTTGACTTTTTCAGTTGTGGTGTGATTTCTGTCCTGAGAAATCAGGAGGAGAGTGTTACAGGCAGGAGCTACTGTACCCTGCTGGATTGTCTCTGTTCCTGGGGGCAAGTGGGGCATGTTCTGGAGCTCATTGTTGACTGGCTGACAATAAGGCCACGTCAGACCAAGGTGTGTATACAGCCATGCCTCTCTGGAATGTGGAGAACAAGGGTGTCTAGAAATTGTACAATGTTCTGGAAACGTATAATTGCCTCTCTGTTCCACTGCTCTTCTTCAGAGTAAAGTGCAAATCAATGATACGTGCCCAGTGAGACATGAGCTAGCATTGCTGTACATGGAGTATTTGCTGACCCATCCAAAGAATCGAGAGTGTCTGCTCTCTGCACCCCAGAAGAAACTTAACCAGCTTTTAAAAGCACTTGAAGGATCCAAGGTAACTATTTATCCTAGAGGTTAAAGTGACTTCAGATAGTAGTAGCTGTGATGCAGTGAGGTGTATGGTTTTCATGCTTTGGTGCTAGAATGTTTGCAAGCTAGAAAGGAACTGAGAACTCTGAGGTGAACAGGTGAGCCTGGGAGTAGTGCCATTCCCAGGACCTGTCTCCTCACAAGCACTGTTTAGAGTCTACATTTCTCCACAGTTTCTAGCTTGTCAGGGCTCCAGTTTGTCTCCCCTTGTCTGAGAATAGGCTGACTAGGACCAGGCGTCAGTGAGGAAGTACTAGCTCTCTTCAGAGTCTTCGGCTGTATTTTCTAGAAATCTTGGAAAGCGTGCACAGTGACTTTATTGTGCCCCAAGGGCCCTTTGGAATCCAGTTTTTCCCCTGCTGCACTGGCCCTATAGGATTCTCTACTGAGTAGTCCTCATTGCTGCCACCCAGGATGGTGGTTCAACTGAGCCTGCCCTGAGAAAACTGTAGTCCCTGTGGGCAGTGGTCCTGCGGCCTTGTGTACCTGTTAACTGTGTTATGTGCTTCTAAAGCCCACTCAGCAGATAGTGTTCAGGTGCGGGGTGGCAGAGAGCTGCCACTGCAACTATCCTTCTAGTTTCCTATAGATGAGGCGCTTTCCACCTTGTTTTTATGTGGTCACATGCCATTCAGAATGTGGGTCCTCGGTTGTAATTTTGCAGGCAGATCTGGAATTTTTTCTTCAGTCCCCAAGTGGGAATCCCCTCAACTTCAACAAAGAAGTTGCATTGCATGCCTTTGGCCTACACTGTCGACTGAGCGTCCATCTTCAGTACAAGGTATGGTGTCTCTCCTAGTGCTCTGAGTATCATGTATCAAAGCTGCTTTTCTTACTTATTTTCTTCTTTGTTGTGTTGGACAGTTCTCAGAAGAGAAAATTCATCTGTCCATCTTGAATGAAACTGGCTCTTGGTTAGAAAACAAAGTTTTGCCTCTTCTTCAAGACCAAGAAGAGGAGTTTCTGAAGCTTCGGAGGGATGTCTATCAGCAGGTCATCCAGGTCAGCAGCTGGGACACGGCTCGTGCTGTATTTCCAGGACTGTTTATTTTGTTGTAAAATGGTTTAGACCCTAGTGCTCTTTTATAATACAGAGAATGGCATTTCTTTTTACAGAGCACATTCTGCATAATTTTAAGGTAGTTTAATATGTTATATGTGATGGGTATTTGTTTAGGTTGGTGAATTGCTTAAAATGTCTATAGAGTTCTTATAGAAACAATGAAAATGTATGTATTTATGTAAGTTCTTTTATAAATACAGTTGTGAACATTTGCTTAAAATATTAGTACATCACAGGAGAGAGGCTTTGTTGGGCTTGACTGCCTTCCTTTTTAAATGGCCTTTGTTGTTATTGAACCCATGTGTGTCTTACAGACGTACCTGGCTGTGGGTAAAGATGTTGTCATGGTGGGCCTTGGAGACCCTAAATTTCAGATACATCTTTTACAGTGGAGTCTCGGAATAATGAAAACAGGTACTGTAGCTTCATTTACCCATTAAAGGAATGTTTGGAAACAGTATGTACATATAGCTTTTCCATCCTTCCATCCCTCACCCCCTTCTTCTGAAGATCAGAATCTGACTTCCAGACATTCATATGTAACACATATGGGCCTTTACCAAAAAGTTGGGGTTTTGTTGGCTGTAATACACCTAGCAATTTCAGAGATGCTTCTGATGTCAGGCACACTGTTAGTTTCTGTTGCAAAAAGGAGTGGCGGGCTGCGTTCCCGCCGGGATCCCACACGGCTAGTTTTACACCCGAAATAACAATACACACATTGTATTCATTTAAACACTGCCCGGCTTGTTACTTCCAGCCTCTTATTGGCTAACTCTCACATCTTGACTAACCCATATCTAATAATCTGTATGCCACCACGAAGTTGTGGCTTACCGGGAAGATTCTAACCCATGTCCATCTTGGACAGGAGAAGCATGGCGTCTGCCTGACTCTGCCTTTCTCCCAGCATCTTGTTCTGTCTACTCCACCCACCTATGTTCTGACCTATCAGGCCAAGCAGTTTTTTTATTAATTAACAATGAAAGCAACACATAGAAAGAAGACCCACCTACATCAAGTTTCTAGGGTCCTTGGGGTTCTGCTACCTGGGTCTGCCTTGCTGGTGTGTAGAGTTTTTCACCTGGCATCTGTGTAGAGACTGTTCCAGATGTGGTCAGGTGGGGGCACACCTGGAACCAGGACCAGCGATGCCTTCTGGTGCAGTGTATGACAAAGAAAACACTACTGAGCTCTGATCTCTCATTTTCCCAAGCCCCCAGGCATCTACTTCCAGATACGCTGCCTCTGTGGTGTGGAAGATTAGTAGTGGTTTTTACTGTACATCCCAGTTACTGAGCTAAATGGAAATATCTGTCCACAATTAAAATTTTCATTTTTTAAAGCCTGCTAGTTTGCTGAGAGAGACTTTTCTACATTAAATGCAGTTTAGCATGTTTAATTGGTCCAGATTTGTAGGAGGAGGGCCGCTTGTTCTTTCCGGGCACTTGGCTAGCTTACACCTGAAATAATCATACAAAAACTGTATTAATTAAATCACTGCTTGGCTCATTAGCTCTAGCTTCTTATTGACTAACTCTTACATCTTAATTTAACCCATTTCTAATAATCTGTGTATCGCCACGTGGCACTGGCAGTGACTTACTGGGTAAAATTCCCAGCATCTGTCTCTGGTGGCTCTATGGTGTTCCTCTTTGCATCTTCTTCCCAACATACTGTTTAGTTTTCCCCGCCTAGTTCTGTTCCCCTATAGCTCTTCTATAGGCCCAAAGCAGTTTCTGTATTAACCAATGAAAGCAACACGTAGACAGAAGGACTTCCTACACCACAGATTAGCCATTGTGGTCAGTGATGTGAATGATGCAGCTTGGACGCATTCCAGGCAGGCCTGAGTGGAGCCCTTCCCTTCCTGTGCTGCTGAACACTAGTCAACGACTTCAAATATAACAAGATATTGTATTGGTTCACAAATTCTAAAGTTGTAGAATTATTTATTTTAACGTCTTGGATTTTTTTTAATTATTCTCTGTAGTTTAAAACTTCATTCTACACATAAGCTAATTGTTGAAATTAAATGATTTTTTTTTCACACTTGATTCATCACTTAGGAATTATTTTGCTTTAGGGCTGAATCTACTTTTAATTATTTATAAAGTTTAAAATCATAGAACTAATCAGAATCTTCTTTCCATTTAGTTCATTTCATTACATAGTGGTACCCAGTCCCTTTCCATCAGGTTTAGAGCTGGACCTGTGTCCAGGCTGGAGTGAGCTTTGTGTTTGCATGTCCAGTGATTGGGGTCTTTAGGACTCATCACTGCACCGCAGTGCAACTCTTCCTCTGTGGTGCTTGCAGGGATGCGTTAGAGGTTAGCAAACCGAGACTAGAGTCTACTTTCTAAAACTTTTCTGCTCTACTTGAAAGGGGCTCGGTGAGGAAGCCATTTTCAGAAGCTATTTATGTGTCTTACTTACTTTTCTATTGGTCTGATAAGATACCATGACGAAGGCAACGTATAGAAAATAAGAGTATATCGGGAGGTCATCCTGACTTTCATGGCAGGGAGCACGGCAGCAAGTAGACAAGCATGGAGCAGGAGTTGTAGCTGAGAACTCGTATCTTGAGACACAGCCACCAAGCAGAAAAAGGGACAGCTCATTGGAAATGACATGGGTTCTGAAACCTCAACGCTTGCCCCGGGACACACCTCCTCCAACGAACTGACACTTTTTAATGCTTCCAAGTATTCAAATATAAAAAGCCTATGGAGACCATTCTCATTCAGACCACCACATTGTGTTGGTATTAATTATGTCCAGGGAGGGTATTCTTTATAGACCCAAATGCGTATTCTAAAGAACCCATTTCTGGGACACAGTTGGATGGCCAAGTGCATCAACCAAATAAATTAGGGGTTTAAGCTCATAAACTTCTGGTACTCCCACTACAATACAGTACATAGATGGTGGAAAATCAGGCACCAAACATAGCAGAGCTTTGGGAGAGTTCTTACTGGAAAATACCGGCTCAATTAAAAAGAAATGTTGAACTTTTTTTAAAGTAAAGACTATAGGAAATCTAGGGTTATGTTTGAAAGAGAAATAAAAGCAAAGTAAAGACTATAGGAAATCTAAAACTTTGGAGGGAAAAGGCCATTGATAAAGACTAATGTGAGACAGCTGGGATTTTAGCATCTCAGGAACCAAGGCTGTCATGTACAGTTTGCAGACAGTGCAGGAGGTCGCCCCACAGCTTACGTGGGAGGCTGTCTCTATCTCTTGCTGTCCTTGCTGCAACAGTGAGCTGTTTGTTTGTTGGCAGGGACTTGGCAACCTAAAGATGAGCATACTGGGGAGAGCCACAGAGCCAGCACTGCTTTAGTTTCAGATTGATGGCTTGTTTTCTGACTGTGAGCTGTGCCCTGGGGAGGACTCTCAGCAAGACTATAGATCAGCACTGACTTTGGCTGGAGCTGGGAATCCTGGCCTGCTGTTAGCAGTTTGTTGCTAGCTAGGAAGCTAGCATGTTGCTTATTTGGTTCATAAAATACACCTGAATACAGTGAAATAACTTAAGGTTAAAGTTTTCGCTTTTTCAGGTTTCTTTCCATGTTACTGAGACTACTCATTCTGAGGAAGAATGTAAGGAGACAGCTCCTTTGTCTGTGTTATATTAGTTAGGGTTCTCTAGAGGAGCAGAACTTAGAGAATAAATCTATACTTATAAAGGGGATTTATTAGAATAACTTTCAGACTATGGTCCGGCTAATCCAACATTGGCTGTCTGCCAGCCGAAGGTCCAAGAATTCAGAAGTTGTTCAGTACACAAAGCTTGATATCTCAGCTGACATCAGTATAAGCTGGAATCCTGAAGTAGGTTCTAATGCCAATGAAGGAATGGACCTGCTAACAAGGCGAGAGAGAACAAACTGGCAAAGAGAGCGAGCGAGCTTTGTCCTTTATACAGGTTGCCAGTAGATTAAAGGTGAATCTTCCCACCACAAAACATCTGTCAGGGTCTAGTCAGCAGTATCCGGGTTTGAAGAGCTCAACCCCGTCTCACTCAGTGGATGGTCCACATGATAAATACATATGAGGACTGAAAGAGTAGTAGCTCCTTGAAAGTTTCTGTGTGGTTTTAGCAATTTTGCAGAGCTGCTTATTGATTCTGGCAGAGCCTTAGACCTCAAGAGGATTGATAGAGAGCCTCTGGGATGGAAAGTCTGTCATCCCTCAGCAGGACGGTTTGGGGTGTAGTTGGTTGGCTGTGGTCTCTAGCAGAGCTTGCTGGATCTTTAATTTTGTAGCTGAATGGCGTTACCCTTCATATCCAGGACTATTCTCTAGGCGAGTCCTGTGGTCACCTGGATAATGGACTGTCTGAGGAGCATCATTTCTGTGCTTTATTGCATACTTGTTTTATTTTAATGTGTCTTGTATTATGGATTCTGCCAGGTGGCTTGCTGTGTCGTACCCTAAAGTTAAGGGCTAACCAGCACCTGAGCCATGTGTTAAGAGTGGGGCAGGGTGACATGGTGTGTGCCTTTGAGGCTTACTGGGGACAGGCCCCTGTCTCTGCTTTTGTAGCTTTTACTGGCAAGATTGATTAGAAATAAAGATGGAGGAATAGTTTTATTAGGCTTATATACAAAATGAATTTTACCACATTATGTACTCAGTCAGGAAGGTAATTGGGGAAAAAAAAAACACCAAAGAAAACCAATAAGCTACAACCAGATATCAGAAATCTGTTACGTTATCAAACGATGTTGGGAGCTGTCTAACCTTGTCCTTGTTGGATTTTACTTTAGTAAAATATAAGAGAAAGTTTGTGTTTTCTAATTCAAGTTTTATAGGAGACACACATGAACAAAGTTCGTAGTTTACCTACAAAGTCAGCTGTACTACTGCTGCTGGGGAAGAAGTCAATTTTTTAGTTATGTGGAGAAAAAAATATGTTTGATTCTAGTTTGGATTAATCTGGTAAACGTGTTTAGTGCTAATTCAGTAGTAATAGGTTCTTACATTACTTTCATGTCTATGTGTTAAGCAATTTCAATTGAATTATGTACATGTGTAATTGGTGGTTCTCCTTTTCTTTGTAGTGAAGGAATTTTTTTACATTTCATTACTTCTTGACATTCTCAAGGAGATAGCTGGAAGCTCCATGATTCAGAAAACAGATTCAGAAGAAGTCACAGTGCTGTTTGATTTAGTGCAGGAAGTATTTCAAAAAATGTTGGAATGTGTTGCTTGGACCTTCCGGAAGAAACCAGAAGAAAGTCTGCAGGTATTGTTCTGAACTGGCCAGGTCTCACTGTGCTATCTGCTGTGGGCATTGAGTGGTGGTTGGACGCCAGCCCTAAAGGTAAGCATGCCTGCCTTCTTTGGTGGCATGCAGATCGGCAGTCTTGAGCTCAGGGATTGAAGTCCCATGGATGTAAGGACTCTAAACGGAACTGATCTCTGCAGGCTGTGATTCTAGAGCTTCCCAGGAAAGAATATATTTGTGAAGATGCTCATTTTCAAAGGGACAGTCACTGCCTGGGAGGATGCTCACGCCCGTCATCTGTTAATGTCCCGATTTAGAAGCGCCTTGAAGGAACCATGGTTTTCTGTTGATGGTGAAAGCTGAGATAATTGAGAAACTAGACCATAAAAATCAAAGGGACTAGCTCTGTTCCTAAAACAGTGTAAAGCCCATTCCTGAATAAGTTAGCAGAGAGCCATTTTTTTTTCTGTCAGTGAGCTATTATTGTTTTAATTAAGAATGTTTAAATGGGAGGTTCTTTATTTTATTTTATTCTAGACTAAGCTGATAGAAATAACCTAAGCATGACTGGCATATGTTTTCTCTAGCTCAGCTCGTAGTCCTTTCCAGTGTCCGTGATCTGTTGATGTAGTTTATCCCCCACCAAGTCAAGTCGTGTCATTTAGAAACATTGCCTGAGCTGATGACTTTATTTTAATGTTAATAGTTGCCTTTCTTTCCATCTTCCATCCTCCTTACTATTGATACTCCTCTTGTTTTGTTTATTGGTTTTTGTTGTTATTTTGGAAACAGCTTCTTTCTGCTATGGAGCTCCGATTGTCCTTGAACTTTCTATATAGACCAGGCTGACCTTGTACTCACAGAAATTCGCTGCCTCTGCCTCCAAGGTGTGTGCCTCGATGACTAGCAGCCATTTTATTGTTTTTTGAGTCAAGATCTCACTCTAGCTCAAACTGGCCTAGAAGTCACCAAGATAGCCCAGGCTGGCCTCAAACTTATGTCAGTCCTCCTTACTTAGCCTGGCATATCCTTAGATACAGACGTGAGCCATCACACCTGCTGCATCCTTAGATACAGACGTGAGCCGCCACACCTGCTGCATCCTTAGATACAGATGTGAGCCGCCATACCTGGTGCATCCTTAGATACAGACGTGAGCCGCCACACCTGCTGCATCCTTAGATACAGACGTGAGCCGCCACACCTGCTGCATCCTTAGATACAGACGTGATCTGTCATACTTGGTGCTTGTTTTTTAAAAACTGATTTTTAGCTGTACTGACAATGACTAATGTGATTTCTTGTAGCTCTTTCATTCTGTGAAGTCCCCTCTTCATGAATTTATCAGCACTATTCAGTCCTGGTGCAAGGACACTGCAGTCCATCATGGTGTACTTTCTACTCTGATTGCTGCCCTTGTGGTTGAGATAAGTCATCAGCTGCAGAAGGTGAGGTATACTGATTCTGAAACTGCCATGCTCTTAACTGTCCCAGATGTTGTGCCTGCTTACAGTACGTGGTTAAGGTTTTCTAGTGCAAGCTTTTGGTGACGACTGTTTGCCAGTTTCACTACTTTGCCATTTAGCTGTTTGGGCATCTAGAGCCATGTGGAAACTGGAGCATATGCTAAGGGTATTGTCATTCCTGACTGCGGTGGAACTAGGCACTATGATGCGGATATGTCTGCTGGTTTTGAATTAATTGATAGTTTCTAAAGATTCTTCTTTGTTGAAGAGATCAAGAATAGTTGGGCAGACAGACATTGCAGGATTGTTCTAGACTGAATTGGTGTACATATCTCTGCATGCTTTTTTCTTTTTTTCTTTTCATTTCTTAACTATAGGAAGCTTGAAGTTTTGAAAATGTGCTTACTGTGATTATGAGTGTTTTCCTTCATGTGTATATATGTGTGCCATGTGCATTCTTGGTGTCCACAGAGGCCAGAGGAAGGTATTGGGTCCCCTACAACTGGATTTACAAAGCTGTTAGCTGCTTTGTGGGTTCTGGGGACTGACCCTGGGTCCTCTATAAGAGAAGAAAGCTCTCTTAGCAGTCAAGTCTTCCCTCCCTCTAGCTCTGGAAACTTGAAATTTTGGTATCTTATTCTTCTGTCGGAGCTAAAGGTGAATGGAACACAGATTTAGTCTGTTTTGTTACAGATTGACCTGATCATTGTTGCTATTTGAGCTAACACAGAAAGTGATACTGTACATAGAGAACATGTAGGATGCTCTTTGTCTTCTTAAGCTTCAAGATGTCCCTTGTGGACATAGGCAGTGATGTGAAGGAGAGAAGTAGCGGTGGGTTTACTCAGAATGAAAAGATGGACTGTCGCTGAACTGCATGAACTTCTAGATATGGTCATGTACTGCTTAGTCATGGGCACTCTGAGAAGTGAAGATGCAGATTCTCACTGTGCTGCCCTGGGTATGGCTATACAGATGCCAGCACGCTCAGCATAATGTTTTGGGACATTGTCAGATCTACCATCCCTTGTTCCCAAAATGTTAGCACGCGGCTGTGCAGCTCATGATCGAAGAGAGATTATTTGGTTTAAGAAAGTAATTGCTAGGTGGCATTGCATAAACCTAGGATTAGGACTTAACTTCAGGAAGCCATGGAGGTGAAGTTATTAAAGCATTGGCAGCCTTTGGACAAACCCGGACCCTTTTCTGTGTGCTGCTCTGCCTCTTTGCAGAAGAACACTGCTGACTGCCTGTCTTCTTGCAGTCTATATTCTTGACTACAGATTGTTCTGCTTTTTCACTTCTTTTTGTCAGTTCTTTTGTTGGGTTGCATATGCATTTAAGATTACTGTCTCCTTTGAAGGTCTTATTTCTGACTGTCCTATTATAAAATACCTGCTTCACGAAGTCTACATTGTTAACTTTGTAGCCAGCCTGGCTCCCTTAAGCTTCACAGGGCCTCTGTATTTAGCTTTTACTGCTGATCTGTCTTTACAAGTAAGGTGTTGTAAGTGTGCTACATGAGTAGTTCTGTAAAACAGTCTGACAGTGTCTTCCTTTCATGGGGAGTGCTTATAACTCAGCTGATGTTAAAGCTGTGGATGTGCTTGGTGATCACATTAGCGTTTAAGACGGGAACCCATGATATCCCCTACTTCATCCTCCACAGTGCTGAGATCACAATCATGAGTCGCCATGCCCCACTTTTACTGTTGAGTTTATCTTTCCTGTGGACTGGACCTTATTTTCTCACCCTTCCTACTGCAGTGACTCTTTAATGCAGTTCCTCATGTTGTATTGTAGCCATACAACATTATACAAATGAAATATACAAAATTATTTCATTGCTACTTCATAACTGCAGTTTTGTTGCTGTTATGAATTGTAATGTAAATATCTGTGTTTTCTGACGGTCTTAGGTGACGCCTCTGAAAGGATTGTTTGAACCCGCAAAAGGATATCAGTTCTCAGGTTGAGAACTGCTTTAGTCTGAAACACCAGCATTCTAAGACTGGCTTCTAATCTGAGCTGAGAGGAACTGGTTAAGTTGGCTTAGGATAAAAATACGGTTTTTTTATAGATGATATCAAGTTAAATAAAGGCCATTTGACTAAAGCCTTGCTAAGTTTTATGTTCTTTATTTCTGTTACATTGAGTAAAGTGTTCTTGTGGAGAATAATAAAGAAATTTGTAATTAAGTGTAGTGAATAAAGCTTGTTATTTTGAGTTTCTGAATTGCTTTGGTCAGATATAAGAGAACCCAGATCAATGTGAACCAAGCTGTCAATCTGGGGTAATTACAAGATTTGAAACTTTCCTAGGTTTCTGATATAGAAGAGCTGACCACACCACAATGTCCTGCTGACCTTCCTCCATTTTCAAGGTGTTTAGTTGGTGTAATAATGAAGTCTTCGGATGTGGTCAGGTAATTAATTGTCTTCTCTTTGATCCTGGTACAACCCTATCTGTATTTTTTCTTAGTGCCCTGTAATTTATTACTTTTTACTCTCAGATTATCAAAGGTATTTTTTTACCCACTTGTGAAAAGCATTCCATAGCTTTTCTTCATGTTATGAGTGATGGAACTGCTTATGTCAAACTTTCATACAGAACCATTACTTTCTATAAACTGTTGTGTCCATTTAAATAGTTTTTAGCTATGTTTATCACAACCAGATTCTGCTAGACGGGAAAAAAATGTGTACAAAAACACTTCTTACTGCGTGTTCTAGTTTTCTTCTCTTGTCATGAGCCATCTTTTTGGGGTGACTTCTGCCACAATCTTAGCCACAGTGGATTTGTCGTTCCAGGTAGGGACGTGAGATTTAGAAATGGTAGAGGAACAGAGATAAGAAGGAAACACAGAGACGCAGGATAGTACTAGGAGGGCAACTCAGAGAATACTGAATGTGGAATTTTGCCTATATTTATTTTCCATACACTTTTATACTCCAAAACAATAAGGGGGAAGAAGGCAAAAGACTGCTTTAACAAAGGACAGCCAGAATAGTTACTTGCTCCAATACTTGAGACATCAAGCCCTTAATTCCTGAGCAAAACATTTGATATTTGGGGTAGTGAACCCACCCTAGACCAAGTATCCTGCAGGCATCTACTCCCTAAGTCAAACCTCCTATTTCAAAAGAAGGAGCAGAAGTATGTTTGAATTCTCCAATTTAGTCAGGGTGGAGTGGACCCACCTATGTTGGCCATCTTAATGTTGAAAACACCAAGTAACCACAGCCTAGGTCAGGATGTCTTATTTTGTAGCCACACCTGCTGTCAACAACTTTGAAAGAGCAAAAATAAGCTCAAACTCTCTATCCTTCAGACAAAGGAAAATAGGCTCACATTTTTGGGTTCCCACATTCTCTGTTGCTTTAACACTAACCAAAATTAGCTTGAGGAGAAAAAGATTTATTTGGTTTTCAGGTTATAGTCCATCATGGAGAAAAGCCATGGCAGGGATTGAAAACAGACCATTTGAAACACTGCTCTCCATGACTTGCTCAGCTTGCTTTCTTATACAGCTCAGGACCATTTGTGCAAGGGTGGTGCCACCCACCCACGTTGTCTTGGCCCTCCTAAGAAAATGTGTACCATAGGCATCTCCACAGGTCAGTCAATTAAGGTCCTGTCTTCCCATAAGACTTCAAAAAAGTCAAAAACTTAGTAACAAATTGACCCATTAGCAAGTTTGGCTACTAGCTTGGGCTGCAGCATTGCTCCAGCTCCTCCCTCCCCCAGTTAGAGTCCTCTTCTATGTGCTGACCTTGTGGAGGTGCTTTCCAGACTTCACCTCCTGATGCTAGTCTCTTATTAATCACAGCTGAGTCTTCAGCTCCAGCTAACCAGCATCATTTGTTTCAGTAACACAAAAGTTTTTATTTCTACAGTTTATGAATTCAAATTTTATCACATAAACAACCCTTGGTTCTTTAGTCCATTTATCACTTGACTAGGATTCTAGGGTTTGTGGTAGTCCACAAGGGACTGAAGATATAGAGGGATTTGTTTTTCAGACTGTGAACACAGTGGCACTGAATGGTGTGAATATATTCCTTGAAAGCTGAATTGCATCATTCTGAGGGCTGTGGATTGCCTTTAAGCAGCCTGTTAAATATCTCTTATGTACATTGGACTGTAGAACATAGCCGCACTGTTTTTCAAAGGCCACGTTCCTGTTCTCCTGTGCATACCATTTGGTTTTAGCATTTCATCTGTAAGAACTGACATGTATAATACATAAAGGGGAGGACCTTAGGCAATTTCTCATGTTACCTGAAAAGTGGTATTTATGATTGTGGGTAAACCTCACCTGTGTTTATTTTTATTTTTTTATAAAGTATTGGGGATATGGAATAATTTCAAATGTTTGCTGGTTCCATAGGTCATTTTTGGATGAACTAAAGGCTTGTGTAACCTCTGGTGATATTGAAGGCATTGTGTGCCTCACAGCTGTTCTGCACGTTATTTTGGTTATTAATAAAGGTTAGTTACATTTTTTTTTCTCCTTCATCTTGTAACTTACTGATTATGTCCTTGTTTGTTGCTGCCGTTACAGATGTTTGGGAATTTGACCTGTTTCACCTCTTCTCTGGCAGCACAGAAGAGGTTTTCCCACAGCCTTCTCACCCTTGTTCTCTGATGTTCTCTGAGTACAGTGCCGTCCACTGTCCCTGTCAGTTCTGTATCGTAGCTCCTGTCTGCCTTTCACTTGCACTGTTCAGTGCCTGTAAATATCACTGGGTCCCTTCCTTCCCTTCCCTCCCCTCCCCTCCCTTTCCCTCCCCACTCCTCTTCCTCCCCCTTCCCCTTCCATCCCCTCCCCTCTTGCCTTGTGCAGGCTTGATAAGTGATCTATCACTGAACTATGTCACCAGCTCCCTTTTTAATTTTGAGGCAGGGTCTGACTAATATACCTAGGTTGGCCATGAACTCACTCTGCAACCAGACGGGCCTTGAACTTGGAGTTTTCCTGTCTTAGCCTTGCTAGTTGCTGGGATTACAGGTCTGGACCACTGAACTTCAGAATTGAATTTCTATTGATTTGCCCAGTATTACTTATGTTTAAAAATCTGGGTGAGCCCTGTAGCAAAGGCCTGTAGCCTCAGCTACTCAGGAAGCTGAGGTGTGAATCGTGTTCAAACTTAGTTTGGTCAGTATTAGTGAAATCCAGTATCAAAACTGTTTCTACAATTTATTTTTTTAAACAGTGGACATGTTGGCATCATGCCCCTTGAATACTTAAGTAATTTGAAAGTAGTGCTGGAAACATATTTGGCAATACCTATAAAATGTCAGCTCAGTGTAAAGACCAGTGGCATCGTTGCAGGCTGACTGACTGTATTCAAGTTTCCGTATTTTTGGTTAAGGTCTACTGATGTTAAATGCCTACCGCATCTGTGAAGATTTACAAAGCTTGAGTCCCTTTCACCCGCATGTTTGGGACAAGAATTCCTTCAGAATTTGGGAGTTCATAGTTTTTGTACTATTTATGTGAAACATACTGCTTGAAAATTCCCGAATTGAAAATTTAAAATCTGAAACACATATAAGTAGGACAAAAAGTTTTGAATTTTAGAATGTAGCAGATTACAGTTTTTGGTATTAGGTGCTCAGTCTATGATGTTTTAAAAAGTTTTCAGGCCCAGTATGGGCACCGTAAAAGGCTTGTCTGATTTAGAGGCACAGAGCCCCTGTGTTTGCAGAGCAAAGGACATACCTCATTGAGGAGATGTAAGCATGTATGTGAGGTGCTGAATACCTGCAGTGGAATATAGCACGATTAATTAAAATCCAGAGACAGATAATTGGGGTTCAACCTGATGGCCAGAAAAACAAATCAGCCAGACATTGGCTCTTACCTCCTCCTCAGTCTGAAATGGTGATCCTACCTCTAGGAATCTCAGAATGAGACTGTGTCTGAGAGCTGTCTCCTCCCGTTTTATATTCCCCTGTAGATCTGGGGTTAAAGGTGTGCCCTACTACTGCCCAGTTTCTATGGCAAACTAGTGTGGCTACTGGGATTAAAGGTGTGTGTCATTGCTGCCTGGTCTGTAAGGCTGATCAGTTGGGGCTGTTTTACTCTCTGATCTTAAGGCAAGCTTTAGTTATTAAAATACAAATAAAACTACAGTGGATGAATGTGATTTGTGCTGGTTTTCACTTTTTCCTGGTGATTCTCTACTCATGGCAGATGTGCTCTCACGGCGTCTCTGTGAAAGGGGTAATTGTCCTACAGTCCGCCAGGGTTAACTTGGGAGAAACAAGACCACAGATAACTGACCACATGTGCACAGCAGAAAATGTTATATATAGTGATGGTGAGAACTTCTTTTTTTCATTGTAATCTTCTTACAGGTAAACATAGAAGTGCAAAGCTGAAGGAGGTTGTAGAGACTGTGAACAGAAAGCTGAAGACATTTATGGAGATCACTTTGGAAGAGGATAGTCTAGAAAGGTAAATGTGAGACTTCCTCACCTGAGAGCTGGGTATGTTTGGGATTGCTCTTTTATTCAGTTCATTAGAGCCAGGTGATTAGAAGCAGTTGTAAGGTTGGAGATTGTGGTCATTTGAATGAGAATGACCCCCATACTAAATGTGATTGAATGCTTGGTGTGCAGTTGGTAGAATTGTTTGGAAAGGATTAGGAGTGGCCTTGTTGGAGGAGGAGTATTATTGGGGGTGGGCTTTGAGATTCCAAGCCATTTCCAGTTAGCCCTGTCTTTGCTTGTGCATGTGGATCATATGTAAGCTCTCAGCTTCTGCTACAGTACCGTGCTTGCTGCAATGGTTCCTGCTATTGTGAACTCTAATCTTCTGGAACTGTGACCCTGTAAATTAAATGATTGCTTTTATAAATTGCCTTGGTCATGATGCTTTGTTGTGTCAATAGAACAGTGACTAAAACAGATGTTTCTCATGTACAAATGCTTTTCAGAAACAAAAGAAAATCATTTGTGAAATTTTACTATAGAAAAGAAAGAACATTTACCCCCTCACAGTTTTCAAATGAGACATTGTTTTTGGCTAATTTGCTTCATTTGAAAGCCACAGGTATTTTCCAAGTATTAATGCAGGTCTGTCTTAAGAGTGTCAAGCAAGGTTCATTCCTAGCCCTTTGTGATATTATAGGGTGCCCACCAGAGAAGAAAACTCAGACTCAGTCTTTAGCCAATTGAAAGTCTTCATTCCAACTGCCTGGGAATATACTCAGTTGTTTGGGACCCAAGTGTAGTACCAAGCGCATAGAGTAAGGGGTTTCCACATCCTGGTATCCTCCTCCTCCACAGCTTCAGGAGGAGGTTTTGCACAAGCAAGTAGTTTAACAGACTCTAAGGTAAGTTAGCTGGGGCATCTTGACCTTAGCTTCCTAGAATAGAGTTGTGTAATTTTCCTCCTGGCTTCGTATTGATGAGATCAAATTCTAGTTAAACCTGAATTGGCCTCAGCAGAAATACAAGATGGAGGAACCTGTGCATTGTTTTGCCCTGTCTTTCTTTCTAGGGAATTTGGGTTGCTCAGACTGCTGTTGAAAAGCATGTTCCTGAGCCATTTTCCTCTCTAGGACATCTGTGCTGTTTATACGTGTAGTGGAGAGATCAATTTTTCCAGGCGTTTCACTAGGCAGTCTTAGTGGGAAGCAGACCACGCATACTGCTTAGCTGTCCTCTGCTTTGCAGAGAGCCTTTCAGAATCCTAGATTGCTGTTTTATACATACATTTGTGGAATGCTGCTTATGTGGACTTGTTACATAGGCATACATACTAAATGCTTACTTAACTAGGATTTAGGTTTACAAATGATTTTGACAATTGAGATATTATAGTGAATGAAAGGATTACTGAATACGTTTCTAGCCCATTCTAATTTTTAGTATTCTTAGCAAAATGGATCTTTGTTAGCATAATTAGGAACTATCCATAAAAGTAATAAAAAATATTTTTTTTGGAAATTTATTTCAATTATTATTTTTACTTTGGTGATGCTGAGAATTGAACTTACTGCTTCCTACATATATACATACACACTCATAAAATGCATATATAATATATATGCATATACATATAAATGCACGCGCACACACACACTGCCACTTAATTAGCTCTCCAACTCATTTAAAAATTTTAAAACATTAGTTTTATTTTTTCCGGCCATCAGAGTCTTAGCCAATTGGTAGTTTTCTATGCTGTTGTAGTTTGAACATGTATCACAAGCCAATACTTCGAATGCACGTAGAGTGTAGAAGTGACGCTACATGGTATGTCCGTAACATTAAACAGTGCAAGCAGTTTTGTGTCTGGAACAGTGACGCTGTGCTGTGTGCTCACAGCAGTATACTATTAGCTGCACAGCCTTGTTGGGGGGTCTGTCCTTTCCAAGCACTTCTCCTCCTTCATTCCTTTCACACACGAGTCATTTCTTCCTCAGCAGAAGACTCCTTTGTGTTAAATTCACACGAAACCTTTCCTATGTGCAATACAGAACAGGCATGCGGGGGCAGTAGACTGAACTGATTTGTAAAAAGCAGTGTGTTTCGGACAGCTGTTTCAGGCTTTCAGACATGTGCCAAGCAGCTCTGTGTGTGTTTTAGTGATGGGGATTACAGTTTAGGAAGTCCTTACTGCTTCTTGTACTATATGGCTTATTGATTTTGTAAATTATAGATAACTATATCTGTAAGGAATAGCATTTCAAGAATAAATAGGATGGGGATATTAAACATGAAGGTAATAGAATACATGTGACTTGAAGGCAGAAGAGAGGCTGAAGGAGAACAGTAGGAGGGAAGCAGGGGAAGAGGTGAAGAAGAAATTGGAGGAAGAAGATCAACATGAAAGTGTATGTAAAAGCGCTATAAATTGATAGGTAAATTCATTATATAAATGGTATAGAATTTGCATGTAACGTATGCATACCTTCTTGTTTACTTTAAAAATCACCTTTAGATTATTGACAGTCAGTGTGAATTGTGTCCTTTGCTAAGCACTACAGTGTAAGAAAAACATCTGCATGTGTTCAGTACAAACTGGGCTTTTTTTAAAAAAAAAGAAATGTTTTCAATGTGTATTATTCTTTTTATGGATGTGGAGACCATGGATACAGAGGGATGACTGTATTAGATCTTTTAATATTAAACAATTCTTGCAATGTTAGAATAATTTAGTGGACTTAAATTAGTTTTTAAAAGACTTAACTCTTAGGAAAACTGACCTGAGGGTACAGAGAGTTTCCGTGTGTCCCCTGTCCCAGTATATACTTGCTGTCTCTCACTATTTATATCCTAAACCATAGCAATACACTTGTTAACAGTAGATTAGCATGCATTGACATATCAGTATCACTCAGAGCCCCAAGAAGCAAGGTTAGTGGCTATTATGGTTAGGAATATATTGTGTTGGAAAACATCTGACTGTCCTTCAGGGTGACTATACAGTCTTGCATCTCCACCAGAGGGAATGGCAGTATTTTTTCATAAACTTACTACTATCTCTCTTCTTTGGCTAAGTGTGTGTTAGATCTTTCTTTTTTAAAAATAATATTTTTATTCTTTGAGACTTTTATATAATCAAAATTAATTTTTATCATATTCAATCCCTCTCCATCACCACTTTCCAATTCTATTCTCACCTCTGTATCCACTTGACTTGGGTCAGTGCCACTTCTCCCTCTCCATCCTTCGTCCTCTTCTCTTCTTTTTGTTAAAACCCACGGAGGTCAATTTGTATTGTCCATCTCCTCTTGGGAGTGGGGCCTATCCTGGAGTGTAGTCAACCTCCCAGGGTCTGGCACAGGTTATTCCATTGATGAAAATTGATTCTATTAGTACCTATCAAATGTCAGTAGCTTTTCAGCTTCTTGCCTGCTTTCTGCCCACTCCATTTTGGGATTTTTGTCTGATTTGAGCGTACACAGGTTTGTGCATGCTGTCATGCACTGTGAGTTTTATGGATAACCACTTTGTTGTGTCTAGAAAACACTGTTTCCTTGAAGTTATTCACCATCCCCACTTCTTACAATCTTTCTTCCCCTCTTCATTGATGATTCCTGAGCCTCAGGGAGAAGGGCTGTAGTAGGTATTTTCCATTTAGGGTGAGCATTCCACAATCTCTTATTATCTGCTTATTCACCAGTTGAAGGTCTGTTAATTGCCATCTACTGCAAGAAGAAACTTCTGATGTGGATTGAGAGATGCACTGATCTATGGATGTAGCAATAAATCATTAGAAATTATTCTAAACACTGTGTTCTTGTAGCAGAATAATAGCAGTATAGGTTTTTCCATAGGGCCTATAACCAGTCTAGCCACATGTTCTCGGCCTCATTAACAATGCCAAGTTTGAGTTCCAACTTATGAAGTGTCTGCTATCTTTTTTCCTTTTTTTTAAATACACACACACACATATATATATATACATTTCTTCATTTGGTCATTCTGATAGATAAGGTAAAATCCCAGAGTAATTTTAATTTGCATTTCCCTGATTTATGTTAGGTATTAAAAAATAAAACATCTCTCAGATATCTGTATTTCATCTCTGCTTAGTTCCATGTTCCATTTTAAATTGTTTTTCTTAATGTTTATTTTTTTATCTCATCATGAATTCTATAGACTAAATCTCTGTCAGATGTGTTTTCCCATTCTGTAGGCTGCCTCTAGAGTGGAATGTTGGTGTCCTTTGCTGTACAGAAGCTCCTCAGCTTCATGAGGTCCCATTTATGCGTTGTTGATTGTTAATGCCTGAGCTACTGGGGTCTTGTCCAGAAAACCGCTTTCCAATATTATAAGTTGAGGAGTGTGTTACCTATTTTCTCTCACAGTCGGGCTATCAGGTCTTATGTTGTGGTCCTTAGTCCATTTGTGGCTGAGCTTTGTGCAGGGTAAG
Organism: Myodes glareolus; assembly: GCF_982192425.1. Lineage (NCBI taxonomy): Eukaryota > Metazoa > Chordata > Mammalia > Rodentia > Cricetidae > Myodes > Myodes glareolus. The sequence continues at coordinate 5,512,000 of NC_142036.1, read as the reverse complement.
GATGAAAATGTGTTTCATTCTTCTTTATGCAGCTGTCTAGTTTGAATAGCACCATTTGTTGAAGACCTTGTCTTTTCGCTAGTGTGTATTTTTGGCCTCTTTGTCAAAATTTAGGTGACTGTAGGTTTGTGGATTCATATCTGGGTTCTCAGTTCTATTCTGTTGGTCAGTGTATCTGTTTTTATGCCAGTACCATGATGTTTTTATCATTGTAACTCTGCAGTATAATTTAAAATTAGGGATGCTGATACCTCCAGTAACACCTTTGTTGTTCAGCTTGTTTTGGCTGTCGTGTATCTTTTGTATTCACATGTGAAATTTAAGGTTTTTTTCCTCCAATTTGATTGCAGCTAATAGTTTTGATAGGTATAGTAGTTTGGGGTTGGCATCTGTGGTCTTTTACAACATCATTCCAGGCCCTTCTGTTTTTTTATTTTGTATTTAGTATTATTATTTTTAATATTTATTTATTCTGTATACAGTGTTCTGCAGGCCAGAAGAGGGCACCAGATCTTAATGCAGATGGTTGTGAGCCTCCATGTGGTTGCTTGGAATTGAACTCAGGACCTCTGGAAGAGCAGCCAGTGCTCTTAACCACCGAGCCATCTCTCCAGCCCTTCCACTCCTTCTGTTTTTTAAAGTCTTCATCGAAAAGCCAGGTGTTATTCTGATGGGCTTGCCTTTATGTGTGAGTTCATCTTTCTCTCTTGGAGCTTTCAGTGTCCTTTTTTTGTTCTGTACTTAGTGTTTGGATTATTATATAATAGGGGAAGATTCTTTTCTGATCCTGTCTATTTGGTGTTCTATATGCCTCTTGCAGCTTAATAAGCATCATCTTTGATGATTTTGTTAGAAATGTCTTCTGTGCCTTTGACTTGGTACTCTTTTATATATGTTTTATAGGTTTAGATTTTAATAATATCCCAGAAGTCCTGTGTGTTCTATTCCTAAGGTATGTTTTTTGTTTGATTGTTTTTTAGATTAATCATTTTTGTTTGTTCCTTTAGTTTTTGGAGACAAGGTTTCTCTGTATTCTTTGTTGTCTTGAAAACTGTCTGTAAATCAAAGTGGCCTTGAATTCAGAGATGTTCCTGTCTGTCTCTGCCTTCTGAGTGCTGGGATTTAAAGACCAGCGCCACCATGCATTTTTCAATGACTGATTCGTTTCACCTGTCTTCTCTTCAGCTACTGTCTTGTCTTCCACTTGATCAATGCTATTGGTGAGATTTTTCCTCTTTACTTTTTGTTTGACAGCTTGAGTGTTTCATTTTGAGTCTTAACGTTTTAGCTTTTCTTCATTGAGTTTCATTAGTAAACTATGAAAAAATTCCATTTTTTTATCCTGGAGTTTTTCATTATTTTATTCAACTGTGTCTTTGAAGCCCACATTCAACCATTTTGTTCGTATTGTCTTTGAATTCCATATTTATAATTGCTGTTTTGCAATCGCAAATATTAGCTAAATTGCTTTTCTCAGGGCACATTATGATGAGGATACTGAATTCTGGAGGAGATATGTCTTGCTTATTTATGTTGACTGTGTTTTTGCAATGGGACCTTAGCACCTGGAGTTAGGTTGTTGGTAGTTTCTCTTTGTGTGAATGAATATATGGTCTCACCTTTGTTTGTTAAGTGTTTGGAGTTTGGTTTGTCTTTATATCAACTTGTGAGGTTGTGGATCAGCTGAATGCTGATTGGTATTCGGTCTTGAGGCCACTCTGTGTTGATGTATGAATGGGATATCAGAAGTAGTCCCAACTTACATTGGTATAGGTGTACCTTCTTACACCTACGAGTAAACTTCTCTAGGCTTAGATTCTTGGATCTGATCTTCAAAGGCTTGTGGAGTACTCTCTGAATTCTTGAGTTGGTTCTTTGGTAGCAGGGTCTGGGGCCACAATGATAATTTAGCAGTGTTCTCTAGAGGCAGAGAACAGGAATACACTCTCCTAAAATAAGTGGCCTGGAGGCCAGTCTGGGGTCTCCTGTCTTTGGTTGGGGCACAAAACTGGCAGCTTGGTAGGTAAGGTGGCTGATTGGCTCTGAGCATCACCACCTAAAGTTCTGGGGCAGATTCCTTACTATTCTAGATGTCTGGATTGGCTGATGGTATTTGGAGGACCTATCTGGAGTTCTGGGTCAATTTCCATGTGGTACTGGGTGTCATGGTTATTACAGTGGTTGTGTGACAGTCAGGTGGACAAAAATAGAATGTCTGTTAAGAACTTTAGCCATGAACTGGAGAGATGACTCCACGATTGGTTCTCTAAAGGCCCAGCATAGAATTAATATGTATTAAATATTACTAATATAATATTAAATATATTAAAAGGAATTTATTACACTGGCTTATAGGATGTGGTCTGAGTAGTTCAACAATGGCTATCCGACTGATTAGTTGTTTGGTTCACAAGGCTGAATGTCTCAACAGTGCCAGGCTGGTGGTAACATCTTAGAAGATTCCTAAAGAGCTGCTGGCTTTTAGTCTGTGTTGGAATCCTAAAGAAGCTTTTGTGCATGGGAATAGATATGAATCTATTTGCATTCTTCTACATGTTATCATCCAGTTAGGCCAACACCATTTGTTGAAGATGCTTTCTTTTTTCCATTTTATATTTCTAGCTTTTTTGTCAAAAATCAGGTGTTCATAGGTGTGTGGATTAACATCAGGGTCTTCAATTAAATTCTACTGATCTATTTTTATGCCAATACCAAGCTGTTTTCATTACTATAGCTCTGTAGTAGAACTTGAAGTCAGGGTTGGTGATATCTCTGGAGGTTCCTTTCTTGTACAGGTTTATTTTGGCTATCTTGGGTTTTTTGTTTTTCTATATGAAACTGAATATTGTTCTTTTGAGGTCTATGAAGAATTGTGTTGGGATTTTGATGGAAATTGCATTGGATCTGTGGATTGCTTTTTTAGGTAAAATTGCCATTTTTATTATGTTGATCCTACCTATCTAAGAGCATGGGAGATCTCTCCATTTTCTGATACCTTCATTTTCTTTCTTCAAAAACTTAAAAGTTCTTTTCATCCAGGTCTTTCTTTCACTTGTGTTACCCCGAGATAGTTCATGTTATTTGTGGCTACTGTAAAGGGTGATGTTTCTCTGATTTCTTACTCAGCCCTTTTATCATTTGTTTATAGAAGAACTACTGAGTTTTTTGAGTTGATCTTGTATCCTACCACATCACTGTAGGTGCTTATCAGTTGTAGGATTTCCCTGGTAGAAATTTGGGGCCTACTTATGTATACTATCATATAATCTGCAGATAGCGAAAGTTTGGCTTCTTTCTTTCCAATTTGTATTCCCTTGATCTCCTTTTGTTGTCTTACTGCTCTAGCTAGAACTTTGAGTACTGTGTTGAATAGATATGAAGAGAGTGGACATTCTTGTCTTTTTCCTGATATTAGTGATATTGTTCACCTGGTCTTGATTTAATTTTGGTATGTGATACCTATCCAGAAAATTGTTCATTTCTTTTACATTTTTCAGTTTCGTGGAGTACAAGTTTTTATTGTCTGACGTAATGATTTTCTCCGTGTCTATCATTTCTGATTTTGTTAATTCGGATGTTCTCTTTCTGCCTTTTGATTAGTTTGGATAAGGGTTTGTCTATTTTGTTGATTTTCTCAAAGAACCAGGTCTTTGTTTCATTGATTTGTATTGTTTTCTTTGTTTCTGTTTTATTTATTTCAACTCTCATTTTGATTATTTCCTGTCGTCTACTCCTTCTTGGGTGAGTCTTTTTGTTCTAGAGTTTTCAGGTGTGCTGTTAAGTCACTAGTGTGAGATTTCTTCATTTTCTTTATATAAGCTCTTAGTGCTATGAACTTTCCTCTTCGTACTGCTTTCATAGTGTCCCATAGGTTTAGGACATTCATTTCTTGTTGTGCATTCACTTTGTTGAATTCTTTCTTTATTTCTTCCTTGAGCAAGGGTTGATTCAGTTGAGCATTGTTCAGTTTCCATAAATTTGTAGGCTTTCTGTCATTAGTGGTGTTGTTGAATTCTAACTTTAAGCTATGGTGATCTGATAAGATACAGGGGATTATTCCAATTTTTTTTTTATTTCTGTTGAGGTTTGCTTTGTGACCAAGTATGTGATCAGTTTTAGAGAAGGTTCCATGAGGTGCTGAGAAGAAGGTATATTCTTTTGTGTTTGGGTGAAATGTTCTGAGGATGTCTATTAAGTCCATTTGAGTCGTGACATCTGTTAGTTCTCTTATTTCTCTGTTAGGTTTTTGTGTAGCAGACTTTTCTATTGGGGAGAGTGAGGTGTTGAAGTCCTTTACTATAAGTGTGTGGGGTTTGATATGTGATTTAAGATTTAGTAATATTTCTTATACATATATGGGTGCTCTTGTATTCAGGGCATAGATATTCAGAGTTGAGACTCCATCTAGATGGACTTTTCCTGTGATGTGTGTTAGATACTAGGCTAGCCACACCTGCTTGTTCCTTAGGTCCATTTGATTGGAAGTCTTTCCCAATCCTTTACTCTGAGGTAGTGTCTTCTTTGAGGTTGGGTGTGTTTCTTGTATGCAACAGAGTGATGGATCCTGTTTTCGTGTCCATTCTGTCAGCCTGTGTCTTTATAGGTGAATTGAGTCCATTGATACTAAGAGATATTAACAACCAGTGATTGTTTATTCCTGTTACTTTTCTGATAGTGTTTGTGTGTTTCCTGGTGTGAGCTTACCTGTGTTTTTGTGTAGTTTTCCTTCTAGTATATCCTGTAAGGCTGAGTTTGTGAATAGGTATTGTTTAAATTTGGTTTTGTCATGGAATATCTTGTTTTCTCTGTCTTTGGTGATTGAAAGCTTTGCTCTTGGTATGGTAGTCTGGGCTTGTATCTGTGGTCTCTTTTTCTGTACCACATCTATATCTAGGAGTTTCTGGCTTTCAGAGTTTCCATTGAGAAGTGAGGTATAATTCTGATAGGTCTGCCTTTATATGTTCATTGGCCTTTTTTCTTTGCAGCTCTTAACATTTTTTTTTATTTATTCTGTATGTTTAATGTTTTGATTATTATAGTAAAGGGTCTTTTTTTTTCTGGTTTAGTCTTTTTGATATTCTTGTACCTTCATAGGGATATCCTTCTTAGGTTGGGAAAGTTTTCCTCCCTGATTCTGTTGAGTATATTTTCTGTGCCTTTGAGCTGCAGTTCTCCTTCTTCTATTCCAACTATTTTTAGGTTTGGTCTTTTCATGGTGTCCCAGAATTCCTGGATGTTTTGTGTTAAGGATTTGTTGGATTTAACATTTTCTTTGACTGATGAATCTATTTCCTCTATCATATCTTTAACGCCTGGGATTCTCTCTTCTATCTCTTATATTGTGTTGGTTATGGCTGCATCTGTAGTTGCTGTTTGTTTACCCAGATTTTCGTTTTCAAGAATTCCCTCAGTTTGTGGTTTCTTAATTGACTCTATTTCTGTTTTCAAGTCTTGAGCAGTTTGAGCTGTTCGCTTCACCTGTTTGATTTTTTTCTTGGCTTTCTTTAATTGATTTCTTCCAATTTTCATTGTCTTTCCTCTATTTCTTTAAGGGATTTTCCATTTCCTCTTTAAGAGTCCCCATCATTTTTATAAAGTTTATAAAGGCCATTGTCTTCTTCTTCTGAGTTAGGATGTTCTGGTCTTCCTGTTGCAGGACCCCTAGGTTCTGGTGCTGCCATATTTCTTTTTATGTTGAATGTGTTCTCACAATGCCATCTTTCATCTCTTCCTCCAGGGGGTGCAGGTGGGGCCTGTGCTTCAGGGAGTCCCTCTTTCTCCAACTGGTAGAGGTGGGGTCTGTGACTTAGATGGTGGCTCTTCTTCCAGGTGCAGGCAGGTCCATGCCTCTAGTGGACGCTGATATGTTCTGGTTCTCCTCCAGCTGTTGTCAGGGCCAAGACTCCGGTGGTTACAGATGGGGGAATGGTTGCGCATGTGGGCATGCTGTTCCAGAGTGTTTGGGGTTTAGTGGGGCCTGGGATGTGCCTCCCAGGGCTCGGGCCTAGAGAGCAGAGCCCTCCGACTGGGAGCCCAGACAGTCATCTTTCCGCCTGGGTCAAGGCTCTGGTAGATGCAGATGCTGTGGGGGATGGTTGCACTTGTGGGCACCACAGTGTTTTAATTGTTTTAGTTTTATAATAATTTTTTTTTACTTTTTTAGAAAGTGTTTTTCAATTTATTCTTTTTATGGATTTTTTATTTATTAAAAATTTCTACATCCTCCCATTTACCTTTCACTCCCCCTACTGCCCCTCCCCTTCCCTCTCCAGTTCTAAGAGCAGTCAGGGTTCCCTGCCCCGTGGGAAGTCCAAGGTCCTCCATCCAGGTCTAGGAACGTGAGCATCCAAACAGACTAGGCTCCCCAAAAGCCAGTCCATGCAGTAGAATCAAAACCCAGTGCCATTGTCCTTGGCTTCTCAGTCAGCTCTCATTATCAGCCACATTCAGAGAGTCTGGTTTGATCACGTGCTCCTTCAGTCCCAGTTCAGCTGGCCTTCGTGAGCTCCCATTAGATCAGTCCCACCATCTCCATGGGTGGACACACCTCTCGTGGTCCTAACTCCTTGCTCATGTTCTCCGTCCTTCTGCTGTACATTTGGACCTTTGGAGCTCAGTCCAGTGCTCCAATGTGGGTCTTTGTCTCTATCTCCATTCATTGCCAGATGAAGGTTCTATGGTGATATGCAAGATATTCATCAGTGTGGCTATGGGATAAGGCCAGTTCAGGCACCCTCTCCTCTGCTTCCCAAGGAACAAGCTGGGACATCATGGGGTATTGAACTTAACAGAGAATTCTCAACAGAAGAAGTTCAAATGGCCAAAAAACACTTAAGGTCATGCTCAACCTCCTTAGCAATCAGGGAACTGCAAATCAAAACAACTTTGAGATACCATCTTACACCTGTCAGAATGGCTAAAATCAAAAACACCAATGATAGCCTATGCTGGAGAGGATGTGGAGTAAGGGGAACACTCATCCATTGTTGGTGGGAATGCAAACTTGTGCAACCACTTTGGAAATCAGTGTGGCGGTTTCTCAGGAAACTGGGAGTCAACCTCCCTCAAGACCCAGCAATTCCACTCTTGGGAATATAATAATTCTTTAAATTGTGTTACATTTATCTTTGACCTTGATATTTCTTTGACATTTAGTTTACTATTCTGATCTTTGTTTCTACATATAAGCATTAGTAATTTTGTCAGTATCACATAATTTGCTGCAGTTTTTATCAAAACTGAAGTAAATCTGACAAAGTTGGGAAAGAATGTAATCTTGGCACTATTGAATCCTCCTATCTATGAACATAGACTAGCTCTTCATTTGAATGAAAATCTCTTGTAATTGTGATTTCATAGTAAATTTTATTTAAGACTGACTTTATGTCAGATCAGCACAACTGCTGCTTTACTGTGCTGCTCTGTTTGTTTGTCTTGTTTAAATGAAAGAAACCACATGTGAGTTGGAACAGAAAGCTCAAAGTTAAGATTTTGTTTGTTTGTTGTTTTTCAAGACAGTAATAGCTCTGCCTGTCTTGGAACTCACTGCGTAGACCAGGCTAGCCTCAAACTTCACCGAGACCTGCCTGCCTCTGCCTCTCATGTGCTGGGACTAAAGGCATGTGGTACCACTGCCTAGATAAAGTTAAGAATTTTTAATGGAATTGGAATAAAGGATTATTCACTAATGAGAAAGAACTCTGAAAAATTAAAGGATTACAGGAAAACAGCAACCCAACTCGAGGCTGGGATCTAGAGAAACTTTTTTGCTGGCCCAACACTAACCATGGTGTTAAGCTAGAGCCGTGAGCCTATCTGTGGCTCAGTAGAGTAATGGAAAGAGTCTCCTGGAAAAATTTCCTTCTTCTGACAATTCAACCCGAAGAAGAGTAGTCGAGTGTGTGAGTCAGTTTGAGGGTTGTGAAGGAAATACTTTACTTTTAAACTATTGACTATTTACTAAGGTGTTTAATGCAGTTGGACTTTGCTACTGTATACTTTAGGAAGAAAGTCAGCTCAGTTCTGGGAACTTCTATGGCCTGTAACCTGCTGCAGAGATGACAAGATAACTATTGCGTTTCGGAAAGTATTCCAGTTGTATTGACCAGCGGATATCGGGACTACAAGCTAGCAAGAGTTGTTTCCATGGAATGCAGCAACAGCCCTAGCATATGTCAGTGTGTTTTTACTAGAATCTTGTTTGTTGAGTGGTGCAGACCACTCTGAAGATGAAAGGGAAGCCCTTCTTGTTAGTGCCCTTTACTTCTACACCTCATCAAAGGACCTGAACTTAAACACATGCATTGTGCTCATCTCCATGGCTTCTACAATTTTCTGTCATCAGCTCTCCTCTCTACTGAACCAACTTCTCTTTAAGGAGAAGATGCCCGTGCTTGGTGGGGCTCAGTTTTCTTCAATAGTTCTGGTGTTTTGTTGGCTAGCCTGTTGGGTTCCGAGTAAAGTTGCTCCTTTTGTACTTTAATTGCTTCCCTTGCTTTAGCATATGCTGTGTTGGGCATAAAACATGAAAACCTTAAGAAACACTAACATTTACTAATACGCTGTTGCAGTGAAATACCAAGCATTTTGTATTTATCACTTTCATAATCAGTATGAAGATAGAATGTGTTTGTAATTCAAGGTTATGGAAATACGTTAAGGGCTATGTTCCATCACAGATGTTTACTAGTGAGTTGATGGGCTATAATCCCATGGCATACAAGTACTTGCCAAAATTGAGTACACCTGTATGTGGGCTACCAGTGCCCTTGCTGTGAGAGTCTAGGAGGGTTTACTGATCAGTATCAATAAGTAGGCATTTATTCATTTGTTCCTCACTGGAATTTTAGTAGTCCTTTTAAAGTGATTCTGTGGCAGGATGCTTTTATAGCCTGCTTGGGAGTGTTCCTGTTGTCAGCTCTAGTGGACTTGTGTGGATAATTAAAAGCAATTCACTCACAAGTACTCCTACTTTTTAATAATTCTGACATTCTTCTGTCCTCCTGTCCCGTGTTCCTGGCATGTGGTATTGCAGGGACGGGACCGTATGTCCTCCCTGCTTAGGCTCAAGAGCTGAGGTATCACATACTCTCTGGGTCACTTGTCTAATGACACGTACATATAGACCCAAGACTCACGAGTCTCTGTCTAAGGTTTTGCCACTTTCCTTGCCTTGTTGAAACCGTGTGTCCTCTCTTCTTTGCCCCTTTAATTGCCGTTATTTGATGGCTAGTGTATTCCTGCTTTGCTCAGGGAACACAGTGAACTAGTTGTAGGTTCAGTGATCTCTATAGCATTGGAGCAGTTGTGCCAGGGTTGTCTGTGAGGCTGTGCAACCTGGCATCTGAGCATCTGAGCTGTTGAAGACAATAGGGAAGGAAGAGGCCACACTGCTGAGAGAATAACCTAACTCTTCTACCTCCCACTTAGCAGGCAGTGATACTTTTAATTGAATTGGGGGTGGTAACATGCACTATTTTCCCCGTCTTAGCCCTAACTCCTGAGCTGGTATTGTGTCTCCCCTGGAGGCCTGCAGTGGAGCAGAGGACTCTGAGTCAGCAGTGCTAGACTGGTGAGGTGAGCCGCAGGAAGGTCCCAGTTCCTTGTCCCAACTCCTAAAGAGCTGATACGGGTTGACACTTTTCCACCTTTGAAGTTAAAGAGAGCTTTGGGCTACTTCTGGTATTCACAAGGCAGAGCAGTACCCACTGCTCCTGTGTGATGTCCTTGCACCCTCTGTTCTGACCCCGGGATGTGTTTACCACCCTCTCAGGGGACAACCAGAGCTTGGAACTCAGGAACATGGTGAATAACAGGTAGATGGTAATGTGAGTCTTTGAAAAAAGTTCCCTTGGTTGGGAAGAGCAGTTCAGGCAGATAGATGTTCCCCAGACACTGCAAAAGTGTCAACACTCACAGTGTTAGGAATTGAAGAAACCTTCTAAGCCAAAGAAAGAGGTAATTCCAAAGACTTCCTGACATGGGGATCTGCAAGAGTTTTACTTAAATACACATGTGACTAGATAAAATACCTGAGTCTATGGCAAAGGAGAAAATACCAAATCTTTTCTAGGTTTTTGCTGCTACTACAGAGGCTGCTGGGGTTGTGATAGCCAAGGCCAGAATGTATGTTCCATTAGTAGTGACTGTCAGTGACAGCTGACGTGTGCTGGATACATTTGTTTAAAGAGATGTTTCAAGAGATTCTTGCTTATTTCTATCTGTTAATGTTACTTTCCGAAATCTAAAATGTCAGTCTTCCCCTGTTAGACTCTAGACATGCGGTCAGTACACCAAGCAGGGGACACTCTCCATCAGTCTTCTCACTTGTAGTGCAGGCCGCAAGAGACTGATCACATGACTTCTTCAGGCTCAGAATGTTTCTTTGTCTGTGGAACTTTTGGGAGTAGTTTGAGGATCATCTTGGGAGAGGACACTTGGGAGCAGACTGACTTAACATGTGACAGTGCCGAGCAGGAGTGTTAGCTGACAGGGAGAAAGGGGGACGGAACAGAACCTATACTTTCCAGATGGTGGATGTGTTTAAATCTGCAGTGTTGCCACAGTGTTTTATATCGGAGTGGTTCAGCCATGGTTCTTGTGTAGACACCCTGAAGGGAGGGTAGAGACTGCTTCAGTGTTCCCACCACTAGGCCTGGGTATTTAGGCAGGCCTGCCTCAGGCAAGTGGAGGTAGACAGGATGGCCATAGTAGCAGAATACAGTGGTATGGGTGGATGGTTTTTGTTTTCCTTGTTTTCTCATATGCAGTGAAGAGTCAGGACTGAAATGCTGGGTAGGACAAGCCACATTGTGCTTCTGTGTACTGGATCTAATGAGGGAGCAGACTTCAGAAAAGAGTAGTACTAATAAAAGTATTCTTCTCCAGCTGGATGCCACCAGGTGAGCAGGTGTTACTAGGGCCCAGGATGTGGGCTCTGCAATAGGTGCTGAGACTTGGCTGGGACTGTGTTCTGCTGTGTAGGTCAGAGGCTTATAGATCACAGGCTGTTTTCAAATGTGTCTGTTACATACCATTTCTTAACTCTGCTTGTTTGAGGGAACTGAATCTGTGTCTTTCTTCTTGTTTCAGGTTCCTGTACGAATCATCAATAAGAACTTTGGGAGAGTTTCTAAATTCATGACAACACCACCATCTTTGAGTGTGTAGAAATAGACTCATGAAAGTGAAATGTGTGTATATCTTTCTTGCTTTTTCTTCTTTTGTCAGGCTAAGCCTGAAGTCCTGAGTCTGTAGTTACCCAAAGATGAGGCCAGTAGAGCGCACTGGTGCTCTGCTCTACACGCTGTGCCTTTAATCAGCTGGCGGTCATGGAGAGTGGTGAAGATGTGGAGAAAGACTGGCAAGCAGCTCGCACTCTCACCAGAAGCCTTGGCAATTCGTCTGGGAACTGTGGCCTTGGCCAGCTCCTGAGTTCGTTGGCCTATAACTTATCTACTATTTATTATTTGTTATGAAATTTTCACTGGAACAGATTTCTCTTTGACCTTTCAGCAGGGCTACCATTAGTCCACACAGAACCTTTGCTCAAATGATGAAAAGAATCACTCTGCCAAGACATTTTACTTAACTGCCTTCTATTGTACAGTTGTAATAAACACACAAATATATAGCATTGATATGAAGTGTCTACTCTGTTGCACTTGTGAGGCGCCTAAGTTTTACATCTGAACCAGCAGTCCTACTCCATTAAAGGTCATTATCAGATCAGAGAAGACTTCTATTTTGAGTGTTGCTGTGTACTATACATAATCAGGGATAGAGCAGAAATAAAGTTAAGAATGCCTGCGAAAGTGGAAGTGAATTGAGGAAGGCCTGTGCCAGGAGTGAGTTGCTACCTAGAAATGATTGTCATATCTTAAGACCACGGTAGAATGTTGCTCAATGCCCAATTGGCCCTGCTTTTCCTCTGCATGTCTATGGCAGAGACACTGGTCTTTTCCTATATTGATGATTATAGAAGACGAAGCAGAGAACTCAAGAGTTAAATGCTTGTCCAAGGCCCATATAAATAATGGGTTAATAGCTGGGCAGTGGTTGTGCTCTTAATCCCAGCACCTGGAGAGTTGCCTGCAGAAGCAGAAGGATCTCTATGAGTTTGAGGCCAGCCTGATCTACACAGTGAGTTCCAGGACAGCCAAGGCTATACAGAGAAACCCTGTTTCTAAACACAAGAACAACAACAAATAAGGGGTTAATGATGTGAAAGAGAAGAAGGATCCTCTTGACATTTGTATAATATGGCAACCACGAATAGCAGTGACAACAGTTCTGTGTCATTCATCTAAAAATGCTAGCAAGTGTGGTACCTTGTGCACATGTGGAGAACCAATGGCGCCAACACCGTGGTAGAAGGATCCTCTACCTCAGGACAATACTAGGCTTCTCTAGCATCTGTCAGCCCTCAACACACTTTCCTCAGCAAAGACTCCGGCAAACAGGGTTGAGTGGCCTGAACTCAGCATAGGGAGCTGAGTGGATGGCCTCAGCAGGTGGTAAAGATGAGATAGCCAGATCAAGCTGAGAACTGTGACACCACACATTATTAGACTGTTGCAGAAATTGAACCAGTTTGCCTTCCAGTCAACTTGTGACAGATTCAGCAAGGATATGCATAAGTTGGCAAGCTAACAAAACTTACTGTTTTAATGATAGAGCACAAGTGTGGTGTGCTGCCGGGAGACGATCTGCAGAATAAGAAGACTTTGCATCATGACATAGCATGTCTTGCAACTTAGTGAAGACTACAAATAAGAACTAAAATGTTAATCCATGTTCTAAACATCTGTGAGAAATGTGGCACTTTTGACAACATGACCAGATCATCATTGAGAGATTCTCCAGGAAGTTGGCTTTGAGATTGCTGAAGCAGGAACTACCACAAGAAGACAGAACCTTCAGTGCTTGTGTACTTAGAAAACTCAGTCTTTTCTGAATGGAATGCAGATACACAAAAGATCACAGACAACAAGTTATAATATTTTTACACTTGCCAGTGGCCAAATAAATGAGAAACCATTGATGTTACCCCCGCTGCACCTCTTAAGACTTCCTCTCCTTATTTTTGTTTGTCCTCTTTTTGTTTTTCTTAAGGTTTTAATACTTTCAAGGACTTTTTAAAATAATAAAAGACATGGCATTTAACTGAGCTGAAGAAGTTGATTACTATTTTTTCAATATATCAACTATAACATAACCTTAAAAATGGAGTTACATCTTTATGGGTTAATCTATCCCTAAATAAACCTTATACAGATGTTTTCTCTTGGTCATGTGAAAAAAACACATTTAAAAAAACAAGCAAAAATAGATAGACTTGTGGCCCAGTAATTTTATTTGGTGTCAACTAATACAAGTTGTTAAACTTGTGGCCTCTGAGCATTTGATAATCTAAGAAAATCTCTAGGCACTTTGAAACACAATTTAGCTAATGCTGTTGCTTATCTGTTGGAGAACATTCCAGATTTGATTACATTCTTAGCCTATACTACTTAGATTAAATATTTGGAATAAATGAAATTATTCAACATTCCCTCTATTCTTGGAAAGATAGAAATGTAAGTGTTAATACAAATATCACCGTGACTTCCTACTTACTTACAGGTCTGGTTTATGTCAGATCATTTTCAGGCTCTTAGGGAGTAGCTCTGACAGGTCGATGACTTTGTAATGTAGAAGACATGTGAAATGCTCATATTTTCCTCAGATTGTTCCATTGCTAATGCTTGAATAATTTTGATGATTGTCAGAAATCACCAATAACTCAAGAAATGTTTGCATTACACTTCAAAGTAGCATAGAGTGTATATTTTTTTCTCTCATTTAACTTTTAAGGGAAATTTGATTCTTCCATTATGTGTTACAGTCAATTTACTAGTATTAAATGGCTTAGCAGTTAAGAACACTTGTTCTGGGCTGGAGAGATGGCTCAGTGGTTAAGACTGCTCTTCCAAAGATCCTGAGTTCAATTCCCAGCACCCACATGGCAGATCACAACCATCTGTAATGAGATCTGGTGCCCTCTTCTGGATTACGGACATACATGGAGGCAGAATGTTGTATACATAATAAATAAATAAATAAATAAATAAATCTTTTTAAAAAAATAAAAAGGAACATGTTCTTTCAGAAGACCTGAGTTTGCTTTTTTGAACTCACAGTAGGTAGCTCTTAGCCATATGTACCTCTAGTTCCAGGGTATTCTGGAAGTACACATATGTGGTATACAGACACATACTTTAAAAAACAATTACATAGGTATAAAAAATAATTTTTATTATTGCTGTTACATCTGAAGCAACTGTGGTGTTTTACCAGGAAAAGGTTTTTTTTGTTGTTGTTTTTTTGGTAGGAACAAGGTTAATGGAAATCTGGACATATGCTTCCCACAGTGTCCAACAGCAAGAATCCAGTTGTCCATGTAAACCCACGCATTGTGCCACTCACCCCTCAGATACTGCATGATGAAGAATATAGGATCCAGGAGACCTGGATACTATGTTCCAAAGACTGCTTTCACACTGATTGCAAAATTTGGTATTCCTCTCAGTTACTTCACATCCTCCAAATGACATTGCCATGGTTATGCTGGCGTATGCGTGCTGCTGCTAGATATGAGGTGACTCCCTGTAGCTTTGATTATACTTCCCAATGCATCCTGCTGACTGGGTGGTTACTCCAAGCCTGTGGTGTATACTGCATCCTGCTGGGTGTGGAGCAGTGACTCATTTGGTTTATACTGCCCAATGCATGCTGCTGGTTATGGGCTGGCTACTCTGTAGATTTGGCTTACATTGCCTGGTACACCTTTGTGGGTGTGGGTGGGGACTCCAATGCCTTGGCTTTATACTGCCTGGTGTTTGCTGTTGCACACCTCACCATTCTTGAATCTTTGCTGGGGAAGTGGCTACTCTGACATCTGATCTGTTTTTTGTACACAGTGACACTCTGTGTCTTGCTAAGTTATCTGACTTCTTCACAGACTGGTTTGGATCTATGTCACCATTGCTCCTGGAGTATCTTTGCTCGGGGAGTCTCTGAAATTGTTAGTCTCTGACTCCTTTCCAATTCTGGAACCTAATTTTGCTGCTCCCAGGCTCCTACCTCCCAGAACTACATGACTCTGGTCTCTTTTTGTCTCATGTTCATGACTCCATATGAGTATCTGCCCGTCTTTACTAAATTGTAAGAACAGACACTGAGATGATCCTGTACAGGTCTAGACAGACAGACAGGTGGGTGGATAGCAATTCAAATAGGCTTCATTAGCGGTGAGGACTGAGCCAAACCCCTGAGATAGGTATTTTCTGTTGGTCCCTGGTGTGTAGGCTGATGGGGTTGTGGCCATCTGTTACAGTACTAAGTGTTAACCCCTTTCCTTTGGTGTGCTCAATACTCAGGGCCAGCTTTCCTGGTGCTCCCATGTGCTCATTTGCCCCCAATCTACTTTGTTAAGTGGTATTTTTGGTAGCTTGAATGAGAATTGTCCCATAGGCTCATAGCCTTGAATATTTGGTGCTGTGTTAGTGGAACTGTTTGGAGGGGGTGTTTCACTGGGAGCAGGCTTTGAGATTCAAAAGCCCAAGCCACTCCCAGTTATCCATTTCTGGCTCCTAGTTGTAGCTCAAGATGTGAACTCCCAGCTGCTACTGCTGACATCATAGATTCTAGCCCCCTGAAACATAAGCCCAATTAAACACTTTGTTCCATAAGTTTCTTTGGTCATAGTGTTTTGTCAGAACAATAGAAAAGTAACTAAAGCAGTATGCATCTTGAGGGTGGTGTGAGGCCAGATGGAAGGTGTTTGTGTGCAGATCCCACATCTGCATCTACTCTCAAGTTGGAGTCAAATGCTGCTTGTAAAATGCAGTAACAAAGGACAGGCTAATCTGAAAAAATACACACAGCCTGATCTTGGTAGTGTCCTTGCAGTCCTGTCAGAGGTCTGAGCGCTCGTGTTTGCTTGTTTGGCTCAGCTGGTTGCACACACCCACTTGTGTTGCAGTGATGTGGCCGTTCCATGCCAGCCACTGAAGAGATCATGGAAAACAACTTCAGGTCCACTGTGTTCTGACCTTTTATTTTATTTTATTAGTTTTTGGTATTTTGCTTCTGGCACACAGACTTTGTCTTTTAACCACCAATTTGTGGTCATTGTTTTAAATTTCTGTCTCTCCCTATAATGATATTTGCATAGGGAATAAATCAGATTTTCAAAACCAGTATATTTTAAGGATATTCTCCAAGCTTTTATTCTATTAAAAAAATAAGCAAATCTAGATTGTTCTAGAGTCCCCTGCCTTAAATAACGGGAGTGCACCAGACACACTCCTTGCTTTAGCTTCAGCTGCCTATCTGGGAAGTGCTTTCCAACAGAATGGAGTCCATGTGTGTATCTTTGTGGCCGCTCCCTGTACTCTGGAGACTGTCAAGTGTCCTAGCAGGAGGACTGCAGTGGGTTACGCCCTACACATTCCTCTGCGGTTTTGGTCTGTAGTTGTTGGATTTCTGAAAGAGATCTTCCTTCCTCTTATCTTTCTTTTTTTTTAAATTTTATGATTTATTTATCTTTTATTTTATGTGCATTGGTGTGAAGGTGTCAGGTCCCCTGGAACCAGATTTTCAGACAGTTGTGAGCTGCCATGTGGGTGCTGGGAATTGAACCCGGGTCCTTTGGAAGAACAGTCAGTGCTCTTACCTGCTGAGCCATTTCTCCAGCACCTCCCTCTTGTTTTCTTTTCCCTCCCTCCTCCATCCCTTCTTTTTTCCTTTCCTTCTTTCTGGGCAGGTCTCACTAAGTAGTTCAGGCTGGCCTTGAACTTACAATACTGCCTCAGCCTGAGTGCTGGGGTTCTAGGTAGGCAGTCTGGCAAATGGATTTCTAGTGGTGTTTAGTTGCTGATCCCCCCCCCCCCCACCCTACACTCCCGGCCTAGTATGTAGTTTTATCTAACCATCAGCACCATGTGAGAATGTCTTTTCCCTCGACCTTGCCAACCCTATGGTATATTCTCGACATTTTGGAGATGAGTGAGAAATGGTGTATTATCTAGTTTTAATTTCCATTTTATGGGCCAGTTGGTGCATTTCTTGAACATTCTGGATTTTTTTCCCTCAACTTCGATGCCGACTTCTGAGTAGCTTGTGCTGCTACCTGTCCTGGACCAGGAAGAAGCCGGGTGCCTCTCCATTCCCTCTGCCAGATTTCAGTGTGGTGGCTTTCCTTGGGATGTTGAGTTGTACAATTATATTTTATGGTTTCCTTCTCTTAAAATAGGTACTTTCTTTAAGTGGATTTATACCTTTAAAAAAGATGACTTCACCCTTGTTGCCTGAGCTTTGGGCACCAGAGATAGTCCCTCGTACTACCTTGCCCTTTAGTCATTTGTGAGCAGCAGTCAGCCTGAGGGCACATTCAGAGGGAGAAGCCCAGCATTTCTTCTGCTGACCTCCATCAGCTTCACTCAGTCACTCTGCCCCTCATCACTGCCAGTCAGTTCCAGAGTTCAAGTCTGGAAGACCAGTGGGGCTCCCTATTAGTGTTCTCATTGGGTGTCAGATGAGAAAGCCTAGCTGATGCTTAGTTGGGGTGCTTTATGCTGAGAAAAGCTACATTTCATGGTACCCCAGAGAGGATTTCTCAACCCCTTTCATTCCCAGGAATGGTTCTCCACTGTCTTGCTTCTGTGTGTTCTGTCAGGAACCTTCCATGAGGCTCACGAAGCACTGGCACTCGGAGTCAAAGGCTACATGAGAACTTCCTGTTCGAGCTGTGAGGGCTGCAGGGAAAGGTTGTGTTACCATAACGTAAGGAGGAACTGAACCCGGACTCGCTGACTTGACATTGCCCCATTAGGATAATGTAGGGATGTTCTCATGTTCCTTGTCTGTTGTCACACATGTACATTTGCTTTGGGGATCCTGTGACATACTCCACACAAGGTATCTTTCTAGAAGTGTCTTTTCTATGTGGAAAGTAGTTTTTGTAATGGGTTTAACTAACTCATTCCACAAGTGTTCTACCTAATGAGGGCAGGTAAAATGGTGAGTATAGTCTGTGTCTTGGAGATTATTTTGAAAAGAAAAATATCCCCGGATCCTGATTTTAAGTGGCCCATGTCTGAAGGATGTCACAGAGGTCAGATTCTGAAACTGAGATGTGACTATAATTGTATGGCTGACTGTGGGTTCATAACATTTTTGGCAACAGTAAATATCTAAAAGCACAGTGAGGAAAACAGAAGTGGTCCCCACACCGAGTCCTGGGTGCTCCTGCCGTGGTCCTGAATATTCAGTTTGTACACTTTCCATAACAAACGCTGCCTGAAATACCTCGGCCCAGATTCAGGGCCGGAGTTGCACTGTTTTTATATTACACAACCAGGTGGATTTTCCTCTTTCTTTTTAGAGAAAAATAATGGGTTAATTTAGGAAAACATAATATTTTCCTACCATTAGTCCTCAGTGTATATTAGTATATTGAGTTGCAGTGTGTTAGGATTTGTTTCTAAAAATAGCTATTTAATTGTATATTCCCTGTAGGAACAGCACCAAGAGAATGAATATATATCAAAAAGGGATTCATTATATTAGCTTACATGGTATGGTCTGAGTAATCTAGTAGGGGCTGTCTTCACACTGGAAACCTGGTAAGTATTCAACTCTGGATGCCTCAGCAGTCCCAATGTGTTGCTGGAGGATTCCTGGAGAGCTACTGGTCTTCAGTTCACATTGGAAGGCTAAAGAATCTTGGTTTTGATATTTATGAAGTCTGGTAGCAGTCGGACAGATGAACTCTCAAGTAGGCAAGCAGACAACAGCACAACAACTTTTCCATTGGATTTATTTATATATGGGCTACTGCTGGAGGGTGCTATTCACATTAGGTTAGGTGTTAATTTACGGAATCAAGAAAATTCCTCATGGGGCTGGAGAGATGGCTCAGTGGTTAAGAGCATTGCCTGCTCTTCCAAAGGTCCTGAGTTCAATTCCCGGCAACCACATGGTGGCTCACAACCATCTGTAATGAGGTCTGGTGCCCTCTTCTGGCATGCAGATGTACATACAGACAGAATATTGTATACATAAAAATAAATAAATAAATTAAAAAAAAAAGAAAATTCCTCATGGGCTTGTGTAGAGGTAAATCTAATCTTGTTAGTTCCTGTGGTAGGAAGTGTGGGATTGGTACAGACTGTACATTGAAGGGCAGAGAATGAAAGTGGTTTGGGACTTATTGCCTGTAGGCTTGAGAATTCAACCTTCATGTAGTCATATCATATCTCTACATGCAGACATGTGGGTGGTAATTGCTGCATACCTCCAACAGTGAAAAGATGGCGTTATTGTGCTGGCCCACAGTCTCTCAAAGCAGAGCTAGACTGGTAGCTGTAGTATGTTACTGGGACCTACACATACAAAGAAGCTGCAAGAATACCTTCTTGGGGGTGGAACTGGAATTGGTTTTTCTTGAACTGTTCACTGGAACTGAGGTGCTAATATTCTTCAGGGGAGGAAAAACCTCAACTCACCTCCTGTGTTCAGACCTGAGTCTAGGCAAGACTGCTTGCCACCATCTTTCTGAAAACCAGCCCATTATTTGCATCTCAGCAAACAGAACACACACACACATGTGTGTGTGTGTGTGTGTGTGTGTGTGTGTTTATATGTGGTAGGGTGGGACATATTGGCGTGTAGTGTGAATAGAGTCATGGAAGAGGTAGTTGCCAGGTGGAGGAAGCAGAGTGGTCCTGCTGGCATGCTGGTAGCCGCAGGGTTCTCTGTAGTGAGTTGGAGGCGCCCGAGCAGGTAGACTAGCAAGGAGGGAAAAGGAGAGGACAGTGGGGAGTTTAAACAATGCACTAACTGGTGCGGGAGAATTGTCTATATTCTGTCAATCATGTTTTAAATAAACGCTGATTGGCCAGGCAGGAGGTGTAGGTGGGAAAACCAGATAGGAAGTGGAAATGATGCAAGGAGAGCAGGACAAATCTGGGGAGGAGGAAGTTGATTCCTTGCACTCCTGCCCAGGCCACCGAAGCAGCAGGATGTGAGCTGCCCCACTGAAAAAGGTACTGAGTCACATGGCTAAAATAGATCAGATAAATGGGTTAATCAAGATGTAAGAGTTAGCTAATAAGTATCCTGACCTAATGGGCCAATCAGCATTGTAACTTACGGAGTCCTCTGTGTTATTTTCTTTGGGGCTAAACGGCTGTGGGGTACCAGGCGGGGACAGAAATTCAGACAAGCAGGCTCCCCTCATGTTACAACTAACCTGTGATTTGGAGGCTTTACAAAGCTGGGAGCTGCTGCAAGAGCCATGTCAGGAGCATGAGAATGAAGGATTCTAGAATAATATGATTTTGCTTATATGAAGTTTAAAACATGCAAAACTGACAATAGTGATATAGTTTGAATGTATCTCCCAAAAGTTTATGGATTAGAAACATCCTCAGATTCTTACAGTAATGGTATTTGGAGGTAGGGCCTGTGGAAGGTAGGCAATATTAGGTGAGATTTTGAGGTTGAGGCATTGTAATGATAAAGTTATAAAAAGAAAGAAAGAAAGGGACACATCTGGCACATTTACTGGCACTATGTGACAGTACAACCTGAAACCCTCACATGAGAAGATGCCTCCGTAGCTGTGAGCCAAGCGAACCTCAATTTCTAGCCTCCTAGACTGCAGCTAGGAAAATGGACTGAGGACTTACTGCATGTGCATGTGATAATTCTGTGTTAGCAAACAGCACACTTGTCAAGCAAGGAAGATGGAAGAGTATGTGGATCTCTTCCAAGGTAAATAAATATTTATCTTAAAATGAGAATAGACCTCTAGGTGTTCACTTTATCTTCTAATTGCTTTGTGTTCAGTATTTAAACAAAATATAGACTCAGGTGTGAAGAACAGTCAGGATAAAATTTAAGGGTTTGTGTGTGTGTGTGTGCATGCACGTGCACACGCACGCGTTCAAGAGAGTGTGTACACACGTGCTCACGGGTTTATTGTTTGCAACAGCATATTGGTCTGTATTCCAAGTTGGTCTTCAACTCATGCTAATCCTCCTGTCTCAGGCTCTCAGTTGCTGGGATTACAGGTATGAACTCACATACTAGTTTGCAAAGACTGTTTCTAAGGTAACATTTGTCTCCCCCAAGCATTTTGAATATAATGTACAATGCCTGTCTAAGGAGATGGTTGGACACTCCACCCACCCTGCTGCTTACATGATCACATGCCACAGCAAGACATTCTACTTTTTGATAAGTCTCTACCGAGTGGTCAGACCCAGGCCACCTTTAGAAGGAGTTCTTAGACAATTAGCTCTGTGATTTGCAGAATCTTGAAACTATAGGACCAAGTAGTGGTGGTGTGTGAGCATCAGGTTGATCTGCTGATGTTCAGGATGGAGGGGCAACTAACAGGTCTTGTTCACAGTAACACAAAATGGGGCCTGCTTAGTCAAACCCATAAAAGAAAATCAAGACTAGAGAGTCAGAGGACCTTGAAGTTGAAATTGTTCCTAAAGATATAAAAGTTTTTCCCTGCAGATGCCTGCAGCATATTAGTGACCAAGAGGCCAGGTTCTCTCCGGGAAGAAAATGTACATGCATTCATATCAAGGATCTGGACATCCCTCGTGTTTGATTTGTGAAAGGTTTGGTTTCATGGTGGAACCACTGGGAAGAATCTTTACAGGTAGGACCTAATGGAGGGAGTAGGTTTTGGGGGATATGTCCTTGAAGGAGGCTATGGGACCTAGCCTCTTCCTCCTCTTTTTGCTCCAAGGCTTGCGAAGAACTGAGTGGTTTGCTCTGCCATAACACCCTCCAAAGCAACCTAGCCATCCAACCATGGACCTTCAAGTCTGGAGCCCCAAATAACCTTTTTCTTGTAAGTTGATTATCTCAGGTATTTGTTACAGTGACAGAAAGCAACACAAAGGACATTCTACTCCCCTACTGAGATCCTCAAGCTCCTGCCTCCCACCCATCTGTTATCAGACCAGTGGCCTGGTTTTTGTCACTGTAAATCAGTTCAGATTTTCTAAACTTCTGGTGTAGGAGGTTATTCTATCTATGTGTTGCTTCCATTGGTTAATTAATAAAAAAAACCTGCTTGGCCTCATAGGGCAGAACATAGGTGAATGGGGTAGACAGAACTGAATTCTAGGAGGAAGAAAGCAGGGTCAGAGATAGCCGCTATGGAACCAGCTGCCAGGTCAGACATGCTGAATCTTTCCCCGATAAGCCATGACTTTGTGGTAAAATACAGATTATTAAAAATGGGTTAAATCAAGATGTGAGAGTTAGCCAATAAGAGGCTAGAGCTTATGGGCCAGGCAGTAATTTAATTAATACAATTTCTGTGTGGTTAATTTGGGAGGTTAAGCTAGCTGGGTGGTGGGACGCAGCCCGCTCCTCCCTGCTGCTCCTCATACTACAAACTTCTATTTATAGGCAGTGTGGCACATCCTCTTGGGAGCAGTGCTATTATCATGTGAGCATGTCAGTAGTTCACAGCTTCCTTTTAGGACATGCTCCGAGCCATTGTCTGTTGTCAGCCAGAGACCTGTACCTGGTATCATGTCCTTAAGTGGTAAAGCCTATGGTCTAGGAAAGACTGACTGGATGGACATGCCCTACTTCCACTGTTCTCGGGGACCTAGGCATGTTGCTTGGCTCCAGTCCTGCTTCTGCTTTATTTTTGATGTTCTGACTTCAAAGGTAAATCTGATTTACCTTTGATCGATGGTGCTGGCATTCGTACTTGTCAGCTCTTTTATTGCTTTTTCCCCTTTGTCGTCAATCGGGTTAATCCTTGTGGATCTCTTTTCGATCAGAATCGGCATACAGCAGAAATTGCACAGGGATCAATCTAATATGTATGATTGTCATAGAGACTGCCAGCTCTCTTTGGCATTGTGAAAGTTAATGTCAACTTGATGGGACCTAGAATTGCCTTAGAGACAAATCTCTGGACATGTCTATGAGGAATTTTCTAGGTTAGTTAATGGAAGTAGGAAGACTCATTCTATATGTGGACTGTTTCAAAAGGAGAAAGTGAGCTAAACACTTTGTGTTCATTGCTTTCTGCTTTCTGACTATAGATGCAATGTTCCTGACTCTATCACGCTGCTGCCATGTCATCCCCACCATCTTGGATATGATTTGAATTTCCTTTGGGCCATCAGCTCACAAGTAACAACAACCTAATCTCTGTATTGCCTATCTTGCTTCCTCCAAGTCTGGCTGGCGACTCTGCCTTTCTTCTTCCCAGAGTTCTCTTTCTGCTTGGGAGTCCCATTTATACCTCCTACCTAGCTACTGACTGTTCAGCTTTTTATTACACCAATCAGAGCAAACATATTCACACAGTATACAAATATCCCACAACACTTGGATGACCCCTTGAACTTCTAGGCCAAATAAACCCTTCCTTACATTGCTTAGGTCAAGAGTTTCATCAAAGTAGTAAGAAAACTAATATGGTATGGTCACCTGGTATCTTAAAATCCCCAAAGTTTCCAGCCTCTCTTTACTGAGACTCTGGCAGTCATCTGAAATTTCTAGGGCTATGAGATCTGAGGAGCTACAATGTGTGAGAATACTTTCTCCATGCACCCTGGGGTGGCACCTTCCATGCCATTACCTTCTGCATACAAGTAGGAAATGAAAGCTGCCAGCACAGAGGGCAGAGGTAGCTGATGGTGCTTAGTCCTGGCTGCAGAGCAGCACCCAGTCTAGGACACCAGTGCTACGTTTCTGTTGCACAAAAAAATCTAGAAAATAAATCCTTTGTTTGTTTAAACTGCTTCATTTGGGAGGTGTTTTATGAGGGCTTTTTATAAAAATCAGCCTTTGTTTTCAAAGGTAGAGAAATGCAGAGATCATTTCAAACAGCCTCATTAAACTTCCTTTTCATTCTTGTTTTTGTCACCATAATATTTTACAGCAAACTGCAGGCTTTGTCCAATTTGCTCAACAAATTCTCCAAATGTATTTCTAATCATTAAACTGGTTTAAATAAAATAAAAAAATTACTACACTTACAATTTTTCCCAAACACGGTGTTGCAAACTTGTAATCTCAGTACTCTGCAGCCTGGGGTAGGAGGTCCACTAATCAGCCTGGGCTTATCTCAGAAAACTTTCTCCAGGCAGCAAGATGTCTCAGCAGTTAAAGCTTTTGCCACAGAGTAGCGACAAACTACATTTGATCTCTAGAATGCACATAAAGTTGGAAGTAGTGAAATACCTCCCAAAGCTGTCCTCTGACCTCCACACATGCACCATGGTACACACACACCATGGTACACACGCACCACATACCTGTCATAATGCAACAAATTCTAAAACGTGAATCCTTTCTATAGCAGACTTAATTATGTAATGGTATTACTAACTTGTTAGATGATGTACCTCATTGTCATCTAGTTCTGTTTATTCAAGTTTTTCTGTCTGAAAATGCATGTTCACAGTGGTTTGATTAAATCTGGTTTCAAACTAATTAATTCATATGTTCTTTAACACTTTCAATATATAGCAAGTTTTTTTTCTCTCTCCCACATGAATCTGAATTGAAAAGATTGGGTGACTTGAGGCATTTTGTACATTCGCCATGCATTTTAATTCATGTTTGTCTATCTCATCTCCTGTGGAAGCGTAGAGGCTAGTTAAGACTTGTATTTCATTTTCCTGAGGAGCATTTCCTGTTGTGTTGTGGATATTACAGGTGCTTTAACTTTTTCTGTGAGCGATCAAGTCTTAATAATTATTATGTGCATTGTTTTAAATAATGTTTTTATTAATTCTTTGAGAGTTTTATACAGTGTTTTCTGATCAAACCCTGACCTCCCAACCCCTTCCATATCCTCTCCCATCTCCCTACTCATCCAACTTTATGTTTGTTCTCTCTTTCCTCTCCTTCTTTTAAAAGTCCAATTTGTATAGACTGACTGACTATTCCTGGTTGTGAGGCCTGCTCTGGAGTGTGGTTGATAGACCAGGTATAGAAAACTAATTTCTCCTCTTTGAGCAGCAGTCAGATGCTGATAGTTCCTCAGCTGGGGGTGGACTTTGTGCCCACACTCCTCCTCCAGGCTGGGATTTGTTCGTCTTGATGAATCCATGCAGGTCTTGTGCATGTTGTCTAGTTGCTGTGAGTTCCTAAGTGTGTCTGCCCTGTTGTTTCTAGAAAACAGTGCTTTCCTGAAGTCATACACTACCTCTGACTCTTGCAACCTTTCTGGCCCCTCTTCTGCATAGACTCCTCATCTGTGGGGGAATGGGACATGAGCACCCCGTTTAGGGCCAGGCACTCTAAAGTCTCATAGTCTCTGCATATTGACCATTGTGGGTCTTTGTTTCTGTCTCTGCAGACAGAAGCTTTGTTAATGAAGGTTGAGCAATGTGCTGGTTTAAAATATGGAACCCTGCAGGGATTGCATGTCATCCTTGCTCAGGACCCATGTTAATCTTCTCTATATTGTTCCGGTTTTAGTATATGTGCTGCCAAAGCAAGCACATCTACATTGTTTTTATAATGTGAGATAGGAAATGGCAATTTTCTAGATCCTTCATGCTTTTGTATTGATCATGTGTACTTTTATTGTAAAGAAAAAAAATTCCTTCCTTCAAAAATTCATGCAATGACCCAAATATCTGGTGGAGAAAGGTCAAGATAAATACTTTGATTCCTCCATTAGTCAGCTTTTAAAAGGATGACCTGGTGCTAGCGTCCTTTAGTTATCAGAGATGTTTATCATTATGAATAAATGTGTCTTTGTATTTTTTTCTGTCTTTTTTAAGACAGGGTTTCTCTGTGTATCCCTGGGTAGCCTCAAACTCACTCTGTGGATGAGGCTTCCTCTGCCTCCCAAGTGCTGGAATTAAAGGTGTGCACCATCACCGCCCAGCATGTCTTTGTATTTCTGATGTATTTTATTACAGTGTGGCTATTATTCTTTTTGATACTCAAGTTTTTCCTTCTTTGACTTGTACGAGCTTCTTCAAGATTTGTATTTTTGTTTTGAGACAGAGTCTCACTTTTGATCCTCCTGCTCCTGCCAGTGAGTGTTGAGGTTGCAAATGTGTACCACCATGCTTGGGTAAGCCACAGTTTGCTTCTGTGGCTCTTTATGCGACCCTCTCCCAATCTCTTGACAATGTTTCCATGACTGGATTCTGTGCAATGGCCATTGAGATGTTCATCAGTAGGGAAAACTAAATCCATACCCTTGTTTAATATTTTGTTAGTGGTAAAAGTTATAGATTTCTAGAGACTTCTTATCTCTTAAACTGGAACTGCTACTATCAATCTCATGCTGGCAAAGATCACGTGGGAGGTGTTGAAATGTATCCACAAGATCCCCACTAATAATGCACAGATTCGCTATGTGAGTGTGTGTGCCTGGGTGCTGGAATAGCACATGGGGAGGTTAAAAGCAGGGCAGCATAGATGATACTCAAACTGGGGTTTCTATTTCATCCTTAGAGTCACTTGATTCTCTGATGTCCCACAGTGGAGATCTACAGTTCAAATGTCTCTGATGATATACATCCTTTGAAACATGGGTTAGGACTTAGGCTTGCTTCCCTGGAGCCCAGGCTCTGCTCCATTGTCAAAGATGCAAATCTCTCCAAAGAACCCAGTGGTTTAATTAATTAAGGCTTTCAGGGTCCTTTCTAATTCTCAGATCAGAAGGTGAGTTGTAAATGAGGCCTTCCCAAATTGCAAATGAAAACAGAAAGCTTCCCTAGAGAAACATCAGTGAACTGAACACAGCCCAAGAAGGTGGGGGCTGACACACCTGGGCATATTCAGGTTGTAGGTTGATAGTTCTCAACCTACAAAACATAGCCAAAGCCTGGAGTGGAACATAATCCCAGACAGGCCAGACCTCCGACTCAGCGTGCAGAGAGTTGACTGGGCAGTCAGCTGGTGGTAGAACGATGTTCAGGATGTGGTCATTCCCAGGTTCTTCAGGCCCTCAGCGAAGAGTTTAGAGAAACTTTCATGCCATTTGTTAGGAGAGTGGGCAAGTCAGATTGGTGGGTGTTTTCTCAGGCTTTCTGTCCCTTAAACCTTCTCTTTTGGAGGACGTTGAGCATATGAACTTCTTGTGACACCAGGTGTTTCAAATCCACCCCTGGAGTGCCAAGCAGTTGGTATCCTGTTTGGGTTGGGTGACCATTGCTGTGATGAATGTTGAGTACTCTCTGAGGAACTGACTCTAACAGGTTTTGGGTGTTAAGAGATAGGGTCTTTTTGTTTCCCAGGCCCCAGGCTGGTCTTGAGCTGGTGGGCTCAAGTGATTCTCCTGCCTCAGCAGGCAGGAGTTTGGACAGATTCTACCATTTCCTGGTTAAGGGACCTAGAAATATGGTTGAGGACTCAGCTCAGCTTGGATGTAGAAAATTGGTTCCAGATGTTTCAGATTATGAATCACAGTGTTGTTTACTAGTAATGATACAGGGGCTGCCAGGTTCCTTCTCAGTAAGTGACCTTGAAAGAAGAGCTGCAACTGCAGGCTGTATTAGAAGGCAACGGGTTCCTAGAAGCCAGGAAAAGATGCGAACAGGGACACAGTCTGAACCTCGGACACCAAGGACTAGGTCTTGGTGCTATAGCTCCATGAACACCCCAGCCACACCCTGCCTAGCTCTGTCTGCTCACACTCGCATTCCATGGAGATGGTCTGTTTGGGTTGCAAGCCTTGCTCCTGACCACATGATGGACAGGAGTTCAGGGGAGAAGTCCTAAAGGAAATTCAAAGTCCACTTGCCCATACAACAGGGAAGGTCTGTGCGGGTAATACCACCACCATCACTTCTACCATCACCGCTCTGTTATCATCTTCACTCTCTAACCCCTGTCCTAACAGTCCCTCAGCTAGCAGTGTGGGCTGTTTAAATGGTGAAGAAAGCAATGAAGAGTGAGGATCAGACCGTTGGAGCTATTTTAAGTAGTAACTCAAGTTGCATCATTGTTAAACAGAAGTACTGTGTCACTTAATAAGAACTGAAAAGTTTGTCTAAAGGATCAGTGTTCATCCTTTTTGCATCATGTTTCCCCCAGGTATTTTTCTTCACAAACAGGGAATGTCCAGAAGCTAACTGACCACTTGCTCTAAAAGCTTGCTGTCTTAGTTAAGGATTCTATTGCTGTGAAGAGACACCATGGCCATGCCAACTCTTTTTCTTTTTTCTTTTAATTTATTTTTTAAAAACAATCTTTTCTCATTTTACATGCCAATTCCAATTTCCTTTCCCTCCCCTCCTCCTGATTCCCCCACCTTCCACCCACCCCACCCCCATCCACTCCTCAGAGAGGGTAAGGCTTCCCATGGGGAGTCAACAAAGTCTGACTGTCACTTTGAGGCAAGATCAAGGCCCTCCTTTCTACTTTTAGGCTGAGCAAGGTATCCCACCAAAGAGAATGTGCTCCAAAAAGCCAATTCAAGCACTAGGGGTAAATCCTGGCCCCACTGCCAGTGGCCCCACAGACTGCCCCAGACATACAACTGTCACTCACATTAAGAGGGTCTAGTTTGGGCCTATGCAAGTTCCCCGCTAACTCAGGAGTCATGAGTCAGCGAGCTCCCACTAGCTCAGCTCAGCTGTTTCTGTGGGTGTCCCCATCACGGTCTTGACCCCTTTGCTATTATTATTGCTTCTCCCTCTCTTAGACTGAACTCTGGGAGCTCAGTCCAGTGTTAGCTGTGAAATCTCTGCATCTGCTTCCATCAGTTGCTGGATGAAGTTTCTATGATGATAATTAAGGTAGTCATCAATCTAATTATAGGGGAAGGTCAGTTCAGGCCAAGCCAACTCTTATAAAGTAAAATATTGAATTGAGGTGGTGGCTTACAGTTCAGAGGTTCAGTCCATTACCATCATAGTAGGGAGCATGGCAGTATGCAGGTAGATACGGTACTGGTTACATCTTTATCAGAAGGCAACAGAAAATGGTTTGTGATACTGGACAGTATCTTGAACATCGGACACCCCAAAGTACACCCCCATAGTGACACATGTTCTCCAGCAAGGCTGAGCTTACACCAACAAAGCCACACCTCCTAATAGTGCCACTCCCTATGAGTTTATAGGGACCAATTACATCCAAACTACCTCTCTTACCTTGTGTTTGTCCTTTGTAGAGCTGTTTCAACAGTCACTGGTGCTTGAAGACACCAACCCCCGGCCTTCTATCTGGAGAAGGATATCATGGCACCTGGTGCTGTGTGACAGGTGTAAGTCACATGCCGTCGTTGGAGCCCTTCTGCATCCAGGGCCTACACACATCTGTTTTAACTACTACCCCTCTGTAGTTAAAACACAGGCCTTGCACCTTTAGGTTTGATCCCATAGCCTGAATCAGGACCTACTTCCTGGAACAGGGAGTTCAGGATTCTGTTCTGTGAGTTGACAGAGCTGTTTTTGGTACCTGGTTTCTCTCTGCTGTTTGTTATATATGATACGGCAATATAAATCATGTGAGGTGAAGCTTCTTGCCACCCCTAAAAGGTTATAAAAGTTAGGTCCTTCCTTTGTTCTGTTGTGGGGTTTGGACTGAGAGCCTGCCCCGCTCCATGACCCCAAAGGAAATTGATCATGAATTTGGTTAGGAATAAAAGGCTTCTGAGGGCTCCTCTAGAGGCCTTTCTCTCTTTCCCACTCTTAATGAAGGTTCTCTCCAGGACTTAAAGGGTAGCCTCTCCTTTCCTGTAATATCCCATTATGTTTGGATTCTCATACTGTGTATTGTTTCTGTCTAGTGCTCTCCCTCCTATCCTGAGGCCCAATCATGGTTTTGAGTCTCTTTCTTTATAAAAAACAAACAAACAAACAAACAAAAAAAAAACAACAAAGAAACCAAACCGTCATTCCTGAACAGAATTTGTATATCAGCTTTCTTCTGTAGACTGACCACTATAGCCTTCTTTATAACACAACACAACATGTGCATGTGTGCATGCATATATGTGCGTTGCTCATAGAAGACAGGAGCACCAGATCCACGTAGAGCTGGAATTACAGGCAATTGTGAGCCTCCATGGGAACTGAATTCAGATCTGCAAGAATAGTATGCACTTTCAACCACTGGGCCATCTCTTCAGCCGTGTGACTTTTTTAAGACAGAAAACCAGAAGCATAGCAACCCCATTTTGAATGATGTCTAGTCCTTGTTAAACATCACCATAATCTTGGTCAACTCTGATGTAATCCAGAGTGCTAACAAATGCAGTAACATCATTAGATTGACCAAGCGTTTGCACTGTTAGAAGCAGGAATGTGTGCACGACCTAAACCAAGTATAGTTCCAGGCTAGTAACTTATTCTCTATGCTTGCTTGCCTCACATCTGGGGATTCTCCCATTTACACCTCTCATCCTACTGTAGAAGCAGCGTTACAGACTGTTGCCACTGTGCCTAACTTTACATGGGTTCCACACTTGCATGGTGCTTTATCTACTGAGCCATCTCACCAGCGCTGTGCTTTTGTTGTTGTTGATAATCTTGCAGTTCCTCCTGTGCCCATGGTGTTTTCACTTTCCCTCCTGGATGTTTTCTTCTACCTTTATGTTGACACAGAGCTCCGAAGTTCAGGGCCCTAGCAGTGAGTAAGATAGGACCTTGCTCAGGAAACTGTTAAGCAGCAAATCAAATAACCTCAACCTGTTGAACAACAAACAAGCCTAGATGAGGAGAGAGATACCACAGCCCAAAACAAACAGTGCTCCAGGATGTAGGCACAGGCTGCTCTGGTGAGCGCCTCTGGGTCTTCCTGGTGCCCTACTTAGCTGCTGTGGTTGTGACAGATGGTGTAGGCTCCACAAGTCCCTGCAGGTATGATCAGATCTGACTTTTGGGGGCAGCTGGCCCTTCTACATGCAGGTGAAGTGACTCTTACTTGAGTGCTGTACTGCTCAGCTGTTCCTCTGGGCTGGAGTAACTTCAAACTGCACTAGGACAAGCTGGTAAAGCCTCCCGAGAACTCACTGAGCAGCGGAACGTTCTGGGCCTCAGTGTCTGAATACAGCTGTTCTGTCATGAAGGGCTTATGTAGCTTTTCTTTTCCTGTTGTTCACGAGATGCCTGTTAGGATCTCAGAGGACATATCTGCCCAGCTAGGCTGTCAGGTGGTACTCTATCATCCTTCATCCTCTTGCATCTGAACTCACTCATTTTGGCTCGT
This sequence comes from Myodes glareolus, assembly GCF_982192425.1. Taxonomy (NCBI): domain Eukaryota; kingdom Metazoa; phylum Chordata; class Mammalia; order Rodentia; family Cricetidae; genus Myodes; species Myodes glareolus. Next base: position 5,480,779 of record NC_142036.1, on the reverse strand, counting down.
GGATACTCTAGTTAGGTTGAGGCATGACACCGGCAGCAGTTCTGTTAGAGACTCAGTGTCATTGATCTCAAGGGACTTGTACCATCCGGGGGAAGAGTGAAGGTTCTAACTGCTAATGAGCGGTCTAGGCTACTGAAAAGGGCCAAGTGTTCATTAGACGCATCATTCTTCCTAACCAAACGGGCATTTGCAGAACCACAGGCCACAGCTGGTCTGGCTTTATAGAGGACAGTATCACTGTGAAGTACTGCTGTCTTCTGGTGTGGGTGCTTTCTCTCCCAAGGAGTCCCCAAGGTCTTTTGGAATAAAGGTGACTTCTGACTTTCCCAGTTGAGGCACAAGGTCTGAAGGAGAGGCTGAGACAAAACGTAGCTGATTATTGAGACCGAGAGACAAGGTGAGTCAGGATGGGGCCCAACAGGTGTCAGAAGTAGGTGATCTCAGAACTGTCAGGCCCAACACCTAGTTTTGTTAGTTGTAGATAGCTTGGACTGAAATATAACTCCCTTACTGCCACCCCAAACCCCAGTCAGACAAAATAGAAGTTATTTTTGTTCAAGGGCCACTGTGGCAAGGGACACTTTAGAGAGGGATGGAAGTGGGAAGGCGGGCCAGGCAGGGGAGCAAACAGATGTGGGTGGCTAGGGCTCCTAGCAGTGCCACAAGGACATGAACTGGGAGGAGACTGTCCTACGGAAGAAGTGAGGGAGGTAGTGGCCTGTGCCCTATATGCAAGCATGCATGCACACTTTGAGACTGTCACACTCAGACCCACTCATATGCACAGCCTCCCCTAGTCTTCTGATGCCAGTGGCAGGGCCCCATTGAATCCCGTCTTTGTTCTGGGTCTTTGGGGAAGTGGTCTGAGATTCTGCACTGGGTCCCTCAGCACTGGCAGCGATGGGCAACATTCCACTGGCCGTTCCAGCGATGGGCTGGACTGCGAGCATGGAAGGACCCAAGACAAACGTCTGAAATCCCGACCTGACCACAGTACGGGTACACACCACGGTCATCCTGACTCCACTTGTGCTGTTTGAGGACCCCCACCTAGGCTTTCCATCCCATCAACCTCCTCTTTAGGCTTCCTTTCTGTATGAACTTAGTTTCCTGTTGCCAAGACCAAACTCTGCCTACCTTCAGATGCAGCTCCCAGCGGATCTACAGCTGCAGACCACACAACTGCCGCCACTTACTAACTGTCCGTTGACTTTAAAACACAATGGACTAGGGAGGAATTTGGTGCTTCAGAAGCACAGTCACACTTCCAACTGTCCTCTCCATGTCCTCGTCTCGGTACCGCAGGGTGTCCCTCGAAGGCCCCAGGCCGGAGGGACTGCAGCTTCTCGGGAGCGCGCTCTCCAGCCCATCCCCGAGAGGTGGGCGTGTCTGAGCGTGCTAGGCTGACAGAGGGCGTGGTCATGGGCGGGGCCGGAGGTGGGGGTGGGGCTGGTGGCGCTGTCCGGTGCTGAAGCTCGGCCGGCGCCGCCGCAGGAACGCTGAGAGCTCAGCAAAAGGAGCTGGCGCCGCCTCGCTAGCTACCCTGTCGGTCCTCGCTCCCGTGCGGCCATGGACTGAGCTCCAACCGGCTGCGGGGATGGGGCCGCTGCTCCCGCTTTTGCTGCTGTTGCTGCTTCCGCCGCCACTGCCTCGCGCTCTGCCCGCCCCCGCGTCTGCCCGCGGCCGGCAGCTCCCGGGGCGCCTGGGTGAGTGAGGGGTGCCGGGATGGGAGCAGGAGCTGGGTCCTGTGTGCCCGTGCGCAGCCGCAGGCCCCGCGGGCCCGCCGTGCGTCTTCCGGTCCTCGCAGGCTACTTGGGGCGGGTTTCGCTTCCCACCCGCCTCAGTTTCCCTCCCTAGTGGCCGACCCCACCCCCTTGGGCCACCGACTCCCGAGTCAGGTACTAGGGACCCGGAACAGCTCAACCGCACGGTTGCTCACGCCCCGCATGTTTGTGCATCCCTGAGTGTCCGCGCTTTGCGCGTGCCCCAAATGTCTATGAGCCCTGCGTGCTCTCGTGTTCCTTACGTCTCCGTGTGCTCCGCGTGCTACCTGAAGGACCAGGACGCGGCTGAGAGAGTGGCTGGGCCGTGGATCCTGGCCTCTCCTGCTACCCTGCTCTGCACCTGCCATTCCCCCGCTCACGAGGCAAATCCTCGGTCTGCGGGTGGAGGCTGGACCGACATTTTCCTTTCCTGACACGCGGAAGGAAAAGGAAAGGCGACAAGGAGGGAGGGCGGAATTGGTGGCCTTTTTGACATGGCACCTCCCTCCTGCTAATCTTGTCTGTTAAGGAGATTTATCATAAAACCAATGTTTGTAAGAGGCTTTGGGGCCAGAATTACCACACATAATGGACTACAACAATCAGTGTTACAGGAGAGAGTGTGCACGCCTGTGCATGGGAGGTGGACAGGGGTGAGCTGCAGCCTGGTCTGAGTTCCCCTCAGGCTCCACACCTCCTTCCTCCTGCTTCTGGTCTTCAAGGGTGTTTCCACCATGCAAAACTCAAAGGAAGGGACTGAAAGAAGGACGTGGGCTTTGCTCTCCCAGACCTTGGGCTGGTGTAGGTCTTGTTCCCCCTGCCATCCTGGCTTCCTAATCTTTTCACACAGAGGGTCTAGTTAAGTTTGCAGCTGGAGGAAATATTTATGATGGAAAGGAGGCCCCTGCCCACCTCTCAAGACTCCCTGAAGAGGTCTTTTTCCAGTCTGTTTGCCCCAGGACCAGTTCACAGGCCCCTTATTCCTTACTGGGTGCCCAAATATGCCCAGCTTTCAGTAGGTGTGTGTGTTCTGTGTGGGTGATGCTTTTGGCTTGTACTTCACCCCAGGTAAGCCCAGAAGGCTAAGATACCCATCAGTTTTCTCTCCTGTATTCCCTTCTTACTGGTTAAAAATTGGCCTGTCACTTCAGGGAAGGGCTGATTGCCCAGATGGCCAGATGCTACTATTTACATTCACAAGGCTGGACACAGGTCAGGGAGAATCAGGACAGCGGCAGAGGCGGACCTACCTTATGGCATAGCATGGGAGGAGGAATTACTTTCCCTGTGTAATTGCCAGCTCATAGCATTTTACCAAAAGCACAAAGAAAGGAGAAGGTGGCTGGGGAAGAGAGGGGTGGCAAAGGAAACTCAAAGGTGGAAGTGTTTGGAAAGAAGTCATTGAGCTATTCTGGATACCTGCCTAAGACAGCAACGTTGTCTTGACAACAAGTGAAGTTGATTCATGTCATCAAAAGGTGTGGCCTGCATTTACTCTTCCACCCTGAACATGGCAGAAGTATTGTCTGACGGCTCAGCCCAAAGGGTCAGGTCGGTGACTATTTCCCTGTCCATCTTGGAGTGGACATGCTTTCACAGACTGTGATACCATGATTCATAAGGCAGTCTCAGGAATGTTTGCTTTGTGGGTCAACAGTACAGACCCAGGCTTCCTCAGGGAAGCCTCTAGGTGACAGTTACAGTCCCTCTGTTCTCCAGATACTTGGATCTGGCTTCAGCAGTATGCACTGACCCCAGCATTCCTTCCTCTGGAACTGGCTGCATACTGTCCCTGAGTGGGGCTGCCCATTCTTCGGAGGCCAGAGACGGCTCACAGCCAACCACCGTGTGAAACCAACCGCTGCTGTGTTCTCTGTGGTCTTGGAACAGCCACACCAATTGTCTTGACTCAAATCATTGTACATAATTGAAGGCACAGAAGAAATCTGGCAAAGCTGAGGCATCTGTTGTTGAGTTCTCCCCTTTTTTCAGTGTTGGGGATTGAATCCATTACTTTGTGCATGCTAAGCAAACACTCTACCACTGAGCTACACCCCAAGCCCTAACATATATTTCTTTATTTAGCTATTTATTAATACTTAATCTAGGGTTGAGGCCTACAGACCAGATAGTTGAAGGAGAACCACATTTTTGTTGTGTTTTTGTTTTTCGTTTCTGGTCCTCCATTGCATTAAATAGACTTGTGGGTTAGAACTAAGGCAAGATGTTACCAAGATAGAAGGACTAATTCTTCCAGTATGGGACACTTTAGTGATTGGGGTGTTCTTCCCATTTAAAATGGTGCCAAAACTCCCAGTGTGACTTGGGGCCCCCAGTAGTATACCTGGGATTGTCCGCAGCACTCTGAGCCGTGCTCCGGAGGACTAGACATAGCCTCCATCTTGCCTGGCTTCAAACTAGTTTTAATTCCTGCACTGGAACCTTCCCTTTTGCTAAATCTCTGGCAGGAAAGAGTCCCCAGTGCTTTCAATGATCTAAGAGACTAGTTACAGTAGAATTGGGGGGACAATCTCATGACAGTTCATTGACTTTCTCTTCACATTCTCTCATTTTTGGGTGTCCTTGCTCACCCTGTTCCCTGTCCTCTGCCTCTGTCTGGAATTTTAAGACCTCATGCTCTCAAGGCTTTCAGGTGTTTTTCCTGAGGTCTGACTTGAACATACGACACCATTCTGTAATTCCAAGGAGGCTTGTTTGTGAACTTGTCAGGTAGCCCCTCATATCGAAGGGGCAGGTGGATTAAGGATCCTGCAACCTCTGGCTAAAGTAACAGAACTGAATTTGCCAAAGCCAGAGCCCACCTTTCACATAGAATGTTCATTCTGACCCTTTGTTCCTGCCTCCCCACTTGCCCACGCATACTTTCATTCACCAGTGAGCCCACGCAGAGCTAAGAGGCAGAGCTGGCAGAGGCAGGAGTCGACTGGCTTTGTGAACTGCGTGGCGTGATTGTTTATTTTTAAATCAAAGATTCTTCCTCCCACAAAAGCGCAGATCCATGTTGGCCTCATGGGGCCTGGAGATTTTCATTCTGTTGCTTTTGCAGAAATGAGCAGCTCACCCTACCCTAGGGTTGGAGCTGGCTCTGCTGGTGGTTGTGTCTCCATCAGCCTCAGGTGCTTTTCTCAAGGTCTGTGGAGAACTCTGCTCTTCCAGCAGAAAGAGGTGCCAGACAATGGGGCTCCTGCATGGCGCTGTGAGGTGGCTGTTTCTTCTGTCCAGAGATGACAGTTTATTTGTCAGTCTGTGAGGGATAGGCAGAGAATTAACAGAGATGTTCTAAATGGCTCTTTTTGCTGAGCCCTGTCGTCCATTTCAATGCCTACAGCTATTCTCTCAAAGCGACTTGCTTGTCAAGGTTACCAATTAGAGGTCTGTGTCAGGCGTCTGAGCATCCTTAGCAGCCCTCCCCAGGAAGAAGACACTTCATCTGTATCTGCTTTACTCCTAGGTAGCCTACAGATGTCCTGAGACATCTGCTGTACTTCCAACAGTGTAGTCTTTGTTTTGGTCTCCCATCCCCTGGGAAGACCAAGACTATAGCCTGGGGTCAGTCAGACGGAGAAGTAGGTGGACGTGTTAAGTTTAAGGCCCGATGCTCTAATCAACCTTGGAGTCCTTGTAGATTTTTCTATGTAGCGTTTTCTGCTTTTTGTTTGTTTACAATGTTCTATTTTTGCACACACAGTATTATCTGATTTGTGAATCAGTTTCATTTGGTTTTCTCCGTTTTATGTGAGTGTGACGTAAGAAGAGGAGAGTGGGAAGGAGGGGTGGGTCACTTCACTTTCCCTTCCTCATGTTCTTACGAAGAAGAGTTGTTGCTGGCGGTGACTTCTAATCCCAGCACAGTGATGTCTGAGGTCAAGGCCAGCCTGGTCTACAGAATGAGTTCAAGAATAGCCAGTGTTACATAGAGAGACCTTCCTTGTCTCAAAAAAAAAAGAAAGAAAAAAAAGGAAAGAAAGAAAGGGGGAATTAAATAAAGAAGGAGAAATAACAATAACAAATAACAATTTGTAGAGGACACCCTAGACTCACAAATCCTCTGTGTGCTGGCTAGCTTTATGTGAACTTGACCTAAGAGTCATTTGGCAAAAGTGAACCTCAGTTGAGATAATACCTCCTCCAGACTGACTTGATTAGTGACTGATGTGGTAGGTCCCAGCTCACTGCGGGCTGTGCCAACCTTGAGCTGGTGGTCTTGGGTGCTGTAATTAAGTGGGCTCAGCAAGCTGTAAGGAACAGCCCAGAAGCATGTTCCTCCATGGTTTCTGCCTCAACTCCTGCATCCAGGTTCCTGCCCTGCTTGATCTCTTGCCCTGATTTCCTCCAGTGATGTGACATGACCTCAGAATTGTAAACTGGAATAAACTCTTTCGTCCACAGGTTCTTTTTGGTCATCTTGATCAGTCACAACAGTAGAAAATTAATAGAAAAGATGCTTTTAGCTAAATGTGCCCCAAACTAAATGCAACTCTGGCTTTGGAAGGCAGATATTTAAGGACTGCTTGGATACATGTAGGACTTGGTAACTTGGGAATCTTTTCTGTGTAGAGGGCAAATGAGAGCTGCAGGAAAAGGTTGAGGCTTCACGTGGTCACGTGTGAGACAAAGGCCAGTGTGCCTGCCTGGCCAGAAGGCTGTCTTATCAACTCTGACAAGATGTTCTGTTTCCCACAGAAAGCAAACAGCTGACCACGTGGACACCTCTCAGTTCACTCAGAAGCACCTAGCAGCTGTTTACACAATACTCTAAACTGACCTTGGTAAACGTAGCCCCGGCTGGACTTAGTGTTTCTGGTTGCACTTGATAGGAGGCCCGGAACGGCTGTCTTCTCTGCTGTCTGCAACGGTGCAGATAGCTTGTTCAAGGAAGGTCTCCCCCTTTAATCTGTGCTATTCCTAACAACTCATCCAGCTGCTCTTTAAATATCTAGAGCAGGAAGTAAAGTGGGTGCGGCCTCCCTGGGTGTCCCTCCCTATTGCTGGAGTTAAGAACCTTTCCTGAGATAGCCATATGCAAACCTATACCTGGCCCATGCTGACATTCTTTTCCAGAAGTGGACTTTGAACTAGGACCTTTATCTCCGGTAGCTCTGGACCCTGGTTAGGAGAACTGGATAGCGAGCAGTGTTTCCTAGAAGCAGTTCAATTCAGTGTATTTCTGCTTAGTGACGGGGGCATTGTCACCTGCCTCCTCTAGGAGCACTGCCTGATATTAGAAGCAAAGGCTACTTCCTGTCAGCTCTAGGGAAGGAATAACCGTTGGTCCAGAGAGAGAGGGTCATGCTGAGGGAGCACATGCTCAGCTGTAAAAAATGCTGCTGAGCTTTGCCTTCAAAATTCAGTTTTAGAATTACCAGGGGCAGGAGAAATGGTTCAGTAGTGGAGGCTGAATATTGGTCTTGTAGAGGACATGAGTTTGGTTCTTAGCATCCATGCTGGGTGCCTCACAGTTGCCTGTAACTCTAACTCCAGAGGATCTGCTGCCTCTGGTCTCCACAGGCACCTGCTCTTCTGTTCACACACTCAGGTAATTAAAGAGAGAAAATTACCATTCATGTGGTGAGAATGGTGGGTTAAGTACTTGCCACACAGTCACGAGCTGAGCTCAGGTCCCACAACACATGTAACTGTTACATCGGTGTCATGGTGCACCTATGATCCCAGTGCTTAGAATGTAGCGGTATCCATGTATGAGAACTTGCACGCACACAGACACATCAAGAATACTTAATATGAAAAAAATTGCCTATGGTGCAATTGACTTTCTTTAGGTCCACAGTTCTACATAGGTATTCATAGGCTGTTACAATGGGACCAACTGCCTCAAGCTCCTGCCACCAGGACATCCCTCCAGTGATGGATTACATCCTTGAACTGAGAGCCAAAAGAAACCCTTCCTTAAGTTGCCTTTGCCAGGGTGTTTTATCATGGTGATAGGATAAGTAACTAACTTAGGTGGTAAAGGAATGTATGGGGGCCAATGCTGGACCTGCAGTATCACCTCCATGGGCTTCCTCCCTTTCCTAGTGCCCCGGAGCTGGGGAGAGTACCTGTTGTAGGACACAGATCCTTAGAAGAACTCTGTCTTCCACTGGAATAGAGGCTTCAGCTGAACAAAGCAGGCTGCTGCTTCTGCCCTAGGCTTTCGGAGTGGGTCAGGCTCATCTGTTCCATTGCCCATCAGTGATGTGTTTAGAATCTGTCGGCCACTGGTGGGTCTGATCCAGGGAACTGTCAAAATGCTCTTTGGTCAGGTGTGAATTTCATATTGAGTTTTATATTATTCATCAGATTCATATATTTGGCTTGCTTTCAGAAGGTTTGATATTGGAAATAGATAACTTGTTTGCTTTCCAAACATCCAGCCTTTCCACAGTGGCAGGGATGAAAGAGTAGTCAGTGAAGTAAGGTATGTATAAAGTCGATTTTCCCAACACTGCTTTGTTTCCATCAGATGGTACACAAACTTCAAGGACACATGTGTGTTCTCATCTTTAAAGAGGACAGTATGCCACTAAAGGGAACTATCCTGCGCCTGCTTGCCACCACGGGTCAGCCTCAGCCCACCTAGTCTTACATTTCCCCTCCCATACTGAAGTGTGCAGTTAAGGCAGGTGCACCCCCCCGCCACACGGGCTTTTAGACCTTCAAGCTCTGGATAGTTGTCTGGATTCTGAGCAGAATTCTGCAGGCGGCTATAGGGTCTGCCTGGGTGTGGCTGGAGGGACTCTATAAGAAAGGCTGGACAGTCTTCGCCAGGGAGAGGGAGCTTCCTGGCTAAGGGCATCAGCTTGCGTGTGACCGAGCAGCTGTGTGCGCTGACTGTGGCTTGCTGCTGATACTCTGGCAGCGTTGTGATGCAGCTCACGGCAGCAGCGAGGCACTGGTGTGGCTTGAGCCCAGATCAGCTGCCGACATATTCCCCGAGACAGTCAGAGCTTGGCAAACGAGATGGAGACAAAGTCCGAGTACCAATCGGAGGACTTCCTACCTCGAGTCTACGTCCACCAAGAGCTCTGGAAGTGCTCTTCTTTGCTCAAAGCTAGCTGTAGTGGAGCTAATTTAGCCTCTACCTCACCAGCATTGTAGATTCTAATCAAAGAGAGGGTTGAAAGTCACCATGGAACATACAGCTCCAGCAAAGTCAGGGAAGGCCCCCCCCCCGTCTCTTTATACTTGAATTCTCAGAGCTGCACCTTCTTTAGGCCTCACCGGACTCAACCCCCATCTACCTTGTACCTTGTCCTCACTCCTGCCTCCTCACCCCGTCTTCACTCCTGCCTTCTCACCCCAGTCTTCTCCCCACAGCTACACCCTCACATCTGCATCCGTACTCCAGCCTCCCTGTTCTTCTGATCTCTTCACCTTGCCCTGATATTACATCTGCTTTACCCCAATCTTCTTACCCTGCACTCTCACCCCTACAACTTCACACCTGTATCCTTGTGCCCACATCCTCACACCTGCATTTTTTGGACATATGTTCTCTGCATCACGTTCACATCTGTTTTATCATGGTGCCTGGTTCTTGGACCCTTAAAATAGGTAATTTTAAGTTAGATAATTAAGGTTCCAGAAACTGTGCTGTTTCACTGAAATGAAAAGTATATTCTAGCTGAGCATGATGGCCCACTCCATTAATCCCAGCACTCAGGAGGTAGAGGCCTGCGGATCTCTGTGAGTTCAAGGTCATCCTGCTCCATATAGAAATTTTAAGGCATCCAGAATGGCATAGTAATAGCTGTCTCAAAAATAAAATAGAAAATAAGACAAGAAAGAAAGAAAACTATACTCTAACAATAAGACTACAAGTGTATTTTGCAAGCATGTTGTGGCTAGCATGCAGACCTGACTGTGTTGCCATATAAGGATAATTAATGGAGATAGTCTCACTCGAGATGTTTTTCACATTATCACTTCAAACAACTTGAAGTTCTTTAATGTAAGAAATATAGCTTCCTTGGTAGCTATACAAGTTCCTCACAATCTTGAGTGAAGAGCATCGCAGATGAGGATATGAGAGTAAAATCTTTGATTTTAGTGTGTATGGGTGTTTTTGCATGCATGTATGTCTGTGCTCCATATGAGTGCCTAGAGCCCACAGAAACCTGAAAAGGGTATCTCTGGATACTGGAGTTACATCAAATCTAGTTCCTCTGGAAGAGTGGCGAGCACTCTCCACAGTGGGGCCGCCTCTCTAGGCTGAGCATGTCATCCTTGCAGATATATTATCTTCTTTAACATATTCTATCATTAAACATTTGATAAATAAGCAATTTGAAATAATTTTAGAAGTGTATTTGACATGTCTAGATTGCACTGCTTTTGAGCACTCTAAGGATGGCCTCTTGCCCCCTGGTGCCTGGCTTTCTATGGGTCACAGGGGAAGGCAAGAATAACTGCTGGTCAGTCCTTGGCTGTAGAATGCCGGTGATGGAGACAGCTCAGTGGAACCTACTGGGGAGTCAGCACAGCAGCACCCCTTTGGGGTACACTGTGTAGAGCTCCCAATTGGTCTCTGTTGCTGCTTTTTGCTTCTTTTCTTCTGCAGCCATGCTTTCTCTTAAAGCAATCAGGACGAGGGCCAGTGCTCTCCTCACTTTCCTGACCCACACGAGCCCTCAGGGTTATGGAGACTGGTGGGATGAGATGGTGAGAGTGGTGTTATCTGGACGGGGCCGTGCCCTGCCCTTACACCAGAGCCTCTTTCTCCTCCCTACCAGTAACGAAGTTCTGTGGTTCTGTTACGAGTAATCAGTTTGAGTTTTATATGGCAATAATCATGTCTTTGCAATTCTGCGATACAAGTAAATATATGGGTTGATACACCAGTGGCATCCTGAAATTGGTGGACCGGTGAGGTAGGTGCTGGGGTAAGTTCAGGGCTTATGCAGCAAAAGTAAGCTCTTATTTTCAAACTTGTGGCCTGGAAAATGCTAAACAAACAAATAACATATTAACAGTATAGTGTGTGTCTGTGTCTGTCTCTCTGTACACGTGTATTCATGTAGGCTAGAGGTCAACCTTGGATTCCATTTCTCATATGTTGCCACTTGATTTTTAGACAGGCTCCCTCTGTAGAATCTGGGGATCACCAGTTAGGCTAAGCATTGCTGGCTATTGAGGCCAGGAATTCACTCGTTTTGCATCCACAACTCTAGGATTACAGGCAACCACCATGATGCCTGGCTTTTTACATGGGTGCTAGGGACTGAACGCAGGTCCTCACTTTACCAACTGACATATAGCCCCAGACCAGGTAACTTTTAAGTAGGAAAAAAGAAAAATCAAATCAAAACAAAAAGCCCATGTCTCTCAATGAAGACTTGATTTTTAGTATAGTTTGGAAGTAATCATGTTCTCCTTGTTTTTCATTTTTGTTATATCTCAAGCACTTTTCTGTCCTTAGCATGTAAGAAAGCAAAACTGAGTCTGTCTGGACACTGGTGGCAGTCACAGCACACAAACCAAGGAAATAGAAATATGTGAATCGTGTTACTGGAAACCTTGACTGCAGCTCATGTGACAAGCACATGACCAGAAAAATGCCAAAAGAAGTCTGTTAAAAATATGGGAGCTGCAAGGAACAAGCAGTGTCAGAAGCTGGCAAGGAAGCCAGGCTGGCCATTGCTATTTAGTCTTTTTTGAAAAGTAAGACACAGATCTTGAAGGTTGTCTTGATTTGTTGCTATTATGGGAAAGTGAAAATGCAATTGAACTAAGTTTCCGGATGTTTAGATAGGTATTAGGCTTGTTCTTATTCTTTACAGCTTTTTGATGGAGAAATGTAGACATAAAACCCTTTTAGGGTGTGAGCAAATGGCATCATTGATAATATCAGCCGGCATTCAGCGGTAAAGAGTGATCTGCTTGCTCTGCACTGGCACTGCTACATAATACATACCGTTTGTTCAATGGTTAAATCTTTGTTTAACTCTGAAAGCATCAGATAAAGAGTTTAAAGTCAAGTAGTATGGGGTAAAAGAATGTTCCAGATTGTTCTAAATAATCTTATATAAAATGACACATGTTGGAAAGGATCGTGAGAAATTAAATACGTGCTAATTCCAGATGGAGCTTCCCCTCGGACAGCACAACCATGCTGCGTTCTATGTGCTGGAGTTATGTGCTGGAATACTGAAAAGGCGATGGTTTTCCAAGAGAAATCAATAAGTGGGGGAAGTATCCTTGAAGAAAGCACGGCGGGTCATTTCAATTTGTAACCTGGAAGCATTTGCTTCTTTAGAATGATCTAGTGGTTCTCTGTTGAGAGGGCTAAGCACCGGGTAAGTATGGGGAGCAGAAATGCCCCTAGTGTCCCATAATGCTCAGGATGGACCTATGTTGCCTGGTCAAGAAGCTGGCAAAACTATGAGTGAGCATCTCTGAAGCAGAGTGGGCACTTCTCTAGCATGAGTGAGGTGTCGAGTTCAGCCCCCACTGTCATATAGCAGTGTCCTCTGAGATAAAACATTGCAACGTGGAGGGGAGCTCATCAAAACACAGGATGTTACAGAGGGAAGTGAAGCATTCTGTCCTTCAGGGAAGCTCATTAAGTTCAGGGAGTAAACAACTCAGTTGCTTCAGGAAGTCACCAAACTGACAAGATTCACTAGGTTCTTACTCTCTGAACATATATATGGATATCCTGTATGGCTTGCATTTGAAAAGCCTTAGGGAGAGAAGAGGACTGACCCTCTTGTTGCTGGCCGTGGGTCTAGTTGCTGGAGCTTGGTTCCTGCCTGGTGTGTGCCGAGGAGCAGAGTTAGGAAGTATGGGCCACTAAGTCCCTTCTGTGTGTTGGCATCACCAGCCTGTGGCTTCCTTGCCTGGACCTGAGTTAAGCTGACTCTTGACCTTGTGAATCTGTGTGTGTGTGTGTGTGTATTTGTGTGCGTGTGCACATGTGTGTGTACACATATGTGTGTGGTGTGTACACCCATGTGCACATACAGATAGATGATAGGTTGGGGGTTGCCTTCACAGTATTAGGTGTACTCTGTGCTTTGGGAGTTCTGCCCTTTTTTGGTCTTATGTGTTCAGTACATTTTTGGACCTGTTTTTTTTCCCCTGATGATTTAAAAGGTACCCATATGTTCTCATGGTCCCAGTCTACTTTGATGAGTTTCTACAGCGATACTTTGTGGGTGGTGCTGCAAAGGCAGTACTGTTTATGTATGGGATGAGATGCACATCCACTCTGTGTCTGTGTTGGCATTCTAGATGAGCTGAAAGCTGCTTGTAAAGTAGAATCACTCGTTCAAGGCAAGGTGAAGCCTGAAAACCATGGCTTAGGACAGGGCACAGGCTGGCCTCAGAGCTGTGTGTGCCAGCAGGGTGATCTCGTCCATTCTTAGTAACTCTTGAAGAATACACACACCATCAAGGGTAGACTTCAAGTGCTGAGGAAGGGTCCTCAGGCCAGTGTCATCCATTGTGAGTAGATTCTACATCAGGGGTCCAGATTAAGGTTTGTGAAATGACTTGTCATAGAACTGACCTAACAGGGGCTCTGAAAGTCACATGACTCAGGGTTGGTGGTCAGTGGGTCTTCAAAGAGAGACTTAAGAGTGTGTGGGTACAGGGCGCTGCTGCTTCCTCTGGGCTTGGAGCTGACATTTATGTCTCTCTCTCTTCCCCTCTCCCTCTCTTCTTCTCTTCCTTCCTCTCTCCTTCTCCTATGTGTGTATCAGTGCATATGGAGGCCACATTTGGAATAGATGTCTTCCTCAACCATTTCTCCACCTTATTTTCTGAGACAGGGTCTTTCAACTGAACCCAGAACTCAGTGATTTGGCTAGATTGGCTGACTCACAGCCCTGGAAATCCCCGTCTCTGCTTCCCCGGTGCTAGAGTCTCAGGCATGCGCCACCATGCCCAGCTTTATGTGAGTGCTGGAAATCTCTGCTTTGGTCCACATGTTTGTACAAAAGTCCTTTACCAGCTAAGCCATCTCCCCAGCCCCAGTGCTTTATTTTTTTAAAACAATACTGAAGAGTGCCAATTTCTGTAAGCTCTCTCATATTGAACTGGTTGACTGTGTCTAGAAACTGCTGTGGTCCTGCTGGCTCCCGACTTTGGTATTTCCGGATCCTGAAGCAGGTCTCGCTTTACCTGTTTGGATTTGTCTGACTAGGTCCAAAATGGTGAGGGTAACATGGCGTGTTGACTGTTACAAAGCATGATGTCTGAGGACAGCGGTTCCTTGAGTATTTCTGTGCAGGGTGGGGTGTGTTCTGCACCAACCCCCAGGAAGTGCCTCTGTGTCCACCGCACTAACAGACTTGGTAAATATGGATTATGGGTCTCAGAATGTCTCAGCCTGAGTTAGCCACCCTTCATCTCAGAAAACAAGACTTGATTTATTTAATTGGGATACAGTTTAAATTATTTGGAAAATATAAATGCATATTCTCAAGTTTCTTAGCTGTGCTTGTGGCACCAGTGGGTCTAGTGGTGTCTACTGTGCCCTCATCTCTATTTGTATACCAGCATAGTCACTGCTGAAGAACAAAACAAGAAGCGGTTTTAATGAAGGTCCCTGACAGAGCTCCATGACTGGTAGTGGACTTTGGGATTTGGTGATCCTTTCTGGAAACAGCACCAGAGGATCTGGATGGATGCTATAAAATTTGCTGCCTGGCAAAGACCCAGGAGCAGGGAGTAGGGGACAATGGGCATGTGGAGTCATCTTCCCCCGAGGGGTGACCAGGGATGCATGGATATGGTGGCTGCGGCCCATGTGTCCTGGGCAAGGTTCATGCAGTGTCCCAGGACTGAGTGGGGAAAGTACAGTAGGCACAGTGTGACCCTCATGGAGATATTGTTGTATTGGTAGCTCCATTTCCACAAGGGTGAGGGCCAAAGGGCCTGCTGGGATCCTTAAACAGCAGAGAGGGTCATGAATACACTATGCCAGTAATACAGAACAGCACACTTGTCTTCTGGCAGTGTCAGAATCTATAAGGTCAGGAGGTTCACAAGCTTCATCAGTTTCATTGACTCAAGAGCTTTCGGAGTCACTTGGAACAATTATAGATTCTTTGTTCCTTCAATCTCAATCACCAATGTCTGAAATACTCAAATCACACACGAAAGTTGGAAGAGGATAGAGTTCACAAGAGTTTTTGTTTGTTTTAAGAAGAACCAAAGAGTCAATGCAGGTGGCCAGGTATTGATTTTCAAACCAAACATGGAGACGTTGAGGCAGATTTCTGGGTGACACTCAGGTGTAACACTGACAGCTCACGGGACTGAGCTGCACTGAGTCCAAGGATGGGTGAGCAATTGCCCGACAATTCCTGCGTGGAGTCTGTGATTGGAGAGTAAACGGGAGAGCCATGGGGTGGTGCCGCTTGAAGCGTCTCTTCTTACATGTGTCTCTCTGTGCACTCTGGTCTAAAATCTGACATTCTCTAGTGCTTGTTTACCTTTCCAGACAGGTTTTCTTAACGAGCCATTTCATAAATGTGCTGAGTTCCTGCATTGCTCCATTTTAGCTATGCTCTGTACAGAGACGTAAGAGTTATCTATAGAGATTTCACTTATTGCCATGGCTGCTCCTGTCCACACCAGCACCAGGCATTTGCCGAGAGGAAATCAGAGCTTTGACACCTCCTCTATTCTCACCGAGAATGCACAGTACCACTGTCCCGCGAACCCGATAATCGGCCCCACAAAGAAACAAGTTTTCAGTAAATGAATAAATTTCTATATGGGTTAGGACCTTCAAGTACTATATGGCCGATAAGATGGGGGTAGACCTTTCTAGGATCTCCCCTCCCCCAAGACTTTCCCTGCCTTTAGAAGATCACCAAGCCTCTCTATTCCAGTGCTTTCTCAGTGTCTGCCTTTGTGACCATGGTTAACTCACTCGGTGCTAGAGAGCATTGTGTGTCGTGTGCATTGATCTTGGGTTGAGAACATCCTTATCTTGTTCTGTGAGAGAAGTCTGGTGAGTGATTGTAACATGCAAAGCCCATGTTTCATCACAAGGGTAAACTTTGGTTTTTGATAATTCTGGACTAGGAATGAAAAACATGTCTGAGGCTGGTTCTTTCGGGACTCTTAAGGGATGATTTCATTAGGTGTGCTGACAATGAAATAGAACACATCAGAAACAAAGCACCCCACATAATGAAGGGGATCCATGAGGAGTTGGTGGGAAACCAAAGCTTCCTCAGTGGGGGGCAGGTCTAGTCTGAGGGTGGCCCAAGCTGTCTGGGCCCCCTGAGCCCCGACACTGGTGTCTGGAGCTCATGTGATGAACTGGATCTTAGCCGCTTTGGACTTTTTCCTATCAGCATGAGGAAACAGTGAATATGAAAAGCTCAGGAAAGGGAAATGAGATTAGAAGGAATGATTCTGACTGGATTTGTGTGTATAGATCCCACCTTGCTCTGCACTGACTGGCTTCAAAGTTGGTAGATTCCCCACAGACATGAAATTAGAGATCCCTAACCCACAGCCTAGACTCCACAGTAGTGCGTGAAACTGGAGTGTCCCCTGTACGGTGTCATCTGGGTCTGGAATCTCCGTGTCCACTGCCCCAGGCTGCAGGTTCTCACTCGCAGTGCCCCGGCATCTGGCTAAGCAACTGGAAATACCCAGCACTGCCGAAAGTTAATAGCAATATAAAGACTACAAAGACACAGGAGGGAACACTTGGAATACATGATGGTTTGCAGGTAGGGGAACTGGGCAAAGGGCAGTTGAAGGACAGAGGCAAGGAGTTCTTAGGAATGATCCACCCGAGACTCTCACTTCTCTTACCACAAGTTGAAGGAGTGAGCCAGAAGTGTGCGGGTATGTTCCTCTAGAGGAGGCCTGTGAGCTGGCCTTGCTCAGTGTGGTAGAGTTCTGGTCCCAGTCTGTGAGAACTCTGGGGTTCCAGCCCCAGCATTTGAACAGCTATGTTCCTTCAGAGCTCTTCAGAAAAGATTCTGCTCCAGAGGCTGGCCTCTCTTGACCATTCCCTCTGTGAGACACAGGTGGGTGAAACACCAACATTTCATGGAGAAAGCACCATCCCTGTACACCACCATGTCTGCTGTTTCTTCTCCCAGATCAAGGTTGTAGAGCTGCAGCCTGGGTTGATGGTTACATCTGTCCCTGTCTTAATCAGGGTTCTCTAAAGGAACAGAACTCTCTCTCTTCCTCCTTCTCTCTCTCTCTCTCTCCCTCCCCTTTGGTGTCTGTGTTTGTAGATGCATGCATGCACATTTTAGTACCTTAGCTATTTTTCTATTGGTGTGATAAAACGCCATAGTAAAGATAACTTGTAAAAGAAAGCATTTAATTTGGCTTATGGTTTCAGAGTGTTAGATTTCATAATGGCAGAGAGAAGGCACAGCTAAGAGCTCACATCTTGAACCACAAACCACAAGGCAGAGAGAGAGGATGGTGTGAGCTTTTGAGACTCTAAATCCCACTCTCGGTGGGACACCTCATCCAGTGAAGTCACGACTCCTAACCTTCCCAAGCAGTTCCACCAACCGGTGGGATTCAAAGATGTGATGGCAATTCTCATTCAAACCACCACAGTTTTATTTGATTTACAGGATATAGTCTGGGTAATCCAGCATGGGCTGTCTAACACATTCAAGACCAAGTGTCTGAGTCCTTGAAGCCAGATGTCTCAGAAGTCTCAATCTGGCACTAAAGGTCTGGGGAGCTGCTCGGCTCCAGTCTGTGTTGCAAGTCTGAAGAAGCTGGTTTTTTTTGTTATTGTTGTTTTATTGATTTTTATTGATCTCTACATTTTTCTCTGCTCCCCTCCCTGCTTCTTGCCTCCCCTTCAACCCTCTCCCAAGGTCCCCATGCTCCCAATTTACTCAGGAGATCTTGTCTTTTCCTACTTCCCATGTAGATTAGATCTATGTAAGTCTCTCTTAGGGTCCTCATTGTTGTCTAGGTCCTCTGGGATTGTGGTTTGTGGGCTAGTTGTCTTTGCTTTATGTTTAAAAACCACTTATGAGCGAGTACATGTGATAATTTTCTTTATGTGTCTGGGTTACCTCACTCAAAATAATGTTTTCGAGCTCCATCCATTTGCCTGCAAAATTCAAGATGTCGTTATTTTTTTCTGCTGTGTAGTACTCCATTGTGTAAATGTACCACATTTTCCTTATCCATTCTTTGGTCGACAGGCATTTAGGTTGTTTCCAGGTTCTGGCTATGACAAACAAAGCTGCTATGAACATGGTTGAGCATATGTCCTTTTGGCACGATTGAGCATCCTTTGGATATATACTCCAAAGTGGTATTACTGGGTTTTGAGGAAGGTCGTTTCCTAATTTTCAGAGTAATCACCACACTGACATCCAAAGAGGGGGGGGCTGTACCAGCTTGCATTCCCACCAGCAATGCAGGAGTGTTCCCTTTACCCCACAACATCTCCAGAATAAATTGTCATCAGTGTTTTTGATCTTGGCCATTATTACAGGTGTGAGATGGAATCTCAGAGTTGTTTTGATTTGCGTTTCTCTGATGACTAAGGATGTTGAACATTTCCTTAAGTGTCTTTCAGCCATTTTAGGTTCCTCTGTTGAGAGTTCTCTGTTTAGGTCTGTACTCCCTTTTTTATTGGATTATTTGTTCTTTTGATGACTAATTTCTTGAGTTCTTTGTATATTTTGGAGATCAGACCTCTGTCTGATGTGGGGTTAGTGAAGATCTTTTTCCATTCTGTAGTTGTTGTTTTGTCTTGTTGATTTTGTCATTTGCTTTACAGAAGCTTTTCAGTTTCAGGAGGTCCCATTTATTAATTGTTTCTCTCAGTGTCTGTGCTCCTAGGGTTATGTTTAGGAAGTGGTCTCTTGCCCTGTAACACGAGGGCTGGGCTTGTTGGGGTTTCTGTCTTGTTCAGTTCCCACAGCCGATAAGCCCCCCCCCCAAGAAAAATTACTCAGAGATCTCCATAAGTTATAAACTGATTGGCCCATTAGCTCAGGCTTCTTATTAGTGCTTATAATTTATATAGCCCATTATTCTTATCTATGTTAGCCACATGGCTCAGTACCTTTTTCAGTGGGGCAGGTCACATCTTTCTTCTTAGGTGGTTGAGACAGGACTGGGGGAAGAGCTTCCTTCTTCCCAGAATACTCCTGTTCTCATTGCCCCACCTCTACTTCCTGTCTGGTTGTCCCACCTGGCTACTTGCCAATCAGCATTTATTTAAAACATAATTGACAGAATACAGAATTGTCCTGCACCATTGCACCAATGTATTCAAGTGTACTTCCCACTCTATCTACTATGAGTTCAGTGTGGCTGGCTTTATGTTAAGGTCTTTGATCGATTTGGACTTGAGTTTTGTGCATGGTGATAGATATGGATCTATTTTCATTCTTATACATGTTGATATCCAGTTATGCCAGCACCATTTGTTAAATATGCTTTCTTTTTTCTATTTTATATATATATATATATATATATATATATATATATATATATATATATATATATTTGCTTGAAGAAGTTGTTTTTAAAAACAGTGAAGGAATGCCACAGCTACAGGATAGATGAACTTGCCAGCAAGAGTGCAGGAAAACAGGCAAACAGCAACAGTTTCCCTATTCCATACGCTGCCCCCATAAGGGGAGCTTTCACTTCAAACAATCTGAACAAGAAAGTCCCTCACAGAAGTTCCCAGATGTTTGCGTTTTAGTTGGTTCATGACCCCATTAAGTTGACAGCCAAGATTCTTCCCCACAGTCCCATACACTTGTGTGACACAGATGGACCAGACTAGGCCTGCCTTGGTTGAGTTCCCCCACCTTCAGGGAGCTCACCCAGGAGATAAGTGCCATCTCTGTCTCTGCGGAGCATCTCCAAAGCTCCCGTCTTCTGTTTGCTTCTTTTTTTTCCCACAAGACACCCACATATTCTGGTTAGCTTGTGTCTCCCTCAAGGGTTCATCCCTTTTCCCTGCTAATTAACTTGTAGTTCACTGGGGACCTGCTTGCCATGTTCCCTGAGTGGCAGGAGTCACTATGCGAATAATGAGCTAGAGCCGGAGGCCTGGACAGACCTGCCAGGCTTCAGCTTCGACATTTTACGTGACAACAAAGAAAATGTTTCCAAAAATAAGTATGGCCTGTATGATAGCTAACTGATTTTGTATGAAGTGTGGAAATGTTACCACATTTAGCCTTGTCAGGCCTGTTGGTCACAGTGGCAGGATGAGGTGCAGAGGTACAGACTGTTTCACATGGGCAGATGTGGGGTCCGGTGACCTGCAGTCTGGGACCAGGCAGTTTCCCCTGACTTCTGATTGTGTCTCCGTGCATGGACAGGAACTGAAAATGTGGGGAGCTGAAGCAGAGGCCAGCAGCTGTAACTTCCTAGGGAAAGGGTGTGCTTACATCTGCCTTCCACCTGAGCAAACTCCTTTAGACTGCTTTGACGGAGGAAGTCCAGAACCAAACAAGGCTGCACACTTCCCACATGGGCCACCTGACTCATGAAGGTTGAGTCCTGTGCTGGGTCCTAGAGCTGGAGGTCAGCTCAGCTAGTGGTGTGCACGGATGGCCTAGGGGCCTAAGAAGGTCCTTGTCACCTCGACCTTCTCTCTTCCCTTGGGAACTAGCTCTTGAGCAGAGCCTTCCCCTACCAGTGTTCCCCTCCCCAAGTTTTATCTAATGATAGATAGACTTTATTTGTTTTTTCTAAGGAAAGGAAATGGTCAAGATTTGGGCAGCGCTATGGTTAACACCTAGGCTAGAGTAGGTGACCTGGGAAAAGGTGCCCAGCCGTTCCTTGTCTTGATTTTTGTCATGTGTGATGTGGTGGTAGCAGTGCCTGCTCAGATAAACTGATTCCTCTTTTCCATACGGATCTTGGGAAATAAACAGGTTGTCAGTCTCGGCAGCAAGTACCTCTACACACTATAAATTTCAAGATGGGACTAGCATTCTGGGCCCATTTATTCCTGGGAACGTTTGTCATCATTTGTGTAACAGTGTTGCATTATAAGGGTCTCCCTTTTTTCTCTTCCTCAAGGAAGAGACTCCCCCAAGATACGAACGAGGATTGCTGGAGTCAGAGTCCAGAGCGTTAACCATTACACTGTGGGAGCTCGTGAGTCAGAGTCCAGAGCGTTAACCATTACACTGTGGGAGCTCGCGCTCTCCTTTCCTCTCATGAATACTCACTGAAAGAAGACCACACAAGGGAGGACAGTTTTTGTCTCTCCTGCTGGGGAATTTGCAGTCTTATGCACTCTGCTTGGTTTCCATTTGGATGCTTCCTACTTGCTCCTCAAACACAAGGCCCTGGTGACCGTTCATGCTGGGTTTACTCACTGCGAGCAGCTTTTACCAGAAAGCTGCTTCAGGCTTAGCAAGAGTCTAAAGCTCCGCCCTGGGGGAGGACAGATCCACCTCAAACTACCTGTGTCTGGAGGAGATACCCAGGCAGGGATCTCTTGGCGTGTCATGTGACTGTGCTGAGACTTTTCCTGCCGTCTGTGGGTGTATGCATCCCCTTCCTAAATATCTGCTGGGGAATCTGGATGGTGGCCTCTCTGGGAGACAGTCTGTCTTTAAAGGTCTGTCCTCCTGTGGTGAGCGGCTTGGTTCTGTATGTGTGTCCACATGCACGGGCACATGTGTGTTTGGTGGGGAGTGCTACTCAGTTCTTCCGCCAATGTTGTTAAGTGTCGTCTCTCACATAGATCAATTCCACACACTCTTCTTCAGGCTCCCGGCAGTATCCTGGCTTTGTGTAAGGATGGGAGCTGCTGCCCTTAAGTGCTAAATGGTCTATTAATAATAAGTGATGTTAACATGGCTGTTTATGCAGGAGACGAGCAGAGTCTGAATGCATCAGGCCCTGGGGGGTCACTGCATCGATCTGATTCCACTTGCTGCTTTGGTTACAGTTGATCTTATGAGTCTTCCTACACAAAGGACAGACAGGGTCCGCTTGCCCCCCTTCCTGTTACAACTTGCATGTGTGACCCATTCAAACTCTCCTCTGGAATCCTAACTCCAAGGAATGGCACCCTGGAGTGGAACCTCTGATGAAGAGCCTGTGAGGAAGGAAGTGTCACTCAGGAAGGTAGCAAGCACCTGGCCTCCACCTCCAACCTCTGGGGAATGTCTGTGTTCTTTACTAGTGATGGGTCTGTGGGTTTGTTTTTGTCTGCGCCACGATGTCTGTGAGTTTGTTTTTGTCTGTGCCACGATGCCCCAAGGCTCCCTTGGATGCTATGGGACATAGGTCCACGTTTCTTTATCACACACTGTGCCTAGTTTGAAGACCTGTGACTCTGTGTCTCCCTCTGTCTCTGAGCTTCAGCCCATGGGACTTCAGACAGTGCACCGCTGAAGGGCTGACATGAGTGGAGATAGGGCTCTCAGGGGCTCATCTTTCTGTTTTCCTTGGCCTTACCTCTTGCCTGATGGAGGACTCCACGATGTGATGTGACCCAAGCATCCGTGGCCACTGCTGGAGTGTAGTTTCTTAGCCAGGCACCTGGGAGGCCTCAGCTATTGGCTGGGCGACACTAGACAGCCAGGTGGGAATCAGAATCGGAGTTCATGGAGGGTCAGAACAGACCCCAGCTTGCTTTGTAAGGAGAACAAAATGCCATGCCAGCTGGTCTGTTTAGCCTTTTCTGTAAGAAGTTTCTTGATCAGGACGAACATGTACAGCTGCTAGGGCTCCTGACCCAGCAGAGTAGTGTGGACCCAAGACCCATCTGCCGTGTTTCCCAGGCTCCTCCTTATCTCTCAGACCTGAGTCCTCTGGGTTTTCTGTGGCAACAGACACTACAAATTCATAATTTTAAAGAATACTTTGAAAAGTTCACCAGACTATTATACCTTCTGGAATTATTGGGATATTTTGGCTGCAAAGAACCAAATCTTTCTAATCTGCCTAAGCTTTCAGGATTTCTGAGATTCCCTGACTTGGCCAAGTTCATAAAGTTGTAGAATTAGGTAAAACTTGAGCCAGGAACTCCACATTCTCACCCCTGACTCTGCATGGTGAACTTCTGCCCTCAAAGGGCTTTGTGTAAAGAACCGCCCGTGTCCTTTGCACCCAAAGCCTTTCTCATCTGAAGAGGGGCAGCTGGTGGCACTCTGGGGGTTGTCTGAAGCCTGATCACACCAGTTCAGAAACTCTTGCTGATCTCTGCGCTCTCCACTTGACTATGTAGCACCTGGTATATTCTCAGAGTGCCAATCTCTTCTGCCAAGCCCTCGTGGGTTCACAAACACAACCAGAAACTATATGAGGTAAAACTGAAAATACACGTGCATCTGGGTATATACCTCAAAGAATTGGAAGCAGGTATAGAGATGACAGGGACCCAGCCAAGGTCAATGCTGTACTCACTGCTCAGAGAGGGAACGGCAAAGCAGCCTTCGTGTCCTTCAGCACAGGAACGCAGAGGGTGATCTAGCCATGTGGTGAAGCACTGCTTGGTTTTTAGAAATATTAACTGGTGTGTGTGTGTGTGTGTGTGTGTAGTCTTTGGTGTTCAGAGGCCAGAGGACCCTTTGTGGAACTGGTTCTCTCTTTCCACCTTTGTGTAGGCTCGCAGGATTGAACTCAGGTTCTGGGCTTATATGACAAATGCTGATCTCTCCAGCCTTCCTCAGTAAAGGAAGTGAATTCTGACAATGTGACCCAGATGAGCCTGGAGGACATTCTAACTAAATTAGCCAGTGACAAATGGGCAGATCCCATATGGATTGCCTTGCATGAGGTTCTGTGGTCAGGAAGCAGAACACTACATGCCTGGTTTGGGACGGGGATGGAAGAGTCACCTGGAAAGCTCTGTTGTCTCACGCTGCACACGTGTGAGATAAGCCGCACTAACTGTAGAGTGAAAAATGGTTAGCATGTGAGGACCACATCATGTTTTGTTTTTGTTTCAGTCACAACAGCAACAGCAACAAAAGAAAAATTAACCTGTGTGTATTGGTCACTGTGACTAAAATACCTGAAGGCCCAGCTTGAAGGAGGAAGGCTTTATTTTGGCTTGCAGTTTCAGAGGGTTCTGCCCACGTCCTGGCCACATGGTCTTGGGCAGTTGGTGGTGAGGGAGGTTCTTAACCCATGGCAGAGAGGAAACAATAGAAGATAAGGTTCCTTGAAGGATCCACTCACCTGCTTCCTGTAGTCTGGCCTGAACTCGTAAAGTTCTTGCCACCCTCCCTAAATAACTCTACATGTGGACAACACATGGTCTTGGGGGCGTTCATATCCAAATCAATACACTGGGTTAATGGCGCCCACTTCTTGAGTTCCTTGCTGTCCCGCGCTACCGTCTCGCCAGCAAGAACCATGCGGTACACATAGGATACTTCTGCAGTAAAGCTTTAATGCCCTTTGGGAGAGCGGGCATCAGCCAACATGGCGGAGACCCAGATAAGATGGAACCCATCCCTTATAAAGGAAACAGACCCTGCTTTGGACGTGTCACTCTTGGATTGGTCAATTGTCCATAATCCCAGGTGATGCCTCGGGAATAGGCGGGGACTCAGTGGGAAATTACCGAGCACATGTGCGTTCACCTGGTGGTGAAGCCGGATGTCAGCGCCATCTTGATAATGGAGAATGTGGCTGTGGCCTTCTACATCTCCCCCTAATTTTACTTCTTTGCAGAAAGGCAACTCCCTAGGAAGGTAAAGATAGAGGTCGCACTTCCCAAAATGAAAACATAAAAATGGGCTTACACGGAATCTGTCCCTAGGCTCATGACACCTGGAACCTATCCGGCCTGCCCTCTGCCATTTTTCTGGGAAAGGGAACATACGGCAGGAAACCCTTATGCAGAGCGACTTATCTCTCAGAAAGGGCCATTCTCTGTGCGATGCTTTTCAGCTCCACAACCTTTAGGGCTAGCTAAGCCAAGCATTCCATCCTGTGCAATGGACCATAGTCCTAGGGGTGCAGGAGCTGGTTGGCTTAAACCTTACTGCTTTAAAATAGATAACCACATATCAGAAGAGGCTCCCTGTTCCAGGGCAGCCAGCGCTGTTGCAAAAACCACTTTGTCCCTCAGACTTTGGGATTAGAGTCAGCAGACCATCCAGAGGAGAAACACTATTCCATAGCGTAGGACTGTTCCAAACATTCCAACCCCCACCCATTCTTTGAAGTAGGAGATGACGGACACAATCCAGGACTGGAATTCTTTGGCCAGGCTTATGTCCATTCGCGTGGAGTTGATTGTCGTGATGGACCGTCTCAAGGAGGACAGCAAATCATCAAAATTTTCCTGCAAGATATAAAGACAATTCTCAGGACAAGTTAGCCATTTTTATAAAGTTCTCATATGGTACACTGGTCACACATAAGGCTGGAGTTTTCCATTCATAGCCCAATTGGGCAAGCTGCCATAAGATATCCACCTGTTCTTGTACTAGGTCAATTATTTGATTAAGAACCATTATTTTACCTCTAATAGATGTATCTATGGTAGCCTGCTGATCCAGGGCTGTAGCCACTGTGGTAGATAACTGATTGAGGGTCTCTGTTTTCCATGGTAAAGGCTGTGCTGCCATTTAAAAAAATGTATAATGAACAGAGCATCGGGGGCAGTTCCTTTATTATTCCCCCATTTTTCAATTTTAACAAGAACTGGTAAGTCCTCCAGTCCAATTACCTAGAAGATAACTAGACAATTGTTTAATAATCTGGGATCGCAGGGGCACAACTCTCCAGCTGCATCAAGAAGTCTGTAGCATCCAATTTTTAATTTGAATAACCATGGCATTTTGTAACCTGTCTTGAAGATACCCATAGTGTTTAGCAGAAATAACTGACAGGATAAGGGAAACTGATAGCAAGCAATAACTGACAAAACAAGGGGAAATCCAGCAGCATAGCAATGGCACAGCAACAATAACATTGCAATGTACAGCAGCAACAGCACAGCAATAACTGACAGACCAAGGGCAGGAGCTGGACCATCCCTCAGGAACCCGCCAGCTCCGCAGCAATCAGGTTAGACAGCTCCATAGCAGAGGCTTTGTCCTCAGGCCTCTGGACAGATGAATCCACAGCATGAATAGTAGCATTCCTAGAAAAAAAACATAAACAAACTCTTTTCCCAAAATAACATTTAAGAGTATTAAAAAACTCAGTGTAAAAATTTAGCACAGTCAGTATTGGAAGTAGGCTGGTCTTGAACTTAGAGATCTACAGGTCTCTGTTTGTTGATATTAGATTTAAGATTTATTGGCTCCTGTATTCATTGCTGGTATGGTGGCCTCGGGCTCCAGAGTCCGCCCGCCATCCAAGGGCTGTGCGCGGCCCTGGGCCTGCTTGCTGCGCAGATCCCCGTGTCCCAGGCCAGGAAGTAGCGGCTCCACCCCCAGGCACCCCTGCCTTCCCCGCGGGGCTAGCCTAGTTCTCTGAGGCTGTGTTGGTGGCGGAGTGTGGCGGGAGCCGACACTCAGACCGAGGCGGCACAGGCGGCAACATCTCAAGGTCCGTGCCAGAGCCATTGCGGCTCAAGGGGCCGATGGGAGAGGCGGCAAACAGGGCTGCTTCCCTACTAGCAAACTCTCAACATCTGTGTCACAGCAAAAGCGGCTGTAAACTCTCACAGATCCAGCCAACGACCCAATCACCCCAAAATCCAAGGGCCCTTCGCATCCATTTCCCTGTGGATCCTGAAACACCAGACAAGCCAAGCGTATACATAGCAATCTTTCAGGAGGACTTGAGTTCTTAAAATGCTAAGCAGTTCTTAAAAACTTAAGTTGCACTACGTAGATGTAATACGGTACTGCCTGTTTATTGCGTCTAAACCTTAATTGCGCTTTTATTATGATAAATATGACCAGCCCTGCCTGAAGTCAGCATCGTTTAGCATAGCCAAATGGAGCCATAGCCATTTTAGCCTCTGAGACCCTCATAGTTTTAGGTACATTGTAAGGTACAATTAGGTACAATTTTGGCCTGGCAGCTTGTGGCACCACTCTCATTTTCGGTATGTGACACCCTCCAGGCCAGGCACCAACTGAGCCGGCGCAACGTGCTCCCCACCATCGCCATAGAGCAAAGCTCCGCTCCAGCCGCCCTCCAGCCCCAGCTGCACCCATTCCGCGCCCAAACCGGTGCATGGAGCAAAGCTGAACTCAGAGAAGCAGGCTTGCAGATCTGTAATCACTGAAAGGACCTCATTTAATCTTTTAGGGAATTTGGGCGTCGTTTAGTCTCTCTGACTGCTTCCTGCTGTTATTGGGCCGCAGAATTTTAGGGGTAAACACTATAACATTTCAGGAGGTCTCGGTGATTCAAACCACGTGGATCTCAAGCACATACTTAGGCTCCCATCCTCCGTGGAGGCGAAAACAGAACCTCTCCTCCAAAACATCATATTCTTAAGCCCATGTTTTAAATTTAAGCTACCTTTTTTAGCAGTTTCTAAATTCAAATATCTTTCTCCTGTCCAGTACATAAAAAACAACATGAACAACATAACATAAAGCTTTTGACCTTGTAAATCAGCCTTCTCCCCCATTTTTACTTTCTAGAATCATTGGGGGGTCCTTTTTAACTTATTTTCTTTTCTGTCTCCCCCATTCTTTACCGGAGGGTCATTTTTTAACTTATCTGGGTGCGCGCACAACCTCCCACTGCTGCTCAGTTTCTGATATGCTCTCTGGACTTTAGAGCGTACCTCTCTAAGCTTGCATGCCTGCAGTTCTGAATCCTCCTTGTGTCCAAGGGGTCTCCGGCGGTGCAAAGTTCTTCTTTTTCTTCCTCCCGGGTATGGCACCAGATGTCCCGCGCTACCATCTCGCCAGCAAGAACCACGCGGTACACATAGGATACTTCTACAGTAAAGCTTTAATGCCCCTTGGGAGAGCGGGCATCAGCCAACATGGCGGAGACCCAGATAAGATGAAACCCATCCCTTATAAAGGAAACAGACCCTGCTTTGGACGTGTCACTCTTGGATTGGTCAATTGTCCATAATCCCAGGTGAATGCCTCGGGAATAGGCGGGGACTCAGTGGGAAATTACCGAGCACATGTGCGTTCACCTGGTGATGAAGCTGGATGTCAGCGCCATCTTGATAATGGAGAATGTGGCTATGGCCTTCTACACCTTGCTGTGTCCCGAGGAACCCTGGTATCCAGACGAGGTGCCCCTTGGGTGCTGCAGTTGGTCTTCATTTTGGCTGTCTGAACCAGGTCTCCAAAAGCTCTTCCCCTCTGCAGGAGACTTTGTGCTGCCCTCTCTGTGTGTGATGAGACAGGCATGGCTTTCATTGCAAATGATGGCCATCAGTGAGAGAACTATAAACCCCACACAATAGAGTTCAGGTGACAGTCTATTCCTTGGAAAGATACTCACCTAAGAAAGAAAGACAAGGTCAGCCCATCCCAGCTTTGTCTCTGCTAAATGTATTGGGTTTCCTTGACAGCTGCCTCTGCCTACATTCTACAAGTAGACCTGTGGAGAATAGAGGTGCAAGGCAAGCTGAGCCATTCTGAGTTTACCAGGGGCAGCCAGTGATGGTCCTAGACACCTATGGCATTCAGATTGGGCTTAGCTGACTTTCCAGGAAGGGGGCCATTGCTCCAGGGTCAGCAAACCCTGGTACGGCACACAGAGAGTGAGTTAGCCTTCTCTGCCAAGGCTTTGGCTATGATCACCCTCTCCTAAGTCTAGGTCTACCCCACCCGTCAGAGTCCATTGTTTTATTTGGGATTCTGAGAAGAAGGCCCAAAGATAATCACATCTATTGTCAGAGCTATCAGGGCCTGTGATGCTCAGGAGGTTGGCCCTTGTTGAGACTCAGGTGGCTCTTGTTTCTGCAGTCTGCTGGGCCACCGAGTTACTGGCAGAGGAGAATATTGTGTCCCTGGAAGCTGCTGCTTAATCACAGGCACTGTGGATGCCTTCCCCAGGGAGGCATTGGCATAGTTAAACATCCGTTGGCACCAGAGGCTGTCCACTGAGTAGAACATGGTTGCTTTAGCTGTATCTGGAGGTGGGTGTGGGCTGGGAGCATCCAAACCAGAAGTAGGGATACCCACCACCTAAGGGGGTACTCTATCACCCACCTGATCTGATGCCACATGATTAGAAGATGACCTGAGAGAAGAACTTGGTAAAAGTTAGGAGAGTTCATCACTTTCCAGCTGAGTAAAACAGAAATGTTGTTCTGTGATATCTGTGTGTCTGTATATGCTTGTTTCTCTGTGTGTTTACATGTCTGTATGTGTATCTTTGTGTGTCTCCATGTCTGTGTGTCTGTGCATCTACATGTTTGAGTTTGTGTATCAATGTGGGTGTATCTGATTCTGTGTATCTGTCTTTGTGTATCTGGATGTCTGTGTGTCTGCCTCTGTGTGTTGGTGTGTGTGCTTGTCTGTGTGTTGTCTGAATGCTGAATGTCTGAGTATGTCTTTGTGTGAGTTATATGTCCGTTTTTGTGTCTGTGTATATCTGTTTGTCTATATGTCTGTATGTCTGTCTGGGTAATGGAAAAAATAGAAGATCCAATAAATCCAGCTAAACAGTGGACAAATAGATTAATTACACATTTCTTGTTTTTTTAAGTAGTTCTTTGAGGATTTCATACAATGTGTATTAGTATTATCCCAGCAATTTCCAGATTTCTCTACTTCCCTATGCCTCTTATAAAAATAAAGAAAAGAAAACCCAAAAAAAACCAAGACCAATTTGTGTTACCCATATACTTTTGGGTATGTGGCCTTCCACTGGAGTATAGTTGACTTACCAGGAGCTATACTCTTACAAAGAACTGATTCTCTCCCAGCAGCTACCAGTTGCCAATATCTCCTCAGCTGGGGATGGGGCTTCATGACCACACCCTCTCTCCACGCTGAGATTGTGTACTAATGTATTAGATTGAGTTTAGGTAGGTGTTGTGCATGCTGTCACAACAGCTGTGCATTTATGTGCACAGCTGCTCCTGTGTCTGAAAGACACCTCTCCCACAATGGTCCCTGAACATGGGAAGGAATGGATATGGTCCAGATTTATTGAGGAGAATATACTCACCTGACCAAGAGGTATATAGAAAATGCTCATTACTAATGGTCAGGGAAATGCAAATCAAAGCCGCAGTGAAAACTGGAGATGTGTCAGCATGCTGGCCTAACACGAACAGACTCCTGGGATTGATCCTCTGTCACAAGAATATGAAACCACATGAAGCATTTCTATGAACCCGACAAAATCTAGAGTCATCTGGGAAGATGAATACTCATTTGAGAAAATGCTTGCGTCAGATTGACTGTAGACCGGTCTGTGGACATTTTCTTGATTAATGATTGATATGGGAGGACCCAGTCCACTATGATTGGTGGCCACCCTTGGGTGGGTGGTCTTGAGTATTACCAGAAGGTAGGCTAAGTGAGCCAGGCAGAGAAAACCAGTAAACATTACTCTTCCATGGTCTCTGCTTCAGTTCTTACCTCGAGGTTCCTGCCCTGCTTGAGTTCCTGCCTTGGCTTCCCTCAATAACAGACAGATTGTCTTCATCACAACAATAAAGCAAGCTAGG
Source organism: Myodes glareolus (assembly GCF_982192425.1). Taxonomy (NCBI): domain Eukaryota; kingdom Metazoa; phylum Chordata; class Mammalia; order Rodentia; family Cricetidae; genus Myodes; species Myodes glareolus. The sequence goes on along the minus strand of NC_142036.1, from coordinate 5,450,476 downwards.
ACAGAACTCCACTCACTGAGGTTGGAATGGCTATTATCATAAAGATAAAAATAACAGTAAAGAAAATATTGTACATACATATCTGCAAAGGAGCAATTTTCAGCCATCAAGAAAATGGATGAAAGTGAAGGTCATGATATTGAGCCAAGTATGCCATGGAATCACAAAAGGGACTCTCTCGAGAGGAAATGGAACTGTGGGATGGGATGGGTCAAATGTGGATCACAGGGGAATAAATGTAGTCAAAGGACATATAACCCAGGCATAAAAATCTCAGAATGAAAACTACTGTTTTATACAATGAGCGTATACTAATAAAGTATTTTTAAAAGCTTAAAACATGCCGGTGACTATGTAAAGAAAGGAGAACCTTCACATTCTGTTCACGGACTAGAAATCAGTACAACCATTATGGGGAATAGTGTGGAAGCTCTGCCATGTGACAGAGCAATCCTGGGGTTGCATGCATACTAAAAGACTTCAAACCACTATGTAGAAACACCCGAGTTACATGTCTGCTGTGATGCTATTTACAACAGTCAAGGCACATAATCTAGATATCTACCAGCAGATGAGTGAATAAAAGATGCAGAATATACACACAATGGAGTATCACTCAGCCAATATTGAGTTTTCATTTTCAGCAATATTGATGGAACTGGAGGACATTATAATCAGTGGAATAAGCCAGATACAGAATAATAGCAATAGTACCATTTATAGAGGCTAAAATGTTGATCTCAAAGAAGTAGAGAATAGAATAGTTTGGAGAACCTAAGATGAACATGGTGGTAGTGGGAGGGATTTGGAGAGACAGTGGTTGACAGGTACTGGGCTAGTTGGGAGATAGAGAACTGGAACTTTCTAGCTCAGGAGGGGAGAGTGGCTAGCAGGTAGAGGGGAAGTTGGGGGAGAGAACTCATGACACTCCCTGACTCAGTGCCAGGACTGTAAATGACAATGATAGTCTTTCAGAATGGCTGGTAGAGAGGAAGGAACAAGTGTCTGAGATAATGCCTCTGTGGTCAACCTGATCTGAGTCCTGAACACCATGCACACTCCTTCACGGATATACCCAATTATCATGCACCTATTAAGGGCGGGAGTCTATTAAAACAATATGAAATCTGATAAAATATTTTATGAAATAAGATTCTAGTTTATTTATTTTTGTCATTGGAGTATGTTTTAAAAAGTGAGAAGTTCCAGGGTTGATCCCTTCTGACCCAGTATAGGTGTAAGTATAGGATGACCTTGCCCTCCCAAGCACTGGAATTGAGGGCATATCCCCTCCTTCCCAGTTCATGTAGATCAGATCTGGGGACCAAATCTAGAGCTTGTTGCATGCCAGACAAGCACTCCACCAAGTGAGCCAGATCCCAGCCATTTTGTGTTCATACAATAGCACACACTAACAGGCCGAGTTCAGGTCTGCAGGTGAACTGATGGGCCACTTGGGGTCACGTCTGAAGACAGAAGGAGACCATATCTTAGATTAGCTCTAAAAAGGGGAGCATTGAGAGCTCTTCTTCCAGCTTCCGTGTTCTGTTCTTTCTTGTTCTGGTTTCTTGAAGAACAGATTGTACAGCCCGACGCAGCGCAGGGCAGCGCTTCACTTAGACCTCATCCAGGCTTTGATTCCATTCAAAATACACTCACAGATGCACCCAGAGAAACTCTCAAGTGTTTAGGTGACAAGGGCTCTTCAGTTGACACAGGGTGAGCCATTGTGTCCTGCTGAGCTCAGGAAGAGTCAGATATAAGGACTCTGCCAATGGGTAGCTTAGATCCAGAATTATCCAGAAATTGAGGACTATGGTTGCTCAGCATTCAAGGACACGAGGGCCAACACTGTCTGTCATGCTCCAACTTACGTGGAAAGGCTAGGGCTTTCTCCTGTTTGGTGAGGGTGACATTTATGATTTGAAAGTGCCTGCAGGACTAAGGTAGCCAGAAATTTTGAATGGGGCTGAAGGATTCATTTACATATAGCTATTGTGGGAGGTGCTAGCCGGAACAGTGTCCTAGCACGTGTGTCTGGACTCTCCTAAGACTGGTGGCTACACCTGGGGCACAGGCTGCACCTCAGCTCTGCTTAGGGCCCGCTTTCCCAAGTTTACTGGCACAGTTATTGGCAGGAATTGGAGGTGGAGGAGGAGGCTGAGGCTGCCCTCAATCCCTTGCCTTCTTGGTCTCTATAGAGAAGACCATGGCTTGGAGTCTACCCTGTGGATGCAGGCAGAGTTGATGAGGCCTGGTATAGTAGTGTCTACCTCAGAAGTGCGATGCTGGGAACCCAGAAGAGGCCGAGGCAGCAGGGTTGGTGCTTGTCTACAGCCAGTTGTGGTCTGTGCCTGTGCAGGACTGGAAGGCTGCCTACTGTGGCCTCTGGTCTGGCCTAGATTTCTAGCAAGTGTGTACTTTGCCATTCCATCTCTAAGCTGTTTTGAAGGCGTTCAGTGTAAAGAGTCCTTCCAGTTGGGCTGTCGATCATATTTGATTTGAGATCTACCAGTTAAAAGAATGGTTTGTGATTTAAACACCTGTGATTCAGTCTGAAACGTGCTGGAAGTCACATCCAGAAGGTTTGCAGTAGACCAAACCAGCTGAATGTCCCAGGCCAGTGTCTGCACATCCAGCCTTTCGTCATGAACTTGCTATGTATGAACGCCATCCACACCCCTTCTTTGATGGAAGCAATTTAATGATGTTGTCTTGTATCTTTCAAAATTTGGTATACTCTAACCAATTCAAACGTACTCATGGGGACTAGAGAGCACTTTCTGCTTTTGCGGAGGACCCCAGTTCAGTTCCCAACATGCAGCACACGCTTCTCTTGAGCTTGGCCACCTAGAACAGCAGTCTTACCTGCTGCTCAGAAAGAGGGGTTCCTGGCCTACTGGCAGCCGACTCTAGCTTCTTCATGTGACAGGGGACAATCCACCGAGAGACCACTTTAGTCAACTAGGCTTGCACGTGTATATATGTATCCATATATATAACATATATGGGGAAATGGTACCAAGGACTCAGTGAGCATTTGTTGGCACTGCCTGTGTGTCTTCCTGCTCTGAGGGAGGCTCTCCAAACTGCACAGTGAGAAGGCAAATGGAACTGCTTTTCTTGGGTAAAGACTGGGTGGAGGGAGGCTCCAAGACGTTACACCAGTTCCTTGGTTATAAAAAAGCACCCAACAAAAGCCAGGGGGTTGGAAATAATAAAAGCCCAATGCACATGAAGCTCCATCTGCTCAACAACCACAGGTGCCCATGCCCAGGCGCGTCCTTCCTTGTGAAGAAGGCTGAGAATGGGCAGATCTGAAGTTCTGAGAGGAAGAAAAGGGAGGAAAGAGTAGGTGTGAGGGAGAGTGAGCTTGAGAGTGTGGGTGTGGTGGTGTGAGGAGCCACACAGGAACGCTGCTGTTCATCGTAGTGCATCTGCTCCACCCTACAGCTGAAGCGGCTTCGTGGATCCTGAGTTAATCTGAAGAACCACAGGAGTCCTGGGTGTCAGGAAGTGAAGACCTCAGCAGAGTGTAGACGCTTAGCCCAGACGGACGCACACACCATGTTGAAGACCACCTGGTTTACTCCTGACTGTGACTGTACTTTTCCTGGGCCCTGGCCTCAGTTGAGATGCCCTAGGTGCAGTTGTGTGCAGTTTCAACAGTTACTGCTGACAAATGTGTGGGCTTTTCCTAAGAGTCTCTGGGTGCGTTCATGGCCTGCTGGGGGCTATTCTAGTTTCTAAAGCCTGGTAAGGCACAGTACCCAGCCAGTCCTACCCAATTCCCCAACTTATTTTCTGGACAAGTGTTAGGAAATTAATTTCCTGAGCCTTCTGAGCCTAACATGCCTCAACTCAGATGGTTGCCAGTCTTGTGTCTAAGTCTGTGTGTATGTTTATATATGTATATTTTATGTATATGCAAACAATTTCAGGTATCATTCCTTAGGCTCTGAGGCTCTGACTACCTTTACTCTATTTTGAGATAGGGTCTGTCACTGGCCTGGAATTTGCCAGGTAGGCTAGGCTGGCTGGCCCTGGTGTTCCAAGGATCTGTCTGTCTCTGCCTCCCTAGTGCTGGGGTTACAAGTGTGCCCCACCACATCTGACTTTTTCCCCTTTGTTTTCTTTTAAAAATTATTGATATTATTTAACTTTTCTTAAATTAAATTATAATTACATTTGTGTGTAATATATATACAGCCTGCTGAGTCCCTGCAATGTTATTTGTATGAATATGATTTTAAGGCTGACAGCCTAGATATTGGGGCTCTTTCCTGGAAGCCTATTTCTTCTGATCCCAGCCTGCAGTTCTTTTCCATGTAAGGATGCCTACCAGTGTCATCCTTGTTCAGATCTGCTTTAAGCAGCCATGTTGATGAGACTTCATGGGTATAGGAAGTCTCTTGGACAGCCCTTAACAACAACTCAGGAGAGCACTTGTAATGGCTGATGTTGGGTTTTTTGTTAGACAGTCTATGGCTCTTGGAGGAAGCATTGCTAGGCCAGAAGGGAAATCTTTATTTAAACTATATATGTAATTTTATATGCAAACATAGGCATTATATGTAATTTTAGACATTAATAGTATTATTCTTTATGACTTTTCAAACATCCTTATTGCTATTTTGCTCTTCTCCTTCCTTCTGTATTAATCTTCCTCCTCTCCTCAATTGACCCTCCATTTTTCCCTTCAGATCACTTGCATCCTGACACTGACCTCTCTAATGCTCCCCCTGACCCCCTGATCCCATTTTACTTTGCTGGTTTCTGCAGCTACTCCAGGTTGTACTAAACGTCTGGAGATGTGGAACTAGGAGCTTCAGAAGACAGAACATGCAGTGTTTGTCTCTCTGGGTCTGGACTATCTCACTAATTTTGATCTTATCTAGGTCCATCCAGTTACCTTCAAATTTCATGATTCCATTCTTTTAACAGCTGGGCAGTTTTCTATAGTGTATGCACACCATATTTTCACTGTCCATTCATCAGTTAAGGACACTTAGATCGTTTCCACATCCTAGTTATTGTGAATGGAACAGCATGAACGTGGCTGAGCAAGAATAGATAAGCATATATATATCCTTATATAGTATATATATGGCTATATATTATATATATATGGCTATGTAGTGGATTTATTTTTAGCTTTTCGCGGGGGTCTCCGTGCTGGTTTCCAGAGTAGTTGAACCAGTTTAGAATCCCACCAACAGTGAGGGTTTTCTTCCCCCACATCTTCTCCAGCATTTTTTGTTGTTATTTTGTTTTTGTTTTTTGTCATTGTCATTCTGTTTGGGGTGAGACAAAATCTCACTGCTGTTTTTAATTTGCATTTCTCTAATAGTTAGGAACAATGAGTATTTTTTGAAGATATTTCTTTGTTATTAGCAATTCTTTGTTTCTCCTTTAGAGAACTCTCTCTTTAGATTACAAGCCCATTTTTTGAATGGGTTGTTTGTTTTTGAGTTCATATAATATTCTGGATATTAACCCTCTATCAGATGTATAGCTAATAAAGAATCTCTAACATCAATGGACTTCCTCCTCACACAAGTGATTGTATTTAGCTGTGAAAACAATATTAGTTTTGTGAGGTTCCAGTGTCAGTTGCTGGTCTTAGTTCCTTGGCAAATGAGTCCTGTTCAGAAAGTCTTTTCCTACACCTATACCATATAGAGTACTGTCTAGGTTTTCTTTTGGAAGTTACAGTGTTTCAGGTTTCAAGTTGAGGTCTTTGATTCAGTTGGGTCTAATTTTTGTGTAGGGTGATAAATATGGGTCATTCTTTGGCATGTGGACATCCAGTTTCCCCAGCACCGTTTGTTGAAGGTTCTGTCTTTTCCCCAGTTGAATAGTAGATGATTGTGGTTATGTGTATTCATGTTTGGGTCTTCAATTTTGTTCAGTCTTCACGTATGTTTTCATGCTGGTCTATTTTGGTTATTATTATTTATTATTATTATTGAGGTCTGGCATGGTAATCCTTCCAGCATTGCTCTTTTTTGCTGTTTGGAGTCTTTGTCACACTTGGCTTTTTTATTTTTTTTAATGGGAATTCTTTGGTTCAAACGCAGTTCTTCATGCCTGTAAAGCAAGCATGTTAGCCACTGAACTTTCTCCCCACTCCCTTTCCTTTTCAGTCTTCCTCTCCTCTTCATTCTTCCCCATGTTTTGACTTCCTGGGCTGGCCTCGAGCTGGCCCTCCTCCGGCTGCCGTCCTGAGTTCTGAGAGCACAGGAGGTCAGTTTCTCAGCCTCTTTTCCTTGTTCTGCCTGACAGACACGGCACAGAGCGATACTGGTGATAATTGGTTCCGGGTTTGTCTGGGAGGAATGACAGAGCTTAGTGACTTGTGTATGTTTGCTGACCAGTGTTTTTTTTTTTTTTTTGAAAGTAATTTTATTAAATTATCAAAGTTTCCATTTCCGCCCCTCTTCCCAACACCCTCCCACTCCCCCCACTCCTTCTCCTCCTCCCTCTTTGTCCCTAAGAGCAGTCAGGGTTTTCTGCCCTGTGGGAAGTTCAAGTTCCTCCCCCCTCCCTCCAGGTCCAGGAAGGTGAGTATCCAAACAGACTGGATCCCAAAAATCCAGTATATGCAGAGGAAACAAGTCCCAGTGGCTGACCAGTGTTTTGAAGGGCGAGTTAAATCCTAGGTGAGCACACAGTTCAAGGTCAGATTTTCATCCCTGTCTCTCAGGTGGGAGTGTTTTCTGACTGCAGCTAGTGGGCACACACTTCGTGGTTGAGTAAGCCTGTCTTCCTCCTTTCTGATAGCCTGGTCCTCCCTGCTTTCTCAAGCTGGCTTCACATTGTGGACTGGCCTTGAGTCTCTCTCCTTGTCTTTTGCACACCCATACTCACATCCTTGGTCTAATCTTCATCTCAGTTGATTCTACTACTCAATCTCCTCTTCTTGAACCATTGCCAATTGGGATGGGTGTGGATTCCTGTGCTCGGAGATGCTGACAGTGATTTTTCTGGAAGCGTCTTCCTGGCAGTATCTGTGTGGTATGGGAAAAGTCAGTCAGGAAGCCTGTTTGCCTGCTTATGGATGCTTTCCATTGCAAAGACAAAAAACAAATCACCATAGATGGGCCAACTATAGCATTGGTCAAAGATGGAAGGTTTCTGGTATTTGGGAAGTGAAACCTATTAGGTAAAAAAATAATGACAAGGTAAGTTAACTTTTAGTGGCTTTACAAAGGGCCATCATCTCCCCAAACAAAGCCACATGGCTAACACACTCTCTGGGCCTATCAGGGATGTATAAAGGCCAATACTCTTATGATGGATTGCATAAGGATTGAGAAATGGAACTTGAGAGACACTACCCAATGTGCAGAGTGTGGGGACTTCGGGGTCAAAGCCAGCACCGGAGCTGGTGAGCTTTCTCCATCTGTGGTTCTTTCTTCAGTGTGGTATGGGGGTGAATGGTAGCTCTGGATCAAAGGGCATGAATGAACCCTGCTACCCTACTCGCTGAACTCAATGCCCACATCTGCTCTGCCTTTCCTGGAGAACCATTAACACTGGTCTTAGGCATCACACTGATAATCCTGAAACTTGCTGGAACGCAGTGGAGTGAGGTCAAGTGGTATAGAATCTGCAGTGAGTCTGGGCCTCTGGGTAGGAGGTGGGTGAGGGGGAACTGCCATCTCATAGTTTATCATCTGTAAGAGGGCATCCTGGTGAGGGAGTCCCACCCAGGACACTTCACGCCTACTGTGCTTTAGGCAAGGCACAGGAAACCATTGGATAGGTGTAAAGTCCCAAGGTGCTTGACTTGGTGAAGCACCTAAGCCCTTTCCCTTAGGGCTCACCTTCTTCATCACTCTTGGAGCCATTAGCAAGGACCCATCCTCTGTAGTGTAATCCAGGACAGCTGAGCAAGACACTGGGTCCAATCGAAGCTTCCAACACTAGCTTTAAATACGGTCTAGCATTTACTGCACTGCAATTGTCTGTGCACATCCTTGGAAAATGCAGCTCTTATTGTAGGTCCTGCTTGTATTTCAATGTCCTATAGTGTCACTGCTCCGTCTTGGCAAAGTATGGTTCAAAGAATGTAGTCACCCTGAGTCCTGGGTTTTGTTCACAGACCAGGGTGACTTTATATACTATATGAAGGTAAAGTAAAATGTATAATACTGAGCTTGGATGCTGAGATTTCACAAGATTTGCCCAGTTACACATTGGAGGTTTATTGGAAGCCATGTGGCAGGTCCTAGGGATTATAGTTTGTCTTTCCTCTTTCCTTCTAGTTCCCAGAGTCATTAGGTGGCCCCAGTTTAGATGGGGCAACAATTGCTAACTATGGCCAGCACTCACCACCTCCTGTCTTTGGGCCTCAGGGGTATTTTCGGTTGAAAGCGAATGGATTGAATAAGGCTAGCTTTTTCTTTTTTATTGTTTGGTAGTTTCATACTATTATATAATAAACTTGCATCCCCAATTCTTCCTCAACCTCTTCTTTCTTTGCTAGAACCCTTCTCAACAAGCCTCCCTCCTATTTCCATGGTGTGTGTGTGTGTGTGTGTGTGTGTGTGTGTGTGTGTGTGTAACCATCTGAGTTTAGAGTCTTGCCTGAGTGTGGGTAGGAGGTTGTTTATGGAACAAGGGAAAAGGAGGGATCCCAATCCATGAGGAAGTGATGATGGTCCCATCTTATGCAGCCCATGCAGATAACCCGACTGCTGTGAGTTACTGAGAGCAGCAGCATGTCACGTCCAGAAGATGTCTTTTTGCTGTCTTCCCACCCTCTAGCTCTTACCGTCTTCATGCCCACTTCTCCTTGATGTTCTCTGAGCTTTGGAGGGGGCAATATAGCTAAGATGAGTGTTTTCAAAGTAGAAATATGTGTTGTTTTCAGATGAAATTGGATAAGGCATCATTAGAGAAGCTGCACAATGTTTTGAAATAAGGTATTCCCAGCTTCCCCTTATACCTTCTCCCATCCCAGCCCATGGCACTCGCTGGCTCTGGGGTGGGAGTCAGGGTGCTGGTCTCCTTTAGCATGTGACAGCACCCCTCAGAGCTTAGGAATGTACATGGCAGCTGCAGTGCCCCGGAGAATAGGAAAGGGGTCTCCTCCACAGGAGAGCTGGGCACTGGTGGACTTGTTACCCATATGGGTCAATATTGTAACTACTTGATTTTTGGATTTTCATCACGAATATTTAACAGAGAAACATAAATTGAATTTAGAAAAATTAAAAAAAAATGTCTGTTGATTTGTCAGAATGGAAGCATGCTTGAGCACTTAGCCTTATAGCCCAGAGTAAGAGATAAGCTACACTGGCCTTGGTGGTGTCCTGGCTTACACACTGAGCCACGGTGGGATGTTGCTAATGAAGAACACTTGTGCCCAAGCCATACTTACAAAACTCCTTCATATCCCCAGGCAAGAAGATAGCACCAACACGGTGTAAAACAAAGCAAGGTGGATTTCTTTGAACACATCCAGTTTTTTGTCGACAAGGCTGTAACTCAATCTGGATGGACACAGTTATAGTCCCCTATCCCTGGGCATCTGACTAGATGGGCACACAGCTCAGTGCACTGCCAGCAGCGTGTGAGTTCCTCTCAAGGGTCTGTACTTGTCTTCTCAAGTGGGCTTGACCATTTTCTCCATGGCCAGATACAGCAAGTCACACCCGGGCCACACTTCACCACCCTTAACTAGAAGCAAGTGTGGTGCCAGCAGCTGTGGTGCCTCCCTTGGTTTCACCGAGGCTGTGAAGCTAGCCAGCCTAGTGTCTCTGCTGGATCAGTTCATGGGCCTTTCACTGTGGTTTGGATTCTCAGCTGTGCAAGCGCAAGGCAAGCATTTTTCTTTTTCCTCAATTCACTCAGCTAAGTCTTTAAAGAATTAACTAGTGATCATAGTTTTCTGAAATCATAGGCAGGTTTTGCAAAGAGCCAGTGAAACATCAGCAGGTGGCTGTGGAGTCTACATCCTCATTGCTGGGAGGGGAAGCAGTCTTTGTGTTGAGAAGATGTTTCCTGTGAGCTGTGTACCTCCCTCAGGATAGAATGGGCGTTCACACCAGGAATGAAGAACTGGTGCCACGTGGAACAGTATCCTAATGGTGCTCAGTCACGTTCCCAGTGCTGAATGCATTGCAGAGGGCTCCAGTGAGGTTTCAGGTCTAAGGCACTGCTCTGCCCATTTGAAATATCACAGTGAAGGGAAGCCTGACAGGACAGGGAGTGTCTTAGTCAGGGTTTCTATTGCTGTCATGAAACATCATGATCACAATGTCCATCAGGGAGGAAAGGGTTTATTTAGCTCACATGTTCATATTGATGTTGATCATAGAAGGAAGTTAGGGCAGGAACTCAAACATGCAGGAACCTGGGGGCAGGAAGGAGCTGATGCAGAGGCCACAGAGGGGTTCTGCTTACTGACTTGCTCATCATCAGCCCAAGGGTGACAACACCCGCAACGGACTGGGTCCTCCCTCACCAATCACTAATAATGTCCTACAGTCAGATCTTATGAGCATTTTCTCAGTCTGGGTTCCCACCTTCCAGAAAACTCCAGATAGTGTCAAGTTGACGAAGAGTTTGAATGTTTTCCAAATAAAGGACAGAAGCTGACTCCTGATGCACCCAGGACCACTGCTGAATGTTATCATTTACCTGAGGATTCTGTGGAAATGAGAAAGAATGCAAACCTTACAACTGGGTCTGGATGTGGTGCACAGAGCTGGCTGTGCAGCCCCAGAAGACCACAGAACCTCTGTGCGCCTCAGTTTTCTAATCCGTACAACGGAGACTCCTGATTTGCAGGCTGTTGCATTACATGAGTTAGTTAAGCCCCTGTGATGGGACCAGCAGGTATTTGGTAATAGTATGGACTATTGCCTAATATCCGGGCATTTGCCCTCAGTTATCCCACAGACAAAGCTACAGTGCAGGTTGTTGTATTGCAGACAGATGCTGGCCCTGAGAGCACGCCCATGTTCCGAATGGAGGAGAAATCTCATGGATTGTTATGAGTGAGGTCTCTATGATGGGGACACACTAAAGTGTACTGAACAGAGGGACGACTTTGGTAGAGTGTCAGTGTCCGGGTAAAGAAATGACTGTGTCCATTGCCTTGGCTTAAACTGGGTTACTGTATGGACTCTGCATAGACACAGGGAGGGTACCCTTATGACTTCCTGTTCTGACTCTGATGCTGCTCTCTCGTCTGTACCTTCTTGTTCTTCTTAGGGTGCCTCCATTCTAGGTCTGAGTCAATCAATCCACAGAGGGTGCTGGGTTTGCTGCTGAAACCGAGGCATGCAGTTGGCACTTGTTTCTTGTTGTCACATTTATAGGGAGTAGACGCTGGTGTACTTTCAGAAAAGGCCCATTCTCCCAGGAAACCACTCAACTTTAAAAGTCCAGGTGCCAGTTAAGGGGTAAATCTGAGCTAATTCAACACATAACCAACACTGATATTTTGTCTTAACTCAGTTTGAACTTGGGAATGATAAGTAGCAAATTCCCATTAGAGTCTTTTAAATTCATTTGAATTCATAGTCATGGTTCATGTCCAGTTGAGGCAGGTGTCACAGTCTGAAGGCAGCCTCGTTCTAGACCAACCCTATCGGCCTTGCCTCCTATTACTCAGGGAATCTGCTTGTATTTACTTGCAAGGCGCCCTAAGGTCCTTCTGTGGTGCTGCCTTTGGGGACTCACACTATGATCAGTGATATGAACAGAAGGAACATCTGGCACATGTGTGAGGTCCTCCATTGCTGGACACCTACACAGTGATGCCAGCCTGGAAATGACACCAATTGCTGGAAAGGAAAGGACTGAGAACAAATGTTCACAGTCATGCCTCTCAGTCACTTGGTAAACAAAAGGACAGCCCACGAAACAGTGTCTGTGCTGGTAGGACTCGCAGCCATACTGAGTCCTCTGCAAAGTGTCTCAATACCTCAGCATTTTCCAGACAGGACACTGACTCATGAGGAGGTTGCCCTGAGAGCAGACAATGGCCCTTTGTGAAGATAGTGGGGACCCAGGAGCAACAAGAAGTTCTCATGGCATTCTATGCTTTTGGAAAGCCAAATTGGGAAGAAAGAAATCATGAGTAAGACCAGTTTCATCAGTTTAAAAATGAAGGTTTATCAGCATCAGAAATGTAGTTGTGCCACTATAATTTGAAACATCAGATTCTATTCATGGGGTCAAAGTAAAATTAGCAAACACTGCAAGGAATGGAAGATTTATTGATAGAAATGAAGACATGTTTATCAGAGTCCTAATGAGGAATATGCTGGTGACATACAGGATACTGGAGGGGGAGTGTAGTGTCCTGTTTGCATAGGGCAGTAGGGCTGGCCCAAGGCAGCAGCACACGGTGGATATTGTATGGGTGTTCATTGAGGTTTCTGTCCTGCCCGATCCTGCAGAAACACACAGAGGCCTACATTAAGTATAAACTGATTGATCTATTAGTTCAGGCTTCTTATTAACTCTTATTAGCCCATAATTCTTGTCTGTGTTAACCACATGGCTCGTTACCTTTCATCGGTGAGGCATTCTCACCTTGCTGCATCTGTCACGACTGCAGACTGACTCTTTCCTCTTCCCAGAATTCTCCTGTTCTGGTTGTCCCACCTGTACTTTCTGCCTGGTTGCCCTACCTATACTTCCTGCCTGACTGTTGGCCAATCAGCGTTTTATTAAAATGCAAATGACAAATCTTTACAAAGTAGAAGATCATTGTCCCACGGCATATGGGCAGATATGTGCCTGGCAGGTTATCTGCTCCTTGTGTTGCTCTGCCCATGTACTGTGCTTTTCTTCAGTGACCCCCGGGCAGAAGCTGCATGCTAGGAAGGAGGACAGATGGATACCTGTGTCTTGTTTCTCTGCTCCCTCCAACTGACCTGTGCTCTGTGAATCTCCTTCCTCACATATGTGGATGCTAACGGTGCCACTGAACCTTATTCGGATTCCCTGTGGTTCCTAGTAGTCTACCTACAACCCTGTCCACGAGCCCACTGTATGTTGTCTTAATTTGAGTGTGCATCTCTTCCAGCTTAGACCGTGTCTGAAGATACTCCAGTCTAATTGATTCAGGTCAGTTATTTACTTCTAATAATAGGCAGGGGTCTGGGGTCAAGGTGCTGACTCCTGCAGTGTCTGCAGAGGGATGCTTCCAGGTGTGTGGATAGTGTATCTTCTACAGGTGATGGAGTACGCAGGCTCCCTACTCTCTGATGAGGATATACATCATAGCTGAGGTTCTATCCTTAGGTCACAGTTGCTCCAACTTGCATGTAACATTGTATGGCAGTAGAGGCTTCAACATATAAACTTTAGGGTCACAAGTGTATTTACATTGTATCATCCATCATCACTGCGTTCCTGATAGGCAGGATAGGTCTTTTCATATATTTAGTCTCAGTTTGTGGTTACCCAGTATAGAATCAAAACATCATCTAAGTAGGAGCTCTTATTTAATTCCCTATTGCCTGTTTTCTCGCATATAGGCAGAGTTTCAAGTTTAAGTTCACCAGTACTGGTCATACTGTCTTTCTGGGCTGGGCCTGGAGCTGGTGGAGGGTCTTTTTCATGTGTTCAGGGGTCTTTAGTACTTTGGATGGCAGGACTGATGGGATTGTGGGATTGCATTTCTGACAGCACCACAGAAGCAATCTGGAGGTCACTACACACAGGGTTGTTTGAGAAGGGCCTAGTCTCTAGGATGTGGCTAAAATTTTCTTTGTTCATCTCATCTGCCATGGAAAAATATTTTTAGGTTATTAATTTTGAATTTACTTTTTTTCTGGCTATAAAAATAATACAAGGTCATAGTGGAAATTTTAGGCATTTTTTTTAAAGAAACGAAAAGGTAAACACTACTACCAAGCATAGGTCCTATTTAGATTAACATGTTTCTTTACAATCCTTTTTCTTTCTTCAAATTCACGATTAAAAATAAATTGACTTTAGGCCCAGGCCTCATGCAGGCTCCACCTGATTCTTTTATACGGTGTGTTGCATAAGCCATTTCCCAAGTAATTGGAAAAACTCTTAATGACCTCATTTTAAATGATGACCCATGAGTGCTTTCATATTCTGAACACGTAAATCTCTGGGTGATGAGAAGCCCTTTGCACCATGAGCTAATCCCTAGGGAAGACCCCAGTCACCCCGCATGTATCCCTGGCTGCCCTCACTGTATAACTGAAGATGATATCAAACTCCTGATCCTCCTGCCTCTGAGACCAGCTCTCTGTAGGACTGACTTTCTTTTTTTTTCAAACTCTGCATGGCTACATCCCTATTTTATTCATGACATTATTTCAATACAACAGGTATCAGGTAGGTGCCTTACTGCACGTAGTAGGTATGTGGTGGGCATCCTGCTGCACATAGTAACTGTGGGGTAGGTTCATAATGAACACAGTAGGGCTGGGGTAGGTGTTCTTTTGAACAGTAGACTCCAGGTAGGTGTTATCCTGGATAAGGTTTACAAAATTTCTTTAGTATATTCAGTAGTGCCAATGTAGGGTTTTCTCTCTTATGTGTCCTTGATAAGTGGTCCAGCCACAGGAAGCAAACTTTGAAACACAAATATAGAGGATAGAGGCGGAACCTGCTGTTGAAGGACAACATGCAGTGACCAGTAAGGGTGAAAAACCCGAATCTCCACTTTACACCAAGGAAAACAGCCTTATTCTGTGTCAGTAACTTGCTCATGTTCATATGCCTTGCAGTTTCTCCTCTTGGGTGTTGCTGAGAGTATCAGAGACTAAAGCTCTTTCTCCTCTGACAAGACTAGAAGGAACAAGCCATGTTTCCTGCAATCCAGCTCCCAGCCCCTATGTTTCCTCAGATAACAGAAAGAACAATTGGAACAGAATTACGCCGACGTTTCCAGGCTATGACGGCTGTGAAGGAGCTTGGAGGGTTGGTCAATTTCTAAACCTTAGAGATGAACACTGTGGAGTTCAGCTTGAGTGTTGTCTCATGAGGGAACATGAGAAACTTCCATGTGCCCTTCTCCTGGGGTCTTGGGTGTGACTGAGTTGATTGGCTTTAAGAATTTTCCCATCATCAGGTCAAGAGAGCTGCGACCAGCTGTAGAAACTGGCCTGTCAGAGTGTAATGTGGTCAGGCAGACTGACCCTTCTTTCCCTGGAACCAGAGAAGGTGAGTATAGTTCCCAAGTTCTCGCATATTGCTCCTCATGGGGTCTGGAGACTTGTTTCTAATACAGGATTGTTACAGCTAACCCCAGGATTTCCACTTGGGATATTGAATTCAATGGGAACACTGGTCACAGCTTGCTGCACAGAGCTTCCTGACTCTTCAGGCTTTTGTTGTTAATCTCTGACTAGCAGGAGTCTCTTGTTGATGGACACACTCTCAGTGGGCTCACTGCTGTTGCTACCCAGAAGTAGCATGTTAGCCACCAAGTCTCCTGGGTGAGGAGAGAGAAACATGCTTGTTCTTTCATAAAATTCCTTGTTGGCTCTTCCTCTTTAGATAAAGCGAAACAAGCAAACGAAACAAGCTGCTGGGTGGCTGCACGGGCAAAGGGACTTGCTGCCAGCTTTGCGGACTTGAGTTCAATTCACAGGACCTGCATGTTGTAGAAGGACTCCTAAAAGTTGCATTCTGACCTCCTCTCTCTCTAAAAGGGAAACATACTTGCTTGAACATATTGGGGTAACCTATGTGAGTGTGGGGATGATATGTAAGGGGCAGTGTTTGGTTTTTTTTTTTTTGAAAGAGAAGGTAGCCCAGGAGATGGAGTGAGGCTGGGCTGATGACCTGGGGTTCAAATGTAGACTTTTGTGCAAAGGTCACAGAGTGTCTGTAAGTGCCTCTCCCTCAGAGCCGTGCTACCTACCTTGGATCCAGAGACAGCCAGCAGATCAGACATGCTGGAAGTCCAGCCTGGTGCTTCCTGATAGCACATTGCCTTGAACTGAGCTTCTTGGTGCCTGCTGCTTTCTTTGGCAGCCTCTGCACAATGGTTGACCTTTTGTTACTAGCAGGTGGTTGCAGGTTCTCTTTGGCAGATACCCAGTTTCCAAGACATTGAGACCTTGACCAATGGGAATCGTCCCATGAGCTTCCCCTTTGGAAGCAAGTGCTCTCTTTCACTTTCCCTACCACAGACACTCTAGAACCTTCCGCCACCACAGCCAGGAGCTGCTCCTTCCCCGTGATACCCCAGTACCTTCCATCTTGGAGAAGACCACTAAAGTTCTCCATACTGGTACCCTCACTGTAAAGCCACCTGTGTCTGTAGAAACAGGACACACATTTGGCAGCTTACACATAGACATCTATTGCCCCTTAGCTGACTTCTGAGATCAAGATGTGGGTGGAGTAGTTTCCTTGATCCTGGGTGGGCAGGTTGAGGGGTTAAGGGAAGAGGACAGTCACCACTGTCAAACTGCTGACCTATTTCTGACCTTGTAGACATGGTACCCCAATCTTGGTGGTTATGTCTACTCAGCCATCTCCCTGTCTGTATCTGTGATCAATGTCCCCTGATATAAAAACACAGGTAATATTAGAATCTTCACTGAACTCATTATATCTATGTATTAGCTATCGTTTGGTACTGTAATAAAATGACCCAAAGCTGCTGTCAGAAGGATGGCTTTATTATGGCTTCTAGTTTCAGAAGGTTAAGAGCCCATCATGGCAGGGACAGGCATAGCAAGAAGCAACAGGTCAAAAGGGAGGAACAAGAAGCTGGAAGTTCACATCTTCAACTGCAAACGTGATGGAGTGACAACTGCAAGTAGGGACGGCCGTAAGTTCTCAAAGCCACCTCCCGATGACATACATCTTCCATAAGGCTGCATGCCTTAGACATCCCCAAACAGTGCAGCCAACTGAGGCCAGCTACTCAAATGCCTGAGCCTATGGCGGGTATTTCTCCATCAAGCCATCACAACCTGTATTAACCACATTCCAAATCAGATCACATTGTGAGGTTTGGGCTTAGGATTCCATCCCTGAGCTGTCAAAGTCACAATTACCCCACGACAACACTCAGCATTCTCTTTGCTCCTGGAACTCTGCTGCATCCTCAGCACTGCAGAGGGGAGTCACAGTTCAGTTTTATTTTTTTTAAATTTTATTGAAACGGTATCTCTTGTGTGGTCCAGGATGACCTTGAACTTACTCTGTAGTGAGAATGACCTTGAACTTCTGATCTTCCTGCCTCTAATTTCTGAGCCCTGAGATTACAAGAAAGTGCTTGGAGAATCACTGTTAAAGTTGAAGTGATTTCTCCCCTGGCAGCTCGGTTCCGCAGTTCATCTGTTGTATATGTGTCTTGAGACTTCACCTGTGAATCTGCATCCCACCTTTCCTGTGGATGCCAACTCCCCTCGTTTTTAGCCACCTTCCATGGCTCTACCTACCTTGGTCTCACAACTCAGCGTTAACTACTTTTCATCTTGCTCTCCGGAGGCTTTCTTCCAGTTTCAAAATACTGACAAATGTTGACAGAGGTTTCTGTCCTGCCTGGTCCCACAGCTATTCAGTCCCAAAGAAACACACAGAGGCCTACATTAATTATAAACTGGTTGGCCTAGTAGCTCAGGCCTCTTTTTAGCTAACACTTACATCTTAATCCAAAATTCTTGTCTATGTTAGCCATGTGACTTGGTATCTTTTTATCAGTGAGGCATTCTCATCTTGCTTCCTCTGTGTCTGGATGACGACTGCAGACTGACCTTTCCTCTTCTCAGAATTCTCCTATTCTTGTCGCCCCCACCTATACTTCCTGCTTGGCTACCGACCAATCAGGGTTTTATTAAACCAATACAAGTGACAAATCTTTACAGGGTACAAGACCATTGTCCCACAGCAGGCAAATATTTGGTCATTTCAAATTAAACATGTTCGAAGTGAACAGTTCTTCCCTTTTCAAAGGCTCATCTATTTAATCAGTAAGGAAGGCATGGGAGGCCGCTGAAGGTGATTGTGGAGTGCAGTGCATGAATTCGGCTGACTTCCTTGGGTGGATTCCTTGTTGATGTGGCCATGGCCACAGCTTTATCACATACTGTTTATTCATACACTGCACCCAACCCTAGTCAGGCCCTGCCTATATGTGTTGGTGGTCACAAAGGTGCTTAGAACTATTTCAGCTCATATCAGCACCATCCATCTGCCCAGGAAGACTCATTTCCAATCATCACCCTTTATGTTCTTTTGGACAAGTTCTGAAATGAATTGGAAATATAGTTGCTTTTATATTTCACCAGCTGTTAGCATTCTCTCAATCACCACATTCAGAAGTGGAGTTTATAGAAGGGTCTCACCTCTCTGGGAGGCAGCATGCTTGGGTCAGTGTCTAGCTCAACACCTCTGTGGTGTGGACCAACCCCCCAACCCTGTGGGGCAACAGCATTGAGAATTTACCTGCCATTGGTCTGTGACTATAGCAGGAGGCGTGCTCTTGTCAACACTCTAACAAGTTTAGTTTAATCTCTGAGGGTGGGACCTTGCCTGTCTGCCTACCTGACTCTGGAAATAGAGTAGGCTCTCAGAAAACACCAAACACCAATGTCATGGAGGAATGAGTTTGTTTCATCTTTCCCTGAAAGAAACAGATGACAAATCCTAGTTCATTCCTCATGGAGGACAGTAGGTTCCTTTACGCTCCACCTGGGCCATCTTCTCACCGTAGGAAGACTCCTTGTTGATGTCCAACAATTCATGCACTTCTGGGAGCTGCTTCATACCTTGGTTTTAGCTAACAGGCAGTAGAGTTCTAATGATCACTGTTAGTAGGGGAGAGATGCTAAGGAACACAGGATCCTCACAGTCACAACTAGAAGGGAATGAGGGAAGTCATAGGAGGTCACCGTGATGATGGGGAATTCTGCAGGACAGATGAGAGCAGCTTGCCAAGTTCTCCCTCTACTTTAGTAGACTAAAATCTGGGTGGAAACATCAGTCAGGCTCCCAGAGACAGCCTGCTGCCCTACAGGTGCACAGCTGTCCATGCGTGTCCTCTTCCTAGGTTCCTGCATCAATTAGGGAAAGCTGGAAGGGCAAGCATATTGTTTTCTGTCAAGGTTTGCAAACCAGGACATGCTTCGTGCTCTCTGGCTGGTCGTGTGGCTGCAGCAAGGGGACGAATGTCTTGATGATGTCACTCCATCATTCTTTTTCCTGCTTTTTCCGTTGGTGATAAATTTTTGTAAATCCAGAAACAGTAGTCACTTATGAAGAAGTCCTGCAAGCGTGACTCCGGATGGTGGCGTGATTTTCATATGCTAAAGGACACAAAGGTGTTAGCAATCAGTGTGGCCACTGCTGTTCCTGGGAGAGGGTCCTCAGAACCTGCTGAGGAGCTCTTGTGGGAAAACTCTTATGCTGAAGGTGGAGGCTGCCTTAGGCACAAGGAAAGTCTGATCGATAATCCTCTGTAGAACAGAAGACCATGAGTTACTTTAAATTGTACCAATAATGAAAACTTGAATATTTACTCCCCGCCATAAAACACTTTCCCGTGAAGGAAGGTCTCAGACTCTATATCTAATGCTGGGAAAGAGTTTTTTTAAACGTTGAGGTTATAATATAATTACAGTATTTCCCCCCTTTCCTCCCTCTGAACCCTTCACTTACCTTTCCCTGCTCTCCTTCAGATTCATGCACATGTACATGTATATGCATATGTATTCCTAAACATAATCTGTCCAGTCCCCACAATGTGGCTTGTATTATGTTCTCAGTATGACCAACCAATTGGTGGTGTCCTCTTCCCTGGGGGAATCTACCTCTCCCACTCACAGCTCAGTCACCTGTAGTTCTCTGTGGCTGAGACCTTGTGGGATTTTCTTGGTCCACTTTGGCATCTTTGGATGTCATCCTTGTTCAGCTCATGTCTGGTTAGTCATGCTGGTGAGAGTCTATGTATGTAGCCTGACAAAGCATTTAACGGTGGTTGGGCTCAGCTTCCTTCTCCATCGCATTCATGGGGACTGGATGATAAATAGGCCACAAGACTGTCCTGCCAAAGACTCCAAATTGTGATTTTCCTTTAAGGGAGGGAATTTGACAATCTTGTCTTTGTGTTTCCCTTGGAAGGTGAAGCAGGGAGACTGGTTTTATGACTTGAAAATGATCTTTTCCTTGGCATCATTGTTTTATGAAATGACAAAGTTGAGCAGATAGCAGAGGAGTTCTGAAGCCATTCTATGCCACCACAGAAAGCTCATTAGAGGGAATGTTTCCCACGGCACGCATCCTGTCCAGAACACAGAATAGTAATTACACTGAACAGGAAAAATTGGTTTCAGTTTAATGATAAGCAGAGTTGGAAAGTACAATGAGAACAGATGGGTTTCATCTGCAGAGTGCTACTGAGCTGGCGAGATTAGGAGACTGGGCATTACCAAAGGAGGAAGCATGTGGGTGACATGTGGGTGGCTTACATGTGGGTGACACATGGGCGACGAGTGGGTGACACGTGGATGACATGTGTGTGACACGTGGGAGACATGTGGATGACATGTGGGCGACATGCGGATGACATGTGGGCGACATGTGAATGACATGTGGGTGACGTGTGGGCAACTCTCCCCTTTTCTTTCTAGGGCAAATCACTTCCTTCCCTTAGCAACATGGAATCTGTGAGAAACTATTTTAGTTTAGTGGCACGGGAGAGTATTAGCATCTGAGGACAGCATGTGGCACTGGATCTTGACTGTCTTCAGACCTAAGTCCCCAGATTGTCCCAGGACAACAGTATAGAGAGTGTTAGTCCCTTCCAAGGCCTCTAGACCACCCTGCCAAGCGGAAGCTCAAACACAGCATAATGTGTCCAGTGTGTTGAGGAATTTCTAGCACCTTGCTGAGTCCCCAGCAGCCTCCTGAGCCTTTAGTTTCTCCCTATTCCCCCAGCACCTTCTTGGGCCCCTGGTACTCTCTTGAGCTTCCAGAACCCTTAGAGATACCAACATCCTTGTGAACCTTAGCATCCTTGTAGATTCCAGCATCCCATAGTGTTTCCAGGATATTTTTTACAAATTCATTTATTTTTATTTGCCATATTGTTTTGCCAGCATGTATGTCTGTATGAGGGTGTCAGATCTTAGCCTCATAGACAATTGTTAGCTGACATGTGGGTGCTAGGAATTGAACCTGGGTCCTCTAGAAGAGCATTCAATGTGCTCTTAACTATTCGCAATCCCTTCAGCCAATTTCTAGGTTTCTAAGAGCCTTCTCCTGCCACCATGGGCCACCTAGAGAAACAGCTCAGGAGGGAGCCCATGAGAGTCTTGGCACTCTGATTCTACCCTAGCACCTCTTTATTTATTTATAGACTAATTCTGTTCTCAGCATGGAAAAGCCATCCGGCTGTCATAGCTGACTGAGCTCAGCTGCAGTAGCTGAAGTAACTCCAGACTCATAAAGTAAGGAGCAGGCACGCTGGCTGGCAGGGTGGTGTCAGCGCTGAGGGACTTCTTTTAATGAGTTTCCCTTCCTGCTGAAAGGTGAAGCCACTCTGAGGTAGAGAAGTATTCTTAACCCAGAGAGTTGGGAACAGGGAAGACCCTGCCCCCGGCCTACTCTCCCTCACTCCCTTCCCAGTTGTTCTTTGTACCTGGGAACTCTGAATTCCTTCACTGCTGCCCCAAGGACCATGGAGACCCTGCTGCTGAATGCGATTTTAATGAATTCTAGGCTCTGTAAATAGTTGGAGGAAGACATTCTCCCGCCTCACGCTTGGTACTTCTCCCCAGTCCAGTGTGTTCATTCTTCTGGTTCGTCTGTCTGCTAACAGCAGTTTCAAGTCCACACCTCTGTCTATCTTAATCCACCCCCTTTAAAGATGGAGTTTGAGGCTTAACCTTTTCAGCCTCTGGAGGAAGTTTTGGTTAAGCTTGACTGTCACATTCTTCATTCTGTTTTGCTAGGCACCCAAATTGCAACAGTTGACCTTTGCCATGGAGTGCTCTCGTTCCTGTCATTCTTGCATCTTGGCACATTTTGCTACTCCTACCTGCAGCAGATACATGTTTCTGCTCCCACACGAAACAATCTCTATTATCTCTTTGAACTGGTTGGTGGATCAAGCTTTAACTATGGTGTCCCAACCTCATGGACACTTCTTTCTAAGATGAAATAATTAGATGTTAAATTACTCTGCAGAGGAGATGCCCAGGGAGCCGAGAAAGCGTGTTTCTGGAGTACCTTACTAGACAAGAAGTCATGCTTTACCGGGCACCTAAGCAGTGAGTGGCCTGTAGCTGGGCCGGCAGGGAAGGATGCCGCACAAGTCGTGGCACATTAGTGAAAGCCTGGGAGTGAACAGAGGGTGACCCCGAGGGGCTGGGCGAAAGCCTGTTTGGATGTAATGGGGGTTGAACCTGAAGGCACTGTCTGGGAGGAGTTGACTTTTGTCTTGGAAGCAGTGGGGATACATTGACAGCGTGCATGCTTGTAAGCAGCAAAGTCTTTTTGCTTTTCGTGAAGATTCTTCTGGCTGCTGAATGGAGCAGCCTGTGAAGGAGAAGGGGTCACAAGGCCAGATGAGTTAGGGCAGTGCCTCATGTCAGTGGTGGAGGCAGAGAGAATGGGGCCAGGTTAAGAGATGCTCAGAAGAGAGAACTGGTTAGACTTGGGCACTGTATGCATACTGGTAGGTAGAGGGCTGTATTCTGGAACGTTCTCTGTATGTATAGCTTGCTGCTGGTTTATGCTTAGAGCTGCTGGAAAGATGGAAATTGTAGCTTCCGTCCTGTCCCCTCCAAAGCTGCAGGAGGCTGTCAAGCCTCGTGCACGTCCACCTGAATGACTCAGGTGAGACCTCAAATCCCGTTGGGGTAGGGTTTGGGGACAACCATCCTCCTCGTTGCCTTTAGGAGCAGACTCATCAAATACAGCGTATTTTCCTACCATGATAGCCTTTATAAGACAGGGCTTAGCACCAACAGACTGTCTCAGATTAGAGTGTAGAGGTGTGTGGCGATCTGGAGACAGCCTCAGACTTGGTGGCTTGGAGGATTGTGTGATTTGGAATAATTGCCTGTAGTTATTATAGAAGCAAGCCCAGCAGGTGGGAAAGGTGTTGTGATACAGTAGGGAGCGGCGAGGCTGAAGCTTTCAGGAATCACTTCTCAGCAGTCGTATGGGACATGTAACAGATTGTATGACCGTCATGCCGTTCTGTCCACTGGAAAGTTCGCTAGGCCAGCGGCCAGCAGTGTTTTGAGAAAGCTGGTCATGGAGGCATGTGCCTGGTCTGTACTGACATTCTAGACCGCTCAGAGGAAACCAGTGTTGAGCACAAGCCCACGCTCTGTACAGACCATGGAGTGGACTCTTTCCTAGGCAAGTGTCCTGGTGACAGCCAAGAAGTTGCCTTGAAGCCAAGGCTGTCCAAGGTGACACTGATTCAGCCTTGCCAAGGTAACTGTACCAAAGACTTAGCATGATAGATGACAACCTAGAAATTCAAAGCCATTTTAATGAACTAGTGTGCCGGGACAAAGCCAAGGTGGGACATAAAAGGCTCTAAGTGAAGTCTTTTAGCTTTACCAAGATGGTACAAGCTCAAGGTGACGGATAAGTAGACATTAATGTGAAATAAGTGCAGATTTGACCATCCACAAGCGTCAGCTCAAAGGTGATATGCCCCTGAACTGTGCTGCTGTCGAGTGTTTGTGCAGGGTGCCTTGTCCAGCGGGGTGAGCGAGGCTCGTGCCGTCCGCACCGCCCAGGTCACACTCGAGGACAGTGGGGCAGCCTGAGGACTACGGTGGGTGCTTATCTCGAGAAGAGAAGCCATGGGATGGAATGACTTGCCTTCGCATGGTCGGACGCTGTTGCAAGGAGAGCACGTCATCTGTTCTGCTTCCGAGAACGGAACTTGGTCCCAAAGTTATGATCAGAGAAGATGACACAGGCAGCGTGTAATGTGGGGGAAAAGCAGCAGCACATATGTGGGAGACATCAGCCAGTGTTTCTGCGACATGGAGGTGAAGGCCAGGGTGCAGGAAAGTCCGGGCAGAGATCAAGGGAAGAATCAAAGTGGATGGGTCCCGGAGAACATGGCACACGCCCACTGGAGGCTCTGGGGCTGACTCGGGAATGGAGGTGTGGGGCGGATCCTGAAGATTTTTTCTTCATGTGTGATGCTGTGATGTACAATTAGGACAGCCCCGCCCCTCGCCTTTCTTCCCTCTTTTCCCCTTATCCCAGGCTGGTCATCCTGCCTGTACTCAGAGTGCTGATTACAAGCATAGGTCACTGTGCCTGCAGGACTGGAGCTGAGCCCAGAATCTGCTACATGCTAGGCAAGCGCTCTAGCACCTGAGTTATATTCCCAGTCCAATGAGTTCATTTTTTTAAAAAGGTAATTTTCTTCCCTTTGGTCATCAGAGACCTTCAAAGGGACGCACCCAGAGAGAAAGCACATCCAGATTGGCTGTCAGACCAAATGCCAGGACTGTTTAACCAGCTAGGGAGCTGTTCTTGGAGAAGCCAACTGTAGATCCTGCATTTGTGAGGTAGTTTTCTCTCACTTCTTTCTTTTAAACCAAACAGATGGGGCAGATTTCATTCTCTTATGTTTTTCTTTTCATAAATATTTTCTAAATCACTTCCTTAGCTCCCAATAAAGAAGAAACAAGATCAAGTAAATAATCAGCTTCACATTGATGGGTAGCATGCTTGGGAAGTGTGTTCACTTCTGTAGAAATCGTTCTGTCTGTGGCTACATTGCTCTTAACATGTGTTCCTCCTGGTGTAACTATCAGTGGGCTATTCCTCTGTGGATCACCCTGGTCTCCCCTTGTACATTTCAAGCAACCCCCCCCAATTAGGATCCTGATTTTTAACACCCAATGACTCCCTCTTGTTTTATTTTCAATCCCAGTATGCATGAGCATTATCAACATTGTTGGTCTCTACTCCTCTGGACACACTTCATCAGCTTGAGTAGAACGCTTGTGTGCAGCTTCACTTAGCCTTAGTGTTATGGGCCTACTAGTTTTCATAGTTAAATGGACAACCACGTATTCACCCTGTAGAACACGTCACAATCTGTAATATGGATAGATTCTTTTGCCACAGTTTATGCTCCAACCTGGGGTCCCCACTGCCTATTTGTTGTTAAATTCACATATGTTAAGATCTCTTTCTGTACTGTGGGACTCTGAGTTTGGCAAGCTCACACTGCTAGTACATATGCGTTACAGTCACGTGTGGGGCAATCTCTCCACCTTGAAAGTTCTCTGTGCTTCACAATTTATACCCCAGATCCTCTCCTCGAACAATGGCGGTCACTCATATTTTTCTGTCTCTATAATTTTGCCTCTTTTACAGTTTTCAGACTGACATTTCTCTCCACTCACCATGTGCATCTAATACGGGTTCCCCAGTGCTGTGACAACCGCTCCTTGAGCCGTTGACACAAGGGCACAGGTGCTTAACTGGGATCACAGGGTTGCAGTGGCCTCTGGCTGGTTATCGTGGTTATCCAAGGGACCACGGTACGCCATTTGGGGCAGACATACATTTTCACTTTTCTTCAGTAAAACAGAAATTATAGCTGCTGTTTTCAGCAGGAGACTGACTAACTAGACTAAGTAGAGACTCACTACGTGAGTCACTTGGGTCAGGAGAACCGTAAGTTCCCTCTGTGGATTTTCTCTTAGCTTCCAGGTAAACTGATGAGACAGGTAACTTTCTGTCTCAGTGGGCAGCACTGTCAACCCATTTCAGTGAAATCTGTGAGCCTCCTTGCTTTCTTAGGCCTTGGGAGTGATGTGGGAAGTGGAAGGATTTGAGTGATGTCCTCTTCTAGAGCCAATGCTGAGCACATTAGCACACCCAGAAGTCTCTTGAGGAGAAGGGGAGGAGGGAGAATAGTGTATGGCTGTTAGTGCGGTAGGACAGCAGAGGGTCAAGGATGCATGTCATCCTGGCCCTTGGTCCTGAGCAAATGTTTCCCCCTTTGACTAACAATACATTCCAAATTTCACCTACAAGTTGCGAGTGCATCTTCCTTAGCTGAGAGGAATTTTTGTAAACTGCACATCTCTTGCTGGTGGGATGACCTGGTAGTGCTTGGTTTTCACCAGGACGACTGACTGCTTTTGGGAGGAAGTTGCGCATCCCTTTGATTAATCCCTGGTGAGACTGATCTACCCTGCCAATAGCTCCTCTGC
Source organism: Myodes glareolus (assembly GCF_982192425.1). Classification (NCBI taxonomy): domain Eukaryota; kingdom Metazoa; phylum Chordata; class Mammalia; order Rodentia; family Cricetidae; genus Myodes; species Myodes glareolus. The sequence continues at coordinate 5,424,299 of NC_142036.1, read as the reverse complement.
ATCCTTGCCCACTGTTTGTCTTATGGTCTGAGCTGCTCGGTGTTGTCTTCACCATTTTCCTTCCTTCTGCTCTTCATTCCATCTTCTCTTAGGCTGTGACCGTTTCTTCTCCAGCTATGAGCAGTGTTACCTTTGCAGTGTGAAGAGAACAGGGGAGTTAAAGTGGAAGACAGGGATGGGGAGGCTGAAAGGCTATCTTGGGAGGTGAAGCTGGAGAGTGAGGGCCTGCCTCAGGCCAAAGACTGGGAGAAGAGGAGAGTAGACTCTGGATACAGAGGCCTTTATGGGCTAAGAGTTTGTGAAAGTATTCACTTATTCACTCCCTTGTTCAGCGGCTATCCACCGAGCTTGGGGCTTTGCTGAGTGACTGTCCCTGATGCAAGCTGAGGTACATTAATCACTCCCTCAGAGGGAGGTGCCCCTCCCCTCCCAAGGCTCCCAGGGCCTCCATTGGGTCATCCCCACGTATTTACGATATTCAGATGCCGTCTCTTCCACATGGAAGAGAGTGGGCTCTCGTAGCCTTAGCGTCAAGTTCTTTATCCTCTAAAGAAGATACTCTCTAGCTGCTGGGATGGAGCTTCCTCCTGCTAGGGTGCCTGCCTAGCATGCACAAGGCCCCGGGTTAAATCTCCAGCACTGAAAAGAGCAAAACTTAACTTTAAAAAGTAGTTGGGGTTTAGTTCCAAGCACTGCAAAAGATAAAGATAATAAATACCATATCTTATGTATAAGAAAAAAAAGGTAGTTGGGCTGGGGATATAGCTTGGTTGGCAGAATGCTTCTGTAGTATGTGCAAAACCCTGGGCTTGGTTCTTAGCATTGGACAAACTAGGCACGGCAAGGGACTCCTGCAGTCCCACACCCCCTTAGTAGGAGGTAGGAGGATCGGAAGGTAAGAGGTAGAGGTGGGAGGATCCAAAGTTCAAGGTCATTTCTGCTATCTAGTGACTCAAGGCCATCCTGGGCAGCAGGAGACCCTGTCTCAAAATAAAAAATGTGTGTTTCTTAGGCCTTGATGCAAAATACCCATTCAAAGTCTGAAAGGCCTTAGACAAGTGTATTCTTTGTGGCCCTGCTATTGAAGATGCTCCCATTGCTTCGGGTCCCTTGCTTCTTTCTGTGCAAACATGGGAACAGCGTTTCCATGACTCACCCTCGGCTCTGAGGCTGTGCCCTGTGGACCACCCTGGCTGCTGTAGCTTGGACACTATTCCCCCCAGTCCTTCAGCGTTCGGTCAGCAGAACCTTCGCTTTCTCCTTAATCACAGTGCTGTTGGGTCCTCACTCGCCTGCTAATTGATGTTCCCCAGCAGACACTGCGAGTTTCTGTAGTGTGCCTTTCTGCCAATGTAGGAATCCCCTACTTGGTGAGGAGTCAGTAGCAAACAGCCCTGGACATCAAAGCTATGCTGTGTTGTGAGCTGGGAAGATAGCTCAGTTGATTAGCCATTTGCCTTACGAACACAAAGGCTAGCACAAGGACCGAGTTCAATCCCAAGTCAAATAAAGCCAACAAAACTAAACAAACAACAGAATCCGCAAAGCTGGGCATGGTCAGGTGAGCTTGTGATGTAGTGTTGGAGAGGCAGAGACCGAGGAATGGCACCAGAGGTTAATCTCTGGCAGCCATACTCACAACCACACATGTGCGCATGCACTCATACATATGAGCATATGAACAATTACAATACACACACATGTGAGGCATACTTTTGGATCTAGGTGGGCTTGGACCAGGCTGTCCTGGGGGTGACTCTCACCCTCCTCTGGGGACTATAGGTTCAGAAAGGCATGTGATGTTGGCAGAGAGGCAGGGGTAGACGTAGAAGAAGGAATGTATGCTTTCCAAATATGTGTTTGCATTTAGTTTAAGACTTTTTTCTTTTACCAGTATTAACTTCAGAAGACCAAGAATAGCCCCGTGTCTTTTTTCTCTTGTACAAAATAGATAACTTAGGAAATACAGAGTGTCCACTATGCAGAATTAGATGTTGTATCATTAGAGAAAGAACACATGAGAATGTGTTTGCAGAGAGAATTCTGCATGTGCATAGATGGCAAAGTGTGAATCCATCCTGGTGGCTCTGAGTGTGGCGTTAAGGTGCGCTGGGAGGTGCTAACATACAGCCTGTGTGGGAGTTTCATTCTGTCAGAAGTGCCTGGTGAACTCATTTAGTTCAATTTATTTGCATCTTTTTAAAACCTGATGGTTCAGACTCATGCCCAGTGATCCAAGCAGAAAAAAGAGAAGTGTCCTGAATGGTATGTGCTAAACAGCAGTTCCATGGGCTTCTGAGTTTATGGAAGGTTTTGACTTATGTTCTTTGTTGGCATTCTCCCAGCAATTGTGTAAGGAGAGAAGGGAGGGATATTCCAGCTTTCATCAAACCTAGAAGCTGAGAAGTCAAGGCTTACTCATATAATTGGCAGCAGAGCAGTTTGGGTGGACCTTTCTACAGTCTTGCATGTTTGCCTTTATGGACTGAAAGTTTATTCTAAGAGTATAAAATCAGAGATATCTCCAACCACCCACAGTCAATTACTGACTACAGCATAATATTTAGTGGGAAATAAGTGTAGAGCTTCTTTAAGAGGGAATTGGCAAAGTAGAGAATTTTCTTGTGAAGAAATAATGCTTAGAAATGTCTAACATTCATTGTCACCAACACCAAATCCAGAACTCATCTTCTGGAAAAGCAGCATCTCCAAGACCAATGTAGTTGGGGAAATAATGGGTCAATGGTGGGAGTCACAGATGCAAGGCAGGAGAGTGAGGGAACAAGGCAGGGCAGCTCAGGGAGGGAGTATTGTGCTTTTTTTCTGGGTGACACTTTTTTATCCATTTGTGTCCTGGTTTTCCTTTCCTTGGTGGCTGGTAGATATCTTCCATGTTGAAAGGGAAAGAAGTGTGTCCTAATCACTGTTTTATTGCTGTGAAGAGACACCATGAGCAAGGTAATTCTTATTAAAGAAAGCATTTAACTGGGTCCTTGTTTAGTTTCAGAAGTTTAATCCTTTATCATTACGAAGGGGAGCATGGAGCAGGATGGCACACATGGTACTGGGGCAATAGCTGAGAGCTACATTCTGATCCAGAGAGGGAGGGAGGGAAGAAGAGAGAGAGGGAAGGAGGGAGAGACAGAGAGAGAGAGAGAGAGAGAGAGAGAGAGAGAGAGAGAGAGAGAGAGAGGACTTGGACTTAGTATGGGCTTTTGAAACACATTTCTTCCAAGAAGGCCACACCCCCTAATCCTTCTAATTCTTCAAATAGTGCTAGCTTAGTGCTAGTGACTAAGCATTTGAATATATGAGACAACGGGGGCCATTCTTATTCAAACCACCATTAAGAAGGGACTAGGCCCTTCTAGTCAAACTAGGCCAAACTATCTCTGTGTAAGTAAGTCAAACAAGCATGTGCCTAGTGCAGAGCTAAGTGGGATCCGAAAGCAGCTGAAAACACATGTAGAGAGAGATGCCATGCCTTCTCATTTCATTCAAGACATATAGCAGACACCTGCAAACCCAATGAAGAGGTGATGTTTCCAGCAGAAGTAGTCCTCAGGTCCTGGGCAATCATTATCATTGCTTTACTTTGGTTTGCTTCTTTTTAAAATGATATTTTATGTGTATATATGTATATACCACGTGAGTGGTTGGTGCTCACAGAGTCCAGAAGAGGGCACCAGATCACTTGAAACTATAGTTACAGACAGTTATCAGCTGCTATGTAGGGACTGGGACTTGAAACTGCTGGGTCATCTGGAAGGGCAGTGAGTGCTTTTTCTTAACTATTGAGCCACCTTTATAGCTCTATTTTGTTCCTTTTTTGATACAGAATCTTAATATGTGCTTTACATTTACCTGGAGATCACTCTGTAGTCTAGCCTGGCCTCAAAGTCATGATCCCCTCTCTCCCCTCAGTCTCATCTTCCTGAACTTGGTTACAGGTGAGTACGGTTCATAACTGGAAAGAGAAAGGAAGGCTAGAGGGCTTCTAATGTTTTCTTCCAGCTTCATAATTGTGAGAAGTCAGAGGATGTTCACTATGCCAGAATCCAAAGTGTAGGTTATGGGGTGTGTGTGTGTGTGTGTGTGTGTGTGTGTGTGTGTGTGTGTGTACATGCAAGAAAGCGGATAGAAATCCAAGCACCACCAGGAGGCTGTCTCTGGGAGATGGACAATGCTTTAATTTTTTTCTGATTTGTACATTTTATTGACTTTATAATACAAAATATTCCCAATAATGCCTTTTATAAACAGGTCTAGAAAGACTGAATGGCATGTCATTTGTATCATTCCAGGATGGCTTTGCTACTCTTGAAGTTTTACATCTTTTTGAATATGAACTTTGTTTTAACTTGGTTGATAGGGGAACTAGAGAGAGGTTCCTATCACAAAGAAATCTAACCTCATCCTTCTTATCAGTCGGTTAGTTAGGATATGATTTCCCCCTACATAAATAGTTTAGTACAGATCAAGCAAAGAGTATCATTTGTTACTGGGCTACTTAAATCGTTGGATGTAGGCCAGATGTGGGAGCACAAATCTGTCACCACAGTGTTTGAAGTTAGAGGTGGGAAGACTGGGGTTCAAGACCAGCCTCTGCTATGTGGTGAGTTTGAGGTTACAGGAGACCCTGCCTCAATTAGACTGTCCCTCCTTAAAAAATACAAAAATATAGATCTAGAAAATGAATCATAAGGACTTATTAGTTTATAATGTAATCTTTAGTGATGTGCTGAACCAAGAGTTTAAATAGATTTATTTACTCATTCTATATCGTGTTTCTGAGCATGGGGCATGTAGACTGGAAACATAAGCCTGACCGCAGCCTCAGGAACCAAACTGACCTTTATTGGCACCTGCAGCTGGTTCTTGTGCATACTACAGTGTGAGCAGTGCTGTGCTGTTGTGGGGTGAGGGTCTGGTGATGCAAGCCCTCGGGGCTCCTGAAGGATTCCGTCACCATCTCCCATGAACATAAGGGTCGTGGAATAAGTAACGCCTAGAGCCAACACCACTTTCCCTTTTCCACAGGGGGCAAGTTTGTCCAGTATGGCCAAAAGCCCAGCGTGACAGGTAGTTTGGGTTCTGGAAATCATGTCAGAGAATCCATGAAAGCCCCACCTCAGCAACTGGCCTTTCCATCCATTAGACTTCATCCAGTCTCATATTTGATACAGGTCTCCTCTCTATAGCTCTGGGATGCTCTCCAGCTGAAGTACTCTGAGTCTTATGTTCTGATTCTGCAGCGTGGCACCTACCTCTGCAGTGTTTTTGATATTCAAAGTTCTTCATCCAGTATTTTTTTTAACTTTTATTTGAAAGTCTGAATTTACAGAATAAACTTAAAAATGCTTTCATTTCCCAAAGGAATCACTTAGTAAATGTCCCTTTGAAAACACTATTCTCTTTCAGGAAATTATCTGATGACAAAAGTAAAGAACCAAACACTACTCAAAATACCTCTATCAGTGCCACACTTGGGAGAGCAGACCCTGCACCCCATCTGAACAGTAAACCCCAGGAGAGCAGGCCCTGCACCCCATCTGGGCAGTAAACCCCAGGAGAGGAGGCCCTGCACCCCATCTGAACAGTAAACCCCAGGAGAGCAGGCCCTGCACCCCATCTGGGCAGTAAACCCCAGGAGAGGAGGCCCTGCACCCCATGGGCAGTAAACCCCAGGAGAGCAGGCCCTGCACCCCATCTGAACAGTAAACCCCAGGAGAGCAGGCCCTGCACCTCGTCTGAGCAGCACAGTAGAGCCAACTCTGTTGGTGGAGATGTGGATGAGCCAGCCCGGAGGTTGTGAGGGTGGGAGAGCTGTCTCCACTACTCATCTGTCATGTGGCAGCATGGGTTGGGGAGAGATGCCCCCTTCCTGCCCATCAGTGCCTGAGGCAGGTCAGAGACCTGGTCCTGGGGTCATTAAACCTGAAGGTGTGGGTGTGGGAGAATTGACCCTGAGGACATGGAAGCAGGGGAACTGGCCCTGACCCTTGCTCATCACTGCAAGGGTTGACCTTGACAAGGCTATTCAGGAGGACTCACCCTGGTGATGAGGACAGGGGAGTGCTGCTGGGCTGACCAACTCTGCCACTACCCTGGCCCAGAACCAGGGTTATGAGTTGGCCCACCCTAACATCCACTCCATCTGTGATCTGCTGGAGCTTGTGACGGGGCTGGTCCTGAAGATCCAAAGCTGCAGGATTTCTGCAACACAGGGCAACAACAGGATAACCAGGAGGAAGTCTACTGAGGGCCCAGCATCAATAGTGTAGCAGAAATCAGAGGCGGTGAACCAGACCAATGACTCTGTGATGAACACTTGAAGTAAAGTTATACGGATAAAAGGGTTTGCTGTGTGGCTCACTGTGTCACAGCTTCCATAAGATTGAGTTTTCTTTCTTTCTTTTCTCTTAAATTTTATTTTATTTTATTTTGGGGTGGGGGATATTGCAAGAACAGAGGGTGAATATGAAGGAATGGGGAAATGAGATGGAGATGCAAGATGTGAAAGATGCAAAGAATAAATAAAAACAAAAGTGAAAACAAAGAAAAACAAACAAAGCACCACTACTTAGAATAGATGCAGGAGGTCCCATGTCACATCCTGAAGCATACAGTGCCAGAGACCACTTTGCTAATGCCTGCCTGTGTTCTAAAAGAAAAAAAATCTGATAGATACTCTGAATTGAGTTAAATTTTTTTGAATTATGTAAAGACTGTGTAATTAAAAACTTGAAACCAAGGGAATTACTTAAAGTAAAAGGCTTGGTTTTCTTTTTTAAAGAATTATTTATTTATTTATTTATTTATTTATTAATTATTAAAATTTTCCCCCTCCTCCTCTCCTCCCACTTCCCTCCCCTCCCCTCTCCCCACTCCTTTTCCCCCTCCTTCTCCAGGCCAAAGAGCAGTCAGGGTTTCCTACCCTATGGGAAGTCCAAGGTCCTCCCCACTCCCCCCAGGTCCAGGAAGTGAGCATCCAAACAAACAAGGCTCCCACAAAGCCCGTCCATGCAGTAGAATCAAAGCCCAGCGCCATTGTCCTTGACTTTTCAGTCAAACTCCACCATCAGCCACATTCAGAGAGTCTGGTTTGATCACATGCTCCATCAGTCCCATTCCAACTGGCCTTGGTGATCTCCCATTAGATCTGTCCCACCGTCTTCAGTGAGTGAATGCACCTCTCGCAGTCCTGACTTCCTTGCTCATGTTTTCCCTCCTTCTGCTCTTCATTAGGACCTTAGGAGCTCAGTCCAGTGCTCCAATGTGGGTTTCTGTCTCTATCTCCATCCATCACCAGATGAAGGTTCTACGGTGATATGCAAGATATTCATCAGTGTGGCTATAGGAGAAGGCCAGTTCAGGAACCCTTTCCTCTGCTGCTCAAGGAACAAGCTGGGGACATCTCCTTGGACACCTGGGAACCCCTCTAGAGTCAAGTCTCTTGCCAACCCTAAAATGGCTCTCTTAATTAAGATATCTACTTCCCTGCTCCCATATCCAACCTTCCTCCATCCCAACCATTCCATTCCCTCAAGCTCTTCCCATCCTTCCCTTCTCCCTTCTCTCCCCCCATCTCCCCTTCGCCCCACCTCACCCCCACCCCCATGCTCCCAACCCCTGCCCGGCAATTTTGTCAACTTTCAATATCCAGGAGGATAACTATATGTTTTTCTTTAGGTTCACCTTCTTATTTAGCTTCTCTAGGATTATGAATTATAGGCTCAATGTCCTTTATTTATGGCTAGAATCCACTTATGAGTGAGTACATACCATATTCCTCTTTTTGGGTCTAGGTTACCTCACTCAGTAAAGTGTTTTCTATTTCCATCCATTTGCATGCAAAATTCAAGATGTCATTGTTTTTTACCGCTGAGTAGAACTCTAAAGTTTACATGTGCCACCCTTTCAATAGAAGAATGGATAAAGGCTTGGTTTCTTATTCCTTAAAGCAAAACCACAGAGTTTTCTGGTGATGTTGGTGTCCAGATCTCAGCTGCCTCCTGAAGCATGATGATCTTCTTGGTCAGCTTGAGAATTCAAAGCCATATTTGCTGGCATAATTGTCTTCTGTTTGAGGAAGTGATTGGAATTTTCATAATAGCCAGGCTACTTCAGGTGTCCTTATCTGAGTCCTCTGAGTCTGGCCAGCACCTTAGTTGGGATCCAGCAAGTTTTGAGAAGAATGGCCCAAGTGTCTGATGTTTCAGAGACCCAGGTCCCTAGGCTGTGTGTGCCTGTCTATGTGTGCCTGTCTGTGCATGTCTGTCCAAGTGTGCCTGTCCATTTGGGTCCTTGCTGGGGCCTCTGCCCTCATAAGCTGGCTATGTAGATAGTAAAGTCAAAGAGATGACTCAGGATAGGGGGTGACTCATCAAGGTATTGACTTTGCTTGTCCTGCTTCTTGGTTTCTTCTCAAATGGCCAATTCTTTCCTTTCCCAGTCCAGAATGAGTCTCAAGAAGGACTTTTTATTCCTCAGAATAAAGGTTATTACTTACTGTTCTTTCAAATGTCCCCTAATATTCTAGTTGTTTGGAGATCAGTCTTTCGCTGACCTGGCCTAGGATTTAGTCTTAGAGGCAGGAACATTTTGGGCAGGGAATGGTAGGCTCATCCCTTGAGCCCCTACCATGGCATGTCTTGCACACATTCTTACTGTGCTCACTGGCAGGTAGGGTCAGGGTTCTTCCTTTGATTGAGCAAAAGTTGCAGCTACTCACCATGGCTCTTTAGCTAATAGGGAATGGGAAGTTGCAGGATGTGGGAGTATGGGGAATCTTGAGGGCATGAATGTCATCTGGGCTGTGGAAATGGAATTTCCTCCTCTGTGTAGGAATGGGTTAGTCTGTCTCAGTGGCTGCCTGACCTTCATATGGAGAAGTGAGGTAGGAAGTAAGCACAGGCCCCACAGGCCTCTCAGCCCTGCCAAGGACCCACCAGGCCAAGGAGCCACCAGTTTGGTGCTAGGAGTGGCCTTCTCCTCCTTTGAAATTTCAGCCACAAATTTTGTCTGAGTCTTGGGTGGAAAGAGCTGGTGTTCTGACTCACAAGCATGAAGATGTCTGAGCTCCCAGACAGGAGAAGCTGGGTTCCTGGGCTTTAAATATCACCTTTCATGGATCTTCAAGAGCAGGGGCCTGTGATATAGACGCATATCCACTTCCGTCCTTGCCTGGAGGTCTAGCCTGATACAACGCATCCTTATTTTAATAGGAACATTTGTAAATGTGTGGGTGTGAGAATTCTGAGAACATTTTGGTCCTAGTAGCCTGGACCTCTTACTCTGATAATGCTAAGATTAGGCTTGGTAACACCCAGGCAGCAGTCCCTGCTTGAGGCTTGGCTGGACCACTGCTCTTAGCTCCTATGGGCATCACAACTCATTCTTTTCAAGGTGCCAGAGGGTGTGGGTGCTCACAGCAGATGCAGGGCTGTCATGGGATCCAGGTCACTCCCTTCCTAGCTAGAGCAATGAAGTGAGGTGATTTTAATCTTCACATCTTTATTCCTTTTCTTTCTATGTCTTACAGTTCCTAGGATAGAAGTTTCTTTTTTTCTTTTTATTTGTTAAAAATTTCCACCTCCTCCCCACCTCCCTTTCCCCTCCCTCTTCCCACCTCCCCCTCCCTCTCTAGTCCTAAGAGCAGTCAGGGTTCCCTGTCCCGTGGGAAGTCCAAGGTCCTCTCCCCTCCATCCAGGTCTATAAAGGTAAGCATCCAAACAAAACAGGCTCCTACAAAGTCAGTCCATGCAGTAGAATAAAAACCCAGTGCCATTGTCCTTGGCTTCTCAGTCAGCCTTCATTGCCAGCCATGTTCAGAGTGTCCATCACGTGCTCCATCACTCCCAGTCCAACTGGCCTTGGTGAGTCCCACCGTCTCAGTGGGTGGATGCACCCCTCGTGATCCTGACTTCCTTGCTCATGTTCTCCCTCCTGCTGCTCCTCATTAGGACCTTGGGAGCTAAATCCAGTGCTCCAATGCGGGTCTCTGCCTCTATCTCCATCCATCACCAGATGAAGGTTCTATGGTGATATGCAAGATATAGAATAAAAATTTCTTAGTGCCAGCCCTGGAATCCTCAGCTTTTCTAGTAGGAGGAAAAGGGGTGGTCTTGATGGGCATTAAGAATTTCTATTGACTGTGTCTGTGTTGAAGGGTCTTCTGCAGGTGTTGGTAGGGGTTTTTCCGGGCTTGAGCATAGTTACTGTATCATCATCATCATCATCATCATCATCATTTCAAAGCTTTAGAGTGACACACAGCAGTCCCACATGCTGACTTACTGTGATGGATGACAGGTGTAGTGATGCACAGTGTAGTCTCTGAGTGCAGAGATCACCAAGAACCACCAGAGACACTGCAGCAGGGGCTGGTAGGGCTTACCTGCACTACCAGTCTGTCGGATTGTAAGTCTGTGTGTGTTCCTCAAAAAAGGCTGAGCAGCATTGTCACATATGACCCAGGAATGATAGCACCTCCCATCCCTCACTTGAGCAGAGGGAGGAGCATAGGATTTTCTAACAGACCAAGGACAGACAACATTCCAGTGATGTTACCCCTGACCAGGGAGATGCTCTCCTCCTCTTCCTTACCAGTGATGCTACCCCTGACCAGGAAGATGCTCTCCTCCTCTTCCTTACCAGTGATGCTACCCCTGACCAGGGAGATGCTCTCCTCCTCCTCCTCCTCCTCCTCCTCCTCCTCCTCCTCTTCCTTCTGAGAAAGGTTTCTCTGTAGCTTTGGTGCCTGTCCTGGAACTAGCTCTTGTAGACCAGGCTAGCCTCAAATTTACAGAGATCCGCCTGCCTCTGCCTCCCAAGTGCTGGAATTAAAAGCATGCACCACCACCGCCCGACCTCATCTTCCTTCTTACCAGTGATGCTTCCCCTGACAAGGATGCTTTCCTCCTCTTCCTTCTTTTCCTCCTTTTCTTTATCCTCCTCTTCTTTTCTTCATGGGGTTTTATGTAACCCAGTTTGGCTTCAAGTTCATCAGGTTGCCTGTCGGGGTCCCACATTGTCCAGTCTCAATGGGGTTCTCACATTCCAAGGTAGGGGCATGAAGATTAGAAATTTTAGGCAGGAGGAACAGAAATAAGAAAGAAAAGGAACAGAGACACAGAATAGGACTGGAAGGGTAATTCAGTGGATACTGAATTTGCCCATGTTTGTTTTCCATATGTTTATATACTCCAATCCAAAAAGGGGAGAAGGCAAGAGACTGCTTTAACATGATACAAAGAACAAACAGAGTAATTACCTCTTCAATACCTGAAGCATCACATAGCTATACCCTGAGTTAAGCATTCTGTTGTTTAGGCAGACTATACAAGACAACATCTTAGGCCAAGCATCCTGTAGGCAACCACTCCCTGGGTCAAGCCTCCTGTCATATCCTTGAAGGAGCAGGAATAGGCCTGAACTCTGACTTGTGGTCAAGGTGGAAGGGACCCACTTCTGTGGGTCCCCACAGTAGCCAAGGGTGACCAGGAATTTATGATCCTCCTGCTGCCAACTCCCAGGAGCATGGATTACAGGCATGTGCCACTACCTGCCCACTTTTATGTGGTACTGGGAATTGAACCCAGGGCTTCACTAGACAAGCACTCTACCAACTGAGCTATATACTCAGCCTAAAATGTCCCTAGTGGGTGTCTGACTGAAGCCCCAATCTTTTGGAGCTAAACCCCAGGAACTAGCATTCATTAACAGATACCAGCATGCTGAATGAGTCAGGGTGCATGGGTTTCTTTGTGCTCATTCATGCCATCAAATGCAGGCTCTTATTGTATGGGTTCCATAGGCTTCTGTGGATGTTTAACTCATAATTCAGAATGTCTTGTGTGTTCCTGTGTGTCTTAGTTACTTTTCTATTTCTTTGATAAAACACCATGGCCTAGTGTTTAACCGGCTTATAGTTTCAGGGGTTAGAGTCCATGGATCAAAAGCATGATGTCAGGAGCAGTTGAGAGTCACAGCTTGATCCATTAGTAGGAGGCAGAACAAGAGCGAGAGAGAGAGAGAGAGAGAGAGAGAGAGAGAGAGAGAGAGAGAGAACTGGGGTGGCTGGAGGCTTTTAAAACCTCAAATCACACCTCCAGTGGTATACCTCCAACAAGGCCACACCTCCTAATCCTTTCCAAACAGTTCCACAAACTGGAAACCAAATAGTCAAGCATATGTGCCTGTGGAGGTCATTCTCACTCAGTCTACCACAGTGTGGCTGTCAGGAATAATACCTTAGCTATGGCCTCTACCTCCTTTCACAGAAGCTACCTCCCTCCTCTTACTAGCCGGGGTCAGTCTGAAACCATATCAGCTCCTAGCTTCTGGAATTAGAGGGTTTGCCCCCTCGAATGGAAAACTCATTGTTGAAATGGAAGAGGCATGACTGAACATGGTCCAGTCAGGGTTCCTGCTGCCTGGGACTCTGAGGCTCGGGAGCTGTGCCGCCCTCAGGGAGGTCCTGGGACCTGACTGATGGAGGAGCACTAAGTTTCTCATGGTCCTTAACTGGACCTGCCCCTTCCAGGTAAATCTAACGGCAAAAGGGCATTGGAGAGAAAGAACAACTGTTGCCAAGGTTATAGACCCACACAGTGCAGAACCAGGGGCTTTGACTGCCTGCCAGGGAGCCTCTTTGCTACCTGAGAGGTGACTTCCTTATGAGTCAGATCACCTGTTCAGCCTGTGTCCTGAATCCCCAGGCTGTGAGCACCAGAGGGCGAGAACATTTTCCCCCAGGAGCGGTTCTCTGCTAGAGCATATAACACTGAGTCCTATGTGTGAGCAGGCAGGTGTGCTTGGTTCTGGAGAAGCTGGGAAGAACTGGCAGGGTTTAGGAGAGAATAAGCGTACAGAACGGGCTGAAGCTGAGGATATCCATTTATACAGAAGCCAGTTGAGCGGCTAAAGGATTTATGAACTGACTGTGCATTAGGAGTGATTGGGGATTGGTGGGGCCATTGCAGAAGTATCCTACAGTAGTGACATGCCACCATGGGAGAGGAGTCCTGAAGCTCAGGACCCAGTTTATGGAATAGCTTGGAATGCAGACTTCTGTGGGACAGGCCTGTTGATTGTGGGCTGCCTTTCTGAATATCTCAAGGCTGACTTCAGACCTATGTAGGGTGCACATTGACATAGCTTTTAGATGACTTCTGTGTAGATGCCTGAGAACCAGGAAAGCATCTTCAGAAAATGTAGAGTAGTTCAGATTAATGAGAATAAACAAAACACACTCCAGGTTGACATCAAACACCAAAAGATCAGGCTGACCCACCTCCAATCCAGAGATGGATGCATAATGTGGAGTCCCTTGAATCAGAGCTGATGGGCTCTATCCCTCAGGTGGATTTATCATCTTTTGTGTTTCTTCAGAGTCAGCTTTCAACAGCGCTTTACTGCATTGAGAATAGGCTCAGTGAAGTGGCTGAGAGACAGGTTTAACCTTACCACGTGCCTGTCTGCTAATGGATTCTGGCACCTTCACAGATTCTGGCCCATGCTGCTCCTGCCAGGTGAGGGGCAGCTCAAAGAGGACCAAGTTGCAGAGAGGGAGGAGGGACTGCCATAGAGGACTGCGAAAGGGAAACACGGATAGAAAATGGATGCATGAGAGTACTTTGTTATGTGTGCATGGTTACCATTGGGAAAACAGTGATACACTCATTATTAACTCATGCTACGTGATCCACACACCAGATGGGGTTTGTTAAGTTTTATTTGGCTACAATACTAAATGATTTCAAAGAATTATCAGTTCCCACTTATGAAAATTTGGTAAGAGCACTCTTAGATTCTAAGAATCCCCAGCTGCTCTGTAGGAGACCCAGGACCATCCATTCTGCTCACATGACATGCCTGAGTGGGAAAATATTTTATTATCTTGCTGAGAGAATGCAGCTTTACATCCATATATTTCTAATGCTCTTTGGTTGAAAAAAACTTTCACGACTGTATGTGATTGTGGGTTTGCATAATTCTCAGAGCTTTTGCCAAAATAGAGAGCAGGAAGGTAGTTAATTCGGCCCCCTCTCCACAAGAGGGATGATCCCTGAATCTGAAGTCCTTTTTCTCCGCCAAGGTCATAGGGCCCAGAACTGGGAAGCAGCTGTGCAGATGAGTGCATACTGGTAAGTGTTACTCATGGACAAAGACCACGTGGTTGAGGCTACACAAGCAGTCATGGCCAGGTATCCTGTCTACCAGGGAGGTTGTGACTTTTATTTGCTTCTTTACTATAAAAAGGTAGAACTCTCTTAGAAGTTAGGATGGGAGAACGACACTGGTCCCGAAGAAATAGGTCAATTTTGCTTTTAAAACAACAACAGAAAGGTACCAGGGAGATGACTAAGGATGGTTTTTCATTTTGAAGAAAGCACAGGTAATTAGAATTAAAGCTAAGATGATCAGTACACATATGTGTACATGCATAGATGTATATGTTTGTACATACATGAATATACACATGGATTAGTGCACACATATGTGTGTGCATGTTTGTGTGCATGTGTGGATTCACATAAATATGCATGTGTGTGAGTATAATGTGTGCATATATATATGTGACTTCTTGTGTCTATGTGTGTGTTGACATAAGTGTATTTCCACATATATATGTATAAACATATGTGTATGTATGTGCATATGAATGTGGATGTATATATAAGAGTGTGAACAAATATATGTTTATGTGAATGTCCATGTGGGAGTGTACATGAATGCATACATTGCTTATTTAAGTGTGCATGTATATACACATATATGAATGTGCATGTGGTTGTGCACCAATATGTACACATGTATAGCCACATGCACACATCCATATGGTGTGTGTTGAAGTATGGGAGCCTAGTGGACAAGTAGAAAGAATTCTCTGAGCTCCATGCCCTGCTCTAGGGTAGTCAGCTGAAGGAGCCGTTTGAGAATTTTTGAAATGTCACATATTTTCATGGAAGAGTGGACAATATGTTAAAACTAAGGAGTTATAGGTGTGTGTGTGTGTGTGTGTGTGTGTGTGTGTGTGTGTATGTGTGTGTGTGTGTGTGTGTGTGTGTGTGTGTGTGACTCATGTGGGTGTTCTCTGTGGATCAGCTGCTTGCCTCAGTTGACATTTGACTTTAGGTGTAGATCATTTGTGAGCTGCTGGTTGGTGGCCTGTGTTCATCTGAGGGCCTGTTCATCTGTTCATCTGTGTTCATCTGTTCATCTGGCCACGTGTCCCTGAACACGGCTGGGTGGAACACACTGGAGCAGCTAAGTCTCCGACTCCAGGGCGGGACACCAGCCTCTACTGTGATACTCCTTATCTCTGGATGACCTACCATGATAGTCAATGTTCTTAAGTCCTTCCGCCCGCCCCATTGCTGGGTCTCACTGTGAACCCCTGGCTGTCCTAGAACTCACTTTGTAGATCAGGCTGGCCTCGAACTCAGACATCTAACTCTGTCTACTGAGTGCCACCATGCCCTGTCCTAAATCCTTTCTATAGATGAGAAACATGAAGCTAAATGAGGTGACCTTCCTCAAGGTACACAGCCTGCGTGTGGCACAGCTGCCCATCAAACCTAGACCTGCCTTTGGTCATACAGTTATCATCAACTCTGCTCACGTTCAAGGACAGGGCCAGTAATTCTACTACTAGCTTATGTGACCTCAGAAACTCTCTTAACTTCCATTTCTTATATTTACAGAATTGTGACTAAAAATGCGTTCTCGGCTGTTGGAGCAGGTCCAGTCTCATCCTGAGTGCTCTCTACTCTGTAACTAACAGCCTCTATCTCTTCACAGGCTTCATGTGAATGGAGAGGGTAAAATTACTACGAAAAACACTTAAGAGCAGGTGATTCCTGCAATCAGAGAGACCGGGGCTCATGTGGCAGGAAAGTTAGAGGTGACGCTGGAATGTTTGTCTACACGTTTACACATGAGCTAGAGGTGGTGCTGGAATGTTTGTCTACACGTTTACAGACATGAGGAATAACAAAAGCAGTTTCTCACTATTGAAGAGTGAAAGCAGGTGGGAAGGAGGGAAACAGAATAAACTTTCTCTAGACTGAAACCAAGTGCTCAGTGTGCACTCACTGCTTCCTCTGCGCCGAGAAAGATAGAGATGAAATGAATATGGAGGTACACAGAGGCTCACACACAAATCAGCTAGCTGTAGCCATTGAGAGGCTCTGAGCAGTAACATGCTGCAGAAATGAGTTTTGACTCATCTCAGTTTCTAAAAACTACTTTTGACCAAAGGACCTAAAGATCCTTGGAGAAAAATTAAACTCTAGGAAGAGACAGAGAATGCAGCGTAGGAGCTCAGCAGCTAGGGTACTGGAAGCGCACCAGCTTCCATTCCCAAACTTGCATACTGCCTCACAACTATTTGTAACTCTGGTCCTAAGGGACCTGATGCCCTAATTTGGCCTCTGCAGGTACTCTATATGTATGGTACACAGACAGACATCTGGGCAAACACTCACACACACATAAAATAAAAACAATCTTAAAATAATTAAAGGGTGAAAGACTGGCCAAGACAAAACTGAACAAGCAGCAGAGCGAAAGTGTGAAAGGACTGGTGACAAGTGGCTGTGGAGACCTGCTGCTCGAGACCGTGGGGCAGGGGTGTGGCTCGCTTGCACTCAGGAGGCAGAGGCATAAGAATTATCACAAATCCAATACCAGCCGGGTCTACATAATAAGTTTCTGGTCACCTTGGGATAGATAATGAGAACCTGTTTCAAAAAAAAAAACCAAGAACAATAACAACAAACCAATAAAACAAATGAAAAGAGACCTGGGGAGACACGGTTGGGGAGACACGGTTGGGGAGACACAGTTGGGGTGAGATTTCAGAGTGCTGACGAGTGGGATCACAGGCAGGACAGCATCAGAACAAATGTGTCATCTGTTGGAAATGTACAACAAACTCAACAAAGAGGGAGAAAAGGACTGGGCTGAGAAAGAAGTGTTTTGTCTTCCCAACTTTATGACTTTCAAATAAAAAACGGCATACCTCATTTAATATCTCAAGAGAGTAGTAGGAGTCAGTCCTAGGTGTTCTTGGACACAGGACTGCTCGGAGAAAAGATCTAAGATGAGCACAGAACCAAGCTGGACTGTATCTATTCAATGGATGATTAGACTAACAGGGTATTTTTTCTTTGTTTGAGAAAGGTTTTTTCACTGTTTAGCCCTGGCTGTCCTGAAACTCACTCTGTAGACCAGGCTGGCCTCAAACTCACAGAGATCCACCTGCCTCTGCTTCCCGAGTGCTGAGATTAAAGTGTGCACCACCACCGCTGAGCATGACAGCTCATCTTTAATCACAATCACAGTCATCCTCAATCTTCAGTTCACAGGCCATGTTCATTTCAGACATCATAGGAACCCGTCACATAGAACACTGGCTGGCCAGAGACCGAAAACTCTCCAGGGCTAGTGTCCCATACCTCTCCTCTTGAAGAGTCCTTACTCAGAGAAGAAGGTGATAAGTGAGGTGCAGCCACCAAAGAAGTAGCACCGGTGGCTGCCGCTGAGGGAGCTCGTCATTCCCAGAACGTCAGTTGCAACTGGGGTCACTCATGGGATGGGCCACCGCACAGAAGATACTATGTCAGAGCTCCTGCTACGAACCAGTCTCTCAGGGTAAGAATACCTCTGCTTGAATGCCTCCATTTCAGCTGCGGTTAAAACGTGAGAACCAAAGGTGGGCAGCCTGGCCTCATTCCCTCCTACTGCACCTTCCAGGATTGGAGGATCCGGGGGTGGGTGCGAGGGTCGGGTGTAGTGAACCTTCAGCCTTACCACAGCAGAGGCCCCTGTAACACAACAAAGAAGTATTACAGACAGCATGGGACTATTCAACAAAGGCTGGCAGTATCTTGCTTCTGTTTATGACAAGAGTCCAAAAGTTCTTGCCACAAGCTTACCATCATGTGAAGACAATGGATCAAACATGGCAAGCAGAGACTCTGACTGCGAGGGAGAAGAGGTCAGCTGGTGGGCACCTACAACAAGACCAACCATAAGATGAAGCCAGATGCAGACAGCACATCCCATATTGAAGAAGGCACTGGTACTCTTCCACAGTTTTTCTCTCTTGATTAATTAGAACCTCAGAAGCTTGCCAGAAATAAATGAAACATCTAAATACCAAATTCTGATTACCCCACAAGATAGTGGTGGTGCCTGACAGGGAGGGAGAGGCAGGCAGATCTCTGAATTCAAGGCCAGCGTGGTCTACAGAGTGAGTTCCAGGACAGCCAGGGCTACACAAAGAAATCCTGTCTCAAAAACAACAACAACAACACAAAAAAACACAAACAAACAAACAAGAAGCAAAATAATTCTAATCACCCTACATTTTAATCTGCATGTAAGGATTCGTGCTACATTTAGAGGGTAGACAAATGTGAGTGTTACTACAGCTAGTGTGAAGAGCATAACCATGAGACAGCAACCATATTTTTCCTAATGGCTCATGCCCTCAGAGACTAACTTCCACGACCAATACAATCAAACAATACTATCCAATCAAGAGGTGATTAAAGAACTGTGAATTTTGAAAATATAATACTGCTTTCAGCAAATGACTTAATTTTAAAAACTTCTAACTTCAAACTGCTGAGACCGGCTTGAGCCAGTCGGAACCAGTTTGAGCCGGCTTGAACAAGTTGGGACCCGTCAGAACCGGTTTGAACCAGTCAAACCAGTTCGAGCCGGCTTGAACCGGTTGGGACCGGTTGGAACCAGTTTGAACCAGTCAAACCAGTTTGAGCCAGCTTGGGCCTGAACCAGCTCAAATCAGCTCAGACAGGTTCAGACCAGTTCAAACTGCTTCCGACCAGTTTCTACTGGATCAAACTTGGTCAGACAGGTTCAAACCGGCTCAGACCGGTTCTGACGGGTTCAAACCGGCTCAAACCCTTTCCGACTGGTTCAGACTGGTTCCGACTGGTTCAAATCATCTCAGACCAGTTCAGACCGGTTGTGACCAGTTCAGACTGGTTCAGACCGGTTCCGACCGGTTCAAACCGGCTCACACCCGTTCCGACCTGTGTCTGGTATTTACAATGAAATATATCTTCATTGATTTTAGGGCATATAGCGATGCACATAAAGTAACAGGTAATTAGCCCTCTGTGACTTGTGGTTTGAGATAAGTGTCCTCTGAGCCTCTGGGAATGCCTCTTTGAACTCTTGCTCTTCCATTTCCTTCTGGCAGATCTTCCTGAGGCACAGGCTCATTAGGCTCCCACAATGCCTCTAGCTGGGCAGATGCTAGGGCCAGGCTGCCTTGTGTAGCTGAATCTTACAGGAGAATGTCATGCCCGTTTTGTTCCATCAGTTCTAATTGTCTGGTGTGATTCAGGCAGATACAGGAAGCCTATGCTTTTCCTAGAGTGTTCTGGCATCTGCCATCTCACGTGACATAGAACTCTGTGGGGAAGCCCTTAACTGAGCTGTGTGTCTGCACTTGTGCCTGCTACCCTGCCTTTGTCTCAGTCTTCCTGTAGACACTGATGAGGGTTGTGGTGGTGCTCACCAGAGCTGCATACCAATGGCCACGGCCAGGGCATGAAACAGTGCTGTATACCCACAGCCACAGCCAGGGTGTGGAACAGCGATGTATGCCTATAGCCGTGGTCAGGGTATGGAACAGTGCCGTATGCCCACGGCCATGGTCAGGGTGTGGACCAGCACCATATACCCACGGCCATGACCGTGGTGTGGAACAGTGCCATTTGCCAACTTCTGGAACCAGGGTGCGGAGCAGGGTGTGGAGCAGTGGCACATGACTGCCCTAGCCTGTCTTCCAGCTTAAGGTGCCCTTGCACTTCTGTACCCTGGGAGGAGACAGGTATCAATCAGACTGATGGGAGCCTCCCACAGTTCATTTCTGCTGACGTCACTGAGGGGAAAATCGGCAGTCAGATAGGAGCAGTTCAGAAACTGACAAACCTGGCCTTAATTTTCCTGTTTACAGTGCTGAGATCAGAGAAGCCACTTGACCACAGTAGGGCATGGGATTTATGTGAGTCAACATGATGCCTAGGCCTACAGCTCTGAGATGTCCCCTGTATGGGTACTGGGTATGCCCCAGTACCCTTAAAAGGCTTGCAGCCACAGCTGCCCTTCCTTAAAATACCGCTTGAATTCAATGCGTATAGATGAGGGGATGGCCCTGGTGTCGTGAGGCTGTAGGTCGTTGGGAGTGGAGGTACAGATGAAGCAGAGCTGCTTCAGGGCTAAAGGTATGACACAGATGTGCTAAAATGTGCTTTAGAGGTGAAAATACATAATCTGTAAGATTATACCATTATTTTGAAGAAATGGCATCTCTTAGGGTAGAGGCTGCTATGGTTGAGCTTGCTAGTCTCAAGTGCACACGGAGTAGGATGAATAAGTGACTGTGTGGGCCCAGCTCCCCTGCATGTGACCCAGAGTCCTCTTAAGACAAGTAACCTGCCAGCCATGACTTTCTCCTCTGGCAGGTCAATGGAGCGACCCTAAGGATGAAAGCAGGCCACTGGCTTTGGGAATTGCAGATCTGTGTGTCCTTTGTGAGCCTGGTTCTGTGTCTTGCTCCACCTATGCTTGCTAAATGCCATTGGTTCCTGCAGCTATCAGTAATTGTATCAGCTCATGTGGGAAGGAGTTAATGGTTCAGTCATTTTGAAATGAGTAATTTCCTCTCAGTTTATCAGTTTTCTTGCACTCATTCGCTTACTTAGATGTAAGGGCAGCCATGGAAGAATGGACAGAAGATGCAAAGAAGGACCCAAGAGTCTCACTCCTGAGAGGATGATGCACCCTTTAGTTGATAATCATTGCACACTGTGGCAGGTCCCATGTGGTGTATGGACGGACTCACTTGCCTGGCCTGTGGGGAGGATACCACGGGGGACTTTTGAATGGGTATTGGTAGATGCATAGGAGTTTGACTGCTAGAGAAACAGCCACGAAGGCATTAGGCTTTGTTGTTGAAAGATATGCATGTTCAGAGCACACCAGCTTTTGTGGGCTCCTATCACTGCACTGGTACAGGTGTGAATATAGGATTGTATCCCTAAGAGGAGGCACTCATCTAAGTATAGATAGAGGCCTCTCTCATGGCCCACCCTTGACCCTGCCTAGATGATGTCCATTCCTTCTTTGTGTTCAAGGTGGCTTGGCACATTGTAAGATAGCAGCCAGCTGCCTACTCCCTACTGGGTGAGAACATTTACCATTGGCTCATCTTCCTATTTAATGAGAGGTTATCAAGGTCTCTTTCAGCTACAGGGAGAGGGTCGCCACCTGTGTGTGTTCTCTTTAGGTGCAGGTCCCTTCTTCTGTCACTCTTCATGTCTTCTGTTTCCTCTTTTGTCATTGCCCATGGTGGTCACTGACATTGCAGAAGCCTCTCTATAGCATGTAGCACAGCTGTAGAGAGCATGGGGCAGATGCCAGCATCCATCCTGTGTGCACAGCTGTAGAGAGAGCATGGGGCAGATGCCAGCATCCATCCTGTGTGCACAGCTGTAGAGAGAGCATGGGGCAGATGCCAGCATCCATCCTGTGTGCACAGCTGTAGAGAGAGCATGGGGCAGATGCCAGCATCCATCCTGTGTGCACAGCTGTAGAGAGAGCATGGGGCAGATGCCAGCATCCATCCTGTGTGCACAGCTGTAGAGAGAGCATGGGGCAGATGCCAGCATCCATCCTGTGTGCACAGCTGTAGAGAGAGCATGGGGCAGATGCCAGCATCCATCCTGTGTGCACAGCTGTAGAGAGAGCATGGGGCAGGTGCCAGCATCCATCCTGTGTGCACAGCTGTAGAGAGAGCATGGGGCAGATGCCAGCATCCATCCTGTGTGCACAGTTGTAGAGCATGGGGCAGGTGCCAGCATCCATCCTGTGTGCACAGCTGTAGAGCATGGGGCAGGTGCCAGCATCCATCCTGTGTGCACAGCTGTAGAGAGAGCATGGGGCAGATGCCAGCATCCATCCTGTGTGCACAGCTGTAGAGAGAGCATGGGGCAGATGCCAGCATCCATCCTGTGTGCACAGCTGTAGAGAGAGCATGGGGCAGATGCCAGCATCCATCCTGTGTGCACAGCTGTAGAGAGAGCATGGGGCAGATGCCAGCATCCATCCTGTGTGCACAGCTGTAGAGAGAGCATGGGGCAGGTGCCAGCATCCATCCTGTGTGCACAGCTGTAGAGCATGGGGCAGGTGCCAGCATCCATCCTGTGTGCACAGCTGTAGAGAGAGCATGGGGCAGGTGCCAGCATCCATCCTGTGTGCACAGCTGTAGAGAGAGCATGGGGCAGGTGCCAGCATCCATCCTGTGTGCACAGCTGTAGAGAGAGCATGGGGCAGGTGCCAGCATCCATCCTGTGTGCACAGCTGTAGAGAGAGCATGGGGCAGGTGCCAGCATCCATCCTGTGTGCACAACTGTAGAGCATGGGGCAGGTGCCAGCATCCATCCTGTGTGCACAGCTGTAGAGAGAGCATGGGGCAGATGCCAGCATCCATCCTGTGTGCACAACTGTAGAGCATGGGGCAGATGCCAGCATCCATCCTGTGTGCACAGCTGTAGAGAGAGCATGGGGCAGGTGCCAGCATCCATCCTGTGTACACAACTGTAGAGCATGGGGCAGATGCCAGCATCCATCCTGTGTGCACAACTGTAGAGCATGGGGCAGATGCCAGCATCCATCCTGTGTGCACAGCTGTAGAGAGAGCATGGGGCAGGTGCCAGCATCCATCCTGTGTGCACAGCTGTAGAGAGAGCATGGGGCAGGTGCCAGCATCCATCCTGTGTGCACAGCTGTAGAGAGAGCATGGGGCAGGTGCCAGCATCCATCCTGTGTGCACAGCTGTAGAGAGAGCATGGGAGCACAGTTGTAGAGCATGAGGGTAGATGTAGGCCAGCATCCATCTCTGTGTGCACATATGTCTGGTCCATTTCTGTTGTGTGTACTTCTGCCCCATGATGCTGCTAGCTGTGAGCTTAGTCTTAAGCCCCTGGGACTTCCTTGGGTGGTCATCTCAGCAATGCTGTGTGGCTAGGGCAGGGGCACATCTGCATAGATGATCATTTCAAGGATGTGGGCTCTTTCTGATGTGGCCTTCAAGACACAGGGCATGCCAAGCATCCTCCTGATGAAGAGTTTGGTCAGATCATTCAGATCCGTTATAATAGCTTCAGAATAACCTAGTACCATCATGATGAAGTAGACCCAAGGCACCTGCATGGGAGTCTGAAAGCCGCAAGAGTCCGTGGTTTCTCTGTCACTGACTCCTCTTCTGTCTTTCTTATCTAGGCTGCTTGTTTGAGGATGGCCTGTGTGGATCGTCGGAGGCCTGTGTGAACGGTGAGTGTGGGTTTATGGGGCACTGAAGCTCTGGTCTCTTCCTTCTGCTGTGAGTAGGAGTGGGACCTCCAGCCTAGGGGGATGTGTATTCTGAAGAGGGCAGCAGAACTGTTTGTCATTGGCTGTTCTCGATAGGGAGAGATCTTACACACAGATGTGTGTTTCAGAGCCATTGGCTTCATTCCCTGAGTTTAGGCTGTTCTCTCAGTAGCAGGACGCAGGAGCATGGCTGATGGTGGACTCTGAGGTAGGGAAGAGAGGCTGAGCGTGAGTTCAGGGTGCTGGCTTTCCTCAGCACTAGCCCTACTTGCCCCACATACCCAGCCTGTGCTTGATGATTGCACATTTTCTGTGTTCATGTCTTGAGGCTGATCTCACAGGAAGTCCTTCCTAAAGCCAGCTCCTGGAAGGGTTGGCTGAGTGGCTGTCAGCAGGGAAGGAAGTGACCAAGGACTTCTCAAATAAAGGAAACTACTTTGTGTCTTGTTTGGTGGGCAACCAGTTCTTGGAAGTTCACTGAACTACAGGAGGGGTGGACATTATGCTTTGAAGGTCACAGTTGTGTGTTACAGAGTGAGGCTGGGTATACAGTGGTCCCCAGAAACCCGAGGCAGGATGGAGAGGGAGGCACACCAAGCCTTTCCTCTAAGCTTACTGCCTGTGGGGAGGGGAAGTGTCCTGCTGCTGCTGCGGCATCTGAGCTGGCACGGGTGCTCTTCTATGACCCTGCCTAGCCACAGGTGTCTCTTGGCGGCTTGATTGGCAGAGACGTCACCAGCCTTGGGGACAGGTCCAGGGCAGGCCCGTCCTTGAGTGCAGGAGCCAAGCTTTGTCTGTGCTGAAACACTAAACCAGGTGCTTGTTGGTCAGTCATGCAGAGGACCAGCCCTGTGGCCTTGGTCAGGAATCTCAGGGTGGGGGAGAGCTGTCTGTGTGTCTGAGAAGGCAGCAAGAGCCAGCAGGGAAGGGCAGCACTGGCCCTTGGAAGGAAGGAGAGCAGGATGCCAACTGTCCCCAGCCCTGATTTGTGTTTGCTTTCTGGGGGAACGCGACGCCAGGCCAGGTGTGGATCCTACCAACCATGTGGCCAACCATCTGGCACGACTCCAGACTCCTTGCTCCTTGAATTGTACATTGTGCCTGCCTTCTTTTTTCTTTTCTTTTCCTTTCTTTTTCTTTCTTTTCTTTTCTTTTCCTTTCTTCCTTTTTTTTGGAGAAATCATTGAGTATACTATCTTAAAAATATTTTATCAGTCGGAACCCACCAAGCTCTGATCAAAAAGGACACAAAATGTATGTGTGTTTGTGTGTGTGTGTGCGCGCGTGTATGCACGTATGTTTAGTGTAACCAGAGACACAGTACCAAAAAATGACAGCCACAACTGTTACCCTTCCCTCAGCAGAAAGCAAGTCTGGAAGGGAACCACATTCATTCTTCAGTTTATTTCCTTCCCTAACCCCAGCTCGCCTTCCTAACCCTCAGTGATAGGCACATTATTAAGATAATAGCTTTCCATTCTTTGGGAAAGAAAAGCAATTTAAATGTAAATATAGATATTCAGGTCTTGATGTAAGGGGCGAGACAGTATTTGGCAGTTTTTTCTAGTGCAGTTAGGTCTAGGAAAGGGCAGGGCAGGCCGTCCAAGGGCTGCACGCCTGGGTGTTTGCTGTGGCTGACTGGAGACAAGAAACATAACATCCTGTTGCTGCTGGCCTGGATTCACTGTTGTCATGGTGACTGTATAATGCAGCCTGCCAGCTGGTGGTGCAGAGAGGTGTGACCTGGATCAGCGAAGATGGACAGGTGGCCATGGGCAGGGTGTGGCATGGAGTCCAGGGTGCTTGCGTTCACACACGGGATCTCTCTCATTCTCTCCTTTTCTTGGGATAGAGACAGACATGTATAATCTTATTAGCTAATTTGTGCTTTCTAGACGCCTATAGACCTTTAAAACAAAACCAGAAGATTAAAGTGCTTGGACAGAATGTGGTAATTTATAAAGAATATCTAAAGCTAAACATAGCCAATTTACACCTGTTATTAAAAAAAGCAAAGGAAATAAAAGGGCTAGATGTTTATCTCAGTGGTAGAGACCTACTTTGTATTACAAGGCCCTGGCTTGATCTTCAGTACTGTAAAAAACCAAACTGTACCTACACAGAACAACCACAACACAAACAATGATAGCAGGAATCTGGGAAAGGGCAGGGAGTATGAAATGGTCCTGCACCATCGGAAGAGTACGGCTGCTCATTAAAAGTCAAGTATGGGTGTGAGTCAGCGATCCTGCGTGTGGGCTGAGGCCCGCTGACAGCAGAGCCCTGAAGAGTATACACACCTGTGGGCACCACGGCCCTTTCCGTTATATATATCCCCACATGGGAAGAGGCAGAGTTTCTCCCTCAGTGGGTGGGGAAAGAAAACCTGGTCCTGTACACCGTAGGGCATCGCTGGCATAGGGACGCTGTGCTCTGTAAAATAAGCCACAGGAAAAGACAAAGGCCGTCTGGTTCTACCTTCACTGGCTCCTAAAGCAACAGATTCAAACACAGACAGCTGGGTGTTGGGAGGCGGCATCTGGAGATAAGGGATGGGGAGTTTTAGTCGGCGAGGGGCTTCAGTTCAGGAGATGAGAAAGTTCTAGAGGTGGTGTGCATTGATGATACACAGCAATGCTGTTCTTCATGCCACCGAGCTACACACCTGAAAATGGCTGGGATGGCAGACTGCACCGTAGGAGTTTATGATTATCATTGGGTATCTTAGTTTTTTATTGCCTTGGCAAAATAATAGGAAAAGAAACTTAAAAGGAGGGAAACATTATTTTGCTTTGTGGTTTTAGTCTCTGGAAGTGGTTCTCAACCTGTGGGTCACAACTTCTTTGACAAGCCTGTATCTCCAAAAAATATTTGCATTACAATTCATAACAGTAGAAAAATTGCACTTATGAAGCAGCAATGAAAATAATTTTATGGTTGGGGTCACCACAACATGAGGAACTGTATTAAAGAGCTGCAGCAGGGGGAAGGTTGAGAACCACTGCTCCATGGTCAGTTGTCTCTACTCCTTTTGACACAGGAGGACAGAACAGGAAGATCAAGAAGGCACAAAATACTAGAGATGTCCACCTCATGGCAGAGGGGAAGCTGAGGGACAGGATGGGAGCCGGGGACAAGGTGTACACTTCAAAAACTGCCCCAGAGATCTTCTTCCTCTCACTAAGAGAGAGACCTTCCTCTCACATTTCCATTTCTATCACCTCTCAATAGTACCACAAAATTATGGACACTGACCAACCCATTGATTAGGTCAGAGTACTCAGGATCCAACCATTTCTTAGTGGGGACAGACCCAAGCACACAGGTGTTTTGGGTGTCACTTCTTACCACAGCCACAGTATCCCACAATTAAAGCATTAAGAAATGTAAACTCTGAAACAGTATCTGGTCATTAGAGGAAAAGCTGTGAGTGTTCTGAGTATTTTGCCATCCTGGTACGGGCTGAAGAAAATCGAGTTTAGAACAATCACATAGGACTCCTGTGTGTGAGAAAAATCTGCTTCAAAAGATTTGGAATTAGGTTTTCTTCCAGAACTGGTAACCCTGAATGTCAAAAGCTAGACAATAAGTCCTAAAACAGTAGTTCCACAAATGAGAATGAACTAAAGCAAATTTGCAAAGATTTAAAATAATGCTTATGTTACACCACTGGGTCAGTGGTTCATGGAGGTGTCTCTGAGCTCCACAAGTCCCAACCTGTAATCTGACTCACAAGATAGACAACCCGAAGTATTAAAGGAAGCTTCCGGCACAGATGACCCTTGCAGTGATAACTATGTGTATTCTAGACACAGCAGATGTTTCATCACTATTGAAGTAAGAATGCTTTAAAAAGTTTATTGTTTATTTACATGTACGTCTGTGCAATGCATATGTGTGGTGCTCACAGAGGCCTGCAGGGGGCATTAGATCCACTAGGACTTGAATTACAGATAGTGGGAGCCACCAAACCTAGGTCTGGAAGAGCAGTCAGTGCTTTCAACCGCTTAGCCACCTCTCCAGCCACAGCGAGTGCTTTTATGATTGTGGTGTTAGCTACTTCTCTTGTTGCTGTACCCAAACACACTATGAGAAGCGATTTTGATGAGAAACTGTTTACTGTGTATGGCTTACAATTTAAAGTAGAGCCCATTATGGTGGGGAAGGTGCAGCACCAGGAGCATGAGGTGGCTGGTCCCTGTTCCATGATATGGAGCTGCCCGAAGTTAGGTAATTTCCATCTTAGTTAACCTAAAAACTCCATTATAGTAGACTTTACAAGCAGGCCCAGAGGTCTGTTCTTTGGCTCATTCTAGATCTGATTAAGTTGGCAGTCAGTATTAACCATGCACTTCTGTTTTTTATTCATGATCCAAATATTGGGCAGACATTAGGAAGGGAGCGTGGAGACCCTTAAAAGCACCGAGCTGTGAGAGGAGAGCAGCTACGCAGAAGGGAAGGAACGGGCTCAGCGGCATGCGCCGAGCTATGGCTCCTCATCTGGGCAGTCATTTTCCTTTCCTTTTATTTTTCTGTTTTTCAAATGTTTTCTTACAAACATTTTTATTGATACGGTATTTTAAATTCTAAGAAGGACAATTGTGATAAAATTAGTATGTTAACAGGTACATAGATGGGGCCCATTCAGTGATCTTTGAGCCTGCTAGCTTTTAACGACTTAATACCTGAGTGTTTAAAATAAAACAAAAGTTCGTAATATGTGGTTCTACTTTATGGGTCAGTACCTGACCAATGGGCACTTCCCTCTCAATAGCTGGGCACTCAAATAGCCCTGTGCTCACGTTGGCAGCAACATACCAAAGTTGAAATAGTACAGAGAAAATTAGCATGGCTCCTGTGCTAACATGTAAATTCATGAAGCATTCCATATTTAAAAAAAGAACAGAAAACAGCCGCCTCCTCCTCCTGGCCCTGTGCCACACAGGTGCTGGAAGTGCTGGCCTGCCAGGCGTGGTGAGCTTTGGAAAATTCCGCCCGAAGATCAAATTGACTGTGGGGCCATGCCTGACTTTGTCGTCATTTGTGTCCTCCTGTCTGCGAACAGGGAGGATCCTCTGCTGGAGGATTTAATGAAGGAAGAGGAGAAAGGCTGAGTGAGTCATCTCCGGAGTGTGACAGGAAAGTGGGGCCTAGAAAAGCTTCATCAAGATTAATGCGCCTGCGCAAGAGTAAGAAGCCAGCCAGCAGGGAAACACTGGAAACCCTTCTCGACCCTGGCATCATCTGACAAACAGAGCATGTGCTGAACAGAGCTCTGGAAATCCAAACAGGATGAAGGGGGTGGGGCTTAGAAAAGCATGTACTGCATGGCTGTGATCTTTGGGGGCTCACTAGTCCGCTTCCAACATTGAGGTGCTCTTTTTATTTCTGAGTAAGCTATTTCTATTCCAGGGCTATCTGAAAGGGGATGCTCTCTCCATCTCCCCTACTGGCTGCTGCAGATTTCTCCCTCAACTCTACTGTGTTTTCTCTCAAACTCTAATAAAATTGTTCATGAACTTCCTTCTGAGTTCATTCTTTTTTATTGAGCTCTACATTTTTCTCTGCTTCCCTCCCTACCTCTCCCCTCCCTTCAATCCTCCCCCAAGGTCCCCATGCTCCCAACTCACTCAGGAGATCTTGTCTTTTTCTACTTCCCATGTATATTAGATCCATGTATGTCTCTCTCAGGGTCTTCATTGTTGTCTAGGTTCTCTGGGATTGTGGTTTGTGGGCTGGTTTTCTTTGCTTTATGTTTAAAAGACACTTATGAGTTAGTCCATGTAATAATTGTCTTTCTGTGTCTGGGTTACCTCACTCAAAATGATGTTTTCTAGCTCCATCCATTTGCCTGCAAAATTCATGATGTCATTATTTTTTTCTGCTCTGTAGTACTCCATTGTGTAAATGGATCACATTTTCATAATCCATTCTTCGGTCAAGGGGCATTTAGGTTGTTTCCAGGTTCTGGCTATGACAAACAATGCTGCTATGAACATAGTTGAGCACCTGTCCTTTTGGCATGATTGAGCATCCTTTGGATATATACCCAAAAGTGGTACTACTGGGTTTTGAGGAAGGTTGTTTCCTAATTTTCTGAGAAATCGCCACACTGACAACCAAAGGGGCTGTACCAGCTTGCATTCCCACCAGCAATGCAGCAGTGTTCCCTTCCCCCCCCCCCAGCATAAGTTGTCATCAGTGTTTTTGACTTTGGCCATTCTTACAGGTGTACGATGGACTCTCAGAGTTGTTTTGATTTGCGTTTCTCTGATGACTAAGGATGTTGAACATTTTCTTAAGTGTCTTTCAGCCATTTTAGATTCCTCTTTTGAGAGTTCTCTGTTTAGGTCTGTACTCCATTTATTTTATTGGGTTATTTGTTCTTTTGATGACCAATTTCTTTCTTTTTTTTTTTGAAAGTAATTTTATTAAATTATAAAAGTTTCCATTTCCGCCCCTCCTCCCACCACCCTCCCACTCCCCCCACTCCCTCTCCTCCTCCCTCTCCATCCCTAAGAGCAGTCAGGGTTTCCTGCCCTGTGGGAAGTTCAAGTTCCTCCCCCCTCCCTCCAGGTCCAGGAAGGTGAGTGTCCAGACAGACTGGATCCACAAAATCCAGTATATGCAGAGGAAACAAGTCCCAGTGTCATTGTCAATGGCTTTTCAGAAAGACTCCGGGCCAGCCACATTCAGAGAATCTGGTTGGATCGCGTCCTCGTTCAGTCCCAGTCCAACTGGCCTTGGTAAACTCTCATTAGATCAGTCCCCTTGTATCAGTGGGTGATCGCATCCCTCGCAGTCCTTATTTCCTTTTTCATTTTCTTCATCCTTCTGCTCCTCATTTGGACCTTGGAGGGCTCAGTCCGGTGCTCCAAAGTGGGTCTCCGTCTGTATCGCCATCCATTGTCGGATGAAGGTTCCCTCTGGTCTTGCCTTCTTTGCTCACGTTCTCTTTCCTTCTGCTTCTCGTTGGGACCTAGGGAGTTAAGTCCAGTGTTCTGATGTGGGTCTCTGTCTCTATCTCCATCCATCGCCAGATGAAGGTTCTATGGTGATAAGCAAAATATTCATCAGTATGGTTATGGGCCTAGGCCGTTTCAGGCACTCTCTCTTCTGTCCAGAGAGCAATCTGGGGATCTCTCCTTGGACCTGGGATCCCATTTATAATCAAGTCTCCTGTAAACCCTAAAATGACTCCCTTAGTTGAAATATATTCTTCCCTGATCCCATATCCATCCTTCCTCCCTCCCCCCTATCCCAGTCCACCGAGCTTTCCCCATTCCTCCCCTACTCCCTTCTCTCTAACCCTCTCCCCTTCCAACAACCCTTCCACCCCCTCCCATGCACCCGAGGTTACCTGGGACTCTTGTCTATTTCCAATCTCCAGGTGGATAGCTACATGATTTTCATCAGGTTCACCTTCTTATTTAGCTTCTCTAGGATCACGAATAATAGGCTCAAAGACCTTTAATTATTGTTAGAATCCATATATGAGTGAATACATACCATATTCCTCTTTTGGGGTCTGGCTTACCTCACTCAGTAAAGCGTTTTCTATTTCCATCCATTTGCATGCAAAATTCAAGATGTCATTGTTTTTTTACCGCTGAGTAAAACTCTAATGTGTATATGTTCCACACCTTTTATTTTTTAACCATTCTTCTATTGAGGGGCACCTAGGTTGTTTCCAGGTTCTGGCTATTACAAATAGTGCAGCTATGAACATAGTTGAACAAATGCTTTTGTAGTATGTTAGGGCATCTCTTGGGTATATTCCCAAGAGTGGAATTGCTGGATCCTGAGGGAGGTTGACTCACAGTTTCCTTAGAAACTGCCACACTGATTTCCACAGTGGCTGCACAAGTTTGCGTTCCCACCAACAATGGATGAGTGTTCCCCTCATTCCACATCCTCTCCAGCATAGTCTATCATTGGTGTTTTTGAGTTTGGCTATTCTGACAGGTGTAAGATGATATCTCAAAGTTGTTTTGATTTGCATTTCCCTGATTGCTAAGGAGGTTGAGCATGACCTTAAGTGCCTTTTGGCCATTCGAAGTTCATCTGTTGTGAATTCTCTGTTCAGTTCAGTACCCCATTTTTAAATTGGGTTAATTAGAGTTTTAGTGTCTAGTTTCTTGAGTTCTTTGTATATTTTGGAGATCAGACCTTTGTCTGATGAGGGGTTTGTGAAGATCTTCTCCCAGTCAGAAGTTAGCCTTTTTGTCTTACTGACAGTGTCCTTTGCTTTGCAGAAGCTTCTCAGTTTCAAGAAGTCCCATTTATTTATTGTTTCTCTTATTGTCTGTGCTACTGGGGTTATATTTAAGAAGTGGTCTCCTGTGCCAATACATTCAAATGTACTTCCCACTTTCTCTTCTATGAGTTCAGTGTGGCTGACTTTATGTTGAGGTCTTTGATCCATTTGGACTTGAGTTTTGTGCATAGTGATAGATATGCATCTATTTTCATTATTCTACATGTTGATATCCAGTTATGCTAGTACCATTTGTTAAATATACTTTCTTTTTTCCATTTGATTTTTTTTCTTCTTTGTCAAAAATCAGGTGTTTGAAGGTGTGTGGATTAATATCTGGGTCTTCAATTCTGTTCCATTGGTCCTCCTGTCTGTTCTTATGCCAGTACCAGGTTGTTTTCAGTACTGTAGCTCTGTAGTAGAGTTTGAAGTCAGGGATTGTGATGCCTCCAGAAGTTTTTTTTTGTATAGGATTGTTTTGGCTACCCTGGGTTTTTTGCTTTTCCATATGAAGTTGAGTACCATTCTTTTGAGGTCTGTAAAGAGTTTTTCTGGGATTTTGATAGACATTGCATTGAGTCTGTAGATTGCTTTTGATATGATTGCCATTTTTATTATGTTAATTCTGTCAACCCAAGAACATGGAAGATCTTTCTACTTTCTGGTGTCTTCTTCAAGTTCTTTCTTCAAAGATTTAAAGTTCTAGTCATCCAAGTCTCCCACTTGTTTGGTTAGAGTTACTCTGAGTTATTTTATGCCATTTGTGACTATTGTGAAGGGTGTTGTTTCTCTGATTTCTTTCCTAGCTTTTTTTTTTTTATCATCTGTGTACAGGAGGGCTACTGATTTTTTGAGTTAATCTTGTATCCTGCTACATTACTGAAAGTGTTTATGAGTTGTAGAAGTTCCTTGGTAGAATTTTTGGGGTTGCTTATGTAAGCTATCATGTCATCAGCAAATAGTGAGTTTGACTTATTCTTTTCCAATTTGTATCCCCTTGATCTTATTTTATTGTCTTATTGCTCTAGCTAGGACCTCAAGAACTATATTGATTAGATATGGAGAGAGTGGACAACCTTGTCTTGTTTCTGATTTCATCGGGATTGCTGTGAGTTTCTCTCCATTTAGTTTGATGTTGGCTGTTAGCTTGCTGTATATTACCTTTATTATGTTTAGGTATGTTTCTTGTATCCCTGCTCTCTCCAAGACCTTTATCATTAAAGGGATGTTGTATTTTGTCAAAAGTTTTTTCAGCATCTAATGAGATGATCATGTGGTTTTTATTTTTCAGTTTGTTTATGTGGTGAATTATGTTGACAGATTTTTGTATGTTGAACTATCTCTGCATCTCTGGGATGAAGCTGACTTGATCATGGTGGATGTCGGTTCTGATGTGTTCTTGGATTCTATTTGCCAGTATTTTATTTAGTATTTTTACATCAATGTTCATGAGTGAGACTGGTCTGTAATTCTTTCTTAGTAATGTCTTTCTGTGGTTTGGGTATCAGGGTAATTGTAGCCTCATAAAAAGAGTCTGGCAATGTTCCTTCTGTTTCTATTGTGTGGAATAATTTGAGGAGTATTGGTATAAGTTCTTCTTTGAAAATCTTGTAGAATTCTGAGCTTAAACCATTTGGTCCATTTTTTTTTGAGAGGGGACTTTTGATGACCATTTCTATTTCTTCAGCAGTTATTGGTCTGTTTAATTTGCTTATCTGGTCTTGATTTAATTTTGATAAGTGATATTTATCCAGAAAGTTGTCCATTTCCTTTAAGTTTTCCAATTTTGTGGAGTACAGGTTTTCAAAATATGACCTGATGATTCTCTGGATTTCTTCCAGGTCTGTTGTTTTGTCCCCCTTTTCATATCTGACTTTGTTAGTTTGGATGTTCTCTCTCTGCCTTTTGGTTAGTTTGGATATAGGTTTGTTTATTTTATTTATTTTCTCAAAGAACCAACTCTTTGTCTCATAGATTCTTTGTATTGTTTTCTTTGTTTCTATTTAGTTGATTTTAGCTCTCAATTTGATTATTTCCTGCCATCTAGTTCTTCTGCGTGAGTTTGCTTCTTTTTGTTCTAGTGTTTTCAAATGTTCTGTTATTTCACTAGTGTGGGATTTTTCCAGTTTCTTTATGTAATCATTTATTGCTATGAACTTTCCTCTTAACAGTGCTTTCATTGTGTCCCGTATATTTGGGTATGTTGTGTGGTTCATTGAATTTTAGGAAGTCTTTAATTTCTCCTTTTATTTCTTCCTTGACCCAATTATGATTCAGATGAGCATTGTTTAATCTCCATGTGTTTGTGTGCTTTCTGGAATTAGTATTGCTGTTGACTTCTAGTTTTAAATCATGGTGATCTGATAACATATACGGGGTTATTCCACTTTTTTTGTATTTGTTGAGATTTGTTTTGTTACTGAGTATGTGGTCAATTTTTGAGAAGGTTCCATGAGGTGTTGAAAAGAAGATATATTCTTTTTGTTTGGATGGAATATTCTATAGATGTCTGTTTAGTCCATTTGAGTTATAACATCTATTAGTTCCCTTATTTCTCTGTTCAGTTTTTGTCTGACTGGCCTGTCCAGTGGTGAGAGGAAAGTGTTGAAGTCTCTCACTATTAGTGTGTGGAGTTTAATGTATGATTTAAGCTTTAGAAGTATTTCTTTGATATGAGGGTGCCCTTGTATTTGGGGCATAGACTTCAGTATGGAGATTTCCTCTTGATGGATATTTCCTGTGACTAATATGAAATGTCCTTCTTTGTCTCTTTTGACTGATTTTAATTTGATGTCTATTTTGTTAGATATTAGGATAGCTACACACGCTTGTTTCTTAGGTCCATTTGATTGGTATATTTTTTCCCAACCCTTTACTCTGAGATGATGTCTGTCTTTGAGGTTGAGATGTGTTTCTTATATGCAGAAGGATGTTTTCATATCCAATGTTAGCCTGTGCCTTTTTATAGGTGAGTTGAGTCCATTTATATTAATGGATAATAATGACCAGTGGTTGCTATCTCCTACTAATTTAGTTTTCATTGTTGGTGTTGTTAATTTGGGCATTTCCCCCTTCTCTGGGATTTGCTGCTATGAGACCATCAATTGTCTGTGTTTTGATGTAGCCAACTTCCTTGGGTTGGAGTTTTCCTTTTAATATTTTGTATAGGGCTGGGTTTGTGGCTAGGTATTTGTTAAATCTTGTTTTTCATGGAATATATTGTTTTGTCCTTCTATGGTGATTGAAATTTTTGCTGGGTATAGTAGTCTGGGCTGGCATCCATAGTTTCTTAGTGTTTGCATAATTCTTGACCATGACCTTCTGGCCTTCATTGTCTCCAATGAGAAATCAGGTGTAATTCTGACAGGTCTACCTTTATATGTTACTTGACCTTTTTTCTTTGCAGCTCATAATATTCTTTCTTTACTCTGTATGTTTTGTGTGTTGATTATTATGTGACTAGGGGACTTTTTCTTTGATCCAGTCTATTTGGTATTCTGTAAGCTTCTTGTATCTTCATAGGCATATCGTTTTTTATGTTGGGAAAGTTTCCCTCTATGATTTTTGTTAAATATATTTTCTGTGCTTTTGAGTTGAACTTCTCTTTCTTCTCTACCTATTATTTTTAGGTTTGGCCTTTTCTTGGTGTCCCATATTTCCTGGATGTTTTTTTTGACTGACAAGTCCATTTCCTCTATTGTATCTTCAGCATTTCGAATTCTCTCTTCCATCTCTTGTGAATACTGTTCATGCTTGCATTTGTGGTTTCTGATTGTTTTATCATGATTTCTGTTTCTCTAAGTCCCTCATCTTGTGTTTTCTTTATTGTCTTTATTTCAGTTTTCAAGTCTTGAATAGTTTCTTTCATATGTTTGATTGCTTTTTTTTGTTTTGTTTTCTTTAAGGGATTTGCTGATGTCTTCAAAATCTTTTGTTTGTCTTTTTCTCCATTTCTTTGAAGGGATTTCTCATTTCCTCTTTAAGAGTTTCAGACATTTTCCTGAAGTTATTTTTTAGGTCATTTTCTTCTGCTTCATGTATATTTGGTTGTTCAAGTCTTTCTGTTGTAGGGTCTTTAGGTTTTACTGGTGTCGTGTTGCTCTTTGTGGTATTGTGTGTGTTCTTAGCTTTTCTACTCATCTTTTCCTCTAAGAGGTGTGGTTGGGGCTGTCTGTGATTCTGTTGATTTATCTTCTAGGTGCCAGTGAATCCAAGACTCAGATGGTTGTTCCTCATGGTACAGACAGTGCCACCGCTTTAGTTACCCCTTTGGTCACTTCGTGTTCCTGGCGGTCACTCAGCACTCCCGGGCTTTCCTCCACTCCCTTGGAGTTTGCTGACTCAGGCCTGCTCTAGCCTAGGTTGTCAGCTCAGACTTGTTTCTGTAAATGTTCCTGGTCTGATCTGTTTCTGCAGAGGCCCCTGGCTTAGGGTTGGTCCTGTAAAGGACTCTGGCTCTAGTCTACTCCCGTGGAGTTTCCAGGCTCAGGTGCGCTTAGACCTGCAGAGGACCTGGCTCAGGCTTACTCTGTCAGATGTCCCAGACTCACTCCTGGACCTGCAGAGATCTCTGGTTCCTGTCCACTCCCTCAGAAGCCCTAGACTCACGCCCAGACCCACAGGAGTCCTTGCTTAGGTCTACTCCCTTGAAGGTCCCAGATTTATGTCCGGATCCTTAGCAGTCTCTGACTCTGGCTCAGTCACTCAGCGGTTACTTCCTTATACTTGTTCCAGTGGAGTTTGCTGTTTTAGGTCTGCTCTGGCCCAGGTTACTGACTCAGTCCTCCTGAGTCCATTTTTAAATTCTTTTGTTGTTCCCAAGTTGAGAGACCCCCCTCCCAGAGAGACCACCAAAATCCAGTCAAGTTCAGAATGCAAAATCAAGGTTTAATTCTTATGCCACCTAACTTGGAGTGGTCCTGAAATGCGAGGCAGCACACTAGGGAGAGCTCCTGTTCCTCATTTGGGATTGACATATATAGGCAAGGAGGTTGGCTTTGCTGAGTGCAGGGTATGGATGACTTCCGCAGTACAGGGTATGGATGACTTCTGCTTCTGTGCATGCCCCCCGCCCTCCCCCCAAGCAGTTATTTCTGCTCCTGTCTAGACCACAAATCTGGGTGTTGAGAGGGGGCTAGCTGCTAGGGACAGTTGGTCTGCACTTTTGCAAAGGTCCCTGTTTCCAGCTAACTCTTGATGCTGCAAAGAACTCAAAGCCAGTGTCTTAACCAGCTCCTGACAGGCAAAGATTTTAAAAATCATTTATGTCCTTACACTTTATGAATGAGATTCAGAACCCTCAAAGAGACACAGCATTTCCCTGGAAACAGAAATGTTTGTGTACCTGGGTAGAAGAAATTATTTATTTGTCATTGTTTTTGAAAACATGCAGTGTTCACTTTGGAATAAGAGATAGTTTATTCTGGAACTAATATGAATGATCATGGCCCAGGGACACAGATTTCGGTTACCCCAAATTCTATATCCCAGGGTGAAAGCAGTGTCATAGTTTTACAGAACAAAGACAGTCATAAGTTAAGGCAGGTTTAAAATACATGGATGGGAACATCAGTAACTGCAGCAAGATGGGGGAGACTTTTCTCTAGGCCTCAGGTGCTAGCTGATGACGTCCATAACTTTTGATTGGTAGAAGCTAGTAGTTTGCTAAATCAATAGATTCCAAAGATTTGTAAATTAGTCACAAGGTGTTGAGACACAGAGGTGAGCAAGGATCGGCCGTTCAGCATGTGTCAGGGTAATAAGCCTCTGGGCCTGGCAGGTTACAGCCTCCCCACACCACTGCAGCCCTAATCAGCCTGTCTGGGCAGACACGGCTTCTTTCCAGGATTTCTTGTTGACATCACCCATCCTTGGGTCATGGCTAAGACTCATTCACCAGAAGTAATGTGCTAGGGAAGAGTAAATATGTTTCTTTAATATTAGTTTTACCTGGCCCAGGCACCTTCTGAAGTAAACAAAGGGTTAGGCTGTCTGTCTTTCATGGGAGGACAAAGGGCTCTGAGTTACTACTCTCAAGATGCAGAGTCTATAACCAACGGTCTTGATCTCCTTGTTTTTTAAAGAAAATTAGGAAACATGATTGGTTAAGGAAGATCTTTTTACAGTATGGTCAAACTGGGAAGAGAAAGAACTTCATTTCTTTCACCTTGCAAATTGAGACAAAGACCATACACAGTGCCTTTTCTGGGAAGAAGAAAGAGACGGGGGCGGTGGGAGAAAGAGAGAGAGAGAGAGAGAGAGAGAGAGAGAGAGAGCACTTAGAAACCAGTGGGAGGATGAGGAAGGTCACGAGGAACCAATGTGGGGTGGTTGAGAACAGAGTAAAGTTGTTCCAACTTCTAGAATAGGAGCCTGGGGTTTGGTGACTCCAATAAGGGAGGGTCACCATCCCCAATAAACGGTTTGAGAAGACAAGTTGTGATGGTTGATATTTCTTGTAAACAAAAAGGGTTTAAAATCCCCATGGAAACAACTGTTTGTGCCTATGAAAATAGTTCCAGAAATATTTCACTGAGGGGGAAGTCTCACCCTAAACGTGCATGGCACCATCCTATGGTGCCAGTGTTTCTCTCTCTCAGCTTCCTGACTGTGGCCAAGCTCCTGTCAGCATGCTTTCCCCACCAAGATGAACTGTCCCCTTGAACTATGTGCTAAAATAAGCCCCCTTGCCCAGGACTGGAGAGATGCTGTTCTCGTCGAAGATGTGAGTTTGACTCCTAGCACTCGCCTTGTGGCTCAGAACCATCTGTGAAACTCAGGGTAAAGGGGTCCAGTACCTCTTTCTGACTTCTTTGGGCACCAAATACATGATATACAGACATGAACATACATGTGAGCAAAACACATGCATTCATAAAATGAAGTAAATAAATCTAAACAAATAAATATAAACCAGTTCTTTCCTTTAAGCTGCTTTTTTTCTTTATTAATTTTTTTCTTTTCTTTTTTTTTTGTTTATTCAAGTTTCCGAAAACACTCTTTCCACTTCCTCCCCTCCTCCCAATACCCTCCCGCTCCCCCCACTCCCTCTCCTCCTCCCACACCATTCCCAAGAGCAGTCAGGATTTCTTGTCCTGTGGGGAATCCAAGTTCTTCCCCCCTCCCTCTGGGTCCAGGAAGGTGAGCATCCAAACAGGCCAGGATCCCAAGAAGCCAGTCCATGCAGACGAAACAAGACCCAGTGCCATTGTCAATGGCTTCTCAGTCTTCATTTGGACCTCGGGGGCTCAGTCAGCCCCCATGTCAGCCACATTCAGAGAATCCGGTTTGATCAAATGCTCGTTCAGTCCCAGTCCAGCTGGCCTTGGTGAGCTCTCATTCGATCAGTCCCCTTGTATCAGTGGGTGAACGCACCCTTCGTGGTCCTGACTTCCAGTGCTCCAATGTGGGTCTCCGTCTCTATCTCCATCCATCGTCGGATGAGGGCCCCCTCTGATTTTGCTTTTCTTGCTCACGATCTCCCTCCCTCTGCTTCTCATTTGAACCTAGGGAGTTAAGTCCAGTGTTCCAATATGTGTCTCTGTCTCTATCTCCCTCCATCGCCATATGAAGGTTCATATTCCTCTTTTTTGGTCTGGGTTATCTCACTCAGTAAAGCGTTTTCTATTTCCATCCATTTGCAGGCAAAATTCAAGATGTCATTGTTTTTTACTGCTGAGTAAAACTCTAATGTGTATATGTTCCACACCTTCTTTAACCATTCTTCTATTGAGGGGCACCTAGGTTGTTTCCAGGTTCTGGCTATTACAAATAGTGCAGTTTAAGCTGCTTTTTTTTTTTTATCAGATATCTGGTCACATTAATAAGGAAAGTAAGCAGCTCACCCTTCAGACCAGCACAGAGAGAAGACAGGCTTGCTGAATGTCCCTCAGCGAACATTAGAACTCTGCTTGCCGTGTAAGGCAGTGGTCCGTGGGGAGGTGAGGACTGGGGCCCTCTCTAATCTGGAGAAGTGCCTGTGTTTAAGGTGACTTTCTCTGTACGCAGTTTTCCAGCAGTCCAGATGGTGGTGTGAGGTCCTTGGCAGTCAGTGTGAGTTGTGGCACCAATTTCCAGTTTGCAGTCTTCTCTGTACAAACATGAAAGTGCCTTCCTGGTTAGTCGGTGTTTGGTGCAGGACACGGGCTCTGGCTAAAGAGTGTGGCTCCACAGTGCCTAGTTATAGCACTTCCTGGCGGCACTCTGGATCAAGCTTATGAGGATACCCAGACGGAAACCCTGTTCATTTTTCTGGTTTCTTATGAATAACTGTCCTGCCAAGAACAGAAAAGGTCAAGTGCAATGTCTTATTTCTTTACCTTCAGCCTAAGAACCAACACAGAACAAAGGTAGGGACTCCAGGCTCTCATCCTGTAACCAGCTACTTGGGGCCTGTCCTAGTGGGAGGTTACCATTGCCTCCTTAGCCTTATTCCCCTGGGAAAGGTGAGTGCACTATCTGCCTGTTCTGCAGCCCCATGAAGCAGAACAATCAGATCACAACGCAAGACAATCAGACATGATAGGGAGTCAAGTCAAAGCAGGAAGTCAGTTTATCACTGTGAGTGGAGGCTTATATCGATTAAGTGACATCATGTGATATGGGGGTACCTCCAGCCAATGAGAGACAGCCAAGCCCTCCCTCTGGCTGGAGAGGCATCTACCTAGATTTTGCTGTCTCATCCTCACTCGGTAGCTTTGAGACTATCCTTCAAATTCAAGCCAGGCTTTTTTCTGCCCTACAGGCCTTGAGGTACAGGCCCTGAGATAATTTTGGCCCAACATCTTCCCCTTTTTTGTTTTATATCCCACCCCCTTCCCTGTTCACCAAGCCTGAATAGCCACCAGGGAGAGGGTATGGCTCAGGGCCACCCCTCTCCGGAGTTTTGACCTGGATACCATCAAATTGAGAGTTCGTCTGTAGGGTGAGCCTATCATAATGTACTCAAAGGGCCATGAGTTGTACCTTTCGTCTCTGTTTTTGGAATGCTTGTTTCAGCCTTTGGAGAAAAGATGAGCCAAAAAGACAGATCAATAAACAAATAACCATCAGCTCAATTAGGGAAGAGATGAGAGTGAGAAGCCGTGGTGACCAATTAAACCAGGTCTCACAGGGGGTCCTTGACTTAAATGAATCACTATCTTTTCTTAACTCATCTAGGGTTCTTGTAACTATCCTGAAATGGTCCACATAGAAGCAACATTCTTCCCCAAGGGCCCTGTAAATTTTTCTCTGTTCCATGAGCAGCAAGTCCAAGCCTCCCCTATTTTGTTACCCAAAGACTTTTGTAAAGAAGGCAATGCAATCTCTGTCTTTTCTATGGTCGCTGTCAATTGTGAGTGAATTATTCCCATTTTTTGTTGTAAAATCACCAGGGATGAGGTGCCCAGGGCAGTCCCAGCCACCCCTAGCCCCATCAATGTGGTGATGGCCAGGGCCTTAATGGAGTGAAGAGAATTGTTAACAGAGGTTTCTGTCCCACCGGATCCCACAGCTGTTTAATCCCAAGTAAACACACAGAGGTCTACATTAATCATAAACTGATCGGCCTAGTTGATCAGGCTTTTCTTATTAACTCTCACATCTTAAACTAGCCCATTATTCTTGTCTGTGTTATCCACGTGGCTTGTAACATTTTTTGGCGATGCAGTCACATCTTGCTTTCTCTGCAGCTGGGTCACAACTGTGGACTGTGCTTTTCTCTTCCCAGCATTCTTGTTGCCCCACCTCTACTTCCTGCCTGGCTATTGACCAATCAGCATTTTATTAAAAATAATACAAGCGACAGGATAAAAGACCATTGTCCCACAGCAGAGAATCATAAATTAATGTATTTTCCAGATATATTGGTGAGACCATTAGATGGGTTTGTTATGGCAAAGGAAGCCTGTGCTGTAGGCGTTGGATGCTGTCTGACAACGTTCTCAGTGTTTGGTTAGTGGAGGCCAGTGTTAGCTCATTCCCAGAAGACTTACCTAATGGTTATTGTCAGGAGTATTTCCTAAAATGAGCTCTCCACCGACGAAAACAATCCCAATCAGACCGAATCAGACTAAATTAAAAGATACCCAGTTTAACTGGATGCCTGTACTCTCGGGTGTCCCAAGAGGGGGGCGGAAAGCCGCTGACTCGACCATCAGAGGGAAGACCACATGATTATTTTCTGGGGAGTAGTTTAAATAGCCTATGGGAGTGGTCTTGGCCTTTCCTGGGGAGGGTTCCCTTGAGGTGGAGTCCAGGTCAAGCATCTCCCAGGGGGAGGGGGCTTCCAAAGATGGAGGCCAGAGGCTGGGATTACAGTTGTAAGGATGTTAGATCACAAGAGGAGGCTGTTAGGGGCTGGAGATAGTCTGAGAAAAGCTGTCATTTAGCTCTGAACCTGCAATATCCTAAGTTCTCCACAACCACAGACGTTCTATTGGTCTATTGGCTTCATAGTAGCTTTAACATGGGCTTGGTTTCCCCCGACCCAAGAACTTCAATTCTTACTAACTAAAAAACAAAGCACAGAACAGGACCAGGTAGATGGCTTGGTGGTAAAGCACTTTTTACACAAACATTAGGACCTGTGTTTAGATCCCCAGAACCCATATAACAGTTGGGTAGAGCAGATCATCCCTATAACTCCAAGGTGCAAGTTAGAGATAGATGTATCCCAGGGGCTGGTGTACACCACTGTAGCTGAAACAGTAAGCTCCAGGTTCATTGAGAGACCTTGTCTCAAAAAACTAAGGTGGAGAAATGAGGAAAGCCTCCCAATGTCAACTTCTAACTTCCACATGTGCCCACTGGGTGAGTGAACCTTCACATGCATATATACAACACACACACAGATGTACACAGACACACACATACATACACACATAGACACACACACAACAAACAAATAGCAGATGTGTTAATATGCTGGGAGTCAAGTTAAGGATCTCCTTTACATGTGAAGATGTTGCCTCTGCTCTTAGCATGGAGGGTCTGTTATGTTTTTGCAAGTTATGCTGCTATAGAGACAAATTTTTGTGCTTTTTTGTTGTTGTTTTACACAAAGTCTTGGTCCATTTTCAACAGAAAAAGTCTGAGGGTTTTAACGGATGGTGGAGATTATATAACTATATCTATATTTAATGGATAGTGGATGTAAAATCTCCATGTGCTCTGGCCTGGCAGAGTTGCATGTCCCTGGGTTCATCCTTTTGATAGATAGGTAGCAGAAACCTTTTGCACCTTTTCTTTGGCTCCTGAAAATCTGCTGAGCAAACAGACTTTTCATGTGAAAAGGTGATTATCTGCTCGTAGAATGAAAGGCACAGAATCTTCCCTTTGAATTCAGAATCTCGCTCGGTTCTGCCAGGGCTTCAGTCTATTCTCCCAGCCTGGAATCACTGTTATGCTATTGGTCCTACAGTGTGGTGCGGTGTACCCAAAGGGCACAGGAATCCAGCAGCTGGAAGAGGATCTGATGGTATCTTCAGCTGGAAGAAGTCTGGGAATTCTAGCTTTACAATTTCATGCTTCTGCTGTTTACTCAAATGACAATGTGCCGAATATAGGGACTGGCATGCCCAGAACACTGTCAGCACAGCCACTGATTGAAATTCCAAAAAGCATGTTCCAGAGTTACCCAAGTCTCCAAAGCCATACACTTGCAGTCCTTGGCTAACAAAGGGCTTCCCTGAAGATCCAATCCATGTCCTGTGATCCAGGCCTCTGAAAGTAGTGGATTCAGGGAATGGTTCCCATGTCCTTGGAATCTGGAAACCCATCCCACTGTTGCCTGCTAAAGAGCGAGTACTCTCATAATGCCACAGCACTGCTACCATTACCATGGCCTTCCACCATGATGCCAGGATAGGCATGCAAACACTTCGGTGGTGCTCCCAGAGTCAGCCTGGAGAAGCTGCGTGTTCAACAAGCTGCACAGAGGGTGGAGCCCAGGCTGGTCACAGCCTGGGGCTGGACAGGTTTTCAACTCTTGATTACATAGAAGAGATTTGATCGCTGTACTCAATCTCCTTCTGGAGACAACTATGCTTTCTCACAGCCTCTCAGTTGTCAAATTAAAATTTCTTATTATTCTATTTTTTCTGCGTATAAAACAGAATAGCTCTGGCCACAGCATTCTGGGTGACCTGTTAAGTCACAGACCCACTTGTGGTTGGTAAATGCCAAGACTAAGAGGTTCGCTAGGTTCTGCGTCTCTGCACATGCGCTACATCCTCACAACTTCAAGAAAGCTTTAGAGAGAGTAGAAGCAAGGTGATCCTGCTCCCTCTGCTCACGAGGACACATGGCCAGTGTCTCCTAACTGGGTACTCAGAGCCCATCATTGCCTCTGAGGACTGGCTTGACCACGTGTTTTTGCTTCCATCAGCTGTAAGTTCTCACATACACACCTCCAAGGTGAGGAGGGTAAGATTTATGAGTCAGGGTCCTGGTTCCTCCAGATGAAGTTTCCGCCTGATGTGTCCCATCTAGGACCTGTACTCCTCCCTTCAGTGCCATGGTGGGCCACACACAGAGATGGCTGAGGCAGGAACAGCCAGCTCGTCACGCACCCTGTCCTCTTCAGCTTCCTCGCTGTTTCCAAGCAAACAACAGGTGCCCTTGCAGAATGCTCAGGGTGGTTCCTGCTGCCTGTCCAGCTCAGCTGTCCCTTGAAAGACAGCATCACTGTACATAGGGGCCTGACTCACAAAGTCCCTCGCACACCAGGGCAGTGCGGTTACTGGCACAGGAAAGGGCAGCTTCAGTGCCTGCAGAGGGGGAGGACAGGGCTTGGCTGGGAGGTCTCTGTGTGTGTCTAGTGTG
This sequence comes from Myodes glareolus, assembly GCF_982192425.1. Classification (NCBI taxonomy): domain Eukaryota; kingdom Metazoa; phylum Chordata; class Mammalia; order Rodentia; family Cricetidae; genus Myodes; species Myodes glareolus. The sequence continues at coordinate 5,379,820 of NC_142036.1, read as the reverse complement.
TCTCACAGCACTTCAGGTATTTTCTGGGTATGGCAGCGTGCGTAGCTTTAGGACCTTGGCATAGCATGAAGCCAATCGTGGGAGCATCAAAGCCAAAGATGCTTGCGAAGATAAACTAGGAGCACTGAGTGACATTCCGTTTGTGTCGGCATGCATGTAAAAGTTGAGTTTGCCACAAAGTACCTGACAAGAGCAATGTAAAGCGGGGGAGTTCACTTGGGTTTGTAGTTTGGGAACACACCCCACTTGCGGTGAGAAAGGAGTGGTGAATGCAAGGCGACTGGTCACACACTGCCCCTGCAGTCAGGAAGCAGAGAGCGCAAACACCCACGCTTCGTTCACCTTCTCTTAGTTCATTCACTCTTGGACTACAGCCTGTGGACAGCCACCCACATTCAGAATGAGTCCTCCTTCCTCAGTAAGCTCTCTGGAAACCCTCAAAGGTATGTCCAGAAGCATGTTTCCATTGATAGTCTAAGCTTAGTAAGCTGTGTGTTGTTATAGAAGTGTAATACAGTTATGAAAATGGTGGCCCAGTAAATCAGTTGCTCCTGTCCGAAAGCACCGTGTGACGCACTCCCCAGGCATGTGTAGTCTAGCTCCCGCAGGAGTGGATGCTGTAGGAAGGGTGCTGTGTTGACCACCTCCTCACCCCCACAAAGGTGAATCCCGAGACTGGGACCCCTGTCTTCAGGTTACACGTGGGAGGAAACCAACATATTTGAAAACAGACCTGGTCCTGGTCAATGCTCTTCCTCCTGTCACTGACGCTTTGGGTAGATCACACTTTGACACACTCATTGTAGTAGTGACTTTATCTGTATCTTGGCCTGTAGGCATCACACAGCTCTTGTCTCCTGTTTCCTTCCCTGCTGATGTTCTCAGATGAGGAGGATTGAGGACAGTCTGAAAACACTGATCACCTGTGTGCCACCAGTGTCTAGCAGGACAGCTCTCAGGGGCAGACCTTATCAGCCACCTGTGTCTGCAGAGAGCCCGTGGTGAGGAGCCTGAGTCACTTACCTACCGCACAGTGAAGGTGTCTGGTCCAGTCTCAGTGAAGTCAGTGGCGGGGCTGTAAATTGACCAGTAGATGCTTCTTGGAGCGGTGGTATCTGAACACCCGAGGCAGAAACAGGTGGCCCTAATCCATCCCAGACTCAAGTCGTGCCCACGTGCTATTGTCTTCTTGGAGCCCTTCTGCCCACGTGACTGCCATCGGCCACAACCCCTTCCTCACCCAGCACAAACAGGTAGAGTGTAGCCAGGCACTTCATTATGTTGGTGTTGGCAGCTGCTATTGACTGAAGTGAGCAGAGCAGCCTGGGCCGGACGGCTTGTTTTCTGTCCCCAGGAAGGCTCTTCTGCAGGGCTGCTGGGAAGCACACGAGCAGTGTGCATGGAGAAGAGAATGTGTTACCGGGATTTCAACAGTGTCTGCATGTTTGTTGCCTCTGTGAGTCTGGCACTTTGTTGTGAGGTTGTTGGTGTCTGTGCTCTCACGCAAAGGGAAAATGTCCTTTGTGCCCTGGCAGGCTGACTTTTGTGCACATGACTGGGTGACCTAGGGTACCACTTCCTGGTTTGTATTGTTACAGATCTGGGCTGCGGCTCTGGTTCCTGTGGTTCTCCACCTCCTCCCCAGCAGAAGATTATAGTAGTACTAGTGTGAGCATTAGCCTGTTCCTCTCCCAAATTCTAATTAATCAAACCCAAAAAGGAATGGAAATTAATTACTGAATTAAATCATGTGAAGCTAAGTCTAATTTGGCATATTAATGGGAAAATTCTTTAATTCTGAGCCTTCGAATTAATTACTAGAATCATGGTAGATTCAGATCATTTTAAAACATATCCCCCCTCCCCCCAATATGCTCTGATAGTGAGGATGCCTGGGCCACTTGGCGCTGGAGACTATGTGTTCCTCCTCCTTCAAAGAGTTTGCTGGGTTCAGGGGGAAAAGTAGGAGGAAATTGGCTAAGTTCACAGCCCCTCTGCTCTTCCTCGGTTGCATAGTGCTGTATTTTATGATTCTCCAGGGTGCTTGGCAGCATTTCCGCAGAGTGAGGCAGATTATGGAATCACGATCATACTCCAGTGCCTGCTACACTGCCCGGTCAATTGACAGCACCCTTCACACTCAGCCCACCTCTTGGCAACCCTGTCCCATGAGTCTCTGTGAAACGCAGGACATTTCCTTCTACGTTCTGGGCTGACAGCTATGGGTGGATTGTGTGTGGTAGCGGACTCTGCTTTCAGCGTAGGCACTGCTGAGCCACAGTGACCTTACTGTCTGGTGGCCTTGTGACAAAATGACCAATGCTAGAGACTCATGAATTTCGTTGTTCTAATCTGAACTCTGGGAGGCTTATCTATGAAATTAAGCTCTACTTGCTGTCTAGGTCTTAGGAAATTTGGCATTCCCTCAGTTGGGACAATATGGACAGAGCTCTGAGCACCAGGGTGTTTCACTGTGGCATTGTCTGATTTTCAGCCCTCCTCAGCTGACTGTCTTACCAACACTGTTTCAGGCTCTTGGAGTTCTCTAGGCTCAGTTCCCAGGAACCCACCCCGTGGTATGGGCATCATCTTGCTTTGCCACATTGCTGTTGCTATGTGTAATGCTGTTCATGTTGCATAGCTATTTACCTCCCATACCTGAGGAAGGCAGGGAAATTGTTAGGCAAATGTATAGTTGTTTTTTTGTCAACTGGACATGACTGTAGACATATATGGGAAGAAAGAGTCTCAATGAGAAATTACCTTACCTGTGGGTGTGTCTTTGGGACACTGTCTTGATTTCTGATTGATACAGGGAGGGCCAGCCTACTGTGGGCAGTGCCATTCTTTCCTTGGCGTGTGGGCCAGCCAGAGAGAGTGAGGCCGTGAGCTGTATTCTGGCATGGTTTCTGTTTCAAATCCTGCCTTGGCTTTCCCCAGTGATAAACCTTTTCCTCCCCTGAGCTGTTAGGCCAGACTGTTTCACCACAGCAACAGAAAAGCAAACCAAGGCAGGAGTGGGCACCAAAGAGTGGGAGCTGCTAACAAGGCATGATTGTTGTCTCATGGAAGGACGGTGGAAGCATTTTGACTTTGGGCTGGAAAAACTGTTGCATGCTTAGAGTTTAATGGGGTATTCTGTGGGAGCTTGTAAGATGAAATTCTGAGAAAAACAAATGTACACATCCCCAACCATCGCTTGCCATCCCGAGGGTGTGGGAAGTAAGAGAAGTCTAAGAGTCTCTCAAAGGCTATCAAGGCTGCCCGTGTGACATTACGTATCATGATCTGTGAGAGTGAAAACGTGTGCTTCACCACGACAACAGCTGCACTAAGCTGGGGCTGAAGAGCCAGCTGTGGTAGAGAGACAGCCCTCACTCAGGCAGAACCTTCTGGGAAGCATTTCTCCAGGGTCAGCACATAGAATCTGTGATCTGCTGCGGCGGAGGTCAAGACCACACAATAATGTGCCAAGTCTCTCACAGGGTGTTGGTTTCGAAGGCGTGAAGTTTTTGTGGAGAGCGGCTGAGGTTTGGCACTACATGGCAGAGTTGGAGCCTCCGTGAAGAGAGGCCAGGAGAAACCACCAATAAGGGTACAGCCTCAGCTGTAATAGAAACCCCAGGGTTAAAGGGGTCACGGAGAAAAGCCAAAGTTTGACATACCATGGCAGGGGCCAAGTCCTTAAGAACCCAGGGAAGTCCACTGGAAATATTTGAGCCTCTGCTGCTGTGGAGACTCCAGAATGCTGGAGACACCAGGGCTGTGGATGACCATGAAGGACAGCAGCAGCTATGTAGGAGAACCTCCCTGATTCTACAGAACATGTTGTGTGTGTTGTGGGTGGAAGAGCCAGAGAAGGAAGCTGCTCAAGCCCTTCAGAGCTCAGAAGATCATTAGTGAGTCCACTTTGAAAAAGGAAACTGAGCAAGCCAAAGAAAGCAAGCTGGTAAGCAGCATTCTTGCATGGCTTCTGCCTCGAGCTCCTGTCTTGGCTCCCCCTGAAGAGGGACTGGAACCTTCAAGGCGAATAAACGTTTTCCTCTCCAGGTTCTTTTGGTCAGCGTTTTTAATCGCAACAGTGCAAAGCAGACCAGGACGGGATGAGCGCAAGTGAGCAAGCTTACACTTGTTTCTCTCTGCTCTGTGGATGTGATATGAGTAGTTATTTTGAGTCCCTTCCATCTTGATGGCTGCCATAGGCTGGATCCTGAAATTGTGATCTAAAATAAATGCTTTTTCTTCTAAGTCGCCTTTTTCCAGGCTATTTTATCATAACAACATTAAAGAAACTAGGACAGCAGGTAAGAATAAGCAAATTAAGAGTAAGTCTTAAAATTCCCTAGGAAGCACAGAGAAGTGAGCCCACACCTGGTAAACAGTAGCCTAGGAATGGAGGAGAGTCAACATGCAGGTGACTGAACCTAGGTAAGCTGTGTCCCTGGGAGCAGAAGAGAATTAGCTTGGAGGAGACCAGCCTGGGAAAAAAAATCTCTACCCTGCCCAGTACAGTTGCCATGGAGATTTTTGACTGGGAGTAGAGGCAGGGTATGCACTACCCAAAATCTTATTTTTTTTCTTTTGAGTTGCTTTGCTTAGTGAGACACTGCCCTGGTGAGTTTCCCGGGTTTCTGCTGGGAGACTAGTCAAAGAACAAAACACCCGGAGTTGTTCTTTAGTGTGCTATCTGGCCATTCTGGTATGAGGTTAACCTTGGACCACGAGGGACCTGAATGTGCTCGCAGACCTTTGCAAAGGACTTTGCAGGGCCATCCATGAGTCACACTTCTAGACTGTCCTGAATTGTGGGGCCAGAGTCTCCCTGCAGGCCCCAATGCGAGGTGCACCTACTCCATGGCTTTTGTAGCTGAGGAGTTTGGAAGCTGCCATCTCCCTATCATGTCGAGGGCAGGTATCAGGGGGCACAAGAAGGCAGGCTGAAATCCTACTCCGCATCACCTTGTTGGGTTGTCAGTGTTTCTGGGACCTGCTCGGTCTCCCATCAAAGCTCGATGCCCTGGCCTCCTCACCTGCCTCAGATGACTGCCACCAGCTCCGTCTCGGCAGGATTAGACACCCTGCAAGAGGTTGCCCCTCTTCTTGCTAAGCTGCCCCTGCTCCAGATGCATGTTTGGTCCATGCATCAACTTTTGCTGATACTCCCTTGGGAACAGCATTTTCCACGTTATCTCTAGTTTCTGGATGAATTTACCCATACGGCAAACTGACTCCTCAAATCACCGGTTTTGAACACGAGACGATAAGGACCTGCGTAATGAGAAAACTCGTTTGCATGCTTGCGATGGTTCACCTCAGGCTCCCCTGAGGTAGGCTCATTCCAATGGCTACTCAGGATCATCTTTCCTCAGAGAGCTGGTCAGTTGTGTGACAGCAAGCTCCCTAGTCCTTCCAGGCTTCTGTGTTGTAAATCTGACTTCCAGCCATGGTAGTCATGGACACAGAAGCTGTCTGGGAAAAGTGTGAAGAGGCAGCTGCTAGACCCAGTCCACAATGCAGTATCTCAGATATGTAGCACCTATCTGTGGGACTTTTATCTGTTTCTGCCACCCAGCCTGAGAGCTGAGTCAGCATTTCCATGAAATAGCACATTCAGATGGACTGCTACAGATCTAAGTGTGTCTTCTCTCCAGGACTCGGTTCTGCAGTGATTAATGGTAGTGGCTGGGCTGCCTGTGGGCTTCTGCAAGAAAACTGAAAAGGGCCAACATTCATGTCCCATAGCTACCTGGCCTCCTGCTGCCTGAATCAGGCCTGATTTGTCTATTCTGGCTGAGTTTGACACCATCTGGATGCTGTCAGGAAGGAGATCCTGCTGTGAGCAGTACATGGCCTGGGTAGCACAAATTATGCAGCTTGTTGAAAGGTGGTACCTGAGGATCACGCTAGAGTACTTCTAGTATTTACAGGTTTTGTCTCATGGATGCACAAAGCCTTTTGTTTTTAAGATGTTTGCAGCCAACGTGTTTTTCAAAAATTAATACTTAAGTTGTAGTTACCGTTACTGACTGTTGTAATGGTGAGAAATCTTTCGGAGCCAAGTACTCTTCAGGGCTGTCTAGGCCTTAGGATTTTTCTTGGACCCGTGTCCAAACATGTGCTTTGCAGTTTATAACTCCTCTGTTGCCAGGGCGTAGGGAAACCTTTTCTCCATTTTTCCTGGAGCCCGGTTGCTATGGAGACAGTGCTAGATTATTGAGGAAGGAGGGGTGGGGGAGTGCACATTTAGTCTCTCCGATCTACGGTCTTCCTCCAGGGACAAGGGCCAGGAGAGATAAAAGGATGAGCTGGTGTCTGTGTGGGTACCTGTTTAAGCTAAGGCCCAAGACTTTGTTGTAGATACAGCTTGACAGAGCAGGTCCTTATAGTCTTTTGTTAGTCAGGGCAGAAGCTGCTGCAGGACGGATGCTTTGTTTTTGTTGTTGTTGGTCTTTGCCATTTCTTCAGCTCCTCTTCTGTAGATTCTGACTCTATGCTTGCTGCCACACTAGAGAAATCTGCTAAGTCCTGATGTAACTTTGATTCCTTTTGTTAGGGGCATTGGAAATGGGTCCCTGAGTTCACCAAACTGTTAATATTTTTTATCCATGACCAAGAGGCTGGATGATTAATGTGTATCAATGTCATACAGTTTAGAAAGCACAGAGTCTTTGCTATTAAAGCAAAATATCAAGGTAAAGGTAGGGACTGAGATTCTGTTTAGCATTCTACTCTGGGCATGATGTATCTGTGTTTAGCTGGACTTCAGGAGTCTAGTCTGTGGAGTACCTGTCAGTGTGTGACCGCTGGCTCCCTGTGGATTTGATAGTATGGTTCTTCCCATGTGCTGACTTTCATCCACTGTGTGACCTCCTAACACTGGGATAAAGGAGTATAGACTGACAGCTCCCAGGTCCAGCACACGCTGGCACTAGCCTTGGGCCTCTCAGATGTCCAATTACTATCTGTGGGACATTTGTCTATTGGTACCTTTGGAAGTATAATTCTAAGTGACGTGGCATCTGTGCACTAGAAGTCCAACAGGGGAGGTGTTCCCTATGACACTGCCATCCATACACCACACACTCTGAGTTCCACTGAGAGGCTGAGAGCAGGGGTTAAGCTGGAATCTGCCTTAGTCTGGCCTAGGCCCCAGTGTTCCTGTGCTACTCCATAGCTGTGTCAACACCGTGCATGTACTGTAGGGTCTGAGGGGCACTCACTGTCACATGCTCATTGGGTTTCCATACATATTATTACTTATTTAGATTCTGTTGCATCCTGAGCTGTGAAGGGCAGGCAGGGTCCTCATTTACCCTAAAGCAAACTAAACCTCTGCAATGTTTATTGCTAGTGAGATACAAGTGATGAGGGATCTTCAGGTTCTTCTGAATGAACTCTCTACATGGCTTTGCCAAGCCTTGGGATTAATGTGCACTGTGGACTCTCTGTGAGAATCACAACACAGAGAGGAGACGGTTACTTCCATGTTCTGTATTAGTTACTCTCCTGTTGCTACAACAAAATATCTGACAAAAGCAACTAAGAGAAGGAAGGGTCTATTTTGGCTCATGGTTCGAGGGTATCATCCACCATGGTGGAAAAGGTGTGACTCACAGTTCTAGGGCACAATCCTCTGTGGAGGAGAAGGTGTGGCTCACAGTTCAGAAGCACAGTCCTCTGTGGAGGAGAAGGTGTGGCTCACAGTTTGAGAGTACAGTCCTCTGTGGAGGAGAAGGTGGGGCTCACAGTTCGGAGGCACAGTCCTCTGTGGTGGAGAAGGTGTGGCTCACAGTTCTAGGGCACAGTCCTCTGTGGAGGAGAAGGTGGGGCTCACAGTTTGAGAGTACAGTCCTCTGTGGAGGAGAAGGTGGGGCTCACAGTTTGAGAGTACAGTCCTCTGTGGAGGAGAAGGTGGGGCTCACAGTTTGAGAGTACAGTCCTCTGTGGTGGAGAAGGTGTGGCTCATTGCGGCGCGCTTCCTGACCAGCAGGAATGAACGCCACTAAAAACGAGAATTCCTTCTCTATCACGTCTTTATTCGGAGCCCTTGATTGAGGAAAATTGGGGGAAGGGAAGAGAGAGTGCAGGGACAAGAGAAAGCTTAGAGAGAGGAAGTAGAGCCCAGAGGCAGCTGCTTTTAAATGGTGGAGAGGCTTGAATGCTGTCCTGATTGGTTAATGCCATTCTGCTGGTCTGCGCAAGTGCAGGCAAGGGTTCTCAGCCCCACGTGGCTAAGCCAGGTATGGACTTGTATACCTCCAAACTGCAGGACCACCTGTGCCTCCAGGTGGCTCCCTACAGCTCCCCCTTCTATTGTTAATAAGAGCAATAAGGCAAAACTATTTTCCAATCTGGTCCCCACCTCATGATGTGTGGACCGATTAAAGAAAAGAAAAACAAGACACACCCTCCGCCAATGCATACCTTCCTCCGTGCTTTGTGGGACTATCTGGTCCCTAGAGGGTGCAAAGGCTATGCATGGCTAATTACCTATGAGCTCTTTTGAGGCTGAGAGCCAAACTTGGGGTGAGGATACACATTCCAAGGCTGCCAAGGCCTGTGCCACAAAGACCTTGTCCCTCCTCACTTGGGCTAGCAGGTAGCACACCAATCAAAGACATACAGCACTTCCACCTAGACACAGCATGCCAGGAATATCTCTGCTCCCACCCATTCCTAAGGAAGGAAAAGGCAAAATAGAGTCAGTCAGAAAATTGTTAAGAGATAAGAGGTTGCACAGGGTGCTGTTCAAGTCGATGGTGTGAAACAGCTGCTCTTGACACTGCCCAGAAGGTCATCTCTGCTGCCTCCACACGAATCTTCCACAGCAGGATACTCAGCATCCACTGGATCATCTTTCTTCTTTATTTCTCTTGTCAGTCTCGCTGGCATCCAGATGTATGTCAGCATTTCTAGAAAAACATAAACAAAACTCTCCTCCCAAATTAACATTTAAGAGTACTAAAAACTCTCAGTGTAAAAATTCAGCACAATCAGTACTGGAAGTAGGCTGGTTTTGAACTTAGAGATCTACAGGTCTCTGCTCCAAAGAGCAAATCTTGTTTGCCTGTGCCATTACAGCAGGCCTTAGAATTAGATGGAATTGCTTTCAAACAGAGCATGTCTGTCTGTTGCTGTTTTTCCAGCAAAATTTTGAATTAAAAATTAAGTGTAAAGAATGCAAGAGAAATCCTTTCTCTGGGGGAAGCTGTCACTGCTAGTCCCCCTCTTTTGTCTAAAACCAAAATAGTTGTGATCACTGGGAATTGAACTTACAACCTCAGGAAGAGCAGGCAGTGCTCTTAACCTCTGAGCCATCTCTCCAGGCCACTTTTCAAATGGAAAAAAAACCTCTAGGTAGCATTGCTTGTCCCACCTGTTGCCTGAGGCAATAGGTCCGCCTTTGTTACCTAGGATACGGGTAACCAGGTTGACGCGCTTTTATTATGATAATTACGACCTGTATTGCCTGAAGTCTATGAGGGAAAATGGGCGTTGACAATCGATCTGACTGCTTCCTGCTGAAGGAGGGACGATGTGAATTTTTTGGGGGATAAATGTTTTTATCTAACTGAATTTTTGGCGACAAATGTTTTTATCTGACTGAATTTTTAGCGGTTGTGGCTGTGAGCGGCGGCAGCAGCGGCTGCGACAGCTCCGCCTCTGAGGCACGGCCCATTGTGGCGCGCTCCGCATGGCCCAAACAAAGGCATGGCCCCGCCTCGCTCCGTGCGCGCTGAATGCGCCGGCCCATGTTGCTATGGAAACGCGGTTCAGAGTTTGGCCCCTCTCCATCTTTAGGTCTTTAGCGGCGCTGCTGCTCACCACGCAGCTTCCGCCTCAGTCAGGGCAAGTCTGCTCGGGTGCTGAAAAAGTCCTCCGAAAACCACAGCCCCGCCAGAAGGCCGGGACACATAGCCTCTGATGTCATTCGGACTTTAGCCTGCCCTTGTCGCCACAGCGACCTGGCTTTATGTACGCCTCTGCGGACTCCAGCAAACTCCCCGCCAGCATCTGGTTAGCATGGCCACGCCTCCCGGGCGAGTTAGCACTCTCCAGTGCAGTTCTGCGTCTCCCTCCTGAGTAGCTGGGATTACAGGCGTGCGCCACCGCGCCTGGCCCACTTCCGTGTCCCTAATCAGGCATCACCACTCAAAGGCGGGCCGGCGGCCGCCAGCACTCTCCGCACGATAAAGCAGCCTGTCTTTCTCAGTCAAAAATTAAAGTTTTCTGTACATGAGAGCCAGAGACTGAGCTCTCTTATCAAAATTAGGCGAAAATCACCTCCAAAAGCTCTGTGGCTCTTTAAGAATAGGAAAGGCAGTCGTCAAACACGATCAAACCCGCCTCCCTACGAGACTCTTGCCCCGAGTCTCTATCAGCGAGTACACAGGTGCATGGAGAGGGGGCGGAAGCCGCGGTCTCCCGTACCCCATCGTCCTCATAGTCCCGCCTTTAGTTACCTCACTTTTTTTTGCTGCTGTTTTTTCACACTCCTCCTGCACTGAACTTAAGGGGTTTTTTCTTCCCCGTTGCTTTCTGTACCTTCTTTCAGTTACCTTAACTTTGATTCTTTCTATTTTCTTTTCTTTTTAGGCCTATACTTTTTCCATTCTGTTTCCTCCCCTTTCTGGAGGATTTAACTGATGTCACTCACCGCTCCACGTGTCCAGAGTTCTGAAATTCTCGGCTCTCTGAGAATCCGGTGTCTGATTTCAGCTCCTTCTTCCAGGGCTTTCAGCACCAGTTGCGGCGCGCTTCCTGACCAGCAGGAATGAACGCCACTAAAAACGAGAATTCCTTCTCTATCACGTCTTTATTTGGAGCCCTTGATTGAGGAAAATTGGGGGAAGGGAAGAGAGAGTGCAGGGACAAGAGAAAGCTTAGAGAGAGGAAGTAGAGCCCAGAGGCAGCTGCTTTTAAATGGTGGAGAGGCTTGAATGCTGTCCTGATTGGTTAATGCCATTCTGCTGGTCTGCGCAAGTGCAGGCAAGGGTTCTCAGCCCCACGTGGCTAAGCCAGGTATGGACTTGTATACCTCCAAACTGCAGGACCACCTGTGCCTCCAGGTGGCTCTCTACAGCTCATAGTTCTAGGGCACAGTCCTCTGTGGAGGAGAAGGTGGGGCTCACAGTTTGAGATTACAGTCCTCTGTGGAGGAGAAGGTGGGGCTCACAGTTTGAGAGTACAGTCCTCTGTGGTAGAGAAGGTGTGGCTCACAGTTTGAGAGTACAGTCCTCTGTGGAGGAGAAGGTGGGGCTCACAGTTTGAGAGTACAGTCCTCTGTGGTGGAGAAGGTGTGGCTCATAGTTCTAGGGCACAGTCCTCTGTGGAGGAGAAGGTGTGACTCACAGTTCGGGGGCACAGTCCTCTGTGGAGGAGAAGGTAGGGCTCACAGTTTGAGAGTACAGTCCTCTGTGGTGGAGAAGGTGTGGCTCACAGTTCTAGGGCACAGTCCCCTGTGGAGGAGAAGGTGGGGCTCACAGTTTGAGAATACAGTCCTCTGTGGAGGCGAAGGTGGGGCTCACAGTTTGAGGATACAGTCCTCTGTGGAGGAGAAGGTAGGGCTCACAGTTCTAGGGTACAGTCCTCTGTGGTGGAGAAGGTGTGGCTCACAGTTTGAGGATGCAGTCCGCTGTGGTAGAGAAGGTATGACATCAGGAGATTGAGAAGTTGATTATATTGTATTTTCAGTTAAAAAACAGATAATGGTATGTTATTTTGCTTAGCTTTCCTTTTGACTTTATATTTGGTCAAGGATCACAAGAATGGTACTGTCCATATACATGGTGGATCCTTCCAGATCGGTTAGCTTAATCTAGAAACTACAATTGTTAACTGGAGATTTGTTTTCAATGGTGATTATAAATCATATCAAATTAAGCAGCCAAGGTTAACTACACAGGCTCCATTAGTGTTTACTTGAAGAGTGCCAACACACACAAATGTACACACACACACACACAAATGCACACATGCACACATGTACTATCTGCAAGAACAGCTGCCAGGCTGAAGACAGGAATACCACAAGCTGGACTGCCTTGTAACTATTATGTTATCCTCTTCTTTAGAAAAATGAGTTTGAGCAGGTGGAATGAATCAGACAGAGAGATTGGCAAGAACACTCATTTAGGAAGTTTCGGAATAAACATGGAAGTGGTCCACTTCCTCACCTTCTTTGCTTGACCCGAAATCAGTTGTGTGGATCTTGGCATGTTGGGCAAATCCTCCATCAGATTCTCACTGCTGTCAGCTGTCATGAGGGGGCAGGATATTTTGCTTTTCTATTCTTTCCTCTACTTACAAAAGAAATATAACTGATTTTTGTTAGTATAAGTCTGATACTTTAAAGAAGGGAGGAGATACAGTTGCTTTTAACATGGAGGGCATTGAAACTTTGGCCGTGCTTCTTGGCTCTTCAAACCCTAAGATGCCTGATCAGACTTATCTGGATGTTACCCTGGGTCCAATCTGACCATGCAATGGTGAGATTATCAAAGACTGAACCCCCAGTTTCCTGAGCAGTCTTAAATGGAGAAAGAATCGAAGCAGTACAAAGTGAATGAAAGCTTTCTAGTTGCAGCGTCCCCAGGCCAAGGTCCAGACATAGACCCACGAAGTTTGATGAAGACCAGGCTTTAATTCTTTCTTTGTCACAAGAGACCCTTGTCACAGATCCCCAATGTCCCCAGGATATTTGTAGGGCTAGGAGCCCCACTGTGAGTAAAGCAACCCACTCTCCTGGTATCTCCTGTCCACCCACCAAGATGTCTAACTCCCATTTCTTAGGGTTCTATGTAGCTGCAAAACCAATAGGGACAAGTCCTGTGCTCGGTGTTTCACCATTTTACACCATGATTTGCTTCAGTTAGTAACAGTTGGGGTCATGTCGAGTTTGTCTACACCTTGTAATACCACTGTCCTTCCCTCCTTTATGTAAGTTTGCCTTGTTTGTTTCTGGAGATATTCCATTGGTGAGGATGCTGCATTTTGAGTTCTGCATGCTGGCTTCTTGCATTGTTTGGGTTTTGAGAGGTGAGAAGGGCAACACTTGTGTTAAGCACTCAATAGCTTCCCTAAGATTCTAAAATTGTAGAAACGTAAAAAATAAAAACAAATAAAAAGCAATTTACCCCATGGACATAGCTATCATTTCCGGGAGTCTGTTCTACTGGCCTGTCTCAGTTCTCCAGTCAGAAGGAATGAAGTTTATGGTATTCCCCCTGGCTGTTGACATAGAAAGCTATAATTATATTTTAATATAACTCATGTCCAAATGTATTTTTGTCTGTTTCCACTTTGTTATTTTCCCAGACCTCATTATGATGATGGTGGGGACTCCAGATCCCAGTTCCTCATGCGCTCCTCTGGCTGCATGGCTCCACTCACTGGTGGTCTGGAAGGCTTTGCTACTGTTCTTGTTTGAGGAGAGTAGGAATGTGCTTAAACGGTGGGAAGCAGGCTTCTCTACTAAAGGCAAGGATGTGTAGCTCATATTAGTTTATTTGTTCTTCAAAAAACACATAGCATAACTAGACCCAAACCATGCATTCTTAGGTCTATTCCTTGTGGAATACTATGCTCATTTTATTAATATGAACTGCACTCCTTGTGTGTGTGTGTGTGGTGGGAGAGGATGCACCTGAGTACATGGTTGTGATCTCTGGGTCCAAATACAGTGGGCTAGAAGTCAGAAACATGAGGACAAATAGACTCTGCCTCCAGCTTCTCACATTTCTCACGTGTAACATGAAGCATTGGCTGCCCACTAGAAATTCGTGGCAGCTTTTAGAATACCCAGAGGCTTAGGCTGCGAAGAGCACAATGCAGTCGGAATCTCTAGGGTGACCTTTCCTTTCTTACTTTTTTGTGAGATCCCAAAGGTAACTCTAATGAGCGTTCAGAGCTGAGACTGCCAGGTCAGATGATCTCTATGAAGCCTTCTTGCTCTAAAAATCTTGTGATCTTTCCTAAGCTACTACTGTGCTTTGTGCAGGGAAGCCTAAGGCATGGAGAGGGTGTGTGAGCTCTTGCTACTTCTTCTATGGTTTTTAGCATGAACATCATTAGTGTGGAAGATATTTCTCTGTGGATATGCAAATCAATGCAAATGAGTACTTTGCCATTGAAGACTTCACAAATTGCAATGCAAAATAGTTTTAGGTAAATAACCCTAGTCTCAGTGACAATATTCTGTGTTTTATTATTAAGGATATTAGCGAAGATATACAAAGACTACAAAAGTGCTACAAATTATTACAACTATTTTATGGTAGCTTAGCGTGTTTTGGAGATTTCCTATGCAGTATTTCACTGGAGCCACTTGAAGAGGAACTCAGGATAGATCTGGACAGGACTAGGTGGGAAGGCAGTGATTCTTAAAAAGAAAAAAAAACTTAAGTGATGGGTTTATTCAGTGTCAAATGTAACTGAAAAAGGAGGCCTGGGTAGGTTAGGAGCTACTCACAGCCACATAGCCAGTCAGAGCTGGGTTCCAGATTGTCATATAGGCAGCTTGGTTCTGTTCTGTAACCTGAGCTCCCTCTCTATGTTCTCTGAAGCAAGCTGTTCAACTTTTTTGAACCTCAACTTCCTTTTCTCTAGAATGGGTAATACCTTTTATCCAGTAGTTGGTGATCATGACGTAAAGGCTGTAGCAGAAGCTGGCATACAGACATAATTCCCTGAATGGCACAGCAGCTGTGATGACGACAAGAGTGATTGTGGGGTACCGAGGAAAGAGATGCCCGTGGTGATGACACCGATGATGATGGAGTCTTGGTGCTCATCATGACAGCCGGGATGGTAATCACAGTTACAGCAGTGATGGAGAATGAACGATGGAGAGGGAAATGTGATGGTGGTGACGGTGACAAATCTATGGTTGTGAAGATGACAGATGCTGCTAGGGATGATGATTCTCAGGATGACGGTCATTTCAATGACAATAACGACAAAGATATCACTGATGGCTGTAATAATGCCAGTCACCACAGAGATGGTGATGACCGTACTGATGATAAGAGCTACTCTGATGGTATGCTGAGAATGGTGGCCGTGATGGTAGTAATGGTGATCATGATGATAATGACAGTTAAGACAATGCTGCTGATGAAAAGAGGGCTTGTGGATGCTGATGGTGGTGATAGCAGTAGAAATGAAGAAAGACAAGATGGATCTAGGGGGTCATGTCTCATTTCACCTGTTAAACCACTGGTTCTGTGCTTGCATATTACAAGGCTGGGTCTGTTTAGTGTTGCTCAGGTAACTGGGTCCACAGAGGGGGCTTATAAAACCACAGAGCTCCAGTGCTCCTCTAGACTGACCAGTTCATATGTTCTTTTGAATTCTTAGGGGTTTATAACTCTGAATTATGTAGCAAAACTGGGAAAATGTGAAATCTATGATGTCTAAACCCTTTAGATCTAATAGCTTGTGATGATAAGTTCAATCACTGTCCAGATATTCGGTGTGGATAGAACTGGTCACAGAGCCCCGTGACATAAGCAATGCACTGATGTGTTGGACTATTGCAGCCACTGCTGTTGCTGAGACTTTTTTCAGTCAATCTGAGATTCATGCAGACTTGCCTCCTGGGACCCAGGTACCAACTTTTACCCCATCCTTCAGCTTCCTGGATGCCATATTTGTTGTAGGCACCTTGGGATCTCTTGGCTGCACACTGGCCATCTTTCTGGTCGAAATCTTGAAAGTTTTCAGGCTATGCATGTGGATTTTACATAAGAAATAGGCCAGAGCAGAAAGGACACTTTTCCTCTGAAGACTTTGTTTTGGAGTCTTCTTTCAGAAGTAATCCAGGAGGCATTCTTTGTTCTTGTACATTTTTTAGCCAGTCTTACTGACAGAAGGTGGATGAAATATTTCTTCTTATCAATGTCAGGTCATGCTTCACTAAGTGAAATTTGAGAACTAGATCATGCATGGACTGTCCTCCAAGGACTTGCCATGACAGAACCATGTGTGCCTGCTGACTCACAGATTTCCATTGGCAGACAGATACATTCATGATGACCCTCTGTTTGAGGACGAGACAGCCTCTTTAGAGAGTGGTTTGGACTAACAATCTAGAAGAAGAGTCGTGTCTTGGCCATTAGAGGAAGTCACCTGCCCTGGAGGCCATTAGAGGAAGTCATCACCTGCCCTGGTGGGGACCGTCAGGCAGCTCAGACTTCTCATAGTTTAAGGTTTTCACTTGAAGGCTGTGCTATTTTTTATATGCCATTTATACCCAGCCTGTGTAGGCTGCTGTGGGAAAGAGATGCAAAGACAGTGTGGGGGAAGAGTGTTGATAGTAGGAAGGGATTATAAGGGCAGGGCCAGGGCCAGCCTAGAACTGCTGCCAGACAGCAGGCTGAAGACTGAACTTCGCATTCCTGCAACTGCAGGTTGACTTCACTTGATATAGGTGGTGGGAGGTAGACCCTGTACCACAAGAAGCTGGTTACTCAGTGGGATGCTCTTAAGTCCTACTGATACATGGTCCCTGAGGTCTCACTGTTTGTGCTTCTCTGGGCCTGGTAGACTGAGGTGGCAACCTAACATGTGTCCTGATAGATGCCCTCCAAAATAAATAAATAAATAAATAAATAAATAAATAAATAAATAAAGCCTGAAATTGTCTTAAAAATTCTCAGAGTGTTGCCTGTCAGTCATGAACGGAACCATTCTTGGTTACTCATCTTGATGTGGAGGCCCATAAACACAGTGCTCCTGGATTTAAGGCATCACATGACGATTCCCTTTGTGACAATTTGGTTTCATGTCTGCACATTTTCTTGACAGTGTGAGTGGTGTGGGGAGGAAGCTGGATGTTTGTAATGGGTACCCAATAAGTTAGATGGAAAGCCACACAATATGTCTCTGTCACAAGCAGGTAAAGATGGTAAATAGATTAGTAATTACTAAAAGCCAAACTAGGTGTGACACATGTATATGAACCCAGATATTATGGGGTAGAGGCAGGAGGATTGGAGTTTAAGGCCGTCCCTGAGTACAAGGCCAGCCTAGGATGCACAAAACTCTGTCCCAGAAAAAATTATTTGGTTTGATATCCTGTTCTCAGAATCTTTCCAATTCCTTTAGCAGCACTATTTTTATCCATTTATTTTTAATGAAAGGGCACTTTGGTTTCCTCCCTTGTTGGTATCCGCTGCACGTGGGGCTGCTGTGTTTCTCCAGCTGCCGTCTGCTCAGTGTTAGCAGCTCATGTGTTATCACGGTGTCTGTCGTGCTTGCTGTAGTTCTGCTGGTTCAGGGACCAAACAGTGGTGCTGACAGGCAAGGTACAGAACAGAGTGTTTCATGACGTTTTGTTTATATTTTTCTGTTTAAAAAGCAGTCGTTTTTGAGGAACTCGGGAATGAAGAGAAAGGAGAGATCAGCAGTCTCTCGGCACCACGCCCATTGCTGCTTCTAGCATGTTCCTGCACCTGGATGTGCCATGCCTTTATAAACACACACTTGTCACAGTTCTCCCTTGAAATTATGGAATTATTTTCCCATGAATTCCATGCTCTTCCAAAAATTAAAAATAGGTTCAATAGTGTTGTTTTCTCAATTAACATCAACATCATAACTGCCTCTTGGACCAAATGCATTCATTTATTCCCCTGAGAAAAGCACTTTGAGGGAGGGAGGATTTGTTTCTATTTGCAGTTCAAGGTGGAGGAGCCAAGCAGAGGGGCTTGACACAGTGGGTCACACCCTATGCAAAACCGGGAAGAAGAGAGCAAGGGATGCTTGCTGACGGTTAGCTCCCTTCTTCTGTTTTATCTAAGTCAGAATCCGAGCCAGGGAATGGTGGCCTCCACAGAAGTCTAGTCCACTCCCCTCAACTAAGGAAATCAAGGTATCTCCCCTAACATTCCCAGAGTCCCGTATCCCAGGTGATTTGAGATTGTGCCAAACTGGCAATTAACACTGCTAAACTCATGAACATTTCCTCCCATAGTGTGACAGGTAGGTTTTATTTTCACTGTAAATGTGCAACAATAAAGATTGAGGTGGCCAATATTAAGCTGTCAGATATAAAACTCATGACCAGTTTTTGAGGAGACCTTTACTGAAATGCTGCCAGTTCCAGTTGCCATGGTTGGTACTGCAATTCCGGTGTATTCTCCAAAGAGGCAGAGTGGGTGGGCAGTTCAGTTCAGATTGAAAACACTGCCACCCACTTTTCCACATGGGCTGAAGAGGAGGGTGGAGAGAGAGAGAGCAGTTTCCAGCTTTGAGGTGGAGGTGACATGCTTTTATTTCTCCTCCTGTGAGTGTGACTTTTTTTTTTAAACTTGCTGCTTTCTCAGAGACCTTACTGTCTTGTGTCTTTCTAAAAATGCATATTTTATTTTATGTGTATGAGTATCTGCCTGCATTTATTTATGTCTACCACATGCATACAGTGCCCACGAAGGCCAGAAGATGGCATGTGATCTTCTGTTGTTGGGAATAGAACCTGGGTCCTTTGGAAGAGCACCTGTTGCTCTTAACTGTTGGACTTCTCTCTCGCTCCAGCCTTATGACTTTGCCCTATGCCCAGAGCCTTATTCTCATGGCTTCCTGTGTTCCTGAGGATCTCTCCTAGGATGGGCAGGTCTTCTGTTTGTCCCTGAAATGGGCCCAGAATGTCAGAGGTGTCTGGTGGGCTTATCCTGCCCACTGCACTGGGCCAAGGACAGAGCTCTTGCCATTGCACAGCAGCTAGGACTCTATGGTCACTACGTGTGCTTGCTCTCTTAAGAAATGTAGTCAACACTAGCCGTGGGATTAGGACCTGTCCCTAGTGCACGAGCTGGCTTTTTGGAATCTCTTCCCCTTGCAGCGATGCCTCACCCAGTCTTGGTACAGGGGAGGAGCTTGGTCCCGCCTCAATGTGATATGACATGCTTTGTTGACTCCCATGGGAGGCTTGCCCTTTTCTACATGTGGGAGAGCGGAGCGGGGAGATAGACTGGAGGCAGGCTGAGGAATGGAGAAGAGAAGAGGGAGGGGAAGCTGTGGTTGGTGTGTAAAATAAATGAGAAGAATTAATAAGAAAGAAAAAATAAATATTACTGAAAAAAAATGTGGCTGAGCTGCCCCGTATCCAGAGCTGGAGCGGAGGTTAGCAATGGGCCGGAGGGATGGAGAGGGAGAGGCTCCTGAAGTCTCTCATTCCATGGTGTGCAGCAGTGTTTGAGGAAGGGCTCCAGTGGAGAATCACACATAACCAAGTAGCAGGAGTCCAAAGCATTGTTTACAGCCTGGCAAGGCCCGGGGTTGCTGAGGATACCCTAAGCTCCTCACTGGCGTTTCAGCAGACTATCCCTTGAGAGGAAGTAGAGCTAGAAGGCCGTCTTAGAGAGCGTAGGCACGGCTGGCCGTACAGGTCCCGCTCCTGTGCTTTGAAGGCTGTCTTAGGGAGCGTAGGCATGGCCGTACAGGTCCCGCTCCTGTGCTTTGGGTGCCAGAGTCCAGGAAACAACCTTTAGGGATAAGATGTGAGCCAAAGCCTCTTCTGTCTTCCATGCACCTCATCCCTCTCACCCAATCATTACTGTGCATGTCAGAGGACAGGATGACTGAGAGGGACACAAGGGATGGCAGCATGAAATTGTGGTACCTCAATCCAAGACAACGCTGATCAATATGTTACTGAGGTAGCTAAGAAGTGGAGAATTTCAGAGGACCACCGACAGGAAGGACCGCAGGAGCATTCTAACAGGGAAAATGTTCCATCTGCAGTAGCTCCCGCAGCAGGGTAAACTGAGGGGAAGCAGAGGAAGGGAGGTAGGTGGAATAACAGATCAGGAAGAGGGGATGGAAGGAAA
Organism: Myodes glareolus; assembly: GCF_982192425.1. Taxonomy (NCBI): domain Eukaryota; kingdom Metazoa; phylum Chordata; class Mammalia; order Rodentia; family Cricetidae; genus Myodes; species Myodes glareolus. Next base: position 5,359,991 of record NC_142036.1, on the reverse strand, counting down.
GCCTGACCTGTGTGGATCAAAATACTCAGAGGAAATGATAGCAAGCGAGCAGGTGCATGCGGGGTGGAGGGCATTTGACTCAACGGAGACTGACAGGTGTCCACACGGTGTTCAAATTGTCACACAAAAACATCAGAAAATGCTAGGAATTTCAAAACACAAGCAGTCCTAGAAACAGTATTGTGAAATTATTGGGGAAAAATAACCAGAGGATCAGAAAACAGACAGTGGGATTTCTATTAGCCTCCCCTTCCTTTTCACCACATCCTTCATTACAACTGATGCCCCTCGGCTGCGGCTTTGGGTCAGCAGGTTGCTCCTCTTTCCTAGCAGGATGGCGCTCTGATGAGGTTTGGGGAGTGTCTGCCAAACCCAAGATTTTTTGATGCTGTTGAAGACAGGAAGCTGGCCATGAGGAAGAGGGTGGCATGTGGAAGCTGAGCATGTTACTAGGTACTGGTCATAGCCAGCTTTTACACACTTAGGAGGCAACTCTTCAAATGGGTCCAATCTGTGCCTGCTGACGTGATCTGTGGAGTCCTCATGAGTAGTCCCACTGCAGAGCCCAGCCCTTGCCCAGTAACCCTAGCTTGTATACTGAGTTCCAGGGTGGGTTCTTAAGCAGAGTTGATGGTGACCAGAAGATAATGGACTCATTCTTCAAAGGGCTAAAAGAAAGAAAACCTGTCAAGCAGAATTCTGTACCTGAATAAAAATCCCCCTGTAAATAAAGGGAAGTAATGACTTTTATGGGCTGTTAATAAAGCTAAAGGCCAGCAGGATGGAAAGATACCTGTCCTAAGACTGGTGTCCTGAGTTTAATTTCTGGATCCTTCTACATGACAGAAGCAGACAGTCAACTGACAAAAGTTGTCTTCTGACTACATATGTGGCATGGTATATGCATACCCCACATGTAAACACACACACACACACACACACACACCAATGTAATTATTTTTATTATATATATATATATATATATATATATATATATATATATATATATATATATTTATTCTAAAGAAAGAAAATTGAGAGGACTTAATGCCGGCTGGTTGGTCTGAACAGACGCTGAAAGGTGTTTTATAGGTAGAAAGTCCTTGTGCCCTGTGAGGAGAGAACAGAGTGCTCAGTTCTCCCCCAAAGCTCTTCCACCATCACTGCAGATGCAATGGCCATCTCAGAATGATGCTAAGGCTGGGATCCCAGCTAGGAACGGCTGGCTTACTGGTGAGACCTGCTTACTCCAAGTGAATACAGTGTGCCAGCGGCCAGGAATAAAGAGCAGCCTCCAACTACGAGTGGCCACAATTCTGTGTGAACAAACTTCCTCTCAAAACAAGTGGACCCGAGTCCATTCAAAGAGAAAAGTCAAGAAGTGAGATGTGGACAGGGAGCAGGCTTCTGTGCCTTGTGGGGCCTTGCTGTGGTACATTCAGACAAGAGGAGGAGACAGACAGATTGAAGAAAAGAATAGAAATCCCAGAAATAGACCCAAATGCATATGGGGATTTGGTGCATGATAATGCTGGCATTTTAAATCAGTGGGGGAAAGATATATCATTCAGTAGTGATTTGGGGACAACTGGCCAGACATTTGGAAAATATATAGCTGGATCCCTCCCAAGCTCCTTCCCCCAAAATAAAGTCCAGATGGCTCAAAGACTTAAAATATAATGGAATTTTACAAGTACTACAAGAAAACTTGGGGAAATTTTTTAATAATTTCAAGGGGTACAAGACATAGAACTCAATGTATTAGTTACGTTTCTATTGCTGCAACAAAATCTCTGGCAAACACAAGGAAGGAGTGGGTTTTTACCTCATGGTTAGAGACTTAGTCCATCATGGGGAAGGCATGACAGAGTCATGAGGTGGTTGGCCACAGTGAGCCTGGAGCTGGGAAGAGGAAAGTGATGAATGCTAGCCCTGCACTCACTGTCTTAATGCTTGCCCTGTACTCACTGTCTGTCTTAATGCTAGCCCTGCACTCACTGTCTGTCTTAATGCTAGCCCTGCACTCACTGTCTTAATGCTAGCCCTGTACTCACTGTCTTCATGCTAGCCCTGCACTCACTGTCTTAATGCTAGCCCTGAACTCACTGTCTGTCTTAATGCTAGCCCTGCACTCACTGTCTGTCTTAATGCTTGCCCTGCACTCACTGTCTTAATGCTAGCCCTGCACTCACTGTCTTAATGCTAGCCCTGCACTCTCTGTCTGTCTTAATGCTAGCCCTGTACTCTCTGTCTGTCTTAATGCTAGCCCTGCACTCACTGTCTGTCTTAATGCTAGCCCTGCACTCACTGTCTGTCTTAATGCTAGCCCTGCACTCACTGTCTTAATGCTAGCCCTGCATTCACTGTCTTAATGCTAGCCCTGCACTCACTGTCTGTCTTAATGCTAGCCCTGCACTCACTGTCTTAATGCTAGCCCTGCACTCACTGTCTTAATGCTAGCCCTGCACTCACTGTCTGTCTTAATGCTAGCCCTGCACTCACTGTCTGTCTTAATGCTAGCCCTGCACTCTCTGTCTGTCTTAATGCTAGCCCTGAACTCACTGTCTGTCTTAATGCTAGCCTTGCACTCACTGTCTTAATGCTAGCCCTGCACTCTCTGTCTGTCTTAATGCTAGCCCTGAACTCACTGTCTGTCTTAATGCTAGCCCTGCACTCTCTGTCTGTCTTAATGCTAGCCCTGCACTCACTGTCTGTCTTAATGCTAGCCCTGCACTCTCTGTCTGTCTTAATGCTAGCCCTGCACTCTCTGTCTGTCTTACTGCTAGCCCTGCACTCTCTGTCTGTCTTAATGCTAGCCCTGCACTCTCTGTCTGTCTTAATGCTAGCCCTGCACTCACTGTCTTAATGCTAGCCCTGCACTCACTGTCTTAATGCTAGCCATGCACTCTCTGTCTGTCTTAATGCTAGCCCTGCACTCACTGTCTTAATGCTAGCCCTGCACTCACTGTCTTAATGCTAGGCCTGCACTCTCTGTCTGTCTTAATGCTAGCCCTGCTCTCACTGTCTTAATGCTAGCCCTGCACTCACTGTCTTAATACTGGCACTGCACTCACTGTCTTAATGCTGGCACTGTCTTCTTTTTTTCAAGTATGGGGTCACAGGTCAAGAAATGATGCTTTTCACATTTGGAGTGGGTTATCCCACATCAATGAACGTAACCTAGAAAATCCCTCACAGACATACCCAGACTACTCCTTTTGAAATGATTCCAAGGTGAAATCAATATTGATTGTCAAGGTGGTCATCAATATTGATCTCAATATCTAGGAAAATATAAATTCATATGGTAAATTCAATAACCCCATTTCTAGGAAATCATGTGGTGACCATGACCAGACATATGTTAAACAATTAAATCTAAAATATTTGTTTTAGAATGTTGTTAGAGATAACCAGGAGTCACCTAAACCTTGTAGTTTGACTTGTCCTGAGGAGTCACATCAGAAAAATAAGAAGGGACTTGACTTTTTTTCCCTGAAAGATTAATTTTTTTTGAATTTTAGAGGAAACATCCTCAGACCTAACTCCAGGTGTTGAGCTCATGCACCAGCTTTGCTTGGTAAGTGTATTTTTCACCCTTTATCAAAGAGGTTTCTTTGTGCAGTAGATGGAGAACATCACAGAAATATATAGCTGGTCAAAACACAGAGGGCAACTGAACGCCGGGCGCTTGTATTCAACTGACACCAGCAGAGCAGCCCTACACCAAAGGCTCAGGGAGTCTTGAAGAAAGGATGGAAAGAGTTCAAGAGCCAGAGGACCAGGAAGTCTGCTCTCGATAGTAACGGCAGGGAAGTGAGACTCGTGGATTTTCCACAAGACCCGCAAAATGGCAACACCATGTTGACATGCCAACATAGATAGGAACAATCTCATGACTCCACCCTTAAGTGAAGCTCTAGAGGCTCAGTGGCTACTGAGAGATAGAAAGTCAGTCTCTACCAATGATGGGCCCGCCGATGGTTAGCTCTAAATGCACTTACATATGAGCTGCACTAAATGGTCTCGGTCGGTTGTGTGTGTGTGTGTGTGTGTGTGTGTGTGTGTGTGTGTGTGTGAGAGAGAGAGAGAGAGAGAGAGAGAGAGAAACAATGACTGGATGAGCACTCTGTAGTTCCACACAGCTACATCCCCAGCAAGTCACAGCAATAATTAAAGAAGAGTCATGTTAACAACCCATTAAGTCACTTTATTAAAATAGTTGACTTAGGCATCTGCAGTAAAATAAAAAAAGAGCTCATGAATGTGAGAAGCAAGTGGGGGAGCATGGGGGGCTAGAGGAGGAAGGAAGAGGTAGGATGATGTGAGTTAGTGCTCATGTATGAAATTCTAAAAACAGTAAAATTTAAATAAAAAATATATAAACAAAATCAGATAACTTTAAGGAGAGGAATAATAATTAAAAAGAAAAAATTAGATGAGAATGCAAGGTTTTTATATCTTCAGAGTGGAGGATGATTTAGAGACAAGATATAGAAAGCGCTAAACACAGAAAATGGTGGAAGAATTCAGGGGCACTAAAACCAAGAATGTAAGAAAGACGGTACAGAATGAATTCAAAGACCAGGCTTCAGGACGGGAGAAACTTCTCACGGCATAACCAAGAAATTATGTTTAAATCACAGAATCCACCAAACCACTAAGAAAAAGCTCAAGAAAACTTTAGTGATACATTTGAATGAGAACTACAATGGAGGAAATTCAAATGTTTGAGGAGTAGCTGGAACAGCACTCGGCCTAATTGTAACATGAGGAGTGAAAGCTTCAGCTGTGTGAGACCCAGGAGTCCACGAGATGAGTGAACCTAGGCGTGCCTGTTCCAGCTGCTGGGGATGCGGAACCAGTGAACCTAGGCGTGCCTGGTTCAGCTGCTGGGGATGCGGAACCAGTGCACCTAGGCGTGCCTGGTCCAGCTGCTGGGGATGCGGAACCAGTGAACCCAGGTGTGCCTGGTCCAGCTGCTGGGGATGCGGAACCAAGAGCTCCACACTGGTGGAGGACACTGTGTCCAGGTTTCAGCAATAGCGACAGAAGCCAAAAGAAGGGAGCCAGTGTGAGTGATCCTGAGCACAGACACCTCCAGTGTCCCCGTGTGATGTGTGTGCTGCAGGAATGTCTATCTCTCACTTGGCTTCTAGTTCACAGCAGAGCCGCAACCAACATGAAGACGGCTCACAACCAGAGCATGGGCAGAGGCTGTCTATCCCGTGGTCTGATGTGCATGGCCTGGAGACTACCAGGTCTGAGTAAAACTTCTCTTCCAGATAAGCCTCACCCACTTACACCCACTCAGAGTGTGGGACTTGCCCTAGCAGGTGGTTCCAAGGGGGTGTATTTGAGACTCAGGAAATGGAGTTGTCAAACAGATCTAGGAGCTGGTGCTGATGCTGGACGTGTTGCAAACTCCTTTGGAGGCTTTCTGTTTTACGAGTTGTAACCTTGTGAAATTGAATGTCATAATTCGTTCCTTCAGTTTGGGGTGAGAGGGGAGACAAGGCTGATGGACTGACCTTCCCCATTTTCTATGGCAGGGCTACCTATTTCTCTCTGTTTGAGGCTCCAGACAGGTTCTGGGGGGAGTATAGCAAGCAACTGAGCCTAGAGCAAAGCTGTGTGTTTCCCCTGGTGTGAAAGATTTTAAGCCTACCGCATAGGTCTGGGGTGGGGCTGAGTCCCAGGGGCGAGTTGCTGTCCCTTCATCTCCTAGGGCTGTGTTCTGGCTATGAAGGAGCGATGGACATGTGTTTCCATGCCAGTGCTGCGGTAGGTGTGATTTTGGTGTCCCGTCCTCTTCTCTCTGCGTATACTCCCACCACCTTCTAAAAATAAACTTTTTAATGACTTCATCACTGTGCAAATGACAGGTAGAACACTGGCATGTTTTTCTGCCTGAAATCAGCTCCAGGTGAGTTGGCTTAGCTAAACTGAGACTGAATTGTTTCTAGGGAGGCCCACGAGACCTCTCCTTGCTGCCTCCGCAGTCCAGGAAGCACTCTGCCTGATACCGTTCAGCCCAAACAGGAAGTGGGGGGTTGTCATTGCTCTTTGGTCTTGGTCTTGGAAAGGCCTGGTGGGCTCTTGTATGTAGAACCCTGCTGTGTTGTGTCCTCAGGGCAGGCTAAACAGTTCTAGCCGCAGATATGCAAGAATTCCGGGACTTCTGTCAGCAAGCAGTGGTCCGTGTGATCTCCGAGGTAGGATGGACCGTAGCTTAGCCTTTCTGTTGACATTTGAATTGTATTGGGCGAGTTTCTTGCCCTTTATGCATTTGAGACCCTTGGCATTTTAGCCTTCATAGGACGTTGTCACTGTACCGTGCTCAGTACACAGAGATACTTCCCTGACACGAGGCCATTTGACTCTGGACATTTTTCAGTTTTGCCGGCTCCTGTGGGATTGGGTGTCACCTTGCAGATCATTCAGGGTGATTGTGTGCTGTTGTAGGCTTAACATGGACTTTACTCTTGCTTCCTTAACAGGTAGATTCTCTTTTGTGGCCAGAGGAGGTTGGTCCTGCAGCAGGTAGAGACCACAGACTTCTTTCTCTCTGGACTTAGTCAGAGCTGAGGTGGAGGCTCCCTCTTCAGGACAGTTTTGGGAAAGCAGGATAAGAAATAATCTCCCTCTTTCTGGTAGGGGTAGGGTACACACTAAAAAGTAATTTGTAGTCGTTATAACACATTATGAAGTATATTTACTACAGGTATGACACACTTTATCTTCCTACGTCCATTTTCACTATCTGAGAAACATTTTCCAATGACTCCAAGGACACTGCTCCCTACTCACTGGCTACCATGACGTCTGTGGAGGCCTGTGCCCATGAGATGTAGCCCTAGGAACTATTCACAGTGAGTGGCTCTGGATGGCCACCAGCCCTCTGTACTCGACTTCTCCCTTCTCAGAGGGAAGTGGCCATTCTGACATGGCTGTGTGAGGTCCCTCTGTCATCCCTCTGCAGCTGATACACAGCTTGGCCAGGCTCTTCAGGACAGGTGGGAATCCCCGTGATGTGAGCCCACCCTCCCCACTTCTCCACTGTCCGTTCCCTGGATACCTGTCCCCGAGCTTTGCACACTCAGAAAGGTATCATCTTTAGTTCAGCTCCAGGTGACCTGGTTTTCTGCTCAAGGCTTGACTGGGTGCTGGCCACTCACCTGTATAGGTCTCACTGGCTGCAGAGGAGGCCTGGGACTAAGCAGGCACCCAATACTGCAGCATCAGACTGTGAACTGTCGTGCTGAACTGGGTTGCTGCTGGCACCTACTTTGTTCTGCTGGGATATGGTATGCTTTCTGAGAGGCCCTGGACTCTGTGCGGTTTGTTAACTTGTTTCTTTCCATTTGTGAGCTTTACATATCCAGTTAACTATGTGGCTAGCAGAGATCAACGACTGGAATGTAAGCATTAGCTAAACAGGTTGGAATACAGACATCAGTGCTTCTGTTCTGCTTGGTGAGCCAGGCCCAGTGGTACTGCAGCAAGGACCTGGATTTCAGTCCTCTTCTGGGAAAGAATCTTTCTATATTCTTTTTTTTTTTTAAAGAAGGCACAGACATTTTATTACTTGCCAAGAGGATAACATAGACATCTGAGTGATTTGATATTAAAACTGGGTTTTATAGAGGCAGAAAGAATGTTTCTGTATTCAAGGGCAAAATTTGAAAGCTCTCTGACAGTTGGGGTCCATGGTACAACTTGAACCTGCTGTTAGCACTCTGTCTGAGTCTGAATACAGCCTTCCTGGACGGCTGTGTGGCAGCCTGTTTCTCTTTCAAAGTACCCCGTGGTTCCTGGTCCTGTGGAGATGTCCCTCGGCAGTGACTGGAGCACGTGACCCAAGTCTTAAGTTGCCCCTCTGTGACAGTGTGCTGTCTGTGAGTGGATGCTAGAGGCGTGGTGCTGGCCAGAGCCAGGTTTGGGCTTTTCTCTAGATAGGAGCACCTGATAATCCTTGCCATACTTGTGAGAAATGGAGCATAATAAAAATAATTTTATATTTAATTATATAGAATATATAATTGCATAGGAAAATAATATAATAAGGCTTGACCAATTAAACCATTTCTGCAGCAGTGGGGACCAAGGGTGTCTTAGGATGTCTATTGCTATGATAAAGTACCATGGCCAAAATTATGTTTATTGGGCTTACATTTCCACATCACAGTCTATCATAGAAGTAAGTCTATGATAGGAAGGAACTCAAGGAAGGAACCTAGAGGCAGGATGTTTGCCCACTGGTGACAACACCCACAGTAAGCTGGACCCTCCCATATCTAACCAAACCCTCTTCCTGTCTCTCACCATCTCTCAATAATGCCGTTGCATTATGAATCCATCAAGGGATTGATTCACACAGGCAGGTTTCTCAGGATCTCATCTTTTCAGGGAAGCTCTCCTAATACCTTCAGAGGTGAGCGCCGCACATCTCGTAGACCCTTCTCTGCACAATTAGTCTGATCATTAAGATTCAGCATTGATGCCACATCTTGCATTTCAAAAAACCTGCTACATAGCTTCTTGGTAGTTTTACAAAATAAATGTTGGGCTGGAGAGATGGCTCAACGGTTAAGAGCACTGACTGCTCTTCCCGAGGACCCGGGTTCAATTCCCAGCACCCACATGGCAGCTCACAACTGTCTAAAAATTCAGTTCTGGGGGATCTGACACCTTCATACCAATGCACACACCAATGCACATAAAATAAAGTTAAAAAAATTAAAAAAACAAAATAAATGTTGAATTTTGTCAGTGTTGTATGGATTAACCTCAGAGAAGCAATGAAAGAAGACCAGACCTCTGAACAACACGATAAAATAAGCAAAAGCCCGAGTCACAGAGGAAATCTGCAAGGTTTCCAGAGGAGGGGTGCACTGTGATACTGTGATCAGGTAAGGCTGTCCACACGTGGAGACCAGTGTCAGGGAGGTGGCACTCCCGATATGTGGGAGTACTTGTCAACATCTTTTAAGTGTAGAGAAGAAATAAGAACATATCCAGGCAAGTCAGCCTCAGGACCTTGGGAGAAGCCGTTATCAGATGTCTCTCTGAAACACAAGGGGGTCATTCTGGCAGGAGAAAGAGGCAGGAGCACCAGCCAGCTTGGTCTACAGCACAGACAAGAGAGTCAACACATGGCTGCACACGTTGATTTTATCTGGGAAAATGTGGGCATTACTGTAATAAACCAGAGATCATTCTTTGTCATACTAAGAATCCTTGACATAAACTCTAACTCCCTAACACATCGTCAGTGCCTCTTAGATGCAGGTAAACTGCTGTACTCCTAATTTCCCAAACTTCTCATCTATGGATGAACAACTTCCCACTCCACAGGCGCTCAGCTGCTGGCAGCCACTGTTCTGTTTCTCTGAGTCTGATGACTTTGATGTGAGACCTGTGATTGGCCTGTCTCTGGTAGCATGATGTTCTCTAAGCTCATTCATGTGGTCCCTTATTGTACACGTTTCTTCCTTTTCAATGTTTCAGTGATATTCTATTCTCTGAGTGTGCCAGCATCTAGCAGTAAATCAGAGAGAGACTGAAGAGACCACACTGCCACAGTGTCATCTTTGTGTGGCAGGAGAGGGGGATGTGGACAGACACCAGGTCAACATATAAAAGAAGCCAGTTGAGAAGCCTGGCTCCATGTAACAAACAGAACACATGTACTATATAAATGACATATAAAAGGCTATAATCCCCTTGACTAGCAATTTTTTTGGGGGGAAAGGTGTATGCCTTTCCTCAAATCTGCTAGGCTTCTTCCATCCTTTAAAGCACCTTTATCCTTATTAATAAACTGCCTCTATATCTATTACCTTACCACGTGACTCTGGAACAATTCTTTGTTCCGGGACATGGAGCCAAGAAGTCTCATGGATTTCTCCCACCCCAACTCATTCAGTTTCTTCTGAAATGAACCTCTCGACAGCTTGACTTCCTGGAACTACTGTGAGCACTCCACCCCTACCTCCCCGCGAAGCCAGTGTGAGTCACATTTTCATTGAGCAGCAACTGAAAATATCCTGATGGGAACAGTGGAAAATCTGATTGGATTTGCTGAGTTCTGAACCACACACTTAAGTATCAGAGTCACAAGCTCCAACTCATTTTTTACCCTGTCTCCTTCCACTTCTTGTTTGGAAGTCTTGGTGTCTCCTGTTGACCGGTTCTCCCAGGACAGCTTTTACCCCCTTAAGTTCAGTTTACATCAAAGACGAATTTCTGCACTGAGGTTCGAACAGTTTATTCTGTCATTTTGTAGCTCAGAGCGGGAGCAGCTGGCATCATGGACCAGCCACCATCAAGACAGATGGCTGCCCAACTGGAGACTCCATCCAGAGACAGTCCTGTTTGAGGAGTTCTCCCTCCTCCCTCCTGCTGTGCTCCTCTTGGTGGGCCTCCTGCTGTTTCTTTCACGAAGGCCATTTCGGTTGCTGGGTTTGAGCTTTAATGAAGTTCTAAGACTGTGTGAGGTATATTGGTTTTGACATGGTTTGGTTTCTTGGAAGTCTCTGGCCAGGTTGGAAATCTGTGGGTCAGGCTGTGTCACGTGGCTGAGTGAATACCGTGATGGCCTACAGGATGCTCGTTAGGGTCTGTGGCAGTCACTGGCTCACAATGTAATATATATCACCCTGTGTGTAGTGTAGTGTTAAGCCATTTTCGGTTTGGTGCCACACACTTTGTTGATGACTCTGTCCCAGAGAACAAAAGCCTCTGTTGAGCTGCATCAATTTCTACTGCCACCAAGTCCCTTGTGTGGGGTGTAGGCTGGTCACATCTTACCCAGGCGCATGTGCAGTACAAGCCTTTACCTGTGCCAGCCTTCTTGAATGATGTTTGCACAGGCAGGCAAACATTCACCTGGCTCTTGTGTTTGTCGTTGTACAGCTCGACAGGGTTTCTTACCTGCTGGATTCCTCCCACATACTGCTTGAGATAAGTCACTTTCTATTTGTAAACCTGCCTTGTACCGCCTCCATATGCGAGCTGTGAGGGTTGGGGAAATATCACTGGCCTTTGGCTCTCATATTAGATTGCCTCATTCATCTTTCAATGGGAAAGGGTTGACCTTGACATTTCAAATTCTATTAGCTCATAACCCATGGCTTATCATGGAAACCAACTCCTACATCATTTAAATTTAAGTTACATTTAAGTGAAAGAAGATATAAACTTAACGAGAAAGCTTATTTTGAATTTGTTTCATCTTTGCCAGTGGTGTACTGGCAGTTTAGACTGGAGTGTGTCTCTGTTGAAATGGAGGTATCAGTTGTAGGGTGTCGGCTGAAAGAAAACCATGAAAGTGGGGCGGTGTAGGCAAGTGCCCCTTCTGAGTTTCTTCAGGGAGGTGCAGGCACTAAGCCAAGCCACTGCTACCTGCTTTGTTTTCCAGGGCATACGCCACATCATGGGTTTGCCAGAATGTTTTGTCCTGTCTGTGTTAGCATAGTAATAAAGACCCGTGAAGGGAAAGCCTGTATGTAGACCTAACTTCCCAGCCGAGCAGGTCAGCGCTTGGCAAGCGATGGCGGGACCACTCCTAGAAAAGTGAACTCTCTTTAAGTCATGCCAAAAGGATAGGTAGAATACCTGTTCCTCTAATGATATATCATATTCTCCTTCCCAGAATTCCTGCCCCTTCCCCCAGCACAGTCTCTTACAGTCTCCTCTTCGTATATCTGCTTGCTTTTCTGAGTAACTCAGGACATTTTCCCCTTTCTTCTTCTTATCGCTGTTCTAACCATGCATCCCCTAAGACTCTGGCTTCTCTACTCTCTCTTCCACCTCCCAGCTGTGCAGCTGGTCGTCAGGTCAGACTTGCACAACTCCAACAGCATAGCTTTTCTTTCCTTGTTTTCTTTATTTGCCCCCTCCAGGGAGCTGCTGAGATTTACAGCTGGATGCCTTGGGTTTTTCTTTTTTCTTCTTTCTGGCTTTCTTCTATTTAATTACTATTACTACTGGGGTAGTTTGAATGTAAGTGGCCACCCTAATCTCATAGGGAGTGGCACTATTAGGAGGTGTGGCTTTGTTGGAGTGGATAGGGCCTTAATGGAGGAAGTGTGGCACTGTGGGGGCCGGCTTTAAGGTCTCCTATGCTCAGGATACTACCCAGTGTCTTACTCAACTTCCTGTTGCCTGCACGACATAGGACTCACAGCTACTCCAGTGCCATGTCTGCCCGCATGCCACCATCTTCCCTGTCCTGATGATAATTGACTAAATCTCTGAAACTATAAATGAGCCACCCCAAATAAGTGTTTTCCTTTGTAAGAGTGGCCGTAGTCATGGGGTCTTGTCACAGCAACAGAAACCCTAACTACATAGAGACAGGCTGTCACGGTGAGCCCTGGATGGCCTGAAACTCACCGTGTAGACCAGGCTGCGTCAAACTCACAACGATCATCTTGCCTCTGCCTTTTGGGTGCTGGGATAAAAGGGGTGAGCACCATACCAAGAAAGGTTTTTCTTTTAAACCAATAAAATTGTCTTTGAGTTTCGGTGTGAGGATGTATATACCCCAGTGGGGGGATGGCTGAGTTCCCTCATACCAGCCGAACCATCTTCCCTCAGACACTGAGAAGTACATGCTGTTGTGAGGTCTCATGTAGAACTGCAGTGATTTAGAGTCCACAAAGCTCCTTAGCTGGGAAGTGATTAGAGGGCGTGGGCACAGCCCCCACCCACATCATTGTGTGGCATAGGTTACACATCCCGAACATGGTGCTTAGAACAAACTCTACAGGAATGGAATGATTCAGTAATAGACATAGTCAGCACAAAGGGTCAGAGACCTTGGCTAAAGTTGGCTTTGTTGCCACCTAACAGCTGTCACAGCTCACCTAGACTGGTTACCACTGGGTAAACTAGTCCAGTGATGACTGTGACCTACCCCGATGGCCAGTGGCCATGGTATAACCTAGCCTGGTGACCTTATGATGACCTAATCAAGTGATCCTGCCTAGAGCATTAGTTCAGTGACTACAGGGTGGCCTCATCTGATGACCTTGGGGTGAACAGAGGCATTCACCTCACCCATTAGAATGTATGCCCACCCCCACCAGTTTGGTCTGCTTTTCCTGCAGTAACTCTATCCTAGCACCAGGTGGTGCCATATGCAGCAGGACTGAGGGACATACAGGACAATTTGCGTTCCTCAGTTCCTTTTGTGCTTTGCATTACTGTGAAAATATCCACCTGCATTAGAAAAGACTCTGAAAGATTGACTAGATAATTATAAATATGTGGACTGAACTAACTCTGCAGAATCCCCCTTTCCTCTTGATCCTGTCCCTCCTCAGCGTCACCCTGTCTGTTTGCCATGTGAGTGGTTCACTATGCAGAACAGAGGATTTCTGTGGGGGAAACTACTGTGTGGCCTTTACACTGGCAATTGTAAAAGGTCTTGGGAGAACTCCAAGAATTCTGGTGGATGCTAATAGGCCAGGCTGCAGCACTGACCTGAGCTCTGTGAGGAAACACACGTGCTCAGGACAGTCCCCTCAGGCTGATGGGGAGGGGGGCGACGTCTGTGAATCTCTTCTGTGTCCTCTTTTCAGTTTTCCGGGGGCACGGGAGTTCTCTAAAGGGACAAGTCAAGTGGCATTCAGGAGTGGTTTCCCGAGAGTCTGAGTTTCACTGTCTCTCCAGCCACCGAGAGCGCCTCCTTTCTCTCCCACACTCTAAGAGTCTCAGCTGGGGATTACAGTGTGAAGAAGGGCTCCGGAGTTCCATCTCTCTTGTAGAATCAGATTAAAAGTTCTTGGGTTGGTTTTCTGGGTTCTGCAGCAGCTTCTTTTTAACACTTGACACAGAGAAAGGGAACCACTGGCATCTAGAAGCCAGGCAGAGTCTGTGTGACCATGGTGATAGAAATCAACACATCTAGAATGACAAGAGCTGGGCCTCACTTCTAAAGGCAGGTCAGGCATGACTTTGTACATTGTGTTATGTTGGATTCCTGCCTGTGACATTTTAGTGTCTTGCTTAACCATCTGGACACATCCAGAGGGTTGGCCCAGTGAGCTGTTTGATATCATAGCAGATTCTGGACTAGGGTTTGGTCAACTGGCCACCAGAGCCTGGCCTGGTTGTCAAGAAACTCCACCATCATAGCAGCTGGCCAAAGCCTCTACCTCACAGGTCTTAATGGTGCTGCCACATCTGGCTGCCATTGATGACCTGGCCCATGTGACCACAGCTGCTTTGCTTACTCATTGCTTGGCGATTCTCTACGGGCATTTTGGCCTCTAGACTGTTCCTCAGCAGCTGGCATCAGCTGCATTCCTTTTTTACATATTCTATTTGTTTAATGATAGCCAGAAACTCATTAAGAAAGGAAGTAGGGATCTATCTCTTCAATTACTCTTCTTCAACAGTAATTTAGACATTGTCTGTTATTTATTTATTTATTTATTTTTTGCATGAAGTGCCATCCACTGGGTACCTCAACTGATGTGTTATAATTACAGCCTCTAGGATCAAAAAGTGAGAACATGCAGTTCTGAAAAAGAAGCCTCGCTTAGCTCTCTAACTCCACCCCTTACAGCGAGAGAGGTCAATACAGGTTGTTAGTGTTGTTTCCTTCCACTTTGGTGGCTGCCAGTACAGCAAGGGAGTGGATGAGGCCTCTGCTTTGGCCTCTCTCTGTCTATGATGGGGCGTGCTGGCTGCCTAGAGCACACCCGGGCCGTGCCTTAGGTAGATGTATTCTGTGTACATGCTGGGTGGGGCATGCTGATCATAGTCAGAGATGTTATGATCTGTTGGCTCCCTTTCGTACTCTGAGATTTAATACAAGCATCTTAGCTCCTTCTTGCTGCTTCTTCTGTATCTCTGAAATGAGGCTGTGAGATAACTTTTGGGAGACCTGGGAGAAGAGTGAAAATTAAGCAAAATAATACATGCGAGTCAATGGGCAGAGCAGAACCCAGCGTGTATTAGCAGTTTCATGACTTCTCTCTAGTGTCATCACTAAAGGCTCAAGGACTACCATCTGCCTGTCTCTCATCGAGAAAGATCCGGACCAGGGCAGCTGGTTTCTGCCCTGAAGAGTACCTAGGTTGAACTGAGTTCTCAGTAAGAAGGCAGTTTAGTGTTCATCTGATGACTGGGTGGGACAGCCAGGCCGTCAGAGAATCCTTAAGAGCAGTGCAATCCTAAGGGCTTTTGTGTTTCGGTCACAGGGTCACACAGGTGTCCAGTGATGATGGGGCTTGTATCATCTGCCAAAGGGAGCAGGTAGAAGGCAGGGTGCAGAGTTCCTGAGAGCTGTGTGCCTGCACCAGGCACTGCCCAGACCCCAGCAGTCTCTAGGGGACAAGAGAATGTGGGTTATGGTTTCCGTCTCTCTGATTATGCCTGTTGTCCTGTCTGTTGTCCAAAAGATCCCAGGGATACAGCTTACTCTTGGCTCAAGACTATTTCTTCGTTACCTTAAAAAGGGACAGTGTTGGAGGTGTTTGCTGCGACCCAGACACAGAAGCCCTTAGGACTACACTGCTCTTGAGGGTTGTCTGCCAGCCCGACTTCATGTGTCCATCCTTCTCAGCGTGCCTGCTGCAGTTCTGCACAAACTGCGCCATTCAGAGAACCCAGCTGTGGAGGCCGGAGGACAAGCTGGGTGTCTTTGTCTATTTCTCTACACCTTCTATTTTTATTTGTTTGTTTATTTACCTATTTACTTTTGAGGCAGGGTCTCTCACTAAACCTGAAACTCACCAGCAGACCTGAGTGACTGGCTAGTGAGCCACTGTGCTCTCTCGTCTTTGACTCCCAGTGTGCACTGCCATGGCCGGCTTTTCAGTGCGAGCACCGCGGATCCTAACTCAGGTCCTTTGGCCTGTGCAGCGAGCGTCTCCCCGGCCTTGTTCACTGCTTTTGATGTCAAACTCTACCCCTTGTGTAGTCCCTTTGTACCTAACTTAGGAGGCGGCCTGTGATTTCCCCTCTGGTTGGGCGAATTCCTTTTGCTTTCTTGGAAACCGTGAGACTGTTTTCATGTTTCAGATCAGACTTGTTTGTGAGCAAAGAGCGCATTACCCAGCTGTCCCGAGAGCCATTATTTATTGCTGTTCAAACTTCATTCACGCCATCTGTTGTTTTTCTTTCTTTCCATTTATTTTTGAGGCACATCGCAAGGAAGCTGCTTCTTGACATATCTCACTTGGAGAAACTGCAGAAAGAAAAAGAGAAAAAGAAGGAAAAAGAAAGGGAAAACATGCCAGAGCTTTAGAAGTTGTCCTGCCAGTGCATTTTGCATAAATAATTCAATGCTATACTCCTGTTAGCATTTGGAAATCTCGTGCTGATTAGCCCAACAGAAGAATAAATTTGAAAACTACAAGAAACACCACATATCTTATATTTCTTCATAGCATGGTCTTTCTTTGAGGCATGAGAACAGGCAGTAGTGAAAGGCGCACTTGATGTGTGTAGCTCAGCACTAACCTAAGGGGTAGATGGCTGTGTGGCCAGCTTCATCACACTGGAACAAATACTGAGGCACTTGAACTATGAGGAGGAAGATTCTGGCTCACAGTTGGATGTTCAGCCCGTGATCCACTTGCCATGTGGTTCTGGGCCTGTGGCAGTCCATCCTGGTGCAAGCATGCACAGAACAGAACAACTCATTCTGCGGTCAAAAAACCAGACAGGGCTGCATATAGTGGTACCGACCCATGATCCTAGTACTCAGGAGGCTGAGGCAGGAGGACCATGAGTTCCAGGCTGCTCGGTGGTGGGGGACACTTAGTCGTGACTCTGTAACACACACACACACACACACACACACACACGAGAGTAGAAGAAGCCAGGGTCCCATGGTCCCTTATGAGGACACATTCCTGGTTCTCTAAGGACTTCCTCAGGGCCCGACCTTTTAAAGCTTACATCAGGGCCTGGGGACCCAGTCTTTATCTTGTGGTCCTCTAGGGAACACCCAGGATTTAAATCATCGCACTGGATAAAACTGGTATAATTTTGTTCTGAATCCTGAAATGGAGATGGGGATAATTCCTCCCCCATCCTCACTATCAATGGCAGTGAAGCATGGTGTCTTCATGTTTTCAGAGAGGCAGTACCAGTTTCCTGGGATAATGGCTAATGGAGATGCAAAGAAAGTGTGCTGTCCTGTTTGACAACGTCCCCATCCCAGAAAATAAATGTGTACTGAAGAAATCCAAGTGTGACGCTTAACACTTCCAAAGGGAGAGAATGGGGGGTAACACAGCCAGCGAGATTCAGCAGGCTGCGGGCTAAGACTCTGTGAGCGGAGTGAGGACCCCAGCTCTCCTTTTCACTGCTACTTGCATGTGCGCCGGGGAGGACTTGTTCTCAGCCAGCTTGAGGCTAGGAAGGGAAACAGCAGTGACAGGGAGAGAGGATGCTTGCCTGGATCCTGCTCACTAAACTCAGACTCAGACACAAACATGGCACCCAGCCACTGTCGCACACACCCGGGTTTGGAGACGGTGTGGGTCGGTCACCCTGGACAGGCTTTGCCAGGTGCTTGTGAGCGAGTCAAGCAGTGGCACAGCAGACAGTTTGTCTCTAACTTGTGTGTGAAATAGGTTTGCCACCTCCGACCTAATATTCACGCAGTAGTGATGCATATGCCTCACACCCGCTGGAGCAGCACCTGGACGCAGTCTCGGGTAGATGGAGCGCTATAATCCCAGGCTGCCGTTCTGGGCCGTCTGACCCTTTAGCACCCGGAGGAAAATGTTGTGCAGGCTGGTGCCCATCTCATGGGGATAATGACTAGGAAGCAGCTCACTTGTGCTTCATGGTAGCAAACTTCCTGGGAAGCTGTGCATTCAAGTCCTAAGAGCTCCCAGTGGAATGATCTCATCGTCCAAAGCTTAAGACTTGAGCTGGGAGGGTCCCTTGCCGGCTGAGGTACCACGGTGCTGTCAAGCTGCTGTTTTCTAAAATGGAGCTTTCTTGGGCAAAAGTACTTCATGTCTAAAAAAATACTTTTCATGTTTGTGCAGCTTCTCAGTGTAATTTAAAAAAAGGTGTGAGATACAACATGGTGAGGGGGGTCTTCTCTAACACCATAGGAAGCAGGATGTGGGGCAGGCCGTTGGGTTGAAAGCCCCTGTGCTGGAATGCAGTATGGGCAAGAGGCTTGGGCAAGCACAGAAGCTAGTCTGGACCTGCTTATATTGAACCACAGTAGAGAACACGATTTCTCGCTGAAACCACACAACCACTGTAATAATCTGTGCATAAAAAAATTACAATTGTTCATTTGGTCACCTTTAGAGATTCCATGAAAATATCAAAACCTGTTATGAATGAAGTAGAAGCAGCCAGCCACGCTGATGTTGATGCAGATGGTTTGACTCTCACATAGAAGCAAAGGTGATGCAGCATCTGCCATGTGGTCTGTGGCCTGCAGTGTGGCCCGTGGCCTGCAGTGTGGCGTGTAGCCTGCAGTGTGGTCTGTGGCCTGCAGCGTGGTCTGTGGCCAGCCATATGGACCTGTGGCCTGCAGTGTGGGCCTGTGGCCTGCAGTGGGGCATGTAGCCTGCAGTGTGTCCTGTGGCCTGCAGTGTGGGTCTGTGGCCTGCAGTGTGGGTCTGTGGTCTGCAGTGTGGTCTGTGGCCTGCAGTGTGGGCCTGTGGTCTGCAGTGTGGTCTGTGGCCTGCAGTGTGGGCCTGTGGTCTGCAGTGTGGTCTGTGTCCTACAGTGTGGGCTGTGGTCTACAGTGTGGGCTGTGTCCTGCAGTGTGTCCTGTGTCCTGCAGTGTGGGCCTGTGGTCTGCAGTGTGGTCTGTGGCCTGCAGTGTGGGCTGTGGTCTGCAATGTGGGCCTGTGTCCTGTAGTGTGACCTGCAGTGTGGACTGTGCCTTTTCAGGCTAGATCACAAGAAGAGCATCTTTTCTAAGATGGGTGTTGCCATCTGGGACTTTCTGGGACTGGATTATTATTTGACCTTTTATGCTGTGTCATTTCAACATGAGGACATGCTTGCCTTGTTGATGTCACTAAACTCTTGGACTGAGGGCTCATCTGTCATGTAGCCAATGATCTCCTCTGGAACTCAGGGCCAGAGATTAGGATTCACTCCCATTGGCACCACTTCTGTTCCTTGCCATGCTTTGTGGCATTTCTGTGCGGTTTACTCACCACTGGTAGATGAGGCACCCACATCTCACATCCCTGCACTGTGTGCATGAGGTAGAGGACACACACTCTGCCTGATTGCCCACATGGACACCTCTCCAAGCACAGCTCTTGACATGCAGCGGTTTGTAGACAGAGTTAGTAGAACTTTGCATGTCATAGTTCTTCAGTTAATACATTGCCCAGGGTCCAGCCTTCTACAGGCTAGAGAGATGGGAAGGAGATGCAGTGTGGGGAGGAACGCAGACTCCTTTCCTAAGGGATGAAAGCTTCTTTCACCTTCTCTTCTTTCTGCAGCTTCTCCTGCTCTGTCTACCCCGATGTTTCCTCCCAGTGTCTTCCTGTTCACTTCTTTATTTCCTCTCACAGCTTATGCACCCCAATAGAATATTTCAAGCAATATAAAAATTACAATCTGGTTACATTCTATTTTTTAAATGAATGATTACAATGAATATAAGCAAAAACAACACATCCATATTCCTTCCATGATTAAACCTTTTATGTACTACAGGTGAAGAACAAATTATCCCCAGGAACTCACGGACATTCATACCCGAACATATTGTTATAGATTAACAGAGTGTTAATTAACAGAGCAAACGGTTATTCTTCTCAGCCATTTCTTTAACTGGCAGCCTGCATTTTTGCAGTTACAAGAAAGTACCAATCATTTTATTATTTATCTCAAAAGGTAATCGTATAAAAAACTTAAAAGAATCATAAGTCTAAACACACACACACACACACACACACACAATCAGTCATTTCAACTTTAAGTCCTCAGGGTATACACTCATTCATCAACAGTTTTTCATTAAATTGTCTCAGGAAGCTGAGGGCAGAAATGGGTACAAGAAATTAATCATCACCTTTGATCACTGACCCATCCTAGCAAGAAAGGAACATCAGCCAGCAGTAGCCAAGGTGCTATTACTGCTCCTGTTCCCTGACCTCAGCGAGTTCCTTGTTCAACTATTAAGTGTGTCTTTCTAAAATTTAAATTATTCCCCAAGATTTTCTACTCAAAGTCATTAACAAAAACACCTTACTCTAACCTTAAGTCATTATTTAAAGTTTTGCGTCAGCTGTAATGCACACCAAATCTGTGAACACATCTCCCAACATTAAAAGAACTTCAGCTAGCTTAGTTATGGGACTCATTCCCCCTCCCCCCCCGTAATCGTTAACCTAAGCCACAGTCTACACAGCTCCTGTAGAGAAACTCCTAAGCCCCAGCTGCATGACACTTCCTTGTTCTTATTTTCTATCCTCTGCAGCCCCTGCTTCATCAGTGGTTGGGCAACACCATAGTCTGCTTTCACCTATATTAATTTCCCACTAAACTAACCTCTCTCACAATCATTTACTGTAATTATTAAAAACTTTCAATTATCAAAATTCTGTTTAAGCTGACACTATTATTGAATGAAATCACTGCTTCAGTTAAATAATACAACTGAAGAGGAAATCATTTTCATGATAATCCACAGGTAAAAATGCCCAGCAGAATAGGATATTTCCATGAGGTAGTCAATCACTCTACCTGAAAGGCAGTGGGGATTCCCCACATCCATCCGCACCATGCCAGATACCAGAGAAAAATGGCAGCAGCAAACATGTAAAGGCACAGCAGTGGCAGGAGACGTTCTGGAGCCGAAGCCCTTGGGGCCTCGCCTATCTGAGATCACCCACCAGTGCCTCGCATTCTGGTGCGCCGATCTCCTGAAGTCACTTGCCACCTGCTGCTTCTCTGAAATGGCCACGGCAGTACATGGTGACAACCGGAACTTGGACAGTGCTTCTGGTGTCCCACACATGTAACAAACATGTTCTTTTAGACACAGAGGAGTAAAGGCTGCTGTATCAAACCCAGTTGGTGAGTGAGTAGAACTGAAGCCAGATTCCCAAGGTACATCTCCAGAACACACTTTTTCTCACATGTGGGGCCCGGCATATGTTTGCGAGTGAAAAACACCTCAGGATGCTTCTGATGTGCCTCAGATCTCTCCTACAGAAATGTCTTAGTCAGGGTTTCCATTGTTGTGAAGAGACACCATGACCACACAACTCTTATAAAGGAAAACTTTTAATTGGGGCTGACTTACAGTTCAAAGGTTTAGGCCATTATCATCATGGTGGGATACATGGTGGAGCGCATGCAGACGTGGTGCTGGAGAGGGAGCTGAGAGCTCTGCATCTGGATCCACAGCAGCAGGAAGAGACAGGGAGCCACTTGGCCTGACTTGAGCTTCAGAAACCTCAAAACCTGCCCCTAGTGACAAATTTCCTGCCACAAAGCTATCCCTATTCCAACGAGGCCACACCTTCTAATAGTGGCACTCCCTATGAGCCTATGGGGGCCATTTTCATTCAACCACCTGAAGAAACCACTACCAAAGTTGAATGCAAAAGAGCAGAATGCTAGCAGGAGGTAGGACAGACGTGTCCATCAGCAGTGCTGCTCTCAGGACGGAAGCACCAGAAGGGTGGCCCAGTACGTAGATTCCAGTCTTGGAAGACACAGAACAGTGCGAATCCTTCAGGTAACCATGTAACCCTCTGGGTAACAAAGACCTCTCTCCCTCTATTCTCAATAAGTAAAGAAAACAAAGCCGTTTGTTTATAACCTTGCAAAGTTTATCAGGCACCACCCCTGATAAAACGGTGGACACAGCAATTGACTGCAGGGGACAGTTTCTGGCTGATATAGCCCGGGGCAGATGGTAAAGATATGCAGCTTAGAGGAAAGTCTTTTTCTTCGGTGCATATTTGAAACTTCCAGGCCTGTGGTCTTGGTAGTTGGGGTGGTGGTGGCAAACAGGCCCAACACCAGGGGAAGGAAAGAACCCACCCAGTGACAGGCAGTAGGCAGGACGCTTATGCCATTAATGGGCAGGAGTACTTTCCTGGAGTCAGTTTGACTTGTGACACATAGATTCGCGTCTCAATTCCCTGAAGCTTACATGAAGTTTTCAAAGTTTGCAAAAGAGAGATAAAGGTTAGTATGACCGCCACGGTCTATAATCTGCACCGAGCTGCAGTTTAGTAAAGGGTGCCTGCCCATCGACAGCAGAACGCTCACTCCTCTGAGCCAGAGCAAAAGTCTGGGGACCCAAAATGATGATGTTCTGGGCTGAAATCATCAACACTCTTTCCTCTGTTCAGAGGGCTAGATATAGAGATTGAACAGAGTAAATGGAGATCTCTCTTTTGTTTCCTGGCTTCCCAGACCCGAATAATAACCCAGAAACTATATTAATTACAACACTGTTTGGGCAACGACTCAGGTGTATTCCTAGCTAGGTCTTATATCTTAAATTAACCCATTTCTAGTAATCTGTGTATCACTACAAGGCTGTGGGCTTACTGGTAAGGTTCCAGCATCTTTCTTCTTTGGCAGCTACATGGCATATGTCCTGGCTAGTTCTGTAAGTCAGTTTCTGTTAACCTTAAAAGATTTTTATAACTTTAGGAATTTAAAAACTTTAATCAACCATTTGTTGTTAGTAGGTCCCATTTTCTATAAACAAGAACTGAATCTAAGTCACATATACAGTAGGCTGTAACAGATCTATTTTTAAACAAGAATTGGATCTAAGTTACATACAAGCATGCTGTAACAAATTAAGATTACCTGTGTATAGATTTTTTTTAAGTATCAACTTTTTTTGTTACATTTTAAGCCAACTTTTTGTTACAGATTTTCTAAAAAAATTTTTTTAAACCACATCCAATGAACTTACAAAACTTGAGATTCAGAAAGTTTGCATGATGGTCTTATGAATCTTGAGATAAAGTTTATACTTTAGCAAAAGTTTTAGAGAGAGGTGATGGGTGCCCGGAAGGGCGACAGAAGTTCCCTGAGGCACTGTCAAGACTTTTATAGCAGCAGTAGGTTCTCGCAGGCAGCGCTGAGGTGCTACTTACTCAAGCACCAGGAGAAAGCAGGTGGAGGGGAGAGACTGGTGAGGAGGTGGACGCTAACATGTGGAGTCACATATGGGCGGTGGCAGAAGCTACCAGAAACAAATGACCAATACCGTCGGAGAGGCAAATGAGCAGCTTGGTTTAGTTAGGAGAGGATGAACTCCTTGGAAAGGGATTCATTTGTGCCCCTCCCAGGTGTCTGGGGTGTATAAACCGGATGACAAGACTGCTTCATGGTATGGATCAGGAGGTTTTTATTGTAGGAGAGAGAGAGAGAGAGAGAGAGAGAGAGAGAGAGAGAGAGAGAGAGCAGTCAGAGGCCCAGAGGCCTCTGGAAGAGTCTAGAGCAGAAAGAGAACAGGTAGACTGATCATGGCTGGCAGGTTGGACTCTCTCTGTGAAGGAGGAGAGAGGAGAGGGGAGAGCATAACAGGAGGGCATAGAGAATAGAGACCATAGAGAGAGAAGCAGGAATGGAGGAGGAGAGGTGAGAGAAGGCGAGGTGAGGTGAGTAGGGAGAGGGAGACCTAGACAGAGAGAGACAGGCAGGAGGGAAGTCCTTGGGCTGTGGTACTGTTGAAGCCTAAAGGCCAGTGTGGACTTTGATATGCTAATAGGTACCACAGGTATCCACTTGTCCCTTTGTCCCTTTTGCAGGAGGTAGACATTAACTAGTTTGACAAGTTCCTGAGGAATGCTGGCTATTATCTGTTGTTAGTACTGGTTGAGCTCATTTCTGGATATTTGCACTGGCTTTTGGAGTTTGGGTAACTGGAGTTTCATTAGGAGCTAACAGGAACAAAGATGGGAAATGCATACTGCTTCCTTGAGTGTTACCTCCTCAATCATGGTGCTGGGGGACTGTCCTCAGAAATACTTATATGGGTCTGAATTGTGATTGCCATTTCTATCTCCGGAAGAGACCCTCATTGAAAACCTGCTTTATACTCCTAAATGATCTGGGCAACCTTTAGAAAAGTCAAACAGCCTGTCACACAACACAGGACCCAGGACCTGTCTTTCAAAGTCCCAGGTCACCTCCAAGTGTGAGGTTGAAGGCCATCCTGAAGAACACAGAGACTACAGGTGTGGTCTCTGATCTGTGAAAGGCAGTGCAAGCCAGCTGGTCCTCTAGCCAGTTAGAGCAAGGGCTGCTGGGAGCAACCTGCTAGCTAGAACAAGGGCTGCTGGGAGCAACCTGCTAGAGCAGGGGCTGTTGGGGGCAACCTGCTAGAGCAAGGGCTGCTGGGAGCCACCTGCTAACTAAAACAAGGACTGCTGGGAGCCACCTGCTAGCTAGAACAAGGGCTGCTGGGAGCCACCTGCTAACTAAAACAAGGACTGCTGGGAGCAACCTACTAGAGCAAGGGCTGCTGGGAGCCACCTGCTAACTAAAACAAGGGCTGCTGGGAGCAACCTACTAGAGCAAGAGCTGCTGGGAGCCACCTGCTAACTAAAACAAGGACTGCTGGGAGCAACCTGCTAGAGCAGGGGCTGCTGGGAGCCACCTGCTAGGTGTTTCTGCTCCAGCCCATTCACCAGTTCCCATCTATTTTCCTGGTCAGGTTGCAGTCCCTGAATGTTTTTCTGGGTGAGGGAGTAGGCAGGAAATGAATTTGAGGTACAGTGTAAGGTCATGGAGCTGTGTCACTGCGGGGCTGTCTAGACCCTGTTAGAGTTACCACAGGAACAGCCCCATTAATTCCGCTGTGTGCTTTCAACCCAGTGAGGATTCCCTTCTCACTCCTCTCCTGTGGAAGACTAATAACGTTTTCCTTCCAACAGCTTGCTCCATTCAATTAGTATGATAGATTTAGGGTTGACAGAGGTGTGCTGGGAAGCTGGGAAGGCCCTGCCCCTTTCCACACACCTCTGCTGCTAAGCGGGAGCCTGAAGAGCAGGCCACACCGAAGTGGGTTTGGCAAGAGGGCAGCACGAGGCAAAGAATTATGGTGGATTTAGGGTCTAGGAGTGGGCTTTGTGGCCATAGAAATGGGAACTGCCTCAGACTGGCTCTCCGTGTGCAGCTAGCTGCTTCTTAATGGGAATTCTCAGCGGGTGGTTTTGATGTATTACTTACAGCTGAGCCCAGAGAGCGCTAGCTTCTTCTGCAATTCTCTTTCTCACAGATGCAATTACGGGAGTGAAATTTGGTCAGAGGGATGTACAGAGATTCTATTTTAAGGTTATTCTCTCTCTGTGTCGAGAAGTGGATAGTGATTGTTAACCAGTCTGGCAGTGGAGAACCCCAGCCCAAAGGTGACACTTCCTGCTGGTCCCTTTGCCTTAAGCATGTGGCTTGGTGTGCCCATCCTTACTTCATACGCTATCAGCTCACTGCAGAGCTGGGAGTGGACTGGGTTGGTCACAAATGACTCCTTCAGCATTCTGCTTCAGGCTGCTTATGACTTTGTCTGATTCTCCACCATTGGCTGAACTTGTCTTCTGAGTCTCTCAGGCTTTCCTGTGTCACCCCTGTGTGTCTCAGCTCAGGTGTCCCTGGGAGGGCCTTGCCTCTCTATGTAGGGGAAACCCAAGCTGAAAATGTCCAGGTGTTCTGAACACCCCAGCTGTGTGCTACCTCCTGGCCTCAGGTGACTCAGGTTCGGACTCTTCTCTTTCGGGTTGATGATATGTCTCAAGCCACAAAACAGGGTAAAAGGTGTAATTCAGTTACCATGACAACCTGTGTGGTATTTTGGGAAAGCTCTGAGCCCTGTTGGGCTCTAGCAGGTGCACCAGGAAAGATTCAGGGACAAGTCTCACCTCCCTGTGAGCTGAAGATGCAGGGCAGGTCGCCCTGAGTTTCCAGCTCAGTGGACAGGTCCTTTTATTAGATCCAGTGTTAAAACCAGTGTGTTCTATTTGCTTAAAGATGATGCTCTTTGTTTCTTTACTTATCCTGTGTTTGGATGTATATGCCAAGTGAACAAGTGAACTGTATAGTTTATCTAAACATACTCTAGAAACAAAACTGAATTACGTTTCTTCTTGTATGACCCTGTCCCCAACAAAGGACTGTTTTAGATTCTGAACATACCTTTGTTTCATATTTGACTTCCTTGATGTAGATTTCCTCATAGAACTTCAATTAGATAAAGTGAGGGTCTACTCTTATTAAACAGAATCAGATGAGGAAGGTAATGCAACCGCCCCGTGGGAGCCTGGTGTTTGTCTCCAAGCCAGCATGCTCAGGACCCAAGTGTGAGACCCACTGCCTTTCAGAGCACTGGAAGACGGCTCTGCTGTGCCTCATCACAGAGGAGCAGCCTAAGAGGGCCATAGAGCTTCCTCAGGACCGCACAGGGAGGCCGCTCAAGCCCTGTGACCTGAACACTCAGCCTTCTGAAATCAGAGGGCAGCCTGACCTCCAAAGACAGCTCACATCTGAGGTAGGCAGCAGAGGCCTCATAATGGGATTCCCCTACCAGTCATGGTGGTGGATCAACTGGCATCTGAGGACCCTGGTTTCCAGTAAAAGCTTTGGGTGGGAGGAGGCACGACTGGCCACTGTCTGACCTGGTGGCCCTAGAGAAGGAAGCTTGCCGTGTGTTTTCTCAGCCCCAGCAGCGGTAGGTGACATCAGGCTGCTGATGCGCTGCCTGATCATGAGCAGTCAGGGCTTTGGCTGCAGTGGACTGAGAACGTGGGAAGGCCTGGTAGCTTGGCGCCTTTGTTCTATCCCATGCAGGCTGGAGAAGTGACTGTGCTGTGATTTGGGGGCTACAGTGTATCCCCAACTCAGATATGGCATATTTCCAGTTTTGTGATCATTTAAAGGGGCATTCAACAGATAGGGGTCTTGTGCAAGAAATTATCTGTATTTTTTAAAATAATGAATTTCCCATGACTTAATGTAAAGAAGTTTATTCCGCACACCGTTCGGCAGATCAGACTGGTGTCGAGGCCCTAGCATGGGAGTTGAGTTATTGGGGGTGACATTCAGAGTGATCAGCCTTAATGTCTGTGGCATTTCTAGAACCTTTAACCCACGACAGCTCCTGGTCCCTGGATCTGGAAGGACTAAGCTGCCACCACAGGTTCCACTTGCAGACAGGAAACTGAGAGCACCCTGCTGCTGCCTTCCCAGTCAGCTTGGCCCCGTGAAGAGTCACATGGATGGAGACTCCGAAGCTCAGGCAAGCGAATCCAGAGAAGGAAAAGCGAGGGCAATGCTTGTTAACTTGATCCCAACAAAAGACAGTGCTCGTCTGGGAAGGCCCACGCTCGAAGGCCTCAGTTGGTGGAGTTCTTGTCTAGCATGCACAAAGCCTGCTTTGCTACTCGGCTCCACATAAAATGAATGGCTTTGGTGGCACATACCTGTAACCCCAGCCCTCTGGAGGTGGAAGTGGGAGATCAGGACAGTGTAGGCCATTCTAGGTTACCGAGAAAGTTTGTAGCCAGCCTGAGCTATGTGAGACCACGTCAAGGCACAGAGGAGACAATGCTCAGAGTTCACCACAGTGGCTGCTCCAGGGGGAGGGTGAAAAGCATTCAAGGCACATGGCCTCAGCGGAGCTACCGGGCTTAGAAACAGCACCGGGGCCTGTTCCGCCAAACTTCAGAAAGTACAAAGTCAGCTCTGGAAGGTGCCAGTGTTCTTTCTTTTTTCTTTTTTTGAAAAACCAGACCTATTTTGGACAGGCGATGTCATTTTTTTTTTAAAGCCAAAACTCTTTTCTTCTATCCTTAAAGTACCAGAACCTTTCTTGTCTGCCTGAGTCCATATGCTCTATGAGAGCTGCCCTATTCCCATGAAGTGTCAGTGGGCTGAAAGTCAGTCAGCCCAGCGCCTCTTATTAGGGACCTAAGAAGAGGTCCCCAGCCCTCCTTGGCTCTCTACAGAGGACAAGCTCTCTATGTCTCTTATATTTTCTCAGCCTAAGGCTCCGACAGCTTCCCACTGCCTATAGAATAGACTATATAATAGACCTTCATAATATGGAGAACTGTGCGAAGGCTTCAGAAAAGCCTGCCAGCTCCCCCCACTCCCTGCTTCCCCTTCTTCACTTTCTGGCAAGGTTCTGGCTTCTTCCTCAGCTTGATGGTTTTATGGTCTCAGCACATTTGAATGGTCCTTGATAATTCATTGTCCTGAGGATGGCTCACCCATTTATATGTAGCAAATGCATCTTTTAAGTATAGTTGGTAATCCTGAGCCCAATAGGCAGCTTCAGGGGGACCCCACAGAGGCTCCACTTTCTATAAACCCTCTTTTTGACATCATACAAGGTCTTGAGGACCTTGTCACAGCTGTGCCTTGGTTTGGCCCTATCTTCAGCAGTGACTGAAAACTAGCATAGCCTGCATGGCTTGGCAGAAGCCTGTACCCTGGCCTAGAGACCACTCTCATAGGAAGCTAGCCTGCCTTTTCCGAGTCCCTTTCTTGCTGGCCCTAGAATCAGGCTTCCCCGTGTCACCTTACTACATTTTCCTCAAAATTTCCAGAGCAGTGGGTGAGTCAGAGAAGTCCTAGAAGGCAAGAAGCAATTTCATTCCATCAGCACAGAGATATACAAGCTCTGCCTAGTGAGGAAACGAGAGGAGCACTGAAGACCTTGAAGGTAGAGGAGCACGGAAGACCCTGAAGCTAGGGGAGCACTGAAGACCCTGAAGCTAGAGGAGCACTGAAGACCCTGAAGCTGGAGGAGCACGGAAGACCCTGAAGCTAGGGGAGCACTGAAGACCCTGAAGCTAGAGGAGCATGGAAGACCCTGAAGCTAGGGGAGCATGGAAGACCCTGAAGCTAGAGGAGCACTGAGAACCCTGGAGCTAGGGGAGCACTGAGAACCCTGAAGCTAGGGGAGCACTGAGCACCCTAAAGCTAGAGGAGCACTAAAGACCCCGAAGCTAGAGGAGCACCGAAGACCTTGAAGCTAGAGGAGCACTGAGAACCCTGAAGCTAGAGGAGCACTGAAGACCCTGAAGCTAGAGGAGCACTGAAGACCCTGAAGCTAGAGGAGCACTGAGAACCCTGAAGCTAGAGGAGCACTGAGAACCCTGAAGCTAGAGGAGCACTGAAGACCCTGAAGCTAGAGGAGCACTGAAGACCCTGAAGCTAGAGGAGCACGGAAGACCCTGAAGCTAGGGAAGCACTGAAGACCCTGAAGCTAGAGGAGCACGGAAGACCCTGAAGCTAGAGGAGCACTGAAGACCTTGAAGGTAGAGGAGCACTGAAGACCTTGAAGGTAGAGGAGCACTGAAGACCTTGAAGGTAGAGGAGCACTGAAGACCTTGAAGGTAGAGGAACATGGAAGACCCTGAAGCTAGAGGAACACGGAAGACTCTGAAGCTAGAGGAGCACTGAAGACTTGCTTTGAAAAACTCCAGTGCCTGTTCAGCTCCAGATCCTTGGAGATTGCTAGAGCAGTATGATCATTTGCAGTGACCTGGCCACTGCTGTCTGGTGGATGCTGATGAGAATACCCGACAAGAAGAGGGGCTAAGCTGGCTCAGGACACACCATGAACTGTCTGGAGGATGTCTGCAGGAATCTTGTAGAGAGAGGATGATATTAATTTAGGAGTGTATGGGTAGTAGGAACCCCAGTTTCTAAATTAAAGAGGATAGCCTGGGCCAGACCCAGGTACTAGCAGTAGTCTGGGGAACTGAGATTTCCCCGAAGCAGGAATGGCTGGTTCCCCGAACCTCTGGATGTACCAGGCTTTCTTTTGGGTTACCAACCAACTCCTAAATCATGACAGAGGACTTAATAGTTTTGAAAGCTTGGCCTTAGCTTAACTCTTATTTTAATCTATTTCTCTTTATCTATATTTTGCCGCAGGACTTTTTAACTCTCCTTTCTTTCTTTTCTTCCTTCCTCCTTCCCTCCCTCCCTCCCTCCTTCCCTCCCTCCCTCCTTCTTTCCTTCTTTTCTCCTTTCCTCCTTCCTTCCTCTAATTCATTCTTCCTTTCTGTATATCTTACTTTCCTACTGTCTTCATGTCTGCCTGTTGACTACCTGACTTCTGACCTTGGGTGGTGTTAGGTTTTTCTCACCAACAAGCCTCTCCGCCTATGCAAATAATCCCAATCAGACCAAATGAGAAGATATCCAGGTTTAATTGGATGTCTGTGCTCTTGGGTGGCCTCAGAAAAACACAAGGTGGGGGGGGGATGGAAAGCCCACATGATCACTAGAGAGGAAGAGGGGAGACCACATGTTTTTTCTCTGGGGGGCAGTTTAAATAGTCTGTGGGAGTGGTCTTGACCTTCCCTGGGGAAGGGTCACTGTTTGGGGGCCTTCCTTGACCCTCTCTGGGGAGTTTGGACTGAGGCAACTTTCAGGGGAGGGGGCTTGAAATGGAGTTTTGTGCCCAGTATTCCAAAGATGGATGTCTGGGGCTGGAATGAGGCCCCCAACTTAATAGGTGTGTCCCTCTCTGTTTCCCTTTTTCTCTTTTTCTCTCTTGAGCCTAGATTTCTCCACCTATTTATTCTCTCTGCCTGCCAGTCCCTCCTAATCCTCTCCTACCTAGCTACTGGGAGTTCAGTTTTTTTTATTAGACCAGTCAGGTGTCTTAGGCAGGCAAGGTGAAACAAATGCAACACATCTTTACATAATTAAACAATGCAATGGAAACAAATGGAACACATATTTGCATCGTTAACAAAGGCAGCAGAAACAAATGTAGCACATCTTTGCCTACTGAAAATAATATTCCACAACATCTGGAGACTTCACTTGTATGTCTGTTAAATGGGAACTGTGAAAACAAAGGACCATAAAGAGGGTAAGATTGTATGTGATGACTGTTTTGGGGTAATGGCCTTTCCAGGCCTTTTTATTAAGTAGAAGAAACGTGATTTCCAGATGGTGACAAGTGATGGCAATTAACTTTGTTCCTTTAAAAATAATGTTTACAGTAATAGTGTTGCAAGTGGTGTTCTCGGATAGAGAGGCAAATACAAAGTTACTCCCCAAGTCCTGAGATTCCCAGCATCCAGAGTTCCTGTGAGAGGCGTTTCCCATTGCACCACCCAGAGTTCCTGGCAGAGGTGCTTCCCATTCACCATTCACCATTTGACCTTTGCAACCCACTCTCCTTTTTTTTTTTCTCAAGGCTGAATTGTTGCTGCAGTCAAATTATAAAGAACACCGTGGATTTAAAGCAGACAAAGTGATTGCAGGTAGAGGAGCCCCATCAGTGCACTTTCCTTTTCTAGACCATTTAGAGTTTTCCTATGCTCACTGAATGATTTTTATTTATCTTGACATCCAATAACAAAATATCAGTAATTTAAAAATAGCATTTACTTTTGGTTAGGGTGCACTGATGTCAGCATCCTCCGAACCTGTGATTCCCATAGTGAGGGGTTCAACTACAACTGCCCTTGCTTTTGTCTTCAAAACTGACTTAAGATTCTACTCTGGGGTCAGCCTTACTCATCGGCCCTTCATGATGTGCCTTTTTCTTTTGGTTTATTGAGATTTATTGAGAACAGGATATGCAGCACTGTATTCTCAGTATGTCATTTGTTATTTTTTCAGCATGCTGTACTATCTCGGGTTGGATTTGTGTTCAGTTTCACAGCCATGCAGGGCTGTGCTTTTATGCAGTATGCTTTCTGTGCCTGGCCTGCAGGATTTTCTTTCCAGCCCTGAAGGCCACCAGATGTCACTGTAACTGAGCAAACAGATTTCCTGATGCAAGGTGGCAGGGAAGGTGGGGTCTCCATCACTGGGCCCAAGCTCAGTTTGTTTATTTTAGGGAGGGTGGTGGCTCCATCTCTGAGTCCAGGCACGCCTTCCTCCTTGCTCTGAGGGGATTTACATCTGAGGGGATTTATATCTGAGGGGCTGCATCTCTGCAGGAACTGCAGGGGTTAACGTAATGGGAGACACCATGCAGAGTGAACTGGTGGCAGTTCCCCCAGTGTCTTATCCTGTAGCTTCATGATGTTCCAGCAGACACAGGGAGGACTGCAGACCAGGCTGTGATGTCATCTGTCTGGGTGGCTTAGGGTCCTTTGTTCTTCAGAGCCAAGCTTGTCTGCCCACACCACAGTTTCCTACCTTGCTGGTGTTCCTGGAGGCCCTTTGTTTAGAGTCTGAAGGCCCCCAGCCTTGTCATTGTCCTAGCCAGAGGCCAAACATTCTCTGTAGCAAGGCCCAGTGAAAACTAGACACTGTCCAATGTGAGTGATGTTCACCCTCATAGCTGAGGGAAGTCAAGACATTTGCCCAAAGTCTCTGGTCTCAGGCTCCCATTTGATGACTGTTTAAAGAAAAAGAAAATGAACATAAAAACAAGCCATGGTAGAATTCTAGATAGAAAGCCTCGTGCCAGGCACCTCCTTCTGAATCTATCCCCAACTGTCTGGCTACTTTGTGGGCAGTGGGTGGAAAAGGAGACTCTTCAAAAGCCTTTTGAACAGAGCAGGGCACAGAGCTTGGAGTATCTGAGCTATGTGAGAATAAATAGCCACTCAGGATTGTAGATCAGTTGAAGAGATCTTCAGAGGCTGCTCGGAACCTGTCTGCCTGGCTTGGGCTGTCAGGGACCAGTTGTAAGAGTTTTCTCCTTGAGGAGTCAGAGGACAGTAGGAAACATCTTCCTTCTGTGGTCACAAGGACAAACCAAAGTTCATTTCCACTGAAGTGCCCCAAAGCCCTGCTCTTCTCCAAGGTAACCAATGGATTTATTGGGCTTGCTTACAGAGAGCAGGTACACAATAGGACCCTGGTGTGTTCCAGGGGTAACCTACCCTTCTCTCCATGAAGCACAGTCCTTCATGGGGCTCAGCTTTAGGGGTCTCTTGGGACTCCTCTCATTTATGGTCTTGTTGTGTGACATGTTGCTTTACTGTTGGAAAAGTGGCCCCAAGTCTTCTGAGTCACCCACGCACCTGTGCACACCGGCACACGCAGGCTAACACAGCAGGCAGAGCCTTTCACTCAGGTGGCAAAGGTGTGTGTGACTAGACCACTTACTGGCCCTCAAGGTGTGTGCTTGTTGTTATTAACTAATTAATTGGAGAGTTGTAGCTGCATAGTGTTAGGAATGACACAGGTTCAGAAATTATCTAGAGCTGAGCCACAGAGATGCCATGTTCAGAGGCTTCAGCCTCCCAAACAGGTAAGATCTGGATGAAGCTATAGGTCTTAAAGTTTCCAGACGTTCTTTGTTGCCACCTGGCCATTGTAGAGGGGTCTGAATTATTTTGAGGTTATGTTAATCAGGGGTATAGACCTAGGAATCTTAGGGATATAGGACCTGGAAACCTGGGACAGAGAACATAGGAATGAATGGACGTAGGAAGCAGGAGGGGGTTCCCCAGCTAATTGAGGGGGGGGGGCTGATGAAGCCCCTAGCATTCACCTTGAGAGGTTACTTTAGTTCAAGATTTCCCCAGTGTCTTCTCTGGTGCTTTGCTAACTGGTGCCAAGTGTTTCTACTCCAGTTGTCCAGCAGGGGGCACAAGTGCCATGAATAAGAAGCCATGTGGGCTGAAAACACAGACCCAAAGGAACAGCCAGCATAAACCATCAGCGACTGCAGGTTCCTAAAGACCCAACCTGACTGATTCTGTCTGACTCCATGGCCCAGAGGCGGCAGGAAAACAAAAGAGACCTGCATTTCACCCCACAGTGGTCCCCTAAGAGCCAACCAATCCAGCGTGAGGAGAATAGAAGCTGGAGGTGAATCCTCAGTCCAAAGTCTAGACAATGCACAGCGCCCTCTAGGATGCTGGGACACTCACAGCACCTCGGCTAACATTCTGGTGGTGGTAGCGTGTGCTGTCTGTGGGACTGTCTCCAGATCTGCCATTGTCTTGAACCTGGAGAGCTTGATGATGCCATGCTGGCTTATTGGTGTAGATGGGGGTCATGTTGCCTACTATGCTTCACTTTGTGAAGCTGGATACTATAGTGGTGCGGGAGAATTATCTGTATTCTGTCAATCCTGTATTTTAATAAAACGCTGATTGGCCAGGCAGGAAGTATAGGCGGGTCAACCAGACAGGAAGTAGAGGCAGGGCAAGGAGAACAGGAGAAGGCTAGGGAGGAGGAAGCTCCCTCTACCATTCCTGCCCAGATCACCGAAGAAGCAACATGTGAGCTGACAGTTGAAAAAGGTACCAAGCCATATGGTTAATGCAGACAAGAATTTTGGGTTACTGTGAGATGTAAGAATTAGTTAATAAGAAGGCTGAGCTAATGGGTCAATCAGTTTATAACCTAATGTAAACTTTGTGTGATTTTCTTTGGGACTTGCCGGCTGTGGGGTTCTGGGCGGGACAGAAACCCCAACAAGCCGGCACTCATGTTACACTATAGGGTCTGGAATATCCTAAATACCACATATTAATACACATTAATACCAAAAGCATTGGCAGGAAGTTACACCAGAACCACAAATCTGCATTACCTGCTTAGTAGTTGGAAGTTGTGCTCCTGTAGGCTGTGACACACAGAAGCTAGGACTATGTTCTAACTTTAGAATGCAATAGAAACCAAAAGCTGCTTGCCTAGGTTCCCCCAGTCATTCTGGGCAAAACTGGTTATATAAATGGGCTCAGGACTGAGATGATACATCTGCTGTGTTTATTGCAGTGTGTTTGTGTCTGTGTGTGCATATGCATGAGTGTGTGTGTGCATGAGTGCATGTGTATGCATGTGCAAAAAGTGCATGTGCATGTATGTGTGCACTAGTACAGGTGTGTGTGTGTGTTCGTGTGTGTGCATGCATGTGCAAAAAGTGCATGTGCATGTATGTGTGCACTAGTACAGGTGTGTGTGTGTGTTCGTGTGTGTGCATGCATGTGTATGCGTGTGTGTGAATGGATAAGAGGACAATCTTCAGGAGTTAGTTGTCTCCTTCTCCCGTGGGTTCTGGGGACTGAAGTCAGGCTGCCAGGTTTGTGTAGCAAGTACTCTTACCCACGAGCCACCTCTCTGGCCTCTGCTGCATTTTATATACATAAGCCCCCTTTGGTTTATGCACACCTAACTCCTCCTGCCACATGTGCAATGAACAGGAATAGTACGAGAAGAATTTGGAACTACTTATTGGACAAATGGCAAGAGAAGAATTTGGAATTCACTTGGACAAATCATCATGGAAAGAAGAGCAACTGTGACCTTGACAAGCCAAGACCACTGGCAGGATCAAGGGGAATTCTGCTTCTGCCAGGCTTCTCAGGAGCACCAGTAAAGCCAGTGGGGAAGAGGTTGTAGCACACATCTTTAGCACCTGGACTGGGAGGGAACAAGCCCTATGATCTCAGAGTCCCCTGCACTGTGATGTGTTTGGTTACCATGATGGCCAAACCAGCTGATGAATTTCTTCATCTGCTTTCCAAAGGACATCTCAAGGTGAAAATCATTGGCAAGCTGGCCTCTGGTGTCTGGGGGATTAAAGATGGCTTTATTCTGTTTATAGAAGGACAGGCCAGGGACTTGCAACCCTTGAAATATCAAGCTAGACCACCCCAGGCACTCTAAATAGCAGGCAGAGCAACTCCACTACCACCACAGCTACTCAGTGAGTGAGACAGTTCCATCTACACTGAATCTAAAATCCTGATCCCCCAACCTCCCAACGTGGCCTTGATGTTATGTGTGATGGAGCGGATTGATGCTGACCGGGATGTTAATCTCCATTAACAGTTTGACTGGATTTAGAATCGCTCAGGAGACACATCTTTCTGGGCATTTCCAGAGAAGAAAATGCTGCTGAGTGTATAAGAAGGGAGTGCAGTAAAGAAAGCAGGGTCATGCCCACTTCACTAGGAGGAAGGTTTTTGTTGTACACAAGAGAGAGAAAATATCTTGAGGCATCTGGAAGAGTCCAGAACAGAGAGAAACAGAAGCAGACTGGACATGGCCAGGACTGGGGAAGTGGGGAGAATGGCAGGGAACAGCAGAGTTACTGAGGTAGCAGAGAATAGCTGGTTGTAAGGAGGATGAGTCTGGGAGCTTAGGATGGAGGGTGGATCGTGGATGAGAGGGTCCAGGATGCTGTTGTAATGGGTACCTGTGAACAGGGACCACAGAAGCCTGGAGGCTAGCATGGACTTTGTTATGGCAGGTGTCACAGGAGTCTGTCAACAGAGAGCCAAGGCCTTGGTGAGGCAGCCCACATCCAAACAGTTTAGGATCTCTATCCAATGAATGGCCTGTCTCAATAGTAACGATCTTTTCCCCAGGGACAGTGGCATAAGGGTCTTCCATGTCTAAGCCAGGAGGGTTGCGGTAGACTTCCATTTTAACATCCCCCTGATTTGGGTGCCACATTAACGAAAAATGCAGGGTTCCCACACAGTTCTTGGACTATCTCTTGGCAACTGACTCCTAACTGATTTTGGAGTCATTGAAGTCATTATGGTATTTAAAATGCAAACTGTTTTAGTTAAGGTTTTTATTGCTGTGATGAAATACTATGACCAAAGCAACCTAGGGAGAAAAGGGTTTACTTGGCTTACACTTCCATGTCGCTATTCGTTATTGAAATAAATCAGGATAGAAACTCAAACAGGGCAGAAACCTGAAGGCAGGAGCTGATGTGGAGACCACAGAGTGCTGTTACTGGCTTGTTCCTCATGGCTTGCTCAGCCTGCTTTCTTATAGAACCCAGGACCACTAGCCTAGGGATGACCCCACCCACCATGGGCTGGGCCCTCTCCCATCAATCACTAATTTTAAAATGTTCTACGGGTTTTCTTTTTGTACAGCCCAATCTTGTGGGAGCATTTTCTTAATTGAGGCTCCCAACTCTCAGATGACCTGTGTCAAATTGACATAAAATTATCCAGCATAAAACCAAGGGGCTGGAGGCAGAGGCTCAGTGGGAAAAGTGCTTGCTTGGACCCCAACACCCATGTAAAAGCTGGGCATGGAGACCCACATTTGTAACTCCAGTGCTCAGGGGTGGAGATGGCTAAATCTGGGGAATTTCTGGGCAGAGAGTCTAACCAAATTTGTGAGCTCCTGGTTTAATGAAAGACCCTATCTCAAAAAAATATGATGGGAGAAAGATATAGAAGAAATATGCACCACACACACACACACACACACACACACACACACACACACACACACGCGCGCGCGCACACACACACACGCGCGCACACACACTCACCACTACAAAACAATGTTTGGTGTGTTGATAGTAGAGATCAAGTTGCTTGTAGTATTGCTCAATTCATTTGGGTTTCAAAGTTGCTGGCAAAAGGCTCATGGGACACCATATAATGGACCAAGGGATCAAAGGGTTCATGAGGCTTGAAAGAGCAGAATTCTTCCTGGTGGAACTCAGAGGGTTTCATTGGCCTGTACTCATTCTGACTATGCCCTGATCCATCTCCCTAGATGCTTCAGGATTTCACCTCTGCAGTGGCTGTGTGAGTGGCAGGCAATTGCATTGAAAGCCAAAGGACAGCTCTGTCAAAGCTCAAGAGCCTCAGGGTATGGAGTGTAAGCCCCAGGCAATGTGGCTCTGGTAAGCTGAGTGAAGCTGCCTCTCCGGTGAGCTATTTCCATCTCAAGTTGGCTCAGCCAATGGTGTTATGAAGATGGAGAAGACATACCTGCCTTAGGAACACTGTGTGCCCTCCCTAAGCCAGAATACTGATGAACAAATCAACCACAGCATGCTGTGATGGCCCACTGACTCGTGACACTGGCTGAGATACCTGGATGGTGGGAAGGTTAGGAGAAAAGCATGAGCAAAGGGGCTGGGTGTGGTGGGAGCTTCCTCCCCCAGAATGAATGGGTGTGATGTGTCTGGAGCCTGATGCTGTCTCCTGAGGTCAAAGATGCACCTGCTTCTCTCAAGGAACCCTTGAAGGGAACACCAGATGTGAATCCTGTGGCCCTGAACTTAGCAGGGCTTCCGTGAGTCTGCTGTGAGCCAGGTCCTCTCTGTCTCTGTCTCAACTCTGCCAACTGCCTGCCGTTCAGACTCCTCTCGTGCCCTCTGAGATGACCCCTTTGCTTTGCTCTTTTCCTTTTCTTTCTTTTTTTTCTTCTTTTGGTTTTTCGAGACAGGATTTCCCTGTGTAGCTCTGGTGCCTTTGGAACTACCTCTTGTGGACTAGGCTGCCTTGAACTCACAGGGATCCGCCTGTCTCTGCTCCTGCCTCCCGAGTGCTGGGATTAAAGGCATGAGCCACTACCTCCTGGCACTTCGTTCTTTCTTGATAGCACCCTGTCACTCACTTGCCAACACTGTCTTAGTTGCTGTGAGAGACCTGCCTCACGGTACTCCTTTGGCGGACATGTTTGCAGTGGGGCCCAGCAGGCAGGGTCCTGGTGGCCATGGTGCTGCCCGCTTTACGAGCCAGTTCTCTGCCTTGGGCAGTCTAAGTCCAGAGCTGTATTGCTCTGCTGGGCATGGTCCCCTGGGTACTTCAGTTCCTTCTCTGAGTTATAGGAACAGGATCTTGAAGCAACGAGGAGGCAGCCAATCCCTCTCTCCCATTCATGAGTCCTCTCTTTGTTGGAGCCAGTTTGATGGTCTTGTCCAAGGCCAGGGTTAGTTGCATCCGATGTGGGTGTACTGTGTGGCATTTGGGGGAGGGGCTTAATTTTATCCAACAAATATTGTGGTGCCCCCATGGAAAATGCTGAGTGTATAGTGGTGCATATAACTCAGGGCTTGCATTCCCAGGGCCATCTGGACTTTCCTCATTCAAATGTTCTAATGCAAAGCTATCATAAAGAGGGTGTGGGCACGTAAACCAGGCATGACATAGGGGCAGGCTCCTCTATGAGTCTCAGGTTGCAGTTTGGGGTGAGTTTACCCTTTAGGGGAGCGCGTACTTAGAGGCTCCATCCGTAAACCAGCTTGCTTAGGGTGACACGGAGATGCGTGCCCATCCTGATATGATAGCCTTCGTGCCGCACGGCTCACTGCCCAGTGAGCCCTGTAAACCTGTCATGCCCCACTCACTTTCACTGATGCGGTTCTCAGATGCTGGACTGCCCTGGGCCTCTCTCTTCACGTTTGGTTTTTCAGCCCCTTTCCTGCTGCTCTGGCTGCAGGCTGGATCCTCTTCCTCAAAGATCTGATCTTACTGATTGTGATGGCCAGTCTTGATAGACAGTTTGACTACATCTGGAATTAAGTAAATTCCTGCGAGGTATGCCTGAGAGAGGTCTTTTTCTTAATCAAATAATTTGAAGTAGAAAGGCCCTCCTTTAATCTGGGTCTTTTGATATGGGAAGATCCAACTTTAATCTTGGCCACACCTTCTGCTTGCAGCTACTAAAGGACATGGAATAAGGAAACTTTTTGTTCTTTGCCTGCTTTCTCTCACTTTTGCTGATAAGTTGATTTCTCCACTGGCATTAGAGTCCACTTCTTTGGGATTCGAGAATATACTGAAGACAAACTGGTACATCCAGCCTCGTGGAATGAGCAACTTCTGGATTTTTGGACTTTCCCTTAATAACCAGACATTGTCAGGTTAGCTGGACCACCACTTGTAAGGCAGTCTAATAACCCTCTTCCTACATCTGTCTCTAAGTTCTGCTCCTCTAGAGAACCCTGATTAGTTCACCGGCAGTCTGGACCAATGGGCAGCACACGGGAAGAGAGAGCCCAGCAGCCCTGACTGAACTGCAGTGAACTTACATCTCCAGCTCCCAGATTCCAGTGTCCCTCTCGGGGTCATCTGCCGGCTTCCTATCAGCACTGGGACCAGTCGTCTTTTCCAGTGTCCCTCCCGGGGTCATCTGCCGGCTTCCTATCAGGCACCGGGAGCTGCTGTGTTTTCCGGTGTCCCTCTCGGGATCACCTGCCGGCTTCCTATCAGCACTGGGACCAGCCGTCTTTTCCATGACTCCTTCTCTTTCATTCTGTCCCTTCAGTTCCTACCTGTTTTGAAAACGCCTTTCTCCACTGGCTGCCGTCAGGGTACTTCCCTACATAAAGACAAATGTCTAAACCTTAGGTCCTCAGAGACCTTAGGGCGCTGTGGCTACTGCTGCTACCCACAGTGTCTCTCCTGGCCTTGAGCTGAGAATCCCCCATGTCCTCCCTGTGTTTTCTTTTTATTCTTTGTCTTATGTTTGCAGAAGTCTCTCTCAGACTTGGGCTTTGGATAGTAGCAGAGGGACTGGGATTGCTTGTCACTGGGAGAAGAGCCCAGGGTTTTTTTCTGCTCAGCTTTCACTGGCTGAGGGAGGCCATAATGGTGATTTTCACAGGTTCTGGCGTGGCCAGGACTGCAGGGACTGTTGGTTGGCACCTGAAGAGCTGACCTTGTATGTGCAGATCTGCTGACATAGAGGCTATGCATAGTGGCGCCTCTGTTTGTGCGAAGGATGCTGTATATGGGGCTCAAGGATCCCGAGAGTGGTGAGAAACACTAGCCCCTCATCCCTGTGTGGCTACTCCCCACAGGAGTCTGCATTCGTGACTGGGGCCAAGGGCTGGCTTCAGTGCTGGAGGGCTACGCTTCAGAGCAAGGCACCGTCAGTGACTTCAGTATTTTGTACTTGCGACCTAATTGAAACCAGAGACCAGGGGCTAAATGAGCACCGGCTATCTCATTAGATTTTCATGGACTTGACCTCACAGTGATGTAGGGACAGCACCGATATCAGAGGTACTGACTGGAGCTATCATATACTAGCCTGTTGATTTCGATGGCTATAATTTTGTAATGAATCAAAAAGATTTTGCAGTTAGGTTTTTGAGGAGTTTTTGTGCGTGTTAAACATACAGCAATAAAGCAAAATGAAAAACCCAGAAATACATGTAAACACGGGTGTAGAGATGATAGGACGGACGCCTGGTTCCATGCACAAACATATGCTTTGTCCTTGTAAAGTACTGGCCCAAACTGATTCAGCTGGTTCCCTAAAAGGAACATCAATATATGATTCCCTTTCTTTTGGCAAAGTTCATGAAATGTATAAAGTCCCGTGACTTTCCCTGTGGTAAGCATAGCATCCAAAGGTTAAGTTCCAAACTGTAATATGGGGCGTGGTCATACATGTATCTGTCGTTCCAGCAGGCAGGGAAACCGAGGAGCAGGGATCGTGAGTTTTCTAGGCCAGCCAGAACTATGTACTGAGAACCTGTATCATAACTACAACCAAGGCAGAAACAAATGGGCTTGGTGGCTCTAATTCCAGCCTTCAGAAGGTGAAGACAGAAGTATGAGGAGTTCAAAGCCAGCCTGAGATATTTGAAACCTTGTCTCATAAAACAAACAAACAAACCAAGTAAAAACAAAGTAAAAAAAAAAAAGGCCTGGGTTACTTTTAGGATGTGTCTCAGATCACTCTATTAAGAGGCCATCAGGCACTCATCGCTCTGCAGATGTGACCCCAGGTCACGGAGCTGCATGTCGATAGGACCACATGATACAGGTCCGCCCTGCCCTGCATCTTTTTGTTTCCGCCCCGCACTGCCTGCCTGAGACTTTTCTTGTTGGCTGGACTTAGAGCCCCACTTCTCACTCATAGGAGCCCAGCCCTCACCCTTGGCTAAGGAATGTAGTCTAATGTCTTATCTCTTGCACCCTGCAGATGGGATGATGGCCGTTTTAGTGTCTGGAGTGTCCTTGTGAGACTAAGGTCCAGGCCCAGGCAGAGGTGGCTGTCTGACAGCAGAGTGAAGGAAACTCAGCCTTCCTGTCCTGTTCCTTGTCACCGTGGTGGTTCTTCTCCAAGTTCTGCTCTCTCTCTCTCTCTCTCTCTCTCGCTCTCGCTCTCGCTCTCTCGCTCTCTCTCAATGTCTCTGTCTCTCTGTGTTTGAAAGATTTTGGGGTGGAAATAAGAGCAGAAGTTTTCCCAAGGCAGAAGCTCGGTGGTATCCCCTACCCCGACACCACCTTGCTGGGTTACTTGGGGAACGTGTCTGCCAGCAGCTTTTCCTACATCTTTGTTAAATATAAGTGGGCAGCCCAGGATAACTGGGAACTTTGAGGAAACCTCCAGCAAAAGACAAGAG
Organism: Myodes glareolus; assembly: GCF_982192425.1. Lineage (NCBI taxonomy): Eukaryota > Metazoa > Chordata > Mammalia > Rodentia > Cricetidae > Myodes > Myodes glareolus. Next base: position 5,317,990 of record NC_142036.1, on the reverse strand, counting down.
ACCTACCAAACACAGAAAAAGACTGTGTGAAATAAAGAGAACAAGAAACTAAATAAACATGATACAGCTCCCAGGAAAGCAAAAATAAATATAAGGAAAGCACAGGACTCCACTGTGCACTACCTGGGCACAAAACTAACGAAGTGGTCACATTTAATTCTAGAGTATTGTGGGACAAAAACTGTGACTGAATTGGAAAGTAGAGTGCATGTGACAGGAATGTGTACAATGGCGTGCTGTTTCGTTCTCCATTGAGTACATAGTACCAAACTTGAAAACCGAAGAAAGTGCCACATAGAGGTGGCACCACAGGCTGCTGCCTCTGCTCTGTTCACCACCAGAACTTGAGGGTAAAACCCCATTGCTGAAGATACCATATATTTGAGCCAAGGACATGGAGAAATCGAGCTGGTGACAATCTGGGAGCTTCTGTCTATGCTGGCTAGCTTTCATAGTGCTGGAAGGTTCTATGCATGCTTCTGGGGAGGAGAATCATCTGTGGACTTACCCAGCCATGAACCCTGTGAGCTACAACAATGATGGCCCTGTCAAGCTATGCTCCCTGGTGCAGTGGTGGCGGAGTATTATAGAAGTAACCAACACTTTCTTCTTGGATAAAGCCTGCTTCACAAGACAGAACTCATGTCTAGTTATATTAGTTGGGCCCAAAACCACGACTGACTAGGTCATAGGCCTTACAACTGTACCTAGTATAATATTAGTGTGATAAATTGATATAGCAATAAACTACCTCCTGCGTTTTTATATGTACATCCACACATTAGTCCATCTGTCAAACCAGTTAAAGACACGTACTTTTGCAGTGTGTGATGGTTAGTACAGAGACACACATCTGGTCAAATGTAGGGACTAAGGCTGTGAGTGCTCAGCTCTACCTGAGACATCCGTCTCACTGTCTTCTTAAAGTCTTAGGGATCATCATGGAGGATGGGGTGGGAAGACTGTAAGAGTCAGAGCCATATTCCCAACATGGATGGGGCGAGACTCGTGAGGTCCCTCCCCAGATTGGCGGCTTTGGCTGTGGGGGAGGGCGAGTAAGTTTTCTTCAGAGTTGTAGTTCCTGAGAGGCTGCCTGTGCTCCAGTAGGTAGTCCTACAATAGAGGGCCTCTGAACATGGTCAAAGTGCTTCAGAAGGCCTTTATTCTCCCAAGAGAGGTAGAGATGCTTCTTTATGAGAAAACTTAGGCACACACACATACACACACACACACACACACACACACGCACACACAAAAAACAAAACAACCCTGAGAGATGCTGGGTACAGGTGAAATTTTTCATGCTTATAATACTGAGACCAGACTCTGGATGCCACCCCACCTTCAAGGCTTGTTCTCGCATAAAATCCAAACACTATGACCTTTTGACTCCCTTCTTTCCAGACAGGATTCTCTTTTGCTACTTGAGCTAGAACTTGCAGACTATGCTTTGGGTGAAGAAGGCAAATATGCAAGGGTATGAGGACAAGGGGGGGATATTGGGGCTGCGGAAGGGGACCTTGATGTGAAGTGTGAGGACAAAGGGAGATATTGTGGTTGCGGAAGGAGACCTTGATGTGAGGTGTGAGGACAAGGGGAGATAGTGGGGCTGCAGAAGGGGATCTTGGTATGAGGTTCTTGCCCCCCTGTAGATGTACCTCATGTAGAGAGTCGCTGAGGAGTGGGTCACTGCACACAGTGTCTACGCAGCTGAAGGAAGAGCCACCACTTAGTGGGAAGGCTCTGGAAGGTTTCTAACTTCTGTCCCATGTGTGCAGGAGCCATCTCAGGGGCTATGTGAATGACTGTATTGAGGGCCTGGGGCATGGTCAGGGAGGGAGGTCAGAGACCTGTGCCCCTCAGTGACTGAAGGCAGTGGCAAGCCAGGGTACACTTCTACTTACTTAAAAGATGGGGATAAATGCTTCTGCATCTGGTGCCTCTTCCTGGGGGCTGTGAGACTCTGGCCCCACTGTTCGACACTTTCTCTCTCTTGGGAGACTTTGCTCTTGGGGGCTGTTTTGGATTCTCAAAAGTCTTATGCGAGGAGCCACTGCCAGGCTATTTGACGTTCACTGTGGTAGCCACCATGCCAGAAGACAGTCTCAGCATTTATCACTGATTTTGGCATTGAAGGAAGCCACAGAAACACTTTCTAGGCCACCTGCTCAGGTCAGGACCCTTCCTATGTACTGCTTACACCGAAATCATCTCTGTGCTGTGCGGCTCTTCTTTCTGTTGGTAAAAATGAAAATGTTCTGGAGACGTGCTGTGCTAAGGTAGGAAACCAGCCCTGGCTGGGCAGGCGGTCTCCGCAGAAGCTCTCCTGAGCCTAGCCATTTCCTGTGCTTGTCACTATGGTCAGGGACAATCCTTTGGTCTTTTCTGTTGCCAGGGACACCTCAGCTAAGTAGAGAGCTGCTGCTCTCCCACAGTGCTCGGCTTGTCTTTCCTAGGCCATCGCCAGCCCTAGAAACTCTCCTATCCCCTGGGTCACTGCCCCCGGGTGGGAAGGTGACAGTACAAGAAATCTCCTGCAGCATCCTGGCTATTTATCAAGTTGGTTCTCAAGAAACTGACTGCGTAGACTCAGGGCTGTCTTAGGCAAGCCTAGGCAGTCCCAGTACCCTGCTCGGCACAGGTACCACCTTCTGGGATTTGGCAGAGACTGCCCATTGTGCCGTCTAGTGGTCACTATTCTAAGGAAAACTGAGGCCATTTCTTCAGGGCTGCAGAAGCAGTGGGGTCACCATGATACTTGGCTCTGAGGGTGCAGGAAAGAGGGAAATGGGTGATGGCCTGAGGGGCAGAGCTCAGCAAGGGGAGGCATCTTGTAGAGGTAGAACTGCCCAGTGATTGCTGGTACATAGCTGACTTTCTCTGGTTTTTCTGAGCTAGAAGAGATGAAATTTGGGAAGCTGCCATCATTAGCAGAGTTCCGGTATCCTGGCTGGTAGCCTGGTCATGTCCTAGTCACTGTCCTTGTGTGCACGGTTAGGGCTGTTGACTGAGATGAGTGCCATCCAGTTCTGAGGAAGGAGGCCTCTATCTGCCCAGCCCGCTGAGGCCATAGCAGCTGTCTCAAAGCATGATAAGGAATCAACCAAGGCTGACACTGCCCTTTGTTCAGCCTTGGAACCCTAAGGAACTTAAGGGTCTCAGGGAGCTGGCTCCTGATACAGGGCCTGGTTGTAAAGGGAATCAGCTTCTCATATGGGACCTGGGGTTTGGAAAGCTAGCTCCCAATCAGAGGCCTGGACACAATGGTGATGTGGGACTCCCCTCTGCATGCTATGAATACCATTGGTTAATGAATAAAGCTGCTTTGGCCTATAGCAGGGCAGAATTGTGGAAGGCAGGAATTCCAAGCAGATAGAGGTGGAAAGAAGGCAAAATCAGGGAGATGCCATGTAGCCAGTGGCGAGAGGAGAAAGTCACCCATGTACTGGTACCAGTAAACTACAAGCCTCGTGGTAAAATATAAAATAATAGAAATGGGTTAATTTCAGATGTAAGAGTTAGCTAGAAATATGTATAAGCTAATAAGCCCAAGCAGTGTTTTAATTAATATAGTTTCTGTGTGATTATTTCAGGTCCAGGCAACCGGGAATGAACAAGCAGCCTCCGCCTACACAATGAATTGAGTCTGCATGAGGGACCTCAGGGTGCAGGGAGCAAGCTCTCCTATTAGAGACTTGGAAGCCCAAGTCTGGCTCCTCATGAAGGGCCTGGCTGTAGGAAGTCTGGTGCCTATAAGGGATCTTAGGTTGTAGAGAGCTGGCTTCCTGTAAGGTGCTGAGGGAGGAAGATGGTGGTGAGCGAGGGCCCCTGCAATAAGGTCAGGCCGTGGTGCTGGGGTGGAGGGGAAGAGGAGGAAGAGCTAATAAACTAAGCTGCACCTCCCTGCTGCTCTGAGGGCTGTGGTGAAGAGCTGGCTCAGGGCTGGGTCTCCCTGTCACCCATGTCCTTCCCTCTTTCTAAGCACTGGGTAATTCAGTTTTAACGAACATGGTTAGAGTAATCACACCATTTGGATGAAGCACCAACGAGCCATGAGAAATTGATTTGAATAACAAGAAACCTTATCTGATGAAAATTCCGCCTGAAGAATTTCTGTTGCCAGGTGCAAGGTCTGAGCAGGAAATCCAGCGGAGGTCAGAGCTCGGCGGGGCGCTGGGCAGAGCAGAGGCCCTTCTGCTGTCTGAGGGGAGCTCTTTCAACCTCCAATTCAGGCGCTAAATGTCATCTCTCACACTGGGAGCCATTTCTGCATCATTTATGTGAAGCTGAAGTCAGGGGCGGTTTTGCCAGGCGGCTTCAGGAGAGGCAGTCTCCACACCCACGGGAACCTGGCTGAACTTCAGCTCTCTTCATGGTGTTAATTGGAGAGCATGTTAAGTACACTTGACCTTTCTAAATTTATAACCGCGGTGTTTAAGTTTCTTGGGTGTTTGCAGGATTTTCAAACTTCGGTTTTTTGATTGGAAAAGAGAAATGGGCCGAGGGCAGGGAGGGACCATGCAGACGGTGCTGACAGTCACCTTGTGGAGCTGAACCTCTCGGGCTCTCATCCTCCCGCCCCTCGATTCTGTCCTATGCAGCCCAAATCAATGGATTTGACAAGGTGTCCCCAGGGAGGGGGGCTCCTGTAAAGATCTTTCTTCTTCTGTTTATGGACATGCACCCTATACCCTCATTTTGATTGTGGCTGGGCTGCTATGGGAGGAGACACACCAAGCAAGAGGATTGCTCACCCAGAAATCACGATCCGTGCTTCTACAACCTTCTCTTGTAACCCTTTCCCCCTTGATATGAGAAAATGACTACCCAAATCTCATCATCCGGGATGAGGTCCTGAAAGCTTTGGGATAGTGACAGATATGAGCATGGTAGGCTGCCCCATCTGCAGGGGACCCTGGGAGCTCAGCTTTTACTCTGGTGTGATCAGATCTCTGACGACTGATTCACACTAGCTGCAGTGCCAAGCTTTCCCAGATACCTATGTCCACCCTTGCTGGTCAGGCCTCTGGACAGAGCACTGGTGAGGATTTGGCATGGCTCCAGGCAGGCTGAGACACTAGACACAGTAGAGTACTGGACATAGCTCTACACAGAGCAGGGTTTGAGAAAGGGCACGGGGTAGGGCGCCGTCACGTACATGTGTGACGTACATGTGCTGAGCAATCTGCATATCCAGGAGAAACGCTCATCATTAGCGGCATGGCTGACAGAGGCAATGGGAGAACCTTTGTCATGTTGGGGGATGTATTGGTTTCTGCTTCTAACTGAAGCCTTTCGTGGCCCAGACATTGCTGAAGTTACCCATAAACTGTACCACTCCACTCCCACCCCTTGTTGGCAGAATGTCAGATCTTCTGTTTATTTTGTTATGAATTCCAAGAGAAGCCTTTATCTTTCAGTGCATCAACATCTTTCCCAGCTAGCCTCTATGTCCATAGACCTCAGAGATGCTGAAGATGGCCCCTGGTGTCCGTGTCAGAGAGAACAATCACATGGGAGTCCCCAACAAAGACATGCATTTGAGTGGGGCTGTATGGTCTTCTGGTTTTCTCCCTGAGGGGCTGCCTAGTTGGCTGCTGTCCCTAGGAAATAGTTACCTAAACATGTCTTCCCAGTTTCCTCTGTTGGGTATTTCTGTGCCTTCTTCCCAAGAGTCCATGGAATGTGTTTTCCCCGTGTGGTGAGTTTCCAGTCTTAGCCGAAGGGTAGGAAGTTCTACTGTGGATTAAGATTCCTTCCCAGAGGGTAGCTTGTATTACAAAGGAGGAGGATTGGATCAGGACTTCAGTTGGGTGGTTTTTCTACTTTATGTAAGAGCCAGAGCAGCCTTAGAGGCTTCTTGGACTTCCTTGGAGGGGTGAAATGATTTGTCATCTCTTTATTCTGGAACCTCAGGACTGTGATATCCTTGAGTACAGGCTGGGGTCTCAAACACAGACATTTTACAGCCCAGGCTAGCTTTGGCTTCACAGTGTTCAAACCTTGGACTTTGGAGTGCTGGGATTACAGGTGTTTGGCACCTCGCCCAGCTCAGAGATGCTATATCCTTAGAAGGAAGCAGCTGTTGCATGTGGGCATTGGGAGGAAAGAGTCCTGCAGTTTTCCATGAGAGCTGCATTCAGGAATAATGGTTACCTGGATTAATTCGACCCCATTTGCCAGTGGTGAGTTGGTGGAGATGGGGTTTGTTTCATGGTCTTAGGTGAAGGTCTCACATGGCCAGAACTTTGGCACTCACTGATCAATATTGCTTATCAACTTGACAGGGTCTAGACTTACCTAGTGGATCCTAAAAGCTGGAACCAGAGTGCGCTGCACAACCCACAGGCAGGATAGCAGGTTGGAGGGTGTCCTTTTTCAGGGGCTCAGATCTGAGGATCTTTCTTCCAGGCTGCTTGCCTGTTCTTGCCCCATCCCCCCAGGTCACTGGGCTTGTCTGATAGTCTTATTTTAGCAGTCTTTACTGTTCACATACCTTTGGGGAGAGGGGGACTAGCGAATTTTGTCAGTTTCAGGAACTTTCTGAAGCTATTTTGAGTTGTTGATTTCCCATCTTAAGGAGCTTCCCTGCAGTATTTCACTGCCCCTTAGATGACCACCCTGTTATTTTATTTCTTGGCAAACAGCCTGTTTTAAGGTTCCCTCCAAGAATGAAGATTTTGTTCTCAGAGGAAATGAGATGGAATTTGAAAATCTAGTTCCCCACTAAGATTGAGGTCCTGAGTCTGTAGGGCAGGTATGGTAACTATATAAAAGTTTGGAGACTACATGCAGGTCTCAAGTCTTCATGGGAAATGAAGGGATGCAAGGCAGAACAAAGTTCAAGACAGAGTCAGTGTTGAGTCTTGGACCTAAGGTTGCTGTTGCTGTTGGGAAGGAATAGAAATCCTTCGGGAAACGTCAGACTTTGTCTGGAAGCATTCGTGTTGGATGACGCTTACCCACACCGTGAAGGGTCATCTGTTTCTAAACCCAGTGGCTTTATCTGACCATGTCTATGAAGTCTTCTTGCAACACCTGTGCTGAGTCTGATAGCATTTCATACCAAGTTTCCCTAGGATACCCCACCACTTTCCACTAAAGCATAAACTCAGTACTCAGAGATCATGCTCTGTTTTTACATTTTTCAGTGACTTCCTAGAAAGATAAAACTGAAAACTGTGGATGGCAGCATCCTTAGCCATGTATCCCACCAGGACTGTTTAGGTTTTGCCTCTCCTCCACTCTTGTCACATCCCGGGTCTTTCCCTTCCTGCCAGATGTGTCAGTCAGAGACAGCATTGAGACGGGAGCTCAAGTGTTGGTAGGTCTGTTTCGTCTGCTGGAGTCAGTTCTAGGCAGTATCTGTCTGTCTATAGCTCCTAGAATTGTGACAGGCACAGCGTGGGTGCCAGTGAAGGTTAATCGAGTAAACAAAGACAAGTGTGAGATGAGGAAGAATATGGGCAGTGTCAGGTGGCTCACCTGCTGATTCTTCCTGGCTGCCATACTTGAGAGGGGTGGTGAGTTTGTGCAATGCAGTCAAGGTGGGTGAGGTGGCATAATGTGTGCTTGCACCTCTCCATCCATGAAGAAGGTGGATGAACAGTTGCTGTGAAAGGCTGGCTAGTCCTGCACCTTTGCTTCAACACAGCACTGAAAAACCTTATGGAACTGAGAGATTGTGGTTAAGAGTCATGGTGGCTGTGCAGACAATGTGCAGTCTCTGCTGTATTAGGCAGCCATGCTGCTGGGCAGGATCTGGTCAGTATATCCTGCTTATGAAGGTTCAGGCATTGGTGGGCTGAAGAACTTGTTCAGCACCATGGGAATGGAGCACCATGGTCAAGGACGCTTAGGGAGCATCTCCACTCATCCAAGGAGCATGGAGAGAATGACAGTGGGAGAAGTAACATCTTTAGGGCATGTTCTTTCCCAGAGTTAAAGTGGTGAGTGTGACTCCTACCGGTGGCCCCAGAGCTGGTGATAAAGGTACCTCCACCATAGTAAAAGGCTGGGAGAGGTGGAACCAGCATCCAGGGCCGCTGCAACCAAGCTGCTTACCATTTTAAAAGTGTTCCTGGTCAGAAAATGATTATGCAATAAAGACAGATTCAGATGAATGGGTCACAGTGTCTTCAAAAAAATGTACATAGGCTTGAGAGAGAAACAGAATATAGACAGTTATAAAAATAATTTTAAAAAATAAAACAAAATATTTAAAGAGACAGTACAATCATCGATCAAAGAAGTAAAGATAATAAAATAAATATTAAAAAGCAATAGAATTAAAAAAAGAAAAATAAGCCACATAGAGAAGGAAAATACACAGAGAGCCTGGATTATGTATATTGTTGTGTTTTCTTTGAATTTTTGACTGTGAATGAGCTAAGAACAGAGAGATATTTTATTGTATGGGCTGTTGAACTAAACTAACATATACATTTTAAAGGTATCTTGACTTTAAATGAGTCTAAGGATATGTTTCTTTGGAAAAGAGGTTCTGCTTTTGGTTTTAGAGAGGACGAGAACCTGTGGATTCCTTCCAGACTAATGTGGTTTGATGAACCAAGACATCCTGAAAGGTCTCTATGAACCCCCAAAATATTTTGCCCCACAAAAGCAGGAAGAGTTTGGAAAAAACTATGCCCAAATTCCCAAATATTGTTTATAGATGTTTGTTTTCATTTAAAGGGGGATATGATATAGAGATGAATACTTTGCATTGGTAATGGATCTTAGTCTATTGATAAAAATTTAAGGTCAATTTTGTTATATATATATTTGCTCATTTAATGTATTGTGTTTGTACAGCTGACTTAAAAATATAATATAGATAGTTAAGAAATACAGATTAATAGATAGTCATTTGCAATAGCCAAACTTGTAGTCATGTTAGTTAGGTTTTCTAGATGTACAGAGATATAGTTCAGATGGATAGATATTCTTCAAATCTTTCAAAGATATACAGAATATGGCATTTAAAATGTTTAAGAACTTAGACTTTTCTCAACAGTGAGACATGTCTGCTTCTGGCAGCACCAATTACTTAAAAGAGGTTGATGGACATTAAAGAAACTTGTTATAGAATTTGCCTTTAATGTGAGAAGACTAGACATTTGGACAAGAAACTGCTCTTGCCTGGACTGCTTGATGGTATGCTATATAAACTGGACATGCAGGACCCACAGAAAAATGACTGCTGAAGTTGTCTAAACAAGGTGAGACTGTCCTTCAGGGTTCCTGCTTCATGAAGAGTCTGTCAGACATTCTGCAGGACACAGAAGAAAGTGACTGACAAACTGCCAATATATGTGAAACTGTCTTTGAAATTTCCTAATTCATGGAAAAGTCTTCCAGATACTATGGACCTGTCGGTTGAAGATGGATGTCCAAATGTTACAGAAGAACATTTACTGACTGTCCAGACGACAAGATGTCTGTGTTAATTCTAGAACTTTGGAAGTTGCTTACAATGTACTTCCTGTTTACTTAGGTAATATTACTTAGGTAATATTCTTCTGGAGTCTTTGATGGAGTTGAAGAAAGAGAGTTATAATTATAAAAAATAGATTAAATATAAAACTTTAGACTCACAAAGATAGGATAGATGATAGAGTATTTTGCCAAATGTAAAAGTTCTAAATATTGTAAGTATAATTCTTGCTTGATAACTTTTGTTGTATGGAATCTTGCTATGTGAAAGTTAAAACCTTCCTTTTCATTTGTACAGAAAAGGGGAGATAATATGAGATCCCCATCTGTATGTTGGGAATATGTCTTAATACTATTGGTTAATAATGAAGCTGCTTTGACCTCTAGCAGGGAAGATTATAGCCAGGCTGAAAGACATATATATAGAGAGAGTAGGTGGAGTCAGAGAGACACCATGTAGCTGCCGAAGGAGAAAGACACCAGCTGCAGCCAGAACCTTACCAGTAGGCCACACTAATTCACAGATTAATAGAAATGGATTAATTTTAGGTAGAAATATGAATAAGCTGTTGACCAAACAGTGTTGTAGTTAATACCATTTCTGTGTGATTATTCGGGTCTGAGCAGTCGGGAAAGAAACAGGCAGTCTCAACCTACAGGCTGGAGCAATACTCGCAGTTGTGTGGGGATTGAAAGGATGAGTTGTGTATGGTGGCTTATGCGTGCTTAGCCTGAGGATGTCCACAGCTGCATCCTACATGTTGCTGTTTGCTGTTCTTTGTTGCCTGCCTCAGTGCTTAGCTCAGTCTCACATAGCACACCATCTATAAAATCTTCTTTTCTGACCAGTTCCAGCATAGACTCTATTGGAAACCTTGAAGGTCCAGCCTCTAAGGCTTCCTCTGATGTTCAAAAGAACATCATGACAATAAGCGAAAGGAACTAAAATCTGAGGGTGAAGAAGTCCTACTCACAACATATTCTTTATATACATGTCTCTTTATGGTTCTCTCTTGTTCTACATCCTGATTCTTCTGTCCTGTGTATAACTTTTTAGCTCTAATTCTCTGTCTCGATCCTAATTGCAATTCCAATTCTCTGCTACATTCTTTTTCTTCCCCTTCTTCTCCTTCTTCCCCTTCCTCCTTCATTTTCCTATCTCTGCTAATTTCTGGGACATTTCTGCTCTAGCTCCTGTTCCAGTTTCTGTTCCTGCTTTTGTTAACTCTCTTTGCTCTTACCCAGCTATAAAGATCAACAAACTCTTGTAGGCATAGATAACCACACAACCTACATACACAGACAAGGGAAGTTTATGATGTTTGCTTGGTCCAGTAACATTTTTGTCAGATGTTAGTGAGCTACAGTGTTAGCAAGTTCTTAAGCTTGAAGATTATCAGAGGTGCCAGTGGAAGTTTGTCTTCCTCTGGGCTGTGGGTAGATGGTTAATTATTTTTCCTGAGAGTAAGACAGAAGCAGTAAATGTCCTGAACTCAAGTCATCAGTAAACTGAGATGAAGGTGAGGTAAGGAGTTAGAAATCTCTCAATGCAAGGTTAGTTTTACGTCATCACTTTTCTTATCTGTAAGTGATGTAAAACCAAGGTAAGCTTATTTTTTTTTTTAAATCTACGTGAGCAGCTACGAATCAACAACTTTGGGCATGTAGTAATTCTATGTCCTTGGATGTCTGGAAATGTCCTAAATGGAATACTTTTTCCTGGACCCTAAACACTAACCAAATGCCTATTAGTAAAGGTAATTGCAGGAAGCAGATCTCTATGTTTACATAGGAGAGAGGAGCAAGGACCTGGTAGTGGGAAGCAGGTTGGTTTCTTGACTGTGTGACTGTCTTCACACATAGCTCAAATAGTGCTGAGCTGTGGGAGATAAATCCCAAATGTGTAGCAGAAGGGAAATAGATATAGCAAGAAATTGTACAGCAAGGAACAGCCGCTTTATTCACAGTCTTGTGAATATTTATTCACAGACAATAATGTCAACAGAGCTTGCATCCTGGCCTAATCCTCCAAAACAGAGTCCCTGACTTTGATGGGTTGACCTTGTGAAATGAGACTGATTTAATTACTGAACCATTCTATGCTTTATAGCATGACTCTTTTGTGCTTTATAAATTGTGTGTTTGAACTTTGCCAGCCATAAATTTTAACAGGAATGGCCTTTCATGGTATGTTTTCTATTTTTGCCCTCTCTCCCCAGAATCTTGTCTAAGAGAATGGTGCATGTTGAGGGCTTTGTCTGCAGTGTGCCCTTTTTGCTAAAAGATATTCCAAAGTATGACTAATACATTTCATACCAATTTTCTTACAGATAGTTTTAAATCTGTTCAGCTTTTAGCTCTTATTGACTGAAGTTCCTCTGATCATTCTATAAAATTCTTTGTTTAGATTGTGGTTTTGTTCATCTTGGGTAAGTGTTCAGTGTGGAGTGGGTAGTTACCAAACAGGTTTGACCACAGGGTCACAGGACCACAGAGTATCCCTGGGCAGCATCTCACACCTGCAGGGCTGTGATGTGTTGTGCTCCACAGCTGTCTCAGAAGTATCCTGACCATTCTATTCTAGGATGTAGGTAACAGCTGGCTGTAGGACCCATACACTGCTGTATGATTCTTTGTTTCAGAGATGAATGTCTTGTGTTAACTCAGCAGAAGAGGGCAATCTCCATCACAAGCAGGCAAACACCCGAGTCAGCAGAGAGACTGTCCCTGTGGTAGCTGATGTTTCTTTTCCTCTGACAACCTTAAGTAAAGGGACTCTTAATAACCGTGTATGTGTAGTGTGTTACAAAAGTGGAATCCCTCACTTTGGGCTTCCTAACTCACTAAAAAGAAATATAGTTTTCTTTAAAATAGTGATTTTCAATTTTCCTGATAATGCAACTCTTTAATGTATGTTGTGGTGACCCCAACCGTAAAATTATTTTTGTTGCTACTTCATAAGTGTGATTTTGCTGCTGTTATGAATCATCATGTAAATATCTGTGTTTTCCAGATGATCTTAGGCCACACCCACAAAGGGATTTCAGCCCATGGGTTGAGATCCACTGCTTTAAATCAATATAACTTAACCTACTAAAAATAACCATATTTCAGAGCATGATAGGTAAGCTAAGAAATTACATATCAGATGCCCCCATCAGGGTAGGTCAACCAGGTCAACCTCCTTTTTCACAACATGACTCCAGGATGTCTGTGCCCTGGGGAGACAAATTTGGTTCCAGATGGCTCTGTGAACCAGTGTCTTTAATGCCCCTCCACAGACAGGGCCACCTTTGAGTCTAAAAGGCTTTTCATTCACTGACTTGCACATTTCAGAGGTGTAGACAGAGGTTTGTGTCCTGCACAGTCCCATAGCCATTCAGTCCCAAAGAAGCACACAGAAGTTTATATTAATTAAAAATATTTGGCCTATTAGCCAAGATTTACTATTAACTAGCTCTTACAGCTTAAATCAACTAATAATTATTATCTGTGTTTAGCCACATGCCTTGTTACCTTTTCTCAGTAAGGCATTCTCATCTTGCTTCCTCTGCTTCTGGCTGGTAACTGCATCTCTGCCTTTCCTCTTCCCAGAATTCTAGTCTGGTTGCCCCACCTATACTTCCTGAATGACTACTGGCCAATCAGCATTTTATTAAATGAGTGACAAATCTTTATAGTGTACAAGAGCATTCTCCCACAGCATTGAGGTGTCAAGGTCTCCATTGGAGAGCATGTGTGGAATTGCTTTTCAACTCAAGTATGAGGACCATGGTTTTCTACAGACTCACAACTGTCTAATTTTAACGCTGAAAAATTTTCATATTCTTTAGTTCTTACTTCTTACACCATTTACTTTAAACAAAATGAATGTTACTGACAAATTAGTCAAAAGTGTTTTATCCTGCATATCAGTTAAATTCTTAAAGTTTTTAAGAACTGTGGTTGAGCTGGTATGATCTTGTAGAGCCTATTGCAGGCAGCTGCAGCTGCTGAGTGCTCGTGAGTACGGTCGTTCTGTCCTGTTCCAACCTGGGTTCCTGCAGTCCTTCTGCCCCCTCTCCAGTGGTGTTCCCTGAGCCCTGGGGGTGGGAGAGGAGAGGGCGATTAGATTAGATTCATTAGGGCTGAGCTCTCCCTCCACAGTTGCTTGTTGGCTGCACTTTCAAAAGTTGTCATTCTCTGTATTTCCTGTTGCCCACTGCAAAAAAGAAGCTTTTCTGATAAGGGCTAACGAAGAGCTGCATTAATCTGTGGCTGCAAAATAGGTAGACATGAATGCTATGTCTATTTTGCAAAATAATAGAAGGTTCCACTTCTAGGCGGGAGCTATTGACAGTTGGTGGTTGCTGAAGGAGGGAGGGAGTTTTCTTTAAAGTGTGGCCCCTAAGTTGTCCATGCTCTGTTGATGTCCCTACGACCAGACTCATAGGAGTAGGACTAATTGGATTCAGTGGGTTAAAAAAAAAAGACAAAGTTAGGGCAGGGGGCAGGGGAAAGTGGTGGGGGTTGTGTGGGTAGACTTGGAGTGGGCGGTGATAAAATCCATTGTATGTTTGTATGAAATTCTCAAAGAATAAATAAAAATATACTTCAAATGCATAGGTGGAATCTCCATGAAAGCCGAGTTTATTTTCTGCTTAGAAAACTTTATTCTATAGTATGATTCCTTTTCATTTAAAAAATTTCAACATTACAAAGAGAATTTGTTTGCTGTCAGGGCAGTTGCGAGAGTCATCCTTGTTCAGTCTTGTTTATGTCTCTATTTCTTCCGTATACAGTTATAGTTCTGGACAAGGGCATTTCTAAGTATGGAATAGAATTCCTTAAAACCTTTTTATTTTATTTATATGTGTGTATGTCTATATGTCAGGTTATCAGAGGTTATAGGTGGCTGTGTACTGCATCATGTGGGTGCTGGGAATTGAACTCAGGTTCTCTGCAAGAATACTATGCATGCTTGACCTCTGAGCTCTCTCTCCAACTTGGCACTGAGTAATTCTTTTCAGGACTGTAAATGGGTATTTTTTGGTTATGTTTTATTGGTAGTACTTGCTTATATAGTTGCCTATTTTCATGCTACTGGCTACTTTAACAAAGCTTTTTTTATCTAAACATTAACTTGATTAATTTTTTGATGGAAAACAATATAGAAGCCTTTTGAAAATTATTAATTTAGTAAAATACCTTCTGAGTCTTCCAAACTGGAAAAGTCCATGGTCCTGAAGGTTTCGTGTGCCGTGGGTCTTTGTTATTGGTTTCTCTTTCTGTTACGGGGAGTTACCCAGAAGACAGGCTTAGTCACCTTCCATTCTCTGCTTGCCACTTTGTATTCATGATCTTCGGTTAAGACAGTTGTAGTGTGGCCCCCACAGTCGTCTTTATTTTTACAGGGATAGCTTTGCTTCTGTGTTCTGTGCCCAGATTCACCTCTTCTCATTGCTCACATGTTGCATCTAGGGTCTCATGGTGGCAGTGTGTTGTCTCAATTTGTGTATGTGTTTTTTTGGTTTGTATGTGTGTAGAGGGGTGCATCTGTGTTTATGTACATGTTGAAGAAGACAGAGGTAAGTCACAGGTTTCATTTCCCAGGCACTGTTACTTTTTTTTTTTTTTTGAGACAGAGTCTCTTGCTGGCCTAGAGATTGCTAATGAGTCTAGAGTGGTGGGCCCGTGAGTCCCAGGGATTCTCTGTGTCAGCCTCCCAGCACTAGAATTCCACACACGTGCCACCATGCCTAGCTTCTTCACGTGGACTCTAGAAATCAAGCTCAGGTCCTCATGATTTGTGTAGCAAGCACGCTATATGAGTCATCTTTCTTGGTCACAATCTGTGTTTATTTATGATTTATTTTTGTCTTTGCAAAAACAAAGGACATATTCAGCCCTGACATTTGTGAGTCATCAGAAGGAGTGGAGTACCCCTAGCCTTGCCTACTCCTGTCAGGTTACAGTGGAGAGTGTGTGCTGCTCGCCCTGCAGCCCCTGGAGGGCTGTCATGCCTTCCCTGGCCACTGAGCTGTGCTGTGGCTTGATGTGGCATTGTGTTTCTAGGCCACGAGCCGCACCCTCCTGTCTTTCCCTTGTCCCACAGAGTTCTGGCCCTAAAACTGTCCTCCATCAGAGCACATGGGGATGAGAATGCCAGAGCCGCTGGGGTCAGAGTCTCTGCGGTTGCAGAGCCTCCTGCTGCTTTGATCCCTGAAAGATGCTAGGTACTGTGGTGCATGCTGGCTTCCTGGGCTCCGGGCTTGTCACATTCTTCAGTTATGTGTTAGCTAGTGACAATCAGGAGCCAACATTTTTGTTCACATGCTGCTGGATACATAACTATATAGAAGACGGACTTCGTGTACTGACTAAGAATCATGACAATTCTAGCCCTAGGGAAGCACTGATGGGAGAAAGGATCTTTCCCTTCAAGAAATTTAGAGATAGACAAAGGGCCATGGTGACTAGTAAATTTCACAATTTGCTTGTTTGAGATCCCTAAGAGTAATCAGTAGTTGCAGTACGTGGGTCTGCCTTATCAGGAGTGTCCTCTTGATCCACCTGCCTGCATGCCATGGTCCTGTGGGAGATGGCCTCATGAAGTGACATGCGTTGAAACAATTTGTCCTGTAGACCCAAAGAAAATGACAAATGGCAAAGAAGAGGCCTAAACTAGGGAAGCCCTGGATGTTATAGCCCCGCCCACTAGACTTTCTGTACTATAGCCCCACCCACTTTTCTGCACTCCACGGGGACATCGTGTTTTCTATATGCTGCTCATTCAGAAGTTCACATCAGTATTTTGACCCCTCTTGGAGACTTATAGAAATGAGCATCTAATTTGGAGATCCAGCAGTAAGCTGGAATACATATGGTGAAATTGGAGACCCCCCATAGTATATCTATTGTTGGCCAGAGTTTCTCAGACAGAGTGAGCGCTGCTCACCTGTACTCTAAGACCATTGTTTTCAAGTCCCAGATATGAGGGGAGAGAAGTCCTCAGAAATGTTATGTTCTGGCAATAGAAACATAACTTGAATTTAGGGAAGGGGTGTCTCTCCCCAAACCTCTGCTCCACCCTGATGTATTTGACTATTTTTAAAGTATTTCTGTCTATAATCACCCTGGAAACAATACTCTGTTGAATGGCACAGGCTTTGATTTTCTGGTAACCGGAGGCAAAGTAAAATCCAGGAATGAGATCTTGGCTGTAAAAGATTCTGAACATGTCCTGAGATGAGCCCCAGCAAGTGATAGGAGAACAGCCCCTCAATCTTTTTGCCCTGTGCTCTCAAACAGTATGTGTTCTGGGAGATGGAGCTGCAGCTGCCATGCTGTGTTCTGGGGAATGAGGAGAGATGAGAGGCTTGTTCAAGGGTTGCCATGGTAATTCCTCATTATCTTCCACCAGCAGAGAGGTTTGTGTGCAGAGGATTGACAGCCTATGATTGTGTAGCAGCTTCTTCTAATAATTCTCTGTTTGAGTGCGTGCCTGCACAGATACTGCACTGCCGGTGTGCATGCACCTGCACATGTGTACTGCACACAATTCTGCTCATGGTGTGCTTCAACCTCACATGCATACATGTGCTAATTCCCAGAGGAGCAGATGAGTTTCTCAGCTGTGTGGTCAAATGAATCGAAATCTGAATTTCCAAGAGCAACTTTGAGGCTTCCTTTGTGGAAGGAGTGAGAAGGGAGGGAGGGAGAAAGAGGGCACAGAAGGAAAGGAAGGAAAACGCTGTACCCAGGCTGACTGATGATCTCAAGCCTGTTTCCAGAGGAGCTGGGTGCATACGCCCCGAGCTTGGCTGCCTTGCTGAGCTCGGAGAATACATGATAACAACCCCACTCACAGGAACTCCCACTCCGCAGCCTCCCAGGCTCTGAGGGCACTTTTCCGCATACGGGTGTATTTCCTATTGTTGGCTTATGAGACACATTTTTGAATTTGAGATTTTTATAGATTATGTTTGAAGAATAAAGGTTTGTCATTGGGGAAATTTGGAAAAAACCACCCACATGGTCTATTTTTAGTGTGCAAACAAACACATGTGTGCACCAGTGTGCTTGTGGGAAGGTGGCTGCTGTAGTTCTTGCTTCCTGGGTAGACAGCTGCTTGTGATCTGTCAGGTGGAAGCTCCTAGCAGAGGGTGCATTTAGAGACTGCTAGGTTTCAATAGCCTGGCTGTATAAAGCGGCTGTGGAACAGCCCGGGTGAAGGATGAGCCCGACAGGACATTGGGTGTGGCTGGTGCTTTCCTGAGCGAGAGGGAATCACCCATGTTGTCAGTGTGCAGTGTGATGTTTAATTGACCAGCTCTCTTCTTTAATATGAATGTCTCTTTTACATGCAAGTCTTTCCCTTTTTACTTATGTTCTCAGATCCATGGAGGTACTTAAAATTGATTTACTATTGGAAACAGAAAAGCAAGCGTTCTTGTTTAAATTTAACTGAGTATCAGGTGAAGGTAGAAAAAGCCCTGTACTTGGCAGGCAGACGCGTGATTGACTGCAATTAGAAAGCAGGATTTTGTTTGTCATAATTGATTTGCCTTGTGAGAACCATTGACTGAGTGATCTTGTAGCTTTCAAAGTGTCTTAGGAAAGGGAGAAAGAAATAGTTGATTTGGATTGGAAATTTTATCTGGAGAAGTCCATGCTTGCTTGTGCCTGTGGGGGCAAGTACCTGTGTGTACATGTATATACCTGTATTAAATGTGTGTGCCTGTTTGCTTCTGTGTGTATGCAAGTGCAAGTTGTTTCTTATCTTAGCACAGTTGTGTCTGCTTCAGGAGATTCATCTGCCCCCTCTCTCCAGGGGCCTCTGCTCTGTGGCCTCTGAGAGCCACCTACAGAAATTAAAATGGCATTGCATTTTTTTCTGATACAAGCCCATCTCTATTGGTGACCGAGAGTCCCTCATTGTAGTGACATTTTGTTTATAATCTAACAAATAAAGCTTGCCTGCAGAGTGCAGAGTGCAGAGCTAAGCCACCACTGCCTGGCCTTTATGGCTAACTAGTGGCTGACAAATGTCCCATTACTGCATGAGTTTCCTGGCCCGGAAGACTTCAGAGCCAGTGATCACCTTTCATGGTTGATTTCGTTGGTTATGTAATTATCTCAGACAGAGCTTTGGGGTACATGTGTTGCAGCATCAAAGTCTTGTGCAGGGGCAGCCTCCCAGAGCACTTTTCTGATCATCTGTCAGGCTGCAGGTTAACTGGACCGTTCAGCAGGCAGACAAGATTCCCCTGGCAATTGTTTCCATTCTGCACTCAGAAAGGCTTTCTGTAAAACTGGTTCTCTGGGATCCTGTCCCGTGCAGCTCTTGATGGCCAGTGTGTTTACCTAGTGCACATACCTAGGTCTTGCAGAAACTTGACATTTAAAATCGATTTACAGAAAGATCCCTGTCCCTCTTACAACCTTTCTGCTCCTTCCTCTGTAAGATCCCTGAATTCTTTGGTGTGGGAATTGTTTTAATATTAGGACTTGCTCCAACAACTCTGCATTTTGATTGGTTGTGGTTTTCTGTAAGAATTTTCATCTGTTGCAAAAAGAAGTTTCCATGATGACAAATAAGGACTATGCTTATCTCTGGGTCTATTTAGACTGTAGTTAGGGACTATACTGCTTCAGTAAAGTAGCCCTTGTGGGTTCTCCTCCAAGATCTATGACTTCATTAACCATGGGTAGTTGGCTAGCTTTCCGTTAGCAGGCATGATTTCCCTCTTGTTGAGCACGTCCAACTAGAGAGCTATTGTTTACCTGAAAGTGTGTCTCCTAGGAATGTCAGAAGCTACCCTAATAAAGTCTTACCAACATGACTGCTTAAATACGACCTAAACAAGGACAACAACAATATGTTAATATGGATAGGGGAAAGCTCAGGAGTTTTACGGAAAGCTAAGGAACGCTGAGGGGGAGAAATGGTCTTCCTCAGGGAGAAGTACACCAACTGTGGATCAATACCAAATGGTCATAGTAGTATTGGTCAGCCTGGGAAAGCAAAGAAACTTCATTTAGACAGAACCACTTGTGGGCAGCGGATAGAAACAGTGCACGTTGAGCAGGCCTGTAATATCTGTTCCTGTGCTGGGCTAGGCCTTCAGTCTATGTGGTAGAAGAGTTGGATAAAAGATTGTCATTGTTTGAAAGGTTCCAAAGGATCATGTACTGGGCTTGGTACCTAGGTCAGATCACTGTGAGGTGACTGGATCAGGAGGGCTCTCAGCTTACCATTGCTGACTGTGGTCCTAGCTGGAGGAATGGGTGACTAACTGCAGTCTTTGAAGGGTTTGTCTTGTTCTGGCTCACCACTCTCTGCTTCACAGTTAGGATGAGCCTAACAGTTTCGTTCCACTACACAATTTCCACCATGATGCTCTGAATGAATTCAAGCTCACAGTGGTGACACCAGGTAAGCACCTGAAGCTGGGGGCTGAAATTAATCCTTCCTCACTGTATCAATCACCTTTCTCGTTGATGTAATAAAACACCCAGGAAAAGCTGCTCGAAGAGGGAGGGCTCTTTTGGCTCACAGTTTGAGGGTGCATCCTATTCCAGTGGAGAATGCATGGCAGCAGGAATACGAGACCTCTGGTCCCATTTGGTCTACAATTAAGAAGCAGAGAGTAAATGATCCTGGTGCTTAGCCACGCCTCTTTTCTTCTCTTTTAATTCATTCACCTACATTCAAGGCAGGGCTTCCTTCTACAGTTAAAGCTCTCTGGAAACAACCTTGTAGACATATTCCAAGGCATGCTCCTTGGTTATTCTAACTTCTGTCAAATTGACAATGAAAACTAGCCGTCACTAGTCTACTCCTTCTCAGCTCACTACCCAAGAACGTAATGTTTAAAGTATAAGATTCTTACTATGTTAATTCTACCTACTCAAGAGCATGGGAGCTCTTTCCATTTTCTGGTGTTTTCTTCAATTTCTTTCTTCAAAGTTTTAAAGTTCTTGCCATACAGTTCTTTCACTTGTTTGGTTAGCATTACTCCAAGGTGTTTTATGTTATTTGTGGCTATTGTGAAGGGTGATACTTCTCTAATTTCTCTCTTGGCCCATTTATCATCTATATAAAGGAGGGTTACTGATTTTTTTTGAGTTAATCTTGTATCCTGCTATATTACTGAAGGTGTTTATGAGTTATAGTAGTTCCCTAGTAGAATTTTTGGGATCACTTAAGTATACTATTATATCATCTGCAAATAGAGAGAATTTGGCTTCTTTTCTGATTTGTTTCCCCTTGATATCCTTTTGTTGTCTGATTTCTCTAGCTAGAACTTCAAATAATATATTGAATAGATATGGAGAGAGTGGAAAACCTTGTCTTATTTCTGATCTCCATGGGATCACTTCTGAGTTTCTCTCTGTTTAGTTTGATGTTGGCTGTTGGCTTGCTGTATATTGCATTTATTATGTTTAGGTATGTTCCTTATATTCCCGCTCTCTTCAAGACTTTTATCATGAAAGGATGTTGAATTTTATTGAAGGCTTTTTCAGCATCTAATGAGATGATCATGTGGGTTTTTTCTTTCAATTTGTATATATGGTGGATTGCATTGGCAAATATTTCTATGTTGAACCATCCCTGCATCTCTGGGATGGAGTCTACTTGGTCATGGTGGATAATTTTTCTGATGAGTTCTTGGATTTGATTTGCCAGCATTTTATTGAGCATTTTTGCATCAATGTTCATGAGTGAGATTGGTCTGTAATTCTTTTTCTTAGTAGTATCTTTCTGTGGGTTGTGTATCAGGGTAACTGTAGCTCCATACAAAGAGTTTGGCAATGTTCCTTCTGCTTCTTTTGCACAATGACATGTGCTCAAATATTATTCACATAGCAGCATTATTCATAATAGCCAGAACCTTGAAACAACCTAGATTCCCCTCAACTGAATAATGGATAAAGAAAATGTGGCACATTTACACAATGGAGTACTACACAACAGAAAAAGTGATGACATCTTGAAATTTTCAAGCAAATATATGGGTCTATGAAAAATCACACTGAATGAGGAAACAGACTCAGAAATAAAAATATAATATATTATTCACTCATAAGTGACTTTTAGACATATAGACCACAATCCCAGAGAAACTAGAACAAAGAGGATCCTAAGAGAGACATACATGAATCTACATAGGAAAGTGAAAAAGACAAGATCTCCTGAGTAAATTGGGAGCATGGGGATCACAGGAGAGGGTAGAAGGGGAGAGGAGAGGAAGGGAGGGGAGTAGAGAATGTATAGCTCAATAAAAGCAATAAAATACAAAAGATTCTGTCTGTAGTTATTAAAACATCATGGCTAACTCACAAATCAAAACGAATTTAACTCAGTTCTAAGTCCCCAAATTTAAACTGTTCTAACATTGTTCTAAATATCTTTGAGTCCTTATGAAATAAAAAATGGGTTGTATGCTTCCAATATATAGTGACGTAGAGTAAATATTCTATTCCAAATGGAAAGAATGGGAAAATAGCAAGAAAAAATTGGACCAAAGCAAGATTGAAATTCAGCAGAGAAAACACCAAGCTGCAACTCCACATCTGGCATAAGGAGCTCCTGATGTCATCATCTGGCCTCCAGCATCCTTGGGTATCCCTATCCCTCAAACTCTGCTGCCTATAGGCTCTGTCTTAGGCTGGTTTCCCCTAGTGTTTGTAGCTTTACTCACTGGATGTCCATTGTCCTCACATGTCCACCATCCTGGGGATCTTCATTGTAATGTAGGCTTCTCCTTCACAGCTCCACACAATGGCTTCTCAGGGCCTCCTTACAACACATTACCTGCCCTCAACGACTTTCTTGATCACTGGTGCAAGCCTCTGTGACCCTGTAATTCTTGCATTTTGTACAACAGCATGCAGGTAACACTCACGAATCCTGACAGTTTTAAACGTAATCTGGTCTCCTCTGGAAACTGTGGTGACCTCTGTGTTCCTTGGTGGCTGAACCTGGGAAATGCTTCAGTAATTGCTTTTGAGTACAGAACCCCATCAGCAATATTCTGAGAACACCAGTGGATGGTGTTCTCACA
The DNA here is from genome assembly GCF_982192425.1 of Myodes glareolus. Taxonomy (NCBI): domain Eukaryota; kingdom Metazoa; phylum Chordata; class Mammalia; order Rodentia; family Cricetidae; genus Myodes; species Myodes glareolus. The sequence continues at coordinate 5,295,506 of NC_142036.1, read as the reverse complement.
AGTTGGAGCACTGGATAGATGCTCTCTGGGTCCTCTGCTATCACCCACGTACAGAATGCAAGTTTTCTCTTAATGACATTAAAATATTTAACAATTACGGCTGCCTTCTCTGCATCACATTTTTTGCATATATAAATGTATTCATACTATTTTCATAAGAAACTGCCCTTTTTCACATTTTTTTCTGCTTCTTCTTACTATGTAGATCTGATTGAGAATAATGACCATGCCATAGTCTGGATATGTGGTCTCGAAACTTCCTCTGATGGATGATTTAGTTGATTATTCTTGAATTTAGCCTCACTCCAACTTCTAGGGCATGAGTGGAATAGAGTCAGAGTCTTTGCTGGAATGTAATAAGAATGTCCACGACCCACTTCTCAACCGAGTTCTTGTTCCCCTTGAAACTTCATGTTTCCTTCCGAGTTCTCATGATTTGCCTCCTGTATCCACATTTCTCTTGGCATTGTGGGCCTCTAAATCCTACCAAAATGTCCCATTAAACTCTGCGTCTAGCTGTCCAGAGATTTCCTAGCCTGCCACTTCAGTCTCTTCTACATTCTTCCCACAGACAAGTTCCAAAGACTCCTGAACTACAGGCTCAGATATTTCACAGCAGTACTCTTGATACTGATGTTGTTTGCTGTTGTTGTGACAAAATACTTGGCAAAGTAATGCAAGGACTGGATATTGTTCTGGCTCATGGTTAAGAAGACAGAGCACACACCAATTAAGCCTCTGAGCTGCATCCGTATGTGATTCTGAATCTGGTCAAGTCGCCACAGAATGTTGATCATCATACTTGCTGTTTTCCTCATATACCTTGTTACAGCTGTGGAAAATGACTAACATAGAGGTCAGTGGCGGCAGGAATGCTGGAGAGCTGATACACAGAGCAGAAGGAAGACAAGCTAATGGTGGAGAGACCCAAGCCTCTGGGTCAAGCAGTGGAATGAAAATAAGACGGGGAGGATGGGATATGGAGTTGTCCAGGGTCAAGTGGAAGAGTCTAGGAGATCATGAACTAGGTAAAGGTTCACACATAGGCGTAGTGGGTAGTGCCAGGAATGGTATGCCTAGGAGGGCCCTACGATTTTAGATTGTATCTGGTAATTCCGTGTCCATCTCTAAAGTCATCCCTGCCCAGGAGCTTCTGTGATGGACTGCCGAGCTGAGAGTCCAGGTCAGCACCCTCTGAGAACATGGTCTGAGAAGAGGGCTGCCTTCGGACTCCAAAGTCTTTTGCCCACACGATTCAGGGGGTCTGAGTGTCTAATTTTCAGAGCCCAAAGCTCATGAGAAACTAATGACCAGGATTCCTGCCAGAGGAAGAGATGTTCTGTGATGCAAAAAAGAAATTTTCTCACAGATTTCTTTGTAGGCATCTGCTAAAGGGCAGAATATAGAGGGTCATGTGTGTATGTACTTATATGGAGTGGACTGGCATGTGTCTGTGCGTTCATCCTGGGAATGTGTTCACAGAGTCATCCTGAATGTGGAAGGACATTCATCTGGGAGGAGTACCTATCCATTTATCCTGGCACCCATGTGGTCATCCTTGGAATATGTAGATACATATCCATGAGGTCATCATGGGAATGGGTGGGCATGTATTTCGATATTCATCAAAAGGAGGGTCTGTTAAGGACCATGACCATGAAATGTTCCATGAGTAAAGGTGCCGCAAACTGTAGATGTTCTCTGAGTCTTCCTGTAGTCTCGGTGTACTGCTTGCTTTGATGACTGTAGTCTCAGTCTGAGTACTCCTTGGTCTGATGATCAATTGTTGATTATTTGAGTACTTTTTGGTCTGATGATTGATTGTTGATTATTTGAGTACTTCTTTTTGATGGTCGATTATTGAATATTTGAACTTCTACACAGGAGAGTCATGCCATTGGGCTTCCAAATTATTGAGGGGCTGGTCACACATTGGGCCTTTCTTTAAACAACTGGACATTTCCCTAGGTTCCATTCTTAATTGTATTTTAATTTTCAAATAAATTGCTTTTCTTGTTCTTTCATTTATAATACTATGTGTGCCTTACTGCTTACTAATTCTTATTGCTTCTTTTATTGAAAATAGACTTTTTCACACAATATATTCTAATGACAATTTTCCCTTCTCCTACTACTCCAATGTCCTTCCCATCTCCCCTACCATCTGCATCCACACCCTTTCTGTCTCTCTTTAGAAAACAAATAGGCATCTAAGGAATAGTAATAAAATAAATAGGATAACACAAAGACAAACAACTAGGCATAGGACAAAAGAACCAAGCAAGAAAAAAAAACAAAGAAAAAGTGCAAGAAATGTATAAAGATGCAGCAACCAAAATGTTTGCACACAGGAATCCCATAAAACCACAAACTGGAAACCATAATATTTATGCAAAGGACCTGTAAGATTAAAACAAACAAACAAACATGCTCTGACTTAACATTATGAGACAAAGACCCTCCTAAGATGCCATTGAGTTCATTTTGTGTTGGCCATCTACTACTTAAGGGTAGACATGGTGTGTAAACATGAGAGTGGTTTGCTTCTCCAGTGGGGCTCCCTTAAAGAGAACTAACTTTTAATTTGTAAATGTCTATCATTTGGAAATGATATAGCTTCTGGGTTAGGGATGGAGGCTTGTGTCCACTTTCCTTTTAGTTCTAGGGCCCCTCCTGTTGCTGACCCATGCAAGCCGTCTCTGTGAGTCTGTACGTGTGCTGGCCTTATTGTGTCTATAAGTCCTTGATTCCTTGGTGTCTGTCATACCCGGTGACTCTTATACTCTTTCTGTCTCTTCTTTGACAGAATTTCCTGGTCCCTGAAGCGAGGTATTTGATGGAGATGTCCTAGGACTGGGTATTCCAAAGTCTCTCATGCTCTGCATATTGCCTGGCTGTGGCTCTACGTATTTGTTCTCATATGCTGCTGGAAGAGGCTGCTCTGATGATGGCTGAGCAAGGCATGGATCTATGAGTATAGCAGATGTTGTTAGAAGTAATTTTATTGTCACATTCCTTTAGTAGAACAGTAGTATTTGATTTTACCCTAGGTCCATGACCTATGTAGTCTCAGATTCTTGGCCACCCAAGCATCATTGGATGTGAGTTCCATCTCACAGAGTGAGCCTTAAACCATATATTGGTTGGTCACTCCCACTAGCTTTGTGGCACATTTGCAGGCAGGTCACCATTGTAGACTGAAAGGTTTATAGCTGGGTTGATGTTTACCTTTATCCTTTGGTAGTGTACAGAGTGCCTTCAGTATCATGAATACTAGTCAAGAGGGATGAAGACTCTAGGTAGAACTGGCTTAATTTTTCCTTGTTCAATGAGTTGTATAGGTGTTGTCTTCAGCAGTAGAACGTGCTGTAAGTTTATGGAGAGCTGCCAACAGCCTTCACAGTAACCTGGGATGTCTGGGGATTCCCATGGGACCTCTTTTGCTAAGAACTCAATTAGATATAACCCGTTCTTGGTACTGGAGGCTTCATTTGGTGATGAGAGATGTCTAGCTGAGGCTCCGTGTGCCTTGTCACTTGGTGATTGCTTTCATATATGTATATATTTTAGGAAGCTTCTTCTGTATTAGGTGTATGTATGTACATATACCTAATATGTGTATATATGTATATGACTCCTCAAATAACTCTTAGGTCTAGCTGTCCTTCCCCATTTTCTCTTCCTTATCCCCACTTTCATTTCACCTCCCTGTTTGATTCATGTTGTAGTTTCACACCCCATCCATCCATAACGATTCTATTGCCTCTTCCTAAGAAAATCCATCCCAACCCCAGTCTTTTACTATATACCTAACCTCTGCAGTTATATTGATTTTAGCTTGCTTAACAATGACTTAACAGCTAACATCCATATAAAAGAATACATATTATATACATCTGTCTGATATTGAGTTATTTCATATAGGAAATTTTTTTCTAGTTTCATTTACCTGAGAATTTCATTTTTAAATGGCTGAGTAATATTCCATTGTATAAAAGCACCACATTTTCTTAATCCATTCATCCATTGATGGACATCTGTATGTTTTCAATTTCTGGCTATTATGTAAAGAGTAGCAATGAGCTTTGTTGAGCAAGTGTCTCTGTAGTAGGATGAAGCATCCTTTGGGAATGCTCTCAAGAGTGGTATAGCTGAGACTTGAGGCAGATCTTTCTGGGGATTTGCCATAGCCCTTTTGATTCCCAAAGTGGCTGTCGAAGTTTGTACTCCAAGCAGGAACAGATGAGTGTTCCCCTAACTCCACATCCTTTGCAGCATGAGCTGTCATATGTTCCATTGATCTAGCCATTCTGATTGGTGTAAGATAAAAATCTCAAAGTAGTTTTGATTTACATTTCCCTGATGTCTTCTTAGTTGAACAGTTCTTTAGGTGTATCTTAGCCATTTGTGTTTCCTCTTTTAAGAATTCTCTGTTTATATCTATACTTCCCAGTCCTTCCTTGTCCACCCCCTGCCCTTGTGACCTCTTGACCCCCAGAAAAAAGAAAAAGAAAAAAAAAAGCTCAGCTTGTTTTATCTATATACTCACTGGGGCATAGTCAAACTCTCAGTCGCCTGCCTCTTAAATATAACTGAGTTCTTCTCCTCCTGCACCCCTGCCGAAAGCCTTCGATTGTGAAGTGCCACATTTTGGCATCCTATCATAGTTTTTAAAAATTCTCTTCAGTGGTTTCCTGTTTAGACTGTTACTATCTGAGGGGTAAGAGTGAAGGAGATATTCCCACATATGTCTTCCATGTCCCCCTTTCTCAACTGTGCATCTGCAGCCATTGCTATCACTGACAAAGTAGCTTATTTGCTCCTTACTGAGTGCTACAGCATGGATCATGGACTTCTGCATGGTTTCTGGCATCAGCACAGACCATGATCAGGGCTCCAGACTGCAATAGGGCATGGGCCCACACAAGGCCCTCCGATGTAGCTAGGATCATAGACATCAACTTGGGTTCAGGCAGACCAAGGACATCTGCATGGCCTTTGGTGGAAGTACAAGCCACAGACATCAACACAGACCTAGCTGCATAAAGACCACAGACTCAAATGTGGTCTTGTGTGGCAACATGGGCCTGGACATCACCATGGACTCAGGTGGCAATGCAGGCCACCCACATTAACCTAGTTCTCAGTGGCATTTTGGCCCACGGATATCAATATGGCTTTAGGCAGCAGAGAAGGTCATGAACTGTTGTGGGAGTAACTTCTGCTGCCTCAACCAATAGTCGCTAAAATACGAGCCCACAGTGCAGCGGGGAGCGACTTCCGCTCCGTCAGCCAATAGCTGCTGAAATACCAGCCCACTGGGGCGTGGTATATTTCTCTTTTAAAAAGAGAAGCAGATCCGGATCAGGCTCTCTTGGTCCCGGCTCCTGCTCCAGCGACTAGGCTCCCTTCCTGACGGTTTATGGTGTATGTAAGTTTTACCCCCCAAAATAAATAACCCCTTAAAACATAACTGGTGTGGGATTGATTCGCCGATAATTGACGCCCAACGTTTGGTTTAAGAACCGCCCCACCCCCCCACCCCCAGCTCGGCCTCCCAGGATACACAGGTCCGGACAGTCTCTGCCGGCTTACTTTGCCCTGTTTGGCACGGATTTTTAAATTTTTCCTTGCAACGTGAGTCAAAGAGCTCACAGCACAAGCTCCCTTTGAAGTTCCAGCAAGCTGTTTGAAACCCCTGCCATCCGCCATAACTGATTAGGAGTGCTGCAAGCAGCTTGACCCTTAATCCCAGCACAGGGACACGGGGCCCAAAGCACTAGGCCTCTTTAGCAACAGCGCAGTGGCTGTGTCACGACCCTCTGCATCAGGTTGAACAGAGCAGCAGGGCCTTGTTTATTGCCTTGTTTGTTGGCCAATAGAAGCTCTATGACCTTTTGTGATCTGTGGATTTAACCTCTGGATTTGAGTGTATATATTCTAGAGTTTACTTCCTGAATCAACACCACTGCCACGTGGATTCAGGTGCGCCCCACCTCCTACTGGCAGGCAATGGTCAGATTCGCCGATAATGAACCTCTGCTTGACCTTTGGTGATTAAATGGGCCATCGACATCAACTCAGACCCTGGCTGTAGCAGGATGTCAGACACAGACATGGCCCTTGGTGGAAGCCTGGGTCTAGCTACCACCATGGTCTCAGGTGGCAGTGTAGACTACTCACATCAGCATGGTCCCTGAAGGCAGAACAACACATGGATATTGACATGAATTCAGGTCATGGCACAGGCCATGAACATCTGAATGTTAGGTGATAACATGGTCCTTGGACATCAACCTGGATCCTAGCCACTTTAGGGCCACTGAATACACATGGTCCTCAGTAGCATCATGGGGCATGACAGTTCTTCAGGGAGATCCAATCTAGATAATGGACCATCACTGATCTTAGGCCTCTGTCATCACCAGAGCCAAGGTGGTCTTTGACCAGGCAACTTGTTTGGAGACAGAGTCTGCATCTGATTAAGTTCTGGGCTACTGCAAACCATTCCATCAACCCCACTAGACAACAACAAGAATAATATGTCTCTGCTAGAGCCCATCAACCCTACCCCAGCAGGCCCTGAATATCCCAACATAGCCAAGATTGAATAAAAAGGCATTAAAGCAGCCTTTATGAATATGATAGAGGTTCTTAAAGAGGAAATTCATAAATTCCTCAAAGAAATCCATGAAAACACAAATAAACACTGGACAGGAATGAATAAAAGAGTTCAAGACCTGAGAGTGGAAACAGAATCAATAAAGAAAACACAAACTGAAAGAAACCAGAAAATAAGAAACTTGAACAGGAACACAGAGGCAAGTCCCACCAACAGAAGATGAGAGATGAAAGAGAGAATTTCACTCTCTGAAGACAAGATAGAAGAAATGGATATTGCAGTCAAAGAACTTCAGCCCAGACTACAATTTCCAGCAAAACGTTCAATCACAATGGGTGGAGGGGAAAAGACCTTCCATGATAAAAGTAAATCTAAGCAGTGTCTTTCTACAAATCCAACCCTACAAAAAGTGCTAAATGGGAAACTTCAATCTGAAGAATCTCACCACACTTAAAAAGAAATAAAGAATAAATAATATCAGACCAGCAAATCAAAAGAAGGGAGGAAACCTATACCGTAGAGCAAAATGAGACCCAACAAATACAGCTCATTGGTGTCTCTCAACATCAGTGTCTCTCAACATCAGTGTCTCAATTCCCCAGTAAAAAGACACAGACTAACAGAATGGATATAAAACAGGATCCATCCTTGTGCTGCCTTCAAGAAACACACCTTAACACACCTCAAGATAAAAGAATGGATAAAGATATTTCAGGCATTCCCAGCTGCTTGCCTTCTCCTGGTGGATACCACTACAAGGAGGAAGCAGGTAAGAGAATAGGAGAAATGGAGGAGCAGAGTAAGCATGTGCTGTGGCAGAACAGTCTTGACTACGCTGGAATACTCAGGGCCTGCTGGGATAGAGTTGCTGGACTCTGGTGGAGACATATTGTTCTTGCTGTTATTGATTGTGTTTTTATGCTGGTGTCTAGGCCTCTGGGATTGAGACGATTGTAACTGTAGGTGCTGATACCTGTTCTTGTCTTTGTTGGATGGGTGTTTTGTTTCTTGGTTTCTGTTACCCTCTTGGTTTTTAGAGTCTGGTGTCTGTGTGTCGTCTGATAGGAAATTCTTCTTGGGATCCTGATAGGTGTGGCCACTGAGGATTCTAGATACTGGAATATTTCTTGGTACTGGGAGCTGGCACTTAGGGATGAAGATGGGCAAGGGATGAGGGTGCCCACAGGAGGGAGGAAAGTGGTGTGTACCACCAGAATCTGCTTAGTCCCCTGGGAATGGAGGTAGAGGGGAAGGAAAGGCCATAGGAGGTAGTCTGTTTCAGAGGGAGAGAGGAGACTGGAAGGTTGGATTTGAAGGAGAAGAAGGAGAATTAATATCTGAAGATTGCCTCTTTGCTTCCCTGGCCAGCATGGCTAGTGAGTTCCCAGTTAGTGCCTGAGACAAAGGGATGGATTGGTGAGGAGGACTGTGGGAGGTGCCCTGTGTGAGCCACTGGAGGTGGGGGTAGAGAGGAAGTGGAGGCTGAAGCAGGTGAGCAGCTCGAGAGGTGGGATGAGGCTGGGGATTAGATTTGGAGGAGAGAAGGGAGAGTAAAGGTCTGAAGATGGCCGCCTGTGTCCCTGGCCAGCATGGCTGGCCTGTTACTTTTTTAAAAAATGTGGTATTTATATAGCCCTGGCTGTAATGTGGTAATTAAAGAAGAAATATGTCAGTTTTGTAGAAGTTATTCTTAGCTCTTAGTCTGAAAAACAACTTGGAGCATTGCTGATCTTGATCCTTTGGATGAAAGTGCTTGAAACTGTAAGTCCCGGAGATGGCCATTTGTTCTGATCTGAAAAAGGCTACACCATGGCTCCAGATGGGTAACCCAGCAGGGATTCCTGGCTGGCTTCATACTGGCTTCCAGATCTGGCCACTTTTGGGACTGTCTTCTTTTACTTAGCATAATGTCCTTGAGAGTCATCCATGTTGTGACAAGTATGCTGATTTCCTTCCTCTTTTAAGACTGAAAATGTTCATTTATATGGATGGTCCTCATTCCATTTATCCACCCATCCAGATGACCTATCTCTCTAGTCTCTGGGTCAGTTTTGAAAGTGGAACGATGGAGACATTCACTGTATCATGGTGAACACACGATAGAATGGGGGGGGGTCAGAGAGCCTGTCTCTCTAGGACTTACTGTGTATCCCCAGAAGTATCTGGGTCACTAGGTAGATGGGGAAGTACAACTTCCTCTGAGCACCCTTGGATGCCTTTTCCTGCCGTGGATGGTGTACAGCCCCCACTTTTGTGTCTGGGTGCTGCGGGGATAGACAGCTGTAGTGAGTTCACACAGCCTGCTCTTCATGTGAGAATAGGGATGGTTAGCAGGCCCAGGTTTGCAGAAAGTCATAGCCTGGGGGAGACTCTGGGTTTGTACTGATTTCACCTGAGTCTCACAAGGGTGGCTCTAGTACATGGTGAGCGTCCAGGGTGAAGGGGACAGGTCCATTTCTTTTCTGAAAGTCAATCTGACCTCGCTGTGATAATGTTCACAGCTCTGCCAAAGCTCTGGTCAAATGCTGGAACAGGATGGTCCTTTCACACCCAGCTTCGTCAATTTAACAAGAGAGCTGGAGGTGAAGGTGGAATGGGGGGCTCTCTTCTCTTTCCAGGGTGGGATGGAGCATCCTGAGTCTTGTGCTGGGATTAGGTGGATCTTCATGGATGCTGTGGCGAAAAGGGACTCTATGGTTCCCATTCTCTGTGGTAACTCAGACAGTGATCTGCCTTAAGTGTATGGGTTGGGGGTGGGGGCAAGAATGGATGAATTGGATGGAAGGAAGGGCTCAGTGATAAAACTGCTTAGGAGCCGTTCCTTTCCCCTTGTCCCTCTGGAAGGTGTCTGGGAGCCCGCTAGTTGGTGGCACAGAAGGATCCAGGAGCAGGCCGTGGATAACTGTTCTGTTTTAATGGCTACTTCTAAGTAAGGTAGGGACGAGAAGGCTCTTCTGTTTGTCCACATAATGTACTGTTTTCATTTGTGCTGTTTCTGGCCCTCCCGTCAGGCCTTTCTATTCTCACCTGAATAGCTGATGGAACACTGTAGCCTGCTAAGAGCGGCAGCTGGTTACTTGGCAACGTTGCTGCAGGGCTGCCGATGGGAGATTGGCCGCTACAGATAAGCTCCTCTCCCCGCTTATCTTCATGCCTCCAGCTCGGTACCACATGCTCCAAATCTGGGTCTCTGAGCTCCACAGTGAATTCACCTTTCTGAGTGGGAGCCTAGCCTCGGGCGTCGCTGTCTCCGGCCTTGGGTGGATGCGCAGGATGTCAGGGCCAGGGAATTGCACCTTGCTGGGGCCGAGCCTGCTAAGCTGCGAAGACAGAGCCCTTACCTTCCCGAACAGTGGAAATGATTTGCTGACTGACTTGTTAAGTCAAGGGACAAAGGAATCATCTCAACCCTTACCTTGTGGGTGGCGCCTTTGGGTCAGCAAACCATGTTAACTGGGAACTTTCTGCTGGGTTTCCTTCATTCCTTAAGTTTAGATTTTTTTTTTCCTTCTTGCTCGCTCTTTCGCTCTCCCTGTCCCCATTTCTCTCTATGAAGTTCAGCGTGGACAAATCAAGCTCATGATCCTTTTGCCTCCACCTCTCCAATGCTGGGATTGCCATACCAGCTTTTTCTCCTTTCAGTATGTGGGTTATCCCAAGAGGACTCTTTCTCCTTGGCCTTCACCCCTGGGAGCTGCTGGCAGACTATGAGTAAATCCTTCTTTCTACTGTTCTTGTTCTCAGATCTTGGAACTCAGAGGGTTAAACAGTTATCTCTGGGATGATATTCCTTGAAGTTTCCCAGCAAGTTCTAATGGTGATCATAATGAGGCTGGATTTATGCAGTTTCCATGGCGACCGTGATGTAATAGTTTGTCTACAGTTCTGATAATGACTGGGTCCATCTTGTTTTTATGGTGATCACCATGCAGTGGTGTTGGTGTATTGTTTCCTTGGTAACTGTGGTAAGATCGAGTTGATTCACAGTTCTGACGGCGAGGTTGGGTTGGCCCAAAGTTTCCATGGTGACTCCAATGAGGCTGGATTGGTCCACGGTTTCCATGGTGACCATGATGTGTTCCTCTGCTGACTCAGCTTTTCCTTTATTTCCCCACAGAATATTCCAAGAAAAAAAGTGTTTGTTAGAAATTGTTCCTGCTTTCTTTAGTTTATTCTGACACTGTGATGTGTGTGAGCAGTGAGACACACTTGCTGGGATATCTGGACCCTCAAATGATACCTGAGTTCCTGATAAACAGAAGTTGTTTTTCAGTTTGTCTCTACTAATGTTGCCACACAGGCCCTCAATGCCATCCTTGGCAGGGATGTGTGTGTGGAGAACTGGACTGGCTGCTTTCTGTACAGAGAGGTGGTCCATCTGTGATATGCCTGTCTCTGCATTTTATACAATTATTGTTATTATTTCTCTTTTTACAGTGTTAGAAATGGATGGAATGCAGGACTTTGTGCATGCTAGGCCAGTGCTTTGGCACTAAGCTATACCTCAACTCCTTGGTTATTTTAGCATCCAGAGAAAATTTCATCAACAATGTTGATTAGCTTGTAGAGCCCGTTTGTTTAGAGAGACTTTCATACGTTTGGTGTCTTAGGTTCAGTTGTGGTAATGTGCATCATCTACTAAAATGCCAAGATGTCCTTTTCCATCAGTGTGTGTGTGTGCTTGCTTGCATGTATGCGTGTGTATATGCATGTGTATATGCATATGTGTGCGTGTGCACGTGTGTGTGCTTATGAAACTGGCTTTCCATAGTAATGAAAAGGATTGAGTTTGAGGTTGGATCTTTGAGCCCATGAGGAACCTAGAATGTATCACGATACTGCAGCAGTGATGGTAGCTTGGTTACATTCTGAGTTACATGGTCTGTGGGCTGCCTGTGAGCTGATCTTTGCCTGTATTGTGAGCTGTACCTCTTTGGGCACCATGGTTCGCACCATGGATGGGGGCATAAGGAGCTGTATCAGTTAGGCTAGCTCAAATTAAGAGAGTTAAGTGTCAGTGTACACACACACACACACACACACACACACACACACACACACGCATAGAGGCACACACATGCATAAATCTCATTAGTTTCAGAAGAAGCTATGTCTCCCCCTTATCTAACTGTAGTGACCCTAAGCTATGTCTCCACCTTATCTAACTGCAGTTAGCCTATTTTCTAAGCTAAATACTGGAAACAAGCTATGAAGAGATCAAAAGCAGCTGTCTGAAATGATGGTGTCCCTGGATAACACAGTTCTTGGAAGAGTACAATGTCTGCAAAGCAGGAAAGATTGCGAGCCTCACTATGCCAGGGTTTCTACATGGGTATGATGGGGTCACAGGACACACACACACACACACACACACACACACACACACACACACACACACACCTAGCCTTGGTGGCTGAGGAGTAGCAGAAATTAATTTCTCATGTCCTGGACACTGGAGACCTCAGATCAGGACAGCAGCAGGCTCTCTGTGTGGAGGGATTCCTGTGTTCTCATATGCAGAGGGATGGGGTATTGCTTGTACATTCCCGAAGACACTAATCCCACTATAAAGTTCTACCCTCATGACGGGTCAATTCCCTTTCAAAGGCCCTGCTACTGATGACCTTACTTTAGACTTAGGATTCAACACAGGAGTCTGGGGGACTTTTAACCTGGTCCATGTTGTAACAGTGCTGTGGTAATGTATGGGGACTTAATGGGTAACTAGCAGTGAAAAAGTGGCTGGGATGGAGGTCCTTGAGCTCTGGTCCCCTCACCATCTTCACTATCCTTAACACATCATCTCTCCTCACCTCCAGAAAGGAACTGCCCACATTCCCTGATGACGTGCCTGGCTTATCCACTCAGCAGGCGGCCCCTTGCTCATAGGCAGTGGCATGTATGTTGCTGGATTTACCGTGTTAGGAACATATGATCCTGGATGACGGAGAGACAGCCACTCCACTACTTACAGAAAGAATCAACCAGCAACTGCACAATTGCACAGCACCTCTGTATGTCCTCACCCACCTTCTGCTGTGACAGGGCATGCCCTGGCAGCACTGCTGTGCTTCTGGCAGACCCAGTGAGTCGACAGGTGATATCACGAGCTGTTCTCCCCCTGCTTTCTGTGCCTACCCCATGTATGGCTCAGTTGTCTTTGAAGTTTGGCTTCTCTGAGAGTCTTCTGTGCAGCCCAGCCCTGTTCCTCTCAGAGAGACAGTTTTTATTGTTTACTCTGGCAGGGATGTGCCTAATAATCTGGTCAGTTTCAGGGACTTCCTGTTTCAGGGACTTTCTAGAACTATTTTAAGTTGTTTGCCTTCCTGCTTCCCTGTTGAATGGAATGTTTCAGTCTCAGAGGGGATTCTATACAACAGTTCCTGTCCTTGTCACCTAAAATGGGTGTCATTCCTGATCAGTGACCCTGAAGATGAGCCCCTGCACTCATTCCTTACCCTGTAGGTGGGTTCTCTATCCAGGTCATGGTTCCACAGAAGGGTCGTTTTGCTGGTCATTGACCTCTGCATGGGTTCTTGAATGGACACTGAGAGTCTCTGTCCTGCACTAACTCTGTAAGTGGGTCCTGTCCTGGTCACACTGACCATGTAGATAGATGTCTTCTTGTCCTGAACACTGACCCAGTAGGGCTCCTCTCTAGGTCACTAACCCTGTGCATGTGTGAAAATACAAGTTTATATTCTTGTGCTTGACTCTGAGTGATGTATACATGCATTGTATGTGTGTATGTCAGCATGTTTGCTCACACTGCACATGTGTATCCTGCTTCATCTATTGCTCTGAGTAGTGTTTACCTCTCCTGACAAGAGGACAATATCCATCCTGGGCTCACCAGCAAGGGCGTCTTTAACCCCCAGTCAAAGCTGCAGCACCTCTGACATCTGTCTGGCATAGGCATGTGACCATGAGGGGTTACTGTTGTTGCTTCTTCTTCTTTTCTTCACTGGCCACTTGAGTGGCCACATTTAGATGTAGATGGTGAATGATGGACTAGTTTTTACGTTGTACCTGCTGGACTCTTGGCAGGTGGCTGTGCTAGTCCCTGGGTCTGAGTCGATGGACAAGGTTTCCAAGTAAAGTGTATTCTGCTGCTATGTCTTGGTTCTAGATTTGCTCTCTGGATGAACTGGGCATTCTGCATTCCCATCACACTCTGGGGTAATGTTCAGATATAGCCGCTGGCTTCTCCTGAGCAAGTACATGCGGTGTTTTACTGGGTACAGCATTTCTCAAGCCTGAGTGCACACTGTAGGCCATTACTTTGGACCATGAAAAGAAACAAGTAGGGTCCCTTCCCCAGCCTTGGCGAGTGTCACTTGTGCATGGCAAGAATTCTACTTATGTTTTTGCAATGTTCTTGACTTTTTCATAATGATATATCAACACAATCTTTGTGATGGTTTTTGAAGAGTGCAATTGTGACTCTTTTCCCGCTTCCTTCCCTTAAGAATCAAATGATTCTTTGTGCATTCCACTTTCCTGAATAGCCGTATAGAAAGCTGGACACTTGCCACAAGGATTTGGCCAAGTTGCTTCCCCTGCTCTGAACTCCAGAAGCACCAGAAGATGTGGTGCTAATTTCCAAGTGTGTAGATCTTCCCGACGACCAGATGGAGGAAAGTGACAATTTATGTGAGAGATAAAACAGGCAAATGCATCGGCAAGAGGGGAAACTGAGAAGAAATTGCTGCAGAAGTAAGGAACACATTTAGATTCTGGAACCATTGACTATCATAGTGCAAACAGTGAAGACAGAACTATCTTACACTGTGGGCCTCCTTCAGCCCAGGGACAGGGCTGACCCATCCTTCATACAGAGGCAGGAAGATGCCCCAACCTGATTATTTCTCTAGGCATCTCCATATTAGATAATGTGGGACCATATTCTCCTCAGATGCAAGTGCGGCCTGTGTGTCTCTCTTAGGAGGTCTGTCCACTCAGGCCTGCCTTGTGTGTAGAGATGGGCCAGCTTGTTTGCTTACTTCCTGGAAGTCTTGACTTGATGCTTCTGAGCTGTTCTGTGAGACAACATGTGGTCACTATCACTGGACGTGGAAAATAACATCAACAGAAACTCTTGACGTCCCCATGTGTGCTTTCTTTGTGAGAGAAGGTGGGAATGGAAGTGGCTGGGGAAGCAAACCAGCTCTCTGAGCTTAAGCAGAGCTGGAACATGGGTTTAGTGGTAGAGAGAACACAAGATACATGCCTGTCTGTTCCTATCTTCTGCTTCTCCTTAGTAAGTCCTTATCCAGCAGGACACCTGCCATTAGGCAAAAATTCCAAACCTCTGTGCTTTCCAGCTGAAGGAGTGAGGCATTTCCATGGGCATCTCTTTCTTTCATGAACAGGGAAAACAGCAGTTAGGCCATCGCTGATCTCTGAATCCACCTGAATAGGAGGCATCACATCAGCTGCAATGGAAGATGGAGAGAAACCCGAGCCAGAGCAATGCCTCGCCTCCCTGGGACTCGGGGTGCCACCAGGAAGTGACAGCTGCAGGCAATTCTGCGCGTGCACATATGTGTTTGAGTGAGTGCTGTGCATGTGTGAGAGCGCACATATGTGTGAATGCTTGCATATGAAGGAATGCGTATGAGTTGAGTCTGAGCTTGTATGTGTGTGGATGAATGCTGCACTCAGAACTGAGTGAAGCTGCATGCCTGTGTGCATGTATATGCATGTGTGCAGTGGCATGACAGAGGCCATGTACAGTGCCACAAACCAGAAGAGAGTGGGGGAAAGAGCATTTGGGTCAGAAGTTGGACAGAACCTCAGGGCCCTGCACAGGCCCGTGTGGCCATTTAGGGGACAGTAATGTTCGGAGTATAGGTGACTTCTGCCTTTGGAGGCTGTACTCTACAGGACCTTGTTACAACAGGTAAGTCTGCAAAATCAATCTCTTTTTCTTCCTCTTCAAAATGCCACAAACAGTATATATGCCTTCCTTTCAAGTGGGAGAAACTGACCTTTCACCTCTAGATTCCTATCTGTAAAGGTGTCTCTAAGGATACTTCTCCCTTACAGCCACAGCGATGTCACTGAGCTGGTGGTAGCTCCCTTCCCTCTCTCTCCTCCATCTCCATCCGCTCTGACTTGTGTACAGTGGGACTCTGTTTTCTGTTTCTCATGGTGGGCAGCCCCACTGGAGTCTTAGAACCTGGGGCCATCCTCAGCTGAATTCTGGAGCATCACTCTGATGGCAGGGTCAGTGGTTGTTGTTACCACTGTCCACAGAAGCCTGGGCCAACTCCCCTGGGACTGTGGGTACTGTGGACGGGAGTTGTAGAGGGGCATCATGAAAGGACAGTTTGGTGGTGACACCATGGCAGCCAGGTGGAGGGCGGTGTGGGGAGCAGTGTGAAGGGTGGTGTGGGGGGTGGTGTGGGGGGCGGTGTGGAGGGAGGGCGGTGTGGGGGCAGTGTAGAGGGAGGGCGATGTGGGGGCAGTGTAGAGGGAGGGCGGTGTGGGGGCAGTATAGAGAGACGGCAGTGTGGGGGGCGGTGTAGAGGGAGGGCTGTGTGGGGGGAGGGCGGTGTGGGGGACAGTGTGGAGGGAGGGTGGTGTGGAGGGGTGGTGTGGGGGGAGGGCGATGTCGGGGGAGGACGGTGTAGAGGGAGGGGAGGTATGTTTTGCCTCAGGATGGTACTGGGCAAATGTGATTCTTGTAATTAAGCTGGATGCAGTGAAATGACTTTCTTTAGCTACGCTGGAGAAGAAACTGTTGTGAATAAAGGGGAAATTCCCTCCCTCCCCCATGACCAGGGGTCTGCAGATGGTCACCTTGTATGGCAAGCAACAGCCCCTGAATCAGTCCCTCATGTGAGCCAAAGGTAATTACAGTGTGTGACACCCCACCCCAAAAGTGTCTCTCAAAGTTGACAATTTGCTTAAAAAGACGAATTGAGGTGTATTTTGAAGAGGTGACAGCAGTGTGCCATTACAGACTAAAGGTAGAGAGCTAAAGACGACAGTGCTCAGTGGCCTTCTGTCCCTTATTACATCATCGGGGAGCACAGTCATTGCTCCTGCAGGGAGGGATCTCTCTCTCTCTCTCTCTCTCTCTCTCTCTCTCTCTCTCTCTCTGGTTTTTCAAGGCAGGATTTCTCTGTAGCTATAGAACCTGTCCAGGAACTAGCTCTTGTAGAACAGGCTGGCCTTGAACTCACAGAGATCTGCCTGTCTCTGCCTCCCTAGTGCTGGGATTAAAGGTGTGTGCCACCACCACCTGGCCTAGGGAGGGATCCTTCAATCAATCCTTATGTCCTCTGCACATTAATGGTCATATTTCCAGGGTATTCTGCACTTCATGTGGACAATCCCCAAAGCGACTGCCACTTTGCCGTCCAATGTCAGAAGCAAGTTTCATATGAGAAATGTGAACGGCAAGGGCTGTGAGCGGAGCTCAGTGGTAGTGTTTGCCTTGCAGACATGAAGACCCTGGGTTCCAGCCCCAGGTCTGAAGCCACATGTGGATTGAAAGTATGACGTGTATGGGATGGTCCGTTAAAGCAGGAAAGCACAGTCATGTAATTCACCGTGGCATACCACAGCCCCATCCTTCCCACTTGCGTTTCCACGGCGCCCCTTTCTGAGCGCTTCGGAGCTTCTGTGTTCTCCGTGTGCTCCGAGCTGTGCTCTGTCTCACCTCATCAGCAAATGGAACCTTGCACAGGGCCCTCCTGGCCTTGGCAGATGGCATGTCAAGCTCTCTCTTTGCCTTTCTCTTCCCATAGATGGTGTGTTTGGAAGATGCCAGAAGGTTCCAACAATGGACACATACCAATATGAGGTGTCGCCAGCAGTCCTCCTGCACCTGAGGGACACCTTACAGAAGCTCTCCCGTACAGGTAGGTGGAGTGGCCGCTTCCTGCTTTGATCTAGGCATGGACCATGGGAGCTGGACTTCTGTCCGAGTGAGGCCGGAATGACCTGCTCCAGGGAAGACTTTGCATGGGTGTGTGGACTCAGGTTAGCAGCCCTGACCTGTTGTGTGTGTGTGTGCAAAGATTACAGAGATCCCAGTGACTCAGAGTAAGGTACGCTGAGGCTACTGTGGCCAAGAGTGGCCTATCACAGTGGTCAGGGCAGTGGCTCATGTCTCCCTGAGAGTCAGACTTGGTTCAAGGCTTATACTGTGTTGTTTCAGGACATTCCTGCCACTGGACTGGTTTCTAGGCTTCTAAGAAGGAAAGTTTTACATTTATAATAATTAACACTTTTATAGCAATAACATGCATGTGCCATGTGTGATTTTATTGTATATGTATATAGTTTTTCAATTGAGGGGAGCCATATCATGAAATGAAGTCATGCTTCACCTAGCCTTGCATGAGAGATGCTGTGTCCTAAGAACAAGAGTTCCCCATCACACCAGGGAGCAGGGCATGGGGGACTCAGTGACCCTGGACACCGGGACAAAGCCACGCTCTCCTCAAGGCCACATATTCCTCTGGAGACTACAGTGCTCTCATTGCAACCACAGTGCTTCCTGGGAGTCATAGTTCTCCCCTGGGGGAACCAAAGTATTCTCTTATTGGTCATACCTGTGCCCTAGAGCCTTCCCGAGGCCAGACCAACTACGCTGCAAAGGGTCTGTGAGATTTGGAGGTGTTCTCCTTTTAGAAACTGCTAGAGGTACTGGGTGTGCCGGCACTCATCTAGGTTAACTCGTGGATAGGTCATTGGACCGGTGGAAATGAAGGCAAGCACCTCTTTGTGTTTTTGTATGACTCATCTGTTTGTGTTCCTTTCTCCACTGACTGCCACAAACTCCCTTAATCCTCAGTGAGGACCTGTTGCCATGGCTCCCTGTGTGGGACAACATCCATCTCCACTGACACCCTATGTCACCTAAGCTTGTCACCGTGCATGCATTAGTTGTTACTTCCTGGTCACTGGAACACATGTCAATGTCCCAAAATAATATCCTAAGGGAAAGAAAAGCGTTAGGGTCCATGAGATCAGATAATGAAGAGGCTCCACAGTGAGGTGTCTCTGATGCAGGCCCATGGCGCCACACTGATGTCCATGTCATATAGGAGCAGATAGCTCCTGCTGATTCTCCCAAGAGGAGAAAAGCTGCCCAAGCCGACTCCTGCAGTGGATGGCAAGGGGTACTGAGAAACGACACACAGCAGCTGTGCCCTTTCACCCTTTACTTCCTAAGATACATCTGTCTTGCACAAGGATACAATGGGAGCTACTCACACCTCTTTCAACTTTTTGATAATGGTAATTGCCGTGTCCCCTCTAGAAAGGTGGTTTTGCCTTTATTTTTGGAAAATAAAGTTGTTGTGGCTTCTACTGGCACTTCCTGCCAAGAAAACCCTCACATGAACATGCATCTGTCTGCTCCAGTCAGCTTCTACAAGAGTGAACATGAGAAGGGTTTATTTTGCCTTGTGGTTCCAGAAAAGTAGAGTCCTTCATGGGGTGGGGGGAAGCAATTCAACAGCCAGGGAAGCAGGAGCTGAAAACTCATATTTTCACCTGCACACAATAAGCAGATGAGGCAGGAGTGTCATGCTATAAAACTACAACACCCCCAATGCAGTGATGCAATTTCTTTAGCAAGACTCCATCTTACAATGGTTCTGTAGCCTCCCCAGACAACACCAGCAACTGGCGACCAAGTGTTCAAATGTGTGAACCTATGGTGGAGATTTCTGTTCAAACCATTGCAACCCTTCCCATTATTACCGTCTGGTTTGGAGGGTGCAGAGGTGGTACATGCTCCTCCCCCATTATTACCGTCTGGGTTGGAGGGTGCAGAGGTGGTACGTGCCCTTCCCTGTTACTGTCCTCTGGGTTGGAGGGTGCAAAGGTGGTACATGCCCCTCCCCCATTATTACCGTCTGGGTTGGAGGGTGCAGAGGTGGTACATGCCCCTCCCCCATTATTACTGCCTGGGTTGGAGGGTGCAGAGGTGGTACATGCCCCTCCCCCATTATTATCGTCTGGGTTAGAGGGTGCAGAGGTGGTACATACCCCTCCCCCATTATTACCATCTGGGTTAGAGGGTGCAGAGGTGGTACATGCCCCCCCCCCCATTATTACCATCTGGGTTGGAGGGTGCAGAGGTGGTACATGCCCTTCCCTGTTACTGCTGTCTGGGTTGGAGGGTGCATAGGTGGTACATGCCCCCCCCCCCATTATTACCATCTGGGTTGGAGGGTGCAGAGGTGGTACATGCCCCTCCCCCATTATTACCGTCTGGGTTGGAGGGTGCAGAGGTGGTACATGCCCCCTCCATTATTACCATCTGGGTTGGAGGGTGCAGAGGTGGTACATGCCCTTTCCTGTTACTGCTGTCTGGGTTGGAGGGTGCAGAGGTGACATAACCCCCTTGTCACTTTCCTCTCACTATCATCTGGGTTTGCATGATACAGTTCAGAATTGATTGTTTATTAACAATTATGTGCTGATTCCTTCAAGTTATGACGATTTTGGGAGTTCAAGACATATAATGTCATCTATCCTCCATTACAATATCACATTTAGGGTCTGTTGCCTTATGAAACCTCTGTATCTACCTATTTTTCACTATTTTCAAATAATATCATACCCCCATTATTGAGAGAAGCTCCTATTATATGAAGGAAGCCCTCAACAAGACCAAATCCTTCTTTCCTTCCTTCCTCTCTCCCTCCTTCCCTCCCTCCCTCCTTCTTTCCCTTCCTCCCTCTCCCCTCCCTCCCTCCCTCTCTCCTCCCTCCCTCTCTCCCTCCCTCCCTCCCTCTCTCCCTCCCTCCCTCCCTCCCCTCCTTTTTTTTTGAGGTCAGGTTTTCTCTGCGAAACAGCTCTGACTGTCCTGGACCTAGCTTTGTAGACCAGGCTGGCCTCGAACTCATAGAGATCCACCTGCCTCTGCCTCCTGAGTGCTGGGATTAAAGGTATGTTTCACCACCACCCAGAAAGACCAAATCTTTTGATCTTACCCCCAACCCCACAGAAGGGTTGGACCCTCAACTCAGTTCCAGCCACCCTTCCCTTCTGTGCCTCTCTTTCAACTCTACATAATCCTGTGTCATCTTCAAGTAAGTGTGCCATAAATGATTAACTCTCTCTCTCTCTCTCTCTCTCTCTCTCTCTCTCTCCCTAATCTCTTTGGAAGGTTGTCATAACTGCTTTTGGTGATGCAGCTTTTGGGGGTTAACCGTGATTATACAGACAACTTCTCACCTAGTAAACTTTGTATTACTAAATCAGACTTGGGTAGATTTATGATTGGTGCTTGTCAGAGATGGGTAGACATTTGTTCAAGTTTCCACAAGAAAAGTTAATACAACAGTTGTTGCCCAAACAGTAAAAGGACATGACCAAGGATGAGTTTGGGAGGCGCAGCACTGTTGTAACTGAAGCTCAGCTGTCTGAAAGCTAGCCCCAACGGGACCAACCTTGATGGGGCCATCCTTTTCTATGTGCTATTTGGTAAATGTCAGACACCAAGGGAGTGCAGAGACATCCTCAAAATTGCTGATGGACCAGGGAGTATATTGCAGTCTCTGAATGATGGAGGAGGGTTAACTGTCTATGTGTTACTTTCATTGGTTAATAAAGAAACTGCCTTGGCTTTTGATAGGACAACAGCTTAGATAGGTGGAGTAGACAGAACAGAATGCTGGGAGGAAGACTGCAATGAGGCAGTCGCCATGATTGTCCTCTCCGAGACAGCTGCAGGTTAGAATCCTCCTGGTATCATGGTGCTACACAGATTATTAGAAATGGGTTAGATCAATATGTAAGAGTTAGCTAATAAGAGGCTACAGATAATGGGCCAAGCAGTGTTTAAAAGAATACAGTTTCCGTGTAATTATTTTGGATAAAGCTAGCCGGGAGCCAGGTGGTGGGACATAGCCCGCTGCTCCTTTTACATTTGAAACTAGGGCATACGCAATGGGATTGTAAGGGAGGTGTGGCAGAGGTTGCATTGTCTGTGTAGGTGATAAACATGCAACTGAGGTTTGGTTTTTTTACAGAAAGAACTTCCTGAATAAGGAAGGAATTACCAAAGAAAGCCATGTGGGGACAGGGGCTTCTCTATGTTAGCTTCTGATTTTGTAGGTAAGTTGGATGAAGATGAAGATGAGATTTGTTTACTGTTGTTCTGGTGAAACATCATGACCAAAGGCAAGCTGCAGGGGAAAATGTTGATTCAACTTACACTTCTACTTTAGAGTTCACCATCAACATTAGTGTGGGAATTCAAACGGGAGGCTGTGGAGGATGGCTGCTTACTAGGTTTTTCCTAAGGGCTTGCTCAGCCTGCTTTCTTATAGAACCTAGGACTACATGCCCAGGGGTGGCCCCGCCCACAATGGGCTGAGCCCTCCCCCATAATTACTAATTAAAAAAAATACCCTACAGGTTCTCCCAGGGTCTGATCTTATTGAGGCATTTTTTTTTCAATTAAGACTCCATTCTCCAGTGACAAGTTGACATAGAAGTAGTAAGCACAAGACTGAAGCACTGGGTCACTCTTTCTTAAGGCTGGAGGGAAGGATAGAGAGGAGAATACAAAACACATCAGTGCTAAACAGCCCCTTCTGTTATCTAAAATCTTGGAGTCATGGGGAGAAGGGAGAAGATGAGGTATAAATGAGAGTGAAGGGACTGGTTATGAGAAAGGCATGTGACTGTCAGTTTGCCAGGCTGGACAGTGAACTGTGTTCTCCGGAGAGTCAAGAAGGACATTAATTCAGCAAGACCCTTGGGATGGGTGTGATCTGTCTGAGGTAGGTAGTGTTCTGGTGGGCTCGAGTGAGCAGGTGAGAACAGAAAGTGCAAGTGTAACCAAGAGCAGACAGAACGACAAAGCAACAGGTTCTCCCTGGGCCACTCGAAAGCACACGTGGCAAGATTGGTGTTGAGCTGGAGTTCCCAGAGAGAAATGAGCAGAAAGCAAAGGCTGTGCGTGTGAGCTCCTGGTAGTCCGCAGGTCCCAGCCACAGTCCATCAGAGCTGCAGAAGGTGCAGGTGATTCCTATTGTGTCTGCTACCTGCTAGAAATGGTTAGAAGTGGGTCATTTCTGAAGAACATGACCATGTGATCCAAAGTATTCCGGAAAACACATGCTTTTGCTTTTTCAGAAGGGTGTGTAGCTGTGAGAAACCGTAACACAAGGCCTCACTCTGCTTAGAGCTTGGCCTATCAGTCTTACGCATTGTCTAATACTGAAAGGTACACTTTCTTGGGAGAAATGAACATGTATTTGTTTTGATTTCGGGTGAAATTTTTATCAAGCAGCATCTTTTAAAAACTGAATTTTTATTATGTTATTTTTACCCTTGGAAGAAAATATATTTTTCCCTTTTCCTTCCTTCTTCTTCCTTCCTTCCTTCCTTCCTTCCTTCCTTCCTTCCTTCCTTCCTTCTTTCCTTCCTTCCTCTTCCTCCTTTTGTTTTTTTCTTCTTTGTTTGACGGGGGGGGGGGTTGAGATGGTTACATAGCCCTGGGTGCCCTGGAACTCACTATGTAGGCCATATTGGCCTGGAACTCACAGAGAGATGTATCTGCCTGTGAAGAATGGTGATCTTGACATTCAGAAATTCCCTCAGTCAATTCCTTAACAGGATTGGCAAAGTTACCCAAAAGTGATGACCCTCTAGAGCAACCAGAGGCCCTATTTTGAATCATGAATTGATTGGTCCCTTAGCAACAGACACAAAGTTTGGGCTTGAGTGGTTACTGGGACCTAGCATGCCTTGGTCCCTGGAATCCTCAAGAATACCAGAACGATCAGCATCAGAAAATGGGTATGGAAAAGGAGTACCGCATATCCAAAGATTAAACTTCTGGGGGTGAGCAGCTACCCTGATCTAGAACATTCTGTGTACAGGTCTCCGGGCATATGTCAGAATACAGTCCAGGAACAGAGTCATGTGATGGGAATTCTGAGTGCTTGTGAGAACACTCCAAGAAAACAAGAGTCTTGTGACCCGAGTTTCTCTAAAACATGGACTTGTTCTTGGAATGTGTTTTTGTGCTCCTCCCAGGTGTAGTGGATAGGTGTTGTAGTAGGAGGCTACTTGTTCATTTCCTGGCTGCCCAGACTCTCAGAATAATCACACAGAAACCATATTATTTGAAATACTGCTTGGCCAATGGCTTAAACGTATTTCTCACTAACTCATATCTTATATTAACCCATTTCATTAATCTGTGTTTTGCCAAGAAGCTGTGTCTTACCCCCTTAATCTGTGTATCACCACGAGACTATGGCTTACTGGGTAAAGTTATGTCCTTAATGTCTGGTGGGGCTACATGGCATCTTTTGACTCTGCCTTCTTTCTCCCAGCATTCAGTTTAGTTTTTCCCACCTAGCTCTACTCAAACCTACCACAGGCCAAGCAGCTTCTTTATTCATTAACCAATAAAAGCAACGTATAGACAGAAAGGCCTCCTATACTAGATAGCAATGAGTTTTTCTTCAGAGTCCTAATTATTGCTTGCTGTTGTTCTTCAATGAAATGTTTAAACTTACCCTTTATATGCCTCTATGGAAAAACATGTTTTTGATATGTGCAGCTTCTTCTTGTGACTGTACACAACTTGAACTCAGAAGAACTTTTTTACTGATTTTTCTTAACCCTCAGAGTGTAAATTGTCTGATGCTCTGCATAAAGTTGGCCATTGTATAAAATTTAGTCTGCCTCACTTATTGGCTGCATTCTCCCAGGTTCCATTGCCTCTAGAGCTGTCACAGAGTTGGAGACTATCCACCCAGTCCAAAGCCCTTCCAGTTGCTCAGTGCAGACAGTGGAGAGGGAGTGTTCCTGGGGACCACTAGGCCAGGGAACTTGTCACAAATACAGGAGAGAAGTGACCCCGTTCTTCATAGATAGTAAGACTATTTTGAAAAGCCCAATATGTTCTGGTTATAGGATAACCATTATAGGAGAAATCAAAGTGGGTCTGAGTTGAAGTTTTGTTCCTGTTGTCTAGCCTTCCTAGTGCTGGATGATCCTCTACAGTCTGCTGGAGAGAATTGTCACTAATGGTCCGGTCCATCTATGGATATGGTGGGCTAATGCTATCTCCATGCCTTTATGTGCTGTCTGGTGCAATAGTGCTGTTTCTAATAGGGTTCATCCCACTGCCCTCTGAATGGATTGTTCTCTATGGCCCACTCCATAGGAGTTCAATTCTACAAGCCAAGGCAACATCCCATAGCTGATGAGGTCACAGACACAGGGAAGAGACCACTGTGACTGTTAAGTAAATGTGATATAACTGTCAAATTGCATTAGAAACAATTTTTATGCCCATAGTTTATTGATACTGTCATGTTCAGTCAGGAGAGCTTCTTTGTGCAGTGGGTGGTGGTTACAAGGGAGTCTCATAGCTAATAGTCACTGTTCTTGTGGCATGATGGACTGTTGTCTTCCATGGGTTACCGTGCTATAGCAACAGTGAGTCTCAGACTCAAAATGTAGCAAGGGCACTGATTGGAAAAGAGTAGGCTCCCATAGCTTGAATTAGAAACAAATGAGGCTGAGGTCTTTGAAACCTAAGATCTCACCTGAGGAAGGAGTCTTTCCACCCTTAGCAGAAGGTGTAACTTCACTTCTAGTCCCTGCAGCGTTGCATTCTCCACCATCGCATGTGGGACTTAATCAAGCACTGTTGAACAGGCAGTTACCTTCCTCGAAAGAAATGCCAGGCAAGATAATACTGATACCCCTCAGTGCCCACTCAAGTTGTCTCTAGTCCTATAACCAGATTTAAGGCTAAGAAGAATCTTAGAGGGGAAGTAGGGTCTATAGAGAGCAGATGATTAATTGAGTTTTGACTAAAGTTTGACTCACAGTGAGAGCAATGATCCCTGAACTCATCCTGTGGTTATTTCCCTAGTCTCAGAATATATGATTGGAAAAGATATACTCAGAATGCAGAATTCCCACATTGGTTCCCTGACCCATGGAATAAGGGATATTGTGGTTGGAAAATTCAAATATGAAGGACTGGCCTGCTTTTTATTGACAAAGTTCATCAGTCACTTTCCTCTGTGTCCTGCAGAATATCTGGCAGACTCTTCTGAGAAGCAGGAATCTCTAAGGACTGTCCTGCTTTGTCTTGGCAAAACTCGATAGTCTTTTTCCCATGTCTTGCTTGTTCAATCTGTCTGTACAGCATACTGTCAGCTGTCAAGGGATAGCAGTTTTTTGCCAAAATGGCTAATTTTGCCACACTGAAAGCAAACTCCATATGGAGATTCTTCAATACCCATCATCTTATTGTGAAGTAAACTGGTGCTGCCAGTAGCATATGTGTCTTATTGTCATAAAAAACCTTATATTATTAAACATCTTAAATACCATATTTTATAAGTCTTTGAAGTGTTTGTAAGTCATCTATTTAAAATATACATATTAATCTTGAAAACATAACTAATGTGACTACAAGTTTGATTATTATAGATTAACTATTAAACTCATTTCACTTTACATTGCATTTTAAATGAGCTATGTAAGCACAATACCCCAAATAAGAGTAGAAGCATATATACAATAAAACAAAAATAATTTAAAATTTGTATCAATATACCAAAATCCATGCCAGTGCCAGAATATCTGAGATTTATAGTTGTGTATTTAGCCTATACTCCTATATTCCCATAAATGATAACAAAAGTCCACAACCAACCAAATAACCAAAGTCTACCCACCCCAATTCTTGGGAATATGGGTATCATCTTCTCTAGACTGCTTCTTGTAGTCTATGGAAGAAGGCATCTTTAGGGGAATCCCTGAGAAAATTGAGATAATGGCCAAGTCCTGAAATGACCAGCTATGACCTTTGTTGTTATATATCACCTGTCAAGATTCAGGAGGTCTTTCCCAATCAAACCTGATCCATATCAACCCCAAAGGAATCCACAGCCTCTTGTTTCCTGTGAAAACAAAAGCCAAACCTTTTCTTAAAGTTAAGACATCATTAAAACATCTAGGCTGGTTTAATTCATCAGTCTCTCTTTCAATCCCATGTGTTTTGCTTACCATCAATCAAAATCAAAATTTTCAAAGTCACTGCAACAACATACAGGATCCAGACTCCCTGCCTATTTCCCATCTCTACATGACTTATCATTTTTTATTACTTTACTTGTATCTTTAAAGACTTTATTATTTTTAAACTATTTATTTCTTTCTATGACTGTCTATACCCATTTTCTTTTAATTCTTAAGTTTATGCCATTGTTAAACATTTTTCAGGACACTTTACAGCTTTATCTCAAGGTTGTATTGATTTTGCAGTTCTGTGTTATAGCTTAGTTCAGAGGTGGAAGCCCCTTGAGCCACACAGGTAGCTATGTCTCTCCCCTAAGGATTTCTAACTGCTAGGTTCCACCCACAGAATACTCTTAGCTGCCCTAACTGCTAGACTATGCCCCTACCCTACAGAATAAAAAGCCCAATCTCTGAACATGAAATCCCTCAAATCTCCATCTGAGCTGTAATGTCTACATTTGGTGTTGTGACTCGGATAAGCTACCCTAGTGCCTGTGTTTCTCCTCTTGGTCTAAGCTGCACTGGGACCCTATCCCTCATCTCCAGTTCATCTGCAACAGACTTAGCCTTTTGGCTCACCGGTCACTCAGCACTCTATCACCAGCACCAGTTAGGCATGTTTCTCCTTTGGTCTCCTTTGGTATAAATGTTTCCCTGAGACTGAGGAAGTGACTTTGAGCATCCTGGTACCCTTCTAGAACTCTTGGAAGTGGAGGTAACCTCAGTCACCATCTTTAAGGGTATGTCTGGTCCTCTTCACCTGACCCCTTCCCCCCCACCTTAGAGCTGTAATCCTGCAATTTCCTTGGGCCCAACTGGGTTACTGTGCCCTTTCCTGGTCTATTCTACCTTCCCCCTGGAGTAGGCCCTCATGGCTTTTGTGACACCATTACTGAACTCTTTCCTGTAGATGAGACCCCCCCCCCCCCTAGAGCTTGATTTCGTTCTTGCCTTCTTACCTCTTTGGAAGCCCTGGTACCACGAGTCTTCCCACCGGCTTAGCTGGGCTAAGCCCTGGACACCCCCCCCCCGCCGTTGAATGTGGTGATGACCTCTGAATGACTTCGTCCTCACTCAGTCCTCCTTGAGCCATGGGGATGCCCATAACTGCAGACTGCAGTGACATTTTCCTTTTCT
The DNA here is from genome assembly GCF_982192425.1 of Myodes glareolus. Taxonomy (NCBI): domain Eukaryota; kingdom Metazoa; phylum Chordata; class Mammalia; order Rodentia; family Cricetidae; genus Myodes; species Myodes glareolus. The sequence continues at coordinate 5,267,713 of NC_142036.1, read as the reverse complement.
CTCATCCATGGGAATGTGTCTTCCATACCTGCTCACTCCCCCTTGGAATCTTTCATAGAAAATTTCCAACCTCTCCACCTGACACTGATCTGAAGGGCACTAAATATACTCACTTTTGCAGTAAAATTTGACTTCGATTCCCTTAGTTAATCAATCCAAAGGGCCATCTAATGGCACCTTAGATCCTAATATTTGAGACCTTTACAAATACTGTGAGTGATTGGGGAAATGGAAAGAGATTCCCCACTCGCTATTCTCAGTTACAAGCCCTGTTTGTGTAAATATCCTGTCTTTTTTGTTACCATAGATGGATCTGTAAGGTTTGTGAGACCTAGCAGCAGGAGGGGGAGAAAGCAAAGGAGGAGGCCAGCTGCAACATACACACACCCTGCACACACTCTTCTCTGGCTGGTGCTGCTCTCAGCTCCATCCTGCAGTATCTTTTGTCTGTAGCCAGAATCAAAAATTTCCTCTCTATGGCTTCTTTGTTCTCAGCTTACTAAATTCAGTTTTATAAGGAATCAGGCATCTTTGAGGTATGAATAGCATTAGACTGTTGTTTCATGTTCCACTTGAATTCAAATCTGGCTCTAGAGTTAGGGTATGGCTTCCCCCTACTCTAGACCTAAGCATTGTTTGTTTAAAGGTTTCTTCTAAAATCTCTGTCCCATATCAGGCTAGCCATCTGCTGTGTGACAGAGAAAGGACAGCAAAACAAATAAAGGGACTGACTATTCCCAACAGGGACCATTGCTACTCATCTCATACTCTTTTGGTTTTGATTTAACTCTGAAACTTTTGCTAAGATATAAATCTCATCTCAAGATTTGTAAAACCATTGTGTAATCTTCCTGTACCTCAAGATTTGTAAGCATATTGGGTCTGATTAAACCCTGTAAAATCTGTAACAAAAAGATTAATTTAAAACTTATAACATCGGTGTTCATAGTTAAAAGTCTATGCATATGCAATCTTAAAGGAAACATGTGGTTTGCTGCCACCTTAACTGCTCTCCCCCCACTGGGATGGAGATAACCATGTGGCTGACAGTCATCTTTGCTAGGGTTGGAAAGGATGGACTTCACCATGTGACCTCAGTCCATTGTGGTAAAGGTGATCATGTGACATAAGCCATCCAAGGAAAACAATTCATCCTATCTATGAGCCTAAATCAGATAATTTTGCCACTATTTCCTGTATAAGGGGCAGCGGGCCACTTTCCGCCACCCAGCTTGCGGCTAGCTTTACCCAAAATAATTACACGGAAACTGTATTCTTTTAAACACTGTTTGGCCCATTATTTATAGCCTCTTATTGGCTAACTCTTACATATTGATTCAACCCATTTTTAATAATCTGTATGCCACCATGAGCTCGTGGCTTACCGGGAAAGATTCAGCGTGTCTGACCTGGTGGCTGGCTCCATGGCATCTGCCTGACTCTGCTTCTTTCTCCCAGCATCCTGTTCTGTCTACTCGGCCTATCTAAGCTGCTGTCCTATCAAGAGTCAAGGCAGTTTCTTTATTAACCAATAAAAGTAACACATAGTCATAACACACATGACCCTCCTACATCAATTTTCATCACCCTAGCAGCCCAGTCCCTTCTCCTCCTCTCCAGCCTCTCTGGTTTCCCTTTCTCCTTTCTCAGTAATGGGCTGCCCATCTGACCAGGACCCTGAATAAAATTACAATATCCTAGGGGACATCCTTGCTAGGGATCAGTTTGTATCTTGTCCCCTGCTCAACCATCCTTAAAGAGGTAAATTATGAAAAAAATCCAAGAGGTCACTCAGGTTATACATGATAGCCCATCTCAATTTCCAGACTGCATCCGCACAAAGACCTTCTTACAGCAAACCAATCTGGATCCCGAGACCCCAGATGGAAAATAACTCTGTATGGCCCACTTCTCCCAGTTTTCCTGATGTTAGGGCCAAACTTAACTATCTAAACTAAGGATCCCCGACTTCACAGGTGTCAAGGTTATGTTGGGGTTAAGCCCCACTAAACCTCTCAGGATTCAGAAGGATAGCTATAGCAGACAAAAACCGACTAAAGATATCTGAGGGTAAATAAAATAAATTAGCTTGTGTAAGTTTTTAAAATCATGTCTCATTTCTTCTCCTATGCTCTTTCCAATGCTCTCTGGATGTTTCCCTCTTAGTGTTCTTCCTCGCTGTTCCTCTTCTTTCACTGTTCTGCCCATCCCACAAGGTTTCCAGTTTTTATACCCACAGACATAGCTAACAAGCACATACATTTTAGAGCTATCAGGATGGGCAGAAGACTGACAAGGTAGGCACCTTTGGTCTCAGAGGGGGAGGCGTGACTGTCAAGCTCCCTGGCAGTTACTGAGAGGATTAATTAAGGATCAGTGCAAAATTCTAAGAAGGTTTTATGCACTAACTACATCTCTTAAGTGTAATTATATAAGCTAGAAGTTTATGATTAATAACTGTAGAAAAACGCAGCAGTGTTGTTGCACTTTCTGAGCACCTCCACTTCTTCCAGTGGCTGGGAACACAGACTTGTGGTAACCGTAGCAACCCGCTGCCTCGGGAGGAAGACAGAAGTGCTTCATCTGCCCCAGCATCTTACTAGTTGAGTTAAAGGGAATTTCTCTGGAGACTTTGCTTCCAGCTCCACTGAGATCTGCCAGAACCCAAGTAAGAAGGAATTTCTTTCTTTGGGGCTGGTTTAGTGATCCAAACCTTTTTCTTGTATCACTAGGAATAAAGTTAAACTCCTGGGCTATGATCTTACGTTAATTGAAAGCAATGTGAAGGGTAAGTACAGAATATTTATAGCTTTTAGGTTAGAGCGAAGGCCAGTAGTTTACACCTTCCTGAGTCTGCTGCTAGAGAATTCAAGGCCACCCAGACCTGTGTATCAGTGAGAGTAGACATCCTGTCTCTCTGTTCATTACCTCCTGCTTAGGGCTGCTTTCTTGTCACTAAGTCCTGTCAATAAGGATAACTGTGGGGGACTGGCTTTATGCAGATTTGACTATTAGAACAAAGGTTTGACTGAGTGAATGCTCTCACACCAGGGCTCCATGGTGTGGGACAAGTCATCCAGTTGCCAGCACAGCAAAAGTCAGGTTTGAAGAATGAATTATACATTGATGGGATATTTTGGGATGGATCCCATTATGGAAAGGAGAAATGTCATGATTTCACAAGATTTCTACAGAACTGACAGCGACTATCCAAAAGATAAGTGTTCCTGAAGCTTTGCACATTGGGTAGCTCATTAGAGTGCACACTCCCGTGAGTCTGTTGTGCATTAGAGTGCACATTCCCATGACTCTGTTGCGCATTTGAGTGCACACTCCTGTGAGTCTTTTGCAAATTAGAGTGCACATTCCCGTGAATCTGTTGTGCATTAGAGTGCACACTCCCTTGAGTCTATTGCGCATTAGAGTGCACACTCCTGTGAGTCTGTCTAGTCAGCTGCCAGCTGTGCTTTTTCTGTAGAGTATTTGTGCTTCACATCACACAGGTCTAAGTAATGGCCTTTAAGGTATACCACAGGAGAGATGGAAAAAGCCCCTAAACAAAAACCTGATGCTAGTTAAGGCTTTTTGACTTGCCATAGTAACTTCCCAGACTCCTTGGCCTCCCCAAACCTGAGAACCTCCAGGAGGGTCACTGGGCCTGGGCCTGTCTGATCCTTCATAAACCACCCAGACCACGTCCAAGGTGGCATCAGGAAGGACAATGGGGGGTACTGACAACCCCCAAGTCCCTCATGATGTGGGACACCAAGCCCAGATGGCCCTTCAGCTGAACTACTGGACCTGACCATGGCTGATTGAGGAGGCTGGGGCTCCCTGAGTGTGACCACTGCCATCTTTCAATGGGAACCTCAGGCAGACATCCCAGCAGCAGGGTGATCTATCTTTCTCCTCATGGAAACCAGGGCCACCTATTTAGTCCAGAGAGAGCTTTAGGGACCCACATCTTCTTGTTCCCCTATGTCAGGGTAGGGTTACAGCTTTGCTAGCCTCATCAAACCTCACCAAATATATCACCCATCTAGATTCAGTATCTATTCTCTCCCCGTAGCCTCAAGGACTTAAGCTTCCTGTCTATAACCTTTTAAGAAAGAATCTTGTATGCCGTTTGGGCTGCCCAGCACATGGGCATGCTCCCTGCAGTGCCCTTCAGGGCCCCACCACGTGTGCAGTCCTCCTCACTAAGACACCTGCACTTCTCCAGCTGCTCTAACCACTGTCTCTCCCCTTCTGCTGGTGTCACCCCAGAGCTCTCTGCTTTGCTTACGTGTACACGAAAGCCACGCAGGTACACCAGGATACCTTTCCCTTCCGAGCTGTAGGTATTCATTGGGCTCCAACTGCCAGGATAGCTTTCTATCAGAGCTGTAACATTTACTGCTTGGTGCTGAAACTTGGGGCTGACTACTTTCCTAGATATTTAACATTAGTTTTCCTCTCAGTTTATCTAGCATCCCCTAAGGGTAACTCAGACCATCCTTTAACACCAGGAACAATTAGATCCACTGGACCATTATAAGTGCTGCAAAATTGGAGAGGATTAGATTCAGTAACAGCAGAGAGAGGTGGCCTGTGTCTCTTCCTCAGGGAGGAATGTTGCTTCTATGCCAACCAGTCAGGTATAGTAAAAGAAAAGATCTGACAACTCCAGATAGATCTCCGAAGACATAAGAAACGGTTTGATTCTTCTGGCTAGTGACTCGTTGACAGTCCAATATGGAATTGGATGCTACCCTCCTTAGCCCCCTTTCTTGTTTTTCTTACTCCTATTACTTTAACCCTGTCTTATAAGCTTCTTGTCTAGATTTTTTTCAACAACAGATACAAAAGATCGCTAACCAGAGTTTTAATCAATTGCAGTTACAGAATTATGGGCCTTTAGCTACGGAGCCTGAGGCCAGCAAGTCAAGGTTATTCTCTAATGGTGAAGATCAAGTTCACCCAAAGGACTTCAGTGTCCTGGTTCAACAGGACGCAGTCTAACGATAACATCACCCCCTTTCCTGTGACCTGATTATTTATCAGTAATAAACATAAAAGGGTGGAACGTAAGCCCCTCAAGGCACATGAGTGACCAGACCCTGAGGACCTCCACTGCCAGGGGCCACTCTAACTCCTCTAACTGCTGGACCCTGCCCCACCCTACAGAGCAAAAGCCCAGTCTCTGCACGTGAAATCCCACCAGTCTCCACCCTGAAAAGCTCCAACCTAAATAGTTCTACCCCATTCCCAAGACACCCTATATCCTGTTGAGTTTGCTGCTGCTTCTTGCCCAAGAAGAGGCAGCCCCCTCCTGTTTTTTACCCTCCCAATAAATCTCTTCTGTGATGTTTGTTATGTGGTGTGACCCTGTGGTGGTCCTTGGTCCCTGGCTGCCAGGATACCTTTCCATCTGAGCTGTAATTCTTACAGAAGGGATGTTGATCATCTTTCTCTTCCACAAATATTGCACTGGTCTGCACTGACATTATGCTGATTGAACTAAGTAAGCAGAAGATAGCAACCACTTTGGACTTGTTGGTAACATATGTGTGCATCAAAAGATGGGAGATACAGAGCAGCAAATTCCAAAGAAGGGAAACACACACACTAACATCACCAACAACGAAACTAAAATAACAGGAGCTAGTAATCACTGGTCATTAATATCTCTTAATATAAATGGACTCAACTTACCTATTAAAGAGACACAAGCTAACAGATGGATTTGAAAACAGAATCCATTCTTCTGCTGCATACAAGAAAAACACGTCAACCTCAAAGACGGACATCGCCAAAGAATAAAGGGTTGGGAAAAAATTTTTCAATCAAATAGACCTATTTGAAACAAGCTGGTGTAGCTATCCTAATAGCTAACAAAATAGGCTTCAAATTTAAATCAATCAAAAGAGACAAAGAAGAACATTTCATATTAGTCACAGAAAAATTCCATCCAGAGGAAATCTCAATACTGAACATGTATACCCCAAATAACAGGGCACCCTCATATCTATTAAAAAAAACTTTTAAAGCTTAAATCACACATTAAACTCCACAAACTAACAGTGGAAACTTCAGCACCCCACTCTCACCACTGGACAAGTCTCTGAGACAGAAAATGAACAGAGAAATAAGGGAACTAACAGATGATATGACTCAAATGGACTTAACAAACATCAATAGAGCATTCCATCCAAACAATAAATAAACATACCTTCTTCTCAGTGCCTCATGGAACCGTCTCAAAAACTGATCACATACTCGGTAACAAAGCAAGCCTTCACAGATACAAAAAAATGATCACCATGGCTTAAAATTAGAATTCAACAGCAGCACTGTTTCCAGAAAGTCCACAGACACATGGGAATTTAACAATGCTGACCTGAATCATCAATGGGTCAAGGAAGAAATAAAGGGAAAATTAAAGACTTTCTAAAATTCAGTGAAAATGACCACACAACATACCCAAATCTGTGGGACACAATGAAAGCAGTGTTAAGAGGAAAGTTCATAGCAATAAATGATTACATAAAGAAACTGGAAAAATCCCACAGTAGTGAATTAACAGAACATTTGAAAAGTCTAGAACTAAAAGAAGCTAACTCATGCAGGAGAACTTGATGGCAAGAAATAATCAAATTGAGAGCTGAAAGCAACAAAATAGGAACAAAGAAATAAATACAAAGAATCAATAAGACAAAGAGTTGGTTCTTCGAGAAAATTCAACAAAATAGACAAACCTTTATTAAAACTAACCAAAAGTCAGAGAGAGAATATCCAAATTAAGAAAATCAGAAATGAAAAAGGAGGACAAAGCAACAGACATGGAGGAAATCAAGAGAATCATCAGGTCATATTTTGAAACCCTGTACTCCATAAGATTGGAAAACTTAAAGGAAATGGACAGTTTTCTGGATAAATATCACTTACCAAAATTAAATCAAGACCAAATAAGCAAATTAAATAGACTTATAACTGCTAAAGAAATAGAAACAGTCATCAAAAGTTTCCAACCAAAAAAAAAACCCCAGGACCAGATGGTTTCAGTTCAGAATTCTACAAGATTTTCAAAGAACTAATACCAATACTCCTCAAATTATTCCAAGCAATAGAAACAGAAGGTACATTACCAAACTCTTTTTATGAGGCTACAATTACTCTGATACCCACACCACAGAAAGACATTACTAAGAAAAAGAATTACAGATCAATCTCACTCATGAACATTGATGTAAAAATACTCAATAAAATACTGGTAATTCAAATCCCAGAACACATCAGAAAAATCATCCACCATGATCAAGTCAGCTTCATTCCAGAGATGCAGGGATGGTTCAACATAAGAAAATCCTTCAATGTAATCCACCTTATAAACAAACTGAAAAATAAAAACCACATGATCATCTCATACATGTTGAAAAGCCTTCAATAAAATACATCACCCCTTCATAATAAAGGTCTTGGAGAGAGGAGGGATACAAGGAACATCCCTAAACATAATGAAGGCAATATACAGCAAGCCAACAGCCAACATCAAACTAAATGGAGAGAAACTCCTAACCATCCCACTGAAATCAGGAACAAGACAAGGTTGTCCACACTCTCCATATCTTTTCAATATAGTTCTTGAGGTCCTAGCTAGAGCCATAAGACAACAAAAGGAGATCAAGGGGATATAAATCAGAAAAGAAGAAGTTAAACTCTTACTCTTTGCTGGTGTTATGATAGTTTACATAAGCAACCCCCAAAATTCTACCAAGGAACTTCTACAACTCAGAAACATGTTCAGTAATGTAGTAGGATACAAGATTAACCAAAAAAGTCAGTAGTCCTTCTGTACACAGATGATAAATGGGCTGAGAAAGAAATCAGAGAACTATTACTCTATACAATAGCCACAAATAGCATACAATATCTTGGAGTAACTCTAACCAAACAAGTGTAAGACTTTTATGATAATAACTTTAATTCTTTGAAGAAAGAACTTAAAGATGACACCAGAAAATAAAAAGATCTCCCATGTTCTTGGGTAGGTAGAATTAACATAGTAAAAATGGCAATCTTACCAAAAGCAATCTACAGATTCAATGCAACACCCAGTAAAATTTCAGCAAAATTCTTCACAGACCTCAAAAAAACCCAGTACTTTTATAGAAAAATAAAACCCCAGGATAACCAAAACAATCCTGTACAATAAAGGACCTTTTAGAGGCATCACAATCCCTGACTTCAAACTCTACTACAGAGCTACAGTACTGAAAACAGCCTGGTATTGGCATAAAAATAGACAGGAGGACAAATTGAACCAAATCGAAGACCCAAATATTAATCCACACACTTATGAACACCTGATTTTTGACAAAGAAGACAAAAGTATGAAATGGAAAAAAGAAAGCATATTCAACAAATGGTGCTAATATAACTGGATATCAACATGTAGAAAATTTAAAATAGATCCACATCTATCACCATGCACAAAACTCAAGTCTTAATGGGTCAAAGACCTCAACACACTGAACCTCACAGAAGAGTAAGTTGGAAGTAAACTTGAACGCATTTGCACAGAAGACTACTTCCTTAATATAACCCTGTTTACTGAGAGAAACGATTAATAAATGGGACCTTTGGAAACTGAAAAGCTTCTGTAAAGCAAAGGACACAGTAAACAAGACAAAATAGCAGCCTACAGAATGGAAAAAGATCTTCAGTAACCCCACATCAGGCAGAAGGCTGATCTCCAAAACATACAAAGAACTCATAAAACTGGTTATCAAAAAACAAAATAATACAATATAAAAATGGGGTACAGACCTAGACAGAGAACTCTCAACAGAGGAATCTAAAATGACTGAAAGACACCCAAGGAAATGCTCAACATCCTTAGTTATCAAAAAATGCAAATCAAAACAACTCTGAGATTCCACATTACCCTTGTAAGAATGGCCAAGATCAAAAACACTGATGACAACTTATGTTGGAGAGGATGTGGGGTAAAGGGAACACTCCTGCATTGCTGGTGGGAGTGTAAACTGGTATAGCCCATTTGGATATCAGTATGGTGATTTCTCAGAAAATTTGGAAACAACCTTCCTCAAGACCCAGCAATACTACTTTTGGGTATAAACTCAAAGGCTGCTCAATCATTCCACAAGGGCATGTGCTCAACTATATTTATAGCAACATTTTTCATCATAGCCAGAACCTGGAAACAACCTAAATGCCCTTCAATTGAAGAATGGATAAGAAGAATGTGGTACATTTACATAATGGAATACTACACAGTAGAAAAAAGACATCTTGAAATTTGCAAGCAAATGGATGGATTTAGAAAACATCATATTGAGTGAGGTAACCCAGACCCAGAAAGACAAATATCATATGTATTCACTCATAAGTGCCTTTTAGATGTAAAGCAAAGAAAACCAGCCCACAAATCACAATCCCAGAGAACCTAGACAACAATGAGAACCTTAAGAGAGACATACATGGATCTAAACTACATGGGATGTAGAAAAAGACAAGATCTCCTGAGCAAATTGGGAGCATGGGGACCATGGGAGAGGGTTGAAGGGGAGGGGAGAGAAAGGGAAGGGAGAAGAGAAAAATGTACAGCTCAATAAAATCAATAAAAAAGATGAGAGATAAACCCAACCAAAGTTCAAGGGCCTTCCACTTCAGTGAAATTTCTAGGCAAACAGTAATGTGGAATATGCAGTGATATTCCTTTTAATGTGAAAGATAAATTATTGCGCCTAGCTCTTTATATCACCAGGAAGAAGTACAATCCTTAGGGGGCCTATCTGGAATGTAGGCATCACTAAGAAATAGACAGATACAGCATTACAACCCCCTTCTGGAACAACCCTGAAAGACACTGGTGAAGGGAAATCAACACATTGGAGTTATGCCACAGAGCTCCAGGCAGTACACATGGTCATACATTTGCTTGGCAGGAAAACTGGCCACATGTGTCATTGTTCACTGATTCATTTGCTGTAGCAAATGAATAGGTGAATTGGCTGGATGGACAGGGACTTGGAAAGAGCATGATTGAAAAATTGGTGAGGAAGGTATCTGGGGAAGAAGTGTGTGGCTAGGTGCTTTTGAGTGGGAAAAGGATGTGAAGTTATCTCATATAAATGCTCACCAAAATGTGAATTTAGAAGAAGGGCATTTCAATAATCAAGTAGATAGGATGACCTATTCTGTGATAGCCTCTTTATCCAGCCATCTTTGCCATTTTTCACTGGGTCCATGAATAAAGTGGCCATGGTGGCAGAGGTAGAGGTTATTCATCCATTCAACAACACGGACTTCCACTCACTGGAACTGTGAGTAACTGGCTGGCCTGGTTACAACTCCTGTTGAATAGCAGATATGCCAGCAGCAAAGATAAACAAACATTGAGTCTCCAATAAGCACCATTTACTATGGTGTCCAGAAAGTGACCTGGTCCACTGTCCTGTACCAATTCTGTCATGAAAAGAACAGTGCTTTGTCCTTGTTGAAATAGATGCTTATAATGGTTATTTATTTGTCTTTCCTGAGTGTAATGCTCCTGCCAAAGCTACCACCCTGAACTTACAGAATTCCTTATGCACGATCATGATAACATAGTATTGCTTCAGACTTTATCATGATAACACAATATTGCTGCAGTAGCTACACTCATGGACTCTCTTGGTCCTCCCATGTTTCCCACCATCCCGAAGCAGTTGATTTGCTAGAGCAGTGGGGTGTTCCTTTGAAGACAAAGTTACTGCACCAATTAGGTGACAGTACCGGGAGGACTGGGGCAGACTTATTATTAAGGGAGAATATGCTTTGAATCAGCATCTAACATATGGCACTACAGCTTCTATGTCTGTGGTTCATAGATGTAGGAATCAAAGAATAGAAACTGGAATGGTTCCACTCACAAACTCCTAATGGTCCACTAGGAAATTTTTTGCTTTCTGTTACCATGACTCTAAGTTCTACTGGCCAGAAGTTTTGGCTCTAGGCAGGGAAATGCTCCTGCCAGGAGACACAATAAACATCCTTCCAATAAACGTTCCTTCCCCCTGGCGACTCTGGACTTCTGATGCCCTTGAGTCAACAGGATGAGAAAGGAATACCAGTGTGAAGAGGAGTGATTGATCTAGAAAACCAAGGGGAAGTTGGATTGCTTCTCCATAGCGGGAAGATTGTATCTGGAGTGTATGAGATCCTTAGGGTGTCTTTTTGTTACTCTGTTTTATGATTAAAGTCAATGAGAAACTCCAACAACTCAGTCCACCAGGGAAGAAAACACGTTCGCTTTGTTTTAACATTCACGTCTATATGGGCAGACACACTGCTCTCTCCCATTAAAATTTTAAAAACTACATCTCGCTTTTGACAAGCTATTAAAATTTGGAATTTAAATGTCACTTGTTGGCAAGTAATTTTCTGTCATGAAAACAACTGGTTATTTGCTGGCAGGACTCTTCCCACGTACTGAGCTGTATGTCAAAAGCAAAAAGTGGAAAGAGAAAATTTATAAAGAAAATGTGGTGTGGTGTCATAATTTCTTAACAGAAAATGAAAAGAACTGTAAACAAAATGGAACGGAGCACACACACAACATGGGGCCCAGCACAGCTGCCTGCGGCTGCACACTGCTCCACAGAGCCCCTGCCTCCTCCATTGCCCCTTTTCCCTGCCTGATTTCCTTGTTTGAATTAGTAGTACTGGTTTCTGTTCTAGGAATTCAGAGGTGTGAACCCTCTCTGAGTCCTGCCACCCCACAATCCAGGTTGATTCTTGAGGGGTACTGTGGGGCTGGGTCAAGATGAAGTTGGTTGTGTGTCGGTGGAACGCTTCACTGTGAGCACATCCCAGTCTTCTTGGTTTCAGTTTCTGTGCAGCAAGGCTTTCCCCACAAACCAGATAGAATGTGCTGACGCCAGACCAGGAGCACAAGCTGGCTGGTAGTCAGCTGTCCGGGTGTTCAGGAGTCACACTCAGGGAGGTGAGAAGAGACTTCTTAGTCATCCTAAGAACCACCTGCTGCACACTCAGCGGGGTCTCCCGCCAGATGCAGAGCGCTAACTCATCTCCTAAGTGTATCCCAAGGATTAAAGTGGGCGTTGCCATTTTTGAATCCTCAGAAGGGCCAGTGCCCCTGCCGGCTAGAGCTCCCACGTGGTAGAGTTCAGGCTAGGCTTCAGGAAACTCCAGCAAGCTCTTCAGTAATGGAGCTCCAGCTCATCGTGGGAGTTACTCTGCTGTAGCAGAGAACTGAAGATCCAGAACCTTCTGCTGAGGCCAGTGGGAGCAGAAATGTGCTAACAAATAAGAAAATTGAAGTTGTTCTTATTCTTGTAGTGTGTGTGTGTTGGGGGGGCTGGAGAGATGGCTTAGTATCCTTATCTGTATGAGGGTGTTCGTCGGCTCAGAGAGCAGCTAGAGCAAAGAAGTGGACATGGTCTTTGGGTTTTTCATACAATTTTACTCTTGACTTGCCAGGTTTCTACCTGATACTTGGAATAAGGAAATATTGAGTTTTGCTGGATAACAATGAATATTCCCATTATTTTTATATCATATAATTTGAACATAGAATGTTTGATTCAGACTCAGAATTACAAGAAGGGCATGGTGTCTGTTTTATGCTTCAGAAATGCGTGTGTTTCATTCGCATGGAAAAAGTGGGGAGGCTACAGGAACTGACTTTGTTGGGGATTTTGTATTTTGGAGATGGGGTCTTACCGTTAGCCTTAGCTGACCTTAAACTTGGTCTGTAAATCAGGATGGCTTTAAACTCACGGCCCTCTTTTCTTTGCCTCCATAATGCTGAGTTTACAGGTGTGTACAACTGAGGTCCCTATAGGCTCATGTATTTAGTATTTGGTGCCCAGTTGGTAGAACTGATTGGGAAGGATTTAGGTGGTGTGACCTTTTTGGAGGAGATGTATCACTGGGGTGGGGAGGGCAGGCTTTGAGGTTTTAAAAGCCTCACACCACCCCCAGTCTCTGTCTCTGTCTCTCTTTCTCTGCCCACCACATCCCCTTGTGGCTGTGTCTCAAGATGTGAGCTCTCAGCTACTGCTTTGGCACTCTTCCTACCTGCCCGCCAGTTCTCGTGCTCCCCACCATGATGGTCACGGACTCTAATCCTCTGAAACTGTAAGCCCTGATAAATGCTTTTTTTTTTTTACAAGTTGCCCTGGTAACTACGATAACCATCATGCTTCACTTCAGACTCAGCTGTGTGTATCTTACTGATGACCATTTGTGAGGTGTATGGGGATATTTTTGTCTTCAGTGGATGAAAGGGGAAGAGGGTGGAGACCACACTAGTGGTTATCTCTGGGCATCTTCAGCCCAACATATCAGGTGAGCTGGGGTAGTATGGTGTGAGAAAGGCCAGGACCTGTGGGGAAGCAAGGCTGCTTTTAGGAGTTTTAATTAGGCACCTAAGTACAACCTAGACATGAGATATCAGGGTCTTGCATGTGATGCAGAAGCCATTAGGCCAGGGTAGAAACGAGAACCCCATGCCAGGCTGCTGTAGCACAACCTCTCCTGTTTGCCACTTTCTTACCAATGCTACATCACCATGAAAATGGGGCAAATGATCAGCCTGTATCTGCAATTGATACATCAGTCAGATTGCAGAATGGAAATGGGAACATGGCACAATGTCCCACACCTGAAGGACATCTGTGTTGGGGGGAATTCTGGTATATGGTCAGAAACCCTCCGAGGTTCCCAAAGCAGTCCAAGTCAGCAAGAAGCACAGCTGACTTAATGTGGCCATTACAGGACTGCTATTCCTCTGATAAGCTGGTGTTCAACCATGTTGCCTAAAGCAATATAGACAGGTGGTGTGGTTCATCTTCCCTGAGACAGAGACGGTGAGACCTCCTCTTTCCCCGAGTGGCTCCTGAAGTCCTGTTGAGTGGATTCTTCCTAAGTCCGACCAGACTGCAGGAGGTTCATCCTTAGAGTGCCTTTTACTATTGCTTCTGCACACACAGCCCATCTGAAAACACTAGCGGGGCTGTGCTCCGTCTGCTTAGCTCTTTCATGGATGCATTTTTCGTGGAATATTTTAGGGTATTAACTGGGTTTTGAAGTCAGATAAGTAGCAACCAGGAAGATTTTCACTATTGAGAAAGAAATGCAAAAAATCAATTGTTCACAGTTCCTAAAAAAATAATAGCATGAATGATTCTGAGACGTGGCTGTGCTCTAATGAGTCCTTTCAAAGTCCCTGAAGGATGGAATTCTAGGACTCAGATCCCAGAGGCCAAGCTGAAGCACAGGGAAAACTCTCAACTCAAATAGTTGAAGAGTACAGACTACAGGAGCAACACTCCATGGGAAAGAGGGAAACCGAGGCAGCAGAAGCTGACTCAGCTAGAAGCTATGGGACAGTCTGGAAGAGCTAGCCTGCCTGCTATTCAGCTGAACAAGGAAAAGACACACGATGAGGAAAAGCGTGGTGGCATGAAGAATGAGCCATGACAGCAGAATAACCAGGGTTTCTAGGCACAGAATCCTAGAAATTCGTCTGTGAGTGGATTAGATGAACACGAAGAGAGATTATTGAACTGAAAGACAAAACTAAAGAAATTACCAAAAGTACAACCTTGAAAGATGAAGAAATGGTAAATCTACAGGAGCAGATGAGAGGAATGGAAAGGCACACGCGAGATGGAGCAAAGCCTAGGGAAAAAGCAAAGACCGCGGAGGAGGCAGAATTTAGGGAACGGCTGAAGATTTTATAGACACGAAAAGGTTATTCAGAGTGGAGTGGGCACACAAGTGCTCACCAACGTGTATTGAAAAGTTATCCATGGACACATAACAGTGCAGCTGCAGAGGCCACAGCCTCAACAAAGACTCGGAAGAGCTAAAGAGGAAAGAAAAACACATACACAAGAATAAGAGATTCCCGCTTTCCAAACAGCAACAAAGGCAGAAATGTATGGACAGTTATTCAAGTGCTAGGAAAACACAGACTCAGAGGAACTGATGCGTGTAAAAACTTTAACTGAAGGGTCAAAATGACAGAGAGGAGAAAGCTTCCCACTAACAGATGTGGTTAAAGGAGCTTCTAAATCGTGTATCTTCAGAAGAACTTATAAAAAGATGCAAAAATACAAAGCAGGGAAAATACACAAATGACTGAAACCTTGTGACTTAAAATGTTTCTTAGAAGTGGGTCCTATGGAAGAAGACGACATTCATTTGCAGTGTGTGCACTCAGAGTATGAAGCAAGCCTACAAGTCATGGAGAATAACGGTTGCTGAACCTCACTCAAATCAGCAAACTGAAGCCCAATCACTGACTATGATTAACCAGGATGGACATCTCTAACACTGATCTGCACCTAGCGCAGATTGGGACACCACTGACATAATTGCCTGGACAATAGAATCCAACCGAGCAAATGAAAACCTATGATATAGCTCTCCCGTATCAAACTGTATATTCCAACTTACACTTCTGTGCACAAGGAAGCACACATCTGTGTCTGCATGTGAATATGTGGGTGGAGGGCATGGCATGGTTTTCTTGGGAGGGAGAGTTGCATAGGAGAAGAGTGTTAGATAGGCTCCCTCCATGGTGTGTTTTAGATGCCAGGCAGTGTTCTTCTGTGCTTCTGCAACCTCAGCATGTCACACAGTACAGTGAACCCGAGCCCTCTCTACATTTCTTGTCTTGTGTTGGGAAGGATTTTTGCTGTTGACCCACATGCCAGGTTTGATCACCAAACCCACTGGTATTAAGGGCTCTTCAGAGCCTTAGAAGTAAGTCTGGACAATTCATGGGGTTACGCTGTTATTTTATTCTCTTTTATATTCACAAAACATTAAAGAATAAAAAGACCAGCAAAAATTAAGACCCGAGAAAGGGAAATGATGACGTGTAGAAAACACTAAAATCGACAAAAAGCGGTGTCAAGGATCAAGAATATAAAAATTCTAGTTATTTGAAAAGATCTATAAGACAGCCTCTATTCAATCAGTAGCTAGGAAGGGGGCATAAAAATACAATGGTTGATAACAAACAGGAAACATCACTTCTCCTTAGTTGAATTTACAAGATCCAGGAGAATGTTAATCTATGTCTTTGTTCTAAAAATGTGAAGAGGCAATTAAAGAAAACTATAATCCAATGAAAGTGACTCCAAAAGGTCTACAAAACTTGAATATGACTATAGACATGTAAAAATGCATATACTCCTGCATATGCATTTAATGCAAAACGGTAGTGCATTTAATTCTAACACTCAGCAGACGACAGCAAGAGGATTGCAAGTTTGGCGCTGACCCAGACTGCATGGTAGGAAACTCTCTCTTCCAAAAAGTAAATAAAACCCAAACCCCAAACCCAAACATGGTCTGTGTTGTAAGGTATGTGAGAGCAAGTTTGTCTAAGCAGTGGAAGTCTGTCCCTGACTATTCCATTGTCATAGTCTCTTAAGTCTGCACAAGGATGTAGCATGACCGGAGTATATGGTGTGACAGACAGCATACGTAATCTAGAGACAATGGCGTGTGTGGAGCGCTGACTGCAATCAGAATGTCATCTGGCTAAACATGGACCATTTATTGTTGTTTTGAAATAAACTATTGTAGTTTGGACATGAATATTCCCCCAAAGGATTGGTCCCCAGCTGTTGGTGTTGAGAGGTGACTGGATCACAGGGGACCAACTTTGCTGTCTACTAGTGAGTTTCATAGTCAAGTGGAACCTGGTTAGAGGAAGTAAGTTGTGTAGATGGCTTCAAAATCTCTCCCCGCCCCACCCGTTTCTCTTTCTCTGCTTCCTCGTTGCCATGGGTAAACAAGTCTGCTTCACTGTGCCCTTTCTGCTATGATGCTCCACCTTACCACATATCAATGGAGCCAAACAACCAGGCACAGAAGCCTCTGAAACCAAAATAACCCCCCTTCAAACTTGTTTCTTTGGGGAATGTTGGCATATCAACAGAAATCTGACTAACAGAGGTCTTCTGATTGTATTTGTCTAAGTCCAGATTGGCTTGGGACATATCCTTGACAGCTCTGAAGGATGCTCCTTGATAGTGAGTTTTTAAATCACAAGAGACACCAATGAACAATCCCAGAGACAAGATATTTTCTCTGTATCTACAACAGAAAGAAGGGAAGTTCAAAGTACGAGGCCGTGGCTGAGGGTTGGTGAAACAAAAGACAATGCTGTGAGCAAAGGGACTGGGCAATGCTGTCACCATACTGAGGGGACCTCTTTACCTTCCTACCACTGTTCCAGGAGGTTACTTAGAGTAGCATGCCCCACATTTGGTCTGGATCATCTGGATCATCTGGACTTGATTTCTGGATCACTCCTGTCAGGACAGAAATGCTGACAGGTAGACACTTCTCAGTGTGGCTAGGTCTGAAATGAAGAGATCAGTGTAGTTATAATAGGAAATACAATGATGTTTTTATAGCTTGTTTTAAGCACTTTGGAGACCTAGTATCTGAATCCAGTCTCCCAGGGAACTGCATTATGAGAACTCTCAGAGTTCCTACCGTTATCTCTTAGGAAGCAGAACAATGAGGAAGGCACATGTCCTTCTATGAAGACACCTCAGTGTTTATATCAGGGCAGTGCCTTCTGGCTAGTGGAAGATTCTCTCCTGCTGATAAACCACATCAACACCCACCTATCCTTTGGACTTTCTCAGGGTGGTGTGTACGTCTCCTCGAGGAGCACTCTGTATGGTCCAGTAGTTTTAGAGCCATGGTCTCAAGAACCACTGTAGTCCAGCAATCTTACAGTGGTGGTATCACAGAACTTGTCTGGTTCAGGATGCTGTCTTAGAGTGAAAAACATACTCCAGTGAAAACCAAGAGGGTTTAGACTAATAACACAAATCTATTTTGTGGTCCCATGCTCCTCCATGGATGAATATTTCCCATGCTGCTTCCTCACAGTAAAGCACGAATTCCAATTGGTCTTAATAATAACAGAGTCAGTTATGGGGTGGGGGGGATGAAAGCTGAAAGATCAGAGAAGCAGAGCCGCAGCCACTACTTCTGACCTCTACTGAACCCTCAGACCGAAGGGCAATTCTGTCCCTAGGAATCCTCAGACTGAACGCTCTGAGCTCCTGTCTCCTCCCACCTCATATTCCTCTCTCTGCCCAGCCACACCACTCAGGTCTCCACCTCCCTAGCAGGGATTAAAGGCATGGGATCCCAAGTACTGGGACTGTCTGTGTGAGCTGTTTCTCTTTTGGACTGGGTAATTTCAGGTAGTCCAGGGTGGCCTTGAACTCACAGAGATTTATCTGCCTCTGTTTCCCAAGTGCTTGGATTAAAGGTGTGTGCTACTACTGCCTGGCCCCTATGGCTGACGAGCGGCTAGCTCTGCACTCTGATCTCCAGGGAAGCTTTATTTGTTAGATCACAAACAAAATCTCACCACACCGCAGTATTCCTCCCTCTCACTTGAATTCTCACGTCTGTGTGCTTGAAGCTCTCTCCACCGGGCCCTGTCCTGTGCTCTACTTGTGCCCCAGTGACTTGCTCACCAAAAATTAGGTGATTTTTTTTTTGTGCATCTATTGGGAGATTTCAGATGAGAAGCTGGAAGTCATGGATTTGTTCTTGCAGCAGAGCGGACATGGATATCCTGGGCAAAGACACAATTAGTAAGATGCTGAACTGGAACTTCAGTTTACACAAAAGGCTTAGTCAGAACCAGGAACCAGAGATGGAAACAGTGATGTAATCTCATCACTTGGCAAGCAAAAAAATCAGTCCTGTTTATGTGTATTTGAGAATCACATTTTGGCTTTCATAAGATGTTCTTATATTCATGTAGATTCAAGAAATATTCATCAATTGTATACCATTCTCATGACTAAAATTACATCTTATAGCATCATACTTCAATAGCTTGGATTTTTTTTTTCTCGAGTGCTAACTTCAGATTTTGCCTTTTAATTTTGTGGACTTTACCCACTTGAAACTCAAAGGGCTGAAAGCTTGATTTAGCGTACTATTTAGTGCTAATGGGAACCCTTGCGAGGAGGCCGTCTCCATCTGCTTTTGAATACTCTGGAGCAGGGACAGCCCTGGCTAATGGGCTTCATTTCTCACTCAGGAGAATTAGACGTTTCAACAGGGGAGAAAACTGAGAGCAATTGCAGGCTGAAAGCCCACCAGATGGCACTGAAAACTCTGGAATTTCTGAAAGAAGCAGACAGGTGGGGAGAAAGCCCTTCATGGGCTGTGTAGAGTTCAATCCTTTCTTAAACTTCTCCGAAGGCTGTATAGGTCACGGAGACAATCAGCCTTTTAGTCTTTGAAATAATTCACATTATAGGCTTGTGCATTGCTTGCTTTATCAAATAAAAGCCTTTGGGCTTGTGTGGGCAGATAATTACGCATTGATTTCTGCACCTCTTATTTTGGAAATGGTTTTCCCCCTCTTTCTTTCATCTTTCTGTCCTCGAGTTAAACTTTCCTGTGATTTTGTAGGCTTCTGGAGACATTCTCTGGCTGTATCAGCAAGGCAGAGCTGTGTGAAGAATCACTTTTTATCTGAAGTCAGGAATTGAATTACAGAGTGCAGAAGCGTTGGTGCATACAGAAGGTTTCTTTTTAGCACTGAATTCAGCTGCCTCTAAAGATGATTGCAAACCACAAGAGCGGTAGCACTGTCCAGCATCTGTCTCCTTTAATACAGGCTTACTTCTTGGCATACGGCTTTGCTTTCGTTAGTCTATGTTCCCATACAAAGATCAGTTGAATAAATATTTTGTAAAACATTAGAAACCAAACAAGACTTAGCTTTATTTATCAGAATTATAGGGGCCTGTTCCTAGACTTTAGGATAAAAATACTAAAAATGAAATTAATATAAACATATTCTAATGAATGCCGTTTAAAAAAATCTTACAGAGCTATAGATAGATGCAATTTGGTGCAAATTTTGGGGCACTGTATGTCAAAAGAAAAATAGCCATACCTTAAAAGTCAATTCAGTCTTCAAGTAGAAGGGTTTTTGGAAATCTTAACTCCTATAGAGCAAGATGACTAAAGATTTTCTCAAGATCAGATAGATTAATGCACAGGCAAATGTGCTTGGGAAATTGTGACCTTCCACAGCAATGAAAGCAGCTGCATCATTACCATGTGGAATAGAATAAAGATGTGCCATTGAAACACTTATGCGTGGTGGGGTTAGGTCTCCCCCATCTCTGCACCCAGCATGTCTAATTATCTTCCTAATTTAGAAAGAGTGTCTACATTTTGCCCCTGAGCTTCTGAAAGGGTCAAATGCCCATTTCCCTGAGTAAAGATGGTTATGCAGTTAGTCGATATTTATTGGTGGTGAAGGGCAATAGTAGAATCAGGTTCTCCAGTGTTTATCTCCCACAGTGACATACAATTAAATATATCTGCCATCATAAAGTATGTTTCATAAAACTTTTGTTTAATATTAACGTATGTGTATATGATGTGTTTGTGGATATACATATATCATGGCATCCATGTGTAGGTCAAAGGATGTTGTGTTTTAAGTGAGAATGGCCCCCATAGGCTCATATGTTTGTACACTTAGTCCCCAGACCTATTTGGCAGACCTGTTTGCAAAGGTTTAGGAGGTGTGGCCTTGCTGGAGGAGTTGTGTTGCTGGGGCAGGCTTTGATGTTTCAAAATATTCATGTCCTTTCCAGTCTGCCCCTTTCTGCCTCCTCTTTGTGGGTTGAGATGTAAGCCCTCAGCTGTTCCTGCTGCCACGCTGTGGCTCAGGTGTCATTTCCTCCAACTCTCCGAGATTATAATCCCAATTAAACACATTCTTTCATATGTTGCCTTGGTTAGTCCACGTTGTAACAGCAATAGAAAGGTAATTAACAAAGAAATTGGTACCAGGGAGTGGGATATTGCTATGACAAATCTGACTATGTGTTTTTTGTTTGTTTAATTGTTTTGCCTTTTAGACTATAGCAGACTTTGGGCTTTTGGACTAGAAATATGAATGAACATGAATGCTGTAAGTCGAGTTTAATAGGCCAGCCCAGAAGGAGCTTGGAACTCAGTCAGTGCTGCCAAGAGCAATGCCAGCTGTGGGGCCTGGCCTGAGGGGTTTGGGTGGGAATAATATTATTAACCGACTGAGAGACCATTCTTGCTATATTTTGGCAAGGAATCTTCTGCACTTGAACTAAGAGTTTTCCTGAGGCTATATTTAAAAGTAATGGATTAATTTCTATGCAGAGGAGGTTTCAAGGCAGCCTGGTATTGACTCTATTGTGCAGTTATAGTAATCACTTTATGCAGATCTACAATGAAAAGGAAGAGGCAGAGCAAAAAGAAGTACAAAGTGTAGAGTTTGAAGAAAAAAAGAGCATGAGGTAATTTGATTTGGGGGCCAAGGAATGTGGGAAAAGAGATAAGGAGATTGAGAAGAGGTCTGATCCAAAATGTAACAAAGGGAGAATACTCTCAGGCAAGACTCCATTTACCCAAACTTCCAACTTGTGCAAGGAAAAGTCTTGAGGAATACTCTGTTCCTAAAAATCAACAAAAACATGATTTGTGGGAGCCAAACTCCATCTCAGTGGTCAGCTGAAGTTGTCAGAGTTGTCCATATGGTTCTGGCTTTAGAATCACGAAGGACACATGAGTGAAGGGCTGTGGACTCCTCCTCCATAGCTAAGGAGAGCCACTGAGGCCAGGTCACGTGTGAGGACGTTCAGTGAATGAGTGAGCTGTAAAAGTGAATCCCGGATTGCACTGGAGATGCCAAGGTGTTAGAACTACCAGAGTTGTGGGAGACCTCTCTAGAAGGGCTGTACACAGGGAGTGAAATCCTCCCCAAAGAGAAATGTGTGGTGCAGGCAGTAATGCTGGAAGAGAAGGGTTTGTAGATTTATGTTCCAGGTCCATTTCTTCAAATCCAACCAACAGGTCTAGACAGGTCTAGTGGGTTTGGGTGTCAGATCTGTGTATTTGCTGACCTATGTACCAGACAAGCCTACCTGAAGACACTAAGAGCCTGCTCGTATGGGTCATGCCAGATAGCTTGCTCCAAATCTCTAGACAGTTTGATTGCTGAAAGGCTTTCTCAAATCCAGTTTATAAAAACTGAAATAAGGTTCTGCTTTTTCAAATGCATATATGACCATAGAGGATGAAATAAAGTAAAACAAGGCAAAATATCATCATCAAACACACATGATCATCCCTCAATGTCTGATCACAAAGAGAAAGAGGAGAAAAAGCTTCCTAATAAACATCTCAAAATAATTGTTTTAAATTTTGTGAATACCAAGAAAATACTAATAATGAAATCAGAAAGTATGTGACCCAAATGAGAAATTAACAGAGATTTAAATCATTAAAACAAATGAAACAAAACACAACACAGATATTCTGGTACTGAAAAATTCAATGACTTTTGTTTTGTAAACAACCTCAGTGTTAAACCCAGGGATCTTAACCAGTTCTGTCTGTGTGACCACGGGTTTAGAACCACCCAGTGGAAACTGGTGAGGTGACACAGTGGGGACTGAGGATAAACAGATGGCACATACGAAATTTGTCAAAGAACTAATGTAACTGATACAAATTAAATAAAACAAGTAAGCATAATGAGTGAATTGATATCATTAATATCAGAGTTGATGGAACAGAAGAATCTATGAACTTGAATACAGATCATTTACAGTAAGAGAAGAAGATAGATGAACAGCAACCTTCTAGAACTTATTGGATAGCATCAAAATAAGAGTCCAAGATGGAGAAGAGAAAAGCAAAGAGGTTGAAAGTTTATATAAAGAAACAGTAGAAGAGCAAAATCCAAATCTGGGTAAAGATTTACATATTTAATTTTAGAGAGGTTAAGTGTTTCTATTGAAATTCAATCTAAACAAGGTTAGAGCAGGACCTGCAACCAAGTTCTACAGATCAAAGCCAGAAGGACTCCTGAAGGACGCAAGAGGGAATCAAATCACAGATCATAGCATTCTAGAGAGTCTAGCAGAGGATTTCTCAGGAGAACATACTGACCTGCGGACAGTGGCTGGAATTTTTAAAACACTTAAAAGACTAAACAGCACAAAGTATAAACCCCGGGCTTCCATGAGTGTGGGAACTGGGAAAGTACGCCAGAGCTGTGAAGATGACAAAGGCACCATCCAAAGATGTGGGAACTGGAAAAGGCATCAGAGCAATAGAGAAGACAAAGGCTTACCCAAACAAGAAAAGGCTGATAGGAGTGCTTGAAACTGAAAAGGAATGCTAATAACATAAAACATTTAAGTATAAAAGCTATTGGTAAAATTAAATAATGAAGTTAACATTATAATGCCATAATGGTGGTGAGTATGCAGCTTATATATTTAGTTTGAAGATTAAAAGACAAATGCTAAAATGACAGTTACAGTAACTTGCTAAAAGACATACAAGATAAATTGTGATGCCAAAAATTGAATTGTGCAGGAAGAATAATAATAGTTTTTATATTTGAACAAGATTAAGTTGTTATCAGCATAAAAGAGCCTATTATAAATATGTTTTGTGAACCACAAGATAATCCCAAAACAAAAACTGGTAGTAGATAACACAAATGAACAAAGTCAGAAATGAAATCATTAGGTGAGAAAAAGAAGCTAATCACCAATGAAGGTAGCATAGGAAGATGAAGGAACAAATATTACAAAATAAGTAAAAAAATGGCATTTGTGAATCTTTGCCTATAATAAGTACATTTGATTTGTAAAGATCAGAAATTCTTAGTCAAAGGCACAAGGAAGCACAATGGATTAAGAAACAAAAAGAAAAAAGACCCAACTATATGCTTCTTGCGAGAGACAGACCTTGCCTGTAAATACATATGTAGATTGAGAATAAGGAGTTCAGAAAGGGGTCCACGCAACTGGAAACACCAAAAGAAAGTGAATTCCATAGCTCAGATAATGAAGGGAGTATATGATAGCTTCTCAGTGGGTTCCTGGCCTCTTCAAGCAGAGCCCCTGTACACATGTGAGACTGCTGAGCTCACACACACACACACACACACACACACACACACACACACACACACACAAATGGTAAAAGCAGGAATCAGTGTCAATTGAATAGAAAGTTCCAGGTTGAGGCCAGTGCTCTGGCCAGAGAGGAACAGGCCCAGATCCCAGAGGTGGTTTTGCTACCAGAGTGGACTCTGGATAATAGAGAGGTAGATTTTGTTACACCTGTTCCATGTGAGGGTCAGGTAGGTGTCAGTCAGGGGATGGCAGTGGGATACCTCTTTATTTTCTTGAAGACAGTGACTGTGGGTCATTTGCCAATTTCTCTTGTAATTTTTCTTTAGGAACTGTATCTTGGCCTCTCAATTTTTTGGTTCACCATAATTCTTCCCCTTCTTAGCAAGGGACATTACTCGCACCAAGTCCTTTTGTGGCTGCAGGCTTTCTGTAGAGTTTCTCTACACGGTGTCTGTATCTCTGCTTGCTGTCTGTAGAGTGGTAGGATCAATTCACCACCATATTGCAGGGAAAGGGCAAGGTACAAATTCTTGTTTTTAACCTGAAGGCAAATAAGCACAGATAGAAAGTACCCAAAGGAGTGGGAGAGCTTGAGAGGAGAGTCTTGGCTGTTCTTATTCTCCCTGTGAAAGGGATGGCGGGACACTGGCACACTCTGGTGGTTCTTATGCTCGCTAATGCTGAAAAGACTGGTGAGAATAACATTCCTAGGCGTCAGTTTGGTGTAGGGAGGCAGTGTGTATAACATAGGTGTGTATTTAGGAACCCCTTCCTTAGAAGCCCATATCAGCATCCACAGGTGTAAGCTGTCAGGGGGATAATGCCAGGGGAGGCTCAGGATGGACTGTTCTGTGTGTGTGAGAGTGTAGGGGTAGATAGATAGGGTAGGATCATGTCAGTGAAAGACCTTGAGGGCTCCCAGAGATCAAAACAGAGTTGAGGAACTTCTTTTATGTATGGGCATTCTCCTAAATGATGAGGACATGTGTGATCTATTATTGGTCAGAAATGTCAAGCTACCATTGCCTGTCTTAGTCTTCTTATCTGTGAGCTCGAAGTATGCCAGCAGCATTGACCTCACAGGGTCCTGGAAGGCTGAGCTAACTTCATACCGACAGAATACTCCTCCATCTGCCTCGTTCATAGAGCTCTGTGCTCACTTGCTGTTGACTGTTAGTATTTGACATTCTCTTGAAATGTAAAAGTTGCCTGTATGGGTTTTTGATTGTACACATAGGTAGTAATATTTATTGTATATATACAGATGTTGTACAGGCACAGAGACATGCATGTAATTGTAAGACATGCTTGTAAGCCATGTAAGTGTATTTGAGGAAACTATCAACTATAGTAGAAATACAGTGATATTAAGATAGTTTATGAAGCATCCACTTAAGGCATAACTTTGATTTCTTTAAATATAAAAGTTTTAAACAGCCAGGACAATCATTTTCAGGGGAAACACTTAAGCTGTTCATCACTCCCTGCTTGCTTCTGCCAGACATGCTGGCTTCGCTAGACTTCCCGCAGTTAGTACTGAGTTTCTCTGACATAGACGATGGCCCTGCAAACAGTGACCCTCCAGGGTCTGGCTGTGCTCTCTGCTGGCAGAGACTCTAGTGTGTCGAGAGAGGCTGGGAACTTTGGAGCAGAGGGACCGACCGTGTGACTCTCAGACAGACCACTGTCTCAGGGTCCAATTCTCCCCTTGCGGGTAACCAGCCTGATGTAAGAACTCGTTCACACCCTGACAGGAGTTAGTTTTCTTTCCATAGCAGTATCAGACTGCAGTACTGGCTTCTCTTTTTGTGTTTATGGTATGACATGTCCCATTCCAGATTTTCACAGGCGTGGCAATGCATCTTTGCCTGCTCAGGTCTGTTCTCTGTCTTTCTGCTGGAGTTATGGTTCTTAGGGATGGGACAGGCAGAGGCCAGCCTTGCAGCAGCTGCTGGTGGCCCCTGACCTGTGTTACCTCTCCCGATGCTCAGAGTGTTTCAAAGCAGTTACCGCTCCACCTTGGGAACATACCTCACACATTTCCTACAGTTTCCCATATAAATGGGATCCAAAGGGAGCTCTGGCTGATGCTCAGATCTATTTTTGGGGCAACTGCCCCAGTGCACACTGGAGGCTTTTCCTTCACATTCTTAGGGATGCAGCTTCGTCTCAGATTTTAGACAAAGCCTCTCACTTTCGGTAAGCTGGTCTCTCAAGACGACAGGAAGAGATTGACAGCCAGCTGACAGCGTGAGGTTGTTATCTTGGGTGAGAATTGGTCTGAAGCAGTAGAAAAGGGTTCTGAAGGTTTTGGAAGGCACCTCCTGTCTTCTGCCCCACTGCTTTGAAAATGAAGTAAGAGAAAAGAAGGGGGGATTGAAGAAAGAGAGGACCCCTCGTGAGGAGAGGGCCACCATCACAGAGATCTCAGGCTCAATTCCATGTGCTTGAAGGCTTCTCCGGGTCCTGAAGTCTCTTTAGCTGGAGGAGGGGCATGAATTTCTTTCCAGATCCAATATACCCAACCCCTGGCAGGTGCCCGGATTTCTTACAAGTTCCTTTGAGATTCACCAGTCTTGAATTTCTGTGGGGGCAAATGGCCTTCACCCCCATTAAAATGTAAGTCCTGCTGTTCTTTGAAAAAAAGTCTTGAGGGTCCAGAGACCTGGCAGGTTTATTCTGCTTTTATCTATAACTGTTCGAAGAAGCCTTATGGAGAGACTTCCTTGCTAGAAGACAGAAAGGGTTTTAGCTTTTCTTGACTTTGTTCCAAATGACAAGGGATGTTCTGACTGCAATGCTCTGGACTCGGGCAAGGCAGAGCTCCAAGTCCGCAGCTCGAGGTCATTGGAAACTGGGCTGAGGGTCTGTGTTCCCTTGCATACGGGCCAGCCTGAACCTATTTCTACAAGGTAGGTAGCATATTGTGGCATGTTTTTTCATTATCATTTCCATGTAAGAGGCTCTGCTCAGCCTCTTAGCTTTGGGTAACAGATTTCTCAGTCAAAGACTATTCAGCCTGCACCCCAATATTCTTCGTTTTTGTTTATGATAGTGTTTACCCCTGTGCTTGGGGCTCAGGTGCTTCTAAACCTTGTATGCAAAATGAAATAATGGGGATAGCAACTTTGAGTCTGGGTGATGCTGGTCACCAGTTCCACCCAGTTGAGGTTGAGGTACTACACAATTGAGGGGTCCTGGCCTGCTTGTCTGATGTATACTTGGGGTAGATTGGAACTGGGTAGCAGCTGATCCCAGCCTCTTCCTTCTCCTCATCCTCTCTCTCCCTTTCCTCGTCCACACCCTTTTGTCTTTTTTCCCTTTGTATTTATTTTTCAGTCCTGGGTACTGTGGTGTGTGTGTGTGTGTGTGTGTGTGTGTGTGTGTGTGTGTGTGTGTGTAGGCCAGAGGCTGAAATTGGTGCCTTCCTTAATCACTCTCCATTTTTTTTTGAGATAGGCTCGCTCACTCATCTGTACTTTCCTGTTGCTATGACAAAACATCAACCAAAAGCACCTTGTAAAAACAAGAGTTGGTTTTGTGCTAAGATTCCAGAGGGAGAATCCATAATGGAGGGGAAGTATAGTAGCAGTTGACTAGGGCAGGAAGCTGAGATAACACGACTTTCGCATCAAGCAGAGGAAGAAAGGCTAGACTATGAGCTCTCTCAGCCCAGCCTCAGCGAGGTACTTGCTCTAGCAAGGCTGTACCACCTCCCTAAACAGCACTGCTAACCAGGGACCAAGTATTCAGATACTTGAGTCTACAGGAGACAGTTTTCATTGTTACCACAACACCACCCGTTTGACTAGACTAGCAAGCCAGCAAGCCCAGGAGTCTGCCTGTGTCACATTGGTACCTGTGTGACAGGAATGCAGTTGAAAATGAATGGACCTATGATCTTCACCATCCTCCAGAGCTTGGGAAGAAGTGATCATTGCAACTAACTTTTGGGAGGGATAAAATTTATATACATGCTTAGGTCAGGAAGGATGGAGCTCGAGTTCACTGACTAGGTTCCTGTGGTGGGGTTTGACCTTGACCAAGTGCACATGTTTGTAGGCTCCCATGGACAGGTTACACACATTCTGAGTATGCTCATGGCTGGTGTGGTCCTGAGCAATGACACATGACCTGAGCACCTGCATATGTTTTGTGATCACCATGTTGCTCTTGATGATTTCAGTGCACGTTCCTTTGGAGCAGTGTAAGGCCTTTAGATGGAAGGTTCTGGTACTCACAGAGAACCTTCAGTGTCAAGCAGCCTGGCGCACGTGTCTTTGGTGGCTATCTGATTGCCATGTGCTTGGTCCTTTATAGCTCCTCGATATGTTTGCAGCTGATAGGGTCAGAAACTAACTAATTTAGGGAGGACCTGTGAGGACTTGGGAGCGACTTTTTAATCCTGATCACTTCTGCTCCAATATTTGGTCTTAAAAATAATGACCAATTGTGCCTGGCATGAGGCATGCAGGTATACATACTGATGTCCATGAGAAAGAATAAGGCATTGCACACCAGAGTCCAGGGGAGGGGTGCTTTGATGGGCACTTCTTGCCTGAATCACTGCAAAAGTTAGCTGGTCAGTAAAGGCATTGGTTAGTTGGAGACATTGCCTCATTCTGGAGAACCTGATACCCACCTCAACACCCCTAACCCTGCTATAATCCCTTCCTAAATGTGAACACATAGGCTCCTAAGAACCACATCAACTATTGGTGACTCTGATGTCCCCTTGCTGAGGAGTAGAGAATACCACAGCTGACTTATTCTTCTCTTCCACAGTGTCAGAGTCAAGGGGCTAGCATAAGCATCAAATCACGAGCAGGTGTATTCTGTGGACTGACATTCAGCATTGAGTCAGGGCAGGGAGCAAAGGTATGGCCTGCCAGAGGGCTTTCTCCTAGTCAGTGATTTAAGGTCATATTCACCACCAAGGGCATCTAAATTCATCAGCAGATATCTCTGGAGCCCCTGGACATAGCTCCCAGAAGATTGCTGTACTCTGTAAACTTATAGTTAACTCCAGGGGCACTTTTATCAATAAGGCCGGCAGCAATAGACTGATGGGCTGCGGATGGCATCCAGGCAAATGAAGCCTTACTGAGGGCCATCTAGGGGCAATGCTATCCTTGGAGGAAAGAGAGGACTTCTAGGTAGACAAGGAAAGAAGTTGAGAGACATGTGGAGGGGGAAGGTAGTTGGGGTAGATTAGGGGTGCAGGATGAAGGAGTGCTAGCCTAGGGGGTGAGAGAACAGGGGAACATAATAGAAGAGAGAAGATAAAGTGGGCAAGTGGAATAGGGTAGAGGGTGTAGGTGGGAAGGATGTGTGTGGGCCGGCTGTGCCACAGCCCCATAGGAAATGGGACTGATGAAGCTAGACTGTGTATTTTCGAGATGTGAACAAGAAAGGAGAAGATATCTGGAGGTCCGAGGTGGGTGGCTGACAGGCAGCTCTTAGGATGCTCACTTCCAGGCACTGAGTTGCTAATTGACCAATGGGCTACCACATCTTGACCATGTTTGTATTAGCTTTGGGTCCCAGGGAAGGTGAACCTTGACTCTCCCTGGGTCTCTAGCTTGGAGCTGCCATACAAGGAGGTACCGGGTGGGGGCCAGGCCCCCCAAAACAAGACCTACATAATATAGCACCTTGCTTTTCACCAAAGAACAAAAATTACTGACAATTACATGCAATTAGCAATTTTAAATTATTAATGGTGGTAAAAGAATGTGTCTATTCAACAAGTAATTTGTCATAATTTTTAGTAATTGAAAGTAATTTCTCATGATTAAATTCCAATTTAGTGCATTTTCTGGGTGATGTCTTTATTCAAGAGGAGCCTCTGAGTTTTATTGCTGGCTGTTTTCCTCTTGTCACTTTGTTAGGTCCATTTTCTGGGGAAGACATTTGGGGAGAGCGACAGGGAAAAAGAGGGGGCCTGCTGGCATGGGGGAAATGGATTCAGGGCAGGGCATAATGAATGACTGTCTCCTATCCTGTCTTCCTCTCAGCCTGCCAGCTTATTCCTGCCTTGAGCTACAATCTGTTAAGAATTAAGTAGGCTCTGGGGCCAATGTTCAGAGAATGACTCTCTAGCAAGATGTGTACTGTCTTCAGAAGGTGAATATTCTAAGTAAATTCTTCAGGGAAGACATGGTCTGGGTTTATCTAGAGATGTGCCTGCTTCCCTTGGAAATTGGTCATTGGCTGATACATGCCCTGGGTCATAATGGAAACCTGAGAATGTCTGACCCACCTACATTTGCTTTCCTTGGAGATGTTCAGTGGCAGCAGAGATTTGAGTTTGTATTCACGTGCTCACATCTGAGCAGGTATGGTCATGGCAACACCACCGGGGCACAATGGGTGGTGTCCTAACTGTAGTATTCTCCTTAAAAGATTCTATGACTGTGTAGGCCTGAGTCATGTCTTAGCTCTGTCCCTGGAGTTTGGTGCTGGCTGTGTCCCATAGGCTGGGGCTTTTCTGCTTATCTTTTGGGCCTATGTGGTTCAAACTTTCCTTAACTAAATCTGAATATCCTTCCTTACCACATATAGGTCAGCACACCCCATCGCAGACCAGGGCAGACCCTGTCCTAATGACCTGGGATGTATAGGCATGGCATTTTAAGCTTTGACGGATCTAGTTCTTGTGATAAATACTTTTTTTATTTTGCTGGTGGTTTTTGCTTTTTGTAGTGGTAGAGATTGAACCTAGGATCTTGTATGTGCTGAAGCCATGGTTCTGCATCTTTCAACCTGTTTTTCTTGACAGGTTTGGTTTTTCAAAATAGTTTCTCTGTGTAGCCCTGGCTGTCCTGGAACTAGCTTTGTAGATCAGGCTGGCCTCAAACTCACAGAGATCCACCAGCCTCTGCCTCCTGAGTGCTGGGATTAAAGGCCTTCGCCACCAACTCCTGACTCCCTCAACCTCTTTTAACCTTTAGTTTTGAGACAGGATCTCATTAAGTAACAAAGGCTGGCCTTGAGTCACCTCAGCTGTTAGTCCTAGGTGGCCTTGAACTTGCTGTATTTATGCCTCAGCCTTTCTATTAATTGGGTCTACAGGCCTGTTTACCAGGCCAGGCTGATAGCCAGTCTTACAATGTTCTTTTTACTAATTGGAAATGAGATAACAAGTGATAAAATCTGACAACATGAAAGAACGTAAGCCTTCCAGCAATGTCCCAGCTATAGTTTGGAGGACCAATAAGAGAACTGGAATTAATGGTTACAAACATGTTCTGATGCGTCCTCCTGAGCAGTTGCAGTACAAGGCGTCAGGGGAACTGCTGCTGCACATGGGGTACAGTATTAGCCATGAACCATAGGCTGATGTCTTGCTGACAGGCTCACAGCCTCACTGGTACTTCCATCCATTTCCAGGAGGCTCCACAGTGTCCTAGCTACTGTTCCATTGCTGAGATGCCATAACAAAAGGAACGTATAAAATAAAGCATTAGTTGGAGGTTTGCTTGCAGTTTCAGAGGGTTAGTCCACAGTCACTGTGGTGCAAAGTGTGGTGGCAGGCAGAAATGGTGCTCAGGAAGTAACTGAAAGGGTTGGAGAGATGGCACAGCCATTAAAGGCTAGGCTCACCACCAAAAATGTAAGTAGCTGAAAACTTATATCTGGAAGACTGGGACTGGTGTGGGCTTTTGAAACCTCAAATTCTGCTCCAGTGATACACCTTTTCAACAAGTCCACACCACCTAATTCTTTCCCAACAGTTCCACCAACTGGAGGCCAAGACTTCAAATATATGAGCCTATGAGGGCATTCTCATTCAAATTACCACATACAGTAAGGTTGCAAAAACTTACTTTTTTCTTGAAATAGCTCACCCTTATGTTTAGAATCCAGAAGGCTGGTTTTGTAATTGTCTGAGGATGTTGGGATGGATGCAAGGGGCGGAGAGCCTGGCAGATGGCCTGGGGCTCCCCACAGTCTGCCCTGGTTCTCACAGTGAGCTCTCTGGAGTTCTCAAGATGGGGAAAGTCCCACATGTAGGTCACCAGATCTGGCAAGATGAGTCAGTCTGCTTGTGATGGCTGAGACCATCAGGGTGGTATCCTGCATTGGGGCAATGGAGGCACAGGGCAGGAATAAGTGTCTAGGATAGGGAGGATGAGAACCATGAGGCCTAAGTAGAAACATGTAGTCCTGAGACTTTGTGCTGCACCAGAGGAAGGTAGCTTCTCCAACAGCCATTGGTCAGTCTCTTCCAGGCCAGGCCCATCCCTCCTGTGGTGGTCACATGGTAGGTTATCACCTGAATCGAAGCGCTCTTCCCTCTTTTGTTTGGGCTTGTTTGCAGAACCTCAGACCTTCTGCGCCTGTGTGGCCTACAGCAGCATCCAAGTGCCTATCAGCACTCAGGAAAGTGTGAGTAGTGGAGCGAGACTGGCTTTCTGAGGCTGCCGTTGCTTTGAGCTTCCAAAGGACTGACAGGATCCCAGGATCCTTGGAGCAGCCTTGCTCTCCCTTCATTTCCACAGATGGAGCCACAAGATGGAGTAGCTGGCTGGGGTACCAGTGAGTGTGACCACTCTTTCCTCCACATCCTTCTGTGCCCAGAGAGTCAATGACAGAGAACCATAATTATCTGGTTCAGGGCCTCTGGCTGCTGAAGACAAGCTTGGATGCATAGCGGCTGTAGTTCATTCCTACCGCCAGTTTTCCTAAACAGCCCTGTTTAGTGAATTTCCTAGATCTGCCTCCCAGCCCAGGATGCTGGTGGTACTGCCTCCTGGATCGTTTGTTCCAGCAGGTTTGTGCAGGCAGCTGGGGCTCGCTTGGCAAGCCCTGACCTTTTCAGCTTGCACAGATTTGGGCCTCTGAGTGAAAACAGTGATTGTAGCTGCCAGCGCGTCACGAGGCAAATGGTTAAGAGAAGGAAGGGGGCAAAGGACAGCGGTTCTCTTTGCACACATTTAACCAGAGCAAAGGCGATGTTTGAAGACAAAGGGCCAATCTGTGCCGTAAGCCTAAGGAAGGAGCAAAGAGCAACAAGCAGTAAGAACCCACCCAGGAGGGATCCCAGAGTGTTTGTTGACTCTGTGAATGGTGGAGCAATGGCGCCTTCATTCATTCAGGTGATACCGACTAAGGTGCCTCTTGCCTAAACAGGTGACCTTACCAGAGAGCTGGGGGACCACCTTCACCAAGAATGAGGCAGAAGCCATGGGAGACGAGAGAGCTTTGGATAGAACAGTAGACATACCTTGGAGGTCAAGGTGGTGCACACGGAGTGCAAGACTCAGTCTCGTGAGGGCGAGGGCTTTATTGAGGTGGCTGTGTGTGTGTGTGTGTGTGTGTGTGTGTGTACACAACATGAACCTGGGAACAAAACATCACTCACATTTTTATACCAGCTCAGGATCCCGTTACCATCTCCATGCTCCAAAGCCGGTCTGAAACGGGCCTGTGAAAGCTAAGCCGCTCGTACACGCTGCAGAGTTCTGATTTGTGAACCCAGAAGCAAGTCTCAGCAGACACCTGGCATTCTGACTCCAGCCTACAGGACTCTGAAAAGTATCTGTCGTTAAGGGCACAGTGTCTTATTATGTAGCAATCTGACAGACTTGCACCTGTCAAGAGAGTTTACATTGAATCCTGACATGCTCAGGCTGAAAATGGCAGGTCACAGAGATGCGGGCCCACTCCCGCCCCAGCTGAGCTGCCCACAGCATTGAGAAGGAAGGATCTCAGATCAAGTCCTAGCGATCTGTTTGGAACTGTCTGGGCTTCTCATCATGGGTGGCACCACTGCTGCTAGTCTGACTTCTTTGGGGGTGCGTTTGTTTATTACTGGACATTTTGGACTCACTTACTCCAATAACTAGATGGGGCCTACTCAGTAGCTCAGAGCTGCTGCTCCATCAAGACCCCAGAAAGAAGGAGCCATGTGCTTAAATAAACTTCATTCTGCTATTTCTTTCAACAGTGCTCCAGAGGCGGCCAGAACTTTGATTCTCTGCAGCTGCACAGTCACTGTCATACTTTCCTCTCTGCCACCAGCTATGGTTCTGATGTTGGTACCGACAGGGCATAAGCGGGCAGGAAGGGGCTGGTGAATTCAGTGGTCATGCAACCCACAAGGAGGGACCTTTGCACAGCTCTCAAGGCCGTAGCTCACATCCTGCCTTGTGAGGAATTAGGAACAATGTGGAAACCACTAACTTGTATTGCTTTTGCCTGGCCCTGCGCTCTCTACCCGCTCCTCTGGCTGGTTTGAGAGTTTGTTTCTTTGGTCTTACTTTGTCGTCATGAGACCTCTTGTAGCCAGTGTCTTCTGAGGACCCATAGCTGAGGTCATCTTCCATGCCCTACCCAAATCAGAAGTTGGCTCCCATCTTGCACAGTTCTCTGGGCATTGGCAGCTGGTCCTGCTGTGGCACCTTCCCTCCCTGCCTAGGGACTTAGGGAACCCAATGTGAAGCACATGAAGGTGTTTGATCAGGGTTTCTCACAGAGAAACCCTCGGGCACACACAGAAGGTGGGGCACTTTGGGTCTTGTGAAAGTCAGAAATGTCTCCTTGGGAGATGCCAGTGAGAGAGCGAGCCCCGCAGGCCCCTGTTGTATGATCAGAATACATGTATTGGCAGGGAAAGGTGGACAACCCAATGGGAGGATGGATAAAGTCTAAGCCACACGAGAAGGGTCACAGCTGGCATTTCACGTATGTGTAGCTGCTTAACTGCTGGGATCATGCACGTCCACCTCATGCAATGCTGCCAGCATGACATCCCAGTGGCTAAGATGCGCAGGTTGGCATGGTGGGGTCCTGTGCCAAACCATTGCTCATCATCTGTTTGTGCTGGCTTCTGTGTCACTGTGGAGCCATCCACAAGTGAAGCTGGAGGACAGCAGGCCTCATTTGGGAAGAACACAGTGGAGAGCCAACGTGGGAGTTCCAACAAGCAGGCCCAGACGCAAGCTCTGAATTTCATGTCATGATCAGCACCCCCCAAAATATCAATACCAGGTCACTCTGAGCCTCCCTTCATCGGCTGGTTTGTGGGTGCTGTGCAGCAATGTGAGCACTTCTGCATCAGGCCTAGCCGGGGGGGGTAATCATCCTGAGGTAAGAGCTGGCTCCTTTCCAGGGAGGCATATTTGAAGACAGAAACTGTTCTTGGACCTTCCTTTGACCTTATTTGCTTGTGGAGGTCATTTGGGCCTTCTTTCTTGCATGCCGGTACTCAGGAAAAGGCCCTTTAGGCATACTTATCCAAGGAAAATGAGATTTACAGGAAATGTAGCTGTGATTCTCAGGGGTCTTGATCCGCTATTTTAAGTAGCTGGGTAGGAGAAGGCAAAACCCTTTTCCTTTCATGATACACTGCTGGAGAGAAGTGAAGTGGGCCTCCCAAAAACCGTGGATTAATATTGGCCTAGCAGCTGTCTCAGGAACAGTGTTCCCGGGATGTTTTTGCGTTTGGCTCTGTATGTGCTACTGAGGCTAAGAAGGTGTCGTTGATCCATCAGAAAGTCCCGTTTGTGGTCAGCTGATTTGTTGTGAATACCTCTGAGACGTGGATAGGGTCTTGGGTCTTAAGAGAACTCAAAAGCCTTGTACAATGAAGGTGGTACTGGCATTTCCTCCGATGCGATCTGTGGACTGCAGGCGACTTTTGGCAAGGAGAAGAGGATTCTATATAGGAGAGATAGTCAAGGATTCCCACCAGCCTGAGCTCAGACTCAAGTGCAGACATGATCTAGAGACAAGAGAGGTGAAGTCTACCTATGTGGAGATACTGATCTCTTCATTGTCATAGGGTTGTACTCAGCCCTGAGCACCAAGAGTCACTTAGAGATTACAGTTACTTAAAAAGTCAACAAATTACATTTGTCCCTAAGTCACAAAAGAACAAAAGGAGTCACGATTGGAACCAGCCCTGCTACCTGTAGGTGCTCAGCTTTCGTACCCGTGGGCACTCCTCCTTTCAGTGGAAATACTCATGAGTTATACAGCTCTCATACAGAATCCTGGTAAGCTCAAGGGCGGAGCTCACCCTGTTAACGTTTTCACTATGGCTGCTGGGGAGGAGGGCAGGGCAGGTGTTCTACTGTACTCCTGAGGTTGGTGTCCTGGACCCATGGAGACAGTAACCACCTCTAGCCTGATCTTGTAGCCTTCTCTGGGTACTGGTTCTTTGGCTAGGGGACACTTTCCTCATTTGACAGTCAAGCCATAGTAAGGCCTATACCTCTATCTGTTCCTCTTAAACTGGATCACTGAGGGTGGTTGGCAGTGGAGCAGATATGTCAGGGGTAAGTCATAGTGGCTGGGCTTGGAAGTCAGCCCCACCATTGCCACTGCAGCTCTTCTGCCCTTTAGCAGCAAAGATGTGGAAAATGCCGGAGACAGAAGCAGGGGACAGGCATCCGCTGAGCTGGCCCAGTTGGTGTGCGGGGCAGGTCCCCCTACGGCTGCTCTCCCAGCATCTTATTAATGGCGACCTTTAAATGATGCTGCCACTCTTCAGAGCAATATGATCTTGCTTTCCCTTTTGTCTAGTCAATGAGTGACAGGTTTTCAATCTGGCGTATGTGAACCACATCTTTCCCCGGTGTCACAGCGCCCTTGGCGTTATTAAGCTGTCATGGATTCAATCTTTTAAATCGGCAGGCCCTTTGTCCAGCCTTGGCTGCTCTTGTGCCTTGCAGCTGTGTCCACACTGAAGCCACTCGTGCCAGGCTGCCTTTCAAGCCCTTCCTCAGCCCCCTCGCTAAGAGCTGCTCCCAGTCATTAACCTCAGCTTTTGGGTTTCTTTTTTGTCAAGCAGTACTTTAGGATAGACACTATCCCAGGATGTGTGGATTGCAGCCTCAGTTCCCAGCTGCCTTTGGCTCAAGGGACGCAGTCCCTCAATACTTTCTTGTTTTTCATCTTCTTTTCTTACCTGGTTGAACCTCTCTCTGAGGAGAGTGGGAAGCAGTTGCCAAAGGATCAGAACTGCTCACTAAAGCCACAGTGACTGCAGCTATCACGGATGCCCTTTGTGGAGGTTTCTTTGTGGAGTCACAGAGATGAACCCTGTGTGGGACTGACTGGGGTCTGAGCCCGTTTCAGTCAGTCCTAAATGGCAGAAGGTCTTGTCCCCATATGGGTGTCCTGCCTGTCTGTGAACCCACTACAGTCCAGGACACACTTCGCAGGGGCTTCAGTGGAAACACAGGGACTCCTAGGGATACATTTTCATTCAATTGATCTGTTTCTATTATTTAAATTATTAGAGTAATAAGTTATACCAAATGAGTGGGTAGAAATGGGGGCTGTAGTTCCTACCTAGAAAACCTGGACCACAGCCCAGCGGAGGTGCCTGGGTTCTTAGTAAAACAAACAGGGAGATGTGATCAAGTCTGTGCCTGGGCTTCTTACTGTGTGCACCACGGGCTGTGCCAACCTCCCCCGAGTTCCCCACCCAGGTTGTGCTGGGGCGATCAGGTCCTGCAAGCTTCCATTAAGAGCATCCCACCTGAGATTCAGGCCTTTCTAGCACATCTCATAGCATCTTCCCAGTTGTTTGAGCCCCGTGTGTCACTAGATCCTGGTTGCTCTCCTCCCACCCACTCCCCAGTGGCAGAGGCTACCGCTGGAGCTCATTCCAGCTTTCCAGTCACCACCACCGTTCTTCTCTGGGCCCCAGACTGAGACAACCCCAAGAATATACACATTTGCTGCTGGGGTGACCCAGGGTGCCTCCATGCCTAATGACACCAGGAAACTGACTAAGTTAGGACCTCTGTGGTACAGGCAGGCAGAGGATTTCTACTCTCTTCTCCTTCAGAACTGTTTCCAAAGTTTAGCGAGGGCAGAGGCTGAGATGCTTCTGTGTATGCTGTACAGAAGGCATAGGAGCTCTAGCCTGGCGCACTCACACTTGTTGCCGGTGGAGAAGCTAGCCAGAGACCTGCACTCCTTCCCAGCCCCCAGTGCACTGGAGAGAGGGAGAGGATGCTTCTCTACCTACACTCTGATTCTGTGTTCTGTGTTCTCAACCCAAAGGCATTGGATTAGCTTGACCTGCAGCTGAGCTTTTATTTGCTCCTTTGCTGATGTCCCACTCGTTAATTTCTGTCCTTCAGTTTCCCCAGCTATTACCCTGTGCACATACACAGTGCTACATGACTTCAGTGGCCAAGGCCAAGGACTACCTCCGCCAGCTGCATTTGATGGATTGATTATGGCCTTGGGGATGGGGAAGTATGAGTTTCTTGAGTATGCCCTGAGCTTCTGGGGATTGCCCATGGTCTGAAAGGTAATGCTTCCAACAGGAAGAGCCAAGTGGAGTGTAGATATCATTCCTAAGAGACATCCCACTGAGAGGCCATGGCCCTGATTCCTAAGCAAGCTGTTGTGAGTCTGCTTACATAGTAGAGGCAGAAGTTTCTGCCCTACCAGTAGCTCTGAAATATACACACTGAGGCTTATAATTAGTTGTAAAGGTTTGACTGATAGCTCAGGCTTGTTACTAGCTAACTCTTACATTTTAAGTAAACCCATATTTCTTATCTATCCTCTGCCACATGGCTCGTGGCTTGTTACCTCATTTTCTACACATTTTGCTTCCTCTGTATCTGCTGGTATCTCCTCTGACTCTGCTCTTCTTCTTTCCAGAATTCTCATAGTCTGACTTTCCTGCCTAATCTCTTCCTGCCCAGCTGTAAGTCAGTCAGCACTTTATTCTGTCTGTCTGTCTGCCTATCTATCTATCTATCTATCTATCTATCTATCTATCTATCTATCATCTATCTATCTATCATCTATCTATCTATCTATCTATCTATCTATCTATCTATCTATCTATCATCTATCTATCTATCATCTATCTATCTATCTATCTATCTATCTATCTATCTATCTATCTATCATCTATCTATCTATCATCTATCTATCTATCTATCTATCTATCTATCATCTATCTATCTATCATCTATCTATCTATCTATCTATCTATCTATCTATCATCTATCTATCTATCTATCTATCATCTATCTATCATCTATCTATCTATCTATCTATCTATCTATCTATCTATCTATCATCTATCTATCATCTATCTATCTATCTATCATCTATCTATCTATCTATCTATCTATCTATCTATCTATCTATCATCTATCTATCTATCTATCTATCTATCATCTATCTATCTATCTATCTATCTATCTATCATCTATCATCTATCTATCTATCTATCTATCTATCTATCTATCTATCATCTATCTATCTATCTATCTATCTATCTATCATCTATCTATCTATCTATCTATCTATCTATCATCTATCTATCATCTATCTATCTATCTATCTATCTATCTATCTATCTATCTATCATCTATCATCTATCTATCTATCATCTATCTATCTATCATCTATCTATCTATCTATCTATCTATCTATCTATCTATCTATCTATCATCTATCTATCTATCTATCATCTATCTATCTATCTATCATCTATCTATCTATCTATCTATCTATCATCTATCTATCATCTATCTATCTATCTATCTATCATCTATCTATCTATCTATCTATCTATCTATCTATCTATCTATCTATCTATCATCTATCTATCTATCTATGGTTTTTCAAGGAAGGGTTTCTCCGTGTAGTTTTGGAGCCTGTCCTGGAACTCACTCTGTAGACCAGGCTGGCTTCGAACTCACAGAGTACTGGGATTAAAGGTGTGTACCACCACTACCTGGCTTATCTGTGGTCCAGCTAATCCATCAATGTTGGCTATGAACAAAGGTCCAAGAACCAAGGAGTTGTTCAATCCATGAGGGTTGATGTCTCAGCTGGTCTTCAGTATCCACTGGAATCCCAAAGAAGTAGGCTCTAATGCCAGTGAAGGAATGGACTTGCTAGCAAAGGTGAGAGTGAGCAGGCAAAGAGTGAGGCTTACTTCTTTTATCTTCTTTATATGGGCTGTCAGCAGAAGGTATGGTCCAGATTGAAGATGAATCTTCCTACCCCAAAAGATCTGTTTTAAAGGTTTATCTTTCCACCTCAAAGATTCAGATTAGAAGTGGATCTTCTCACTTCAAATGATTTCATTAAGGTAAACATCCATCATGGATGTATCTAGTCATTTGGATTTTAGTTAATTCCAGATGTAGTGAAACTGACAACCAAGAATATGCATTGTCCATGCCTTGTCAACTTGACATACAACCATATCTCCTTATGTTATACTCAATTTCCAAATTAAAACAATGACCAGGTCACAATTGTGCCTAACATGACTTAACTATCCCTCCTAAAACTGCATTGCAGATTTTGAATAGGTGGCAATGTCCCTTAAGGAACTTTCAGTATCTCAAATTTAAATAATCACTGATATTTTCTTAATTGATGTTACATTAAGTGATGAAGAAATACATGAAAGAAAACACAAGTAATTGTACAAATGCCTTCTTTTTTAAATATTTATTTATTTTATTATTATGTATACAACATTCTGTCTGTATGTATGTCTGCAGGCCAGAAGAGGGCACCAGACCTCATTACAGATGGTTGTGAGTCATCTTGAGGTTCAAGTCCCATGTGGTTGCTGGGAATTGAACTCAGTACCTTTGGAAGAGCAGGCAATGCTCTTAACCACTGAGCCATCTCTCCAGCCCTACAAATGCCTTCTTAATAAAATAAAACAGAAACATTAATGTCAACTATAATCATTAATTCTGCAACTTGGTCATATGCCTTAGCTGGTGTTTGTAACTATTTTTCTCTTCTACCCTTTCTGTATCTCATCACCCTTGGCAAGTCCTGACTCTTTTCCTGGAGGAATGACCCATGTCTTCATTCCTGAAGGGTCTGTGCCCTTTGTCTTCTTGCCTCAATTAGGCTGTTATAGTTTCCCATTGACTTTAATCACAAGACACTTTAGCACCCCCAAAGAATCTCCTGCACTCCAGACATATTCTTTCTTGCCTCCATTGTGGAGAAGCAATCCAATTTCCCATGGTAATGTGGATCTATCACCCCTCCAATTTCCCATGGTAATGTGGATCTATCACCCCTCTGGACAGTACTATTCTTTTTTTAGCCTCTTGACTTAAGGCAGTGGTTTTCAACCTTCCTAATACTTCCATCCTTTAATATAAATCCCCATATGTGATGACCTCCAACTATAAAATTATATTTGTTGCTACTTTATAACTGTGATTTTGTTGCTGTTATGAATCATAATGTAAATATCTGATATTCAGACTATCTAATTTGAGACCCCTGTGAAAGGATTGTTTGACCTCCAAAGGGGTCATGACCCACAAGTTGGGAACCACCAACTCACGCTTAAAGGCATTAGAAGCTCAAAGTGACCATGTAAAACTTTAAGACAATTCTGAAGTCATTTCTGACAGTTCTGAACCCTCTCGGCTTCCATGCCTTAGTGCTTCCCCTCCTCCCCTTGGAACCAAGGACCTAACAGCTACACATGCACATATGTTCTCCAGAAATTGGGGCAAGATAACCTTTAAGTTTCTAACTCAGTTCCTGAACAATTACCCATACATGTATATTTTGACTCAGTCCCTGGGAAACAGGGTCAAAATGACCTCTTAACTCATCTGATCTGGCAACAGCTCTCCAGCCAATTATTGGTAATAGCCCTTTTGAGTAAGCCAATCATAATAGTCAAAGAACAACCCCCCTTGCTTCTGCAGCATTTTCCTTTAAAAGTAGCCTATACCAGCTTTTTGAGGTCACTTGGCTTCCCGAATGCTGAGGGACACTGTCATGACAGAATTAATAAAACCCTCATGCTTTTACATCAGCTGTGGTGTGAGAGGTGGTCTCTGGGGGTGACTCCTCCTTGGTGTTTGGACACTAGGATACAACAACCAGAAGGAAGTCTGAGCTTCCTGTTCAATGGATTGCTTGCTGTGGTTCCTGGCAGGAGTGTACCCCCTCTGCAACTAAAACTTCTAGGCCAGTAGAAGTTAGGGTTGTAGGAGCAGGAAGGAAAATTTTCCTAGTGGGTCAATAGGGGCGATAGTTGATTTCTGGACCCATGGATCCTGGCTATGGGAGGAACCATACCGTATACTGGATCCTGATTCAAAGTATATACCACCTTCTGGAGAAACCGTACCCTAAACCTCCAGG
This sequence comes from Myodes glareolus, assembly GCF_982192425.1. Classification (NCBI taxonomy): domain Eukaryota; kingdom Metazoa; phylum Chordata; class Mammalia; order Rodentia; family Cricetidae; genus Myodes; species Myodes glareolus. The sequence goes on along the minus strand of NC_142036.1, from coordinate 5,225,576 downwards.
TTGCTGTCACCTAATTGGCCCTGTAACTTTGTCTTTAAAAGGCCATTCCATCTTTCTATCAGATGAACTGCTTCAGGGTGGTAGAGAACATGGTAAGACCAGTGGATTCCACGATCATGGGCCTGCAGTTGCACTTCTCTGGCTGTGAAGTGAGTTCCTTGGTCAGAAGTAATACTGTGTGGAGTACCATGATGTGGATAAGGTATTCTGAGTTCAGGGACCCACTAGACCTACTGTGAGTAGGACTTGAGCCAAAATTCCATTGATCACCAATCGCCTGATCTCGATAAGCCCCTACTTTAACTAGAGAGCCACAATGTTTATTGGGATTTCCTGGAATCAGTGTCAATTCAGAATTTGTATTCTATATATCTAAAAGACTCCAGAAAGTCTGAAGTTTCCTTTACCCATTGCACAGTTACTTTTGTAAAAGGCCAATGGTCCTCTAGGAGTGGGAAAGGCTAACGGTAGAACTTTAGGTGTTTTACCAAGGGATTCACCATTCCTGAGAGAAACACATTATTCAGGCATCTAAACTTCAGAGTGGTACACTGCCTCTGGTTACTTAGTGATCTTTTATGTCAGAGACCTCCAAAAGCCCAGGTGTGACGGGGTGGGAAAACTTACCAGAGATTTTCTAGTCACCGGCTCCTGTCTGAATTGAGAAGAGGCCACCAGGATCTCCAAGCTTCAGCAGGGCCGTCAGCATGTCTAGGCACATGAGGGGACCAGGAATAATGAACCCACAGGACAGAAGGTAGCTGTACCTAATCAGACTGTAAGGTGGTGTTGCATGGTATTAGGTCATTGAATTTCATCTGAGAAGCAATGGTAGCACACTCCTCATCAGATACATGCTTTCAGTGTTAGTTAGTGCTTGTTAAATTGACACAAACCTAACTTATTTTGGAAAAAGGAAACTCAATTAAGAAAATGCTTCTGTCAGATTAACCTGTAGGCAAGCTTTTCTTGATTAATGCAGGAGGGCCTATCTCATTGTAGGTAGAGACTACCTGTTCAGGTAGTCCTGGGCTGCAAAAGAAAGCAAGCTGAACAAGCCATGGGAAGCAAGCCAGTAAACTGTCCTTCCATTGCTTTATTTTATTTTATTTTTTTAAAAGAAAGCAAGCTATCTTTTTTATTTATACATACCAATCTCAGTTTCCACTTCCTCCCCTCCTCCCATTCTCTCCACCATACCCCTGACACCATCCACCATCCACTCCTCAGAGAGGGTAAGGCACTTTGCTTTGGGGAAGATTCAAGGCCCTCCCTACTATATCTAGGCTGAGCAAGGTATCCATCCAAAGAGAATGAGTTCCCCAACAAACAGTGCACGCAGTAGGGATAAATTCTGGTGCCACTGCCAGTGGCCCTGCAGTCAGCCACAGCCATACAACTGTCATGCACATTCAGAGGACCTAGTTTGGTCCTAAGCTCGTTCCTTCCCTGTCTGGCTAGAGCTGGGGAGCTCCCATAAGTTCAGGTAGACTGTTTCAGTGGGTGTACCCATCATGGTCTTGACCTATTTGCTCATATTCTCTTTCCTCCCACTCTTCAACTGGACTTTAGGAGCTCAGCCCAATGATCTGCTGTGTGTCTCTGCCTCTGTTTCCATCTGTTGTTGGATGAAGGTCCTATGGTGACATTTAAGATATTAATCAATTTGACTAAAGGACAAGGGCAGTTTGGGCACCCTCTCCTCTGTTGCGTAGAGTCTAAGCTGGGATCATCCTTGTGGATTCCTGGGCATTTCTCTAGTGTGAGGTTTCTTGCTAGTCCAATAATGGCTCCCTCAATCTAAATATCTCTTTCCTTGCTCTTATCCCTGTCCCTCCTCCATCTCAACTATGTTGTTCACTCCTTCTTCCCTCCGTTTCCCCTTCCACTATCCCTTCACCCCCACACCTGTGCTCCCTATTTTGTCAGGAGATCTTGTCTATTTTTCCTTCCTAGGTGAATCTATATGTTTTTCTTAGGGTTCACCTTGTTACGTAGCTTCTCTAGGGTCGTGGCCTATAGGATTTACAACTAGTATTCACTTAAGAGTGAGTACATGCCATGTTCAACTTTCTGAATCTGGGTTATCTCACTCAGGATATTTTTTCTAGTTATGTCTATTTGCATGCAAATTTTAAAATGTCATTGTTTTTTCCCCCACTGATTAGTAGTACTCATTGTATAAATGTACCATATTTTCTTGATCCATTCTTTAGCTGAAGGTCATCTAGGTTGTTTCCAGTTTCTGGCTATTACAAATAATGCTGCCATGAACATAGTTGAACAATTTTTTTGTATCTTTCAAAGTTTGCTTTGTTACTGAGTATGTGATCACTTTTAGAGAAGGTTCCATGAGATGCTGAGAAGAAGGTATATTCTTTTGTGTTTGGGTGGAATGTTCTGTAGATGTCTCTTAAGTCTATTTGAGTCATGATAACTGTTAGTTGTCTTATTTCTCTGTTAAGTTTTTGTCTGGTTGACCTGTCCATTGGGGAGCATGGGGTGTTGAAGTCTCCTACTATTAGTGTGTGGGGTTTGATATGCGATTTAAGCTTTAGTAATGTTTCTTTTACATATGTGGGTGCTCTTTTATTTGGGGCATAGATGTTCAGGATTGAGACTTCATCTTGATGGATTGTTCCTGTTATGAGTATAAAGTGTCCTTCTTCATCTCTTCTGGTTGATTTTAATCTGAAGTCTATAACCCTTTATTCTGAAGTAATGTCTTTGAGGTTGAGGTGTGTTTCTTGTATACATCCAAAGGATGGATCCTACTTTTATATCCATTCTCTTAGCCTGTGTTTTTTTTTTAGGTGAATTGAGTCCATTGATATTAAGAGAGGTTAATTCCTGTTATTTTTTGGTGTAGTATTTGTGTGTTTCCCTTATTTGGGCTTTGCTGGTGTGAGGTTATCTGTTACTTGTGTTTGTTGGTGTAGTTAGCTTCCTTGGGTTGGAGTTTTCCTCCTCGTACTTTCTGTAAGGCTGGATTTTTGGATAGGTATTGTTTAAATCTGGTTTTGTCATGGGATATTTTGTTTCTTCCATCGATGGTGATTGAAAGCTTTACTGGGCTTGCATCTGTGATCTCTTAATGTCTGCAGCAATCTGTCCAGGACTTTTTGGCTCTCCTGGTTTTCATTGAGATGTTGGGTATAATTCTGTTAGGTCTACCTTTGTATGTTAACTGACCATTTTACTTGGCAGCTCTTATATTCTTTCTTTATTCAGTATGTTTTACATTTTGATTATTATATGGTGAGGGGACTTTCTTTTTGATCTAGTCTATTTGATATTCTGTAAGCTTCTTGTACCTTCATATGGCTATCCTTCTTTAGGTTTGGAAAGTTTTCTTCTATGATTCTGTTGAATCTATTTTCTGTGCCTTTGAGCTGGAGTTCTTCTCCCTCGTCTACCTGTATTGTTCTTAGGTTTGGGGTTTTCATGGTGTTCCAAATTTCCTAGATGTTTTTTTAAAAAATTTGTTGGATTAAATATTTTCTTTGATCAATGACTCTTTTTCTTCTATAGTGTCTTCAACACCTAAGATTATCTCTTTCATTTCTTGTATTCTCTTTCTTTGTTTTGCTTGCCTGTGTAGTTCCCATTCATTTACCCAGATTTTCCATATCCAGAATTCCCTTAGTTTGTGTTTTCTTTATTGTACCTTCTTTAGTCTTCAAGTCTTGCAATGCTTGAACTGTTTGCTTTACTTGTTTGATAGTTTTTTTGTTTTTCTTTGAAAGATTTATTGATTTCTTCCATTTTTGTTTTTCTTTCCCTCCATTTTTTAAATGAAATTTTTCATTTCCTCTTTAAATGTTTCCATCATCCTTATAACATTACATTGAAAATCGTTCTCTTCTGCTTATTCTGGGTCAGGATGATCAAGTCTTCCTGTTGTTTAATCACTGGATTCTGGGGTTATCATGTTGCTTTTTAGGTTGTTGGATGAATTCTTACATTGGCGCCTATCCATCTAGTCCTCCAATTGGTGCTGGCAGTGTCTTTGTCCAATTCTTGCAGTGGCTGTCTGTATCTTTGGGAAGTGTTCTTGGTCTCCTCTGTACTGTCACTGGGAACCACTGAGTTCTCTCTTGTCCTGCTCTCTTGGTTCACTCTGTGCAATCACAGCCTGTGCTTTAGGGTTCCCCTGAGGTCATGGGGGATAGGAGGGTTTGGGATTGGAATGGGACTTGTAGCTTATAGGGTTTGATGGATGGGGTGTGGTGTTGAAACGGCCTTCCTATTGTTCCTCTCTCTGTAATTGCAGCCTGTGTTTTAGAGTTCCACTGAGGTTGCAGGGGATAGGAAGATTTGGGGGCAGACTGGAACTTATAACTTTCAGGGTCCAATTGTTGGGGTAGGGGTGTTGGAGCAGACTACTTGCAGATAGCTTGCTTGCCTGCTGGCTGGCTAGAGAAGCTGATGCAGGAGGACGAGGATCCTGGGGTTTTACCCTGGTATGGAGGGCCTAGAGAGTGGGGTGTCCCATTGGGTTTGTGGTCACTCACCTCTTGGTCCTCTCTGTGTAGTTACAGCCTACCTGCAGAAGCTTGCCTGCTGGCTCCTTCCATTGCTTTTGCTTCAGTTCCTGCCTCCAGGTTCCTGCCCTGACTTCCCTTCATGATAAACTATAATCTGCAATAATTTTTTTTATCCCCAAGTTGGCTTTGGTCATGGTCTTTAGAACAGTAGCAGACAGCATGGCAGAGAAGGCATGGGAAAATCCATGATGGTGGAAGTATGTGTAGGTGGAAGCTCCTCATGCTGCAATGGACCAAGAAGCAAAGAGAACAAGATCAGAAACAGGGCCCAGACAATTAGTGACCTGCCAGTCCCTCATGACTTGCTTCCATCCACTAGACCCCAATTCCTAAAAGTAAGTGCTTCCAGATGGAAAACAAGCCTTCAGTCTATGAGCATAGGCATTTCATAGTCAAACTATAACCTACAGACCTCTACCATCATGGATGTCTCCATGCCTTCTCTGCCATCATGCAACCATGAGCCAATATCTTTCTTCCCTTAAATTGTTCCTGTCAGTATTGTGGTCAGGTCCTGAAGTTTGGAGAGAGGTTAAATTCAAGTCGTAGAAAATTCAGTAGGAAATCTCAAGATAGTATCCGGCCTTGATGTGGTTATTGCTGGTTTACTAGCAAGGTTTTCATTGGGAGCATAAAGACAAGAAAAGCTTGAAAATTTGTTCAGTTTCGTGAAGGAAGGAGTCTAAGTGCATTTGAGGCGGAAACAAGGTGGCTGCATTTGTTAAAAGCCATTAATGTCAATAAAGAGAAGTCACACACTGTTTGCTGGGAGAATAGGCAAAATGCCTCGACAATAAGATCCCAATAACCCAAAATGGGGCATTTCAGGGTCAGGTAAAATCTTGGTGAGAAGAAATCTCCCAGGAGAACCTCAGTTAAGACTCTTAGCAATAGCAGAGATGCAGCCTAAATGATACTCAGCCCAACTATCATCAGAGAGTCTTCGTCCAGTAATAAGCAGGTACAAACACACAGCTAAATATTGGAGTTTGGGGAATACTGCAGAAGACAGGGAAAAAGGATTGTAGGAGGCAGAGGGGTCAAGGACACCACAAGAAAACTCACAGAATCAACCAACCCGGGTTCATAGGGGCTCACAGAGACGGAACTGACAACCAGGGAGCCTGCGTGGGACTGACCTAGGCACTCTGCAGACATGTTACAGTTGTGTAGCTTGGCCCTCTTGTGAGACTCCTAACAGTGGGAATGGGGGCTATTCCTGACACTTTTACTGGCTTTTGGAACCCTCATCCTCACACTGGGTCACCTTATCCAACCTTAAAACATGCGAAAGTACCAAGTCTTACTGCAACTTGATAAGCCCTGTTTTGTTGATACTCATGGAAGACCTGTCCTTTCCTAAACAGAAATGGAGGGGGAGTGGGTCCAGAGGGGGTGAGTGGGGGAGGGACTGGGAGTAGTGGAGGGAGAGGAAACTGCAAAGGGGGCATAAAACAAACAAACAAACAGCAAACATACCAGCAAATCAAAGGCTCCAGGAGAGAACCACAGGACTGGGTGGATAGTGGTGATTAAGAGCAGTTTTTGTACTTGGGGACCTGTGTTCAGTCTCCAGCACCACATAGTGGCTTACCCCCAACTGTAACTCCAGTTCTAGGGGATCCGACTCCCTCTGCTGGGTACACCATAGGTACCATAGGTAGACACAACAATAAAGCAAACAGTTTTTAAAAGGCCTTTAAGAGAGAAGTGTGTGAATGGGGGTGCCCTGCTCAAACAAGGCTGCCTAGGGAAATGTTTTGCCAGGTTTAGTTACATGGGCACTCAGCGGCCACTCCAGCCACATTTCAAGGGGCCTGGGTACTTCTCCAGCTTACAACAGAACTTGGTGCTCTTCAGGTGGTGCTGGTTTTGCAGGCATGAAGAATACATGAGCACTGGGGTCAGGAAGGCTTACACTCAGATATTCGAAGACTACATAGGAGGCTAGGCAGTATGTATCTGGGTCAGACTGCTTGTAGGGAGCCTCTGTCAGGGTGGTGCATGAAACTGTAAGGGTACAAACCCAAGACATAGGAGATGGCATGACCGTGGATTATTTCCTAAGGAAAAGCTATAACTAGCGAGTGGGAGGGATGGCGAGAGGCTCTACAGGCTTAGGCAGCAGGCTCTAGGAACAGGGCTGCCCCAGCATGTCAGGGCTCATCATTGCCATTCCCTCCATACTAACACACAGCTACAGGATTTGGAGCTTGCTCAGCTACATTTTCTGCCCCGCACTGGCTCAGTGCTTGCTATTCTCCTGTCTCCTCTCTGGGATGGTCACTGTGTGTCACTGAAAGTTGGAAATACATTCCCTTATCTTTACAAGGGTTCGCAAGTGAAAGGCTGCCACAAGTCTCAGAAAAAACTTTTTAAGTGTTGGATTTTTTAGTGGTGTTGGAATTATGGGGACATTGAAGTTGTAGTAAATATAGTTTGTGTTATGAGAGGGTCAGAAACCTGGGGTGGGGGCAAGGGGTAGAACCATATTGTTTGAAGCTGAAATGTATGCATAGGATTATGGATTTTTAGACGTTTCCATAATTTTTTGTTACATTTCTCTCTGTGTGTGTCTCTTTGTGTGTGTGTTTCTCTCTCTCTCTCTCTCTCTCTCTCTCTCTCTCTCTCTCTCTCTCTCTTTCTGTGTGTGTGTGTACATACACCTGCACTATAGCATGCATGTGAATGTCAAAGTATATCTTATGAGAATCATTTCTCTTTCTAGACCATGTGGATTCCTGGGATTTGTCTCAGATCATCGGACTTGATGATAAACACTTCCCTCACTGTCTTAGTCAGTGTTTCATTTCTGTAAAGAAACACTGTGACCACAATAACTCTCATAAAAGAAAACATTTAATTGTGGTTTGCCTACAGTTTCACGATCTAGTTCATTATTGCCATGGACGGGAGCCTAGCAGCACACAGGCAGAGATGGTGTTGGAGAAACTGAGAATTCTACATCCAGAGAACTTGAGAGTTCTACATCTGGATCTGCAGGCATCAGGAAGAGAGAGACACTGGGCCTGGCTCGGATCCTTGAAACCTCAAAGCCTAATCCAGAGACACACCTCCTCTAACAAGGCCACACCCACTTCACCTCTTAATCCTTCCAAATAGTGTCCCTCCCTGCTGACCAAACACTCAAATACACTAGCCTTCTGGTTGGGGCATTCTTATTCAGATCACCATGCCCGCTGGCCCACTGAGCAATCTTGCTGGCCCCAGGCTCATATTTTGAGCATTTGGTCTTTTAGTTGTTGGTGCCCTTATGAGGGCTGTGTATCTTTTAGCGTGTCGATCCTAATTTGTGGAAGTAGGGATTTAGGGATATGCCTTTGAAGGTTTCTAGACCCTGGTTCCAGCACCCACTCTAGTTCTTGCTCCATCATGGTGTGAGGAGCCTCTGCTATGTGCTTCTGCTGTTGTGAACTACAAGATGCCTCTGTCGCCACCCTAGACATGAAACCATGAGACAAGATGAACTTTCCTTCCTTGACCTGATTCTATCTGGCATTTTGGTCACAGACATGTGAAGGTAGTTACCTCTGCTACCACAGACATTCTATTATAGGATAAGTATCCACATGGATTCTAATAGAACATGTGATCTAATGGGATCCACAGCTGTATGGCACTTGACCTGGGGGAAAATGTTTCCCCCATTGTACAGGAAACAAGTACAGGAGCTACAGGCTCGCCAAAGCAGCCCCTCAGGACCTCGGCAGCACTCTGCTGCTCTGTGGAACCTGGGGTTCTTGGTGATTCTACTTCCTGTTGGTTGCCACCAGCTCCTCCTGAGAAACACTTCAGTTGGCCTGTATGTCTGCCTTGGTTGTCCTCATGCATTTGGAGACCATCTGCCAAGGGCTGCTTCATCTAGCGTCCTGAACATCAGTGTGCAGCTCTTCCTCCAGAAGCAAGGTCAGCGTCTTCATTGCTTCGTAGAAATGCACCTGCCTTAGGGTAGCAGAATTACATGGGTGTCACAGAAGATACCGTGGTGTGCATGCCTGGGTCTTTGAGGAAGGATAAATTCTCACATGTGTCTTGTCATATCTGTCAGCCCCACGCAAAGGAGTTGTATTGCTCCTGACATCATACATTTGAAGTGGAAAGAATCCAGACACAGAAAGGTCTTAAGGTGTACTGGGAGAAAGGCCTGGAAGGAAAGATCATCTCTCTGTGCTAGAATGTTTTCCAGCAACTCAGCAACTGTGGGGATCTCAGGCAGATAGGGCAGTGGCCGAGCTGGTAAGTGATGGGCTGAGGAGGACGATAACTGTCGCCTTCCCCTGGCCACTGGAGACAGACACACCGAGTCGGGAGTCTTGACGAAGCAGGATCTCATTTAATTGTATTAGGCAGAAACAGATAGGGTTGTGATTGGGGGTGGGAGTCTTGGGACAGGGTGAGGTGGAGTAAGGAATTGGGCTAATAATAATCTGCCACATTAGCAGTGGCTGGGCAGAGGCGGGTTTAGGTCGGACTGTGTTGAGTCGCTCATATGCGGAAGTCATGGCCAAAGACAGGCCACCAAACTCGAGTTAGGCTCAGGAACTTACAATAGGCCTCACGCCGGGGCTTCATGAGGCCCAACAAGCAATCTGCCTTAACTTTTGCCTTGCTAACAAAATGGATGTGTCTAGACAGAGTGCAGGACTAGAAATGTCAATCATTCCTTATCTTGGGAGGAGAGGTGCTGCCTCTCTATCACAGCTGTCCCCAGGTGTGTTGCTAGGCAGCAGTAGGTGATGCCTCTCTATTGCAGCTGTCCCCAGCTGTGTTGCTGGGCAGCAGTACTGAGGGCGAAGAGCCTGGGCAGGTGCATCAGCATGTCTGTCTTACGCCTGGGAAGGCTATAGTGCACATCAGAGCTGAGTGCATTTTAGGATGGTTCTGTTCTTCTGTTCACTTGTTTCCTACCTCTTCCCCTGTGGGAACATTGAGCACCTTGTTACCAAAGCTATACCTGTTTTTATTTGCATGCTGGTTGTATTCTTTAGGCTCCCCTGGAGAAGAAGGGTAGGCAAACCAACTGCCTGGCAAGGAAATGGGCAAGATGCCCTCCAGCAAAGGTGAAGCCCTTCGGCGGTGGGTGAGGCCTTCTGGCAAAGGTGGTGGAGCTAAGGATCTTTAGTAGGTTATTGCAGAGCAGCGTGCATGGCTTCCTGTGGTGTAGATGTGGAAGGGACTTTGTTTATTATGTGCCCATATCCTACCAAGTCCTATAGTGCATTGCCCTGTGATGGGTTGGAGGTTAGTATAAAGGAAAGGTCATCCAGAGAAAGCAGGACCTCAGGCTCCTGGGCTCCTACTCAGCTCTCCATGGTTTTACCTGAATATCTCCATGTTTCAGATTTTAGAAATGAGATCAGCCTAGATAGAGCCTAGATAGAACACTTTCATATTTATTTTATTTCCCCCGGGGTTAGCGATCCAAAAGTATTTTTAAAAGTTTAGTATGTATAACCCATCTCCTCTGTGCCACTGGCTCTGGTTCCTGGCTTCATGACAAGGGTTTGAGGAACATTGGACCAAATCTAGCTATCCCAGGAGTGCAGGAGGACCAGCTCTGCCTCCCTAAACACAGTGGTATATTCCCTCTCACCCCTCCCTGTGCAGGAGCCCTGTTGCCCGAGGGTTGCTTGTGTTCTAGGTGATTTGGATTGGGATTAAGTGGTGGAGATGGCAGTTTTGCCCCTGTTTTGCTGACTGCATTGCTATAAGGATTTGTATTGTATCTTGTTGTTCAGCCCGACTTAATGGTCTTTGTCTCTTCCTTGGTCCTAACACTCCCTGCTTGTCACAAAGAATCCGTCTTGTTCTAGAAGCTCCGAGAAGCAGGCACTTGAGGTGTACAGGTGGGGCCTCCTGTCAAGTTTGTGAAGCTTTGCAGAAACACATCTCGTTTGCTGTGGTAACCAGGGAAGAGCGAGCAGAGAGGGTCCCAGCCTCCAGCTCTGGAGTCCCCACGGAGCGTACACCATCCAATAGCCCACAAATAATTTAGTAGCAATGTGTTCGGGTTGGACGGCAACGAATGCAGACCTGATGTTTTTCACTGAGCTGTCTAAATAGTGACACCACTCTCTACCCAGAGGCATCGGAATGATTTTCCCCTCCAAGTAATTGGCATCTAGAGGTTTGGCAAGCAGCATGGCATGCACTGTTCCTGCTCTGATTCTCTGCAGCAGAGAGGATAGACCCAGAAACCTGTCAGACACATGGCTCTCAGTGAGCACAAATCCCACCTGTGGCCAGCCCTAGGGATACGTGCTAGTTACCGTGGTAACATCACAGGAGGATCTTGGCTTTGGGCCTCTCATTTCCAGAGAGGTGAGGGTGTAACATGGGAGGAGGCTGGAGGATGGCTGTGATTTGTGCTCTCATGGCATGCATGTGTTTGTCAGCTCTCCTGGGAGTCATCAAGTGCGTGTGGTCCTGGGCCCGCCAGAGATTCAAACAGAGAAATGGGTATTTCTTCCTTGTCTCTAGTTCCAAGTTTTTTCAGTTTACAAACTTGCTTTGCTTGCTGCACGTTGGGTGTGAATGTCTGCCCTCCATGGACAACATGATGATGTGAGGGGGAGTGTCCTTCAGAGAGAAAGTAGTCCTTGAATCAGTTTGCCAGTGGGACCCAGGGCTCCTGTCTCAGGATCCCAGGAGACTTTTGGGTTATTCATGATCTCCCTGGGCTGTTAAGGCTTTTCTCTCAAGGCTGAGCACGGCACTTCCATTGTTCCCTGTAGTCTGTGGATAGGTGAAGTGCTACACAGCCCTTCACAGTCATCGCCTCCTGGGTTCCCTTTTATACTCTCCCACCCTCTGTGTCACTCATAACTAAGCAAAAATGTGCCATTTACTGCCAATGATTTTGCATTTTTTCTTTTAGAAACTTTCACACACTAATTTTAAGAACAAAAATTTATTGGTTCTGCTCTAGCAGATGGTAGAGCTGTTACAAATGTCTTCCATGACAGCACAGTTAGAAAAGCAAGCTGATAACTGCTTGAAATGAGAGCACTCAACATTGGGTGTGTCTATCTGAGGGAATTCTGAGAGGGGGAGTTAGGAGACTCTGGCTTGAAGTTCTGCATAGGAAGCTTACACCTGATTAAATTATTTTTTCTTCTACAACCTGTGTTCTCTCCATGCTGGTGTATGCACATGCGTGCTCATTTGTGCACTTGTGTGGTATGCAAACATGGGTACCTGTGATGTGGTATATTTGCATGTGCATGTTCTCTTGTTTTTTCATTTCGGAACTGTTTTAAAATTTTTAAGTTCATTGCAAACACTAAAAATTTTGGATTCTAGAAAAAGTCTCTCTCTGGCTGTAGAGAGAGAAAGTAGCTCTCAGTTTAGTTCTTCCAGCGGCCCTTGCTGTCCCTGGGTAGCTGCAAGCCTGCCACTGCTGCCTCTGCCCTGCAGGCTCTCCTCAGGAGTCTGGCAGCTGTCTTGAAGGAATGTCAGGAGAAGGTGGGCATGTTATACGGCAGGGCCAGGATCAGGGTCTCTGCAGGTAAGAGCAGTACTTGTGCCTCTTAGTGTGAAGTTGAGGGGCTAGCTCCTCACGCTGCCACTGCTCTCCTGGAATTTAAGTGGGACCCTTGTTTTAGGATTCTGTTTCAAAGTCTGCTAAGGTCCGACTTGTTTTCCCCTATCCTAGAAATCCCCAATTCTGTGTCCCCAGAAGCAGAATGCTGTTATCTTCTTAAGAATGACTTTGTCACTGCATTGGCTGTTGTGGTTGTGGTGACACCAGCACCCCCCTTTCCTGGCCCTTGAATGTGCAGTGTGGGGCTAGAAGCAGGGGGCAGTGGTACCTTCTCCCAGCTCTTCTCCTTGCTAGTGTAGTATCTGAACATGCTGCCTCAGTTTCCTCTTCTGAAAAGAGAGGTCGCGGCAGCTCAAATAAAGATTCTTTAACTTGACCATGGCCAGAAGCCACTTTCAATGGCCTAATAGCCACACTCTACAGGATATGGGTTCCAAATCAGATTAACAGTCATCATACTGTAGCATAGATGTGACAGGTAGGTTGTTAAGTGGAACCATGCTAGGAACCAGGCTAGGAACCATGTGGTGTGTTCATCTCTGCCAAGGAAGTCTCTTTCTGGCTTGCTCTTCCAAACATTTTCATTAACTCAGTTTTAAAGGTTCTTTCATGTCCCTTTAGGTTCAGATATATTCAAAGGTCCCACTCCTGATGATAATTTTATGTTATTTTTTGGTTGTTGTTGTTACTATAAGAAAACACCTGAGAAAATTATGTCACAAAGAGAAATGTTTGTTTTGGCTCATGGTTTTAGAGGTCAACAATCACCTGGGCATGTCTGTACACGTCTATCTTTCTGTTTCCCACTCTGTTTTGTTGATTTACTTGTCTACTCCTCCATTCAACAGTTTGTATTACTGTACTAATATAATTGGATCTGGGATGCCCTATAGTGATTTATGTGGATTCCCCTCACAATTTAAAGCTACTCCAGTTAAGTTGTTATTCTATATAAATTGTTCATGTCAACAATGAATCTTGCTATGGTTTGGACAGGGATTTTGTTAAGCCCTTGAGAATATCAGCGTGAGGGTGACTGGTTGTGGTTGACGCTTTAGGTCCATGGACATGGCACATTTCCTATTTTTCAGATATTTTAGTGAATTTTTATCATATGAGTCTTGTGCATGTTTTCTAGATTTAAACACAATTACATAATTTTTGAGTGACATGTTGTGATGGTTAGTTAGATGGACATATATAGATAAAGAAAGCTGTTTCAAGGGAGCAGGCCCGCTTGTTCTTCCTGGCAGCCTGGCTAGCTTAGCCCTGAAACAACCACACAGAAACTGTGTTAATTAAAACACCACTTGGCCCATTAGCTTTTACTTCTTATTGGCTAATTCTTACATCTCAGTTTAACCCATTTCTATTAATCTGTATATTGCCATGTGGCAGTAGCCTACCTGGAAAGATTCGACATGTCTGTCTCTGGCGGCTCCATGGTGTCTCCCTTAACTCTGCCTTTCTTCCTTTCAGCATTCAGTTCTGTCTTCTCTGCCTACCTAAGTTCCACCCTATCAATAGGCCAAGGCAGTTTCTTTATTCATTAACCAACGAAACCAACACATGGACAGAAGGACCTCCTACACCAGAAAGCAGTAGAGGGCCCTGAGGTAGAGGCTTCTTCTTCCCAGAAGGCATCACAAGAAAAAAGGCAAGAAGGCATCGGGGTATGTAAACAGGACCATTATGGGAAAGGGGAGAACCCAGTGGCCCTATAAAATGCCCAAGCCAGTGCCCAGTGGGGACTCCCAGCCTTAGGGCCTCTCCTGAAGGAATGACTCCTTACAGGTCTTCAATCTTTCCTGGATACTAAGTTCCTTATTCCAATGACGGAATGAGCTCTGAAATCTCCCTAGACAACTACCAGCACTCCTGTTACAACAGGTGTGTTTGTGGTTTTGATTTCAGTGTTTCTTGTTATTATTTATAAATAGGTTTCTAGTTTTGGAGGACCCTAGTGATTTCCAAGAGGAAGAACATGTCCTATGGAGATATGCACAGTTCATGCTTTTGTTTCTGTTTTTCACACCTCCCTGTTTCTTTATCTTGCCCTATAGCAAGAGCTACAGTACACAGCACCATGTTAAACAAGAGAGCCATTTCTGATCTCCTTCACCCAGGGTCCTGAGATACCAGGCACTCAAGGTCATCAAAGGTCAATCTGAGACAGTGGCTTTGAGTTTATTGTCTCGTGTAATGAAGATTATAGATGTGAACTCTTATGGGATTATGCAAAGCAGAAAAAAAGCTTTATTAAGAAGAATTACAGAACAGTGAGAAATTAAGGATAAATGAGAGAAACTCCCAAGAGTGAAAGGTGGAAAGCCCTGGGATTCCATTTTCTTGGAACTTCTATAAGTCATGGCAGATACCGAACAAAGGCCAAGGAATTTTGAGATTTGTTGGTTCTTTGTGCTCTCATGAGGTACAGAGGATCTACACCCTCTATGAGCATCCCTTTGGCATGAGGAGGAGATGACCATGCTCTGCTCAGGTACTGCCCAGTTAGAGGTCATGGAACTCCATTGTCTGTCTCTGACTTGTGCTTTGCTAGCTGCTGATGTTGACTGTTAGCTGTTAGTCACTGGCTTGTGTTTGTACCTCTGATCTGGCAGATGTCTAAAATCTCAGTAATTGGACTAAACCCTCTTTGTTCTCTCAGCTACGAAGAAGTAGTTACATTTGTTTCGTTACTCCTTGCCAATGGGATGGTCTAGGTTATCTTTCCTAAACTAGGTGGAGATGCGTTAGAAGCCAACCTTACTTACAATTTAGTCTGTTACAATTAGTGGCTTCAGAAACCAGAATATAAGAAACATATGTCAGTGCCTTATACGTGTCCTTAAGGACTTTGTGGGACAGGAGGCGGCTGCCTTTCAATCCCTGGCTCAGAGTCCTGTTTTTCCTCCTATCTGTCTAGTTGTATTATCTCACACTCAACCACAGCTCTCATTCCTCTTTCTTGGTATACAAGACACTGTCATTTTAACCTTTAATCCAGACAAAGTAAATAGTTTTGGAGTATTTGGCCCTAAATGGGACATCTATTGCACCCCTCAAAGGCTCAGAGAACATCACAGAAGACGAAAAGAAAAGGCCCAGAAGTTGGGAAACAGCGTCTTCTGGACATGGCAAGCTCATTGCTCTCTTCTTAATTGTTGCTGGACTTTACTTGCTGATATTGTCAATGACATGTCTGCCCTACATTCATGGTGGAGATTGGTCTATAGGTGTCTTTTATTGTATTATTTTCACCTGCCTTTGTTATCAGAATAATATTAGCCATGAAATGAGTTGGGAATTGTTTCTTCTTATTATATTTTCTGGGAGAACTCATGCATAACTTTTATTAATTCTTTAAGCATTTTATAGAGTTTATAGTGACATCATTTGGGTCTACATTTTTATTTTGGGAGAACTATAATTCTGAGTTTAAGTTTTTTTTAACAATTATAGAGATATTAAAAAATCCATTTCAAAATGGATGAATTGTGGCCATTTATGTTTTTGAGGAATTGGTCCATCTCATTAGTATTAAGTTCATCCTGGTGGAGCTCTTATTGGCTTCTTTATTTTATAATGATGTCTGCAACATTATTGGCACATCTCAGTTCATTGATAATACATGCAATTTGCAATCTCTATTTTTCTTTCTTTTTTAAATCTTATTGTAAGTCACACTTTTTCTAATTTAAAATTCATTACTTTTGTCTATTGACTTTTTTGAGTGTACTTTATTGTTCTTTATGCCAATTCTTAGATTACTGCTTGAAGATTTTTCTTCTTCCCCAGTGTAAACATTTGTGGTACAATTTTTACTCTTTGAACTGACTTAACTGTATATCATGAACTTAGATATGTTTTTACATTTTCATTTTTATTTAGTGCAATGCATTTCTCTCCTCGGATTGTCATTGATCCCTGGGTTACTTGTACATATGTTTAACACCCAGTTCGGGATTTCCCCACTGTCATTCTGTTACTGACTGCTAGCTTGCCACCAGTGTGCTAGAGCCGCAATAAATGGTTCTGTTGTCCAGTTTTTGCCAAACTGGTGTCATGGTCTGGTGTGGTATGTGTCCCACAGGGGATTGGAATGGGTGTATGTCCTGCCCTTGTCTGGGTAATGTGATCCACAGGCGTTTATAAGTCACACCGTTGAGTGCATCAGAATTGCTTGTTTTCTGTTTACTTGTCTGTCTAAGAAAAAGTCTAGCTAAGAAAGTGGTGTTGTACCCAACTATTGATATTGTAGATTTGCTTGTTCCTCCTTTAGAGCTGTCATTTCTGCCTTGCATACTCTGTTGTTATGCTGCTTGGCATGTAGTTACTGAGGATGGGATTCCTGTCTTCTGTGGACCACTATGCATGTCCCTGCTTTGTCTCGTGTAATCTCTACTCGGCAGGTTCATTTATATGAAGTTAATATAGCCTAGGTTGCTTCCCGTTGATGCTTACAGGCTGTATTTTTATCCACGTACTTAATTTCATACTTCGTATATAGTTTTATTAGAAATTTCACATGGGTACTATATACTTGAGTATTTAAACATTTTCCTTGTTATATTTGAACACACTGACATTGAGTATAATTATTGACATATTTAAGCTTAAATGTTGCCTTTCCCTGTTTCCTCCTCCCCTTCCTTTCTCCCAGTGCTGAGTATCAAACCCAGTGCCTTACACACATGTTAAGTAAGTGTTGCAGTACTTAACTTCACTCCCAGCTTGTTTTTCTACTGCTTGTTTATCTGCTTTTCTTTGCTTTCCTTGGATTACTTTACTGTATTTGGAAAGTCATTTTACTGGTCGTGTTCTTGAGTGTATGTCTTCAATACCCCCTTTCAGTGGTTGCTCGAGTTATTCCATTGCATGCACATGACTTATAGCACTTGTGTGTATCCTACTTTCCCTTGTTTATGACCCTTGGCCTAACCATTCATTGATAACATAATGGCTAAGCATTTCCTCTCCCTGTCCTTAGGAGAATACGGCTATTATGATTCACGGTTCCACTTTCACACATGGGCATGGGAGAAACTTGTGGGAGCTGTGTGTTTGCCTGTCCTTTCCTGATGCTCTGATTCCTTCTTGCATGATTTCCTTTATAATTTGAGCAGTTCACAGAGTGGGTCTTTTGAGTAGGTCTCCTGGTGAAAAGCCTCCTTTTGCTTCATTTCAGAGCTTCTTCATTTACCCTTCATTCATGGGGTCCTTCCTTGCTGTTTGATAGATTACTGAATACTAGAGAGACATTGTCCCCTCATTCCAGAGGCATTTCCCTGGCTAGTTTAGAGTCTCCTGGATGTTAGAGAGACATCTCCCCTTGTTCCCACAGTTCTCCCTCCCTGGCTGAAGACTCAGAATGCTATGGAGAGGTCTCTTTACTCTCAGAATCTGAAAACATGCTGCATCCTTGTGGCTTACCTTCTGATGGCAAATCCTGTCATTTGAATCACCTTTCCTATGTAGGTAAGGGGTTATTTGGGGCAGCATCAAGACTTTTTCCTTACAGGTATTCAGAGATGTAATGATCATGTGTTTTGGTAGAAGTAGGGTCTGCTATGTTTGGGATGTGCTAGATTCTTTATTTTTTAAATAAGAAATTTCTAGTCTCCAGGTTTCATCTCATCATATATGTATATGTATATGTGTGTGTGTATGTGTGTGTGTATAAGATTTTTTTGTTTGTATTTATATGAATGTAAGTATGTATTGCATATGGGTACCTACCTGTAGAGACAAGACAAGGGCATTGGATCCCCTGAGCTTGAGTTACAGTTGGTTGTGAGCCATCTGATATGGGTTCTGGGAAATGAACTCTAGTCCTCTGGTGGAACAGCAAATGCTCTTAACCACTCAGACATCTCTCCAGCCCCAGCTTCTTCAGTTTCTAAGTCTATGTCTCCTGCCTAAATGGAGGCATTTTCAGGCCCCACTTCTGCAGAGGAATCTGTGCATTTTTGTATGAGGGCCTGGGTTCCATTTACTCTTCGTGCTCTGAGCATCTTTAACCCATGCTGTTCTGCAGGGCAGGTTAGAGTACGCCTTGTAGCTAACAGTGGAGGAGGTTCAGACGGCCACTGAGTCTCTTTCTACTTCTGAGGGTGGAGAGGGGTGGGAGTTACAGCCTCTAGTTATTCCATATAACATGGGTGTGTGTGTGTGGGGGGGGGGGGAAATTGCCTGGCTCAGCAGTCTTCAGATCCAAGTGATGGTGTCGGAACACTGCATCACAGCTTAGGAAGAAGGAACCCTTGGACTTCCAGGAGCCCATGGTTGTCTGGCACTCTCTGATCTTGCTGGACTGCCCTTTCTTTGTGGGTTGGTTTCTTTAGCTCTACCTCTGGGCACATAGAGAAAGGGCATGAGGCTTTCTGTAAGCGCCTTCCTTACTAATTCTCTCCACCCGTGGCCACCCCATGTCTAAGGTTGCTAGAAGCGGTCAATGAAAGAACAGGAGAAATTTAGTCTTCCCACATCCCTGCACATGGGCCATCTTTCCATTTTTATGCAGATGGGTCTTCTCTTCTAGGGCACTTTGTTTCCTTGGAAGTTTATAACAATGCCCTGTCCATTTTCTTCTTAACACATGAATATATTTACTTTTTGTTCAAATGAAAGCTTAGCAGTCTGGGTTGGGGTCCACATCCCCTTTAGACTGTCTTTGCGAACTGACCTTCACCCTGGCTTCAGGAGCATGACTGGGCCCTTGTCATGGTGCTCAGCACTTGCAGCACTGTGCCCAGACATATGCTGTTTAGATATAAAATGCTGCTTGTGTGTGCTTATGTGTGTGTGCATGGATATATGTGTCTGTACCTACAGATGTACATGTGTGTGTGTGTATGTGTACATCAGAATCTGGACGACAACCTTTGGTGCAGCTTCTCAGGAGCATTCCATCTTTCTCTGTAAGAAGAGTCTCTTACTGGCCTGAAACTTGCCAAGTATGCCAGACCCGCTTGTGAGACCCAGGAGTCTGTCGTTTCTACCTCCTCCGCTCTGGGATTCCAAGCATGTGCTATGTTCGCTTTGTGCAGATCAAACAGATCCTTGAGTATGCAAGTCAAGCATTTTACCAACTGAGTCATCTTCTGAGCCCCGAAGATGCCATTTTTAATGAAAAATTTTTCATGCGAAATTCCTTTATGCTCTCAATTATTCGTTGCTTGATAAATATTAATAGTAAGAGTGTCCTTGGGGAATAGCATGTTTAAAGTGTGCTTGTTTTCTAAACCTAAAATGCTAGCTATTGGGTTAACATGGAAAATGTGCTTTCCAGTGAGAATGCTCCTGGGAACGGACCGAGAGGGGCTGGAAGCACACCTGCCAGAGGGCCTCCTTTTCTGTTGCCTGCCACCAAACACTGAAGGCTGTAGGGACTGGGCTGCACTCCCCGCAGCGAGTCACCTCCCAGAGAGCAGCTCTGGAGGAGCTAGGGCTGAGGCCAGAGTCATCCTGGCATTTTTACCACTGGGGCTCCTGGGACTTGGTATGTGCCGGTCATTTGGTTCCTGCCGTCTGTAAGCTTTAGCAATTCACATTTCCATTTAAAAATGTTTAAATACATTCATGAAAACCACTTCTGTCTACTTTTAAATTTTATTTAGAGTGTGTGCCCTGGACTTCCTTATCATACTGGACACACATCCGCACACAGAAAGAGCAAGAGAGAAGTGTGCATGCATACACACAAATATGTACACATACCTACCCAGGAAAACACATATAAATTCACATGCATGATCATATACATGTAAACACACATGCATACATATTCACATGTTGCAATATGTACATACACAGAGCTGTCCTGATTTGAAGGCTTTGTGACTTGTTTTTTGCACAGTGCATAAAAATATACCTCTGTAATTACGTGATGTTAGTGATTAGATAATTACGGATAATTGCATGGGGTAGCTCTAAGTGTGAAAGCGTTACCGTAAGATCTAAAATGTACAAATTGCATAATAATTATTCTTGGGAGTTATTTGGTAATTCTGAGCATAATTATCATGTGATCCACAATGCATGTAATTAATGCACAATTGCATAGATTTTTGCCTTCATAACTGCTTCCCCCTTGTTATAAAGCTCTTTGTCACAACATTTGAGTGTAAATATAATGTAATTGGCTCTGAGATTTAGTACATTAAACCCACAGTCATTGCTTCACAGGAATGGAACCCTACCAAGCCAAACACTGGGCTTTCACTCAGGACGGGTTAGGGAGAACAGTTGGTCCAGTGTGGTAGGAGAACCAGGTCAAACTGCAGTGGGTATGCTGAGCAGGGTGATATGGTAGGTATGCTGGCAACTCCATGCACATTGTGGGTGGGGGCATCTTTGTTGAAGCTGAACCTACCTCGGTAGAAAAGGTCTGTGTTCTGCATTGCACAAAAGTCTCTTTTGTTTATGTTTCCTTTGTCTGCCAGCCACAGCTGGCACCCACTGAACCTATTTTTAAATCAATAGAGCAAAGCACTGATTGTCATTTGGGTCTCAAAGTTTAAGAAAGCTAGAGAAAATCTTCACTAAATCCCACAAGGCCCTGTGATTTGCTGGAAGAATGGAGACCTGGAGGAGTCTAATAAAAGGGCTTGGCCACATTTGCAGATTTGTGCCTCAGTTTATATGCCTTTCTCTACAGGTTTCACGTGGCAAGATGACTACACCCAGCATGTGATGGCCCAGGAGCTTGCAAACCTCCCCAAGGCCTACCCATGGCATAGAGACGCTTCCAGCCCAGCCAGGTATGTGTAGGCATGACTTGCCTCTTCTTGCTCCCAGCCACAACATATCTTTAAGTTTGGTTGTTTATAGCATAGCAAAGCAGTCACCATATTTTTGGTATAAAATAGATATCTGCAAGGGAATTCTCTGCATGGGAAAGATGCACTAAAGTAGCCTTGCAATGTGGAACATTGGACCCAGGCATCGGGGGTCTTTCCTCTACGTGTGTAGGAGACTCTCAAAAGAACCCTGCATCTTCAGAGCCTTACTCTAAGAAAGTGAGGTCAGAACTCTGGTTTATTACTAGGAAATTGTGCTTATAACAATGCAATGAGCAGGACTAATCCAGCAAGCCCTGGCCTTGCTCTCCCACAGCACAGCAACCCATTCAAGCAACATTTGCGCTGTGCCATCTCATTTCCCTCCACTTCCAGCTGTAGTGCCCTGTCCTGGCAGCCCCACTTCCTACAGGGGAAATGGGTTTGA
Source organism: Myodes glareolus (assembly GCF_982192425.1). NCBI lineage: Eukaryota > Metazoa > Chordata > Mammalia > Rodentia > Cricetidae > Myodes > Myodes glareolus. The sequence continues at coordinate 5,204,237 of NC_142036.1, read as the reverse complement.
AACATTTTGCTCAAAGAGAAAGCCACTGCAAGAATAAGCCTAGGCCAGTATGCAATATTTTGAAAAAAAAAAAAAACCAAAACAAACCAAAAAAATCCCACCATCACCACCACAACAGAGGACCTTTCCCAAAGGCTTAGTTTGCAAGGTCCATTATTTCCCAAGAAACAGAATACTCTTAAACTACAGATCCATGTAGAATAAATCCTTGTGCCCCAAAATGTGACTATCTGCCTTTATGACCTTTATGCATTTAATGGGTCAGGATCCCACATCATCTTGAAGGCCGTTTCAAGTCTAGTGGGACCGAGGGAGTAAAAACAGGCAAAAAGTGGGCAGTTGGGTAGTACAGTAAGTCTATGTGGTGTGAATGGGTCTCTGTGTTTCACATAGAGTGAGCTAATATTCTTGGGAACATCCTTTATAAAGAGACTGATATGTATGTCTGAATGATATATGCATATATGTATATATATGTGTGTATGCATATGTTTTTCACCAAGTTTCATATTTAAGAATTTGTTATATATTTATGGGAATCAGCATAAATTACATACGACAGTTTATTTTGCAGGTAGTTATATTAATGTGTGTACATATGTATGTATAATAAAGTACAGATATGTGCTGACATGCTAGGTGCCTGGACACCTGTCCTAGAGCCTACTTCAGCAGGAAGAAATGACGGTATTCTTGATTGTGTACGGAAGACTATCCTGGAGAACGTGAGAGAAAGTAAAATCCCCCAAAGTGTGTCCTGAGTCAGAAGAGTTCAGACCCTCCCTGCTACTTTTTAGGTTATTCTTGGTAACCATGGTGAATGTCCAGAATATTCCAGTGCTCAGCACAACAGTGACTGGGTGGAACCCGACCTCACTGCTCTCCTGAGTTCATCCGTTCCTTATGAACTGAAGGGACTGAGGTCAGTCATCCATCTTTAAGGACCAGAGTATCTGAGAGGAACTGGCTAGGTTTTCTCTAGACTCTCGTCCATCTTTTCAGTCCTGTCCCATCAAGGAGAATTGGTTTCTTAGCTCCAATGTCCTCCTGGTCCCTTTGCCCTGTCTTTGCTGTGGTCTGACCCCTGGGATGTTGTTCATTGTAGTTGTAGCAGAGGGAGGCCAGACTCTTTTCCCAGCTCCACACCCAAGGCCCAAACTCCACTGTGTTTATCACAAGGTCACAGCCCTTCCTATGCCCTCTAGGTCCCATGAACTCCTTTATCAGTCCAGTGCATTCCTGTTAGAGGATGCTATGGGCCTGTGGGACCCCATGGAGACACTACAGCTGCATACAGGCAGACATGCTATTGGAGAAAGAGCTGAAAGTTCTACATCTAGATCCATAGGCAGCAGCAGGAGACTGACACTAGGCCTAGATTGAGCCTTATAAGAGCTCAAAGTCCTCCTCCACAGTGACACACTTCCTCCAGCAAGGCCACACCTCCTCCACAGTGACACACTTCCTCGAGCAAGGCCACACCTCCTCCACAGTGACACACTTCCTCCAGCAAGGCCACACCTCCTCCACAGTGACACACTTCCTCCAGCAAGGCCACACCTCCTCCACAGTGACACACTTCCTCCAGCAAGGCCACACCTCCTCCACAGTGACACACTTCCTCCAGCAAGGCTACACCTCCTCCACAGTGACACACTTCCTTCAGCAAGGCCACACCTCCTCCACAGTGACACACTTCCTCCAGCAAGGCCACACCTCCTCCACAGTGACACACTTCCTCCAGCAAGGCCACACCTCCTCCACAGTGACACACTTCCTCCAGCAAGGCCACACCTCCTCCACAGTGACACACTTCCTCCAGCAAGGCCACACCTCCTCCACAGTGACACACTTCCTCCAGCAAGGCCACACCTCCTCCACAGTGACACACTTCCTCCAGCAAGGCCACACCTCCTAGTAATACACTTCCTGTGGCCAAGTATTCAAATTCATGAGTCTATGGGGCCATTCCTATTCAAGCCACTACATCAATATAGTCCATATTTTTACATGTAATATGCTGTGTTTCTAATTACACATATAAATGCCAGGGCATCACATGGGCTTAGAATGTCCTTGTTCACATTTTGGCTTGAAATTTCTCCAGTGAGATGTCCTCTGTCATGCTCCCTTGCCACATTGCTGACCCTGGGCTCTATGAGCACTGCACTCTGGTGTTGGACTGTCACGCTGCATCTCTGTCCAAATCCTTGCAGCTGCTACTGCATCCCTTGCATTTGCCTTAGTTCTTGCCTCACACCTCAGGATGCTGCTGCTGCTCTCGGTTTTCTCCTGCTGCTTGAGGAATCCGTGGCCTCCTTCAGGATACGACCCTTGGACACTAGTTTGAAGTATAGGATCCATAGCCAACACCAAACAGCTTCCGAGAAGCATGAAGGAGCCCAGCAGGGTCTTCACACTAGTGGCCCTCGCGCCTCTTTCCTCTGTGCAATGTGTTTGTTTTCTTCAGCATTTTTAATAACTATGTCTGATTTTAGACTCACCGATAGCCATCAACCTAGTTTTCCAAGCAGCAGTCTTATCCCATTAGTAACTGAAGGAGCCCACGTGTCCCCAACTCCTAGAGAGTAGGGGCCAATTTTGCTCTTGCTGCTTCCCTTTCTGTCCCAAACTCTCCCTTCTTCCCATCCCCACCTGCACCAGTCACTAAAGTCATGGAATAAATGAGAGAAGGGAAGGGCGAGGGGCCTGCATTGTGCTGACTGCAAACGGGGGACAGCAGCGATCCAGTCCTGCCTATCTTCCCTTTGCTCACGTGGCTCAGAGCTGTGCAGACACACATGGCAGCCATCTCCAGAGAGACAGAGCAGCTTGGACCAGTGATTTATCCAGAGTCAAGATGAGGCTGGACATTGTGGGGTATGCCTCTCATCCAGCTGCCTGGAGGCTGAGGCAGAAAACTACTGAATGACACCCTGTCTCAAATTTTTAAGAAATGTGTGTGGGGCAGGGGAGGAGGTGCAGGATACCTTATTGTTAAAATGTTAACCAATATATGCAAGCCCTGGATTCCATTTCCAGAGGAGAGAGAGAGAGGGTGGGGGAGACAAGAGAGAAGAGCATTTGGGCTTTCTTTTGAGGGGGGGGGGTCGGCACTTGATCCAAAGCTGACGGAGTAGCACTCCCAGCTGGTGGCTTGTCATTTGTCCTCCATACACATGAATGCCTTGCCTCAGGCAGAGGAGGCCAAGTGATGCACTGAACTGAACAGAGCCACATGGGGATCCGTACAAGGTAAGTCAGATATTGCTGAGAAGAGTGGAGCCCGGCACACACAGGATCAATAAGGCCAAGAGCTGGCTGTCTGCTGCAGTTCCTGTGATGGGAACCAGGACTAGTTGGCCTGTGTATATGAGTACCACCTCTAATGTTGGCTGGCCCACAGCCCGTGTGTGAAAACCACATGACATGAAATGACTGTCACTGAGCCCCACTGGGATCTACTTTGGCTCGTTTTCAGTCCACAAATTGCATGGCCGCTTCCAGCAGCATGTGTGGAGGCTGAAAGCATCCAGGGGCACAGTAAGAAGGGCAGAGGCCTAGTGTGAGATACGCTCTACCTTAGGAGAAGCAGAGGATATTCCTTAAGCTGCTGACTGTCTTGAAGCGAAGTGATGTGGTACAAGTCTGTATGTTGACTGCTACAACATGGTACAGGGTGACAGAGGCCACTCGATCTTCGTGACTTATTGCACAGTCAGAAGCACGTCTCATGCACAGAAGAGACACAGGAGAGCCAAATAAGGCCATTTAAAGGCACCCTTTTGATCTGTCTCTGCACTGATATCAATTGGTGAGAAAAATAAACAGAACACCAGAGGACTAAGTGGAGCAGCTAAATTACAATCTGATAACATAGAAAAATGAAATTCCAACCATTAAGAAGTAGTCAGGAAAATTATCTGTGATTTGAGATTCAGAGAACTCTGAACTACCCAATAAATTATGTGTTTGCTATGGCTGGACCAGATATTGGCAACAAGTGGGGACTGGTTTTATTTTTGTCTTTAGACAGATGTAACACCATAATTCAAACTGGCCCAGAGTTCATGGTATTTCCTCATGTCCTGGCTTCTCAAGTTCTAGAATTACAGATATTCGCCACCATTGCTGGGGACAGAATGGGTTTATCACTTGAGATAAGCAGAGTTGGGGAAGTTTTGATGAATCTCAGCTTTAGGAAACTTTTTTTTGACAAGCATGAATTGAGTCTGGTGCCATTTGTACACACAGGGTATTCACAGGTTCGGTCAGGGCCATGGCCTTTCTTTCCTTCATCTCTCTCTTGTGTTTAGAGCCCAAATTATCAAGACCCCTCAAAGGACACGGTGTGTTGCTGTGAACTGTGCCCAGCCCTGTGCGGTGGTTCACCAGGATCTGTTCCTATCCGCTCTGGTGCCTGGGATCCATGCTGAGCGTTCCCTCCCTTACCATTCCCTGCCACTGCTGTCCTCCATTAAGGCTGGCCATGTCAGAGATGACATGTTTTATTTAAATTTTTTAAGTGTTTGGCTGATGTCATTTAGCATGTTCCCCAGCTGGTTTTGCCCACTCTGCTTCCAAGGAGGGGATTTCATTCTTCACGAATGATAGTCTATGGTGTGTGTCCCACGCTTTATTGATCTATCCACAATCAGTGCCTACTCTCACCCGCTACTGTGACGATTGCTGCAGTCACCATCAATGCTAGCGCCTCTTTGACATGCTGGTTCCATGTCCTTTGGATGAATACCTGGAAGCAGATGACCAGATCTCACAAGAGTCCTACTTTCGGACTCCCTGGGATCTCCCACGCTGTTCTCCACGACAATTACACACATTTGCCATCTCACCAGCAGTGTGCGATGTGAGAGCTCCCTTTCCACATCTTCAACATCATTTGTCCCTGTATTTTCATGGTAGCTTTCTAGTAGGTGAGATGATTCTCATTGTGGTTTTGGTTTTCATTTTCTTGATGAAATTTTAAGTATATGCAGGTATCACCCACCCATAACAGAAGTAGCTCCCTTCCTTCTCCCTCCCTTTTCCTCATTTCCCCTTGCTTTGTAGTCTAGGCTGGCTTTGAACCTGCAATCCTGCTCCTTTAGACACCTCCTTAGCACATCCCTGGGAAACCTGTCTTCTGACGTGGAGATACCAGCTGGTATCTGATTCTCAGTTAACTTTTATGTAAGGAATCTATGTGTTATAGCCACTTAAAGCCCAGTGCATTTCTGAAAGTGTGTCTAGGTCATAGTAGAAATCCAAGCATGGAATGGAGTGGTCATGTTGGGATGAAATACAGCTTCCTTGGCCCAGTGCAGATGTGATACTGTCAATATTCAATTGGTTCTGTATCTTCCGCTGGCTTATGGCACCATCTCAGCAATGCCTCTCTAGACAGTGGTAAAAGTGATTTTCTGCTTCTGATTTTGTTCACAATGTAGTGTTGAAGTTCTGTGAAAGAAAGAACACATACACAGACACACAAACACAGAGATCCCCCCCCACAGAGACACACAGGCACACCACGGCACACTTTTAATCTAGAAATCCAAAATCTAACATATACATACATACATACTTATACATACACATGTATATGTATATGTGTATATGTATATGCATATGTATAGTCCTGGCTGCAGTTTCCCTTCCCTCATCTCCTCCCAGTCTCTCCCCACCTCACCTCTCACCCCAATCCACTCCTTTTGCAGGCTCTCTTTAACCACCAGCCCCAGATCATGACACGGACACTTACTATTTGTTATGAACGCTCTGTCTTATCTTATGCTTGGCCCACTAGCTCTTATAACTTAAATTAAACCTGTTTCTCTTTATCTACATTTTGGCCCAGGACTTTTTACCTTTTTAAAGTTCTGTGTGTCCTACTCAGTGTCTGGATGGCTGGCAGCCATCTGTCTGAAGGCTTGGCCCAAGGCATCTCCCTCATTTTCTCCCATATTCTCTCCCAAGCCTAGATTCTTCCTCTTATTTATTCTCTCTGTCTGCCAGCCTGACCTATTCCTCTACTGTGTAACTGTTGGTCATTCAGCTTTTTATTAGACCAATAAGGTACCTTAGGCAGGCAAAATAAACAAATGCCACAGAAACAAATGTCACACATCTTTGCCTGGTTAAACAAATACAGCATAAACAAATGTAACAATGTTTACATAGCTAAAGCAATATTTTGCAACATAAACAAATATAATACATCTTTACATAATGAAAGTAATATTCTACAACAACTCCTCCTCCATTTCTATTCAGAATAGGGCAGGCCTCCTATGGATATCAAACAGAACATGACTAAGCACCTCCACTTTTATTAAGACTGGATGAGGCAAGCCAGTATGAGGGATAGGATCCCAAAAGACAACAAAAGAGTCAGAATTAGCTCCTGCTCCCATTGTTAGGAGTCCCACAAGAATTCCATGCTACACAGCTGTAACATATATGCAGAGGACCTAGGTTAGTCCATGCAGGCTCCCTAGTTGTCAGTTCAGACTGTGTGAGCCCCTATGAGCCCAGGTTAATTGATTCTGTGGGTTTTCTTGTGGTATTCTTGACCCCTCTTACTCCTACCTGAAACTGTTTTTAGCACTGACATCCTGAAAATATGAAATTCTACCCCTTCCTTGGCACAGGGGTCACTAAATGACCTTAACAGACCGTTCAAGACAAGGGGGTCATTAAAACACCACCTGCAAGAGGCAGAGCTCACCAAATATACTCTATAAAGTTAACTTAGCCTCTATCTATGTCAACTTCAACTGATTTCATGCTTAAACTTGTACCAGATCCCCAAATATCTCACTCTGTCTATGCAAATATAACCCATATCCAAAAGTCTCCAAACCTTAATGTATTTCAGATAAGGAATGTGTAGTTTGGCTTTGTTATTCATTGGGGGCTCACTACCCAGACCCCAAATAAATACACAGAGACTTATATTTATGAATGCCTGGCCTTAGCTGGGTGTGTTTCTAGCCAACTTTTTTAACTTAAATTATCCCATTTCTCTTTAACTACATTTTGCCTCTGGGCCTTTTACCTTTCTTTATTTTGGATATCTTTCTTTCCTTCTTACTCTTTGGTTGGCTGGGTGGCTGGGTGGCTGACCCCTGGCATCCTCTTCTCATTTTCTCTCTCCTCAATCCCTTCCCTAGATTTCTCCTCCTATTTATTCTCTCCCCACAAATTCTCCCTGCCTATTTATCTCTCTTGCCTAGTTATTGGCCATTCAGATCTTTATTAGACCAATCAGATATTTTAGGCAGGCAAAGTAACATAACTTTACAGAGTTAAACAATGCAATATAGAAGAATGCAACACATCTTTGCACAATTGAACAAATATCCCACAGCATAAACAAATGTAACACATCTTAAACTAATATTTCACGACAGGGATGTGCATCCTAGTTAGATGCTTTGTGTGTCTGATATGAAATACCAGTCAAGAAAGCACCTTGAAGGAAACCTGATATTAAGCCAAGGATCTGCTGCTCAGGAAATGTTCTGGGGGCTCACTTGCACATGGACCAGTCTATTGCACCTTCTGCTTGCTCCTCTCACACACATGGAGTGTGGGAGGGTCAGCATGACCCTATAGCTGGATCACTTGTCACCATGAGGGTTGCTTTCTGTTCTGGATAGCGTAATTCTTGCTATTAAGATAGAAGGTGGTACAGGCTAGCCTGTGGTGAAAAAGACCAGAAATTTCCTCTAGTTTTAAGGAAACCCAGTGTCAGCAGATACAAATCAAAAGTGACTAAAAAACTTGCATGGCCCTGACCTCAAGATGCTCACCATCTTGAGTCCCCAGAAATTGTAGGTGTGGATGGTCGTTAAGATCCAAGGATCTATCTCCTAGGGCCTGGTTCATACATTACTGAATGATATTCTGATGGGTCTCGGGCCCCATAGATTATACAGGGATAGAGGATGTCGTGCTTGGAATGCTCAATCAATGACACCCAAACCAGGAAGGGCTCTTGATAACAAGCCCAGCAAAACATTGAGCAGTCAGGCGGACCCACGACAGCTGGAGCAGCATCTAACTTGCAGTCTGGAGAGAAGATGTGGTGACTTGCTGAGGTGGCCACTTTGTAAGAGACACAGCTGGATGACAACACTCTTTGGGTTATTTTATTCAGGTAAAGTTCACATTCTGTTTAGTGGGAGTTCTCAGATGTGTAACCTGACAAGTTTTGATTGATATCATGTGAGTGCTAGGAACACAGATCAATAAACAGAATGCTTCCATAACCCAAATTCTTTTTATGCCCTGTGCCTGCAGCCCCTTCTTCATTGTCTGTGCTGGGTTTGTTTATGGATGAGTTTACTATATTCATGAACACTGAGATGGTATTCTAAGACATTAGCCCTCGCTAGGCTGCGTCTGGTGCTGGTGGTACATTTATTCTTCATAAAGCATGGATAGTCTCCACATGTGGAGGCCTTTCCATTCACTTGCCCTGTGTGATGGGCACTGTCGGAGTCTGTGAAGAACTAAGCTTTGCTCCTCCTTCTTGTCAAGACAGAGCAACAAGGACACCTTCTTATTCTACCTGAGTCAAACAAACCAAAGGGCGCCAGGCCCTTTAGTCTCCCAATATCAGTGAGTCAGATAATAAATAAGAACTCTGATGTCCTTAGGTCTTCATCCATGGGAGCAGATTGAGTGAACACAGTAGGATCCAGGGACCTTCCAGAGGTGAGGAAAGTGAGATGTCCAATATTACAGGTTGGCCAGACAACAAGAGCTGTTTAGGGAAGACCTTGAAGATGTGTGCACTCACTGTGAGCTCTGAAAGGGCCCATCATGTCTTGTGGGGTTAGGGACATCTCATCATGAGACACACCAACCTTTCTACAGTGTGCCCGGTATTAGCCTCATGAAAGGACCATCATTTGAGATCAAGCAGCAGAGATTTCAGGCTTCTAGAGGAAGAACTTGTAGATAGCTGCCACCATGCTCATCTTACAGGTATGACTTACAGGTAGAACTGTTCCCAGAACTTGATGGGATGCCAGATAGACGGGCATGACACTAACGTCAACTTGGCTTGGTAATGCCAGCACTGGAGAGACCAAGAAAGAAAGCTCGTGAATTCAAGCCCCCAACCTAAACTGCAGAGTGAGCCTGTTTCTATCTTAACAATAATAACAACAAAAGCAGCAATAAAAAGAAAAAGGTTATGGAGATGCAAGAGTATGTATTATCCAAAGAGGAAAAATTTAGTGTGTAGAATCTAATCAAGGGTTACTAAACAGGAGGGCCTGTCTGTGGCTGTAAATGTAATTTGTGGTGAAGTAGATTGTCACATAGAGGCCAACAGCTGGAAAGCTCCCAGGCTGCTGTTCCTCTTTCCCATGCTTCACCACTTACAGGCACCTGTGCTCTCACAGGCAAATCCTGTACACTTTAGAGCAACCACTTAAAACTGTGGCTAATGAACCAACAAAAGAAACAAAAACATATAATTATAGAACTATTTAGTGAAGACTAGTGATGAATTCAGGGAGAGCAGCTGTGGAGACTTACAGCTCTGAACATTTGAAGTTACCTGCTTCAATGACACCTCCTTGCCCAACTGGGATCGATAGAGCTGAGTGAGCCAGGAGGGGCCAGGCTTGTAGAGAGTGGGGTTAGCTTGTGCTTCTGATTCAGGCAAGATGAAGCCTCCATCAGGGAACAGTCTTACCCAGGACAGAGGGAGAAGAGAAGATCCCAGCCCTGCTCTGATGGGGAGGCAGAGCCTGTGGGGCTAAGAGGTATGGATGTGGGATTACAGGGTCTGAGGGAAAGTCTTCTGATGGTGGTGACATGTGGATCAGAGGTTTCTGAAGTCAGTAGATGATGGGGCAGTCAGGCCCCACAGAGGATCTGACCTAATTGACTAATTCCCCATCTCCTTTGTAGACATAAACAAGGGGCTTAATGAATTGAAAAGCCTGAAAGTAATCAGAACTCAAAGTCTTTGGTCAGCATTCCCAACCATTAGACTCAGTCTGGTGGAGAAGTCTTTGACTCTCATTAGCAGAGTGGCTTATGTGTATGGCTCAATCCTGGCTCCTAGATGAGTCTGTCTGCTTTCCTGGAATCTGTGTTCCATTGCCCTGGCTTTCCCAGGTCCTGTGCAGAATCTGTGACTCTTGACCACTCTTCTGACATCCCCTTATGGCTGACCAGGGCTCCTGACCACTCTTCTGACTACTCCCTAATGGTTGCCATGGCTCCTGACTGCTCCTCTGACAACCCCCTTGTGGTTGCCATGGCTCCTGACTGCTCCTCTGACAACCCCCTATGGCTGCCATGGCTCTTGCTGACTTTGCAGTCCCATCCAACTGCTCCTGCAAAGTATCCCCTGGTTCCCTCTCTTTTCCGCAGCTATAGTGCTCCTATGTCACCCAAGCCTGGACTTCTATGTCCTTGCTACCCCTACACCCAGTCTATCTACAGGGTGAGCCCCACACCCAAGGTGCTTATAGCCGCAGCCTTTTATCCATGCAGGTCTCCGACACAGATGGTAACGGTTATCATCTGACGGCGGAGAGCCTGGGCACTGTCACCCCAACTCACGATGCTAGCGTTGAATGACACAAACCAGTCACCCCATAGGTCAGAATCAGACATGGCCCCCATGCTAAAACAATGATGGGGTGCGGCTGGACCCTGCTAGGGGAATTATGCCTGACAGTTCCACACTACCAAGGCCACATGCTTCTCTTTTGTTCAGAGACTATAGCAATGCATGCTCAAACCCTCGGTCTTTTCCGCAGACCCCTCCTGCCGTGCCCCCATGTCTGTGCTCTGCCTCTGGCTGACTCTCTCAGTGCTGTGAAAGCTTTCTGTGCATGTGCAGTTCTGGAGATTGGACCCGGATCTTGACGCTAGGCACCGGACAGTCACCGAGCTACACCTCTATCCCTTAAGGGTTTCATTTAAGGAGAGCTGCAGTCAGTGGCTGCTGGGGGATGGAGGGTCGGCTTTCTCAGGGATGTGGCCCCTGAGCGGCTACAGCAGGAACACGGTATCACAGTAGTACCTGCCCTCGTGCACACACAGGCAGCACAGAGTGGACTTAGTGAACGTCTTAGTCAGAGTAACTTTCACTGTGATGTAACAACACAATCAAAAGCAGCTGGGAGGAAAGGTTTATTTCCCTCCTCCATGTAATGGTTCATCATTGAAAGCGGTGAGGGCAGGAACTCACCAAGGAGTTGATGCAGAGGCCATGGAAGAATGCTGCTTATTGGCTTACTCCTTATGACTTGCTCAATCTGTGGTTTCATATAAAACCCAGAGCTACCAGCCAGGGGTGGGACACCCACACAATGGGCTGTGCCCTCCCACACCAATCACTAATCAAGAGTATGCCCTTTCGGCTTGATCTCATGAGGGCTTTTTGTCAAGTGGAGTTCCCTCCTCTCAGATGACTCTAGTCTGTGCCAAGTTAACATAAAATCAACCAGTGCCGTGACTTTTAAAGAGAAACAAATGAAGATGGGAGAGAAAAGTGGTGAGGGATATACAGGACACAACTGGGTGTGGCTTTGATAAAAGTACATATGCATGCATGGGATTCTCAATAACTTCTTTTAAGCATTGGACAGGACCTCACTAAGTTGTTTGAGTTGGCCCCCTTCCCTCCCTGGGCCTCAGCTTCTTGAGTGTTATGAATCTGAGCCTCCAGACTCAGCTGCAGAGGCCTTGTTACAGACACAGCAAGTAGCAGGTGCTTTTTTCTTCTCCATTTCAGTTTGTCTCATCTTAGCAGCGCCAAAGGACACCATGGTTAATGTCATACACGAGCCCCATTGGGCCACCCTTGATCCTTCCCAAAGACTCTGTTGAATTCCACCCAACGTGGGAACAGTGAGGCCCGGTTCCCTTAAGAACTAGACCATGGCGAGTAGGCGGCCTTGACCATGGGCTCACTGTATAGCTGCACCCATGCAGGCTGCTGAGAGTGTGCACAGACCGTGTTCCCAACTGACCCTGTCTCACAGCTCAGCACGGAACAAGCATGAACTGAGTCATCATTGCTTTTGCTTTTCAGGACCTTACAGAAGAATGCTGATAAGGACAAGTGGCTCAGCCTGGAGAGCCAAGCGGCCCTGGCCAAGACCCTCCGGCGCTATCTGCCCTACTTGGGGCTTCTGTCCCAGGCCCCAACCGCGAATGCACACCCCCGGACAGAACATGAGACACGCCCAGCCAAGGTGATACTTCAGCGTATTCCTGTGACCAGGTTGTCTTTACCTGCCTGTATGTTTGTCTATGAGATACAAACACTTTAGCCGAGTGAGCAGTCACAGTTCTCAGGCTCCCAGCAGCTGTCCTTTTGATGACAGACTCTGGATACTATGAGAAGGGCGAGGTTGTGTGTAGGAAGGTTCTGGACCCTGGGGCTGTGCTAGCTACAAGCACTGCTGCAGAAAACCTAGTGTTTAGAAGTCAGAGCAGAGCCCTGATGCCAGCCTGTAGGAAGGAGGCCAGGAGCGGAGTGGGTGCATAGCCCGGATGGCGAGAAGACAGCAGCATCTGCACACAGCTGGAATCAGTCTGGTGCCCACTGGCCTGGGTTTAGCTTAGCAGTTACTACATCCCTGGAGACGTCCCATTTCTGGTAATTTCACCAACGTGGCTATCCCAGGACAACCGAAGGGCTGCCTGTTTGTGGGTGCTAGGGTAGAGTTTCAAGATAGGATGGTGTGGGCACTGAGCAATTGCCCCTCTGTCTATGGCAGTCTTGCGCACAGGGCAATTGACATGCTTTTGAGGGCCAGATTTGTCACAAGGTCTGGGGTAAAATCTCGTTGAGTCAGTGTGCCAGAGCTGGCTTGGAGAGGAAGTATAGTGTAAAGGAGGAGTTAGAACTTCACTGGGCTTTTGAGGTGTGGAAGTATTGTGACCAAGATGTTTCCAGGGCAGCTTTCAAAGAGACTTTGTCAGACTTTGAATTTCCTTTTAAAAAAAATTAACGAGCTCTGAGTAGCAGGAGAAGGCGGTTTGGAGCCTGGGGACTAGCTCATATCTCAGGATGAGCTTGGGCGTGGTGTACAGGTTGGGCTCCTTGGTGTATTGGGCCTTCAGCTAAGGATCAATGCTTCTTCCTAAGGAACATTCATCATGTTACCTCATCTGGATTGTGTTTTCTTTCTAAGACTGCCGTGTGTTGCTAAATACCAAGGGACACCTGGAAGTTTCCTATAAACTGCACTAGGCTTTCCTCATTCCCAATAGGTGTATTGTGAGCCCAGCACACGGGGCTGACTCCTTGAAGGTTCTCAGTCTCCTCCATGTAGGATGTCAGCGTCATTTGCTCTGTGTAGGTGTCTACAAGCTGTCAGATGTTTCTGTGGGCTCTGGACTTATACAGAGGAGAAGCAGTTGCAACTGTCCACGCCACCCCCAGCCGAGAACCAGTGGTCGGCAAGGGGAGCTGGCATTCGGTGTGGCCAGGGTTCCACGATAGCAGCCCCACCTCACATTCTGCTGGGTGCTGGGATCCCTACTAACACCACCCAGCAAGATGACCTCACCCCACAGGTAGCCACAGCAGTGCCAGCTGATGCCCATAACCCAGTCTTTTTATCCACAGTTGTTATTTTCATTCAAAAAACAACCCAGTGTGAATGACCATTGTAATCATATGACAGGGAGGCCACTGCAGAGTGATGACCGCAAGTCATTCAGAAGCTGAGCACTGGGGGGCACTTCTGGCTTACACATGTCCCCCTGTGTTCAGATAGATGTTTCTTCATATTAGAAAAGTGTGAAAGCCCAGAACTCATTATTTCTGTTCAGTGTTTGAACGAGGAGAAAGCTGAGTCATCTCTCTAGTGAGCGGCGTCTGCACAAAGCACAGAAGTGTGGCAGCTATCCAGTCTGCCGTGGGGCGCCACAGTCAGCCAGGAACTTGGGGCTTCTCCCACCCCTCCCACCTGGGTGACAGGCTATCCCAGTAGCAATTTAAGCTGTAGCCACTGGTGGTGTTTCAGCATGCAACCAAATTCCAATGAATTGTCCACAAATTGTGTTTTTTTTCCCTCTATATCTATCCTGGAAAATATGACTCCAGCATAGACAGAATTCTGAATTTATTCTCTTTGAGTTTGTAGAACTGATTACCTCATAACAGAAGCCATAGGGTATAGAATTTCCCTGCTTCTCCAAACCACCATGGCCAGGAGCCACTCTGACACGTGCTGAGCCCATACTGATAACTAAATCCATGCGATCACTGTTCCTGCATTGTTGGTGGGGTGCCTACCTTCTTGCTTTATTGATCAGAGTAGCATCTACCCAGAGTCCTTTCAGGGGCAAGGCAGAATGCTATCATACTCCTATTTTACCCAGAGAGCACCATGACGTCCTACATTGCTTGTCACCAAAGAGGGTCAAACTGAGACTCATTGCTTGCTGATACCATTAACTAATCTATTTTAGAAACATTTTGAAAATATATCTAATATAAAGGAACTATGATGGGCTCTGAGCTATAAAGATAAAAGACTGATCTCACCCTTTAGAATTTTCAGTCATTTGATAAAAGAAACAAGCAAACGAAACTGTAGTTGAAACAGAGAAGTATGATGGTTGAATCAATGCTCCATGTGAAGGACAGGAGATGTGATGGGAAGGTGGACTTGGGTATCCTAAGCTATGGTGATCAGAAAAATAGCTGGAGGTCATCTGTGAGCCTGTCTATGGTCTAGGAACCTCCACTGCCACCCATAGCGTGGGTTATTAGATGAGCTGCCTCTCTACCATTTCCAACAACCCACAAATTACAAATTGGAGCAACAGTAAAAGCTCCTGAATAGAGAAGGGAGCTTCTTAGGGGGCTCTCAGGAGCAACTGTTACATGTAGAGATTGGTCAGGAGCTAGCTGTATACCAGATGAGGAAGAGCAGGACCCTCATATAGAGGACCAGAGAAATCCTACCAGGACTCCACAGTCTGTGAGTGCAACGCAGACATTCAGACCAGGGCAGCTTGGAGAGATCAGAAAGAAAGAGCAGGGTGGACGGGAAGGCAGGCAGGCTGTACTACACAAACTGGCAATGTGAGGCTGACGGAGCTCCCACATCTGTGAAGACTAGCTAATATTTAGAAGTCTGACCCCATGTGTTGGTGGTATGGAAGACCTGGAACTACAAAATATCTTACAAAGTTGGACATCTATTTCCCTGGGTCCTAGTCTCTCCATCTCCTCCCATGCTAAATGAAAGTAAATGTCCATTCAAAATTTGCACAGGAATTTCTGTGGTAAACTCAGTAGCAGGAAGCAGAAGTCTAGCTAACTAAGGTGTCAGTAAGTGAGCAGGTGAGTGTGGAACAGGCCCTTGCCAATGAATCACACATGGAGGCAACAGCGTGCCGCGTGGATGAAGAGACAAAGCAGTGGGCAACAGGAGCAGATCATGGCTGCCTGGGGCTGTGCAGTGGTAAGGGAGGGCACTTCTGTATGGGCAGAGAGCCCCTTGTGACAGCTGTCCATTGGGAAATATGAAAGGAAAAGTAACCCAATGCAAAATGTGTAAAAATTTTGAACAAGTACTTTATTAGGAAAAAATATACAAAGGGCCAATACAGGCTTCAAAGGTATTCTGTATTGGAGCAGGAGAGATGGATCCATGGTTAAGAGCCCTGGTTGCTCTTGCAGAGGACCCCAGGTTCAGCTCCCAGTACACACATGGTAACTCACAACTATTCATCAATTCAGTCCCAAGGGATCCGATACTCTCTTTTGACCTCCACAGGCAGCAGGAATGTGTGTGGTGCACACACGTGTAGGCAGACACTCACGCATACATGTCAATACAAGAAATCTTTTAAAAACTGTTCAGTGTCAATCATTAAGGTGTTCAAGAGCTTCCACTTCCTGTCCACTGGCCTGGCTAGGAGGGAGACAAGGTGGACGCACTATGGGCATTTATGGGGCGATAATGATGGATGGATATAATAATAATGTGTTGTATAGATATATAAAATATTTAAAGGATAGCTGTAAAATATAAAAATTGTGAAGTCAGCTCTAGCAAGGATGTGGAATAAGAGACAATTTCATACTCTTGAGAGTAACAACTGTTACAGCGGTGGTTTCTTCTGGAAAGGATTTCTGCTCTGTTGTACACAAAGCCAAGACTCATATTCTAAGCTGAGCATAGTGGCATGTGCCTGTGATTTCAGCACTTGGGAACTGGAGACAGCAGAATCAGAAGGATCAAGACCTTATCTGTCTCCCTCCCCCCCCCCTCTCTCTCTGTGTGTGTGTGCGTGTGTGTGTATGTGTGTGTGTGTGTGTGAACAAAGACGTGCCCCACTCAACTTTTACAGAATGTTACCTAGCTAGAGATAACATGACCGACCGTCTACGACAGGCCTGTTTTGCAGCCAGCCATGTGTGAAGAGGCGCCTCCTGGGAAGAAGTGTGTGGGTGCAGAGCCTCTGTCTTTTTTGTCAGCCTAGAGCTGAGGATGGAGGGCAGTTTGCATTGTTCATTTGATTTTTATTTTAAAAACCGCTCCTGCTCTCATTCCCTGACTGAGAGGAAGCCAGGCTCTGTGGACGCTGTTCCCAGGCTAGCTGATGTCCTCGCACGCTGGGGGAGCTGTCTCCAGTCTGGTTGCTATCCTCACACTTGGTCTGTCTGCAGACCAAGGGGCTGCCTATAACTCGCGGGAGCTGTTATGGGGCTGGGTACTGTCTTCAGTTCACACTGCGGTGCCTAACGCAGTCAGGAGTTCAGATCCAACAGTTTCCAAGTCCCTGACTTCCTGCTGGCTACCAATTGCCTAACTTCCACCAACACCAGAGAGACAGCCAGCTCTCTGCACAAGCATCCCAACGTACAGGAAACTGGAAGTGCTCACGGGTCAATAACCTGCTCAGGGGCCAATATGTGAAAGGAGTGGCGGGCTGTGTCCCGCCACCTGGCTCTCGGCTAGCTTTATTTGAAATAATTATATGGAAATTGTATTTATTTAAACATTGTTTGGCCCATTATCTGTAGCCTCTTATTGGCTAACTCATATATTGATTTAACTCATTTTTAATGATTTGTGTAGCACCACGAGGTGGTGGCTTATCGGGAGGATTTTAATCGGCATCCGTCTCGGAGCGGAGAGTCCATGGCAACTGTCTCACTTTCCTTCTTTTTAGTATTTTGTTTTGTTTACTCCACCCACCTATGTTTTGACCTATTAGGCCAAACAGTTTCTTTATTAATTAGCCAATAAAAACAACAAAAATACATAAAACTCTCCTACATCACCAATAACCGGCTCAGGGGCCAATAACCTGCTCACATGCCTCCCATGGTGTAGCGAGGAGGGCCAGAGGTGTGCTGTGACAGCCGTCGGGTGTTTCTGAGGACCTATGGAGACCTTTGTGATACTTTTCTTCCCAGGATTACTTCCAGGCCTTTACCTCCCTGCTTTCACCTCTGGGTGGGCAGCTGAATTACCCCACTGACGGCAAGGATGGCTGACCTGCTGGAAGAGGAGGCCAGCTGTAAAAACCACCGAAATGTCTACCTTTAAATGAGAGTGGGCAGGGGCTTTCAGAGTGGACTGGCCACAGACTAAGAGAGCCACTTTCAAACAGTTACTTACGAATAGAGCTGGATTCAGAGTCCTGGAGCTGCTGTCAGGCCTGACTTTGATGCATGTTTATTCCTCAACTGAAGTCACCAAACTCCACTTTCTAGTTCACCAGATCCCACACGTCATGCCAGGCTAGCAGAGGAGTGCTTTGTCTGTATGCAGCAAGACCCTGCTAGCCCCAGCTCTGCCAACTTGCACTAAAATGTCTCGTCTACTTATCTTTGAGGTGAGGTAATTGCTTCTCATTTGAAGACAGAAGCGGATTAGGAAGAGCGAAAGCATGAAGCCCAGGAAGCCAGGCAGTTGTATAGCAAAGTCAGGCACTGTGTGCTTCTTCTTCTCTCACTGTCTCTGACTGTGAAGTGAGTCGTGTGGGAACTCTGCCCCAATCCAGGCTTCCCTGTCCTTAGCCTGGTAGAAGGCTAGAGGTGCGGCAGGCGGAGAAGATGTGGTGTGAGTTAGACATGGATGGCAGAGAGTAGGACATCAAGAGTGACCACATCTTTGCCATTCACTGTTTTCTTTCAGAAGGCTCCTAAGCTCGCTGATGGGGAGTCATCTGCACAGGCCCCCAGCAGCACCTGCGTTGGACCACTGACTTTATCAGATTATGCGACTCTCAGTTTACCAGTTAATGGCTCTGCATCTTCATGATTTTGTGAACTATGGAGCTTGTCATCTCCACAACAAGTACAAATACAAAGGATACTTCTTCCCTTCCATGAGGGCAGCAATGAAGCAGCTGTGAGGACCTAGGAAAACCTACTTAGCCTCATAGACTCCATTTTGTAAAAGGGCCTCCATCTTAAGACATCTGGTAACCAGGGGTTGAATTCAGTTCCAGAGACACAGCCAATTAGAAGACAGGTCAGTGACTCCACAGGGTCCAGATGTTCCTGTGGACATTCTGTCAGCAGCTTGTGTTTCTGCACCAACGGCCTGACCAATCACCTTGCCCCATCTGCTGACCCAATCCCGGAACACCAAGACATGGAACTCCCTGCTTGTGTTTTTTCCATTAAAAACTCACTCTACCCTGAGTTCGGAGCTGTTCGAATCACTTCCATCCACTGTGTTGGAGTGTTGGGTTGTGGACCAAGCTCAAGCTTGTGTGTTTGCATCAGAAACAAGCTCCTTGGTGGTCTCACTGGTGGTTCACACAACACAGGCCTAACACATCCTGGTTACTTCATGCAGCTAGGAAGCAGTGCACACAGTAGGTCACACAAAGCCTGAGCCCTCTTGGGATCTGACATCACTAGATGTTGAGATATAGATAAAGAGACCTAGAAAGACAGATACAGAGAGACAGAGGCATAGGAGAGAGATAGACATAAAAATATAAAGACACAGAAAAACAAACATGCAGAGCAAGGCAAAGAAAGAGATAGAGAGAGATACATACATAAAGACACACAGATACTGAGACACAGAGAGGTAGAGAGAGAAACACAGAGACAGAGCGGAGAGATGGAAAGAAAAAGAGAGACACAAACATCTATAACAAACTGACAGGGAGAACAAAAACACCTTCCCCTACCATTCCCATGACTAAAGCCTTACATCAGTATCTGGCTAGCTGGTACCTCCCTGCCTCCCCAGTGTGTCATGCTATGAGGCCATCTCATTAAGAAGCCTTCTAGTCCACCCTCACCTGCACTGTTTTGTTAGGCCTGTGGCAACATCTTGATCAACATGACTGTCAACTCTGCCTTTGGGCACACTGGAGAAGACGTGTGCAGTGTTTTCAATGATGTCCTGGTTTGAATTGACTGCTTTGATTTGGATCCTTGACATAAGAGAATATCTGATGAGCTGGGTGGTCAGTTTGTAGATGAGTCTTGTCTACGTAGAGTGTCCTGTGGGGGTTCTAGGACCTCCAGACCTTCCTGTCAGTCTGAACAGTAGCTGTGCAGACAGACACAGGGTGGGGAAACAAGAGAGGTACTCTGCTCTAAGAAGGAGGCCAGATTTTTCCCCTGGCACTGCAGCCTGCAAATCTAATAGCAAGGGAGCTGCTCTCTTGATCACCTGGGCAGATGAGCAAATGAGGCAGGCCTCAGCTCCATGAAGTTGTTCTGACTTGACCCATGGAATGCAATCACTTCATCAAAAAGTATTGTTTTTCTGAACCTCTCTATAGTGTAATTCTAATTAGTGATTGATTTCTGTGACCCTTTTTGATTCTTTGTTAATCTGCAAGCTGTTTGAGTACAGGACCATGTTGGAACGACTCTTTCCACTAGAATGTCATTAGAAGTTCAACACGTAGTGGCAATAGCAATGCTGCTGCTAATGGTAGGTTTGCTGCTGAGTGCAGGGATGCTGAAGGTGATGCTGATAGAGGCAGTGGTGCTCATGGGTAGGATGCTGTAGATGGTGGGGTACTGCTGTTGTAGATGTTGCGGATGGTTATAGTTGCATATTATTTGTATTTTGATAAAGTTACAAGAGGTCAGGTAATGGTGAATAGTGACATATACCTTTAATCCCAGAATTTGGAAGACAGAGGCAATGGGCTCTCTGTGAGTTCAAGGCCACCCTGGGCTACACAAGATCAATGCAGAAACAAATACAGATAGTGCTGGTCTACATCTATAATCCTGGTACTAGGAGTCATGCCTTCAATCCCAGAACTAGAGGGAATATAAAATGAGAGGAGAGAGAAGCTTAATCTGCAGTCTCCCAGCCTTGGTAGAGTTTAAGGCTTCTTTAGTGGCTTGACTGATTTGCTTTTCTGGTTTTCAGGTTTAATCCCAATATCTTTCTCTGGGATTTTATTATTCATGCTACAAATAGTACAGATGCTGTTTACGGTGTAGATGCTGCTGCTGCTGTAGGCATTGCTGATGGTGCTGCTGATGGCGAGGATACTGCTGCTGCTGTATATACTGCTGATAGTTATAGAGCTATATTATTTATGTTTTAATAAATTAGGCTACCTGAAGATCAGTGCAAAGCAACCGGACTATTCAAAGCCGGAGAAACCAGGCAGTGGTAGCACACACCTTTAATCCTAGCAGTCAAACTAGTTAGCTATAGAGACCAGGTAGTGTTGATGCACGCCTTTAATCCCAGCACCAAAGCAGAATAAAAAAACAGGAGAAGATAGGTCTCACTCAGATCAGTCTAATCTGAGGGTTTATGGAGCAAGGATTGCCTATTTTTTGGTTTGATTTTTTAATCTTCAAGTTGAATCTCAATATCTGTCTCTTAATTTTAATTATGCATGATACATTGGTGCCCAATGTTTGAAGTAAAAATTCCTGAACACGACATTTGCCTGTAGCTTTACAGCCACTGGCTTATGCCAGAATTACATATTGCTGGAGTCACTGCCCCACCAGCTCTCCCTGAACCCCCTTCTTGGGCTCCTCCTGCCAAGCTAGGTAGTTAGCTGCCTTGAGATCTAGGTAGGTGTTTACTGTTCTGTGCAGCAGCCATAAGCCTCATATCCACAGCTACATCGTTGGAAGATTTGTTATACAACTGGGAATTCTTAAAATGAGGAATTAGTTAAAAGAGAGAGATTTTTTCCCACATTAAAAATGGGAAACAGTATTCCATTGGAGGGATTTGTGTCTCCTATGATACACGATGGGCAGTTTGGAAGTGGAATAGCTAGATGAGAGAATAACTGATTCAGATGGGATTTATGCAATGTCAGTAGTAAACATTATCAGCCTCGTAATTTTTATTGTATCACTAAAAAAGCTGGTAAATCTGAGTGCTAAATAAAGACCTTAGAAAAACTTAGTAAATAGGTCATAGAGCTATTCAAATTCAGACAGAGAAATTTAATGGAGAACCAATTTCAGTGTTGCATTATAAGAATAGAGAGGAACAGTCTAAGGTTTTCTTCTTTTCTTTTTTATTTTAATTTA
Source organism: Myodes glareolus (assembly GCF_982192425.1). Classification (NCBI taxonomy): domain Eukaryota; kingdom Metazoa; phylum Chordata; class Mammalia; order Rodentia; family Cricetidae; genus Myodes; species Myodes glareolus. The sequence continues at coordinate 5,182,729 of NC_142036.1, read as the reverse complement.
TTTCTTTTTAATTTTATTTTTTAAAAAGAAAACAAACTATCTTTTTTCATTTTACATGCCAATCTCAGTTTCAACTCCCTTCCCTCCTCCAATTCCCTCCATCTTACCCCACAACCACATCCCCATCCACTCCTCAGAGAGGGTAAGGTACATTGCTGTGGGGAAGGTCCAAGGCCCTCCCTGCTATACCTAGGCTAAGCAAGGAATTCATTGAAAGAGAATGGGCTCCTAAAAAGCCAGTACAAACAGTAGGGATAAATCCAGGTGCCACTGCCAGTGGCTTCACAGTTTGTCACAGCCACACAACTATCACCTACCTTCAGAGGGAATAGTTTGGGCCTATACTAGTTCCTCCTCTGTCTGGCTGAAGTTGGTAAGCTCCCATTAGCTCAGGTAGACTGTTTCAGTGGGTGTCCCCATAATGTCTTGATCTCTTTGCTCATATTCTCACTCTTCCCACTCTTCAGCTGGACTTTGGGAGCTCAGCCCAGGGCTCTGCTGCAGGTCTCTGTCTCTGTTTCCATCAGTTTCTGGATGAAGGATCTGTAGTGACATTTAATATATTAATCAATCTAACTACAGGGCAAGGTCAGTTCATGTACCCTTTCCTCTATTGCTTTGGGTCTTAGCTGGGATCATCCTTGTGGATTTCTGGGAATTTCTCTAGTGTGAGGTTTCTTGCTAGCCTCATAATGACTTCTTCAATCAAAATATCTCTTTCCTTGCTCTCATCTCTTTCCTTCCTCCATCTCAACTATCCTGTTCCCTCAAGTTCTCCTCCCCCTTCCCTTCACCCCTCTCTTCTCTTGCTGCCCTCCCTACTCTCCCCACCCTCATGCTCCCAATTTTGTCAGGTGATCTTGTCTATTTTTTCCTTTCCAGGTAGATCAATATATGTTTTTCTTAGGGTTCATCTTATTACTTACTTCCCTCAGGTAATGGACTATAGGCTCATTATCCTTTGCTTTACAACTAATATCCACTTATGAATGAGTACATACTATGTTCATTTTTATTGGTCTTTGTTACCTCACTCAGGATGATTTTTTGTAGTTCCATCCATTTGCATGCATGGATGCAGTGAATGCAAAATACTTCAAGATATCATAGTTTTTACCACTGAGTAGTACTCCATTGTATAAATGTACCACATTTTCTATATCCATTTTTCAGCTGAGGGTCATCTAGGTTGTTTCCAGGTTCTAGCTATTACAAATAATGCTGCTATGAACATAGTCGAACAAATGTGCTCGTAGTGTCATTGAGCATCCTTTGGGTATATGCCCAATAGTGGTATTGCTGGGTCCTGAGGTAGGTTGATCCCCAATTTTCTGAAAACCAAAACAAAACAAAACAAAATGCCATAATGATTTTCAAAGTAGTTGTATAAGTTTGTATTCCCACCAGCAATGGAGGAGGGTTTCCCTTGCTCCACATTCTCCCAGAGTAAGCTGTCATTGGTGTTTTTGATCTTAGCCATTCTGACTGGTGTAAGATGGTATCTCAGATTTGTTTTGATTTGAATTTCCCTGATGGCTAAGGATGTTGAACATTTCCTTAAGTGTCTTTCAACCATTTAAAAAAATGAGGTACAGAACTAAATAGGGAATTCTCAACAGAAGAATCTCAAATGGTTGATGAATGCATCTATTTCCTTGTAGGTTATAGCTCTACTTAAATTGTTCACCTGTTCTTGATTTAATTTTGGTATGTGGTTAAACTCTCCAGAAAATTGTCCATTTCTTTTATATTTTCCAATTTTGTATGGAAAATTTCCAGGTTTTTTAAGTATGACCTAATGATTCTCTGAATTTCCTTGGTTTCTATTGTTATGTTCCCCTTTTTATTTCTGATTTTGTTAATTTGGATGTTCTCTCTCTGCCTTTTGATTAGTTTGGATAAAAGTTTATCTATATTGTTGATTTTCTCAAAGAACCAGCCCTTTGTTTCATTGATTCTTTGTATTGTTCTCTTTTTTCTCTTTTATTGATTTCAGCCCTCAGTTTGATTATTTCCTATCATCTACTCCTCCTGGGTGAGTCTGCTTCTTTTTGTTCTAGAGATTTCAGATGTGCTGTTAAGTAGCTAGCGTGAGATTTCTCCACTTACTTTATGTAGGTACTTAGTGCTATGAACTTTTCTCTTAGTACTGATTTTATCGTGTCCCATAGGTTTGGGTATGTTGTGCCTTTATTTTCATTGAATTCTAGGATGTCTTTAATTTCTTTCTTTATTCTTTCCTTGACCCAGGGGTGGTTCAATTGGGCACTGTTCTATTTTCATGAGTTTGTAGTCTTTCTGCAATTAGTGTTGTTGTTAAATTCTAACTTTAAACCGTGGTGATTCGGTAAGATACATGGGATTATTCATATTTTTTTTGTATCTGTTGATGTTTGCTTTGCTATTAAGTATGTGGTCAATTTTAGACAAGGTTACATGAGGTGCTAAGAAGAAAATATATTCTTTTGTGTTTGGGTGGGGTGTTCTGTAGGTGTCTGTTAAGTCCGTTTGAGTTATGACATCCGTTAGTTCTCTAATTTCTCTGTTAAGTTTCTGTCTTGTTGGCCTTTTCACTGTGGAGAATGGGGTGTTGAAATCTCCTACTATTAGTGTGTGGGGTTTGAAGTGCAATTTAAACTTTAGTAATGTTTCTTTTACATATGTGGATGTTCTTATATTTGGGGCATAGATGTTCAAGGTTGAGACTTCATCTTGATGGATTGAGTTCCTGTTATGAGTATAAAGGGTCCTTCTCCATCTCTTCTGATTGATTTTAGTTTGAAATCAATTTTGTTAGATATTAGAATAGCCACACCCACTCGTTTCTTTGGTCCATTTGATAGGAAAATCTTTTCCCAATCCTTTACTCTGAGGTAATGTTTCTCTTGTGGTCGAGGTGTGTTTCTTCTTTATAGCCAAAAGGTTGCATGCTGCTTTTGTATCCATTTTGTTAGCCTGTGTCTTTTTATAGGTAAATTGAGTTCATTGATTTTAGGATATATTAATGACCGCTCTTGGGGATTTGCTGGTATGAAGTTATCTGTTGCCTGTGTTTTTGTGGGTGCAGTTAGCTTCTGTGGGTTGTAGTTTTCCTCCTAGTACACTCTGTATGGCTGAATTTGTGGATAGGTATCATTTGTCTTGTTTTGTCATAGAATATCTTGTTTTCTACATCGATGATGAATGAAAGCTTTACTGGGTATAGTAGTCTGGGCTTGCACCTGTGGTCTCTTAGTGTCTGCAGCACATCTGTCCAGGCTTTCATGGTTTCCATTGAGAAGTCAGGTGTAATTCTGATAGATCTGCCTTTATATGTTGCGTGATCTTTTTGCTTTGCGGCTCTTAATATTCTTTCTTTACTCTGCATGTTTTGTATTTATTACATGGTGAGGGGACTTTTAAAAAAAATTTTGGTCTAGTCTATTTGGTGTTCTTTAAGCTTCTTGTACCTTCGTATGGCTATCCTTCTTTAGGTTGGGCTAACACAGCAATGAATTTGTAGAGATGGGATTTGATACATCAATGGAATAATCAGATTAACATTCCCACAATCTTAGAAACAAACCATAAATTAATGTGTGTTTCTAGGAAAAAATAATACAAGGTTTTATAAAGAATAGTCACTGATGGCTCAGGTTGTACAATAACAGCTGCTGATATTTCAAAAGCACCAACAGCCTTACCTTTAAAATTATTGACAGACAAACCTGTATGGGTTAAGCAATGGCCTTAAACAATAAAGAAACTGCAGGCTTTAGAACAGCTGGTACAGGAGCAACTAGATGCTTAGCATATTGAAGAATCAACCAACCCTTGGAATTCTCCTCTATTTGTTGTTAAAAAGAAATCTGGATCATGGGAATGGTAATACATCTAAGATGGGCTCTCTACAGGTTGGCATTCCTTTGCCTTTTCTGTTGCCTAAAGAATGACCTCTTGAATCTAAAATGGCTGAGCGACACTTAAGGAAATGCTCAACATCTTTAGCCATCAGAGAAATGCAAATCAAAACAACTCTGAGAGTCCATCTTACACCTGTAAGAATGGCCAAGATCAAAATCACTGATGACAACTTATGCTGGAGAGGTTGTGGGTAAAGGGAACACTCCTACATTCCTGGTGGGAGTGAAAATTGGTACAGCTTCTTTGGATATCAATATGGCAATTCTCAAAAAAAATAGGAAACTGTCTTCCTCAAGACCCAGCAATACAACTTTTGGGTATATACCCAAAGGATACTAAATTGTACCACAAGGACATGTGCTCAACTATATTCATAGCAGCACTGTTTGTCATAGCCAGAACCTGGAAACAACCTAAATGCCCCTCAACTGAAGAATGGATTATGAAAATGTGGTACATTTACACAATAGACTACTACAAGGCATAAGAAAATTATGACATCTTGAAATTTGCAGGCAAATGGATGGATCTAGAAAACATCATATTGAGAGGTAACCCAGACCCAGAAAGACACATATTACACATACTCACTCATAAGTAACTTTTAGACACAAAACAAAGAAAAACCAGCCTACAATTCACAATCCCAGAGAACATAGACAACAATGAGGACTGTAAGAGAGACATACATGGACCTAATCTGCCTGGGGAATAGAAAAAGACAAGATCTCCTGAGTAAATTGAGAGCATGGGGACCATGGGGGACTGTTGAAGAGGAGGGGAGAGGAAGGGAGGGGAGCAGAGAAAAATGTATAGCTCAATAAAATCAATAAAAAAGAACAGCCTCTTAATAGTTATTGATTTTAAAGATTGCTTCTTCACTATAGCTTTATAAGAAAAAGACAGAGAAAAATTTGCCTTCACAGTGCCTACTTATAATAATTCTCAGCCTGCTAAAAAGATATCAAGGAAGATTCTCCCATGGGGAATGTTAAATAGCCTCACAGTGTACTAATATTTTGTAAGTCAGTCATTGGAAATAATATAAATCATTTTCTGAAGCTATAGTTTATCATTACATAGATGACATTTTACTATCTGATTCAAATGTATATGCTTTAAAAAGAATATTTGAAGAAGTGAAGAAAATTTTACCTGTTGTATACTAAAAACTGCACCTGAAAAAATACAAAGAGGAGAGAGTCTATTAATTATTTAGGTTATAAGATAGGTTTACAAATAATTAGATCCCAAAAGGTGCAAATTAGGAGAGATCAATTGTAGACTTCTTATGATTTCCAAAGATTGCTAGGAGACATTTCCCATCTATGGGGCACTATTGGGATAGGCTCTGATGACCTGATTAATTTAAACAAAACCTTAGATGGTGACAGAAATTTAAATAGTCCCAAGAAATTATCGGATGAAGGAGAGAGAATTGGCTTTGGTTGAAGAGAAATTACAGAAGGCACATGTGGAATGTGTGAATCTGAATCTTAGCTGTATTCTTGTCTTACTACTTTCCATACCTAGCCCTACAGGAATTTTAATGCAGAGGGAGGATATTATCCTAGATTGGATCTTTTAACCACATAAACCTAGTAAAAAACTAAAATCTTATGTGGAAAAGGTCTCTGAGTTAATTCTAAAAGGAAAATTGAGACTTTGTCAATAAGCAGGAATAGATATAGCAGAAATCACAATACCTTTTAGAAATGATGAAACTGTAAAATTATTGGAAGAAAGTAATCCTTGGAAAGAACTTGTAGTATATTTTGGGGGAGAGAGATTGACAACTATCTCTAAAACAAGAGAATTTGACTTATAAAGAGAACTAAGGGGATCCTTCCTCACATTGTATGGAGCACACCAATAACTGAGCCCCTACAGTCTATACTAATGCAGGTAAATCAGGAAAGGCAGGTTACAAATCAGAAAATTTAAGTAATGTGGATCAAAGCCCTTATGATTCTATCCAGAAGTCAGAATTATATATGTTATTCTTATGGTTTTATAAAGGAATAAATTAAAGGAACTTTAAAGAAGTTAAAGGAACTTTAACTTCTCAATGTAGTTACCAATTCAAAATATGGAGAAAGAGTTGTTTTGCATATTAAAATGACTGAATTTATACCAGATGATATAAAATTGATTTTATTATTTATTCAGTTACAAGATATAATCAGGAATAGGAGTCATTCCTTATACATAACACACATCCAATCTCATATGGGTCTGCCAGGTCTTCTAGCACAAGGTATTGAAGAAATCAATCAATTAATGATTGGAAATGTGATGAAGGCCTCAGAATATCATTGAAAAAGTCATGTAAACAACAAACAAAGGTTTAAAAAAGACTTTGCCATCATGTGGCACCATGCCAAAGAAAATATAAGGAAATGGTATTTCCTTTTTCTTTATACAACCAAACACCACCACCTGCAGGAAGTAATCTGAAGGGTACTCAAATAATAATGCTAATGATGTTTTTTGTAGTCTGAAGCTAGTTTTGGAGTTGGAGTGTGACTCTCTCCTTCTCTAAACCCAAATATTCATATTAAAGTGAAATCCAAAATCTCTGTCTCATGTCAGAAGAATTACCTGATATTGGACAGAAGTAAAACAAAAATTTAGAGACTGTCTTATTGCCACCAATCTTTTAATCTTTTGGTTTTATATTGACTCTAACAACTTTTCTTATGACATATGTATATATGTTTTAAACTTTTCATCATGATATTAATGATTATATAGAGTACTAACTACTTCTAGAAAAAGGTTTCATCCACCTTCCTGTACATGATTGAGTCTCATGTTTTTGAGACACGGCATCAGTTTTTGGCCGTGAACCATTAGCGTGCCTGACAGTGACCTTTGAATTCTCCAAAAAGAGGATGGGGCCCTACAACGGTGATTCCTCCAGGGCTATGATAACACCATTAAGCTGAAAAACACCACCTATAGATCGACTTTGGACTACAAACTGCTCAGAACAATTTTGAGGTGGCTACCTTCGATGATCCAGCTTAGTAGACTACTCTAGCCAGGATGTTGGATGAGTCATGCACTTTTCCATAGACTGGATCTCCTAGCTCTTGACAATTAACCCAAATTTTTGTTTTCAGGATCCCCTAAAGATATCATGGCCCTCAGAGAGCAGGAAGTAAATTTAAGTATACAATACCCACATTCCCAGAGGTGGGATACATGGTTTTTGAACATTAAATGGGTTGTGGACATTTGTCATTGTTTAGCGATGTTGGCTACAAGCTGTTATTGGTTAAGGCCAGGAGGAAAGTTGAACAGCGGATATTAGATTCAGAGTCCTTGTTTTGAAAAGAAAAATGGGGAATATAATTATAATAGGATAAAAGGTACATTATTAAATCTACTCTTAAAAGAAAACAGGGAAGATATAGATAGATACGATAAGATAAAAAACTGGATTATGGAATCTACTTTTAAAAAGGAATTATTGGCTTTAAATGTTTTACATTGGATTGGACTTTTGTATATTTTATAAAATGTTGTATATTGATACAAATTTGAGATTAATTTTGTTAGAACATACTGTACATACATTTCTAGTCTTGTTCAAGGTATTGTACCTATACAACTGATTTAACAATGCAATGCAAATTTTTAGTCCTTGAAACTTGATATTACCAACTGTTTAGGATAATAAGAAAGTGCAGTAATGGCCGTAATGGCCAGGGATGCTGTCATGCCCATCCACTTCCATGTGATTGATGTTAAGACACTCTGGAGCTTGTGTCTGGGTGGGTCTGGAATAGACTTCCTCCTTTGAGTTGCTGAAGAACAAGTCCCCTCCTGGTTTTGCTACCAGCCTCTTATTGCCCCTCTGAAGGCAACAGACTTACTCTGCCATTGCATGGGACGAGAGAATCCAACTGTGGAACCAACGTTTTCTTAGTTTTTTTTTTCCTTTGAGACTCTTATTTGTGCTATATGTGGGGATGCTCTTCCCTTCTCTTTGCCTTAATTTGAGACATATTATAAACGCAGAGCAGATTGTCTGCCCCAGCCTGCTGCACAGATGTGCTGAGCCTTGTGCCTCTGCCTGGAGCTGTCCAAGTGGGGTGCTAATTAGAGATCCTTTGAGTGGAGCCTATCAGGCTGCATCGGAGTGAGAAGAGGAAGGATGCTGCAGGCACATTAATGAGCATTCGGATGTGAGCCCCGGCCTCTGGTGCAGTGACCCGGCCCTGTGAGCAGACTCCTGAAAGGCGGAGTGGCGGAGCCTGTAACTGATCCGCACCTGATTTGTGGGGAATGGCTGGAGCGGCTGCTCTTGTGGCAGTGTTCTTGCTCCTGTGTCCCCTCCCCTTACTTTTTGTTTTCTAAAAGAAGACCAGTTGATTTCAGCTAGTCTTGCACACAGAACTAAACAATTTGGATGATAACTAGAGTTATATCATTTTGGAAACAATAACAACAGCAGAAGAAGAGTCTAAGAGGTGACGGTGAAACTCTTTTGTCTGAAGAAACAAGTTTCAAAAGGTGAAATGAGAAAAGGTTAAAGTTCTTACACAGAAGCTGCTCCAGGACCCATAGCAAACATGTTCTGATCCCCAGCGTCCTGTAGGGAAAGTCTGTGCCAAGGGGTGGCAGAATAGCTTGGTTGGTGACATGCTTCCTGCGAAAACATAAGGACCTGAATTGGGATGCCTGGCATCCATGTCAAAAAGCAGGAATGATGACACGTTCCTGTGATTCCAAAGATGAGTAGGAGGAGGCAGGAGCAGCCTTGGGGCTTTCCAGCCTGTTAGTCTTGCCAAATTAGTGAAGTCCATGTTCAGTGAGGATTTTTTTGTATCAGAATACCATAGTGGAGAAAGTAACAAGATAAGACCCCCAGGCTAAGCTCTGGCCTCCATCTGCACATGCACATATGTGTATACACACAGAGACATGTTCTCTCCCTCTCTCAAGTAGGATTTAGACGGTGAACAGTCAGGGTTGGGAAAGGAGGAGGCTTCAGTCCTTCAGGCAGGCACTTGGAACCTCTGTTGAAGGGGAGGTGTGTTTGCAGCAAAGCTATCCTCCTGAGCCACAGCAAACACCCACACTGCAGAAGATTCCCATATTTCTTTAGAGACGATGTACAAATGGTTGCTCGGCAATAAGATCCCTCAACATCAGCAGCCACCAGAGGAATGCAAGCAAAGCAACACCATAGACAAAACAGACAGAAGGTGGCAATACCCTACCTCCCAGACACAGTACGGCTGGTGTAAGTAACCATGAGGATAATGTGATGACAGTGTTGAGGAGAAATTGCTCCCGTTCTTTGCTTGGTAGGGCCGCAAAACAAGCTGGCAGCTCTTGAAATATTAAATATTTTGAGTGATAATATGACCCTATGAATTAATCTGTTAGACTTATACCCAAGGGAACCAAAATATGTCCATCTCCCAGACTTCGCAGCTTCCAGTGATCTAACAGCATTATTCAAAGTGACCCAGAGTGGAAGGCTGCCTGGGTGTCCTTCCTCTGGTCCGTGAAACATTAGAACATGGTAACATTGTGTAGAGGAGGCTCACTCAGCCCAGAGGAGGATGGAGACCTTGGCACATGCTATAGAGTGAGCCATATGCAAATGACCACTTTCCATGAGGGTCCATTTACAGAAATGTCTGCAGAGGAACATGCTCTCAGATGCAGAAATTAAAACTGTGGTTGTCTGGGCTGGTGACAGAGAAATGGGAGCCTGCACCATGTTTTGATTTGGTAATGTTCTGGAGTTATTTAGTGGTGATGTTTGCACATCTGTAAACACATTAAAAATCACAGAACTGTATGATTGCGTGGCCTGGTGCATCTCAAGAAAGCTGCTACTTAAAAACCATTGCTGCAGTAACTATGAAGGGTGGAGTTTGGCCAATCAACAGTGCTCATGTGTCAGAGATGCTTGGTGCCATTGGGCCAAGAGGATGGAGCCCAGGCCTCCTGAGCACAGGATGATGGAGATGTAACTAACTCTTATCTTGTCTCATCTTCTCCTGTAGGGTGAGGACTCTTTCCCTGATAACATCCTGACCTATGTGGCTCACACTTCTGCACTGACCTATCCTGCAACACGGGTTAAGTATCCTGACAACCTTTTGCGGCCACTTAGCAGGCTCCAGCCAGATGAGCTCAGCCCCAAGGCAGATAGTGATGTGGACAAACAGCAGCTGATTGCTGCACTTGGTGCCTACACTGCTCAGAGCCCTCCTGGAGAAAATGATCCAGGGCCACAGTACCTTCTACACAATCCTGTGAGATCATCGAGACCCTTCTCAGCGCCTGCTGCTTCTCAGAGATGGTCTTTCCCTTCGGGAGACTCCAAAGATTCCCTGAGCATGGGAGATGGTGAGTGTTTTGGTGGCCTACTCTTACTACATTGGCCTTGATGATTTCTTCTTGAAGGGCATTTCCCTTACACACCTCTTGTAGACACATTGTGACAAAGGGAATCTTATATAGGTCCAGGGTCCGTATTAGTGAGAAGAATCCTACTGCAGGGATACCCACAGCAGCTGGGGAAGAGGCAAGTGCTCTCTCTGGGTAGAGATGGCTGGCTTACTCCTGCCTCTGAAGGCTGGCCCCAGGACTGTGCCATCTACCATGTGTTTTATAACACACAATAGGAATGCTGCTAGGCATTCCATGCCATGTCATTCTGGGTAGCCAAATCCATAACTGACACTCAGATGTGGTTAAGTAGTTTATCCTCAGGGGTGTTCAGTCTGTGGTTAGTCCAATCCACAATGCAGCGGTGTGTAGTGCAGACATCAATACGGCCCTTGTCGGTGCTGTGGTTTTCAGCTTCTGGGTAAGAGTGATGAACTTTGTGGCTATCTTCAGGCTGTTGGGGGCATCTAGGGGCAATGACAGCTTAGGCACTTGCTGGCTCCTGATCCTTTATATCACATACAAGATTCTGGTCCATTTTCTTTCTTACAACCTTTTGTTAATACCATCCCAAGGTGGGATTATTATGTTATGACTTTGCCTATAGATATTCTAAACCTAAGCAGGTAGCACTATAAGGAATTAGCTGGGGACTGCACTGGCATCATCCTGTCTCCTGTAAGCAAAGCTCAGTTCACATTGACAGTCCTGCTTTGCATGCGGATGCCGAAGTTGGTCTTTGCCCATTACCTCAGCAAGTCTGCTAAGGAAAGATTTCCATGTCTTCTCTGTGACCCCTGTTGTTTCTCCTTCATGGTCGGGTAGGGGCCTTTGCTTCTCTTTGTCTCCTACTCCTACCACAGCCTAGAGAATTTCCATTTATTGTTGGAGTCAGCCATAGTTATTGCATGTAGGAAGAGGTAGATGCAACTTTTCTACCAAGGGATGAAAATCTAATTGAAAAATGGGATATGTTTGTGAATTACTACCTGTGCTTATGGTCGCAACTGCTCTGATCATGGTTGCTTGCCCAGTGTACAGGCTACTTTCCCAAGCTGCTCTATGTATGTTTCTAACTTCACTGTATGCTTTTAAAAGTGCCACTAAAATGCTAAACACAAAAATCAACAGATCTGGAAGGCAACCCATGCATGTCACACCAGCTTCAGCATAAGACTTTCTGGGACCTTTATGCTCCACACCCCACCCTCCCTGCAGGATTTTGAACTGAATTTGGTCATTATGTTGTTGTACATGTCCACATTCCAGTAGGGTACAGGCCGAGCCACAGTGATGCCACTGCATGTGAGGGTAGTGACAGTGTCAGAGTGTCTTAGGGGCCATACTTTCCAACCATCACATTTATCATTAGTTATTCTGAAATAAAGCCTGTGGACGTATGGAAACATCTAGGCTTTTTCTTGTTTTCATTTTCAGTTGTTTTATCAGAAGCCTGGTCAGTTTTCTGAAGGAGTTTATCACATTATGAATTTTGCTGGTTGTATCCCAGTGATGTTTAAGTCATTTCTGCTCTGTGTCTGGCATGTGGCCACATCTGTTTGATCTTAGTGAGGTGGCTATGGTAGGAGCTATGTGCTTCAGGGAGGTGCCCACTGTCCTGCCCTTGTCTCCTCTAAGTTTCTTGGTGGGTGGGTCACCAGGTTCTTATGGCAAGCTCTGGCTTCAGCATCTACATACAGTTCAGGGACTGGAAAGTTTCCCAGTCTCTTGATATGCTGAGCCCATCCTAGGGGGAAAACACTCTATCCCCAATTCTCTCCTTCAAACATTCGGGTGAATAAGTGGTGAGTGTTTGCTATCCCCCTCCCTGCTCCCATTGTGACCCTGGGCCCTTCGAAGGCAGTGCATCGCAATCTCTACTGGTGCTTGTGTCCTGAATGGACGCATCTGCAAATTATCCCAGTTGTTGCTCACTCAGCCTCCAAAAGCTGTGCTATCATCAGTGTAGTTTTCCACGAGAGCAAACACCTTCAGAGCTCAATGGTGGTACCCAACCGAACATTTGGATCACTCCAGAGAAAGCTTGACTTGTCAAGAATGAACTACCTAAATAGCAACTAAACACTATTGAGTTTTTTTGCTTTGTCCAACAGGTCCTGGGCTTTGGTCATTAAAATCACAGATTGCATTGGGGGAGACAATGCCTCAGTTAGACATTTTATATCACCAAGTGAAGCCAGAAATGGCCTACATTCACCTTGGGGGATGGGGCTTGGTAAAAGATTGTTGGTTGTATGCCTAAGCAACCATTAAAAAAGGAGGGAAGGGAGTGGGATCTGGGATTGCTATGTAAAATGAAAACAGATAGTTGTTGCAGGGAGAGGGCCTGCTTGTTCTTCCTGGCCGCCCAGCTAGCTTAGCCCCAAAATAACCACATAGAAATTATATTAATTAAATCACTGCTTGGCCCATTATCTTTAGCCTCTTATTGGCTAATTCTTACATCTTGATTTAACCCATTTCTATTAAACTTTATATCACCACGTGGCAGTGACTTACCAGGAAAGATTCGGCATGTTTATCTCTGGCGGCTCCATGGCATCTCTCTGACTCTGCTTTTTTCCTCCCAGAATTCAGTTCTGTCTTGTCTGCCTACCTAAATTCTGCCCTATTAGGCCAAGGCAGTTTCTTTATTCATTAACCAATACAAGCAACACAAAGAGGGGACTCCCACATCAGATAGTTTGAGAAGAAAATAAAATTATATATTAAAAATAACAAGTATATAATTAAAGTACATACTTTAATTACATAAGTATGTAATTAAATCTTATGTAATTTAATTACATAAAAATTACATAAAAATCATTCTATTTCACCCATGACATGTGAGTGGTCCCCATGCTTTGCAGGACACATGAGGTTCTTCTGTGAGTTCTGTAACTAGGTAGCAGCTGTCTACCTGTCTTGTCCCTTTACTCAACACTTGGGCTATTTCTCTCCAAGGCTCTGAACAAAAGCTTTAGTGGTAGAAATTTCTTCATTCATTTTTTTTTGTTTTCATGTTACAGTTTTTAAATTAAAGAGCTAGTCAGATGGCTCATTGTGTAAGAGTCCTTATTGCACAGGCATGAGCACCTGAATTCAGGTACTAGAACCCATCTAAAAAGCTGTGCTTGGCCAGAGGTGTGCCTGCACACCCAGCACTGTGGGGACAGAGACAAGAGAATGCCTGGGGCCAAATAGCCTACCTCCAGGTTTGCTGGGAAAATTTGTCTCAAGGCAATAAAACTGAAAGTAAGTCACCTGAGATCCTTCTCTGGCTTCCATGTATGCACATAAGCATGTACATGTACACACAGACATTCACATGTACACACAGGCATGCATATGAACACACAGGCATGCATATGCACATGCACACAAAGCATGCATATGCACACACAGGCATGCACTTGCACACACAGGCACACACATGTACACATAGGCATGCACATGTACACACAGGCATGCATATGCATACACAGGCATACACTTGCACACACAGACATACATTTGCACACACAGGCATGCAATGTACATACAGGCATGCACATATGCACACAGGCAAGCACCTGCATAGAACAATTTCACTTCTATTCTCCAATTCCTTACCAAGACCACTTAAAATATGTAATATTTCCTTATTTTCCACATGACCACAAGAAATAAAATGAAATGCTTGAATGCAGAATCCTATGAAACCATGCTATAAAGGAATGGGTGCCTGTCCCAGACTACATTTTTCGTATACCTTTGAGAAATAAATAACACTTAACTATGATATACTTCTCAAATTATAGAAAGCAATTTTTACATTGTTGGATTATTTTAGTAAATATAGACAAGACACAGATGTAGATGTTCATGTGTCTTGGTAGAAACTGAAATGAGGATAGAATAAGATAATAAATGAATTTTCTAAATCTGTTGAAACTAAGCAACCATTAAATGGGCTTCACCAACCAAACAGACTGTATGCCCTCTAAACAAAATGTCACAGTCACTTGTTCAGGGTGACAGTGAGGGTGTTAAAGGTGAGGATGCTAGTGCGGATGATGATGATAGAGGTGACTGTAGAGATGGTAATGGAGAAATGGTAATAACGGTAGTGGTGATGCTGGTGATGGTGATGACGGTTGTAAGGATGGTGGTCACGATGATGGTGAAGGTGGTTAGAAAGGAACATGATTAGGACATGATGGTGATGATGATAATGATGGAGTGGTAGCAATTATGGTAAAGGTGATGATTGTGGTGAGCGTGGTGGTGATGGTAAGGATGGCGCTGGGGTGAGGATGGTGACTGTGGGGTGTTCAAAGTGAGGCTGATGGTAAAGATGAGGATGAAGATGGTCAAGATGGGTGGAGATGATGGAATGGTGGGGAAGATGGCAGAGGATGGTGATGTGGAGGCAAGGTGCTGGGGAGCATACAGGCAAGTTACATGTAGATGTGACTAAACTATCCTTTCTACATACTAAGGAGCAAAAGCTATTATGTGTGGTTCACATCTTTCTCACTGAAGCAATTTTGCAGTGAAGCTGTCTGCATGCTGTCACTCACTCCGTAAAGCATGTAGCATTTTGTTTGGGTGACCCTGCAAAGACAGGTCAGGCCCACACAGCTGTGCACGCAGGATCACTGTGCGGTGATCTCCTGTTTCAGGACTAGACATCTGAGGTTCTGACATTTCCTGTAATTGCCCTGCTAGAGTCCACATGGAGCACTGAGAGCTACTTAAAATGTCATTATTAGCTGGCTAGAGCTCAGAAATCTTCAGTGCGATGAACAGAAGGCCTGCTTTCATGGCGTTTGACTGGGCTGAGCTGTACTCCACCTTCCAGCAAGGCAGCTGGACTTTGAAGAGAATAATTTTCCAATGCAGGGCATGCTTAAATGTTGTAGGAAAAGGTCGCTTGTTCATTTCTGGCTGCCTAGAACCTAAATAATTATACAGAAATAGTAATAATTAAATCATTGCTTGGCCTATTAGCTTTAGCTTTTTATTGGTTAGGTCTTACATCTTAAACTAGCCCTTCCCCATCAATCTGTGTATCACCATGTGGCTGCGGCTTACCCAGTAAAGTTCCATCCCCAGCATCTGTCCCTGGTGGTATGGGCTACATGGCATCTCTTGACTCCATCTTCTTTCTCCCAACATTCAGTTTAGTTTTCCCCACCTAGCTCTACTCTACTCTATCACAGGCCAAGCCAGCTTCTTTATTCATTATCCAATAAAAGCAACACATAGACAGAAAGACCTCCCACACCACTTAAGGGTGGCAGTGCTGCCTTTGTGATTCTCAGTATAGCAACCTAGAACCTTCCATGGTATCCTCCAAGTGTTCTAAAAGCTATCATTCACTATATGGACACCCAAGGAAATTATTTCGTGGATGAGACAGTGGTTGTAGAAGGTATGCTTTATTTTGTCTCAAAGATGAAAGTGTGTGTTTCATAGCCCCACCACAGCTGTGGACATGGCTGTTGGTTGTGTCTCCTTTTATCTGACCTTCATCTTCAGGAGCACAGGTCTTGAAGGGCAGTATTTATGGTCCATATGCAGGGTCCACGCTTCCTCTCTGTGTCTGATGATATGAGAAAGAGCTGGATGGAGACCATTGGAGAGTATGTTTCTGAACTGTTGCATGTCAGAGCAGAAGGTGAGGACAGCATCCTTCTGGATGACCATGCTGAGCACTGGTCACCCAGAAGATAACCTCCCTGCTTCCTTGCACTCAGTGTTTTCAAAGTTTCATTCAGGTGAGAACCACTGAGAGGCTACAGGAGGTTGGATAGGCATCTTAGATTCCACAGGCAAGTGTGGTAGGGTTGAGCTTTACCTGGGTCTGGTGATTTTAGAACATCTTGCTTTTCCATATGGTGATGCTTGTCTGGAAGAATCAACTCCATTGGTTGTAAACCTTTGGGATTTCTCTAAGTGGTGGGAGTACCTGACACTGCTTCTAGCAAGACTAATGCAAGACAGCGTGTCATGGAGGGAACTTGGGCTGCCATGAGCTCCTCCTACCTTCCCATGCTCAGTCCCACTGCTTGAGCACTAGCTGTGTAGGTTCCTCTCTTTCTGTCCCATGTCAATCCAGTCTGGCAGAAGATGCTCTGCTTTAGACAGACTTTGTTGGCCTTTCTTCTCCTCTCCTCATCAGTGCTGCTCAACCTGCCCTACCACTGACCTGGAGGTCATATATGGCCATCCTCCTTTGGCATCTCTGCCTTGACCTTGTTTCCATGCTGCAGGAAACTCGGGTGGGCTTCTCAGTCCTGAACTCTCCTGTGGTGTGTATGAGCCCATACAGTTTGCATCATCCACCTCATCCTTCCCTCCATGTATTGCTAACTCTTGCCCTTGCTTGCTGCCTGTTAGCCACCCTGAACTCTTTTCTTTTCTTGGCAAGCCAGGCATTTTCTACTCTAGTGCCTTTGCCCTTGTTCCTTCTGCCTAGAGAGCCTTTCTCCCAGTATATAGTGGTCCATGCTGCTTCTCTTTGAATTCGTGCTTAAGCTTCCCTTCCTTCCGAGTTGGCTCTCAGAGCCCTTCACTGAGTTGCCTCACCTCCCCTTTTTCTGCCACTAGAGACAGTATGAGGGTCACTTCCCATAGTTTATTTTCCATCTTCTGATGTTGATAATGAAATGTTCCTTGAATGGTAGTAGTATTTCTATTATCTCTCTGGGCCTGAAAAGCATCTAGTACATAGAAAACACACAAAAGAAGTATGCAGAAGGAGTATGGGGAGCTGACGTCCTGAACTCCTCATCGATCATCTCCCAGAGACTTGGGGAGGTCCCCAGGCAGAGCTCGAGAGAACTTGTGCAAAGAAGCTATGGGACATGCAGGGCACACAGAGATCTCAGCCTTCCACAGAGAAGGTAATCTGAGGGAGCTGCAAGAATCAGCATCATGAGAGAGTAGGCAGGGATGTCCAGAAGGACACCAAAATGCTCCACTTCTTTGTAGTCAGCATGCTACAAAGGAGGCTCTGACAAGATGGTGATTCCTGCCCTTCTCTTCCATTCCATCCTGACAGCCACCTCCCCCATTCCAACACAGTGTAGAACTGGAGGTGAGCTTGCACCTGAAAGGGAAAAGGCCTGTCCAGAGCAGTGGAAAGGCAGTGAGCCCTGATGTTGGTTGCAGGGATGCTCAGGAATTTTTGAACTAGGGACAGGCATCAGGAAATGTCCCCGCAAGGGTCTAGGACTGAGCGTCACAGCTGGCCTGATGCTGAGGAGGCATCGGAAGCCAAGTCAAGGTTTCTGTCTTTGGAGCTCCTGGGAGAGGCTGTGCCAGTTGGGGATAGAGAACAGACACTTGTCACATGCTTCCGGAGGCTCTGGAGGGGGAGCACTCTTGTAGATTGGCCTTCTGGCTGTTGATGCTCACTAGAGCCATGGGGTTTATTCAGTACTTGAGAAAAGGCTGTCAGTCATCTACAAATGTCTTTTCCCACTGTGGAAAGTGCACTCAAAGCATGTGCCGGTCCCACTCACACATCTGGCCTCCCCTCCTGGTGCCCATGCCTGCAGAGAGTCGTAGTTTCCAATACTCAGCCTCTTGATTTAAGCATTGCATTGACTCATCTTTATACCTTGTTCCAAGGACACAGACCAATTACGTTTTATATGCTTATTGTGAGGTTAACATACATCCAGAAATTGTTTTGATTACTTTTTATACTTTTAAAAATTGTTATTATTTTTTCATTTATTTTACATCTAACCTCAGTTTTCCCTCTGTCCTCTCTTCCCATTCCCTCACCCATCCCCCCCTCTGCCCTCCCTGCCCCTACTTCTACCTGGCCTCTGGGCAGGCCTCCCATGGGAATCTGCAAAGCAAGGCACATCAAGTTGAGGCAGGACCTAGATCCTCCTGCGTCAAGGCTGGGTTATGCAACCCAGCATGGGGAGTAGGTTCTCAAAAGCCAGATAATGAGCCAGGGAAAGACCTTGATTCTACTAGGAGCCTGGCAAGCAGACCAAGTCACACAACAGTCACACACATGCAGAGGACCTACATTGGTCCCATGGCGACTCCCTATCTGTTGGTCCAGAGTTTATGAACTCCCAGGAGCTCAAGTCAGCTGTCTCTTGCTCACCTATGCTCATAAAAGCAAAATTCAATTTTTGAGAAGGTTTCATGAGGTGCTGAGAAGAAGGTACATTTTTTTATGTTTAGATGGAATGTTCTATACAGTCCCTTTGGATATCAGTATGGAGAATGGTGTGGTTGGCCCTCATGTTGCAGGAGATTTCACAGAAAACTAGGAAACAACCTTTCTCAAGACCCAGCAATACCACTTTCGGGTAGATATCCAAAGGATGCTCAATCCAAAGGACATGTGTTCAACTATGTTCATAGCAGCATTATTTGTCATAGCCAGAACCTGGAAACAACCTAGATGCCCTCAATAAATGAATGGATAAAGAGAATGTGGTATGTTTACACAATGAAGTATTACTCAGCTATAAAAAAACAATGGCATAATGAAAAGTGCCTGAAAATGAATGGTTAGAAAAAAATCATCCTCAGTGAGGTAATCCAGACCCAGAAAGACAAACACGGTGTGTACTTACTCATAGGTGGGTATTTGCTGTAAAGGATAACCAGCCTACAATCCACAGACCCAGAGAGGCTAGGTAAGAAAAAGGGTCCAAAGAGGGGCACATGGATTTCCCTGGGAAGGGGAAATAGAAGAGATCTTCTGGGTAAACTGGGGGCAAGATGGGGAGGAGATGGAAACATGAGGGGTTGGACTGGGTAGGTTGGGAGCAGGATGGAGGGGGAGAGTATTGAAGAGATGTCATGATGGGGGGCATTTTGGGGTTAGGAAGAAACCTGGTGCCAGGGAAACTCTGAGAAATCCACAGAGGTGACCCAGCTAAGACTCCTAGCAATAGTGGGGAGGGTGCCTGACCTGGCCTTCTCCTGTAATCAGATTGGTGACTACCCTAATTGTCATCAGAGAGCTTTCATCCAGTAACGGATGGAAGCAGACACAGAGACCCACAGTCAATCTCTGGGAGTCCTGTTGAAGAAAGGGAGAGAGATTGTGTGAATCAGGGGTGGGGGCCAAGGTTATGTTGGAGGAACCCACAGGTTACTTATTATTCTATCTCATTTTTATATTTTATTAATGTCCATTGAACACCCAAATTACACTTTTGCTTTCACAACTCATATTCTAAAGTGAAACAGCAATCTCCCTACACCATAAAATATGAGTTGGATTTTATCTTTTTAAAAATTAGTAAATTAACTGGGCTATCTTTGTTTGCTAATAAAACCAAGTAATACATTTTAAAATCTTTTCCAAAAGGTAGAGTTTTAGACACTGCATATTTTAAAGGTTTCTAGTGAGTTTGAAAAGATGTTTGTCATATTTGTTTATGTCACCCTGTCAGTTTGCAGGGTGAAATTCATGCAGTGGTGTACAAATAGATTATTTTGCAAAAGTTTGGAGGCTATGTCGTTGAAATTCAGGAAAGTAAGATACTTAATAAACACCGAAATATGTGACAGGCTGGGTGACAAGCCAGCCTGAATTCTTGTCTGTTTTAAGAGAAAAAATCGTGGTGGGAATGTCACTCCGTCATCTCATGGGGCTGGCTTTCTTTTCTGAACTGGACTTGTGGTATAGTCCATCTGACCTCTAATGCTAGATCCTCGCGCCTCAGCCTCGGAAGTGTAGCAATCACAGGACTGGGACCATGCCTGGCTCTCACAGAATCCTAATGGTTGGCATGGCAAATAAATCAAGCTTGCCAGTCATGTCCACTGGCTAAGTCTTTCTAGATTCAAAATATTTGGGGGGTATGTATTGATGTGTATATGTGAATGTCCTATATGTGTGGTGAGTATATGTTTATATATGCATATATAAGCTATATGTGTATGGTATATATGTGTGTGATATGTATGTATATATTGTGAACAAAATTATGCCCTTAATTTTCAATATTTTCTTGCTTGTATTTATTCCTGGGCTCTGAACATAATGGTTGCCCAATATAAGTTGACCAACTGGATGGTTGGAATGGGTGGATGGGCAGTGTGTAGGCGAAAGAATGCTGGAGTGGATAAGTGGGTAGATGATGAACATATGCATGGGGATGGGTTCTGGTAGCTCCGTGCTTACAGGTCAAGCAAAGGTCTGCACATGCCTGGCTCTTCTGGCTTTGGCATGGTGAGTTTTATGTCCTCTTCCTCCTTGACTACCTACAAAGCCTCTCATGTTGGGTACATGCCAGTTCCCAGAGCTGGATGCTCTCCTGTCCCCAGTCCCAAATGAAGCTGATTCAGTCTTGACAAGGTCATAGACCACACACACTGTGATTCTTTTCCTTCTCATAATGAAGAGAGAGTGTGCGCATGTGCCATGATGTGACGACTGCCTTTATGACCTTTGAGGAACTCTGTAATAAAAGCAGCATGCATCCACCTGCTCCCTTCCTCAGGAGGAGTATGACTGTAAGTCACAATGGCATCTTGTCACTCCTGACCGGTCCCATATGCTTCCCGCTTGGGGTAGCTTAGAGAGATTCCTCAGAGACCAGAAAAGGTGCCTGCTATGTGGCGATGCAACTGAAAGTGTACTGCAAGCTCACATTCCTCCTTCAGGGGAGCTTCAACTAGGGAAGAGTCAACTGTGCATTGCTTTGTAATGGGCTCACCCCAAGGTCTCTAAATGCCCATCTTTGGAGGTGCTCTCAGCGGTAAGACTTGTTCTAACCAGATATGTCATCCTGCTACATCCATGAAGATCCAGAGTCCGGGCCCTCAGAGCAGGGGTCAGCCATTGAAAAGACTGTACTGGGCTGCATCTACGGTTCTGTGGCATGGTGTCAGGGGCCCTCTGGTCCCAGGCATGGTGCACATCACTCTGCTTTGAGAGTGTGGAGTAGGTGTGACGGTTTCTGGGAAGTCTGCAGTTTTTGTGAGTTCTGTGTTGACTGACAGAGTACCCCCATGTGCCTGCACTGCTTTTGTGTCTAGAGCCCATCTCTGCCTGTTGGTGAAAGGAGGAGATGCACATCACTGTTGGGGTATGTAATTATAGCTTAGAAAATAAAAGTCTGGAGAGCACAAAAAACCCGCATTCCTTATTAGTAGGAATCAGACTTTCCTACCCCACTAAGGTTAAGGACTAGTGTGAGGCCCAGCATGCATCTCGGTGGCCTCTGTGACTGGCAGCACTGTTGGTGTACCTCAGGAAGTGGAGACACAGAACCCAACTTCCAGACACAGCCTCTGGAAAAAGATGCTAGAACTGAACACTCACAAAGAGAACAAAAGAAATCTGGGTTTTCCTTGAAACTGGAGAAGTTGGCCTCCATCAGACTTAGAGTTTGCTGTTCTGTTGTTAAGATGGAATTTGCATGTAAGGAGATACATGAAGAGATGTGTGTGCAGGATGAGCTTTGTGGTGTGTGCTTAGGAGACCACCTTCAGTACCACAGAACAGCGCCTGTCTGCACATTCCCCCTGCACCCTGCTGATGGCTGCTGCTCTGAAGGAACTTCTGAAGGATGTCCCATGAGATCATTAGTGACTGTTCCTGTCCACTCAAGGTGAACTGTGGGATCATGACACTTCTGCCACCCCAGCTTTGCTCCTCTCTGCCCACCCCAGTACTGGTCCTCTTTGACTCTGAGTGGACACATAATCTAGCTGTCATTTCTGCCCTCTGGGAGGGGGACACCTCTGATGAAAAGCACATGAACAACTACTGAACCTTTCCCTAGAACTGTGGAATTTACTCCCCGCCAGTCACATACACAGCCTCTGTTATCTATGCACCTCCAAAATATGTGCCTTTCTTCTCCATTGGCTGGGGAAAGGGTGAGGACTACACATCTTTTCATAAGGATATTGGCTCCTTATCTATATTCTTTTGGGAATTCTATGTTATGTTTTCTTTGACCCCCTTTTGGCATGTATGTGTGAGAGGGTGATTGTGGATATATCTGCAGTGCCACCCAGTAGCTATTCTGTAAGAAATGTCAGTCCCCTTTGTGTCTGAAGGGTATGTCCCCTGGCTACAGACTTCTGAGTTTAAAGTTCTTGATTAGAGATCCAAGCATGCCGTTCATCTGTATAATACCAAAGAGAAAAATCTGCCTGATGCCTGAGGCCCCATTCTTTTCTTCTTTTTTTCCTTTTATTAAAAACAGACTTTCCCCCTCACAAAATATATCCCAATTGCAGCTTCCTCTTACTCTCCTCCCATCTGGGTCCACTCCCTTCCTGTCTATTAGACAATAAGACAATAAATGAGTTTATAAGGGATTATAATATGAACAATATAGTAAAAAAGAAAATACAAAGACTAACACATTTGAGTTGGACAAGACAGAAAGGAAAGAGCCCAAGAGAAGGCACAAGAATCAGAGAGCCACTCATTCACACATTCAGGAATCCCATAAAAACACTACACTGGAAGATAGAATGTATATGCAGAAGACCTGGTGCAGCCTGCAGGGGCCCTGTGGTTGCTGCTTCAGGCTCTGCTTGCTCATCGGAGCTTGGATCATGTTGCTTGAGAGGGCCTTCCTTCCTTGGTGTCATTCATTCCTCTGGCTCTTCCACTCTTGCTGCCTTTTCTTCTCTGGGATTCCCTGAGCTCTGAGGAAAGAGTTTAGGACTGAGTTTCAAGGTCTCTCTCTTTCCTCCCCGCCTCCTCACCTCTCATCTGACTGTGGGTCTCTGGATTTGTGCCCATCTGCTGCAGGAAGAAACTTCTCTGATGATGGCAGAGAAAGACAGCGATGTTCGAGTATAGCAGAATCCATTTTTTGTGACTTTTAGTAGAATTTGGTTTTAACCTAGGCCTTGAACTATGTAGTCTCTGGCTCTTGATCTCTCAAGCAGTGTCAGGTATGAGTTCCATTGGGTACAATGGGCCTGAAGTCAGATCAGACGCAAGATTTGTGCCTCCATTGCATTAGTATTTATCTTTTTATTATTGATTTTTATTGAGCTCTACATTTTACTCTGCCCCTCTCCCCTGCCTCTGCCCTCCCCTTCAACCCTCCCCCAAGGTCCTCATGCTCCCAATTTACTCAGGAGATCTTGTCTTTTTCTACTTCCCATGTAGATTAGATCCATGTATGCCTCTCTTAGAGTCCAGTTGTTGTCTAGATTCTCTGGGATTATGATTTGTAGGCTGGTTTTCTTTGCTTCATGTTTAAAAACCTCTTATGAGTGAGTACGTACGATAATTGTCTTTCTGTGTCTGGGTTACCTCACCTCAGTCAAATTGGTGTTTTCTAGCTCCACCCATTTGCCTGTAAGTTTCAAGATGTCTTTTTTTTTCTGTGTAGTACTCCATTGTGTAAATGTACCACATTTTCCTCATCCATTCTTTGGTCGAGGAGCATTTAGGTCATTTCTAGGTTCTGGCTATGACAAACAATGCTGCTATGAACATAGTTGAGCACATGTCCTTATGGCATGGTTGAGCATCCTTTGGATATATACCCAGAAGTGGTATTGCTGGGTCTTGAGGAAGGTTATTTCCTAATTTTCTGAGAAATTGCTACACTGATGTCCAAAGGGGCTGTATCAGCTTGCACTCCCACCACCAATGCAGGAGTGTTCCCTTTACCACACAACCTCTCCAGCATAAGTTGTCATCTGTGTTTTTGATCTTGGCCATTCTTACATGTGAATGATGGAATCTCAGAGTTGTTTTTATTTGTATTTCTCTGATTACTAAGGATGTTGAGCATTCCCTTAAGTGTCTTTCAGCCATTTTAGATTCCTCTGATGAGAGTTCCCTGTTTAGGTCTGTACTCCATTTTTTATTGGATTATTTGCTCTTTTGATGACCAGCTTCTTGAGTTCTTTGTATATTTTGGAGAACAGACCTCTGTCTGATGTGGTGTTGGTGAAGATCTTTTACCATTCTGTAGGCTGTCTTTTTGTCTTGTGGACCGTGTCCTTTGCTTTATAGAAACTATTCAGTTTCAGGAGGTCCCATTTATTAATTGTTTCTCTCAGTGTCTGTGCTGCTGGGGTTCTATTTAGGAAGTGGTCAATGATATGATAGTACCAATGCGTTCAAGTGTAGTTTCCATTTTCTCTTCTATGAGGTTCAGTGTGGCTGGCTTTATGTTGAGGTCTTTGATCCATTTGGACACGAGTTTTGTGCATGGTGATAAATATGGATCTATTTTCATTTTTCTACATGTTGATATCCAGTTATGCCAGCACTATTTGTTAAATATGCTTTCTTTTTCTATTTGATATCTTTGGCTTCTTTATTAAAAATCAAGTGTCTAAAAGTGTGTGGACTAATATTCAGGACTTTGATTTGGTTCCATTGGTCCTCCTGTCTGTTTTTATGCCAATACCAGGCTGTTTTCAGTACTACAGCTCTGTAGTAGCATTTGAAGTTAGGGATTGTAATGCCTCCAGAAATTCTTTTATTGTACAGGATTGTTTTGTCTATCCTGGTTTTTTTGTTTTGTTTTGTTTTTGTTTTTGTTTTTTTTTTTTTGCTTTTCCATATGAAGTTGAGTACCCTTCTTTCGAAGTCTGTGGAGAATTTTGCTGGGATTTTAATGGAAACTGTATTGAGTCTGTAGATTGCTTTTTGTAAGATTGTGATTTTACTATGTTAATTCTACCTACCCAAGAACATGGGAGATCTTTCCATTTTCTGGTGTCTTCTTCAATTTCTTTCTTCAAAGATTTAAAGTTCTTGTCATAAAGGTCTTCCACTTCTTTGGATAGAATTATTCTGAGATATTTTATGTTATTTGTGGCTTTTGTGAAGTATGATGTTTCTCTGATTTCTTTCTCAGCCCATTTATCATCTGTGTACAGGAGTGCTACTGATTCCTTTGAGTTAATCTTGTGTCCTGCTACATTACTGAAAGTGTTTATGACTTGTAGAAGTTCCTTGGTAGAACTTTTGGGGTTGCTTATGTAAACTATTATATCATCAGCAAACAGTGAGAGTTTGACTCCTTCTTTTCCGATTCATATTCCCTTGATCTCCTTTTGTTGCTCTAGCTAGGAACTGAAGAACTATATTGAATATGGTGACAGTGAACAACTTTGTCTTGTTCCTGATTTCAATGGGATTGTTGTGAGTTTCTCTCTATTTAGTTTGATGTTGGCTGTTGGCTTGCTGTATATTGCCTTCATTATGTTTATGTACGTTTCTTGTATCCCTGCTCTCTCCAAGACCTTTATCATGAAGGGATGTTGTATTTTGTTGAAAGATTTTTCAGAATCTAATGAGATGATCATGTTGTTTTTATTTTTCAGTTTGTTTATATGATGGATTTTTGTATGTTGAGCCATCCTTGAATGTCTGGAATGAAGCCGGTGGATGATGGTTGTGATGTGTTCTTGAATTTGATTTACCAGTATTTCATTTAAATTTTTCATCTATGTCCATCATTCATTACATCACTGAGTGAGATTCGTCTATTATTCTCTTTCTTAGTAGTGTCTTTATGTGGTTTGAATATCAGGGTGATTGTATCCTGATAAAAAGAATTTGTCAATGTTCCTTCTGTTTCTATTATGTGAAACAATTTGAGGAGTATTGGTATTAGTTTTTCTTTGAAAATCTTGTAGAATTCTGAGCTGAAACCATCTGGTCCTGGGATTTTTTTTGGTTGGGAGACATTTGATGACAGTTTCTATTTCTTTAGCAGTTATAGGTCTATTTTATTTACTTATCTGGTTGTGATTTAATTTTTGTAAGTGATATTTGTAATATTTATAAGTGGATACCAGAAAGTTGTCCATTTCCTTTAAGTTTTCCAATTTTGTGGAGTACATGTTTTTGAAATATGACCTGATGAGTCTCTGGATTTCCTCCATGTCTGTTGTTATGTTTCCCTTTTCATTTCTGATTTTGCTAATTTAGATATTCTCTCTCTGCTTTTTGGTTAGTTTGGATAAAGGTTGTCTATTTTTGTTGATTTTCTCAAAGAACCAACTCTTTTTCTCATTGTTTCTTTGTATTGTTTTCTTTGTTTCTATTTTGTTGATTTCAGTTCTCAATTTCATTATTACCTGCCATCTAGTTCTCTTAGGTGAATTTGCTTCTTTTTGTTCTAATGTTTTCCATCATTCTGTTAATTCACTAGTGTGGGATTTTTCCAGTTTATTTATGTAGGCATTTATTGCTATGAACTTACCTTTTAATACTGCTTTCATTGTGTCCCATAAATTTGGGTGTGTTGTGTGGTCATTTTCATTGAATTTTAGAAAGTCTTTAATTTCTCCCTTTATTTTTTCCTTGACCCATTGATGATTTAGGTGAGCATTGTTTGATTTCCATGTGTTTGTGGGTTTTCATGAATTAGTATTGCTGTTGAATTCTATTTTTAAACCACGGTGATCTGATAAGATACATGGAGTATTCCATTTTTTTGTGTATCTGTTGAGATTTCTTTTATTACCCAGTATGTGGCCAGTTTTTGAGAAGGTTCCATGAGGTGCTGAGAAGAAGATATATTCTTTTATGTTTGAATGGAATGCTCTATAGATGTCTGTTAAGTTCATTTGAGTCATAACATCTGTTAGTTCCCTTATTTCTCTGTTAATTTTTTGTCTGACTGATTTGTCAAGTTGTGAGAATGGAGTGTAGAAGTCTCCCAATTTTAGTGTATGGGGTTTAATATATGATTTAAGCATTAGAATTGTTTCTTTTACATATGAGGGTGCCCTTGTATTCGGGTCATAGATGTTTAGTATTGAGATTTCCTCTTGATGAAATGTCCTTCTTTGTCTCTTTTGATTGATTTTAGTTTGAAATCTATTTTGATAGATATTAGGATAGCAATACCAGCTTGTTTCTTAGGTCCATTTGATTGGAAATTTTTTTCCCAACCTTTTACTCTAAGGCCATGTCTGTCTTTGAGGTTGAGGTGTGTTTCTTGTATGCAGCTGAAGGATGGATTCTGTTTTCACATCCAATCTATTAGCCTGTGTCTTTTTATAGGTGAGTTGAGTCCATTTATATTAAGGGATGTCAATGACCAGTGACTGCTATCTCCTGTTAATTTGGTTTTCGTTGTTGGTGGTGTTAATTTATGTGTTTTTCACTTCTTTGGGATTTGCTGCTGTGAGATCATCAAAAAAATCCAACATTTTTGTTGATGTAACCAACTTCCTTGGGTTGGAGTTTTTCTTCTAGTACTTTGTGTAGGGCTAAGTTTTTGGCTAGGTATTGCTTAAATCAGGTTTTGTCACAGAATATCTTGTTTTGTTCTACTATGGTGATTAAAAGTTTTGCTAGGTATAATAGTCTGTTCTGGCACACGTGATCTCTTAGTGTCTGCATAATGCTTGACCATGACTTTCTGGCTTTCATTGTCTCCAATGAGAAGTCAGGTGTAATTCTGATAGGTCTGCCTTTGTATGTTATTTGGCATTTTTCCTTTGTATCTCTTAATATTCTTTTTATATTCTGTATGTTTAGTGTTTTTAATTCTTTCGTGGTTAGAGAACTTTATTTTTTGATCCAGTCTGTTTGGTGTTCTGTACACTGCTTGTATCTTCATAGGCATTCTTTCTTTAGGTTGGTAAAGTTTTTTCTATGATTTTGTTAAATATATTTTCTATGCTTTTGAGTTGAACTTTTTATCCTTCTTCTATACCTATTATTCTTAGGTTTGATCTTTTCATTGTGTCCCACATTTCCTGGATATTTTTGTATTAAGCTTTTGTTAGATTTAATGTTTTCTTTGACTGATGAATCTATTTTTTCTATTGTATCTTCAGTGCTTGAGATTCTCTCTTCCATCTCTTGTATTCTCCTGTTTATGTTTGCATTTGTTGTTCCTGATTAGTTTCTCATGGTTTCTATTTCTAGAATTTCCCCTGCTTGTGTTTTTTATTGTCTCTATTTCAGTTTTCAAGTCTTGAATAGTGTCTTTCATATGTTTGATTGCTTTTTCTTGGTTTTCTTTAAGGAATTTGCTGATGTCTTCCATTTTTTTGTTTGTCTTTTCCTCAATTTCTTTGAGGGAATTTCTTGTTTTCTCTTTAAGAGTCTCAACATTCTCTTGAAGTTATTCTTTAGGTCATTTCTTCTGCTTCATCTATCTTAGGTTGCTGGCTTAGACCTTCTTTTGTGGAGTTTGCTACCTCAGGCCTGCTCTGGCCTAGGTCACTGGTTTGGTCCTAATCCTGTGGAATTTGTTGCCTCAGGTCTGCTTTGGCCTACCTTTCTTACTAGCAGGACACCATCGTAGATGAAATGGTTTGTGGTTGGTTTGGTGTTTATGTTTCTTTTCTGGTAGCATGCAGAGCAGCTCACTGTATCAAAAGATTTTGGAAATAGGAGTGAAGGCTCTAATGCAGGCATTAGCTCAGCTTCTCCATGTTCAATGAGACATGTAGGTGTTTTTTTCAGGAATGGGCCTTGCCAGTTAGTGGAGCACAATATACAGTCTTGGCAACAGCCTGAGTTGTTTGAGGATTCCCATGGGTTTCCTTTGGCCAACAACTCAATTAGATTCAACCCAATTCCAGTACCGAAAGCTTTGATTGTTGACAAGAGATGGCAAATTGGCACTTTGTCTCTCCATCATTTGGCAATTTCATGTGGATTGCCTTCATATATATAAATATTTTAGGAATCTTCTAGTATATTAGGTTTCAGTACTATCCCCCAAATGAGCCCTAATTTTAGATGTTTCTTCCCATATCCTCTCCCCCTTTGTCCCCCACCTTGACTTTCTAATTAAAGCTTCTTCCATCCACTCATAAATACCTATTTTATTTCCCTTTCCTAATGAGATATATCTGTCCCCATTAGTCCCTTACTCTATCTCTACCCTCTTTGGTTCTATAGATTGAGGTTTAGTTATCATTAACTTAATAGCAAATATCTACATATAAGTGAATAAATACCAAATTTGTCTATTTGCTTCTAAGACACTAACTTGGGATAATTTTTTTCTATTTCCATCCACTTGCCTGCAAATTTCATGATTTTATTTTTTTTAATGGCTGTGTTGTAGCCATTGTATAAATGAACCATATTTTTTCTAGCCACCTTTTTGTTGAGGGACATTTAGGTTGTTTTAAATTTCTGGTTTTATGTGTAGAGCAGCAAACAACATGGTTGATCAAACATTTCTGTGGTAGGATGAAGTATTTGGGGTATAAGCCCAACAGTCGTATAGCTGGATATTAGGGTAGATTGATTCTCATCTTCCTAAGGAACTACCATGCTGATTTCCATGTTGGCTATATAAGTTTGACTTCTCACTACCAATGGATGAGTGTCCTTACTCTACACCCTCATCAGCATGAGCTGATATTTGTTTTTGTGTTCTTAGCCATTATGGCAGGTATGAGTTGAAATCTCAAAGTATTTTTGATTGGCATTTCCCAAATGGCTAAGGATGTTGAACATTTTTTTTAAGTTCCATTAATTTTAGCCATTTGAGATTCACTTTTAAAGAAATATGTTTATATCTGTATTTTATTTTTAATTTTTTGTTTTATTAATATCTAGACACTATCAGATGTGTAGTTGGTAAAAACAATTTGTCATTCTGAGGGCTGTCACTTTATTTTTACTACATTAATCCTACCAACCCATGAATGTGAGGTATCTTTCCATATTCTGATATATTTCTTTGTAAGTGTCTTAAAGTTTTTAGCATACAAGCCTTTCACTTGCTTGTTAAAACTACCACAGAATATCTTTTAATGTTTGAGGCTATTGTGAAAGGTGGTATTTTCCTGATTTCTTTCTCAGTCCATTTTTCATTTGTATATATGAAAGATACTCATTTTATGAGATAATTTGTATCCAGCAACTTTGCCGAAGTTGTTTTTCATCTGAAGAGGTTTCCTGATAAAATTTTTCAGGTCACTATGTATACTGTCATATAGTCTACAAATAAAGATACTTTCGTGCCCATGATAAGAGCTCAGATGACTCAGGTATCAGTTGTAATGCCCAGTCTGGGAGAGAATGCTGGAACTCAGTTTACAAGAAGTCCCTGATCAGCGTGGGTAAGAGTCAAGGACGGACAATGACCTCGTTAAGGGACAAGTGGAGATGGAAGGAAAAGTGGCCTTGCCAAGTAGAATGTCGTCCTAAGGGAGCAGTTCTATTACGTCTTCCTCCCCACTTTTTAGTGGGTAGTAGAGGAGGAGAATGATGACATTCTATATTCGATCTTTATAATAGTGTTCCAAAGTTAGTTTCCCTTCGGGTATTTAGTGATTCATCCAGTGAGCCGACTCATCAACACCTCATGTCTCATACAGACCTACACATAACATGCACCACTGACACACACTTCCCCCTGTGTTTTTTGTAAGGTTTGACAAATCAGATAGTTTCCCTGCGAAGTTTTGTTTTTGGTTAATCTTGCCTAAGAACACTTGTTTGATAGTTGCGTTAATAATGTTTATTGTATTTATCGCGTTTCACTCTGGTATTTTTCAGCATTTAGAAAATGATTCCCAGGCCACTATAACAACACTACTGTCTTTAGCTGTGCGCAAGAGGTAGTCTTGTGTGTTGCCCACACGGCACCACTGTCTTCTGCCAGCTGACAGGTGGGAAAGCGGACCAACAGAGAACGTTCCTCTGGAAGTAGGCATCACTAAAGGCACCCGGATCAAGATGAGTAGGAAACCATCCCAATAAACACATGTTTGATATAAAAAAACAAAAAAATAAAGATACTTTGTATTTATATCCCCCTTATTTTTTTGAGTTGCCTACTGCTCTGTATTAAGTACGATATTGAATAGAATGGAGGGAGTGGGCAGCCTTGTCATGTTCCTGTTCTTAGTGAACTTGCTTTAAGTTCTTCTCCATTTTAAGTTGACTTTGGCTATGAGCTTGCGGGTATACTGCCTTTATTATGTTGAGCTATGTCTCTTCTAGTCCTAATATATCCAGGACTTTTATAATGAAGGGTGTTGGACTTTTGTCAAAGGCCTTTTATGCATCTAATGAGGTGATCGTGTGGATTTTCTCTTTTGGTTTCTTTATATGGTGGATTACACTTATTGATTTACATATGCTGAACCATATTGGCATCTCTGGGATGAAACCTACTTAAAATGGCAGAACTTTTGATGTGTTCTTGGATTTGGTTTGAAAGAGTTTTGAGTAATTTGCGTCTATGTTCACTGGGGAAATTGGTCTGTAATTCTCTTTAATTGCTGGGTCTTAATATGGTTTGCCTATTAGGGTATCTGTGTCCTCATAAAACAAATTGAACAATGTTCCTTATGATTCTATTTTGTGAAATAACTTTAAGAGTATTGGGGTTAACTCTTCTTTGTAAGTCTGGTAGAATTATGCATTAAAACCCTCTTACCCTGGGCCTTTTCCAATTAGGAGACTTTTAATTGTAGACAGAAGTTTCTGCCCTGCCCAGTCCCACAGCCATTCAATCCCAAAGAAACACACAGAAGTTTATATTAACTATAAACTCTTTGGCCTATTAGCTCAGGCTTTTTATTAACTAGCTTTTATAACTTAAATTAATCCATAATTCTTGTCTATGTTAACCATGTAGCTTGGTATCTTTTCTCAGTGCAGCATTCTCATATTGCTTCTTTGTGACTGTATCTCTGCCTTTCCTCTTTCCAGAAATCTTTTATTCTGGTAGCCCCACATATACTTCCTGCATGGCTACTGACCAATCAATGTTTTATTAAAACAATATGAGTAACAGATTTTTACAGTGTATAAGAACATTATCCCACAGCATTTGATGACTGCTTCTATTTCACTAGGGGTTATAGGTCTGTTAAAATTGTTTATCTGATTTTGATTTAACTTTTGTAAGGGGTATGTATCAAGTAAATTATCCATTTCTTTCAGGTTTTTCAATTTGGTGGAGTGCAGCTTTTTAAAGTATGTCCTCATGATTTTTGAATCCTCTTGGTGTCTGTTATGTCCTGATTTTCATTTCTCATTTTGTTAATTCAGTTCTTCTCTCTCCTTTTATTTAATTTGGATCAATCATAACTGATTTTATCAAAGAACCAACTCTTTGTTTCATTGATTTTTTTTGTATTTGTTGTTGTTTCTATTTCATTAATTTTAGTTCTGAGTTTATTTCTCGCCATCTCCTTCCTTTGGGTGTGATTTCTTTTCTTTTGTTGTTCTAGGGCAGCTTTTAACATTCTTTCTTTGTTCTGTGTGTTTAGTTTTTTGGTTGTTATGGGCTGAGGGGAAACTTTTCTGATCCAGTCTGTTTAGTTCTGCATGTGTCTGATACCTTGATAGTCATCTCCCTCTTTATGTTAGGGAAATTTTCTTTTATATGGTTTTGTTGAAAATATTTTCTGTTCCCTTGACCTGGGCATCTTCCCCTTTCTCTATTCCTATAATTCTTACATTTGGTCTTCTCATAGTGTCCCATATTTCATGGATATTTTATGCCAGGAATTTTTCAGATTTAACATTCTCTTTGACTGAAGTATACATTTCTTCTATTGAATCTTCGATGCTTGAGACTCTCTCCTTCATCTCTTGTCTTCTGTTGGTGAAGTTTGCCTCTGAGGTTCCTGTTCAGGTTCCTGAAATTTTCATATCCATATTTCCTTCAGTTTGGGCTTTTCTTTACTGATTGCATTTCCACTTTCAGGTCTTGAACTGTTTAATTCATTTCCTTCCAATATTTGTGTTTTCATAGATTTCTTTAAAGGATTTATTGATTTCTTCTTCAGGGACCTCTATCATATTCATAATGGCTGTTTTAAAGTCTTTTATTCAGTCGTGGCTATGTTAGAATACTCAGGGCCCGCTGGGGTAGGGTTGCTGGGCTCTGGTGGAGACATACTGTTCTTGCTGTTATTGATTGTGTTTTTATGCTGGTGTCTAGGCCTCTGGGATTGAGACGATTGTAACTGTAGGTGCTGATACCTGTTCTTGTCATTGTTGGATGGGTGTTTTGTTTCTTGGTTTCTGTTGCCCTCTTGGGTTTTTTTGAGAGTGTGGTGACTGAGGTGCCTCATAGAAACTGTTCTGCTATTCCAGTAGATGTACCCACTTGGGGTTTCAAGTAAAATGTGTTTCTGGGTATCAGAAGCTGATACTTAGAGATGGGGTGGGATTGGAGGGGTTGAAAGGGCTCACAAGAGGAAGAAAAGTAGGGTGTTCTTCCAGGATCTGCAAATTTCCCTAGAAATGGGAGCAGAGAGTGAGGAAAGGTCACAGTGGTAGATTTACTAGAGTTGGGCATGAGAATTGGGGATTGGACTTGGAGAAATGCAGGGAGAGGTGAAAACTTTAAGTTAGCCCACCTGCTTCCCTGGTCAGAGTGACCTCAGGGGTCCCAGAGAGTGCCTGCTGAAGTTGAGGACTGGGGCAAAGCAAGAAGTAGGAAGAAGGATCTGTGTTACCCCTGGAGATGGGGGTGGGATGGAGGGACTCTGCAACAGGTGGTCTGCTTCAGATCTGGGAATGAGACTGGGGGATTGGATTTGGAGAAGCAGAGGGAGATGTGACCATCTGCAGTTAGCCCACCTAACTGGACACTTCTTCCCCCTAGGCTCTAACCATGGTGTGGCCTGCTCAACCCTACTCTTCAGGTTGCTGAGGTTCTGTGTACTGTAATCTTTCCGTTGTGCAACTTTTGCTGTTTTCAGACTCATTCCTAATTGCCTGCTTCTGGCCTATGTTCAAACCCTTTCATAGGTAGCTCTTCTTCTTCTTCTTCTTCTTCTTCTTCTTCTTCTTCTTCTTCTTCTTCTTCTTCTTCTTCTTCTTCTTCTTCTTCTTCTTCTTCTTCTTCTTCTTCTCTTCCTCCTCCTCCTCCTCCTCGTCCTCGTCCTCGTCCTCGTCCTCTTCCTCTTCCTCTTCCTCTTCCTCTTCCTCTTCCTCTTCCTCTTCTTCTTCTCCTCCTCCTCCTCCTCCTCCTCCTCGTCCTCGTCCTCGTCCTCGTCCTCGTCCTCTTCCTCTTCCTCTTCCTCTTCCTCTTCCTCTTCCTCTTCCTCTTCCTCTTCCTCTTCTTCTTCTTCTTCTTCTTCTTCTTCTTCTTCTTCTTCTTCTGTTTTTTGTTCCTTCTATGTCCCAACTGAGTTTATACCTGGTGTGCCCTTCTGCCTATGTCATCCTCAGTCACATTCTCTCTCCTTGTTGAGGATTATGGTCAAGCCTTTACTCTGTGCTGGGATCTGTGCATACAGGAACTGGACCATGTTAGCAGATCCCTCTGGAGGGTTCCCAGGACCAGCTAAATTTCTGTATTATCCTAATCCCCTCATGGTATTGATCTTTCATGAGCACTGTCTTTTGGTGTCCCTTCCTTTAAGATGTGGCCTTGTGGATTTTCATTGTCCTGCCTATGGTGTTTTATAAGATCTCTGATCATGGCAACAGGGATTCCCAGCATGCCCTGATACGTGTCCTGTTTCTTTTTGTTTCCTTTCACATGCATCATCATGTCATGCCTACCTATACTACACTTCTGCATAGCTGACTTCTGGGGGCCTGCCATGACCCCTCAATTCTCATCATGCATATGATCCCAGACATCTGAGCTCAGGGGAATTTCCCTGCTCTCAGCCTCACACTGAGGTCTAGAAGTTGTTCAGAAGCAAAGCTGGGGAGATGCAGGGGAACCTTTCCCTACCCACATCTATCTGGATGGAGGATGTCTGACACCTGCGATGATATAATTGGTGTGACCAAGACTAATGTGATCTTGCTTCAAAAGAGGGAGGGTGGGAGAAATAGGGGTAGGGAGAAATGGAGAGAGAGAGAGAGAGAGAGAGAGAGAGAGAGAGAGAGAGAGAGAGAAAGAGAGAGAGAGAGAAAGAGAGAGAGAGAGAGAGAGACAGACAGACAGACAGACAGACAGACAGAAAAGCTCCTGCTAGGCTTGGGACAGTGTTTGTGGAAGGGTTTCTCATGGTAAAAGTGCTACATAGCCATTGTTAATTGACTAAAAAAAGCTCAAAGTAGCTACAACAGATAGACCAAAGTCTAGGTCTGTGTTGAAGAAAACTGACCCCCACACCTGTCTCATAACCATGGGGCCTCGTCTATTCCCACAGTGTCTAGGCTATTGGGGGTGCTGGGGAAATATGGAAGTATGGTGGATATGCATGTTCAACCATGACTAGTGTGTAAAGGGCCTTTTGAAAAACATCACCTTCCTGACCTCCTGACGTTGGCTAGAGCTATCCCTGCTCAGGACGAATGGTAGAGTCTGGCTCTAGGAACAGATCGTAGGCAGAAGCTGGAGGACTTCATCAGTAGTACATGTTCCATGCCTCCTTCCACTGGGCCCTGGCCTAGAAGAAGGTTCTAGGCCCAGGCAGTGACAATTCCTGAGTCCCTGTGTGTGAGCTCCCTCTCAGCAAAGGTTGGAATGTCTGGCTGTGTGGGAGCCTGCCTTCAGAACTTGCTTTACTTTACACACAACACAGGGGCCACCAGGCTCTTTACATACGCACACACAGCACAGGGGTTCCTAGGCTCTGTACATACGCACACACAGCACAGGGGTTCCCAGGCTCTGTACATACGCACACACAGCACAGGGCCATCAGGCTCTGTACATACGCACACACAGCACAGGGCCACCAGGCTCTGTACATACGCACACACAGCACAGGGGTTCCCAGGTTCTGTACATATGCACACACAGCACAGGGCCACCAGGCTCTGTACATGTGCACACACAGCACAGGGACCAAAAGGCTCTGTACATACGCACACACAGCACAGGGGTTCCCAGGCTCTGTACATACGCACACACACAGCACAGGGGTTCCCAGGCTCTGTACATATGCACACACAGCACAGGGCCACCAGGCTCTATACATACGCACACACAGCACAGGGCCACCAGGATCTGTACATATGCACACACAGCACAGGGCCACCAGGCTCTATACATACGCACACACAGCACAGGGCCACCAGGCTCTGTACATATGCACACACAGCACAGGGCCACCAGGCTCTATACATACGCACACACAGCACAGGGCCACCAGGATCTGTACATATGCACACACAGCACAGGGCCACCAGGCTCTATACATATGCACACACAGCACAGGGCCACCAGGCTCTGTACATACGCACACACAGCACAGGGACCACCAGGCTCTGTACATACACACACACAGCACAGGGGTTCCCAGGCTCTGTACATACGCACACACAGCACAGGGACCACCAGGCTCTGTACATACGCACACACAGCACAGGGGTTCCCAGGCTCTGTACATATGCAGGACACATTGTTATGATGGTCAGAGTGCTCGACTGAGGTTTTTCTCCATGAGCCTCAAGAAATATGACAGCTGTCCACTTCTGCAGCATCTGAGCAGGGTAGGTGGAGTGAGACAGTGAGTCTAAGCCCTAGTGTCCCTTTATCCTGTAATTGTTCTCTGTTCTGGGAGAGAAGACACAGCTCAATGTGTGTTGATAACCTGAAGGCTTTTTGAGGAGATGCCTACTCCTCCGCAGCCGACCCTGGAGTTACTGTGAGGCCTTCTCTCCTTCTCTGGGCAGTCAGTTAATCATTCCTTCCTACTCCGTGAGCTCCGTGTCCAGCTAAACACAAAATCGTCCCTCCGCTAGCCAGCCTCCTTCTTATGCTGTGTGACTGATAACTGTGTCTTGTCTGTTCCCCTAGACACTCTCCTGCGGCGTCTCCTGAAGGATCTGCAGCAGCAAGCTGAAGTGGACCGCCTGGGCCCCCTGAAGTTTGAGGAGATGGCAGACTCAATTGCTGGAGTCAAACAAAGTGATCTTGCAAAAGGAAGCCAAGATAGCCATGGTAGAGGGGCTGAAGGCCAGCTGAGAGAGCAGGCAGATGCCCCAGAAGCAGTGCTTCAAGGTGACCTCCCACTCTTTGGGTCCTTTGCAGCTGGGTGGCCACAGGCAAGGGAAGAAGTGGCAGGAGGGGCTGGGGAAGTGAGGAGGAAGGAGCCTGGAGAAGGAGTGAGGCCATGCCATCCAGATGGGAAGAAGCCATGGGGGAGACAATACAGGAAGGTGGTGAGGCAATATAGGAAGGGGAGAGCACTATGGGGAGGGGAGGGAACCCTGGAGAGGGAGAGTCCTACTCCCCAGGCCATAATGCATTCTTTCTGCTGGAGAGATGGATTTATGTTAAAGATTTTTTTATCTGTTTGAACTTTTGGCTCTAAAAGCTTTCTCGACAGACTAGGCTTCCCAGAGCAATTATTGCTGAATGGCAAATTGCTTTCTGGGAGGAGGCTTGGTTCCTGCGTGCTGAGGCTCAAAATTAGGAGAACCTGGGAGTAATAAAGAGTGTCTTTGTTTGGGTCATACCAGTATGCACTGTCAAATATTTGAACAATAAACCAAAAAGGGTTCATTCAGCTGTCTGCATGTGCTTCTGCAGCTACTGGAAGCAGCAGATGACATCATGCCCCCTCTTACCTGAGGAGCTGCTCAAGGCAGGCAGGCCTCTGAGGCTCTGAGCTCTGAATGTGGTAGGCACATCAAATCCTATTGAAAGTCAAAGTGAGGTGCATTCCTTTCCTCTGTGGCCTGGAAAAGAGGGAAGTCAACCAGTTACAAAGGGCTAACCAAGCATGGGAGGATCTAGAGAGTCCCTACAAACTGAGGAGTGTGCCCTGAGTTATGTAGCCTTGGACATCTGTTGTGGTCAGACTCTAGCATCTGACACAAGCTGGAATCATCTTGGAAGAGGGAACTTCAACTGAGAAAATGCTTTCATCAGATTGGCCTGTAACAAGTCTCAAGGGTGTTTTCTTGATTCATTATTGATGTGGAGAGTCCACAACCTCCTGTGGGCAGGGGCTTTGGAGTTGTATAGAAAAGTAAGCCAAGTGAGATATGATTAGCGAGCCTGTAAGCAGTGTTCTCCTGGGATCCTGGTCCATTCAGTTCCTGCCTAGAGTTTCTAACTTCCTCAATGATGGAAATAAACTCTTCCCCAGGTGGCTTTTGGCCATGCTGTTTCCTCGCAGCTTTAGAAAGCAAATGAGGATTGTTATTCCTTTTGGTCTCTGGTCCCTTTAAGGGGCAAGCCACGCCCACTCCCAGCGACTTCTGACCTCTTGTTGCCATCTTTCTTTCTTTCTGTTCACTCTCTTGGCGTGTGCACACGTGTCTCCTCTATGTCTCTCTGTCTGTCCTTTAAGTAATAAATGTTCAGCTTTATGTCTATTTACTATGTCTTGTAAATCTGGTGACTCTCCGGGCCGCATGGCAGCACCAGCCTGCCCGGGATGAGCCACTGCTCTGCCATGCACCGCGGGGAATCTGCACCGCTCTAACCGTCTCTGCCTGGGCTAGTGGCTGCGGTCACGCCAGCATTATATTTTTAAGGAATAAAAAGGATAGCATTCCTTTGGCCAAAGTGATATTCCACACCATCTTTAACATGAAGTAGTTTGGGTAGACTTTTCTGTTTTTATCACTGTTAAACCCTGAGGATTCTGTGCAGGTCTGCCTGTGGAGCTGGGAGAGGACCCTGTGAATGATGCTGTGTCTAAGCTGCTTAGCCAAGCCCTCCCCTGTCCCACACTTAATGGGGTGACTCTGAGTCAGAGACGTGGTCACGCTGCTCTACCTGATATGAGGATTCTGTGTGGTCACCTTGCCATGCACTGAGACACCCTATAAGAACATCTTTCAGGGACCTGGATTACATGCTTTTGTCTTTTACAGATCATGGACTATCAGAGGTGGATGAACCGGTGTACGAGGAGGTAAGATGACAGCATGTTGACCTAAAATCATGATATTATTGATAATCTCTGTATTTATGAAATATAACTTCCTAGCAACTGGAAGGCTCTGGGGAAAATCCTCTTAATCCCCAAACTGAGAAAAATATAGCGTGCACATACATTTGTATAGACCTAGGTATAGAATATCTGAAAAATGTTTTCACATTATAAATGAATACTTAGCCATTATATAGAGATGTGAAAATATGGCAAATTCAAACAAGGGAATTTAATATTCTCAGAATCCTCCCATGGGAGCATTCCACAGCCCTTTTCAGAAACCTGCTTACTCCTGTACATAGTCTCTGAGGCTCCCTGGGTGGGACACATTGGCTCCTTTGCACCTGGCACTGCTCCACCTTCCTTGTCTGATGTCCTCAACCACACAGTCACAGGGCACTCCATGCTAAGGAGATCTAGGATGGCTCTGTGAAAGGGATGAGCCAGCCAGGACCTATGCACTCTGTGTCAGCAATACCCAATAACTATTAGATTTGGGGGCTAGAGTACCCGTGGTCTCTCAGGAAAGGCTTATTGAAGCAGAAAGCTTTGCTCAGAACACAGTGATGTCATGTGGCTCTGAAAAAAACTGCTTATGCCATCTCACTTGCTTCTGGATTGGTGTCTAATGGATGACAGCAGGGAACAGCAGCAAACTGAAATCACAGCCACAGGGAGACTTCCATCTGAAGTGATGGAGAAATTGGTCAGGAAACAGTGTCTGGGTTCTGAAAGGAGAATGGGTGCCACACAGGCCCCATAACCTTCAAGGTTGTGGTCTCAGACTTCAGGCCAGAGGCCCCTGCACCTGAGTTTGGTGAAACTACCAGACCCTGCTCATGGCCTCCTTGCCTCTCCCATGACCTCCTCCTGCCCTTGTTGAGTTTTGACATTTCTTTGTTTCATATGTTGTGTTGATGTGTTTCTTTATTTCTTGGAGCACATTTTCAGGGAATTGTTTTCAGCAGGAGCCTTTGAGTGTTAGATGCTCTGGGCTCTCTTTAGCAACACCTTTCCCTTACACGCAGCTCCATCTGAGAGATCATTATCCCTGTCTTTCAGAAGCCCCTACTGGGTAACTAACTGCCATGCATTGTTACTGCAAATCAAAATCAGAGTAAATGTCTTCATCAAACTCCTGTATTCACACATTCCAAAGGAAACTCATGAATTCTAGTCAAGGGGAAATCATCTCCCTCACTGTTATCTATTTCGTAAATATGTGTTTGGTGGAACAAGCTGTAAAGGAAACCGAGCTCCAGCTCCTGTCTAATGTAATAGCAGAAATATAAGTTCACGGTTGAAGCCACTCCACTGAGATGATGAGGACATTTGTGTCCACACACTCCATGGGTCACACTTCGGGGGCATGTCCTCATAGAAACAGCGCCTTCTGTTAAGGCTTAGACTGGACTCCAAAATCTGCAACTGCTGACCTCCGTTTCTGTGCTCATTTGATGCCCAGCTTCTGTAAGGCTGAATATGTGAAGCAGGGCCCAGAGTGTGGGCTGGGATTGGTGAAATGAGGTTTTCATGGGGCACATGAGTGCTGCGGCCATGCACCGTAATAATAACCGTGATGGTGGCACACGCCTCTAATACCAGCACTCGGGGAGGGGGTCAGAGGTGCAGCCATGCACCGTAATAATAGCTGTGATGGTGGTACACACCTCTAATCTCAGCACTCGGGGAGAGGGTCAGAGGCAGGAAGATCTTTCTGAGTTTGAGGCCAGCCTGGTCTACAGAGCAAGTTCCAGGACAGCCACAGCAATACAAAGAGACCCTGTTTTCAAAAACAATGAAAGTAGAAAGGAAGGGAGGGAGGAAGGAAAGAAGGAAGGAAGGAAGGAAGGATTTAAAAAGAGAAAGAAAGGAAGAAAGTAGGAGAGAGAGAGAGAGAGAGAGAGAGAGAGAGAGAGAGACTTAGAAAAAGAAAGTAGGTTCAGGCTGGAAAAGTATCATTCTTACCAGGGCCAGAATGTCACTGGAACATAAGCACATGTCCCTACAATGGGTTCGGGGCTCAAGGTTAGCTTCTGCCTCAGTTTCCCTGAGGAAACTGGTCTATGAAATGGGGTCACTGATGATTCCTAACTCCTATGGTTTATATAAGACTGAATTTACACAGACACAGTAGTCCTACAACATCTTTGTGTGTGAGAGAGCTCAACAGAAGCCAAGAGGGTTGATCAATATTTGTGACAGTCCATCGCTCCTAGAGGGACTGTTCTGGAAGAATGTGTGACAGGGTGGTAGGAGCAGGAGAGAGCACAGTGACGTGACTGATACCCTGGTTAGTATCCCCTCTAGATACAGCTCTACACACAGATGCTGCAATCCTCCCCAGCATGTTTCCCTTCAGAGTGGTCTGTTGCCATCCCGCCATGGGACTTGACTTTTCTGAAATACTGTCAGTAGTATCTTCTTACATGGCCTCTCATCAATGTTTCTTCCTTTTAAGGTCAATCGTCTGAGTGTCCGGCTTGGGGACCTCCTGAAAGACCAGGGGTCACCTCTGTTGCCTGAAGTTCCCATTCTGGAAAAGTCCTCTGTAGCAGAGCTGAAGAAGTCAGAGCAGTCTGAGGAGGTCTTGTCTTCAGAAGAGGAGACTGCCGGGGTGGAGCACGTGAGGAGCCGGACTTACTCCAAAGACCTGATGGAGAAGAAGCCGTACTCAGAGCCCCAGGCCCAGAAACTTGAGAACCAATTCCAAAACCGAGCTCCAGAGGTGTGGGAGGAGGAGCAAAGCCTCCACTCAGTAGCACAGGGACCCCCTAGTGGAGACCTACAACTGGAAGTTCAGCCTTCTGAGGAGGAACAGCAGGGGTACATCCTCACAGGAAGCAAGTGAGTGGAGGGCCTGCTTCTATTCCCTGGGAGCTGAGGCACTGGAGGATGGCAGTGCCTCGCTGAGGAGCAGACATGGCCCGGGTGTGTGGGGAAGGCTGCCCGGCCAGCAGTGCTCTGCTGGCTTCTGCACTTAGCATCGACTTTAGGGTCATGATTTGAAGCCAGGAAACATGCCAAGCTAGGCAAAGCCCTGCCTGCTTCTCTTGATTACCCCGTCCTCTGCAGGTATGGACTCCTCGAGGGACAGAGGCATCTGCAGAGCACAGCCATGGGTGGGGTAGAAAGATCTGGCCCGGGCAGTTCTCTCCAGGGAATGCCCATACTCAGGGATAAGCAGCAGCAGGTACAGAGCGGGACTTGATGTTCTCAAAGCTTAGCTTTCTACTGGATCCATACTGTTTGGAACTCCAAAACTTTTATCTGTTTTCCCCCCAAATAGTAGACCATTTAGAGGGGAATATTCTTCATGGCTACAGGTTAACAAGAGAGAGAACTCAAACACTAAGTACCAGAGCGTCAACAGTGGTCAGCCCAATACTTGGATTCCCTTTGCTAATGAGCCCAATATTTGATGTCACACTTCATAAGAAAATAGCATCATTTCATATCATGGGAGCAGTGTTTCAATGGGAGAAAGGCACGTGGCTGAGCACACACGCACATAGATGTATAGACATGGGTATGAGTGCTCATCTCAGCATATATGAAGTGTGCAAATGCATGCACACAGGTATGAATGCTTAGGCATTCCTTCTTCCACCATGGAGCCTGCCACTCTTACTGCTGACCGCCCTGGGGAAAAGCTCACAGCAGGCACTGGTTCCACTGCTGTGCAGCTCAGGGAAACCTGTGTGGGTTTCTCTGTCCATGGGTTGGTGATGAAAACTCCAAATTTCTTTGGTGAAAGTCAACTGCTAATTGACAGAAAAGGCTCATTTTGAGCTCAAAACAGACTGTTACTAAAAACAAGTTAAGACTCAAGATTATTTTCCATCATTGCCAAACTTCCTCTTACGATTTTGGACGAGTGGTAGCAGCTTCCACTTCAGGACCCCCCGTCCCACACTCCCTGCATGTCTCTGCTTCTTCCTTTCTCTAGAACGGAGTTCCTGCTCTTCACCCTTGCCTGTTCTCTCACTCTCTGATGGGTGCTGGAGTGCCCATCTCCCACATGGAGAACACATAGGGCACTTAGAACCCCACAGGAGGTGTAGGACGCAGCTCTACACCTTGGAAACCCCCACAGTTTGCTCACCATGCAAACTATTCAACAACCAACCACTCACAAACTCATACCCCATGTATAGGTGTCTCCTTCCCTGTACACCACTGCCCTATATAGATATTGTTTTTTATGTGTGTGTTGTGTGGTACCATGGGCATTATACTTGTGTTGTATACTAGATATTGTATTCTCATGTTCTATGCATGCATAGTATGTTGTTTGCTATGTATTAAGTAGGATATAATATGATGTGTATATTGTGATATATGCATGATCTATCATAAGTCTTGAGGTTTGTATGTGTGATGTGGGGGCTCATATGTTATTCATGCATTCAATACTGTGTGCATGTCATCATTTTGCTTAGGAGTTCCCCTTTCATCAAAACATTAGTGTCCTCAGCATTGTCCTCTCTGACGTCAGGTAGTGTGTCCTATG
The DNA here is from genome assembly GCF_982192425.1 of Myodes glareolus. NCBI lineage: Eukaryota > Metazoa > Chordata > Mammalia > Rodentia > Cricetidae > Myodes > Myodes glareolus. Next base: position 5,139,174 of record NC_142036.1, on the reverse strand, counting down.
TGCAAGAACCAAAGGCCCTTCAGTCAGTCAACACATTGTCCTGGGTCCCGACCTCGGCTGCACCATAGGTGACAGACAGGCACCTTTGTGAAAACATTGTCATTTTACAGTCTTCCATATGACAACCAGGGGTTCCCCCCAAAAAAGACATGACTTGTATAGTGGTCTCTCCACATTTTGGATGGCATATTCTACTGGTGGCCCAACATCAAAGCTATCCTCAGAATGAAGAGACAGGCTACAAGGGACCTAGTTTCCATGAAACCTGGGATCTCTGCTGAGCAGGGGCCTCCCAGACCAGGTCATTTCCTCTGCTGGTGGCCTTTATCCGGGAGAAAAGGCAGCATTATTATGCTGTGGTTTTGTGTTGGAAACTACCTTGTCCTTTTGAGGCCATTCGGGACAGTTGCCCACTATACGCAGGCAGCACAGGAAGGCCATCAGGCCTCTGGCTGACTGTCTGCCCTGCCTTGTCTTTGGTGGGTTCCGGTGCTGACAAGAGTCCTGCAGGTCCTGCTGGGTATCTCTGCTGTTGCCACTCCTGGCCCTGGAGATGGTGTGTGATTCAGTGCTTCTGTTGTTCTGTTGTGAGTTGTTCCGTAGGATCTGGAGGTAAGGCAGCATCTGCAGTCTCTCCGGTTGGTGGGAAGGTTAGGTTGTGTTGGGCTGCAGGATGGAATGGTAGGTAGGAATTAGTGTGGGGCTGAGGAGTGAGTTACTTCCCCAGGAGGAGGAAGACACCTTCTAAGTTTGGCAAATGTGTATAAATGCCCCCCTGACCATGAAGTTACCCCATTTGGAAAAGGACTGCGGAACCAGTACATTGCTTTGGAGGGGATACTCATGGTTAGGAGAACAGCAGCGCTAGCAGGAGAGAAGGTGAGCGTCTTAGCTCAGGTTTCTACTGCTGTGAAGAGACACCATGACCATGCAACTCTTATAAAGGAAAACATTTAAGTAGGGAGGCTTAGAGTTCAGAGGTTCAGTCACTATCATCATGGTGGGACATGGCAGACATGGTGCTGGAGAGGTAGCTGAGAGCTTTACATCTTGCACAGGCAACAGGAAGTGGTCTGTTTCACTGGGTGTAGCTTGGGCATATGAGACCTCAAAGCCCACCTCCATAGTGACACACTTCCTCCAACAAGGTCATACCTACTCCAACAAGGTCACTCATCTTAATAGTGCTATTACTGCCTTTGAGAGCCATTTCCTTTTAAACCACCACGTTCCACTCCCTGACCCCCAAAGCCATATTATAATGCAAAATGCATTCAGTCAAACTCCAAAAGTCCCCATAGTCTTTCATAGTTTCAATTTTATTTAAGAGTCTGATGTTCAAAGTCTCCTCTGAGATTTAAACAATCTCTTAACTATAATTTCTTATAAAATCAAAATCAAAAAGAAGATCACAAAATTTTAACATATACACAGGATATACATTACCATTCCCAAACATAGAGAAAGGACCGTAGTGAGGAAATACTATATAAAAACAAGACTGAGAAGCAGCTGGGCAAACTCCAAATTCTGCATCTCCATGTCAGATGTCAAAACACTTCAGATCTCCATGCCCTTTCAGCTTTGTTGACTGCAGCACACTTCTCTCTCTTGGGCTGGTTAGCAACTTTCCTCAGCAAGTGTTCCATGGCTCTGACGTGTCCACCATCTTGGGGTCTTCAAGGCAGTCCAGGTTTCAACTACACAGTTTCATACAATGACCTCTCTGAGCCTCCATTCAGGCACATTCCTGTCACATGCTTGGCCTCAGAGGCTTTCTGTAGTCATGAAAGCAGATTCATATCCCCTTTCTTCTGTCCTTAACTCTAAAGCCAGCACAATATGTCTGGAGTTGCCAAGTCCTGTTATTTACTGGGGCTGGGACATAGTCCCCTTGTTCAGTTACATCTTCACAAGTTTTCTGTTGTCCATGGTTTGCTTCACTGACTAAACTTGGCTGTCGTTGAACTTACTCTGTAGACCAGGCTGGCCTCAAACTCAAAGATTTGCCAGTCTCTGCCTGTGGAGTGCTGGGATGGAAGGTTTGAACCACCACACTGGGCTCTAAGTTTTTCTTTAATTTTTTTTCACAAGTTGGAAATTTAACTGGGTAGGATCTTGTCCTAAGATCACCACTCAATTTATTGAATTTCTTAATCCATTTATCTCCTCGAACACAGAACTTAACTCTATTCTATTTCCTGGTGCTTCTTTTCTCCTCAAATTATACATTTTTGTATTTTTCCTTTCCCATCTGGCTTTTTTAATTATAAATCTTTATAAGCATAAGCACTGGTAACCCCTTGACAGTGTCTATACAAGGCTGCTTTTAGATTTCCTCTGCCAATGGAATTAATACAAAACTCTTCACTTTAGCTTCAGGAAGACTCTTCAGACAAGGGCAAAAAGGCAGCCACATTCTTCACCAAAATATCACAAGAATTATCTCTGGGCCACATATTCATATTCCTTTCCTTTTAAACCTCTTGAAGTAGTCCCAGACAGTTCATCAAACCACACTCAGCACCACTGTCTTCCATGGGCCTACTAGTGCCCATTAACCACTAAAAACATTCAACTGCTTTTCTGATCCACAGTCCCAAAGCCAATACCCCTTCAAACAAAAGCATTGTCTGTCCTATCACAGCAATACCCCAGTCCCTGGTACCAATTTCTGTCTTAGTTAGGGTTTCTATTTCTGTGAAGAGATGCCATGATCACAGCAATGCTTCCAGAAGAAAAAAATTTAATTGGGCGGCTTAAAGTTCATTATCATCATGGTAGAATATGTGTCTACAGGCAGACACGATGCTGGAGAGGTAGCTGAAACTTCCACCTTGTGCAGGCAATAGAAAGTGGTCTGTCACACTGGGTGTGACTTGAGCATATATGAGACCTCAAAGCCTGTCTCTGCAATGACACACTACCTTCAAAAAGGTTACATCTACTCCAACAAGGCCACACCTCCTAATAGTGCCGCTCCCTTTCGGGGGCATTTTCTTTCAAACTACCACAGTGAGCCACAGGTTTTGCATATATATTGTATTGGAAGCACTGTGTGGGCCAGGAGACAGAGCAGCTCCAGCAGACTGGATGGTGACATATGACCATGGAGATGTGGAACAGATTGAAGAAAATCCCCACTTCCCATGGAAATTCCATGACCCAGCCATGATCCGAAGGTTCTCATTTCACCTCTGTTTTGAGATATCCCTATTCCTATTTGCTGCTTTGCTAATGGGCTGCAGGCATGCTTCATCAGGGAGGGCTGTTGTGTCCTGGGTACAGTATGAAGGGCAAGAACCTGCCCTGTTTTATCCCACTGGTGTGAAGCGTTAAGTAGCCCAAATTATATATGCTATCTGGAATAGGAATGTCTCCTAGTGGCTACATTGAAGGGTGTTCCCTTCCAGAAAGGCCTGTCTGGCTCTCTCACACACAGCTGAGACTGACTTGGTCAAACTGTGTTTGAAGCACTGAGATCATGCCCTGAGAGCAGGCAGGAATCCAGATTCAAGGAATCAAGTCAGCAACACTTCTGGTTCAAATGTTCAAAGACTCAGTCGCAGGACTATACAGCGGCACAATACTCTGGAAGACACTACACAGTGGGCTGCCCATGGTCTTACAGCCACATCTTGGCTCTGTGGATCCGAGCCAAGTCCGCAAGCGCTCAGCAGCTTTTCTTCTCCTTACACTGTCTTATAGGTCTGTTGGGGACTTGCTGCAACAGGCAAGCTTAGTGGCACCTCCTTGTCCTATGCTCACCCCGGCCACTGTTGCTGGGACACATTTGGTGTTTCATACTGAAGTCAGAAGGAAATGTGGGGCCGCCTGCAGTGGTGTTCCCATGGGAGAATGAGAGCATGTTGCAGTGGAGAGGAACTGGGGCATGGGGGAATAGCACAGCCACCTTCCAGGAGTGTCAGAGCTGCTGCTGAGAAGGGCCCGCTACAGAATCGGCCTGCGGAAGGGGCACCATGCATATTAAGAAAATGTAGTTTTAGTAGACATGGCAGGCGTGTCATGTAAGCAAGCCCTACTGTGTGTTATTCATGTTCACTGCTGTGTATTCCTAGAATGTGTTCATGTGTGTGTGTGTATGGCATATATTTGTGCATATTCTGTGTATGATATGTTTGTCTCTGTTCGTGTGCATGTAAATCAGGTAAAGGACCAAAAGGCTCAGGTACAGAGCTATATGAAAATTAAACCGAGGACATAAATGCACTGGGTGCCTGGGCTGAACGCAGCAAGCAGAGCATCATCCACACTCTTTCCCTCTCTTCTTGACTATGGACGTAGTGTGAACAACTGCCTCACACTGCTGCCACCCTGGTGGTCCACACCCTCCAGCTCTGAATCTGAGCAAACTCTCCCTGGCTTGCATTGCTTTTGTTGGGTATTTTGTCATAACAGTGAGGAAAATAAGCATTATTTGGGGTCCTAACTTTAGTGAGTTTTCAAATAAATGTGAGATGTTCACAATCAGGTAAATGTGAGATGTTCACAATCAGGTAAATGTAAGATGTTCACAATCAGGTAAACATAGATGTCCACAATCAGGTAAATGTGAGATGTTCACAATCAGGTAAATGTGAGATGCTCACAATCAATCAGGCATAGATATAATGCCGGATTCCTACAGTTTCCCTGGGTGGTTTCTCCCTTGCATGATCAGCTTACTGCTGTGATGGTCTTTGAGGAGGGATTTAATTTCTTTAGCCTTTGTTTCTACTTTTTTTTAAAAAAACAAAGTTAGATTGAGTATAGTGGTGCACACCTTTATTCCCAGCACTTAAGAAGTCTGGGTCTGTGGGTTTGAGGACAGCCTGCTCTTTGTAGAGAGTTCCATGCTAGCAGGACAACACAGTAAGTCTCTGTCTCAAGAAGAAAAGAAAGCAAGGCTGAGCAGCTCACATGTGACACTTGCTCTTGCTCGTGGTCGCAGCTCTTCAGGAGGCTGAGAAAGGGGCGCGGCTTGCAGCTAGGATCAGGGACAGGTTGGGCAGCACAGCAATCATCATTACAAATAAAAGACAATTACAAACTAAAGCAGCTGTAACAGATGTGGACACGCTGTGAGCTGTGTGTGACGTCCGAGCTTAGTGGCGGGACAGAACCTTCCAGAGGGTTCTGCAGCTCTTAGCATTTCTGATCCTGAAGTTACTTTTGTCGGTCTCCATTTTTAAAAAAGATCTATGAGTGAATGAGTGTTTTGCCTAAAATAGATGGAGCAAGGAAACATCATTTTGAGTGAAATAACCCAGACCCAGAAAGACAATTATCACATGTACTCACTCATAAGTAGTTTTAAAATATAAAGCGAAGAAAGCCAGCCCACAAATCTCAATCCCAGAGAACCTAGACAACAATGAGGACCCTAAGAGAGACATACATGGATCTAATCTACATGGGAAGTAGAAAAAGACAAGATCTCCTGAGTAAACGTATGTAAGCACCTGGTGCCCCTAGGATTCAGAAGAGGGCACGGGATTCCCTGGAGCTTGAATTAAGGTAGTGGTAAGCCACATATGGGTTCTGGGGGCCGCAAAGCCGTCTCCCCAGTCTGCGGTCCTGTTTAACAGTGCCACTCTGAGGCCTTTTTGTCACATGTTATTTTCATTCGTGCTATTGTTCACCCAGATTCTTATTGAGGGTGCTGTGAGGCTGTGTGGAAGTCATGAGCTGTGTTTATATGGGAGCCCACATGTTTTATTTGTGAGTGAGTCTCTGTTCAGTGCTGATCTGGAGTACACATGTGGTATTTACATGGTAGTCCACATACTATGTGACAGGAGATGGAGTCCATGTGCTGTGCTTGCATGGAAGTTCATCCTGGCTTGGGCGGGGCTCCTTAGGTTGTGCTTCTGTGCAAATTTATGAGCTATGCTCAGCGTGCTTCGTGCACTGGAAAAGGCTTTCTGTGGAAGTATGAGGGCGAACACTGGATTCTTTCTGTTTTACTCATTTGGTAGATATCAGGAAATAGCCTCTCTTAGAATGGTTGAACAGTAACCTTGAAAGATTTCAAAGCATGTTGCTCTCCTTCAAACCTGAAACACATTAGAGATAAATCTCATCTTTATCTCTGAAATTTTCACTGCTTTGTGTGTGTGTGTGTGTGTGTGTGTGTGTGTGTGTGGTGTGTGTGTGTGTGTGTAGGGGGCAGGGTACTCAAGGCTCTCCCATCTGTGAACCCTGCTAACAGCAAGTGTCAGTGCTTGCTCTCTTCCTGGTGATCAGGGTGGCAGCTGCCACACAGAGACAGCCAGAATTGCTCTGTTGATCCTGCCCATTGACTTTCCAGATGAACTCCAGCAGCTTCCTAAGGAAGTTCTGACCGTGAAACGACAGATGATGGCTATGTATTTTAAAATATAGCAGTGATAGCCAGGTGCTCATTTGAGCACAGTCTACCCAGGGTGTTGAATAGAGCATGCCCTGCCTGTAGCTCTGACCGTGATAGGGAGGCAGGAATGGGCAACTTGCCCTGACTTGTGTTAGTGTGATTGGGGTATCTGTCTGACTGTGGAGGCAAAGGGCTTAGAGAGGGATTTGATTCATGAACTTCCTATTCATGGCCCTGCTAAGTAGCTTTGCTGTGGATTACCATCGCCATTTTCCCTATCTAGGGCTGAGAAAACCATGAGGTATATGGGGCTGGGGACATGACAAAGCCAGTCTGCACTTCACCTTCTCAGCCTTTGGCAGTAAATAATCTAGAAATGAACTTAGTGTAAGTAGGCCCAACACAGGCAGTAAAGTCAGAGAAAGTCATCATGGAACTTTCCAGTTAAAAATCTTAAAAAGAAATGGCCCTTACTCTCTATGAGTTATAAGTCTGTACTGACATACAGACCTGCAAGATCCTTGGAGTGACCAGCCAAGGGCTTCCATCAACGTGGGGACTGAAATTTAGGTGAAGGAGAGGAGGCAGGGCCAAGGGGCCGTGGTTAGGAGATGAGTGACGGGTGGCAGTTACAGGCGAAGGGGGCCTGAGGAAGTGGGGCTTGGAGCGTGTACCACTTAGTTTTGTGTCTATGTGACACATGCTAGCCTCGTTTGAGGATGTTTTCCAACCAGGTTGCCCCGGGGGCAAGCCTGCAGTCCATTTTCTTGATTGGTGATTGATGTGTGAGGGCCAGATTCATTGCCGGTGGTGTCGTTCCCATGGTCTGTGTGCTGTAAGAGAGCAGGCTGAGGGAGGACCTGCCCAGGCTGGTAACCTGCTGCTGGTGGTCTTAGATGGAGCTCGACGACAGCAGCTTTCTAAGGCTTCACATTGTTCCTTGGTGTCCTAGAGGGCACCCATGACTCATCCTGACTAGTTAAATGCACCTGACATGGGGGAGCGCATCAGCGGCTGGGCCTGGGGTTACACCATTGCACTTGCCTTGACAGGACTGGATCTGGGGTTGCATCCTTGCACTTGTAGTGAGTGACTTGCTTTCTTGCTGTCTCTGTCGCACATCTCCCTCTGAGAACGCAAGTCCTAGGGAGCGGAGATGGTTACCCCACCATTTCTCTCTCTGCTGACTGGAAAGGTACCAAAGCCTCCTCGGACCAAAAGCCTCTTTTCTGCTCTAACAATATGAATTAAGACTTCTCTGAAGTGGCACTAACAGGATTTCACAGACAGTTGTGATCTGTGAAGTGAATTCTGGCGCTCAAGGTTCGTTTTGAGAACTTCCAGGCCCACTGGGTCCTTGCTTCCTGCTTCATAACCGAGTTGTTCTCCCTGTGGCCTGATGGGGAGCCGTAGCCCCAGTATCCTCCTGGGACTGCGAACTTTCCGGCGCGCACCCCTGCCTACCATTTAAGCCTGCTCGCTTGGCATATGTGTGTGACTGGTGTGTGGTGTTTAAATACCCTTTCCCTAGCATTATAATTCGTGTTAGAGATGAGTCCGTAAAGCGGCTGTTTTCTTTGTGCACCTGACGCCTCCCAGCAATCTGATTTTCGGCCTCTGCTCTGCGTTCATTCTCCTCGTCTCCTTTCTTTTCCTCCCCTCCCTTCTAACCTCTTTATTATATTTTTATTGAAAGCTGAGATGAGCCTGTGGCAGCATCGCAGGCCCATTACACTTCCTAACAATTCCATTTGCACCGTATTGTCTGTCTGATTGCTGGAAAATCAGGTGATTCATCACGCCTGAGGAATCACCTGATCCCCTGGCGCAGAAGTCCCAGAGCAAGCTGTGCTGGAGAACAGCAGGCTCCTAAGCTGGGCTTGCTTCAGAGAGCACCCCACAGAAAGGAGTGTGTTTTGGGGTGCAAGTAGGAGAGTAACACCCCCACCCCTGTAGCTAGGGCTTGTCTGTGGGCAGACTCCCCAGGAGAGTGAGCATTTGAGAATGCCCTGCATTGGCCAGCAGGTCCCCTCCCCTGGAGAATCAGATGTCTGTCTGGGAGCAACAGCCACTTAAGAGGGTAGCTTGTGCCTGTGTCATAGACAGAGGGGAGGACAGTGACCTCAACCACAGCGTGTGTCCCTGCATGGGGGAGCATTTGTCCAGTAGCAGCAGCTCCCAAGTGGGCCAAGTGTTGAAAGCCCTCCCCAAAGCTGGGCCAGATAGGGAAACAGCAGACTCCAGAATACAGGATGTGCTAGGGTGCGGCCCTTCCCAGAACAGGGGCTCAGTCAGAGTACCCATCAGGAGGAAGCAGCACCTTCTCCCAGAGTGCTGTTGGGGAGCAGTCCACACCCCAAAGCAGGAAGTACAGCAGAGCCTTGGGTCAGGACATGTGGTGAGGAACAATGAGTCCCCAGGACTGACATTTTGATAACAAAAGGCAGCCAGGAGCTGAGAGTCTCTCCCAGGACTTGCGGCTCTGCTTTAGTAATGAAATTCCTCTTTCTCTTCTCCAGCCCCCTAAGTCCAGAGAAGGGGAAGCAGCTGATGGATGAAGTTGCCCACATCCTCCGGGTGCCTTCCAGCTTCTTTGCAGATGTCAAGTAAGTACTGGCTTCCAGGCCCTCTGTCCTGCGCTAGCCTCTCTTTGTGTAAGGCTCATAAATTGGTTTGTGATGAAGAGCTGCGTGCCTGGGGTTCCTGTTAACTGTATCAGAGAGTAGCTGTTTAGAGCAGAAGTGAAAGGATAATTCCTCTGGGCTTTGCGATGCCATTTAAATACAGCTGAAACCTACATTTAATTACAAGATGTCTACTCTCCCAGCAACGGTGTGGTGGAGGCCAGCTTCCTGGGGCCACTGCACCTGGCATTGCTTTGACTCTGGAACAACCAGAACAGGTTCCAGGCTCTGGAAAACAGCCTCGAGAGATGCCATGCTGGTCTCGTTGCTTCTGTGGACAAGAGTCTGAGGCTGTCTTAAAGGCCTGTGCGCTGGACTTTCAACCACGTCTCAGCCAAGGCCCTCGTCCCTTTGATGAGAGTCAATGTATGCCTATGCTTTGCAAAGTGTGTGGATGCTGGAGAAGGTATTGTGTATGAGTGAATACTAGCCATGCTGTATGATTATTGGGCAGGGTGCCACTGGAGAGGCTGGCCTAAGTCCCTGTTCTGTGCATTGGAGAGGTATACCTGATCCTCTAAGGCTGTTTCCTACAAGGGATGCATTGTAGTTTCTACTCCGATCCAGCTTTGTCTTATGAGTTAGGTATCCCATGCATCCACACTATCCTTGCCTCAGATCTGACTACTTGCTCTAGATTGTAAGGAACATCTAAGAAGAGGTCCCCTACTAACCTGGTACCAGGACATTCCATAAAGATTCCCAGACATATTCCACCCATATTATGGGATGCTCATTGTTACATTGGCATGTTTGCGCTTAAAGACTCACTCAACATGAAGGCAGTGTCTGCAGATGAACCAGGAGCTTTCGTGTTCAGGACATGCATGGTGAGGACAGCGCAGCAGATAGAGGGGTGGGGTAACAACCATCAGATGGTCCCATACACATGGTGACAGGATAGGAGAGATGACAAAGAGCCCAGGAAAAAGGGGGGATAGCACTGCACAGATCAGGTGAGAGGTGAGAGAAAACCTGGGACAGACCTGGCATGCTCACAGGTCCAAAAGTGAGTGCCAGCACGTGGGTGCTGTTTCCAGCCAGTCAGCTGTTCTATTCTGTCTGAACTCTTTGTGAATTCCTACAAACATCGAGGTCTTCTCCCTGCTCAGAACTTCAGAGGAGTCAGGGAGGCTCCACTAAGGAGGATCCAACTCTAATGTTTCTGAGGAGTAGGGGGGCTGTCCTGATGGGCCATGTTCTCTTGTTCCCCAGGATACCTTCAGCCACTGCTTCTCTTGGTCCTAGGCACACGTTGGACATGTTTCTGACTCAGTGGCTATTGTGTGGTGTGTGCTAATGTCTGTGTGACAGATTATTCAAAGAGCAATGCAGACCCCACGCTCAGCCTTCGCTCTAACCAGAGTGATGCAAACCCTACGCTCAGCCCTCGCTCTAACCCAGATGGACGTGAGGCAAGGGCACTTTGCAGGCCTGGGACCACATCATTTTCACCGAGGGAAGGTGAGAGAGTAGATGCGTACCTTGATTGCTTTGTGGTTGACAGACTGGGCAGATGTCATGAAGACCCGATGTCACTGGAGCACAGTAGGGTGGGCCAACCTCGTGGGAGGCGCTGTAGCCCAGGCACCTCATACAATCATCAGGACAGCGGAAATCAGAGCGCACAGATTCTCTGCTAACCACCATGCCATCCCCAGGACATAGCGTTTCCTCTCGTCCAAAGTGTGCCCTGGTGTGGTGAAACTGAAACTCACCATTGTCCGTGACGAAACCCTTCTTAGTGGTAGAGCAGCAGCTGGCAGGTGGAAGCCAGGCTGCAGGTCACGAGACTTTGAGTTCTGAAGAGGCATGCTGTCCCTGCTGGAGCTGTTCTGCAGCCTTCACACCTGCTCCCGTGGCACTGGGCTGTGGGGCGTGGAGCCTGAGAGTGGAGGTTAACCGAGCTGGGAAGATACACCCTGAATGTTGGCAGCAGCATCCCAGGGCCCAGGAGTCCATGGTGAATAAAAAGGTTACAGAAAGAAGTGAAGTGACCTGAGTCCTAGCCCTCATCTCGTTCTGATTTCTGACTGCGGGCACAATTGGTCATCTGCCTTGGTCTCCTCTGCTGTGCCTTCCCTGCCATGATGAACTCTATCCCCAAGCTGTAAGCCAAAGTAGCCCCATTTTTGTTACGTGTTTTGTTATAACAATGAAACAATAATTCGCATACCTGGCAACTTTTGAAGAGAGGGCCACCATGCATTGATCCAGGCATGGAGAGGAGGCTCTATGGCAAAGGGATGCTCTAGGGGAGACCTAGCACAGTGCTGGCCAACCCTCTCACTCCCTATCTAGGCTTTTATGCCTCATTCCTACCTTCCTATTTACTGCAGACCCTGTTCCCAACACAGGGATGGCCCAGCCTCTCTGAGGAGAAGGCCACACACCCTTCCTGACAAAGATGTAACATTGCAATTCAGGCCCCCGTGGTCTCTGCTGGCTTTTCCTCCTGTTCTCAGTTCTAAGATAAATGTTGATCCCAGCTGTTCCAAGTCTTCCCCAGAACCCCCAGACCTGCCCGGCAGTCTGCACTACCCAGTCACTGCGTTGCTTACTGTGCACTGCATGTGTGCACGGCCGGGCTGTGTTAGCAGCACTTCCCTTTCGAATGCGTGAGCTGTATCTAAATGTCTTAATCCTCTGAATCAACAGAGAAGGATGAGTGCTCCATGGGGTGACTTAGGCATGGATTGGACCTCAAGAGCGCCTCAGGAGTGTGGGCTCATATCTAGCACGACCTTGCTTGGCCATCTTCATCTAAGTGTTTTCTCTCGGAGCTCATCCTCAGAGCCACTCATTGTCTCAGAGGTAGAAAATCCAGGACACGTGGGCTGGTACTTGCTGATATCATCTGCATTTTTATGGAAGCACTAGTTATGCCTAATATGTTTTGTTAATGGTTATGTAGCTGTCAAATAAATCCCATTATTTCTTATTACATCATTAGAGACCATTAAAACGACATTAGCATGCTGATGTAATTATGCCAGCAGACATACAGCGACCACTGTTACGATTTTATAACTGATCATGGCTGTCCTGGGCTGGCTGATGAATGCTGCTTTTCCCTGCACCGTCTCCTCAGGTGGGAAGACTGGGATGAGCAAAGGTGCTGCTGAGAGCTTGGCGTGTAGCCAGTCCTCTGCATGGGCACCACTGAGCCTTGCGCTGAGCTAGGCTGCATCGAGTCCTGGGTCTGCCCAGACAGTGCAGGCCCTGAGAGCCTGAGGCTATGATGGAGATTTATGGATCTCATCTTTGCAGACACAGTTCTGTTTCTCACCAGTGTGCTTGTTTGTAGCAGTAACTGAGGTGCAGCCATGGGCATTCTCACCTGACACTTCGTGGGGTCTCCTGGGGAGATATCAGCTCTCCATGTGGCCCTCGTCCCCTTGCTCCCTGACCTGTGCCCTACCATTCTACCCTCTAAGGAGCAGGCAATCTGTGAAGCTTGTAGACTTTGAGAGATTGTATTTCAGTGTTTTTACTAATTGCCCCCAGCCTTGTCATTTTGTCTCAATAGTGTGTGAAATAAAGAGGTGTCTAGGACAGGTAGGAGTGAGAGCTACCTCAACTCCTTGGGGCATGCATGCAGTGAGTTGTTTCTGTGGCCCAAGGTAAATGACCACCAGGATTCGGCCTGGGGTAAATGGATACCTCTAGAACAATGCCTTCAGCAGGAGGACCCAGAAGCTTTAGGAACACCTCAGTAAAGGTATCGTTTGTAACTTGGGTGCCTACAGCCGGCTCTCCTTTCCATACAACAAGTGGCTTGCCCATGGTGCCCAGCCATGCCACCGGGTCAAAGTGAGTTCTGTCTTCATTGCTCACCTGGACAACCAGAAGATTCCAAAGGGCTGATCTTGGGACCAGAGACGAATACTTCTGGTTCCCTTGAAATAGCACCAAGGAATTATGACAGTGCCACAGTCCTGTCTTTAGACTAAACAGGCAGTAGCAAGGATAAGCTGTTGTATTTTTGAAAGTCATTATGGGAGAGTAGTGGTCCCTTCTCAAAGCTCAAAGCTTGTGCTTTGGCCAACAGCATTAACATTTCCTATGCTACCTAAGGAACTCAGTTACGTGAAATAATGCTGTAATTCCAGAGGAGAAAACGTGGCTCAGTGTTTCTCAAACCTTCCAAGTGGTGAAGGACAAGGCAAGCTCTGGAACCTTTCAGGAAGCCATGTAGTTTCCTGATCTGCTGTCATTAGCTCTACACCTTATAGAACCTACAATGAGTAGTCCCCAGGTGACATGGTTGGTCCTGGGGCTACAGATATGACAAGAGATAGTTCACAGGAGAATTGAGAGCAGGATCTGATGGGAGGCCTTGGGATGTGGTGCTGATGTGGTATCCCAAAGTCATCCAAAGTATCGAAAGAGAGAGTGGTACCACCTCCCTTACCATTATAAGGTTCAGCCTACCCACTAGTCCATCATCTATCCATCCATCCATCCATCCATCCATCCATCCATCCACCTATCCATCCATCCATCCATCCATCCACCTATCCATCCATCCATCCATCCATCCATCCATCCATCCATCCATCCATCCATCCATCCATCCATCCACATATAATAAGACTCTCCCACAAAATCAAGGTATCAAACAGACAAAGCACATGGTGTTCTATCAGGCTAAGGTGGAAAATGTGCTATCAAGCAATTCAGTCAGAAATCTACTAAAAGTTATTAAGTTAATCTCTAAACATCTTTCAACAAAGTTCCTTCACTGAAAAGAATGGGTTTTTACATTTGCCTTAGCTACAAAGTATCAATATTAGAAAATTAACCTTCAAACTCTGTTATTTCCAGGTGTACCTTGGCTATCTTATACATAAAAGGTCAAGAGAATCTAGAAGCTGAGCTTGTCTTTAAACTAACTACAGTGTAGTGTTTATAAAGACAGCTGCCACTGTATGTAGGAAGGTCTTAAAGTTTGCCTGGAGCCTCCTAATCCTGTGTTGGGTAGGAGTCATGATGAGAGAGAAAAAGGGTGGGAGGGAGAGAGAGAGAAAGAGAGAGAGAGAAAGAGAGAGAGAGAGAGAGAGAGAGAGAGAGAGAGAGGAGAAGAAGAAGAAGAAGAAGAAGAAGAAGAAGAAGAAGAAGAAGAAGAAGAAGAAGAAGAAGAAGAAGAAGAAGAAGAAGAAAGAGAGTGGGGGAGAGAGAGAGAGAGAAACTATCCAAATCCAGCATAATGGAACTCCTATTAGCCAGACTTTCACAGTGCTTTTGCTTTAGAAATAGTTTAAAATAATAATAAAAAAATGAGTTCTCATCAGGAACTTGTTTGCCTGCTCCATTTTTGATGGAATAGCAGGTCTGAGTGTGGACTGAACTTAGGATGTTATGACCACTTGATTTAGAACACTGTGGACAGACACACAGTCTCTTACAAGATTCGTGTCCATTTTCTGATATTACACAGAATGTTATAAACTATTTAACACTAACAGTAAGAGACAGGCATCTAAATAGCCTTGAGTTGAGTGGGGCTGTCATGCCCAGCACTGGTGTTAGTGTTAAGATTGACTGGTTTGTTTTAGAAGCTTTGGGCAATAGGAGAGAATGCTCTGGAAATTACACAAGTATTATAGTTATTATAGTTAATATTATAGTGTTATAGTTAAAATTCTGCCCAGCCCTTCTGTGCTTTGTTAGGGTGGGTTATAATCATGAAAGAGGAGTGACTGTGTGTTTGTGTGACATGTCCACTGTACTATGTCTAAACAGAGATGAGGACAGCCATAGTACTGCTGAAACACATTCCACCTATAAAGAGCATGTGAGGGTTTCTAATTAGTTTAGCAGTAGTTTTAAATGAAGGAATTCCGTAAAGTGTCAGGAGTATAGGTTTTCCTAGCTCGCATGTATAGAGTGTCATGCCCACTCAGATATGTCAAAGACCCCTTCTTTCATAGACCAAAGGTTACCAATTCCTCCTTTGTTTTTGTTTATTTGGTTTATTTGGGTTGTTTTCTTTTTGTTTTTTTTTCTTTTCTTTTTCTACTGTCCATAATATTACCTTCCCAGCAAGTGAATGTGGTTGCAGGCCAGTTGATGGTTTTACAGGGAGTCAGAACAGACAGGTGTGCTCCCACACCAAGGGTCCTCTACTTTGGGATGCACTGGGCACTAGCAGGTGAGTCAGTGGCCCCCTCAAGGTCTGCCCCATAGCAACTGTCTACAGATGGTTCCTAAAGTACAATTTTTTTTTAAAAAAAATATTATTACTTTTTTAAAAACACAAACTATCTTTTTTCATTTTAAATACCAATCTAAGTTCCCACTCCCTCCCCTCTTCCCATTCCCTTCACATACTCCCAACTCGATCCCCCATCTATTCCTCAGAGAGAGTAAGGTACACTGCTTTGGGGAAGGTCCAAAGCCCTCCCTACTATATATAGGCTGAGCAAGGTATTGATTCAAAGATAATAGGTTCAAAAAATCCAGTACAGGCAGTAGGGATAAATCCTTGTGCCACTGCAAATAGCCCCACAGTCTGCCATAGCCATACAACTGTCACCCACATTCAGAAGGACTAGTTTGGACCTATGCTGGTTCCTTATCTTTCTTGCTGGAGTTGATGAGCTCTCATTAGCTCAGGAATACATAACTAAACATAATAAAAAGCAATATACAGCAAGTCAACAGCCAACATCAAACTAAATGGAGAGAATCTCACAGCGATCCCACTGAAATCAGGAACAAGACAAGGTTGTCCACTCTCTCCATATCTATTCAATATAGTTCTTGAGGTTTTAGCTAGAGCAATAAGACAACAAAAGGAGATCAAGGGGATACAAAAAGAAGTCAAACTCTCACTATTTGCTGATGATATGATAGTTTACATAAGCAAACCCAAAAATTCTACCAAGGAATTTCTACAACGCATAAACACTTTCAGCAATGTAGCTGGATACAAGATTAACTCAAAAGAATCAGCACCCCTCCTTTATACAGATGATAAATGGACTGAAAAAGAAATCAGAGAAATATCATGCTTCACAATAGCCACAAATAGCATAAGATATCTCAGAGTAACTCCATCCAAACAAGTGGAATGCTTTTATGACAAGAACTTTAAATCTTTGAAGAAAGAAATTGAAGAAGACACCAGAAAATGGAAAGATCTCCCATGTTCTTGGGTAGGTAGAATTAACATAGTAAAAAATCACAATCCTACGAAAAGCAATCTACAAATTCAGTGCAATTTCCATCATAATCCAAGCAGAATTCTCCACAGACCTCGAAAGAAGGGTACTCAACTTCATATGGAAAAGCAAAAAACCCAGGATAGCCAAAACAATCCTGCACAATAAAAGAATTTCTGGAGGCATCACAATTACTGACTTCAAACTCTACTACAGAGCTACAGTACTGAAAACAGTCTGGTATTGACATAAAAATAGACAGGAGGATCAATGGAACCAAATCAAAGACACGGATTTTAATCCACACACTTTCAAATACCTGACTTTTGACAAAGAAGCAAAAGTATGCAATGGAAAGAAAGCAAGCTTATTTAACAAATTGTGCTGGCGTAACTGGATATCAACATGTAGAAGAATGAAAATAGATCCATAGCTCTCACTATGCATAAAACTCATGTCCAAATGGGTCAAAGACCTCAACATAAAACCAGCCACCCTGAACCTCATAGAAGAGAAAATGGAAAGTACACTTGAATGCATTGGCACAGAAGACCTCTTCCTAAATATAATCCCAGTACACAGACACCGAGAGAAATAATTAATAAATGGGACCTTGTAGTATGAGGACTGGCTTGTTGGGGTTTCTGTCCCACCCGGTACCCCACAACCAGCAATTCCCAAAGAAAATAACACGGAGTCTACATTAGGTTATAAACTGATTGGCCCTTAGCTCTGGCTACTTATTAACTCTTATAACACATATTACCCCATTATCCTTATCTACATTAGCCACATGGTTCAGTACCTTTTCTAGATGGTCAGCTCACATGTTGCCTCTTCGGTGGTCTGGGCAGGAATGGCGGAGGGAGCTTCCTGCTTCCCAGAATATTCCTGTTCTCATTGCCCCGCCTCTACTTCCTGTCTGGTTGACCCACCTATACTTCCTGCCTGGCCAGTTAGCGTTTTATTAAAATACATGATTGACAGAATACAGATAATTCTCCCACACCAGGACCTCCTGAAACTGAAAAGCTTCTGTAAAGCAAAGGGCATGATCAGCAAAACAAAATGACAAACTACAGGATGGGAAAAGATTTTCCCCAACCCCACATCAGACAGAGGTCTGATCTCCAAAATATACAAAGAACTCAAGAGATTGATCATCAAAAGAACAAATAATCCAATAAAAATGGAGTACAGACCTAAACAGAGAACTCTCAACAGAAGAATCTAAAATGGCTGAAAGACACTTAAGGAAATGCTCAACATCCTTAGTCATCAGAGAAATGCAAATCAAAACAACTCCAAAATTCCATCTTCTATGTTTAAGAATGTCCAAGATCAAAAACACTGATGACAACTTATGTTGGAGAGGTTGTGGGGTAAAGGAAACACTCCGGCATTGCTGGTGGGAGTGCAAGCTGGTACAACCCCCTTGGATGTCAGTGTGACAATTTCTCAGAAAATACTTCAACAAGAGATTCTGAGAAATATCAAAGCAGAATTCCAAGTTCCATTGATTTTTCCCACTTTCTGAAGAATGTGGCAGCATGCAGTCAAACCCCCAAAAAGAGGCAGTAAAGAGTGGCAAAAGAAAGCAAGCATAGGACTTATGTAACAGGCATTGGAACCCTTAGGAGTGTGTCAGCATAAGAATAGGAATTTACAAATAATCTTCTCATTTATGGAAAAGCACCTGTTCATGTAAACCACTTTGCATTTCCACACACAGCTTTTTATATAAGGGAACATAAATGCTAACATCTACCAATGACTTTTAACAAAGCAGTATCAACAGATAAGTGTAGCCTTTACACTGTGTTCTATGAACATGAAATAAAACGTATATGATTCCCAGCCTTGATGATTTTACAGTAAGAATCAAAGTAAGACAAGTTTGTAAGTCAGAGAGAAAACAGGAACCAAATACTTGGGACACAAAGGAGCATGAGATCACAGAAGTGGTCCCATAATCCGGCTGGAGGCTTTGGCTGCCATAGCATAAACTCTCTCTTCACAAGATCTCCTAGAGTAGGAAAAAGATGTGATTTGTGTCAAGTGAAGCATGACTGAGGAGAGGCTGAGGGGATTTGAAAGTGGGAAGAAAATATTTTTGTCAGAAAGAAGAAAAACAAAGACTTTGATAACTATAACATGTGTTTCATAATGTTTAGAAAACGTAATTAAGAGACAAATCCTAAGCCGGGCAATTGTGGCAAGCAGGACTACAGGAGAAGCCAGCCATCACATCTGATGTAAACTCAGACAGGAAATGATTTATATATTACATACAGGACTTGGCCTTATAAAAAATAATGCTGCTATGAACATAGTCAAATAAATGTCCTTGCAGTATGATTGAGCATCCTTTGGATATATATATGCCCAAGAGTGTTATTGCTGGGTCCTGAGGTAGGTTGATTCCCAATTTTCTGAGAAACTGCCATACTGATTTCCAAAGTGATTGTACAGTTTGCATTCCCACAAGCCATGGAGGAGTGTTCCCCTTACTCCACATCCTCTTCAGCATAGGCTATCATTGGTGTTTTTTTTTTATCTTAGCTATTCTGACTGGTGTAAAATTGTATCTCAGAGTTATTTTGACTTGTATTTCCCTGATGACTGAGGATGTTGAACATTTACTTAAGTATCTTTTGGCCATTTGAGATTCTTCTGTAAAGAATTCACTATTTTTGGCTGGATTATTTGTATTATTTTGATATTTATTTTCCTGAGTTCTTTATATATTTTGGAGAGCAGTCTTCTGTCTGATGTCAGGTTAGTGAAAATCTTTTCCCATTCAGTAGGCTTCTATTTTGTCTTATTGACTGTGCCCTTTTCTTTACAGAAGTTTTTCAGTTTTAGAAGATCCCATTTATTTATTGTTGATCTCAGTGTCTGTGCTACTGGGGTTATATTTAAGAAGTTGTCTCCTGTGCCCTTGCATTTAAGGCTACTTCTCATTTTCTCTTCTATCAGGTTCAGTGTAGTTAGATTTATATTAGGGTCTTTAATCCATTTGGACTTGAGTTTTGTGTTTGGGAATAGATATGAATCTTTTTGCATTCTTCTGCATGTTGACATCCAGTTATGCCAGCACCATTAGTTGAAGATGCTTTCTTTTTCCATTGTGTATTTTTAGTTTCTTTGTCAAAAATCAGGTGTTCATAGATGTGTGGGTTAATATCTGGATCTTTGATTTGATTCAATTGACCAACCTCTCTGTTTTTATGCAAATACCAAGCTGTTTCATTACTGTAGCTCTATAGTAGAGCTTGATGTCAGGGATGGTGATGCCTCTGGATTTTTTTTATTTTACAAGATTGTTTTGGCTATTCTGGGTTTTTTATTTTTCCATATGAAGTTGATTATTGTTCTTTCAAGGTCTGTGAAGAATTGTGTTGGGATTTTGATGTGGATTACATTGAATCTATAGATTGCTTTTGGTAGGACTGCCGTTTTTATTATGTTGATCCTACCTATCAAAGAGCATGGGCGATCTTTCTATTTTATGGTATCTTCTTCAATTTCTTTTTTCAAAGAAGTAGCAACTGTCTACAGATGGTGCCTAAAGTACAAATCTTAAAGTCATAGGCCAGGCAAAAACAGAAGTGACCTTCACTCTGTCCCCCTCAGTCCATTCCTGGCAGAACAATGAACTAGTGTACAGGGCAGGGCAATTCTTGGGCTATGTGAGACCATGCATAGGGTCAACGGCTGGTGTGGGTGGCAGAAAATGGAGGAGTTGGCTCATCTGACTATGAGCAGTGGTTTAGAGTATCAGTTTATATAGATAGCTGTGATAAATGTGTCTACTCCATTATGCAAAACCACTTGCCAAACTGCCAGAACACCTCATGTGAAAGTCTGCTCCTGCTGTCTGATCTGCTTGGGAGGCAGAGGCAGAATCCTGATTTTAATGTGAGAACAGGCAACATAAGGACTCTATTTTTCTCCCTACTGATATTATACACAAACACCTGTAGGAGGGTCTTCTTTCTATGTGTTGCTTTCATTGGTCAAATAAAGAAACTACCTTGGCATTTTGATAGGGCATAATTTAGATAGGTGGAGTAAACAGAACAGAATGCTGGGAGAAAGGAGGCAGAGGCAGAGAGTTGCCTGCTATGAAGCTGCCAGATCAGACATGCTAAATCTTTCCCAGTAAGCCACGAGCTCATGGTGACATACAGATTATTAGAAATGGGTTGAATCAAGATGTGAGAGTTAGCCAATAAGAGACTAGAACTAATAGGCCAGGCAGTATTTAAATGAATACAGTTTCCATGTGGTTATTTTGGGGGTTAAGCTAGCCAGGCAGCAGGAAGCGATCTGCTGCTCCTTTTACAACAAACACCCACACGCATATACACATACACACACAATCCACCCATATATATGTGTGAATATATATACATACACAAACACACAAACACCCCACACACATACACACACACTCCCCACATATATATGTGTGACTATATATACATACACAAACACACAAACACCCCACACACATACACACACACTCCCCACATATATATGTGTGACTATATATACATACACAAACACACAAACACCCCACACACATACACATACACACTCCCCACATATATATGTGTGAATATATATACATACACAAACACACAAACACCCCACACACATACACATACACACACTCCCCACATATATATGTGTGACTATATATACATACACAAACACACAAACACCCCACACACATACACATACACACACACTCCCCACATATATATGTGTGACTATATATACATATACAAACACACAAACACCCCACACACATACACATACACACACTCCCCACATATATATGTGTGACTATATATGCATACACAAACACACAAACACCCCACACACATACACATACACACACTTCCCACATATATATGTGTGACTATATATACATACACAAACACAGAAACACCCCACATACATACACATACACATACACATACACACACTCCCCACAGATATATGTGTGACTATATATATACATACACAAACACACAAACACCCCCCACACGTACAAATATACATGCTCATTTAAATGGGGGGGTTGGTAATTGTGTCTCTCTCTAGTTCTAGAGGACCACATAGCTTATTACTCGACAAGGTAGTACATGCACAGAAGGATAAAGCAAGAGGATTAAAGTTTGAAGTCCTGCCTGAACCCCATCGTGGGACTTTGCCTTCAAAAGGAAACAAACTAAAGCCTGACTAAGAAAGAAGCCAAACAACTATAAAGGCCTAAAACAAATACCTTTCAAAGTAGATCATATTATCCCAGTTTTATAAGTTCCTCACTATTCAGTGCCAAAGTCAGAGGGCAAGAACGTCCGCAGTTGTCCAGTGGGACCCTGAAGGTCCACGTCATGGTCTCTGCAGTTGTACCAGGAAGGAGGCAGGGAGATCAGTACTGGGTGTGAAAATGCTTCCGCACGGCAGCAGGAACAGTGAGTCCTTGTTTGCACATCTGTATGTGTGGATTTATTTCAGTGCTGTGTCGTGTTCATGGCCATGCCTGGCCACACAGGACACACCCTGGCTGCCAGCGTTCACGTTGTCACGCAAAGCTGCAGGGGGAGGCGCTCATACTGAGAACAGGGGTCCCTCCTGCAGTCTGATTAGTGCTACATCGTTCACATTGTTGGCAAGATTTCATCTGGTGCTTTGCCAGTTTAAAATGCCCCTGAGCATAGTGCTGAAGAACTGCCAAACTGCAGTGTCATATGGAGGAAACATGCATGTCTTCAAGATTGCATGCAGCCTGTGAGCTCAATACTAGACACTCACCAGTGTGGAGTGAAAGGGGTCGATTTGTTCATTTCTGTTCAAGACGAAGCTCTGTGTCCCCACCACACTGTGGCCAGAGCTCCAGCAACCTGACCTGCTTCCCTGGGGACAGCATCTCTCTGGTGTTCACTGTGTCCCGTGACATCAGAGAACACAGTTCTCAGGGATAATGAGATTGTCTGCCGTGTGTTCTCAGTAATTATCGCTGAATCTGAAGGGAAACTTGAAAGTCACAGAACAAAGCGAGTGCCTTGGTTTCCCAGCTGTACCTGGGCATTTCCTCTGGCTCAGTGCTCAGCTTTCTTCCTGTCTGCTAGGGAATCATCCTAATTATACCCCAGTTCTGATCTTTATTTGACTGCTGTGTGGTATGCAGTGTGTGACACTGTGACCCGTTATCGAGCAGTAAGACCCTTGGGTAGGAACAGGAGCCCTCCTCTGTCCATGCTGGACTTTCCACTGCTCAGTCTTGGGGAGGTGTTGTGCCAGAAACTGTAAGTTCCTGAGTGTGACACCCCATCATACCCCAAAGACACTAGTTTGCAGTAGTTTTACTAACCTCTGGCTCTTGCAGTCTTTCCTCCCTGTCTTCTGCAATGTTCCCTGAGCTATTTGGGAGGGTGCTTGTTATATCTGTCTAGTTTAAGGCCAACTGCTCCACAGTTTCTTATCCTTTGCGTTTTGACCAGTTGAGGGTCGATTAATCCCCATGCACTCTATACACTTAGAAGTTATAGCCTGTCAATCAGCTTGAGGACCGGCTTATCCTGTACATATAAAAGCCAGAGTCAGCCTATTTGCAGCTCAGGACGTCCCTTGCTATACCAGGTTCTAGCGGTAGAGATAGCCAACCAACTGCTGTGCTGTAGAGCTAACCACTAACATCAGTGGTCCTCTGTATGACCACACAACTAACTTCCAGTGTGGTTCGGTAGAAATTGTCACATCCTAGAGAAGATTCTAACAGTTCGTGTGGGCCAGGAGGAGTGACTTTGGGAGAAAGGTTGGCCCAGGAGTTTCTGGTGCAGGTAGATCATTGCAGCTCTTATCCCAAGGGTCACTGCCATTGTCATCAGAGCAGATTTCTCCTCAGGCCCTGCAGAGCCTCATGCAATGACCCTCACTCACTGAGCATTTCAGTGTCTGTCATTTTTCCTCCCTTAAAGTCCTAAGCCCAGCCTCTCCTTTTGCTTTCTCAGCAAGCCCTTTGGAGCGCTCCCAGAGTCTCACAGATCTGGTCACACCCACTCAACCAGGGAGGCTCTGCAGGAAGTTCCTGAGTGACACAATGGAGGTGGAGTGTCCCATTCTGAACAACCATAATTGCCACACTGGCAAAAGAACATGAAGATGCCTGGGTTCTCTGTAGAACCGAGGATTACAGACAGCAGAGACATAGATTCCCAATACAGGAACTAGGGCGCTCCTTAGGCGGATATTTCTGTATATTGTGAGCATTGTGCATAACCAGCCAACCATTAGGGGGACATCATGGGTCCAAGCATGGCATAAGATGTGGTGGTTCCTGTCTTTGGTTCTTGTCCCTTTACCCTGAGCATGCAAGGCCAGGGGCTCTTTTTCATAAGCAGGAAATACACATAGGATCTGTGAAGGTTGTTCCTAAATGCCCAGTGGCATTGACAAGGACACAAGTGACATTTTGTCTGCCCAAGTGCCAGACTTCTACTAGGGAGTTCTCGGATACCATAAGGCTTGTTTTCAGCCACACTGGCCTTCATTGATGGATACTCTGCACAGGTTCTTGAGAGACATCAGAGAACCCTCGTGCCTAGTACGGAAACTACTATGATACAGAAGTCCATGTGGTCTAGTATTGTGGAATATGACTTTAACTATGTAAAAATCTGCTGTAGTTGCTGAACTATGTGAAGATGTGTTACATTTATCTATTTATGTTGTGGATTATTGCTTTAGCTATAGAAAGATGTGTTGTATTTGTTTATATTGCACTTGTCTAATTATGTAAAGATGTGTTGCTGTTTTACGTTGGCTATATAATGCACCTGATTGGTCTACTGAAAAGTTAAATAGCTAATAGCTAGGCAGTTAAGGCATAGATGGGGCTGGCAGGCAGAGAGAATAAGTAGGGGGAGAAATCTAGGCTTGAGAAGAGAGAACAAGAAAGACACCATGACCCTGCAGTCAGACAGCTGCCAGCCAGGCATGGAGGAAACATGAAAGTAGGACATACAGAATGAAAGACAGACAAAACATAGATGGAGAGGCACAGGTTGAATTACTTTATAAGAGCTAGTGGGACAAGTTTAAGATAAGACCAGGCATTCATAACTAAAAATAAATCTCCATGTCAGGATTTGGGGTCTGGTGGTATGAGAGAGCCTGTTACTGTCTGGGGATACAGGACATGTTCAGGTTTGCACTCGGGTCTCAGACAACCGTCTGTCATGAGCGTTCCCGGACATGGTGAGGAGGGGGCCACCAAAGATGCAACATGTCAGCATTTAGAGATCATGGATGCTACCTATCTCCAGAGTTCTCAGCAAATGGGCCCAATACTTTCCTTCCTAGAAATCCCTTCTGGAGATGCAAAGCCAAGAATTCTTTGGGAGGTATGCAGGTGCAGACATCTGTGCCTTCCTTCAGGAGAAGCGGGGGCTGTCGAGGCTAATCTTCTGGCTGAGAAAGATATCTGGGGATCTGGGGACATTCTCTGGTAGGATAACTGCATCCTCTGAAGCTATTCCATCATAGAGCTACTGGCATGCTTCCTTAGTGTGTCTGGGAATGCCCTGTAGGGAGATTCTCAGAAAGGGATCCCAGGCACCCAAGGCACACTGGAGTTCTGAGGAGGTGACTGCTGTGTACCCTGGTGTCATCTCCCAGATGTGTGTGGCTTCCGTGGCTGAGCATTTCTCCTATGAGTAAGGACTTTCTCAGCATCAAGAGAATTCTAGACCTAAGTGCCCTGACTCTATCACAGAGACTAATAAGAATCACCCCAGTGCTTCCCAGAGGTGGGAAGCTAAGAATGGTCTGGAGTAACTCACACTACAGTTAAGCACTGGGTATCAGATGCTTATAGGTAAAGTACTTTCTAGAAGGTGTTAGAAAGAGACTTTATCACTGGGAGGTGATAGACATGACATGTGAGGAGGGATCATGCCCCCGACAAACACTGGCCTGAATAAAACCAGGAAGGGTGCTGACTGAGCTCCCCTAAGAGCTGGGAGTGAGAGCCTGTGGGCAAGGCACGTGTCGGGACAGTTGTGGTCTGAGCAAGGTGGTGGCAGCCACTCCCTATGCCCACATCAATACCATGGTAACTTCCAAGGTTCTGGATTCTCAGACAAGAAAGCCTACCACAGAAGTTCCTCCATCTTGTCATACAGTGAGACCAATTTGGACTAGATGACACTGGAAATATAATGCCAGGATTTCCATGATTTTAATAGAACTTGAGTTCTGGCTGTCGATGATATAAGGCCTGGAGGTTAGTACTCCTCAGAGAAGATAACTACTCAGTAGAGATTTTACCGAGCCCAAAGTGGTGCTGGATTGCTGGAATGGCCATCATCTGCCCTGCTGTAGCAAGGCAGCATCCAGTGTGCAGGAGTCCGGGACTGCCTGGGGGATGCTGAGTCTGAGGTCCTGGCAGCTGAGGTGAAGACACTGTGAGCAGAGATCATCTCAATCCACAGCCAAGGGGGAAGCTCAGAGAGAGGTGCAGACCCAGCATCCGAGTTGGTTGGGACTTTAGGTAAGGGAAAATGGCAGCCAAGTCTGCACTGAGAGGGAGGAGGGAGGACGGGGCTGGGGGTGTGCGGTAGCTTCATTGTCATGGGCAGTTTTATACTTTAGCAAAAGTGTGAGGTGGTGAGGGGTGGTTTCACCTGGACTCTTTCCACACCAGGACTTCCTCAGCTACCATCGCCCACCACAAGTTGCTGCTTTTCCTATTGTTAACCTATCAGGAATTTGCCTTCAGAAGGTCCTTTAGGTGTCCCTTTCATGAAGAGTCTTAGGGCCATTGTTTGTGGAGCAGGGTTCACTTGCCTTCAAGAGCAGACACCACCTACCCAGTCCTGTGCTTGCTACATACAGTGTCTTGCTCCTGTATACAAGGGGTCCACAGATGATTTCCACTGTAAAGTGACACATTCCTTCAAAATCATGTTCAGCGTGGCCTCTCGTAAAGTTTCAGGCATTTTACTCACTCCTGCCTAGCAAGTCCCCGACAGCGGCTTTTTGTATTAAGTAGTTCCTAATGATGTGGGGGGTGGCTCCCGTGGGAAGAAGTTTGAAGACCACTTCTGCCCAATCTGCCCTTGACTCTGGTGCTCAAGACTGAAGCTGTTTTCCATAACAGCTTCTCCTTTACACTTGCAGGAATTCCTGTCGGCCACTGTTGGCTCTGAGTGCTTTTCTTCTAATGAGAGTACATCCCTAGTGTAATAGTGTATGTGTGTGTGTGGGGGGGGGCAATGTACTTGTGAGTTAGTGAAAAGTAAAGTCATCAGTAGAATGACTAGAAGTGGAAACTGAGCCCTAGTGTCCAAGAGAAACACCACCAGCGTTTTGCAGCGAAGGCTGCCCTAGGCATCTCTATCGGCCAGTGTTCAGAAGCTCACAGACAAGCAGTTTCTCATGTTGATGTAGAAATGACCCTGTTCCTAAATGATCTCTTCCAGAGTTTTGGGGCCAGCAGTGACCTTCAAAGTGAATGCCAACATCCAAAATATGACAACTGCAGATGTCACCAAGGCCACAGGTAAGGCTGTTTCCTCATGTGTGTGTGTGTGTGTGTGTGTGTGTGTGTGTGTGTGTGTGCACATGCACACACACACACGTATGTACATGGCCATGGCAGAGAACAGCCTGGAACTACACTGTCACCACTGGCCAAGTCTGAGATGATGTGAGTTGGGCTGAGCCCAGCTGGGCCTCCTTGTTTGGTTTCTCTAATGCATGGGCCTGGATTCTGCCAGGAGACCTTGTTGTGTCTGAGCTGTGGAACTCTGCAAAGTGAGGGTTGGGATCTGTAGCTCTGTGCGAGAAGATTTCATACTGTGGTGCCCAGGAGCACTCTGGGCTTTCTGGCTGCCCTCACGGACCCATCTCAGGGCCTAGAGGTATGAGACAGCACAGTGACTTCTAGATAGGTTCAGGGCGTCTCTGAGACTTCTGCTCTGGTGGGCGAGTGGTGATGTCACCGAAAACCACGACTGACTAGTTACTTGGAGAAGAGGAGGGCAGTCTGTACATCTCCCAGAAGGTGTTCTGACCCACTGAGCACTCCTCTGTGCAGCGGTCTGTGAATCTCGGCGGTAGGGAAGATGCACATAGCACAGCAGCCCTGGTGTTTGGTGTGAGGTGGTGGAAGATGCTTGTGCTTTAAGTCCATTTCTGAGAGGCCAGGCTGAGGGCACAGTCCCAGGCATGGAAGAGCACTGGTCCTCTTTAAACTTACACATTGTTAAATTTGTAAATTGTTTCTGTTGCTGAATCATAAGCGATTTTAAATAACAGTATTTCTCTTGATTTCGAGACGGGTGTGCTTCATCCCCTTATGGCATCTTCTTTGTCCTATGATGACAGAGTAGAAAGCGCCCTATCTCCATTCATAAGGGGCCTTCCCTTCATGTCCTCTGCTTTGAATGCTGTTGGACTTGCTCACAGGGACCTCTATGCCCTGGGATGCTCTGTGTGGAGTGATCAGAGGGTAACGGTCTAACTTAAAAAGCAAACTTGTGCTTAGACTTCAAAAATTGTCAGGAATGAGTTTTACAGGGTCATCTCATTGCCTGTTTGTAAGGCGTACCTGAATCCATGTGGCAGGCGAGTCAGAACTGGAGGAAAATTTTGAAATTTATATATTTAAATCCAGA
The DNA here is from genome assembly GCF_982192425.1 of Myodes glareolus. NCBI lineage: Eukaryota > Metazoa > Chordata > Mammalia > Rodentia > Cricetidae > Myodes > Myodes glareolus. The sequence continues at coordinate 5,111,276 of NC_142036.1, read as the reverse complement.
GGTTAAATTTACAGACTGTATGTTGTGTGGGTTATAGCCGAGCAGTGCGGCTGGAGCAGCAGTGCTAGGCGAACCTGCTAGGCATGCCGGGCCGATAAGCCGCGGCCTTGATCGCGGGTAGTGCAAAGGAAATTTCCCTGCCCCAATGGAGCTGGCGCGCGAGGGAAATGTTGTGGAACAATTGTGTGGACTATTGCGCGGCGTGTGAGAGCGTGCCAGGGAGAGGCGCACGCAGCAGGCAGCGAAGGGCTGCTCTGGGGCGGTGCAGTTGTTGCAAGTGCCCAGTGGCTCCAGGACTGTGCTCAGCCCGCGCTGCTACTTCTATTGTGGGCAACGGGGAGCAGAAGCTGTGCAGAGGCGCGGCAGGGGGTGTGGAGGAGGAAGGGGGAGACGCACGGTAGGGCACCAAAATGAAGGGGCGTGGTCGATTGATAATTAACCAGGCCAACTCAACACAAAAAGGCGTTTTGAGCTGGGACATGATGTGGTGGAGTACTGTGTCATTATTCCTGCGTCATTTTGGAGATATTATTCTGGAGATTCTGCACTTGAAAAGAATGGAACTAAGTTTCGAAGACTTTGATCCCACGTAGACTTTAGGCCATGTCTTTCCTTAATAAGCATCTACTTCACATGAGTGACAACTGAACACATTTAAGAGCAGCCAGTTGGGTTTTGCACAGAGATGCACCTCTATCACGGACAGACCATCCCAGGACAGGAAGCAACACATGGAAGTGAATTGGCTAGAAGGTTAAAGAACTGTAAGTGGATCAAATGGGCTAGAGGGGAACATGGTCCAAATATGTTGTATGAAATTCTCAAAGAACTAATAAAAATGAAAATAATAAAAAAGGATAGTCAAGTTCAATTTGTGCTGTTCATCCCTTTGTAAATGTGTGGCCTTTCAGTGGAGAGTGATCAATTTATCATGGAGAGTCTTCTTATTTACAAAAAATTGTGTCTACATACTCATACACAGTAACCTCACTACTGGCCTTCTGGAGAGAGAGGTTGACTTTCTCCGATCTCGTTTCTGGCCATTTCTAATGCATTCGTGCCATGCGCTAACTTTGGACTGAGGAAGAGGTCACAAGAGAAGTGAAGGTTGGAGTCTTGTATATTCATGGCTTTCAGAATTCTGGCTCTGCCAGTCTGCCCCATGTATCTCTGGAACTACTCCACCATGATAGGTGTGCGAGCCACGTGATTCTCACTGCTCAAGCATGTATAGAGTGCATAATGTAAAACATGTCTTACCTTCATGTTTCTAACAATGCCATGTTTTTATGGATGGACTTAATGCTGTATGAAAAAAAATAAGTCTGAGACCACCTTCCCAAGTACAGTGAGTACCCATTGCACCCTCAAAGAGTCCTGGTTCCAGGGTGACCTACTGAGGACAGTTCCAAGTATGGATAGAGAAGTTGAATTTTGTCTTAAAAGGCATCTCCTGGATCCTTTATCTTTAGAAGGTGACAGAGAACACTACCAGTGTCATCAAAAACTTCCTAATGTCTTATTGGCGCAGGTAGACAATGGAATGCCATTGATGCTATGGTCATAAAGCTAACAGAGCCTTCTGCAGAAATTTGTGGGATTATTGTGAGCTACCTGAAAGCCCACTCATGGTTTGCATGTGGCCTCCAAGAAACTGAGTGTCACAGAGATGTCATAGTCTTCTTCATTAGTGAAGGAGGTATAACCCTTGTAATAGAACTTACATTTTTAATTAATTTTATAAAAAGTAATACGTACATTAGTGAGTAGGTATACACTTTAATACCGAGTTTGTCCCCACCTAATACCACACGGTACTAACACTGAATGGCAAGTGTGATCTCTCTATCATTTAGAATCTCTTCCTGATCCTAGGTGACTCCTTTCTGGGAATTCTACTTAATTAATTTATTTTAATTTCTACTTTCTTCTTTGATTAAGTGATATGAATTATACAAAGATCGTGGTTTCAGTGTGGCTTTTTCATGCATCTGTACATGTCCTCTCCCCCCCCCCATCCCGTCTGTTCCCTTTCCCACTGCCTCTCTACTCGAAATCCCATTCTAGTCTGTACCCTTTCTCAAAGGACAGGGTCCACATCTGAGAGAAAGCACAACGCCTTTGTCTTTTCCAGTCTGACTTGTTTTGTTGCCCACAACGAGCTCCAGTCTTGTCCACTTCCCTTGTTCTTGTTCCTGGATGAGTGGTCTTCCGCTCTGTTCGTCTGGCGCACTCTCCTGACTTGCTCACCTGCTGGCGGGAGGTCTGCTGGATAAGAGCTTGGGGGTGAGTATTGGAATTTGTGGCTGATTAGGTCTTAAACAAAGATGTGCATCCTGTGCTTAGGAGGGCATGGGGACACAGATAGTCTTGTGGCTCTGTACTTAGCTTGTCAGCCACTTTGACAACCACAGAATAGTCTATCCTTCCTTCCTGCCTTCCTTCCTTCCTTCTTTTTTTCTCCCTTTTTTCCTTTCCTCCCTCCTTTCCTCTCTTCCTCCCTTCCTCCCTCGCTCCCTCTCTCGCTTCCTCCTTCCTTATTTATCCTTCTTTTTGACACTCATTACATTTTCCATTTTTTTTATTAATTGAGACTTTCATGCTATGCATTTTATTTAAATTCACTCCATAATTCCTCTTAGATTCCTACCCACCCAACTTTCTGTGTTTTTTTTTTTCAAAACCCATCAAATCCAATTTGCGCTGCCTAGAAACTCTTGGGTGTGGAGCCCACCATGAAGCATGGCGAGCCTCCTAGGACTCCACCCTTAACATAATTTCCTCCTCTTCTCTCAGCAGCTGTCAGCTGCCTGGGGGTGGGGCCTTGTGCCCATGTCTGTGCTCCAAAAAAGAAAGTTCTTTCTTACTCTTATTTCATTGGGAGTTTTTCCTTACTCCTTAGTTTCTTATCATCATTTATATTTCTCATTTTAAAAACAAAAAGCTCTTGCTTATTTTGTAGAAGCCAGAGTTTATGTTTCCTCACTCTCTGTGGAGACCCCACTTATTAAACTTCCTATTATGTTACCCCTCATCACCTGAATACACTCATTCTGCCTCTCCTCCATGACCTGAGGTCAGACTCTCCTACCAAAGTTGCTCTTCTACCTCAGGAGGCACCGTGACTGCAGTGAGTAGTATCTAGTGCAGTGCCTGGCTCATTTACTGACTCTGTACTCAGGAGTTGCCTATTCTCAACTGGTCTCAGGAGGAAACAATTCAAAGGCAAGATAAAATTATTTTGAACCACACCCATTGAAGGGTTTTAGGCAGAGTGGCAAGGTATGACTTGCATTTTAATTGCATTTAAAGAAAACCTCTTATTCAGATTGAGATATGCAAGACATGATGGGTCATCAAGTCTACTGGGGAAAGATGTAGAAGATGGGAGGGGAGAAGGCAGATGTAGTGATGTGGATGAGAACTGGGGTAGGAACAAGGAAGGTGGCATGGAAGAGGTCAGGTTATAGAGAAGCACAGTCCTGTGACTGCAGATGATCATGTGGATTGGGACAGTGACATGGATAAGGGAAATGACATGAACAGGAACTGCAGACAGGGGCAGCAAGGCAGCAGGGAACTGGTTGGATGGGATCTCGGCCAGATGTGGGAGGTCGTGGTGTTGACAGCATTGCTGCAAGAGCAGGTGCAAGTTTACATTCCTTCCCTGGTTTGTACCTACGTGGATGTCTGTCACTACTGATACAGGAAGTGCTCGGGGATAAACACATTGAGCAAAACAAGAATGTGATTTTTGCCCATGTTGGTACTAGGGGTGGCTTCTGGAGGAGATGTAGTCTGTCTCCCAAGGGCTGTGTGCTAAGTCTTGGTCTTAAACTTGCATTGGTAGTGGAAGGCAGTGGCACCTCAGTGAGGTGACCCGAGTGGAAGAGAACTGGGTCATCTCAAAAATATCATTGAAAGTGATATTGGAAACTCAGGTCCCTTTCTACTCACCACACCAACTTCCCTGAGGTGAGCAGCCTTCTTGGCTATGCACTCTTACCACAGGCCCACAGCAGTCAACCACACAGCCACACACCAACTCTTCTGAACTGTGAGCTGAAACAGACCTTTCTACCTCTGATTGTCTCAAGTGTCTCAACATAGTCACAGAGAGCTGACTTGTATAGTTCAGTCATGTGTGTAGATACACTCAGAATGGAAAACCACATCTTCCCCCTGTAGGCCTGGCCCGTTGGGTCAGACAGGCTCTACCTAAGGCAGGTGCTGGCTAGTGTTTGATCCTCTTGACACAAGCTACAGTCATTTGGGAAGAGAAAAACTCAAATGGAAAAAAATGTTCCTACTAGATTGTCCTGTGGGCAAGCCTAGGGGACATTTTTTGTGCTTAATGATTTGGATCCAGACCACTGTGAATGGTACCACCCCTGGGCAAGTGGTCTTGGATGGAATAAGAAAGCAAGTTGGGCAAGCCACAAGGAACAAGGCAGTAAGCAGCACTCCGCCATAGCCTCTGAATCAGTTCCTGGTTCTGGTGCATTTCTTAAGCTCCTGCCCCGACTTCTCTGGGTGATGGACGACAAGCTAGAAGATGAAATAAGCTCCCCCTAAAGGGTTTTACCAGCATAGTAGAAACCACTGCTACAACAGGTCATGACTACAAGAAGTACAGCTTTCAGTGACCTGCAGGTCCTGGCTCAACCTATCTTGAAACCTTGTCCAAAATGACTCGGGCTGTGAACATCTAAACAGTGGAGAATTATGGTGTCAACACTATCAGGACAGGATAAAGATGGACAGGTAGCAAGCCAGGGCTTTTCTGTGGCCATTGTTGGGATTTGGTTCCTTGGTGCTCTGTGGATGTTAATATGTTGTCTTTGAGCATCTCTCTTCCTCCCTGCAGCTGCGGCTGTCTCCCCTCCACTCTCATGGCCTCAAGGCCCTGCTGGGTCAGAGACGGATTGGAGAGTGCCTGGTGATGGCCAGGGCACAGCGGCTAGCAGGTGCTCCAGAGAGGCTGCATCTGCTGAAGGGGTCCCCTCCAGTGGCAGCAGCGGCAGGAGCGGCTGTGGCAGCAATGGCTTTAGGGAGTGTCAGCCTCACAGGGACTCTCGGCAGACACCTGATGCCTCCTCACCTCATGATACTCAGCAGTGTCAACTGTCTTCTGTAGATCCAGGGTATCTCACCTGCGTCCTCCCTGGTGTATCGTCTCTGTTCACACACAGAGGTGTGTCTGCTTCCTCTTGTCTCAGAAATGGAAGTACCTTCACACCTAGCTGGGAGTGCCTTGTTCCAGAAACAGGAGTGAGCACTACAGAGTGACTTTGCATATATAATGTGGGTTCAGATAAGTCCTGGGGGAGGAAGGCAAGGTATGAGCCTGCATACACCAGGTCACATTCTTGAAGCCCCTCGGGCTAGCTTAGCAGGCTGTCTCTGAGCAGGGGAAGCAATGTCTATCAAAAGCCTCCTTCTGGGAGTGCTACAGATATTTGTTCCCATGGCAACTAGATGAAGAGAAGGGAGAATAGGGAGCTTGCTCTGAAATCTGGCTCCAACTCCGAGCCCCTCATCAAAGGCACACCTATGCTTTCTATCAGTTCCTACCTGTGTGTAGGGGTGGTCAGGGATGTCTCATCTCCAACTGTCATTGAGCCATGCCTGACTCTGCTGACAATCCAGGATATGTGGGGCCACATCAGGCTAGACAGGAGGTAACTGGCTCTGGAGACATGGCTGTCTAGTTCTCAATGGCCCAGTTCTTCAGCTTGTCTCCTTGGCCCTCTGAGGCCTGGCACTATCTCTTCATCCTAGTTTTGTTCAGGAACAAAGAGTGAGCCATTAGACCTGACTGGAACTTCTGAGTCCTCAAAGCCTGCCCCTGGTGACACACTTTCTTAGATGCATGGCTGAGTTACACAGAGGCTGGAACACCTCTGACTTCAGAGCATGTCTTCATCAGAAACAGTCCAGGCCTATCGGAACCACAGCTGGGGGCAGTACTGCAGGACCACAGCCCCGGTACAGTGAAGACTGCAGTTGCAAAGTGGTCAATAGGAAGAAAGGGCGGCATGCGGGCCAGTTCTAGCCATATCTGGAGCTACCCAGCCTCCACGTGGACGATTGTTGGATTTATTTACCTACCCTACTTCCGATCTTAGAGTTTCCCTGTGTCCCCTTACTAAAGCCACCCTCAGCACTTTCTGCAGCTTCCCTCATCTTTTCTCCCCTTCTTGTAGCACCTCCCCTCAGCCTGGGTCACTTTCCTGAAGTCCCTGAGTCAGAGACCCCTTCCCGTAGACCTCCTCAGCTGGGGTCCTTTTGGTAGCCTCCCTCAGATCAGCGTAGCAGGCTGTCTTTGAGTAGAGGGAAGAAGTGTCTATCAGAAGCCTCCTTTAGGGAGTTCTGCAGATGCCAATCTCCATGGCAACTAGATGTGTCTCCTGGCCCAGGAACTGGAGAAAGCTGGCCTCATTGTTCCCAGTCCTCTTCGGTGTCCTCTCTGCGGCTTCAAAGCCTCTGTGGCTGATGGGATAAAGTTAAGGAGGAGACAGGATCAGGAACCTCCACCCAAGGCCTCCTTCTACATTTGTCGTTTGAAACTTGCAGGTGTCCTCTCTTTCAAAAGAGACTAAAGAGTGCCCTTCACAGGTTGCTGTAGTGCTGAGTGACTTGGGAAGGAGCTGGCTTGAGAGCATCGTTGAAATTCTAAAGGACTTGGGTGGAACGGTTGGTTGTTATTGCTGCCCTGACTGCTTGCCCGGTATTCCGCAGGACATCTGGAGTCAGAGAATGCAATTAATCACAGAGAGAGCAACCATCAGTGTCCATCCTCCACAGGAGGCCCCACAGTACCCCCGGAGTTAGGACACCGGCAGTGTGTACTCACTAATGGGACACTGAATGAGGTGTTTCCCTGGCCTCTCTCCACAGGCCAAGCCTGTTGACACGAGAACTTGCATTATACCAAGTGTGGCGTGTGAAGATGGCACAGAGACAGTGTCAGCATACAGAATTATCATCTTGTCCACAGCAGCTGCGAGGGACAGCGCTAATCTGCGCTGCACACTGTCTGATTAAAGGCGGATGGACAGTCACTCCTCCTAGATCTGAAGACAGTTTGCTCCTTATCAACACCTCGTCTCATTACACTTGCAGAGGAAATGAGTTTTCAGTTTTAAATCTTTAGCAAAAGCAATTGCGTGGCTCGTTCCCAGAACACAAAGCATATGAACAGACAAGCGGTCCCCATCTTCACCGCTCTTGGTACCTCCCACGGCTCCTCGTGGTTAGCTCAGGTTGCCACCTCTTTCCGGAAGTCTGCTGTGTTTCTGCTAGAATGAGAGAGATGTTTGTTTTGGGTTGATCTATGATGCCCTTAATGTCTAGCTTTGACACTGGAATTTACGCACCTACCCTTGGGGTTCACTGCTCCCTTGTCACTTGGAAGGCAATGCCTCTCTTGCAGAAGCTTCTAGTTCCTTTCTGGTTTGAGAACTAGTGACACATATACATGAGGGCTGTCCTCGTACGGCCCCACTGGGGAGGTAGAGCCCAACCCGTGGGAGTCTCCTGGCCCCATGCATGGAAGTCGTGAAGGTAAAGTCTGGACTTGTGTAGCAGGCCACGGGGCTCTGCCAAGACTGCCCCTACCAGAGGACACTCAGCCAGCCCTTCATGAATACAGTCATAGAATGCTTGCATCCACCCTTGCCGGGGTCCCCAGTCCCGCAGGCCCGCTCTTCTCTTTGTCTGCCGCTGCTTTCTTCACTTCCCAGTCCGTCTGACTCCATAGAAATTCTGATATACGTTTACGAGGGCCTCCCTTCCCTCCTCTCAACCTTTTATGATTTCCGGCCCATCTCTTCACACTGCTCTGTCCGGCAACCTGAACAGCAGACTGTGGTCCTCAGTCTCTCTCAGCAGCTGCTGCTTCAGGCACTGAGCTCAGTACTCTTGGTGTATGCCTTATCGTGGGCTATGATCATGACTGAGGCAGAACTTAGAGATTTAACAGGCTGCAGGGGCCACAAAGCTTAGAATATTAACGTTCTGGCCAGCTGTCTCATCTGGCAAAGCTCTCAGAGTGACATGGAACTCAGCAAATATGGAACCTACTAGGGGTGTAAAAGAGGCAGGTTAGGGAGGGGCCTTCCTGTTAAAAAATAGTAAGAGGGTGAAGGTCTTTGGGAAGTGGTTGCCTTAGACAAGGCTGTGGTGGCTGACCTTGGCTGTCTACTTGACTACATCTGGAATTGACTAAAACCCAAAAATTGCTGGGCACACCTGGGAGGAAATTTTGTTTATTTGAAGTAGGATGGATGATCCACTTCTAATCTGGATCTTTGAGGTAGGAAGACTCACCTTTAAACTCGATCGTTTGAAGTGGGAAGATACACCTCTGATCTGGACCACATCTTCTTCTGGGAAGCTTAAGTAAGGACATGGAAGAATGAAGCTCTTTCTTTGCCTGCTACTCTTACCCTCACTAGCAAGTTCAGTCCTTCACTGGTATTAGAGTCTACTTCTTCAGGATTCTGGCATTTACTGGAGACCAGCTGAGACACCCAGTCTCAAGGAATGAACACTTACTGGTCTTCTGCCCATAGGCAACTGTTGTTGGATTAGCTGGACCACAGCTTATAAGTCATTCTAATAAATATTTATAAATATATTAATTCTATAAATTCTCTTATCCTGAAGAATCCTGACTAATACAAAGGCCACAAGGACAGAGCCCCGGAATCAAATCCTCTTGGATTTGGGAAGGAGAGAGACAAGAAGGCATGCCTTTCATGTGTCATGAGCTGCCTTGGGCTCTGTTACAAGTAAGCCATCACCAGAGGTGGACCAGAACTCTGATCCAAAGCAAACCTCTGTTGTTTATAAAGTATTCTACCTGTGTATTCCATTGTAGTGATGGAAAGTAAAAGGACATCCACCACTCCCTGGGTGTTTTGCTTCCTGACACTTACTGAATGTATGCAACTATGAGATCTGAGATATGAGAGAAAAACTTGTGAGGCATTGTGGGGGGACTCATTGTGACCCCTGTTCCTCATGAGATGCCCTGAAAGGAGTCTTTATTGGAAAGAATTTGTGGAACTGGAGCTTCATCCTAACCCCACATCACACACCACCTTTGATTGTGATGTCAGACCTTCAACAAATGTAGGCTGCTGAGATTCTAGGGAGTCAGGGAAGCAGCGTCCCCTCATTGTGGTATAATTCAATTATATCTTAAAGATTTACTGATGTGATAAAACATGCTTGAAAATATGCTAGTGTTTTTACTTCTGGCAGCTTCAGTGACCCTCCCTTTCTGGGCCAAGCCCACGGCCACACACTGAAAGTCCAGTATCAGTGCGTTTTGGGGTCACATTTCATAGTGTGGACTCATATATTCACCATGATTCTGCATACATTGATGGTTCCCCTGGGATGAAGGATCTCTGCATGGGTATGTGCAGGTGGCATTCAGCTGGCAAACATCAGAGTGACCTGAAGTTTGTCTCTGAGAGTGAGATGCCAGTACTACTGTATTGGAGGCCAACCTATCATTTCTGCCCAACATTTTAATGTAGAATTTCTTCAATGCACTGATGGCTCTTGATGCCCTCTTGAGTGCTGGTGACAATTTAACACTTACAGAGTTTCCACACTAAAGGGGGGAACACTTACTGAGATCTTGGGGAGCTCTCCAGGCCAAGAAACATGACTTATGAGCTTTGCCATGGAAAAGCCACAGTCAACCTGAGGATCTCAGATGTGGTGCTAGTCTCCTGCTCTCAGCCTGCATCTCCACGGGGAGAGACCGAACTTTGTCTTCTTTGACCTCAGATCCAAAGAGGTGGGCTGTGTTAGGAGGGTTTGAATCAATGGGATCTGGTGACCCCATGCAACTCACAGACCTCATTTGGCTACTTGGGGTACATGGGCCACACGCAGACTGTACCTTCTGCTAGTAGTCTCCTACTACTCTGCATGGCGGAGGATTAGTAAGCCAGGTGTAGGCTGCACCAACTGTTGGTGACACATCCTGTAGAGAATATAGTGTTGCTAGATGCAGACCATGACATCTGCTCTGAATTAAGTCCCATGCTCAATCTGTGTCATGGAGTCCAAGACCTCTCTTCTCACAAACACTTGATAGAAAGGCGGCATCACATATAACCAACCAGGAAGGTGGTGACCGACTGCGCTTGTGGTAGAAGAGGCATGAGACCTGTGAGTAAGCTGAGGCAACAGGAGAAAAGTCTGCATCTACTGAGGTTAGAAATCTGCAGCAGGAGAGTTCCCTGGAACTCCTTCCATTAGAGCTCCTTCAGCCTTGTCTTAAGGAAAGCTATTCAAGGGCCAAGCCTCATAGCTTTCTTATTCCAAGACAGTGTACACCGGGACAATGGCATTTCCATTCACGAGGTGATTTCCATTTTTATATGCAATTGCTCTTATTTTAATAGAAGTCAGATTTCTTTTATCTGTAATTAAATCCAGACTACATTATTTGTTGAAGGTCCTCATGGATGTTTGACTTTATTATCCTGAGTCTGAATGGGTAAAACAGTTCTGAGCCTCATGTTAGTGGTTTGACTTTCCATCCACTCTCTGTGAAAACAGATCCCTGATGGGCAGGCAGCTTGATCTGACCCTGAGTTTCTTATAAACCCCTCTGAGCTCCAGGCCCCACTGTCTCAGAGCCCCTTCCGATGTGTTCACCTGGGATACTCCCCGGCCTCTCACCTTTCCTGTGTCAGAGTTCAATTAGCCCTGTTTAAGTCTGTGTCCATTGTTCTTATTCTGGAGTTGACCCAGACTTTGCACTGGTTATGAGGACTTTCTAGGGAGATGCTTTGATATTAATTTCTTGGCTTTCATAAAGGGAAGACACAGAAACCCCAAGAGGAAGCTGGTGGGAATCCATGGATGGTTCTTCCCAGTTGCCAGCCAAAAGTTCCTCAGAAGTCCTGGCCCTTGGTGGCTGCTGTTAGCACTGTGATGAGGAGGAAGCCTTCACTTACCAGCTTTCCTCTTAGCCTTGACTGCCAGGAGGCTCACACACAAGCTTGTGTTTATTTGCACAGCCTGTCACACGGGAGCGTATGGTAGTGAGTGTCTATAGTCTTTTCTCCTATTTCCCTTTCTTTTTTCAACCTTGACCCTTTGTTGAGTGTGTGCATCATGGCACATAATTTCCTGGGAATCCATTTTCAGTAGTGAGCAGAGCTGCTCTTCGCCCCTTGCATAAGCTTCAGCTTTTCTCTAATGATACACTGACCCTTGATCACTGTTCTATTGCTGTAAAGAGACATCATGATCAAGGCAGCTTGTGAAAGAACACATTTGATCAGGGCTTGCTTACAGTCTCACCATCGGTATAGGCAGGTGTGGCACAAGAGAAGTACTGAGAGCGACAACCTGATCTGCAAGCAGAGAATGAGAGGCTGGACCTGGTTTGTACTCACTCAGAGACTTGGCCAGTGTCTGCAGGCTCCTGCCACCATGTCCTATCACAGACTGCTCCCTAATGGACACAGTATGGTAGGGATCAGGCTGTGGCAGTCTGCTATCTCTATTTAGAGACAACATAAATGCCTCTGTTGAGAAACCACAGGAACGCCTCAGAACACCCCAAGAATGGTCATATGAACAACATCAGGAGGGAGATGGTCCCCAGCTGAAGTCAGGCAGTCCCATAGATCTGCTCTGAGGTTGACCCTGAACAGTTTTATATATGTGCTTGGTTGAGGACGTGCATGTACCAAACTCCCTAAGAGTGTTTATCCAAGCATGCAGAATAGCCATAGTGTTAATATTGTCATGGTTACTTTCCAGAGATGTCTACTCATTCTCCTGACCTGTTTCTGGTCCCTCCTAAGAGGTTTCACAGTCCTACACACAAGGTCACAGAGTATTGAGGCAGGAACCAGATCCATGTCTTTTAGCACTGGCTTGGGTTAGGTAGGGTAGAGGTTGGGTCCTGATTTTTTAAATAAATGCAGATATGGCTAAGTTGGATGTCTTCCTCCTTTTACCCACCTTATGCAGGGTAGTGGTGCAGGGTCAACAGAGGATCTCTGCTAGCTAAGGGTTTGGTGTTCGTAGCTACCACTCTGCTGCCATATTTGTCTGGTTGACTTGTGGCTCCATCCTAATTTCTACATCTGAGCAGGTCTCAAGAGCTGTGCAAAGCTCTCAGCCTGGGAACAATGACTGTTCACACTTGGCACTGCCTTCTCTGAGTGTGCCACAGTGTGGGATATGCACTTCTTTTTGCCCGGGCACATCTGTCATCTCAGATTGTAACATTTTCACATTCGGTCATTAGCTACCATTTCTGCTTGTCAAGGAAAATGGAGTTGATCACTTCCACATGGAAACACTCCACGGTCGGCTGGCTCATTCTCTGATAGGTTTGTAAGCCCTTATATTATGATGTAGTGACAGGTTAACAAACTTTCACCAAGACTGGGCTCCAGGCCCTCACGTATGACCCCTCAGAAGTCAGATGTGTCTAGAGTGATGACTTCTTGTTGGGGGATCCAGTAGGTTTTCTGGATGGCAGGGAAACTGTCTATAAAGAGATGACTTCGTTCAGCCCAGCTTAGGAAAAAGGTGTTCTGATAACTGACTCAGTTACATAAATAAAACAAAACCTAAGTCATGTTTACATTGAAGCTCTTTACAAAGAGCTTATGGCTTCTTCCATAAAGATGGGTTCTATTGACTTAGAAGCAATGCTCAAGATAAGGGTCTAGACGCTTGACTGAAGTGACCATAGCACCTGTGGGATGCAGGACTGTCCTGGCCCTCAGATAACCCAGAAGTCACCGCGGCCGCTGTGAAGCACAAATGACATCACCCCTAAGGGTGACTTTATAGCCTAGAAGCAATGCCCAGTTTTAGGGGAGGAAAGTCTGAGATGAACAAACATTCAGGGGGATGCGTGCAGGGCCTAACTTAACAGGTAGCCAAGGTTACCAGGTCGTAAAGTACCCTTTGCCCAGCATTCTGGGAGAATAGCCAAATAGCTTCTTCCTTCAGAGAGATAACTTTTTAACTTTTAAACTTTTTTTTTCTCCAGTGCTTATCCGTGTGCATAAGGATCATTTGCCCTCTGCATACTCTAACATACAAATGTGACCTCAGTAGCATGTGGGCCAGATGCCAGCTCTTGCTGACCCCTTCTGGCTCTGGGTTTGCAGAAAGCACTTGCCATTCTAGACATCACTGTGCCCCTCTGTTCACACTGCAGCCCCGAGCCAGGCCAGTTGCTCTTCTCTTCTGGATGTCATCAAGCTCAGTGTAGGTTGGTACCAGTTCCCTCTCTGCAGAGGTCTCACTACCCAGGGTCCTGTGCGGTACTCTTGGAGGCACAAAGGAGCTCCTACCTGGTAGATAGTGAGAATCCGAGGCAGGCACTGCAAACTATGCGGGGGCTCTGACCTTGGCTTTATTCTTGCAGTTTTCTTTTGTGCTTAAGTGGCCGTTAGGTCAGCTGAGCACATCGGTAATTACAGAGGCAGACGACACATTCTCTGAGTGGAGTGCCTTGGTCGACTTCCTCCCTCTAATTTGTGATGTGATGCCGTGGGCAATTGTGACCACCTCTGCCTACCTGGTTCAGCCACACAGTACCAAGGGAAGTCTGAGTGACAGTGAAGCTGTCATCCTGTCCTGGAGTGGGAAAAATGCTTTCTAGTCAGCATGATGAAGCCGCTATGATTTATTCTACATTGTGGAAGGTCGCTTTGATTTAGGGAAATGCCAGACTGATAGAGTGTTCAGAAAGAAGAGCAGGTTATAAACACTGAGCTGTGAGTCCAGCCTTCATGCAGTCCTGTTCGGTAAAATGGCAGTACATGAAACACGTTATTCAAGCAAAGCACTTCTAAAGGCCTGCCTTCCCTCCCATGTCAGCCTTTCCTTAACAAGATTGACTCAGTCTCTTTATTTCTGTTCTTTGCTTTGAAAAATGCTCTCGGTTCTCATAAACAAACAAAAATATCCACTGTAACATGGAATATGGAGAAGATGCCCTATGATAGCAGCCAGTGTTGCCTGTGGGTGAAGTGTGTCCCTAAGAAGCTATGTCAAGGTTCTCATCCCTGACCTAGGATTGTGGACTTTGTCTAGAAATCAAGTCTGGTTCAGTATCATCCAGTTAGCTTAAGATCAAAGAAGTGGGTCCTGCCCCAACGTGACCTTTATCCTTACAAGAAGAGGGACATTCCTGTAAAGACGGAGTCACAGCAAGTCACAGAGGAGGCCCTGTGAGGACCCACATGCCCAGGATCTGACCTGGTGTGACAGGGGTCAGTGTTTGCTTCATGGACGATGATGGCATGTGCCTCCTCCCTTGCGATCCAGCGACAGGCAGCAGGTGAAGGGAGTCCCACAGCAGCAGAGCCAGCACAGCCCTGCTCTGCTGTTCCCACTCCTGTGAGGTGAATAGAGGCCTGTCACGTTGAAGTGATGGGAGGATTATGGGAGCTGAAGGCAGTATGGGCTCTGGAATAAGAATGTGGCCACCTAAGCTCTGCCCCTTCACTTCGTCCTCCGTTCTTTACAAGGCTCTGGCCCGCTGTCCTATTCCTCATCATCCCATCTGGCAAAATTAATTCTCTTGAATCCCTCATCTATCCTGTAGCACTGGCCTGATATATAGCTAGTAACAGACACTGCACAAGTTGCCAAGGAAGCAAGTACGTGTCCCCGGCTGGCCTCAGAGGTACCTGCTCCTACCATGTCATGTTATTGGTTTTTTCTAACCCTTACTAACAAATCTTCATAAAGTAGTAATTTTCATGGAATTAGTAGGGAAATTCTTGGGCACTTGGAATTTACAATCTAGTGATAGAAACAAGATAGATCTATGGGGGGGGGTTGGCTTCTGTTCCTGGATGCTAGGGTAGTCTCAGCCTGAATTTAGTTCAACAGTATCCTTGGAGGAATGATCATTTTTGGCGCTGTTGAGTTGTGTATGTGAATTAGACACTGCTGCAAGGCAGAGGAAGAAACTGTGTTGAACAGCATTGTTGATAGATCTATGAAGGCCTCGAGGACAGGAATTCTCAGCATTAGAGTCCCCACACTGGGGACTCTGCTGTGGTCTTAGAAAGGCAGCACTTGTCACAGGTTTACCTTATAGAGCAATGGTCTCTCTCGGTTGTCTGTGGAGTCCTACTTTCTCAGTAAGTTGCAGGTGGCTTGACAGACACCTGTCACCCACGCTTGCGTCAAGGTGGTGATTAGAGACTGACTTTGTTTCTCTCACACCAACCAGGGATGGATCTGGAACTTGCTGTTGTGAAGTTGAGAGGCTCTTGTCCTGTGATCTTCCCGAGTGTTTTATGTCTCGGATCCATGGTGACGTTGGAGGAAGGACATAGATTTTAGTCCCCCCAGGTGCCTTCTTAGAGGGGCTCAGGGTACTGGGTTTTGCTGCAGGTGAGGCTGGTGTGAATCTCAGATCATGTTTCCTGTGAAGCATGGTGAATGCATCAGGACAGTAATGGGCAGTATCTGGGGCTTTGGACAGAAGAACACATCTGTAGATACAATGAAAGTGTGAACATTACCATTGTATTCTGTAACACAGAATTAGAACCAGAGGACGAGGGCAAAGAGTCATGGAGAAAGAGGAAGGTTGATCCAGGGACCTCTCTTTAACCTGTCATACGTGAAAATAGGTGAAAATTGCAAATAGTGACACGTGGTAGCACCACAGATGCTAGATGAGGGGCTTCGGGAAACAGTAAGGAAAGGAGAGCCCCACGGCTCAGCTCACTGTGCCGCTGAGGGAGGCAGTGTCAGGCCACAGCACTCACCCGCATTTGCTCCCGAGTTTAACACCTCTGAGGACACTTCCTAAACTTGAGACAGTGTTTGTGCAGGGGAGCAGGCATGCGGGCCCCACACTGAGCAAGGCTCTCACAACCCTGCCTTTGCACCTGGGAAATTGCTAGTATCTTCTTAGGGCTTTGAACAACATTTGTAGCTGTGGTGACTTCAAAGGAAGCTGCCAGGGGGGAGCTGTCTTCTTAGGGGTGGTGAACTGGGGAAGAACAGGTCAAGTTATTAGCAGAGTGATTGGACTTCACCAAGGAATAATCCCACTGGAAACTGGAGGACCAGAAAGGGAGCCCTTGAGAAGTCCTCTCCAGCAGCCGTGTCCACTCTGTGGAAAGTGGGTGAGAGGCGTGGGCTCACATTGCTGTCTTATGCATGAGAGTCCCTCTTAGACCAAGTGCCCCCAGCCCAGCCTCAGCGTTCAACTCTCTCAAACAGGAACAGAAGAAAAGCTGTCTCTCCAGTTGCTTGCCCTTCACATGAGGACAGCTACCTAGGTCTGAAATAATAAGACAACTGAACCAGCAGCAGCTCGACCCCCAGAGGTGGGGAGTCTGAGGGTGAGTGGCATCCAGCCGCACTCTGAGCATTGCTCTGATTGTAGCAGAGAGTGACCAGGGAAGAGCAAAGATGCTAAACCAGGGAGACCATGATTTCACCTTGGGCCAATCAGAAGGTATCTAGGAGGTGGGGGGCTGGAAATGGGGATCAGAGAAAGGAAAGGCAAGAACGGCAGCTCCAGGGCTCCCAGACTGCCTGTGTGTAATCACAGGCAGAGGTAGAGCAGGGCAGCCTGGGTGGGAAGACGTTCCTCCAGTGGCACATTGTCAGCCCCTGCTGGACTTGTTGCTCTTCTTCTTGACCTTGGGGTGGGTCCCAAGCCCTGACATGGGCGGCAGCGATCTCAGAGGAGGATGAGTGGCTGTCTTGCTATACCATGTGCTGTTCCAGTCCGCACATTTGCCTGGAGAGAGAGTGCTAGTTTCCACCCAAATGTGTTTGCCTCTTCGTAGGAACCCACTACCTACAGGACTTCCCTAAACCTCCCACAGTGGGTTTAAACATTATTTAAATGAAAAGAAGCACATTTGTATGCATCTCTCTGGAACACACCTATTATGTTTAAATGCTTTCCTTTTACCACATTTAACAAGTTTAATCCCTTTAGTGTGTTCAATGAAACACACCAGGAAAAGCTGCCTTTTCATTTTGCATAATATCCGTCCCTCTTAAGGATGGCCTACATTTGATATGAGATGTTCAAGTTGGTCTTAAATGTCTTTTCTATCTATCAAATGTATGGATTCCCTCCGTTCTACTCTCTATTTAGAGGTTACATGAGCCTCAGCCTCAACACCACACCTGGACACACCTGCAGGGCCTGTTTATATCCTGTCAGCTTCGCGTTGCCTATTGACTCTAGTCAGAAGATTTTCCTATAAGTGCAAGGCTTGCCCCTGAATGCCCTTTATGGGTGCCTGCAGGATTCCCTCCCCAACCTCAAAACCCATCACAGTGTAGTTTAAGTGACCTACTCATACTGATACCACTAGAGATGGAGAAGATAGCCGCTCCACAGAGCTGCCTGTGTAGATAGTAGCCTGTAGGCTAGTTTCTAGGAACTGAGGGGATTGATGGGGATCCAGGCAGGGTGGAGCCTTTAGCTGTCCCAAGGAGGATAGTGCTGAGATGCAGATCTAAGTCTCTTTAAACAGAAATGTGCACAGACCTCTGTGATCCATTGTTGATGGAAATGGCCAAGCCCATCCTGGGACTCCCCCAGGAAAGCAGAGGGCTCAGAAGGCGATGAAGCAGCTCCGCTTGCCATGGTGCTGTAGGAAGTGAGCACAGGCAAGGACAGAGTGGTGATGGACCAGGAAGCCTCCAGTGCTGGGGTCCAGATGTTTCCCCCCACGAAGTAGCCATAGTCACTGCTTTCTGAAAATCCAATTAAAGCTTTCTATTTTTCTTTTGCTTTCCCAATTCAATATTCATAGGTGGGTCTTTTCTGAAGGGAGTTTGAATGGATGAACAATTGAATAGTGTGTCAAAGAAGACTATTCCTGATACTGCCATGCATGATAAACATTAACATACATTTTGAAAAAAAACTTCCTCCAATAGCAGTCTTTGCCATATTAATTTAATCCTGCTGTCTAAGATAATGTAATCGCTTTGAAACAGTCTCGACTTGGGTGCGCAGGGACTTTCTAGAGCAGAGGCCAAATTTCCGTCACCTGATGAGCTAATTGGACGTGGCAGCCTCCTGCGCAGATGGCCTCCCTTGTCAATGGCTTCTCGCCTGAGACAAAGAGAGACAAATGTCTATATCCACCATCCCTCAAGCATGAGCCCCTGCCTCCCGTGCCCAGTGCCATCAGGTAGCCATCGATTTCCACCCAGGCTTTTGTGCTGGTGCCGGGCGAGCCCTGCAGAGCCGTTACAGATGCACCAACCAGGCCTGCTTGTTTAAGTACAGTGTGTATTTTGACGTGTAAATTTACATGAGGCATATTTAATCAGTCACAATGATATGCTAATTAGATTCCTATGTGAACTGAATAGAAAGCATGCTTGAAGAAAGATGAAGTGAACTTGCTACCAGCTGGGACACTTTATAATCAGCCCTGTGCGTCACTGAATGGGAGAGGGAGGGGCAGTGTCTGCCAGGAAGGCACAATGGAGCAAATCCTGTTCCATGGCTATTCAGCTCCACTAAGCACAGGCGCTTACCTGCAGCTGTTGTTCCCAGTATCCCTCACCCAAGGCAGGCCAAGTGGGGCTCCACAGACTGGACATATCTGGAGTCATGCCCTTACCAGGATGGAGCAGTGACTGGGAAGTAGACTCTCCAATACCCGTTCTCACATGGGCAAAGTACCTAGAGCCAGATATCTCCAGCAAAGTTCAGCCCTGGGGCACTGACTGCTACGTGGAACCTGGCAGGACAGCACGTTTCCCCCTCCCGTGTCAATCACCATGGCATCGCTGGACTCTAGTTTCTCTGGCAAACTCATCAAGCCTCTGGGCATTGTATTTTAGTCAGAAGCTAAGGAGACCCAAGCATCCAGGCCACCCCAGCCCCTGTAGTGCGTGCTGGCACTTTTACCAGGCTGACCTAGTCACTGTCCTGGCATGTGCTCCCTGTGCCTATGTAGAGGGGACATCTGGAAGCCTGGCAAGTAGGCGAAGGTTTCCCAGTGAGGACAAGGATTCAGCATCGTCTGAACCAAGGGAATAGAGCTGGAGGCTCTGGCCCCGCAGGGGCTGCTTGTATCCTCACGCTCAAGTGTGTGCAGGAAGCATGGGCAGGGCACAGTTCCCATTCTTCTCAGCCAGTATGTGACCTGGGAACTGGTTGGCAGAGTTGGCAGAGGGGATGTCGGGACCTGGGCCTGAACCAAACCTGTCCCTTCTGTAGGGAAAGCAGACTCTGTTGTCCCTGTCCCAGAGCAGGGGTGATTGTGAGGACCTGGTACCTTGGAGGGTGTGCAGTTTTGAGAACCCTGGAGGCCACCACTTTGAGAAGCTGAGCGTCTTGGAGGACTTAAAAGGACGATTCCATAGGAGTGTTTGTGAGCCTGCCTGGAGCACAGCCGGGACTCCAGGGCAGTTTGCAGCAGGCTCTACCAGATCTCTGCAGTGTGAGCCAGTGAAAATGGAAAATTGAAGTTGAGAAAGTTTTATTTATAATGGCAAAGCTGGGGTACACTGAACAGAAGACACCATAAAGGAAATGGTCCCCACAAGCATTTGTGGTGTATAACACTCATACTTACATACATACACACATAGAAGGTTTGTTCTATGTCTCTGTTATTCTGATTCTAATATCAGATATGTTTCTTAATTTTATTTAAAAATCATCATTTTAAAACATGAAAATCCCATGGAATTCACTAGATGCTTTCTTCTCAAAGTAGCTGCAGCCACAGTATTTTAAAAGGAGACCCTCCCGAGTTCATTTAGAAAGTTTCCTAGCTCCGGCGCCTTTTCAGAAACATGCTGTCTCCACCGACATGTTTCCATGACTCCTGGTGATTTATTTCTGGCCCAGGGAAATAAGGCTTGTTAGCAACGCATTGTGTTCCTAGATAAGCCTGTTCCTTTGTGAGTCTTCCAGGGACTGAAGGTGATAACCCCAGCATCGCAGCTGTTGATCCCCACGTGCCCCTCAAGTCATCCTTTGCGGGCCCTCTGACCACCTGGCTGGCGTGGTAGAAAACTGTGAAGTTGGCTTTCTGTCATTCAAGGATGCATGAGGGCCTAAGAGAGTCCAGGCTTAGTCCTGCAGTGCAGACGCCTTAAGTCCCAGGGGAGTCACAATCCCACGAGGACCAGCGGGAACACGTAAAGCAAGGCAGAGAGGAAGGATCTCTGAAGTTTCAGACAGAGATGTCACAGGTGAGCTGAGGTGGCCAGGATAATAGGCAGCTGCACAGCAAACAGGCTGGTTCAGTGGCACAGGCCACTCTTCAGGGACGGGAGGCAGTGGGGAGGTGACTCTATATGTGGTGATTGGAAAGACTTTGGGGTTCTGGGAAGGGGAAGGGGGGTAAGAAGGTCTCTGGCTCATAGGTCTGGCCAGGAGGCCATCTCCTTGGGAGTTCATGTAATCCCTTTAATGTCAGTTTTCACCTTCCTGAAGCAGCCACGATAGTGTCTGCCTCTGAGGATTGTCTAGGAGACTCAGGCACTGTTCATGATTATGGAAAAGAGCTGCTAGATACATGCCCGCAGACGCTATTAATATTTTCAGTGAGCAGAATGTGAATGGTTGAATTTCTGAGTCCTACTCTAGCCATAGACCCTTAGCAGTGATTCCCAAGACACGCAGAAGTGTCCAGTGATGGGCATTAAAGTGGAACCAAACCACGCAGCTGGGGTGAAGCTGGCACTCAGGAACTCGGTTCAGCAAAGTGGACACAGCAGTGATGATGGTGCTGAGTGATGATGGTGGTGGCAGTGATGCTGGGACAGTGAGGGTGATGGCGATGCTATGTGTGCCAGGGATGAGGGGGAGGATGACAGACAGTATGGTGATAATATTGTTGATGGTTATTTCATGGTGCTGACGCTAATGGTGATGTAGAAGATTATGGTGATGGTGAGGATGCTGCTGCTGCTGGTGGTGGTGGTGGTGGTGGTGGTGGTAGTAATGGTAGTGGGGGTGATGGAGGTGGTGAGGATGGTGGTCTGATAATAATGATGAGGTTAGGCTTTACTTTGCCTAAAATGCACCATTAAAGTGCATTAAAGTGTTCACAGATAAGACATATTCCCTTGTCACTCATAGAAATTAAGTCTAGGGATATAAAGGAATGTTACAGCAGGAAGTAGTGGCTAAAGGGGTGTGGTGGCATTTTTCCTTTACACATCTCAGTTCAGTTCATAAAAGAGACAGTGCGATGCCACAGAATTCACCTGGCGCAGTGTTGGAAAGTCTGAACTGAGAATGGAGTCTATGTCCTAACACTGACCTCTCACTAGTCAGTCATTTCTGCCCCTCAGAGAGGTCGCAGAGCATGTGGCCCATGGATGGGCACTCCACAGATACTGCTCTGAGGAAGCAGATATCTAAAGGATGGCCATAACAGAACCTGAGACACCGAAGGATACCAAAACCTCTGTGTTCTCATACTGCTAACCAGCTGATCCCAGAGGATTAGTGTACAGTTAAGGAGTAGCGCCAGAGAATTTGTAGACTTCTTTGTGAGTTGCGGAACCAGAGGAAACTACTGTAGTGAATCAGGAAGAGCCAGGAGCTCAGCTCATTATAGACTGTTAAAGGTCGATGACCAAAGAATTCCTTTCCGTAGTCTCCAAAGATGTAGCTAGGATGTTCACACCAGTTTCAAATCCTTCTGTCTTAGAGCTTGTGGTGCTTGTTCTTGTGGTGCTTGGGTTCTGAAACACCAGCCAGGGTCAGTGCCATTGAGGGTGTGGTGTGAAGGATGGGCTGTTTCAGGAAGCAGGAGGAGTTGTTTGGTTGTTCCGGCTGCCCAGAACCAAAATAATCACACAGAAACTGTATTAATTAAAACACTGCTTGGCCATTAGCTCTAACTTCTTTTCTTCTGCTTCTTCTTCTTCTTCTTCTTCTTCCTTCTTCTTCTTCTTCTTCTTCTTCTTCTTCTTCTTCTTCTTCTTCTTCTTCTTCTTCTTCTTCTTCTTCTTCTTCTTCTTCTTCTTCTTCTTTAGAGAAGGGAAGGGAGAAGAGGAGAAGAACAGAGAGGCAGAGAGAGAAAAAGACAGGGCGGGGGAGACTGAAGGTGCTTCTCTGTGAGAGAACCAAAAAAGAGCTAGCTCTAACTTCTTGTTGGCTAACTCTTACATATTAATTTAACCCATCTCCATTAATCTGTGTATTACCATGAGGTAGTGGCTTCCAGCAAAGGTCCAGCATGTCTATCTCCTGCAGCAGACCCATGGTGTCCCCTCTGACTCTGCTTTCTTCCTCCCAGAATTTAGTTCTGTCTTCTCCACCTACCTAAGTTCTGCCCTATCAGACCAAGGCAGTTTCTTTATTTATTAATAAATACAAGCAACACATAGAGGTGACTCCAACGTCAATAGGCTGTTTAAGAGACTTATGACCAGCCACCCAGGGCAATGTATAGCAAAGATGGAGAGAGAATCAGACCTCTGTGTCACATACCGTCACATATACACTGTTACCACCAGGGAGTCTGACAGGGCTGTGAGGCTGAGTAATGCCTGGCCCCATTCCAACCAAGAATTTCCCGAGAGAATGGCCGTTTCCTCACATAGGCATGTATTGCCACTCCTCCTTTCCCCTGTCTTATTCTTGCATCTTACACAGAGGTAAGTATTTAAAATGTTTGCCTAGGGTAAGAATTACAGCCTATAGGGAATTTATCTGACAGGTAGAGCCCTGATTGATACTTTGTGTAAGGACCAGTCTCTCCTCGCTCATCAGCTCAGCTGGAGGCAAGAAGCACTGAGGCCACACATAAAGTGGACACCACTCAGATGATCTCAGCTCTGCAGCCACGCCTTAGGTTTCAGGTGGTTGCTGTGGAAATCCTTGGTCCATTTAGGGATCAATATCTGATGAGAATTTTCAGCTCTGGTGGTATTCAATCAGACAACACCTTTTAGGTTGTTTTCATTGGCAGAAGTTTGATTTTTTTTAAATGACCAAGTTATTGATAAAAATCTCAAATATATCCTAAGGAAATAAAAATGGCTGGTATTGCTGGCAACTATTTGATGTTCATTTTCTGTCCTGTAACTAACAGAGCATCTCTCAGTATTCTTGTAGAGAACAAACACTATTTCATTTCTCTAGATTCTTGAGTGTGCCTAGCTGGCATCTGTTGCCCTTGGCCAAACAACAGAGAAAAATGAAGACCTAGGTAGGGTCTCCAGAACCTAGATGGTTTTTCTGTGATTGATTTCTTTTTTTTTTTTCCTGTTCTGGGGAAAAGTGTCTGATCAAGACAACTTAAGTTAATCTGAATTACGATTTGAGAGGAGAGAAAGACATGGCAGCAGGAGGGAAGCGTGGTGACAGGAGGAAGGGGCTGGTGGGTCACATTGTATTGACATCCAGGAAGCAGAGAGAGATGAATGAGCTCAGCTGACTTTCACTGTCCTATTCAGTTCAGAACTCCAGCCCAGGCAACAGTACAACCTACATTCAAGGTGGGTCTCCCCACCTGAGTTTACACAGTCTTAATAACCCCCTTACAAGTGTTCCCAGAGGCCTATAGTCTGTCGAGTTAACAATGTTAACTATCAGTCTCCCTTCATTCCCCAAGGGAAAGTCTGAGTTCTTGGAAAGCACGTGGTTCGCTTCAGACATTATCTCTGTGTGTGAGCGAGAGTCGCAGCTTCGTGTGCACCCTCACCCCAGTAAGCTTGGCACAGAGATCTTCCCACCCTCTGCAACCCCCTCAGTTGCAGACTGTTCTCTTTGGAGGGGCTAATGATTTCAACTTAGTTTTAGAGTATTCTGCTTAGTTGGAATGAGAAGGACACACATACCATGGTGCTTTCTGGGTTGCACAAGTTTCCAGGAAGGAGGAGAGTCTTCACCTAGCAAGGATGAGGGCATGCATTGATGGGGGTTGGGCAGGACACCCTGCAGCTCCCTCCTGTCCCTTCTGTCCCGTGCCAGTCAATCACATTCTACTTAACCAAAGTCTGCTTTGGGCATTTCCCCAGTTGTTAGCATATGAATCATATAATTCAGATAAAGTTATTTTAAGTTTTCTTATCATGGGCACTTCATGGGTTGCTTTGAGGGTTAATTAAATTTATGAAAATATGTGCACTGTGATGTACCATGTAAGCATGTGTGTCCATCATTGTGGGTGGCCTGTGACCTCTCCTTTCATCCTCTGAGCACAGCACTGAGCTTTTAAAGTCACAGGCACATAAGGGGTTCAACAAGTTCCTCTGAGTGACGGACAGTGTGTTAACTTATTGCTGGAATTCTGAGCCACCTGTGTGGAGTTTTGTTGATTTCCCCACCTGTCTGTGGCCATGAAGGTCCCCTCTGGAGCTGCAGTAGGTCTCAGAAGCCTGTGACTGCAGGGAACCTGCTGTTTCTGTGCTCTGTCCTCAAGGACAAGCTCATAAACAAATTCACGGGCGTCCAAGGACACTCTGAAGCAGCCTTACCTCCTGTTGGAAATGGGCGCCTTTGGGCAGACCTTGTTCCCAACTACAACCGCTGCCCACAGGGTACTTCCTTCTGTGTGGAGGTTGGGTCAGCAAATGGTGACCACAGTGAGTGCTCTCCTTGAAAAACGTGATCCCTTTCTAAAGCCAGGTAACCAGAATGCAGGTCCTGCCATGTCTGCCTCACTCCTGGTCCCACAGCAGAGGACACTTGTACCCGAGGCGCTTGTCTGACCGTGCAGTGAGTCGCTGCACCTGCACACCGTCCACCCAGCAGTTGTTTATCTGCACCAGGCCTCTCATCCTCGCATGCCTGTGTGTGACCTGGTATCTGCTGTGCTACGAGGTTTAGTCTTTATAATGCGTTTTATGTTTCAGAGAAGTATAGGACTTACAAACGGAACTCTGGCAGCCCTTCCTTTCAGTGATGCCACAGTCTTATGTCAGTAGCTAACAGGTGATTCAGAAAAGCTCTTTGCGAGCCACATGAGCTGTAAATACCCAGAGATGTACCCTCTTGCTCAGTACAATGGCAGATGCTTCATCATTACAGCACTAGGCATAGATAGAAAGATCAGTTGGAAACCTACTGTGTGCTCACAATGGCCAGGTACCCGAGCAAACAGGAGCCATCAATGTCTCTGCCCTTCAGAAACCCTCACTGAAGACGTGAAAGCAACAGTCACAGAGAGGGAAACCCAGATTTAGTCCCTGTGAGATGGTGTGAAGAGGACCCCGGGGACAGCAGACATGAACGTGTGTCGCACAGTTGATAACTGTCCCTGCCCCCACTCCCAGGAGACGGAACCTAGAGCAGACAAGCCCTCTGCACTGAGCTAGTCCCTGCCCCACTCTTCTCTCGTGAGACAGGATCTCTCTAAGTTGTCCAGACTAGCTTCATAATCGCTATATGGCCCAGATTGGCTTTGAGCTTGAGATCCTCACACCTAAGCCTCCTGACTGCTGGGATTATAGGCCTGGGCCAATGTGCCTACCTTGTCCTTTCTCCTGTAGTTAAAAGATTATCATGTTTGGCAAGATATTTCCCCATTTCCCAGGGTTCACTAAAGAACAAAATCTGCTCCAGCATTTGGTAAAGCTGACCTTGAACTTGTGAAATATTCTGCTTTGCCTCATAACCAGAAATCTTACTCAAGGCTAACCATCACCAGCTCGTGTGTGTATGTATGTATGTATGTGTGTGTGCATGTGTGTACGTGTGTATGTGCGTGTTTGTGTGTGTTTGTATGTGTCTGTGTGCATGCGTATGTGTGTGCACATGTGTGTGTGTTTGCGTGTGTGTGTGCACATGTGTGTGTGTTTATGTATGTGTGTGTGTTTGTGTGTGTGTGCACGTGTGTGTGTTTGCATGTGTGTGCATGCGTATGTGTGTGCGCACGTGTGTGCTTGTGTGTGTGTGCACGTGTGTGCATGCGTGCATGTTTGCGTGTGTGTGTGCACGTGTGTGCGTGCGTGCGTGTTTGCGTGTGTGCTTGCGTGTGTGTGCGTGCGTATGTGTGTGCGCACGTGTGTGCGTGCGTGTGTGTTTGTGTGTGTGCATGTGTGTGCATGCGTGCATGTTTGCGTGTGTGTGCACGTGTGTGCGTGCGTGCGTGTTTGCGTGTGTGCTTGCGTGTGTGTGTGTGTGTGTGTGTGTGTGTGTGTGTGTGCGTGTGTGCATGCAGGACGTTCAGAGCAGCTGAGACCTTCTCTCTCTACTCATCATGTTGCTCTTGACAGTTTCTGATGGTGATTTCCGCCCAGGTAATGTCAGCAGGAGACCCCGTGTTTGGTTGGTTATTAAGATACCATCACCCTGGGGCTTGTGGGTGATCAACCCTGTGGTTTTTGCAGTTATCTCTAACCTAACAATTGCTCAATTTGGTGCTTTCTTTCTACAATGGTACAAAAGTGGCACACTTTCAGTGGAAACTGGAGCTTTGAATCTAGAATTTTCCCCCCTAAGGGTGGTGCATAGCACCCTCCATTCTGAGCACAGTGACCACAGAGCCCTCCAGGCTGAGCACAGTGACCACAGAGCCCTCCAGGCTGAGCACAGTGACCACAGCGCCCTCCAGGCTGAGCACAGTGACCACAGCGCCCTCCAGGCTGAGCACAGTGACCACAGAACTCTCCAGGCTGAGCACAGTGACCACAGAACTCTCCAGGCTGAGCACAGTGACCACAGAGCCCTCCAGGCTGAGCACGGTGACCACAGAGCCCTGCAGGCTGAGCACGGTGACCACAGAGCCCTGCAGGCTGAGCACGGTGACCACAGAGCCCTGCAGGCTGAGCACAGTGACCACAGAGCCCCCCAGGCTGAGCACAGTGACCACAGAGCCCTCCAGGCTCTGTGAACCAAAGACAAACCACCACAACTGCTCAGGGCACTACTGAGCCATCAAACTTGTAGTTCGTCATCTGCTTTCAGTTCAGCAGAAGACCATTCCCATCCAGGGTGTCTAAGTGAAAATCCACCAGGAGCCACACTCTGCATTAGACAGCTGCGACCCTGGGTTTCCCAGGGATCTCGGACTCCTTACAATAAGGAACTGGGTTTTCTTCCCTGTGTTCTGCGCTCCAGGTTACTAAGGGCCCCACGGGTGTACAGGGCTGGACTGAGAGGGCCGACAGGTCCAGATGAGATCATGCATCCTAGCAGGACATGGCACATGCAGAGGGTTGGACTTTATTCTCATGTCGGGAGGCCTGGCCTGTAAGCCCACGGGGTGGATGTTTCCAGGTGGGAGGTAGAGTGAGCTCAATCCTGGAGGTTTTAGAGAAGACTGGACCAGAGACAGCCTGGATCTAAGCAATGATCCCAGAATGGGCTGTGAAGGCTAAGTAGAACTAACCATGTGGCTCCCAACCAGTGTACCAAGGAACTTTCGTGGCAGAATAGGTAGTTTTGGATGACAAAGACAATGAAAAAAAACAAAACAAAACAAAAAGAGACCGTGTATCCTAGAGTGGTGGCCATGTGGGTTAATCTTTCACCATTGCTTGGGCTGAGCTTTGACCTGGAAACTGGAAACTATACAGAACTCCCCAAGTACTCATGAGGGACCTTTGATCTCACTTAGGACATGGACAGGAGACTACTTTGGGAACCTGGTGGAAAATGCCCAGGTACCAACTGTCACTGGGTCCTGACTGTAGACAGAGTTTTACTGTCCCAACTACCTGTTACCAATAACCAACAAAGGGTTGGTTACTTATAAATGCTCAGCCAATAGTTCTGGCTTGTTACTAGCTAACTCTTACACTTAAATTAACCCATATTTCTTTTCCATGTTTCACCATGTAGCTCATGACTTATTACCTCACTTTTTATACATTCTGCTTGCTTGGTGGCTGACTGGTGTCTCTAACTCTATCTTTCCTCTTCCCAGAGTCCTCTGTGTCTGGTTGCCCTGCCTATACTTCCTACCTGGCTACCGGCCTGTCAGCTTTTCATTAGCTGATGAGAGCAATACATACTCATGGTGTACAGGAGGATTATTCCACAGCACCTGTCTGGCACCTGTGAGTCTGAGTTAGAAAGACCTGGAGATTCTAACCGAGTCTTCATGGACAGATTTGAAAAACACAACAATAGAATTCTCTGATGTCTGCCTGTGGGTACCCCATCCATTGTAGAGGTCCCAGTCACATTTGCTCTTGATACAGAGCCCTGGTTCTGTCTCTACGCATCAACCTGTTTAGTTTTATGAGAATTGTGGGGATAAGGAGTCACCTGGGTTTATGCCTGCAAATAACCCAGTGACAGATATAATATTAACCAGAAATGAGTTGTAAGAGACCTTCCACCTTTGGACAGAACCAACCATGGAGACTCACGTCTGCCAGGCTTCACTTGAAGCCTTGTTTGTATCCAGCTGAGGAACTGGGCTCCCGTCCACCAGTTAGCAGACACATCTGGATGTCCTCTCGCATTGCATACGAACCTCTCTCGGAGCAGTGCACCAATCAGGCTCTGAGTCATCTCCCAGATGCCAGAGACACACAGGTTTCATTGTCTCTGGCATCTTACTTAGGAATTTATGTCTAGGGAAATAGTTCAATAATAATGAGGCCAATTCTAAACTGTTCCCTAAATAGATACTCACACCACATGAAACCATGACATCTAAGTAATAATAAACACGCAGAGCCTGCTGACCTCCTCCCACTCTGCAGCCCAACCCCCATCTAAACTGTTATCTACAGCCAAGATGGGTCAGCGTGGAGGAGCTGGGCAAATGGAACTGAAAGAAAACTGCCTCGTTCAAATGCAGCATCCTTGAGCCTGCCATTACCTGCCAGTCACAGCTGCTACCTCCATCACAAAGAGAACAGACCACAAAAATAAGACCCAGACAATGGGAACTGAAGAGACGGGCAAATCCCACTCAGATCTGAATGTCTGCTGTGAGAGTTAATCCCAGGGCTGATCTGGCCTGTTCCTTCCTAGGGGCAGCTTATGATCCCGTGTCAATTACCGCACAAAGCTGCCGTGAACGCGGTGTTTTCGTTTTGTTCAATATTTTATATCAGTTTCTAGCCCTTACTGCCAACATTTAGCTGACCCACTGAGCAGGAAACACACATTTGTGTGCATGTGTGTGCATATACATGTGTGTGTGTGTGTGTGTGTGTGTGTTGAGCTGCTTGAGGCTGCTGATACTCACATGTGTCCAGGTAGAGTTAGTTTCCTCTAAGAAAGGACGTTTGTTCCCATAGACTTCTAGACGAGTAGGCACAGGTGTTCCCAGTGGGCTGTGGGGAGAGGTCTGGTGTGGGTGGGACCAGATGTAAGGTGCTACTGAAGAGAGAAACCTCCTAAGTATATCATGCTGGTGACGACCTCTGGCTGCATTTTTTCAAACAGGGAGGATGGGTTCAGATTCTGAATGTATCTGGTATTTAAAGGGCAGACAGAGAATACAGTAGATGCCATCATGCTGCCTGGTAGTCTAGTATCTAACGGTAAAGCTTGCAACCAACCATCTGCCTGCCCCGCAGGGTCCCCTCAAATTTGGGTTTCCAACAAGCTGGGCTAGTTGGGCAGGACCTCTTAGAGCAGAGCTGCTTGTGCTTTGGACCTTGTGTCCTTGTGATTGGGACATGGCCAGCTTCCCCTGACACCTGTCACCACACCCCCAGCTCTGGGAACCACTGTGAGGAGCAAGCCTGATCCTAACTGGTAAACACCCAGGGACTGACAGAGCCCATGGAATGCTGTGGTCCCCATGCTTCAAGAAAGCTTCATTTTGTTTAGTTTGCTTTTAAGAGCAAAACATACAGTTTTTTTTAGCCCCTACTGTGTGGGGGACAATACCTGAGGGCCAATACCCAAGGTTATCCTCTGACGTCCACACATGTACATACATATCCATACAACCCACACATGTGTACCTGCACACACGTGAACATGCATACACACAAAGAATTCAGATGCATATTTTTCACTGAAAAGCCTAAAGCTACAGAGCACTGTGGACATGGATTTCAGTGGGACACTGGGAAGTGTTGCTCTCTCCATGGTTCTTCTCTCAGAAGTAACTGACTAGTGTGGTTTGCCTGTACGGGCCGGTCAGCTGAGATGCCGCAGCCCATGCCATACACCGGCTACAGGCAGTGAGTTCCCTGCGCTCTGTCTTCATCCAGCAGGGGATGCCCTCTGAGGTGGAACAGAGAGAGTTGGAAGCCCTCAGCTCGAGCAGAGCAGGTTCCCGCTTGTGGACCCACATAGGCTGTTTATGCACCAGCGCCCCTTTGCCCAAGAGTCAGAGAAAGAATTGGTGAGTTTCTGGTGACTAGAAATCCAAGATGGCTGAGTGGGAGGCAGAACTACAGCTGTCTTTGCTAAGTTGCTTGCAGGTTTATGGATAGTGCGTCATGATCAGCTGTGGTTCTGGTTAATGTTTGCTGTAATACATTTCTGTTCATCAGCTAGACAGTAAAGCCCAGGGAGACTTTTCACTGAGAACCTGTCTACAGTCTGGGGTCACAGCTACATGTGATTCTTTTCCCACTGTGGCAAAGGTGACAGGCTGCGGTGGCAGCTTGGCTCTGCGGGGCAAGGTTGCTGAAGTGGTGCGGGTGAACATGGCACACCAGTGCCCAGCTTGGAATTCCAAGAAGCGTGCTGGGTTCCTGCCCGAGTGGTGGAGACTCTTCTGATCCACCCTGTGCGACTTAAAGCCAGCGTCATCGGCTTGTCTGTACTGTTCAAAGTCAGGAGCCGCCTTCACAGAAGGCATGGCCGCCAGCGTCAAGGGCCCTGTGTCCTCCATTCCGTGACCAGCCTAGTCACAGAGCATCTGGAGGAGGAGGTGTGTTCAGAGGGCGGGAAACACTGGAAGCAGGGCCAGGAAGGCACCAGCTCAGCGTGGCATTGGAGGAGGCCACTGTGGTTATTCTGTCTCCAGTGCTCTCTCTACTCACGCTTCGTCTAGAAAAGAGGTTGAAGCCAACGGGTGCGATTGTGTGGGAAACCTTCCCTGTCTGGGGCCCAGGTGTGGGAGTAGCCACTTGGGAGGAGTGGTGCGGGAAGAGGCTATGAGGGGGCTGTGGTGACGCCACCCGCATTTTCTCTACACCCTTCAAGACCTGATGGGGTCGGCTCATTCTTGACTTCAGGACTTTCAAGGCCCACAGCCGAGGCTGATGGATGTTGGCCCCATTAACATCTGCTTGATTTTATTGGAACCAGTGCTGCAGTTCTAATAGTCTTTATGGGCTGCTACCAAATGTACAAACTGGAATGTTAGCCTGTAGGCCTTGATTCTACCCCAGCCCGGCACTGCAGGCCAAAGCCACAGTGAGTTGTGAGATAGCCGTCTTCTGCTTCTCTTCTTTTCCCCACCTCTCTCCCTGTTCTGGGCTTTCACTTGTAACTTCCAAGGCTCAAGATGGCGCACATCTACTTCCTGATGCCTGCTGTGCTCTAACAAAGCAAATAAGGGCATTTAAAATTCTAGAAACCAAGGATTGTCAGCAAATCGGGGGAAAGTGACAGATATGGGTGAGGCAGATTTTTCACTCGGGAGAAGCCTGTCTGAAATGAAACACATGGGTATTGGCGAAGCGGTGGGGAGCAGGTTTGTAAATGTTTAACCATTTTTATGTCAAATTAACTTATTAAAATGGAATAGTCTCAACACATGTATGAAAAAGAACAGATTATAACAAGCTATGTATATTATAGCCAGCCTTGAACATAGTTAACTTTGGGAGAATTAGAGATGATTTTTCTCCTCTTGCTTTCTAGTCTATTCCATCTTTAGAAATCACTAAAAAATTTAAATTTCTTACAATGACTATATAACTAGAAAAACAAATAAAAATATGCTTATAGCTAACTCTGACCTTGTTTTATTGTCCAAATATTAAAGATTTTTAGTACAGACATCCAAGGAGAGAGAATTACATCAGGACAGTGGAGGAAAACTAATCTCCTTTCAAGCCTTCATTGTTTCAGTGAGTGAGGTGGCGTCCCTAAGAGCTAACCCTGGCAAGGAGGATTGAGGAGGGTGAGGAGGCTGATGCCTATCTCTACTGAATAAAGAGGGTATCTACTAATGGTGGTGTTGCTTGGGTACTGAGTGTGACTTCCACCAAGCTCCACTCCCAGAGACCTGTGCTGACAGCACGCGGACCTCTGTGGTGTCCACCTACACAACAGAAAATCTCTGCTTCTGCTCAGTATACTGATTCCTTTGTCCATTTCTGCCATGATCTTGGATTTGTCCCAATGGCATCAGTCACACCAGAAGTCACTGTACCATGATGATTTTATAGCCCAGAGCCTCAATGCATGTTTCTCTTTTTGTACCCATTGTCTTCCATGGGTAGATGAGTGTCTTGTGCCATTCAAGTGTAGCTCCCTCTCAAACTCCCTTCAAGGGGAATCAAGACCCTTAGATACTCCAACCCCTGTCATGAGACACTGCTATTTTCATAGAAGATACATACATCATCCCATGTGCTTATTACTTTAAAGTTATGACACCAAATGATACTCTACAAATTGTCTCTTACTGTATAACTTGCAAGAGGAAGTCTGTATGTTCAATATACAGACGAACAGCCCTGGTTGGATGGATAGACATGTAGATGCTGTAGTGTAGAGTGCCAGTCATATTTCTAGTGTTGCCTAAAGAAAGCAGACTGGTAGGAAGGGATGAAGCACTGGCATTGTATTGAATAATTAAAGGAGGGAAGGGTGGAGCTGGCTATCGTATGCCCTCGGTGGTGCTGAGCATGGTGGGCACCGCTTCATCAACCCTTGATAGAAGAGAGATGTGTTCCAACTCCAGGTACCTCTGGAAAGATGAGGCACAGTGAAGACACCTCTGGAATTAGTAAGTGAAAAGGCTGTGAGAAACAATGTCCTGACTCCTGGACATGAACTCCTTTTAGCTGGGTGCAGCTAAAGCCCAGAATTCTATGTACATAGCTGCCTGTGCCTGGGCCAACAGGCCAAGGCTGTGGCAGTGAGGCAGGCCTATGTCAGTGTATGGAAGCTGTAGGTGGCTGGGCTGTATCATGGAGCACAATGAGGCCAGGGCATGAGAGCCTGCAAAGTTATTTCTCTGAACTTTGAATCCTGGTCTGCTATGTGTAGGTCTTAAATATAAAATACTCAAAATAAAATACTTTATTTTCTATTTAATAATACTAAAATCTTAAATATTTTACAAATTATTAAAAAATAGAAATAATGGCACAAATAAGACGAGTTTTGGCTATGTTGGAGGCATGTCGTCACGCCCAGACTGCTGCCGTGGTATGGCCTGACACCACCGTCCTGATGTCTTCACCGCTGTCCTTTATCCCATGGGGGACTGGAGGGCGATTCTTGTCATAGTCCACCCAGATAACAATTAATTAGAATTCTCATTAATTTGTCAAATATCTGAATGCTAGAGATGTTTGAAACATAATGCAGTCACCAGCACATTCTACAAAACAGCACTATAATCAGGAGGCATCTCTTGGTCCATAGCCAGAGATAGCAACTGTTTGTAATGGTGTCATTTCTCTATGAGGCCTTCCTGGGACCTTTGTAGTAGGAATTCAGATGACACTGTCCTTGCCAGTGCCTGCCGGGGTCAGACAGACCAGAATCATCTCATTACACTGGGCCCCACTTTCTTCTGCACTGTTCTTCTCATGCTTCTGTGTAGCCATCCTCTCACATGTACCTCACACTCCGTGCTGGTGTGCACCTGCACTGTGCACCCCATACTCCTGTGCACCCATTCTGTGCACTTTACACTTATGTGTGCCCTATGCATTCTGTCCGTCTGTGCAGCCTATGCTCATGAGTCACATTAGAATGAGTCTCTAGATGTTGGTGAGTTCATGTCATTATATATACGTTTTTAACAGTCTTTTAAAAAAACTGTGGAGCTGGAGAGATGGCTCAGAGATTAAAAGCACTTGCTGCTTCTGTAGAGGACACAGGTGCAGTTCCCAGCACCCTTATGGTGGCTTATAACCACCTGTAACTCCAGTTCCAGAAGATCCAATACTCTCTTTTGGTCTCTGCATGTTCAGACACACATGTAGTACACATATGTACATGAAGGCAAGACACTTAAACACATCAAAAGTATCCTTAAGCCTAATGCACAATATTCTATTTTTTTTCTCATATTACTAAAGAGAAACAAACCAACTGGGAAAAACCTCTGACAAACCCAGTGGTGTTAGCCAGGCAGACTGGGAAAGAAAATACCAAGCCTAAGGAAAGACGGATTACTTTTCTGAAATCTATTCCTAAGGCCAAGGTACACTCACACGAGACACTGCCCATGGTGCAGCTCCCAGCAAGTTTCTAGAAGGATCAGTGAACAGAGATCTAGCAGGCTTCTGCACCTCTCACACGTACCTATGGGCAAGGCTACAGTAAGACAAATGACCCTCAATTCATAATGAGTAATGGAGACTCAGGCATCAGCCTAGAATTTCCCGCATGGCGTGCTATTGACTGCAGGGATCAGTTTATAAACCCTAATGCATGGCCTTTCCTTCCCTCCTTGAATAATAGAGGGTTAGGGTACAAGGTTACATGTTACCCAGTTCTTCTCTTTCCCTCCATCACTTATGCTTGTCTTTTTCTCCACAAAACACCGCAGGTGATTTATCTCTAACACTATCCATACTGTTTGTTTTAAAGTTCACACATGGCCTTGAAGGAACACTTGGCTGTTGTTTTCTACTCTTGAACTTCTGATTTGGGGAAGGGTGACAGCAGAGTTTGTACGAAGGCTAGTTTGGCGAGCAAGCATCAGCAGGAACCTGGTGTTGGCCGTTTGTATGTTGACCTAAGCTGACATCAGGTACCTCTGAAAATGAACCATCAGATTGTGCCTCTAACAATAGCCCGCCTGAACCCATGAGCTGCTACTGTCATGTTCACAGGTGCTGTGCTGGCACCAGGGCCTTTCCCTCCCAATGCTGGCATCCCATCAGATCCCCTAGTTACTGGCCAAACAGTGAGTGGCTTGCTTTCTCCTCACGGTATCCACTCAGGGAGGGGTGGGACTAGTCTCTTAAATACACGTCATCTGCAAACTGCTCTTGGCCATGAGAGTGAAGAAAGTTGTGAAAATCTTCACATTCACAGCTCACGCAGCCTCAAAGAACAGGTGTGCTGTGATGGTTCTCACCGACGAACGTCTGCAGACACCAGTATTATGTGCCATCCCACACCACAAGGATGGACTTGGAGACTCTGACACCAGGCCATGGGCGGAGACTAAAGTCCAGTTAATGCCTGTACCGGTAGTGACCAGCTACTTCACTAAGAACAAAGAGAAGGAAGCTTCTTGAGAGTACCCACAGGGCATTGGTGAACCACTCTGGCTGAGCCCACAGGGTGGTTTTGCCTCAGATGGTGTCCACACATTGTGCAGACCTGTGTACGGGCTCTATGCTTAGACCTGGGTGTCTCCTTCCTGCAGCCCCACCGCATGCATTTGATCTGATGTAGGCCCAATACTGGGGGAAGCATGATCATGAGCCCTTCAGTCCTTTATGGCCATCCCATGCCTTCTTAATTCTCCTATTTGAAGAGGGGTTGAGGCATGAGATATTGGTGTAACTGTCCCACAACCTATCTATTCTGTAGAACCCTTGTGGAGGCCCACTTTCCATATCATTTCTAAAGTAGAAAGCTTCTCCTGAGGGGTATTTTCTTTCTCAGGACCATTTAGATTAAGTCTTAAGAAAAGGGACAATGGAATGACAGCCCCTGACTACAGAGTAATCTAAGGTTGTCCTTTTTTTTTTTTTTTTTTGTCAACTTGACACAAGCTAGAGGAACCACAACTGAGGAAATGCTTCCCCTGAATTTCCCAAAGGCAAGTTTGTAGGGCATTTTCTTGATTAATAATCAATGTAGGTGGTCCCAGCCCACAGGACTCACCCTACCCACAAGGCAGTGCCACCCCCAGGCAGGTAGTCCTGCCTATAAGGAAGCAGGCTATAAGAAAGCAGGCTGAGCAAGCCATGGATAGCAGGTCTGTAAGCAGAGACCCTACAGGCCTCTGCTTCAGTTCTTGCCTCCAGGTTCCTCCCTTGAGATCCTACCCAGTCTTCCCTCAGCAATGGCGTGCAACCTGAGTTTTAAAATGAAGTAAACGCTTTCTTCCCCCAGTTGCTCTTGGTCATGGTGTTTTATCGCAGTGACCTTCCAGTTAAGAATGGCACATCTCCACTCAGGGACAGAGATACATCTCGGAATCAGCCAGAGTCCTGAAGTTGTGCTTTTTTGCTTTGCAAAGCTTCTGACTCTGAGGCAAACAGTCTGTCCCATTGACCTCTAAGTGTTCTTACATCTGACTCCCACCTAACAGGAGCAGAGAAGGGACCTGCTGTGCAAAGACCCTGCCTCTAGCCTCACACCCATGGCAGGCCTGCTGGCTCTCCAGGCAAACAGACCAAGGCCTCCCAACCCATGTCTCTTCAGCGGTTCCAGAAAGTCCTCTTTGATCGTCTCAGATGGGGGCGCCAACTTGCACTCATTATCACGGCTCTTTCTTCTTTAACAAGCTTATGCACATTGAGCCTCACTTGTCAGAATGCACTGGCATTCATTCACAAACGCACTTTCCTAGAATTTTATAGCAGAAAGGGGCCTTCCTGAGGCTCTGTCCTGCCCTTTGCTGTGGTGTTTGTTAACAGTAGTAATCCAATTTCAATGAAAATTGTTCTTTATATTGCTTCCCATATAGACACATCTTTCTCTTTAAAATTGGAAGGTTATACCAAATGCTATGTTTTTCTTTGCTGCAAAAACCAAGGGGCTGTTTTAATACAGATTAGTGGAAGTGCAGGGCAGAGCCCTGTGGGTGGTGGAGCCGCTTATCATGTGCCTGATTAGTTTCACCTTGTGGCTGTGGCTCTGGAAATGCAATTAACAGTTTCATATTGAGTGCAGCTCGCTTTTATTCGTGCTGCATGGGGTGCAGCATTTACATCATAAAAAAAAACCTAATTGGTAAACACAGTCTTGCCAGCTCCACTGGACCCACCCAGTTCTTCTCAGTTAATTGGCTCAGTTTCAACACACAACTGGATAGGATTTCAAAGGGTGCCACGGATTAGAGAGCTGGCAAGCACTTGTGTTCACAAACCGACTCCAAGGAGACTCAGAAAAATATTTTAAATTAATGCTGATTGCAGCAATGTGCTTGTCCAATTGTTGCCATGGGAACCATTTCATTGCTAATCTGGGGTGTGTGTGTGTGTGTGTGTGTGTGTGTTGGGACTCTCTAATGCCCTTCATAAAGGAAGTCAGCTCTGTGCCCCCTTAGTGCCTTGTCAAGCAGTAGCAGAGTAAGGTCCTGCCAGAACCTTAGCTCCTCCCAGTTCTACCAGCGTCAATGTCTCTGTTTCCAGACCATTCCAGCCTGTCCACAAGTGGATGTTCAAAAACATACAGTCTAACTCATGCAATGCCTGCTCCAGAAGACCAGAGAGAGCCCATCAGTGGGCTGTGACATTGGCAGAGATTTCTTCCCTGAAAAGTTGGGTGCTGATCCAGAGAGTCAGGAGAAAGCAAACAAACAAACAAACAAAACAGAAAGCAAAGCAGCAATGTGGAGTGATTCTCACTCCTAGTAGTCTAGTAGTGGGAAGT
Source organism: Myodes glareolus (assembly GCF_982192425.1). Classification (NCBI taxonomy): domain Eukaryota; kingdom Metazoa; phylum Chordata; class Mammalia; order Rodentia; family Cricetidae; genus Myodes; species Myodes glareolus. The sequence goes on along the minus strand of NC_142036.1, from coordinate 5,073,673 downwards.
CAGCACATCTATGCACAGCGGGTGATCTGAGGATGCAGACTCAATACCACATGATCACATCCTTTACCGCCACAGTTGACTCTGCCCCTGAGGTGAAGGCGACATGACTGACTGAGGCTGCTTACTTGAAGCCCCTCAGCCCTTCTACCAGCCCCTAGGTCCTGGACTCTTTGTTTACTATGTCCTAATTTGCAGGCTCTAACAAGGAATAAAGGACATGCCCCTTGAGTTTGAGCACATAGATTGCTGGGCTATAATAGTCATGTATTAACTGTTTTCAACTCCTACAAATGCTAGTCACTTAATTACAAGGAAAAGGAAGAAATCCTCAAATTCTCTGCTAATAGCAAAGCTAGTTCTCTGTAATTAACAAATTAAGGGTTGGGAGTGGGTCAACTCTAAACCAGAGCTCTCCCCTCAAAGGAAAGGAGATAGTTTACCCTAGAGTCAAACATAAGTAAGTGACCATGTCCCAGTAACATTCTATTTGCTACAAACTCCATGTTCTAACATGGTGATGATATCATCATGTTTTTATAGTAATAGACAAAGAAACTCATAAATCAGATGCTTTTCAAATATTTTGATGGAAACACCAGGTAAGTGGGGGTACAGAAGTGTAAGACTGTCTGAACTGTAGGCATCAGATGACATTCTCAGCCTTTATTTGATGGAGGCTAGGGTCCTTGTATATTCTAAAGGGTTTACCTCATAATCACAATGGCATCAATATGCATATTGTATTAGTTTCTTTTCTGTAGCTCTGATAATATAATAATACCATGACCAAGACAACTTATAGAAGAAAAGATTTAATGGGAGCAGGAAGATAGGATCCATGCAGAGGGCATTTCATACAAGCTACCACACATACAGAGAAGGACAATACGTGCCTATTAAGGGAGCTTAAAGAGAGCCAAAGAGAAATTATAATTAGGGTTTAGATGAGCAACATCCCAATAGCTCTATAACTGTTAAAATTCTAATCAGTCAGCCAGCCTTTGAGAAGGATTGCAGATGACAAAAGAGTTCAGTTTGGTCATATGGTCACCTCTGCCAATCAGGAACCTGTTTCCAGCATCACTTCAGTTAGGCTTGCCTGTCTGACTAAAGCCAATGACCTTGGGGGGGGGGCACCCTATACCTGCCCAGAGAGAGTGTGAACTATTGCCTGGTGCTTATTGGTTCTTAGCCTCATCAATAAAATAATTTAGAAACGTCCTGCACATACATACACACAAACAGCCCTAAATGGGCTCAGAGGTTATACACATGGACATCCACAGCCACACTAAAAAAGAAAAGGTCTCAAATTTTACAGGGAGTCGGGAGAGGGAGGATACAGAAGTGAGGGATAGGGTGGAAATGATGTGAATTCACTACACATGTAGGAAATACTCAAAACTTGCAGTTTTGAAAAGTGAATTTAGAAACAGAATCAAAAGGAATGTCAGGGAGAAACTCAGTAGGGTTTAAGGAAAAGGCGGGCCAGGCAAGCTGTGAATTTTTGGTTCTGCCAGGAAAGGCAAATGCAGCAGAGGAAGAGAGAAGGCCATGACCTTCATGCTAAGTCAGAGCATTCAGCAACCACATGGCAAAAGGTAACAACAGTGGGTGGGGCCGAAGGCACTTCAGCGACAGTGAGCAAACCCAGAATTCCAGGGAAGCCAAGCTTATCTTTTGGCCAATGTCCCCAAAGTTGGGGAGGATAAAGAGTAAAGAAAAAGTTACTCCATAGTGCTGCCTGGGATGTGTCTGCCCCAGGAGGAAAGGAAGATACCTTATCTCATTAAGGGGATAATTATTCCTCCTGTCTCCTCAGTTAAGGGAAATCAGCCTTCCAGAGGGTTGGTCCCTTGGTCAGATGACTGGCAGACCCAGTTGGAGTAACTCTTAGGTTTTAGCAATGTAGACGTTATATCCCTACCCATGGCCAGAGATGGACCTTAGATTCTGATCTTTTGACCAAGAGGAAGTAGTTGTATTTTATTGGCCTTCCACAAAGTCAGATACCTCTACCTTTTTAGATAATATTTAAATTCTAAGGAACTGCAAACTTGTTTATATATCTAGTGCTACCAGGAAATGGAAGGGGGGCCCAAATCATCAGGATCGTAACAGCTACATCATGATCCATGAAGAGACCAGATCTGAGATGCTATCCATGCCTATTCTGTTGCTCCAGCTGTCATTCAGGGTTTTCTGTTTCATTGCAGCAGAAGCCAGCAACAGAGGTAGATCTCAGTGTTACCAGGAATCAAAATCTGACTAGGTTTTCATGTTCTTTGCATCTTGTTTAAGGAATTGAAATAAAAATCATGCAGATTGTAGCTTTGTTTAAAGCAATGTAGTAGGGAGCGGGGCCCCTTGTTTCAGCCGCCTGACTAGCTTATACCTAGAAACTGTATGCATTTAAACACTGCCTGGCCCATTATCTCTGGCCTCTTATTGGCTAACTCACACATATTAGTTTAACCCATCTCCATTAATGTGTATCACCACTTGACTGTGGCTTACTGGCATGAGTCTAACGAGTGTCTGTCTCGGACAGAACCATGGTGTCTGCCACACTGCCCTTCTTCCCAAACTGCATTCAGTTTGGTCTACTCTACCTATCTAGGTTCTGTCCTATCAAAAGGCCAAGGCAGTTTCTTTATTCAACCAATGAAGGCAACACATAGAGAGAAGAACCCCCTACATCATTTCCCCTTTTCTGTTTAAACAAAAAGGAAGGCTTTAACTTTAACATAGTAAAATTACATATAACAAAATAATTATCAAGCAAGAATTACAGTTACAGTATTTATATCTATTTTATTTTTTATTATAACTAAGGAAAACTATATCTATAAATACTTCAACTCCATCAAAGACTCTACAAGGAAATAATATTAGTTAAGTAAATAGGAAGTACATTATAAGCAACTTCCAAAACTCTAGAAATGACAGAGACATCTTGCTTCCTGGACAGTCACCAAAAGTTATTCTGTACCATTGGGGCATCCATCTTCAGCCTACAGGCCCATAGTATCCAGCAGACTTTTACATGAAGCAGAAAATTACAAAGACAGTTCAATCACTTTCTTTTGTGTCCTGCCTCACAGTCTCTTTCATGAAACAGGAGCCCCAAATGATCATCTCACTTGTAGGCAAGTTCAGCAGTCCTCTCTCTGCAGGTTCTTTATGTCCAGTTTATGCAACAGTCCAGACAAGAGCAATTTCTTGCCCAAATGGCTATCAAACTCCATAAGGAGCCTCTTCGATGCCCATCTTCTTCTTGAAGTAGCTGGTATTGCCAGGAGCAGATGCGTCTCATTGTCATGAAAAGCCCTAAGTTATTAAAACATCTTAAATGCCATATTCTGTGGTCTTTGAAAGATATGAAGAATGCCTATCTGAAATATATCTATGCACATCTAGAAAATCCAACTAGACATAACTACAAATTTGACTATTATAGATGATTATCTATTAACCTATATTTCTTAATCATAAATTACATTTTTAAACAAACTACATAATCACAATACCTTAATCAAGAGCAGAAATATACATATCCATATAGTAAAATTGACCTTAAACTTGTATCAATAAATCAAGATTTACACCAAAGCAAATTATTCATATCTATATCATATCCCCCTTTAAATTTAAAAGAACATTTATAAATATTATTTGAGCATATGGGCAAGTTTTTTCTCTCCAAACTGCTTCATGCTGTATGGGGGTGCTAGGTTTATCTCTTTCAGCAGTTGAGTGAAAGGTGTTTATGGCAACCTTTCAGGAGGGTGTAGTCTATCATACCATATTGGTCTAGAAGAAATCCCCAGGATCTCATCTTCAGTGAAAACCAAAAAAGAACCTCTTTTTCAAAGCATCATATCCTTAGACCCAAATTTGAAAGTCATAATACTTTTATAATATCCATGCTGGTTTAGCTTAGCAGCCCACACAATGAAATGTCTCTCTGTACTTAGCTCCTTCAGTCAAAAAATTGAAAGAAAACACAATAATACACATAATACAGACTCTCTATGAATTTTCCATTTTTATGTAGCTTATTTTTTAATCTATGATTATCTGTACTCTGTCTCTTTAAAGACTTTGCCCTCTTTTTTAAAGCATTAACTTTATTTTATGACTTTGTATACTCTTTTTTCTCTCTTCCAAGCCTACATGCTTTATCTAACACTATGAACCATTTAGAGGTCTTGTATGTCTGAATCTGTCCTAATGTATTGTCTTTAATTTTCTACTGTCTTAAAGAACTTTAAAAATGCTAAGCTCTTAAGAATCTATGCTGTGACAATCCCAGGTCAAATACAGGTACTGCTTGCTTGCCCTACCCAGTCTAACATGGTGGAACTGCTTGTGCCTCTGAGTCACTTGTGCCTCTGAGCCATGGCATGCAATGCCCCCCTTCCAGGCACACCATAGCACTTTACTCACAAACCCCATCTAAATACTCTGTCTCCTGCAAGAGATAGAGGTTGTGCTAGGAGCATAGCCCAGAAAGCCGGCAGTTTAAAACTGTGCAGCTTTACATTCCTGCTACAGCTGAATCAGGAAAATGCCTTTTAAAGCAACTGCAGCAAGCCACCAGCAAACAGCAAGAAGCTGTGTTAAATTCTGTACTCTTTTTGAAGCTCTCTCAGTTTTTATGTGGTGTCAGTTCACCACGTTGGACACCAATTTGTAGTAGGGCCCCTTGTTTCAGCTTCCCAGCTAGCTTATACCCAAAATAATCACACAGAAACTGTATTCATTTAAACACTGCCTAGCCCATTATCTCTAGACTCTTATTGGCTAACTCTCATGTATTAGTTTAACCCATCTTCATTAATGTGAATTGCCACTTGACTGTGTCTTATCGGCATGAGTCTAACCAGTGTCTGTCTCGGGCAGGAGAACCATGGCATCTGCCACACTGCCCTTCTTCCCAGCATTCAGTTTGGTCTACTCCACCTATCTAAGTTCTGCCCTATCAAAAGACCAAGGCAGTTACTTTATTCAATCAATGAAAGCAACACATAGACAGAAGAACCTCCTACACCAAAGCAAAGCAATAGCAAAAGTCAGCTACACCATCAAGAATGCTAGCAAAAGCCGTAGAGACGGCTCAGTAGCTAACAGCATGTACAGCTCCTGCCAAGACCTGGGTTTGGTTCTAACCTGCCACCTAGGCAACTTATAACTGCCTCTGACTCTAGTTCTAGGGATCCAATGCCCTCTAATCTGGCTTCTGTGGGCACCTGCCCTTATACGGTGTAAACAAACTCATGCAGGCACACACACTTACACATAAATGAAAATCATGTCTCTTCAAAACAGGAAAAAGGATGAAAGCAAGGTACAAGAGTGAAAAGGTACTTATGGGCCTCCATTAGCGGTTGGAGCTTCCTTTTATGAAGTTCAAGAAGAGGAGCAGTTTGTTGGATAAGGAGCAGAGTCTGGCTGGTTCTCAATTTGATTGACAGATTGTTATTAAACCAATTCTGTACTGAACACTTTTTTTTTTGTGAAGCACCATACAGGTGGATAGGTATAAGTGGATACACAGTATGTACAAAAAAGAATTTTAGATTACTAAATGTGTTGTTAAGAGGAATATGTACAAAGTCCAAACCAAATGGAATCCTTGGTTGCCAAATTATTCCCCATATATGCCTACCTCCTCAGCTTTGTAACTCACTACCTTAGCTAAGGTACCCACTGTTCATCCAAATGTCCCACCCCAAGATAATGAATAGGAATGTTTGCTAAGGCTCATGTCAGATTTGATTTGAATTGTTGGCTAGTATAGTAGAGTAGAAGGAGCATGGGGCTTCTAGAAAGAGCTGGCATAGTTAAGAGAAGAATGTGAGAAACCAAGACAGTGTGGAGGCCATTAGCATACCTATGACAGGCTCAGAAACCCAAATGCTCAGTTGAGTGTCTTCCACCAGCTCTTAGGTGTTATTTTCCTCACTCAGAGGTCTAATCAATCAATCCATTTGTAAATAAATTATTAAATAAAAATGTATTCAAAGTTTTAATTAAGATTAACCACTTGTCTTTAGGAGTCATATCCTTGTAATTGCAAGCATTATTATAATTTTGATTCATTGATATTTGTCAACAGTATAAAACATACTTCTATTACATTTATAGTATGCTATCCCTTTTCTGTGGCTGCTACCAATAAGCTGCCTGGAATGTACACAGCTTGGGAAATGCCTGGCTAGCAGAGAATTTGGATAAGAGGTGAGCCACCATGGTGAAGAGGATGGAATGCCTCAGAGCTGTTGTGTATATCCTGGATAAATAAACATTTTCCAATGAAGGAATTTTCAGTCACTGACAGCCACAATGTAGGATTTTGTTGTTCAGGATTATTGCTCCACCTGTAAGGACCTGTCACCAGAGAGGTTCTTGGAGGGTTAATAAAAACCCAAAAGACGATATTGTGAAACGTCTCTATCAATTCAGAAAACAAGTTGTACTTTTTAGAGTAAATTTTGTAAAATGTATGTATTCTTTGGCCTTTCTGGTTAGGATGCCTTATTTTTGCATCTAAAGTGGTTGTTACCTGCCACTCCATTTGGAAAATGTATTTCCTATTACTTCCAGACTGATTTAGCCTCTTTGCCCACATTGCCTCTTCCAACTAAAGTCAGGAATGTGAACTTTGCATACGTTGACCAGAACTGCATTGCCCTTCAGCAAGAACTCTGGGCATGCTGCCTATGACCCCAGCCAGTTTCTCTGGTATGGAGAACAGACAGAAGGATGTGAGTGCTTGGGGCCTCACACTTAGGTACTCAGTGGGAAACATTATAATGAGCCTTTCTGCAATACACTAACGCTGAGGTCTCAAATCCTCGCCCATAAATACAGGAAAAAGAACAGAAATAAAGATTTTAAGGATCAGTGTGGTAGAGGATGAACAGTGAAAAATATGCCTGGGATGTGGTTCAGTGACCAAGCATTAGTAACCCAACAGAAAGACCTCAGAGACAACAGATAAGAAATTTCATTGTTTATAAAAAGGAATGGATTGCAAAGCTTTAACATTCTAAGTTGTTTATATTTACATATGAGGTCAAATAAAATGCAAAGGAAGGTCCATAGACTTAATGGTACGTACACAGGTGCTGTCAAGTAGGGGGTGATGGGGGTCCCTAGGACCTGAGGCATGGTGGAGAGACGTTCATGTTAGGGAACTGCAGACGCTTCCTTAGCATCAGTATGCATATTGTTGAGGGACTACTTGGACCACTCTTTTCAAGACCTCAGTGTGACTCCCAGGAGACCATCCATCCCTCCGTCCCTATACTTGTAGATCCCAGTCTACCTCAGAGAGCACCGTGTTGTTCTCAGCTGTGACCGTAGCTGTTTCCATGACTGTGACCCCCTTCCATGACCTCAAGTTGGTCTGGACTCTACATTTACGGAGGCACACAGTCCTCCCAGGCTGGTGCAGTCTATCAACCCATACGATATGTCCTCAGAGGACCTTCAGGAGAGCAGCCAGCGGTTTGCCTCAGACTGGATCCCTCAGAACTGCTTCACATCAAGATACTATAAATCTTCCTTCCCTCAGAGGTCCCTGAGAGAAGGGCTGGTGGCAATGCTGCTTCCTCTGCCTCACCTAAATATTTGTGCAAGGCTTTAAATGGAATTGGCTATGTTAATCAATAATCTCCCTCTTCTCTTGCTCTCCCTCCCTTTCTCTCCCCCTCTTTCTCCTCCCTCTCTCTCTCTTCCCCCCTCTCTCTGCTCCCTCTCTCTCCTCCCCCCCTGTTCCATCTCTCTCTGTCCCCCCCTCTCTTCCTCTCTCTCTCCCCTCCCTCTCTCTATCCACCCTCTCTCCTCCCCCTCCTCTCTCTCTCTCTTTCCTCCCTCCCTCTCTGTCCTCTCTCTCCTTCCTCTCTCTTTCTGCTCCCTCTCTCTCTGTCCTCTATTTCTCCTCCCTCTCTCTCCCTTCCTCTCTCTCCCTCCCTCTCTCCTCCCCCCCCTCTCTCTAAGAAGGGGAGCCTGAGTTAGGTTTCCCATCTATGCATGACTCCCACTGCTCATGGCTCAGCACAGTGTGGAAATTATGCCTGCATTATGTCAGCAGCTGTTTGTCCAGAACTGCTCCCCTGCTGTCATTAAGCCTGCAGGGTGAACTGCACGTACTGCCCTTTGGATGGGATACAAAGGTGTTTTGTAACCTTTGTATGTGAGAGGTTTGAGGTTGAGTTCTAATACCACAAGAAATAGAGACAGACAAATAAAATGTGAATAAAGAGCTTTCTACAAAGACAGTCCCCAGCCCATGTGTTTCAGACCAGTGCAAGTATCGGCCTTACCTTAGCCCATCCTCATCTGTGTCCTCCTGTGTGATGGTACAAATGAAAGGATGACTATACTATCCAGCACTTCTGAGATTGCTGCCATGAGCAGCGGGAGGTTGTGCATGTGGTCGGATGATTTCATTAGTACTGGCCTACAGCCCAGGCTTACCCTGTTTTAAAAAACCTTTTTAACGTGGCAAATGCTAGACGCTACCTGATGTCAATCTCTGACTTCTGAGTGCGCGCACGCGCACACACACACACACATACACACACACACACGCGCGCGCGCGCGCGCGCATACCTACATACACACAAACACATGCATATACCACACATGTAAGATATACATGGTATAAATGCTAGAGGAAAGGCAAGGGGCCCCCAAAGTGTTTCCTTGTTGTATGCATGCTATGGCCATGAGGATGTGGACTTTGATCACAAATGGAAAGATTGCTGCTTCACAGAAGTCAGGTTCCATGGTCGCCCAGACAGCAGAACCATCGGAGCTTTTCCTACCTGCTCTGGTCATCACAGACATTAATGAGAATGCCATAATTTGGTGAGGTCAACAGTAGAGCTCACTCATCCTCCTGCAGTAAGAGTTTGGAGTTTTAGAGAAATGCATGCTGGATGGGTCTTCTCAGGGTCTCCCTTCCCGGCTTGTGGAGGGTGTCCTTTTCCTGCATCCTCGCATGCTCCTAGGTGTCCTTTTCCTGCATCCTCGCATGCTCCTAGGTGTCCTTCTCCTGCATCCTCACATGCTCCTAGGTGTCCTTCTCTTCCCTATCATTTCCGGATCCAATGATGCCACATGCCCTAGATGATCAGGGATCTTGGTGGGAAAGGCAGATGAAGCCACCCTCCTGATTCTTCCCTCCCAATAAATTCATTGAATGAGATGTGGATAAGACCTTCTTTTGCCAAAGTGGAGTCGTACAGAAAAGTTGAAGCACAAATAATAAAAACTCAGAGACTGAAATTGGGATTCAACCTGAAGATCTGAAAAGCAAAGCAGTCAGCCACTGGCTCTTACCTCGACCTCAGTCTGAAATGAGACTGAGAGCATTCTCCTCCTGTCTTCTATTCCTCTCGAGAACTAGGATTAAAAGTGTGCACCACTGGTATTAAAGACATATACCACCTTGTTTCTATGGCAACTGGTGTGGCTACTGGGACTAAAGGTGTTACTACTGCCTGGTCTGTAAGGAAGACCTGTGGAGCTGTTTCACTCTCTGGTCTTCAAAGAAGCTTGATTTATTAAAATACAGATGAAATGCCACTATAAAAAGTAACTTCTGGCGGAGGCTTAGGAGAGAAGAGCTGAGCAGAATTCTAACGCTTGCACTGGGGATCCCTCCACTGCCCCAGTTGGGGGGAACCTTTCTCTGAAGCAGGGCTGTCAACTGCTTATGCTTACAGTGACTTTGTGCATTCCTTGGCTGCTGACTGCCAGTATCCCTTTTCTTCTCAGCTTCAATGCTTGCATATGTCAAGGACCAAACTGTGCCTCAGTTGCCACCTTCAAGGCCTCTTCCTCCAAGTACAATACCGTAAGGGTCTATATGGCCTTGAGCCCAGTAATCTGGGGAACACAACAACACAGCTGTCCACTCATGCCTGCTTCTGAATCCCATCCCTCTACAGTGAGCATCTGCTGCCTTCTAGGCCTAGGCCACATCAGAAACCATGCCAGCAACACCTCTGTGAGGTCACAGATGCCTGACATTACCACTCTGGGCACATCAAAAAGTGTCTGAGTCTCCAGGAATCTGTGGCTGGCACATTCTTTCTCTCAGACAGCCATGTGCATGTATCCTCAGAGGCACTTTTGGGTGGCTGTGGGCTTTTCTCAGGGCTGTGTCCCTGGAAAGTACCTCCCACACAGACCTCCTCCCCAGGTAGGTGTCTTCCTCCCAGGACAGCAAGGGTAGGTAGCAACGCTGCTTCCTCAGCTGTCCAAGACTCAAACCCTACAACTGCCATCTTAGCTGCTCAGTTTTCTTGCACAGTTACCTTGTTGTTAAGCCTGAATGTGCCATGCAATACCCCTGGTGTCTGGTATAAATGTGATGGATACATTTGGTTTCTAGCCTGTCCCCAATCACAAGCTTGAGTTGTGATATGGCACAGAAGAATGCTTGATAAACTTGTCAAAATGGATTTGATCTCCATTAGTACTGAAACGTAGATGATTAGAAGATAAATATATAGATAAGTAGATGATAGATAGAGGTATAAAGAAGATAGATATAGACTTATGATAGAGAGAGGAGATAGGTATAGATCAATAGAAATAGAGGATAAGCAGATAGATGGTGATAGGTAGGTAGGTAGATAGATAGATAGATAGATAGATAGATAGATAGATAGATAGATAGATAGATGATAGAGATAGGAGATAGGTATAGATCAGTAGAAATAGAGGATAAGCAGATAGATGATAGATGGATAGGTGATAGGTAGGTAGGTAGGTAGGTAGGTAGGTAGATAGATAGATAGATAGATAGATAGATAGATAGATAGATAGATGATAGAGATATTTCTCCAGGTAGTCCCCTGTCACTGAAGTCCCTAGGCCCACCCATGAAAGCATCTGCTTGTTCCCGTCTTGTCCTCAGTTGAGTTCTTCCCAAATGGCTGAGTTAATGACTGTACTGTTGCACCCTGTGCTACACTCACTACCCTGTGCAGTGATGCAGTGACAGGTTAGCCAGTGGTGGGGTGGTCTCTCCAGCCCTGGCCTGGTCTGGCACTCGTGGCTGGGACTGTTGATTCTCACCGGCCAGTTTTCATTTCTCACAGAGTGGCATTCGGTAGAGAAGCACAGATGCTACCTTGGTGTCTAAGAACTGGACAACACTGGCCTTGGGGTGGTTGTTTCCTGGGTGGCGGCTAAATCACTCAGGCTCCATTCTGACAGAGACAGAGGGTGGCTTTGAGGTGTCACAGTGTGTTTGTATTGTGATGACCTCAGGTATGAATGGCAAGGTCGCTGGTTTCTGAGGGCATCGTCTCAGCATATGGTCGTGAGCACCACATCGGCATCCTGAAAGGCCGTAGTCAGTACTTTCTAACACGACACATATGAATACATCAGCAGGTCCCACAGCTCTCATCACAGAAGTACTTCTAGCCTTCCAGATCTTCCAAATTTGTGTCAGGATGGGAGATTTTAGGGAACAGAATCACCCCTGCAGGAGGCATGAATAGCTATTTCTTGTCTTTAGATTTCCTAAACCCCACGATGTAGCAACTGCTGGCTTTGTGTTCTTATATCAGGTATAGGATTGATCCACAGGGCTTAAAAGCACCTTTGAGTCTGTATTGGATTATACACAAGAACTGTAACTCTTTGTGAAATGGATTTGTGCATCATAGGAGTTCGGTATCCTGGGGATCTCAGAACTACCTCCTGGGGCTACCGAGGGATGAGTGTGGTTGTAGTCTTCCTACTGTTTGAGAAACTGAGGTAGGAACAGCAAATTTAGGATCAGTACCTGTTAAGAGTATCACATCTCCCAGGTACAACATCCCCACATCTCCCAGGAGAGAAAACACCTGCACTGTGTTCTTGCTTCTGCGTGTGCAGGTGTCTCCATGGACTCCCGGAGCCCTTGGGATGCTCACAGCCTTGTACCCAAAAATCTTCTAGTCAGTTGCTTCTACTACCCTGGGTTTTGTGGCTATGTGAGGTTCTACAACTTTGTGAAATTTTTGGGATTCACATTTTTTCATGTACAGACACATCCTGAAAGCCATTTCTTAGGGTTGCTGTGAAGAAGCTTGAAGTGTGGTTCCTACATGGGTATGCCCACTCGTTACCTGCAGCAGTACCCCTTCCTCCAGCCCTAAATCCCGCCATCAATCACGCCGTCTGGTGGAAACCAGTTCCTGAGCATCAGGTTGCCTCTCACTACAGCCCTGAGAAGTCACAATAGAAAGGCATCAATGTTTACATGACGCGTACCTCGGGGTCTGGCAGATGCCAAGTCAGATCCTGAGATGTGCTTTGAGTCTTTTTTTCTAGGACGGATGAGTGAAGCCAGCCCTGGAACCCAATCTCCCTCCACCTTTGTTATTATTTTTGAAGTAATAACGATAACCTTTCGTTTTAATTCCCTGGTTATTCCCCTGCCTGCAGCCAGAGATTTTATCCTTTGGCAAAAGAAAGCAGTTTTATTAGTGAGGCAAGCAGTTAATTAAAAAGAGAAATCAAAGCCTGGAGTTTGTTGGGGAAACAAGTGAAATCAAACAGTGTGTCAGCCTTCAACCCCTTCCATCCCTGACACGGGCAGATGGCGTGGGTGCCTTGGGGTCTCAGGAACCTGTGGTCACATTGGTGAGCTTTTCCTCCACCCAGGGGTCATGGGGACTCTAGGTCTGAATGTGGGCTGAGTGGGCATGGCTCACTAATTCCCCAGTTGTCTGCTCAGCAGTCATCCCAGCTTCCCTGGCATCCCGACGTCCAAAGCCACCATGGGAGGAAACACCACGTTGTATACATGGAAAAGAAACGGGGGCTCGGAATTGACACCAGTCTTTAGAAAAGGAGTCTGGGTCCTGGAAGAGTCTTGGCAGGGCATGCTCAGCCAAAGTGACCAATGAGTTGTGAAATGTTTGCCTGTTAGTTTGAGGACAGGTGGAGGTGGGCAGGTGAGCAGGAATGGCTGCTGACCTAGCAAGGAAAGAGTGCTGTGCAGTGATGCCACTGCTTGTCCCGCCCCCCCAACCCGGCACAAGGGCATGAGAACCTTGTGCATATGAGGGGGTTGGCAGTGTCAGGTCCTCAGTCTAGTTGTGTGCTATCTGTGCCTGGTGCCCATAGCAACTGTAGCCCACTGTCCTCCACAGAACCCAGGTCATCTGTGGTCGAGGTCAGGCGGAGACTGACCTGAATACCCCAGCGCCATGAGGAGCTGGATTGTCTACCTTGAGCACAACCCTCTCAGGAGGGAGGGAGGACACAGTATGGCCAAAACTGCTTAAAGTCTCAGAATTCAATTAAAGTGGACTTAATTTTATAATCGCCTGCACCAAGCTCAAACTTTAGACTGGAGTGTCAATTCAATATTGAAACTCACAGTTGCACATAATCTAGGTCAAGTGCCCCCTGAGTCTAGCGTACAGGGAGGTGAGCATTTCTGCCTTTCTGCAAGCTGCCTTAGCGCCTCAGGAGCCTGACCACAGAGCCTGTGCATAGCCTGGCCATTCCCACGGGCTTCAGGTAGGGATTTTGATCTTCTATAGCCCCCTTTTCTGTACCATAAGGAAAACAAATTAATTATTGATCAGGCAGTTTAAAAAAAAAAAGAGGTCAGGCTGCTAGTCAAGAATCAGAACCTGGTCCCCTTGGCATTCCGGTCAAAACATTTCAGCCCTCTTACCCCAGGAAAGGCCGCGACTGGTTCCTGGGTCTAGTCTTCCACTCTGGACCACACCTGTGCTCACTTCTCAGCTACTGACAGCAATGCACTGGGCATCCATGCTTCCTCACCTGGGCTGGCTTCCCCTCGCCCGGCTTTGGGCACAGTGCTGCTGGCAGGCTTTGCTTGGCTGGCAAAGGTATTGTGGCCGCCATACTCAGGCCCTGCCCCTCTCTATGTAAATGTCATCGTTGGCACTTTCGCCCCATCTTGACCTTGTGTGGGCTGCCTGAGAAGCAGCAACAAAGAGAAGCCTGGGCTGTGGGCGCAGCCAGTAGACTCTGTTTGTGGTCAAGCAAGGTTATCTGCCTTATTGTGTAGGAACACACGAGAGATGTGTGGCTGCTCTGGCAACAAGTTTCTGTACTGGGGCAGAGAGTTGTTCTAGGGATCAGGATGGGGGTCAAGGGGTCAAAGAAGATCATGACAACTGAACTTTCTTTTTTTTAATTAATTAATTTATTTGTTTATAAAAATTTCCACTTCCCTCCTCCCCATACCCTCCCATTCCCCCCACTCCCTCTCCTCCTCCCCCCCCCACTCCCTCTCCTCCTCCCTCTCCAGTCCTAAGAGCAGTCAGGGTTTCCTGCCCTGTGGGAAGTTCAAGTTCCTCCCCTCTCCCTCCAGGTCTAGGAAGGTGAGCATCCAAACAGACTAGGATTTCAGAAAGCCAGTACATGCAGACAAAACAAGACCCAGTGCCATTGTCAATGGCTTCTCAGTCAGCCCCCATGTCAGTCACATTTAGAGACTCTGGTTTGATCACATGCTCATTCAGTCCCAGTCCAGTTGGCCTTGGTGAGCTCTCATTCGATCAGTCCCCTTGTATCAGAGGGTGAACGCCCCCCACAGGGTCCAGGACAACTGAACTTTCTGATCTCTGTCTGGGTCTTCAAGGCATTGAAGCTGTTAGCTGATCAGGGCACAGGACTCAGGAAACTTTTAGGACAGTGTTATGCAACAAAACAGCCATGCTCAGTACAGCAGTGCTGTTGGCCAGGGTGCCTGGTGGTTTGGACATTGGAGTTCCTGAATCCCTGAGCAGTGGGCTAGAACACAAAACATTTAATTCCTAAAGTCCAGGGTCACTCAACTTTCCTGGTGGCGTTGACTCTTCCTGAGGTAGAGTGTCGTGGTCTCATAGTGTGGGAAAGGGTGTTCTTGTGTTCTTTGTTCTTCCTGCTTCTCAACCTGTCTTGTATTCCTAGAGTTGGAAGGAGGCCCCCTGTACCTGGGATTTTGGTTCCATCCAACAGTGGTAGGATGTATATACCAATCATCAGCAGCATCTTTGCTAGAAATGGCTTGTGAGTACAGCCAGATGTCAACTGAGTGCCAGTACACCATGACATTTCTTCACTCTAGGGGAGAGCCATGGTCCTTGCTTCAGATACTTTCTGTATGACCTGAACAGTAGACTGAAGGCTCTGGGCCGAACTTGTTCAAATAGGTGCCAGCCATCACACACAGTCATTCAGTTTAAGTTCAGTCAAGGTCCATGTGTTTGTGGGCTTCTGGAATTAGTGTTGCTGTTGGATTCTAGTTCTAAGCCATGGTGATGCAATAAAAGATACATGGATTATTCCAATTTTTTTGTATATGTTGAGGTTTGTTTTGTTACCTAGTATGTGGTCAACTTTTGAGAATGTTCCTTGAGGTGCTGAAAAGAAAGTATATTCTTTTATGTTTGGATGGAATGTTCTATACAGCCCCTTTGGATATAAGTATGGCCATTTCTCAGAAAATTAGGAAACAACCTTCCTCAACACCTAGCAATACCACTTTTGGGTATATACTCAAAGGATGCTCAATTGTACCACAAGGACATGTGTTCAACTATGTTCATAGCAGCATTGTTTGTCATATCCAGAACCTGGAAACAACCTAAATATACCTTGACCAAAGAATGGACAAAGAAGATGTACATTTATACAATGGAGTACTATACAGCTGAAAAAATGATATCTTGAAATTTGCAAGCAAAAAGATGGATTTAGAAAACATCATATAGTGAGGTAATCCAGATCCAGAAAGAGAAATATATTTAGTCACTCATAAATGGCTTTTAGACACAAAGTAAAGAAAACCAGCCTACAAATCATAATCCCAGAGAACCTAGACAACAGTGAGGACCCCAAGAAAGACATAAATGATAATAGAAAAAGACAAGATCTCCTGAGCATGGGGACCATGGGAGAGGGTTGAAAGGGAATGAAGAGGGAGGCAAGGGAGTATAGAAAAAATGTATATCTCAATAAAATCAATTTTAAAAAGAATTAAATTAAGTCAAACACTCAGCTCATCAAATAATTCATATTTCAAGTGGTTTCAGCCAGCCATGACCAGGTGGTTAAGAAAGGGACATTGAGGGATCACTTACCATGATGAAGCTTCTGACTTTAAGTAAGTTGGGGTGAGTTAAATGTGTGTTTGTATGTATTCAAAGATAGAAAATAATAAAAAGGATGAGAAGAGTGAGTCCACATGCTAGGAATTCCAGCCATGGCAGCCTGAGATGCCTTCACAGATGACAGCCCTATCACGGCCAGGTGGAGTGTAAGGACCATAGGTCAGCATTTCCTCTGTGTATCCAGTGCTGGGGACCTATGCAACCAGTAGGTCCAGAGGAGACTAGTACAAGGGCAAACCTCACCAGCCTCAGCGTCTCTTGCAGAAAGGAGCAGGAGGTGACAGCTCTGTGAAGGATGTCCTGTCAGAAGGATGGGACAACTGTGTGAGCCATGTCAGATCAGCTATAGATCAGATTCATGAGTCACATCACAAACACTTGAGCCCCATCACAGGTACACAAGTCATGGCACAGGTGTATTAGCCCTGTGGCAGGTGGTGTGCCATGGTACAAATATAAGATCTGTATCACAGGCATGTGGTATGGGAGAATTGTCTGTTTTCTGCCAATCATGTTTTAAATAAGCACTAATTGGCCAGGCAGGAAGTATAGGTGGGACAACCAGACAGGAAGTAAAGGTGGGGCAATGAGAACAGGAGAATGCTGGAAAGGAGGAAGGCCATTCCTTTCCAGTCCTGCGTAGACCACAGAAGAAGCAGCATGTGACCTGCCCCGCTGAAAAAGGTACCGAGCCATGTGGCTAACGTAGATAAGAATAATGAGTTAATATAAGCTACAAGAGCTAATAAGAAGCCTGAGCTAATGGGCCAGTCAGTTTATAATTGATACAGACCTCTGTGTAATTTTCTTTGGGGGTTACCAGCTGTGGGAACTGGGCAGGACAGAAACTCAGACAACAGAGCAGTCCTTCATGTTACAGAATGGCACCCAACACGTTACAGACATGGTAAAGGAAGTAAACCATGTCCTTGATATGTGTGCCACAGCACAGAGAGTGTGCCATGTCACAATGGTGAGCTGTAGCACTGATGTGGGACCCATGCCACGGCACATGACCTACAATAGAGATGCATGAGCTGTGTCACTGTTTCCCCCTCTGGGTCTGTTCACTGAAGCTCAACTTTGCACGTCTTATGGAGCCAGCGTTAACCCTGACTCATTCTCTGATGCTTTCTCCATGGCTCTCCTGGGACCAACAGGAAACATCTAGAATGGGGTCCTGCCTTGCAGATACTCTGGAGGTAGAGGTAAGGTGCCCAGGAACCAGGATGGATCCTAGACATATATTTCATCCTTTTGAGTAAGTGATCTGAAAGATTCCAGGCGGCAGATCTCCTATGTGACACCAACAAATAGAAACATTTGGGGCACCTTTCAGGGCACTCAAGGCTCAAGGGTTCTTCCATGTGGGTCAGAGTGCAGCCCTGCAAGTGCCCCCTCCACAGCGAAGGCCTATTGGGTCACATGATCAGTCATACCATGGGATGGTCTCTGAGACCTCTGCATGGGCAGAGTCCTTCTTGTAACAGTGATGGCCCAGTCTATCCAGAAAATAGTTCTGACATCCACTAAGCCATTCTGCAGGTCAGAGGGACACAGCATGTGAACACGAAAAACTGCAATTTCCTTAGAAGCATTCTCTGCTGGTCAAGGGGCAAGGCACTAAGAGGAGGTTTCCCTGACCCCAGTGTGGGGTTTCAGCTGGCTGGGGCAAAGTGTCTTCCTGTGTGAAGGGACCAGCCCATGTCATTGGGTTTAAAGGAAAACAAAACTCTCTCTACTGTGTTAACTTTCATTGGGAAGACAAAGAAATGTCTGATTACCCCAGAAGGGCACAGACAAAGGGGAAGATTTCTCCCAAGTTTAGCTTGGTGGTCCAATGATTCACTAGCCACCAGCCACAGGCAGCTACTCCTTCAAAGGACTGTTAGGAGTCCAATATTGTGAGGTTCTCCTGCCCCAATTTCACAGTGGCAGTAATCCTGCCCTGCCTGGAGGACAGGGGCATGAGGCAAACATATGGCACAGCAGAATATACCCCTGAGAACCTGCCTTATTGGCCTGAGAGATGGACAGAAAGTAAGACCTCAAGGCCTGTGTATGTCCTACAGCATACCAAAACCCAATGTCACAGTAGGTGCTCTTGCCAAAGCAGTGAGTACTAGGTTAGTCTTGTCATGATTTTGAAAATATCTTTTTCATTTTTTTCTTAAACATGAGAATCTCACAGTGATCACATTTTAGGAGTTGCCTCTCCCTGAGCATCTAAGTTTATGTGGGTTTCTTTTCCTGTCATGGCTGGTGCAATTAGCTTAGGCAAGCACACTGAAGCTGAAGCCCAAAGATACTCCCACTATTCCTTGCCAGAACGTTGGTCAGCTCCCAGACACAGTCTGGTACCTATGGTATCTACAGGGTTGGCTAACTTATCTGAGGCATGAGTGGAAAGGGGGCTCTCCCAGCTGTCTCTTTCCTTCCGTGCCCACCATCTTTCCCTCTTCTGAGCAAACCCCTCTTTCTGTTCCGTCCCCCACCTTCTTCCCTTCCCTCCTTCCCTCTTTTTCTTCTTCTTGTCTTCACTCTCCATTTCTTTCCCTCTGCTCTTCAATTCCTCCTTTCTCCTCCCTCCTCTGCCACCCTTTCTTCTCTTCCTTCCTTCCTTGAGACAGCGCAGACTCGGTGCTGGGTGTCTGCCATGGTTTTTGCGCTCTGCTGGTTGCACAGACTCTCTAGGGACTAATCAGGTCAGTGAGAAGAATCTATACTACAGTTGTGTGCTACACAACCCACTGTAAACTCAGCAATGCCCCTGCTCTGTCCCTGCCTGTCTGCCTTCCCTCCTGAGCTAGAGAAGGACAGATGGCAGCGTTGTCCTTTTTTACCCTCATATCAGCTCTTAGGGACTGAGCATCTCATAGCTCCATGAATTGGTATCTGGTACCCATGATGCTCATGCCCTGTGCCAAGCGATGCTCTATGTGCATGCTTAGAAATTGTCCTTGGGACTCATGTCAAGTGTAAGATCTGTTAGATTTAGTGAAGTACATTTTCCAGTAGCATGAATGAATTACTCATCTGAGGCCTCTCTGAGCTTGGGTCTGCCTGGTATTGACTGATGACTTCTTCCTGAAGTGACAGTTTGGTCATGTCTACCCCAGGTGCCATCTGTACAAAAGGGCAGCCTATAAACCTCACAGGTGGAGGGAGGCTCTACCTGAAAATGAAAATTGCCTTTTAAAGCTGGGAGACATAGAACTGGCTGAGTTTAACAAAGTCCATCAAAACTTTTCTGGACTGTGGGTAAAGGAGGCTGGCGAAGTTGGGAGACAGACTTCAGAGGTGTGTGCAAGGTGGCAGGTGGGAGACAGACCTCAGAGGTGTGTGCAAGGTGGCAGGCGGGAGACAGACCTCAGAGGTGTGTGCAAGGTGGCAGGCGGGAGACAGACCTCAGAGGTGTGTGCAAGGTGGCAGGTGACCGAAAGAGGGCCACAGAGACTTGGCATCAGAAGTCTTAGCATTACCTGATTGACAACCCTCCCCTGTCACTAGAATTAGAGGCTTAATGGTGTGTGGCCCTGGTGTGATAAGAACACATCTTTCCAGCTTCCTAGGTGCTGGGAACTGAAGCCACACCTGCCTTCTTGGTCTTCATCCAGATCTGTCTATGGGCCTTGTCCTGGGGGAATAGGCATGAACCTAACTACACAAAGGAGCTAGATACCAGAGGTCCCTGTTTGGTGGATCCTTCTTCTAAGGGAAGAGTCTTACTTACCCTTCTCTTGGTTTTGAATTCCCATGATCAGAAGCACTGTCATTTTGTCATGTGGAAGCGCAGCAGCAGCCACTGCCTGCAGCCCTCTGGCCTGGCACTAACATAGACGGTTGAGTCAGACAGCCTTGGGCATGAGAAGGTAGGGAGGAAGGGACCCCCTCCTGCCTCCAGCACAGTTGAGTTGGAAACCAAACAGCTTTACCCTCACCTTGACATGAGTCCTTCCCAGAAAGAGCCTCTGTCTTCTCCCAATTGTGCCCAGCTCTAGAGTAAGAGCTGCCATGTGACCAGAGGAGAGCCCAAGACCCAGTAGGAACCTAAGAGAGGCATGGCTGCATGCCATCAGACTTCTCACTTACAGGGCACCATTTCCATTCACAGTGCATGGAAACCGTCACAATGACAGGCCTTTGTATCACCATCATCCTTCCCATGGGTGAGAGGTCCATGTGGTCCATTTAGGCCCCAGCGTGCTCCATGGGGACTTTATCCTAAATGGCAAGGATATCCCTAACATCAATTCTACAATGCTCTATTTTCAGACAGACTTAATCCCCATATCAAAGTAGACCCATGTGGCTATTTCCCAAGCATATGACCTTAATGGTTCACTTTCCACAGGGTATGGTCTGGGGCTAGGAATGTCAATTCCTCCAGAAGAAGAACACAGTTCCATGGGACAATAGAGAACATGAGTATCCCACATCTTCTGCTTCACTGAGCCTAGTACTGCTGCCCATGGATGACCCTGGAGCTGACTGGGGCTCATCTGCCATGTTAGAAAATGTCTCCTCTTCTACCTATAGATTCTTCCAAGATTAGAGTGTAGAGCCATGTCTAGGATATGGCTCAGTGAGAGATCATTTACCTAGCATTTGCAAAGGCATGGGTTCCACCCTCAGTACCCCCATACACACATGCAGAAAACCCTTAACAAATAAACACTACTTACTGATAACACTTACTTGCTTCAATCAATCTTGATATCAAATCAGGACAGCTTTGGGTGACTGGGAATTTCACATAATGGAAATAGGTGTGTCCTTTTGAGTAGTATAGACTTAGTAGAAAGGGAGAACCAGTAGTGAGAGTATGAGGCCACTCAGAAGTGTGTGAGGTCTGTGCCGGGAGATGTGTGGTAGAAGGGTCCTTTTCTAAATTCTGTCCTGTTCTATTGTCAACCCACAATGACAACAGCAAAGTTGCCCTAGCTCTCTGGGCATCAGTTTCTATGGAGAACATGGGACTAGCTGAACTCTACAGCTATCGTATGCTTCCAACTTATATGTTATAAGTTGATATAAGTTATATATCACAGGATAGACACCCAGAAGGTGCTCACAGGATGTAGAAACATTGTCCACATTCAGGGAGGACCTTTTCCATTATTTCCACTTGATACAGATACAGATACAGACACAGACACAGACACAGACACAGACACAGACACAGACACAGATACAGATACAGATACAGATACAGATACAGATACAGATACAGATACAGATACAGATACAGATAGATTGTGACCTTTGATGCCATCTCTGACCCCAAGCATGATCCACATCCCTTCCTGGACCTGCCACCCTCAGGACCAGTGTTATGGTCTCCCTCTTTCTCTCTCCAGGGCTGCAGCATTGTGACTCAGGTCAACTCTCTGTGCTTCTAGTCAGGACTATATCTTTGCAGTGTTCTCCAATGAGACCATGAATGTCGACAGGGCTGGCCCTCACCTACTTGAGAAACAGGTTCCCTGCTTCTGAACCTAATTTTCAGTATCTGAATATTTCCACATTCCTCTTATCATGTCAAGAACAAGCTTGTCTTACAATTTATAGATGGCATGCCTGCTGAGCTGTATAGAGAACATTGGAAGAATAGGAAGGAAGAATTTTACAGACTACAGGAACAAATCTAGGGGTGACAGACCCCCCATCTCTCTCCTGCTGAGGGCCTGTAGCACGCTGTGTTTCTCCCTGTCATACCGCTGTGTGTCACTCCCTCATCACTTTACATTTTGAGTGATGCGGTGTGGTATGTCTAATGACAAGAAGAACAAATTCTGGTGATGAGGTCACCTTGGGCCTGCATTATGTCTGTCTGCTGTTTTCCATAGAAATTATTTGTGAAAGCATGTCACGTGCTCAGAATCATGTCTGTCTTCTTCCCAGTGCATGCATTGATGGGGAAATAAGTTCTGACTTGCCAGACAGGAACCGTGTGGACTGACCTCTCTAGTTAGGCAACAAATTGGCCTGTGAAGAAGCGGCTTTTGTTTCCATGGTAAAGGAGACAGGCCAGAGTGGCTGCATTGCCTGCTGCAGAGCATACTGAGTGTTTCCACACAAATAGGGGTCCACACAAATAGGTGCTTTACTGTGAAGCACCTCACAGTAAAGGGAGGGCTTCAGGAGGGCTTGCCCTGTTGCCAGAGTCATGGGAAGGGTTGCTGTGAAAGGCTGAAAGAGTGATTGATTCCAAAGGAAACAATAAGGACATTGGTGGATGGTAGACTTGAAAACGTAAGAGCAGTGTTCTCCTTGCTCCACCTCATAGCCTTGGAGATGGGATCCAGAGTCCAAAATCTGCATGTACTTAAAGTTGCGAGCACACCGTCCATGTATGAACTGTACATCCTCCCATACTGAGCATTTCTGGGTACATAAAGAGTCATCTAAAAGTGCTATGCAATCAGCAGGTGTATTTCATAGTTTAAGGAACAATGACAAAGATAACTTCATTTTTCCTCACAGGCAGTTTGTTCTAACACTTTTTTCTTTTTCCACTTTTAAGTATGTATCCATGCTTTTGCATGGTTGGAGTGCACATGTATGGACATGAATGCACATGAATGCCCGAGGTTGAGGCTCTTTAACCTTATTCACTGAAGCCATATCTTTGAAACCCAGAGCTTACTGATCTGGCTAGTTCTGTGAGCCAGCTAGCTCTGGGGACCCCTTGTCACTGTGTTCTAGGACTGGAATTATCAGTAGGCTACCACATGGAATTTCGAGTTTGGGGAGCTGAGATTTGGTCTTTGCTTTTACAAGCACTTCAACCACGAGCCATCTCCTGAGTCATTTTTCTAATATTTTCAGCTTTCCTTGGTTGAATCTATGGCTGAGTGGTGGTCATCTAGGAGTACCACAGCGTTCGTTCCTTCAATGGACACAGAGTTTTGTCCTGGAAAGGAAAGTGAAGTCACAGTTGGAGAGTGAGATTCTGCTGACAGGCTGTGACAGAGACCTGAGGCAGAGATGCCAAAATGGCAGCCTCCACTGCCTTGAGAGCAGAAGTAAAGATCTCCAGAGGTCCCGGACACAAAATAACCATCAGGGATCCTGAG
Organism: Myodes glareolus; assembly: GCF_982192425.1. Lineage (NCBI taxonomy): Eukaryota > Metazoa > Chordata > Mammalia > Rodentia > Cricetidae > Myodes > Myodes glareolus. The sequence continues at coordinate 5,050,440 of NC_142036.1, read as the reverse complement.
GCAGAATGTTAAAGCCACCTCCAACTGCCCGAGACAGAGTGGAGATCTTGAATGTTTCAGACAAAAGGTAATGGTTATATATCTGAGATTGAAATTCTAAAGCAGTTGTTACCAATGCTGGAGTGAACGTGGAGATCGTGAGTGTCCGAGACACAAGGTTACATACAGGTAGGTGGGAAACAGAGGACCCAGCAAACCCAACAAACTATTAGAACAAACAACTTGCATCAAGGGGAGGGGAGGGAGGTCCCAGAGTTTTGAGTCCCTCAAGGGCTCTGGGTTGGACTTTTTACAGGTTCCTGGGAGCCTTTCAGCATCAGACACCATCTCTTCCCTGATTGGTCCTGCTTGGGGTATTCTCCCTTGGATAGATTCTTTTCTTTCTGTCAGCCATTATGTAACAGTTATACCTGGTGGTAGGCAATCCCAGAAGCATGGGGCAGCCCTTCCTAAAGAAGCCAGTCCCTGTTTTATGGATCAGCCATACCATCCCTTCAGTTTGTTTTATTAACTTTCCCAACAATATCCCATTGGCACAAAGCAAGTATTCTGGACAGCTGTACCTGATCCCATGAGTTTGATGACTAAGGACTTGATCACTCCACTTAGAGACATGAACAGTTAGATCACATGTTCTGTTATAGTTATGGGGGGACTGTTTTCCAGATGAGAGGGTAACAGAAGTGGCAAATCTAGAGTTAGAGTTAGACTTTGCCTCTGCATTCAGGGAAGTGATTCATCTGTGCTCATGGTCATCTCAGACTACATCTGAATGAAGATGCCTCACAGATCTTGTTGGACCTGAACACAAACTCTGTCCTGAGCAGTGGAGATGTGTATTCCTGGAACTTCTGAATTCCTCACCCATCCCTCTAGTCCTAATTTTTCCTTCCTTAAACATTCCAGCCATTTTCCTCTTCCTAAAATAATGGATGGTTTTATATTCTACCCAAGGTGGGGTGGCTTTTTCTAATGGATGTGTCCAATGAGGTGGCCCATTCTAGTTGTCCTGAAATCCCTAGGTTTCTACTGATCCCTCCCTGAGTAAGTCCTTACTACAAAGAAAGACTACAAATGTGGGTCTGCTATTTCTCTGGACCAAGTCTTAGATAACCCACAGAGAAACTGTGTCTGCTGAAAGACTGTGGCCTGAGTACAGTTAGGGTAAAAGTGATGAACCTAGTATTTGGAAATATCTCATTAGAGAGTACGTGTGGTAGGTCCTACTCCAGGTAAACAGAGGTCTGAGAGTGCCTCAGAAGTTTCCCAAATCATCCAAACCTCAAAATCAGATTATGCCTATGACCCTTTCTGATGTGGGATTCCCCTCTGTATGCTGTGAATATCATTGATTAATAAACAAACTGCCTCGGGCCTGCACAGGGAATAGAGGTAGGCAGGGAAAACTAAACTGAATGCTGGGAGGAAGAAGGCAGAGTCAGAGAGAAGCCATGGAGCCACTGCCAAAGACAGATGTGATAAAACTTTGCTGGTAGGCCACAACCATGTGGTAATGCACAGATTAATAGAGATGTGTTAAATTGAGATATAAGAGTTAGCAATTAAGAAGCTAGAGCTAATAGGCCAAGCAGCTATTTAAATAATATGTTTTCTGTGTGATTGTTTCAGGGCTGAGTAACCAGGAACCAACAAGCAGCCTTCTTTCAATAAATAGATGCAACATGGTTGACTAAAATCCACATAAAACCTGAGAAAACTTAAAAACGAATTCTAGACACAAAAATACAGAGTTTAAAAAGCTTCTTGCTGTTTGTTGGTGGTGTGACACAGCTCCTTTAAGAGAAGCTTTCCTAACTCAGTGGTAACAATAAAAATGTGCTGTGCTGCCAATGTGACCTCGGACTCTTTCAGGAGACTGAACATTTAAATGAGGCTTGTAAGCAGCATGTTACAAACTGCTTAATAGCTTGACATAGAGCCACTGCATACTTGGAACTGGAGCAATGTGCATGGCTTGCAGAGGCAGTGTATGAACTGTGCAGAGCAAGTAGAAAGTGCCATATATACCCTAGTAATGCTGCAGCTTAAGTTTTTAAGAAGTGCTTAGCATTTTAAGAAGTGCCCCTGTACAGTAGAGAATTAAAGATACACACGAGGACAGATTCAGACATAGAAGACTCTAAGAGAGTCACAGTGTTGGATAAATGTACATAGGCTTGGGAGAGAGAAGAAAAAGAGTAGAGTTGGGAAAGAAGTAAATTTTTTTTAAAAAAAACAAAGTCTTTAAAGAGACAGAGTACAGACAGTCATAGATTAAAAGGAGTAAAGAAAAATGAGCCATGCAAAAATGGAAAATTCACAGAGAGTCTGGATTATGTATACTATTGTGTTTTCTTTGAATTTTTTGACTGCAGAGAGACATTTGATTCTGGAGACTGCTAAGCTAAGCCAATATATACATTTTAAAGGTTTCTTGAATTCAAAACATGGGCCTAAGGATATGTTGCTTTGGAAAAGAGATTCTTCTTTTGTTTCCACTGAGGATGAGAACCTGTGGATTCATTCCAAGTTAATGTGATTTGATAGACCAAGATCCCCTGAAAGGTTGCTTTGAACCCCTCAAAAAATTACTTTGCCCAATAAACAGTAGAAAGAAGTTTGGAGAAGAACTATGCCCATATTCCCAAATATTATTTATAATGTTTCTTTCAGTTTAAAGGGGAATATGCTATAGAGATTTGCATTAGTATGGATTTTGATCTATTGATACAAATTTAAGGTCAATTTTGTTATAGGTATATTTCTGCTCCTAATTAAGTAATTGTGTTTGTTCAGCTCATTTAAAAATGTAATGTATAATTATGAAATATATGTTAATAGATAATCATCTATAACAGTCAAGCTTGTAGTCAATTTGTTAGATTTTCTAAATGTACAGATATATATTTCAGATGGATAAGAATTTCTCAAATCTTTGAAGACTACAGATATGGCATTTAAAATGTTTAAAAACTTAGAACTTTTTATGACAGCAAGACACATCTGCTCCTAGCCGCACCAATTACTTCAAGAGGAAGATGGGCATCAAAGAGGCTCCTTATGGAGTTGGTTAGGCATTTGGGCAAGAAACTGCTCTTGCTTGAACTGAACTTCTTGATGAACTGAACATTCAGGACGAACAGAAAAATGACTGCTGTACTTGCCTAAAGGTGAGATGACTCTTTAGGGTTTCTGCTTCATAAAAGAATCTGTCAGACATTCTGTAGGATATAGAAGAAAGTGACTGGCAAAGTGCCATTATAGGTGAAACTGTTTTTGAAATTTCCTGCTTCATGGAAAAATCTGCTGGATACTATGGGCCTGTGGGCTGAAGATGGATGGCCCAACGGTACAGAAGAACTTTGAGCGACTGTCCAGGCAATGCGATATCTCTGTCATTTTTAGAGTTTTGGAAGTTACCTACAGTACACTTCCTATTTACTTAGGTAATATTATATCTTTCTAGAGTCTTTGATAAAGTTTGAAGAATTTATAGTTATAGTTATTGTTTTCCTTAGTTACTGCTTAATAACTGTCTTTTTATATGTAATTTTGCTATATTAAAACTAAAACCTCTTTATTTAAACAGAAAGGAGGAGGTGATGTAGGATTCCCCTCTGTGATTCTTATGCTGTGAATACCATTGGTTGATAAACTGTCTTGGGCCTAAGCATGGAATAGAGGTAGACAGGGAAAACTAAATTGAATGCTGGGAGGAAGAAGGCAGAGTCATAGAGAAGCCATGGAGCTACTGCTAGAGATGGATGTGCTGAAACTTTGCTGGTAAGCCACAACACGTGGTGATGAACAGATTAATGGAGATGGGCTAAATTAAGATATAATAGTTAGCAAATAAAAAGCTAGAGCTAATGGGTCAAGCAGTGGCTTAAATAATATGGTCTCTATGTGATTATTTTGGGGCCGAACAGCCGGAAACCAACAAGTGGCCTTCTTTCAACACCTTTCAGGATCACTTTAGTCTAGCCTACAAGGTGAGATTGGTTTGGGGATGTGGATTGGATACCAACACACACATAAGCAACTGGATTTACCTATGAGGGCAATCCACAAGTAAGCAGTAGTTGCACAGCAGAGTTCTTGGGACAGTGTCCCATGTTAAAATGGGCCAGACCTAGCTGGTCAAGTTTGTGAACCCTATATGCAGACATTCCTGACTTCAAGTGGACCTGACAAGTAACTGGCTATCCCTGGCCAAGGACACTTGTCACATTGATGACAACAGGCATGGATCTGATAGTTCTTGATTCTGAACACAGGCATCTGTTTGGGAAGGATTAAAGGGAGTATCTTAACTGGACCCAGAAAAGATAAGAAAACCTTCTTGAGAAAGACTCTCCTTTGTACATGATCAGAGTGGTCTTGCTTAAAGTTTTAGCCAGAAATCTTTGACAGTGGCCTTAATGGGCATAGGGGTTGACAGAAAATCAAAATAAGGACTCATACAATTGGGGCTCAAAGAAAAGGTCTCCTTGAGGACTTTTATCAGAAACAAATCTCTAGAATAGAATGGGGAGTACCCTCCCCTCTCCCACTTCAGGAGCTCCCTGCTTGGCCTCTGAGAGAATTTATTGAAATCTGGCTAGATGGATAATGTGAGAAACTAGATGGGTAGTCTAGATGTCATTCATAAGGGCTTTCCAAAGAAAGGCCTATATCCAAAGCCTCAAAAGGAGTCAGTACTAGTGATTCAGGGGTACCCCTGAGTCACACCAAAATTAATGGTTGTGAATTCTTCCAGGAAGTTTAAGTCTCCTCCATCAGTTTAGTGAGATGTCTTTTAAGTAGGCCATTTATTCTCTCCACTTTCTTAGAAGACTAGGAATGCCAGACACAGTGGAGGTTAGACTGTATCCCTGGGGCTTCAGAGACTCCTCAAGAACTTGTTTTGAAGGCTGGCTCACTGTCAATCTATATGCTTCTAAGTATTTAAGAGGGGTTTATCACCCTATTCACTTGTTTTGTTTGGCATAGGAAAACTTCAAGACATTCAGTTAAGTGTTCACCCAACAAAGTAACCAATGGGGTTTAGGTTCCCTGGTAAGGGGGTAAGATCCGTCTTCCCCTGAATATTTTCCCTGTCTCTGCGTGCTAGAGGAGGCAAATGATTGCTATAGGGACAAATCTTTTGACAGTTTCTGCATCACTAAACCATCTGGATTCTGCTTTCTGATCATCCCCTCTCTACAAACATTCCTTTCTGCTGGAGTTTCTCTCCAGCTGGAACATTTGGTGGAGGGATTTAAACATTTTCAGTAGAGGTTTCCCATCAGTGGTAACCCACCATCTATGATGAATCAGGCTGCCAACCTGTTCTTGGGCCTCCTGTATCTTGAGGGGAGTATAACACGGCCTTTCAGAGGTGAGATGGTCCTCCCATAGAACAGGAAACATTTCTTCTAGCCAAGGTACCAGTGCCTTGGAAGCCATATCTTCTAAATGCTTACCCCAAAGTCCTCTCCCTTCTGGTGCCCTCAACACTGTGTGACTGCGATCTCCCAGGGAAGAAGAACTTCCTCTAATAAGTGCAAGATCTCATCCAAAGTGGTCAGTAATTCCCTCTCCTTCCAGACGGTGGCACAAGCATGAAGTATCAAGTATTTGAGTTCTGTATAAATATTTACCAGTTATTCTTTACTAAGAGTCAAAGCCCTTGTTAGAGAAATGACCTTTTCCGGTTGAGCCCTGATGTTGATTTGGTTACCACTGCATATCCTGCTCTCCAAGCTTCACCTTGGACAGATGAATTCCCACCAATACATACTTAGAGATTGAAATTTTTAAAGGTTTGATCTCTAAGATCAGACCTGGCAGTATAGGTTTCTATCAAGACCTTAGCATGAATGTCCAAGATAATTCTCATCTGGAAAGTGAGAAGCAGGGTTGAGAGAAAGGCAGACCTTAAGGTTCACTTCAGGCCATTCTCCTAAGAAAGCCTGATGTTTTATTCTCCTACTGTCTGATATTTATAAGTGTCCCATGGAACTAAATATTCCACAGATGTCATAGGGAGCTTATGTTGTCAGGGGTTTTCCCTTTGTCAGTTTATGTGCCTTAGGGTCCAGAAATCCCATTTGTTGCCATTGACCTCTAACACTTCATTCTCCCCTTAGCTATGCATTACCCCAAAGCTACTAACTCACCACTGCAGACCTGACCGAAGTTACAACCTCCAAGAATGAATGAGATCTGGAGGGATCAGGGATACAAAGTTATAAATTGACTGGGAACAGAGAAACATCAGAAAGAGAAAAAGAAACAAATAGGCAAGCTTTCTTAGGACTAAGTACTCGCATCTAGGGGACAGAAGGGGCCCCCAGAAGTTGGAGTACTTCTGAGGCTTTGAAGCTTCTTATGAACCCTCCCTTACCCTGACGCACTGTCCTCCGTGATTGGTTCTGCCCAGGATACTCCTTTGGGTTTACCTTGTCAGGGACTGCTAGAGTGGGCAGTGGAGAACACTGGGATGAAGCTGTGAGGGGTTTAGCACAGGGGGTACTAGGCCTCAGGAGAAGATTGACAGAGGCGGGGGTCAGCAGGCAGTCACAGAGCTACTTGATGCTGGCGTCACCACAGGCTTTTTAGAAGGGAATAGGTACGTAATCAGTTTGCACAGGGGGAGAGGAGGCCTGGTCAGGATGCTGTTCAAAAGGAAAGGGCTACTTCCTCAGAAAGAGGAGAGACTGAGCAGTGTGGTCCTGGCTACTGGTCAATGTGGGTACAGTGGTGGGGATGGGGTGAGCAGTGTGTGGGAAAGCTAGCCAAGTGCTACAGTTACAAGGAAAACGTGGAGTATGTGGACAGCCCAGGTCCACAGAGTGCTGGCCAGTCAGAGTGGCCCTACTCAGGCACAGATGTAGGCACATGAAGGCAACATCTCCGGCCACACCTCTCAGGATGGGCAGCTGGCTGGCTGAGCTACCTCTGGGCTGTGCTGACACTCATGGCTGCAGGGCCTTGTCTCTTTGAGGATAGCTGAGCATCATGGACAGTGCAGACTCATCTATTAAAGTGGGATTAGCGTCCCTTCCTTTCCTTTATGATTCAGTGGGTTTGGGTGGGACCCCAATTTGCATTTCCAATAGTGTGTTCCGCACAGCTGCAGGAAAACTCCCAATGACATGACAGCCGCTTTTCCTTTCCGTCAGTACTGATTCCTACCAAGTTATCCAAGGCAGGCAGCTATTCAACTTTATAGAGCTTCCCGAGAGCTCTTTTCATCCTTGGGGAAATACACTGTGTTAATTGTCGAATGTGGTATAACAAACTGCCGCAGGACCTGACAGCCCAAACCAGCAGACATCAGAAGTCCAGCCGCTGCCTACTGAGATGGCTGGAATCAGCGTCTCTCATAGGGCTGGGATCCTGCTGGCCTGAGCCCACTGGAGCTGAAATGATGCCCAAGAGCACACACAGCACTCCGAGTCAAAGGCTCTGGTGAGAATATGCTTCAAGGAAGAAAGCAATCTTGTAGGACCTCACCGCGTCTTTTTGATCAGTCTTTTTCATCTCATTCTGTCCAATGAACACAGTTCCTAAAGCCTAGTCCATACTTCCCTGGAGGGGAGTCCCGCTTGCTTCTCTGAGGGAGCAGTATCGGGCTCACTGTGGATACCACATATACTGATGACATTACAGCAATGAAAGGTGCTGTAATTCTGGAATCCCGCTCCTGGGTTGAGAGATCTACATATTAGCTAGGTGAGCTTAAATAGATTCCATCAGTTTACAGATTACCCTGGTGGGACTTTTATGGGTGATACAGCGATAGCATCACCGTTGTCACTACCATCTTCAAAAGGGTGACTCCGTCACCCTCACCATGCCTTCACCCTTACCCGAGTTTCCACTGCCTCCGTTAGCACACCGTCAAGCTGTCTTCATCGCCACCACCACCCGTAATTACGGGCATCATCTTCACGTCCTTTCTGGCTGTCACTGTAACCCTTACCCTCATTATCACACGATCCTCACCATCACTATCACACCAGCATCATCTTCTTCACCACCATCATCAGCAACACCAGCTATTGCTACATGGAAGTTCTCAGACACTGAGGGTCAGAAACTGGTGACTTTTTTCTCCGGGACAACAGTGCAATAAAGTAATATTCTCTAAACTAATTTCTACCTAGTACAACTTTCTTTGGGGGTGTTACTCAGGTAATATCTTTTTAAACCTTTAAAACGTTTTGTTTTTCTTATCCATGCAGCAGGCATTCGCTAGCCACCCAATGTATACAGAGTGCTGTAGTAGATTATGAATTTACTAGCGACAAGAAATATTCTACCCAGGGACCTTCACACAAGCATGGTACACAGTGCTCTGGGATTCAGATGCCTCCGACCAGCAAACCAGTGGGTTCATGTCCTTAGCTTTGTGTGGATGAGAAAGGAAGTTCACCCTTATAGAATCCTGCATAGGCCCAGGCTGTATCCTGAGGGGTGCTTCATGGTGCGTCTTAGCCTTGTGTAGAGCCTGGGATGGAGGCTGCGGGAGCAGGCAGCTCAGGCCAGGTCTTCAACCACCAAAGGTAGAACCACATCTCTGTGAGTGTCTATGGCAGTGTTTCCGGAAAAGTATAATGAAGGAAGGAAGGGTGGGTGTGAGTGAAAATGAGGAGGTGAACTGAGCACGGTCTCATCGTGTTTCCCGTGAGCAGAAACACGATGTCGCTTCATTCTCTTGCTGCCATGTCTGCCCCTTCATGAGGGACTGTGCCTTCATCCATCCTCTCTGAGAGTTGCCTTCTCAGGTATTTTGTCAAAGAAATGAGAAAACTAATGTAAGTGTCACTATTGCTGGCCTCTCCCAAATCAGTGTGTCTAAGTCTGTCCTCCCTTCCCACCTCAGCCTCCACTGCTGAGTTGCCATTAGTACCCGTGGGGAGAAGATTCAGTCCTATTCTCTGTATTAGCCTGCCCCTGAAGTTTAACCTGATAGTGTGACATCTCCTCAGGAGTTTCTTCTCTGTACCCATGCCCCAGCCTCTTGCTCCAGTATATTCTCTGGCAGACCCTGGCTTCTAACACACTCTGAGGCCACATCGCTCTGCTCTTTGAAGACACTGGAATCACTGACCTTGGGGCATCCCTGCACACTGGCCTTCACTAACAACTGTGAACTCAGATCTGCCTTTGTGGCTCCTGTCAGTGGGCCATCAACTTCAGTATCCCCTGCAAGAGTTCTTTCCTAGTCACAAGCCACAATCACACCACATTCTATATCCCTAGACTAACCCATATACCCAATGTCAAGCCTGTGCCAAGTTCTGAGAATATCCCCTTCATTTATTGATCTGCAAGTTTACTTTAGTTCCACCCCACACATCAGTTCATTGCAGCTCCTCAAAGCTCTGTCCATGCCCAGGTAGCAGCCTCCCTGCCTTGGGGCAGGTCCTAGGAAGCACCTGCAAGCTCCAAGCTCTCCGCCTAGTTTGTGGAGTAAACGTACAATTTGTGAATTAGTTAATTGACAAATTCTATGAATGGAGTATTGTATCCTTTCTTTCCTTTCCTTATTTATATTGTTTTCAATTGAAACTTCTGTATCTCTTGCTCTGTTCACAGTTACATTTAAAGTTTGGTTAGATCTGTGACAACTTGTGGCATGTTGGCCATCTTTGTTAACGAACTTCAATTTCATTCCAATGACTTCTCTCACCCTGAAATTGGCTTTGGTGACTCAGGAAATAAGCAGAATATTTATTTCCTCTAATGACTAAATGATCCCATGGTATGATGTAAATAAGAGTATCCATCTCATATACATACAAAAATATCCCTTATTTTTGTTTTAGCTGTCCTTGAATAGTTGCCTCAGTGGTCTGCTCTAAGCCAGTGTGCAGTTATTGGTAGAGTAAGCTGAAAGAAAGACCCTTCTTCATGCACTCTAGATGCCGCACAGTATGTTTCCAAGAGCTTCTGATCATGCGCCTCAGAGTGGTGGGTCTGTAGTCAGGATGGGCAGCTGCTTTTTCACTGGGGATGTGCATCAAAGTGCAGGACAGAGGCAGTGTCCAAGGAAAATTTCTAAACTAAACTGCAGGGAGAATGTGGTCTCTTGAGTGAGCCTTGGACAAGATTTTCACGTGGAGCTAAGGGTGAGGACTCAAACAAAGGAGGAATGAGAACACAGGCTAAAGGGAAGTGTTCTGGACAGCTGCTCATGGGCCACTGGGGTGATACATAATAAAGGAAACTTCAGGCTAGTGGGTCTCAGTTCTGAGAAGTGGAGTGCCTCACTGAGAAAGTCCTAAGTAGTCCTAAGATGCTGTCTTAGCATCTCCTATGGGAGGAATGAAGTTGGCCCTATTTAGGGTGAGTTAATTACTAAAAGGTGATGAAGCTGTGCCAAGCAGAGACGACTTCTGGTCACGGTGTTTCCATAGGTGACATGTCTGGATGCCTCTGCTTTCACCCCTCCAGTCTATGGGGCCCTGAGATGAGGGCTCAGACAGAAGAAGTCCTGCCTCTGGGGATGAGAGGTGTCCCTTCCATGCTCTTGTCCTGCTTTCTCCAGCATCAGGGAAGCAGATTGCCTACTGTGACCCAGAGTGCTTTACCACTCTTGCCATCGGATGCTCTTTCTCTGATTCCTATTTACGTGTCTGTGATAGACCCAGCTCTGGCTGTGACCCCTTGCAGGCCCCCAGCTCCCTCAGGTGCACCCAAGAATCCTGAGGTGGATTGAAAGGAGTCCAAAGGCATAGAAGACAAGTCCGGATGGTGCTGCCAGACACATGCCTTGGCATAGGGAATGTGCCGGCTGGGCAAACTTGTACTTGTCGTGGCACCAAAGATCGGCCTCAGCACAGTATTTGTCCTGATGACACTGGCCACAGGTGGTGGGAAGGCTTGAGCTGGTGTCTCTACAGGTGTGTGTAGTTTTCTTTGTCCCTAGCTGTTAGCACTGCTTTTTGGAGGGTGGGATGGGGTAGACTCTGTGGAGAATGGAGCCTGGCTGGAGATGCTGGTTACTGAGTGTCAAGGGTTGCTTTCTGCCCAATCTCTACTTCCTGATCTGTAGAAATGTGAGCTTCTGGACTCACAACTCTACCTCTGAAAGCTGCTCCTTCGCCCCGCCCCCCGTAATGAACTGCACCCTTAACTGGTGAGCTCGAACAGACTTTTCCCTGAAGTCGCTGCATGACAGCTGTTACACCAGTGAGTACAATAGCTAATACAGTCAGGGAGACTGATGGGATCTTGGTGGATCTCCGGGGTGTGTGGCTGAAGGATTCCTCCGTGCCGGCTCATGAGCACATGGCATTCTGGGAGCTCCCCACTAGGCATACTTCTCCAACGGTCAAACTGCCTAGACAGACTCAGGGTTAACCCACACTTGAGGCACTGGGAGATTGGAAGGTTGCAGAGGGAGATGTTCTTAGACAAACATGGTGTCTAGCCTATGTTAGAAATCTTAGCTTGAACCCTGGTCAGAATTTGGGGTAGAGCATTGAGTCTTGGAGCTGAGTGACTCAGGGCAGGTGAATGTGACAAGGGCCAAACCAGACCAGGCCATTTTCCTACATCATTAGCTACAGACACTTTGGCCTCTCTCATCCTTCCCTTCCCCCTGTGTGAGGAAGCTTTTCAGAGTAGGATAATTGTGGCCTAAATAGGTTCTTTTGCTTCTGCCATTCCCAGGCCCAGAACAAGCTGACTGCATTTGAGCAAGAAAAAGAGCAGGCCCAGGGTTCCGTACCTAGCACAGTGGTTCTCAACCATCCCAAGGCTGTGACCCTTTAATACATTTCTTCATGTTGTCGTGACCCCTCAACCATAAAATTATTTTGTTGCTACTTTATAACTGTAATATCACTTTTATTATGAATCATAACATAATCATCTGACATTCAGAATATCTAATATGTACCTCTGTGGGGGTCATGACCCACAGGTTGAAAACCGCTGCTATAGCTACGTACATCAAGATGGGCACTCATACTGCCTCTCCCAGGCCCTGTTGCCTGGTCCTTGGTGGCTGTCACCTGACAGCACCATTTCCATTGACTTCCCTCATCCTGCCACTCCCAACCTTCTTCCATCACCAACACTAGGGTCTTTCCTCAAGGATGAGCCCCCCCCCCCAGTCTCATGACTTCCTGTGTATCTCCTTCTCATCCTGCAGTGCTGCAGCTGCTTCTGCAACATCGGGAGGATGCAAGCTGAACTGGCCCTGCAGAGCCGGGGTGACAGCACAGCATTGATAAATACCATCACATGAACCAGCCGTGCCACCAAACATGTCCCTGCTCCTCTTCCACCTTTGTTTTTGAAAGCCAATTGATGGGGAGTGGGTAGGGAATCCTGCTACTCAGGGAGGGCAGATAGTTTCCCTCTGCAAATGAAATATTCCCCCAAAGGAATAAAAACAGCCTTTTCTCTGCTGGGCCCCAAGTTTGCACCTGAGCATTGCTCTGTCATTGGCATGGACATATACAGAACACACACATTTCTGCAGATTCTCTGTTCTTTTACTCAGTTTTTGGCAATTTATTTGTGTGTGTGTGTGTGTGTGTGTGTATACATGCATGGAGGTCAGAGGACAATTGGTTATCTCCTTCCACCAATATAGGTTTTGAGGATTGAATCATGTTGCCAGGCTTGGCAGTAAATACCTTGCCAGCTAGACCATCTTGCCATCCTTTCGTAAGCCTTTTAAACTTGATGTTGGGGACCGGTACCTTGGGTCAGGAGTTAAGGACACTCATTGCTCTTGCAGAAGACCTGTATTCAAATTCAAGCACCTACTCCATGCTTGAGGTCTCACAACTGTCTTAAACTCTGGTTCTAGGGCCTCTCCAACCCTTTTGAGGCCAGTGAGTATATCAGGATGTACATGGTATGCATAATCTCATTCGGGCACACACAGAGACACATAAGTAAATATAAATGTATCTTTTAAATTGCTTCTGTACCAATGTCAGCAGGAATGACACTTCAGGATGCAGCTTTCTGGGGTGCTCTACCTTGCTATGGTCTCAGTAGAAGTCAGCCTGGCTGGGCTGTGCATATTCAATAGTCCATCTGTTGCTGTGTCCCAGCAGGTGATCCTTCTCCTCTTACCACAGTCTTTATCAGCTTGGCATTTGTGTCTTAATCAGGGTGTGCAAGAACACACTTCATCATGAGGCTGGTGGCAGTCCCGCGTGATGCCCCAGTTAATTAATGCTGAGTGCTGAGGGGCATTCCAGGAGTCTCCGGTTCTCCATTTACATCAGGTGCATTTGCTGTGATTAAGGCTGTCACAGAAATACCAGAGGAATTAATAATGATTAGGTTGTTACTTCCAAGAGGCATTGGGAACTCAGAGATCTTTACTTATCAACCAAGAAAATCCACCGCAGTTGACATTGCCTTTCGAATGCGCTGACACCTAAACCTGACACACTCAACCCAAGGAGACTGGGCCCTGGGACTCACCACTTGACTTCCTGATTTCCAAGTTCATCTTTCTCCCAGAAGTCTTCAATTTAGAATTCATGATGGGTGAGAAGGGAAAACCTTCAGCTATTTTGTTTTCTAGAGGATCTGTGCTTCAAATTTTAATTTATTCATTCTGAAAGTATTGAATCCAACTGTAGACACACCAAGTATAGGGTTCTGCACCACCCTAAAAAGGATGTGACCTCTCAGACAGCTAACAGAGGGACAGCCTCACGCCCAGGGCAGACTGCACGGAAGAGCACAACTGGGAGAGCTAAGAAGAGGAACCTCTTTCTGTGCATGCCTGCTGTTTCACCATCGTGCGGGCATCCCCAGACATGGGCATTTAATGCCTGAGTGGTCACAGGGCAGAGGTGGAAACTGTATTGGAAACATATTCCTAGTCTGTGATTTAGAACAACACTATCATTGAGTGATATGTTGAAAGCCAGCTAGTTGACCTTTTCCGTTGCCATAGGGAAGCTCGGTGTTTCCCAGCATTTCCATGTGCTCTCAGGAGGAGTTGAGACTTCATAGCCCCTGCTAAGGTCGCTGCATGCTCATGCTCTAGTGACTTCTATCCTGGGCTTTCCCTGCTCTGTGATGTCTCTAGACATACACACACACACACACACACACACACACACACACACACACACCACATACCATCCCCCTCACCTTGCCTCCAGGATCCTGCTGTCCTTGAGAGCCCCGAGTCTTCTTGTTTCTCCTGTCTTGGGTCTTTTTGTATTTCTCATGCCAGTTCTTCCTTCCAGACTTTGTGGTGTTCCTGCCCCTCAACTCAATCTTCCATCTATTCTCTCCAAAAGGAAGTGTGGGGCACTAAGTCCTCAGGCGGGTTCCTTGTCTTAGCTTGGGTTGCTATTGCTGTGATAAAACATCGCGACCAAAAGCAGCATGGCGGGGGGCGCTGCGATTTATGTCAGCTTACACTTTCAGGGAACAGACCATCACTGAGCTCCCCCCAAGCTGATGTGTAAGAAGCTAAGACAAACAAGCCAGGAGGAGCAAGGCAGTCAGCAGCGCTCTTCCATGGCCTCTGCATCAGCTCCTGCCCTGACTTGCTCCTCCCACATCAACTGCTAATAAAGAAAATGCTCTACAGACCTGCCTACAGGCAATCTGATGTAGGCATTTTCTCAATTGGTTTCCCTTCATGGGTAATTTTAGTTGGTGTCAACTGGGACCATCTTCTTGCCGGTATCCTCAGCACCGTCCACACCCAGGACTGTTTGTTTAAAATCAGACCTCTACCTGCCCTGTCTGAGGACCCTATTTCCTTCCTTTGTGGCTGGAGCCTTGGGGATGTCCCTGCTCTCGCCGCACTGCAGCTCAAATGTTTCCTTAAACCTCTCTCCAACTGCTCCTGTTTCCATGGTTACCACCACATCCTTCTTCCCAGGAGATCTTGATGAAACCAAGACTTAGCCCCACTCCTGAGCCTAACCTTTGATGTAGCATCATGAAGAGTGCTACATAAATAACTCCAGGCATTGGAAGGTGCGGTATCGATGGGTAGATCACACAAATGAGGCTTCTTACAGAGGAGTGTAGCCCCTCATAATCCAGCCTGGACTAAAGTTTACGTCTCAATTTAGAAAGAAAATCATTCGGGGACTCCCTAGGGTGGGATGTCTCCATGATTTCTGCTTTCGCTGACAGCAGAAAGGGGTTGCTTCTGCAGGGACCTCCGTGAGCCACAGGCTCCAGTGTTTACCCACCCAGCACCCTAGGATATAAAACTAATTCTCATAGATCTAAATGACAAATATCAGCTTAGTTTCTTTTTCCACCCCCTCCATCTTTTTTCCTGGTGCCTGGTTGTAAAATACATGAAATGATTTCAGGAATTCCCTTGCAAAGACAAAGGGTGTGCAGGTCCTATCACCAGTCAGGAGCAGTCAGGAGATGCTCAGGCCAGGTCCTGTCAGCCAGAGGCCCCAGAGAGTTACCTGTGGGATGTCAGACTCCAGGGCCAGAGGCTGAGTGCCAGCATGTCTCCCGAGGCACCCAGACAGACCCTGCTAGGACCCAGAATGCTGCAGCTCACCATGTATGATGGCTGGTCCTGAACCCCAGAGTTGCTGGGAGTTTCTCCACAGTTACAGACAACCCTGCTGTGCTGATACACCTGAAACTCTGTGCACCCAGAGCATGACATGGCGGATGCTGACAACCTCTATGGCTGGGAGCAATGGGTAATCTGTGCTCTGAATCCCACAGACACTGTTCCACAGCTGGAGAGATGCCAGCCTGTAGCATCTGACCCTTGCAACTCTGTATTTAAGGGTCAGGTGTGCAGAGTTACTTGGCAAACTCAACGTCTCTCACGAGTGTATCTTTCCAGAGCAGTTCTCACAAGTCACAAGTTCTGGGCTCTCAGGAGTTGAGGTGGGATGCATCCCTTGCCCCCTTTCTGTAATAGTTCACAACCGCTGAGCCACCGGTTTCTAAAGATCTGCACAGGAGGCACCGAAGGGTAAAGCCGTGCATTGTTCACAAGTGTATTAAAGTCACACTCCATGAAATGGCTGAAAGCCATGCGATGAACAAGCGGAGCCCCACTTCCAGCTCCGCAGCACTTCCTGCTGCCCGCCTCCCCTCAGCGTCTGGTCTTAAATTTTTCTTGATAATTCTCCCAAGGTCAGTGTCTCTTGGCCTGAAGATGGCAGAGCAGCCCTGCACCCTGTCCCCTTACCCCTCTCAGCTTTGTTTTCTATTTTTAAGAGCTTTATTTGGTATTAAGTGTCACACAGGAAGCACACATATTGGCATAGTGGCATTTGAGTGGCTGCATCTATTCCTTCTCCCCTGCCTCTAAGTGAGGAGGACACTGGGTTCCTCTACCACAGATCCAAATCGCCAAGGACCTCATCTCTTTAAGGTCTGATGCAGAGGCCATGCTATGCTCCTTGTCCAGCTGTGAGACCCAGTCAGGCACACCAAGGCAGTGGGTAACAGTCACACATTTTCAGAGAAACCCTCAGCCAGGGTCCTCCACACCTGTCTCTTCCTTCCCTCCATGGAGTTAACCTCCTGGTCTCCTGAGATGTCTCTAGGAATTTCTTACTAAAGGAAAACATATCCCCTACTGAAGAAGTGATGCTATGTTTGCCCAGGGTTTTCTGACTCTGCATGCCTCACCCCTCCATGTGCCCCCAAGCATGCATAGCTGTTCTCAGGTGTTGTCTGGAGGCAATTTATATGGTGACGCACTCCTGGAGACAAGACTCACAATACAAAGTCAGACCATAAGCACAGTTAAGAAATAGGGATAAGAGGGGTTTCATCAAACATGCAGAACACAGTGTCCCAAGGACCAAGTGGTGTGGGACTCACAGCTGGAAAAAGAATCTTTATTAGACAAACAGGATTGAAAGTTCTGAGCAAAGTTACCATTAGACACTGGTCACAGACTGAGCCTGCTGAGGACCAGTGTGTGTCACATCTGACAGCTAGGGTTCCGAGGAGGAAGAAATGCTTAGGGCCATTCAGGACATTTGCCCTGTGTCATGGCCTACAAGTTGACTAAGTCCCCTGAAACCAAAATTAGCTTCAACTTTGATTGTCTGACTAATTAAAGTGATTTTTTTTCTAAGTGACTGTGACCCTAAATATTGAGGCCAAATACCAACTAATTATCCTGACAACTGAACAAAGAGTGTGTCTCTCTGTTGTGCTTGCCAATCATACATGGGGATTTTTAACATGCAGGCCTCTGGGTCCCACACCAAGTCTTCACATCAGTCTTCAGGAATGAGGTCCAGCTTCTGTGCCCCTAAAATACCTCAAGTGATCCTCCTGTGTGTTCCAGGGCCAAGTGTCTCGGACCATGGAGTTGGGAAGCTGGGACAGGAACTGAGTGGAAATGGGAGACTCTGAGAGGTGATGGCCACAGAAGCACAGCCTTACAGATCAGACTGGGTCTCTGCCGACTAACCTTTACTTTGAACACACAGGATGGCATTGGAAGTCAAAGGAAGTGATGTTTAGATAGGATTGACTGTTAGGAATGAAACTTGCTAAGTGCGGAAGTTCCCGATGTTGGAATAGAGGGGCAAAGGAAAGCCTGCCTTGACTGGAACTAACACCCTGTGATGTCCCAAGCATGACCATCTTAGCAGAGACGCTCCACAAAGTGGCCTTACTCAAAAAGATATCTGTCTGCTTTGAGAATCAATGTCTGAACCTGGCCACGGACCAGGGAATCCCAGCTCTGCCTCAAGCCATATAGTGGTTTCTGCCTTCCATCCAGGCTGCATGGGAACTGTGGGGATTTGCCATGACTGCAGAGCTCATTCTCAGAGACAAGGCGAAGCAATTAAATCCAGACTAATGGGCTATTTAGGGATGGTGCTGATGTACACAACACATGCCCTTTGTAATTGTTCTTAGGAATTACACCTTAACCACAGATGTCATGCTTAAGGAAAACTAAAACTGAATTGATTCTTAATTATTTTAGTCCTGAAACACGGTACTGCTTCCAATAATGAAAGCCTGCATGTTGACGAGAAATCTCGTTTCTGCCATTTGTTCTAGTTTGCGCCAACTAACTTCTCCAGGCAACTAACTGTCAGTCTGCTGCCACTGCATTGCCCATAGGTCTCACTGCCTGTCCGTGGTGATGAGACACAGCTCTGGATCCAGAGTGCAGCCAACCTTTCCATCTTCATCTGGTTCTGTGGGGCAGCAATTCCATCCCCATTTCAGAGACAGGAGGAAGGCATAACGGGCGCCGCAAATGACCTGTGCGTCTCACGAGGCTTGTGATGTTCTCCTGCAGTCTCAGCTACTACATCCAAGAATATTTTAACAATAGATGTGAACAAACCCCACATGTTTCACACCACGTAGGACTCCTGGATTGGATAATGAGCTCTCTCAGAGTAAGATCCATGACGGTCAAGTTTGCAGATTCTGGGTTTTGGCTATCATTGCCCTGAATCAGCTTGCTTTGAACTTCAGCCAACTCTATATATGATAAGAACAAACAATGTGAATGCCACTGCCATGATGGTGACCATCTAGGTCTCCCCGATAAGCTTTGTCTCCACCCTGTTCTCAATGATATCTCCAGCACCTTTTGCCTGTAGTCATCTGACTCCAGGCAGGTTTGAGTGACAGATGGTAAATGGTTGCAACACTAGGAAGGGTGAGAACCACTGCTGTAGAGCAAAATCTGTTATGAAGGTGCTCACTGTGTGCACCTGGGTACCTCCCTGTTAACGGTAGGGCAGGGACCAGGACGATTCCCGCACTCAAACTACTCAACTCACATCTCGATAACACTGTGGTTTCCAAAGCCTAGGTATTGGAGTCACGTGTGCTGCTGCACAGATAGGCCCGTAAAGTACAAGTGTCTCTGTCCCCAGCACCGCAAAGGAAAAGACAAGACACGGAATTTAAAATTATCCGTTGTTCTTCTGAAAACTTCTGTATGCCCGTGTTTCCCGCCGGAACAGGCTCACAGCACAGAATTCCGTGAGGATGGTGCCACTGCTGCACCCCACAGAGATCAGGGTACCTTTTCATTAGGAAGAGAGACAAGAAGGTGGAATTCCAAAGCAATATCTGAGGGTCACATGCGACAGAACACCTGTGCTACCCCAGCCTTGCCTGGGGAGCACCTTCTGTGTACCGGGGAGTACAGAAAATGTGTCTGCTGGGATGCTCAGACTATCCATCGGCTAGACAATGCTTTTCAGAGAGACAGTCTAACGATGCCTGGGGTACTGAATCTAGTGCCTAAAAATGTGAGTGCCTCTGGGAGGCAGGCCTCCAGCCCCCAAATATCCTGCAGACCAGAAAATTGAACAGAGCTTTTAAGAGCTTATTTGAAGTAACAGCACTGATAGATGGATGAGTCAAGCTAAACCCAGGTCTCCTGACTCCTTGAGCATGAATCCTTCCCACCCTTCATTTTCTTCTGTCGGCTTTCTACAGCAATATGAGTGTGTTGTAAAATTTTTGGAAAGAATCAACAAGAGAAAGAACAGTAATATTCCTTGCAGGTCCTCTCTCCAAATGGGACTTCTATGGTCTTAGTGCATATATCCCCACCGAGTTCCGAGTGTCTGTTATAATAGATCTGCACCGAGTTCTGAGTGTCTGTTATTATATATCCCCACCGAGTTCCGAGTGTCTGTTATAATATATCCCCACCAAGTTCTGAGTGTCTATTATTTAAGATGATGACTGGTGTGATATCATGTAATCTCAACTTCTGGGTTTTCTCATTTCACATTCTATCACAAGCAAGCCTAGCATCCCATAAAATTGCTCAAGTGTCCTTATAATGCTTGTTTCTTAGGAACTGTAAATTAGGTAGCTAGTTCGCTAGTGCTAGATTCTTTGTTCTATAATAATTACCATTACTTTTAAAAAGCAAGCAGGAAATTGGTTGGTCACACTCTGTACTTTTGAGGACTTTTGGAAAGTGTCCTGTGGTGCATCTTTCTCGTGATGTGTTATTCCCAGGTTTCTGGTCTCCCCGTGAATTTACGGAGCTGGATTTTTGCTGCAAATTACATGAGGGTTTTTAAGTGAAACTCAAGTTTGGACCAACACCTTTTCAGCACCTCAGCATGGTGGGTGCAGAAATTGTGGCAGGGAGCCCAGGGAGGGTAGAACTTTTAAAGGGGAAACAACATAATCAGGGAGTCGTGTCCTGTCGTCTTGGGATGGGGTAAGGAGGGCGTAGGGTAAGGGAGTTTCTGAAGCCACTGGTCTGCTTGGGGTGCAAAAACCTAACAAAGAGCCTTTAGTAACTGACAAGGTCTTCAAGGACAGAACGCCTCCTAGGAACATATGGACCTCATTAAATCTTATGGACCTGCTCCCTATCTTCTTAATTGGCCATTTTTAGGGTATCTGTTCAAATTTCTGCTTTTGCAGCACATTTCTGGGACTGAGATAGTCTACCCCCATTGTAGCTCATTATGTGGCTTAAGATGAAGCCCCTTCTTTAACATGGAGTTTGCCGAGTCAGGCCTCACAGATGGAGTCTCTGACTTGTAGATCTGAGCATCAACACAGTAAATCGCCCGATGTTTGAGTGTTCAGTTTTCTCTGACTAAACAAGTGCACCATGCACACTATCATTTCCAGCGCCTCAGTGCAGCATTCAGTAGTGTTAAGGCGTTCAGAGTGTGTCTCCCAGGTGATTATTAAAAACAGTAGACAATGAATATTAACCATCACAGGGGCGAGTGGTGCTATGTAGCTTTGATTTGCATTTTCCTGATTATTATGATGCTGAACATCTACCCAGGGCTTACTGGCCTCCATATGTCTTCTTGGGAGAAGCAATGGTTCAAATATTTTTTTTTCATTTTTTAATTAACTTATTTTTGTTAGTGAGTGGTGGAGGCTTATAGAGAGAGATATTAAACCCCTTCCCACACATGGAATTTCCAAATATCCACTCTTACTTTGTGATGCATTTTTGATAATGCTCTGTAGTATGCCAACATTTTTATGCTGATGATGTGTTAGAAACAATTTAAGAAAAGGAGGGTTTATTTTGGATAACAGTTTAGGGTACAGCCCATTGTGGGGAGCAGAGGAAGTCCTTGGGGAATGCGTGAAGAGCAGAATGTGTGCTGCTGACATGAGCATGGACCGCATTGCCTCAGACCAATGGAAATGTCTGCGTGTGGATTTGACAGTGTGTGTAGGATGTCCGCTCAGCTTCAGTCCAAGCCTTGTAGTTTGCAGCAGTGCATCATGGGGATATATATAAATGTGTGTGTATACATGTATATGTATATAAATATATGTGTATGTATATATATGTATATATATCTGTGAGTATGTATATATATGTGTGTGTATGTACAGATATATATGTGTGTGTGTATGTGTACACACACACATGTACACACACATACACATATGGCCTTTCTTATAAGGTAGTTTTCTTTTATTCCTGATTTGTTGAATTTTTTTTATCATGAAAAGGTGCTGAATTTTGCCAAATACTCTTTTCCTATATCAATTGAAATGATCACGTGACTATTTCCCCTTCTTTGTTTCTATGTCATATTACTGGAGTGTATTTTCATATGTTGAACCGGCTTTGCTTTTTTGGTTTCCTTGGTGATGTTATATGATCCCTTCACTATAATGATGAGTTTGCTATGCTATGATTTTTTGGAGGAATTTTACAGAGATGCTTATACAGGTTGTTTGCCTGTAGGTTTCTTTCTTGTACTGCTGTTGTATGGAATGGCTGACTTTATGGTATGAACAGGGAAGTGTTCATCACTTGGTCTTCTAGGGAAGTGTTAGGAGGATTGTGGTCAATTCTTTCCTAGTGTTTTATAGAAGTCACAAGCAGCTCTCCAATCTAGAGCTTGTCTTTGTCACCTTTGGGTTACTGAGGCAACTTCTCATTTCTTTGGTATTTCTGGTGCTTCATCAATTTCATCCAAATTATCTGAATGCCAGTGTTGTACACTTGTATACCGTGTGCTTTTGTGTCTCTTCTACTTTTGGAATCATTTAAACACTACCTGGCCCATTATCTCTAGCCTCTTATTGGCTAACTCTTACATCTTGATTTAATCCATTTCCATTAGTATGTGTATTGCCACATAACTGTGGCTTACTGGCAAGATTGTAACCAGTGTCAGTTCCAGGCAGATCCATGGCATCTGCCACTCTGCCCTTCTTCCCAACATTCAGTTCTGTCTACTCCACCTACCTAAGTTCTGCCCTATCAAAAGGCCAAGACATTTTCTTTATTCAACCAATGAAAGCAACACATAGACAGAAGGACCTCCTACACCAAACCTGCAGTTCCCTACAGTATTCTCAGGAAGCAAAATCGATTCTAGAATCTGCTTTGCTGCTCCTAATAGGTGGAGAGCCTCCTGAAACGCACAGGTACCCCAGTTTCAGAGGCTCACATGGAAGCTGGGTTGCTGTCCTGCAGCTGTTACCTCACTCATGGATCACTTTGGTTGAGATTTGCCTGATTCTGTCTGGCATCTGACTTCTGGCTTTCTATTTTGTGTTGCTAGAGACTGTCCTAATTTCTGGACATTTTCAGAATGCTGTTTTAGGGGTCTCTTAACCTCTTGCCTGATAGGGCCACTAAGCCTCAGCCAACAGTGTGGGAGGCATGCTGAGCCTGGGCACTGTCCGCAGGTCTTCCGTTCTGGCACCACATTGCACTCAGCAGTTGTTACTTTTTCTGAGTTTTCTTTTCTGAGTTACATCCTGCCACTTAAAGCTAAAGCGTTGAGGAGTGAGGATAGGAGAGCCTCTGTTCCAGGGATGGCTTGCCTGATGCTGGAGTGGCTTCCAGTTGCAGCAGCCTATAACAGCTCACCTCAGAACAGGCTGGCTGTGGAGCTACACAGCCCAAGCTGCTCCACACGGGGAGGAGCGGCTCCACTCAGGACCTCCCTGTCTGCTAACGGATCTGGTGAGTGTCTAACAAAGGCAGCTGGAGCCCAGCCTCACATTCCTAGCTGTCCTGATCAGAGATTGAGTGCCACTGACAGGACCATCTTTAGTGTAGTGCTTGGAGCTGACCTGTTTTTCTTTACCGACTCCTTGTGCTCACACACAGTTTGAGAATGCCTGAGGCAGACACGCTGCTGAGGGGGCCATGAAGGGACAGCACAGAAGGACACGGTTCCTGAACACAGAAGTAATGCCAGTGGTGCCGAATTCTGTGCTGCTCAGTGTACCCAGGGGGCTGCTGGAGTTTCCTTCTTAGAGCAAGGGGGTCCCTCTGATGCAGTCTGTGCCAGCCACTCAGTCCACCCCACAGCACAGGACGAAGACAGGTGAAATGTGAGGTAAAGACAGTACAAGATATCTCAAAACTTGGACCTTTTTGATCTATCATTTAGGCTGATTTTTAAGTTTTACTTAACCACACACCACAACACACACACACACATAACCACTGAATTACGGAGCAGAAATAAAGAGAAACGATGGCTGGGATTGGCCGTGTAAACACATCACTGGACTGGTTCAAAAGCTGTCAGAACACTTGTACCTGCAGCCAATAAGGGCCTCTTGCTAAGGAGGCCACTCTTTGGGAGGCCGAGGCAGGCCTGGGTATCTTCATACAGCTACCTGCGATGTAGTCTGCACACACAGAGATGCCCACCAAAACATGTCTACAAGACTACCTATGCACAAAACAGAACTTCATACAACCATACACACGTTCCACACCTGTTACACATACCAAACATATGTGCACACTGTAGTAGTTTGAATTGCCCCGATAGGCCCATATATATTAATATTTAGGCATCAGGAAATGGCACTATTTAAGAAGGATTAGGGGGCGTGGCCTTGTTGGATGAAGTGTGTCACTTTAAGGCTTCAAAAGCTCACACTATTCCAAGTGTTGCTCTCTCTACCTTTGAATTGGGATGTAGCTCTCAGTTACTGTCCCAGTACCATGAGTGCCACCGTGCCCCCACCGTGCCCCCACCGTGCCCCCACCACAATGATAAGGGACTAACTCTATGATACAAGACCCCTATTAAGTGTTTTCTATATGAGTTGCCTTGGTCATAGTGTGTCTTATGGCAATGGAATAATGACTAAGATACACACAGGCATGCGTAGTGACACACACACTTATATGTGTATAGCACATTACAGACACATACACATGCAAAAAAATCGTAAACACATACATGCATATACCACATGTATACACAAGCACAAATGAAACCACAGTTATATACATCATCATACACAAACAAAGCATCTGCACATGTTTACTCCATACCACATGCAAGCACACACTACATGAAACATGCATATGCACTACATGTGGACAGAAATATAACTGTATATAATATGCATATAACTGTATATAATATGCCCCATGTTATATACAGAAATATAACTGTATATAACATGCATATAACTGTATATAATATGCCCCCACCCCCCTACACACACTATCTAAAGGTCTCTGAGCCGATTAAAGATGAAATAATTTAAGGTCAAATGCAGAACAATTCCTCTTGAGGCCTGAAATTGACACCAGGTCACCGTTTTCTTGAACCTCCATCAATCTGACATTTGAAAATAGCTCTTTGAAATATGTTGTAAGAGATTTTGAGCGGAGCTTCTATGATGTGTTGAGCATGCATGTTCACCATTACATACACTTGAAGGTAAGAAGAAGGAGGGAAGATCCTTGGCTGGCTTCCTTAGAATGCCAACCCCTTACATTTCTCCTGCACTTTTCCTGTTCCCCTCTATTCCTTTTTCCACTCCCTCCTTTTCTTCTCATATCTATGCTATTACCACTGCTCAGAACAGCCTGTATCAAACCTGGGAGTCTGGGGTTCCTTGGATGTGGCAACCCTGCCCTGTCTGACTAGCTGTCAATCTATGGGACAGAGGTAGGCCACACCAGCATTTAGAGAGTGTACTGTACCAGACTGCGTTCACAGTTCTTAGTGTGGAGAGGTCTGAAGACTGGCTCACGGGACCTGGGATGGGTAGGTTTGTAAACAGTGGGGACTGAGCTTGGTTTAGTGTAGGAAAATGACCTCCACAACCAAGCTGCCTTAGAGGGCAAATACTCTATGGAGCATGAAAATCCTCAACGAAGACACACAAAGAGAACATAAGGGGTTACCACAAAACTTCTGAGCACAGCAGTGACAGCAGACATGAATGGGTCGAGAGCACACACTTGAGAGTTCAGCTGCAGAGAGGTGGGTGCTGTGTGGGTGAGAGTACAAATGTTCTACATCCCCTATACCTTGTTCGGACCTACCAGCAAGCACACTTTGTTTTAGGAGAGAATAGCTCAGAGCAGGAAATAGCCAAGATCACCATCTGTGGCAACAACAAAGATCCCCAAGGTGACCTTTCACCCCATCCTGAGAGAATGGAGCACACATGGGCTGCTTTCCAGAGCAGGCCACCACTGCAGCTTCCCAGAGGCTTGCAGGCAGCCCTGCACCTGATCTAGCCTCACAAGGGAGGGTGGGAGCTTTTGACATGAAAGAGCCCATGAGGGAGGCAAGGCTTTCACTGGGACTTCAGCTAGGAACAGAAGGGGTGAAGGGGTAGCAGGGCTCTTATACAGTGAAGGAAGACTGAACACTGTGGAGGCATTCTCAAGGTATTTCCTTCCTTCCTTCCTTCCTTCCTTCCTTCCTTCCTTCCTTCCTTCCTTCCTTCCTTCCATCTTTCCTTCCTTCCTTTCTTCCTTCCATATTTCCTTCCTTCCTTCCTTCCATATTTCCCTCCTTCCTTCCTTCCTTCCTTCCATATTTCCCTCTTTCCTTCCTTCCTTCCTTCCTTCCTTCCTTCCTTCCTTCCTTCCTTCCTTATTTCCTTCCTTTCTTCTTCATTATTTCCTTCCTTCCTTCTTTGGTTTTTCAAGACAGAATTTTTCTGTGTAATAGCTGTAACTGTCCTGGAACTTGCTCTGTAGACCAGGGCTGGCCTTGAACTCACAGAGATCCACCTACCTCTGCCTGCTGAGTGCTGGGATTAAGGCATGCACTACCACCACCCGGCTGATATTTTCTTTCTTATGTGCCAGCTTCCTAACTTTGAACTTAATGGCTAGCAGGCCGTGGCTTCACCCTGAAACCATTGTGTTTCTTTCAGCATAAATGTCCTGTCAATGGCGTCATCTTGGCCCCATTATGGGTCTTATGAGGGCCTACATGTGTTTGAACTGCTAGGAAAACCTACTTCTACTCCAGTGGAAACAGGCTAAGTCCCCTGTCTTGTTGTAGTAGACAAAGCAGTCCTCAGGTGATTGGCATGTCTGCATGCAGAGCTGGAGAGAGTTTAAGGAAAAGGCTAAGGGAGTGAGGGGAATCGACAGGATGTGGAGACAGGGATGCCAAACTGTTACTCCCATTATACTCACCAGACCCTGATTCCAGGGAAGACTGTGTTTGGTTAAAGCATGCCCAGGCTTCTGCAAAGGAAGCCGCTGCTGCTACCCTCTCAGCTCAGCAGTGTTCCAGCCAGCAAGCGGTAGGCATGACTAGGGGTATGACTTCCAAAGTGAATGACTTCTTAAGTAAGACAAGAGTCCGCGCCATGATTTTGCTGATGGAATAGCTGATATCTGGACATATTTCAGGGAGCTAGTTTTTTCTCTCCTCTAGGTAACAGTTCTCATTGAGTTTGTCGTTTTTGTTGTCATCACCAATCCCGTTGGTTTTAGCATCCTGGCCTTGTCACTTAGTTTGGTATTTATGACAGAGCTACTGGGAAAACAGGATGGAGGAGGACCAAACTCTGCTTTTCTCAGGTGATGGGGGAAGCCTTTTGTTCTGTGTGGTGGTTGCCACTGATTTTATATGCCACCCTGAGATTCTCATTGAGCAGTTCTGGGGGAAACACAGGGAAATTTTAATTTTTGAAAGTCTTATGGTAGATCCATCCCAACTGTGTCTGCAAAGGGGACGGTGGGTCTGAGGAAGACTTATTTAACATTCCTGCTGATGGAAATACAGAAACTAGAAACACAGAGAGAAACAAACCATAGGCAGGGATATGATCCAGGTGTTGTTGTTGTTGTTGTTGTTGGTGGTGGTGGTGGTGGTGGTGGTGTGTGTGTGTGTGTGTGTAAGTAGCTAGCATGAATCAGGCAGCAGCGATGAAGAATACAAAGGATAAATGGACAGACACCCTAAAGCTGGTCCATTTAGTTTGGAGGTGCAAAGGGAGCCCCTTGAACAGTGCAAGGTCAGTGATAATCAGAGGGTTAGAGCTTCGGTGGGGTGGTCTGTGGCCAGGGTTGCAGCAGAGATTCATTAAGACCAAGTACCCCACCCCCTCCCTTCTGCTGGAGCTGCCCCCATACCCAGCAAGAGGCCATCAGAGGATGCTGTGACTTTCAGAAAGTAAAAAGACATTAAACCACCAGCAAAAATAGCCCCACTTTTCTTGAAGCTCTAGAAATCATTTCAGCAGAGCACAAAGCTTTCCACTCTCTAACAAGAAATGGAAGGTTTAAAATGTTAGCAAGCAGCTGGTTGGGGTCACACAGGACCCAAGATTCCTTCACTCCCAAGTATGACCATCCTACCAGCAAGAAGCTATGCCTGTTCAAGGTAAGACAGTCAGGGGAATGGATTCCTGAGTCCCAGAGGCAGGATACATTGAGACCCAATAAGGTCTTTTGGTGGAGTGTGTAAAGAATGTCTCTTGGCTGTCAGCAGTCAGGGACATTTGTCACACATGCATGCAGTGGAGCATGACTCTACCAGTAAGCCACCTCATTGGTAGGGGCATTTGTTTCCCTTAGTCAACTTTCTAATAACAAACCTCTGGCCCCACAGCTTGCTATGAGAGGAACCCCTGTCAACTACTCAAGTGGAAGAAGATAGTAAGTTTGACTCCATTTTGCAAATCAAGTAAGAAGTCTGTGTCCAGTGTCTCAGGGTAATTAAACCCAGCCCACTTGGACTACAATTCTAGTAATGCTGGTTTGTGCACAGGCTCCATTCTTGCAGAGCAGAGCCCTTTTATGGTGGTTGTATAAGAAAAAAGCCCTTGCACTGAGCTGTGTGTATAGCTGGGCACCAGAGCAATTTCTGCAAGGGCCAGATTGCTCCCAGCTTAACATGCCAAGTGCATCTTTGTCTCCATATATTCCATCTCTTCTATAATATGAGTTGATACCAGTTTAGGCTCCTGTTACCTCTCTATACATCGGGTGTTGTTAATGCGGATTTATAATGGCTGTTACAAAGCATTAATCTTCTGCATCATATGAGAAACATGAAGAAGAGCTAAAAATCAAAACTATAA
Source organism: Myodes glareolus (assembly GCF_982192425.1). NCBI lineage: Eukaryota > Metazoa > Chordata > Mammalia > Rodentia > Cricetidae > Myodes > Myodes glareolus. The sequence goes on along the minus strand of NC_142036.1, from coordinate 5,022,189 downwards.
GCCGCCGTGTTCACGTTTGCTTGCACTGTTCTCTTTACTGTTGTGGTATTGCATTCCAGTTTACCTCTCACACACCTCTGTAACACTCTTACACTCTTGTTTCTTAGGCAAGGTCTTTATTGGGCTTCACCCAGACTCAGAATCCTTCATTAACTGCTGTGGGATAATGCTGTTATACACTGTAAAGATTTGTCACTAATATTAGTTTAATAAAATATTGATTTGCCAGTAGCCAGGCAGGAAGTATGGGTGAGGCGATCAGACTAGGAGAATTCTGGGAAGAGGGAGGCAGAGCCGCAGTCACTATCCAGAAGTAGAGAAAACAAGATGAGAAGGTCTTACTGAGAAAAGGTACCAAGCTACATGACTAAACATAGACAAGAATTATGGGCTAATCTAAGTTGTAATAGCTAGTTAATAATACGCCTGAACTAATAGACCAAATAGTTTATAACTATTAAAAGCCTCTGTGTGATTCTTTGGTACGAACAGCTGAAGGACTAGACAAGACAGAAATTATTGACTACAGTCAACAGTTACTTTTCTGTGAGCACAGTGAATACATCACCCATGGCTTTCAGGCCCCTGGGATTTTGATGAGAAATGACATGTGACATGTTGTTTCTGTCTTGGTGCTTTTAGGAATCTCTCCCCCATTGGCTCTTGAGAGTTTGGAGGTTATTGTTCTTTAAAAGGCGGGTGTGTTCCCTGGCAGGCTCTCAGAGCAGCCGCTAGTCCGACAAGGATGGCTGTGGGTCCCTGTAAGATCTCCAGGGTGGCAGGCTGGTCCCGCCATGCGGCGGGCGAGTCATGCGGGCGGGTACAGCTGATAAAAGGCTTACAGGACATAGTAAATAGACATAAGACTAAGAATAAGCTAAATATTTTACTTAAAAAAGAGGGAGACATTTATTACTTAAAAAAGAGGGAGACAGAGAGACATGGAGAGAAACATAGGGAGAGACAGAGACACGTGTGCACACACCAGAGACAGGGATAAAAGAGAGAGAGTTAAGATGGCAACCAGAAGGTCAGAAGTGGTTGGGAGTGGGCGTGGTTAGTCCTTAAAGGGACCAGAGCATAAGGAATAAGAGAGGTGATGCATCTTGGAGTAGGGATCTAATTCATCCTTCATGTAGAGATGAAACTTTATAGATATGGACATCATGTCTTTGATCAAATCAGAGTCATTTCTGGTCAGGACAAATCTGTAAGTGATTGCGGCAGGTGCTAATATTGATTCAAGGGCACCACATAAAGGCATGGCTTGAACCAGTCCCTCAAGGAGTCAGACGCACACCATTTTTTTTTATAACAAAGTCTATATTGCCTCTGTGTTCACCAAGATTGTGAGCTGTGACAATATTGTCATCTCTGTGGCTTCTGTGGTCTGCAGAGTAGATGATAAAAGATGAGAAATCAAAAATCCAGGATGCTCTCCAAAGCTCTGTGTGTGTATGTGTGTGCATGTGTGACTATGTGTGAGCATGTGTCAGCATATATGTGTGTGTGTGACTATGTGTAACTATGTGTGTGAGTGTGCATGTGTAACAATGTGTGAGTGTGTGTGTGTGTGTGTGTGTGTGTGTGTGTGTGTTTAGCATTCCCTGTTTATTTCAGCTTCTTAGAAAAGTTAAATTACAGGGTACTCCAGAAGTTGATTCTCTTTGTTTAGGGCAGCTTGTGGTTACTTCAGTGAATGGCTGGTCCCCAGAGCCATTTCCTCCACTGTGACCATGGCATTACTTGGGATGATGTCCCCCATGAGTCTATTTAGAGGAAGAAGTGCTGTGAGTTCCATGTTATACCCATATTACACTGCCCACTTTGGTTTCCCTGCAGCTTGGTGGGGTAATTCAACCAAATTGCTGATGGTTTCTGCTATTGGGAATCTGCCTCTCTGTCTGAGTCAAACATGAAAATTTGCCCACGGGAGACCAGAGCTGCTCAGGAGTCCTTCCTTAGAAATCCTAAGAGTATCCAACAAAAATTGCTGGCCAGACATCCCCCCTTCTTTCCCCCAGGGGCATGTTCCTCTCAGAGGACCCTCACACATAGCAGACTGGGTTCTGGCTGCCTGGAATAGTTTTGTGAGCCCGGCTGCCATGAACTGGCTTCTCCAGTTCCTTGCTCCTACTTCAGTTTGTTCCAAGGGTCATCCCAAGTACCTTACATAACATCATTCCTCTGTGGTCTGCTTGTGGGAACCCAAGCTAATATTTTCTCTGCTTCTATTATTTTCTTTAAGATATTTGTTTGTATTTCTGTATATGCATGTGTGTGTGTGTGCGCGCGCGCGTGTGTGTGCATTTACACACCACAGTGCACATGTGGAGGTCAAAGGGCAATATGTGGGAGTCAGTTCTCTACTTCTACTATGTAGATCCTGGGGTATCAAACTCAAGTAATCAGGTTCAGAAGCATGTATTTTATCCACAAGATCATCCAAACTGGCCCCTATATTCCTTAAAGTGCTTAACCTTTCACAGTAGCCCGTAGCCCTGAGGTCAACTGGTTAACTAGTTACAGCTCTCAGCCTTACACAGTGACCAGAGCATCCGCGCGGGCTGCTGGCTGCTGCTGAGTTCACAGAAGCAGGTGGCAGGTTCAGTAATTAAAAGGTTCTCATCTGTGTACTGATATGTCAGAACAGTGGATGCAGAATGCTTGTCTTGGCATAAAAGTAGATAAGTGAAACGGTGTGGAAAAATAGCTTAAGTATTCTTAGTTTCGGTGACTTCATCCAGTGTACACGCAGGATGCTTCCCTGCTGAGTTTCCAAGACCCAAGAAATCTTTCTCTCTAAGGACCAGCTGGATCTTCTTTTTCTCTGCTTCTCAAGTGTCTTCTCCAATACAGAATAGTCTACAAAACCTCTCACGAGGTACAAGGCCACTGATGAGACCTAAGATAGCTGCTTGCTTATTTTGCAAGAGAAAAGTCGAATTGTTTGCTTGTTTTCCAGTTTTAACTTCTGAAGTGTTAGTAGGGGAGAGGCTCAGGGACTCAATTTTCCCTCACTGGGTTGCTCTGAGGAATGACTAGATAGATTTTTTTCTCTTGGTTTCTACTTTTTGACTCACAGATGAGGCCAGCCCTGTTTTAAGTCCTGGCAGAAGCATTCTGTATCTCCATGCTGTGCTGGGACTTGTGCCAACCCTACTCTTGGCTCCTGGCAATCTAGATAAGAAGGCGGAAAGGCTGCCAAGGCTGCCCCTGGCAGTTGGGTAGAAGCAACTCCTCTAAACTAAAGCCTTCTCAGGTGATTTCATCTGGTAGCACTTGGGTACCAGCTGTGAGTGAGGGCTGATCCTATGTCGAACACAGACCAGAGATGGGGAAGTTAGGCCCTAAGCACAGATAGTGTATGCAAGCAGGTTACTGTAAGAGACTGTCTTTAGTCTGGGCTGGTAGCTCTTCCACTGTCCCTCCTGCCTCTCCCAGGCACATCTACCTTAGGCTGCTGCTTAAGGGTGCCTGGCTTCAAGTTCCATGCTAGCAGTGTGATTGATGGTCAGTCTTGGTTTTCAACTTGATGGGATTTAGAATTACCTGGTAGACATACCTCTGGGTGTGTCTAAGAAGATGTTTTCAAACAAACATCCTGAACAAGGAAGATTCACCATGAATGGAGTCTACCTATCCCATGGACAGAATAAGACAAAAGTGAACTAAGGGCCACAACAAAGATGTCTACTTCCTGACTGCAGATGCAGAGTGATCATTCACCTCCCACACCCGCCTTCATGCCTTTCCTGCTGTGATGGACTGTAACACACACCTCCTGCCCAAACCATTAACCTAAAGAAATCTTTCCTTCCTTAAGTTGCTTTTTGGAGTATTTTGTTATAGCACTGCAGGAGTAGCTAATACAGGCTGCATTCTGCACTCAATTCTCTGCTGAACCTGTCTGTCAGACCCTCCAGGCCACACCAGATTTTTAATTGCTGGTATCAGGGAGTCCACTGAATGTCGGTCTGCAACTTCTACATTGTGAAGAGAAGGACCCAGGAGAGCAAGGAAACAGTTTTATAATATTTAACTAGACCAAGAAGAACAAAGAAAAGCTGCATCCAGGCTTTATTGGGCATATGACTGGTTAGGGCTGTTTTCTGAGTGTCTTCACTTGGATTCTGTGCCTAGAACTTCTGAAGTACTATGGATTACTGGGTGGGTTTTTCCTATTTCTGCCATTTGTGCAGTAAAGTCTCTATCTGCTTTATCCATCATCCATCCATCCATCTATCCATCCACCATCCATCTTCTTCTATCATCCATCCATCCATCCATCCATCCATCCATCCATCTATCCATCCATCATCCATCATTCACCTACCATCCATCCATCATTCATCATCCATCCATCCGTCTGTCTGTCCATCCATCATCCATTCACCAATCATCCATCCATCCACTATTTACTTGTTTATTCACGAGGTCTTTATTGGAGTATGCATTGTGCTAGACCTATTATGTCTCATGTAACCAGAGACATGTGTATACTCTGCAGACACAGCCTCCTGGGCAAGGCAAGCATCCACAAAATACCTACAAAGCCAACCTCAGTACACTCATGTACTAAAAGCCCCAGGGTACAGAGAGATCACTGGAGACACCACAGAACTCTGGTCTCAGAATCAAGAGGTTGGTCAAGTTCTGAATTCAATCCTGCCACTAGGTAAATGTGGATTCTAGGCCTTGACTCTGCTGTCCTTTGGTTATGGGTTTGCAAATAGTGTTCACGGCCAACTGTGACCTTCACTGATGATACAGATCTTCTATAAAGAGGTACTCCACCTTCAGTAAGCATGGCCACTAAGGTAGCAAGCTAACTTACATTGTGTCAGGCCTCAGGGGCTGCATCCTCCAGCCAGGGCATGTGTGACAGGCTGTTCATGTACATGCTGTTCACAGCTGCACGCATGAGAGTGCTCCCAGAGAGATGGGAGCTGGAAACCCGTGTTAGTCTTTTCTCTTTATGAGAATGGACATGGTCACTCTCATGGATGATGAAGGGTTAGAAAACTCCCAGCACCTCTGGGCTACAGAGTCATGAATAAGTTTGTTCTTGGCCCATCCTTGATGGAGGAGGGTTATCTGTCTATTGTGTTATTTTCATTGGTCAATAAAGAGACTGCCTTGGCCCCTTGATAGGACAGAAAATTAGGTAGGCGGAGTAAACAGAACAGAATGCTGGGAAGAGGGCAATGAGGCAGAAGCCATGGAGCCAGCCACCAGGTCAGACATGCTGAATCTCTCCCGGTAAGCCACCACCTCGTGGTGATATACAGATTAATAGAAATGGGTTAATATCAAGATATGAGAGTTAGTCAGTAACTAACTCTCTAGAGATAATGGGCCAGGCAGTGCTTAAATGAATACAATTTGTGTGTTGTTATTTCTGGGACTAAGCTAGCCATGCAGGAGCCGGGCGGGATGAAAAGCAGGCCTGCCCGCAGCCCCTCACTACACATCCTATCCCAGCCTTGTACCTGCATGACCACCTTGTTAGGCAGGTCATCACAGTGATCAGAGCTATAGATTAAAACTCTCCATTTCACAATGGAAACTGGACCACCCTGTATAAGTGTGTTGTGTTTAGGGTATCAAAGCAATGATGTGCCTTTGCTAAGCAAGGGAATCTATGAGGAGAGAGCTCCCCTCAAGTACACTGTCCTGGCATAGTAGATTAGCCCATGTTAATTTACTGATGCAATGGGTCTAGTATCAAAAATTGAAGTCTCAGATATAGGATGGACCCAGGTTCACACTCCACCTTTGCATTTGGCTGTGTGTTAGAGAGAACACACACTGTTATCTGGAGTGCCCCCATCAGGGAGGGACGGTAGCATTCCTGAGCATTGACCTGCCCTGTCGCAGTCACAGTCTATGTATCTGGGATGGTGGTCTGTTTAGACTAGTTTGCTCTCAGTCTGTTCCATGCCCACTGAGCTGGTGTCAGTGCTGACCTGCCCAGCAGAGCCCATACCCTCCTTTGCTTGACAACTCCAGGGCAAGTGCTGGATTCCCTCCATTTCCACTTTGGCAAGATGGAGTTTTCATCCCAGTGGGCACTGCAGTTTTTCTGAACAACTAGCTATTCAAAGCAAAGGAAGCCTTTTATGAGCTCCAATCTCTGTGTGTGCTTGGCAGCCCACCCATCGAGCCTGCTTTGAGGTGGCTTCCCCTGTCCTGAGCTTGGTGTTCCACACCAAAAGTGGCTGTCCCTTTGAAAAACTGGGGCCTGAGTTGGCCGTGAAAAGGTATTTGGATAGTCCCACCATGCATTCTGCTCCCGATCTGAGTGACTCTACAGGTCATGATGCTTCTAAACTCCAGTTTGATATTGTCAAAGGAACATGAAGCAAAGAGCACGAAAAAGCGTCAGGCAGTCACTGAGTCCTTGAAGTTGTACGTGGCGCCATGAGTGTGGATTGTAACCAGACTCGTCCCAGACCACTGTGGGGGCAGGGGAAGAACAGCTAACAGAAACACAGCACTTCCCCGCAGACTCCATAGCTCCTCTGTGAGCAGTAATCCACCATGCCCTAGTCTAGCTATGTGAGCCGATTGGTCCTTTTCAGTTCTGACTCTCCAAAGTTGGGAGAGGCTATGTCCCACTTCCCACAGGGATTATCTCCAGCCAATAACAACTTTAGAACTAATAAGTGTTAGTTTCTAGATGGCCATGTATGTACATGGTGCATGTGTGTGCTTGTGTGTGTGTGTGCTTGCGTGTGTGTGTGTGTGTGTGTGTGTGTGTGTGTGTGTGTGTGTGTGTGTATGGAGATAAAACCACCCAGGGCCTTGCACATTCTAGGCCAAGTATTCTGCCATCGAGCTGTACCACAGTTCCTGTGTGACATTTAAAGCATTTTCTCCTGAGTGTAAAGGCCAAATTCTATGGCGCCATCATCAGAAAGTGCCCCGAGGTAGACTGTAAGATGATTTTCTTCTCCCTCACTTTGGGTCAAGGCAGCCAGGCCTGTCCAATGTGAGCATGTATGTTTCCTCCAGGTTTTATCCCTCTGATGAGTCTCTCAGGGCCCCCAGGCATACTGAGAAAGAAACCCTGAGCTGTCCCTTCTTTTTCTTGTTTCCTGATAAACAAGCTGAACTCACTTTACTAAAGCTACAGCTGCCCCTCACAGCTCTGGACTTTCCTTGTCTATTAAATTAGTTTCAGAGTCCTAGTGTTCCTGTCTGGGACCCACAGCAAACTACTTATAGACTCTTAGGGGTCGAAGAAACATACCAGAGACTCCAAAGACACTGGAGGCTAGGAGGCTTCCTGGCAAACGTGGCCTCAGCTGACCTATAAAGGAAACTGACCTAGTCCTGGGTCTAGGCCATGAGAGTGAGGGGCACTTTCAACCATGGGAAGAAGTATGCAAGACAACCAGACAGGGAAGAGTCCCTGCTGCAAGCAAGAGAACTAACTGCATGGCCAGGCCTGGGGGTGGGGGAGCTGGGAGCACAGAGTGACCCGAAGAACCTCCTCACTCCCTACAAACCTGGAACTTTCAAAGAGCAGGAAGCCTTTGAAGAGTCCCGCATGCTGTTTCTTGTGTCCCGACTTTCATGTAGAGTCCCTCTGAGTTCAGAGTGAGAGGTGGGGGTGCTTTCCCTGCGCTGCGGGTCAGGAGGAGAAAGCAGGGTCGGCGCTGCAGCTGGGAGGAGCTTCAGCAGTCTGGTTTGGGAAGTCCAGTGGATGGAAACACAGCCTCAGATCTCAGGATCATGTCTCATGTCGCCTGGAAAATCAGAAAGCTTTACTCCGGCCAACTTCAATTCTTCTAAAGGTCTTGAGGTGAGAGTCCCCTCCCCAGCAACTCAGAACTTCATGTGGAAGAAGATTGAGAATGGGTAATAAAACAGAGAATCTATGGAGAAGGAACCTGGGAGGATATTGAGTTGTTTTGCGTTTACTTTGTGAGAGGTATTGGGTTGGTCTGCGTGCTGGGACAAAACAAACCTGGACGTATCTTGAAAGAGGGAATCTCAGTTGAGGCCTTGCCTCTATAGATTGGCCTATGGGCATGTCTGTGGAGCTTTTACTTGTGGGAGGGCCCAGCCCACTGCCGGCTGTATGACCCCTGGGCAGGTGGTCCATAAAAATGCAAACCGAGCAGGCTAGTAAACAGCACTCCTCCATGGTCTCCGGTTCAGACCTCCTGAAGTAATGGACTATTTATCTAATCATGTAAACCAAATAAACCCCCCAGAGTTGCTTTTGGTTACAGCCTTCATCATAGCAGTAGATGTCCTAGTTGCTTTTGGACTGTGGAGAATCCACATCAAAATCATGTTAAATCCTACTCTAAGAGCAACTAAACATCCCCAAAAGAAGCATAGGAGATGCCAATGGAATAGATAGTAATAGCATATAGTTATTTCTAAGTTTAAGAGCAATGCTACATTGCACCCAGATTCCTGTTATATCATTTTAGTCTGCAATCAGAAATTAGTAAGCCTCTAATTGAGGGAGAGGGAGGGAAGGAGAGGGAGAGAAGGAAAGAGGAGGAGGGAGGGAGGGAGGGAGGGAGGACGCAATGACTATGGATAGACCAGACCATAGCTTTCACACAACCATTGTAAACATGCCTAAGAACTTAAAAGGGACAAACAGTTACGGAGATTGGCGTGTGTGGAGCTCAGCAGTAAATAGAGGTGATATGGAACATCATACTGATTTCAGGAAGGAAATGTGCACAATGAAACACACTAGATAAACTTAAACAGCAGCTTGGCGGCTACAGAGGGAAGACTGTAAACAAACACATATCACAAGAATTTCTCACTCTGAAGAATAGAGAGAAACAGTGAAGAAAAGAAACAGGCAGCGTAAATCAGGAGGACGGAGTGAAGTGCTTTAACACAGCTGCCACAGAGAGCCAGGAGACGGAGCCGAGCAAGAGACCCCACCCCCAACCACACACACTGTCAAATAGTCCGGATTGAAAGGAGCCCGGAGAACTGCATTCAGGATGAATAGAGAGGAGCAATTGAAAGACATCATAATCAGACTGCGAAAATCAAACCTGGCACACAGCCCTTGGAGGAGGGGTATCACTCCTAGACCATGACACTGTAGCAGATGGCTCCTTCCTGACCAGAAAGGACAGACATCCAGGGTGCCTGAAGAAGAGGGTCAGGGATAAGAGGAGAATCAGGACAGAGGCCATGAGGATGGTGGAAAAACAGCAGGAAAGAGCGGACGGGAGGGCGAGGTGACTGGAGAATGGGAAGACGGGTGGAGAGGGTGGGTGGGAGGAGAGTGGAGTGATAGGAAGAAAGTGGGGTCACTGGTCTGATTGATGCTGGGAACAGGAGTGTGGAAGAACCCGGAACTCTTCAGGTTCTGAGGCAGGAGGTGTTCAGGGCCCAGCCATTGCAAGCAGCTGAGGGCTATCACGCCACAGGAGACTCTCAAGAGAAAGGAGAGAAGAGAGGGAAATGGAAGCAACTTCTCACTTCAGAAAAGTATGACTAAAGGTGCAGTCTTTTCCATGGAAGAAACCCTCAACACTCCGGGGACATCAGGTGCATTTCCAGACGGTTGGTTCAGGTGCAGCGGCATCAGGGTAGATGTGTAGACAGTCTCGTCCGTTCAGTTAGTCCCTGTCCCTCCTTACCTCCCCATTCCTCCCCTGAAGAAAAGACAAGAGGGAGATGGTTATCTGATAGACTGGGAGCCTGCACAGACTGGGAACCCACATAGACTGACATCTCACACAGACTGGGAGCCCGCGCAGACTGGGAGCTTGCCCTTCCTGGAATGGGCCCTTCTAGAGAGCAAGGCCCTGGAGAAAGAGTTCTCCATGGGGAGCACTGACTTGTCTAGCTCCCTGCTGGCTCCCCCAGAGGCAGAGTGGCCACTGTCATGTGCTCTAAGTTTTATGTTACCTGGCCACTACCATTATTTTTCCAGGTGCCTCTTTTCCAGAAATATCTTTACAACCTTCCAAACACCATCTTGGCCAATGCTACGAAAACAAGGTATTTTAGTCTAATTTAGTGTTAGCAGATATTAAACTTACCTCCCTACAGCACAACACCTCCTTTTCAACTCTCCCACCAAAGACCTTAAAATAATGCTCTTTGTTCTCCTTGGGTGGTAAAGCTGTGTGCTCCAGCCTGATGCTATCAGTGGTGTTATGATCCGCAGTATCAATAAGCCCCTTGCCTACAGGGTGCTGAGAAGCCCTGGCTTTCATGAATCCCAATCTCACTATCCACTCCCTACCTGAAACCAAACACTTATATTAAAATCCAATCAGTCTTAATATTTGATTCAGACAATGATCAGTGCATGTAAAAATGAGCAGGAAAATGCTGAGTGACAAGGCAGGAGGCTGCACAGATATGTGTTAATGACAAGATGGTGGCAAATGATAGTTCAGAGTGGGGAGGCTTGGTGTGTTCTTTGGGGACCACCTTAGGTCTTAGGACTCAATGAAACATCCTGGACATCCTGAATCTAAGCATCAGGCTCAGCTCAGGGACAGATACAAAATACTCCATGCACACCTAAAAATGTGTATTATGAATAGGAGGAGGAGGCAAGAAGAGGAGAATAGAAGGAGGAGGAGGAGGAGGAAGAGGAGGAGGAGGAGGAGGAAAGAAAAAGCAGGAGCAGAAGGAAGAGAAGAAGAATCAGAAAGAACAGAAAAAGAGAAGGAGGAGAAGGAAAAGGAGAGACTGTTCTCTTAAATTGTGCCAGTGAGCTGCTTCAGTCAATAAAAATAGCTGTTGGCAAGCCTGCCTGCCTGAGTCCAGTCCCTAGAAGCCACATCTTGGAAAGTGACAGTCAGCTGATTCCTGGTAGTTGTTCTCTGACCTATGTGTGTGTGTGTGTGTGTGTGTGTGTGTGTGCCTACGCATGTGTACATGAACACACACACAGTCATGTCCTGTGTACCTGTGCATGTGGCTGTATTTTTAAAGTTGCTCTAAAATGTAGAAGGCTAAGGAGAAAGCAATCAAGTCAGTCCTAGACATCAATTTTTGTTACAAAACAACGGGGCTGGGAGGTGAACTGAGCAGATTCCCAAGCTGACGTTCCTACTAAGCCAGCATTAGTGTCCTGGTTCTCATATTTGCCTGAGAATTTGTGATAAGGTTTTTGATTCTCAGGATTGAATGTTGATATATTTAGTACTAAAAGGATGCCACACATGAAACTTCACCTTAGTGGTTCAAAGCAATGAAGTTAGACACATTTAAACATAAACTACAGAGATCATTTGCAGAGTGTAGTGTGTGAGGAGCTGGGTGGAGTGTGTATGAGATTCTAATGACACATTCTTAAAAATTCTTTTGTAAATGTCAAAATAAAAATTTCTTTTTGCAAATAAAAATGAGAGGGGAAAGCAGTTTTAACAGAGTGACAGAAAACCAAAGCTAACCTAAAACAGTGTCACCTGCTGGTGGGGCCACGATCCCACAGGTGGCCAAGCGAGTGGCATGTGGGCCATCGCCACACCCCGTGTTGGGCTTGTTGAGTAGGAGTCAGCATCTCCTGGAAACTGTGGCTCGTTCCCAACTACCTGCCAACTCTGAATCCCAAAGACCAGCGGGGAATCACTGACACAGGGTGGAGCTTTAGAGACCTCTCCAGGGCAGCCCAACAAACTGAGACGCTCTTGGGATCTTTGGTCTGTGAGTTGGACCCTCACAGGCTAACCTGTCTATTTCCCAGGTCGCTGTGCTGTGACGTGATGCACAATGCATAGTGTGAACAGCCAGTTCACTTCACACTAGTCTACTCAGGGCTTTCTGGGCTGAGCCATGTACTTTGGGTGTCTCCAAATGGCTCCCTAGCATCTTGCCTTGCCCCGCCCTAACATACAATCTATGACATCTTCCGTCTTGATACAGTATTTAACCTGTTGCTGCTGGGATGTCCCCACCCCGTGTCCTAGCTACAGGCTCAGCCTCTGCTGACCTCTCTCATAAGTAAAAGAATGAAGAAAAACTTCCTGGGGAGGCTGCAGCTCTGATGCATGGCACAGATGTCCAGGAAAATGAAAATCCTGGAATGATGTCTTATCTATAAACCGTTATTCACATGCAATTTAGACATGGCTTTATACCAAACGCTCATTGCCAGTGAAGGTGTTTATGTGCATAAGCAGCCTCTGGGGACCTTAGGATGACTTTGGGTGAGGGAACAGTGACTTCCTCTGCCAGGGATGAAGTGATGGAGCAGGCCTGTTCCTGGTGGTATTGCTTATAATATATATTTTCATTTTGCTTTCAAGCAGAGCAAATAGATTTTTGTAAGTGAGTGACCTCTCAGATTAGCTGTGTTATTTGTGACTTAGTGGAGCAGTCAGTTGAAATATTGAAAATGTTTTCGCAACTCAAGCTGATTCCAATGCCTCAGCAGCGACATGGTGCTATCCAGCTAATGAATGATAAGCAAGCAGTCCCTGCAGCTGGGAGGGCCAGGCTGGCCCTTCCCCCACACCCTTCTCTACAGAGACTGCTGTGAAGACAATAAGGGAAAATTCCCCTTTCTGCATTTAACAGTGACTACAGCTTTCCTGTTGGCTCCGCCCATAGCTTTCACCAGCTTTCTGTCCTGAAGGGTCACCACAGGCAACTTCGGAGATGCAGAGCCATGTGCCAGAGTCATGGCTCTGCGCTGGCCATGGAGGATGGGGAGGAACCTAAACCTGTGCCCTCCTGACCCCCACCTCTTTTTCTTTGCCCTAGTTCTCTCTCTTTCTATCTGTCTACCCCCATTTCTCTCTCTCTCTCTCTCTCTCTCTCTCTCTCTCTCTCTGATACACACACACACACACACACACACACACACACACACACACATACACACACACTATAGCTTAGGGAGAAAATGTTTGTTTTGATTCAGGCTAATTTAAAATGTTACAAATGTTACAGATGCGGTTACTGGTCATGGCGCATCTGCAGTGAAGGAGAGAAAGATAAAAAAGCTGGTACTCAACTCAGTTTCTCCTCTTTTCATTTTAAATTCAGACCCCAGCCTCATTCTTCCCTTTTCAGTTGCACCTCTCTGGAAAGACCCTCAGACACAGAGGTGTGTCTCCTTGGTGATTCTGAGTCCCATCAAATTGACAATGAAGACTGACCATCTCACCCCTGTCTCTCCGGCTTTAAAAAGCAAATGCTTCGGTTGAGATGTTAAACCCAGAGTGATGGACAGCTGGACAGTTGAACTAGAAGATACCTGTGTGTCACATGCAATGATGACTTGTGTGTCCCAGAGGTCATTGTGGGATTCGATCTGGGGTGTCTGACTGTAAATATAACAAATGAATCTGAACCTTAGATTTTTTTCTTGTTTTTTGATAAGCTTTATTTTTAATACAGTTTTATGTTTGTAGAAAAATTGAACAGAAGTTGCAGGACATTCCCAGGGACCCTGCCTCTCTCACACCCACCCTGTCATTGTTTCTCCCGTTAAATCCATCTACACTACTAACACATGCTGCTGGAATGATGGACCCACGAAGCTGCTACCTACTCATTCATTCTGACATTGCATTCCCACTTAGAGCTGAACTTTTTTGTGAGACTTTATGAATAAGTAATGGTATATATTTACCAGTATGTGTCACTGTCCTAATAATCTCCTGTGCTCCACCCTTCTGCCCCTCTTTCCCCTTAGCCCTTGGCAAGCAGTGATCTTTTCCACAGCCTTGTCCTTCCTAGAATGTCAGACTGGGAATCACACAGCTAGCCACCTTTTCAGAATGGCTTCTGTCACCTAGTACTATACATTTAAGGCACCTCTGAGACTTATTATGGCTTGACAGTTCATTTCTTTTCAGTGCTAAATGGCATTCCGCCATCCAGAAGGACCACAGTTTACCAGCTCCCCAACAAAAGTGCATTTTGGCTGCTTCCAGTTCTGGGCAATTAGAAATAAACCTCTGCCATCACCACGGGCATGGAGTTAGAAACCAAAGAGTGTGGATGCCGAATTGTTTTGTAAGGTTGCCTTTAGTTCTACAAGAAACTGGCATAAGTATTCCAAAATGTCTGCTCCTTCCTGTCACCCCATCCAACCCCACCCCCAGGTGACTGGTGACCAGGCAGTCCTGTCTCTGGCTCCTCAGTTTTCCCCAACACTTCCTGCTGCCATTGTGGAGTCTGGCGGTTCTGGAGGACATATTGTGGTGTTTCCCTGGGCTCCACTTTGCTTTTCCCTCATAACATAAAGTGTGTGCATCTTTTCCTATATGTATGTTTTGGGGTGAAGTCTCTGTTCAGACATTTCCACTATTTTTAATTAGGGTGTTTGTCTTAGACTCTATTCAGATATGCATTTTTAAAGTAGTTCTTCTTGTCCATTGTTTGTCCTTTCATAAAGAAGAGTATTTTAATCCTAATGCAGCTGACTGATGGGCTTTTGGTGTTTGTATGAAGGCAACGCTGATCCCAGCACCTGGAGTTCCTCCCATGTGTCCTCCAGTGGGATAGCTTACATTTTACTCTTATGTCTGATTTTCGGTTAATCTGAGGGGTGTGTACACTCTGTCTAGGATGACACTACATTTGCTTTCCAGGATTTCAAATCCATTATTATTATTGTTAATTTTATGGGTATGGGTATTTTGCCTGCATGTGTGTCTGTGCACCATGTGTATGCCTGATGTCCATAGAGTCCAGAAGAGGCACTAGATCTCCTGGAACTATAGTTACAAGTGTGTACTGCCCTGTCAGTGCTGGAAATTGAACTTGGGTCCTTAATCAATGAGCCATCTCTCCAGCCTCCAACTTGTTCTTTTTAATATTGTATGTAATATTCACATCTGTGTATGATGTGCTTGGATCACATCCATCCTCTTTTCCCTCTGCTTCTGTTTCTCCCTGGGGAGCTCTTGGTGATTAGTGAACGCTGCAGAAGGAGAAGATGGTTTGCTTCAGGGAGGTGGACCCCGGGAGACCAGCCTTGCTCCACATCCACTTATTTAAAAAACAACGTGCCCATCCTTCCTCTGTGCCCATGGCGGGCTCTTTTGGGAGATCTCATTTTGTACCCTTGACCACTTCAGCCTCTGACTTTCCATCAAAGGGAAGAAGAAAGGGACCAGACAGTCACATGATGGTCTAAGGATGGTTCCCTGATGGACTTGCCTGCGCTGTGCTGCGAAGTTCATTGACTGGTGGCCAGCTTCTTGTCAGCTGCTAGCCAAGACCTGGATGTGCTCACCGCTTGGGTTCTGGGACCTGGTGCTCGTGCAAGGAACCACCAAGGTTAATCCTTCTGAGGCTCGGAAGAGCTTCCCACATCACAGACAGGTCAAGGAAGCCACTCCTCTCCTTGAGTGGTGCTTTGGAAGTCATCCATTTCTTCCCTCGCTGCCTATTTCTTGCTTTCTTTATTTATGGCCCGTTTGGCAATTTATATTTTCTTTATTTATCGTCCAGCTCTCTGAGTTCCTAACTCATTTAGGTGGGAATAGAAACAGCATTTTCTGCTGCGTCTGAAGCTAAGCTTTTCGTCATTGACTTTTGGTAATCTTAGGGCTGAAAATATCCTCCTTGGCTCACTATCAGGCGTCTCTACAGTGCTGACATGTCTCTGTACCTAAACTGAGCTCCATCTTCCTTCCCTGCTGTATCTAATGTATATGTTTATTTCTTACATCCTGTTCTTCCTGTAAGTTTTCTCTCTGGCTCACTATATCTTCCGCTACCTCTGAACTGGTGTCCTGTAATGGGAGCTGCCCACCTGACCTGCTGAAAATCCTCAAGTTACTCACCATGCATAGACACTGTGATCTGCAGCCCTTCCAGAGTCTCCTCCCTACCAGTCTGCAAACATTCCATAGTTGTATCTCCGTTTCTTTCCCAGCTGAGAGTTACTGAGTTAAATGTTTTGATGCATGCTAATTGGACACTGGTTTCCACAGCTGTTAGCTTCTAATATACTAGATCAAAATAATATAGCTTGCATGCTTTTCACTTTTAAAAAACAATAAATGCCTCTCTTGAGGTTCAGTTACTGACTTATTATGGTTCGTCCCAGATGTGTCCAACCTGTGGTCCATGGGCTACATGTATTCCCAAATCATCAACTTACTAAAAGCACTATGAGATATTCTTTTTGATCTGGTTGTGAGGATCTCCAGTGGGAACTCCGTAGATGGCAATATCACGTTGTAACATCAAGAAGATTGTTTATGCCTGGGCCATTGAGTCTGGTTATTCTGAAGTTTGTGACCCCTCTCTGTGCCCACGCAGGTCAGGAGACATGAGACATGTCCCGGCTTGACTCTCCACAGGGTGAGTCCCACACTCACTCTTCCTCACTAGTAAGAAGGGGAGATTTGAACCTCATCCCGTGGGCTCCTGTGGATAACTGTGTAAAGCAGTCAGGGGCAGAGTAGTGTTCCAGGGAAGGTGAGCACAGTGCCATACCACCACAGGCAACAGCAGGGGAGAACAAGCATCGTTATACAGGTATTGGGCCTTAACTTGTTAATTGACATTTTATTGACATTCATAACACATTGTTATAAATTGCTATAAAAAAGCATTGTTATTTTTTAAAGTTTAGATATATTATCCCACTTTGAGATGACTTGTTTAAAAAACAAATTGATTATCTTAATGCTCTCCTTCATTTCTTTTACATTTAATATCGTCCCTCTCCTTTCAACATTCAATCATTGGGAACTGCCTTGTTTTAAAGGTGTGTCTTGTCAGTCTGCTCAGAGAGGAAAGGCAGTCTCCTGCGATAGTCTGAGCTGCTTACATTAGATTTTTAATTTTTATTTTATGGGTATGAATGTTTCTACCTGTGTGTATGTATATGCATCATGTATGTGTTTGTTGGCCAAGGAGGTCAGAAGAAGGCATCAAATCCCCCAGAACTGGAGTCATGGATGGTTATGAGCTACCATGCGTGTGCTGGGAACCAGATCCAGGTCCATTGCAAAAGCAGCCGGTGCCCTTGACCACTGAGCTCTCTCACTGGCCTTTCCTTCCTAGTTCTTTGATAACTTATCTTTGCCATGAAAATTGTGTTTTATAAATACTCTGCTCCAGTAATTTGGAGAGCTTTGAACTCTAAAAACCAATGAAGAGCACACACCTTCAGTCACTGAAGCCAGGAACCCGCTTGCTGTGTGGTCCTGTGAGTGCTCCTCACACTTACCATCAGCACTCACCTGACACAGCTTGCTCTTCCTTCTCTGGTGACTTTCCCGGGCCAAAGTCTCCAGGGGATCAGAGCCCAGTGCTATTTGCCGCAGCATGGCCAGGAAAAAGGATGGGGCATGTTTGAGGGTTGATGGCTGAAAACTGCCAAAAATAAACAAATAAAATAAAAGTACTGATGAAGTACTGCTTGTTTTAAGGCAAAGAGCCCTGGTCAGATTTCGCTGAAATTTGCACAGAAGAGCCAATCACACCACGCAATTGAGGAGAATCTTATTATAAGCCCCTAGCCCTGTGTTACTTGCTTACTTTAATGTCTAGAGATAAATGATAAGGAGACCAATTTCCATTTTCCTAACCGTCAGGCAGGACCTTGGGCCTCCCTTCCCATCACTTTTATTGAACACAGCAGTTCACCCAGGACCCAGGCGTTGAAAATTGCTCAAGATAAACATTGTATTTTAAATTACTCCAGGCAACCAGGCAGACTGGAAAAAAAATCATTTGAACAAATTGAAAACTGAAATGTTGATATCAGATATTAAATTAATGTAAGTGAGATTGAAACAATATCTAATTAAAATAATTTGAAAAATGACTTAGAAATTGAAGCTGACATTGGCTTTTACCAGCCTGTCATTATTATCACCGAAGGGCTGAGCTGCGGTTCGCTGACGCCTGCCCGCAGATTCACAGGAGACCCTCATATAAAAGTTTCATTTATTTGCTTGCTTATGCTGTCCTGGCACCTGAAGCTCCAGCGCTGACAAATTGACCTTCCCGTTCCAAGGAGAATGGCATCAGAGAGTCCTTGCAACCGTGCCTGGGCTCTGCACCTGTGTGTGTTCTGTGCCTCCCTTTACATCAGATGTTTGAAAGATCAAGCTTGGAACTTCAAAGCCAGGAAGCCAGAGCCACCTCAGTGTGTGACTGTAGGTAGGAGGTGTCAGCAGACTTGGTCAGGACTTCCAGCAGAGCTGGGAGAGGGAGTGAGAGGGGCCTGAGGCACCACATAGTCTGGTTAAGCAGTCAGTCCGTGTTCTGCAGAAGACAGGACCACCTCCCCTCAGGACACACATGGAACAGCTCCTGGGGGGCGGGGTTCCAAGCAGGTGAGCATCAGCTTCGGTCTGTCCTACAGTTGTCTGTCATGTGGACAGCCACTGACTGGACCTGGGGACATTGCTCCCGGCAGGAGCTGGAGTCCGGTCCTAGGAGGAACTATTTGCCCTAACCATTACCTATCCACAACAACGCAGGTATTAGAGCAGGCACTATGGCCTTTTCTGGACCAAGGCTCCATGAGGGTTATAGCAAGTTTCAAGAACTTCAAGAAGATCTAGAAAGCCCATGGGCACGCTCTTGCAACTTTCTTTTCAATTTCTAAGTCATTTTTAAAATTATTTTCGTTAGATACTGTTTCATATATGACCATTGGCTTTTCTCATGCTCAGCTTTCCATGAGGTTCTGCTCAAAGCTCACTCCTCCAACAAATCTATAGTGAGGAGGCATGGGAGCACCTCAGAAAATGACCAGGATTCCCAGGACCCATCATTTCACTGGAAGAAATAGATCCTAGACCTTCCCCTCAGCCAGAACACCTTCCAAATTCCAGGATAAAATTAGCATCCTAGGTGTCTAGCAATCACAAATTCTTCAAGACCCTAAATGTAGAAAGAACAGGAACCCAGAGATCTAAGTGGGTGTTTGACCTTGAATTTCATCCTGAGAATATTGCCCCAAACTTAGGTCCTCATGATCTTGTAACTTGTGAAGAGAGCAGAAAGCAAGAACTGGGCCTGCTGACCACATCCATGACAGCTGGGGCAACCACATAAAGTCTGAGTCCCAGGAGTCCACATTTCTCCTGGGAGGGGAGGTGCCTGCACTTAATATTGTAATTTTCTGTGAGAAGGGTGCTCATGGGTTTTGCATCAGCCCCAGAACTTCACCTGAACCATCTGTACTATCCTAAGCACAGAATAAAATTAGATTGGAAGGCCCTACAGTCTCCCAGGAGGAAGGAATGCAAACACTCTCTGTAAAATCCCCCTTTTCTTCGGGCCTCAAAAGAACCCCACAGGTAAAAGTCCAAGATATAGAAGTCCATAATAAAATAAATCTCAAAATGCACCAAGAAGCAAGGCAGGATGAGCAGAATTCAGCTGAAAGGATGGGTAATAGATGAAAATCCTGGATGTTATGACTTGCATGCACAGAACATAAATCTAAGTGCTGGGATATATTAACCAACAGATGTAGGTGGTGGAATCCTCCAGAAGATAACCAACATAGAGACAGAGAGGGATGGTTGAACACTAAAGACTTTTCACAGTTGACATGGAAGAGGGTCTAGTCCACGGGCATATGGAAAGATTCCCTAGCTAAAGGTTTTCTACCACTGAAATAAATTCCTAGTCATCCGGCTTCCAGAGTGGAAAAGTCTGCACCTGGATTCCTGGTGGTGGGGTGCAGAGCATCGCAGGCAGTGGGCATCTTAAAATCAGCCAGAGGAGAGAGACAGCATCTAAGAAGACACACTGTTCAACTCATGCTGATTCTCAGTAGCCCGGATGGGAGCATGAGGCATGATATACAAAGATCATCACTCTAAAATTCCCACAGTGCATCGCTGCTTCTTACTGCCATAACACAATGCTGGAATCTAGGTAACTTGTAAAGAAAAGAGGTTTATTTAGCTGACAGTTTTGTAAGCCCATCTGTTTGACTTCTGGTGAAGGCTCAGGGCAATGACTTCACAATGGTGTGGCTAATGGGGTTAGGGTTAGGGTTAGGGTTATGGCTTGACTCACCCCAACATTCACCCCATCTGTTCTGCTGGAGCACATGAACAGCTTGACCTGCAGACACAAAGCTGCAAAATCTCCACAATAGAAAGCAACGATGGAATATCCAAGAAGAGTCTAAGTGAGGGCCCAGCATCACTGGTGTAGTAGAAACCAGACCTTTTATCTCTTAAATTTTGTTTTATTTGGGGGGGTGGTTGCAGGGCAGAGGGCAAATGTGAAGGGATGGGGAAATGAATGGGATCGAGATGCATAATTTGAAAGACACATCGAATAAATAAAAAGTAAGTAAAACAAACAACAGCAACCAAAAAACAAAAAAACAAAAACAAAAAACCAACTCTTGTCATGGAGGCTGCTTTGATCCTTTCAGCTGGGGCTGGGGACCTAGAGTCAGGTCCCACCAACTAGCACACCACACTGGGGACCAGACTTCCAGCATGTGCGCCATAAACAAACTCAAGGAGATACCACGTGGATGTGTGTTTTAATAATAAGGGTTAAACAAAGAACAAGAGTTAAATGAAATTGCTTTCAGATGAGTTCGTCACCATGGAGCCTCATTAAGGTTAATTTAGGTTAATGTGAGAGTATTTAGCACAGGCTGCAGGAAGATCCAGGATGCAGAAGCAATAATGAGCAAAGAAAACATAGGTGGGTGAATGTATCTAACAAAGTATGCATTATGAAAGAACATTATCTTGTGGGGCCAAAGCAAGGAGAAACAAAACAGTGAACCTGCAAACAATGGTGTCAGGAGTGGGAAGTCCGGGAAGCCATGGTGTCTGAGGTGTCCACAGGGGTGAGAGACTGTGAGTCCTTGCTGGCAGGAGAGTGTCCGACCCACAAGCATGGAGGAATGGTGTCTAAGCCATCCACACGACTAGGAGATTGTGAATATTTACTAGCAGGAGAGTTTGTCTGACAGGAGTCTCTAGGTCTCCAGAACCACGGTTGAAAAGGGAAGTAGAGAATTCAAGTTTTCCTACAAAGGGACAATGTAGGGTGCTAGAAATAAATGTAAATACAGTAAAAGATTATGACAATAAATGTAAGAGAACAAAGGCTACAATTAAAATAGGTTTTCTGTGCAGGGGGTGATGAGAACCTTGGATCATCAGCCCACACTGGTATGGCAACATGTGTCTGTAATCCCATCACTAAGGAGACCAAGATGGGCAGCTCCCGGGAGCTCTCTGGCCAGCCAGCATGGACAAATCATTGATCTCCAGACCCAGTGAGAGAACCTATCTTAAACAATACTGTGGGAAGGAATAGAGGAAGATGCATAATGTCAATCTCTGACTTTCTTACATATGTGCACAACTGCACAACCTCTATTCACATATAGATACATACACAGGTTTTCAGAATAAAATATGCTAATTCAATGTCACGAAAGGATGCTCTGGTAGCGCTGTGTGGAGGAGTGCTATGCTGAGACCACTGTCATAGTGCAGCATGGCAGTATTCAAGTAGCCAAACTCACTGTATGGGTAGTCCTATAGCCGTCCAGCACAGAAGGCTCCATCGTGAAGACACATGGCCTTGTGACCACATTGCGTGTTTGCTATACTGTACTTTTATATTCTTGTTAAGGACTTACTTAATAAAAAGGGACTTTATGAGAAAATATTGTGCAGCAGACCTGGCAGCAGCCTGGAAAGTTCTTGATAGTAGAGAGAGCTTGTGGGGTAGCTAAACTGCAGTCTTGGAGGTGTTTTGTGACATTTCAGCGGTGACAACATCACACAGTAGTGCATTTCCCAGAACACATTCCATTCATTGATGACAAGAAACCAAGAGACCGTGTTTGTGTGTGTGTGTGTGTGTGTGTGTGTGTGTGTGTGTGTGTGTGTAGACATGATCTGTGCATACATTGTTGGCCTAAAGTAGCAAACAGATTCCACAGAGGAAAATGAGGGACTAGAGAGGAACTAGACTAGTTCCACAGGGACTAGAGAGGGTTGCCTAAGCTGATTTGACACAATTCTAGTTCACTGCTCTTCTTGGCTGTGAGGATAGTGGCAAGGCCTCAGGTAGCTGCTGACAGATGTCTTGAAAGAAGTACTTCCTGTGTGGGCATAAGAACATCCTCCATGACTTCCTGGTGGCTCTTGCCACTGTAGACATGAGATCTATAGTGGTTCTTGTTGTTGTTTATGCGCTAGATCCATCTTCCATGACCTTGCTCTTCTCATCTATACATATATACAAGATCTGTCCTCCATGATCTTATGGCTCTTGCTACCACATATACATGAGATCCATCCTCAATGACCTCCTCATGGCTCTTGTCATCAAGCATATGTACACAAGGTTCCCACATTCATAACTTCTCAACTTTATATCTTTGTTGTTGTTAGTGTTCAACACAACAACCCTATTTGTTACAACTTCCACAAGAAAAGCTTAGAAAAGAAGGAAGCCTTCTATCACTTACAAGAGATCTCTTCATTTGTAAAGCACTTGGAAATACCTGGGCATATTGTTTTGATCACTTCTGCATCGTCTCAACAAAGCACCTAGGGCTGGGTAACCAATAGAGAAAAGAGAAGTATTTAGCTAATGAATTTTAGTCTAAAGAGGGTATAGGCTCTTTGAGAACCTGGAAGATACCATCACAAGAGCAGCCCTGAAGAAGGCACGTGTAAGGCAGAAGCTAGATGTCACCGTCTAACACTTCTCTCCAGAAGTAGCCCAATCCTAGGGAAACCACATTAATTCCCTTCCAGAGAAGCACCTTCAATGACCTTCTCTCTAGGACCCTTCTCTTAAAAGTCTCACCCTCTTTTAATATTTCCTAACTTCTAAGACATGATCCCTAATTGGCTAGTTTAGGAAGGGCAGGGACCTTTGTTAGGGCTGGACAAAACTGATACCTATGGTCTCCATAAGGAATTGTTAGGAAAAGTTTTTCCTGTGTTATTTTAATTCTGACACTTAGGAAAATGAGACATCTAGATGTTGTGGCACCATGCTACTCTCAGATGACTCAGTGTAAGGTCAAGCATCAAACATTCTCTTGTATTTTACTGTTCAACGTCAGAGTTTTCCACCATGTAGACCCGGGGAAGGGATGCAACAAGGACCTTGAACTAGAGATGGGGCAACATTTGGAGAGAATTACAAGACTCCTGTAAAGGATTCCTCGTGTGCTAAATGTGGAAGCTCAGGAAAAGTTAGCCTACCGATGGTATCAGTGACAGATAAGAATGGTAATGCAACAGCCAAGGTCTGGAGTCACTGCCAGACCATAGGTCTGTCCATGTTTCCTGAAAGTCAGGGCCTCTTTAACTTTTTCAGCTCACAATGCCTTTCCACCCAAGGAAATTTAATACCACCCACTTACACCAGTAACATAAAATAGGTATGCAAATCAACCATTTACTGATATCAAATCATAAAGGCATTCATTTTGAAGCGATTATTTGCTATGCATATTATTTTACCATTTATTAAAGACAAAGCAAGCTTGCAGACTAGTGAGATGGATGCACTTGTTCGACAGAAATAATTAAATCTCCACTGAATATTTGATACTGTAGAACACAGAACCTCATCAGTGTTTTTCCAAGTTGGTTAATATTTTGATTTTCTAATCATCAAATGGCAGAAGTAGATTTAGGGCCATTTTATAAAATGTTGGGTATTATATCCTAATCCCAAGTCTGAATTCATTGAGCTCTTTGTCTAAAAGCTGAAGTTAATGACTCAAACAGCCTTTTTAATCAATGCTTTTATTAGTTTTTGGAGAATTTCATACAATGTATTTTGCTAATATTCATCCCCCTTCTTTAATGCCTCCTAGATCTTCCATCACCTCCCTCCCCCACCCAACTTCATATTCTCCACCTCCTGCACCCACGTTAAGTCCAGTTTATGTTGGCCAACTATGCCTGGGTGTGAGACCTTCCTGCAGTGTGATTGGTGTTCCAGGTATCACACCACTGAAGACAACTGACTCTTTCCAGAAGTGTTAAAATGCCAGCAGAGCCCCAGCTATGCCTCGGCTAAAGGAAGGCCTGCAGGCCCAGCTCTGCTCTCCATGCTGGGCTGTGTCTAGCTTGGCCTTGTACAAATACCCTGTGTGTGGTGCATTCATATGTGCATTTTCCTTGTGGGATCTAAAAGAAACTGTTTTCTGATGTTGTCCATCACCTCTAGTTCCTATGATCTTTCCGTGCCTCTTAGATCACATTAGGGTTGAGGACTCTGAGGACTCTGAAGTCTCTTATTTTCTGTGGATCTCTGTGTTCATCGCCACACACAGCAAGAAGCTTCTCTGATGAGTTGAGTGGTACACTGATCTATAGGTATAGCAGAATATCATTAGAAGTAATTTTATTACTTTGTCCATTTAACAGAATAATAATTGATTTCTCCCCTCAGGCCTATGACCTCTCTAGCTACAGGTTCTTATTGACCTTATTGGCATCTTCAGGTATGGGTTTAATCTCATGGAACAGATCTTAAATTCCATTTGGCTGGTTAATTTTATAACATTTATGCTACCATTGCATTAGTAGATATATCTTTCTAGGCAGGTCATCAAATAACATTTTTTTTAAAATAAAGCATTGTCACACAATATAATCCAAAGTTGTACTAATATGATACTAATATGCTGAGAATTACAGTAGTAAAATACCTAAAGCCCCTGTTTTCTATAATTAAGCCATGATGTTTTTATAATAGCAGGAAAAATGGATGTAGAGCAAAAACCCTGCAGTTCATAGTACACAGTTGTCTCTAGCCTGTGTGGAAGTGTTTCCGGACAGTCAGTGGTGCTATGTGGTAAAGTACCATGCACTGTGCAAAGTAGGCATGTTGTGTGTTCAGAACCAAAGATGAGGCAATGCTGTGTGGTACAACACTGATGAATGCTGCCAGAGACATATCAGGTCAGTTGTGTGTGGTTTTGAAATAATTTTGGTGTTTTGCATGTTGTAAAACTTTTTACTGTTGCCAGATTTTACAACCTTCACATTCAGTTATGTGACCCCATATGGGGCTGAGAGCCACAGTTTAAAGGTGAGAGGGACAGTCCCTACCTCTAATTCCAGCACTCATGTAGCCAATGCAGGCAGATGTCTGAGTCTGAGGCCATCCTGGTCCACACAGTGAGTTCTAGGCCAGCCAACCAGGGCTACACAGTTAGTTAGTCTCTGCTTCAAAACGAACCAGCTAACCAAACAAACAAAACGTTTTCTTTGGAAGAATAGAAAGATGTTCAGTGGTTGAGAGCACTGACTGTTCTTCCAAGAGACTTAGGATTGAGTCCAACACCCATCCACGTGGCAGCTCACAACTGTAACTCTAGTTCCAGGGGATCTAATGGCACCTTCTGGCTTCTCCAGGCACCAGGCATGCACGCAGTGGTACACAGGCAAATGTAAAACACTCATATGTGTTTTTAAAGGCTAAATTAAATTTTAAAACATTTGAATGTTTCTTTGAGTAGATAGGTGGGATAGCAATATTATTTTATTAGACTGGATTAGACTGGACCAGCCAGGAGGCCACAAGGAGTAAGTGGCCCCTCAGCACAGCAGGGGCACAAGACTCCCAACTGTGTACTTACCTTCTACTCAGCACCCTTCACCCAGAGCTAGCTATAGAAGAGACAGTATAGGTCTTGAAGTGTGTATGAGTGTACGTGTGTGTACGTGTGTGTGTGTGTGTGTGTGTGTGTGTGTGTGTGTGTGTGTGTTAGTGCAGGTGCACAATGCCGTAGCATGCATGTGAAGGTTGGGAGACAAGAGTGTTGGTCCTCACGTCCCACCTTGTTATCTTTGTTTGCTGTTGTAGATGTCAGGGTTGGTGGCCTGAAAGCTTCTAGGGGATTCTGCTGTCTCTGTGTGCAATCTCAGCGTAGGAACTTTGGAATGGCAGACCTGCGTTGCATGTTCATCTTCCCACGTGGTCTAGGGACCTCTCCTCAAGCCCTAACTCTTACACAGCAAGCTCTTGACCCCCTGAGCCATCTCCCAACCCCATAGGTTTTTAGAACATTTTAAAATCTTATTTAAGCTGGGTATGCTGGCATATGCCTCTAATTCTAGTATTCAAGAGGCAGAGGCAGGCTGGTATGTATGAGTTGGAGGGCAGCCTGGCCTCAATAATGAGTTTTGGATGAGCCAAGGCAACTCAGAATGACTTTGTCTCAAAAAACAAAGCACAAAACTATTAAGTATAAATAAAACTATAGTTTTTTACTACCACCCAGCCAACTATAAAGCCAGGTTCTCTTAGGGTAGGTAGTTTTGGATAAGGAACAAGTTTAAAAAAAATCAAGTAACCCAAATGTCAGTGTATTTTTACCTGTAAGTGCATAATTTTCCTTTGCTTCACAAATTATTGAATTATCAGAGATTTTTGTGAACTAGACAGACATGACCTGGCTGTAATTGCACATAGGGAACAAAAGAAAGTTGATTGTATCTCCAAAAGAAATTCTTTTATTTAGTTGCACTATTAGTATCATAAAGCAAAGGATAATTGATACCAAAGTTTTCAGTATAAATATTTAGATAAAGTTGCATTTTATCTTATTTTATTAAAATTCAATTAAATTTTAGTCAATATGAATATTTGACTAAAAATAAAAACCTGTGATTTTGACATCACGCCCACCTGATTGCTAATGATATAAATTAGTGCTAGATGACAGACTTGCCGTATGCTGACCAGCAAGTATAAAAACGGATATTAGGCATGTTTGGTGCAACAGCTCCCTTAACCATGGTTTCAATTTCCATGTTTTTGGTTACCCACCAATAGCCACCATCTGATATATTCAATGGAAAGTTATAGAGATTCATAGGTATTAAATTTCATGTCATTCTGAGCAGTATAATAAAATCTTATGTGTTCCTTCTGGTCCCACCGGGATCTTGGCATTATCTCTTTCCCCCAAGCTTCCAGACTGCCATGCTACCTGCTTGGGTGATCAGATCCACCCACCATCACAGTCCCTTGGTGCTGTGTACACTTAACCCTGGCCCCACAGCACAAGAGAATGGCTCCTGACACGCATGTGTGTCCCAGAGAAGCTACCATGATGTGGAATCTTTCGGTAAGAAAAGGAAATAATCCGGTTGTCTAGATTGCTCTTCTTAAGGTTCATTGTAGAGGTATGGAGAGGAAGCATGACACACAAAGGATCCAGTCTTGTCTGGGTATGAACCCTTACAGGGTACAAGGCAGCTGACCTGAAGCAATGCATGTGGTGACGGTGAGCTCTGCACCCATGAGCACTTTCAGAACCAAGGCTGATAGGCAGTGAACACAGCAGACTCTCAGATTGGTACGGAAGTGATACATTTTGCAGAAATGTCTTGATTTCCTGTGATCTGAGGGTTGAGATTTGGCATATTAGTTCATTTGTCTCTTCTGCTACCTCAGAGTTCGTGGTATCCAGGCTCCATACATGCATACACAACCCTCA
This sequence comes from Myodes glareolus, assembly GCF_982192425.1. NCBI lineage: Eukaryota > Metazoa > Chordata > Mammalia > Rodentia > Cricetidae > Myodes > Myodes glareolus. The sequence continues at coordinate 4,994,774 of NC_142036.1, read as the reverse complement.
TGCAGACAGTTTCCTGGGTAGTGCATTCTTCAGGGCAGATGAAGCAAGTAAGAACAGACAGGGTGTCTCTGATGTATAGAGGTGCTTGGCACTGCAGGTCCCCATCAAAGTCTGTAGGTCCTGAAAGGGAGTCCAGAGGTGCAGACATGCAGCTAGATCCCATCCACATGGCTGGCAGAATGATAGGACTGGTCAGTAGGCTGGGTGGAAGGAGTCCAAAGGGGAAACCAACAGTTTCAAGGCTGAGCAACTGGAAGCTGAAAACACCAGAGAAGGACAGGGGTGGGGCAGATGAGGGACGGGTGACAGGGATGTCATTGGACAGGGGTGGGGGGAGATGACAGTTACAGAGATGTCATTGGATAGGGGTGGGGGCAGATGACGGTGACAGAGATGTCATTGGACAGGAGTGGGGGCAGATGAGGAATGGTGACAGAAATGTCATTGGACGGGGTGGAGAAAGATCAGATGCAGTCTAGGGTTTGGACACCCACGGAGAGGTAGCACTGGAGACCAGTACATCAGTGGAAATATACAGTTCCTGTGTAAACAGAAGCTATTGAAAACTCAGGTAAAGTTCCCATGGCTCCTAGAAAATGATAGGGGTGGGGCATCATAAATCCAAACCGCAGAGTGCCCCATCCTCCGTGGGAAGGAGGATGAGAAGGCGTAGTGTAGGAGGGAAGTCATAAAAGAATACCCAGGACCCACGTTCAGACATCTCCAAGAAGGCAGCTGATGTCAAACATTGAACTTGGAGTATGCCTCATCTCCAGACCAGAAGCCCATCTCACAGAGGGTCCTCTAAGGTCCATCCAAGGTTAAAGGATGTTCCCCGGGGCCCAGCAAGGCCAGGGTAACTGAGCTATACCTACTCCCACTGCCCTTTCCAGCCTAGGCACACACTACTCTGGAAGGTGCTACCCCACTACTTCTGAGTGGGTTTTAGTTCTATCCTCAGCTGCCTAAGTGAGACAACGGGGCAGATCTGAGACAAGCCAGCCTGCTGCCCAGTGACTGCCCTGTCTTTGGCACCTGCTGAGCAGCTGGAGCAGCACTAGGTACTCTGCCTTCCGCACTGGAGAGACCCAGGGCCCATCTGGAGGCTCTGAACATCTCTGGGATTGAGAGGGGTATGCCTGAGGCTCAGGACTCCTGACCTTTGGAAAGTGCCCGCAGAGAGGACAGAGCATGAACTGAGGATGCCTTGTCGGGTTCCCCTTTTTAAAATCCCTTCACAGGAAATATGATCTGCCAGGAAGAAGAAGTCACGCAGCAGCTACTGCACCCGGGTTCTCTCAGCTTCTTTCTTCGGCAGGTGTGGCCCAGTCCCCTCTCCTTGGTGGCCATACCCAGCCTGCCCTGCTGCTATGTCCCCTGGGGTCCTTCTATAGAAAGAGGAGCAAGGAGTCTGCTAGCCGGTGTGGTCAATCAGTCATCAAACAATGACTGGCTTCTCCTAACCAGGGTCAGCCACAACCAGCTACTCAGCAACCTTCATAACACACACACACACACACACACACACACACACACACACACACAGAGAGAGAGAGAGAGAGAGAGAGAGAGAGAGAGAGAGAGAGAGAGAGAGAGAAGTGCAAAGGCTGACTATTAGGAAATGGCCATGGGACCCATCAGGGATATAGACCCTAGAGGATCTTGCCCATCCTTCCTATGAAATGCCTAGGTATAGGAGTATGGACAGTGAGGAGCCCGACCAAGGGACTTTTCACAAAGACAGGCCACTGTCCATGGGTGGTCAGATCTCTGGGCAGTACTTCACCTGCATAGCTTCCCCAGCTCAGCTTGCCAACAGAGGGACTCCATTAAGTTGTCCCCATTATAATTCAGATTACAGGAGAGACTTCTGCACATTCTTTCAGGTTAAAATACAAGGGATAAAGAGAAGAGGCAAAATTACTCCACTGTCGCTGCATGCTTAATTATATGGAAGCTGCATAAATTGTCAAGTGCAAAGAATTATTCTGATAAATTAAAATACTAATTAAATAGGCTATTGCAGAATTTTGAGAACATTACAGGGTTCCGCTTCTTCAGGTAATTTGCATATCCTTCATCTAGTGAATTTAATTTTAAAGGACTTCTTTTTGTGTTTGGAAACCCTTTTTGTCTCGCATGAGGATAAAAACGGGCTTTCTGCTTTGCTCTCTGCCTCGGTTGAAGCAGTTTCTTTTGCTGTGCTGGCCCACTGGTCCCCTCTCATACATACTAGCTCCAAGTGGAAGCTCAATGTCTTAGTTCTTGTTTTAAAGAACTCAGCTGAAATTTGGGCATGTGGCTGAACGGGACAGTTCCAATGGCTGGAACTGAAAAGGCTGCCCTGCGGAGTCTCAGTGTAATAAAGGTAAAACCTGGCGGTTTTCATAGGTCCGCTGACCTTCACATGCACCGTGGCAGGGAAGTATTCCTACACTAAATGAGTAAATATAAATAAATGTAATAAAACTTTTAAATAAGCAAAAAATTTAAAAGTAAACAGAAGTAACAGAAAGCTAGGGTGCTTAGGATAAATTCTGCAATGTAAGCGTGAAGAAGAAGAAAGCAAACTTGCCCAGCCTACAATATCTGTACCAGTGAGGGCCTTCCAAGCACAACCCAGGGCACAAACGAGGAGGTCACGTAGGCACGGCTGGAGAACTTAGCCAGAGACATGGGACAGATCACGAAAGAGATCGGGGTCATGGGAACCACGGCCGCTGCTCCTACAGCGGAGTCGGGAGACAGAAGGGATTTCTCTGGGGGAAGGGCAGGAGAATGAGTTCTGGAATCAGGCTGTCCTTCTAGGTCCTGCTCTCCTATTTTGGGGTACCACTGGGTTTACTGATGATGGTGGTGTTTCCTGAGGGGCTAGAGGCTGGGCTCTGATGCTGGGTGTGAAGGACTAAACAGATGGTGGGCGTGACCTCTGTGGTCACCGGGGCTCAGCCCAGAAGCCACAGCCAGGTTTACTATCACCCCATCAAGACATTCAGCTGCTCCTGATGCCTTGGAGGAAAGGAAGATTCATTTGAATGCAGACAGAGGGAGACATTGCTGAGCAGACCCATGAGAGTCAAGAACCTCAGGAACATGGACCACCAGCCCCTCTCGAGGGGTTTGTTTTGAACCCACTGCCCTTACCTTTCTGTTTGCTTGGTTGGCTTTTTATGTGGAAACAAAGAGACTTACCCAAGGGGAGGCAGTCATCTTGGTGCATTCTGGGTAAAGAATCCAGGAACACTTCAGATTGAAGTGTTCAGTTGACTAGATACAGACATTCTTCCCTAACCTGGCAGAGACTGGAAAACACATAGGCCCTCTGGTGAGAGCGAAGATTGTTACCCACTGTGTGCTAAGCTTGTGTTCCTGTGTAATCTTCACAGCCATTCATAGAGTGAATGCTGGGGAGGCTGAGGCTGTGCCGACTGCACAACCCATTAGGTTCCCGGACTCAAATGTGAGGTATGAGAAACCTGGACCCTCACTTCATAATAAAAGCTCCGCAGACTCAGAGCAGAGAACAAGGCATTCTTGTTTTATGACTTTGCAGAGCCAGCAAGAGCCCAGAATGGTGGGCATTGTGACTGGACACAGAGAACAGCTTTTAACCCAGATCCCTTCTTCCCTTTCCTCTTTGGGTGAGTTTCCAGGAAAGCTCCACCTTACATGTCTAGGACTTAGCCTTTCCCTCTGACACTTAGCCTTTCTCTATTTCTTAATGAAGACCATATTCGGACTATCTCTGTCTTTTACCTTTTGATTGCTTTAAAGTTTATTAGAAACATAACTGTGCTACCGCTGCAGGTCTCTAGCAAACCTTGGCTGTTAGGAACTTTCGGCTCTTCCCTTTCCCTTAGGGCACAGGTCGTGGCTGATAGAGGGGAATGGTAGCCCAGTGTTTTCTGTTCGTCTGTAGCTGCTCCTAAGCTGACTCAAGCTACATTTGAAAGGGAACCTTTTTTAAAAAAATTTTTACAAAGACTATAAGATGGGAGACACTCCCGAACTGAGAGCTGAATCATGGCTGGTGGAGGCCGGATAGAGGGCTATTCCCTAAGCCTGAATGGACTGACTGCATCTTGGGAACAGCCTCACCTGGGGCTTTAAGGCATGGACTGGTAAGATGCTGGTAGGAGGATAAACCCTGTGTCCTGAGGGTGAGAACAGAGGTAACTTAGCACAGCAGGGAAATCCGTAAACACCAGAGGCCACAGTGACCAAGCAGACCATAACTGATCCAGGACACTGGGCCACTGATCATTGGTAAAAGGAGTTCAGATGTGAGTGTCAAGATAGCAGTATACACAGGTTTGCACAGAGGGCCCGGCTGCCTTGGTGAGTCAGAGGGCCATACCACTATCCAAACATAGCCCATCTCCAGTCCGTGAGCCTTTAAACCGTGTCCATCTGATAAACAGACCAAAGCCTCATTCTCACGTGACCTCAGGGCACTCGTGAGAAGCAGAAGATTGCTTGGTGATGAAAGGGTTCCCAGATCCCTCTACCTGGAGCCTCACCCTCTGCTATTGGAGCCCATCCCTTTATTTGGTAGTTCCACCGTTTCTCCCCGGCTCCCCAGCCCTTTGACCTGGTGCCCTGTCTGTTGTTCCTACCACCGCACACCCGACTGTCTACCCCCTCCATCAGATGCCTCCCTCCACACGACTCCACAGCTGGTCCAGGCTTTTAGAACTAACAATTCAACTGCTCACCTCTTTACCCACAAATTTTGATGAGCAACCCCTTACTACTTTCAGGTCTCAGTGTTTTCAGAGTGACCCCACACACACACACACACACACATACACATCAATGCTTAGGTAGGATGGTGAGGGCATTGCTCCTTATGAATTGCCATGGATGACAGTGACTGAGACTCCAGAGTTCAGAGACACAGTCCCTTTCTCCAGTAATCTACTTGCTGGGAACCCTTTGTCCCATTTCTCAAGTACAGATGGGAGTCTATGTCTCGGTGGCTACAAGGATTCAGCAAGATGAACTGCGAGCAGAGCCTGCTTTGGAGCTCAGCTGAAGCCAGTGCTCAGTGGATGCTCTGTTACTGCACTATTTAGATCCCAGCATGCACTTAGGCTAGTCTGAGAATAAACCAGGTCCTTCCTTGTCCTCCTTTCTTTTTCTGAGACAGGTTTTCGTGTAGGCCAGGCTGACTCCAGGTTTGCCATGTGGCAGAGGCTGACTGTGCATTTCTGATCCTCTCGCTGCCTCCCGGAGCTGCATGCTAGATAAGCACTCTACCAACTGAAGTGATTCCCAGTTTGGCGCTGCACTTTTAAAAATTTCACATGACCAGACCATGCAAAGTACAATAACATCTCACTCACCTGGCAATGGTCTTCAGCTGGCCAGACTGTACTCAGAGGGTGGGAGGCACCCAAACAAAGCACAGTACTGTGCTGGGTAAGCGACTTGAAAAGTGCTGAGCCCTGAGTGGCAAAGCAGGGGCTCCTCCTGGAAAAAGCATGGCGAGTCATGTGGCTCTGCCCTTCCGAGTCTAAACACATGTGGTCGTGTACTGAACATGTTTTGCTGAGCAGTGATAGGCGAGACACTAAAAGACCACGCTGCCAGTCAAGTCATAACAAATGCTTTGTTGTTTGTAGTTGTTTGTGTTGTTGACTAAATTTGTTCAGGCTTCTTTACCAAAAGCCATTCTTGCATATATATCAAATGGAAATTTCCAGATTGAGTTGAAGACTTCCTGAGGTGCTTACATACCTAGAGCATGACCCAAGAGCATTTATCTATGGTTTCCTAAGACAACGTCTCCAGGCTACAGGGGTGATGGTGACCCAGGGTCCCATGGACCACAAGGTGGGCTGCCAAGGAATAGTTATCAGCTAGTGCCCTTTCAGAAGTCTGCAGGAGGGAAGAGTTGCCTTCTCCGCCGGGGCTGCTTCTGTAACCAAACTCTTACTTCAGCTGCCACCCAGATAGCTCTGTGCTGACTTTCCATGCCACGACGACACTAAGGAGGAGCTCCAGAGACACTACTCACTGGGCCTAGGACACTCTCCGGCTTTTCTAGGAAGAGTTTGTTGACACTGGACTGAACTATTCAGCTTAATGAAAATAAAAATCAGCTGGCTTATTTTTATATAAATCTTTAAGTCTGAAATCTCTGTCATCTAGCAAGAACTGGAGTGTTTATAGATTCATTCTTTAGGCCCTTGGTCAGCCTATTTAGAGAGTTGCTGTTAGCCCACTAATAGCCACCAGGATGTATGAGACTATGAAAACGTATCACTTTGCACCTCCAGGAAGTCTCTTGCCATCCAAGTTCTAAACCTGTGCATCATTGCCTCCATCCCATATCTACCCACCAGCTGAGGGTGCCCTAAATACCCAGCGCTCTCCTAAATCGCTTTATGTCCACCTTGCTCTTGTGGTACAGTGGTAATTACCTATGTGTAAAAACTAATGTCCATTTGTTAGGAGGGGAACTTTTCTCTATAAGGCAATGAAAGGCCCTGGAGGTAGAGAGGCAGGCAGGCTGTAATTGGATCTCATTTGTATCCCTCTAAAAGATATATTTCCTTACCCAGGCTTCCTGCAGGTGTGCTATGATAGGAGGTGAAAGCAGAGCTTTTGTCTCGCCGTCTTGTTCTGTAGTAATCACAACTACGCTGCCCTCTTCATCCATAGCGCTTTCAGGAAAATTAGGAGTTTCATTTTTTTTCTGGTTTTTATTTCCAAAATGACACGAGCTTTACCCCAAAGAATATTTCTACTGAATCATAAGCCAAGGTCAATTGCCTGGTGACCCGCTTCCTCTCTGCGAAGTGGGGGCTGCCGGGCTGCCGCCCGGGCACTACAACTGCTGAGACTTCATTTGCATCTGCTAATTGTTTCCCAAGCTCATTTCTTCTGGCATGATATCAAATAGAATTTGTTCTCTGAAAGTCTTCCTCATGTGAAGTCAGGAACAGATGAGCACAGACTTTTGTTGGAACAAAATCATATGTTTCTGATAGGGGCCTGGATTCAAAGGGAGTGAAATAACTCCCGGAACCTGTGATGTAAGCACATGGGCAGCTTTTTCAAAATGTGTGCAGTGCTGGTTAACAAAAAAGTTATTTCTCAACGGGCATATACCTATGCATACATTACACCTGTTTAAAATAAGACCTTACAGTTTGCATAGTCTGTTTACATATAATTTCCCATCAAGTTTTCAGTATCTGGAGACTGCCTAGAATGGCATGCTTTCAAAGATGATATCCATATATCATATAAGTGCATGACAGTCCCGAAGTTGTGGGCGTGAGAGAGCTGTCCCTACTGTTCATCTGTCATGTGTCAGCACGGGCAGGAGAGAGATGCCTTTCCTCCTCCCCTGCCAATCAACTCTGAGGCAGGTGGGAGAGCTGGCCTTGAGTCAGAAGAGCAGGAGTGCTGCTCTTGCCTGCCACCAGCTATAGCACTTGGGAGAGCAGGCCCTGCATCTCGTGTGCGCAGCACCACGGAGCCAATCTACTGGCAGAGGTGTGTGTGCGCCATCCCCGAAGTTGTGAGCATGGGAAAACTGTCCCCATTACGCATCTGTTACATGGCAGCACAGGCAGGGGAGAGCTGCCCCTGTCCCCTTCCCACCACCAGCTGCCACGCTCAGGAGAGCAGGCCCTGCTCCTCCAGTGGGCAGCACAGTAGAGTCAACCCCATTGCTGGAGGTGTGGGTGTGGTAGCTCTGGTATTATGAGCATAGGAAAGCTGTCCCCATTACTCACCTGCCATGTGGAGGCCTGGGCAGGAGAGGAATGCCCCTCCCCCATTCCACTACCCATCAACGCCTGAAGAAGGTAGGAGAGCTGTCCTTGCCCGTCATCTGCTGCAGCACACAGGACAGTGGTCCCTATGCCGTGCCTGGGCAACCCAGCAGAGCTGGCCCTGAAGAAGTGGGTGTGGGAGAACCCATCCTAAGGACACGAAAAGCAGGGGAATTGGCTACACCCTCTCTCCTTCCTGCAGAGGGTGAGCTCACCAGGGCAATGCTGGAGCGTCCACCCTGTCGGTGAGGACAAGGGCGAGCTAGTGGGCTGACCAACCCTGTAACTACCCAGACACAGAACCAGGGTTATGGGTTGGCCCACTCCGACATCCACTCCATCTGTGATCTGCTGGAGCACATAAAGGGACCAGTCCTGAAGACCCAAAGCTGCAGGATCTCCACAACATAGGGCAAAACAGGATAACAAGAGGTGTTCCAGTGAGGCCCAGCACTGATAGTGTAGCAGAAGCCAGAGGTCCTGAACCAGATGCGTGACTCTCTACGATTAACACTTGCAAGCAAAGATAACTGGACGAAGGGTCACTGTGTGCATCACTGCACCACACTACAGTTTCCACGATGAGATTGCTTTCCTTTTTTTTTTTTTTTCTTTTTTCTCTTAAATTTTATTTGGGAAAGGGGTGTGCTACAAGGGCAGAGGGCAGCATGAAGGGATGGAAAATGAATGGGATGGAGAGAGGCACAATGTGAAAGACACAAAGAATAAATAAAAAAACAACAGAAACACGAAGACGCTGTGAACATAGGCGAGCAAGCATCCTTGTGGTATGATCGAGCATGGGCAGGTGTTTAGTCTCACTGCAACTTGAAATGCCATGTCTGATTGACACTCACAGGAGATCTGCCCTTTCCTAGACCAAAAGGAGGAGAAGTGGATTGGGTGGTGGGAATGGAAGGGTTTGGGGGAAAGGGACTGGGAGGAGAGAAGGTAGGATAAACTGTGGCCAGAATTAAAACTAAATAAATAAATACTTTTTAAAAAAAAAAAAGAAAGGAAATGCACCAGGGGTTTAGCTGAGGAAGACCAGCGCCTGAGTGAGGCACAGGGTCCCTGCTACCCACCCGTTGCTCAGCATAGTGCCTCTGTAAGTCAGGCTTCCCACGCAGTCAGCTGGAGGGATTTGTTAATAGAAGAGAACACTCTCAAATGCTCTTTCTATACTGACCACCTTCTTTTGATTTTTTCCCTCACAGTTGACAACAAAGACCAGCTGGAGAAGACATCTGGGTTGACTATCCTCCAGAGCGGAATCAGGCCGGTGAGTAGTGCAAGGTGTACCCTCACAGGGGATTCCCTCACGGCTGGTGCCACAGTGCTGGGCGGCTGGTGAAGTCTAGGACCATAGGTTTGGTTTATTGTGTGGTTAATCCAAGGAGCCTTTTGTCAGCTCAGCTGATGGGAGATCAGTCTTCCCGATGTATAGATGCTGATCAATGGTGTAGGAAATGGAACTGTTGATGCTGCCTTTGAAATCACAGTTGGGTAATGCCCCGAGAAAAATCTGTCATTTCAGAACAGAAGACTCCAAAAAAAGATGATGTCTTATATTACCTAAATTATTAAAAATGTTCCAGGAAGTCATTTTTCCCTATGAACTCTGTGTTTTTGTTATTTAAACACATGTGTTGGACAAAAGCACAGAGCTGTGAATGTATCTATGAAGTGATTTGATGCTGTCAAACCCTTGGGATGCGACCATTGCCTCACTGTTTCCCGACCAGACGACATGTCTTCTCAGTGCTTGCTGGTGACCACTCTCTTGGCCGAGTGACAGTGTAATGAACTGTCATGTCACAGTGGCTGAGGTTCCTCCCAGGGGCTGCACACAGCCACTCCTAAGTCAGCACAGACCAAAGCCAGTCTGTGCTCTCCTGTCTGGAATTTCAGATTTCACAGCACTTGCCATTAATGTTAATTAAGTAGTAAGGAGCTGCCCGTTTGTAAGTGTTCCCTGCTCTATCTCGGCCTGTCCTTGCGGAGCCACTTACAGACTCACAGATCACGCAGTCAGATCTCTGGCTCCCTGATGCTTAATTGATGGCTGCTCTCAGAGGCCTGGGTTTCCAGGTAGCTCTTAAGAGGGCTTGAGTACCTGGGATGTCTTAGTTGTTGACAACAGAGTCCAGGAGAGTCATACCCTATAATCGATACAAACTTCTCAAAGGACATGCTAAGAGCCTGACAAATGTCACTCTTCTCGGTGTGTTCTTAAAGCCAGCGTGGCCCATCCTCGATTAGCAGTGCAGGTGACAGCTGAGGACACTCTGGTTGTTTCTCTAGCAGTCAGTGAAGTGGAAGAAAGAAGCCAAGTGTCTTGGGGCTTCCAGAACCATCTGTATGTAAGTGCGGGCCAATGGCCATATCATCGAGAACAAGTGCAGTGTGGAGGCTGGACACTGAGTGCTTAGAGGTTATTGTCTGTCTCTAGATGGGGACAAGCTCAAGTTCTGGCCTATGTGTCAAGTTCAGTTTCCTCCTCGGGGAGCAATGGTGTCACCCAGCCACTGAGAGCAACCCAGAGTTAGGCCACAGTCATTGGTATGAGCTGGTTCCAGAAAGCCAGGAAACTGGATTGAGTATGGAAGCCAACAGCAAGTGTGTGATAAGACCCAGCATGGCCTGGGAGGTGACGATTGTGACTTATAGGCACTTGGATACTGAATACCCTATCCCTTATTGCAGTGTGACCTTCAGCTGCTCCAGGACAGCCAGAATGTAGGGAAGGGACAATCCCATTGACCAACTGAGACTTGGCTCTCAAGCTCCTCCCAAGCTTTCCTTGGCCGCTTTCATATGATCTATATAGTCATTCACCACCTTGAGCCTCAGGCTCCACAGTGGCCTACTCAGCATGCAGCTGCTCATGGAGGAGCTTGGAGGTTGGAGAGCTATGTCCTTACCCTTCCAATGGCCCACCTTACTCTACCCCACAGCCTCTGACCTCCAGCACTTTCCCAATACCAAGGAATGCAGGCTTTCTCCCCTACTCCTACAAGTGTGCTCCCTATCCAAGCATCTGCTTCCGTTCTGCAGCCATGGCCTCGGTGTAGTCTGTCTTCTCACCCTGTGACTCCGCGTGCTCTGACGTCACACAGGTAGTCAGTGTGCACCTCATGGCTCCTTATCCTGCACTGTAACAAAGGTTAGTCAGTGTCTGTCTGCCTTAAGACAGCTTGTACCAAAAGGGAACTGGACACATTAGCATTTTGTGAGTGTACCTCATGTATGTATCCTTCTACTCCACAGCTCTAGGCTCGACCTCAGCTTGGTCTCCCAGCACCAAATTGTGAAGCTTCTCCTCAAGTGACCCTGCAAGTCCCCTCTTTCTTTGTCACTAACTTGCTATGAAACTCAGATGGTGACTATATTTTCTTTAGGGTAAATGTTTTAGTGTCCATGTTTATGTTTAGGGTGAGTAACTGCTTCGTGTTACTTCAAACTGATCTATTCTGTCTTTCTGTTGTTCCTGCATTCTTTCCATGCTTGATACCTTTGTTTATCTTTTTAGTTAGCTTAAGCCTATTTATTCTGTAATTTTATCTATATTTTCTTAATCTTTCCAATTTTAGATTTTCTATGCCACTGCCATGTTACACGTGCAGACTTGTTCATGGTGACATACTCCTCTTGTGTGATTTATGATGGCTTTGTTTAATTTTGTTTTATATGTTTCTCTGTTTGTTTAATTGTGACTTTTTCTTCAACAAGAAAGTATTGATTTTTTTTAATGAGTTTCTTTCTTGGTTTTTATTTTCCAGTTTTATGTTTGTTTTGTTATAGGAGTGTCTCACTCTGTAGCCCAGGCTAGGCACAGACTCCGCAGTCTTCCCGCCAGCCCCCACATGTGGCACTCATAGGTGTAGGCCAGCATACCCGCATACCCGCCTTCTGTGTGAGCTTTCTGTGTAAGGAGTGTGACGCCATGGATCAACTTTAAGTTAGCTTCCCACCTTGAAATTCTGCCTCTCCCCAGAGCAGCTGAGGATGGCTGGTGCCTGCTCTCTGTCCTCAGGTGAGGTGGCCTAGGAGGGCTCCCAGTCTCAGCTTCCCACTCCCTCCGTGGCTGTGTATGACTATGGAAACCCTCAGTCCCACACCCTCACACCTCTTTAGAGGTGCCAGATCTCTAACAGTAGCCTCGGTGTCTGGCCAGGACCTAGCTTTAATCTCTCCTAACTCTGGGCATCTGGAGAGTCCCCTTTCTTTCTTCTGTTCTGCTGTCCTATGGTGTGTAGATTTTCTGCAGTTTCTGTACCCATGTGGTAAGAGAGCCCCCACCGTGCGGCTTACTGCTGCACTCCCATGCCTTTCAAAAGACAGTGCTGAGTGCCTACCATGTGCTCAGCAGGTCTTCAAGCTGAAACCGCAGCAGCAAGCAGGGCGGGTAGAAATTTGTTCTCCTCTCCTCTCCTGGAAGCTGGAGTTCCGGGAGGAGATATTCATCTCTTCCTCTCAGGACAAACCCTGGCATTGCCTGTGCCAGTTCTAGACTGCTCCCGGATCCCAGCCTCCTGCAATCTGTTACATACACATCTTGGAACCTGTAGTCACCTGCGCCCTGACCTCCACAGACGGTCGCTCTGCTTGTCCTTTTCCTTGTTTTGTGGCCTCGGCTACCCGCACTGTCACCTGTTCAGCCTGCACCAGTTTTCTGCGTGGAGCCTGAAGCTTAGTGCCCCTCACCTTCCGCCCTGCTGCCTCAGCCCCAACTGCATGTTCTGTGAGGACCTGCGTGCTCCCCCATAGATGTGTTCTTCCCTGGGAGACTCCTCCCTGCAGGGACCTCCTCCCTGACCTCAGTCCTACCTTTCCACCGTGCTTGTCACCTTTGCTCCTGAGGTGTAGGCCAGCAACGCTGAGAGGAGCACAGCGCACTGCCACACGCTTTCTGTTTCCCGTCTCTCTATTATAATCCTCTCATCTCAACCAGCAGCCACTTTGAAAGCTGGTGCTTCCTGGACCTTGGGAGTTGTCTGACATCACTGCCATGGCCTGGAGCCCAGCTCTCCACATGCTGCATTGGCCTATCCCTGGCCAGCTCTAGGCTGGAAGCTGCTTGGGCAGGCAGACAGCATTCACAGAAGCAAAACGGGAAGAAAGGGTTCAAGCTGAGAAAATCTTTAGAAAGCTAATCATATCCTTTTCCTAATTTTAATTCTCTCATTCAGTAAGCCTGATTTTGATTTTTTTTTAAGTATATTTCTAATTTTCCTAATTCCAGACTCTGTAATGTAAAGCGGAGTGTGATTGCTAGGAATCTAATGGCATTTACAGATCTGCTCCAGGCACTTTGATTCACATATATGATGACAGATAGCAGAATTAAAACCTTTTAAGACAAATAGAAATATCTCAAAACAAAATTTAAAAAAATGAAGAGATTGTGGTGCACACACACACAACCTGAATAGATGGGTAATGTTTTGGTGTATTTCAAAATCCGATTTCTGATACCTTGAAACCTTTTACATTGCTCACATTAATGAAGGCAGTTTCCTCTGGAGGACAATTATAGTTGCTCTGAAGACACATTGGTATATGAACACAGGCATCCTGGTGTGGCGGTCGTTTTACGCCACAGGGTCCTGCATCACCACCCACCTGGTATGGACCATGATTCCATACTTTCCACAAGCTCTATAGTGTCCTAGGGGTTGAACACAAAACGCACACGACACAGACAGAGAGTTCGAGTCATTCTCAGGGAGAATGCCCATTTATTCAGCTTAATCCGGGGTTAAAATACCCTTTGGCCCCAATAACGAAAACCCCTCCCAGCCAGATGTGAGATCACGGTGTTGAGCGCCTGGCACCAGTGGCAGGAGCTGCCAGGCAGGGGGTATGGAGCTGGAAACCCTGACAGACAGATAGGAGGAGATTCAGGGCGCCTGTGAGAACCCTCCTTAGCAGGTGAAATTACCATATCAAGACGGAAACAAGGTTCTGAACTAATCCCCTCTGGCTGGCAGAGCAGGAGAAGCTAAGCTGGTTAGTGTAAACATTTCTTGCATCCTGTGCTTTGGCCTCGAGGAACAGGGAAGACAGGGCATTACATCCTGGCATGGGGTTAGAGGTTACAAATTTCTTCTTCAGTATATTTTAGGTTCTTCCTTTGAAATAACTATAGATTTAAGGTGCTGTAAACCAGATCAGAGAATCCCTACACGGCCCTCACCCAGTAGGCTCCCCCATGAATCTATGTATGTAAAACCAAGAGATTCATGCTATGTGGCATACATGAATGTCTTTGAATCTTTAATACTATGTTATACCATCTAAACTTTTTTTTTAAAAAAGGGCATACAAATTAGTAAGCAACCACATATCCAATGTGTACAGACAGCCCTGGGGATATGAGGTCAGCAAGGTCCCCAATGATCCTGACACATTGTGACTTTGGGGTCTTTAGCCATCATGTACCTGTGACAATCCCACAGGGCAGGTTGTGCCTGGGCAAGGCACAGTAAGCAATGTTAACCAATTCCCTGGCCATTTGGGAAGGATTTACCTAGATGTCAAAGAGGACATTGGATATCTTTGACAGAGACAATACAGCCTGTGGTGAGGAGGGTGCCACTGTATCCTGATGTTGGGAGGCAACTCAGGGAAGCCCTTCATAGAAGTGGGTTGCACGGAGAGGAGAAGCATGGTCAGTGAGCTTATAAATGGAAGGAGGGGATTCTGCAAGCCTACTGCCTGGTGGATATGTATAAGGACAGAGGTCAGACATTCCTAGATTCCAGGCTCAGATCCAGTGAACATGACCTCCACCTAGTCCTCTTGGCTCCTGGCTTGTGTGCTGTGGCCATTAGAGTCACTAATAGTCGTTAGTCACTGGGAAGTGTGTACCGTAATATGGAGTGAATGAGTGCCGATGAATGCCAGTTCTGGGCAATAGAGCTGGTGCTTCTCCTTGGGTGGCCATCCTCACTGTAGCTCTAGTCAACTCTCTTCTCTACATCAGGAACCTTAGTCTGCCTGTGGGTATTCAGAAGAAACAAGCGAGCAGCATGTGTTCAAGAATATGTGAAGAAAGGGATGGGTGGGGTGTGATGGATGTGGCAGATACAGTGGTCAGTGTCTACGAGAAGATCAGGAACTGGGTTCTAGGCGATGTTGTAGTCATTTCTGATCACATGTCCCTGGTCACCTCATGGCAAAGTAAGAAAATGTGGTTACTTCATGACATGGGCCCTACATCAGCCCATGGCATACTGTGTTCATGTGTAGACTAAGAACAACCTTGCAATCGGAGGGTAGAGTGCTGTACCTTAGGAAACACAGGCCCTCTATGGTGTAGGAGGTTCTTCTGTTTGTGTGTTGCTTTCATTGGTTGAATAAAGAGACTGCCTTGGCCTTTTGATAGGGCAGACTTAGGTAAGTAGAGTAGATAGAACGAAATACTGGGGGAAAGGGCAGAGTCAGAGATAGCCGCCATGGAGCTAACCACCAGGTCAGACATGCTAAATCTTTCCCAGTAAGCCACAACCTCATAGTAAAATACAGATTATTAAAAATGGGTTAAATCAAGATGTGAGAGTTAGCCAATAAGAGGCTAAAACTAATGGGCCAGGCAGTGCTTAAATAAATAGAGTTTTCTGTGTGATTATTTTGGATATAAACTAGCTGGGCGGTGGGAAACGGCCCACTGCTCCTCTTACTTCACCTCTGAGAAGCTATGAACATCACAGGTTGCACAGTCATTCCCCAAAGAGAGCAGACCCCAGGGCATTGCTAGAGGTCCCAACCAGAAGCCCCTTCTACTCCCCACTGAAAGCTCCCAGTTTTTGGCTTTGGGAGCAGATATTGGACCCTGGCTAGGGATGGGGGACAGTGAAGGAGTCAGAACTGCCCTCTGGGGCTAGGGGGCTAGGAGTGCTTCTTTTTCAGCTACTGCAGTGTTCTCATTGTCATTCTATGAACATCCGCTTCATTTTATTCTAATCTGCATTTCTTGACAAAGGAAGAGGATTTTTTTTTTCCTCTTAAATGCAAAAGTGCATAGGCCTGAGAAAAGACTGTTGACTTGTCAGTACTCCTAATTTGTGTTTGAAAAGGGAAATCTGCATGAAATTGCATTAAATATCTAAGGCCCCATCTCTCTTTTCTATGCCCAGCCCCTCCACAGCCCCCATGAGTGGTAAGCAGACTAGACAGACAGAAGCTGAGGTTTCCAGCAGCCCGTCCCTGGGTCCCTGGGCTCGACTCTGGGTCTGATGCTCAGCTTTGATTTGACAGACCTGAGGACCATAGCTACTCACCTCCAGCCCCACTGCTCTACATGGTAAAGAAAACTGCACCCAAACGTGTCCCATACAATTACCTGTACTTGCTGTATAGGCAAATATGAGCTCATTGTGAATACCTTTCTTTCCTGAACCACCACAAAGTACACGAAGCTCCCAGTGTCACATGGGTCTTTCATGCTCCCCTGTGACTCAGAGGTAGAGAGCAACCATATGATGTAGCAGTTGCCATAGTAACAAATTCAATTTTTATTCAATATCAAGGTAAATAGTCACGTAAAATGAAGTAGTCACATCTGATGGTGGTTACCCACCCACTTCTGTTCCTTCCTAACATTTTCATATATATTTTGTAAAAATATGCATAATGTGTATTTCAAATGCAGAGATATGACTTATTGTCTGCTGGGCCTGAGGGTGACATCTTTTCCCCTTGAGAAGCAGAGGGGGCAAATTGGCCAATGTTTTTATGGTCTGCATGGCTCCTGTGGTTCCACGGAGGCTGTGAGCTTGGGAGCAGAAGTTAGTTTTCCTTTAACAAACTGTGGCCTGGAGGGATGACAAGCACTCAGTTCAGAGTGTTCTGGAATCCTCCTGTGATGCTTCTGTCTGGGAAGCCTGGAACTGTGTACAGAGAGGAAAGGAAGTAACTGGAACAGACACTGACCCACATCACCCACTCACACGGCCTGCTCACTGTCCACTGCACACTGGTGAAGAGACCATCCTGCCCTACAAGATATGGGGGCATGCCCGCTGCAGGGTTCCCTGCAAACTGGTGTGTGCGCTTCAATAAACAAGCCCTTGTGTGCTTACCTAAACAGTCAGTAGCTGTCGCTGAGAAGGACACTCCACACACAAGTAATGTAGGACCTGGCTCTAGCATATCACTGCTGCACCTGCCCCAAGCAAAGCTGCACACCCTTCACTGCACGTGGGCACACATCAGGTTTTTTTATAGCTGGTGTGGCCTGCCAATAGGAACACAGTCTAGATGGCATGGCAAAACCCCAGACTTGCCTCTCTGTGTTTAGACAATAGAGACAAGAAAGCACCACAATACAGCAGGGCCTGTCTCTCCACACCTGCTTGTACTAGGACCCCCTGGGGCCCAGTATGACCTCACATGTCAGCCTCCTGGACTCTAATTCCAATAGACTCTACCCTCATACAGGTAGCTACAGAAGATAGGAACTTACTTATTAGTAAACATTGATATTCTATATGCTCCATAAATTACTCTCCTATGCCATTCCGCTCATTCATGGCTGTGCTTGCCTGTCAGGCAACTGGAGACTACAACTGGGAGATCATTTTGACCCAAGAGCCACTTTGTGACTTCTGCTGCCCAACAGCACGGCATTGATGTCTGGGTATCAGGGTCTCAGGGATGCTAAGCAAGGCACCACAACCTAGATGGAGTCTCCTAGCAGAAAGCTACTCCCACAAGTCTTGGAACTTAGAAGTTCACTGTGGAGGGGCCCAGCTTCCACTGAAGTCTCCAGGGAGACCCCATTTTCTGAGATTTGCAATCCTCTTGATTTCAAAACTGACTACCTTGTGGAGTTCCTAGGAGACCTTGGTGCATCTTTCATTGTGTTCACGAGGCTTAGACCATGAGGGTTGTGACCTAATCAATGGACAGTGAGTCAGTCTGCTCATAAAGTCCAAACTTGAATAGAGTATTGAGGTGAGCTGGAGCTGTGGATTGTGGGGCCAGGTAAAAGGAAATGGGAATTACCTGGCCCTTTCTTGTACATCATTGAGTGAAGAGCTGGCTTGGCTATATGCACCTGCTACTTTGATGTTCCTTCCCACTTCAGGCCCAGACGCAGTGACCATGACCTGCATGTCTAGAAACCACGAGCAGAAAGAAACTCCTGCCTCTCTTTATGTTGTCTCCATCAAGTGTTTTCTAACAGCTATGAGAAAAGTAATTTATACATCACTCGTTAGCTTGTGGGTGAACACCCCCAAGCTCTGCCTTCTTTGCTACGTGGTCATCTGTGTATCTATGCCCCTAATTGTTAAGAAAAATCTATGTTTGGATTTAGAGTCTAGTCTACGTATACAAGTCATACAGACTTCATTGTAATGTGATTACATGTGCCAAGGTCTTACTTCCACACAGATTTAGGTACAGAAAGATAGGGCTGAAGCATTTTTGAACGATATGAATCAACCCATAGTATGCAGAAGTCATAGATGCCCCTGTCCTGTCTTAGAAATAGCAGTATCAGTGGCTGGTTGGCCTACAGTTGAACTTTTCTCTCTTGGGAATAAAGTGTGCCTACATTTCTTCAGTGGCTCTAAGATCAATTTGGATCTCATTTCTCCAACTTGTCACTCTCTGAAAAGCATACCTGCTACAGACTTAAACATGTGTTCGATTGAACCTAAAAATCATTAGTATACACACACACACACACACACACACACACACACAAATAAGATAAAATACAAAGAAAGCTATAAGAGTAGGATGTCACAAGGGAGGGGAAGAAAGCAGGAGGTGGGGAAGAAACAACAAAAACAATTTCTGTTTTAAGATACTGCCATAAAACTCAATTCTTTGTAAACTGATAAAAATTGAAACAATTAATTGAAATCATATGCTTCTCAAATTTACTTGAAACGATCAAAGTCTATGGGTGAAGTGTGTTGCTCCCTGTCTCCCCATCTCACCGAGGACAGGTACAGTGGTGACAACTCAGCCCTGTTCACAGATGGGGCCTAAATAGACTCACTCTTGCCCAACCCTGGAGGTGGAAATCTAAGACTGAGGTAGAGAGGTCCCACAGGTACCCTGAGGCCTCTCTCCTTGCTCAAAGAGGACTTCTTCCTCACGTCCTCAAATATTCATTCCTTTGTATATAACAGAATCCTAACCCCTTCTTATAGGGTAAAAATTCCATTAATAAGAACCAATCACATTTTACCCTGATGCCCTCTATAAAACCTTCTCTCGAAATACAGCCACATTCTGAGAGACCTTCAGGTCAGAGATTCACATATGGGTTTTGGAGGAACATAATTCAGTCACCATATTGACCATGAACACATCTAACCTAGAAATGTCTAGTATTTCCAAAAGGTAGTTCTTGAGCAAGTTAGCTTCTGAGAAATATGTCTATGATATTTTCCTCTACCATACTAAAGAATAAATTAAAACACATGAAATATTACCAAAGAAATCAGGGAAGATAGGTAAGTGGATGGATGGATGGATGGATGGATGGATGGATGGATGGATGGATGGATGGATGGTTAGATGGGTAGGTAGGTGGACAGACGGATGAGTAGATCAATAGATAAGTGGGTATATTGATGGATTAATTAGTAGATGGATAGATGATTTGGGTATGAGTGGATGAATGAGTATGTGGATGAATGAATAGTTGGACAGGGTGGGTAAATGCATAGATGGATGAGTAGGTACATGGCTGTTTCAATGAGTAGATTGATAGACGGGGGATGATGGATAGTTGGGTGGGTGGGTGGGTGGATGGACTGATGGATGAACGAGTAGACAGACAGGTGGGTGGGTGACTGGCGAGTGAGTGAGGAGATGAATAGGTGTGTGGATAGGTAGGTAGACGGGTTGTTGATGGGTCAGTGGATGGATGAATGAGCAGGTAAAGGACGAATGGTTGGGAGGGTAGGTAGGTGAATGGAAGGTGGCTAGATAGGTGTAGGTAGGTGATTAGATGAGTTGGTGAATAGATGGATGGATAGGTGGATGAATGGATGGATAGGCAGAAGGATGAACGGGAAGATGCTATTTTAACCAAGTGACTGGTACAGCGGGGCAGGGAAAAGAGGGCAATGCCATCCTACAGGATGAGGGGGGCAGGAGGGAGTTAAGAAGGGTAGGACAGGGGACAGAAGGCAAGGCGAGGAAAGGCTGGGGAAGGAGCATCAACCTCAGAGACAAGGTAAAGAAAGAGCGTGGCAATATGTAGGTGAGTTGGTAGATGGATCAATGGCATTTAGAATGTATTTAAAAACTACAGTGAGATTTTTAAAATCCCAGATGCTATCAAATCCCCATTTCCATCATGGCCATCCAGCTATAGCAATAAGAGAAACGTCCCATTACAATACCACCAGCGGAGGTGTGGCTGCTGCTGACGTTGCACTGGTGGAAATAGCACCTTTCAGGAGCAGGGGCAGGCAGCAATATGTGGGCAACATCTAGTTGAGATATGTGACAGTGTTTACTGCTTCCCACAGGCAGGATGACCATGATGTGGACTAGGACACCCCTGGGGCAGCCAGTTTGTTCTGGCAGACAAGGGGGTGGGAATAGTCTTGACATAAAGGCAGTAAAAATTATGTTGTGGTTTTACTTTTTTGAGCAAGGTTTGTCTCGTTCCTGGTGGTTTATTGGCTGGTGGAGGTCTTTTCATTTGGGTGCTGTAGGTAGAGGAATGAATTTCTTTGAGAAATATCAGCAGTGCTTTATGAAGCTGCCGTCAGCAGCAGCATAAGAGGAATTGATTGTTAAGCTGTTAATTTCCAGATCTTCCCTAAGTGAATGCAAACAAATTCTGGTTCTCAAAGCCCTGCTAATATACAATGTTCAATTTTTAATTTCCAGTCCATCCTAGATTATGGGAATGAAAAACAATATTTAATCCCTCGTTAACACATGAATGAGCGGAAGCTGTCACTTTCAACCAGACAATAACAGGGTTATCTCAAGAACTGTCAGTTTATGTGAAAACATTATGTTGCCCAAATTTTCATAAAAATTAGTAATGGATAACATTCAAGATCAGAGAAATAAAAAGAGAAAAAATCTGCATTCATGGTAATAAATATTCATATTTGTCTGCTCGAGAGATGAAAATCTAATCAAGGGGCTATTGATGCACTGTTTTTTTTTTTTTTTAAACCAAGACGTTTCATCTAAATTGGGTTTGATATGGAAATGAGTCATAGTCAAAGTCCTCCAGGCTTTAGCTCATGGGCTGCCTGGGCGATATTCTGTATGAATCCACCACACACTGCACCACAATTAGGGTGACAATACCCTCTCTGCATGGGAGCCCCCAGAGGTTGGTATGATGGAGTGTTTTGAAGCTCCCTCCCCTCCATGAAGGAAAAGAAAAGAGCATAATCCATGCCCGTTAACTCCTCGCTATTGCAGGGTTAAAACTGTCTGTGTTTTTGCTTTTGTTGACAATTACCATAAATCAGAAGACATTCTGCATGAAACTTAATGAAATATGTATGATTTTTGAAAAGGAAAGATGGTGGCTGCTGCATATAACCCTGTGTGCATGTGCACACATGTGCACTAGTGAGTGCTTGTGCATAGGAACACGTGTGTGAGCTGATGATATTTGCTTGAGGCTGTGCTTTTCCCTAACTGTCAACAGGCTTTTGAAAAGAAGTGTGTAAACAACTCCCAGTAAGGGAATGCAGGTGCACAGGGGCTGTACTGATCCTTGCAGCCCCACCAGGAGTTCTAGCCCCTCTGCTTTGAGGAGACGCATCACTACAAAATCCCCCAGGGGTCAGGTCTCCTTGGACCACAGTGCTCCTCCCATCCCCAGAACAACCTTTGGGGCCAGGATCTGAGCTTTCTTGGTTTTCCTGAGAAATTCATAGGAGGATTGGCTTACATTAGCCCTAGTCAAGAACCCAGTGTAGGATGCCAGGGTATCAGTCACAGAGACTAAGGAGGTAGCCTCATCTATCATGTTTGCCCTCTGCCGACATTGACCAGATTTCTACAGGTCACTGTGACCTTGTAGAGGGCAAGCTGTGGGTGTGCGTACACCTGTGTGTACACCTGTGGGGACTCCATTCCTAATCCCACCCCTGGGCCTGGCAGAGCTAATCATAGGACATCTGGGCTGTTTTGGAGATGTGTTCGAAGGTGTGATTTCTAGAGGCAGATGGAAGTTTTATACTGAAATCTCTCACTGTTCTGTGGAGCTGAGGAGGAAGACTATAAAGAGCTGAGGAGAGGCCGGAAGCAGCGGAAAAGGCTTCTCATCAGCCTTGTAACATGTGCTGCGAGCATCTGAAGGAGAAGGCCCAGCTGTCCCCCCAGCACACCTGGCACTGCCCTCCACTGAGCTGCTGATTCTGATGTGAGGTCCAGAGGCATCTGTCTCTCTATGGATACAGGGTGGCCACACTGAGAGGAGACCTGAGGAGTCATTAGAAAAGCTGAACTCACCACAAGCAGACAGAAGACTTTTAACCACCACAGCAGCATGTCCTGTACAGTGTCCAGTGTGGGGTGAGAGCCCCTGAGGTCCACCAAGGCTAAGGACATTCTTCTCGAAGTCCATCTCCTTGGACATCTTTGGCACCTTCAGGCCAGCCTCTACTCTCCTTTGTCTTCTGTGGCTCCCAGAGCACTTCCAGGACACCATCTGTCTGATGGCACATTGTCACCAGCCCCAGACAACTGTCCTTTGACTTTCCTCTTATAGAACTCCTCTGATTTGAAAAGTTGGAGGAAGTCCATGCCACCCCAGAGCATCCTTCCTCCACCCCAGCCTTGGTCCTCCCACATTATTTGTCTTCCAGAGGGGACTGTGACTGACACTGATTCCCACACATCTGGGCACATCTTCCAGGCTCTGCATATTCCTTCTGGATAATGTCTGCTTGTGTCCTTTGCCTATAATGAGAGCTTTTTAACAATTGGGGGCAAATATGCTCCTAATATCCATCTGCATTTGCCCATGAGAGAGATGGCTGGTTTGCAGCGATCCTAAACAGTCTGTAACTAAACCATAGCCATAGCCACACCCATCTCTAGGGCTAGCTCTGCCTGGGCTCTCTAATGTGCCTTTGTTCTCCGGACACTGAGAACTGAGCCCCAACCAAGGGATACATTTGTCTTCTGCCACTGATTCCATTCAGGTTTACATAGCAGTTGCCTCTTGAGTAGTAGGCATTTTCTCCTGGTAGTAGGGACTACAAAGGACTTTCTGAGACTCCCCAATAGTATTTCTACAGGGAGGAAGGAAGGACCAGAGTGAATGAAAATGGTCTACAGGATTTTTCAGGGAGATTGCCTGTCCTGAGCCTGGTCCAAAAGAATGTTAGCAGGGGATTTTGAGGATAGCGGAGTGTCCAGAATAACTTGAACTTCACTGCAGTTCTGGTCCTGGCTGTGAGAGGAGGGTCCAGCATGAGACTGCCAAACACTAAAGCTCTTCTCAGGAACACCCCAGCAGGATCTCAGCCTCTTGGTGGTACTTGCATTGCTACCTCCTCTGCCGCCACTAGGGGTCACACTTACACATCTCTTCTGAACTTGATAGGCTCCCGAAATTAGGGTGACTTAATCCTCTGTGGGTTGCCAGGAATTTACCAGGACTTAAAGGATCAGGCAGGGGAAAAGATGTGAAGAAGAGATGGAAAAACAGACAAATTGGAAGGTTCTGCCAATATCTGTGTCTGGAGTCGCCTGCTTTCCAGAATTAAGACCCTGGGTGGAAAGGAGTTAGCATTGACTTGTTTTCTGATATCGGAGGCTGAATGGAAATTCTCCATAGATATCACATCAGAATGAGGATGCAGGACCTTACGCAAGGTCGTCAAAGTGTTCTCTGTGCGTTTTCTGTTTCCTGATGTGAACGTAGAAGCCTGTGGGAAAAACCCCTCAATGGAGCCCGTAGTCCTCACTTGAGACCTCTAAACTTACAGACTTTTTCTTGTTTTGCCCCAACGTGCCCACAAGACTCCCTGAGAGCTCCATTCAGGCCATACCCACCCTTTTGTAGACACTTATTACTCAGTGTTTCCAACAGTGGTGTCAAGGTGGTGGTCAAGTTGCTGCCCTGAAAAGGGAGCACAGTGTCCACAGTAACTCATGGTCATATGCTAAGCAGCTTCCCCCAAAGGGTGATCCAGTGATGCACCCTTGAAGCCTCTTTACTCAGGACGGCACTTAATTTGGGCCCCTATACATAATCACTGGAAACCACTGGGGCACTGGAATGCCTCAGAGCCCAGTCTGCGGTCCCATGAGGAGCTTAGCCACACCATCTTCTGCAACACAAATGAACATAGTGTAGAGTTGATGCCACTACAAAAAATGCCCTCCATAGGTCTCTTAGAACAGGCTGGCAACAAGATGGTTGCCACGTCCTGGAAGGAAATCTGAGTAGCGTTGTCTCCTGTCTTCAGGTCCCTTCTGAGAACAGCCACGCCCCACTTAGGTCATGCTTCTCTTCTGGGTGTCAACAGCAGCACTCTGAGGCCCCAGGGATCTACTCGTGAAAGAGTCAAGGGCACAGTCTGCAAGGCCAGAGACTCTGTCCTCCCAGTTGGATTTCCAAGCTCTCCGAACACACCCTGGGTCTCATGAGCCATGTTGGGGGGCCTAGCAAGCACTGAATCACACACTTGGAGCCCCACCAGGCACAGGCACCAAGGAACATTTGTAGGGAATGCTTGGTATCTCACATAAAAACTGTCTTTAGGTGGAGAAGTAGCTCAGTTGACAGAGCACATGCCTAGCAAGAATAAAGCCTGGGGTTTGAAGTTCATCAGGATATAAACTGATATGCTATCTCATGCTTCTAAGCCCAGCACTGCAGAGGTAAAGGCATAAAGACAACATAACACTCTGTCTCAGAAATAAAAAAGTTAAGAACACATTGACATCAAGGGTAAGTTTAGTTCCTTAAACTTGTTTCAAAATCAAGCAAATGGTAGTGACACCCCCGTATCCCCATGGGAGTGTGTGTTCCAAGACTGGGGCAAGACTGTCCACCAGCACCAACTCCTCATTTCCTGCCTTCTCCATGGAACCAAGCACACAGCACACACTGTAGCTAGTCGGAAGTAGGTCAGCACAGTGAACTTGATTTTTTTTTGTTTCTTCCTAATTCCAAGCACAAAGATCTCTCCTGCTATAGATCGTACCAACCTCAATATACAATTTTTTATCTTAAGTTGAAAACTTTCTCCATTTTGTCTAAAAGAAGCATTTGGCTTCTCTTTGGCCTATCTTAGTCACTAGCATTGTGACCTTCTGCTTTGTGATCTGTGATAGTAAGTGTGATGGGAGTGACTTCAATACACGCCCTGGGTACATAAGCGGTTGCTCAGATAGCTGAGATGGTGGCAGGTAGCACATCCAGCTGGATATGCTGGACAAGATGCTCAGCCGCATCTCAGAGTGGGACGGTGCTGCGCAGTGCAGGATTCCCTCATACTTTCCAGAACACGGCACAATTAAGACTCATGAATTCATTTCTATAAATGTATTTAATATTTTTGGACTATGGTTGATTGTAGAAAGTTTAAACTGTGGTGAACTGAAACTTCAGAATACAGGGCCATGAAGCCAATGTTTGGGAAGTGCTGGGAAATCCATTAGTCTTCACAGGCATTTACGAATCTGTCTGACCCTACATGGAACACAGAGTATGACGTGCTGAGGGGCTGAGGGAAGAGTCATGGAGGACTTTTTGGAACACTTAGCTTTGCCACCAATACTCTGGTAACACTAAACTACTCACGTGACTCCTGGCCTCTGTTTTGTATAACTGGGACAGGAAAAAATAGATTGTCATTTTGTAAGTCTCTCAGGTTGAACAGTCAAAATATAGGATCCATGTCTGCATGGGGTAACCAGCCTAATATGTACTCCTAATCCATTCTCAGCTGATCTTTGTAGGATAGGTGGTACACAGATGGATGGATCCACACATGCTTATGTGGATATGTAGACGGACATGCTTTTATGGATGGGTGGATGGAGAGAGGGATGAGAGGAGGATGGATGGACTGGCAAGTTGTGAATGAGTGGGTGTATGGACGAGTAGCTAGACATGCCAGTGAGGGGATGGATGATGGACATGCCAGTGAGGGGATGGATGATGGACATGTCAGTGAGGGGATGGATGGACATGCCAGTGAGGGGGTAGATGAACATGTCAGTGAGGGGGTAGATGGACATGTCAGTGAGGGGGTAGATGGACATGTCAGTGAGGGGGTAGATGGACATGTCAGTGAGGGGGTAGATGGACATGCCAGTGAGGGGATGGATGGACATGTCAGTGAGGGGGTAGATGATGGACATGTCAGTGAGGGGGTAGATGGACAGGCATGTGTGTTTACTCCTCATTCTTTTGATCTTTAGGGCTGGGAAATATTCTACCAGGCAGCTAGAAATGGAGTCTTTCTTGGTATTTCCTGTTTCTTTTCTCTTTAAAAGTTAAGACATTTTCTAAGTTTCTTACTTTCCTAAGTTAAATGATGGAGGCTACAGCACATGAGAAACAGCGTCTCAGAAACTATAGTTTTATGCAGACTTAATTCAAGGGACACTTGCTGATTCATAGTGTCCAGAGCCTCCCAAATACCCTGCAAAATCTCAGTTTCATAGCTTTATACATGATGTCACAAGTTATCAGGTAGAGGACCAACCTCTAAAACAACCTGCATGACCTGTGACTGCCTGTAGGGAACAGTCCAATGACAGGTCCCTAACATGCCACTCACCTTAGGTCAACCTATATATTACGGCTCCTTTGGGGGTTGAATCACCCTTTCACAGGGTGATTAAGACCACTAGAAAACACAGATTTTACATTACAATTCATAACAGTAGCACAATTACAGTTATGAAGTAAAAATGAAAATAATTTTATGGTTAGGGGGTCATCACAACATGAGAAACTTTATTAGAAGGTCACAGTATGAGGAAAGTTGAGAAGTACCGCACAAGACATAAATGAGTCTCAAATGCAGTTATCAGACTATGCTCTGAGCTACCTTGCTGCATGGAAACACTCAGGCAGTCATACCTGAATCAAGAAGGTAAACCCACAAGTTTTGACCATTTGGATGGTGTTTCCAACGGTTCTACATGGGCCTCTAACCTTTTAAGCATAGGATTTCAGACTCTTATCTGACCTGTCTTGAATAACGCACAGTCATTGTTATATGTTTATATATTTCTGATGGGCTCGTGGTTACTTCCTGTTTAATAAACAACTTGGGAGGCAGTAGTATCGTATTTTTTCTGATTTTGTAGACTTTGTACTCTCAGAGTCTGTACACAATTCAACACGCTTCCAGCCTCTTGATTCAGGCCTAGAATGACAATGACCCAAAGTCCTCCTCAGCCCGAGTGTGGAAGTTGGACCTATGCAGAAACACCAGTCTATTCTCATAATGTTAGCACGCCCCTCACCTTCCTGTCTGGTGTATGCTGTTGAAATTTATTCATGTTGATTATGTTCTTTTTACCCCTGGCATCATGTTTCCATTTGAATCCAAGTCACAGCTTATTTATCTATCCTCAGAAAGGACACACGGGTATTTCCATGCAGCACAGATAATGGAAAATACCTGTCTCTAGACACAGCTCTCCTAAAGAAAGTCCAGAGGGTACGGAGCAAATAGGATGCAGATCCAACTTTAACACCTCCCCAGATGGGCCCCTGGGAAGGCCTGAGCTTGTGTCCCTGCCTGTCAAATGCATATCCTCAAAGACCTTGCCACTATCTATTGTGAGAAATCCAAGAATACTTGGGAAGAAAACTTATTTATTAAGGGATGAAATAGGGAACAAATACACAAATACACTGGGAAGTGAGGCCGTTGCCTCTTCGTCCACCATGAAAGGATGTAGAAAGCTCTGGACAAGGTCACCAAACAGTGCATCAGGAAGCCTTCCATGTCCAAGTGAGAGTGTGCATGAACCCCATCCTCCCCTAACTCCCACTGACCTCAGTTCTTATCTGTATCAGAGAAAACCACACCCATGGCAAATCACCTCCCAATGTCATTGGCTAAATGAATCGCCCACAAGAATTGTCATTGTGAAGACTGCTATATGTGGTATGGAATCATGTCATAAGCACTGTGTCTGCCCATATACATGTGTGTGTAAATGTGTGTGCACGTGTAGGTATACATGTGGATATGCAGATAAATGTTTATGAAGAGAACTTGTGCACTCTATATGTTATACATGTATTTGCACTTCTTTTTATGTGTGTAGCTGTGTGTTCTGTACGTGCACACATGTGGATACTATGTCATTTCCTGCTCCCTAATTCTTAATTTTCTAAAACAAAGGAGCAGCAGACTCTGGGTGGGGTTCGAGCTTCAACTTATCATCAGACTTCAACACCTTCCCTTCAATTACACCCCTTAGATCACACATAGTACTCACATAAACGGAAAAGCAGTGATAAAAAGGTGCATTTGACTCCCATTTCCTAGCATCTGTTCCAAGTGCATTCATGCAGACAGAGAAGGACCTTGCTCTAAGTCTGAGAATACTGTCAAGGGCTGTCAGAGGCGGGTGTTGGAGAGAGCCAGGGCTAAGAGCATCTGTCAGTCCCAAACTCACGGGGGTGGGGTCATCTGTACTGGGGGCCTTTGTTATGTTAAGTGCCTTCCTCACCACACCCCATTGTTTGCTCCTCACCAAAGGTTCCTGAAGCTTGTGGAGGACCCATAGTGATGGTAGCCAGACTTGCACTAATGACTGCAGGACCAGGGTTGCAGCCCAGCTGTCCAGTTCAATGGTTCTGACTTACAGACAATAGAACCCAGAGCCCATGGCCAAACTTGCACACAGAGACCATTGGCAGATGCGAGTGAAGCTGCATGAATGGCTCTCATCTGCCAGGAGGAGCATGAAGACTAGAAAGATGTGAGACCCTCCCAGTGCCTGCTTAGTATCTTCCACAGAAGTCCAGGTTTCGTCCTGCTGGTCAGTCTCATCTGGTGACTGAGAACACTTATACCAACTTCCCTGAGATTGCTGGATCTCAAGTAATTCTCTCTCCTTACAAGACACAGCCTTCATCAGCCTCTGACCTTCTGGAAGAGAAATGTTCCTGTGGTCTAAGGGAAGAGTCCTCAAACCCCTGATGTCACTGTAGTGTAAACTCAAATAATTGGAGAGTTAAGACCAACTATACACATGGATCCAAACTCAGATGACAGCTCAGAGGCCAGACCCTGCTCACTCACCGTGCAAACAGTGCCCAAACAGGCAGCATCCTAACCTGGGCGTTCTAGGGCTGATCAAAGATGCCAGCCCCTGTCTTGCTGGACCAAGGCCTGCAGCCAATGCCAGGAGGGATGAGTGAGAAAGACTCTTGTAGGCTAGACTCAGAGAAGAACAAGGGTCCTCTCTACCTCTCTGGTTTCCATGTTTTGTATGCACACAGGTCCCTGGAATCACCTATCAGTCCTGGGTCATGGCTGAAACATCTGAATTTGGTCATATCCTATGCTACCACAGGTTAAACTTCAGGGACAGGATCCAGACATTGATGTGGGATTCCTCTCTGTGTGCTGTGAATACCATTGGTGGATAAAGAAACTGCCTTGGCCTGTTGATAGGGCAGGACTTAGATAGGCAGGGAAAACCAAACTGAATGTTGAGGGAAAAAGATGCAGAGACAGTGAGAAGCCACATAGTCCCTCCGGGAGACAGATGCTGGAACTTTACCTGGTAAGCCACTGCCCCATGGTGATACAAAGATTAATGGAGATGGGTTAATTAAAATATAAGAGTTAGCCAATAAGAAGCTAGAGCTAATGGGCCAAGTAGTGATTTAAATAATATATTTTCTGTGTGATTATTTTGGGCTAAGCAGCCTGGAACCAACAAGTGGCTTCCCTCCAACAAGACATGCTACAGTTTGGATCTGAAATGTCTCCTAAGGGCCATTGCTAAAGTCTTGGTCCCTGATGAACAACTCTGTGGAAGGTAGCATGACCTGTAGGAAGTAGGATCTACCTGGTGGAAATGGATTTCTAGGGGACTATCTTAGTGGGTATTTTTTTTATTGGCACTTTTCTCACATTCTCCTTTTCCTGGGTGTCATGATGTGAGCAGCTCCTTCTACCATGAGTGCCACTCAGCCTCATCATAGCCCAGGAACAATGGAATCACACGACCCAGCATCGGTACCCATCCGTCTAGAGCCCGGCACAGACTAGAGGACATCACAGGAGAGGAGAGAGCAGCTAGCGAGCGTGCACGGTGGCTGTATCACTGGCCTGGAGGTGGCTTCCTCCTGGTAAGTCACATGGCTCATCTTTCTGTGAATCTCATGGCCAAATCACACACTGAGTCCTACTGTGACCAGTTTCTGGGGACCAAGACACCACAAATGTCACCTAGAATCCAAAGAGAGAGATGAAGAAGAAACTGCCAGGAGATGCTCTCATTCTTTGGCCTCTCCCACGCCCATCAGAACTGCCTGTCTCACAAGTCACCAGTGTTAATGTTCATGGAAGACTTCCATCTCACGAGGCCAACTGTCAGTCAGGTTTTTTTTTCTTTTTCTTTTTCTTTTTCTTTCTTATTTATTTATTTATTTATTAAAAATTTCCACTTCCTCCCCGCTTCCCTTTTCCCTCCCCCTCTTCACCTCCCCCTCCCTTTCTAGCCCTAAGAGCAGTCAGGGTTCTCTGCCCCATGGGAAGTCCAAGGTCCTCCCCCCTCCATCCAGGTCTATAAAGGTGAGCATCCAAACAAACCAGGCTCCCACAAAGTCAGTCCATGCAGTAGAATCAAAACCCAGTGCATTGTCCTTGGCTTCTCAGTCAGCCTTCATTGCCAGCCACATTCCGAGTGTCCAGTTTGACCACATGCTCTATCACTCCCAGTCCAGTTGGCCTAGGTGAGCTCCCATTAGATCAGTCCCACTGTCTCAGTGGGTGAACGCACCTCTCGTGATCCTGACTTCCTTGCTCAGGTTCTCCCTCCTTCTGCTCCTCATTAGGACCTTGGGAGCTAAGTCCAGTGCTCCAATGTGGGTCTCTGTCTCTATCTCCATCCATCGCCAGATGAAGGTTCTATGGTGATACGCAAGATATTCATCAATGTGGCTATGGGACAAGGCCAGTTTAGGCACCCTTTCCTCTGCTGCCCAAGGAATAAGCTGGGGACCTCTCCTTGGACCTGGGAACCCCACTAGAGTCAAGTCTCTTGCAAACCCTAAAATGGCAGGGTTTTTTTAGGAGGGAGTTTGTAACCTTGGGACTGGGCTAGACAAGAGGGGTCCAATAATCCCTACTGGAAAGAGCTTTCTGAAGACCTGTGGACTTTTGGGATATTCTGTGGAAGTCGTTTTCAACCTATGGACTCATGACCCCTTTGGGGGTCAAACTACCCTTTCATGGAGGTTGCCTAAAATGATCGGAAAGCACAATGTTTACATTACAATTCATAACAGTAGCAAAATTAAAGCTATGAAGCAGCAATAACAATAATTATTTGGTTGGGCATCACCACAATGTGAGGAGCTGTGTTAAAGGGTCACAGCGTAGGAAGGGTGAGAACTACTGGTCTTTGGTCTAAGAAAGAACCCTCTAGCTATTCAGGTCAGCAGAAATTTACCAGCTGACACCATGTGAGCTATGGAGACTGTGAAATCACTGTGGCTGCTGTAACAGATGGGACAATCCTTATGGGCTCACTGCTCTGGAGGCCCTGATGGGGTATACATACCACTTGTTTCCTTCTGACACTAGAGGGCGACTCTGCCCTGGGTCACTCCCGGCTGCTGGGAGACTTTTACTGTCACACTGCCCTCACCCTGTGTCCTATGTATATATATGTCTTCTTCTATGTCCAGACTTCCTGCTCTTACACAAACACTGTTCAGACCAATTTAGGGCCTCCCCACATGTTCTTACTTTCCCTTAACCACCTTATAGACTGTTTCCAAATAGAGTCTCATTCTGAGGTGCTTCAGGTTAGGCCTTCAAGATGAGCTTGAAGGACAAATGTTAATAGCAGAACCTTGAGTGTCTTATTTCTCCAGAATTCTAAATTACTTTTTGTTTCAACAACTGCCTCTTAGGGCACAATGCCTGTGACCGGCATGAATCTAGCCAGTCAGGTGTTTGATATCAGCCATCACTTCAGCCCCTGAAGCTGGTCAGAGATGACCGGAAGTTTGACAACAGATGGGAGTCACTGTCCAGACTGGGAGAAAAAGATGCTCACTCAGGGTCATCCCAGCATTTCTCATCTGCATCCCTCAGAGCACCAGCCCTACAGGCGACTCTGAGGAAGGATTGGAGAGGGGGCACAGGAGCACCCCAGGAGATAGCACAGCCTCCCTAGCCTTGAGACCTTACGAACCACATCTTTCCAGTATTCAACAAATTACATCTGGAGATCTGGGACTCTGGTATAGCTCTGGCACATGAAGCTGGGTAGCAGGAGGAGCTGCTTCAGTTCCTGCTCTCAGATGGGATCAGCATAGCCATACTGCCCTGCTGTAGATTGTACACCCCTGTAGTTGAACAAGGCTGAGCAGATAAGAGTGGTAACTCAAACCTTGTAGGCCTTTTGCGCCCGCCGAAGCCTGTTCTTTGAGAGATGCATCTGTAAAGAAGCACAGCATGAGCACAACTTTACATCTTTTACATGGAGATTCCCTTCTGCAGAAGAGGCCTTTGGATTCCTCCAAGTAGTGTTAAATTTTGAGCAACATGTGTATATTAAATTTTGGTTGTTCCAAAAGCATTTATTTAACCTTGGGAACATGTTGTGACTCTGGAAATAGTGACTAAATGTGATTCTGAACTCACCAAGAAAACCAACAATTAAAGCAAAGCTACAAATCTTTATTGGCCATTTGATGCCTTGATAACTTAATGATGTAGTGGGGAAACAAATGCTCTTGAAAAGCAAATAAGCTGCCCACAGTGAGTCAACATGTGGTGACATAGACAAGAAGTCCTGTGTTCTAAGAGGGCCCTGCAGGAGCTCTCCTCAGCACACACAGTGCCCCTGTGGACAGCACCTCAGCTGCTGGGAATGGCTGGATGCTGCCCCTCAAGGCTTCCCAGTTTCTCAGAAAGAGATTGTTTGGATGTAGGATTATTTCTAGTGTCACTATTTCAGTTTAGACAAGGTGACACCCAAAGTAGGGATGCCGTATTCATCATGGCCCTATCCTGACAGAGGATAGGAAGGTTACAGTTAGACAGGCAGAGGGAGATGCTGTGTGTGTATTATGTGTAGGTGTGATGTGTGTGTGGGTATATGAATGTATGTGTGTGTGGTATGTGGTTGTAGATATATGTGCATGTGAATATATGTGTATATGTATGTGAAACTGTGTTTGTGAATTATGTAGATGTAGATATATATATAGATATGTGTGCACCTATGTCTTATGTTTGTATGTGTATGATGTGTATGTAAGGTTTATATATTTTTGTTCTGTATGTATATGTGTGCAATGTTTATATATTCATATGTGTATGTATGTTTGTGCATGTATGTGTATCTCTGTGTGTAAGGTTTGTGTGTGTATGTATATGTATGTGTATGTAATGTTTATATATTTTTATGTGTATGTATATATATTTGTGTGTATAATGTTTGAGTGTATTGTGTATGTATGGTATTGCGTATGCACATCTGTGTATATTTGTGTTTCTGTATCTGTGTATTTGTATATATATGTGTGTGTGTACATTTGTATGTATGTATGTATTTGTATGTGTATGAGTGTTTCTATGTATGTGTGTATATTTGAATGTGTATATATGTGTTTGTGTGTATGTGTATATGTGTGTTTGTGTATTTGTATATGTATGTGTGTTTGTACATATATGCTTGTATGTGCATACATGTGTATGTGCATATAACTGTATGTGTACATGTGTGTATGTGCATGTAAATATGTGATATATGTGTGTATGTAGGTTGGTCTGTGTATATGTGGTGTATGTATTTTTATGCACATGTGTTTATTTGTATGACTTGTATATGTGAGTGTGTATGTGTGTGTTTGTGGCATGTAGATTCAGGGCAAAAGTGATAGTGGTGCTTAGGCTTCAGGTAACTCAATTCTTGGAGGTAGAGGAGCAAGCATTCTTGTGTTTCCTGGGAGAGAAGCCCACAGAATCCCCATGTTGGAGAGGTCTGTGGCTCTGAGTTACAGAAGCTCCTACCTAGCACACTGCATCTTATACTTCAGAGGGCAGAGGTGAGGCAGACAATGGCAGGATCTCCAGGCTGGAGTCATGTGGGGTAAGAAGCAGAACCCACAAGAGCTAAGGGTTGACATAAGACAAATGCTAAAGGAGATTATAAACACAGTGAACCTATGTCCAAAAAATAATGAAGTCGTTGCCAACCAAAGTGACCCACAGTGGAGAGGCTATCTATAAGGTTAGAGGTGTTTCTGCCATATTCTATGCCTTGACCAAGTCTTCAAGGCAGTTACTTCATTTTGTGAATTTCACCTACTTTTAAGGCCTAAGAATGCAGCACTGCCTCATAGGACAGTGTACTTACTAGAGTGGCCACACTGTGAAGTACATGCAGGGTATGTCTCCAAGCCAGCATGTCCTCATATGCAATGGTGTGACACTCTGGGTATGCACTTCTGTCCCAGATTATCTGATCCCAGCATGCAGTGAGCAGCTAGGCTCCTATTCCTCTCAGAAAGGGAATCAGATCTGCCCCATTTATACAGCCCCAAGTAAGCCATTGTCCTCCAGCCCACTCTCAGGTTGATGCCTGACTTGACTTCCAGCTGGCCCACTCTGTCCAGGAGTGGACTGAATTGCCTGTTCACTCCCGTGGAAAAGAAACAAACGAATGAACCACAAAATGAGCCCAAACAGCCAGTGCAACCCAACAGCTTCCCAAGTGGCCTGCTTTATATGGGCCCTGAATTCAGGCAGTTGGTGTTTTATTTAAACCATGTGTATTTATATAAATATGAGAAGCTGTCTTCTCTCTGCCCACAGAGTAATTGTCTAGGTCTATCACCTAATTATCTCAACACATTTAGCAAGCAAGATATTAAAACAGAAAATTAGCTATTAAAAGGAATCCTTAAAGAACAAAAATGAGATCTGCATGGAGTGGTGTTTAGTCCCAAGGAGGAAATGCATGCACACAGCAAACCCCCAGACACACAAGTCTGGCTCTACAGCATCCGGCCGCATAGAACAAAGACGTGTGCTCCTGTGGTGTGCTGTCTTAAAAATCTTTAAAAATGTAATATGTGGATCTTCAAGTTTTTGGCAGTAAAGTGAATGTGGAATCCTGTTTGCAAAGAAATGCCTGGCTCCTAGCTGGACCCAGGGATTCCGTCTTCAGAGGTGCATGGGTCGTATTTTGCCTTCAAACCCCTGTGTCTTCTAAGGCAATAAATCTTTTTAGACCTTAAAACAGCTTCACAGTTAAACAACTTAAACTTTTATGCTTATTAACCTCATAAAATTTACATCTCTTAAGGAAGGTTCTTTTCTGAATTTGGTAACAATGAAAACATTAGCAATAACTAAACTTCAACCCCATCAAAACCTGAGAAGGACATAATACTACAGGGAGTGTAGAGCAAATAACTATAAGAGTGACAGAAAACAGATAGCTTCCTGTACACCCACCCAATGCTCCTCTGCAATATTGGGGCATCCAATTTCAACCTGTATGTCTAGAATATTTAACTGACTTTTCTGTGGAGCAGGAATTTTGAAGGACTGTTCTACTTTGTCTTGGCAAAGTTTGGCATTCACTTTTTGTATCCTGTTTGTCCAATTTGGACAACATATGTTCGCAGTTGAGGCAAGGGTAGTTTCTTTGCCCAGTGGCTAACTTTGCCACAATGAAAGCAGACTCTATAAGGAGGTTCTTCAGTGCCCACCAACCTTCTGTGAAATAGATTGGTGCTTCAAGGAGCAAATGTGTCTCACTGTCATGAAAAGCCTTATGTTGTTAAAGCATTTTAAATTTCATATTCTATTTGAAGATCATCTATCTGTTTAAAATATATCTCTGTTTGACCTTGAACACATGCCTAACAAGACTATAAGTTTTATTGCTATAGATGACTAACTACTAACCTGTCTTTCTTTATTATCCTAAGTAGCTTTCAAGGACCAAAATTTTATGGCACATTTTTAAGTGAGTTGCCTAGGCACAATACCTTAAACAAGAGTAGAAATATATATACAGTATAACAAACACAACCTTAAATATGTATCAACATACAAGAATCCATGCCAATGTAAAATATTTGAGACTAATAGTTTTTCAAAAGTAGACTCAACAATCTACCATTTTACCCCATCATTTCTATAGTATATACCCCCTTTTTCCTTCAGAAAGCAATTCCTGAATCTAATCTCCTTTGTTCAGCTTTTTTCCTGACCATTACCTACAACAACTTGCAACCAACCCCCCTAAATGATGACAATCGTCCTTAATACACTGAATAACCAAAAACTCACCCACCCTACCTCTGAGGTAGTTCTCTAGATGACTTCCTATTGTCTGGGGCACGGGCATCTTTAGGTAACCCTGAGAAAATTGGAATAATGGTCAAGTCCTAGGGAGATATCTGTATTGTTTTTTGTTTAGTTTCTGTATGATAGTAAAATATAGAGAAGTCTTGGATGGATAGTCTGTGAGGCTGGACCATCTTAGCTAGCATCGTTGAAGTAGTTCCAGATGCAAAATTTTGAGGAAACTTTAACAAAGGGAATCTGAGAGCCTAGGTCACTTGGGCTACTTGTCTTTATTGGTTTCTGGTCTTTTTTTCTGAAAGAACATAAACTTTTGAAGGTTTTATATATATATATATATATAACTTTTAAAACACATATATATATGCATTAATACAAGTATAGAATTGCAGTATGCACAAGTCAGTTAAAGATGATATATCTTTGTTTTATGCTTGATCAGGTAAAAGGCATCTGTTAACTTTATAAGTTTGGACCGTATAACCAAACTTCTGTCCGTGCGATATGAAAGGATGGCTTGTAATAACATGAGATTTATCATGTCTCATCCAGTCTCACAATTGTTCCCATGTACAGGGATCAGCACATATGTCACCTGTCTTTTAGTCTTTCTTGGTTTCTTTTTTCATGTCTGTAGCCAAATTTTCAGGTCTCCCCAATCAAATCTGATCTTCATTCATTTTGAAGAGAATCATAACATTTTGTTTCCTGTGGAGACAAAGGTATAACCTCTCTCCAACACAGCACTTTTCTCGACATCCATTTGGAAGCCAAGACATCTCCAAAGTATATAACCTTGTCCAATAGTGCAGTCGCTTTCATAATCCCCTGTCTCTCAGCAGCTGTCATTGACTCATCAGCATTCAAAAACATTAAGTCAAAACGACACCGTTAGAATCCAAATGCCCCGTGTATTTCCTATCTTTACATGGCTTTTTTCTTTTATATTACTTTACTTTCTCTTTAAAGACTATATTATTTTTAAACTGTTCATTTTTTCTATGACTGTCTATACTCATTTTTATTGTATCTGTTTAGAGGTTTTCCCAGTCTGGAACGCTTTACTTTACACCTGCAGCCTTCTCTGATCACACAGGCCAAGCCTTCAACCCACTCTGTGGCTCCACACATGGTGTTGGCTGTCTCCAGCATGTAAGCAGTGGCCAGAATCTGTGTTTCTGTATACTGCAGCCCACCTGAGAGACTGCAGGGTTAGGAAGCCGCATCTGGCTCTGTGTGTATGTGTTTGTAAAATTTTAAAAAGTTTTTCTCATGTCCTATGTGGAAAGACTTGCCCCACATTGGGTGCCAGATGTAATGTTTACCTAAATTGCACTAATATTAATAAAATCTTGGGAGTCAGAAGTTGAGATGCAAACCTGATAAATACAAGGAACAACAGAGGTCCCTGTTGGCCAGCAGTCTCAACTGTAAACATCCAAGAAGGAAAAGTTGCAGTTGCTGGCTTTCCTGGACACTGGTCAGTTGTCTAGTCTATAAACATTCAGACTTGGGCCAGAGCAAGCCTAACCCATATCAGCAAAGGCTTTGCCAGCTTCCCATGGATCTGAAGCTTTGGTCATGTTTATGGCTGTACCCATGTCAACAGTACAAATTCATTCAGGTCTTCAGTTACTCAGGGTTCCTCCATTCTCTATAGACTTTTCTCATACAAGCTATGTGCTTGTGTGTGTACTCGTGTGTGTGTGTGTGCGCGCGCGCGTGCATGTTAAAATGTGAATGCCTGTGTGTTGTAGCCACATTTTGGGGTGACTTCTGTTGCAGTGCAGCTATGACAGGTTGTAAGTTCCAGAATAGGGGTGTGTGGATTAGAAATGTTAGGTAGGAGGAGTAGAGATATAAAAGAAACATAGAAACATAGGATAGTGCCAGTGAATACTGAATACTGAATTCTGCCCACGTTTAATTTTCATACTTTCATACCCCAATATAAAAGGGTGGGGAAGAAGGCAAAAGGCTGTTTTCACATGGCACAGAGGACAACCAGAACCGTTACTTGCTTCAATACTTGAGACACTAAGTTATTATTTTCTGAGTAAAGTATTTGATGTCTTGGGAACCCCATATGCTATACATAAGTTTGCTCTTTTTCCACAGAGGACCATGCGGCAATGCTGTGGATTGGTGGTAAGAAGGGGATTTACATTTCTGATTGTCAGTGATGTAGACCAATTCTACTAGAAGCTAAGAGATTATAAAAATGGTGCATAGGCATAGCTACCTGAGACAAACTGTTCTAACCTTGGTCCCTGCTAGCATTCTGTTTACTGTAGTCGTCCCAGACATATTCCTCCTTAAGATGTGTTCACCCTTGTGTCAGCCTACCGAAGGGGCTCATAGCAACAGTCCTGGCTGCTGCAGCCTCCAGCCTGCTGCAATTACAAGTTCTGGGTTAGGAGTAGAACTCAGCACACTCAGCGTCAGCACCTCACCCAAATTGTGGATTCTCAGTAGTTCATACTAATTAGTTTCAAGGGAGGTACAGACCCAGAGGGTAGGTCTGGCTGTCCCCTCACCCCATCCCTAGGTAGCCAGAGGGGCCACTGGAGCCCCTCTGTCCCCAAGACCTTCTGCTTGCCCTTACATGTAAATGAAAAACAACTATCTCGTGAATAATAATATTAAAAACCACTCCTAATTAGTTACTGCGGGGGGGGGGGCGCACTACAATGCTCACCACTAGAGAAGTGATTTATTCACAGGGACAAAGAGCTACAACTCAAATTAGCATGATGATGTCAGCGAGCAAGGTTTCAGAGTCCTCTATATCAAGGCTTCTCTCAGAGCTGCTGAGATCAGGATCTCCTAGCTAGGGATAAAAGCCAGCAAACACAGAATGGGCTTTAAATCCAGAGACTCTGTTTGCTTTTGTTTGGCTTCCTCTCCACCCACAAACACCTCAATTCACAGTATTCTTTGTGTCTGACCTTTGTTTAAGTGCTGGAGTGTGGAATCCTTGCAATCAACCCCTTCCCCCGCCTCTGCCAGAGCCAGGCTTTGCCCCAGATACACAGGACCCTCTTGTCACAATCATCTTCATCAGAGGGTTAGCAGGAAGCCAAGCTCAGACCTTGAGGAAACAGGCAGAGAAGACTCTAGAAGTCCTCACTACAGAGATTTCACCCACGACGAAGAAAGATCTGGGAAGGTGTTTCCACCCCGATGCTGCAGGCATAGCCTATCTGGATGGAAACACTGCCTCTGTTCAGGGACTGGAGCTCACCTGAATTTCTGACTCAAATCCTGATGCAGTCCCTGTGATGGGAGTGGCCTGGGATCAGCTGCCCAGAGACAGCAGGAACACGCTTGAAAAATATAGACATTTGTTTAACACACACACACCCTTCCCCACTGAAGTTGCTTTTGTGATCAATTTATTAATATATTTTATTTTATTTAGAACTGATTACTCTGAGGGAAAAGATACCTTGTTTAGAAAGTTTTAGATTAATAATTCAACACTTCCAGTTTTGGGGCCACTCTTTGGAGCATCATTACTCTCGGCATGAATGTGCTTTGTTCTCTTTTAAATCACTGGGCTTGCTACTTCACCTCTGCAGCCATCTTCCAGAGGCAGATACAAATTAGCGCTGCAAAGTGCATGTGTGTCTGTCAGAGAAAGATTTTGCAACCGAGCAGAGTTTGCTTCACAATTCCGGAATCATCTTACAGAACAACTCCTGAGTACAAACTGTTTCCCTTGGAGCGATTAGCCGGGACTCGTCAGTGCTGTTGGCAGTGACTCCATCACCGCTATTTTAAGCAGATGGAATTCAGGTCTGAAAGCATGAAGAGACAGTTTTGAACACGATTTAGCCCAAAAGGCTTTCCTCCCAATATATGGAGCTTAGGTCGAAAAGCGAAGGCGTGGGCGGAATATCTGCCAGGACTTCCAGAAGAGAAACTTTTGTCCAATTTTACATCTAAAGGCATCGGAATTTTGTGCAGGAGGTGAGCGCCTCAAACGGGAAGTTCTGAAATGGGAGACGAAGCTGTGGAGAAGCACGATTTCCTGAGGGGCTGGTTACATGTACAATACATGTGGCTTGAGGCCTGGATCATGAAGACCCCCAAGGCACCTCACCTGTCTGGAAGTATCTGGAGGTGATGGACACCAGCCCTGAAATCCTGGGAACCCCTAGGCAGCTCCTCTCCCAGATAGCATACCATGGCTGTCAAGGGATAGCCAACCTTCTGTCATAAAAAAAGAGAGGCCTGTCTGGATGCAGCACGGGTGGTACCTGGGAGGCCCAACAACAACAGAGCCACTGATGTGGCCAGGAAAGCAAGGATGGATGTTCAAGACTGGGCATTGGAGGCTTCCTGTTAGTATACATTAGTATCAAAACATGAAAGCACATTTTTATTCATGAGCTGTATTTGTGAATTTCCAAATGCATGTTATGATTATTTTGAGAAGTTAGGGGATAATTTAGATTCTCGGCTGATATTCTTTTTATTATTTAAATAGTACATGTGCTTATTAAGCATTAACTACCACCCTGCAGGAGGCGGGAACCCAAAACAGCCTCATTAAGGCAATGATAAAACGTACCCTCGTTAAAGAATCCTTTGGAAGGATTGGTAATTACCATAGATATTTATTAGACAAAAAAGGGTGGGAGTGGGCTGGATGCAGGGTAGGAGTCGAAAGCACAGGCAGCTTGAGGCAGAAGACCCAGAGCCAGCTGGGTAGCTGCACTGTGCCCCCCACGGTGTCCTGTCCCCAGTCAGCCATTCCTCCATCTGCTGGGTCTCTCCCTCAAGCATAGTCTCCTTGTCCTGCAAGAACCCACTCTGCTTTGCAGAGACAGGAATGGAAGAAAGAGATGGAAGTTTCTGCTTGAAGAGATGTGTCTAAGGACCTTCCAGCTTCCTTACACATGGAAGAGTTTGAATCTCACATTGTATGGACACACAAGCTCAGGTTTCCACACATGGCTGTTCACAGTCGTCCACTGGGTACAGAAGAATCCACATCACCACAGCATGGGCCTCTGCCCTGTGGAATACCCAGCCTGGGGTTTCAGACTCCTCCTTCTCTTCATGGGGAGTTCTTTCTGTAGGAAGCATGGCTCAAAAGGTTCCTGGGTGACAGGAATTGCCCTGAAGTTCATAGAAACATTCTTCTTTCAGGCCCTGCACAAAGCATTGGCCCCTCTGGGCACTAGATGCCAAGACTAAGCCCACAGGTTGGAAATCTCAGTCATGACTGCATTATATATCTTCCTTACTGGGTTTTCTCAAAACTACCATAGAGAAAATAAAATACCAGATCCTAAAGAAGAGAGGGGACAGCGCTGGTCCTGCTGCTACCAGTGTTTCCCTCCCACACACTGTGTTCTCAGGAAAACTGGATCTGGTGACTTGTTTAAGTCAGAAGAATTTTAACAGAAGATGGTAATGCTAAAATGAACTTGAAGATGCTTCAGTGCTGAAAGGCAGTTCCGAGTCATGGTCATGGGCAACAGCAAG
Organism: Myodes glareolus; assembly: GCF_982192425.1. Classification (NCBI taxonomy): domain Eukaryota; kingdom Metazoa; phylum Chordata; class Mammalia; order Rodentia; family Cricetidae; genus Myodes; species Myodes glareolus. Next base: position 4,952,980 of record NC_142036.1, on the reverse strand, counting down.
AGCTGATAATCTGACCAGAAGTTGGTGGTGTTTATAGGTCACGACAAGAGAGACTTCCTCCTGCCTGCAATCTTCTGTCTTATATTAAGATAATACCAATATAAAAGGTGAAAAATTCATATGATCTGAAAAGCCAACATCAAACTAGATGGAGAGAAACTTAAAGCAGTCCCACTGAAATCATGAACAAGGCAAGGTTGCCCGCTCTCTCAGTATCTATTCAATATAGTGTTTGAGGTCCTAGCTAGAGCAATAAGACAACAAAAAGAGACCAAGGGGATACAAATCAGAAAAGAAGAAATCAAACTCTCACTATTTGATGACAATATGATAGTTTACATAAATGACCCCAAAAATTCTACCAAGGAACTTCTACAACTCATAAACACCTTCAGTAATGTGGCAGGATACAAGATGAACTCAAAAAAAAATCAGTAGCTCTCCTGTACACAAATAATAAATCACCTAAGAAAGAAATGAGAGAAACATCACCCTTCGCAATAGGCACAAATAACATAAAATATCTTGGAGTAATTCTAACAAAACAAGTATAAGACTTCTATGACAAGAACTTTAATCTTTGTAGAGAGAAATTGAAGAAGACACCAGAAAATGAAAAGACCTACAGTGCTCTTGGGTAGGTAGGATTAACATAGTAAAAATAGCAATCTTACCAATAAGCAATCTATAGATTCAATGCAATTCCCATCAAAATCCCAGCAAAATTCTTCACAGACTTTGAAAGTATAATACTCAACTTCATACGAAAAAACAAAAAACCCAGGATAGCCTAAAGAGTCCTGTCCAGTAAAGGAACTTCTAGAGGTATCACAATCCCTGACTTCAAACTCTACTGTAGAGTTACAGTACTGAAAACAGCCTGGTATTGCCATAGAAACAGACAGGAGGACCAATGGAACCAAATCAAAGACCCAGATATTAATCCACACACCTTTGAACACTTGATTCTTGACAAAGAAGCAAAAAAAATATCAAATGGACAAAAGAAAGCATATTCAACAAATGGTGCTGGCTTAACTGGATATCAACATGTAGAAGAATGAGAATAGATCCATATCTATCACCATGTACAAAACTCAAGTCCCAAAGATGAAAAACCTCAACATAAAGCTAACCACACTGAACCTCATAGAAGAGAAAGTGGGAAGTCCACTTAAATGCATTGGCACCAGGAACCACTTCCTAAATAAAACCCCAGCAGCACAGACACTGAGAGAAACAATTAATAAGTGGGACCTCGTGAAATTGAAAAGTTTCTGTGAAGCAAAGGACATGGTCAACAAGGTAAAATGGAAGCCTACAGAGTGGAATAAGATCTTCACCAACCCCACATCAAACAGAGGGCTGATCTCCAAAATATACAAAGAACTCAAGAAATTGGTCATCCAAAGAACAAATAATCCAATAAAAAAAATGGAGAACTCTCAGCAGAGAAATCTAAAATGACTGAGAGACACTTAAGGAAATGATCAACATCCTTAGCCCTCAGAGAAATGCAAATCAAAACAACTCTGAGAGTCCATTTACACCTGTAAGAATGGCCAAGATTAAAACCACTGATGACAACTTATGCTGGAGAGGATGTGGGGTAAAGGGAGCACTCCTCCATTGCTGGTGGGAGTGCAAACTGGTACAGCTGCTTTGGAAATCAGTATGATGAATTCTCAGAAAATTAGGAAACAACCTTCCTCAAGACCCAGTAATACCACTTTTGGATATATCCTCAAAGGTTGCTAAGTTATACCACAAAGACATGTGCTCAACTATGTTCATAGCAGCATTATTTGTCATAGACAGCACCTGGAAACAATCTAAATGCTCTCGACCAAAGAATGGATAAGGAAACTGTGGTACATTTGCACAATGAAGTACTACACAGTGGGAACAAAATAAATGACATCTTGATATTTGAGACAAATGGATGGATGTAGAAAACATCATACTGAGTGAGGTAACCCAGACCCAGAATCTAAGACATAAGACAAATATCATATGTATTCACTCATAAGTGACTTTTAGACAGAAAGCAATGAAAAACCAGCCTACAAATCACAATCCCAGAGAACCCAGACAACAAAAAGGACCCTAAGAGAGCCATACATGGATCTAATCTACATGGGAAGTAGAAAAAGACAAGATCTCCTGAGTTGATTGGGAGCTTAGGCATCATGGGAGAGGGTAGCTGGGGAGGGGAGAGGAGAAAAATATATAGCTCAATAAAACAATTTTTTTTAAGAAAAGATAATACCAATGTGTCAGATCCATCTCACCTCTGCAGCCAGAGTCCTGGTGTAAAGTTCTCCCCATAGGTCTTGTCTGGTTACAGTGTATGTGGGGAGTGCAGGGGGTGGGACATGGCACTAAAACCCAACCAGAGTCATTTAGGCAAAATGTGGCTGTCATTGAGTCAGACTGAATCCTGACAATAAGGCCACCCCACCCTCCCATTAAAAGGTGATATGGCTATGGACCTGCCAGCTATAGCTCTTCCCCCGATTCCTGTCTTGTCAAAACCAAGTCAGGTAAGACCAGCAGCAGCTGGCTTCTTCCTCTGCAGTTTTCTGTCCATGAAGAACTGGTGCTCTGTTGTCTGTGATGACCTTCCTGGAGAACCCCTGGTTCAGAGGCTTCCACCTAGTGGTCCTTCAATACAGGCTGCTTTTATCAACAACCTCACACCCCATCCATGAACAACCAGGACCAGATTTCAAGCTGTGTGTGTAAAACAGAGACAATCATTGTCTAGCAGAGCGTTCCAAAGGGAAACAGGGCATTATAGATAAGATATGCCTCCGTGAGAAACCCCAGCCTTCCACGTGTGCACACGTGCCCACTTATCCGCAGAGCTCCCATGTCCAGTGACGAGGGAGCAGAGGCTGGAGCGCGTGAGCAGAGCTCAGAGTGGCCCATGCGTTAGAGAAGATGGCAGGAACACCAAGCCAGGCAGTCTACGTGCAGATGCTGAAGACCAGCCATGGAAGCCAGGCAAGGCCCTCGCGACCACCAGTGCGCTGTTTCCTGGTAATTATACACACCTCGTACACTTGCTTTTGAAGACATTAATTGCATGATTAGTTTTATGATTTCTTCTGATTACCAATTAAGTTACCTTTCTTATTCCGTACATCCCATTAGACCTTACAGTGGTGCTTTTTTAATTTCTCACTTAGCAGGGGTTCCCACACATCTGAAGGCTGCATTACCCTCTCAGTAAACAGAGAGGGCTCCATTTTCTGTGCAAGCACTGGTGACTTGGGAGGATGACGTTTCAGGTTTTCTGCTATCAAGAGTGACATTTAATTTTGTGGGGGGAATTCTTGGTTCTTAGTATCACAACGGTGTTCACAGAGCATGAGCTGAGAGACGTGTGGAGAGCAGAGCCCATGGCTCCACATCCCTGGCCTAGATGGAGTTGTTATGTCTCCTTTCTCTGAGGAGTCTATCTATAGTCCTTTGCCTCTGCTTTGTTAATGTGTTGTATTCTCCTAGGGTTGGTGCACACAGGCCTTTGTGCAGGGCACTTTCCTAAGGTTACTACACATATGCATTGGTGCAGGGCACTTACCTAAGGTTGGTGCACACAGAGGCCTGTACAAACTATTTTCCTAAGGATGATTTGCAGAGGGTTTCATGCAGTGAATTCTCCCAGGGGTGGAGAAAGGGAGAGGCATGAGCCTGCAGCTGTATTGCCCATGGCACCAAGTGAACCCTCAAATTGCCTGCAAAGAAAAATCCAAATGGATCTGTAATCAACAGCCGGTCAGGTGGAGGAGACTAATGAATTGCTCTGAAAGGACTCCATAAACTGGGAATGTGTGGGTGGAGACAGGGTTTGCCCGTGTGATTCGGCAGTCCAGATTCACAGTTGCACACAAAGGGGCTGCGATGGTGCTGCTTATAATATTGTGTAAGGGCTGGAGACCTGCAGGTTGATTTAAAATGTATGGCTAGTTCCAGTGCTCTGACAGCCAGGCCGCCATGGAGGGGGAGCTGCTGGGAGGTCTAAGATACTTTTAATTGGATGTGGCTATAGAAAGAGAAAGTTCCAATTTCGATGTTGATCCTTGAAGTATTAGCTCAACAAAGCTTTGCATTAGGGGCACGGAGAAGGGGAGCTGGGAGAAAGGGGGAGACACCATTCCTGTGGTACCATATGCTCTTCTGTAGCCCCACAGGGAAAGTGCAAAACTGGGGTGTTCTCACAATACCCAGGGAGGATACCCCAGGACCTCAGCACTATATTTTTTCCTAAATCATAGAAAAATCATCAATGGCTTCCCAAGCGCCCTTTATTTACTCCAGGCTTCGCTGTTTAGCCACTGGTTCTCCCTAGATTCTGCTCCTTGTATTGTCCCGGCTCCTGAATTATGTATGAGCCCGAGTCTGTCAGTTCCCAAGCACAAAGGCCACACAGGGCCTCTGGCACCCCTCGGCCTCAGTAATTACTGCTCCTTAGGGCCAGTGTCTCTGCTCCAGCGTGTTTCTGTGTGTTTTTTAGACTAATTTAGGGTTTCTTTAGGGGAGCTTTTCAGAATCATCGTGTGTGGGGTGGGGGTGGGGAGGACCCCTTAGTAATACTTTATTCAAGTACAATATTATAAGTTGAAACTTAAAGCTACCAAGAAAGAAAAGAGCGGAGCTGGTGACATGAGGGGACACTAAAGCAACCACAAGGCAGTGCTCCCAGGTCCCAGCAAGACCTCAGGTGGGCATCTTCATCTGTTTACCATCTGCCCCACAGTGGACGGGTGGAAGGGGTGAAGGCAGGTGCCAGGAATCCCCTGGGTCACCCTACCGTGGAGCTCTCTGACCCTGCATGCCCGTCCTGCAAGCACATTAGCATCAGTGGCCAATGGTGCATATGATGCTTGCTGGTAGCAATGGAGAAGGACCTCCACTTAGGGTGGGCTTGACCAGCGAGGTCAGCCAGGGTGAGCAGCAGGGCAGCCCTGACAGGACATGTCACCGACGGAGGACCAGGCAGGAACTGGGAGTTGTACCGAGCCACTGACCTTCACTTGGACAACTGATTCTGGGATGCTTGTCCTGGCTACTGCCAAGAGAGTCCTGGTCCAGTGCCTCACCAGGAATACTGCTGGTTCTCAGAGGGGGCTGGGATGGGGGCTTCTCCCAGGGAACTCTGTCCAGAGGTGGAAAAATGCATGAGCTTCTGACCTAAGTGTCATGGGTCACTGCCACAGTGTTCCTCCTGGCAGTAAGTTGAAGTTCTGAGGGGCAAGAAGACCTTTGGCCTCAGTGTGGGTTCTGTGCACATTGGAATGGAGCATGGCTTACGCTTTCAGTCCTTTGTAAGTTAGGTGTTTCCACCTAGTGTTTGTTTTCGTGGCCCTGGTCTGTTATTTAGTGTAATGTGATGTGAGGGTTAAACTCAGATGGCATCAGCTATGATGTCACACCTTGCCTTCCCATGGATTGTGACATAGATGCTCTCTTTAACTTTGCCTCCAACAATGCTTTGCAGGCCCATCTGTACAGCCTTATCCCTCTCCAAACTCCCGGATGCTCAGAGCAAGTGTTCTCAGATGGAAACTATTCTGGGGTCAGGTCTCCTGCCTCTAACCCCATCCTCCAGACCCCAGCTTCTGTCCTCACTACACAACTCTGATTCCCCCTCCATTGTTTCAGGCTTTTCCTCCTTATTCTAGAAGAACTGAGTGAATCTGGCTGATATTGCCACTGGTTCTGCTCCATTGCCCCCAGTGTGAAGTTTTCAGCTCTGCTATTGTACTTCTAATTTCCTGACCCGTTTTTTCATCTCCCCAGTTCTTGCTCTTTGCCTCCATAACTTGAACTTAACTTTTATTAAGCTGTTGGGTTTTTTCCTTTTATTGTACTGTGACTTGGTCCCATTTTACTGACTGTGTTCTGGCACATTCTTTGGGATGCACAGTAAACTCTTCTGGCCATGTTTGTGAACATTTTCACAAGGCTGTTGCTTCAAGGCATGGGATGCCGTGACCTTTCCTACGTTATGAAGTTTCCTCAGGTGTCCAGGAGATGTTTTTAATCTTTCTTGTTTACTCAAATCAAGAGGCCCACACACAGCCTCTTACTCTGACACAAGATGAGAGATATGTTACTCCCTTGGCTCAGGCCCCTGTCAGCTCCTCTGTCACTAGGATTCTCTTCAGACACAAGGCTCAGGGAGCAGCTGAATTCCCTGGATTCTTATGTATGATATAGACAGCTTTGCCGAAGTATAACTTATTTTGTGATAAAATTAGATGCATTTAAAATGTATTACATTTTTTTAACTGACTCGTGTGTGTGTGTGTGTGTGTGTGTGTGTGTGTGTGTGTGTGTGTGAGGAAGAGAGGGGGAGCACACATATGTCATAATGGAAGTCAGAGGATCGCTTGCATGAGTTGATTATCTGCTACCAAATAGGTCCCAGGGATTGGACTCAGATCATGAAGTAGGCACTGCACACATCAAGCCATCTTGTCCATCATTATTGGTACATTTTTGACAGCTGTATTTAGGTTTGCAACTACCATGATGGAGACAGGTGATAGCACTTGTCACCCCAAAATACTTCCTGGCCGTGTCTCACAGCAGACCCTCTTGCTCTGAAGTCAGCAACCACCGCTCGGCTTGTTTCTGTGACCTTGCCTGCACCTCATGAGAATGGAAAAATGGAATTCATAAGGTAGACTTTCTTCACTTTCATTTGTCATTTGCTTGAAGATACGTATTCTTGCTATCGGTGCCACATGACGTCTGTGTGAGAGCTCTGCCTCCTCTGGTCTCAGAGCTCCACATGGGCCGACCTGATGAACATACACAAGCTCATTTTACTTTGCCTCTATGGCGCCCCAAGCTATGATACACAGTGAAATCTAGAGACCTGGTGTCACTGTATAAGCCAGCAGCCAGTGCTGTCTTCCTGCTGCATACTCCCTTTGGATGAGCTGACTGTGGGTAGGATGGGGAGTATGCAGGCACAGAAGATCAGTCCTTTGGTACCAAGGCAGGGGAATTCACCCAAGAGTTCTGGATGTAAGCTCTTAAGCCAGCCATTAACTCAAGGGCCACAGGTATAGGACAGGCCCTACAACTAATATGGAAGGTTCTATGGGTTCTCCATGGTCCAGAACCTTAGAAGGGGGTCATGCCCTCCCATCTCTGTGGCCTCAGAGCTGGGCAGGAATGAGAACTGGAAGGTTGGAGCTTGGGATTGGCCAATGGCAAACAGAGATATGAAATGCATGGACACTCCTGCATTGTTGGTGGGAATGCAAGCTGGGATAGCCCCTTTGGATATCAATATGGCAATTTCTCAGAAAATTAGGAAACAACCTAGAACCTACACCAAGACCCAGCAATACCACTTTTGGGTATATACTCAAAGGATGCTCAATTGTTTCACAAGGACATGTGCTCAACTATGTCCATAGCAGCATTGTTTGTCATAGCCAGACCTGGAAACAACCTAAATACTCTCAACCAAAGAATGGATAAGGAAAATGTGGTACATTTACACAATGGACTACTACATAGCGGGGAAAAAAACAATGACATCTTGAAATCTGTGGACAAATGGATGGATCTAGAAAACATCATATTGAGTGAGGTAACCTAGACCCAGAAAGACAAATATCATATGTATTCAGACATAAGTGACTTTTAGACAGAAATCAATGAAAAAACAGCCTACAATTCACAATCAAATTGGACCCTAAGAGAGACAAACATGGATCTAATCTACATGGGAAGTAGAAAAAGACAAAATCTTCTGAGTAAATTGGGAGCATGGGTACCATGGGAGAAGGTAGAAGGGGAGGGGAGAAGAAGAGAGAAGAAAGAATAAAAATATATAGCTCAATAAAAATAATAAAAAATAAAAATGGGTTTTACAGAGTGAATATAAGTGATAGTGAGTAATGGAGGGTGGATGGATGAATTAGTGAGTATATGCATTGATTATGGATGGATGATGGATGCTAGATTCACAGGTTAGGAGTTGAGTTGGATGAATTAGTGAATGGATTGATAGATGATGGATATTGAGTGGATGGATTACAACTGAGATTCTCAACCTGTGGGTCATGATCTTTATGGGGATCAAACAACTCTTTCATAGGTGTCACAGATCCAATATCTTGAATATCAGATATTTACATATGATCCATAATAGTAGTAAAATCATAGTTATGAAGTAGGCAGGAAAATAATTTTTATGGTTGGGATCACTATAACATGAGGAACTGCATTGGAAGGTCACAGAATTACAAATTTTGAGAAACACTGGATTAAGGAATGATAAGTAGGTTGGTGGATAAGAATTAACACTGGGGATTAGAATACCCAAACAGGCTCTTACCCGGGGAGGAAAACAAAAGAAGCCTCAAGGTATTGTTGGAGAGATGTTGGAGAGATGGCAGGAGGTAGAAAGGGATGAATGGATGGATGGATGATGAATGTTATGCAGATAGATTAGGGGATGGCTAGATGGATGGGTAGATGATATGGATGGATATGTGGGTGGTAGATGGATGGATGGATGAATGGACAGACCCTTTAGCAAGTTATATCCAGGAGCTACAGAGATTGCTCATTGGTAAAGTGCTTGCTGAAAGGACATAAAATCCAAGTTTGAATCCCAGGATCTACATAAAAGACCGGGAGTCACAGTGCATGCTTGTAATCCTAGTACTGGGGGAGGGGGCGGGGACAGAGATGGGAACATTCCAGGAACTCACCAGCAAGACAGCTTAGCCTGACTGGCAAACCTCAGGTCCCAGTAAGACCACTTTCTCAAAGAATAAGATGGATAGCTCCTGGGGAACAGCACACTACCTTAGGAGAAGGGAGAGACAGAGAGACAGGGATAGAGACAGAGGAGAGACGTAGACAGAGACTAAGAAACTGTCCTGAAAGCCCCAGAGGGAACGCTATGATAGAGGCTTACGCAGGCATTTGATCTGGTACACTCTATACCATGGGACTCTTAGCTACCAAGAACTGGACTGAAGGGTCCTTGGGAACGCCAACAGATTGCCCCAGGTGTTTGGAGACCTCTGAGACCTGTAGGTGTCAGTTTACCATGGAGCACTCCAAGAACCCAGCGTATCCGCCCAAATCTAGGGCAGCGGGCTTTATGGGAGCAGATGCTGGTGAGTGAAGAGTATGAGGGCAGAGAGTAGAGGAGCTCAGGGTTTGTGCGAATCCACCGCAGCTCCCCATGAAGCCAGGTGATGGGCGGGGGATACGGGGAACTGTGCTCCACATCCACGGAGAGATCCAGCCAGCTCCGACCTCTAAGACCTCCGTCCTTCCAGTCCAGCGAGGCGCGATCTGTTCCTAGATGGACCACACCCTCTGCTCACCCCTGACCTGACCCTTCTCTGCTTGTGGGAACTGAGGACGCAGGGAGGAATGATGGATCTTGTGGGTGGCTGCTGTTTCCATTCGGCAGCCATCTTGCGGTAGAAGCAGGCCTGATAGGCTATGGACCTGGATGCTGGGTTATGGTATTCTGCCATGTCCATAGGCTATGGACCTGGATGCTGGGTTGTGGTATTCTGCCATGTCCATAGGCTATGGACCTGGATGCTGGGTTGTGGTATTCTGCCATGTCCTCCCAGACAACAGTGACAACTGCCAGAGTAGAGATGGGATAATTTGGGGCACATTCTTGTGCACACAGGCAGCACTGTGTTCACATAGTGCACATTTGTAGGTACAGGAGCGAAACCGTGAGCTCACGCAGATCTGTAATTGTGTTCTGTGTTTATGTGTGCACAGCTAACAGAGGGTTGTGGGCAAGTGTGATCGTGCTTTCCCATCTACACAGGAGAAGAGTGTATGTTCGTGTGTGTGCCCGAGTGAGGAAGGGTGTGTTTGGAGGTCTGGAGTGTTGAAAACTTCTTATGTCAGCACTAAAAGAAGGACGTTAGGGCTCTCCTGCAACTCGGTGAAATGCACAGCTGAGAAACTACCCAAACACGCAGCAGATCCCACTAGAACCCCTCACTTGTGCACCTGTGTTCATGACACACCTATGCTTTCTGGTGTACATTTCCAGGACACAAGCGTGTCTCATGACTTGAGTGTGACAAATGAAACACATTTCAGGATCTAGTGTACCTCATGACACACATGTGTTCCAAGGCATAAGTGTGCCTTGTAATACACACATGCTCTACAACACAGGCATGTCTCATGGCATGCTTGTTCCACGTGGCACATGTTTATCCCTGGACATAGCATACCTCTTGACATTCATGTATCCCATTTAACACACATGCTCCAGGACATACACATGCCTTATGACACACATTCTCTGTTTCTCCTCAAGGTAAAGGCCTTTATAGGCACCTGTCCCTGTCCTCCTAGATCAGCCCAGAGGGGAGAGAACAATGTAGACAGAGCTGCGCGCTGAGCATAGAGCCCCAGCTCCTGGAACCAGGAGATAATGTCACCACTTACGTGTGGTCATTCAGCACTAGTGAGGAAACACTTATGGCTGGGTGAGAGCTACTTTCTGTCCCTTTAGGACAGACTACTTGCCGCCCTAAGCAAGGGACAGCTGTTGCAAGAGTTGTCCTGTGGTCTCAAGACAACAGCAGTCTGAGCATTGGGGAAGCTGACATGTTTTATTTTCAAATGACAGAGTTGGCTTCTGGGTCTAGTGTGGAGTCTTCCTCCGTGCTAATGGGAGTCTTAGAAAGGGGTTTGTGTGACCTCCCCCCTGCGGTGGTGACAGCACATCTGGGCCATCCAGACAGCTCCTGTGCATGAGGGGAGAACAGACACCATCCACGCTTCCCTCTTTGTGACCTTCCTCCCACCGTCCTGTTGGAGCCACCATCATCTGGGAAACATTGGCGCGCACTTGACTCACTCAGGGCCTGCTTGTGGATAGCCATGTTTCCTTCACCCACACCAATCTAATATAAAAGTCTGGGAGTTTTAAAAATTTGGGAGAAAATAGATATTGGGGATAGGAAGTATTAGAGGGGCCTCACTGTCTGCCTGTGTTGTGTGGAGGTGGAACTTAGGGAGGGGACTTGTAATTCACAGTGGAGCTGGAGTTCCTTGTGGTCCTGTCTCCATGGAAGACCGCATTCAAGGGACCTCCTCAAACTGGATATGGCCTCACTAGGATTGCAGATCCCATGGGAGCAAAGTGCTTTTGATATGGTCATACTAAAAGAGACACTGAGGCTTGTACCATTCTCCAAATGGGTGCTCACAAGCATTTGCAGCCTCACGTGGGGCTCAATCTGTGTCTGAGCAGATTCCAGACATTTTTATCCAGGACTAGGCATGAAGGCCATGGGGAGGCAGCTGTGCAGAAAGCTATATGAGCAACAGTCAGCCTGCCAGGCTGCCTTGCCAGCCTGGGGCTCAGCAATGGTACTATGTGCCTGGTGAACAACCCTGAGGCCTGGTGGACAACCCTGAGACCTGTTCTCATGCTAGAGGTGGATCTCACATCTGTGTCATCAGTGGACCAGCAGACGGCATCTGGGTCACAGCCTCACTGGGTCTGTCTGTACCCCACGGGTCCTCTTTGCTTTAGCTCTGCATCCTCCACTCCCACCTCCAGGCAGAGTTATCCCCACCCTCACCCCAAAAGGAGCTAACAAAGTAGAGCCTTGTAGGCTTCTTTACCATCCCCTGGTTGTAGCCAGGAGAGAAACCACACAGCTCCATGGGCCTCCATGAATCAGACAGAACTTTTGGGATCCCAGTAAAGACTGTTCTATCTGTCTCATCGTTGCTGGCTTGCACAGGAGGTTCGGAAAGTCAGGTGATGTCATTATTTGGTTAGACTATAGGTGAGGGTCTGGGCGGCCGGGGATCAGCCCTGAGGGAACACTAGCAACTTCTGTCCTATCTCCTGATCCCCCATTGGACCCAGGCTGGTGGAGTTCCCTCTAAACAATTAAGTGAAGCCATTCTCTGTGCTGCTGTAGAACTGGGGGTCACTCATGCCCACAGAAGCCTGTGAACCCTTCAGCCTGTTCAGATCAGCCTCTTCTCACTCAGATGTAGGCAGGTGTAAGGGCAGCAGTAGGCGAGCACTGGCCGTCCCAGCCCCAGGCTGTGGTGACTGTGGGCAGTGTGTTTGGAGAGCTCAGCAGGGCAGTAAGAAAGCCACACCCATCCCCTGGACACTCTATAGTAAGGTGACAATAGTCTCCTACTGGAGAGGAGTTTGACACCTTGACTTTTTCCTTCATGGTTGAACAGTTTCCTTCCCCTCCACTTCTTATTTAAATAAATGTGGGTAACCAGGAGTGGAATGGGTTTTCAAATGTAAAGACTTGTTAGGATTTCTCCACCAATTTGTATTTTTAAGAATGTCAGGCTTAGAGCTACAACAAGAGCCTGATCCGTGTCCTTGTTTTTCCCGGGTGCTGGTCCCCACCCTGCTCCGCCCTCCATGTCTGCATTTCTCCCTTTCCTCAGCCTCTGTCATCTTAGCCACACCTGTATTTCGGCTCTGGAATAGTCCTCATGGAAGGGGCAGAACGCAGACAGGCCTGGCACCAACCCCACTTCTCAGCACCTCACCTGCCCTCAGACCCACGTCTGCCTTCTCTAAAGCATGTGGTTGCCAAGGAGCCAGATTGTGGATTTATGTGGCTGTTGTTCTGGGGGAGACTGCTGTGTGTGTAAGCTGTTGTGTGCTTATCTCTGGACTCCGCTGACTGGTTTAGGGAATCTGTGGTCAGCATACCCAGAATCTACTGTGCCTTCTGGGTGCAGCTGTGTCTTATCATAACCCCCAGAAAAGTCGATGATTTAAACACCAGCTAGTTTGCTTTACTGATCGGGCTGGTAGTATGTCACATATATACATAATTGACAATGTGCCCAGCTTAAAGACCTATGCACTTCACTGTGGCTACCGATCCTCGCCTTATGCTCCTCTTTAAATCAACTCAGCTGGCAAATCTTCCCCCATCCTAATCAATAGAACTCCACAAATCCTCTTTTGTTTTTTTCTAACATGCATTAAAACAAACACCTTTTTGCAAGTCATTTGCATTCCACTCAAAGAGAAGTTGAGGTTGGTGGAGCCTAAGTTTTACAAACCGCACTTAGGAAACACCATGGGCTGGGGCAGCATTGCTATGGATGGTGGGTGTTCTCTTTCCTTTCCTTTCCTTTCCTTACCTTTCCTTTCCTTTCCTTTCCTTTCCTTTCCTTTCCTTTCCTTTCCTTTCCTTTTCTTTTCTTTTCTTTTCTTTCTTTTCCTTTCTTTCTTTTTTTTTTGGGGGGGGGGACAGGGTTTCTCTGTGTAGCCCTAGCTGTCCTCAGACTCACTCTGTAGACCATGCTGGCCTCGAACCCACAGAGATCCACCTGCTTCTGCCTCCAAGGTGCTGGGATTAAAGGCATGCCCAGCAGTGATTGTTCTTCATTAAGGTTTCTATACTATGATAAAATGCTATAACAAAAAACAAAACAAAAAAAAAAACAGCTCAGGGTGGAACAGGATTTCAGCTTATAACACATGTGATACATGCACTTAGATGCTGGTTCATTCAAAAACGCCTGTGTGTGAGGAACAAAGACCCTCACTTCATAAGAAGAATGCTGGAGACCAGAACAGTGGAAACGTCGGGCATCATCCCAGAATGGTGTGCACACTGACTGAGCGCAGACAACAGTTTCGCAACCCTGAACACAGGTCCCTTCCTCTCTTTCTTCTTAGGCTGAGTCATCAGGAGGGCTCAACCTTCGATGTCATCTAAGATGTCTTTGTCCTCAGACACTTACACTTGTCTGGCTCTCACCAGAATGCAGGTGGCACTGTCTCTGTGTTCTTCTGTTTATTTCCAAGGTTATCAGCCACACGACCTTGTTACATATACAGGTTACTGGGTAAACTTGGCTGTCAGGAAATTTTTACTCTTCTAGATTAAGGGGCAGTCAACTAGACTAGCAGAGTTTATTGGAGGATTAGATAGACTTTCAGAGTTTGGGTGAGGTAGCTAATTTAATAGCTGCTGACAGCCGCCTTCTTAGTGTTTTCTGTTCATCTGTAAGCTGGTCCAGGATACTTTTACTTTGAAAAAGAACCATCAGAGTTCATTTCTCACACATCCATATGTGTGTATGTGTATACATACATGCACATGTATGCAAAGACATGCATACATCCTCATATCTACATCTCCGTGTAACTGCACACAGACATTGTATGTGGTTTTGCACTCATATTCATATCCTAGCAGACATTCATTTTGTCAGGCATATATCCTGTAATGCATGCACGCCCATGTTGTGTATGACCCTTTCCTTGCAGCATGCGTGTATCTCTCAGTTGCTCTTCACATGGAGGGCATATTTTACACCCAGTCAAGAACTCTGCTCTATTCCTAGCTGATATACCTGCAGCCTGTCCCCTACCTATTGACTGTCATGCTCTGGAGGCTGTAGAATCCTCTAGGTTCATGGCATTGGCAAGGCAGGGCTGACCACTCTGCTCTGCCTTGCCCTGCCCAGCTAGGCCCCTGAGACTGTGGGGTTCCCCAAGTGGAGTCCCCTTGGCCTCTATTACTGTCTTGCTCCCTGTTTGATTGCTCTGTTCTGCTTTGTTATGGATGATATTTTCACTCAGTAATGTAGCTGAAATAATTACTTGAGAAAGGAACCCAACCCTGCCCCACCTCCACTCCTAAATGACCAACAAGGCCCAGAAGCCATCAGCTGACACAGGGCAACTTCAAGGCATTTTCAGTGCCAGGGTTTTATGTCTGATGTGTGCTTTGTGCATCTGATTTCCTTTCCTGTTGCTCATTTAAATTCTTCACATGTTGGAAATCCTTTTTCTTCCTTTCCCGTCATTTTACTCCTGCCTAATTTATAAGAAAAATGTGCTTTGAACTTTTAACAAGGATGCTGGAGAATAAGCCTCCTTCCAGCCTTAGCCAGCTGACTCTCTCCCTTCATCTAAATCTCACTTGCTGGTGTGTGTTTTCTTTTTCCTTCTTAAAGACACACCAAGGACTGCAAAAGCCCTCGAAATGCTGCCTAATAGGACTGTGGGGGAGGGGAGGACACAGGCTATCAGGAAAGGAAAGAATTATGAATTACTATTGGGATTTCATCTTTCTGATATTGTGGAAATTGTGGATGAAGGAGCAGGTGGCTGCATTGTGTTGGGTACTTGGCAGACGTGACAGATAAGGAAATGAGTGTAGTAAAGGAAGAGAAGTGAAAGACAGAGTCAGGCAGGCAATCCATGGGAAATGGGGGGGGCATGGAAATATTCCCAATCTCATCAACTTGTGTTGTGGTTAGGAAACTGATCAGCCCTGTGGACAGTCGAATGAGTGGCCTTGTCCTGGGACCACCTGCTGTGTGCTGAGAAAGCACGGCCCATGGCCCATGCTGTTTCTGAAGGAATCCCACCCACATGATTTCTGAAGTTCCCACAATAAGCTTTAATTTAACTAGCAAGTACAAAAACATTATCTTCTCTTCCAATAGTTTCTGTCAATGGACTTTTGGAAAATGTTTATTTTGCCAGGGAAATGTTGTCTGCAATGAAGAAATTATATCAAAAAGAACGATTGATATGTTTTGAGATTATAAGAAAACCTCTAAGAGTCTCAGTTAAAAACCAGTCGGTAGTCTTTTTTCATTTTTTGTTCTTTGACAAATACACATACATGCACACAGCATCAGACTGCAGTAGCAGAGGGCTGATACCAAGGCAAATGTGCAGACCAGTGGAGCAGAACAGAAATCTCAGAAAAAGATGCCAGCAATCTAGGCCACCAGGCCTGCTGCAGGGAACCACAGACACACAGAGGAAAGAGATGTCAACAGGCGGTGCTAAAGCAATGGAAGACACAGGCAGGAATCCGGACCCTTACCTGAAACGGAAGTCTATACCAAGCAGATGAAGCATGTGACACAAAGCCACGAACCCCTGAAAAGGAGGGAAAGCATCGTGAGTAGTCTAGGGAGTCTTGGGATCTAGCACCCGCAGGCTGCAGAAGCAAAGACAAACAAATGAAGTGCATGACTTTGCACAGCAAAGGAAGCCACAAACAAGCTCACTAGAGCCTTCAGCGCAGGAGGAAAGACGAACAAAGCACTCATCTGCAGTTTGTGAAGTGGTTCTGTGATGAGCTGAAGAAACTCACACAACCTGGTGGGAAGGGACAAAGGACTTGGGTGGACATTTTGTCCAGAGAAGCACATGGGTGCCCAAGAGATGTGCTGATGTGTACTAGCCATCTGTGTCCATTACTCTTCTGTTGCTGTGATAAAATACCGCAATAAAAAGCAACTGAAGGAAAAAAGAGTTTACTTTTGGCTTCAGGTTCCAGGGGCATAGACTACCATGGAGGGAAAGACATGACATGTCTGTCAGTGGAAGCAGGAAGCAGACAGGAGAACAGGAAGTAGGGTAAGGCTATACTCAGTCTGCCCATAGTGTCATACTTCCTCCCGCAAGACTATGCCTCTTGAGAGCTCCGCAACCTTCCCTAACAGTACCACTAGCTGGGGAATGGGTACTCGAATATGCTAGCTTATGAGGACATCTCTCATTCAGACCACCACAGTGTCTTTAATGACTTGGGAAATGCAAGCCAAAACTTTTGCACAGCTGTAGGAACTTATCCATTAAAAGAATCACAAAACAATAAAAGCGCGGCAGTATGTGGAGAAAGGGACCCCTGCACCTTGAGGGTAGAACTGTAAGTTAGCGTAGCTCTTATGGAAAGCAGCATAAATGCTCCTCAAAAGAATGAAAGTAGGGATGACTCTATAATTCAGTTAGATCTCTATGTATGTAGTCAAATAAACAAATCAGTGTGTGGTAAAGATACCTGCTCTCCCATGCTCCTTGCAACACTGCTTAAAATATTCAAGATAATAAACCACTTAAGTTTAAGTTAAAGTCATCAATAAATGAATGGGCAAAGAAAATGTAGTACACATACGCATTGGAGTTCTTCAAGGTCTTTGAAAAGATAAAACATCATTTGCCATGAGTGAACCTGGGTGGCTTATATGGGCCAAGTACAAGTACATATACAGTGGACAGCACAGAACCACTTGGTAATGCACACACCACAGACACACAAACACACACTTGCTGCAGAGAACATATGAAGCCCTGAGATTGAACCCTCCCTCTTGCTTGGTTCAGGTTGGTGGCTTCCTCTGTGCCCTGCATAGCCTCTAATCACCATGTCAACCAAGTATCAGCAGCCGCTGCTCTGAACTTGCTTTAAATATGGCCTGGCAATAAACCATGCCATGCTCACTATACTTTCATTCATTCATAACCTTTTCTTTGAACTGTGCTTTCCCACATCAATGAGCATGGTCAAGATAATCCCCCACAGACACGCCCACGGGCTAGCCTATCTAGGCAATCCCTCATTGAGACTCTCTTCCCAGGTGATTTTAAATTGTGTCAAGTTGACCACTAATACAAGCCATTGCTGCACATGTATTAATTTTTAGCTTACCTCTTTAAAACTTTCTCTTTGTGTATTCATTGTATATTGTAGCACAAATAATAAAAACCCAGAGACAGATATTGGGACAGATCAACCTGAAAATCAGAAAAACAAAAAGCCGGCTCTTAGCTCTTTGAAATTTTCAAACTGAAAGAGAGAGTTCCTGTCTCATTCTGCCTTATGTTCCTCTCTAGTGCTGGAATTAAAGGTGTGCACCACCACTACCCGACCTCTATGGCTAATCCACCCTTTTATCCTATCACATCTATATCCCATTTTTTTCTTTTCAAAACAAGAGCCTTACAAAGAGGGAGGAGGAGAGGGAGGGGGGGAGTGGGAGGGCGTTGGGAGGAGGGGCGTAAATGGAAACTTTTTATAATTTAATAAAATTACAAAAAAAAAAAACAAGAGCCTTGAATCTAATTTCCTTTGTTTAGGTTTTTTTCCTGACCATTACTAATAATAACTTGTTACCAACACTCTAAACAGTGGCAAATATCCATAATTCACTGAGCAAGCAAAACCACTCACCCCACTTCTTGGGAACATGGGCATCATATTCTTAAATTTACTCCTTGCTGCCTGGGGATGACAGTATCTTTAGAGGATCCTGGAAAGAATTTGTTTTGGTTAATTGTCAAGTCCTGAGAGAGCTAGCTTTATCATTTGTTGCCAATCTCTGCATAATGGGAAAGTGCAGAGCTTGTCTGTTAGGCTGGGACATCTCAGCCCACCTCCTCAAACCTGTCCTGAGCAGTTGCAGTCCAGAGCCCAGCTTTAAGTGGTACTATCAGCTGAATGCCATATGGACCAGGTGGGATTGTTGTCATGGAGCCCCATCTTCTTCCTGGAAACTTCAGATTGCTATAGGAAAATGCATTGTTCACGGTGGAAAACTTAAACATTGTTTATATAAAAACAAAAAATTTTCAAAGAAAGGTACCATAGAGACAAAAATAGGCATGGGGAGAAGTAGAATTTTTGAAAGCAGAGTTTTGATAACCTTAGTCTCTAGATTTTTATTTTTCTTCTGTCCCACACCAAGTGGCTCTCTTGACAGAAACTCTGAGTTTTTCTTTTAACAACATGCTTGCATTTAGAGCAGGAGAAGCCACAGTCCAACTCCAAAGTCAGCTCTGATTTTTAAATCAAAGTAGTGAGTCAGGGCTATCATTATATTGAGAAGTAAGGAGATATGTGTGTTTAAGTAGTGAGATTTTACCCTGTAGAGAATATTGATATCTTAACTCAGATTTTTTTTTCTTTGTGATTCTTTCTGGATAGCTATCTTTCTTCTTTAGGCATCCAGATGTCCAGGGTCTCTTGACTTCTTGAAGTTGGGTATTTTCTATTTTCCTGCAAAGACAATAAGTGAACCCTGCTGAACCCTCATGAGGTTTCCTTACAACCTGTAGGACTGTCACCTCTGCGGATGAGCTTAATAAATAGAAACCAAGAGACAGATATTGGGGTTCAACATGAAGGTCAGGAAAGCCAAACAGCCAGCCTCTGGCTCTTATCTCTACGTCAGTCCGAAATGGTGATCCTGCCTCCAGGAATCTCAGAATCAGACTGTGTCTGAGAGCTGTCTCATCCCATCTTATATTTCTTTCTAGGGCTTGGATTAAAGGTGTGCACCACTACCACCTTGTTTCTATGGCAAACTAGTGTAGCTGCTGGGATTAAAAGTGTGTGCTACCACTGCCTGACCCGTATGGCTGACTAGTGTGGCTGTTTTGCGTTCTGTTCTTCAGGCAAGCTTTACTTATTAAAATACAAATAAAGTATTGCTATAGTATATGGCGCTGTATCAATAAGGACGTTTTGTACAAATATGTATGGTGTGTTTAACATATCACCCCCTACCCCACCTATCCCTTACTCAGCCCCTTCTGTTCCAGTGCTCATTCGTCCCTTTTGTTTCCCTAGACAGTTTCCTTTCTACCTCACACGCTCACACGTGCACACACACACATACACACACGCACACACATATGTACACACATGCACACACTATATATATGCACATGCACACACACGTATACAATCTTGTATATTTGAGTATATTTCTTGGTTTGGGGAACTGAATTGTGCAAGAGTATGATGGAGGTGAGCTGGTGGTAAACATGTGACTGTGGATGTGACCAGTTACTTCAAGTTTCTGCCTTGACTTCCTACAAAGACAGACTGTAACCTGGAGTTGTAAACCATAAAAACTCTTTCTCCCCTAAAAAGAAAAATGACTTTTCATTTCCCCAAAGATGACATTTGTTACATGCTGGCTAAAAATATTAGTTTTTACTATTCCTAGTCATGTACAGATTCCTAGCCCAGAGGTCAGGCATAGAAATGTTCTGTTTTCTCCAAAGTCAGCGTTACAGATAATCTATGCTCCTTGCATTCCCTTCAGACAACTAATGGACTCTGGATGCCCCCACAGTGTCCAGTGCTGGCCAGTGCCCACCATAGCTCCTTTACATATTCAGATGGCCTGTGCTGTTTTCCCTGAGAGGCACTGGGAGTCTCCTTTAAGGGATCATGGGTGACACTGGTGGTATACCAGGCTTTGGCACCGTTTTTGGTGTGGAACATTTTCTGCCTGTCCCATCTAATGTAGGATATATTCTGATACACACATTGGCCCCCAAACAGCAGAGCTTTAGAGATTAGGATGATCAGGGCACGATCAGATTACTAGTAAGCACTGTGTAATCTGTCCCCAGGCCCGGAGTGTTAGGCTGGGCAGATTTTGGAGGGAGTGGCGTGTAGGTGCAGGTGGGTGGGAATGCGTAGAGCCAGCTGCAGCTAGGCAGTAGCCCCGTCCCCAGCCTGTGTCTCAGTCACTGGTCCATTCCAGTGAATCAGGCTGGAGGCCCTGCAGCCTGCCTGCTCCCGGCCATGATAATTGTCTTCCTGGGAAGGAACCTGAAGAGGTGGGTCTGTCTGGAGATTCTGGGAATCGGGGAGGGGGACAGTGTTAGGGATTCACTGCTCTAAGTGGGACTATAAAATATTAATCTTGTACAGATAAGAAAACCAAGGACCAGAATTTTCTAGAAGTTAAACAACCATAAATGACTTAAGGTTAGTCACAATGTGCGCCATCTCTGAGCCTTGCCTACCATATTACCTCACATCAACCCAAGGTTGAGGTAGCCAGCCTGCATTTAGGTTGCCATGTCTCCATGGACCACCGTCCCATAGAGTTTCAGGGTGAGATCAGCATGGGAAGATCCAGATTTGCCTCATGAGACTAGCACACTGCCAGGCTGGGGCGAACAGCAGGGCCAAGGCTAGGGAAGGCCCCCACCTGACCTTCAGCTGCCACTTCTAACTGTGACATGTGCACTGAAGAGGGAGTTCCAGGCTGGAAGCCTTCCCGATCCTGTGAAAATCTGGTGCAGGGGGCCTAGCTCTGCCCTATCTGCACCATGCTCTCTACCGCAGTGACCCCGACACAGCTCGGTACTGTTGTCTTTTTCTTCTGTGCAGCACATTAAGGGAAAGGGAGAAGTGAGGCACGCCGCTGACTAGGCTGGGGCCAGTTAGAGCCTCCCAGCAGTAAGAGCTGGAGGCTGAGGGACTCATGGGGCAGCTGCAGATTCAGGGAGCCCACATTGCCAGGTGACTGAACCCATCCTGAATCCTGTTGCCTGGAGTGGACTTGTGGGTATCAAATGCAGTCTCCAACAAAAAAGCACAGGTACCCCAGCATGAAAGCATAGCACCTGGACGCCATCAGATTCTTGTCTGTCCGCATTTCTGTGGTTCTGTTTATAATCCGGATGGTGGTTATTACTGCGCTTCTGGAGTCACAGGACTGCAGTGGCAGCAGTGTTGTGGTCAAGACATGGAGACCTAAATTCAGGCTGTCTACCTCGACCTTGGGGTAGGTGTTAACAGGCATGGAACCCAGAGGGTCGAGTTCGTGGGCCTCTTTTAGCCTTCAGCTCCAACACACCTGTAACATTCTTTGGCAAAAGCATTTGTTGGGCAGATGTGATGGCAAAGGCTTGCAGCTGGCATCCCAGCTGAACACTGCAGTCTGTAGCCTCCTGGAACAATGCCCAAACAGGGTACTGTCTCCACAGCCCATGCAGTGGTTCAGAGGAGCTCCACGGCTTGGGGAAGATCCTTACATTATATGTAGACATTTTATCTAGTTCATTTAAACTCATCCCTGCAGATTAATCCTGTAACAAAGTCCTTGGCCTCCACTTTCAGAAAAGAGATGGAATTTAGGCATAGTATCTGTGGCCAGGAGAGCATGGCACAGATTGATCCACCCCAGCCATGCTTTGATATTAAAGTGGGCTTTTCATGGGTCATTCACTTTAAATCACCACCTACACTTTAAAGCACAATGCCCATGAATAATAAGTGGCCAAGTGCTCGAAAAATATCATCGCTGCAAAGCGCTAGGTCTCCTTGGTGGAAGCTGAGCCCAGGTAGAGATCTCGTAGTATGAAATAGCTAATAGAAAATCATATTTTATTCATCCCCATGAGGATTTTCCAAAGGGTGCTAGTGGGTCCTCAGAGAAGGCAGCCCTATTGGAAAATGCCAGAAGAATCCTGGGACTGAGCATGGTGGATGAAAAACTACTGATGTTCCAGGCTCTGTCTCAAGTTCCAGAAGAAACCCTCAGTAGATGATAAGGTTATTGCAGGACAAATGAAGAAATCCCAGGTCCCTTTGTACTTCATCCTGTCACATGGAGTGGAGTCAGTAGAGAAGGAAGCAGTTGCCTGCGCTCTGGGGTGGCCATGACCTGAGCCAGCTTTCATGTTGCATGAATCGTTACCCAAGGCCATGACCACTGTACCCTTGTGGCTACTGACTGTCCTGGATGGAGCAGTCCGCATCTTCTGTAAACCTTTTCTCCACTGGAAAGACAGAAAAGCACAAACAGGAACAACTCCCACAGCTCCACTGTGAGTGTCGTATGTGAGGGTCTCAGACACTTAGCTCTCAGCCCAGAACAGCCCATGGGCATACACTGACACATATGGTCCTAGTGCAGTCACTGACCCCAGGACCAAGTGGACCTCATACGGTGGACATGTGGCTTCCAGTCACTATTTCCCTTTTTGTTTTGTTCCATTTTGGTGTCATATACCAATCACAATTTGCTTTAAACGCACTAAAATAATAATAGACAACAGGATTTGACTCTCCTTGTGAAGTCTTACAGCCACGCCTTGTCCTTGCATCGGGTACTTCAGAGCCCCATGACAAATTGTTTTCTACTTGTTTGCTTGCTGCATTGCAGACAACACTGCCATTATTCTTATACAAATATGTGCATTTATGCCATAATTTTTGTAAATTAGAAATGGGATCTTTTGCTCATAGAGTATGTGCATTTTTATTGCCAAATTACCTTCTGGAAGGACTCTGCCGATTCATATGTGCAGTGTGGAGAAATAAGTATTCTCCCACTTTTCGGCTCTCACTGTCTACTTTTTAAAAGATGCCCCTTTCCCAGTCGTGTTGACTAGAGAGTTTATTCTGCTTTGGCGCACTGCTTTACCACACTGACTTCTAAGTCCTGGGCACTGCAGGCTCCATTCTTGGACTGCCTTTCATCTGACTGGCCAGAGCATTTGTCCTGTGTCCATGGCACCAGCTGAGTGCTGTGCACTGTGTTTCAACTCGGAGCAGATACCCTCTGCCCCCATTGCCCCAAACTTTAGAATATTTCAGAACAATGATTCTTTCAGGGCCTCAATCCAAACAATCTTTAAAACCAACCTAACTAGACTCAGGCACCAACACTTCCCTTCTGCATCTATGTATCCATTCTACACTGCATCACATGTGTCCCTATACCATACACATTACTACACACAAACACACTACACATGACTGCCCTCCCACTCCACACAGCCACATGTGTCACACCATGCATCACTCACTACTATGTGCACACTTAGCACACACATCAGTGCCTTCACACCACACAGATGGCATTACATAGACACAACATATCACACACATGCCAGTGTACACAATTATTCTATGTACAGCAAGTGTGCACACATTACTCCACACACACAACATATAACTTCATACCACACACCATCCACATACACATCACTATGCATACACCGCACAGATATTACTAGAGAGACGCGCCACATATGCATTGTTGCACGTGTGTCACGCCGCCTTGCCAGGGTCTTCACTGGAAGCCATGTACAGCCATGCACCCCTGCACAGTAGACTGGCTTCACAGCCAAAAGTTCTTGGAACTCAAAGCCTTAAGGTCTCGTCCTCTTACTTAGGACCCTTGAATCAAAGTTGTGTCATTTTCTCCTGTCTGGTGACAGTGCGCCCAGGCATCTTCGGGTGAGGCTGCACCCCGGGCAGGCTTATTTTCCAGCCTCTTTCTAAATAACCCACAGAGAAGAAACTCGACTGCCAACACCCTACACCTCCCTGCTGGACTCAAGCTAGGGGACTAGTGGAGCTCATGCTAAGGCTAAAATGCTAGGCCACCCTGGGTCCCAGAAACACAGCCGTTTCTCCCACAAATAATGTTAAAGCTTTAAGTATATCGGTAAGTTATCCTATCACAGTAGCTTAAACCCTTAGGATGAGAGGGATGGCAGCCTTCCCTGTCCATGCAGACTCCTCTGGAAAGTCTTCTGCTGAGCAGTAATGCAGAAGTGATTTCCAGGCAGCAGCAAGTGGACTGAAGTTTGAAATTTAATCTTTCTCCAGACGGTACATGTGATGTGACTTTGTGTTATAATGTGGACGGTGGCATCTCGGGTCTACTTGGTCATGGCCCCTCTTCTAGCCCCTTGCTGTGTCCTGTGAAAAGCACAGTGTGGCAAACAGGAAGAGTGGATCAGACCCAGCTCTGCAGCGCTTGGGTCAGGAGGAGAGACTCTACCCTTGGTGACTTCCTGTAGTGATGCCCTCAAGAGGTCAGACTACCTGTCCTGATTTCCATCGGGTCAGGGCCTGGGGCCCTGGGACCTGCAGGCAGAACTGCTCTGTTCTTTACCCTGTGCAGCCTCCTTGGGAGAAGCTCTGTGGTGGCTCCAGGCTCCTGTGCTGAGACGGGCCGTGATGAGGCCCACATTGCCTACAGGAACTGTGGTCTGTCCTGCGTTGAGCAGCCACCATGGATCAAAATCAGTAAAACCTTTAGCAAGAGAGGGATCTAGATGCATTCTGTGTTTTCAAATGTTGTCTTTTCTTTTCTGAGGTAGCTTTGACTGTCTGGCAGGAAGGTGTTCCTCTGGGGTAGCATGTGAGGCATCCATGGTGCTTTGTGAAGATCTCTTCTCCCGAGGACCCTCATTCTGATCACCTGTCTCACAGAGGAGCCACTCTGCGCCCTCTGTTGATGACCAGGGCCATCCTTACCTGTGTATCACTGCCCTCAACTGTCACCCTCCTAACTGTGAGTGGAAAACAAAACCCATCAAAAGAATCAGCCCATTAGGCTGCAACTTGCTACCAGCCCCAGAGCTCAGTAATTTACCCTTATTCTTAAAATTTACAAGTTTTTTCAACAACATGCTTTTTATGTAATGTAGAACTCAAATTCTATCAGTGAGATAAATTAGCAAAAATAAAAGCCAAGAAGCATAGAACATGGCTGATGCCTGGCCGTAGACAACTGTCTTGGCTGTGTTGCTGGTGCTGTCCCAGCATGCCTCTGTGACTAGGAGTACTCCATTCAGGCCTTACCCAGAGCCCTGAGATGGGCTTCTACCCATAGTAGGTTTCAGAGGCCTGGAGTTTGCATTTTAAAACTGATTTAAAACTGTGGGAATGTGGCCCACAGAGCTGGCCAACAAGGCTGTTTCCTGGTCAATCCCAGCCACCCTTTCATCCTGAGAGTCAGACCAGCCTGTGTGAATGGAAAAGGTTTCCCTTTTGCTCTGTGAGGGCCAAGTGCTAGCCAGGAAGGAAGATCCCAGCTCTAGCTGCCACATCCCTGTCCCTCAGTCTCCAGTCAGCTGCATTCCTAACAGTTGGCTGTCAGCAAAGGACTCCACTCTGAACTGTTGGGATCTGTGAACCCCCAGATCCTGAATTTCTTGTAAACAACTTGTTCTCCTCTGCTCTGAGAGGAGTTCCTAATGGCAGGAGAGTGGTTTTGGCTGGGGCGTGGCTATCAGTTAAGGATCCTATATAAGTGACTCTTTTACACAATGAAGGGTGCATTCCTGTTTCAAGGATGACCCGTGTCTCTGTCTGTGTGTCTTTGTGTATTTCAATCTTCAGCCCCTTGCCCAGTTCACGAACTGTATGGTGGTGCATAGAGCGCAGACGGGCTTCGTGTGCCGCACTGAACCAGTTCCCCTCTATACTCAGCCCAGGGCTGCTGAATCTCTATCTCCAGCGCCTTCTGCCTGCTTTCTAGTGAGCAGGGCACACCTGCCCTATGTAGGAGGGAGTCAATAAGTTCACCTGGTTGTCCAGGGACAAGAATGTTGCTCATGTCACATGTTCTGAGTGGGTTCCAGAAACATACTAGTGTGCACAACCATCCTACACCACAGACATTCTAGCTAGTGTGCACAGTCATCCCTCACTGTGCACTCACTAGTGTGTACAACCATCCCACACCACAAGCATGCTATACTACAGACATGTTAGTGTCCACACCCTATGCTCCATACACCCTATACCACAGACGCACTAGTGTACATAACCATCCTATATCACATGCATGTTAGTGTGCACAGGCACCCCAAACCATAGACACATGAGTGTACGCAGCTATACCATACCACACGCATTCTAGTGTGCACAGCCACCCCACAGCATGGACACACAAGTACAGAAAACTGTTCTGCAGCTCCAACAGGTGGATGTAGATGACAATCCTCAGAGTGTGTCTTCAGCTCTGGTTCCTAGACTCTTGGTTTGGACCTTGATGCTCTTTGATTTTGTAGGTGTGTCTGTCAATTTAGTGTGTGCTCAATGGTTGCAGATGCTTTGAAGCAGTAGAGTGTTAGTAATAAGATTGTTTTACAGTAGATTAAGCAAACACAACATGATGTTCAGGGTTGTGGCCGTCAACTCTTCTTAAGCCAAACCAGCGTGTAGTAATCATGCTCCCGTGTGCGTGGGATGGACCATTGTTGGTGTTGATGGACGGATGTCCAAGACCATGTGCCCCTGTCTCATGGGAAGCATCCATTACAGTATTCCCCAGTGACAAACAGCATACCCTTGTGCTGGCGCTGTGCTGCTGTGGCCGCACGCCTGTGCAGACACCTTCTTTCTATTGAAAGCAACCCCTGTCCTGTGTGAAGCTGGTGAAGAAGATCTTTTGTGCTTTGAGTGGTCTGACCTGGAGGATGTTCAGGCTACCATGTCTTGAGTGCACAGAACCAGAAGTATCTCCTGAGGCAGAGATGCTCTCACTAAATGTTGACATCCTACATCTCTTTAGCCTGATGGGAATAAGATGGAGCAGCTGACCCAGGAAGAGAGCTTAGAGTGTTTCCATGCTCCTTCCACACGGGTCAGGGTAAACCAGGAGGGTCTCCATAGGAACCTACAGGTCCCTAAAAGTGGTTCATTCTGCTCTGGCCAATGAGAAATAGCCTCTGTCAGAAACAATGACTTATGTATGTCCTTCCCCCATGAGCCACTGCCCCTTGCATCTTGGCCTTACAGCACCCAGTGCTAGGCTTCCACACATGGAGGCACATCCTGGCATTTTCGTTACTGGTGTGAAGTCAGAGTGATATTTAAGGTGGCATCTCAGTGACCACAAACCAAAGTTTATCTTTTATCAAGACTAAGGAAAACTATAATTATAACTATCTATTCTTTAACTCTTTAAATACCCAAAAAGGATATATTACCTAAGTTAACAGGAAGTGCATTGTAAGTAAGTTCCAAAACTTTAGAATTGACAGAGACGTCTTGCTGTCTAGACACTCATCCAAAGTTTTTCTGTAACATTGAAGCATTCATTTTTAGTCTACAGGCCCATAGTATTTGACAGACTTTTTCAAGAAGGAGGAAATTTGAAGATCTCTTATGTCTTGTACTGGCCAAATTTGTCAGTTGCTTTCTTCTGTGTCATGCAGAATGTCTGGCAAACTCTTTTATGAAGCAGGAACCCTGAAGGACGCCTCACCTTCTTTAGGCAACTATAGCAGTCATTTTCCTGTGGGTCTCGGATGTCCAGTTTAAAAAAGAGGTTCTGCTTTTGTTTTCACAGAGGATGAAAGTCTGTAGATTCCTTCCAGAATAATGTGGTACAATGGAACAATATCCCTTAAAAGGTCTTTATAAACCCCCAAAATTGCTTTGGCCAACAAAAAGCAAAAAGCAGTTTGAAAAAACTATGCCCAAATTTCCTAAATGAGTGTTTATAAATGTTTGTTTACATTTAAAGGGGATGATATCTAGAATTCCTTCCCAAGTTCTCTCGGGTTTTATGTGGATATAGTAGCCCCATGTTGGGCACCAATTTGTAGACAGAGAACTGCTTGTTTGTTTCTCAGCGGCCCAGACCTAAAATAATCACACAGAAACTATATTAAGTACAATACCGTTTGGCCAATAGCTTAATCATGTTTCTAACTAGCTCTTCCATCTTAAATTACTCCATATTTATTATTCTGTGTATTGCCACAAGGTTCTGGTATCTGTCTCCTTCCGCAGCTACGTGTCTTCGCTCTGACTCTGCCTACTCTTTCTGTATGTCAGATTTCCAGCCCTGCCATATTGTACCCTGCTATAGGCCCAAAACAGATTCTTTATAAACCAATGATAATAAACCATATTCACAGCATACATAGGGGAATCCCACATCACTCCAAGATTCTTGTCCAGATTTGGTTCTGTTCTGAGATTCTGGCCCAGCATCTCTGCTAGATATGAAGTTGTTTGGTGTGCATTTTGCTACTGGGAATCTCTGGGTATGTCGACAGTATCATTGACCATTGAGTTCCTCCCTAGCACAAGCCCAAAGACTCAGCCCTTTTGGTAAATAGTTTAGCCTTTGGGTACTTTTACATGACATGCCAACATCAAAGACAAGCAAAACCTAGCAAATTTTCATTTCTATTTTATAACTCTACATAGGACACTATTGTCCATTGACAAAACTCAGTCCTTATGTCAGCAGCCCAGGGTGGAGAAGCTAGTGGTGGTGGTGCACCTTATAGATCATTCTAGATTTGGCTGTTCGATAATGCAGGTATTGGAGAATGAGGTCCCCTATTGCTAAAGGGGCACCAGTTTCAGAGCCATCCGGAGTGTAGGACTCCTGCGCTGTGTAGAGGCTATCAGAGTAATCTATTTTTCAGTTGGGTGATGTGGTATAGCATGAGGGGGGTATGCATGCCCCAAGTCACCTACACCTGACCATAGACCACAGAGACCACTTGTTCTCATTCATCTAGTTTATAACAACAGAGGACCCCAAAGATTCACCATCCATTTGAGACTTAGCAAAACAATTATTTCCTAAAGTTATATTGTGTGAAAAAAAAGATGTTAAAAATAAAAATTCTTGAAAAAGACCAGAGAAAAAGGAAAGAGAGAGAAGGAACCTTGGAAAGAAGTACAGGCAGGAGGTAGAGGAAGGAGGATGAAGGAGAAGGATGGAAAAGGGTAACCTGGCTCATGACACTTTTTTCACCTGGGTTTGACATGCTTCCTAGACAGAGCAGGTCTCAGAGGATAGAGATGCTCCTTGTGCCACAGAACTCATATGGAGAGCAGGGAAAGGAGACTGGCTGTTCACCAATGTGTGGACATGGAGCTTTTCTAGGCTGATCTCTAGTTTGGGAGCCCCCAAATGTTGCTGTCAGGACATCTCAGATCCTCCTCTATGTCATTACCCACTACCCCGGTGAGCAGAAAACGGCCAAAACTTAGCAAAATGCACAGACTGAGGACCAATCAAGACAGGAATCCCTGCCCTAGATGACAATATACTAAGGTTCTGGACACTCTCATAAACTGCAGCAGCCTGAAAAGAAGGTCCCATCAGGCCACCTGTGGGAATGCAATCACGTCCCAGACCAGTGGCACAGGGGGACAGGAACACACAACTTCACACCAGGCAAACTGCAATGTCTTGTGTACCATGCCTACCATGCCGTTCTGTTCCTGACTCAGGACTGTTGCCAGGGCAACTCATGAGGGCATAGTCTTCAGCCGCAGCTGTGGGGTGTACACATTCCCAGACAAAAGTATGAGGTCCATACTCAGTGAGCAGAGCCACCTTCTGAACAAAGGATCTTCAAAAATAGAGGTCCCAAAGACAGAGCTGCCAGGACCCAACACACTAGAAGTTGTTTAAAGATGGTAACAGGAATCTGCTATGTGAGCCTCCCTCCATACGACTCCCCCAGCTTCTCAGGGACACTGCCTGCGACTGGAGTGCTCTACAGAAGGAAGAGTGTGGGAGGCTGCCCTCTCCACATACACCCCAGCTCACTCCTTTCTACCTCTTCCCTCCCGAGGAAAAGAAAGGGCGCCTTCTGTAGTACCTATCTTATCCTCACATAATGGAGTCTGCTTCTCAGCTCAGGACAGAGTCTTCCTGTATCCTCCTTGGGCTAAAGGGAAGAGATGGGAGAATGGGGAAGTCTCTTGGGGGAGAAAGCAGTCTGTCTTCATTGTGCTTCCTGCTGCTGTAACAACAAGCCACAGTCTTCATCCTCTAAAGGCTGTAGAAATTCATCCTGTGCTTGGTTCCACAGACGGTGAGTCAGAGAGCATGGCACTGCCCTTTAGAAGGGTCTCCCTGCACCATCCCATGGTCGACTACAGGGGAACATGGAACACAGGGGCCTCACTTGCCTGGAGCCGCTAGCCTCTTGATAAGCAGTGCCCCCAGATAAAGAGCCATCCCTGAGAGCACAAGAGCCTAGCCGCCCTGGGAGTCACACCTGCACACGGTTGCACTGAGAACCAGGTTCTGTGTTCCCAGCACCCGGGCCTCTGAGACACTCAGAACAGCAGAATCTGTTTCTACACCCTGCCTATTCTTATTTTGTACCTCTGGAATGGCTAATTCCCGAGTTTCCATTATTTCTGTATTATTAAAAAACAGATCTAACAGTCTAGGATACTAATGCTAACTAGACCAGAAAAAAAAATGGGCTATGTGCTCGAGAAGTCAGAAGAGAAGACTCACATTAAACAGACATTATCCCTGGCACACAGTTACCTGAAGAATGTGCAACGCACAAACAGTGCCATGGATTCTGCTGTTCCAGGTAGAAGATTCTAGAAGTGTGTTTGACATACAGAGCGAGCTTAACATTTGCTTAGTGAATGTTAAATGTTATACATATAGCCATGCGCTCACTGTGGAGAGCAGGGAAATGGATTGCACTAAGCCATGCCCGACTGGAGTCCTCATTCTCCCTGAGCCTTGGTGCTTCGGGGCACTATCGAGAGCTCAGTCACCTTGACACTCCCTTTACAGAGCCAACTCATCAAGTCACACAGCACAAGCTGTGTTGTGCTGAATCCCTCAGAGGGACAGCAGTGTCATCACACACAGGCGCTTGAGCACAGTTCCTTTTCTTCCGAGCCAGAGCTGTGTCAATCCTGGAAGTATCTGTTGATCCTCCTAGCCGTGTTCACTGAACCGAACCTGGTCTGTGCTTCATGCTCCCAGCAAGTAAAGATGGTACGCAAAATGTGTGTCAGAGCTGCTTCCATGTTGAGGTCTCTGGTTAACAGGAATCACAGAGACAGGAACTAAACGAGAGACGGAGAGAAACAGCTACATCCATCGCCATAGATGTGACATCGCCAAGGTTCGTTCTTACTTCTGTATCACAGGAACGGAAGCTTACTGCCTAGAGGAAGGTCAGAGTAGGGCAGGATCCTGAGGGGAAAGTTAGAGTGACAAAAGACAGGGATAAAGAGATCTTCTTTGCAGATTGGGACCTGGAGCTGGCAGCCAGCCAGAGGGGAGAGATGCTTAGGAAGAGGGGAGAAGCTTCATTAAGGGGGCTGTTGTCCTTGATCCACACTTGGCACTATGTGCAAAAGTAGTAGAGATTTGGCACCAATAAGACTGGCAAGGCAGGTGACTCAGTTGGTGAAGTATTTGCTCAACAGAGGACCTGAGTGCCATCTCCAGCACCCGTGCTGGGTATGACAGCACACGCCTGTTATTCCAGTGCCGGGAGGTGAAAACAGGAGGGACCTCTGAAGCTTGCTGACGGACAGCTCAGCCAAGCTGACAGCTTCCAGGGTCAGTGAGATTCTGTCTCAAAAATGTAAGATGAGGCACTATTGAAAGAGATACCTAGTGTCAGCTTCTGACTTCCACATACACATGCGCACAGACACACAGACACGAGTGTGTACGCCAAGAACTGGTACCCACCCTTTTCCAGGAAAGTCTAGATTTCTCCACAAGAATTCCAAGTGTGTGCTAAAAGAATTCTCCCAGGTTTTCAAGCTTTTCTCTAACTGTCGGTTCATGAACAGAACCGATTTCAAACAAAAACACCTCCTAGTCAAATGGAGTTGTTCTGTGTGATTTAAATTCCTGCTGGAAGCGGCGCGACCGTGTTTATGAGCAGTGTGAGTGAGGTGTAGGGAGTGGGTGAATTGGGGTGAGCCCTTGGAGGTTTCTGCCTGGCTGGTCCTGATTGCATCTCCACAGGGGAATCACACGTCCTCTCCCTCAGACATGAAGGTGTCTGCTGAATGAGTTTTCCTCGGTGCCTTGCTCTGGGTTCCTCATGTCTCCCAAAGCAGTCACGAGTCCTCATTTTCCCTCAATGACATAACTGTTTGGAACTATCACTATATTTATTTGAGCAGCCACTGCTCAAATAGGTCTGAAAGAAAATGACATTCACGCCCTGGCATCTCTTGTTTCTTCTGTAAGCACTGTGTGCTCCTCCTCTTTGCCCCAGGGTTGTAGTGGCAAGAGGCGAAGGCTATTATCCACACCTCCAAAGTCTGTCTCTGTAAGCCCTGATGTGCCCCCCGAACCTGCACAGTCTGTCCCTGGGGTGGGGGAGGCTTGAATGACAATGGCCTCATAGGCTCATATGTTTGAATACTTGGTCGCCAGTAGGTGGACTGTTTGGGAAGAATTAGGAGGTGTGACGTTGGAGAAAACGTGCCACTGAGGGCAGACTTGGAGGTTTCAAAAGACCCACACTATTCTCAGAGTGCCCTCTGCCTCCTGCTGGAGGTTGCAGATGTAAACTCTCAGCTACTCCTGCCACCATCCCTTACTAAGCTCCACTACCATGCGCCTTCTGGAACCATAAGCCTGATTAAAGTATCTATTTTGTAAGTTGCTTTGCTCATGGTGTTTTATCACAGCAATTAAAAGTACTAACACAAGGTTCATGGAACACATTAGGGTCTCTGGCTTGGGCCTCTTTCTATTCATCCCCCTGGTATCTCTCCGCTCATCCCCTATGGCCTTGTCCACATGAGACTTGTGAGGAATTCTTGGGCCCCCATCTTGCCTCCTTGTTTCTACCTGAAGCAGACATTACCAGCATGCAATAATGTCTGTCCTTTTCCTTGCCTACAATATAAGCACTCAGGGCAGGAGTGCAGATCAGCTGTATTTTCTGCCTCCATCAGTGCTATGCAGAGGTCTGAGTGACTGTCCCTGGCAAAACTAAAGAAGTGAGAAGGAGATCACGGCCAAAGACTGGTATTGGGGACAGAAGCCCTGTGACTCCTATGCCCTGTGGTCATGGTGCAGGCCCAGGAGGAAGAAGATAACCCTTCACTGCAGTCAACTGCCCATCATGGGCTCATGGGCACTCCACCACACAGATTTCACTTGCCCTGACAGTCCTTCCTCCCTTGTGAAAACAGGCACTCGGATCTTGTCCTAAGAAGAGCTCAGCGCAGATTCCCATCACCCCTGTACTAGAAAAGCAGCCCTTACCAGACACATCCGGTGTTCAGGTTCTCCAGTGTGGGGAATCTTCCACCCTATCACCCTATTTCTGGCCTACTTATGCAGGGTTTCTATGAACATCCTAATGGGTATCAAAAGGTCATTCCAGTTATAGCCTAAAACAGGCATCATGTGTCAGGGACCGTGGAGTGACAGAGAAGTACTCAAAGGAATGAGTTTGCAACGGTGAAACTGAGGAAGATAAAAACCTCTCAGTACCGAGCCCTTGTACACATATGGCACAGAGAGAAGCGTTAGAAAGATGGGAGGAAAGCAGGCCTCGGGCCAGGAAGGCCTTCCCATTGCTTTCTAACCTGAATTTCATTTCATCTTTGTTTAAAGTATTGATGTAGCTCAAATGTCACTTGTACTAGTTGACTTTTGCTGTTAGTAAGCATGAGATTAGAATTAACTATTGATTGAGGAAATTGGTTAGTTATTATAACAATAATGTTTGCAAAAATGCAGCTTACAACATTGAGCCCATTGCTGGGGAAAACAGAATGTGGATTAAGCCATCCTGGGGTTCTAGGTTCTCAGGGGTGAGAAGAAGAATCATGCCTTTGATTTTCTACCAGGGCTTCCTCTCTGCCAACAAGAAGAGACATAGACTTGCCTTGGGCAGGCAACATGAAACAGGGTCTAACCGCATCCACTTTCTCTGATGCAAGAGAGATGGAGGTGGCCTTACCCAGTTGACCTGGCATCCAAGAAACCTGTGTTCAGTTGGGAAATGTCCATATACAGAGCTCAGGGCAGGTCTCTGAGCAGGGAACTTGGAGCTCCTTCATCTCGTGTCTCTGGATGGTACGTTCTGTTGCCTGGGTCCATCGGCTCTCTTTTCATCTCTAATTTCTTCACATTGGGTACAAAAGGCAACAGCTTCACTGTGTTAGATGAGCAGGCTTCATCAGAAAAGAGAGATCTGATAGGTTGAGGAACCACAGTTCAAGGGGCCTCTGGATGAAAGCCAAGGGCCTCTTTGCTGACAAGACCCTAACTCACTCTGAAGCAGACAGTGGGACCAGGGTGCCACTGCCCTTGCTCCCTCACTGGCCTTCTGAGCAGATGCCCCCAGAGGCTCCATGACTAACAATAGAAGGTCAGTGTTGATTATGCTCCCTACTTTATAATGGCCCAGATATCACCACTTTTAGTAGTTGATCTGGACCCCTCTTCATCTCTCTTCTTCAGTATTGAGGATGCAGTATATGAACGGCTAAGACTAATAGCCAGACCAAGGTTCCAGCCCTGCACTTTTCAGTAGCTGTATACATATAAAGAAAGGTCCCTGCAAACTCTGCACACCTAGCTTCTAACACACCGAACTGACAACATCTTGACAAGAAGCCTGTAGGTCCAGAGCACAGGCTGTCCTAGAAATGGAGGTCAGAATGAAAGGGTCACCTGGGTTACTCCCTGAGTCCCACATACTGTAATCCATTCCCTTCCTGTCCCCATTATGTCAGAACAAGAAATGAAGAAATACCTAGGCCTACACCGGGGGCCAGATGTACACAGCCACTGGCCTCTATCAGCCATGGTGGAAGTAGGAATTCTGCCTCTGTTTCAGGCTCTCTCTCTGCAGAATACTTGTAACAGCAGGGACTGAAAGGTAAAGGAGATAGGTGACCCAATCCCCAGCTTCTACAGAGGATGTGTCCTATGCCATTAGCAACTGAGTGAGCCTGGAGATAAGTGAGCTCTCTTGGAAGCCACGATGTGGTTCTCTGGAAGCAAGAACCAGAGTGGGGGGTGGGAAGCTCCAGACACTCCCATCTTGCCTTCATAGTAAACACCTCGGGGCTCTGTAACCCACAAGAGAAAGGCCATTCCCTCATCCTTCTTCAAGGACTCCAACTCATCCTCCCACTCCTCCAAGGGAGTCTGCACACCTCACATCCAAGGCAACCTCCTTCTTCAACTCCACACCCACAGTTTTCTGCTCAACCCCTGACCCTTGACCCAGGCTGTGATTCAGTTAACACTGCCCTGTGTAAGGATCTTAGCCTCACCTCACACACTGTGCATCAGGTTAAGCAGTGTTGATTCCAGCTTTCCCCTGAGCCCTCCCTGATCTGCATTGTCCAGGCAGGAGTCACACATTTTCGTGAGCCGGTCACACTGGCTCTGCAGAGCTCCCAAGGCAGACAGCTGTGCTTTGAAATGGAGCCAGAGATACCTGAGCTTTTTTTCCCTTTATTTTCTGTGTCTTCCGCCCCCGTGCATCTCCATGAGGACCCTGGGGTGAGCAAGCTGATATTAAAGAGATAACTATGATTTTCAGAAGAATGGGCGTTTTCTCATTTAATTGATTATTGTGAGTCCTGCTGCTGGACTTCCTCTGCCTTTGAGGAGGTTTATGGTATAGTTTGTAGCAAGTGTGTGAGATTTTGTGGAGATTGCATACCAGTTTGTTGTAGGCTCTGACATATTTTTATCTCCTCTTTTTAAAATATGTGTGGGACTGGAAATGCAGTTCAGTGGTGGAACATTTGCCCAGCGTGATACGTGTCAATCCTGGCTCAATCCTAGCACTACAAAAAATAAATAAGTAAATAAATGACTTGCTAAGTCATATTGGTAGCTTTTGTTCATTATGTTTCTGAAATAAGGTGAGATGTAAGTGGGAAGTGGGACGGCCGATATGTGTCTCACACTGAGAATGAGTCCATTGATTCGCTCGCCAACTAACTTCAACCCGGATAAATCTAGTTATTGAAGTCACCACCACAGAGGCATCATAAAACACGGGAAGATGCACAGATCTGCAGGCTCCAATACTAGGTACTTTTCTCTGGGGTCATGGACACTGGGGTGAGACCTGAGCAGGCAAAGCTACAGGGAGGCCAAGATCTGGGCATGACTTCACAGTTGAAGGTGGGTTCCGGAATGGAGTGCTCTCCCCTTACACTGGGAGGTACTTTGTGTCCTTGCACCAAAAGCTGTCCCTGAGAGAGAGGAGGGCTGTGCCTTTAGGAATGCTCATGGTCACAATGATGGAAAACGGAAGGACGTTGACTTTTCGCATCCCCTATATGTTCGTGCTCTATGGACATGTGAGGTCTGGTGATAATAGAGGGCCCCAGCTGAACTTGAAAGAGGACAGGGAGCTTCGAAGACCATCAACACAGGGAACACCCGTCTGAAACCTGGCTTTTCTGGGTGTGACCGCTCTAAGTACTGAACAAGTAGCTTCTTATGGTGACACATGCCTTCTGTGACTGCTGCATGAAACCCAGAAAGACCCCGGTATGTCCTGTCTGTGTGAGCTTGGCTTTCAGCTAGGAAAGGCTCTAATCTGTCCCTGAAATTAAACTCACTAGATGAGTCAAAGATGCCAAATTATAATGGCTAAATTGTATGGAAGATCTGCTTGGTTTTCTGAGTCACCAAGGAACTCATCAGAGAATGAGACCCCAAATCACAGCTGCATACTCTCTAGTAGATCCTAGCAGGCAGACAACGCCCCGCAAATATCCAGAGTGGGGAAGTTTCTCTGCTTGTCACGTATCTTCATGGCGGCCCCATCGTTGTGAGGCGCTCCTCCACGTGACTGGTGTTGAAGAAGCCACATGACAGAGCCCACAGCTGGGCCCCAGTGAACAGCCTGTCCAAGGAGTAACATCAGAATTTTTTCTTCGAGGAGCTATGAGCGATGTGACGGCCTGCTTCTCTTTCCTGCTTTGGCCTCTGGAGGCTCAGGCTCCTGTGAGCTGCTCTGTCTCAGCAGCCACGGGGCACCCAGCACACATCTGCCGCCGGTCTTCCTCTGGGGCTTTTCTCTGTCTTTTTCTTATCAGCATTTTTCATCCACCTGATTTGTTTTTCTTAATTTATATGCTTTTCCAGTCTGTCAGATGGAGTGTTTGGAGGCTGTCCTTTGTATACTAAGTGGTGTAAATTAACCTTGGGAACAGATACATTGATAAAGAGTGTTGGCATTCGCCAATCATGCCTGGAGTAACTTAGTGTATGTTTAATTAGTGAACTACAACACATGCTTTGTGCCGTTCAGCAGACAGTACCTCTGGGCCTCTGCTCTCAGCATTATCCTCCTGGTAGCATCTGAACATAGCCTTCCTGGCACCTCCTGAGAACACTTGTCCTTGGCTTGAGCCATATTTTCTTTTTGTCCTCTGAGATAGGAAAGCTTAGCTTCCCAAGGCTACCAAAAGGATGGAGGGGGGCTTACAAGAAGAAGCCAAGCAGGCTTGGAACACAGAAGGGCACTTATAGAGTCAGTGAAGAACCCCCAAACATTGATGCTGAGACAGAACCTAGGCACCTGATCAGGATCCAAGTATGGTCTCTGTGGGGAGCTATGGGAGGCTTCATGTGATGCCATGCATCTAACTGGACTCCAAGCCATCTGGTGGGCTTGGGTGGGGGCTTAAGCAGTGCTGGAAAGGTTAGCCAGGAAGAGAGAGGACCCCAGATGAAATGGGGACTGGATACTTGGGGTCCAACATCAGCAGGCAGGCCCTGAGCAGGTGGAGAAGGTAGGAAGGCATGGAAAGGAGCAGAGTCTGGAGCGGCACTTGGTGCCTGAGTGCATGTGTGTCTGTGTCGGCTGAGAAGTCCTACAAATACATCCCCTTGAAGGTGTTGTGTCCAACCTCAGGAGGTGAGGATTGTAAGGCTGTCATAGGGCTTGTTGGCAAAATTCCCAAACACATATGAGGTTCTCTTTGCTTCTGATTCTGCTCTGATACAATTTTATAAACTGATTTTCTGTCTTTGCTTACCCATCCTGTTACACTGGAAAACCAATACCAGTAGCTTTCTCAAGACAGGCCTAATGTTGTGGAGGAAGGGGCTGCAGAGAAGGGCGCTTGGGGACATGGAGTGTTGCTACTGCCGAGGAATTGCTGGCAGCTCATTAGCTCTGCCCCCCTCAGATTAGCAGTAATTAAACTGTGAAATCAGACCAGTGCCTTACGCCCCAACACCATGCCAGGCTGTCGGGAAGAATGGGGGGGGGGATAAATCACCAGCCGTACGTCGGTCTCCCCCTTGGCAAGGCAGGGCCAGCAAGAGGCAGAATAATGAGGACATTCAGCTCCGCTCTTGGGTGGACACTGGGCAGACAGGCTTTGGAAGCGTTGTCATGGAGATGGTGGGGTGTGGGTAAACTCTTCCTCCCACTCGCTGTGGTTAATGAAGACGATAATGAAAAATTATGCCAACATTACAGCCATTTTTCTATTCTGCTTGGCACATGTAACCTGCCGCCCGGCAGCACACACGATGGTGACAGTAATTGTGTGTTGATCGATGGGGTAAAGAAGTGAAGACGCGGCTGACTCAGACACGCGGCCGAGTTAGCCCAGTGCTCCCTCCCAGAGATTCAGCTCTGCTTAAACCCTTGAAGGTGGCGGAGAGCTCAAGTGCCCAAGCTGACTCCAGTCACCTCTTGTGACTCGCAGAGTAGATGCAGCTATTGAAGCAGACAGCCCTTCCCCTCCCCTGCAGAGTGTACAGGGCCAAGCAAATCAGAGTGGGCTTTCTTGCAGAATTATGGATTAAGATTTTTTTTAACTGCTTTCATATCTCCATGAACCATCTGGGGTGAGGGTAGAGAGCTTGGGAGAGTTTGCCACATCTGTCAGCAGACCACACCTCTGTGAGCTCTGTTTATCTCTCTGTGTCCTCGTAAAGACAGGGCTCCGATAACAAGGGACACCTCTAAGCAGGAGACAGGACCGTAGGTGTCCAAGCCACATTCTGTCACCACAGGGATGACTGTTAAACTCTGCCACCGAGTGTTCTTGCAGTCTGCTGTACTTCTGCAGGTCCGCCCAGGTTACATAGGTTAATGTAAACACTCAAAGGTATGGCTGATGGCGGATTTACTGTTCCAGGAACTTGATGGCCGTTTTCTCTGACCCTGTCTCCTGAGGTCTGTGTGTGAAGTTCAAGAACATTGGGGTCATCATAGAAATACAAACACAGGGCAGTCAGTAAGACTGCAGCTCATTAGCTAAAGCCTCTGATCGTACATCGCGCCATGACTCAGAGAGAGACAGTCTTTCTAGGTTTCTTACTTTGGAGGAGAGCATGGGTGTGTGCATTACAGGGTTTGGAGTCCATGCAGCAGTTCTCTCCTGCTCAGACTCTGCAGTAAACAGGAAGAAAAAAAATGGTGCAGCCCATTCCTGTATTTCCAAATTCTTGTTGTCCCTCAGCTAAGCTCTGGAGTCCCCACCCTCCCTTTTGACCCAAATAAACAACCGGCATCTAGAAGTAAAGCTGGAATTCACTGCTCAGGCTAGACTCTACTGTACTCCTTCCCTAAGCCAGGCTGTGGGGCCACTTGTCACCTCCACGACGTGTGAGTGTGTGTATGTGTGTGTGTGCACATGTGCATATGCATGTATGTGCGTGCATGAACACGCATGCACGTACACACACACGCACACACACACACACACACACACACACACACACACTTAACATAGATGGAAAGACAATGCAGGAATCTTGAACTCACAACCGCCTGTCTGCCCACCTCAGAACTTCAGGACTGCAGAGAAGGCTGTCCTGCCCCTTCTGCACTCCTCTGATCTCCACACCACTTGCCTCATGGAGACACGGTTTCCTTCTAAGCAATTAGGTAGCGTTCACTCACCTGTCATGTCAGATGTCGCTGTGAGGATTTTCCAGGCACGTGTATCTGTAAGTATCCCGGAGCTCCATGAGGTACAAAGGCTGTAGCTAAGGTGGAGGTAGAGAGGTGTTGGTAGCTGTGAGAATGAAACTACGGATTGACCTTCTAATACAAAAGGTGAAATGGAGAAGGAAGAGATTCCTTGCTTGCTGCCCAGAGCTCCAGTTCTGTGAACTTGCTAGCTTCAAGAACAGATGTGGAGGGGTGTGTAAATAACCAGGGACAGTGGACGAGGAGCCGTGTGTCAGCTGGCGTGGCCTCTTCACCGAGACCTTGCAGCAACGGTACAGTTACTGTGACACTATACTGTGTTACTATGGCCCCCATCCCACAGTGATGTGAAAGCTCAGAAAACGATGCAGAGTCCTGTGTCTACGCAGAGGTAGGAGGGTTTTGTTCCCAGTATGCCAAGGCTGCCTTACATCCGGTAGAATGAGGCATTACAATACCGTCACCTGAGCTGACACAGGATGCTTCGCAGTACAGGGAGGACCTATGGCGTCCAGCACAAGGCCAGGATCAGGGTCCCTGGAGTCAGGAGTCATAGGAGCAAAGGTGGGGCAGAAGGAAGGGAAGGAGAGATGGAAGAACCAGCCTGGTCTACTCTTCCCATAGAAGATTCTAGAAGAGCCACCAAGCAGCAAAGTCATCTACAAGGCTCTATTAAGTCCTTGAACTTTTGTGGTGTTTGTGTCCTGAACTCCTACCCAACGGTTGTGGGAATTGGGGTGTGCAGCTTTACCCTTGAAGCTTCTGTTTCTCCCTTTAGAAAGGAGGGTGATAATAGCCTCCATCACCTGCCAGGTCACGCAGT
Source organism: Myodes glareolus (assembly GCF_982192425.1). Classification (NCBI taxonomy): domain Eukaryota; kingdom Metazoa; phylum Chordata; class Mammalia; order Rodentia; family Cricetidae; genus Myodes; species Myodes glareolus. Next base: position 4,912,112 of record NC_142036.1, on the reverse strand, counting down.
CCAGACTGAACCCCATACTGAACCACAGATACTATCTGTGCCCATACCTCCATCTGACCATCATCCCAGGAAGACTTGCCTCTGCTCTACCAGTGTTCAGCACAATAGGCTGATCCACAGATGACCATGGATAACCATGGAGCTAGCACCCAGAAATGGTTATGGTTGCTTGGCATCAAGCACAAACGCCACAAAACTGTGCTCTTCTGGCTGGCATGTCATGGATTTTCCAAGGACTCTGGGATACTTTTCTGCCCTCTCCACCCCTTCTTATTTAATTGGTCACCACCTGGGACATATGTTTGTACCTCAACCAGGCCATTCTTAGGAGCAGGCAGCTTGGGAATCTAGGGGAGAATAGGGAAACCATAGAGAAGCAGAAGGCTCTGTTGTCTATATGGGAGAACAGGGCCCCAGTCCAGCCCCACCCTCAACCTGAGAATACAAGGCTCCAACGAGGGCTTCTGAATACAAAGGACAGTGGCTCTGAGGTACCTGGCAGGACTGTACTCAGACCTTCAGCCAGTGGTGCTCAGGATATAGCAAGATACAAGGAGCTGGGGGGATGGGTGGGTGTGTGGGGATTGTGGGAGGACTGCAGCTCTGAGAAATGTATTCACACTCATGCATGCTGGGACCCTAGTTCCCATGGATGGTGATAAACCAAGTAGGCAAGGGACAGCAAGAAAGGCCCAAGATCCCTCCTAGAGATGGCTGAGGGCATTCCTCATTGGCAGAGAACAGGACACGACACAGTACACTGGAGCAACCTTGTTTCCCCTCCAAAGACACCCTTATGCTAGACTCAGGACTGGGTGCTCTACAAGAGAAAGAGCAGAATAGATAATGCCTTATGTGACTGACTTTTCTCACTAAGCGTGACATCTGCCTGTGTTGTACGTGTAATAGGATGTATGGGCTGTTCTTACTGTTTCTGTGATTGAACACCTGATGAGAATCTGCCTAAAGGTTATAGTTCATCATGGTGCTGGGGGCATGACAGTAGGATCAGGAGGGAGTTGATAATCATACACACCCAGTCAGGACACAGAGCACACTGGAGCCAAGCTTTCAGACTTCAAGACCTTCCCCAAATATCCCATCTCCTCCAGCAAAGCCCACCCCTAAAGGGTTCCCAACAGCTACATGAACTGATCCATGCTTTTCATGTTTCACATCCCAACCATGGACACAGGATCACCCCACTTTCTAAGGCTGGGTGATATCCCCATGTGGCTTGTCTGTTCCTCTGCCACTCTTGTCTTAGGTTTCTTTGTTACCCAACACTTGCAAACGGTACTGTCATGATATGGGTATGCAGATATCTCTGCGTCTCAGCATTCTGGGGGCACCCAAGGGTAGAATTATGGAAATATGTGGTGATTCCGCATTTAATTTTTCCATAGACCACCAAGCTGTTTTCTAAGATGACATATTTGGTACACCATCACTCATCACTCATGCATGCTGGTTGGTGGGTTAATAGCCATTTGTCCCATCAAATGGGTGCATGTCCTTTCCTGGAGACACCTACGTGTCTCCATCTCCTGAGGCCATGACGAAAGCTGAGTAGTGAAGAAGGTGAGTGGGAGGGAACTAGAACCAGAGAGAGCAGGCGGGATGCTTGATGCTTGGGCCTCGCGGACGAAGTGCAGGTGTACCAGCGCAGTTCCCATCTGCAATGTGCGCCCATCTGGAGGGAGAGCTCTGGGCTGCATACAAGTGAGACTCTCAGAGACCATGAGGAGGCAAGGGCGAGTAACCCCAGGTCTAGAAGAAAACCACCCTCAAATTCCTGTGCCACTGAGGGCTCTGGTGCCCTTGATGCTGCTCTCAGCTTCTATGAGGCAGAGTGTCCCCTCTTCCAAGGGCGAGGGTGGGAGCCAGCTGTTAGACAGAGCAGCCTCAAGGAAGAAGCTACTCAGGTGCCGTTCCAGGAACAGTGTGTCCCCATCGGCTCTATACAGCATTCCCTGCTCTGAGGTCAGCTCTATACAGCATTCCCTGCTCTGAGGTCAGCTCTATACAGCATTCCCTGCTCTGAGGTCAGCTCTATACAGCATTCCCTGCTCTGAGGTCGGCTCTATACAGCATTCCCTGCTCTGAGGTCGGCTCTATACAGCATTCCCTGCTCTGAGGTCAGCTCTATACAGCATTCCCTGCTCTGAGGTCGGCTCTATACAGCATTCCCTGCTCTGAGGTCGGCTCTATACAGCATTCCCTGCTCTGAGGTCGGCTCTATACAGCATTCCCTGCTCTGAGGTCGGCTCTATACAACATTCCCTGCTCTGAGGTCCTCTCCGTGTCAACACCAAGAAGAGTCTCCTATATTCATCCATCCACGTGACAAACCGATTCCTAATGAAGGACAACTCGGCCAAAAAAGACCACTAAGGTTTTAAGCATAATTTAATTTGCAATCACAGCAGTACATGATGGATGTAAGGGTCCAGACCTTCCGCAGGGATAATGGGACCCCAGCACCTAAGCTTCTAAGCAAAGGGTGCGGTTTATAGGGACCCTCACAGCGGGCAGAAGAGGGAACCTGAGTCAAATAACGGTAGGGCTTGCAGGAAAGTAGCTTCAACCAAGGCGAAGATGCAGCTCCACATGGACCAATTGCCCACAGAGTCATCGAGACTGTTTCAAACTGGTGACAAAACCCCAGCGAATGATTCAGCATCACAAGCGCATCCCTGGAGACAGCGCTGTGGGCATGAGGCTCCATAGGCGATGCTCTTCTCCGAGGAAAGTGCTCCTCCATGCTCAAGGAGGAGCTGTTGACACACTCAGGCTCTCTGTCACACTCAGAGGTGTTCTGCCGCCCTCGAGTATGCATAGGGGCTGCACACTCAAGAAAGGTTCTTTAGTATATCTGAAGAAACGTTCTCTCACACCTGAAGGTATTGCCACACTTGAGGAAGATCTACTACACTTGAGTCTGGGGATGAGTGTCACACTGGATAAGAGGCTATCACACTCAGGGAAGCATTTGTCACACACAAAGACGAATCTGTCACACTGAAGACGAATCTGTCGTGCTTGAGGCAGAGTCTGTCACGCCCAAGAAAGAGTCTTCTGTCACACTTAGGAAGGTGCCCCATCACATTCTTGGGGGTACTTAGTCCTGAGTGACACTTGCCAATGACGTACACCGTCAGAATGCAATACCTTGATTCTCACCCTCGTTCATTTCCTTGGCCTTTGGCAGTGTCCCAGGTTCCAGAACAATCTGTCTTTGCCAACTTCTATACCCTTAAATCTCAATGCTTGTACTTTTTCAAGATTTTTTTAAAATTGTCCTTACTTACACAGAAGCACAGCGTGCTGCTGGCTCCTCTGCACACCCTTACCACCATCACAATAGGAGTGGGTGTTCTCAGTCTCTCCTGAAATAGCTGACACTACAAAGCAAGCCAGTGCTTGCAGAGAACAACACTCCCTGTGTTCTCTTGTGGGGACATTGCCTTCAGCAAGTAAGTACATGGGTCCCCTGAGCAGGGCCTTCAGACCCCGAGTCACTGTCTTCTCACACCTCAGCTCCATTGGGGAACATTGGCAATGCCCACTTTTTAGTCTATGGAAGGTTCTGTGCCCACTTTTGAGTCTATGGAAGGTTCTGTAAAGCAAGAAATGGGCTTGCTGGACCAGTACACAGAGGGTACTGGTCAAAATCATCTCACGCAGCTACCCTCACAATTCCAGCAAGGATCAGTGTTGACGCTCTCGTCCCTGACACTCCCAGGATTCCCTCTGAAGTACTGTGGTTTGAGTCACCCTCTCTGGCAGCCCTGTGACACATGGTGGCAGAGCAGCCCTAGGTGGGTACATATCAGATGAAATGTTGGCGTGGTGACGGCATCCTGACAAGATGGTAGTGCCTAGGAAGGGAAGTGAGTAGAGAGGCTAGTCTTTCGGACCTCAGCTTCCAGTCCCCCTCAGGACTCACGCTCCACAGAATCATTTGGAAGGTCTCTCCCAGGCTGTGTCCTTGTACCTGGAGATGTAGCCAGGGACACGTTTATTCTCATCATCAGGCCTAACTCCTCAGGCTGAAACCTCCTGCCTGGGTGCTTCTGGATTCCAGACACAACACCCTGTCTCCCTAGCCTTCTTTCTATACCAGAGTGGGGTGGAGGATTCATACAGTCATGACCAGGTCCAAGGAGAAGGGCAGTTTCACTCTGGCTAAAGGAGGTGGACACAGTGGGCACAACATGTAGACTCCAGAGGTGATGCCAGCCAAAGCCCTTCTCAGAGTGGGTCTTTCTGCAGTAAGGATGGAAGGAGGGAGTCATGGCATGTTGCAAGATGCCACATGTACAGTGACATCAGTGATCTCAGGCTTTTAGATTGCATATCCTGCAAGCCCAGACTTTGTGGGGATTCTAAGCTCTGCTTTACTGCAGAGCCCTGCAGCTCTAGGGTGTGCATTCACGTCAGTGCAGAGACGCTTGCACACCTCTCTTTCCCATCCTTCCTTCTTTTTTTCTTCCTTCCTTTCGTCCTTCCTTCCTTCCTTCCTTCCTTTTTTTCACAAATTTCTCTTTTAAAAGCGATACTTTGGCCATATTCTCATGCCACAAGAAATGATGCCTGCTGTCTCGGATAATATCAGAACAGAGGGTTGGGAGTCATTGGGGCTATTCAGCAGTTCCATGCACCTTGATTAAGTTCTCGAAGTGGGGTCAGCGTCTATCATTCGTCAGCAGGGAGCAGCCTTAATTAAGCAGCTTCTGGGAGTAAAGGGGGAGCTCCACAAAACGACCTCGTGTCTCCAGCAACTGCCTCTGGTCCTCACCATGGTGAGGACCCTTCCGTGAAGGGAGATGCTAGCTCCCTTCCTGAATGGGATCCTTCTGTGGGGCACTGGGGGAGGGGGCAGCAATTAACCACTCCAAGGAGCTGTCGGCTTTCCATGCACACCCTTAGCCTCCTGATGCCTGGATGCTAAATTATATCTGACATTTAATTTAAATGCATGGTGCTTTCATTCAAAAATAAACCTGCTGCCACCATCAGGGTAGTCAGTGTATGGATTTTCCTCTTGTTGCCTTCTCCGCCTCTCTGACCCCATCCTCACCCTGTGCCGCTCACACAAACTGGAATTTAGCCCATCTCTTTAGTCTGGATATTGCTCAGTGCACCCCAATCCCTAGGCTTTCCTTTGCATGTCAGGATGTCTCCATTTGTAATTTGTAATGGAGAAATAAATCAATTCTTCGGTATTGCTGCTGCGTGTGAAGCCCCAGCCTATTAGTGGGCACTCGGAGGCCTCCTCCCTTCAGTACCTCAGAGTCCGTCAAACACAAGCTCTGCAGTCAGCTACAGCTGGAAGAAGTGGCCTGGAGAAACCTGGGAGCGTCTAGTTAACTCTTTCCAGACAGATATGAGATGGGGCTCAGAACACACGCCTGCCTGAGGGAAAGCCCCAAACTGCTCCCTGGCCCTGTTGTAGGCAGTTCTCCATGCCATGGCGCTTGGTGCTATCAGAATCTGAACTCGGCTTACTGCCAATGTCTTGGAGTACACTGGACCACTTCCTTCTGGCTGTTCCAAGCAGACTCAGGGTGCCAACACCCTGCTCCGTCAGCATGTGTCCTGACTAAGTCATTTGGACTTGCTCTAATGTTTTGAATGTCTCTCAGAACGTGGCCCCCTGGGAGTAGTGTTAAAAGATAGAACCTTTGAGAGCTAGAGCCTGCAGGACATTATGAGGTCACAGAGCCATGCTATGGAAAGGCATTAAGGAAGTTCTGAGTAGGTGAATTATCATGAAACAACAAGCCTGGTTTCTTCCTGGCCTCTGACCCCTTCTGCACCAGCCAGTCACTTTTCATCTGCCCACTATATTGCAGCACAGACAGCAGCCTTCATCAGGGTTGCCTGCAGCCAGAATATTAGGATCCAGATGAACCTCTTTACAGTGTGAGTTAACCAGCTTCGGGTATTTTGTTATAGCAATAGAGAGCCAGGAAGGGTAGAAAATAAGCGGAGTCAGAATGTGCTCATATTCAAACTTTCTTCCCAAGGCTAAAACGTACTTTGGAAATAAATCAGAGACATTCTAATAATTGCCAGATAGGATAGATTACATTTGGTGTTTGGGGCCCTCACTAGGAACAGGCTCTTCCTGGTTGTGGGCCTTGGACACAACTCTGACTGACTCCTGTGATGTCCTGCACACTGTTGTACATCTCTGCACACCTAAAGCAACTCAGTGTGAAGGAGGCAGCACACTCTCAACCCTCCGGTACCAGCGTCCTCTGCCACCCTTCAGTCCCAGTTCTCTGAGGAGATGGGGACAGGTGAGAAAAGGACTGAGCTGTGGGTGTGTTCTGTCGTCTCCTCCCGCCTCTGCTGTGGCCTGCCCTAAGTACTGTTACACACTGTTACTGAGAGTGATGGAGATCAGACAGAAAACATTCTCCCCAAGGAAACTGGGCTGATGCCACCTAACAGCACAGGACACGTGAATAAATGTCTCTGCTTGGTACCAGAGCCAGTGGTCTGGCAAGAGGCTAGTTAAGTCTAACATAGGCTACCCACCCCTCTCTGGCCCTTAGAGTCTCTCTTGAGAGTTCAGGTCCTTGTGGTGTCATCCCATATCAGAATTTTGGTCCCCTCTCTGGCAAAAGCCTTGTGGCCATCTCATACCCAAGACTCAGTACCACAGAGACACAGAGGCGTCTCCACAGATACTTGAGCCCACGAGGAATGTTTGACCAGAGTGGGGCCTGCACCTGCCAGAGTGCAAGTTTGGATCCAAGGTGAACTGAGGCCTGGGGGCCCCTCAGAAACACTGGGAAACCAAAAAGGAGCCACATCAAACACTAACAGTCAAGGGGGCATGTCCTGGGCCGTCCCTAAGAAGGCCTTTCAGCCATCCGGTTGTTCTTCCATTGGCTCTGCCTCCATGTATTCAAAAGACAGGGGCAGTGGCTCCACTGGCCCTTGGCTGGTTCTGTAGAGCAGGCAGAAGGCTGTGCACAGAAGTCTTTCCTGAACTTCTGTGTGCACTAACAACAACAGGCACTTCACATGCTTAAATATAAAAACTGAGGCTTCCTGCTGGATACTTCACAAGAGGCCTGGTCTGCTACCTGGAACGGAGGTCATGGACAGTTGCTATACCATGATTCTATTAATGATTTAAATAAAGACCTATTGCTAGTTTTTAATGTTAGGTGGGATCCCGGATATGCTCTTTGAAAGCCTCTCGTTATTTCCAAAATGGGTCGTATACTGTCATAATTGACTTTACATATCATTCTAAGTAGTAAAACAGGAACAGGTCTCATCAGCTGCCCCCAAGAAGAGTCCCCGATCCCTAGGATACTCTCATGGGGTGTTCCTTTAGACCACACTGTCTGAATTTCATATCTCTTGAGAATATACCAAGACTTGTGGGTGTCGTGACCTTCAAGATGCTGCCTGTGTGCTGGCCCCGACATCCACAGCAGTCAGTTACCAAGCTCTAGAAAATGTGTTTCAAAGCCACAGTCAGATGTACTCCCTGCTATCTGTAAAGCAGAAGAACACTCATGGAAGTGGATGCTTCCTTCCTGATCACCCCATTGGCTTCTCCCTCTCCAAAGCCTCCAAAGTGCCATCTGAAATACACTGCAAGAGGAATGGGTAGCTGCGTTTACCATCCGCCTGGGCAAGACCAGCTCTGTTAGCCTTGTGACTGCTCAGATTGACCACATCGTGGGGGAGGGAGTGATAGGTAAACACTGACTGCAGTCAATAACCTGAAAGGGAGACATCTGAGGAGGAAGAGTACTTATTCATACAAAACCAGAATGTCTACACAGAAGGTCTACCAGCGAGGGTGGTGCTCTACCCACACCTGACTGCTCACGGTTTATTAGCCCTCTACAGGCTGATGGAGAACATAGGCTCCATACTCAGGAGCCCAGTCTTCAAATAAGAAAAAATAAAGAGAGAGAGAGAGAGAGAGAGAGAGAGAGAGAGAGAGAGAGAGAGAGAGAAGCAAATAAGTAAACATGTGGGGATCTTAAACAGTTAGAACTTCGAGGACCAGAAGATAGATGGGACCTCTACAAGGTCCAGCAGCCATCGGGCAGGTGGCTGTCTGTAGTTGTCTTCACTACCACAGCGATTATCTGGCCATGGATCTCTCTCCTTCTCCTGCCAGGACTCAATGCATAAACACTGAGACGGACATCCCCGGAAGCAGATTATTTGATTATACTTGAGCCTCATGGATAGCTCTTATCCTTCCCTGCTCAGAGCACCTAATGTATAGAAAATATAAGAGAGCTGTCTCAAGCCATTTTCTGTTGCTATAATAAAATGTCTGAATCTAGGTACGTTACCAAAAGAGGGATGGTTTGCCTGTTATTGGGGCCAATAAAACCTAACAATGAGGACATTTGGTGAGGGCCCCAGACTGTGACTTCTTCTGACAAAAGTGTGCGCAATAGCGATCAATCATGCTGAGGGGTGGCTCAGAGGTTAAAAGCACTGACTATTCTTGCAGAAGATCCCTGTTCAATTCCCAGCAGCCATATAATGGCCCACAATCCTCTGTGACTTCAGTTCCAAGGAATCCAGAACCCTTTTCTGGCCTCCATTAGCGTCAGGCACTCATATGGTGCACATGTATACATGCAGAAAGACAAAACATCAATACACATTTCAAGAACCATTCACATAGGAAGTCAAAGACTGAGGAGTGGTCAGAACTATGTTAATCCCTCCTGAGTGTGATACTCTCAGCTTCCTCCCACAAGACTCCACCCCTGAAAGACTTTTTTCATTCCAACAATAATGCAAGAAGGTCAGGATCTATAAATGTGTCCATACTCAAGCACATTCAGACCACGGCAAGATGACTCTTGATGTGGTGTTGATGGAGGGAACAAGCAAGGGCACCAGAACAAGTGGGTTCTGTAGTGTAGTTGTTGGAGGGTTGCATGCATGGTTTTCCGTTCTCTGAGTCTTAGAATTACTTTCCACGCTGACAAGAAATAGAAAAAAAAGGTTTGGGGTTTCTTGTTTGTTTGTTTTTTTGAGACAAGGTTTCTCTGTAGCTTTGGAACATGTCCTGAAACTAGCTCTTGTAGACCAGGCTGGCCTCAAACTCACAGAGATCCGCCTTCCTCTGCCTCCCAAGTGCTGGGATTAAAGGCGTGCACTACCACCGCCAGGCTTTGATCTTCTCCTTTTGAGACATACAGAGTATTTGTTCTACATTCATGGTTTTCAACTAGTCCTTGTTGAGTGAGATTATACAGTGGGGACAGCATTCAAGCAAAGCTCTGTTGAGGAAACCTTGAGGACTGACTGAGCCTATGCCTGATGGCCAGTGTGGCGGCCCAGATGTGAGTCAGAAGCCGAGGAGGTTACCATTTGTTCAGGCCACAGCCATCTCCTTGATCATTCAGGATCCACTTTCTGCAACGTAGTTTATTTGATTCTTTTTCCTCTCCAGAAAGGGAAGACTTGTGTTTCTGTCTCCCTCACACAGAGACGGAATGTGTGTTTTCATGTGACATTTTGACCCCTTGATCTTTGTGTGGACAGTCACTTTCAAAACAGTGACTGGGAGGGGAGCTGAGATTGTACCCAGGAATCCTGAGCCATTGTGTTTCCATCTGAACCTTCCCTTGAAAATCCCCCCCCCCCTGTTCCAGAAGGAAAGCCAAGCAGCCCATGGGTACAGTCTTCTGGCTGTCCCAGCAGCTAGAGACAGGGGGTAGGTGGCAACCTTTAGACAGGGTGACTTGGAACACTGTTCAGAAAGCTTACCCTTATTGAAAGACAACACATGCCAAGTTCCTGAGCCAGGCCCAGCTCAGCAGGACAAGGACAACAGTTCTGTAGCTGAGTTCTACTTTTTAATCTACTTTGGATCCTGTGTGTGGTGCACAGGAAACAGGCTGGAGGGGTCACAGTCTAATTTTCTACAACTGAATTGCTAGGCAATGACCTGATAGCTCTCACTGTGAAATCCTGATGCCCCAGCAAATATACTAAAATAAATATGTATAACTTAAAATGCTCCTACTTAGAGGAAGATGAATTAAGACAGTGTGGTATAAATGAGAAATCCCCCTTTATCTCAGACATTTGAACACTTGGTTTCCAGCAGGTAACACTATTTGGGGATGTTTGTGACTGGGATCTTGCTGCAGGAAGTGTGTGGAGATGAGAAACCTCACACTATTTCCAGTTCAGTTGCTCTGTTTCGTGCTTGTGTTTAAAAATGTGAGCTCTCAGCTTCCAGTCCTCTTACCATGTCTGCCTCCTTACCATACTGGCCTCTTATTCCTGGAGCAACCAAACTCCTTCTCCTATAAGTTGTCTTGGTCATGGCATTCCATCACAGCAACCGAAAAGTAAGCAGTATAGGTTGTCTAGCATTCTGGAAATGGATACCGTGATGTGAGCTGCATGGCTGAGTAGCAGAACATAGGAACAGAGACACACTCACTCCTGTGGTCTACTTAACAGTCAGAAATGCACAGAAGATAAATTTAAATAAGACAGAAGTTATTTCAAAAAACAAACAAGCACACAAAACCAAAACAAAAAACCCCAGTAACAGAAGTTGTAATAAATGTGAAGGTCCATGCCTTCCTGAGTTTAGATCTGTCTGGAACCTCAGCAGAACTTTCTGAACCCAGGTGAAGCTACCTTTCCTTGCTGGTAACCATGAACAGGCTACATGGGGCAGTGGATCTGGTTGATGTGAAGTCACTGGGTAGAGCATCCCGTTCACTACTGCAGACCCACCACGACCGCTGTCCTGCAATCTGATGCCTACATGAGGGTGGTTTAGGGATCAGGGAAATCAAGACTGAGATAAGTCTCCATGTGTGACCCTGGGTGAGTTGTGGCTCTTTGGCTTCAGTGCCTCTCTCAAGAGTTTGAACAGTGAGAATAAGCTTGGATCTCCAAGGAATGTGGGGTCAAGAAAACAGTGCTCATGAGAGTGCTCCGTGCTACACTGGTCAGGATACCATTCCCTTTGCAGAGCCAAGAAAGCTCACCTAATTCAAAACGTGGAGATACAGTTCAGGGTACTGTTCCTCAGCTGCATTCCCCACCCCACACCTTCCCATCCTCCTGAGTATATACTGTCTCCTCTTGACTTCTAAGCTTGCACAGCATCGCTGTGATCTGAACCACACAGGGGTATGGAAGCCATATCTGAAGCAGGACAGAGCTCTCCTTTTGGCCGCTAGGACTGTGTGGCAATTCAAAGCCTCAGGCATCAGATTCCCAATGGTTATATTTAAAAGTAGACATTTTAAGCATTAGCTTCCCAGTACTAAAGAGCCCGTAACAACCTGGGACAGAGCCAGGAAGCATTCCTTCTGCTCTTTCTGTCCCCTGGGATTTCAGTATAGAAGAGAGAAGTTGCCAACCCAAATCTGAAAGCATTACCGCATCTGTATAGACCCAGGTCACACATACCACATTTCCCCACTTCCTACAAGTCCTGCTGTGAAGCTCCATAGTGACCCTACTCCTTTGGGAGCCCCTTTTCCCTTCTCCCCAGTTGTCTCCTATGATGTCAGAAAACTGCAGTGTTGAAGCACAACCCACCGAAATATTGGCCTCCTGGATCCAGGAAGCAAAGCACCATCCAAGGTTGAAAGACGCATGCTGGGAACAACCAGAGTGTCAGTTCAGCTGGTGGATGTGAGGTCCGTGTTCCAGTAGAATTTTTTAATGATGTACTACCAAGGGAGCCTCATGGTATTTAAAAGTGAAAGCATTTGTGCTGAAATAAAGTTTGAAGGAACATCAATCGGGGCTAGCAAGATGGCTCAGTGGTTAAGGACATGGGTTACTTTTCTGAAGAGTCTGGCTCCTAGAACCTGTGACAACCCACAAGTGCTTATGATCCAGAGGGTCTGACATGCTGCTCTGAGCTCTGGAAGCACCAGGCATGCACGTGGCACACAGACCTACATGTAGGTATAAAATACGTGCACACAAAATAATAAAATAACAATTTTAAAAGTTTCAAAAGAACTCTAGTCACCAGAACATCCAGGCTCTCTGAGGCTCTAAGAAGGGTAGGGGGGAGTTGCAGCGCCTGGGTTCTGTGTCTCTGTTCCGTGGGGGCTTGCAGTTCCCATGCAGTCATCCTAGGCAATCCACACACTTTCCTCAAATGCACACTTTCCAGGTTGCGGGGGAGAGGGGAGCATCTTTAGGTTAGGACGTTGCATTCTCCATTAGCACTCAGGTTCTGTGCAGACATCCTAAATCGACTGTGGTGCTCCGATGGCTTTGCTCTAGAAACTGCGCCTATTCCCACCCAGGGCAGTGGTGACCCAGTGTCTCTAAGGACCAACACTGCCCTTGTGCTGCCATACAGAGTCCCTGATAAGGGAAAATTGACTCCTACCTGCGTGTGTTAGCTACTTATCTTGTTGCTGTGACAATATGTCAGATAAACGCAACTTAACAAAGGAAGGAAGGTGTATTTTGCTTCATAGTTCAAGGGTCCAATCCATCATGCTGAGGAAATCACGCAGCAGGAGCTCAAGGTGGCTGGTCCCATTGAATTGGCAGTCAGGAGGCAGGAGATGGATGCCAACGCTCGACTTTCTCCTTTTCATCCAGTCCAGAACCCTAACCTCCACAATTGAGGTGTGTCTTCTGACCTTGATTAACCCAATGTAAATAATCCCTCATAGATGTGCTACAGCTTAGTCTTCTATATGATTCTAGATCTTGACAATCACTGTTAACTATTACATTCTATATGTGGTTTCTAAGTCTCAACTCTGACGTGGAGCCATAAGGGAACTGGTGCTAGCAGGAAGACTAGCCTCTCCACATCTCTGAGACAGGACATAAAGCTAGGTTCCACCTGGATACAAGGTAGTCCTTCAAGGGACCCATGTGTGCATGGCTCACTTGGCATGTGTGCCCAGCAGGCACAAGGACATACAGGTTTCCTGACCCCGTCCTGAAGCAAGCCTGCCTGATGTGCCGCACAGAACGCATCCATATTATTCCTAGATGGCTCACACACACACATAGCCATGTTGGCTCATGTGACACTATTGCCTGGCCACAGGAAGACAGCTCTGGCTTCCTGGCTCATCTGCAGGAGCATCTGGCCAGGCTGTCGAGAGAGGTCGGTGGGCAGCTGACAATGTGTAAAAAGTCTTCACAAGATAATTGTCAAATTAACTTTTTAATAAGCACATGAAATAAATACAGCTGACCAGGAACTTGGTTGATCGTATTTGTTTATGGCTCTGGGGTGACCCTAGGGCTTTCCCTTGCTAAGGAGACACACTACCCTGGGAGAATCATGGAGCCTCCACAAAGGGCACTGACCAGGAGCAAACTTATTCTATGCTTTAAAAATGTCAAGTCATAATGCCAGGATAGGAGGGGCATGTTTATAGAGGGAAACTATCACCTGGCTGCAAAGTAGATGCTTCCAGCTGGCCGTGGCCAATTATGTCCTTCCTGCTCTAATTGGCTTCTCCTGGAATGAATGGAACCATGTGAAAAGTAGGCACATAGCAGCCAGTGCACTAACAAGGCCCAAGGAGCTGGTGGAGATGCCATGTCATCTTCCCTATGGATGCTGTATTTCAAGTCACCTCTGTCTTACACAGCCTGTAGGTCACCCAGATGGTGGCGTGTCCTCACACAGGGACTCAGTGCCTTCATGTTTACACCTACTGTGACTGAAGTTCCTAATCAGGAGTCACAGAGTTGGCTTTCCAGAAGCCTCCGTTTGGTTTGTGGATATCACCTTCTTGCGTGTCCCCACAGTCCCCTTCTGTAATCTCCCATCACTGGTATCACACGAAGACATCAGCATTTTATGGTCAAGGCTTATATTTTCCCTCGTTGAATCTTTAAAGGCTTTATAAATTTTGTATTGTGGCTTCAATAAATGGATTGGCGGCAGGGGTGGGATGGGGTGGTAGATCTAACCCATAATTCCCAATAGGTGTTTTCAATAAGAACAGAGTGAGGCCTAGAGGCCTCCCAGGTTCAGCTTGGAATTCTCTGTCATCACTGAGAACAGTTCCTTCCTTCCTCTGAACAGTTGTAGGAAAGGAGGGGAAGTCAGAATCAACAGGGAAAGTGTTTCAGGATGGGTGCTGTTCTGTGATCTATTGCCTCTCAGAGAGCCTAGCATTCATACATGTTGGTATTGGGACTCACCCAGGCAGACCTAGAACCTGCTGATCATCTCCACAGCACTATGTCCAGACATGGGACCCAATGGCCACAATAGCTACCCTGAGTCCCTCTTTAGAGAACCATTTGGTGAGCCACAAGCCAGAAAACCAGCACCAGCACCTTCAGCTCAGAGAGAGCCAGAGAGATGCAGGAGAGCTTCCTCAAATACAGCTTTCCAGTTTCACAGGCACTTCCCATACTGTAAGAGACTCCATCATATGACACATCCTATGATTCACTCTCTAAATGTCCCTCAGTGCCTGGGAACAGCTAGTCACAGAGAAATCACTTTCAAGTTACTTATAGGGTGAGCACGTCAGCAGAACTCTTTTTTAAACAATGCTGAAGATTTCCCATAAAACAAAACAAAACTCCTAAGACTGAAACAAAAAAATATATATCTAAGTTCAGGATCCAGCCTAGGAGTTGGGTCAGGTTTCCTTGCTTTGAAGTGTTCTCTGAATCTTAGGTAACCTATTCCTTTCTGATGGGTAGAATTGAAACTTCATTTTAAAAGTCAGATCTTCTAAGACTGTGTGTGAGCCCAGATAAGGGTCAGATCACTGAGATAAAAATACCCATGTTAGTCCCTGGGTGCCCACAGTAAGACTCAACTGGCTTCAGTTAAAGCCAGATAAAAAAAGATAAAGCTGTCATGTTTACCAATATAGTCTCAGTTTAGCTCCAAGGTATAATGTGAAGGGCTTTCTAGCCAAGATCAATGAAGAGTTGCTTGGCCCATCTCTAATCAAGACCAGCCAGTCCATGGGAGGAGGGCCAGGGGAATGCTAGATGGTGGCCACCAGAGCCATTTTAAAACAACATATGCACATGGGCTCATTGGTACCCAGTAGGGTAGGGTCCAAGTTCCCTGAGGACCCTAGTGCATCATGAATACTGAGCTGCTTGTGACATCTTAGGTGCTGCTCTTCTAGGAAGATGACCCTTCACGGTGCCCCAAAGCAGCTGCTGGGGAATAGTCTCTAAGGTTTGTGCACACCCACATCATGCAAGGTGGGAACATGGACAAGTCTGAGGAGTTTTAATCAAACACCTGGTTTGGCTGGCCTTTGAATGACTGGCCTGTTGGCCCTCATTCTGCATCTAGGCAGAGGCATGGAGGTATGATCTCATGGGCTAGCACTCCAGCTATGGAGGCAGCTTATATTATCATTCCAAAGCCCAGGGAAAGGGCATTGTTCCAGGAATAAGTATAGCCTGTAATATCTTAGCAAGAAGAGAGCATAGTTAAGAATAGATAATTCTATTTATTCTTGCATCTTGGCTGAATCACTGTTTAGTCATTGGAATGTTGCTAAAATATTTGCGCATCTCTGGAGATGGGAGATGTTGGAAGCTGGCCTTCCCCTTTCTTTCTCTTACCAACAAGTTTACAAAGAATGTCGGCTACTGAGACAGTGTGCCATTCTTTTAGAAGATGAGTTGTGCTTTCCTCGGGCAAGCCTTCATGGAGCATGGCTGTGTGCCCATTTCTGCAGTTGGGGCATATGGGAGATACAGATGTGAGGAATGACTCCTGAGTCCTCACAGAAAGAGCACTGGCTGTTTCCTCATTCCTTGGTGAATCATGGCTGAACCCCTCTGTAATCCACAGCAAAAAGGGAGACACAAGAAGGCAGTCATATCACAGCAGAGCTTTGTGTGTGACATCAGAAGTACCCTCAACCTCCTGAGGGTTGCTGAGGTGGGCTTGGTAGAACATAGGACATATGAGAAGTGTCTTGAATGATGCTAAGAAATTATTTGACAACAGGACAAGGTATGCCAAATCTTCAAGCAAAAGACACTGCAGAGACTAGGCATGGGCAGTAGCCAAGTGATATACAATGAGAGCCACACAGTGAGGGGGCTGGTAAGTAAGATGTCTCACGTGGACAGGACAGGGCTTAGATATAGGACCACCAAGACACCATGACTAGAGAGTTCTACTAGACACGCTTTCTAGGGAGAAGCATGTCAGAAAAAAAATTAGGACTGCCATTTAGAGAGCAAAACCTTGCGAATAGAGAGGACTAGAGACTAGAAGGTGAGTTTGGGTAGTTCTCATCTTAACTTCAAACAAAATAACTACAGCTAGCCTGTAATAGCACAGATATATTACACATGACACACAGATGGGTAAACCAAAGCAAAGGTGTCCCAGGATAATGCTCACCCAAGAGAGAAGGAAAGCCCCTTTCAAAGCAGCTTGAGTCTTCACAATGGGAGGGACACAGAGCTATAGGGGACTGAAAGGAAAACTGGAACATAAGAAGTAGGGGGTCTGTGGTTGGAGCAGGAAGTTCGGGAGTCATTCTTCAGAAGCCAATGCTTTAGAGACAAAAAATAAGAACAAGGGAGACCTAAGCAGCCCCATGTCCAGTGAACAGCCCAGTGCAGGGAGCACCCTCTGAAATGGATTAATAAAAATGCTGCAGGCCCCCAAGAAGTGACAACAGGCCATGTGGCAGCAGGCATCAGGCCCTGAGACCAGGCAGTCCCAGGCAGGGACAATTGCAGCCCCTGAGCGGTGGCTGGTCCAGGGCAGGGAGACATGTGGTGGTGGGCAAGAGACATGGATTGGCATGCCATACAGAGTGAGGTTGGATATTTATTTAATGGGTTATGGAGGGAGAAGAGAGAAATGGAGAACAGAGAGACAGAGAGACAGAGAGAGAGAGAGAGAGAGAAAGAGAGGGGAGAGACAAAAGCTGCCTCTTTGAGAGGGAGACAGAAAAGAGAAGGAACTTAGGCTGGAAGCTGAAGATCAACCTGCCTCAGCAGACAGGGGAGGGAGTGGGCATGGCTTGTCTCTTAAAGAGACAGAACAGATCATTACATTCCCATCTCTCTCTCTTTATATATATATATATATATATATATATATATATATATATATATATATATATATAAAGGCGGGAGGTTAGGCACAGGTTAAAGGAATTAGGGTGGCGGATTCTCAAGACTGCTTCCTGCTTTTTTGTGGGCATTGTCTTTTGGGGGGAACCTGAAAAAGCTGAGTGCTGGTCACATCCTGGGGTAGTTGGTCTCTTTTTTCTTGTCTGGCATTTATAGTATGAAAATATCTGGTGTCTCTTACACCTGTTTAAGGTATTGGCAGAACAGAGGACAAAGTTAAGTTTAGGAAAAAAAGTTTTAGGACCAAGGAATTGAGGGGATGTATCTGACCTGCTTAAGGTGGATCCTTTAATTCAGCTCCCTGGAGCTCAAAAGAATGCTTTGGGTTTGTGAAAATGGAAGTTTTAGATGTATACATTGTATAAAGAATAGCATATTTATGTCAGAATGACTGTGACAGATATTTTTGCACAATGAAAAATATTTTTAAGACTATAGAAGGCAGCATGAGAGAGAAATTTGATAACTTGTGTTTGTCCTCACACCTTTATAACTTACAGGTCTTATATTTGTATTTAACTGAAATTTGTTTGGTAAGGTTGTCCTTATAAATGACAAAACCTCTCAGCTGTCAAACTGCATCAAAGATCTCTGAGAAGGGTAAGATTTTACTTGAGTTATTGATTACAAAACAACAGAACTTACTTGGTTGGCATCTAGAGCTACTCTTCAGGGTCCTCCATAGTTGCTGAGGGTCGTATTAGCCTTTTGCTGTTTAGTGCAGGACCTGCCAGGCTCCAGAAGATCCTGTGGGCTAAGAAATCTGTAGGAAGACAAGCCTACCTTGACCTGAGCAGCTAGGCTGTCGATTCCAATGATTCTGTCCACTGTCTGGTGATCTCCAGTTTAGATGAAAGACAGTTTTTCCCAGAGGTCAGCGCTTGGCAGTTGAAGCGAATTGCTGATGGACACTGTTCTGTGCCCATTTGTCTTCTGTCTTCTTTGGAGGAAATAGAGTGCTGCTGCTAGGAGCCAACCTATGTGTCTTTTTCTTATGAAAAGTTTTTAATAATTAACTATTTAATATCCCCCAGATCTCTAAGCAGTTGAGGGCTGTCTATCAGGTAAAAACTCCAGTATAGAATCTGCCTGGAGAGCTGGGTCTGAGCTTCACTGTACTGGCTCTTAACAGATAAGATTTACACTCATAAAAATATAGAAAGAAGAAAAAAACTGCTTGCAATAGAAGGTTAACGGCAGAACTGACAATAGTATAGAACCTCTTAATATATTTTAAATGAGGGTTAAATTAAATATAAAGTATTTTTGTAAGAGACTTAAAAGAACATACTAGTTTAAAACATGAGTGTTGTTTTGTAGTCTGAAATGAGATGAACAATTATAACATTAAGCACAGGTGCATTTAAATTACATGTATGAACACACACACACAGAGTGAACAGAAATTGGGCGAAGTGGATACTCTCGGTGGGCCCTACCAAAGGCATGCCACTGCACAAAATACACATATAGCAGAGTCAGCAAGAGGAATTTAGAGACAAAAACTTATGTAAACCGGGGGACAAGGAAGGGCATACTTCAGAAAAGATGGCAGGGCTTGGTCACCTGATCTGGCTCTCAGTTAAGATAAGGTAAGGTCACCCATGTAACAGAGTCAATTCTAGGGAACTAGGCAGGGAATACCTCAGTAAAGATGGTGGAACTTGGTCACCTGACCTGGTTCTCAGCCAAGATGGCTACAAAGTCACCTGACCTCAGTCAAAATGGCAGTGGTCACATGTTGTATGAAAAGCCCACTTGGTTAAGATGGCAGTGAAGTCACTTGACCTCAGTTAAGATGGCGGTAAGGTCGCATGCTGTATGAAAAAGCCACAATTTTTGAGCTGCAGGCATTTTAAGCTTAACAATCAGAAAGACCTAGAGGCGTGAGCCACCATGCCGCAAGCCACAGAGGGGAGCAAAAGACTGGAATTGAAAAAGCTGCCTCATGGATCCAAACAATCTTGTTGGAAGTAGTGGCAGGGACAGTTTGAGGAAACTCTTTCCATTGGCCTGTGCAAATGTAGTTAGAAAGCTCCTGCAGACAGTAGTTAGAAAGCTCCCATAAAAGTGGAGCTGGCGGGACACGGGCAAAGTGAGGGTAGGAGCTGGAGAAGTAGGGTATTAAGGCCTGGGGTTTTAGTGCCTCTAAAAGGCTTCCATCCCAGGGAGGACAGACATGGATGGCTCGCCACCCATAGCTGAAATGGTGAAAACCGTGAAACAGCGACACCACAGGCACACAGTAAGACATCTCTCAACTATGGGTGGGGTGTGAATCAGGTGCACCCTTTGCAAGATGTGGGCGGCTGTCCCCCAGGCCACGAGTGGGACGGTAAAGCCTGGTAGGATACAGTTGGGGCGACTCAGAACCCAGAGAGGTCACAGGCTGCTCCAACTGGCCTTTCATGGCAAGGGAAAAGAAAAGAAAAGAAAAGAAAAGAAAAGAAAAGAAAAGAAAAGAAAAGAAAACAAAAGAAAACAAAAGAAAACAAAAGAAAACAAAAGAAAACAAAAGAAAAAAGAAACAGAAAAAAAAGAGAAAGAAGAATCTGAGGGATCCTGGGTCCCCAGTCACAGGTGGATTGGCCCTGGGCCGTTCCAAACACAATTTCAGCTAAGAGAAGCAATCTAGAGATGAATGTCAGTGAAGGACACGGCCGTAGCCTTGAAGACCATGGTTGGGGGCAGTCCCCCATTTCTAGGAACACCAGAGGATTGCCAGAGTTCAACAGTCAGTTCCTCAGGTTTGGAGAAACTGTAAAGCTGACAAGAATGGGGGAATCTCACCAATTGAAGCCAGTGGTGTGAGTAGAAATAACGGTGTAGAAATCATGCTCAGGCATATGGAACACGTGGTTGTTATGAAAAAAAAAAACGTGGCTCAGGATCCTGACCCTAGGAGAGAGACTCGGGGTGGGAGAATCTATCTGAGTCACAGCACCAATGAAATTACCTGGCGCAAGTGAGAAGTAAACACGGAACACACCACAAACCCGCTTAGGAGTTTATTATGGGGGGTGAGTACAGGCCTGGGGATTGGTGTGAAGAGAGCAAGGGAGGTTTAAAAACATTTAAAATCTGCCTAGCACATGCACACAGGGGGTTGGCGTGGCTACGTCACACTGATGACTCAGATGGCAGGCGACTCACGCATGAATGCAAGGGTTTAGCTGAGTCATACATGGATGTAACCACGCATGTGCACACATGGGTCACGCAGGGCCCTTTGCGCCCAAGGGTCCATCTGCACGTATCTGCCTTTAGAACCTGGAAGTGCAGCCTTATCTGTGGCTGAACAATTATATCCTTAGCCTCCTAAAAACATCAGTCACTTATAGTTGGCATCTTCTCAGTGATGTCCCAGCTACCCACCATCTCTTCTGTCCAGTGCTCAGTTACCCACCATAACTGTGGCCTGAAACTGCTAAATAGAGGATTCAAGACATTTGATTAAGTTTTAAATTTATTTATGATACTGTAGTATAACAATATTCCCATTTTATTGCTTAAGACATTGTGCCTAACATATGAACTGCACTTTCTCTTAGGTAAAGATTGTCAGAGTCCAGCCTTGACAGGGTTCACAAGTTTCAGAGTAGGGGCTTGTGGACTAGAAATTTTAGGCAGAGGGAACAGAGATACAGAGACACAGAATTGAATGGTGGGGGGGAAGTTCAGTGAGTACTGAATTTACCTGCTTTTATTTCCCACATGCTTATATACCCCAATCCAAAAAGAAGGGGAAAGACAGCTTTAACATGACACAAAGAACAAACAGGGCAATTACATCTTCTATACCTGAAAAATCAAGCAGCTATTCCCCCAAGTTAAATATTCTGTTGTTTAGGCAGGATATCAGCAACCACACCCCAGACCAAGTCTGTAGACAGTCACTCCCTTGATCACACCTCCTGTTCTAGCCTTGAAGGAGCAGGAATATGCCTGAACTCTCTAACCTTTGATCAAGTTGGAATGGATACACTTTCAAGGGCCATCTTAATACCCAAAAAAACTAAGTAACTACAACCTGCGTCAAGATATCTTGTTAGTAGCCACACTAAACTCTCTGACCTCCAGTCAATGTGGAACAGACCCTCTTCTGTGGGCTCCCATAGAAGAACAGAGAAATAGTATACGTAAAGTTTGGTACTCTCTGTGACTCGGGTACCCATTGAGAACATGTCCACGACATCCCCTGCAGATAAAAATGGAGTGCCTTATTACCACTGGAAGGAACCATGTATGTTAGCCTCAGGACCTAGCTTTGAGTAGATATCTCAGGAGAGTGAAGACAAAGTTGCCACGGAACTCTGTGTTGTGTTCTTTCGCTTGACCCGGTGTAAAACAGACAAAGAGAGGGATGCAGAAACACAAGGCAGGGCTGCATTGCAGCAGAAAGCATCCTAGGACATTGAGGGTATACAAATAGGCATATCCAGTAGTCCAGACCGAGGGATTGACCCCTTACAGGGCCAGCTAGGGGAGGAGTCACCCTGTGTAGCACCATTTTCTCTTTAGAATAGGACATGCGGTTGCCTACTATGATGAGGGCTGGAATTTGATGAGGAGTTTGGAGAAGTGGGAAAATGTTTAGCCAGCCCCAGAGAGAGAGAGAGAGAGAGAGAGAGAGAGAGAGAGAGAGAGAGAGGGAGAGAATGAAAAGCCACACCGGGCCAGGATCCTCAGGACTTGGGCCTCCTCTTGTGGCTAGCCATCACTCGTGGCCATAGTGCTGTGCTTCATACACAGTGTGGACTTTGTGGGATGGGTACAACCAAAAGCCAGATCCTAAGGTAGAGAAGTGCCTAGCAGCTGGACCCACAGAGCTGAGCATACCAGCGGTGTGGCCACAGCTGTGCTGTTTTAAGGCTCTGAGATTCTTCTGTTGAGTAACAGGGACCTCTTAAGTTCTGCATAGTCCAGCAGTCACAGACTTACCATGAAATGGTCCTGGAGAAGGTAAGAAATTTTTAAAACCTGTTTTGTCATCCTGGCAGGTGAAATGAGAAATGGCCCCACACTTACCTCCTATTGTATCTACAGCAGCAGTGACCTCACCACAAAACTCCAATGTCATACCTGCCCCAACTCCCCAGAACCCAGGGAGGCTGGCCATCAAGTGTCCAAGTTTTCAAGTCTAGTGGCTCAGTCAAGTTGGCTAATGATTGTCACACAGGCCTCCCTACCCTTGTACTTCACCTGATCCCTCCCCCAACACAGGGCAGGCAGTGGTTCATACATCAGTCTGACAACTGCCACCCCCTGCATCTCACCCTCCACTCTGGAGAGCAAATGGCTTCCTGTGGCCCTTGCAGGTGTCCCCTCCCAACTTGTGAGTCCTGGAGGCCTCATTCTGTTTCCCTCCAGTGCCCGTGGGTGATGTAGCAGATTAAAGGTCCCACCAACAACCCAAACCCCATCTGTTTGGATGATGAAACTTCCTTAAAGAAAAGTCAACCCAGGAAAACAGGGATAATTTCAAGGGGGAGCCATGCAGTGGGCATAGCCCCTCCAGGCCAGGGGTCCAGGCAGCAGTGGCCTCTAACTGAGCCTCCAATCTGCCAGCAGAGCCCAGCTTCCCTAATCCCTAACCAATCGCGAGGTCATTTGTGGTCTGGCTCTCTTCTTTCTTTATACAAAGAGATCAAAGAGGGGATAAGCATCCAGAAGTCTGTATCGCGAACGCGATTTCTCTCCAAAGTCCTGTTGGCTCATTACTGACTTTCCGTGTCTCCTGGGTCCTGCCCGCTTGCTCTCGTGCCTCAGTGTCATTGTCTGGGTTCACAAGACTAGGGACAACGGGACCCACGTCTACAGACAGCAGCATTTTCTGAACTCTGACACTGGGTTTCCCACCCACATTCCTGGCAGGCAGGAAGCTCTCCAGGGTGGGGGTGGGGACTCAAACCTGAGCCCCATGAGTCTGTGAGGGTCTGTTCTTGGGTGTGCAGGGCTGGCCTGGGTGGGAATTCATTCCTATTTGTTCCAATTTCATTAACCTCATATAAGAAGCAGGTGAAAGCAATTTATGCAAATCCTTTTTCAATAGTCTGAGACATTTTACCTTTTGATAATAGGCAGACAGGCCGAGGAAAGAGCCACAGACAAGCAAGTTTTGAGGACCCAATTTAAAATTTGAGCTACCTTTTTTCCTACCCCTTCAAAAGCTTTTCTGAGGATAAGAGTATAATCCCTTAGTTGGGTACAACTGTTTTGAGACTTTGTGTTTCTAAAATCCAATCTGAATGAATCTTGAACTCTAAAGATGTTTTTGTCTTTTGAACCAAAAGGCACTGAGTGCCTCCTGTCCCGGGAGGTCCGAGCATCTCCCTGTCCTCAGCCCTGACCCTGGAGAGAGCCAATGCTTGGGGAACCGTCCTGCATCTTCAGAGCTGTGGTGTAGGTCTCTTCTCAACAATGGCCTCCTGGTTCTCCCGCCAACCATGGAAGTCTTCCTGCCCAGAGCAACCCAATCACAAGCACACAGGGGCTGAGTGGGTGATATCAAGGTCACTTGAGAAGTTTCTGACTCCTGGATTGTTACACTGCTGCATCCAGCCCCCTGGGTTCTAGAGCTAGGCTGAGCAGCCTCACTACAGGGTGCTCATGGGGTGTCTGCGGGTGGGTGCGATACTCCAGGCATCAACAGGGCCCATCTCGGGTCCACAGGGTGAGCTGGGGCCCACAGGTTCATGTGGCTAAGAGGATGAAACCTGACTGAGCCGGGCTGGGACACTGCCGCTTGGTGAAGGAGGAAGAGGCTCGGAGCAGGGGGTGGCAGGGTCACCACAGCAAAGTCCCAGATTGGCAGGTCTACACACCACTCTGCAGGACCACACTTCCTCGCCATCCACACTGTGATGTCTCCCATCAGCCACATTCAGGCACATTAGTAGGTGATATTAAATAGCCATCCCTACTGTCTGTCTCTAGAATGTTCTTATCTTCTCAAATTAAAATTCTGACCCCATGAAACAGTTATCTCCAGGTCTCTTTCAAGCCCTGATGCCCACCATTTTTTTCTCTGTGTGAATTTGATAGTCCCAGGTATTTCCTGAAAGTACACGTGTACAGTGTTCATGCCGTTGGCCCCCTTTACTGAACATAACATCTTCAGGGCTTATCCTGTTGTTGAATGTGCCAGAATCTCCTTCCTTAAGGTATAAACAGTCCACAATGAGATGGGATACATTTTGCTTAGCCACCCATTTTAGGATGAGCCTTGGGTTCCATCGCTGGCTGTTGGGAGCGGTGCTTCTGAGAGCATATGAGCGCTGGCGCCTACTGGGGTCCCTGCTTTCAGTTCCAGAAGAGGAACCACTGGTCTTTCAAGTCATTTTCCCACTTTGTATTGAGAGGCATGTGTGTACACATGAGTGTGTGCACATGTGTGTGTGTAGCCCCCTGTACCCTGTGTACTGTGGATAATAGTCCCTTGGTAGTATCCATGAAAGGTTCTTTTTTTAAGTTTGATGAACCTAAATTGATCTAATTTTGCTTTCTTTGCCTGTTTTTAGTATTATATCAAGGAAGTCATTACCAGATCTGATGCAGGAAGGACTTCCCTCTGTGTTTTCTCTCAAGTCAATAGTTTTCTCCTTTCTACTCAATCATGGTTCTATTTTGAGTTAGCTCTTACACGTAGCATTAGATAAGGGCCTGAATTATTTTTCTGAGTGAAGAACACATTTTCCCAGCACCATTTATTGAAGAGAATGCCCTTTACCCATGGATTTTTAAGGTCAGTTTACTTTTATTTAGTATTTTGGGAAAATGATCATTTTAAGCTAGATTTTAGTGAATTTTAGATCAACACTTTTTTAATTATAAAATTTATTTAAGTTGATGTTTAAAATATTGATAATATATAAAGTCAAATATTGGCTTTTCAGTTTAATGTGATGTGTGCTTTTTTTAAATTTACTATAGATTAATTATGTAAGAAAAAGTGTTCCATGAAGAGTAAACTCAACAATAATATATCATGCTGAGTTTGGAGACTAAATACACATTAAAATGGAAATGGAACTTTAAGTAGGTACTACCTCCCGTCTCATAAACAAAAGGTGCTGTACTGATCTGCCATTGATATCCTCACCCTTTCAATTCAAAAAGTCATGCTTGAACTGCCAAGCTTTGTTTATGAAAATGAGAAGCGTCCGGCTACTGTTTGTCAGAGAGCCTCGTTAGTCAACATGTTTCTTATTTCAGCCTTCCAAACTCTTAATACATTAAACATTGGTTTGGGAATTCCCACCCTAAATGTTCAGCCAAAATTACGAGTTTTGTCGGGTTAAGTGGTGACACACACCTTTAATCCCAGCACTCAGAAAGCAGAGGCAGGTGGATCTCTGTGAGTTCAAGGTCTACCTAGTCTACAGAGCAAGTTCCAGGACAGTTCGGAGTATACAAAGAAACTCTGTCTCAAAAAAAAAAAACCCACAAAAAAAATCACACAAAAAACCCCAAAAACAACAACAACAACAACAACAACAAAACCAAACAAGCAAAAAAAGAGCATAAGGTTTTAAGTGGGGGTCATTTTGACTGGGTAGAGGTGAGTTGTCACATTGCCATGGTTACTTGCTGCCTATCAGGTACTTTGCAATGGGTCTCTAAGTGTGAAAACCTAACTTAATATTCATCATGACAGAGGACTTCCATGGGCTGGTAGCAATGTGTGTATCAAAAAGCTTAGCCATATCAGTATGGCGATTTCTCAGAAAACTAGGAAACAACCTACCTCAAGACCCAGCAATACCACTTTTAGGTATATACCCAAAGGATGCTCAATCATCCCACAAGGACATGTGCTCAACCATGTTCATAGCAGCATTGTTTGTCATAGCCAGAACCTGGAAACAACCTAAATGCCCCTCGACCGAAGAATGGATAGGGAAAATGTGGTACATTTACACAGTGGAGTACTACACAGCAGAAAAAAATGACACCTTGAAATTTGCAGACAAATAGATGGATCTAGAAAACATCATATTGAGGTGAGGTAACCCATTCCCAGAAAAGCAAATATCTTATATATTCACTCATAAGTGACTTTTAGACAAAAAGAAAAGAAACACCAGACTTATAACTTGCAATCCCAGAGAACCTAAACAGCAAAGAGGACCCTAAGAGAGACATACATGGATCTGATCTACATGGGAAGTAGAAAAAGACAAGATCTCCTGAGTAAATTGGGAGCATGGGGACCATGGGAGAGGGTAGAAGGGGAGGTAGAGGGTAGAAGGTAGGAGGGGAGCAGAGAAAAATATATAACTCAATAAAAAACAATTTTTAAAAAAGAAAAGAAAAAAACAGAAGGCTCAGCCAATGCTAGTTTGGGCTAGGAAAGGTGCCCGTCAGTGGGCATGACTTAGTGAACCCTGAAAGAAGAGAAGGCTGGATGAAAACAGTTGCCAGGAAGCAAGAAGAGAGCACCCAGGCAGGTTGGGATGGGAGGTCCACACCTCATAATACTCCCATGTGGGGCCTACAGTGCTCCATGGGGCACCCTCAGGTTGGGTACAAGCAGGGATACATAGAGACAGTTGGGGACATGTCAGGAAAAAAGGGACTTGGGCCACATCAATGGTGGGGCAGGCAAGCTGAGAACCCCCCACCCAAGACTTGCATTCTCTATAGGCAAACAACCTCCAGTACTCATGGGGTACAGAGGTTAGTCAGGGAGCTTGTCTGATGTTACTATGAGGTGCAGAGGTCATTGTGTCACTATGGGATGCAGAGGTCAGTCTGTTACTATGGGATGCAGTGGTCAGTCTGTTGCTATGGGATGCAGAGGTCAGTCTGTTACTATGGGATGCAGTGGTCAGTCTGTTACTATGGATTGCAAAGGTCAGTCTTTCTGTGGGGTGCAGAGGTCAGTCTGTTACTATGGGTTGCAAAAGTCAGTCTGTAACTACAGGGTGTGGATTCTAGTCTGGGAGCTTTCCTGTTACTATGGGAGAGCATTTTTGAATCTGTCAGGAGTGACAGAGAAACCATGGTATTTAGTAGTCCCAGGTAACTGGTATGATCTAGCAGCCCAAGAGGGATGCTCAAGTCTTTCTCCTTCTTCACCCTGCCTCTAGGCATGGCATCTACCTGGAGCAGGTACTAAAGAGAAGGAAGAAAGGATACAGAGACTCTAAATCTGGCTTCTTCAGTTTCCTAAGGAAGTCCTGTGGTCAGCAAAGCCCAGGATCACTATATACCCTTGAGGAGAACTGTGAATATTTGACCTGTAATGTCCAACCACACTCCTGTAGTTAACAACTTACAGTTGTGAGAGGGACTAGCTGGGCAAACTCAGTGACGCTCTCAGTTGCCTCAGGACCCTATTTACTAGAGATTGTTGCATAGGGGTGGGGGAAGAGGGGAGATGGCCGCACTCAAACCTTGTCCATTCGGCTAGGAGATAGAGGGCAGCAGAGGGCAGCAGCAGAGCCAGCGCTGAGACTTGGGGTTGCATTTCTGTCTCTGTGTCCCTTTTTCTATCCAATGACACCACAGCCCTCTGATGGTAGCTTCTTCTGGGCAGCCATCCTCGGCATGGAGGTGGCTAACATCCCTTCAAACAGAGCCCTTTCTGAGAAATGCTCATCAGCTTAAAAGGCAGGTAAGGGAAAATTACCTTTCCAGGGTGCATTGCTGTCCTTCACTGACTTTATTGGACAAAACTGAGTCAAGGTTGTGCAAAAACAGTCAACGTGATAGTCCCTAAACTTTGCAAGGTCTTTTCCTCTTTTCTTATACTTTTTTCTGTGAACTTTTCAAACCAGGGGAGCTTTATAAAAGTCATACAATAAGGTTTAAATACTAGATAACTAAATGGCTAATTTTCATTCAGGAATTTCAACACTGTTCAGTTTAAGGATTTATCTCTCACTGGAATTTCAGCTGACTTCAAATATTTGCCTCTCCAAATTACTCAGCAGGTAGACTTATCCTAGAGACCAGGTCCCTCTTAATTGTGTGAGACCCCTACAGAAGCTATAACAAAGTTCCCCCAACTCAAAAACCTACAGACACAGGACAGTTTCATCTCTAGGAGTGTGAAGTCTGAAACAGAATGTAAGTGGAACCAGACCGGCCAAGGACCATTCCTGCCTCTTCCGACCTCTCCAGTCTCTGCATCACTGTCTCATGAGTCATAACAGAGACCTGTGTGTATTCCCATGCTGCCTTCTTATAGAGTCCCAGGCATTTTATATCATGCTACCTTTTGTAGAAATGGCTTCCTCTAACTAAAGGAATCTTTAAAGATTCCATGGAAGAGCAGAGCGTCTTCTCACTCCTCCAAGTGTCTCCGCCTGTCCTCTGTGGCAGGCCTTCCAAGAGCCTGGCCCCTCATCCGGGAGGAGCTCTCACTTCCACACATCCTTTGGTTGTCGTATGGTATCCTCACCACCTCGTTGGTGAAGCTCGCAAATTCAGAGCAGACAATGGAGACAAAGATGGCACACACTGAAGAGGAAGGACTGCTCTGCCAGGACCAGAGCTAGCGAAGATGTGCACCTCCAGCACTGAGGAGAGCGGAGGGTGGAAGACAGAGGTGGTTGGTACTCGGGATGCATGCAGAGGGAGAATTTTTCCTGTGCTCAGGGTAACAGAGGGGCTTCCAAGGCCCTCCAGGGAAGTTCTTCACTGTCACTCTCATCCTTAGCGGAGCTAGAAGTTAGAGGTGGAGACAAGCCACAGGAAGCCAGGCTTGGATACCCTGCTAACTTTGCAGACAACTAGCAGTGGGGCAAGAAAGGGCTAGGAGGGTCTGTGGCTACCTGGGCTGCACAGTACGTGGCACCTCGCATGAATATTAAAGGGACTCAAAGTGTGTTCAGCTTTCATGAGGCAGGATCATCAAAATCAGCCTGGAGTTAAAGTTCTTTTGCAAAGCTAAGCAAGTCAGGGGTCAGCCAGAGGCATGTTGCAAAAGCAGGAGACAAGGCATGTATGTGTGAGTATGTCCTATGTTTCCAGGAGGTCCCGAGAGTGGCAACTGCACAGATTCTGAAACTGTGGTAGCAGTTTGGATTGGGGTCACTAGAAACTGAATAATTTGGCTCCCAGCAGGGACTCTGGTGTCCCAGCTATGTGTAGCAAAAGGGAGAAGCTGCTTAGCCACTAATGTAGACTTGGGGGTCTGATGATTCCAGAGAGCTGTACATACCACAGTGACCAATTGGCACACCTGGAGGGGGACCAAAATGACCAGAATATTTGTGTTTCTGGGAGCATGATATCTTGCTGGGGACGTATACAAAATCAGAAGAAGGGGTCATGGGAAGAAGCAGGTGATTTTCCTATGCACCCAATGAAGCTAGAGCAATCACCCAGCTTTCTGCCTGGACTGGGCTGCCTGCCCCACCCATGGCCAGGGCTGTCTAGTTTGCAGATGCCTTCCTAACTAAGCCCTTGACTGAGGTGACGTGAAAACAGAGAAAATGAATTACTTTAAAAATAGCCTGTCCTTCTCTAAGCCATTGTTTGTCAAATTAGAGGATAGTTCAAGAGCTGCAAATTCATTTGCCAAGTTCATTCAAATTATTCTGATTTTATCATCTTCCCCAAATCTCACACTTACTGCAGATTTATTTATTCTCAGTAGCCCCCCAGCATACACATGATGGCTTAGGAGAGATTACAAAAGGAATTTATAGCAGGTTAAAAAAAGAGACGTCACCATGGCAAGGCCACCCACAGAAAAATCAAGGACAAAACATTTCCCTCCTAGAGATGCAATGTGGTTTTTTGGGGAAGACAGCCTAGGGGCTGGGTGGCTCATCAGCATGGGAACATGGTTGTTTAGAGGGAAGCTAACATCTCAAAGTCACACTGTGGTGGGAGCAATTAATGTCCCTCTGCTGGCAGGACCCCATAGCCTTTGTGGAGGTGAGCATCTGCACTTCACTCTTGCAGACATAGTATCAGGTGCTACAGTGAGCAGAACATGAGCCTCTAGTTAGTGTCCCACCAAGCTTGTGTTCACCAATAGGGAGTAGCCCGTGCTATAACTGCGCAATGAGTAGGGCTCATTGAGAACCTGACTGGCTTGAAATACAGTTATCTGTCTGCACAAAGGGACCCCTTCTGAGCAAGGTTATGGCCCTGTGGAGGATTCGAGAATAGCCTTCTCCCTGGGTAGATAAACCGTGGGGAGTGTAAGAGAGAATACTCACTTCTTACCCAGGAGCCAAGTTCAAGCCTTCTTGGGACTGAACGCGGAGCCCATGGACCCATGCCAGGCTGTGATGACGACCTTAGGGTGACATGACTAGGCTGATGCCCCATAATGAAACCAGCACTCAGCCTGCACCTGCTGTCACCCTGCCAGCTGCCACCTCACCTGATGTCAAACCCTTGTCTCCCCTAGTGAAGCTCAGGGCTAAGTAAGGGTTGCTAAGAGAACAACCAGCCATTGTTGAAGGGGTGTATTCTCTTAAGGGTAATGCAGGGGTACCCTGAATGGTCACCATCATTCCAGTGGCCGCTGGTGGCCATCAGCATATCACTGAAGTTTCTCAGCAGGAGACTCAAGGCATGCATCTCCCTCTGGAGTACTCAGCATGCTGGGCTAGCCTGCTTGTTCCACCAGGAAGGCAGGCTCCAAGCAGCACCCTACTTTCCTCCCGTTCCCTCTGTGCTCTGAGACAGGGTTTTCAGCTGGTGTTGGAGCACTCCACCCCCATGATGCTGGACACTGGCCCTCTGCTCTCTGGAGCACGGTGTCTTCTGGGTGTCCTGTGGCAGGTTTGTGTAGAGTGGAGCGTGTTGCCCTTAATCATGCCCTGACACTTCCTGTGTTTTATAGGAGTTACTATGCAGGCAGGAGCTCTACAAAGTTAGGGTACAGGTTGGTACTGCTGTGTGTGGGTAGTCCATCTCTTAGCTCCCTTGACTCAGGCCAATTTGCCAAGTCAGACAGCTAGATGCTGTGGTGGGCCAGTAGCTTCCATGGTGCCTCAGGATGGCTGAGACATAGCACCATACTCTCTGGCATCCCCAGTTGGCGATGCTCTCTTTTGTACTTGCCCCTTTTGGTGCCTACAGAGTGAACACACCCTCTTTGGCATCCCACTCTGCACCGCTCCTCTCTGGCACCGCCCTGTGCACAAATTCTCTAGCATCCAGTGTGTTCCTCACTGAAGTCTAAATTTGGTAAACTACAATGCGAGCTCCCATTTTGGACTCTACTTCTTTTTAAAGCTCAGTCCTTTCCTAAGCCTGCCAGACTTCTTTGTTATTTATGCTGAGCTGACTTTTCCTCCCTTGTTTTCATGGTCTATCCCAGGAGTTTAGCTCCCCAGGATATGAAACTTTGTAAGTGTGTTTTCCAGACAATTAGGGACACTGCTGTCCTCCAGAACTTCTGGACCCCCTGAAACTCAGGACAGGCACCCAAGAAACCAGGAACATTTTAGCCCTGAACCAAGTATATCAATTCTAGACTTTGTCTGCAGAGCTGTGGAGTCCTTCCTACAGAGCATGTGGAGAAAGACAGCTCAAGGTGTAGAGGTGTCTTTCAGGCATCAAGGAGCTTGCCAGGAATGCCCACTTGGAGAGGACAGAGGCCCTGGTCTTGTGTCCCTTTGTCCTTACAATCTCCAAGTAATCCGGTTATAAACGGACACTGAAGATGATTTCCTAATCCCTCTTCAACTTCTCATCCATTGAGAGGTGTGCTATTGGTTACTTGTGGAGAAGAGGGCTTGAAAGGATTCTCAGAGGTCAAACTCATCTTGGTAATTTTCTTAGAAATAAAATTAGGTGGCTCATTTCAGACAATGTATTAGAAATTTCTGTGCAGAACTGGGTGCCTTTGTCATTTGTGATATGTGCCCCCCATCAGTGACCCCCAGGTACCCTCTCATAAGAGAGAAGCCTCCTCTTTGGCTGTGTGGTAGCCAGATCTTAGCACAGAGCCCCAGGAGGCTTCTTGCCACATCCTGCTGGACGAGTGTCGGTTCTCAGGTGGCAATCACTCTCCTTCTAAACCCTGTCTGCTCGCCAGGCTCTAGCAGAGAAATAAACAGAAGAACATTTCCAGCTCCTCATGGTGACGCTTATTGAGCCCTGCTTGGGTTGTTATTAAATTGTGACTATGACCCATCCTCTGTCCGTATAAAGGATAAGGAAATCATACACCTGTAGGTAAGGATGTTATGTTTTTTAGTTTATGAACTCAAAGTCCCACAGAGAGAATTGTCAATCATGTGTCACCGGCATAGATGAAGCTTCAATTTGCAACAGTAAATTGCTTTAAACAAACATGTGTACAGGCCTAGAACTGCTTATGAGGATGCTTTATGTGGTTTTACAAAAGTTTGAGCATGCACAAGGCATGTCCAGTGATGGCAATTTCAGACGAGAATGCAGAGGTAGTTAATATCCTCTTGGCTCACAGCGCAGGCAGCTGCTTCTTTCTGTCTCCATCTACTGTGTCTTTAGGGGCTGTGGAATAGCTAGACGCTCACCCTCCAACACTACGGCCAACCATAGAGGCCATGCAGAAGGTTAGGAAGGGCTGCAATTCAGTAGACAAAGGACCCAGAAGAAGGGAATTAAGGTGAGTCACTACAGAAAGCAGTGTGTACCATTGGGTGGATGGGGGCATGGTCTAGTGGCGACAATCTTCAGGGGAAAGCAAGGAATGAGAAAAAAGTGAAATCAAGAGGGTGAATGGGTGGTAAGACCATCAAGGAACACAGAGTGTGGCTTTTGCACACATATACACGTGTGTACATGTGCATGTGCGCGCACACACATGCACACAGAATGTAGCAATAATCTTTTTAAAAAGTTCATTTGTGAGGCAGTTGGAGGAGCATATGCCTAGCATGTGTGAAACCCTGGGTTTGACCCTCAGAATCACATGATTCAAGGGTAAAGGCAAACACCTGCAGTTCCAGAACTGCAGATCAAAAGTTCAAGGTCATCCTCGCTGCTTAGTAAGTTTGAGACCATCCTGTAATACACGAGACCCTGTCTCAGAAAATCTTTTGTTCTCAAGAAACGTCATTTGTGGGGCTGGAGAGATGACTTGGTGTTAGGAGCACTTGTTCTTCCAGAGGACCCATATATGGTGCCCAAATGCATATCTGGGAGTTCATAATCATGTGTATCTCCAGCTCCAGGGCATCTGGTGCCCTCACCTGGCATTCATTTTCACAGACACACACACACACACCAACAACAACACAACAGCAATAATAATAATAATAATAATAATAATAATAATAATATTTTTTAAAAGAAAAGAAAGAAGACAAGGCCTACAGAAAGCCGCCACCTGAATGGGGGTCGGGGTGGGTGCTATTGGGCAGAGGCATGACATGTAAGCAGAGAACCTTACATGTCCTGCTGGGGAGCCCTGGTTTGAGTGGGCATAGCAATTCTGTAGGATTACCCTGCACAGGACTCCCTCTCCATTGCACGGGGTTTTCATTAACTGGCATGAGGACCTTCTCTGGAGGGTGCTGAAGTGGTTCCCATACAACAGCTTGTTTACGTTCACCCCTAGCTCTGCTGGTCATGCTTTGCTGGGTAACAAGTTTTTTCTAAAATCAAGTACCTAAAGCCGTGCTTCTTATCTAACAGCCGCAGTGGGCCATGGATCTGGAGACACCGTGATGGCTTCTAGCTGTCAGCATCATCTCAGAGCTCACTGGGTGCAGGATCTCTCTCAAATCCATGACACCAGTGACCTCAACTGGCAAAGTTGTAGACCCCGGGCGTGGTTCCATGAGCCTTTCTCCAACAGTTCATACCTGGCAGCTGGCTTTACTCACAGCTGGAGAGACAGCAAGGCTCTTCTCATCTCATCTTGAAAGTGATTTCTATCATACTTACCAAACTCCAGCCCCAGGAGTTGAGGATTGGCTGCCACACAGTAAAATTTCAGGATCAACAATCAAGTTCTGATGGCTTTGCCACAGGCTAGCCTTAGTAACACTTCCTAATGCATCCTTCTCTACTTTTCATAATGTGGTTATGACCCTTTTCTTTCACTATACTTTAACTTATTATGGTTTCTATGAAGAGTATAGTAGTGCATGTCTGTTGGGAGGCTGAAGACCAGCTTGAGGCACATGGCAAGACTCTGTCACAAAAAAAAAAAAAAGCTTGTATGGTTTCCCACAAGTTCTGTCTTCAGCTTTCTCTTGAGAGCAACATGTCTCAAAATGGCAACAACTTGAAAATGGTCATATTGGCAGCTGAGGCCTGACAGATGCCCCAAGATTCCTAGACACTCTATCCTCTTGGTCTCCTGGACCAAGAGATGGAGAGGCAATTCGGTTTCAGCAGTGCTATCACTGCTCAGTGTGGATACTGGGTAGTACCCCCACGAGTTTCTGTTTGTGTTTGTGGTGGAATTAATTCAACAAAAATCAAAACCATAGATAATTGAGAATCAAAACAATGTTGAAATATTGGGCTGACTGAGGGCCTATTTTCCCCAGCAAGTGTTATTATCCTGCACATGCTAACAACTGGGCGGGAACAGCAACCTTGATATCTCACCAACATTGGGCCAGCCATTCACTTGCCAGATGGACAAAATGAACAGCGCAGGACCTGCAGACCACATGCGTGCACCATGAGGTCTTTCTGCTACAAAAGGCACACTCCACAGCACCTTTTTAACATGCTGTCATCTTCTGGCAAAGCCATCATTCCTTGTAACTATGTGGCCAATCCCAGAACTAGAACTTTCTCACATAAAGCCTACACCACAACACAGGACAAAATCTGCACTGTGTGCTCCAGAACCACACACAGAAACATGGAGCCATGGCCATGAGGCTATGGGAAGACAGATAGCTGATGCTTTTGGTCAATGTGAGCATCAGAGAAGCCTCATTCATAACAGCCTACAATACAGCACACAGAAGATTAGGAAGAGAGTTGTTTTATTTACTGACAGCTGTGACTGTTGAGTTATTTCTCAAATAACAGCTGTTATTGTACAATGAGGAGAGACTTGCAGGATCCAGTGGAGGCCAAGGAGCCCATGGCCTTCCTCAGAGCTCCACACCAGTCACCTGGTGCTGGCTGGAGAGTATTGTTAAAGCAAAGATCTTCCCTGGGAAATGTGTGTGGTGAGAGTGTGTGTTAACCAAGGATCCAGTACTCATCCATTTGTAAGTTTTCATTTATTTCATAGCAGTCTGGTCTCTTTATCCATAAAACTGGAATCGAAATGCACAAATCACATGGGTCTTGGGAGAGATAAAAATGAAATATAGAACAGCAGCTAAGGAGATACAAGTCAATACCCACTCATTTATACATGTGCAAAGCCTCAACAGTGCATGGGATGGCTGAAGAACATATATGAGTGTTACTGTGTAAAACTGTGAGTAAACTGCATGAGTGTATATGAAAAGCAGATAAATGTGTACATATATGTGAGGTGGTCAGCACATGTGTTATTGTTAATATATATGTATGTATTATGTTATGCATGCATCTGTGAGCTGTATAAACAGGCATGTGAGGTACTGTGTATGTATGTGAACAGTGGGAGAATACATGTGTGAGAGAGTGGATGAGTTAATATGATGTGTCAGTTATGTGCATGTATGTGAAGTGTGAACATGCATATGAGCTGCATGAGCATGTATATGAGTTAGTATGCATATAGGTTGTTGCGTGCATGTGAGCTGCATGTGCATGTATGTGAGGCAGGGGATTAGTACCACTATTTTGTAAAGTATGTGTGCATGTATGTAGCAAGTGAGGTGGTTGTATGGAAATTAATGTGAGCATGTGTGTGAGCTATATAAGGTGGTGTGCATGTGAGGTGGTATACATGCTGTATAAGCACATGTGTAAGCTATGTGTGTGTTGAGTGGTTTGTATGTATTAGTGTGAGCATATTGTACTCGTGTGTGAGCATGTGAATGTGTGAGGTGCCTCGAGTATGGCTTGGTGTGGGCATATTGTGTGTGTGTGAGGGTGAGATAGTCTACATACCACAGCTCCCTTATCTACTGATGACATCTTCCAGTGTCCTCAGTGGATGCCTCAGCCGGGGACAGTGCAGAACCCTGGTGCATAGCATACTGTACTATACTGTAGGTCTTGGCAACCACAATATACCATATTTTCTTCCTTATTAAATTAAGAACTTTTTGCAGCTTTTCACTTGAAAGAAGCATCTTATAGCTTTTCTTTGACATGTCTAAATTGCCAGCGTTGTGCTTTGGGCTGTTATTAAAGAAAATAAGGTTTGAATGCAATCCTAGGCATTACCTGAAACAGCTAAGTGGCTGCTGGAGTGTAGTATATACAGCTTGGATACACTGGACAGAGGGCTGAACCATAAGGAGGACAGTACAGGGTAGGATGGCATGTATTTTTATTTCTGGAATTTCCATTTGATATTTATGGTCTACAACTTATCGTAGCTAACAAAACACAGAAAGTGAAACCATAGACATATGTGTGTGAAATGACGACAGGTCTTTATAATTTTAATAAAGTCAGTGAAAGACCGCTGCAGGCCGCAGTCCCATTGGCCAGAGCCTAGGGGAAGAGAGAATGGTTGCAGGTGGAGTCCTGTTTCCAGCTACCACGTGCTCCTCTGCAAAGAGCAGTTGATGTGGTTGGTCCAGGTCTCTACTATGTTACCTAGTTGCTTAGATGAAAAGAGCTAACCTGCTAGGTATGAAGAAGAGATAGTGGAGGCCTTATTGAGAGACATGAACTAGTCAGATGGACTGAGGAGACCACTTGGTGGAGAGCAGTGGGGATGGATCTGGACCGCCTGGACTGACACCTCCATCCTAAAAGGGATGAGAAGTAAGGTCAACTGGGTGCCACTGTTGGTCACGGAGAAGACAAAGGAGAACTGTGACCATGCTTGGACAGCAGCTGAGGGTCTTTTTCCACAGCTGACACACAGAAGAGCGAGTCACTTCCTAATGGCGTTAGGCATGCCTACTCAGCATGAACCTTCTGAAAAGGCTTATTAAAATAATGATAAGAAACAATCTTTCTTAAAAGCTCTATCTTTTAAATAGTCAAAAGTCACTGGAGATAGGGACAGAGAAACAGGTGATTAGGCCATAGAATTTGGGGC
Organism: Myodes glareolus; assembly: GCF_982192425.1. Classification (NCBI taxonomy): domain Eukaryota; kingdom Metazoa; phylum Chordata; class Mammalia; order Rodentia; family Cricetidae; genus Myodes; species Myodes glareolus. The sequence goes on along the minus strand of NC_142036.1, from coordinate 4,874,911 downwards.
AGTCAGAAGTGAAAAATAGTTTTAAAATATTAAATCAGATTTCTGAAGGTAAATCTAAATGGGAATTTCAGAAGAACTGAGCAATGTTGAATAGGGGTATAACTTGCTACAGATCATAGAGGACAGCTGTGAAAATGTCCCCAGAGCCCTGTGTGAATGTGAACCACACCTCCTGAAACACCACCAAATCATGTCGTGTCCATAAAGGAAAGGTGATGGAGTTTAAAGATGGTATTCAGTTCACTATTATATCAAGCAACTTTGTGGATTTTTATGGAGTTTTGAAATTACTTTCACTAAATATTTCGAAGTAACAGCTAAGCCTGAAACTTTTTCATTTTGTCAGAGAAGCACCCGGGTGTCACCACCACAACCAATTTTTATTATCATTCGATCTAAATATTTGTAAACTTACCTGCAATATCATACCAGGACAGGAAGGTGAGCTTGCTGGACTGTGGCCATGCATACCGTCAACTGGAGCCTATTTCCCTACGTTAAAATACACACACTCATTTCTCTTAAAGAATATATGAACAGTGCATTGCAGAATTACATAACTGTGAAACATTTACCTCAATTGTTCTACTTCCAATTCCAAAGCAATCTGAGGAAGGGCCTGTTTCCAAGCGATGATAATGGACTGTGGTCCTCACCCGAAGGAGAGTTTAATGGGAAATGGAGATGCCCTGAGATGCCCCACAGAAGCGGCTTGTTTGCATGTCCTGGGGCACAATGATATTATGTAGCCACTTTCAAAAAAGTTAGATCTCTGTCCCTGTTCTTACAAAGGTTCAGTCAAAGGAATTTTAGCCCAAATTTGTGAGAACTAAAAATCTACTCATGAGCACACAATAGACATACTATCCTAAATACCAGCCATTAGATTTGCACTTATAGTATTATGTGCAAATAATAAATAGCTACATCTTCCCAATGACGGAAGTAGTCATTCATCTTGTAGGCTTTCTGGAGACTGAGAATAGACCCAGAGGGGCCTCCAGGGATAGCATTCTGTTTGCAAATGACTGCCCCAGGAGCACATGTCCTTTAGAACACTGTTTTTAACGAGGAAAACTACTAACAGCAATAACAGAGGCCTGGGGCTTGTCGTGTCCTTTGAATTATAATTTCAAAGTTTCTGGAAAGAAAAGTCTACAAAATCACCACATATTTGCTAACCAATTTATCAACCATAAATTTCTGGCTGAAACACACTTTTTATTTAGGTAATTTTTATACTCACTTGCTGGGGAAATGAGTGTGTGCCTGCCACACTGCAGAGGACCACGTTCTGCAGCAAACTCTTTTACCCACTGAGTCATCTGTCCAGCCAGCACTTCTTCATTTTTATGCTAAGTCACCATATTCCATAGTGCAGTGCCTATTTTTCCCAATTACAAAACATTAGACCAATGAGAAGATGAGCTAATGCTAGAACTAATAAGAAAAGCTGTGCTGGCAATTCCCTCTCCTCATCCCACCAAAAATGATTTCCTTTGTGCGTGTGTGTGTGTGTGCGTGTGTGTATGTGTGTGTGTGCGTGTGTGTAGAGTAAAGAAGTATTTATTTTTCCCTTAATTCAAGTAAAATATTTGAGTGAATAGTTTTAGGATGTCTCAGTTTCTCCCAATTTTAAAGTGAGGTCAGTGCCTTGAGACCACACCTAACAGCTCCTCAAATAACAAGGCAGCCCTCTGCCCCCGACCCCCAGGAGACACCTGCTCTTGACCTGACTGTGCTTGTGGGGTGAAGCTTGTTAGCAGTCTGCAAGCCTGGGTGGCTGGCCCTTGAGGCACCAGGGGCTGATTTGCTGGTCTCCCAGAGATGATCTTTGAAAAGTGAAAACAAAAACTCCTGGGAGGACCGGGGAAGGTGGAGGTTCCCAGGCTGAGTTCAGAGGATGCAGGGCGCCATGGCTTCTGGCAAGCTGACCCAGCCAGACATTCTGCTTGTCAAAAGTATCTCTTTCATGGCTGTGAGAAAAGTGCTACCAAAATAATAATCATCATCATTAAAACTCTGCTTCCACTTTCAATTAATAATTTAAAATCATTTTATAAATGGATTCCTAAATCAAAGGTATATTAAATGCTACATGTGAGCTATATTTATAAGTTAGTGCTTGCTTTTTAAAAAGTTGGTTTAGTGTCCCAAAATCAAGCACTTTTAAAATCCTTGTCTACTCTTACCACACCATTTAAACTTCCCGAGATTGTGTTTTATCTTGCCACAAGTGTGCCTCCCATAGCAGCCTTTGTCTATTTGCTTTAAACTACATATTCTTTAATAAGTCTGTGTGCTGGAGAGTGGCTGTAATCACTGAGCTGAGTGCTCTTCAAGGCTACTCTGGTCCCTAAATTGAAAATGAGATTCTTATCATAGCAAGTTAGCTTCCCACATGACAAACGTAAAATGTGCTTTAGTGAAGACTTAGCAGACTCCAACAAGTCAATCAGCCAACCATTCCTAACTTCTATATAAATAATATACCCGTTTGCCATCTATAAAAGAGTCCAAGCAATATGTCTCATGCATATTTTGTGTTTAAATTTTTCTAGAAATGTTACTGAAATCATGTATAGGGAAGTGTATTATGAAATACGATCTAAGCTTTTGTGATTTAGAAAAAAAAATCACTATCCTTTTTGAGGATTGCTGAATTATCGTTGTTGAGAAACTTTTATAATGAACTTTCCCTGCCCTGAAAATAAGAATTTTAAAAGAAGGGGAAAAACAATGACCTTCTGGGTTGGTTTATCAGTTTCTAGACAAAAAGAGTTGGCACGTGAAGTACAAACTCTGTCCGTTACAGCATGGACAGCAAGTTTGTCTGGCTTTCAGACTGGACCTGCTCCGTGTCTCTGCAGTCAGAATGTGGGTCTGGGGCTCCCCTCTTCAAGGCCCACCTACTCTGCTACCCCGAGGCAACAACAGCCATAGGCGTGAGAAGCACTAAGGGTCACCGGTGAGAAAATAAACTTTTCTAGATAGAAACAACTGCGCGGTGGCTTTAAGCCCATTTCACTATCGAAAAGATGACCAAAATGCAACTTATTGCATCTCTTTCTCAAAGCATGGGGAAAGGCAGATCGGTCATTGGATTCCGATTAAATCCGAAGCATGGTGCTCAGACATGGCAGGAACCCTTTGGGACACTGAAAAACTAAAGTAAAACAAATGCCTCTACTTACGGATTTTCAGTCTCTTGATGCTTATAGAAAATCAAACTGGCTGCCTGCCGGCTCGTGGGGGCGGTGTGCAGTGCGCCCTTTTCTGGCTTGCAGATGCCCTGGGCCCTGGCCCTCTCTAGCCGCCGTTGGTTCGTCCGAATTAGCCACGAGGGGTTTCAAGCCACTTGGAGCAGAGGTACTGTATCCCACACCTGCCTGTGGCTCCGGACCACGGAAGGCGAGAAAAGCAAGTGGAATGTAACAGTAGGATGGCGCTGAGCCGCGTCTTGGTATGTGCCAAGCACCTTGTGGTCTTTAGGATCTTCTCAATGCTCCGCTTCTCACTGAGTTCGCCGCGCTGGCTCTGGGGCTGGAGCACACTGGGCCGCGAACTCCCGGAGGCTGTGAGCGTTCCTACCCCCAGCCGGCGCTCCCCAGGATACCGCTGCCCCGCCCAGATCTCGGGGGGGGGGGCGCCTAGTGCGGGCACCTCGCCCTGGGCAGCCAGGCCCCTGTATTCCCTGCTGCGCCTCCCGGTCCGTAAGACTCTGTGACTGCAGTAGGAATGCCAGGTACCTTAGCATCTCAAAAGGTGAGCTTGGGACCTGGAGCGTCCTCGAACTGTTGTTGAGTGATGGATCTCCATTCCTAAGGGTACACAAGACACCTGGGAGGCTGATCTCATCACCGAGAGGAAGCCTGTGTTCCCAGTCCCAGTATTCTGTGATCCATTTCCCAAGTCCTGTTGGGGGGAGGGAGAAAGAGAGGGAAGAAAGGAGAAAGAGAGGAGAGAGGGAGGGGGAAGAAGAAAAGGAGGAGGAGAAGGAGGAGGAGGGGGGGAGGGGAGGAGGAGGAGAGGAAGAGGAGGAGTGCGAACAGGCGGGCCGTTGCTATGGAGAGGCCTGGTTGCCTGAGAGGCTGAGGGCGGCAGGTCCCCTCCCCCGGGCCTCGCTCCCATTCTATGTTCCCGTCTTGTCTTCTCCCTACTCCCCATGCCAGAGCTCCAGTACGCCGGACCCTCTTTCCCTTCTTTCCGCCTTCTCAGCTCTATGCTGAACCAGGGCTTGTTTGGGAGACTTCTGGGTACTCAAGGCACCAGGTACTCCAGTGGACTGAGCCCTAAGGATAATAGCAGGGTTTGAGAAGAACCACCACCGCCTCCATCCTGGTCTTTGCCATGACAGGCCTGTAGCCAACTGGCCTCAAAGCACTGGAGCCCTGGGCCTTCTGGGGAACAGCTGAGGGGAACCACTTCTCTACAGAGAACCCGGTGGAGAGCCAGTTTTGAGGGCTGTCTGCAGGGTCTATCCTCTGTCATAGGTGCACTCCATAGCCCAAGTGAGTGACTCCTCCCCGCCTACTGTATCATAGGAGGAGTCGCTCTTGGGAGAAGATCGGTTTCTCTTCTTTGCCACCCTCCAAACTCATCTTCCCCATGAAGTCACCAGCTGCCTTTTGCAACCTACTCACACCCACAGGTTTGGGGCAGGTTACAAAGCCACCCCAGGTCTCTAGGGTCCCTGCAAATTAGAACTAACAAAAGACTTTACGCTGCAACCAGAGGAAGCCATCCTTTGGAAGCAGCACCAATAGAAACAGTTGCGCCATAGCATGGGCCCTCTTTTGGGGAGCCCAGCCCTCTGGCAGCGGGAGCGCCCTCCTTTTGCACCAGGCAGACCTGGGGCTTCGCCCGGTTGCTAAAAAAGACGGGGAGCTCTCGTTGTTTCCCTCTTGGCCTGCAGTGGATTTGTCCAGTGGTCCATGAGAAGGCTCTGCGGCCTTCGGGTGTGCGGAGGGATGGGGGTGGGGGGGTGTTGGGTTGTGCTGGCCGTCGTCTCCAGCTGTCCCAAGTGCAGGGAACAATGGGAAGGCGGCAGAAGAGGGAATGGGGGGGGCCGTCGGGGTTTCGAGAAAAAGAGGAACTAAAGAGCCCTCCGCAGTCTGTCATCTGCGTATGACAGGATCTGCTCCCCCACACTTTCCTTTCTTCCTCTTGTTCTGCAGCTGTGGGCCTTGAAGAGAGCATTGTACGCACAGATGTTGGGTTTCAGCTCCCCGGCTCCTGGCCGCTCTGTGGAGGGGTGCGCACCAGGGTGCCCAACCTGTGGCCGCACTGCTAGATAGAGTGAAGGTTGAGGAGATAAGAGTGTGGGAAGGAAGATCCCCGGGGGTTATGCTGTAGTGGAGTCCAAACCCGGGGGAGGGCTCTTGAGACCTCTTGGCTGGTACCAGCTCACTCCTGCCTCAGGTCTGCACTCGGGGTCAAGTAATTGGGGACAGGAAAGGTAGTTCTGTGCCATACCTCCCGCCCCCCACCTCAGGTTGGTCGTCTAGGGTGAGGACAAGAGCTTAGGGATGCAGGCAAAATTGCTAGGTTGTTTTTCGGTTTTGTTTTTGTTACTGCTCAATGCAGAGGCCCCGCAGTTGGCCCGGACCGAATGGTGGCAAAGCCTCATTAGTACCTGCATGCATGCAACAGATTGCTTCCTATGAGCAGCTGGGTCTTAGAAACTGGGGCTTGTGTGCAGTGTATGGGGTGTCCCTTAAATAATTAATATGCTTCTGTTTGGAAAGGGGAGAAAAGGCTCAGTTTGCGAGTTTACGGTAATTTGTTTTTCTCTTGAAGGGTTTCTACGCTGCACTCCCCCAGCTATATAAGCAAAGGTCACAGTAAGGCCATGAGAGGTGGCCTTTTTAGCTAGGCCTCACTCCTCCCTAGCGCTACTCTGAACTTATCCAGAATGAAGTGCAACTTAGGAATGGAAGAAAAGACTAAAAGAAAGAACTAGAGAAGAATCTGGCTCCAACGCCTTACAAATGACTGACAAAGCTTATGTCCATTCATAGTCTCGGGTGGATGAGGGTGTATGGAGAGCCACGGCCCCTTAGCCAATTGCTGTCAGCAACATGTGGGGGGGGGGACGACATCGCTATAGCAACCGGTGGCTGGGCCGCGAGCCGCGCCGCCGCCGCCACCGGCCGGGTGCGCGCCGGGCCGGATATAAGGCGGGGCGCGGCGGCCGCGCTGGTTGGAGCTGCGCGCGCGGCCGGCCGCCCTGCGGGGACCGTCCCGAGCTGGGCCCTGCACCCGCCCACGCAGCGTCGGGACCCAGTGCACCTAGGCAGGGGGCCGGGCTGGGGCGGAGCACGCTCGGTGGTGCTGAGAGGCCTGGCAGAACTGCACCGGCGGGTTTGGAGCCGGAGCCACCGCGCCGCCGCTGCTGGGACGCGCGGCACCTTTGTCTCCACCCGCTGCCTGAGAAGTTTGTGGTCAGAAGCAGGATGACCCGGCTCGTCAGTGCCTCCAGTGCAGGGAAGCGGTTGGTTGTGATGATGGCGGTACTGTTGTCAGTGGCCGCGGCAGCTGTGCCCCGAAGCCGCTTGATGGAGCGCACAACCCCACCTCTTCTTGCTCTCTTGGGCACCCAGCGTCCGCCTAGCTGCAGGTAACCAGAAACTGTCAGTCCTGTCGTGGGCACTGAGTGGGGCGGTCGGGTGGGCCCTGGCAGAGGAGAGAGGAGTCGGGCGGTACGAAAGAGGTCAAGAGTGAATACCCTCAGGGCATCACCAAGCGCGGTGGTGACAGGGCGCGGAGCAGAACCTTTTACGGTTTGAGGGACCTAGATGAACAACCTGGGTGTCTTGCCGAGTTCAGGGGATAACTGACTTGCTGTAGAACACCTGTCAATGGTTTGGCCAACCAGAAAGACCTGCGTTTTGAAATAATTTCCAGGTGGGTCTGAGGCTGAAAGCCAACCGTGGCAGTTCTTTCTGGGCGCACAAACTAAAAGGGAGAGACAGATGTCCTGGGCCTGCACCCCCAGGAGACTTCCCCGAGGGGGAAAAAAAGGACTTCTCCCCTCCAGTACTCCTTTCAGCTTGTCACAAGGACGGCCCTCTGGGCTATTCAGAACTTGGAGAAAACGGCCTCAATGATGAGAGGTGGTTCTGGAACAGAGATGAAGATGGGTATGGTGAGGAAAGGGAAGATGGATGAAGTCGGTGAGCAGCTAGCATAGACGAGACCTGCGCGCTTGTGTGTGTGTGTGGGGGGGGTAGTTTTCTTTTGGCCGCGTTTTGGGCATCTCTTTGCTCTCCTCCCTGGGGTTCCGGAGAGTGCATCTGTGCCATCCAGGCATCCCAGCTGGTAGCGAGTTAAGAGGACCAAGAGGGCCCTGGGGCGGAGCATTAGGGAGGCAGGTGGGGCGGCCCAGGAGAGAGCAGAGTCCTCTGACCCCCGCCTCCAGCCTCGAATTTCCACCTCCCCTCCCCAAAAGGGAACCTGCGTGTTCTCCTACCTCCCGTCTATCAGACACCCTCCACCCCACCAGGTGAGGCGGTCGCGTACTCGCCAGAGAAACTTCTGACTCAGAGCTGTTTGAACAAGGGCTTATTTCCTTCATTTCTAACTACCGGTTTGACTCCGAAAACCCGCCTGTTCTGCGTCCCTAGATATCTGAGTAGACCCTAGATCAGCAACATTGACTTTTAAAGCCAAGGTTCTCTTGCATCTTCGTTGCACTGAGCCCGCTACGCTCCAGGATGGACTGCTTGAAAGAAAAGGGATCAGTATCGAGATCATCAGGGCCCTGTACATGGTACACCTAAGCTGTGCGCTGCAGTTCAACCGGCGAGCCTCACTGAGCCTTTACCCACCCGGGTTCTGTCCCACTGCGCTCCTCAGCAGCAGTCTTCAGTGGTCCAGGGAAGTCAGCAGACCTCGCGCCCCTTAGGTGGCCAGCACCGTGTGTCCCTTCAGGAAACCAAGAGCCTTGCCAGTATGGAGTAAAGGGCTTAGGAGTCCGAGTGGTTTTCAGATTTTAGGGATCAAGCAAATATGAGGAAGCAGAGAGAAAGGGGGTGGAAACTCTTTCCACCCACACAGGAGAAAATGCCCACCTGCCCCCAGCCTATATGTATGCCTAACTCGGTTTCCAAGAGCACCGTGCCAGGGTGGGTACTGCAAGCCGAGATGTGCGGTGGTGGTGCTGTTAAGCTCTGGGTATTCTTGGGTGGGTACGTGCGTTGTTGGAGACGTGTTACTCCTTCGCTCTAGGCCGGCCAGTGCGCGCTTTGTGGCCCGGGAGGCTGGGCCGGTGCATTGTTCCTACTAGGACCCTCTTGGGGTTGTGAATACCCGAAGCTCCAAGGAACCCTCGACCTTTTGTGTCGTGCGCAGTGGTCTGATCTCCAGGACCTCTGCAGGGATCTTGGGAATTAGGGAGAGGGGGAAGGGACCGGGAAATGGGGTGAGAAAGCTGAGGCCAGTGTGGGTCAGATTCCCGGTTTGGGGGAGGGAGCTGGTGACTGCCGCCATCAGCTTCCTTAGACCCAAGCCGGACTCTTCTCCAAAACTGGGACCTTACCCGCTAGGCAAGTCCTCAGCCAAGGCCGTTCTGGCTCGCGGAGAGCAAAAGAAGATAAAAGAAAAGAAAAGAAAAGAAAAGAAAAGAAAAGAAAAGAAAAGAAAAGAAAAGAAAAGAAAAGAAAAGAAAAGAAAAGAAAAGAAAAGAAAAGAAAGACAATCCAGTCTTGGAGTGCGGGCAAATACGGGATGGGACTGAACAGTAAGGTCAAATGTCCCCCCTCAATATCAGGACATTACCCTAGAAAATTCCTGTCGGTGAGGGCTTGCATGTGGACCACGCCAGGCCTCAGGCACCAAGCGGGCGAAAACACCGGCCTGTGAGCGCGCTGAGGGTGCCAGTCTAGTTTGAGTTCTGGTGTAATGAAAACATAGCTAGTGAATTGGAAAAATGTGAGAGGCAGGTTTCCTCTTTGGACAGATTCATTTTGGCTTGTTCTCTGCTGGCTAGCTGGCTGGTTCTTCCACCCTGGACGATTTGTGGTTAACAAGCAATGCTAAAAAGGAGTTCACAGGACTGTCTCTCCTCCCTTTCAACATCAATATCATGAGTCTTCCCTTATCTTAAAACAGAGCATTTTTCTAGAACAGCTATTTTAGGAGTACTTCAGGATAGCAAATAAGCTATTATCTTTTGTATACTCACTTATGTGCCTGAAAAATTCAACAGTCTATTTTTAAAGTAGTGCATAACTTATTTTCATTAAAGTTTATGTTTAAGAGTAATTATTTCTTGGAGATTCTTTTGCCCATATAAGCCTCTTTTTTTTCCTGTTTGAATGGCAGATTTGCAAGTACAATTTCATCTGCAGAGGGAACAATAGCTCTCAGCTGCACAAAGGCTGTCTCCCACCCCGAATTCAGGCCGCAGTGCCTCTTGCTCTGATAATAGCTTCTGAAAAGATTTTGTAATGCAGAGAATTAATACATGATTATTTCCGCCCGACTTCTCTCATTTATTAGAATTCTGTGGCAAATTCCAAATTAAAAATAGTTCAGTTAACAGCTTTAAAAAATACTTTTAAAATATTTCAAGACACCTTCTCCCCTCCCCATGTTTAAGTTTGGTCACTTGTCCTGGCTTGGAAAATGCTTCACTGAAAACTGTGATCAGTCTTAAAGTGATAGCAACTATATTTTTAATAAATATATCTTAGTAAATTTAGGAAAAGATTTCCAAACAATTCTTTAAGATGGTCACCTCACCAGCTAAAGACAAAGTTGTTACAGTAAGTAACTCTAACAGTCTCTGAGGCTAATTCCTGTTTCACAGTGGGAAAGGTTTGGCAGTTAGAATAACCTGGGTCCCCCAAAGAGAGGATGGGGATTGCCCTTCATCTCATCGTTAGTAAAGGCCTTTGCAAACCAAGTCTGTGTGTGTGTGTGTGTGTGTGTGTGTGTGTGTGTGTGTGCTAATACAGGCTGGAGTACCTGCTAACCAAAATCCTTAGAAAGGTACCAATAAGTAAGTCAACAATAGAAATTTAGTATTAGCAAAACTGAATGTTTATGCCTGTAAATTTTTTTCAGAGTAAACAGATTTTAAACTGCAAATCAGAGAGTTGGACAGGCTCTTGTAAGTGGTTATGTCACACAGCCTTGTGACATTTTGTCTTGGTCCCGTGTTCATTATCAAGTTCTGTATTGGTGTGGTTTAGGTCTCACAGCTGACTCTAGGCATAGACCCTCGAATCCCTCCGCTTACCACACATTTGTCAGTTATGAGGGGGTTTGTTGTGGATGTCACGTTGCTGAATGCCCCATGCACTTTTCAGAGGTGGGAATGCTGACCTCGACCAGGGCATGGTCTGTAGAGCAGCTTCATAAACCGACTTCGGCTCCCATACTGGCATGGCTTTACAGCGTTTGCAGTAATGGATGCTCTCCATTTGAGGAGTTGCAAGTGGCGATGCCAGCAAGACATGGCCGAGGTTGCAGTTCGCTCGAGCTGCCTCTGAGCAGATACAGCCTGGACTTCAGTATTCCTGGGTTGTTTTTTTAAGTCTGTCCTATTCCTGCTGCTGAGAACTTGAAAGTGGAGTGCTGGTACGCATGCCTCCTGCATCCGAGATGCACAGATTTCCCCAGCACCTTTGTAATAGAATACAGAGCCTGCTTCTGAGAATGCATGTCTCCACCACCCGCCTCAGCACTGCTCCGAACTTTCAGATAGAGCTTCCACTGTGCAGAAGGTGTTCCGCTTTTAAAAGACATCTGACTGTAAATGTCAAAGTTATAAATATTTAAACATCATTTTCTTTCAATTTTAAGTCAAGACTGATAAGATGACTCTCATCAGTCGAGGCTGTCTTCTGGGAAGCCCAGGAAAGCAGCCTGTGGCCCAGGAGAGGCTGCTCATCCTTGGGGAGCCACGTGAGAGGGACCGGAGCTGTCCCAGCTGCACCTGGGCAGCACAGGGGCAGACGCATCCTCATGGCTGAGCTCCCAGGAGGTTCGTGTCTTCCTCTTGAAGCTCCTAGTTAGCAAGCATTTTTAAGTGGTTTTTTTTAAGCTCCACAAAAAGAAAGGAAATATTAAGTTATGTTAACTCAGTCACAATGCCTAGAAAGGGGTGGTCAGCTGACGTTTAAAACAAGGATTTCTAGGAATTTTCATTTCCTCCAGGACCTGAAGGCCTGACCCACAGTTAGGAGTCCTGTCCAAGTCCATGTCAACCTTCCAGGCTGGGCATTCGGAGCTGCGATGAGGAAGACAGCCCCTAAGAGATATTTTCCACATTTGAGAAACCAGCAGTCTGTTGAAACCTGGACCTCACTATTGAAACCTAGACATACATTGACTCAAAAGGGGGTTCCTTGGTCCACATCTGCTTTGCTCTCTCTATCTGAGGTCTCTTCCCTTCAGGCTGCACCCTGCATACTTTCCAGGGTGCTTCCCCATTCAGGCCCTAAGGCCCACAGCTTCAGATCTGGGCACCTCCAAGACTCCCTCCCTAACAGGCTCTCTGCTAGTGTGGGGAGTCTCCTCTATAGTGGCCTGGGGATGGGGATGTGGGGGCAGGAGTACAGCTGTCACTAACTCTGGGCACCAGTCACTCTCAGGGGCAGGGTTGGGAGGTGCAGGGGAGGGGGGACAGAAGAGAGGACGGAGACTGGTGTATTCTGATGGGGACCCCCCCCATGAAATTGGGGTTGGACCTCCTCTCTTCTTCAGCTCTCCCACAGAGGCCAGGGAGGAAAACGATGTCTCTGCTCTTGCCTTGACACTTTGGACTGTGAGTAAATCTCAGTGCACCAAGGGAGAGACAGCCAGGAGGAGCTGAGGCAGCAACTGGCTTAAGATAAAATGAAAGAGGAAGCCCTCTTCGCTGGGACTCCTCCTCTCCCTCAGGATAGGCCTGCACTTTTCACTGGGTCTGGTTGCCCCATGGCTGGGGCCAAGTTCACTTGTGGGAACATCGCGTGCCTCTTCCTGCCTATCTTCTGTACCTCCTACCTGGTACTGCTGTGGACAGTTCTGGCAGTATGTGTGCTCTTAGGCCTCTTGGTGCCCCAGCCCTGATGGTTCCCAGCTCTATGGAACCACGGGTTCAGAGCAAGGCTTACTGATGATCTTCCATAGAGCAAGGCCCTACATGGCTGGTGACTTAGTGCTATCGGGTACCTGAACTCAGAAGATTAGGGAGGTCCTAGTTCCAGTGCCACATAGTGCTCAGGTCCACCCAAAGCCTAAGCCTAGACTGGACCTTGGCTTCGGGACCCCCTCCAACAGCTCAGGGGCATGGCAAGGTGCACTTGGCACAGTCATCCAGGCACTGCCTTTGTTGTGATCTGCTGAGAAGAGGACACAGGCAAGGGAAGGAAAGCAGTCACTGATGGGACTAGCATGACCATCTCCAGTGCAGGCCTGCCTGTGGCCACACGGAAACCTGGGGAGTAACCACCTCATTCCTAACTGGTGCCAGGGCACACTGGCTGGGAGCTTAAGGGAAGGTTTTGCTCTCGTGCATACTGCAATCCTCTGCTTGTTATGTGAGAAGGAGAACCTCATGGGGGCTCCTTGACCCTGGCCAAAAGGGTTATTTATGTGGTTTGGGCTTCTGCCTGCGCTGGGCAAAGAAGCGTGGCTTAGAAACTGGGAAGAGGACTTAGACTCCACTAACTTGGGGAGAGGGGCAGGCGACTCTCATTTCTTTCTAGAAGCCTCTATGTGGACTGGGTGGGAGTTCAAGGGGGCGGGGACATGGGAGGAAGCCAGAAGAAGAGGAGCAAGAATCCTGTGGCCTTCCTTCTCCCTGTGAGCTCCTGGCCGGCAGCAGCTTCTGCTTCCCGCCACTCAGGCCTCAGGGTCCCGGGTCCCTGCTTCAGGTCTCCTGTTCCCCATCCCAAGGTCCCCTCTGCTAGGCCTTGGAGCACTCTCCCTTTCATCCCTTATGGCGGCCCAGGAACCTCCAGGTCCAGAGCCAAGCAGAACCAAGTCGCACATCTAGGCAGGAAATCCCGGTGTCTTTTCTCATTTAACCCGCATTTCCATTAACTCGGTCCCAGCTCCCACTAATCCGAGCACTGAAGGCAAAAGCAGGCTAATTAATGACCAGCTTTTCCAGTCAAGACCGGCGATAATTGCTTTGGTGGCCTTTATGATTACAAGATAAAAATGGGCCCGGCCTGACATAAGAGACACTGTGTACACTCAGAGGCTGGAGGAAACGAAGAGTTGGGAGGCTGAAAGCGGAGCAGAAAATTACTAATAGACGAGAGATAATGAATAGGCTGGCCAGGCATTCATGGGGAAAAATCCATTTTGTTACCACGCGAAATTAGGTGGCAGAAAGGAGTTTGCTAATTGTTCTCCTCTTGTAGCAACCAGGACGGAGGCAGGGGCGTGCTCGTCCATTCATTTCCCGAGTAATTGTGGGGGTTGCTGGCCGAGAGTTTTGGGCGATTTGCCTGCGGCCCTTCCATTTTCCTGTGGCGTGTTTAATTGTTGCTAATACACCTCCTAATGAAGCTAATGAGGGGGGCGCTGTCTGGCTATCTGCCCTGGAATTGAGTGACATGCACGAAAGGATTTTCTCACCTATTCCCCCCAAATGAGAAGTGAACTTCCCAATCGCCTGTTCTCAAAAGACCTTGTCCCCTTTTAAGGGACAATATGCAGGTACCAGGAGTTGGGAGTCTGTGTCTACAGATCCCTCTAAAGATTGACTAGAACTGGTTGGACTAGCCCACAGAATGTCGCTGGGAGCAAGAGCCTGCTTAAGTCAGGCCATGCACTGTATTGGGCCTGGGGAGTATTTAATTCTGTTAACACTTTACCCACCTGCTGGCAAACATGTGCTGTGCTACATGCTGCAGATATATTCTGTGTCTGATTTGGAAAGGATGTGCACTTTCTTTAACTTAAAGCAGCAAATTGGGTACCAAATACTTAATTATTATGTTTGAAAACTAGCACCATTCGGGTAGCTTTTGCCTTCTGCTTGACAACAATATGGTTTGGAGGTGCCAAGGGGTTGGAATTTCCTTCCACGTGTGCTCCCGTGCAAACCTTCTTCCCATTGTGTCGGTGCCGCACTAAGTTTGGAGCTGTACAAGGAGGGGATGACCTACAGGGGTCGGAGTCCCTTGAGCACTAACCTGTCCTCCTCCTCCTCCTCCTCCTCCAGAAAGGCAAGCTCAAGCTCCTGCCCCATCAGGAAGAGCAGGAAGACTCTACCAAGTTCATTGTGCTCACCTTCCTCTCCATTGCTTGCATCGTGGTGGTTCTCCTGGCTTCCAGCCTTGCCTATTGCCTCCGACACAACTCCCACTACAAACTGAAGGAGAAGTTGTCCGGACTAGGGGGTGATCCCAGTGCAGATGCCACTGAAGCCTACCAGGTAAAAATAAACTTTTCAAAGCATTCTATTGGATTTACCAAACTTGACTTGGAGGCTGAGTCTCCCCCATTCTTTTCACTCTTTCATTAATTCATAGTTTGGGTTCTTTTATGATGACAATTTGAAACTTCTCATTAGCATTCAGATAAATACCTTGCAAGCACAATTTTATGGCTCTGTATTAATCTTACACTGTTCTTGGATAGTCTTGTGTTAGCTGTGAAAGTAGGTTGCTAATTAGAAATGTGGGAAAAGTACAATATATGAATTATGCATTATCTGTTATCTTAATTTGGCCACTATTAATGAAGCACGCCTCAGTTTCAAGATAAATTGGTTATGTAGATGTTTGAAGATGGCTCTTAAATCATCGACTTCCTTGGGGTCTTATAAGAAGGGATCTTTTGACCTGATCTGTTGCCTCCCTCTGCTATTACTTGGTCAAAGTGAAACCTAATGCTGATAAATGGAAAGTAAAGTGCATGCGTCTTCATGAGTCAGCAGTGGCAGCTGTGTGTAGCAAGCCAGGCAACCAGCATGCCTGGAGATAGACCAGAAGCCTGCAGAAATAGGAGAGGCAGATTCAGAACATGAGGTATAAACAAATCCCATAATTTTTGTAAGTTCTGTAGTATATGTTTCATAATTAATGACCTTCTATGATGAAACTATCACTCCACTCTTAGCAGCAAAGCAAGCCTAGAATATATAGAATTAGAATTAGGATTTCTTAATACGATATCCCTTCTTATTTAGGAAATAAATATTGCTTATTTAAAAATATGAAGTAACTCATATGATGTCTATTTTTAAGTTGAATCAATATGTAAAAAATTTTTCTCATTTATCAGATCTTTTGTTTTTTCTAACATATGTCTGTCAGTGACTCGCAATATATAAAGAAAATGCTGTCTGTCCTGATGTCAGAGTTACCTCGGAGCTCTCAGGTTCTCCCAGGAAGTACACTGACTATCCAGTAACCCCCCTCAGCTGATCTCAGCTGGCCACCTGTCCCTTGCTTTGTGTCTGTTCTGCCTCTGAGAAGAATTTATTAAGTCCCTGGGCTTAAAAGAGATGAGGAGACAGCTTTTGCTTCCATTTCAGAATTCCCGTCATCATCAGTGAGTGGAGAAAGCCTCTGGTCTTCCGCAGCAGGTCACAAGCATGGTCAGGATGATCTTTTTCTTATAAAGAAATGGCAACTTCAAATGCGTTGAAGATGGCATTTCAGACACATAGCACATAGCTTTGCTTCAAAGCCAAAGAAAAACCATGTTTGAAGAAGCAGCCTGGAAAAAAATGTCACATAAACTAGTAAGAATTTGCCCAGAAATTCTATTGAGCAAGACCATCAATATAGTATGCCAGGTCCTCAGGGGCAAGCTAGTGTCAGAGCATAAATAAATTATCACACTAGTCAGTTCCGTGTGTGAGAGGCAGAGATCATATGGACGTGAGTTTTCTAGAAAGCATGGCATCCTTTGATATACTTTGAAATTCAAATATAAAATATTGATAGAATGAAAGGTTGGACTTGCATGCAGAAATGACTAATTTTTATAAAAATGTGGGTAGAAAAAATGTGTAGTTATGACTGGGTTTGTGATAATTAACAATGACAACAAAAACTCTTCCTAGTGGCAGCTCTAATTAATAGTATCTGTAATTAAAATCATGTCCTTGCAGCAAGAAAACTGTTTGAATTTCTTAGAGTGACCTTTTTGTGTTCCTCCTGGGGGCATGGTGGCTAAGTTGATATTGATTTTATAATGAGCTCTGGTTTGTTTAATAAGAATCTGTAATCCCAACAATAAATGAAATGTGTGCTTTTCTTCAATCCAGATTAATAAAAAGAATAGACGGGAAACTTTTCCTTCAAAAATATGATCTAGAAAAAATTGGGAGTGAAATAATTGAGAAAGTTTTCTGTTGGGCTTGTTTTTGAGACCATTGCCAAGTCCCTTTGATCAAGCTACCATGGTAAGGTCAGGTCTGCTCCCATCCGAGCAGTGAGTCCCTGCTAGCTACTGCAGTAAGGTGAGGTCTGCTCCCATCCGAGCAGCAGGCCCCTGGAAGGCCCATGTGCTGCAGAGTCATGTTGCTTTGGCTTGTTTGCAGCAGGACAGGACCCAACACACAGGGCTCATGTGGTTGTCAGTTTGGGGTTTAGCTGGGTGCACTGAGGGCTCACAGTTGTGGAAATATAAAGCAGATGTGACTGCATCAATAGGGCCTTAATGCTCTGGATTTTCCAAAGCTGTCATTGAGACAACCTTCATGTTTTCAAATCTTCTTGAAAGTATAAAAGAATGGACTCTTGAGAGCCTTGAGATGACTTAGCTAGAGAGTGTGCCAATCACGACAGCGAGAGTTCAATCCACAAACAGCACACGGTGGAAGGAGTGACAAACTCTCACAAACTGTCCCCTGACCCCCCCCCCCCAGCATGGCATACCCCCTTGATAAACAAATGCAATAAAAACTATAAACATGTAACTATAAATTTCAGGGAAAGGATCTTCTTAAATTAATAATCTATTGCTAAATCTACTTGAGTGGTCAAACACTTGCCAAGCATAGATTTAATTGCCAATTCCTGTGTGCGTGCATGTGTGTGTGTTTACATGAGTGCGTGTGTGTGTGTGTGTGTGTGTGTGTGTGTGTGTTGGAGAGAGGCAATTGCTCCTCTGTATTTGCTTATTCCGTAATTGAGACTATGAATAGAATTTGTTGTATTTTACTTCACTGATCATAGGGACAACTGAATGGTTTGCTACTGTTCTTTATTTCATGAGAACATGATAGAAAATGGTTCATTAAGTTCATAAAGGCAAAAGGTTATTGTGTAAGTAGGTTAAGGGTTACCCGCGGATGGTGGTAGATGACAGTACACTAAGTTTGGTCGCTAACAGAATGTGATGTTACATTGGAAGTGAAAGAACTGAGTGTTTATATGGGGAGGACACAACACAGAGCACAGGAATTCTGCTAGTGAAAAAGAGGGAGGCATAGAGGTAAGGCATTGTGGGCAGTGTGGCGCTGTGGGCAGCTGGGCGCTGTGGGCAGTGGGGCGCTGTGGGTGCTATGGACAGCGGGGCGCTGTGGGTGCTGTGGGCAGTGTGGCGCTGTGGGCAGTGGGGCGCTGTGGGCAGTGGGGCACTGTGGGCAGTGGGGCGCTGTGGGCAGCTGGGTGCTGTGGGCAGTGGGGCGCTGTGGGTGCTGTGGACAGCGGGGCGCTGTGGGTGCTATGGGCAGCGGGGTGCTGTGGGCAGTGTGGCGCTGTGGGCAGCTGGGCGCTGTGGGCAGTGGGGCGCTGTGGGTGCTGTGGGCAGCTGGGCGCTGTGGGTGCTGTGGGCAGTGGGGCGCTGTGGGTGCTATGGGCAGCGGGGTGCTGTGGACAGTGTGGTGCTGTGGGTGCTGTGGGCAGCGGGGCGCTGTGGGCAGCTGGGCGCTGTGGACAGTGGGGCACTGTGGGTGCTGTGGGCAGCGGGGCACTGTGGGCAGTGGGGCACTGTGGGCAGCGTGCACAGCCTCTGGTTGTATGTAACCTTCCTTTCACTTCACAGCACCAAAGAGAATTCTCATGTTCTTGCTTAGACAGCACTAAGGTCAGTGTGGTGGCAGGACTTTCCCAAGAGGATCTGGGAGGTTCCTCCTGCGGTAGGCCCTTTATACAACACCTTGTGTAGCAGAGGTGGCAAGCTGTGCCCTCCACCCACCACATAACCATGGAGGCCATAGGTTGTGGCCTATCCTGGTGTCAAGAGTTGTAAATGACCATCTTGAAATAGCCTCAAAACAGTCTGGAGTGTGATTATCTCTAAACACGTTCACCTTTTCTATCTGTGTATTCGTATATACATGTCTCACACCGTATGTGTGTGTGTATGAGAGAGAGAGAGAGAGAGAGAGAGAGAGAGAGAGAGAGAGAGAAAGAGAAAGAGAGATATTTGTTTTCTATTGGAAAATCAAGCCTTTTAGAATAAAAAATAGATTTATGATAGATAGATAGACAGACAGACAGACAGACAGACAGACAGACAGACAGACTGAATGCCACATGTCTTCAGGAACCCACAGAGGCCAGAAGAAGGCATCAGATTCCCAGGAGCTAAGGCTGAAGGTGGTTGTGAGCCACCCAACATAGGTGCCTGGAGCCACACTGGCCCTCTGAAAGAGCAGGGAGCTCTCTCAACTTCTGAGCTCTTTCTCTAGCCTCCTGAAGATCAAATCTTCTTGACAGATTCTTACTTTTGATCTTGTTCCAGGGTATCAGTCATGTCAGATAATTCAGTGACACTTAATTTGTTCATGCCTTTACATTTTGGGTCTGACAGCTTCCGAGCGCTGTGTGCTCTGTCAGGACTTTCCCCGGGATTGCAGCAAGCCTTGTTTGTTTTCCTCTGAAAGTCATAATGCATGCTTGGGTGTAATCTGTCCTTCATGATCTCAAAAAAAGGGAAACACTTTGTTGCGTTCTTTCTAAGTTGGCTTCACGTGCTGTGTGTGTGCCTGTGTGCACAATGATATGCCTGTATGAGCACATAGGTGTGTATACCACACCTTGACAGGCACAAAATCTTGATGGTCAGCACCAGGGCACCTCTTACCTCTCCTTCATGCAGGTGCCCTACTTCTCTGGAAGACGGTTAGGTAAAAACTGTGCCAAAAATAAGTTGTTAGATGATTAGAAGACACTCTCCCCTTTTCTCTCCAAGTCCCTTTGAATGCTGCATCCATTTCCTTGAGGCTTTGATCATCTCTGAGCGGCGAGTTTAGTATTCTGCTGGCCCACTCTCGCTCCCCGACACAGGGGCAGAGACTCCTGCAGAATGTTCAGCAACTTCTCTTTTGATGGTTTATTTCACAATACCCAGCAGGCCTCCTTGCATATTTGGAGACCTTTGGAACCAAACCCAGAGGAAAACGTGCATCGAGCTATGGGACCGCCTGCAAACAGAGTCACTAAGCGTGCATCATCTTGGTTGCTGTGGCTCCCATTAGCCAGTGATTATTAATGTAATGACAGAGCATGTGATTGCTGCTTTGTGCACCCATGCTGATGGACCCACTCACCTCTCCTGAGGGAGGCTGACTTCCATAGGAGAGGACAGGTTACACGTTGGTTCATCCTCCTATGAATTAGTAGACCCTTCTTTGTCTAGGTGAGTTCAATCTTCCATAATGGGTGTAATCACTAGTCATGCAAATGGGGAAGGGATCGGATGCCTCCCAATTAAGTCAGAAACAGCAAATTTCCCCCAGATGCCCTTGACCCCAGCACAGGTTTCAGGAAAGTCTTTTCCATTTGTCTTGTGATAGCTATATGAGTGAATTTATGAGTAAATTTTCAGGTTGAAATACTATTTTTGTTCAAATATCCCAGAAGCAAAATCTCTCCTGTTTCAAAATTAGACAGGACATCCTAACATGTAATGTTGATAAGGACAATTTTGTTTACTGAATAGTGAACCCTAGGAATTAGTGTTCCTGTCTTATCTTTGCAAAAGTTCCTGAGTGTAGGCAGAATTCTTACTACCTTTCTGTATGGCCAGTGGAGACTCCAGAGGAATGTCTCCACCTGCTCAGAGCCTATCCTGTCCTGAAACAATCATGGACATGCTATAAATTAAGCAGATGCTAAATGACTGTTTAATTGGCACCAAATTGCCTGTGTCTTGGGGTTGGAATGTGACCACGCCAAAGGGAGAGTTGCCCATCAGTCCCCCTTATCCGAAGCAAGTCTCTTCCCCATGTGCTGAGCTTCATTGATCAGAATGCTTCTGTGAGCTCAGGTCTGAGTCTTTGCTCAGAGACAAACTATTTGGAGTTCAATCTTCTCATAAACCCTAAACATCCAAGCATATAGCTCCCAAGTCAGTGACTACAGGTCTGTTCTGCAGAGATGCCTGGGCAAAAATGTTTCCTCAATCACAGCTCCTGAAATGAGACAGATCTTCAGAGAGTTCCAAAGTCTGAAGGATGGCCAGAGCAAAGTACAGCTTGCCACCTGTTTTAGACCACAGGCCACTCCCCTTAGTCAGATTTAAAACAGCAAGTCACTTAGTGAGACAATAGAAATAAGAAAGATTGGAGTCATTAGTTCATGGGCATTCTGAGGTTAATGGCTTCTTTTTGTTAATATGGTACTGTTTGATTTTATTTCTTGTGGATTATTAACAGACCTGTATTTACTTAAATAACAGTTCCTAGGAAGCTTTGTGTGGGGCATAGGAAAGAATGCAGGGCATTAACCCAGTCTTACTATACCTGAGGTAACTTTTCTGGCTTCCTTTCTGCAGTCTGATGGTCTGGGGTGGGTGGGTGGCATCTCTGGGAAGTGTGAGTCCTCTCTAAAGCATTACCAGACTTCTAACTTACCTTGCTAATGCTACTCCTAGAATCAAAAGAAAGCACCTCTTGCAAAATTGGGAGCTGCTTAGCTTGCCACTGCTCAACCAGGGAGGCCCTTCTAGGGTTCCTTCTGATTTTGTTCCCTTAGGAAGCTTTGCAAAAAATGGCCATAGTATCACTTATGCTGAAGAGCTGAGATCCTGGCCACCAAGTTTGACCAGAGGGTAAAATAATCACCAGAAGACCAATGACTTGATCTGCATCCCCAGTGGACAGAGACAACAATGTCTGCTTGTCGAGACCTTCATTGGATGTCATCTGTCAGGGTCCAGCTTCAACAGGGTCTGCATATTCCAGGAAAGGGGTGTGAGGATTAGGAATATTAGATAGGAAGAACAGAGATATGAAAAAAAGAAAAAGGAACAGTTATGCAGAATGGAACCAGGAGGGCAATCTAGTGAACACTGAATTCGCCCGTGTTTATTTTCCATATGCTTACATACCCCAAGGGAGTAAGAAGGCAAAAGACTGCTTTTGCATGATACAAAGAAAAAACAGAACAATTACTTTAATACTTGAAACATCAACCCACTGTATCCTGAGTTAAGTATTCTGTTGTTTAGGGAGGACATGCAGAGACTACACCTTAGACCAAGCAAGTAGGCAGCCACTCCCTGGGTCAAACTTCCTGTCATATACTTGAAGGAGCAGGAATAGGTTTGAATTCTCTGATCCTCAGTCAGGGTGGAATTTATTCACCTCTGTGGGCCATCTCAATACCCAAAACACCAAGTAACCACACCCTAGGTCAGGACATCTTATTTCTAGCCACTCCTTAAGTCAGACGTCTGTCAATAACTTGGAAAGAGCAAGAGTAGGCTTAACCTCTGACCTTCAGTCAAGGTGGAGCAGACCCACTGCTGTGGGCCCCCACACCTGCTCATAGACCATGTAAGGGCAGCAGCCTCCCAGAGAGGTACTTGGACATTGCACTCACCTGGCACCTCTCATCAAAGTCCTTCCATGGTAGAAGTTCTCCAGGAGGGAGGGAATAGGGATACCTCTCCCCTCTTGGCTTTTACTGTTTGGAAATGAGAAGTTAGTCACAGCGAGCATCTAAGTGGAACTTGTATGACGCTGAGGTGAGGAGAGAAACTGATCAGTCCTCTGGCAGGCAGGGTCTCTTGTGGGCAGCAACTTACCAAAGTAGGGGGTCATGGAAGGACAGGGGCCAGTCATGTAGCATGTGAGCAAGGCATTTATAATATACTGAGATGCCTGGGTTCAGGCAGGCTAGGGAGGAAGGTAGGAATCATGGGTCCATGTCAGGCTAGTGCAGTGGGGAAGACTGGTTCTGTCCACTAGGAAGGATGCTTGGAAGCCGATGAAAGGACAGTACTGTCTGTAGGGCTCTCATTTTCAATGGCCAGGGGAGAAGAATCACATTCTTTTTCTCCTTAACTGCCAGGTTCTTTCCTCTGCTTAGCCCTTTCTGGATTATTCATTTTGTAAATTTCTTCCTCTCTCATTACTTTAACTCATAGCCAAAGGGGCTTTATAAAGTATGTATTGGCAGGTGATGTACCCACATAATTGTGTGGAGTCCTGTCATACACCTCTCTATTTTGTTATATGTTTTCCCGTAGATGGGATTCCTTTGGCTTTCAATTCTGAGTCAGAGAGTGAAGTGTGCTTTTCAAACCAAGACTCAGAAGAACAATCTGCAAAGAAAGTCCATATTAGGAACAAGGAAAGATCCTCCACAGAGAAGGGAGGCCTTTGTAAAATGTAGCTAGAGAGGCTAGGATGTGATTCTCCCAAGTCTAGGGCCTTCAGATAGTGCTGGGTGCTGGTCAGCCTTAAGGCTCTGTGGAGACACACCCTTCAGTGCCTGGAAGGTCACACCAAGGTTGAGGGTGCCTAGGTGGGAAATATTAGTGACAGGAATCCCAGCGTTGTTAGCAGCTGCCAGTTCTGGGTCAGAAACTGAGTAGCTCAGGAGTGACAGAAGTCAAGAAGTGGGTTTAGCTGGGGTTTACAAAGGAACCCCAGGAATGTGAAGACGACAGATCTCAAGGAGGGCAGTAGGAGCTGGAAGCAAGTCAAGAAGGTGTGTGTGAGCATCCAACCAGAAAGCAGATAGACCCCCACAGCACAGCTGGGCTCCCTCCGGGATAGGAGAACCTCCTAGCCAGGACAAGAGACTCCAAGCTGGTACCTCCTCAGGACAAAGCACCTTGATGTAGAGGTGAAGTACCTGTAGGGCCTGGGGTTTCTCAAGGGACCATAGCGGCTTCAGAGCAAACCCTAGGGCTACTCAGAGCAGAGCAGAGGTGCTGGGCTCCGTGGGAAGCAAGACTTCTCAGTCTCTGGCTATAAAGATAGGAGACAATGTGCTCCAGCGAATAGTGCCTCTGTGGGCCTTTCAGGAAGGGTGAGTCCAGCTCTTGACACATCTACACGGGCAGGTCAAGGGCATGGTGAGGCCGAAGGGCACAGTGGAGAGCTTCCTAGGCACACACACAGCAGCGGGTTGGCTTTGAGGAAAGCGGTTGCTCTGTCAGACCAGGGAAGTGAAAGTAGTTTGCACTTGTCCTCAGCGCAGTCAGCATGGATGAGTGAGGAGACCAGCTGGAGAGGCAGGATAGCTCCAGACTTGGGAGGGGCCTGCCAAGGATACTCCCTTGTGCTGCAGTGGCTCTTGAGCAGTTGGGAGTCTCCTGTCAGGTTTGCTGATCTCTGGAAACCCCTTGAGACAGAAGCCCTTTCCTCCTCTGCTCGGGGCTCTTCCCTATCCAGCCCTCTGTGGTAGTTTCACTGGGCGGTGGGTTCTGTCCTAAGCTCCTGTATGCATGGAATTGCCCCTGAGAAATGGACACCTCAGGAGCCATGGGTAACTTTAAGAGCTGGATTTACAGAGCTGGAATGAGACCAGAGAACTTATTTCTTCTAACAGCGTAAGAATCCAAACCAGAGGGGCTTGCTGAAGCTGGTTTCTCATGAAAGTGGCGTCAGACCATTTATGAAGGACACCAGTGTTGGGTGCCTGGTGGGAATAATTGACACTGATGATGCCAGGGAAGCTTAGGGTAGCCGGGTACGGTGTGAGGACGTGGAGCAAAAAATTAGCCAGGATACTATGCAAGCCAGTACTCTACCAGCTGAAGTACATCTGCAGCCCACACGATCTGCTTGAGCATACAAAATATTGCAACCAGCAAAATTAAGTGTCTGGATGTAAGGTTGTATGTGTCTATGCATACAGTTTATTTAATTATTATAATTTATTATAATCACATTAGCAAGTAAAGGTGAATGTCTTAAAATCCAGGACCCCGTTGTGGTGTTTGAAGACTACAATGTGACTTTGTGACATCTCTCACCAGATCAGTAAGAAAGGCTTATATGTAATATGTGTGTAAGGAGACAATCACACCAATTCTAAGGGAGCAGAAACCTGTTGAGGATAGTCAGAAGTCTGTTTTTCTTTTCTTTTCTTATATTTTCTATTCTTTTTCTCTTTCCTTTCCTTTTCTTTTCTTTAATAGAGGTAAAGATTCTTGTCATTTTTATCTTTTTTCCCCCAAAGACAGTAAAGCATAATAAATTTACAAGAAGAAGCACCCACAGAACACCCTTGTATAGGCTCTTACGATATAGTGAAGCCAGGAATCATGTGTCTGAAGTCAGCTGATGTAGTCCACGGCAAGCATGCCCCATGCCCCACACCAAAACAGAAAGGTTTTAAGTAGGAGAAAATAAAGCAGAGATTTATAAGTTAATCAAGACAGTTAATTGAGATGGGAATTATTCATACTTTGTGAATTTCCATGTTATTGCACTCCCACCCAGATCCCTGTGACTTTCTTCTCCTCTTACCAGATGCCATGGAGAAGAAAAGCACTAAGAATTAAGTGCCCCCCCCCCCCAGTGTGAAGATGAGACTCGGAGCAACTGTCCACTACTCCCGAGAGCTGCTTTGGTCCTGAGGCGGTGCTGCACTTGGGACCCAGGGACTCCCTGTTTCTACCACCCTTGATTCTTGGTTCCAGTTGGCTCCCAGGGAAGTAGTGTAGCAGAGCTGTGCTGTAGTGGAAGGTGCACTTGCCAGCAATGTCCTAGGCTAGTCTCCTGTGGATTCAAAGTGTCCCTCAGCAGCCACCTGAACTGGGGGAGGGGAGCCTCAGCACTCCCATGCTCACTGGTATCTGCATTGGGGAGGGGGAAGGGTAAGGGGGGGCTATGGGCCCCCTGGATGACGTGAGGGTCTGGAGCAGCTGCTTCAGCACACTACCCCCCATGGCCCTGCCCTTTGGCTTAATTAAGCAGCAGCAGAATGGAAGCCTGAATACCTTTTGTGTCCTCGGCCCCTCTTCTCCCAGCCTCAAACCACTCCTGCGCTCTTCTGCCCTGAGCCTTTGTTCTGACCCCCGCCCTGGGGAGGCCCTGCTTCTCCTTGGTGCCCACCATCCCCATCTGTCAGCTCTCTGTGCTCGGACCCCATCCTCGCCCAGGGGACTAACCCCATCTGAACACCGGGCAGAGTCCTGTGGCTTTCTCCCCCGGCACACTCCTAGGATTTGCAGTCAGGCACATGTGTACTTTCCACTCTTCCCATGTGACCTGCCCTCCCTCCTGCTCTGGGCTGAGGCCAGCCTGAGTTTCCCAGAGGGTGGCATCTGCACAGTCTGCAGCACCTGGCAGGGGCCTGCAGGTGATCAATGAAAACCAGTCGATAGGGTGAACCAATATTGATGCGTGAAGAGTCACTGTGCAGGGAGGACATTTCCAAGTCCTGAAAACCACCGTGCGTGACTCCTGGAGTCTGGAAGAGTGTGTGAGAAGTATTCCACAGACGTCGCCGGTGAAGATGACAGTGGTGACAATGATTGCCAATGGCCTTGTATTAGAAAGAATGCTGGGCAAGAAGATGGGGAGGAGTTCTCGTGGAAAGCATCCGTTCCCAGCCTCACTCTGTGTCATGCTCAGGCTGCCCCCAAAGACAGATGATTGATTTCTTGCTGGCTAGAGTATTTCTGACTCTCTGAATATGAAACTGAAGTATGAATGCCCATGGAGGGTGCCATGGCTGCCTTCACTTGCTGGGATTCTGAGGGCTCTGTGTACTTGGAATTCACGGCTTGCTTTCTTTTTCTTTTTTTCTTTTTTGTTTCAAGAAGAGGGGAACACTTGAAACTTCTTTGTGTGGGGAGTTCTCAGATGTTAGAGGCAGGGATTTTATTTTCCTGCCCTGCAAGCTCACCTCCTATAACACCTGGACGACTCCCAGCATGCCACATTCAATGTCCCCTCTTCTCTAGAGACCCCACGTGCAGGACAAGCCCATCTCTGCCGCAGGTTATGGAAAAGTGCATGTACTTGCAAAGTTGTTTTCTCTGCATGGTTTTACTTCTGCAACTCTTCCCTGATTTCAAGGGGCTATTCCGCAGGAAAAATGCAGATGAAATCTTGCAGGAGAAGGCTGTGGGTGAGCTCTGGGGTATGTTGGTCAGTAACTTTTGGCAGCTGCTGAACATGCAGAGTGACTTAGTTTCAAGTCCTCACCGGCAGGCCCTGGGCTGCTGCAGGTCAGAAGAGATGCCTGTGTCTTTGATACTTTGAAGTGGGGCAGGAAATTACATTCCCAGCTCTCTTCCAGGGCCATGGAGAGTCGAGCCATCTCTCATAGATCAGACAGGAAGCTTGGGTTGCTGCTGGCAGGACTTGGCTCCCGTTCCAATTGGTGGCTCTTTCAAGAACTCACACTGCTCCCTGTTATGGGGTGTCCAGGACCCCCAAAGTATGCTGTCATTCTACCTGGGTGCCACAAGCAGGTATCTTTGGAAGCCCTGATTGTGGCCCTCCAACCTGGGGTCAGGAGGCAGGCAGGAGTGATCATCTCCTTGATTTGGGAGGCAGGATGGACTGAAGCAGTGCAGCCGTGGCTCCACTGTGTCTGGCTCTGACATGTGCACAGAAGAGCAGGGAGCTGCCGGGTGCCTCCAGTAGGGATCTTGCCTTTCTGTTGCTGGTGTCCCGTGCGGCTGAGACTGTTCCAGACTGAGAGAAGCAGCGGAAGCTGTTTTTCTCTTATGTCAGTTAAAAACGTGTCTGTGTTAAGTCTTATTTGAGAAAACATCTCATAAGAAGGGGAACGGAACGTTATTCACTTCTGTTTGATAATTGCTATCCCAGTCCTGTTTGGCTTTAGTCACAAAGCTGGGACGTACAGGACCTTGGATCGCATCACACAGCTGTGTGTGCACTGCTTCAGAGCACAGGGAATCCCGGGAGGCCAGGTGAGTGGCTCCGAGGATGTCTCCCTGATGCGTGGGTATACCAGCATGTGCCCCTGTGGAAGTATAAAGCCCGTGTGTATATTGGGCACCTTGAAGCCAAGAGCTTCGGAAGAGCTACTTGGACGTGTCGGACCCA
Organism: Myodes glareolus; assembly: GCF_982192425.1. Lineage (NCBI taxonomy): Eukaryota > Metazoa > Chordata > Mammalia > Rodentia > Cricetidae > Myodes > Myodes glareolus. The sequence continues at coordinate 4,847,742 of NC_142036.1, read as the reverse complement.
TGTCAGCTGGAAGCTGGTGGTGAGGTGGCACCATTTAGGATGAGAATGGGCCTGTCACAAGTGGCGAGTGAGTGACACTCTGGGCCCTGCTGTGGCTTTTTTTTCTTTTTAGCTTGAGTAAGGAAGGCAGTGGTCGCCCTATCCGCAGTGCTCATCAGAGAGATTCTTTGGGAGTGTTTGTATAAAGTAGCCAGCCTCACTTAGGATTGAAAGTTCTCTTCCGCAACCTTTAGCTCAGGATGACATAAAAGTCACTGAAATGACATTGTGCTATGAATGAGATGTAAGTAAACAAGAAGCCCTCATGGGTGTTTTTTCTCATCCCCGAAGGCGGCACCCAACCTGTCCATGCGTGCTTTGTGAACGTCACACTGAATGTAGAACATGATTAATTTTAAACATGCCTTCCACTGGTTATTTGTATTATAAAAGTATTAAGTGTTCAAATTGGAAAGCACAAATGAGAACAAAGCAAAAGACACCTACAACTTGCCAAAGCCAAGTCTCCCTACTTGGATCCAGCCTGATTTCTTCCTTAGGCTGGATCCTGCAGTCTCCTCACATGAGGTCGGGGGAGCATGGGCTCTTCTCCACCATTTGGATCTGGCAGGCACCAGGGAACACACTGCGCCCACTGCCCTCGCCTTTGCTTAGGAGACCAGCCACCCCCAGGGCCGCTGGGCTCAGGGCTGCCTCCTAGGGCTGTATCCAGCTTGCAGAGTAATTGGCCTCTCTCCCGCCCAGCACATCATAATGAACCATTTTCCCTGTGCCTTTGTGTTTCCTCCTTACTTTTGTCCCGTACTACTAATTATGCTCCACCAATAACCCTAAAAATCCCAGGCGGCCTTTGTGTGCACACTCCGTCAGGCACAGTTTTGTGCCGATTGTTCCTCGAAAGGTGCGGGAGCGTTCCCCAGCCTTTGTAGTCCTGGTCTTTTGCCGGAATTTGAGAGTGACAGGTCTTTTCTCTGGGAGTGATTCCCGCTCTGTAATTTTCCCCGTCAGACGCAGAGCTGAGAAATGAGGCATTTGCTTATTGTGTGTATGGATGGATTTCTGCCCCCAGAATCCTATTCAACTTACTTTGCAAATTGTGCTATAAAGAAGCATAAAATACTTGGAGGACCCTGTAGAAGCCTCCCAGGGCCTGAGCTCAGCATGGAGCAGAAGCAAACGGCTGCACAGCAAGAGACAATGATGGTTTCACAAGGCATGTGTGCATCTCCGTAAGCTGAGTCTGTGTCCTTATGCCCCAAGGTCCTGTTCTGGGTGGCATAAGCTTCCCAGTCCAGAGCTGGTGCGGACTGCAGGGACTCTGCACATGCTAGTCTAGAGAGACAGTCTCCAGGGCCCCGAGCCTGTGTATAGGCCACACAAGGCACAGGTGGCAGCATTTGGGGCCCCCTGGGCTTGCACATTGGCCTCTCCAGTGGGCTCCAGATGTGATGAAAACAGTACTATACCCCAAAGATCAGTGTTTCACAATGGCTTAAAGGAGAGACTGACTGCAGGGCACAGACCCTCTGTGTCTGACCCTTCCTAGCAAGCTGTACGTATGCCAGGTGGCTGTCTTAAAATAGCGCAGCTCACCCTGCTATGGTTTAGTGATGTAGACTAGAAGCTAGGCGGTACACCGGTCACGGCACGGTGGGAGCCACAGCCCCACATCGTCACCTGCAGCAGCTTGAGGACTTCTCTTAATCTTTGAGGAACCTCGACTCACGTAACACCAGATGCTTGGCTTTCCTGCAGAAAATAATTGCAGGGTGAGCTGTACGAAGAAGAAATGGAGCTCATTAAAAGACTTTTTTTTTTCAATTTAAAAGTTTTTTTTTTAATGTGTATGAATGTTTGCCCTCATTTACGCATGTGTATTGTGTGTAAGTCTGGTGCCCTCAGAGGCCAGAATAGGGAGTTGAATCTTTTAGAGCAGGATTTACAGGTGGGGGTGAGCCTCCATAGGGATGCTGGGAACCAAACCCAGGTCTTCAGCAAGTGTAGCAGGTCCATTAACCACTGAGCCCATCTCTCCAGCCCCTTATGTTCAAAGACATCTTTTTAAACATGAAGTTTCACATGAAGATAAAGAGAAAGGCACACAAGAAGACAGCGAGGCACATCTGAGGGCATGGGCTTGGCCTCCTCTGGCCTCCGGAGTTCCATCTCTGAGGGTTGGTAAGGAATCTAAATGGGTAGGATGCTGAAACAGGACAGCCTTAGGTCATAGGGTTAAAGAGAAGCTAAAGATTTTTTTTTTTTTACTTTTACTTTAAACAACTTTTTTTTATTATTATTATTCCTAGAAAATTATTCGGGAAACAAGTAAAGCCACACTTGGAGACCATACAGACCTCAGCCTTAGGCACAGTTGATTGCTATCGTAGCATGAACATGTTCTATGGAAAAGGACCACCTCTGTCAGCAGCCATCACAGCAGATGCTGCTCACATTGGAAGCTTTGACTTCTTAACTGGTCAGAGGCTCCAAGCAGACTCCAAGGTTAAGGCCTCCTCTTCTTCCTCCACCCTGGAACTTTCCCTGTCTTTCTATGCTGACTCTACGATTATAGAACAATTGTCTTTTTTTTTTCCTTTTAAATCCTAGTTGTTATGGCTCTACCAGGAAATGGGTAAATAGAGAGGCGAGATGTCAAAATAGGTGTGATGTGGGTGAGGCTGCTGTCGTGATTCAGTAGGGACAGCCCTTATGGGTTCTTGTCTTCATGGCATTGCAGCATCCTGGAATGAGTGAGAGTCTCCAGACAGCCAATTCCCTCAGCCGCTGGTACTGCCTTCCCTATGTAGAAGAGCTGTTCTTGACTGAACGTTGAGCAGGCATCAGGCGACTTAGATCCTCCCAGAAACCTGCCAGAGGAGCCTTGTTATTGTCCCCACTTCACGGTGATTCACAGAACGCATGCATTGCCACCCAGATGTAAGCAGCAGAGCTGGGACTTCCACGTGGGCGGTCTGCTCTGGAGTCTCATCCTAAGTCACCACACACCGCACTGCAAGTGCATCTTGGCTCTCCCTCAGACCAGGCTCTTCCAGGAACAGATTCCATGCCCTCACTGAAGTCTCTTGGGATGCTTGCCTCCCAAGAGCAGAAGCAAGTCACTGACAGTTGTCACCTTGGGAGCCAGATGCAAAGTCACGCCCTTCTTCCATGGCTGACGTCATACACTTCCTGTTAGGAGCCGGACACAAATTGCCCCTAACTTCCTTGACAATTTTCTCAACACATGAGAGCCCGCCAAGAAAAACATCCAGGTGCCCTAAACTAATTGACCTCTCCAGAAAGACACAGAAGAAGCACCCTGCCCCAGACATGGATGCTGTTGTGCAGACATAGGGCCTGCTCCCCACAGACCTCAACTCATTCTAGAAAGACACAGAGTCCTTTCCTGAAAACGCCATATGACACAGTGTTCCCCTAAGCTACGTGGGAATATGTTTTAGTTTACGTACTGGGGCTTTTTCTTGTTGCGGAATAATTTGGATGAAAAAGAAAAGGGCGACAGACACAGCACAGTCTCCCTTGTTGACGTCCAGCCTTCGGGGCAGGCGGAGCACAGCTGTCTGCTCCTTTTCTCAGTGTGTACGGGAAGATCTGAAAGGAAGTCTGTGGGCTCCTCTTGACCCTACAGCAGCACCTGATACCCAGAGTGTCCTGTCAAATGGGCTTTTCTCCCTCCTGAGCAATCAGTCACCTGTTGGCTGCTGAGTCATGAGCTGCTAAGAAGCGCTGTCTTCCTGTGAACTCCAGGCTGTACTGACAGCCCTGGGCTATTTTCACTGAAGTGATGTCCCAGCTCACAGATGGCATCTTTGATAATTACTAGATTTTTACCAGAATTTGCATATATTAAGGAGTCTTTTTCTTTCAAATTAAGGTGGGTAGACACCAGCCTGCCTTCCATTCAAGAGAAGACCTATTTATCAAACTCCTCCTGTATGCACAGCAGGGCTTATGACCGACCCCAGGTGAAGTCCCGGAGCTAGCAAGGAGGTGGATGGTTTGGTTTTTCTGGGCCCATGCCTCCCTAGGCAATGCTCTGGACTTGCATTCTCTTTTAGGCATTTATAGAATTAACATGGGACTCTATTCAGGGGATGGTTTGCTGCCAAGGTTATTGATGAGAATTTCCTAACACAGTCAGGCAGTGTCCAGGCCTCCTTCAAGCATGGCCATGCAGCTTAGTTAACGTCACTAATTATTTTTTTTGCTTGGAAAAACTGTCTCCCTCACAGTTCTGCCTGGACCCACTTTTCAGACCATAACCTGCAGGACATGTGTGCTCTCCATGGTGTACTTGTCACTTGCCCATAGGTGCCTCCAGTGTGCATGACATAGCCCACCACTCCCACCAACACATGATAAACGTGGGTCATATGAGCACAGGCGCACACTGGTCACATGCAGTGCCTGCAGGATGGCTACAAAGGCTGTAACTTCAAATTCCTACACTGTAAATGTTTGCGCCTTTCATCCCTGCCTGCAGGCAAGGAAGCCCTGCCATCATTGTCACTGTGTGTGTGTGTGCACATCCTCTCAGGTGGGGACAGCGTTTCTAGGAGGAAGGCTGCAGCAGCGCACACAGGCTGCATGGGCCAGCTTTCCAGTCACGGGCGGACGGGAACACACCTCAACTGTAGCAGAAGCTTGGGTCTGCATGGAACAGGACCCAATAGGGAGGAGGAGATGACACAGTTGGCAACGTTGTTGCCAAATAAGTATGAGAACAGGGGTTTGGATCTCTAGAGACTGTAAAAAGCCAGATGCAATGATTTGTACACACACGCGCACACACGCGCACACACACACACCACGTGCGCGCGCATACACAAGCCTTACTAACAGGCCACATTGTTTCCACTGTGATGAAAAGTACAAACTTTTTCTTTCAAAAAACTAGTTTTGAAGTATAGTACGGAGAAAAGACAAAATGTGGCTTTTGTGCTGTTAACTAAGAAACCATGGCCAGCCCAGAGGACAAAGCATTAGGTCAATCTCCAGCTTCCTCCTGCTGTAATCAAGACATCAAGGCATCACTGTCCACAGTGGTCTATAGAAGGGCCTATATGGGATGCAGCTCTATACAGCCTGCTGAGGAATACCTGGTGACTAAGACACCCAGATCCCCTCTACCAGCTGATTGATAGAGTCAGACACATGCTCGCACACCACACCACACCACACCACACCATACCATAAGCTTGTCGGACAGCTGGGAGACAGTCAACATTGGGTAGTGAAAGCATCTCAGATAAAGCTACAGAGAGATGTTTGCTTCTGTTCCTTAGATGGAAGCATTAGAAGTTGCTGCCTGCTGCTACATAGTCGCAGGGCCTGTCTAGGGTGTCCCAGGTCACCCTGCGTATGTTCACTACATCACTGATGCGGCTTTCATGTCCGCATGCAATCCTTACACCAGTGCAGCCTCCCAGGCCGGCTGCTACAGGTTCCCAGGTCTCAGACCAGAAAGACTGGGAAGATGAGGCAAGAGGCAAGAACACTATGGCCCAGGTGACCAGGCCCAGGCTGCCTTGGACTGGCCCAGACTGTGTGGCAGGTTTGGGCAGTGTGTAACCCAGAGAATGATCATGGCATGACACATGCTGTCAAAAATGTCTAAGGTGCCATTTGGGACCAAGTGGTCCCTGCCTGGGCCAGGGAAGGATTTCAGTACAATGGCCTCCCCCTAACTGGGTAGAAGTATTGTCACAAGGTCACAGTCAGCCCCTGGAAGCATTTCTTCCTTAACAAGCAAGAGAGGCCATGTGGTGGACTCCAGGATTCCATAGAGGTAGAGGAGCTGGGCAACTTACTCCTGAGAGGATGTGAGCCGTGCAGAGGCAGGCACATCAGAGCAGCGTGAGGGAAGATTGGAAATGTGTCAGTGAGCAGTGCACCCTCAGGGACGAAGAGCGCCATGCTCCTTCACCTCTGCTGCCTTCTTTCTGGGCCACCTCAGCATGGCAACCCTCTCCCAGAACCCAGCCTGACCCGCCCTAGTGTTTCCTCCACAGGAGCTGTTCAGGAGTTGGCCCCATGACCATGCTGCCTGGGAGGGCCCAGTGTGTGTTCTTAGCAACCTTGTTTTACATCTTTGCCCGGCTCTGAATGTCCTGTAAGCTCAGGGAGGTCAGATCTGGGATCTTCTTCCAAGTGATGAGCAAACCAACGACAGTGAGCACCTGGCTGCGCTAGGCGAGTCCTCGGGATTCTACAGGGATTTGGTTTTTGTTTGTGCCTGTTTTGAGACAAGGGCTTTCTACGGCTGGCTATGTAGCATCAGCCTCCCTAGTACTGGGATTAGAAGTGTGCTACCGCACCCAGCTATTTAACCCTCCACAACTGTGAAGTTGGTACCGTTGTCACATTTCACAAATGAGGAAACTGAGGCACAGAGTGGTAAGACAGTGTTCTCACACCCATACAGACCCGTCTGAAGTCAGATTCCAAAGTCCAGCCCTCTAGCGGCAGGCACTGTGAATTAGTGGATAAGCGGGTGTGCGTCCTAGAAGTCAAGGGGTCAGATAGATTCTGAAGCCCTCTGCTCTGTTCTGGATCCTTGTCTACCCGTCATGCTGTATCCCAGATGACCTGGTTGTCTCTGTATCCTCAGGGCAGCTCTGTGGAAATGCAAACTCTCTCTGGCTCACCCACCGGCTCATGAAAACAGTATGAGCCCAGGAAAGCCTTACCAGGTACCTCCGTGGCTGCCTTCAGATGCACCAGTGCATCCCCAGGACATGGCCCCATGTATCTCCTGATTCCCTCCACAGCTTCACACACCCCTGGCCCAGCCCAGCACCCACTCACCAGCTACACCCTCTCATACGCCATCCCTTCCTGGAAGTTCAGTGTTTTCACTGTTGATCCTCCTGCCTCTGCCTTCCTAGTGCTGAGCTTATAGGATCGGATGCCTTGCCAGGCTTATGTGGTATTAAAGATAGAACGTAAGTGTTTCATGCATGCTAGACAAGCACGCTACCCACTGAGATACATGTCCAGCCCTAGAGGACTATTTTACCATTTACATGTATGCTCCACTCTGCTGGTTGATGTCGCAGAGCTTTCTTTGGGTTACATGCTGTTCTAAGCATTTTATATGCTTGAACTTTGAATCTTTCTTAACAACTATCATTTTCTGTTTTGAAGAGAAGAAACTAGGATTGGGGGTTTTAAATGGCTTGCCCAAATTCACGTAGAGCATATGTGTCCAAGCCAAGGTTCCATCCAAAACTGGGATCTTCTGGCGATACTTAATTCCCTTCAGGCTTCCCTCTTTGATTCATGGCTTAGGTACATGGCCAGTGTGACTTCCTGTGTCCTTCCCCAGACTTGGTCTGGGGCATACTGAACCTCACCAGGGCTCTGTTCTGTAAGGTATTGCAGAGCCTTCTCCCGGGGTCCTTTCCCAGAACCCAGTGGTAATCCTTCTGTGAGCATGAAGTGAGCAAGGCGTGCATGCACTTGGGTTGGTAGCTTGCACTGTCAACCTGAGAAGAACCTCGTGGGGAACATGGGACTTTGTTGATTTTTCTACTGTGTTTTTGAGATTGTCAGAAAATTAGCTGATTTTCCTTTCTTTCTTTCTTTTAAAGAGGAACCCATTCGTTAAAAGCTCTCTAAGGCAACAACCATATAGAAAAATAGAGAAAAAGGAGTGTCAGGACCATATGTTGGTCCTGCTGCCCTTATGGCGGAGGCCTTCCTACCCTCTGAAGGTCTCACTTTCTGGGGTTCACCTTCCCCTCTCATCATGTCCAGGGTGCCCATGATGACCTTCACTGTCTCAGTTGCTCTCAAGTCTCAAGGCTTATGTGAGCCACCAACAGCAGGGGAGGGCATGGGTGTCTGTCTACTGTAGAGAGTGAGCAGGTGGGGAGGGTCTTTGCATTTCTGCCGGCCTCTGTCTGAATAAAGCCAGCGACAACAGTGCCCTGGGGTGAGGAGAAGAAACTGGTCATAGTCTCCTACCTTCTGCCTTCAGGAGCTAAACAGGCCTTTGGGTCCTACTGTTTACTGTGTGGCGTTTTATTCTTTTGGCTTCTGGGGGGGGGGGTTCCACCACCTGGCTCCCAAATAAATCACACATGGAGGCTTATTCTTAGTTATGAATGTGTGGCCTTAGCTTGGCTTGTTGCTAGCCAGCTTTTCTTAACATAAATTATCCTGGCTACCTTTTACCTCTGTACTGTTATCTTTCTCTATTTCTGTATACCTTTCTTTCCTTCTTACTCCGTGACTGGCTGCCTGGCTCCTGATCTCCTCCTCCTCTCCTTGTCCCCTTGCTCCTCCTCTCAGGTTTCTCCTGTTTATCCTCTCTGCCTGCCAGCCCCACCTATCCTTGCTCCTGCCTCACTATTGGCCATTCATCTCTTTATTAGGACCATCAGGCATTTTAGACAGACACAGTAACACAGTTTGGCAGAATTAAACAAATGCAGCGTAAACAAAAGTTACACACCTGAAAATAATATTCCCCAAGACCTGCTGGCGAGGGCATGATTCTTTTTCCTCTGTTCTGCGGGGCTCAGCTGTTCTTTCTGATCACCTCTTCATGACATTTGTTTTGGTGACTCGAGTCAGTTTCATCTTCTCCAGATGTAGAGGGGCTCATTGTGTCTTAACTCTGGGAAGCTTCCAGACTGGAATCTTGCCAGTCATAAGGTGAGAGCTATAGGGTAAAGCCAAAGGTCAAAGTCAAGGGGTCATGTTGCCAAGACCCCAGAATCCTTGCTCTTGTCAGAATGGCAGTTGTTTGGAGGAGAAGAAAATCCCAGACTGAAGGTGTCCCCACCTTATAGTAGACTCCTGGTTTCTCATGTGACCTAGGTTCTAACGAGAAAGGAAGAGTCTCACTTTATCTGCGTCTTTGTTCTTGACCAGAATAAGACAAAAAAGTGCTTTAGCAATCTATATGATGATGGGGCTGTGTCTGCTCATGGGTATACAGGTGCATGTGTGTGTATAGGTGTGTACTCACACATTTGTTCCTAGAGCCAACTTGCTTAAGTGGCTTGTAGATCTCAGGGTATAAGAATGGTGATGCCTCCAAACACACTAATGGGCATGGTGAGTCCTTATGGGCTGTGAATTCTCACTAGTGTGAACCTTGACTGAGTAGGCAGGGAAGCAGAGGGTTGGCTTGCAGTTCTGTGGGAGTACCAAGTAGGTTTCCTTGGATGTTGCTGACCCCTGACTCTGCCCCTGGCTGTCTTGCAGGAGCTATGCCGCCAGCGTATGTCTGTCCGGCCACAGGATCGGCCTGAGGGACCACACACATCACGCATCAACAGCGTCTCTTCCCAGTTCAGTGATGGGCCAATGCCAAGCCCTTCAGCTCGGAGCAGCACTTCATCCTGGTCCGAGGAGCCCGTTCAGTCTAACATGGACATCTCTACAGGCCACATGATCCTGGTAAGGCTTGCCTCCACTAGGGCACTTCTGACTTCTGGGAATGAATGGCAGGCACTGGCAGGGTGTATGCCATCTACTGTGTCCGTCTGTCAATTGCTTCCTGACCTCAGAACTTGCTTGTATCCTCTGGGAGCCGTGGATAGAAACAAAAGGTATGTTCATCACTGAACTCTTTCTGTCCTGCTTAGAGCACATGTGTGGACACACAGAGACATGATCCCTTGGACTGGAGATGGAGTTCTTGGCATGCATGCCTTCTAGTGTTGTTGTGTGTGCCACTCCATTGGCTTTGATTAATAATAAGTGACTGCAGACCAGGCAAGAGTCGTGTTGATCAAGAACGTTCTGTGGAAATGCTTCAGGAATCTTTCTAGCCTAGACCTGAATGGACATGTGCAGCAGTCCACTTCCCAGGGGCCACATGGCTCCAGGAGGCATTCCCTCTCTGTGCTGTTTGTGACTGTCCTTGTCCTGCTTGCTTCTCTTTCTTCTTGAAGGGAGATCCCAAAATGCTGTTGTGGAATACAGGCAGTGAGGAGAGAGCATCTAACACCTGGGGCAGACAGCTTGTTAGCCACTCAATATATTAATGTTATTATAATTATATATTAATTGCACATATGTGTGGTGTTTAGTGCTTGTAGTCTTTTATGGTGACAGATGTCCTCCTAATGGATACCAGTGACTGAACTTAGATCTGACCTTTCAAGGACTCCAACATTTGCCCTTTTTAGAAAAGGAACCGAGAAGTCCAGACACACTGAGATTTGGCGCTGGCGTGAAGGAGTTAGTACATGTGCTTGTCACTAGCGGCATATTTCAGTTTGTGGGATCTGGCACACATTTCCTGACTTTGGGTCACAATTTGGTAATGCCTTGTGTCTGTGTGGTATATGGTATACATTTTTCAAGAGAAACTGTGTTTGGACATGAAAGGCAATTCTGAGTTCAGCAGGAGGGACTCAGCCTCCAAGCTGCCAAGATCTCACTGCCCTAAAGCAGGGTGGCCCAGGCAGAGGTCAGCAGTGCCACTGGAGCCCAGCACAGGCATTTCCTGAACATCGTCATGACTTCACCTGCCTACCACACTAGATCTAAAAGGGCATTCAGGTGCGTGCAGGTCCCGTTCACCCATTCTCACACCCGCTTGCCCAGACTGTAAAGCCCAGGGGAGTCAGCACCTCAGGAACGATTGCTTCCATGGCAGGAGATGTGGCTCAGCACCTCCCAGGATGCAAGCCCAGAGGCAGGATGACTCAGTCGCTGTGACCACGAAGGGTTGGGCCGTGTCGTGGACTCCGCTTTCTCTGCACCCACTTAGTATGCGGGCTGTGAAAGTCCTCTCAAGCTTTAGCAGAATAGGACAGGCCCAGGGTTGAGGCCAAGAAAGCAGGTTTCCAGCAAGCCAGGGCCCCTGTGTCGCCCCTCTCTGCACGGGCTGGAAAAGCCTTTACAACGGACCCTGACTCATTAAAGCCAAGGGGAAGGTAATTGTAGTGATCAGTCACCCTGACCCTTAGTGGAAAAGTGCTTGCTAATTGGCCAACTGGCAAGACAAGCTCGCTAAAATACATGGCGAGGATGAGTGGACCATCAGGTACATCCAGGGCCCTGGGTAGTCAGTCACAGTGCTGCTTCAGCGAAGGAAGCACAGGGGCAAAATGTGATGTCTAAGCACCTGAGCATCAAATCTGAAGAAAAAGATTGAGAGACGGTGCTTCCAGAGGACTTGAGTTCAAGTCCCAGCACCCACACGGCAGCTCACAACCATCTGCAAACTCCAGTTATGGGAATCTGATGCTCTCTTCTGGCCTCCCGGGGCACTCCACACACGTGGCACATAGCCATACATATAGGAAAACCACACATACACATGAAAATTAATTAATATTTTTGAAGACTGAAGGGAAAAATTTAACAAAAATGTTTCAACTCCAGACGGGCAATGGGTATACCCCATAAAGCCATGCTGATCCAAAAATGACTACCGGGACACATCACCAAATGGATATCTCCACTGTGATGCTGGGGTACACAGGGGCAGCAAGCATGACCACTGTGGGCAGGGGCTCAGGCTTGATCCCTGTTTCCCATTGCTTTTCCCACCCAGACTGGCCTCAGACACTCCATGTTCTATAACTTTCTGCTAGACTCACATGGGAGGAGAAGGTTTCCACCAGATAACAGACTGAACATGACTGAGCTGTGTCACCCCCAGTGGACCAGCCATAGTGACAGTCACTAGCAGAAGAGCCCAGCACCACCAACCCCAGGGAGGACCTCTGTGATCCCTGGCTCCACAGGTAAAGCAGTTGTCAGAGGAAGCACAGAAAGGCTGACTGCCTGTGTGTAGAGCCCTCAAGACAGACAGAGACAGATGGGCTGGACTCATTGTCAGGGCTCTCCTGGGTGCAGGGCACCCAGAGTTCTGACTAGAGCAGAGGGGGTATGCCACAGAAGCCTGCCTCACTTGCTGTATGCTGGTTCTGAGTCTAATGTCACATCCACCACCTTTGTCTTACTATCTGTACAATGGGCTAGGAAGTAGCACCTCTTCCAGTCCCTGTGAGGGCAAAGTGGAATGGGCTTATGAGACACACCCATGATGTGCCTGGAGACACCGCCTACCTGCAGTCATAGCAAAGCCACAAAGTTTGCCACCCAAGGCCACACTCTGCCTTTGCTATTATTTTTCTTGTCTTTATTTTCTTCAAAGGTGCCCTCTAAAATATTTTATTTTTGATCAACATATTAATTGTACATATGCATGGGGTTTAGAATGATATTTCAACATATGCACACAGTACGTGTTGATCAAATCCTTCCTTTCCTCCTCAATCCTCCTCCAACCTCTGTGCACTACCATCTAAATTCAGAGTGAGAGGGCAGCAGCCTCGGTGCAGGAGTGGAGAAGGTGTGACATTGGTACCCAGTAGATCTCCAGTCGTTGTGAGTGGGGAGAGTAGCAAGACATCGTATACAGTGAACTAAGCCAGACACAGAGGACAAGCACCATGTATGTGATCTGTCACATGCAAAAGAAAGTAGTTTTTAAAACTTTAAAGTTTCTGGGACTGGTGAAATGACTCAGGGGTAAAGGTACCTATCATCAAGTGTGACAACCCAAATTCAATCCCTGTGACCCACACAGAAGGTGGGACCAGCTTTTATTGGTCAGTCACCCTCTGACCTCTACAAGGACACATATGATACACACTAAATAAGTACATAAAATATAATAAAGTTTATAAGTTTCTCCTGGGCATGGCGGTGATTACCTTTAATACTGGCTCTCAAGAGACAGAGGCAAGAGGATCTCTGAATTAGACATCCTGGTCTATATACGGAATTCCAGGGATACACAATGATACCCTGTCTTAAGTCGATAAACAAGCAAACTAATATTTATATTTGGCTTTTAAACAGGTGTTTTAAAAGTAGAATTACCATAGAGTAGAGCTACATCAGTTTTGGGAACATATCCGAGGGAATCTCATCAACATGCAAAGAGACAACTGCACATCCATGGTTACTGTTGCACTGTTCGAAACAATCAAGTTACAGAGCCAGGCTGCACGTGCATCGGCAGGTGAATGGGTAAAGAGTGTAGGGTAGCGTTTTCATCCGCTGTAAAGAAGAATGGGACCGTGCTAGCTGTCGGATCAGGAGATAGTCGTGAAAAGACAAAATCCACTTGTTTCTCATACACAGAAGCTAGATTTTGAAAAGATATAAGTACACATGTGGAAGAGGAACGAATTGGGAAGAATACAGGTCTGGTGGGACGAGAACAAGAGAGAGTAATTGGTGTGACTTTTGAAACAGACAGACAGAGATATAGACAGCCATGAACCCTAAAGTGCTTCTCAATTATAAACACTAGATACTTTTATTAGGATTCCAAGTTTGAGGGCTGCACAGTTGGCTTAGTAGGTAAGAACATTTGCTGTATAAGCATGAGGTCCTGAATTCAGATTCTAACCCCAACTTAAAAAGGCAGAAGTGGCTGTGTGTGTGCCTGTAACCCCAGCACTGTGGGGGACAGGAGAGTGACGAGAGCTAGTGACCTCCAGGCTAGTGAGAGACCTTGTCTTAGATGACAGTGCAGAGAGCACAGGGACACCTGATGCCTTCCCGGCACTTCTCAGCACTGCACAGCTGCATGAACCCCGTGTGCTTGCACATACACCACACGCACACGCACACTGGGTGGTGACATGTACTTAATTCCTGGTACTCACAGAGTGAGGCAGGGGAACTGTAAGTGTAAATAAACCTGGGCTGTACAGCAAGACTTTGCCTTAAGAAACCAAAATTTAAAAAGGAAGGAAGAGAGGGAGGGAAGGAGGAAGGAAGGAAGAGAAATAAAGGGAAGAAGGAAGGGAAAGAAAAGGATGAAGAAAGGAAAAGAAGAAATGAAAGAAAGAGAGAGGGAGAGAAAGGAGAGAGAGAGAGAGAGAGAGAGAGAGAGAGAGAGAGAGAGAGAGAGAGAGGAAGGAAGGAAGGAAAAAAGGAAAGGAAAAAGAAAGAACCCAAGTTAGTTTTGAGGAGCTCAGAGGAATGGTCCTGTCCCCCAGACTTCTCACCCAGCTGCTATGGAGGATGATCTGTCTGATGAAAAGTGGGGTAAGGGGAAGAGGAGAGGTGCCATGTTGGAAAGGGGGGGGGCAGAGGCTGGCAGGGCACTCCAGCCGGGTGGCCAGTGGGAAACATCTCATGCTCGTCTAAAGAAACGTTCACCTTGTGGGATGCTCAAGTGAGTTCAGAACTCTGAAACACTCCCTGCTGATCAAGGGCAGTCACTAGAGTAACGTTTAAGGACAGACATAAAGTCACCATGGTGTAAGAGTATGGGACCCACCTTCCTGATAAACCCTTCTAAAGGGAGAGGTGCAGGCTTGAGTTTACTCTCCAGAAGATCCGTTCCCATACCGTGTCTGCCTTCTGCAGGAGATGTTTCCACGCGGCTGGCCGCGTGCATTTTAAGGTTCACTAATTACTTGTGAGCCAGCCAAGCATTACAGCAGGAAAGTGGGAGTGGTGTACATCACATGCAGAGGGGCAGGCGCTACATTGGGACCATCATTAGAAAATGTCACTTGATTGCTTGCTCACTTGCTTACTGCCACTGGCTGGGAGCCTCCAGGGAGTGAACATATGCAGAACAACGTGGGTGTATTCATTTCTGTTGGACCCACAGAGCTTAGTGAAGGAAAGCAACCTGAATGCAGACATTTTAAGAACACTGCACTTGAGGACAGAGGCCTGGGTCCCCTTAACCTTCACAATGACCAGCTCCTCTGAGCCTCTGTGTAGTTCTGTCCCTAGACACCCACCAAGCAAGACCCTAGGCTGAGCCCATCTCACAGATGAAGGCAGTGAAAACAAGAGTGCTGATGTAAAACCGCGAAGCACAAAAGTATCAACCCTGGATGGGCAGTTTCTCATCACAGCAAAGAAACTACAGCTCCTGAGTGTCACCAGAGCAAAGGGGCCATGTCCTCTGTTCCTGGACTTATGATGGAGACATCAAAGGCCTAGAGATGCAAAGGACCCTGTGATCATGCTGGAGATGGCCAGAAGCTAGCACAGGATAGGACCCCCAGAGTAGGCAATAGGCTCCGGATATGAGGCTGGGTTGGGATGTTGCAGGATTGGGTTCAGTGTGGATCCAGGCATGAGGTGTCAGTCCGGGTACAGATATGAAGAACTCCTTCAGTGCCACTGCTCCTGGCCCTCTTGGCTTCCAGCCACTGACGACTACAGTCTGCTCCTTCCTGCTCATAGTCCCTGAGTGCTAAGTGCTGGGGACCAGGAGCTGGACTTTAGTCACTGAAACACAAGGAGCCCACACTATGTGCCTGTGGTCAGTGTGGCCTGAGAGCCACCCCTTCCTCTGGAAAGAGGGTATTCAGGTAGCCTCTAATAAGAGCAAGCCTTCAAACCCATACCTGTGCCACCCAGCCACAGGGCCAGGACAGAGTGGATGTTTATGATTAATCAGTTTGTTTGTTCCTGTCTGGCTCTCAGTGTTCAGTTACTCATCTGCATGTGACAACCAGTGGTGCTCCCACCCCAGAAGAGGCAGGGATCAGTTCCCTAGGGCAAAATTTCAAGACAAACAAGAAGTCTTGTCAGAATCATGTCACAAGCTGCTGTGTAGGGAGGTGGGCGTCCGGGTGTCTCAGACACATGCACCTCCTATGTGTAAGAACTGTGGCATCGCATTGACTTGGGGGGTGATTAGGTCCATGACACCTATTTCCCAGGTATCAGTGAGAAGAACATTCTGGAAGGTGTGTGGGAGGCTGTGCTGGGTCTTTGTCCTCAGATCCTGGTCTGTTAGGATTGAGACTTAAGATAGAAAGGAAGGGAAGTGGTCCTGGTCCTGGAGACGAAAGCCCATGATGAGGACGGCAGACGGCTTTGTGCCAAGGTCTCTACCTGGCTCCAAGATGGCCGTCTTGATGTGTCCTCTCAGGGCCTTTCCTCCATGATGTCCAACCAGGTGGACTTCAGATGTCTTTTTAAATGAATCTCCTCTTGAAGGGCTCTGGGTTCCCATGAGGTCACAGCTAACTGGGATGTAGGGATCTACCATTCGGATTTGAGAAGATGGAGGAACCCCAACCCCACATGGTCTGCCAGCCTGCAGCAGTGAGAAGCTGCTCTTCCAGTCATAGCTCATGCCGGCTTCTGTTTCTCCCCCACAATTAGGCAGCCCTTTTTGGCTTGTCAACTACCACAGATTCTGGTGACAGGATGTTGAAACTGTGAAGAGTCTGAGTGCCTCGGCTTTCCAAAGGAGAGCCAAGCTACTCATCCCCTATCATTCTGGTGCAGACTCTCTGGGCAGGAGAGTCCACAGCATCCATTAAGGGCCTAAGGAAGTTCAGGAAACTCATTTGCTCCCGGTCAGGGGACCGTGTGTGTGTGTGTGTGTGTGTGTGTGTGTGTGTGTGTGTGTGTGTCCGCGCGCACGCGCACTCGTGCAGAATGCTACAAACTTTTATGTGGGCCCCACAGCAGCAGGAGCCCATTAGCAAAGCCACCAAGCACTACCACCCATCCTTCCCGTGGGCCACCTGAGGGGTGGGAGGGTACAGGCCTGCTGCTTCTGTGAGAGAGAATACCTTTGGACCCACCCTAAAGAGTAGCCTCCTGGCCTTTCATGACCGGGGCTGTCATGCCAGTTCTTCATGAGTGCCATGGGTGGGTGCAATATTATTTGGGAGTATTATTTGAGTTCTTCTTTACCCGAGGAGTGGGTGTCTTGTGGGCTTTGGGGGGTAAAGGAGGGGTTCTTTTTATTATTAAAACCCATCTGAACATCTGATTGAGTACGTAAAGTGCTAGAGCGGCTGGCACTCTGCCTTTCTGCCCTCTGGGGTTCTGGTGTCATCTTTTCTGTCTTGGCTCCAGCAGCTTAAGGGAAATGTCTACGGCCCAATCTCACCCAGACTCCGGTGAGACAGCTGTGGCTTATGCACATTTCGTGCCCACTACTCGCCGAGGTAGACTTTAGTCTCCTGATGGGGTGGGGGACACAGAGAACCTGTGGGAGACATGTAAGGAGAAGAATGCAGCCACCTGGGATGGGTTGTGGTGGTCATCTGGAAGAGTGTTTACATCTGGTACCTCTGACCTTGAGTCTTTCTTTGTTGTTTTCAAAATTATTTTCTTTTCTATTACTTCCATTCTTTATGAACCTTATAGTGAATGATCTGGGTTAAACAGAATAAATAAGCATCCAATTCCTATTCACTGAGTGATGCTGAAAGAGCAACACTAAGACCGGGAACTGGCAGCCTTGTGAATGACATCCATAGGGGAGGCTGGGAAACCAGTGTCTGGAGCAGGACTCAGAAGTGTCACTCACCCGGTGTTTTCTGAGTTCTGGTGACAGAGATGCCTACAACTGACTGGACCATCCTAGGTAGACCTGGCAGGGTGAGTCATGCCCAGAGGTAGAAGCTGGGCTCACTTAGTGCCCCCCATACCAGTGGCTTGTAGGCACACTCCACTGAGTCAGCTATAGTATTCCAATGGACTTGCCTGGATGTTCACATACATAGAATAAAGTTAATGTGCTTTGTAAAATAAAACTGTTGCAGTTCTACTGAACTACACAGCTCTACAAACATCATGGATGAGCATAACTGCTCATGGTCTGCCTACCTTTGTGTGCTCAGTGTGACTCTGAATAAAGACAATAGGTATCTTGTTTTCTTGGGAAGCTTATACTAGAGTAGTTAGAGAAATGTGAGCTAGAGCCAAATGCTAAACTGTGAGCTCGACTAGAAGACCTTGTCCTTCATGGGACTTGGGTGGATGTTGGCACAAGGTCTTTGTTGCTGAGGTGCAACACTGTGGGACAAGAAAGAGACTGTAGGAATGGCTCTGCCTCACCAGGACCCTCAGAGCTATTTGTAATTAGAAGATTTGCAAAAGAAGCATACAACTTGGTGGCCTCATAGACATGAATTACTGTGGTTCCTTACGACCAAAGGTCAACACGCCCTCCCTCAGCTAGCCAGTCTGTTTGCCAGAAATCAAGAGCATTAAGAGACAGAATCCAGAGATGGAGAGGCCCTGATGGGTCCACAGATGGTGTCCTCTCCTGGTGCAAGAGAGAACAGCCTGGAGACAGAGTTACTGTGTCAAAGGGTGACATTAGACCTCGTGGTGTCCATGTTTCTCATTTATGAAGCAGTACCACAGGATAACTGTGGAGCATATGAGGGCTCTCCCAGCATGCTCAGCATTGCAGTGACTCTTCGTCCATGAACATAGCCACTGAAAGACATATGTCACCAAAAATGATGGTCATGACCCTATAATTTAAGTAAGCTCTTCTACCAGAATCAATTATT
The DNA here is from genome assembly GCF_982192425.1 of Myodes glareolus. NCBI lineage: Eukaryota > Metazoa > Chordata > Mammalia > Rodentia > Cricetidae > Myodes > Myodes glareolus. Next base: position 4,829,437 of record NC_142036.1, on the reverse strand, counting down.
TCCAGTTTCTGGGTGTCCAGCCCTGTTTTATGTTCTGCACACCCTGACATGTTATCTGCTTATTGTTTGCTTCAGACATGCTCCCCTTCTTTCTTCTGAAGTGCTTGATTGTCTCTGCTCCCTGCTTTACCCCCAACCAGTACAGCAGTGTATTTTAGTAGCTACCCCAGTGATGAACCGCCACACCTAATCTACCGAGTGGAATGAATGTCTTCACCCTCTTCTCAATCCAGCACATGGACACTGGCCTACCTAGCGTCCCTCTCAAGCAGGCATATGACTGTGGCTTGGGGTTTAGCACCCTTCCTTGGGTTTCTAGACAATCCACTGTCATGACTAATTTTTGTAGACAGTGCTTGTTCAGATTGACCCTACATGACATTATTGCTTTCCCTTTGGTTTTCCTTTGTCTTCTTGTTTCATTCTGGGCCGGATTTCCTTCTTTTCTAAAACGTGTCAGTCATTGAGTAGGATGGTTCCTTAGTCTTTATTTAAATGCCATTAGTCCTCATACTGTTGTCTTTCTGTCGGCTTCCTCTGGCCTCTCTGTCACCAGGGCTCCAGGATGACCTGCTGCCGCTCTTCTTACATCCCCTTTGATTCTCATTGCTACTTCCTCTTTGGAGATTCCCTTTTGTCCTGTCTTAGGATAGAACTTACTTTTTTGCTTGCTAGTTTGTTTGTAAATTTTATACATGTGTATGATATGTTATGATAAAATCTACCCTCCCAATCATGGCCTCTTAATCTTTGTTATTGTTCATTGTCTCTGTTGGTTGCCTGCTCTCCGAGGAGGGTTGAGAGACTGGTATAATTTAGAGAAGTTTATTAGAACTTTTAAACTTTTTCTCTCAAGACCTACTGTGATTCCCAAATCTGAGGATTCTTACTTTCTGTGAACCCCAAGTCGGAGAATTCTTGCCTTCTGTGATCCCTCAGTCTGAGAATTCTTGCCTTCTGTGATCCCCCGGTCTGAGAATTCTTGCCTGCTGTGATCCCCCAGTCTGAGGATTCTTGCCTTCTGTGATCCCCCAGTCTGAAGATTCTTGCCTGCTGTGATCCACCAGTCTGAGGATTTTTGCGTTCTGTTGATTCTTGGAACTTATAAATGGTTTACAATGTGATTTTTATTTGTTTGTTTCTGTAGCAGGAGTTGAATCCAGGATCCTACACATGATAATCTTCTGCCACTGAGCTAATATCCACAGCCCACCATCTACAACTTAAAATTGGCTCTGTCATACTCTCTTCTAGTAGAAATGTATTGGACACTTTTGTTCCCATTTCTTAAGTATTTTTCATATATTTACTCTTTATTTCTGTCTCGTGTTCACATGAACTTCCCTAACTCTAGTTAACTTTTAGTATGTAAGTCTTCTCTTCGGCCATGTATACACTCCAACCCACCCACTGTGTGCTTAGTTCAGCCATATATACACTCCAACCCACCCACTGTGTGCTCAGTTCAGCCGTGTGTACACTTTAACCACCCACTGTGTGCTCAGTTCAGCAGTGTATACACTCTAACTACCGTGTGCTCAGTTCAGCAGTGTATACATAACCAACCACTGTGTGCTCAGTTCAGCACTGTGTACACTCTAACCAACCACTGTGTACTCAGTTCAGCACTGTGTACACTCTAACCACCCACTGTGTGCTCAGTTCAGCACTGTGTACACTCTAACCACCCACTGTGTGCTCAGTTCAGCACTGTATACACTCTAACCACCCACTGTGTGCTCAGTTCAGCACTGTGTACACTCTAACTACCGTGTGCTCAGTTCAGCACTGTGTACACTCTAACCCACCCACTGTGTACTCAGTTCAGCATTGTATACACTCTTAACTACCGTGTGCTCAGTTCAGCACTGTGTACACTCTAACCAACCACTGTGTGCTCAGTTCAGCACTGTATACACTCTAACCAACCACTGTGTGCTCAGTTCAGCACTGTGTACACTCTAACCAACCACTGTGTGCTCAGTTCAGCACTGTGTACACTCTAACCAACCACTGTGTACTCAGTTCAGCAGTGTATACACTCTAACCAACCACTGTGTGCTCAGTTCAGCACTGTGTACACTCTAACCAACCGCTGTGTACTCAGTTCAGCAGTGTATACACTCTAACTACCCACTGGGTTTTCAGCTTCAAAGAGTGTGTTTTGATTTGCAGTTGTTCAGTTCATTGTCGCAGCTGCCTGGTGTGTCCTCTAGTGTAGCTGGTTCTTCCTTTCAGTACCTCTGGTGGCAAACACATGTGTGATTGTTCTTCTCCAGCCCCTCGGAGCTTGCGCTCCTCTCTAGCTGGTGTGCTTTAGTCCTCGGGCAGCTGTTGCCTTGCTGTGTTCAGACTCGCAGCTCCTCAGTGGAGTGGATCTGGATCTCAGGATTTTGCGTGGCCTTGTGCTTTGTGGGGTTTAGAGAGTGTGTTTGTCAAGCACTGTGGACTGTCATGAAACAACCATTTCCTCATCGGTTGCTTACTTTAGGCCCCAAATGATCCTTGTGTGGCTGATTTGAGCTTTAACTGTAGATGAGGCTCCTGGTTCAGATGCCTCAGCACTGCCCGTCTCCATAGGAACCGACATGCTGTGCACCCACACCGAGTATGCGGGCCTCAAAGGCCTCTTCCTGTCTCCCGTGGGTATTTTTCGGTTTTCTTCTCTCTAGACCCTAGTTTTAGTAGAGGAAATTGCTTTGCCCTGCTCCTCTCTTTAGGATTTGGGAGTCTTCAGGTTACTTGTCTCTGCATGGATTTCTTCTTATTTTGTATGCCTGGATATGGCTCTTAGTTTTGTAACTAGGTGGTTGCCGTTTGTCCAGTATCTTTAGGGTGTTAAGATGGCTCATAGAGGAAGACAGTTGAGGATCCCTGTTTTCCAAGCTACTAGAAACACACTCTGTGCAGCATAAACAAAGGAAGCAGGGAGAGTACAGTTCCGCATGGAATCTCCCATCACACGGACAGCTGCCTCAAAAACCACACTCATGTGCTGCGGTACAGCGGCTGTCCGCACAGAAGCCAGGCAGTGCCAGGCGAGGTGATACATACCTTTAATCCCAGCATTCAGGACATATAGGCATGGAGATCTGTCTGCTCTACATAGGGACCTCCAGGCCAGCCAAGGTTACATCTAAGACTGTTTTTTTTAAAAAAGGGGGCTGGGGCGGTAAGAAGGACAGCAGTTCTGGCAGCAGGTGAGCACAGAAGGAAATCCCTGCTGCACACAGCACTGCCCTGGGGTATCCCAGGAGTCATAAGCAGGAGGCCATTGGCAGCTCACTCTTGCTCCACCTGTCAAGCCTGGTCAGTGTGTGGCATATGTCTGGTATTGAGCTGGGACGAGACTAAGGATATGTGACGGTCTCACCCTAGTTGTCACCCTAGTGTGACACCCATGCGTGCTCTACCTTGTCTGGTGCAACGGGATGAGATGAGGGAACCCTTCTGGATCTCACCCTAACTTCTGCTTTCACTTCAACAACATTTTAGTCCTTTTGCTCTGCTAGGATGCTCTGGGAAGGTAGAGGAGACAGACAGACCCCCTGGGCTCCAGTTCTTTGGCTGGACTTTGGTCTTGTGTGATGTCACCTTACTGGTGCAGAGTCGGTTTCTTTGGCCCTGTGTTACTTTCTCATGAGCACATAGCCTGTTAGCTCTAGGGAGATAACAGTCAAAGCAGCCTGCTTGCGGTGGACATGGTCAAAGTCTCTGCAAATGCTCTGTAACATGTTGGAGAACCTTGTACCCTACCTGCTCCTACAGCAGAGTGCCTGGCTGTCACTGTCCTCGGAAACCTTGCCACACTTGCTGGAATTCTTTATTCTTCCTAAAAACTTCATCAGAAAATCGTAATGACTACATCACTGGCACAGAATATAAAAGGCTGCTGCTAAGAAAAGCCCCGCTGCTTTGTAACCATGAGGCTGCTGTGTGTTGCTAAGCAACCATCTCTCCTCTTCCCTCCTCCCAAAGGTTTCCCTGCCCTAACCACTGTCGTCATCCACAGAGCAGAAATGTGTCCTCTGGGCCTTCTTGTGCTAGGTTGGGTATTAGGAAGGCGTTGGGTCTTTGAGACCTTTAGCTCCTGTCTTTGTGACTTGGAAGCAGCTGTTTGAGTTTCGGAGAAGAGACCAATGAGTTGGGGTGAGGGGAGGTGACTGATTTAAACTCGTGAATCTGTTGTAACTCCGCATACAGAAATAGTACACAGCAGGGGTCCTGGAAGAGGCTCTTAAAGGCACCAGCACTGCCTGGCCCTCCTAATTTGGGTGTGGGTGAAGGCATAATCCATGGGGCCCCAGCATGTAGGGCACGATTGATAATGTTTGCTGTGGAAACGGTTTTTGTTTGTTTGTTTGTTTGTTTCCTTTGAATTTGTTACCCTCCTGAAAGGACAGACTTCAAGATCAAGATCATGAAGTAGTACACTTTAAGTCCCTTTTTCTCCTGCCTTCCCTTGAGCCCTTTGGGATACAGTGTTGGCTTAGTAATAGAATTTTCAAAGAGGTCCTACCTTAAACTATGTTGTTTAAGTCAAAGGGAAGCGGCGAAGATTGGAATCAAATGGCTACTTTCTTATCTAGTAAAGAATATTCACCGATCTGTACTAATACCAGTACGTTGCAAACAAAGGTTTGTAATGAACCTTCTCAGCCTTCCCTGTGTGTTAGAAAGAATGAGCAAACCCAGCTTTACCCAGACTGCCTTTGTAGTTCTCTTCTGACTCCACCAAAGCTGGGGAAGGTGGCACCGTTCCCCGTTAAAGGCTGGTATTGATGTCTGTTAAGCAATTGTGGTCAAACGTTGATGATCCAAACAGAATGAGCAGATTTGATCATTCTAAGAGAGGTTTCAGAGGTTAAGAATGGAGCTGCCGATCTGCTCAGAATGACTAGGTCTTTCTCTTTGTCTTCCATGTAATTTCTTCTAAAATTCCCCAGGTTTTCAATTTGCAGAGATAACTATATCTTTGGTGCAGTACAGTAGCTTACTGGTAATTATTTATTTGACAAAGGGTTGCTTCAGAACTTTCAGAAAGCAGAAGTCAGGAGAAATAGAAAACTGGATTAAAATTCCTTTAGACTTGTTTTTAATCAGAGTTGCTGCAGACTGGGATTAAAAGTCTTCACTTTGTCAATTGTATTGTTTTTTGCTTTTTTAAATTTTTTTTCCTTTTAAACTGTCTGTACGCCAAAATTACAAGGCGAGAAGCATACAAAAGATATTTGGTAAAGGCGGGCGGTCTGGGTAAATAATGCTCCTTTCATTAGCGTATTTCCCTTATTAACTGTGTAATTAATTGTACATAGCTAAGGGAAGCCGTGGAAATTGAGTTTTGAGATGTATCAAAGCTGACTTTGGCTTCACACTTCCATACAATTTATCATTAATGAGGCCCGAGACGGAGGCTGCAATCTATAATTATTACTTACATTTGAATGACAAGCAAAGAATTTTATCAGCAGAGTTTTAAATGAAAAAGGGTTAGCAGTTAATGTTGAAACTGTTAATCTTTCTCATGAAAATAATTTTGGAGAATATGTTTTAGTGCGAAGAGAGACTTGGGGAGAGCATTCTCTATTAAAATGGCCATTTTCTAATACTCTGGGTGAATTTGTCTACATTTGACAGCAGGGTGCAAATATTTTTGAGAGTGAATGAATATTTTATGGGGTACAGATCTGCTCATGCATTCTGGGAATGGATTATGCAATATTCCCACATACCCTGGCTCGGGTGAGTCTATAAGCCAGTTAGAGAAAAAGGCTGAAAAAATTTAACAGATGTGAGAGTATTTTAAAAGAAATGAACATTTCATTGTTTAATATCACAGATCTCTGCCTTCAGCCCCTTCTCGTGGTTCATTGGCTTGTAGATAATAAGCAGTCAGTACTGCAGGACAGCTGGAACCTATTGTCTGAACCCACAGCACTGGCTGCTCTGCCGTCTCCACAGTGGGCAAGGTAGGACTTGAGACAGGTTTCTGACCCTCGTGACTAGCCTCTGACCACACTGAAGTGGAAACTGTGGAGCTCTCTCCTGCTCCAGGGACTGGGAGGAGCCTCTCTTTGTCATTCAGCAGGTATCTATCCATTGCCCAAGGAGTGCCAGGTCCTCTACCAGGCAGTCTCACACGAAGGAGACTAGGTTTATAGGGAGGCCTGAAAGTCCATCCTTTGTTGAGTCAGGTACTGACTAAAGACTACACCTATACCCCAGTGTGGGTGGAAGCCCCTGGCCAGAGAGATAGGCCAGCGCTAAGCTTTCTGAGGACGCTCAGGCGGCCTCCTGTGGTCAGTCTCCCAGGCAAATCCACACAAGCTTGATTTATCTGCTAGAGGGACCAGGTGACAGGCTGAGCTGCTGCAGACCTGGAACTCTGCTGGTCCTTTGTATAGTTGTAGGTCACCTCACATTTAGGTGCCACTGTATGATGTGCATCTGTGATGTTTTCATGTCTTGAAATTCCTCTTTCCCCCAAGTCTGGTACCATCTTCGTCTCAATCTGAATAGATCTCTGTGATCGGAGCCCCTCGACCTGCCGTGTATGAATCGATCATCAAATATTCTGTGGTCTGAGGGCAGTGCGGCACTCCCACACACCAGGGTTAGTCCACTTGCCAGGATTGTGGCTTTCACGGCGTGCCACGCGTTGTGATGCACGCTGGAGCTCAGCCTGTACACTCCAAGAACACCTTCTCTGTGGAAAGGCATAGCCAAGGCTCAGTCAGTTACCTAGACCGCCTTCAAATCCCAAGCCCTGTATTAAGTTACTGGCTGTTAATTTTGGGTGTACTTGGAGTTCACTTACCTTTGGTGAGGTTGCCTGTAGCTAGATAGAGGTATTAACTAAATGTACAAATACTGGTCTATGTAGCAGAAGCCTGAAGGGTTTTAGAAACATCAAGGTCATTGATGAAATTATTATGACTTTTTTTCTCAGACTTTGACCTCATTCCATTATTGCATGCTTAGATCAAATCTTAAGAATTATTTCTTGCTGGGATAGAGTTTAAACAACTCAAGTATTTTGTAGCTCAACGCTTCAGAAACTTGAGGATGTGAGGAAGACAAGAAACCCAGAAGGGGCGGTTAATGGGGCTAAGATCTTCCAGTTTGTTCTGCACCTGGGCACACAGCACACATGCACACTCTCCATCACGTCATCTCCTCTGTTGTTGAGAAAATCTCAACCGCTGCAAAGGGTACAGAGGCAGCGGGAGTTCCAGCTTATGTAATCAGTCCGCCCTGTGCAGAATGACCTTTCTGAAGCACTGTCACCGGATGCCTCTGTTACTGTAGATGCTCCAATGGCTTCCCCTTGCTCTTAAAATAAACACCTGGCTCCTTGCCACAGCCAAGCTTCTGAATGACCAGGCTGGCAACTTCACTCTGTCTCCCTCTCCCTTCCACCCAACTCCTCTCTGGAAAGTTCCAAATCCATTCTCACCTCAGACTAGGAGCTTTGCGGTTTCTCCCCTGCAGCACCCCAATCTTCTAATTTCCAGATCCTTCCTAAGCCACTCCAAACACACAGATGCAGTGCCTACCTCAGCTCAACCCTCACACCTTTGACCCTTGGCAGTCACCAGAAGCCATTTTGTTAATTACGTCTATTTGTGTTCTGTGGACTCTTCAGCCAAGGGAATCTGTGCCCTCAGATCAGAACTTCTACAAGCTGGTGGTTGGGTCCCAGAGCCTGCGGTACTTAGACTCAAAAGGCAGGCTGATCAAACGAGCTGCCAGCCAATAGGAGGACAAAAAGAGTCAGAATGACCAGCCTTAACCTGATGTAGCTCCAGCGCTTCAGACCCAGCTTGCCAGACAAACCACCTGCCCTGGCTGTAAATATTAATGGTTCCGCACACTGGGAAAAAGTGGTACAATACCTTTAACTATTTTCCATTTCTATTCATCATTGTATTTTACCAATGTTCATATAACCTTAATTTTTAAGATGTTAAATGAGATAATGAGAGTCATAAAATTGTTCATTTCTAATTCTTTGAGTGCCTCTGAGTACAACAGTCTGGCGGTTTAGGCATGCAAGGACCGTCGCTCTCATCAGAGCAGCACCATGTCCTACAGTCTTCACACAGAGATCTCTAACCCTGCCCTGGACCACATCATATATCACACCGAGCTGAAAAGTCCCAGAATGAAACAGACAAGGCTTCTCCTACTTGTTGTGAGTAGGGAAAGGGACAAAGTTAATTAATTCTTTAGGCTTAATCAGAATACTTCTGGGGAGTAATGTGTTCACTGATGCTTTCTGTCTTGACTTTAAGTCTACAAAACTGCGGTTTTGCTTTTCCTCTATAAATCTCCATCACCAAGTCCAGTGGAAGCTGAACATCTACAGGCTCCTGTGCCTCTGGGTACCAGGAACATCTTTCAGAGCTCTCTGGTGATCTCTGTGTCGTGGGCTGGGGTGCAACCCAGAGCCAAGGTGTTGACCTAGCATGCTCACAGTCCCAGGCTCCGTTTCTAGCATCCCAGTGACAAGCAATGAAGATGACCTGGAGTCTTCAGGTCATCTGGGCATCCAGAACCGTTTATCAGTGGAACTTGTAATTCTCAACTTCAGTCTCTATTGGGAATACCAAAAGTCAACATTATAGAACGACAATGTATTATTAATTGTTCAGTTTCCAATAGACTGTGCTCTGTGCAATTAAGATTTAGCTTTTTTTCTTTCATCTTTCAAAGCCAGTGAAATGTGGCTGTTTTACTTCCAAGGAGCAGGTCCATCCCGAAGCAACTCCCCATGGTACTTAGGAAGGGCATGCCATTCTCTTGAGTGTTTTTTGAGGCCAGGGAGTTCTTAGTTCCTGCATTTTCTATTACAGAAAGGATTTGGGAGCTGGATCTCTCTATGTAAAACAGACTGGCTTTGCGCACTCTCTGCAGCTCAGCCAGCCTTGAACTCATGCCCATCCTGCCAAGCTTCGATACATGAAAAGGATTTCTAATGAAATTGATAATTTAGCGGTGTCTGTGGCCTCAGCCCCCACACACTGAGCTTGTCATGTCTTCCCTGCGCTGTTGCATCACCTTGACTTGCTCGTGAAGCCTGTTCCCTCCATCTTAACTGAGTGTTAGCTGAGGACTTTCTCTGTATGGTGTTCGGTTTTGAGGTATTTCTACTGCACCAAGGATTTACGATTTTTTTTTTATCCACACAGTTTGATTGGTTTCGATAAGATGGAGAGTACATTTCTTAGCCACTTGAAAATTCACATTGAAAACAGCTGTTCAAGGTCCTTGGTCAGACCTGGTCAGCCTGAGAAGCAAAGCTTTTAGGAGACAAGCTTGAAAATGATCCCAGCTCACACTTACCAGCAAAGCCAGCCCTTAGCCACGCCGGAGGCTTTCGCTAGCCGGCTGTATCTGCCCTGCCACTCCCCGGGTCGCTAGGGCAAGGGAAGCCTGGCATTTTACTGTGGTTTCCAGTCAGAATGCCTCATTGTTAAAAACATTCTGCCAAAGCAGTCTCTAAACTGCACTAGGAAGAAAAACTCCCCAAAGTCTTCCATTAATCCCCACATTTATTTTTGTCCTATTCCTCCTTCTCAGGCTCTACGTGGAGAATCCAGAAACAGAATTTCAGAAAGGCATGTCTATTTTTATTCTCGGATGCTGGCAGGTACCTGCCCTCACACTCTTGGGTCTCACTGGGACCTGCATGTTGTCATGGGCGCATTACTTTTAAGATGGGCAGGGGGTTATTTGTATCCCGATGCCTCTCTGTTTTTGTGTTTTTATAGTCCGTGGCTCCTGTTCCAAGTGCATCTTTCCCAAGCCAAAAACCAATGAAACTTTCCCCTCTGACCACTTGGCTGTGTCCTTCATTGAGTTTTTCTCATGCAGTTTTGAATTTCTAATTTTGAATATGTAATGTTATTGCCATATTAAATCAACAAACAGTATTCAGGATGTGCCTGCTACAAATGTTTAGATCGCCCGCAAGCTTTACCTAAGCAAATGTGTGCTGCCTCCTAAATCTTCGCATCCGTGTGCATGAGGTAAAGTGGCCGCGCCTACTTTATCCTGCAGCTGGTTATATTTTTGCTGAACTTCAAATGTCTTATGTTTGGAATTCTAACCCTTGACAAGGATGTTTCCGTTCAATGTATTAATGAAGACAGGTGAAGGTGTTTGTTTTTAAAGAAACAAAGGTCATCAGCTTCCCCCGAATGGCATCGATGCCTCTTACTCCTTGTTTTCAAAAGCATTAGTCTCGCTTGTGACACTAGAACTCTAACCTCCCTGTCTCGTCCCAGAAAACATGAATGGATTGTATTCCGCCACAAAGGTCTGACCATAGCAGCAGTAAATTAAAGGGCATTGTGCCGTAATGGGCTCCCAAGTAAGCACGGGGGGGGGGGGGGGTGTTGGAAGCCGAGCTTTCCTCGGACTAATTGCTCCAAACCAAGTCCTCCAAAACTCAGCTTTAAAAACCACTTTCCCCAAGGTGGGCAGATGCTTGCTTTTTGCAGAGTCACTGGGAGAATGAATCTTTGTGGGGGAAGTTTCTATGTGTTCCCTGTCTGTGATCCCAGAGGCCTCATTTAATGCTGACATCGATGTTCTTTGTGGATCCTGACTCGTGAAATAGCCAGGTGGGTCCTGGTGGGCCTATTTCCGAATGCTGCTCTGTCCTTGCTGTGTTGCAAGGAATGAGCTGATTTTCATTATTGTACTTGATGCTAGCAATAACTCTTTCCTGAGCACTCACTTCTATCACAGTGGGGGATAAGAGCCACCAAAGAAGCACAGTGTCTGTGACCTTCAGTGGGGCCAGCCTAATGCTAAACCCATAGACTCCATCCTGCTGCTGTGCTGAGTTTCCTGGGTGCCAAGGCGGCTGCCATGTGTAGGAAGTAGCACCAGGGACCACTTAGGCCTGCACCGCTTCCGGGCTGCTGCTCCAGTCTTCCCCTATGAGATACAGAAATGTCTTTGCTGTCAAGTAAAATGTCCCAGTTCTACTGCCAAGGTTGCCTTGTTGCCTGCAGTCACGTGACCCTTAACTGTAAGGAAAACGCCTCTAGTTCACCCTCAGAAGGTATCAACCAACATGAAGAGGATGGGCAGCCCCCCTTGAAGGAAGACTGAATCAGTGGTCTTGGAGGCTCTTAGTGGGCTCAGAGTTAGGGAAATGCCGAGCTGAGTTCTAGATGTGTGCCCTTCGGATTCCAGTAGAGCTTCATTCAACCACAAAGAATGAATGGAATCATCTCATTCACAGGAGAGCAGGTGGAGCCCGAGACCACCGTGTTAAGTAAAGCAAGACACTGCAGGTTTTCTCGCAAACATGGAATCAGACTGTACAAATGGACTTGAAAATATCCGAGAGACTCAAGGGACAGGTACAGGCGCAGCAGGAGTGGGAACAAGAGAGGGCAAGGGGACAGACTTTTAAAAAGAGGAGAGCATATCAGAGACAAAACCTTAAGGGTAGAAGGGCTCTGGAGTAGAGCTTTCGGGGCCGTCATTGTGTTTCCAGGGCTACAGGAGAGTGCTGGGACAAGAGCCACAGGTTCACAGCTGTTTCCTGGACTGCCTGAATGGAAGAGTCAGAAGGGAAATTTATAGTGAAACATTTCAAATAATTTATGTTGCTGTATGCTCTGAAACTTATGGTTCTAGGTTTCAGAGGATTTGGAGGGCATCTATCATCAGTGCAGAATTTTAGTCTGCGATAGGGTCATAGGGATCCCAGGGGACCAGCAAACACTTTCTGCAGTGGCCGAAATACCAGTCTCCCTGAGAAAAGACTGACTTCATGGAGAGTGAGAGCTGAAAGCATGGAGAGAACCAAGCAGGGTGTGTGCTGACAGGGACAGGCATTCTTTAAGTAGACTGGGGCCTCGGTGGAGTCATGAGATTGGGGTCCTAGGGATGAGGGCAGAGCTCAAATCATAGGACAGTAAAGTCATGGGGTGATGATAGGTCCCAGATTATAGGACAAGAAGGTCATGGGATGATGGAAGGTCCCAGAGATCATAGAACGAGAAGGTCATGAGGTGATGGAAGGTCCAGATCATAGGACAAGGTCATGAGGTGATGGAAGGTCCCAGATCATAGGACAAGGTCATGGGATGATGGAAGGTCCCAAATCATAGGACAAGAAGGTCATGGGATGATGGAAGGTCCCAGATCATAGGATGAGAAGGTTATGGGGTAACAGCAAGTCTCAGATCAAGACATGAGAGTCACGAGGAGATGATGGTGGGACTCAGAACATAGGACATGAAGATCCCATATCATAGGATAGGTGGTGGTTATAACTTCCAGAATCACAAGGCAGTGTCCTAGTCAGGGTTACAATTGCTGTGATGAAACACCGAAGGAACTTAAGAGGAAAGGGTTTTTACTTCAGTTCCTACTTCAGGTAATAGTCCATCACTGAGGAAAGTCAGGGCAGGCACTCCAACAGGGCAGGACCTGAATCAGGCTGATGCGGAGGCCATGGAGGAACGCCGCTTACTGTCTTACCCCACACGGCTCGCTCAGCCTGCTTTCTTGTAGAACCCAGCGCCACCAGTCCAGGGATGGCGACACCGAAAGTGGGCTGGATCCTTCCCCATGAACTGCTAATTAAAAAGTGCCTTGTAGGCTTGCCTACAGCCTGGTCTTATGGGGGCATTTTCTCAGTGGAGGCTCCTCCTCTGATGACTTGTGTCAAGCTGACATAAAGCCAGCCAGGACAGACAGTAAGGTCATACGGAGTGGTGTGGGCAGGGTGCGACAGCCGGTCCCAGTCAGAAAGATGCCTCCATTTCTGAATGGATTTGCTCGAGCAGAAGCACAGCAACTGATCCAGGGAAGGCAGCAGGGACTGCTGTCCTGTGGGATGGAATCCAACAAGTGAAGGGGAAGTTCATCTACGAACAGTGCTGACCCACCCTTGGGGATTTTGCGGATGGATTAAATGCCATCAACACCCCAGATCCTCTCTCGTTTCTTAAGTGACAGCTACCTGCAGTCACTTGTGGTCTGAGAACACTGTGTACAAAATTAAATCACTGGAGTATTTTAAATGCATACCCTCTGAGTGCCGTGATGGAATCTTGAGCCTTCTCACTCCATCCAGGCAAATCACACTCTTGCCTGGTATATCCCCTGTGGACACAGCCTACCTGCTAGTCACTTTCTTAATAGCAAATCAACTGTCACGGTACCATGGTGTTCAAGTAAGCAATATTCTGCTTAGTAATGGCCCAAAGCCCAGGAATGATGCTGCCAACTTGAATGTATCAAAACAAACAAACAAACAACAAACAAACGAAAAAACTGCCTCAGTATGTGTCCTTTAAAGGAAAAAAGTAAAATTTCTCAAAGAAATCAAGTGTTGGGATTGATCTAATCAAGGTAAAATCTGAGTTATTCTAACTAAGTTGTTACTAAGTTGCTACTGTTAACTCTTACTGGCTTTGAAAGACTCCCGTGGGGCGTCTTCCCTCGGGAGAGGCCCCTGCGCCCCAAAGATCAGTCGAAAACACGCAGCCGGATGCAAGCAGCAAGAGGTTTATTGAGGATATACGGATACCCGGGGCGACCAAGTCTCTCGGGGACTTGCGCGCCCCCCGGTTGGGGGTGAGAGGTTTTTATAGGAGAGCAGAAGCGCGGGTACAGAAGCAAAAAAGCGTGGTTATGGGGATTCATTTCATTGGTCAGTTCAAATAAGGCTAAGCTGAGTGGCACATTCTTGACCTTTTACCTAAATACCAAGAAGGGGGTTGTCCAGACCCACCTGGATACCAAGGAGGGGGCTGTGCTACCTGTTTTTCTTATCTCTTCCTGCCTTCCTAGCTGATCCTGACTCACATCCTGTCACAGGACAAAAGGCTCCCTTCCCCTCCCTTACAGCAAGGGGCCTGAATTGTCTATTTCTAAGGCCCTGCATTTCAGCATAAAGGGTGGTATATATAATTTTTTCCTTTACAGCTTAATTTATAAAGATATCTCCTAGGATTGTTACAAGCGATGACACACTATGCAGAAAGTCCTGCAAGACTCAGACACCCACTGAGGCATTGGAAACTGTCCGTGCTGGGTAAACACTCACTGATTTGTGAAGAAGCAAGGGCAGTGGCTGTGACCACGGCTAGGACTAGGTCAGCAGTGGATCCTGAGACCAGGCTTAAGCTTTGGAGATTGGGGAAATCCCCAGTCAACTACCTTTTCCAGGATCTGCTCTCCCATATGCAAGATCAAGCCCGATATGAGCATCTTTTCATTTTCAAAAGAAAAGCTCTGTAGTGTTGCAAACAATCAAAGCCTGACTATAGCAGTCAGCACTAAAGATAACAAAATAAAGAACAACAACAAACAAAACCAGCCCCCCCATGTATCAGAAAAAGCAGAATTGACTGAAGAGTTGTGTCTTCCTTGGTGTTGGTTGCTAGTGTGTTTTGTTTCATTCTGTCCTTATTTTCTATTCACCTCTTTATTTTATTTATATAACTAAAAAGTCACAATTTAAAAACAAAACCCCTAGGATTAGAAAAATAGTTCTGTAGGTAAGCTGCTTACCACGCAAGCATGAGGATGGATCTGAGTGTGAATGCCAGCACACACATAAAAGTCAGGCATGGTGGCATGTGCCAGTAATTCCTGTACTAGTGATAGGCGGATCCTTGGAGCTCACTGGCCAGCTAGTCTAGCCAAATTAGCTCCAGATTCAGTGAGGAGAGACTGCCTAAAAGAATAAGATAGACAGTGATTAAGGAAGACTGGACATAGACCCTAAGCCTCCACACACATACACCCAGATGTGAACAAGTACATAAACCAAAACCAAAGGTCTCCTTCCATACAGTTTTCACCTCTGTGCATGAAATAAAGATGCTCAAATGGCCACTTAAAAAGACTCATGCCTGAATGCCCTCTACAGAGTAAGCGTGGATACAGCTAAATTGTAGGTCCATTGGCCTGGCAATCAGAAGTTGGCTGGTCTGAAAGCACTGCCCAATCTCTTCTGGTCTCACTGCTCCTGGAAGAGCAGGCCACAGGACAGACAAAAACATAGCAGTTTTGGTTTTGTTTTTACTGATTCAAATGTGCTATTTCACTACAAAGGCTAAGCCTCACCACAGACTGTTACCACAAACCACAAAACAGAAAGGAAGACTTCATATTAATTGCTACAACAAGATGGACAGAAAGCAACCTAAGGAAGGAAGAGTTTGTTTTACCTGGTGGCTTGAGGATATAGTCCATCAGGATGGGGAGAGATGGTAGCTGGCGTGGCAGGAGTGTGAGGCTGCCTGCACACATCTCAGAGAACCAGGGCCACAGGCAGAGGAATGCCACATTCCCTTTCTCCTTTCCTCAGTGTGGGACCCCAGCCCATGGATGGTGCCACCACTTGTGATGAGTCTGCCTTTCGCAGACATGCCCAGCAGTGTACCTCCTAGGTGAGTCTAAATCCAGCCAAGGTGACCACGAAGGTAAACCATGCCAGAGCCTAGAATGTGGCTGAGAGATGTGATCATCACTTCCAGTACATGAACAATGTTACTTATAGATATTAATAGGGAATACTGATCAAACAGAGATGTGTGGGGCCGGGCATAGCCTGGTGAGCAGTGCATGCTGAGAGAATAGAAACCTTAGATCAGTTTCATTGCAATGAAGCTTATTGAAAAATGACTAAGTTCCCAGGAGGAAATGACAGTGTCAAGACCTACCTCATCCCCCGCCGCCGCCACCCAAGCTGAAGCCTCGAGCTGAGGCTGCAGTGAACTTGGAAGTCCAAGTGAACTTGCTGTGACTCCATAGTGAAGCTGACTGTACAGTCTGAAGAGCTGTGGTTTACATGAATACATGGTACCTAGGAGCAGGGTGATCCTGCCAGGGCCTGTCGTAGAAGCTATGGTTTTGCCACAAAAAAAGGGGGGGCCGCTGTTCATAACGGGTCTCCTGAAAGGGTTTTCTAAAGGAAAGCCAGGGTCAGCCTCTCTGCCCAGAGTCATTAGTGTCTGCTTCTAGAATGAAGGAAGCATTTCATACTCTGAGACTACCCACCTAACTGGTCCTGTCGTTCAGTCCCTACACCACGTCTGGACTCAATGACCCTGCCAGGATTTCACAAAACTGAAGTGTTACACTGAAGTGTGCTAAGGTTGTGTTACCCTGCTAAGGAACTGGTGAGAGGGACCTGCGAAGAGCTATTGCCTTGCAAACTTCATGACCTGAGTTCAGTCCCTGGAACTTACAGTGGAAGGAGAGAGCCGACTCCCCTGACTTCCACAAATATACTGAGGAGTGCGCGCACACACGTGATACACACAATAAGAAATTTTAACGAAAAAATTAGGTACAAAAAAAGGAGTACTTTTGATGCTCCTCAATGATTATTTTTATTCAAGTGTGTGCATGTATTTGTACATGTGTACACATTTACATGTTAGTGTTCACGTATGCATCGTGTGTATTGTATATATGCGTATGTGCACATGTGAGTGTGGACACTGGAGGATGATGTTGGGCATCTTCAACCCCTTTCCACCTTATATTTTGAGGCAGGGCCTCTCGCTGGACCTGGACCTTTCCAATTTTACTGGACTAAGTCTGGCTAGCGAGTCACCACCATCTTCTCAGCACCGAGATCGCAGGGTCACACCACCATGCTGCTTTTTCTGTGGATGTTGGGTCCAAACTCAGGTCCCTCATGCCTGCATGGCAAACTCTTTCCCAGCTGAGCCATTTCCCCAGATTCCGCCACAGTTGTCTCCAGGGAAGGTGGCTGTGATTCGGTTCTGCGCAGTTTTCCATCACTCTGTCTCACAGGCTCTAGCTCCAAGTCAGAGCACCCTGAGGACCAACAGTGTGTGGGAAGGACAGACAGACTGGTAGAGACTCTGTTGAGACTCAAGATGTAGACAGTTGCAATGGGCCTTCTAAGCAGGCTGCCTCAGTACCCCACCAGAGCTCACTGCTTGGCTTAGAGGATCTCCAGGATCCCTATAGACTTTTTTGATACCCACTGATTCCCAGGGCACAGGACCACAGGGAGGAGGCCCAGCAAGGGCACAGGACCACAGGGAGGAGGCCCAGCAGGGGCACAGGACCACAGGGAGGAACTCACTGACTCCCAGGGCACAGGACCACAGGGAGGAGGCCCAGCAAGGGCATAGGACCGTAGGGAAGTACTCATTGACTCCAAGGGCACAGGACCACAGAGAAGTGGCCCAGCAGGGCACAGTTAATGTCTAGAAGGATCCTTGTACACTCTGTCAAAGCTTCCATTCTGAGTCGCCTGTCACTTGGAGTGTGTGTTAGCAGTGAGGACTGACTGGGAGGACTGCTGTGGCTCCTTCAGCAGTGGGCAGGAGTAAGAAGACTGAGCCCTTGGCTGACTACTGGGGGCTGGCTACTTTATACTAAGAGGCCACGTATGTGCAGGCATGCACATATATGCACATCTTTTTTTTATTGTGCTGTCACATTTGAAACCCATGTCTGCCTGTAGCATATAGCAAACTAAAAGTCCACAGTCGGGGCTGAGGATAAATCTCAATGGTAGAGCACTTGCCTAGCAAGAAAAAACAGAAAGAGGCAGGAAAGAGAGCAGGGAGGGGAAAGGGAAGCTGAGCTACACTCATCTGAACTACAGACATCACTCTGGAGGATAGGACCACTCCATCCTGCAGAAGTCCCCCATCAGCTGGGTGTGCTCCTCCTAGCAAATCTTCCTGGAGGTCTGTTTTCTGGAGTGAGTGGACTGGTAAACTGTGGAGGCCACATAGTGTCTCGGTGGCAAGGAATGGTCAGAGGACTTTATGTCCTCAGCCACCAGCAAGAGTAATGTGTGCTCATTGGCAAGCACTGGGACCGTGAAGCCTGGGATGATCCAGAGTCTAACTCTGCTTCCTCTGGCTCGTGTTGGTTACCCCTGAGATATTCAGATTTCAGCACAGATCTTAGCAGCTATGGTCTAAATGGTTCAGCAAAATTCCAACTTCTGTGTAAACCCCATGGGAGAGAGAGAGGCCCACAAGCAGTGGGTCTGAGATCTCTGGCTCTGGACTGACTGACCCAAGATGGCTGCCTGACCCCGTGTTTCCACATTTGCATGTGTGCTAACACTTCAAGTGTCTCCCATGTCAGTGTGTGTTGTGTCAGTGCCTGGTGGGTTGGTAGCACTGTCTGAGAACACCATAGCTCCTGGTTAAACAGGAATCTGTATGCACTGAGTGGCACTTCCAGTGCGTATTGTCAGCAGAGGAGGTGTCTGTCCCTCCCCAAGCCCTTGGGAAGCTGAGCATCCTCTCTCCTCGCCAGAGGGCCTGGTTAAGGCTGTGTTTCTGGTTCAGCATCTACGCAGAGGCTTTCCAGCAGGACCCTGGCTGGTTACAAAGTGGTGTTCAAGCAGCTTACTTGCCATTTTTCAGGTAGATGACTCCAAAGATTACTGGTTTAAGAACCAATGGTCTTCTTAGAAAGAGGAGAAAATGAAATATTTGCCGTGCAGGCTGTTACTTACTAAGCTGCACCCCCCAGGATTTTTGGTAGCTATATTTAGTCCTGTTTTTAAGTTTGCGTCACTGTTTTCTCCTATAACCTCATCTGACTTGTGTCTTCGTCTTCCTTGATCTGCGGAGTGCTGTTCTCAGGGAGGTTTTCAAGCACACACCCTGCTGTCCCTGCTCATAAGTTTCCCATGGCTCCCACTGTCAGCTTGTGGACATCCCCCTAACCCTGCTCCTCCTTGGACCAGCTCTCCTGCTCCTCAGCATAGCCAGAACACTGACCTGGCCCCTGGGTCCTATCTGTTTGTTCCTCTCCATCCTACACAAGTACTACAGTCTTATGGCAGGCTCCCATCCCCCAGTTGGACACGTTTTTCTCACCAGTCTTGTCTGCCTGTCTTCTCTAGCAAATCACCTTTGCTCAAGTGCACTTCACAATTCTGGTCCCAGTGCTGAAGCTCGGTCCCGGGGTGGGGAAATCACATACATCTTGAGCCAGAAGCAAAGCTGCCCTAGTTCCAGCCCTGCACACGTTCTGGTCCCGGATCCCATGCCTGACTCTGTGTATCCTTCTCAGGCCTACATGGAAGACCATCTGAAGAACAAGAACCGACTGGAGAAGGAGTGGGAGGCACTGTGCGCCTACCAAGCAGAGCCCAACAGCTCACTTGTGGCCCAGAAAGAGGAGAATGCATCCAAGAACCGTTCCCTGGCTGTGCTGACCTGTACGTACCTAGCCTGGGTGAACTAGCGGGGACAGGAAGTGGGGACTCTTGGCTGTGATTTACTCTGCCTGCCACTGTGGTCTGCAGAACCACTCAGCTCTGCGCCTTCTCTGTCCACTGATCTGAGCCCCCATTGAAGACTACTGCCTGTTCCCCCTGCAACTGTCCCATCCCCAAAGCAAGTCTCCTTCTCTTGACCCAGTGGAGAGCTCTGCCAGTGGGAACTAGCACTAGGGCTGTTTGCTCTAGTGTCGGAAACCTATGGGATTCTAGTCTGTAAACATGTGGGGCTGTGGGTACAGGCATGGTGGTTAACACAGAGCTATGTACCCTAGGTCAGCATTAGCAGTGCTCACTGGTGTCACTGGTACAATTGGCACACACCTTGATGGCTTCACTCCAGTTGGATGTCACTGAAGTCCCGAAGTCACTCTGTTGGAGAAAGACTTAGTTTCCTACTGTGTGCTTAACATATACTAGGTGGCCATGCAAGACACAGAGCCCCTGGTGTAAGGACTCGGTGTGTACATCTTCATAGTACCTGGCCCTCCTCCTCATCACTGGCCATGGGTATCACTGGTTCCAAGGAAAGTCTGGATTTTGACTAAGCCTCCCCAAGGAAGCCCTCAGTGAAAGTCTCCCATACAAATAGGCACTCGATAAATGTTGGTCTGTTGATGATGAATAAGGAATATGATTAACTTGTCTTCCACTTCAAGACAAGTGGTGCTTGTTCATATTCCAGAAATAATAAAGTGAATTTTGCTAGCCCAATTTTGAGAGCCTAGCCTAAGGTCAGCATCAGAAGAGTCCACAGAATGTGGACCTATGCTAATGAAAGACCACACCTTACCACTGACCCCCGACTGGGGCTTTGCAGCATCCTGCCCAGGGGCATCTAGGGACCCTTTCCCAATAGCAAAGCACTGTAGCATCCCCTCCAGTCATACCCCTTGATTGCTCCTCAGAGTAAATGGAGAAGTTTGGCCTGAGCTTCAAGGCCTGAATCCATGTCCCAAAGTCACACAGAATGGCGAGCCTTTAGAATCCAGACCACCCTCCAACATGTGAACATTTGCCAGAGAGAAGCTGGCATTCCATGCTCTACTTTATGGGTTCAGAGCATATCCCTCTTTAGACAGCTGTGATCAGAAGCTGTTGTAACCAACAGATTTCCTATTTAGAAGAAAAGCAAAGTAAGGCATGTCCAGTCAGCAAGCAGGTTTTGTTAGACACCAGCTGTATCAGACAGTTGACAGGTGCTGGCATGGCTGAGGACCAGGCCGTTGTCCCTGCGGCAGAGTTGGAATGGATAGAGGAAATGGGGACAGAGGGTGAGGTAGAGGTGAAGAGCAGGGAGAAGCAGGACAAAGGTGTCTGACTGTAGCGCAAATTCTAATTGATCGTAATAATAAAAACCCGGAGTCAGACATCAGGGTACATGCTAAAAGATCGGAGAAGTAATGAAGCCAGCCACTAGAGAGACTTTACCTCTACCGAATTTTCAGTCTGAAGGGAGCAAGATCCTGTCTTCACGAATCCTCAGACTGAATGCCATGAACTCCTGTTTCCTCCCACCTTATATTCCTCTCTCTGACCAGTCATATCCCTTCCTGGCTCCACCTCCCTAGTAGTGGGATTAAAGGCATGTGACTCCCAAATACTGGGATTAAACATGTCAGTCACCACTGTCTGTCTCTGTGTCTCTTTTAGACTGGATCAATCTGGCATAACCCAGGGTAGCCTTGAACTTACTGAGATCTGTCTGCCTCAAACTCCCTAGAGGTTTGATTAAAGGTGTGTGCCACCACTGCCTGGCCTCTATGGCTAACTAGTGGTTAGCTCCACCCTCTGGTCTTCAGACAAGCTTTATTTGTTAGATAACAAATAAAATATCATCGCATCTGACTGTGTTTGAATTTGAAGTCTGCCCCTCAGGACAGACATGTCCTTCCCTAAGGACCTGGCACAGGCCAGCAGTTGGCACCACTGTGGCAGCTGTAGGGGAGAATCAGGGCCCTTGGGTCTCTGTGACAGACAGGCACTCAGCCCTGTCTGCCCACACTAGAATAATGCAAAGAAGAAAATTCTGCCAGGCATGCCTGGAACATGATTGGTGCCACTGCTTGGTGCCAACCAATGGGACTCTGCTACCCAGCTCTCAGCTCGCAGCTCTGGTGTGTAAGCATGCATTGCTAGGGGGTCAGGTTTCTGCAGCTGCAGGACCCCCCAGCCGTGAGTGCTTCTGATAGAGACTGGCCTTTCTACTCTCTAGTCTCCCAACACCCTCTTCTGATTTTCCCTCCTCTCTCCGAAGCAGTTCTCTCCAGCTATGGCTTGCCGCCCTCTTTTCCAGACTCTGGGGGACCCTGGAACCCCTCCTCTTCCTTCCTGCTTTGCTTACTCTTCTCCTATTCACAGAGCTGGCCCTGTCAGAGTCAAAGGATGCTGAGGACATTTCTCCCATGTTGCTCTGTTTATGAGAATACATACTAATAGCCCACCACAGGAGGGTGAGTGACAGGAGGCGGTTTCCCAACCCTCTGGACTCCTAGTGGGGTACGTTTTGGTGTCTAGGAAAAAAACAGAACCATCTGTCGCTCTGAATATTTTTGTCACCTGAGTGTGACACTCTTGGGCCTCCTCCTTTTACCTTCATTCAGGCTTTCCAGCTCCCATCCTCCAACTCCCTGTGGGCTGCAGCCTTCCTGTCATTCTTCTTGGGGGCCCCTACACTTACCCTGTGTTCCCATGGTTTTGCAAGACTGTCTTACCACTCTTCCTGAAAAGAACCCTACTCATGCTTTCTACCCACTGTCCCTTTGCCGGTGTGGTTCTATCAAAACCCTGCTCGGGCATTCCAGTGTTGGGCCGGTGAGAGGTCTAGGAGGATCACCAGCAGGAATGCCAGGGCAGCAGGGTCCCTACAGCTCAGACTCTCCAGCACCATCAAATTCTCAAGGAAGCCACCGTCCACATTGATAAGGCTCCTGGCCAGCATGTAACTATGTCTAGTTATATTCTCTTGAAACTTTAAAGAACTTCGTAGACTTTTGCCAGTTTTGTGCATGGTTACAAAGAATTATATAATAGTTTGTTAGTCTACTTTTTAAATCAAGAGTAGAAATATAATGCTATTTTGACATGCTATTTAAAATAAATAGAAAGAAAATTTGTCTCTGAATTATGATGAGAAAGAAACATGGTGATTCTGAAGTCATAAGCAGTTGTTAGCTGCAGAATGCCAGCCCTACCCAGGCATCCATGGTTAGTGTGTTATAGCAGGAAACTACTGGGTCTTCTCTCTACTAGAGGGAACCTCAGGAAACCTCAGAGATTCTGCCCCTACCTGGTTTACCACACCACAGCCTCTCTTGGACTTAACTGCCTATTCTTTTACATTACTCACATCTTCAAATCATTGGTGAAAGGAGAGTCAATTTGGCAAATGATGCTTGCCTCCCTTCCTCTGCGCAGGCTGGGATCCTCCAGGAGAAGCTTAGTTGTAGAGCTTGTGCCTGTGGTGTATCAACGTGAAACACACCTGGACCCTGACGGCTCTAGATTAAGCTTGTCTAAGGATGTACAGTGCACAGCCAAAGCT
Organism: Myodes glareolus; assembly: GCF_982192425.1. Lineage (NCBI taxonomy): Eukaryota > Metazoa > Chordata > Mammalia > Rodentia > Cricetidae > Myodes > Myodes glareolus. Next base: position 4,806,620 of record NC_142036.1, on the reverse strand, counting down.
GGCCAGGCATCCCCTGTGTCCTCCTGTGACAACGCTAGTCTCAGTCTGTCCCCATTGCGAGTGGAAGCCAGCCTCGCTCTCAGATGGCTGCCTGCAGAACTGGCCCATCATAACCTGCTTACAATGCTTGACATGGTGCTCCCATTTTAAAGCCCCCTGTTAAACTCTCTCGGCAGCTACCCACAGGCTGGCTTTAGGCTCCAACACTGCCACTCAGCACAGCTGTGTACTTCCCTGGGAACTTTATTCCGGGCCAGATGATGAGTCTATTTCAGGCATAATAATGTCAAAATCCATTAGCCCACATCTAAAAATAAGACTTTTCTTATCTATAGCTGCAACACTGTTGTTACATCACTAAGCAATGACGTCACAGTGCTAATGTCATCCAGCCTTCTTGGCTCACTCAGGCTCTGTGACAGCTGGTGAGTGACTTACATGGCAGCAGCTTTTTGCCTCCAAGAACTGGGGCCCAGACATCCCCAATAGAAGGTCAGCAGGGCAAGTTCCTGCTGAGGCCACGCCTTGGCTCATAGTGTCCAAGTCTACAGTCCCCATCATTATAGGACACTGTTGTCTGGAACCAGCCTCTGCTGTTATAGGTGTGGATATCCTGTCAGCTGTGCTCTCTGACCCCTGGTGTGAATATCTTCTCAGGTGTGCTCTCTGACCCCTGGTGTGAATATCCTGTCAGCTGTCCTCTCTGACCCCTGGTGTGAATATCTTCTCAGGTGTGCTCTCTGACCCCTGGTGTGAATATCCTGTCAGCTGTCCTCTCTGACCCCTGGTGTGAATATCTTCTCAGGTGTGCTCTCTGACCCTTAGTGTGAACATCATGTCAGCTGTCCTCTCTGACCCCTGGTGTGAATATCTTCTCAGGTGTGCTCTCTGACCCCTGGTGTGAATATCCTGTCAGCTGTCCTCTCTGACCCCTGGTGTGAATATCTTCTCAGGTGTGCTCTCTGACCCTTAGTGTGAACATCATGTCAGCTGTGCTCTCTGAATTCTGGTGTGAATATCCCGTCAGGGGTGGTCACTGACCCTTGGTGTGAATATCCTGTCAGCTGTGCTCTCTGACTCCTGGTGTGAATATCCTGTCAGGGGTAGTCTCTGACCACTGGTGTGAATATCCTATCAGGCGTGGTCTCTGATTCTGAAAGGCAGGTATCTGGAATTCTCTGTGTGAAGTTCGAGAACATGGCCCAGTCTAGAGCCAGGCTCCATGCTCTAGGGTCCTTGATATCCCTGTCATGGGCATCGGCCATTTGTCTCACTTTGTTTTGACCAGAATACCATCATGGCTCATAGTTTAAATTTGGAGCAGCCCGCTTTTCTTCCCTGTGTGCCCCCAGGAAAGCAGTCCTCCCACTCGCCACCCTCTCTTGGCAGGTAGTCACTATCTGAGAATGGTTCAGGCTCACAGAAGCTCGCCTGACTCTTGCCAGGGCACCCCAGCCTGAGGGATGTGTCTGGGCCAGCACACTTCCACAGAGCTACAGGGATCAGCATGTCCCACAGCCTCTATGCCTGGAGCCTCCCATTCTCAGACGCACCTCTTTCTCACCTTCCTGTCTCCATCCCCCTCTGCTCACAGGTCTTACACTGTCAACAGAGTGAGACTTCCAAAGATTGGCTAATAGTAGCCTATCATCAGGAACCAGGCTAACCCTATTCGGTGTCCCAGTCAAGACCACACATGCATCTGAGTACCCATGACTGACAGACAGCAGAAATCTCAGGCCAGAGAGTTGAAGACCAGATATCTAAATATCTGCTGGTTACTCCTTGTTATCTAGCTTGGGGTAGGGGGTCAAGAGAGCAGCATTTCACCCAAGAGTTTGTGTCCTAGGTCTCCCTGAGACAAAAGCAAGTGGGCGAAAATGAGAGGACTCATACCAACCTGAGTCAGAGAAGCCACGATGCTGCCTGTGAGCCGGTGTGGGGCAGGCAAGGAAGCCAGATGTGGGAGGTGAAGGCAGTCAGCTGCACTCAGCTTACAAGTCTCAAGAAAGTTGTTTTAACTTCCTGATCTCTGTCACATTTGGTCACTTAACGCCCCGAGTCATGGAAGCTATCAGACAACTCGCACACTGAGGGTGACCCAGCTGAGCGCACTGAGACTGCCTGGGGGTTGGGCCCTAAGGGTGCTAAAGATACCAGTTTGTGAAAAATGATCTGTTGGTCCTCCAGTGGAAAAGAAGGAAAGATGGCTATGTAGTCACTTCCTGGACTAGGAGGCAGCCTTGCCCATCCTTAGTTTAGTGTCACGGAGGGAAGAGCCTGGTTCTCCTTACACATTTGTGTCTGGCAGCACTAGATGCTGAACTTCTGGTGAAGATTCTGGGCACTGGCTCCTGCATACCTCCTCACAGAGCTCTCTCCCTACCCTGCTCTGTCCTGTGTCCAGAGAGTTAAACCTTCCTTACAGCAAATGCCACTGGTTCTGGAACTCACAGAGATCCTCCTGACTCGGTTCTCCCCACCAAATGTTTGGATTGAAGGCTTGTGCCACCATGCTTGGCTAGACACTGCTCCTTAGACAACTATGTCCATCACTCTTGTGGTATTCCACCCCACACACCTGCTTAATAGATCACTGGTCCTGTTGGGTCAGGGTCTGCCCTGATGACTTCAGTATAACTTAGTTATATATGGAGGGACCATGTTCCCAAGAAGACTAACATTTGGGGGAGAGTGGGTAGGAGTTCTTGGCATCATTTTGGGGTGGACACTTTTCACCTCTTAGCATTGAAAACTTTAGGAGAGCTTGGTGGCTGGGCAGGCCTTGTGGAACACAGCAGCCTGGATACCTGTGGGATTGGCCCCATTGTTCTGCTCAGGCCCAGTCATGCTGATGAGTGAAACTTTTACACCAACATGGACGGCAAAGTTGCTATGCTGGGGTATAGGATATATATGCTATCCTTAGGGGTAGGAACTCAATCATATTGTCTGCTCTACACTCTACCTGTACCACCATTGCTGGCCTAGGAGGCTGCTCTCTTGAATTTTAAAAATCCACAGGAATGCTTCTGAAAGAATCTTAATAGATGAAACCTGAGGTTAGAGAGATGGCTCGCTGGGTGAGGATCACTTGCTACTCTTGCACAGAGGACTTGGGTTCGGTTCCCAGCACCTGCATGGCAGCTCACAGCTATCTGCAACTTCATTTCCAGGGAACCCATTGCCCCCTTCTGGCCCCCACAGGTACCGGGCACTCTCATGAGGCACATGCATACAAGCAGACACTCTACATACACATAAAAAACAAAATTTTTATACAGTAACACACAATAAATAAATCTTTTTTAAAAGTAGGAAATAAAATACAAGACCAAGAGTGGTGACTACCACCACCACAGGGTACTGTCACCTCTGTGGGGCCTCTGTGGTTCAAGGAAGCCAAACCCAGGCCTAAGTCTGTTAGACAACTTGCCAGAGAATGTCAGCACTAAGCAGGCCTAATAGTAGGACTATCTTGGCATGTAGGAAGGATTCCTGAAAATGGTACCCATGGTAATTAATCATCACTGTGGATTTGGAATCGCTACGGGAACACTTCTGGAGTGTCTAGGAAGGGGTTTCTGAAAAGATTTAACTACAGAGGAAAGACACCACCTATGTAGTCAGTTTCTTCTCATAGCCTGGGCTTCCAACTCAATACGAAGGTATAAGTGAACTGAGCCATACTGCCCCTACCATGATGGGCCAGCCCCGCAAACTGTGCCAAAACAAACCCTTCCTTAAGTCGTGCTTGCCAGGTGTTCCCCAACAAGAAGAAAAGTCACTCTTGTAGGAAATTGTTCCCATTAAGTGGGGACACTGTGACACTCTGGTGGGAGCTCTGAAGACCTGGATGACAAGAGCAATGTGGATGGCCACTGAGGACTCCTGTCAAGCACTGAGCCGTCCGTGTCGCTGCGTTCATTTACTGTACATTTTACAAAACTGGCCAAGGTATTGTGGAATAGGGAGAGTGCAGAGCAGATGGTGTAGCGGGCTCCGCACCTAAGGGACTTCACCTGCATACCAGTTTTGCCGCCCACATCGGTGTAGAAGTTTAATTCCTCAGCATGACTGGGCCTTGAGCAAAACACAGGGAGCCAATCCCAGAGGCATCCACAGTCTGGTGAAGTCTACATTCTGCCCACGTCCTGAAGATTTCAGTGAGGCTGAGTTATGAACTAAGTTGTCTGACAGAAGAAATGTCAAGGTAGTACAGCACTCAGGCTGTGGCATGGCTACTGCTCACTGTCCTTATCCAGGTCTATGCGGGGAGGGGGCAGGGCAACACGCAGAGCCGAAAGATGAAAAGGGTATCATTTGCTAGGAAAACAAGTGAATTTAAAGTTGCTGACAAGACAGCCGAGAAAGCAAGTGAAATTGTTAGATTAGCACTATTAAAGGGATACTGTGCACTCTGTACTGATACGACCCCACCCATCAGAGGCTCTAGTGAAAATGCAAATTCATTGGGGGTGGGAGAAAAGCCTGAATAGAAACAAAGAGGTTCCCTGCTGGAAAACAACTACCCAGAGCAGTGCATCCCCAGGAATAATACAAGAGAACAATGGAGGGGCTGGAGAGATGGCTCAGTGGTTAAGAGCATTGCCTGCTCTTCCAAAGGTCCTGAGTTCAATTCCCAGCAACCACATGGTGGCTCACAACCATCTGTAATGGGGTCTGGTGCCCTCTTCTGGCCTGCAGACATACACATGGACAGAATATTGTATACATAATAAATAAATATTTAAAAAAAAAGAGAACAATGGACCTTGTAGAGCAAGGGGCCTAATCACATTCCAGGCCAGCATCGTCATCCATGTGGTACTATGCGCAGACGTGTCATAGCAGGGTTCCAGGAAGCTGTGCTGGCTAAGCATGACACGGCCAGACTCTCTAAGGAGACCTTGAAAGACCGTTGCACGGAACTGGGATGGCAAAGTCTAAGTTACATTGTTGAAAATACTAGACTGTGGGATGTCCACTAAGGAAAGCTGAAGGCACAGAGCAGGGCCACCCAAGAGAGATGTGTGGATGCTACAAGCTGCTGTTGTGGAGCTAACCAAGACTGCGGGGGTCCAGGCGATTCCGTCACAAACCACGTGGCACTGCAAGGTTCAGCGTTTTCTCTGTTGCTTTCAGTTTTGCTTTGTTCTGCTCTTTCCTTGCTATTGACTCATTTCTACCTTTGGAACAGGGATGTTTATTCTATGCCATTTTATATATTCTATGCAACTTTGATCTTACGGGGCTTCTAATTGAAACCCCTTGAAGTCTCAGGAGGATCCCCAGGCTTTGTACTTTTGAATGGTTGGGAACTTTAGAGATGGACTAACTGAATTTTGCATCAAATGATGAACATGAGACTTTAGAGGGCAAGGATGAAATGCTGTGATTCAAAGCAACATATTTGAGCGTCAAGAGGGTGAGTTTTAAGTTAATCTTTTATTCTTAAGATTTATTATTATTATATACGTATGGGTGTTTTGCCAACATGTATGTCTGTGCACCAGATGTGTGCCTGGTGCTCTCAGAGGCCAGAAGAGGACATGAGATCCCCTGGAACTGGAGTTATAGACAGTTATAACCGCATTTGGGTGCTGAGACTCAAACCCAGGTCCTCTGTAAGATTCACTAGTGCTCGGAGCCACTGAGCCATCTTGCCAGCCCCTGCAAATGTTAGTCTTAATTATCAACTTGGCTACATTTGGAATCACTATGGAAACACACATCCGGGTGTGTTTGGGAGTATTTTAGAAATCCTTAACCCGGCCTGAAGAAATGGTTCAGTGGTTAAGAGCACTTGTAGTGGACCCAGGTTCAGTTCTCAGCTTTCACGTGATGGCTCACAGTTATCCAGAACTCCAGTTCCAGATGATCCCATGTGCTTTTCTGACCCCTAACAGTCACCAGGCAAGCATAAGATGCATGCACCACATATATAAGTCTTAAAAAATAACTTTAATTAAAGAGGAAAGATTCAGCCCAAATGTGGATGACAACATCCCATGGGCTGGTATACCCAACCTAATAAAAGGGAAAAGAGAGGGGACCATCAGCATTCAGCTGTCTTTACATCCTGGCTGCAGATACAATGTAACTATGTTGTGTCCGTCCCGTCCTGTCCCGTTCCCCCACCCCCACCCCGTTCCATCCTCCCCCCCCCCATGATGGACAGTAATGTAACTATGTTGTGTCTGTCCCGTCCTGTCCCGTCTCCCCATCCCATACCCCCGCCCCCCCATGATGGACAGTAATAAGGTAAATTGTTCCTTACGTTGCTGTATCTGGTACTTTGTAACAAGAAAAGCATGCCACCTTATTGCTTTCTAGATCTTCAGAGGCCTCCATGGACTTCTCAGAAGCCAGCCCATGTAACAATGTGTTCTGTTGCCTAACTACAGTAGGTCTGAACACAGTCATCTCTGTGTTTCTGATCCCTCATTGGACAGCAATATCAGGAATTGTAGGAACCACCTTAATGAGAATTCTATGCTAGAAAATGTCAGAACAACCAAATATGGCTTCCATGCATCTTATAAACCTGCCGAACTTCTAGATCCCACATTCCTTAGTAATAAAACTTCAGAGCCCTCCACAGTGTTTCAGGATGCTTTCTTCCTGGGCTTTGTGCCCTTGCAGTTTTGGGACTTGTTTCCTGTGTTCGCATTTGTGAAAGTCATTTTGTATTTACTGAGGAGATGGTGGTATGTACACACATTTTGCTAACTCAGTGGACTTCCACTCTGCCTGTGGGTTTATCTGTAATCTTAAACCTATCCCTGAACTTCTCACTGTGTTCCAATAATAGATGCTATTTATCGCAACAGTCCTGAGTTAGATAATAAACCTTATATTTTGAAATCCAAGTCCAACCCTCTGAAATGTTTATCCAAACACTTCAGGCTAGCAAATGGCACTATCTGTTTTCTCCAATACAGTCAACACTGTCTGATCTTCCTGGGCCTCCAAGTCTTCAATCTGAAATAAGAATATATTCCTGGGTGGTGGCAGCACACACTCTTAATTCCAGCACTCATGAGGCAGAGGCAGGCAGATCTCTGTGAGTTCAAGGCCAGTCTAATCTACAGAGTGAGTTCCAGAACAGCCACAGTCTCACAGAGAAACTCTGCCTCGAAAACCAAATAAATAAATAAATGATGTAGAAATTAGGAATATTTCTGAATCAAGTAATAATGTATGACAGATACTGGCTGAGTCAGAAGAGGAAGGTATGTGGTGGGTTTGATTAATAATATCCTTCATATATGTTCCTGTCCCTCCCAGATAATGAGATTGTGAATCTCATTTGAAAGAAAATAGCTCCAATTAAGACCAGATGCAGAAAGTGAGATGTTCTTGACTTCTGAGTTCTCAGACTGTTTTGTAAAACATACCCACTTATTAACTGAAATGGTTCAAGGTGGGCCAATGTTAAAAATAAAAGTTCAACAGCATAATGCTACAAAATACAAAACTAAATGTACTATCTGAGCGCAGGAAGACCTCTCCTTGCCTTGAAGCTCTTACAAAGATGAGCAAAGGATGACTGCAGCCACCTGCTAAACCCAGACACACAGCTACCCTGTCTGGGCCACAGTGACCCTGTACAAAACCACAGTCACTCTCAGGCCTCCCTAGCATAATCCACTCACCCCTTACTAAGCAGGCAACACTGGAGTCAGGAAACCACGAGCTGTGGTTTCTCTTTTCCTCGTTCTCTCCCACATCAGCCCCAGCTGTTTATAAATGTTTCTCAGAAGAGGCACCCAGCTGCGAGATGGCATGTTGAGAATATTTAGAACAAGTCAGATTTCCAGGTGCCTCTCTGGAACACTCCGGAAGCAGCTAGTAACATGGCTCTATTACAGAGTTGGTTTAACAGGCCACCAATGCCAACTTGAAGGTCTTTTTTTTATAGTATGTGTGAAAAGTGTGAAAATATAGAATAATGGAGAAATTAAGACTATTCCTTAGCTGGGTAGTGGTGGTGCACGCCTTTAATCCAGAACTCAGGAAGCAGAGGCAGGTGGATTTCTGAGTTCCAGGCCAGTTTAGTCTACAAAGCAAGTTCCAGGACAGCCAGGACTCTTGGGGGAAAAAAAAACAAACAAAAAACATGGTCTCAAAAAATATTATGCAGGAAGGAGCCATCAAGTCCATGGGGTTTTTTTTAATCAGCCATACCTCTGCTCAAAACTGCAGAGATGTCTTGACATCCACTGTCTTAAATGCTTTCATGATGCTTCTGCAACCCTCAACGGACACATAGATGGGTAGATGGGTGCTCATACTGTAAGATGTGTGAGCCTTCATCCTGTCTCTGGCAGAAACACTCCCAGCACATTCTGACAGTCTGTTGACCCGCAGCCATCTGCTGCCGAGAGCCCCAGAAGACCATGCTTCCCAAGTTCAATCTGTCAAAAGTCTCTAACTTCCCCAACTCCAGAACATGGTGGTGGTTGTTTTGAGTTACACGCACATGTGTCTGTGTGTGAGTATGTGTGCAGATTCCCTCAGAGGCCAGAAGAGAGCCGGTGATGATTCCCAGGAGCTGGGGTCACAGGCCACTGTGGAGCACGAATGTGGATGCTAGGAACCCAGCTGAGGTCGCCTGGAAGAGCAGTATATACTATCAAACTACTGAGCCATCTCTCCTGACCCTGTCATTGTGTTGTTATTGTAATAATTGTATTTAATTATGGCTGTGGTATATGTAGCTCAGTTCATAGGACAGTTGCCTAGCATGTATGAAGTCATGGTTCGATCCTCAGCCCTACATAAATCCAGTGTGATGGTGAGCGTCTGCAATCCAAGCACTGGAGATGTGGAAGCAGGGGAATTACAGATTTAAGGTCGTTGACTACATAGTGAATTAGAGGATAGTATGTGCTATAGGAGATCGGGTCAAAGAAAAAGGAAAATGAAACCAGGAGAGTGAGTCCAGTAGGTGAGAGTGTTACCGCTCTCCCAGCGGATCCAGGTTTAGTTTTCAGCACCCACTTTGCCAGTTCACAACCACCTCTAAGTCCAGCTCCAGGGGGACTGAATACCTATATACTCACATGTGCACATATCCACACATAAACCCACATAGTTAAAAATAAAAAATTAAATTAAAGGCCAAAATGATGGCTCAATAGATAAAATCCGTGCCATGCAAACTCAATAACATAAGTTCAGTCCGCAGAACCCACCCACATTACAGACAGAAGGAAGGAATCAACTCTACAAAGTTGTCCTCTGACCCACATCCCACCACAAACACCCAAACACATACACACAGTGACACACATTTTTCTTTAAATTTAAGTAAAATCTTCAAGAAAAATGAAAGAGCTAGGCATGGTTGTGCATACCTTACCATTACCAGTACTTTGGAGGCAGAGGCAGGTGGATCGTCATGAGTTTGAGACCAGCCTGGTCTACAGAGTGAGTTCCAGGTCAGTTGAAGCTACATAATGAGGCCTTTTCCCAAAATGAAGTTACAGAAACAAGTGGGGGGAGGGAGTCCTCAAGGCTTCACTGATACAGCAGGGGCAGCTCTGGTACCTAAGAGCTACCTTCTACAGGAAGTGACCTATCTGAGGAAGGCTCTACCTTCTACAGGAAGTGGCCTATCTGAGGAAGGCTCTCCCTGCTACAGGAAGCGCCCTATCTGAGGAAGGCACTCCCTTCTACAGGAAGTGGCCTATCTGAGGAAGGCTCTACCTTCTACAGGAAGTGGCCTATCTGAGGAAGGCTCTCCCTTCTACAGGAAGCGCCCTATCTGAGGAAGGCTCTACCTTCTTCTACAGGAAGTGGCCTATCTAGGAAGGCTCTCCCTTCTACAGGAAGTGGCCTATCTAGGAAGGCTCTCCCTTCTACAGGAAGTGGCCTATCTGAGGAAGGCTCTCCCTTCTGCAGGAAGTGGCCTATCTGAGGAAGGCTCTCCCTGCTACAGGAAGTGGCCTATCTGAGGAAGGCTCTCCCTGCTACAGGAATTGGCCTATCTAGGAAGGCTCTACCTTCCACAGGAAGCGGCCTATCTGAGGAAGGCTCTCCCTTCTGCAGGAAGTGACCTATCTGAGGAAGGCTCTCCCTTCTGCAGGAAGTGGCCTATCAGAGGAAGGCTTTCCCTGCTACAGGAAGTGGCCTATCTGAGGAAGGCTCTCCCTTCTACAGAAAGCGGCCTATCTAGGAAGGCTCTACTTTCCACAGGAAGCAGCCTATCTGAGGAAGGCTCTCCCTTCTACAGGAAGTGGCCTATCTGAGGAAGGCTCTCCCTTCTACAGGAAGTGGCCTATCTGAGGAAGGCTCTCCCTTCTGCAGGAAGTGGCCTATCTAGGAAGGCTCTCCCTTCTACAGGAAGTGGCCTATCTGAGGAAGGCTCTACCTTCTGCAGGAAGCGGCCTATCTGAAGAAGGCTTAAAGGGCTTCGTACACAGATGGCTCTGTCTCCCCAGAATAAGAGATGTGGTGTTGTGTGCTCCCCAAAGAAACATCTCTAGCGGGGGTTGGGGGGGTGACACAATGATCAAAAGTGGTGGCAGCATTTGAACTTGCCGCTGAAGGAGGAAAGGGGCGTTGACAGGATCTGGTGTCTTTGGCCCTGCTGTCTTCACGTCTGCCCCAGCAGGAGAGATGGCACAGAGGGTCACAGCAGGCAGGAGGTGGCCTGTTCCTTAGCTAAGATGTCGCCTCACTGATCCCGCTGGGGGCAGTTTCCACAGTAGTCCCATTCTGCCCTTACTTTAACAATGCACATGTTTCTTTTTGTACCTTTCTCATCTGCATTTTCTTTGGTTCTTTCTTTCCCTTTGAAACTAAATTTTAGTAATTGAAAGGTTTTAATGATTTATCAACAAACATTTTGAATGGCGGCTTTCCTGTTCATATTCACATTTATGTTTATTTACTGTATATTGGTAGAGTTGTCTGCCACTGCAAGGCCAGCGCTCAGTTAATGCTGCACAGAAGATAAACTTGGCATTTGAGCTCTACACAGGAAGACTGTCGAGGTTTCTGCTAAGCAAGAGGCCCTTGGTACCTTTCCCCACATACCCTGTACACGACGCTTATACCAAAGATTCAAATACGGAGCATGGAAAGGAAAGGCCCACACTGCAAGGCGTGCACCAGAGCTGAGAAAGGCTAGAAGGGAGCCGTGGAGCACATGGAGCCCACAGGCACCCCAAGCCCACCCCAGCAGTGGCTAGCTTTGCTAGAGTCAGAGGTCTACACAGAAACTTAACCTTCTGCTCTTGCTTGCTTACAGACGACCACTCCAGGATCCTGCTGAAGTCACAGAACAGCCATAGCAATTCAGACTACATCAATGCCAGCCCCATCGTAAGTCCATGGTCACTGGGAAGGGGAGACACGGGGCTGTTCCTTGGCACTCTTGTGACGTCACACTCCCTCAGTGACACGACTTTAGGCATGGGATGGATGCACCTTTTTCCAGCCTCAGAAGAGGTGACTGGAAAGAGAAAAGTTGGAGCCAACTAAGGACTGGCAAAGAAGAGGGGGAAGCCTGGTGTGGAGGGAAGGGAACTGGAAAGCTGGGTGTCGGAAGAGGCTGGACTGACGTGGAGGGAAGGGAACTGGAAAGCTGGGTGTCAGAAGAGGCTGGACTGACGTGGAGGGAAGGGAACTGGAGAGCTGGGTGTCAGAAGAGGCTGGGCTGACTTCCCACTGTGGAGCTGGGTTGTTGTGACTGGAAGAGAAGAAGCTGTGTAGAATCACAGACCATGCCCAGAGGCATCCTGATCAAAGCAGGGGGTCCTGGGACAGATGTAACATTACCACACAGGGAGTGTCCCTTAGCTGGACTCAGGGAAATATCAGGAACCTCGCTTCAGTTCTGAAGTTCGCATTCACCGAACAGGGCCGGCAGCATTTTCTGATGAGGTCCCCACAACACCATGGACTAAAAGTGCGCAGGTCATTCCCAGGTTACAAACCTAGATCATCATGCCCTAGGCTCTTTCCACTCCTCTAGTAGAGTGCGCCTGTGAGAACACGTCCAGCAGTTGGGGGAAAGGGACAGACTCTGATGAGACGTTACCGTCCCCATTGAGTGACCCTGCTGTTAAGACTCCAGCATATGCAGCTGATCCCCCTTCCTGACACCTCACACATCCCACACAGTGAGAGTGGGCCTCTGGGCGACGTGAACTGAAGGAAGAATTGATGGTTTGTCTATACTCCCTGGACTCGGACCATTGCACGTGCATCCGTACACATACAGACCTCCAAACATGAGCATCGCTAAGGACTGGCTGCTTTACCTTGGCAAGAGTGGACTTTGAAGCGTGGGCTCAGTTCTCATTGATTGTTGCTCATGTAGTCCTTCTGTGTAGGACTAGCTCAAGCTCTGGCTTGAGCTTGCTGGTTCTCATTTATAGTTGCTCACGTAGTCTGTCTGTGTAGGACTAATCCAAGTTCTGGCTTGAGCTTGCTAGCTGACTCACTTCTAAGCATGTGCCCCTGCTCAGGCTCCACATGATGAAAGACTGACAGGTGACAGCCACTCAAAACCAGCGGAAGCAGTTTTTCTTCTTGTCCTGCTCCCTCCTTCCTGAAAAGAACTGGATGAAAAAGCCAGAACGGAAGTAGCAGTCATTTCCAAGTCTGAACGTCAAGAGCACATGGCACGCAGCTAGGGTTCAGGCTGAAGCCTTACCCCAGTGTGAGTTCATATGGGTCATAGCGACACCATCCACAGACCAAGAGTCCAATGAGCTCATGCTTAGAGTGACTTCCCAGTCCTTGCTGTCCATGGCTTCTGGTCAGAAGGGTCAGTTGAAAAGGCAATATTCTGGTAACTTTCATTTTCTCTTCACTTCATATTATAATTCTTTTTTCCTTCTAAATTTGGACTGTAAGAATAAGCCAGATGAAACTCATTGTGCGTCTCTCTGAGATAACTGGGGGAACCCTGATGACGGCCTTCGTAGCGGCCTCTGAATGAGTAGCTAGCTTCCAATTACAACCTAGACAGCCCTGGCCATGCCATATAAAACTATGATAATTACATTTGTGCCTAGTTCCCATTACATTTTAGGGAAGTCACCCAGTAGTGAATAAAAAGCAGTCTTTGCTTTTAAACAGGGGTCATGAGAGTGAACGGGGATTCCGCCATCCCACGTAGTGCTTGTGAGAGAGAAAACCATCGCTTACTGTAATCACTGGGCTTAGCTACTCTGGAGGCCTTGAGACTAACTAAGGCCACCCTCTTGGTCGTGGTGCAAATAAGCACTCAATGTGCGACCTGGGAGCAGCCTGAGAGTCCTAACACCACCAAGAAGCAAGCTCAGTAGTGCATCCTAGTCAATGACGGGAGGAACATGAACGTTTCAGTTTGAATGCATTTAACTAATTTAAGTCAGGACAGGGAGGATCCTAAGAAAAGGATGGCAGATGTCTTCAGAAACTGGCCAAGTGTGGGGGACAAATCATGGGCTCTCAGAAAACATTCAGGCAAACATCTGCGCCTGTGAATTTGTTGTATGTAATTACGTGTGAAATATCAGAGTAGGGAGCGCCTTAAGCCGTGCCTCTTGGTTCCAAAGCTCAAATACCCAGGACCTTCCCACCTGTTTGCATTTAAGAAAACATACTGGCCATGTTTGTTGGCACAGGCCTTTAATCCCAGAACTTGAGAGGCAGAGGCGGACAGATCACTGAGTTCAAGGCTTTCCTGGTCTTCACAGAGAGTTCCAAGACAGTCAGGGCCTTGAAAAACCAAAAAGAAGAAAAAAGTATTCTGTTGAACCTGTCAGGGGTGTAGGGGACATGGGGGCACCAGGGTAGATACAGCCACTGTGAATGACGCCAACACCCAGGACCCTGTGCCCCTTCCTATGCTGGCTGTTTGGGGCTGCAGTCTGGGGAGGACAGGACCAGTCTGGAGTAGACATTCTTCAGTGGTGTCTGCAGTAGGGAATGTGCTCCCTCCTCTCTCCTCTTCCTCCAAAGTTCTTCAGGGCTTCTGATTTGGAACACTGGATGCTCTGTTTTTAAAGTCAGCTTTCTTTGGAACATTGCTAAGGGCTTTAGTGTAAAGAAGCCAGTGACTCGCACATTTAACAGTTGCCATTCATGTTTAACAGAAAGACGCAGGCTTGTTCTTCAAGTTATGGATTTGGAAGTACTTGAACTTTCACCCCTTGTTGTGATAACACCCTGAAAATCAGCCCAGAAAGGGCTAGGTTCCACACAGGTGAATGGGTTTCCTTTCTATTGTGCCATTCAAGTGGAACTCTTGGACTCAGGACACTTGGGTCCTAGTGCCTTCTGACTTGGTCTCCTTAAAGTAGTTGAGTGGATTATCTGTTATACTCATCTCTCTGAGCAGGCTGGTCACCGAGGAAGCCCCCATTAGGGAGGGAGGGTTGATGAGACCCCTGCCCGGCCAGTTTCTTGGCTTACCACTGGAATCTAAACAGTGTGCTCCCAAGAGTGCAATGGAGGCTCCACAAAGGAAGTGTAGGCATGTCCCCACAGAGCCCACTCTTTAGAGTGCAGCTTCCACCTCGATGCTTTGCCAGAGTTTACTGATGCACTTGGAATACCTGCTAGGGCATGCGGGTGGACTCATGCCTGTGGAGTTCCAGCGGACAACATGTACCTGTAAGTCACAGTGCCCAGCACACCACAGCAGGACTGAGCCCTAGAGCCCCAGGGACTGTGTAGCTGGCTGCTTATGGAAGCACACCACTGTTCAGATGGGAGCTATAAGGAGAAGTGGAAAGCAATGTGGAGGAAAGAGGCAAACACTAGCCTTGAAGGGTAGAGGATTCTGGAATGGACGCTATGGTAGCTACCCACCAGGCAGGCCTGTTGTCAGATTCCCCTTTAAGAAAAGTCTCATTCATAGAAACTCATCAGCCCCCTCCAAGCAGAGTTAGCCTGCCTTGAAAACTCAGATGTGGGAAAACTTCTGTCTGTCTAGTTAACTATTTGCCTCACTTCTACTCCAACTGAACCAAACCAGGGCAGGCTTCCTGTTGCCCCACATGGTCTGTGCATCCCCTCTGTGCCCTCTTCTCCTGGGCACTTCCTGTACTGCCCTTGCCTTTCTTCTGTCTGCTGTCTGAATTTTTCTTTAATGACAGTTCAGACCTATCACAAAAGTGAATGCGCTTGCCCTCCCGAAACACTGCCCATATTTTTCCTTTTATAATCTCATATTTCTCGTTCTGAAAACAGTTTAATTGGTAGTTTGAACATGTCACGATTTTTAAATTTGCTATAGTCTATGTTGTTTTGGACAAGAGAAATCCCATCTGAGAAGGGAGCGGGGCACCCCTTCCTCTGTCTGGCTGTTTGCAGCAGAGACGGGGTCTCTGTAAATACCTGTCACCCCCACCAAATGCATATTTTGAAAAATCAAAACTCCTCATTTTTGCTAAGCATTTTTCTGCTGAAACATCTTAATTGGGGCTTTCAGTAAGAGAAACATAATTTTACCTGTATTGTGTATGCTGTGAATCTCAAAACGAGGTCCAGTTTTAATTATGAATCATGAAATTAGATGCACAGAAAGCTTTTCCCTGCCCCAATGCGGCCAGCCTCACATTGCTGTTCTGCTGGAATCACTTGCACTGGCTGCTTTGTGCTCTTGCCCTCCTTTATGGCTCACATAATTACAAGGTGCGTCCGGCACCTTTCTGTGCTGACAGGCATCATCGCTGTGAGTGCTCGCAAGCTGTGCTTGGGCTCACGAGGCTCGAGCCGCTTCCCTGAGCCTCCACACTGAGCATATGGTTAAATCTGGTTTTCTTTACTGCTGCCCTGAGAAATGAATTGTCAACAGTTATTTTTAAATGAAGCCCCTCGTGTGTGTGTGTGTGTGCGCGTGTGTGTGTGTGTGTGTGTGTGTGTGCGCGTGCGCATGCGTTGTTATTTGAATTCAGGGCATTATACATGCTAGGCAAGTGCTCTACCACTCAGCCACAGCCTCACCCCACATTCTACATCTTTAATCAAACACAAAAGTCCAAATGTTGGATGCCAACTTCAAACTTGCCAAGGACAGTTGTCTTACTGAGTAGCTCTCTCGACCAGATTCTGCCTCCATGCAATGTCCGAGTCTCCTCCCCTAGGGCTGGTCTCCGGGGTCCCCATCGAAGGGGCAGCACTGCTCTGTAACTGCTATTTGCACAGTGGCCACGGACTACCCTGCAGGAAGCTCGTGAATCCGGCTTTCTTTCCTTTGCACCTCACAATGTTTGCTCTTGTGTTCGTTTTCTCTCTCCCCTACATCATCAGTCTTCAAGTTAAGCACTGTGATTAAGGTCTGTTGTGCTTGCCGTCCACTGTGGGAGCAAGCGAGGCACATGCTGACAATCCACCTAACCTCAATCACATCCTTTGTTCTCGGTCTCTCACTGTCAGGGAAGAGATGTGACAGAAATGAGCTTCTCGAAGGCCGACCCATGTCTGTGAAATGCCTGTGAACGCACATATGGTTATCCACACAGATGGAATATATACACTGAGACTTACAGAGGTGCTGGCACAAACAGACGTGAAGACATACACACATACAGATGCATGTCTGTCTGTAAACATACAGACAGAGACACAAACTCATACACACAAAGACACATATACAGATAGACACATTCAACACAAGCATGCAGACACACATACCCATAGACATTTATATATGTACAACCATGACAGTCACACACACAATGGATACACATACAGACATGTATGGATACACATACAGACATGTGACAGACACAGATGCACTGAAACCTGCCAGTGATCCCCAGGCAGATGGCTGGCTGTATGTGCCCCTCCCAAGATGGACAAAACACTAAACATGAATGAGCTCCTTCTCAGGCATCTCTTCACGTGCATGCTCTTTTAAGACTCACACACTTGGGGGCTGGAGAGATGGCTCAGTGGTTAAGAGCATTGCCTGCTCTTCCAAAGGTCTTGAGTTCAATTCCCAGCAACCATATGGTGGCTCACAACCATCTGTAATGAGATCTGGTGCCCTCTCTGGCCTGCAGGCACACATGTAGGCAGATATTGAATGCATAATAAATGAATAAATATTAAAAAAAAAAGACTCACACACTTGTCCGCTGCATGTGGCCATGGCCCATTGCTCTGGCCTACCGACTCCTTCTGAACCCCAGTTCTGGCAGGCTTCCGTCTATCCTGGAGTGGGTGGGAGTTGTCCCCCGACCCCAAGCTGAGTCTCAGTGTCTGCTGAACGGCATCGCCCATACAGCCAAGTGTTGGCTCTGTTCTACTGGGCTCTTCTCTGCAACATGGTAGCCAGGCTGAAGGAGTCGGTCAATTGAACGTCCCTGGCTTTTGTAGGTTTATTTTAATCCGAGGGCCATGGAGCTTGTCAGGCAGAACTTGTTTAACAGCCCTGGGTGGAAGCTGCACTGCCCTGTGTCGTGATGTCTTTCTGCTGTGTGACTGATCCTTATACCCACTCTCTTGTTCCTGCAGATGGACCACGACCCACGAAACCCTGCATACATTGCCACCCAGGGCCCACTTCCTGCCACCGTGGCCGACTTCTGGCAGGTGAATCTTTTTCACTAATTTTCTTTCCAAAAGGTACAATTTTAATGATCTGTCCTTAAGTTAACATATTTGGGTTCTGCGACACCAATTCAGCTGTTTAGAGTGCTTCTCAGGTATTGCAGAAGCTGTGTGAGTCCTTTATTTCCTCATCTGAGGTGTTCGATGCTTTAAAGATTTTCATTGCTTAACCACATTATAATTTAGCTATATAAAAGATAAAGAAGTGAAATTAATACATATTTATAGTATATTGCCTTCAAATGTGCCTTTTATTTATTGTTTTATTTTATGAAGGTAAAAATGTATTCAAAATATAGTTTACTTCTTTGAGAATTTTTAATTTTATTTTAAAGGCCGTCCTGGTGTCTCCACCCAGCACAATCCTGCATTGCCCAGACAAGACTGAGACTTGGGAAGTAGTTCTAAGATGCACAGATGAGGGCAGAGTTAGGTGGATCCCATTCCGTAGGCTGTCTTTTAGTTATGTTGGCCATGTCCTTTGCTTTACAGAAGCTTTTCAGTTTCAGGAGGTTCCAATTGTTAATTATTTCTCTCAGTGTCTGTGCTGCTGGAAGTGGTTCCCTGTGCCAATGCGTTCAAGTGCACTTCCCACTTTCTCTTCTATAAGGTCCATTGTGGCTGGCTTTATGTTGAGGTCTTTGATCCATTTGGACTTGAATTTTGTGCATGGTGATAGATATGGGTTTTTCATTCTTCTACAGGTTGATATCAAGTTATGCTTTTTAAATATTAAATATGCTTTTTTCAATTTGATATTTTTGGCTTCTTTGTAAAAAATCAGGCATTTGAAGGTGTGTGGATTAATATCCAGGTTCTCGATTCAGTTCCATTGGTCCTCCTGTCTGTTCTTATGTCAGCACTAGGCTGTTTTCAGTCTGTAGCTCTGTAGTAGAGTTTGAAGTCAGGAATTGTGATGCCTCCAGAAGTTCTTTTATTGTACAGGATTGTTTTGGCTATCCTGTTTTTTTTTTTTTTTTCCTTTTCCATATGAAGTTGAATATCGTTCTTTCGAGGTCTGTGAAAACATTTTCTGGGAATTTGATGGGCATTGCATTGAATCTGTAGATTGCTTTTGGTAAGATTGCCATTTTTACTATGTTAATTCCACCTACCCAAGAGCATGGGAGATCTTTCCACTTTTTGGTGTCTTCTTCAGTTTCTTTCTTCAAAGATTTAAAGTTCTTGTCATACAAGTCTTCCACTTGTTGAATGAGGTAACCCAGACACAGAAAGACAATTATCACATGTACTCACTCATAGGTGGTTTTTAAACATAAAGCAAAGAAAACCAGTCCAGAAATCACAATCCCAGAGAACTTAGACAAAAATGAGGACCCTAAGAGAGACATACATAGATCTAATCTACATGAGAAGTAGAAAAAGACAAGATCTCCTGAGTAAATTGGGAGCATGGGGACCTTGGGGAAGGAATAAAGAGGAGGGGAGAGGCAGGGAGGGGAACAGAGAAAAATGTAGAGCTCAATAAAAATCAATTAAAAAAAAAGAATTAGGTGGGTCAACAGAGTGCCCCGCCCAAATAGGACAAGGTTTGGGGGGCATGGTGGGTCACAAATTGTGTTTGGGGATATGTCTTGGCGGATCACCCTCTGGGATATAGGGCTAGGCTCCCTCAGCAGCAGGCTGTACCCTCAGGCCATGTGTCAGCGCACAGGGATCCTGCAACATAGGCAGGGAAAGCAGCACTGCTGGGCAAGCAATGGCACTGCAACAGTGTTGCTAACCCAAGACCAGATTCCTCTGGGTTCCTTGATACACTTTATAGTTTATTAACTCACAAAAGACAGACTAATTAGCCAAAGGTCAGTAAATCAACGGCATTCTTGACTTCTGCTGTCCCCTTTCCCGACTCCATGTAAAGAAGAAATGCAAAAGAAGAGGTCAGGAGACTCTTCCCTCTTCTGTACCCGCTCAGGAGACTGTTCACACACACATACACACACACACACTGAACTTGTTTTGTGGGTGCAAGACTTGCCAGCCAGGAGGGGTAAGGCTGAGCATGCAGCATGTCTATGTGACTGCCTGCTCCTTCTACCTGCCATCGGGAGAGGGAAAATGAGACTGGATTACTGCGCCGCCCTGTGGATGCTCTTAAGTATGGCACAGCGCTAGTGACCTTTGTTAAAAGGTTGGTGTTGAGCAGGTCATGGTCCCTCAGCTCAGAGAATACTCAGATCCCCTCCATGCACAAGAGTTGTCCAGACCAAAAGAAAATCGTCCAATCACAAGGAACTTGGGTGTATCATCTTGGGAAGGCTTTTCATGTGGAAGCCCCACTTAAAGTCTTCTTGAATTAACTCGTCCATCTAACTGTGCAGAGCTACACCCAGGAAGAAAGACAAAGAACATTCTGAATTGAATGGCAGGACAAAAAAATGCCCAGAGGACCCTAACCCTACTGGGTTCCCACCCAAGTGAGTGTGTGGATGGCATCTGGCTCCTCCGCCTTTACTAGTGCTTGTGCTTCAGCCACCGACAAGTGCAAGTGTTTCCTGCGTGTGAGGGGCCTCTCACCAGCACAGCCACAGCCCTCAGAGGGCTTGGCACAGCGCTGCTCACACCCACTTCCCTCACACTGGAAGGTGCACTTTTCCATGTCTGTCTGAAACCAGGCAGTGTGTCGCTTAGCCAAGTTCATGGCTGGTAAAAGTCGGAGGGTGTAACTAGTCTCCTGTGTATTGCTGATGTTTGTAATTGCTAGAGATGGTTCGCTTCACCACTATGGACCATCCCCAGGACTTTTTAAAGAAATTGGAATTATCAAGGAAAAATTTAAAGAGAGATGAAGTGAAGGGTCACTTGAGAAATGCTTCTGTCAGAATTCAGCCTATAGTTTGCGGCACCTTCCATGTGGTAACAGCTACCATGATCAGAAGTGATTCTGCACCTCAGGATGTCTGTACACTTGAGCTTGCTGAAGCTTGAGAGGGGTTATACAGTAAAACAAACAAACACACAGAAGAATCTTACCACACCCCTTCCACCAGGATGCCTGATTCTCACATGTAGCTACTTCAGGGCTACAGCCAGGGTTACAGCTAAGAGATTCTCATGCCTGCTCAGTAAGCAGGCAGATTCTCACATGTACCCATCTCAAGGATACCACTCTCGAGGATTATAGATAGGATCTAGGAGCAGCCATAAAGAAGGGGCACTAGCTTGCCGGCACCTGCAGATCCAACTGCTCGTTCTCCATGCTGTGGGCCTGAGGTGCCCACATCTACCCAGCATGGCTCTTCCTCAAAGAGTCCCAGAATCCCAGATGAGAGATCATAAAAATACAAAAGGACAGGTACCTTTGCTGCTGGCCAAGCAGCACGCACAGAGGATGCCCACCTTCTAAAACTTCTCTGAGGACAGGAAGCCTCCACAGAAATGTGAATGCATTTTTTAGGGATAAAACTCCATGTGAAGCACAGGCTATGAACGTCAGACCACAGGTTGAAGGTGGCATCTGTCCTCCTCTGCACGGCTGCAAGTCTAGCCTTCAACAGGAGCAAGTTTTTGACCAGAGAACTAGAGACATTGTTATAGACTATTGCGACCTACAGCTTGTCTTCAAGAAAGCCTGGCTCTTGGGAGGTACAGACCCACGCACCCCGAAGCATGATTTAAAGTCTAGCCTTGGTAGGCATGAATAAACTTTCATGTCAAAGGCCAGGGTGAAGTAGTCTCACGGTAAATAACCAAGGAAGGAGCAATGGCTGCAATCCTTTCCTACAGCTGCTGTAACTACACACAGTGAGCCAGTGGCAAAGACAGCAGGATTCACTGTCAGCCCAGATTAGTCCCACAAGGACTAGATGCTTGTGGCTGTAGTGAGGGAGAGTCTGCCTGGTCTCTCCACCGAATGCAGTGTCTGTCTCCAGCTCAATGACGTCATGCTCTTCCCCACCCCTGTTCAGATTTCTCTCCTGATCCAAACCCCAGGCGATGGTGGCAGTCCATCCTGACCACTGTGACTTCATCTTACCTTGAACTCTTCATCCTCCTGCCTCCACCTCCCAAACGCTGGAATTACAGGCATGTGTCGCCATAGCTGGTACAGATCCTGTTTCCAAGGAGTGCCACATTTGCAGGTTCTGGCTGGACACAAGGGCACCATCGACCCTCGGAGACTTTCTGATCAGCTCTGGCTCCAACCTCACAGATGCACACTCCTGCCTACTTCTGTGTCCATGCTAAGCACACACTTGTTAAACTATTGCTGTTTGGGGAAATGATGGAAAGATTAAAGTCTGTATGTCTGCGAGACAGGCACAAGTCTTTTCAAATATTTTCATTCTGCAGCTAGTCAGGTCTAACTGAAGAGCCACAGCAGAGAGGGGGAACTGCCGCCTGAGAGCTGAGAAGCCCCACGTTAACCCTTCCCACAGGCTTCCTTGGCAGGAGACAGAGTAAGCGTTCAGCAATGGATTTTTCTCAAAGAGTAAATCACATTTGAGATAAAATGACTTTAGACTTGTAATGACAGATTTCTGTAGTATCAGCTTAGGAAGCTGAGGCAGGAGAATGACAATCAAGGCCAGCCTGGGCTATATATTACATGTATATATTTGGTTTGCCAAGACAGGGTTTCTTTGTATAACCTTGACTGCCCTGGAACTCACTTCGTAGACCAGGCTAGCCTCAAACTCTGAGATCCACCTGCCTCTGCCTCCTGAATGCTGGGACTAAAGGTGTGCACTGCCATTGTCCAGCAAGAAAAATAAAAATATTTTAAAGGAAAAAAATCCAGTCTGTGAAGTTGGACCGTTTTGTCATGAGCAGGGAATAACCAGGCTTTTTCCTCACTTCCATGTTGCTCATGCCGTGTCTGGAATTCCATGTCTCCTTCTGGGACTGTGGTTCAGAGAACTGACAAATAAAGCCAGAGCACAGCAGAGAATTCCTGGGAGTGGGCAGGGCGGCCTTGAGCTCTAAAGCCACAGAAGGAAGGGGAACCGTCCAGGAGAAGGGAGGAAAGGGGTCCTCGGGAGCCAGTGCCGCATGTGGACTCTATTCACTGTCATCATCGCTGCTGATGCCTGTCAGGCTGACCCTGGAGGACTGTGGCAGGGGGCCGGCTGGCACGTCTGTAATGTGGGGCACTGTTGGAAGGGCTGTTTACACACCAGGGGATCTTTAAAGCAGGGGTGTTCATCTGAACATCGGAGGTTGTGCTGTTTTATTGAGGCCTTCTGAAATAATTGCTAGGGCAGCATAATTCCTCATATCCCTGTCTGTGATGCTCACAGGTCCGTGCCAGAGAGCTCTTTGAAGAGGACAAATGTCTGAAAAAGAGGATCAGTGTGTTGGATCATACCGGTCCCAGGATCTTTCTCTAGAAAAGATACTTCAGTGTTCAGGGTGCCTTCTGCTTACCCACTGGAACAGGTGGAGTAGAAGGTGGGCTCCCACATAAGGGAGGACAGAGACAGAGGAAGTAATGTAGCATCCGATACACTCTGTCAGATGTAAGACCCTGGTCTCTAACTCCCTATGGAGATGTAGCGTAAGCCTCAGGAAACATTACCTGGGACACCAAGAGTAATCATAGTCACTGTTAGGAAGCAGAGCCGTAGGTATCACATGCACACAGAGAGAAGAATCAGCCTTTAATGGGGGCAGTGCTTCAGCTTGGGAGGATGGGAATGTTATGGAGACCGATGGTAGGTATGGCCGCCTGGCAGCATGAACGTGTGTACTGCCTCTGAACTGAGTACTGAACAACAGCAAATTTTACCTTATGTATATCTTACTATAGTTTGAAATGTGGACCATATTTCATGGATCTGATTCTATCGAGAAGAGAAGCAAAGGTTTTGCAGCCTTGCAGGACTTTCCAGGGTCACAAGCTGGCTAGGACAGAGCACATTCTAAATCCAGGTCCAGGTGACTCCCAAGTGTGTTTTTATCATGTTTCTTGTGAGCACAGAGGCCCCAGAGGTAGGACAGGTATTCTTGGTGAACACATCTCCAAGGAGAGAAGGGAAACACAAAGATCCTACTGTGCTGACTTCTGGCATCCCAGAGGCAAGCGTTTAAGAGACGGTGATTAGTCCCTTGGCACAGGCATGGGGAGGCACATTCTTCATGTGTTTATGAAGAGCTGAAGGGTACAGAATGTGGGTCTCCACAAATATAGGGAAATCCTCTCAGACAAGGGGTCCCCCATACCTCCTGGGTACCCACAAAGGTACAGGACAGTATACAAGGATGAGATGCCCATACAATGTTCTCTGGAGAAATAAGAAAGGCTGTAGATGATGGGGCAAGGACCATCCATGCAAGCATCCAGCAAGTTCTCATTACTGACCACTGGCTTTTGGTGCACCTTGCCATTGTCCTCCTCTATATACCCTGAGTGCCTGTCTCTGAAGGCTACAGGTTTATCATATAAACCTAATGATACAGTTATAATATAAACCCAAGTGAAAAACCATGGAGCATGAAAAGGGGTAAGAGGGGGTCCTCCCAAATGTTCAGGGTATCCTCAGGGTGAACTGGAAACCTGGGATTGCAGTGGTATGGCAGAATGCTAATCACCATGTGTGTAAGATGCCCACAGCCCCGACAGGTTTGTTGCCTGGTCATCAGCTGCAGCACCACCTTCCCAATATGCCAGGCTTCTCCATCCAGGCTACTCATTGCCCCCATTGCCACCAAGAGTCAAGCCTTTGGTCTTCCAGGCACAATCCCAGCACTCCTCAGTCTCTAGGTGTTAAGGCTAATGGCCTCTCCGCAGCTGATCCCAGTGGAACCGCACCTCCATGACTGTCCTGGGTGCTTGAGCTTTGTCCTCGTCCAGCGTTAGTCTTGAGCTAAGCTTCAGATGCACTTACACGGCATAATTCCAGGAGGGCTCATGTTCCCAGGGCCTTTTAGCTCCAGACAGCCATGGCAAAGCAGTCATGGTTACCCATCCCTGTCTGTTCTTGGTTTTGGTGATGAGAGGGACCCTCTGATTCTGCTGGCTTAGTGTTGAGTCTGGGGAGGGTGAGCACAGGAACTTACAGGACAGAATGGCTTACTGAAGAGTACATTATCTGAGGAATGCAAACAGAGACAGAAATGAGGACAGTTCAGTGGGAAAACGTATCTTTCCAGGACACTGAATTTCAAGTGTTTCATCTCCTGTATTTTGGATGCACATATCCACAACCTTTTAAAAGTGAAAAAAGCAAAGCAACAACAATAAAAGCTCTTTGCATACTTCCTAATCTAAGTCTGGGCTTCATAAAGGTGTGTTCATGATCATGGAAGATGGCCATTGCAGTAAGAAATGATACATCCGTTCCCTGTGCCGTGCAAACATTTAATTTAGGCTTGGAAAAATAGATACAGTTACTGAGTTTGTTTTTTAATATATATTTATGGATCACAGCTTGTCTTCTTTTCTTCTGATGTGATATATATATATGTGATATATATATATATATATATATATATATATATATATATATATATATATATATATATATATATATATATCCATCCCCTGGCAAGATCAGTTTAAGGGAGAAAAACCTTATTTGGCTAGTCCACCGCAGCAGGAAGCCACAGTGAGGGACTTAAGAGAACTGGTCACATGACATGCACAGTTGAGAGTGAGGCAGTGAACACACATGTGCCAGCGCTCAGCTCCCAACACAGAGTGGCACCTCCCACCTGGAGTGTGGGTCTTCCCACCTCGAGTAACTCAAGTAAGAAAATTCCTCACAGATATGCTCACAGGCCGACCTGATCTCCGCTGGAGAGCCTTCCCATTCCCGACTGACTTTACAGTATGTCAAGGAGACGATCTAAATAACCGAAACACAGCTGGAAACGCCCTGGCTGGCTGTTATGTGTAGTACCCGTTCCCTTTGCGTTCTCCTTTCCTTCCTACCCCTCCTTTCTTCCCTCCCCTTTCCTCTTCCTCTCCCCCCTCCACTTCCTCCCTGTCCTTTTCTTTCCCTATCCCTCCCTCCCTCCCTCTTCTGGAGTTTCACGTCTGGATCAGGTGTACTTCATGTCAGGTCCTCACTTTAGAAAAAGGAGAGAGGAGGAAGACAAAGGAGATGGCGGTGCTATCAGAGGCCCTTCTCCCTGAGGAACTGAGCTGCAGGCTGAATGCACAGGATTCCAAGTGACTCCTGGAGAAGCATCATGCGTATGCCAAACAGCTGGCTACCGCTGCATCTAAAATGGTTGCACACATCTGAATAGAAGGAACTTGAGTTTGTGGGAACTGCTCTTACAAGACCCTCCTCAATGATATGGTGGTCACACCAGTCATGGAAAACCTGCTTGACAAACAAGCAGGCTGTCCTGCCTGTCCAAGAAAACTCTTAGGTTGTTCCCAGTAAAGTATAAGCTGCCTAGATTTATTCTTTCTCTTTTCCTTAGACAAAACATTAGCAGGGGAATCAGAATGTGCTCCCCTTCAGGCAGCAGCCTGTACCCCTGTGTCTGATGCTCATGGGGTCTGCTCATTAGCCACAGGGCAACCCGCCTCTGTGTGCCACTTTGAATCAATGTTGCTACTGTTTCTCTAGTTAGGATTGCCTCCATGTATCAGCTCTTAGTGGGTAGATACCACACTAATGTGTTTGTTGACTAAGATGTCAGAGGGATGGCAAGATGGCTCTCTGGTGCCAAGCCTGACACCCTGAGTTCAATCCCAGAGAACCATGTGGTGGAAGGTGAGAACTGACTTCCACAAGTTGTCCTCTGATATCCACACATGTTCTGTGACATTTGCTTGCATTTACACACACACACACACACACGTCACATAAAAGTTTAAGATGATATCAGAACTGGATATGGTGGTACATACCTATAGCCCCAGTACCCAAGAGCCTGAGGCTTGGGGCTTATGCCTTTTAGGCCAGCCTGAGGCTGAGAGAACACATGCAGGCTATGAAGCCTACGTGGCAGGATGCCACAGACAAGTTGTTTCCCTGTTTGATCTACTTAGCCTCAGGAGTCATCACTGTTCTTGGGCTTCTGTAGTTGGCCCCTCATCATCCACTAAGGATATCCTTAGTGGGCTCAGCCTGTGAGAAGTTATTCATGGCAGACATGAGCTGCGTAGTCGTGATTGAGAAGTACTTCATTTTCTCTGGAGCAAAAACTGTCTTCCAGTACAAACGGCTTCCGTGTGCATGCAAATATGCCTATGTTAAAAAAAAAATCAAACACCAGTTTTCTGTGCATCTATCCAAGCAGTCCCTGGGAGGACTCCCAAAGACCTTTGGTAGTGATGGCTTTAAATTATCTCTTTTACATAAACACACGGTGTCCTTTGAATAAGAAATAGAGCATTTACTGAAGGCAAATCTTGGCTGTCAGCATTTGACTTTTCAAAGATTTGTTTGTTTTTATTTTCTATGCACGAGAGTTTGCCTGCACGCATGTGTGTACACTATGGTCATGTCAAGTGTCTGCAGAGGTCAGCAGATCCCAGGAGACAGAGTTGCAGATGGTTGTGTGTGTGGGTGCTAGGTACGGAATCTGAGCCTTCTGCAAGAGCAGGAAGTGCTCTTAAACCACGGAACCATTTCTTCACCCCCACAATGGTCCTTAAAAAAAACTGCATTGTTTTTAAGTAAGCATTGACTGTACTAAGGTTGGAATGTCAACAAGACCGGGATCTCCTCTATACAGAGATGGCGACCTAGAAAAGGGTACACGGATTTGTAGCTCCATGACAGAAGGAAAGTGTCCATCACAAGCAGTTCGGGTAGAGGGAGTAGTTTTCTGCCCAGAGGATCAGGGATGATGTCTCGACAAAAGGCTTGATTGTTCCTTTACTTGGGTCTCATGGGGCTTTGGTAGAGTGGATTCTTGCTTTGTTTTGTTTCTTTAGTTGGAGGAATTTAAGACATACGCGCTGTTTTGGCCGACTAGTAAGATGAGATGAATTGACACCTCAATCTGTTCAGTTCTCACTGTGTGTCAGGAATGTCTGGGGACCCCTCTCATCAGGACCCAGAGCACAATACGGTATTATGGGCTTTCAGCACCCCATCTACAGCTGAAGGTTCACACCCAGTGACCAACATCCCTTCACATGAGTGCTCACACTGGATTCCACAACAGTGATCCTGATACTCTTGAGTTTGCCCCTTGAGCATCACAAGCGAGTGGGGTTGTGGGAGCTTGTGCTTCTCTTCCAGACCTGTTTCATTTAGCAGATTGTCATCCCCCATGCTGCCATGTTTTCAGGGCTGGTGGTGTCCCATGGTGCTGTGTCTACACATTTTATTTAATCACTCACTATGACTACCATTCCATTTCTTGGCCATTGTGAACTGAACATAGATTTTCCAACCTGCTTGTCTCATCTCCTTGGGGTCTATTCCCAGAATCAGAAGGACTCAGTTATAGGGTATACCATTTTTATATTTGGGGAATTCATGCCATGATTTTCATAATAGTTCTGCCACTTCATGCCTCATCCTCAACACACACTGCTGTAAAGCCCCTCTTCTGTTGTTATCAATGCTCACAATCTCATTTATTAAATGATAGCCATCAAATGGAATTAGGCAACATCTTGTAGTATGTATGCCTGGATGTGTGTGTGTGCGCGCGCATGCACGTGCATGTGTGTGCAAACCTGTGTGTATGTGCACATGCACACATAGCAACTTGAGGTCATCACCAAGAGCCCTCTTCGGTTTATTTATCCCTACCTTATGTTTTGAGACAGGGTCTTTCCTTGAATCTGGAAATCAGGTCAGCTAAGCTGAAGTCAAAGAGTTTCAGGGATCCACCTGCCCCCACCCTCCCAACAATGGATTTATAGACATGCACCACCATTCCCAGTAGGCCATTTACTGAACCATCTAACCAGCTCTCCTTGTGGTTTTGATACACATTGTCTGAACAATAGTGATATTAAGCACCTTTCCTTATCTGTTGACTGTTTGCACATCTTCTTGGAGAAGGTGTCTATCTAGACCCTTTGCCCATTTTCAGTTGGGTTGATTTTCATTTGCTAGTTAAATATGTAATAATTTAAAATGACTTCAAGGAGATCAGTATTTATTTCTACGTGCTTTAACTGCCTAACTGAAATCCAGACAGACTGACATTTTACAGCATTTGGAGACAGTTTTGACGGTGGGGTGACATCCCCTCGAGTGCACTCATAGGCTTGCACTCTTAGAACAAAGTAGATTGGATTGGTTGGATTAAAAGGCCTAAAACATCCTCCCACATCTCTAGAGACCAGACATGGGCAGGGCTGGAATCTCTGAGGCTTGGGAGAGTCACTCCAGGTGACTCCTGGCATCCTCGGACCTGTAGCTGTCTCTGTCCAGCCCCACTCACCTCCCTGTGGCCGCCTTTGTCTGCCACTACCTGCTGCTCCCTTTCTATCAGGGTGCTATCCTGGGAGATTAGGATGGGCTCTGCCCTGGCAGGGTTTCAACAGGGATGATGGTTCAAAACTGGGTTTCAGACACAAGGGATCAGGACTCTAATGTGACTCTTGGGAAAGACGCAGTTCGACCGACAAAGAAGAGCAATAGAGTTTTAAGCCAAAATGGGTTTTCATGTCAGTAAACTTATTCAGTTGACCTAAATAACAGCCAAATAATGCATTTAATGTTGAATAGATAAGTAGCCTAAATTACTGCCTTTGACACTTTCTATTTGTTTGTTGCTGAGCAACCATAAAGAGAATCCCCCTGCCAAGTACCTGGACTGAGTGTCATTGGGAGTTTCTGGCCCAAGTCACCTCTGGGTAGATAAGGATCGTGGCCTCACAAGAGTGGCATTAGTTTAATAGGTTTTACTCTTACCAACTTCCACTGGATGACATTTGTCTGTGACATAGAAAGGAGTCATAAAGGAAGATTCCAGGTCCCTGATGCAAAGACATGTAGGACAATAGAGCTCAAATCATCCTATATCTTCAAGGCAGGTTACAAGGGAAGGCACAAGCAATTGGGACAAGTGCCCAGAGATGGGGGACCTCAAACTCTCCCCTGGACCCTGAACTGCAGCCCACCCTCTGAAGCTGATACCCGGGACCCAGTACCAAAGGTTCCCTTCTAATCCGCCTGAGCAGATTTGCTTTGATCAACAAGTAGAGTCCTGCTCACTGCCGGGGAACTGTGACACACTATGACCCCGCAAGCAGAGGGAGTCATTGGTGGGAGTGCAGGCACCTGACACCCAAAACACCACCACTGTCTGTATAGAAAATTCCTCCTCCTTTGAGGTCTCCACCCAAATGCCTCACACATAACGGGCTCGATTGGTGTGTTAGACAGATGAGAAGAAGGCCGTAAATATTATATTCCCTGTTACTTAAACAAAAGTGCCCAAAACATGAGAAATTACATTGACTTATGTTTTAGAGAAACCTGCCAAGATGAAGAAATATGGAGAAATTAAAACTTACTTGACTGAAATCTTACAGCGCTGCATGTCTGCACCTAAAATCTGAATTAAAACCTTTTGCCATATTCTGGGTTACAACTGGCAGACAATGTTGGTGAAGACCAAGGCTGCAGCAGGCTGTGAGGGTCCCAGTTTCCTGCCTGGGAAGGGACCCAAGGAAAGGTCGTCAGACCGAAAAGCGAAGTGTGAAATCAGTGCCCAGTCAGGGTACAATCTATCTGATTTAGAAAATTCCCTCTTTGCCTTTATACACACTGACCTAAAAAGAAAT
Organism: Myodes glareolus; assembly: GCF_982192425.1. Taxonomy (NCBI): domain Eukaryota; kingdom Metazoa; phylum Chordata; class Mammalia; order Rodentia; family Cricetidae; genus Myodes; species Myodes glareolus. The sequence continues at coordinate 4,776,379 of NC_142036.1, read as the reverse complement.
ATTATCCCCCAAGGTGCCTTTGAGATTGTTTGTTTAAATTAAGTTTCATTTGGATTTAATCTTAACCAAATCTTCAGAGAGTCAGGCAGGCTCTCTGGAAGGAAGCGCTGCGTGTGTGAACCAATCAGGGCGCCCGTAGAACCTGGAGGACCCCCTCCGCAAATGAAGGGCTTGGTAACGCTGCGCACCAACAGTGCAGGCAGAGCGCTAGATGATGGTTTATGGTCTAGATCATTGTATTTTTATTACACTCATAAAATCTGTGTTTCTCCTCATTTTCGTAATGGCTTCAATGAGCGCCTCCACTTTCCGAAGGCATGGTAAATGGCTCTGTAGTGGGAGCCCTGATTTCAGCGGAGCAGGTTGAAAGGCTTACATACTGTATACAACATGCTCAGAATTTTCATCTTACTGGACTGGCACCAAAGCAAAAAGAAGTGTGCGGGCTCAAGTGTGATTTATACTTATTTGTGGACTTTTTCGTAAATACTTCAGTAGGTTTCCATTAAACTCCAATATAAATGATACACAGTGAGATGCCTTAAGAGTATTGACTGTTTCGGTCCCACAGGAATATAAATCAATATGGAAGGAGAAAAACATTGCACACACGTCTGACTTTTAAGATGTAATTTAATGGATGAATTTAATAACATGAATGGTGATGAGAAAGCATTTCTGTGTGAGATGCGTGTGTTCCTTAAATAACAAGACCTTAATCGGATTTTTACATCTGCATTTCAAAGAAGTGAAAGCTCTCTTGGATACCAATTTTGCACCTAAACGCAGTTGCTTGTAGATATTTCTGTGATGTTAGTTCAGAGCCGGGCAGGGAAATAAGAGCCCTCTTCAGTCCAAGCATACTGTACTGAGCTGACTAAAGTCTGCACCAGCCACGCCTGAGTAACATCCTTGTAAATCATCCACAACATTTAACACAAAGGTTCACAAAGGTCCATGGGGGGGGGGTTCTCAATGACAAACAAGCTGTGTTTGCTGTGGCTTAGAGCTATTTTATGTGGCTCCTATAAATTATTAAGTAAGTTTTGGATTGTTGTCAACTAAACGGTGTCAGTGTTAGGGAGAAAGCTCTGTCATGTTACTCTAGGAACCCACTTCTGCTAGGAGGGCTACTCCCCAGTAACTGTGTGGCAACTGCCATTAGTCTGCTCCCAGAAAAGTGTCTTATCTGAGCCAGTTTTATGCTATGTTCTAGAAAGTTTCTTTTATAGACCAAAAGGTGCTGGGCATGGTGACACAGGCCTTTAATCCCAGCACTCAGAAAGCAGAGGCAGATGGATCTCTGTGAGTTCAAGGCCAGCCTCGTCTATAGAGTGAGTTCTAGGCCAGCCAGGACCATATAGTGAGACTCTTGGTTGAGGGGGAAACGCATTGAGTGGGATGACTGCGGACGTCTCTAAAGGTCTGTGTCACCTGCAGATGGTGTGGGAGAGCGGCTGTGCCGTCATTGTCATGCTGACACCGCTCTCAGAGAATGGCGTCCGGCAGTGCCACCACTACTGGCCTGATGAAGGCTCCAACCTCTACCACGTCTACGAGGTACTGGGACTGGGTGCCCACACAGGGCCTGGGCAAGAAGCACGTATTTCTAGTAGTCATCAACAACCCAACCAGTTGCTCTGTGGGGCTCAGACCTCCCCAGGGAATCCCCAGGTAGGGCTGTTAGCACATTTGACTTCATGGGGTTGTACAGCCCATGAGGACCCAGTGCCCGACCTGCTGCATAGGGAAGAAGAAACTCAGGAGTGGATGCAGGCATCTCATACCACGATTGCATAATTCTAGAGGCTTGATAGGAATCAAAAATGCCCATTATGCAAAGGTGGCCCAGGTCCAAATAACAAGCATCCAAGCAAGGTCCATTTTCACAGAGAACACTGCCCATGTTCAAGTGGCTAACGGGTTGTCTGCCTGAGCGGTGGGGTCTATAGTATTTGAGCATTTTATAAGGGGAAGTTTCCTCCTCCTGGGTTTCCTGCACGTCCTAGAATGAAGGCAGTAACTGTGGTGTTTAAGTTAGAACTAAGAATGCCTTCTTCGGTTGTTTGTACATTAAAATTAGGTGCAAATGGCTCACATGGGGGTCAAGTTAGACAGGAGCCCTAACAAAGTATGGCTAGCAGGCCATAGGCTTTAACTTGGGGAGAGGTAGGGCCCTCCCCTCAGTGTCCACTGTGTCTTATGTTCCCTGATCTATACCAGGCCCAGCTAAAACAGGGTAGAGAGGGGAGCTTGGGGCAGACCAGACTTCACCTGTCTGTCTCCTCTCCATATTCCTCCATCTTCCCAAATGCACATAGCCTGGGGCTCACACGCTTTGCTCTCCTGTCCCCACCAGGTCAATCTAGTCTCTGAGCATATCTGGTGCCAGGACTTCCTGGTGAGGAGCTTTTACCTGAAGAACCTGCAAACCAACGAGACTCGCACAGTGACCCAGTTCCACTTCCTGAGTTGGTATGACCAAGGAGTCCCTTCCTCTACAAGGTCGCTCCTGGATTTTCGCAGGTAAAACAAAGAGCATGCTGGCACACTAATGCGGTGGGAGTCTGCAGAGACAGGCCAAGGGCATGTGGACTGGGCCAAGTCTCTGGGCATAGCAAGTGCCTGTATTCAGTATGAGTTATTTTCCATCTCTAAGTGGTGTTAAATGTGAGGGGGGCAGGCATCATAGAACTCGGGAAGTATGGCCAAAATTTGATAAGATTCTGCAACCCTCTCAAGATTTATATTCCATAAAGTTTTGGCAATAAATTTCTAATTTGGCTACTCATCTGCCAGCCAGGCAGAGGCCAGATTCTAGAACGGGCAATCTTGCCTAAGAAGCCTACATCTAGTTAGCACATGAATGCATCTATGGGTTTAGCACAGTTCTCAAACTGACAGTCTTTTTAATGCGCTTTATTTCTTGTTTGTTGCTCTAGTCAGTCAGCCATCAGAAAAAAAAAAAACTGTCTCATTTCCTAGTGTCGTTGTTGAACTATTGAGATGAATGCTAGGCTTTCTTACAGGGAGATACAATGTAAAAACTAAACAAAATGTGAGGCAGGTGTGCTGTTTGCACGTCACACTGTCAGTAGGTTAGAGCCAGTAAAGGGTTAAAAGTGCATAGCTGTGTATCCATGTGAGTGCCGAATTCTGCATTCCACGTGTAGCTAACTGGAAGGCCACCCGCCCCCTACCTCTCAGACGAGCAGTAGAGAACCAGGGCACAGTGTTTTACAGAACATTGTGTCAGCAGCTGACGTGGCAGGCAATTCTCAGTGCAGACGGCTGAGAAGGCGGCGCTGAGGTGGTAACGGCGCCAAGACCGCCCTGCATGCCTGGATGCCTATGTTACAAATGCTTAAACTTTGGACGATACACTTTGAAAAAGATTTTGGGCAAGACAGAGTTTCCCTATGTAGCCCCTATCTGTTCTGTCATGTCAGCAAGGCTGGCCTAGAACTCACAGAGACCTGCTGGCCTCTGCCTTCCAAGCACTAGGAATAAAACTTCTTCACCTGAATCATTCTTGGAAAAGAAATTCCATGAAAGAGTTTGAGGAAAGACAGAAATTGGGTATCAAGGCCAGTGGCTCCTGCCCAGCTGTTGCCTCCCCTATAGATACACTCAGAAACCCAAGAGCATCCTAAATCAGCCATTGTCCACAGCTCCTTTCTTCTCACCCGAATTTCCTGGCCACTGTGTGCTTCCCAGCACACACGGGATCTTAGGCTACACAGAATCTCTTCTCATGACTGGCAAAGTGGATGCAGCTCTGCAGACTGCTGTCCGTCTCACTACCGTCTCCAAGCTCATCCGAGCGGTTTGCACATATATGTGTATGGGCCCATGTCTGTATTCATATATGGAGTGGAACATACCCATATCCAGCCCTCAGGGGTCACCACACAGCCTTGAAATCAGGATCCCCAGGTTTTCCCAACTCCAGAGTCTAAAAAGACATGATCCAAGGCATGTTATAAAGAAAGCAGACTCTCAGCCCGGTGTCAAACTGAAGTGAGGTCAAAGGCTTTAATTAAAGTCAGCTTAGGCAGGACCCAGCAGCCCAGCTGAGGACCCTCTCACACCACCCGGGACAATTGGCACAAATGACCACACTCTCGGCAATCCCTGGCTTAGAAATGAGTTCCAGTGCCAGCAGCTGGAGTGAGAGGCAGCCACTTTGGGGGACCCCACCTTGTTCAGGGAAGGGGGTTCTAGTCTTGGAACAATAGCCTAGCATCCTCAGCAGGCGTGGGGAGTGTGTCAGGCACCCCCCCATGTGTAATTAACTGTTTCTGAGCCCAGGGGGCACACATTTACACTCTAAAGAGAGACTGCTAGGAGATAATTAGTCACATGTGAGGGCTTGGCTCTACAAACCTCTCTCCTCCTGCTCCTCTCTCTCTCTCTCTCTCTCTCTCTCTCTCTCTCTCTCTCTCTCCTCTCTCCTCTCTCCTCTCTCCCTCTCTCTCCCTCCCCCACCTCCTTCCCTACTCCCTTTCCCTTCCTCCCTCCTCCCTAACCCCTCTGCACTTCTTGCTGTGTTCCATGCATCCACTAACGCTGCTCACTGTCAAACCGACAAACCCTTACTTTGCCAGCTACCTAGCGGTGGCCAGTGTCATTTTTGTGATGTTGCAGCTAGTAATATGAGCCCAGTTGCATAGTCACAAAAGTGATCATTGGAAACTGTGACTGCTGCAGGGACACGGGGGCCCCTCTCTGAGCCTCTAACGACCTGACTTTGCTTGCTGTCCGTTTGCATGGCGAACTCCTCCTCACTCAGTGACCAAGGGTTGGTTTGTATTGCTAACAGTTCCTTCTCTGGGAAATCCTGCTGCCAAAGTTCATATAGTAGCCATTTCCGCTCAATGTTGGAGACCTCGCTTACTGATGACCTGTCTAAGACCAAAATGAGACAACCGTGTATTGCTCATCTTCATGAATAACCAGCACCCGCACCTCAGGTCCTCGGATGAACACATTGGCTCCATGTGTGACGTTTTTGCTTTTCTATTCGTGGTATTTCACACTGTAATAACCCATGATTCTTTGTTAATAAAGTTATAAGCTATACTGCCACAAGTATTTCCACCGTGTCTCCTATCTGGCCCTGGGGCTGCATGTAAATATGACACAGGTTTGGTCTGGTGTGGGTATGAAAATTACAGTGAAATCTCGCAAAGGCCTCCTGAGGCAACCAATCTGAAGAAAACATACCTTGAGCATCCTGTAGAGGAAGATGGGGCCACGAGAGTGGAGATCTGAGTGGCAGCCACTTAGCCTGGGTCACACTCTTGCCTAGAGAGATTATGGGTATGTTTTGCCAAAGTGGGTGCTGAGCAGTTAATGGTGCTCAGACTTACAGATTCCCTGTGTTGTTTCTTAAAGTGCATCTTGTATGCTTGGTCCCATCAGGAAAGAAGTACAGAGTAAACCTAAAGACTGGCCATCTTATGGGCATGCAGATGCTTTCCCAACCTACAGTAGCCAAGCATGCAGTGTGACCCAGGTTTTTTCTGTTAACCTAAAGAGAAAGGGCTTTGAGAGAAAAACCACCCAGTGGGCCTGGTCGTGCGTTTACAGGGCTTTTCCTGTCAGACAAGAGTTTTATCACAGCTATCCCTCAGTCCTGTGCACAGGTCCTACCGAGCCAACAGCTTCATGCTCTGGCTTTAGTTCCCCCCAACCCCCCATGTGTCAGAGCTGGAACTCGGTGGGGAACAGGGGACTTCAGCAGGAGAGGCTACTGGGTCTGCTTTCTAACATGGTTATTCTCCAGGCCTTTTCTGGGCATGCTGGTATGTGGGTGCTGTTGCTCAGGGAGTTTGCTTCTAATTTTTCACCTCCTTCTGGGTCTCATAGTGCACCTCACATCCCTGTCCACAAAAGGCTCCCCCAAAAGGGCCAGAAGAGAGCTTACTTGAGAGCTTTCCCCTCATGGTTCTAAGCGCTCCCCCTCTTTGGAGCCTCTGTGGGTGGTCCTGAGGCTCTAAGATGCTGCAGGTTTTTACAGATTAGAGAGCAGCCACAGATCAAGTGCGGCTGAACAGAGCTTTGAACGTGACCTGTCTGTAGGGGGGCGCGTCTTCTCCAGGCTCTGAGGCTGCCCTGCAGCTCCCACTTTGCTGGTTCCACTGTGGGGGAGGAGCGATTCAGACTTCTGTCAGAAGTACCTAAGTCCAGTAACACTGCAGTAGAAGTCGAAAAAAAAAAAAAAAAGAAAAAGCCTTCTGCTATCAGGCTGCCTGACACTAAATTATCTACTCAGTGCATGGGCCGTAGGCCACCGGCTGCTGCGTCCTCCACCAGGCCTCTCTGCTTGGACGCTTGCAGCCACAGCTGATTGATTTCTGCTTGCCACTAGCAGTCACAGTGCTTTGGAGGCAAAAGGAAACGTGACATATTCCCATTTCTGGTTCAAGGGGAAACAGTTTTTTTTTATATATATTGTCAATTTTTTTTCTCCTTAATTTAAGTCTCATTGCAGGAAGACACATAGCACATTCTAGAACACACCCTTCACATTTCCCCTTCCAATAACTCAGACCCTGTCATTACTTTCCATGATAAGAATATTTTGCTGGCAACTTGAATGTGCCTTGAAAAGTTGTATAGTTGTTACGCTGAATTAAAAATAAACAGATCTTGGAGCCTGTACTATGAATTGGAACCAGCCCTCTGGTTGAGATATGGTTTGGTCAACAATACTTTAAATATTTCACTGTTAGTGCTCATAACTACTGGTCTAAACTTGTACAGTGGAGTTATTTTTTTAAAAAAAACACTCTGATTTAGAAAAATAGAGCATCTTGAGCTTCTTGGAATATTCACCATAATTTACATACAGAGTAGCTAGGACTTTCAGGATGTCATGTTTTGCTATAACACTATTATGTTTCAGTGTGATGAGCAGATTATAAGAAGTTTTGAGCACACAGCACAAAACTGGGAGCTTCTGCACAGGAGTCCCCTCACCAGAGTCACACACAGGGACAGAACAGGAGGGAAGAGAGAGGGCCTGAGGGGGTGAGGCCAGAGGTGCCTGTGGCCCGAGCCTGGAGTTCACACTTGCAAGGGGGAAAGAGCACGCACTGTGAATGTGCAAGGTGTGTTGGAAAAGATCGGTTACCAAGCTGCCCTGAAAGTAAAAAAGTCATTGCATTAGATATGTAAACTCTCCCTCTCTATGTCCCAACAGGCTATTGCAAAAAGTATTTAGGCGTGTGGACCTTGGGGTGGGGCTTATTTGTGGTCGGACGATAGAATCTTGGCATGTCACTGTAACTTTCATCTCTTTTTATTTCAGAAAAGTAAACAAGTGCTACAGAGGCCGCTCTTGTCCAATAATTGTTCATTGCAGGCAAGTATAACTTTTAACATGGATTAAGTTCTGCTCTTTCAAAACGTAACAGATACAACTACAGTGTGGGCTGAGCTTTCTGACTGCCTGGTGAATGTATATAGCTGTCTCTCTAAGGGAAACCACAGGTATAAACTTAATTTACCATTCAGTTTGGCTAGAGGAAGCTGCGGGTCTTTGCCACTACACCTGGACTAAATAGTGCCATGGTCTGTCTCCTATTTCTAATGGCCACAAAACCCTGAGGATCCATGTTCAAGCATGTACGTAACACAATCATAAAGTGGAAAGTGTCTTGGGACACATTGGGAACAGTTGGTAAAGACAGGGATTAGCCACCAGCACCTCTCTGCTTTCAGTGGCTGAGATTTCAGAAGAGTGTTTAAAGCGGCCAGTGTTCTGTATTCAGTCCAGTGGTCCTGTCTCTATTGGATTCCGTGTTCAACTGTCTGTGGTGAACAAATCACACCCTACCTTTCTAGAACTCTCATAGAACATGCCTTTCTACCTGGAAAGAAAAGAAGATATGACCCTAAAGGTCAAGCATCAAGTGTGTGTGTGTGTGTGTGTGTGTGTGTGTGTGTGTGTGTGTGTTTGAACGTGTGCATGTGTCTCCTTTGCTCTCCCTCCCTCTAACTCTCTGCTTCCCTTCCTCTCCCAGCCCCTCTTGAGAATGAGGAAGGGCTTGGTTGTTGGCTTTGCTGAGCCTGCTCACCCGGGATAGGCAGCCTTTCACTCTCTCTCCTTCTGTTGACAGTGACGGCGCGGGCAGGAGTGGAACCTACGTCCTGATTGACATGGTTCTCAATAAGATGGCCAAAGGTGAGAGCCGGGATGGTGTTGCTATAGCAACACAGGGGAGCACTATTCACAGGAGGCCTTGGAAAGAGTTAGCCCATTGTTGTCCCTTTCCTGAGTCAAGTCTTGTTGAAGCTGTCTGCAGCAAGCGTGAGATTTGTGAGGTTCGTCCTTTATTTTTGGTGGAATTATCACACATAGTTGGTCTACAATAAGGGTCTGTCCCATGCAGCTTGATGCTGGTGTGAGGAGGGACAGAGGGCAGCCTTGAACCTTCCAATCCTGCTACAGGTCAGAACGACCTTGGAGTACTTTGTGTAACCTTCTGTTGCTGTTAACTGTTTTTGCAAGATGTGATTCAGTTTCCTGACTCCTTCGCCTAAAAAAATAAAACTGGTTCTAACTTCATCAGCGTGTAGACTTGGTTTAGAGGAGTGTGGGTGTATGTGCGCGTGCATGCACGCACATTCCTCACACAAGTGAAATAAGCACTCTGCTTCTGAGCCACACCCTTCTTAAGACTTCACATGGGTTATGGGCCTGACATGTAGGGCCTGTGCCTCAAGAGCACCTCAGGCATTCCTGTGTTGGGTTTGAAGCTGTGTAACCTGCTAAATTGGCCCAGATAAGATTTTCTGTATTTATAATGACCAAGCACTTGTCCTTGGTCTGTGTAGGAAAAGAAGCCAGGGATAAAACTAAAAAGAACTAAAAAAAGCTAAAACCTCTGAGGATCTGCACCCATAGAACCAGATAAAGCTGCTGGGGAGGCCCAGCATCCGCCTGCCTGCCCCCATTTTAAGCCTCCTGACTGACTTGGATCCCAGAAAGCACAGAAGGTAGCACTCTCCAGTCTCCCTCAGCTGTGAACAAGGTACTCTGTCTGAATACATGGGCATACCATGTGACCTTGGAGTCGGGCACCTGCCACACACCATGCTCCGCCTTTTGCCACCATAACAGACCCTGACAGTAGAGCTAGGTTCCTGTGCATTTCCCAAGAGTGCTAACATTCCTGACTCTGCTTTCCCCTGGCAAGAAGAAAGGGGAAGGGGGAAAAGGGAAGAGAGAGAGACAGAACGGAGAGGCCGAGAGAGCAGAGAGAGCAGAGAGAGAGCAGAGAGAGAGCAGAGAGAGAGCAGAGAGAGAGCAGAGAGAACAGAGAAAGCAGAGAGAGCAGAGAGAGCAGAGAGAGAACAGAGAGAGCAGAGAGAGCAGAGAGAGAGCAGAGAGAGAGCAGAGAGAGCAGAGAGAGCGCAGAGAGAGCAGAGAGAGAGCAGAGACAGCAGAGAAAGCAGAGAGAACAGAGAGAGCAGAGAGAGCAGAGAGAGCAGAGAGAGAGCAGAGAGAGCAGAGAGAGAGCAGAGAGAGAGCAGAGAGGACAGAGCAGAGAGAGAGCAGAGAGAGCAGAGAGAAGAGAGCAGAGAGAGCAGAGAGAAGAGAGCAGAGAGAGCAGAGAGAAGAGGGCAGAGAGAGCAGAGAGAATCCGAGAGGCAGAACAGAGAAGAGCAGGGAGAGAAGAGAGAGGAAGGAAGGATGGAAAAGAGAGGAAAGGGGGAAGGAATGAGAGAGAAAGAGGAGGAAGGAAGGGCAGAAGAAGGGTAGAGGTAAAGGAAGAGGGAGAAAATGGTCTGTCCTTGAGCCCCAACAGATATGATGTGATAAAGCAGTGGTTCCCACAGAGGCCTGAAGAGCCAGCCCAGGGACTTTTGGGCTGGAGCCAAGCACTGCAGCCACCCTAAGGTTCCAAGCGTCCTGTGGTGGCTCTGGGGCAGTGGCTCTGTTCTCTGAGTTGCACGTTGGTTTCAGCACAGCACCAGCCGCCCTGCTGAGCTACGTTTAGACAGGTGCCTGGATGAGAGCCCTAGCAGAGCGCACATGTTCCGACGACGATTTCAGTAGTGCTGTCTGTGTGTGTGGGGGGGGAGCACAACCTCAGTGCTTTTCTTAGAGCCTCCTTATCCATTCATGCTGCTCTGACTGATTTTAAACATCTTTTTCTTACCAAATACGCAGTTACCAGTACTGGTAGCAATCAACGGACCTCATACTTCTTCCCTGATTACCCATCCTCTACTTGCTCTCGTGAACATAATATTTTCCCTTTGTTGCACCAGAATTCCTCAGAGCGATAGATTATTTTAGCTAGATTTTTTTCCATAACTGTTTTTGCAAACAGTGTGCTATAAAAAGGCTCCTTGGCAAACATGTATTTCATGTGAAAAGAAGTGCAGGGTGAATGCTAAAGGTACCAGCCAGAGTTGGGCCCTCGTAGAGGCACTGGCTTGGTGTGATCTGGCATGGGTCTTTAGTGACTCAAGGCCAGTCCGTCAGTTGGGCCCAGGGGGTGGGCTAACTGCCGTCCATTGGCCCAGGCCTGCCATTCGCTAGCTCCACTCTACCATGTAATGTCAGATTCCATTTAAAGTGTGGGCTTGGTGCTCACAATACAAGCCCATCCATGTGGAACTGGTCAGAGCCAGCAGGCTCCCTGCTCTCTGGGATCCATTACCCCCTTTCCAGTCCTGACCTGCTCCCCGTCCCCAGGGGACTGCAGTGTGAAATCCACTGACCTGGGGCCTGGCTGGGGTCTCACAGATCAAAGGGCAGGCGGCCCTCACAGACTGAGGTGGGCCTTTCCCAGGCCACCACCCCAAGAGGCCGCTGGGGTTTTGTCCTGGGTGGCTGGGGTGCCTTTGTCTAGCCTGAGAAGCTGGGGGCCCATGTTGCTGACCCAGTGTTCATCAAATGATCAGAAGCCCAAAGACCTGGACATTCAGCCTTTCTTCCCAGTTCCCTTTCTTAAGAGAAATGAATTGCAGGAGCAGCAAAGAAAGCCTTTGCAAAGCTGGTGTGTGCAGCCACGCTGTCCTCAGAGTCCTCCGCCCTGTGCGCCCGCCCAGCTGCACCCGGCAGCAGCAGCTCTCATTCACAGTCTGTCAGGGATTAAGGCCCCCAGGCCTAACACAGGGGCTGGAAGAATGGAGTTGGAATAATTTAAGTTCTTTCTGTGCTGTCTGGTTTGTTAGCAAGTAGACAATGATGCACTTGGAAATCAAAGTAAATGGGCCCCCGCTCTGGAAAGGCCAGGCTGCACATATGTGGTAGGGTGGTAGCGTTTGGAGATGGCATTTGTATGGTGTTACAGCGAATGTGTCTTCTACTCAGAAGAGATGTATGGTCCCTCCTCCTGAAGGCTGAGATTCTCACCTGGTCAGGCGTGCATTTCCAGCCCTGCTGCCGCCCAAGCTTGTGCTTTCTAAGTTTCATCCCTAGCATTCACCTGCCAGGGCTTCTTCCTATTTTCTTATGATGTTTGAGAGGTATGGTGGCGGGGGGGCAAAGCTTCCGGCCGAGTCTCCACAGCTGCAGGAGCCATAGAGCAATAGCGACTCAGGCAGGGCCAGCACAGAACAAGCACGTGACTGCATGGTTTCGGCAACATTCCTAGCAAGAGTTTGAGAGAGGCAAGGGTCTCTTGGCCTCCGGATGAGGCATGCATCTGGTTTGAATAGAGGCAGGCATCTAGGTCTGCCTGTGCTTTGGCCCCGTACATGCATAGAGCAGGGCAGGTGCTTCTGGTTGGTCAGCTACAGGCCGGGAAGTGTACAGTGTGAGCCTCTGACTCTCATCCCCTGCACCCGTATGTATTAGCATAGACTCACTTAGGGCTGCTGCGCTGTGAGATCCCACAGTCAGAGTGGGGAATACTAGGTGTGTAGCCCCAGACTCCTCACCACCCCAACCTGGTCTTCCAGGTACCACCATTGCCCCTGCGATGCCCTCTCTCATAAAATGTGCCGTCTGTGACTGGTCTAGGGAAGCCCGGAATGCTCCTCTTCCTGAGTCTGACCGACTTCTTCAAGGTCACCCAGTTGTTACTTGGTCTTTACAGAACTGACCATAATCACTTACAGAGAAGTTACAGTTACTAAGTTTGCTCCTCTGGTCCCTTTGCAGCTGTTGAGCTGCTCCCTGGATGTGCAAGATCCGCTGGAATCCCTGGGTTTGGAACTTGTTTAGAGTATGCATATAGGGAGAGGATGGCTGGGTCAGGTGCCAGATCTGTTTCACAATGACTATCCTGCATTCCTACAGTGTTGCACATGTGTGCTGAACACAACTGCTTAACTGTTTTGCTGGGTTCTATTTTTTAAGATATATATATATATATATATATATATATATATATATAATGTGTGTGTGTGTGTGTGTGATGAGCAATTTCTCCCTCACTTCCCACTCTCTCCTGTCCCGCCCCCTCCCACTAGTCCCTTCTGTTCACCTAGACGCTTCACTTCTACTTCCATGTGATTCATGTTTGATTTCATATGTGTGTAAACCAGGGAGCCACAGTGAGACAACACAAAGGCATCTTTCTGAGCCTGGCTTCATTCGCTTAGCACCATCTCCAGTTACATCCCTTTTCCCGCAAACAACAAAACTTCATTCTTTGTTAAGGCTCAAGAAGCGCCATTGTGAATGTCGCCCTGTCCTTGTCCCTTCCTCTGTTGATGGACACCTGAGTTGGTCCTGTCGCTGAGCTGCTTTGAATTCTGCTGCAGCAAACATTGATGTGTATGCTGACCTGGAGCCCTTGCATAAGTTCTGAAGGGTGCGAAAGCTTATCATACAGAAGACGTATTGTTAATATTTTGCTTGTTTTAGAAACCTCCATGCTGAGTCCTATGCATTTGCAGTGCGTAGGACATAGGGCACATGGGTTCCCTTGTGCCCAGCTGCTTGCCAGCATTTGAAGTTACTTATTTTCCTATTGACTGCCATTCTTTCTGTTATTTTTCGGTTTGGGGTGTTAGCCCTCCTGGTGTGTATGAAGCTATCTGATTGTAGTTTGGGCCTGGGTTTCCCTCCTAACAAGTGGCATTCAGCATCTCCCAGGCTTGATTCCCACTCATACATCGTCTTAGTGGACATGGTGGTTCATTCCTGTGCCCATCTGTGAGTTGGAGCTGTTTGATTTCTTGAAGGCGTTCTTTCTATATTCTAAATATTGATCAGTATCAGATTGTGACTGGCACTTTAATGCTTCCCACTCAGTAGTTTGCTCATTTTTCCCTCACTGTCTTGGTTGTATTCTTTGGTGCACAGAAGTATTCAACATTGTCTGAGTTATCTTTTTAAATGGTCCCTGCAAAATCTTTTCTTCTGTTGCTGTTGCTGTGTTTAACATCAGATCCGAGGCCACAGAGAGTCCTCCTTTTCCTATAAGAGAAGTTAACTTCCGGCACCAGGCCTGTGCAGATGGAGGCCTGCCTTGGGAGCTAAGAGTAATCACAGCCTAAAGAAATCCCTGAAGTCTAGTGAGCAGCACAAGCTTATGCAGTACAACACTGTCTCCTGTAGGCAGGGACAAAACATATTCCCCAAGTAATAACATATGGTTCCTTGCTCGTCTATAAAGGTGACACTCCTCCAGAGCTACACTCTTCAGTAAGTAGCCACATGTACCCACGGGAGCTTAAAACCATGGCTGGCGAGATGGCTCAGTGGGTAAAGGCTCTTATCACTAGGTCTAACAAACTGAGTCTGATCCCCAGGGCCCACAGGATGGAAAAAGGAACAGCCCCTCCTCTCACCAGGCCCTGGTCCTGCCTCTGTGGCAGCTGCTGGGCTAGCCTCCTTGCCCCATTCTACCCCTCCAGATCTCCCTCCACAGAGTGTACTGTAGTGTCAGACAGAAGACCTTATCTGCCCATCTGGAAGGCCCTCTCAGCCACTGCCTCCAACTCTAGGACCTCCCTGGCTCCTTCAGTACCACAGAACATTAAGATATATTTTTATTTTTGTGTGTATGAGTATTTTACCTCCTGACATGTATGGAGGCCAGAAGAGGGCATCATTCCCCGGAGTGGGAGTTACAGGTAGTTGGGAGCCACTATGTGTATACTGGGAATCAAAGACAGGTCCTTTGCAAGGGCAGCAAGTGCTCGTCACCACTGAGCCAGCTCTCCAGCCACACACAGGACCTTTTCATGTGTCCTGGGCATGAGCGTAACCTCCCTCCCCATCCTTTATGGAGCTCACTGACACTCATGGTCACTGGGTTATAATCACAGTGACATTCATGCTTTCAAATGCGCAAGCTTCAAGCACGGAGGTGCCATGCCAATGAGTTCAGAGGGAAGGCGTTCACAGTGTCACTGTGTCAGCTGACACTGAACACGTATGACCAACACAGCATCCCCACACAGTGCTTACTGACTGTTTCCAGGTGATAGGAAGTGCTGAGAAGAACTGTCACAGAGCTCAGGAAAGACCCCCAGACCATTTTTCACAGGACTGCAGGGGACCTGACTACTTTATTGTAAGTTGGAAGTAGGTCTTGAGGGCTTTGATGACTCTCCCAAAGGCCTCCAACCAGCCAAGGTCAGCTGCAGAGACCTGCTCTTCCTGAAAAGAGGCCAGAGCCCACCAAAGCAGAGCTGTAGAAGTTGGCCTTTGATGTGTGCAAGGGAGAGAAGGAGGTCATGGGGGACTGCTGGACCCTAATGAGCCAACTTAGAAGGAGCGAGGTCAAGAGCGACTGGGAACAAATCCGTTTCACTCTCGCAGCCTGGAATCACAGGAAGGGAGACAGCCTTTGTGGGTGTTCACAGAGCTAGGACTGCTGACGGTGGGCACAGGAGGGCTAGAAGGATAAAAGCTGGGGTAGAGGAAAATAAGACTCACCAAGGAGACTATGGGAGTAGCCGGTCAGCTGGTATAGCATCAGAGGGTTGACACAAAGATCATGTGTCCATGGCCAGCTCACAAGTGGGTGAATCTGGTTTGGACAGACAGATGGGACAGATTACAGGGAAGCAGGAATGATTCAAGTGTCAGCAAGAAGAAAAAGGCATAAATGGTCACAGCCTGTCTTCAAAGTGGAGATAGCTTGCCCCCCAGCTCCAAAGATTTCAGACCCAAAGAACCAGAAGAAGTGATGGACAAAGTAGGAGCCCCGCCTCTTCTCTGCAATGGTCATCCAGCTGTGTACTGTGTGGGTCAGGCCCTATGTGGGTCCCCTGCCCATGTGCTCTCTCAACGTCTCCTCTGAGCTCCTAGGTGTCAGAGGTGGTGACCAGCCATTGGGGGTGACATCACTACTGCCTGGAACCCGTACCTTGGAAGCTGGGAGCCAGACATGTTCCAGACCAGACAACAGAAGGGAGTTCTAGTACATAGCAGTCTATTGTGGGAACTCCTTCAGCCAATAGTCGTTAAGATACCGGCCCACTGTGGGCGTGGTCTCGTACTATAAAAGCGTGCTCAGCCCTCTTTGCTGCTGGATACGGTTCCAGTTCCCCACATGCAGAGGACTGCAGATCGCTACCCTTACTGTGAGTTTATCACCAAATAAATAACCCTTTGTTATACTCCACTCCAGGCTGTTGTGGGACTCTTTGGTATGACTACAGCTATCTCCTCACAGCCCTTAGACAAAGAAAATGCTTATTTACTAGGAGGGGCTGAGGCTACCATGTCCACATTGTTGTCCTGAGCAGGGATCTGCTGAGCAGTAGGGAATGGCGGTGCCTCTGCCCGTGGTGCCTCTGCCTCACACTCCATTAGCCCCTCCCACATGACAACCACCTAACAGGGTTCCTCCAAACACCTTCCTCCCAGCAGGTCTATTTCCTTTCGGCTGCTTCACACCTCAAAGCATAGGTTAGTCTGTTATTTAGTCCAAATTCGTGCTTTCTCCTCCCCACCCTATGATCCCAGCTGCCTCTGTCCACTGAGCCCCAAGGGCCCCTGGGTGCCCATAACTCACACCAAGATTCTCTTTCTCCACCAGGGTGTCAGGCCTGTAGAGAGCAATTCCAGCCCGTCCATGTTTGATGATAGGGTGGCCTTAGTTCTTGGGCAGTGGCAACTGACCTGCGGTGTTGAGGAGAATTTCGCGTCACTGTCAGGAAAGGGCAACCCTAGGAATTCAGAGTGGTTATGTCACCGGGGCTGCCATTAGTGTCACCTCTGTCATTTTGTGATCTTCCCTTAAGTTCCCCCCAACATCCCAGCATCACTTGTGGGAATCCAGAGCAGTCAGGATCTGTACGGTATAGTCAGAGGCTCCAGAGCAGTCAGGATCTGTACAGTATAGTCAGAGGCTCCAGAGCAGTCAGGATCTGTACAGTATAGTCAGAGACTCCAGAGCAGTCAGGATCTGTACAGTATAGTCAGAGGCTCCAGAGCAGTCAGGATCTGTACAGTATAGTCAGAGGCTCCAGAAGCGGGGGGAGCACTGCTATGCGTTCTGCGTTTTCTCCACGCCCTATTCTGCCACCGTTGCTCTCAGAGCTCTAGATTTTATTATACTTTATTGTAAAGATCTAGAAACATCTCAGTTTCTCCAGACCAATGACTTAGAATTTTTTCAAAAAAAAAAAAGTGGTGTCCATTTATTCTGTCTGGATAGTTTTGGTTTTCAAATGAATACAGAGCAAATGTGTCTCCTTAGAGCCCCAGAAAATTTTCAAAATAGAGAGTATAAGTTATCTAGGTCAGAAAGAAAAATTCTTTTGCCTTGTATTTTTTGGTAAGTCTTTAGTTAGAATCAGTTATAAAATGTATAAAATAGAAACTGCCCGCCACAGAGGCCAGGAGAGAGCAAAGTGCAGTGGAGGGTGTAGAATGGCCATGCACATGCGCACACATGCATGCAGGGGTACATATGAAATGCAGAGTGTGAGGCTGACATACACATGGGCATGCATGCATGTGTGCATGTGGAGGTATATATGCAATGTTTGGTGACTGACATGGGAATGCAGGGATATAGGGGGTAAATATGCAACGTGGAGGCGTGGGCGGCCATACAAGTGGCACATGTACACGCATGTAGTGTGTAGTTGGTGTCAATAGGCAGCCTGCCAACCCAACTGCAGGAAAAGCAGACATTCTTTTTTTCATATTTCTTAAATTTTATTATTTTTATTTTTCTTCTTTTTCTTTTATTTATTTATTTATTAATTAAAAATTTCCACCTCCTCCCCGCCTACCTTTTCCCTCCCCCTTCCCACCTCCCCTCTAGTCCTAAGAGCAGTCAGGGTTCCCTGCCCCGTGGAAAGTCCATGGTCCTTTCCCCTCCATCCAGGTCTATAAAGGTGAGCATCCAAACAAACCAGGCTCCCACAAAGTCAGTCTGCGCAGTAGAATCAAAACCCAGTGCCATTGTCCTTGGTTTCTCAGTCAGCCTTCATTGCCAGCCACATTCAGAGGGTCCAGTTTGATCACATGCTCCATCACTCCCAGTTCAGCTGGCCTTGTGAGCTCCCATTAGATCAGTCCAAGGGCTGATTCAGCTCTGCCAAGTGTGAGCCTAATGCCGAGAAAACAGATCTAGAAGGACCATATGCGGATCTCTGCTCACATCCCAGGATGGAGATGATTTTCTTCTTTGTGCCTTGTAGCATCACAGTGGTCCTTCATTGCTTTAAAATGTATTTGGCTCTCTACAGACTGAGCAGGTTGTATTTAGAAATATATGTGTATTTACATATGCACATATACATGTGATTAAAAATAAGAAGCCATAAAGCTGAAAGAGAACAAAGGGGTTTGTAAGAAAATTGAGAGGGAAGAAAGGGAAGGGAGAAATATTTTAGCTATATTATAATATCAAAAAAATTTGAATTTACTTAGGAAAGTCCATTGCCTCAGTTTCTTCTAAGACTAGTATCAGAATTTTTAAGGATTATTTTTACTTGGTGGGTGTGAATGTTTGCTGTGTACCACATGTTTGCAGTGCCAGATCAGTTCATAGCTCCTTGTGTAAGATGCCCTAGGATCTAGAATTACAGACAGTTGTTAGACGTTATAACAGTTCTGAGGGACGAACTCAGGTCCTCTTGAAGAGCAGCTAGAGTTCTTGACCACTGAACCATCTCTCCAGCTCCCAATGGAAGCATTTGACTCCTGAAGAAAGAGGGTCTTCCTGTTCTGAACGCTTGATACTTGATGTCTTTCTACTTTCAAGGGGGAAAGAATACACTGTATCCTAGCAGTGTGTAGAGCCTTGCGGGTAAAAACATCCATGGGAGAACCCACCCACGCTTACTGAGTTACCCTGCGACGCATGCAGATCACAGGGGAACCCACCCATGCTTACTGCGTTACCCTGCGAAGTACGCTGATCCACGGGGGAGCCCACCCATACTTACTGCGTTACCCCGTAAAGCAGGCTGCTGGGGCATCTAAGGAATGACTCCAGGAGCCCACCTCACTGTGGTCACTTGGACTAAGGCGAACTAATGACATTAGCTGAGCCACATGGCTCTAGCTTCCAATAACCAAACTCAAAGGGGATCAAAGCAAATCTTATAAAGACACCAGGGGCGTTTTTGCTCAGTTTGCTTCAACTTCGAATTGATTCTTTCACTGTAAAAGATAGTTTTAATACTTTAATACTAATGCTCTTTTAATGCCTGTTGTCTAGTGGGTCATATTTTTCTCTAAAGCTAAAAAAAGTCCTATGCTGTTCTAAAATATACTTAGCTCATATGTAAACTTCTCAACCAACGGCTCCTCTGTGAATGAGGGAGTAAAGTAAGGGTGCTTGGTATCCCTGGAGCCACGCCTTCGCGGCACTCCCCTGACCATTAGGGACAGCCCATCACACATGGCCTGGGCTAGTCAGCAGCAGAAATGATGGTGCTCTTTTCCAGGGTAGAGTAGAAAGGACATCCAAGAAGGAAACCACCTATACATGTGACTCAAGACAAAGGCCACCCAGCGCCCAGCCTGCTTCTACTTCTGATAGAAATCTCTAAGGTCAACAGTGTAAATCAAACTCCATTAGTTCCCAGAAGGTGACTTCAGTCTATATCTGGTGTCACACAACCACATGCTTTTGTACAAAAATTTCCTAGGTCTTCACGGGGACCCCACTGTGTTCCCCATCTTTCCAAACCGGGGCTAAAGATTATAGATTCTCCCTGGGGACCCCACTGTGTTCCTGTTCATTGCTGTAGCTCATGTCTCCTTCCATTTGGACTTTACTGCCATGCATTGGAATTCTCCAAGTGTTCATTGCTGCTGAACTGGAGCGCCATAGTCAAAGGTCTGCTCCCATGCAACATCCTGTCAGCTCCCTCCCAGTGTCATCAAAAGTGTCTTGTTACTGTTTCCATTTTGTAGGAAGAAGTTCCATTATAAACACACCAGAGTGAGAGCTTCCTGGTGGTGGGGATTTTATACTGAGCAAGGCCTACATGACCGTTCAGCTTCCCATCCAGCAGCTATGCATGGTTGTGGACATGCTTGTCACAATGGAGGCCATCGGCAGACTTGGCCTGCTCTGATCCCTTCCTGGCACCTGCCTATCCCTCAAAGATTCTGAACACAGTCCTACTAAAGTATGTTCACATACTTCAAATAGCTAATTACTCTTAATTCTGGCATTCAAGAAGACATCAGTCATCCACATCTGGGAGGTCCCTACATCCTGGCCAGATTTCTGGAAGGAGGTATTCCTGAAGCATCAGGCAGTGTTGAAGGTCTCTATTCTGCTTTATCATGTGACACCCCTTCAGGACCAGGGCTGCTAGAAAGGGTTGCTTCATTCTGCTTGTTTAAAAGTTCAGTTTCAGGGGGGCCATTTAGGCCCATGTCCCAGGTGAATCCCTTCATCACACCACAGAAGGATCAAGAAGTGGGGGCTTCATGCTGAGCCCAAGCCTCCCAACTTCAAGGCTCCTGGGCCAAAAGCTGAGGTGTCACCCTGTGAGCTAAGCCACCATGCTTCACCTGGAGCCACGGGGAGTACACCTGGCCAGACTGAGTTCTCTGAAAGGTTTCACTGTAAAATGGCAGCCGGCATCTGCTGCGCCTTGTGAGTTACACAGGAGGACTGGCCCGCAGCCCCATGCGCACCCCCATCACAGACAAGCAGGAGAACAAGGGGACAAGGTCAGTGACCTTGAATTGGAGCCCATGTAACAATGTCTGTGGTGTCTTCCTTTGTTTCAGAAAGGTACCTCAAAGGCCATATTTTTAGTAGGCTTGACCATTCTGATGAGATTGTGTTCACTAGAGCTGGTGATCTTCCCATGACAGCCTAGGTCATGGCCTGCCTTCTACACAGGAACACCACCGACAGCTGCAAATGCACAGTGTGGAAGAGATGACCTTAGATGTTTCTAAGTCTCACGCTTAACTTGGTGGCTGAGGCACGTGGGCAAGCTGATAACTTGCAGCAGGAGATGCTTTCCCAGTTGTGACTCTCCAAAGTCCTCAGCATCCTGTACTCAGCAGGGTCCAGGGTCCATCATGTGGCCAATCACTCTGACCTTGGACAGGCTGCTGGGTCTCCCCTGCCTCATCCCTGGGGAAGGAGAGAGTTCTTGACCTACTTTGCCATGTTCTGCTAACAATGTGATTGCCTATGGGCTGATCTATGTGGGGCCTACTGGTGGTTCCTACTATGAGTAGGTGGACCTAGTAGGAGGCTGTACCTGCTCCAACTCTCACAACGTTCTGGTTTACTCATCCCAGTGGACACTTCTTCCCCACGCTCACCTGCAGCAAGCTCTCAGACAGGCTTCTGCCTGGCTCAACAGCTGTCCTCCACAGCAGGCATCTTGAAGTTCTGTGTCCATGACCCTTTTATGCCTGAGGAATTTTTACACAATCCCAGGCATACAGACATATCAGAAAGGTATACAAACCAAACATTTCCTGGAAGGGAATCATAAAGAAATATATTTTATAACAATTCTTTGGTAAATATGTAATTTTATCATTTGTTAGAGACTAAAGCAAATTTGTATGCTAGTGTTTGTTTTTACATAAATAACTCTTGGCTGAATATTTGATACTGCAGGGCATGGAGCTTCTTCAACGTTGCCAGAGTTGGTTAATATTTTGATTTTAAAATTGTCAAGGCCAAGAACATGGCTTCTCATAAATACGCAGTAGAAAAGAACAGAAATATGTTTAGAATCACATCAGGAATTGTTGGAAATATTATCCTAATTCCAAGCCAAAATTCCTTTGACAATTTTATTTGAAAGTCAAGTCAGCAACTCAAACAGAATCTTTTTAAAAAATTTAAACATTCTAGCATAATTTAATCCAAAGATATACTGATTTCCTCCATGCTGAGGGATGACATTAGGGAAATACTTTTAAAATCTTTGCTTTCCGTAATTAACCCACTATTAAGTAAGAACAGACAACTTTGCATGTGGAGTGAAAACATTGTAATTCGTGACACATAGCTGTCTCCAGTATGAGCCAAGGGGTTTCAAGTGGAATTCTCTGTTGTGTGGCATGACGTGGTAGCATGTACAGCACATACATATAGTTCTCTCCCAGCATTCATGAGCACCAGGCACACACAAGGTGCACACATGCAAAACGCTCATATACATAAAATAAGAGAATAAACTCAGTAATAAAGGACAGCAAAATAGAAATAGAAGTGTATGCATTAAATTAATAAGGCTGAGATTCACACCTCAAAGTCTGCCGAAGGGCAGCTGTCATCACCCAGATGGGTGCTGCCTACAAAAGACGCTGTTCTCTGTGGAACTGCCTAGCATGAATGCAGCATGGGTACCTTTTTTTTCTTTTCTTTAGATCTAGGGCTCTCATTTTTAGGAGGCAAGGAATTGTACATTTAAAAGCCAGTATAAGCCATGAAAGATCAGTCTAACCTTTCATATTTTAAAGAGAAAGTAATCCTAGGCAATCAAGATTGAAGTGTGTGTGCTCTTTCCTGTGATTTGGTGTATCCTTTAAGGTCACACACACACACACACACACACACACACACACACACACACACACACAGAGGTCTGGCTGCTGGTGAGTATCTATGCAGGCATCTTATAACAATTTTTCAGTCCAGCATTCTTGAATTAATGCTAATGAAAGCTGCCCTGGCCTTATTTTTCTATATGAACACTGGAATTGCAGCTGCCTGCCAAGCAGCTGAAGGATGAGTGTAATAATTTTCAATTGGCCTCTTTGCCCAAAGGGAGCCCGATAGCAGGAGATTGGCAGATGCAGTGTGGATTATCTTGTGCACTGAGCTCAGCCCAATTTGTGATTTGTTGCAGGTGCTAAAGAGATTGATATCGCAGCGACCCTGGAGCACTTGAGGGACCAGAGACCAGGCATGGTCCAGACAAAGGTATTGTCAATCAATCCCCCGGGACTTTAAATGTATTAAAGGTACCTCTCCACACGATTTCCCTGAGAGTGGAGACGGGGATGCAGCTGAACTTACATAAGCCATACACAGTGACTCTAGTCCAGGTGGGCATCATCCCAGCCAGCCCCCGGTAGGCGAAGGAACGGGGGGTGTTCCCAAGAGGTTCATTGCTATTCCTGGAGCTGCTCAAATGCTTCCAACATCTAAGGTTCAGTTATACCCAACTAGCTGAAACCCAATGTATTACTCTCTGCCAGGTTTAGCAGAGGGGGAAGAACATTGCATGACATCTCAGAAGGTGTATGGACGGGGGTAGAACTTAGGACCTCACACATGCTAGACAGGCATGACTAGATGGGTACCACTGAGCCTTACCTCCAGTCAAGAGCTACATCTTTATAAAAGCAACAAACCCCAGACCATATCTAGAGAAGCACCTCCAAACACTCTGTCCGCCTTCACCCCCAGCATCCTGAACCACTATCGTGCAGTGATCACTGGGAATGAGGGCACCAGACCAGCTAGGTCTGAAAAGTAACTCAGTTTTACCACAGCATGGCTGGACACAAAAACTTTGTTTCCAAGCTCACAGAACTAGCTGTGTGGCTGTGCAACCTCCCATTCTTCTAGACGTTCCAAAAATGTCTGTCTCCCAGGCCAAAACCCCCACAGACTATTCCAAAGATGAATGTATATCACAGGACACGGATCTTCGATGTTGGTGTGTTCCTGACCCCAGAGGACACTGGCATCCACAGGCATGCGAAGTTGCCCCTATGAAATTACTGCTGCAACTCAACATATCTCAAGTTGTAAAAACTCTTACTAATGGGAGGTAGAGGGTAGAGAAGTGGCTCAGGTGTTTAAAGCACTGGCTGTTCTTCCAGAGGACCCAGGTTCAATTCCCAGCACCCAAATGACAGCTCACAACTGTCTGTAGCTCCAGGGGATCTGACACCCACACATGCAAACAAAATACCAATGTACATAAAACAAATAGATAATTAAAACTCTTATTTGAGCAGGAGGAACAAGGCTCCAGGGCCCAGTGCTTTGCGACCAGGGTTCCTAGAGGAAAAATTCTTTCTGCCTATGGGCACCCCATGAGGTCAGGGTGGCCAGCACACACTGGACCAGGCATCAGTCCTTGGTGCTACAACCTGGTCCTTAGTGCACGATCCAGGTCTGCTTAATCCCTCTGTGGCACACGGTAATTACTAAGCCCCTACTTTCTGCTCAACTATTGAGAAGTGGACGCCTTAGTCTCTGCAGGAGAGGTGCTGAGTCTGACAACACTGGATTGAGTAGGTTTTAACTGGGTTTATTCTTAAAACCTCTCCCTGAGTTGTCTGGCTGGGTCTCATTGCCAAGGTTAACTAGAGCACTGAGGTGTAATCAACCTGATGCCCTTATGAGGTCACAGAGGTGTTGCAAGCAGGAGAGCAAGGTTGCTTACGGTTCCTGAGATTCCCAGTGGAAGCCGCAACTGCCAGGTCCTTCCTCCTGGATGTGGACTGTGCGCTAGGCAGGATCTCTGCTGCCTGGCCTT
Source organism: Myodes glareolus (assembly GCF_982192425.1). Classification (NCBI taxonomy): domain Eukaryota; kingdom Metazoa; phylum Chordata; class Mammalia; order Rodentia; family Cricetidae; genus Myodes; species Myodes glareolus. The sequence goes on along the minus strand of NC_142036.1, from coordinate 4,752,505 downwards.
ATTTTCCCCCACAAGGCGGGATATTATTGTGAATGAACTTTTTAAAATACATTTTGTCTATTCCTGGGTTTTATCTAAAAGTTTGAGCTTATTTTAAACTTGTAAAAGCAATGGGGCTGGAGAGACAGCCCAATGGTTAAGAATACTTTCTGCTTGTACAGAGGACCTAGATTTGATCCCCAAAATCCACATCAGGCCGCTCATCACAGCCTGGAACTCCAGCTCAGGGAGATCCAGCTCCTTCTTCCGGCTTTTGTGGACACCCGCATATATGTATACATATATATTCACACAGACATACACATATACATATAATCTATTGGATCTTTTTAAAAACAATTAGAGAAATAGTGCAGAGAACATCTAGACACCCCACACACACACTCAGCTCCTGCCAATATTAACACCTTGTGTAAGCACAATGCAGTAATTAAAACCAGGGCTTACCATTAGACCACCAGACTGAGCAGCCCACACCCACAGCTGTGCCTACCCTTAACCTCTCATAGAAACAGTCATTCCAGAATGGCCAGGCACGAAACATTCCATCCCCTCATCTCCTGTGGTCTATGATGGATCCATAAACTTATCTTTTGGCCAAGCTCCTTAAATGTCCTTTGATGATCCATACAGCTCGATGTGTCAGGCAGGACCACCAGGAGATAGATTTCCTCCCCAGGGAACCAAGCCCCAGTGTGTCTGAGGTCTCCCCACTGCTGAGTGAGCATTTCCCCTCCATAATTGCTCAGGGTCCTGTGGGAGACACCTCAGTGCCCTGGGGCCATGTGTATGTCTGTCACTGTCTGGAGATGTGAAGCTCCCAGGACGAGTATGTCATAGGAGAGCGGCTATTAGTGACAAGTGACCCACAGGCTTTGTGCCCTGGAAAGGAGGGCTGCCCAGCTGTGAGAGGTCATGTTGGGCACCACCCTGCAGCAGGTAGCTCAGAACCCTTACTGTAGTGGTCAGAAAGCCAGGGACACCTTGACCCAGGAATACAAAGTGAATCTTGCCTCTGGAGCTGCATTCTGCTTTGGGGAGCTCACCAGAAAAAACAAGCCAGTCTCTTCTGTCTGTGTCAGCAAACCTTCCAGACAGCTCAGGGTGCCCAAATGTCAGCTTGAGGGGTCCGCACTAATCCGAAGGGAAAGCATATGCCAGAAGTAGGAGAAGTGGCCCACACATCGCAAGAAGAAAGCCATTTGGCTCTCAGATGTCAGTGTCTTGTGGCCAAAGTCTGCTTGAGGAAGTCCAAGTCAGTCCCCTGCACCAGCTTCAGAGATTTGGGGCAATAGTAATTATTATACTGATTACTGTATTATTAATAATTATACTGGTCATTGCTATGTAGCGTGTCCTCACTTCCGCCTAGTGTTTATAGTATGTAACTCTAAAGCCCACATGCTGCACCCCTGCAGCCACCTCACAGGGTGACACAAAGCTCACGACCAAGTCTACCCATGTAACCTGCTCTCAGGTGAACAGTGACAGGATTTGTCTCCTCCCTCAGGCAACACAAGCGTCACCACCTTTCCCTAGATTCACTCAGTGAGATTGAGCTTCTCTCTGAACTATGGTTTCCCCCAAAAACAAAAAACTTACTGGGGCTAAACAGTGCCATACTGTCTAACACTCCTCACACAAGCTGAAAGCAGCCCATGGGCATTCAATTCCCATGAAGGTACTTGATCAGGCCCATCATTTAGATCTGAGGAAAGGACATTGATTGGCACTGACCATGAGCCTGGAAAGGCTTGAGACTCCTGACAGCACATTCTCTCTGTTAAAGCAAATAACAGCTTTTCTCCGTAGAATGTAGGCCACTCACACATCCAAAAAACAGCTAACAGATGCCCGCCAGAGCAGCATGGACAGAGAAGAGACACAAGGACCCACAAGGCTTAGCCACCTCTGAGGATTTAGACAGGATGAAGAACTCCAATAAGGAGCCCGCTATGACTGCCAATTTTGCACCTAGGGCAGCTACTCCTAATTCTGCCGGGTACAAAAGGAGCCAGCCTTGAAGAAGGGAGGCAAGGTGACAGGAAGAGTCACATACACTGCATCCGGGCAGGGCTCAGGCTAGTCCCTACCTCAGCTGTGTTTGCTATGGAAGCAGCCTCCCCTCCCCAGGGCCAAGGCAAGTTGCCATAGTAACTAAAGGTTTTAACCCTTTCCTTCCTGTGGGTTTGGTTGAATTTGGTTTTTGTCCTTAGTGTAACAAGTAAATTGTGTTAAGGAAAGGCTTCCTTGGGGTGACCCTGCACACTAAAATACTCTCCTCATATTTACCTAGCTCTTCTGCTTTCTCCTTCCACACCTTAATCTTCTCCTTTTTAGTTTTACATCCCGCTTTTCCTTTCTTCCACTATGAACGAAAGCTTGGGCCACTTCTTCCTGTGAGGCTGGCTCATTTCTTTTAGTAAGTGGTCTCGTGATTTCCCTACGTAGCCCAGGTTGTCCTTGAATTTATGGTCCTCCTGCCTCAGTCTCCTGAGTGCTAGGATTGCAGGCATATGCCACCACACCCCTAGCCTGTGATATTTTCTCCTTTACATTTGTCAGTTCTAGAGAAACAGTGACGAGCCTATCCTACAACCCAGAAGTAAGCATGCTGTGCTCATCAAGATGGGCACACGTGAGGATATGTACAAAAGTGTGCAAGTAGATGCCTGAGTGGGTGTGTGTGGATTAGTAAGGGTGTGCATGAGTGAGCGTGAGGTTGAGTCTGGTGGGGTGTGGGTCGGGGATGTGAGTGCATGGGTGTGGGGAAGACATGTATGGGGAGAGTGTGTGAGTGAGCACGGTGTTAAAGTATCTAAAGGGTGTCAGTGTGTGCAGGTGCAGAAGTGTGTGTGAATGTGTGCGTGTGAATACACGGTGCTCAGTGCCCCTGCGCCCTTAGCAGCTCATCCCTGCATTCTGACATCTTGACTGCTGTCCCACAAGGCCACCCTTCTGACACCCTGTCTGCCTTCTCAGCAGAGACACCAGATGTAGACCCCAAGTCCTAGAAAGGGGCCCTGGCCTCAGATGTGCTCTGCCTTTCCAGACAGGCTAAGTTTGGACCAAGAGGTGATGATTCTGTCAAGTGTATGTGGATCACACTCTGAAGTGACCCGACCCACTCTCTCACATCCTACGCTAGAGAACTTTGTCAGTTCTCTGTCTCCCTCTCCCTGTCTGTCGGTCTGCCTACCCTTTTCTTTCTCTCTCCCTCTTCCCTTCTCTCCCTCCCTCCCTTCTCAGAATCTCTGTTCTTCCTTCTCCATCTCTTTGTCTCTCCTTATCGTTCTGTCTGTCTTTCATGCTATGATTCTATATCTCTGTCTAACTCAGTCCCCACCCTATCTATTCCTATACACGATGGCCATCCCCACCTTTCCTGGTTCTGTCCTCAAAGCTAGGAACTACTCTATCATTGTGAAGAGAGGCAGCTGTGACACAGAAAGACATTGGGGCATAGGTCCTCTTTAAGCACCTCCTGGGAAGCACCTCCTGTCAGGTGTGAAGACCGCAGGGTTGTAGGTCCTGGCATCACGCCTCACTGAAGCTCCCATTAGAATGAGGGATGACAGTTGTCATAGCAACCACCTAAGCCAAAGGAGTCAAATGTAAGCACAGGTATCCACAGCCCAGGAAACACTCCATGAGTGCACTCTTTTCTCCTGACCAGCTCAGCTGGACCACACAAGTATCCTTCCACATCCCAGGCTGGCCTGGAAAGAGGTATTTTTCCCTACCCAGCAATGACATGCAGCAACACCTGCTCCAACTTGAGCTTCTCTAGGTGTGGAACAGAACTGGAAGAGAGCATAGGATCTGCTTTCTATAAACAGAATATTGGTTGCTTTTAAAACTACTCCTTTGATCAGAATACCTCCGTGTTCTTTCTGATGCCTGCTAACACCAGGGAACAGTCTGCTCCAGCAGATCCCGCCATCGTCACGTGTTCTATTCCCTAGCTGCAGCTTCCACTCATGTTTAACATGTTTTGCTGAACATAGATTCCTATTGCAAATGTACTTCCTCTCTGGACCCCAGCCCCTGGAGTCAGGTGGTGCACTCCAATTGTGGGCACAGTCAAGGATGGTGGAGTGAGTGTAGTATTTGGGAGACAAGAATCAAGGCTGGCCTGAAAGAGAGCCAGTTACAGGGCAGCGGGGCTGCAAAGTGAAACCCTGTGTCAAAATAAAGTTACCATAGGGTCTATGTGTGGTAACCCCACAGTAGAGCAGGGTCTGGCAGCAGACATAGCCACAAGCCACTAAAGGTCTGAATGTGTAATATCGTGGTGAGAGAGGGGAGGGGCCAGATGCACACTGGTGCTGGTACTGCAACAAGTTTGCAAGCGTGTTCAGGGCTGTGCACAGTCTGTGACTGTTACCTAGGGAACAGCATGCACAGATTATGCTGTCTGTGACTTCACAGTGTGATCAGCCAATGTTTGATGCCACCACAGCTTTGAACTCAGGGTCTGCAAGTCCTTTGTAGAGGCTGAGAAAGAGGAAGATGACCAGTCACCTACCATCTGACCTTGAAAGGAGACAGGGTGGCTCTCTGCTCTCCCTCAGCCATTGCCCTTAGCAGAGCATAGTCCATGATGTTCCCATGGGTGCTCATCAGCTGGATAGCAGCACTGTCCTTTCCGTTGTGAGTGGGTGTGGGAGTCACTGTCTTAAGAGGTTGTGGAAGGCATAAGATAGCAAAGCTGAGTTGTCAGTAGCCTGCTTATTTCAGAAGCAGACATTGCACCTCCTTCAGCATTGCTTTGGTTGTGGATGCAGTGACAGCCATAACCAGCTGGCATCTGCATCCACTCCCCACTCCACCTACTGAGGCACTTGGCTGTGTTGACACACTGCAGAGACAGGGAGTGCCTTACCTGGTGACTCCTGTGCCCACCATGGCTAAGGAAGTGCCTCCCAGCAACGGCAGCAAGGCTGTGCAGTCCCCAAACCCAAGGGACACCACCTAGGTCAGCAACTGAAGAACCCTCCTTCTGATAAGTCTGCTTCCTAAACAGTTTCTTCAAGGCTCCCACTGGGATGGGAAGAGGACTTCTTCCACTCACCTTTGTTTCTCACTCGTCTCTTCCTTAGGAGCAGTTTGAGTTTGCTCTGACCGCCGTGGCTGAGGAGGTGAATGCCATCCTGAAGGCCCTTCCTCAGTAGGAACTGGAGCTGGCGGGACCCTACCACAAGTGCTACCAGGACCACAGCCGGATGTCATTCCTGCATCTTCTGTGTAGTAACAGGGTCCGTCAGTCAGTGCAGGTGGCTAGTCATGTGTGTTTGTGTTTAACCTAATAGCAGATGGAAACACCTAGTTAGGAGGAAAGGACAGACCCAGCTTATAAGTGCCACAGTCTTGACAAAAGTTCCTTTCCCCTAAAGCACACTTTCACGTTTTCACATCAATGACACAGTAGTTAGAAATCCACTGTGGCCTCGGTGGGAGCGTGCTTACATCTGTAAGTTGCTGGAGAGGGGATGGATGGGCCAGGACAGTCAGCAAGACACCTATTGGGAACCACTAGGTGTAGAAATGCATTTGACAGCTGCCTGTAAGACAATCTCATCATCAGGAGAAATCTCTGGGAAAGAGGTCAGTGTCCTGCATCCCTGGGACATATGACAAGAGTATCATCATGCTGTTCTACCCTCGCCTCCTGATGGGTCCCCAGCACAGTCACTGACCATTCCTTCCCCATGTGGATCCCAAGGGCAGACCCCTTACTCCTCCTGGAGTGTGGGCACTCTGACGACTCCAAAAGCGGGGACCCAGGTGTTAGCTTCACCCCTGTACCCTTGCAAAGCTATAGAAGAGCCCAGCCCTGAAATGCATTTTTAATATCAAGATTCTGGTTTCTGCATTACCAGAACAGGTGCCCATAGCATGCTTTCCTTGAAGTTTCAAAAGCAGAATGAGTATGGTATTTAACAAACTCTGAGGGTCTCCAGGAGTAAGTGCTCCCCATCCTGAATCACCCAGGAAGTACCCCAATGTTGCTGGCATCAGAAAAAAGTCGTCTTTGATGCTCCTTCTCCTAGAAAAAAGACTAGGAAGCCCCTTTGGCTCTACTTCCTCCACCCTCCCAGGTGACAATGAAATGCATGCTCACTGGATGAACCGGATTGCCGAAACATTTGGGCATTGCACTTCCCGGCTCCCCACACACAGGAAGTGCAAGGCGCTAGAACCCAAAGAGGTACAAGGCATTGCTATAAGCCCCAGTTTGTGGGGCTGAGTATAAAAGCACCTGTCTCTGGAGTCCCCATTGCTTCTTCCCCTTAGCCTTGACATTTCAAATTGCAGTGTGGCAAGGAAGCAGGCTGCTGAGTGGGAAGCAAGGCCACAGTGTTGTCGTGTCTCAAGTTGTGCTGTATACCTGCCTAACATCTCCGACATTTCTCTTCCAAGTCATTTCCCCATCTGTAATTTAAATAATAATTAATAGAAATGAATTTATCTGAATATAGGAAATATATACCTGATTGTAACTTCTTATGTTTAAAGAAAATCCTCAGCGTGATATACGGATATATTTAATTGTGTCATATTAAAACTTCTGATTTCATATTTGATGGTCTTTTTTGGGGGGGAAACGAGCAGTTTTGATCCACAGGTACCTTTCGTTTCCTGAAGATATAAATCCAAGTTTGGTCCCTCTAGGGAGGCCAAGGGACACCTGACTTATTTTCTGCACTAGATGCACACCCAGGGTTCTGTGTTACTGAGATTTCACTCCTTAACAGTTCCTGAGAAACTGTGTTGATGTCCACAGCCAGAGGTCTGGGTCACCCCCTTGGCCATGTTGGTGTCTGAGGACCATGCTGTGACCATACTGGTCTGGGTGGACAGTGCTGCCACTTGGGACCGTGAAGACATACCCCCTGTGGTAGCTAATGTTCTTTCTAAGGAGTATCTCCCAAGCAAATTCTGAGTTGGGGAAGCAGCCATGGCACTGAGCGCTGCCGCCACCCTTTTATACCCTGCTAGTGTTGCACAGCCTGCCGAAGAATGAGGGTATGGATAGTAGCCTGCTGGCACTTCTGAGTTCCCAGTTCCTAAGGTAATGAATCTAAGGACATATTACTGGCTTCAGAGTACTATGCTCAGTCCTGGGGTTATTAGCTTTATTCCATTGATGGACTCTGCTTCTAGACACTAAGGATGAAGCAAGCATTCCTTATGAGTGTACTTCACTCTGTCAGCCAAGTCTCCTGCACCCATGCCTTTTGGTTTGCCAGCATTTGGTCCTGGTTCTCCACGACTTCCTCCTGTAACTGTCTCTCTCTTAGGGTTGGGCCAGGTTGACTTCATGCTCCCTGACTTGTGAATAGTCTCTGATCTGAGAGCTCTGCAATGCTAGTTTGAAACAGTGGATTCTCTCTGAACTAGAGGGAGTGAAAATCCTTCCTCTCTGCTACTGGCCCTTCTTTCTAGAGATTGTTGTCTCACCAAGAGCACAGACCTGAGATTTGCAGGACTTCCACACTTGCCCTTAGGGTGGCACTGCCAACCACTTCTCACCGTGGCCACTGATGACCTCCTGGATGAGGTTTCTGCTTCCCTCCCCTGCCAAGGAACTCTGAGAGTGGAGCTGGCCGCCACCTTTGCCCGTATTGCCATGTATCGCCTGTTTTTCCTGTGAGGTCCTCGTGCTCTTTCACTCTGAAATAGGATCTGTTCTTTCTTATCCTGGATCCTCTTCTTCACCAAGGCACATAGAGACAGCTTATTTATTAATTTGCCATTTTATTCTGGATTTCTTTTTATCTATATCATGACTATTTTAGCCTAAAATAAGGGAAAAAATGAATGTCAAATGAGTCCATCCTGACAAAGTCAGATCATCCCTGAACAAAACCCACAACATAAGAAATCTAGTGTTCACTTCTTAAGCTTCCATTGCAGCTGCTGGCAGCCTGCTCTGGTCAGCATGTCCCTTTTGGACCGTCCACTCTGATCATGCATCATTACCTCCCAGCAGTTCAACTTTTATGGTATCATAAACTGTGTCTTAGCTATGTTCTATTGGGACAAAAACACCAATGTTGGGATCATCTTTTGTACACTGTGTGAAGATGTGTCTCTGTCCTTCCTCACCTGCCCAATTGATTCAATAAAGAACTGAATGGCCAGTAGTTAGGCAGGAGAGGATTGGTGGGACTTCCAAGCAGAGACAGGAACTCTGGGAAGAATCTGTGGTTCGGGAGATTCACCAGACAGACATGGAGAACATTGGACAGACACTGTGGAGGAGAGGTAACAAGCCATGTGACAGAATGTAGATCAATTTCAGTTTTAGGTGCTAGTTAAAAACAAGCCCAAGCTCAAGCTGTACTTTCAAAATTAATAAGTCTCTGTGTCACTCAGGAGCTGGAGGTCTAAAGAAAGACCTGCTAGACACCATGGCCAATGCAATTTATAAGAGAAAGGCTTCAACCGGGCTTATGGTTTCAAAAGATTAGCAACCAAAAATGGCGTGGTGGCAGCAGCAGTTGAGAGCTCACATTTTTATCCACAAGCAGGAGACAGAGAAATCACGTAGGGACTGGTCTAAGTCCTTTCAAATCTAAATGCTGCCTCCAGCAACACTCCCTCTCCAGCAAAGCCACACCTCCTAATCCTTCCCAAACAGTTCCACCAACTAGAGACAAAGTATTCAAACATATAGAGGCAGAACTTTAATGATTCTTGCCTGCAATCTGCAATAAAGCTTTTTTTTTTCTTCAAAAACTTAGTTCTGTGAGTGCTAGTGTCAATGCAGCAAACCCCTGCTTAACATGTTGGGCATTCGTTGTGTGCATTGATATAATTTTATCAGTGGATAAAATTTAATCTCTAATAATATCTGTATCTAACAACCAGCCTACAAAATCCCTGGAAGTCCAGCAATCTGCACAATGGTGTGACCCAGATTATCCCTCCCTCCTCAGGACCTGTGTTGATTAGTTTTTCTTGATTAACTCAACACAAGCTAGTAAGGAACCACAATTGAAAAATTGCCTTCAGAACGAGTTCCAGGACAGGCTCCAAAACTATGCAGAGAAAAAGTACCTTCATCAGATTGGCCCATAGACAAGTCTGTGAAACCTTTTCCTGATAATGATTAAAATGGGAGGGCCCATCCCATGTGGGCCCAGAGATATATAAGAAGGAGAGCTGAATGTGAGCCTAAATCTGGGTATGAGCCAGGAAAATGTTCCTCCATCATCTCTGCTCCAGTTCCTTTTCAAGTTCTTGCCCTGATTCCTCTTGATGATGAATTTCAAGGTAGTGGGTGTAAGCCAAATAATCTTTTCTTACACAAGTTGCTTTGGGTCAATGTTTTCATCACAATAGAAAGCACATTAATCCAAATTCTACAGCCAGGAGAATGGGGCCAGCTTCTCCTCCTGGGACAGTGAACAAACTCTGGAAGCACTTCAAAACTTCAGGGCTAAATCCTCCAAGACTACAGTGAGGTTTCTTAAAAAAACTATTAACATTCTTGGGGAAATGGTTGTATATACTCCTGCCAAAGCTAAAGTCCTAAGTGGTGTTGGGATGGAGTGGAGTGGATTTCTTTGAAAATATATCCCGTTCACACATGAGCATGTAAGCATGCACACACATGCCCTAAAGATGTCTACCTGCCTCTTCTGAGCCTTGTGAATAAGGTTCAGTAAGCTCTAAACCTGGTCCCTACAGGGTCACACTTAACTCTCTTGCCACTGCCTCACCTACACCAGAAGCTGCAAGCTGACTCTAGACAAGTTTACTTTCAGTCCTGCAACCCGCCAGGTAGAAGCTTTCCCACCCTCTGGCTGCCCAATGTCAATCCCAGGCCTGGGTAGAAGCTACAACCCCACAGGCGGCAAGGCAGTCTCTCCATGTGTTTGCCCCGTGACATCAGGACTCTGGGGCACGGTGCCAAGATACAGGAATATTGGGGTGTCTTTGAGAAGGACAGAAACTTTCTTAAAGAGCTAGGGTCCCAGGAACCACCAAGCCACTCTGAGCAGTTCTTGCTTCTCAAATTGGAAGACTTCACAAACAATGGAGGAAGAGTGGTAGACAGAGGCTTGTTGTGGTCATGAATGGGAGCTCAAGAGAGGAGGAAAGAGGTGCCCACTTAGGAGACAGCGAAGACAGAAAATAGAATTCTGATCTGGCCTCCATCAAGAACATTTCAGAAGTACTGCTCTAGGGTCCCTGCTTTCATTAGGGGGTTTCTGTCTCCTAGTCTGTCGCTGACACAGCCCTTGCTGTTGAGCAAAGCATCTTCTGGAGACTGTCAGTTCATGGGGCTCTTCCTCCACCCTCCTCAGGTCTGTAGGTAGAGACCCACCACTAGGATATAGGTTAGGGAGTTCCCTCCTGAAACACGGGGCATAAGCTGACACTAAATGTTCTGTCCAAACAGCACAAAGGGATTGGGGCGCTGTGCCAGGTGGCTTTGCTTTTGTCTTACAAATTGAATGATTTAAAATTTTTCATTTTTTTTTTGTTCTTGAGATTGTAATATAATTCCATCATTTCCTTCCACCCTCCAAGTCCTTCCATAAACCCCCTCCTTGCTCTCTTTGACATTTTAAAAACTGGCTTGTCTCCCCTCCCCCTCTCCTCTTGGGGTTCTCTTGCTTTAGCATTTAAACACATGCGGAAGCCACCCGGATACTCCCCACGGGAACTGAGAGTAATATTATAGGTAATCTGTGTTTTGTGCTTTATTAATCAAGTAGAACGCTAATAAAAATACCTCTTCATAATTAGTGGAGTAGGCACTAATTCAAAGATGTTTATTGGAATAGAAAATTAGAATTTGATTACACCTTTGCTCCTGAACAATGACTGGCTTTCACTTACCTTGGTGTTTGTTTAGAGGTTGGTCTTAGCTGTTTATGTTGCCCCATTTATTAAACAAACCAGATGGTTTGTGTCATTTGTTTTTAGTTGAATGTGTTGATAAAAATGCTACAGAGGTTTCTCTGGACATGTGGCAATTTCCCTGCATTCTGGCCTCTGCTCTCTTCCTGGGAGGATCCTGTCACAGCTGGGCCATGGATGGGCCAGCAACTGACCGTGCACCTTTCCAGTCCACACAGGAGCGTGTCCCCTGGAGTGAAGGGACAGGCTGATATGGCTGAGATGGACACCTTCTGCAGCCTTCTGCAGTCTCAGCTGCGCTGGAGCCCGGGTGCAGCGCCAGCCACCCTTCATGCTGTCAGTGCTGGTGGCAGCTGCTGGTTTAGGACGTGATGGCTGACAGCTAGTCTCTAAAGATTTACTGTTCCCAGGATGCAGTCGTCACAGGCACTGGGAGATGGAAGGAGATAGACGCCTCAGAAGATAGGCCACCATTGCTTCTGAGGAAAGGCTGGGCCTCAGGAGAGCCCAGTGGGTGGGAACCATTTCTGGGTCTCGGATCCAAGGAAACAGAGCCAGAGTTCCTGCGAAGGAGACGGCATGGGATCATCAGCTTGAAAGACTCCAGGGGAAAAAATAAGACACCCCGATGAGCAGGGGTGGTCTCCATAGGAGAGACACTGTATTGTCTTTACAGCAGCCATACATACAGTTACAACTCAAGGGTTAATAAAGGGTTGTTTTGTTTTAATGAGGCTATCGTGTGGTTCTGGAGATCTCTTGGGTAGGATCACACTCTGTAAGGACACAAAGGTTGACGGGGGAGGGAGGGGTGCTAAGAAGTGTCTTTTGTTACGAGGCTACTTGTGGGATACCTAGAAAATTATGAGTTTAATCTTGGAAGGTGAAAGGCCGTATCCACTTAAAAGTCATTGTTTGTTGCTGATTTACCTAAAGGAATGGTGTCTCTTTGTAGGCACCTCCAGAACCAACAGTTAACTGCTGGAATCCTTGACTCTCAGCTGACAGGAGACTTCAACTAGTACTCCTTCCCTGGTCCCTCCCTCTTCTGCCATCATGGAGCATGGGGTACCAGGGGTGAGGAGGACCACACCAATCAGGAGGTGCTTCAGAAAAGGCATACCTAGGATTCTGGGGTAACAAGGGTTCCTGGGAGGTACAATCTGCCAGGAGTCAGGAGGACCACACCAATCAGGAGGTGCTTCAGAAAAGGCATACCTAGGATTCTGGGGTAACAAGGGTTCCTGGGATGTACAATCTGCCGGGAGTCAGGAGGACCACACCAATCAGGAGGTGCTTCAGAAAAGGCATACCTAGGATTCTGGGGTAACAAGGGTTCCTGGGATGTACAATGTCCGCTCCTCGCCCAGCTCCTCAGGAGACTGTCTTCAAGCTCCAGAGTGTCACAAGCCCTTTGCGGCCACTCACCAACTGCCTGCTGCACACACACACTTCTCACCTGAACCAGCAGTGACTTCTTGGGAAGCAATGTGGCCTCCAGGGAAGCAATCCCACAGGCCCCCTGCAAACCCAGATCCCTGAAGTCCCACATCTCTTCAGAGGTTTCTGACCTGTGCTTTCCAGCTGACTTACCACTGCCTCCTCTCATTCTCCTAGCACCTGGAAGGCCCACTGTTTGCCGGGAAGGAGAGCTGTAGGCAGAGAGGCAGAGCTACCTGCCCAAGATCCTAAAACCCCAGAGCCAACGGGAAGTGTAGATGCTTATCCATGGGTCCATTATGGCCAGTGGAACAAACAGATGTGCAATATTCAAATAATATTGTACAAAGAAGGAATCAAGGCCCTGTTTGGTGAGGAAGGAAGATGCCATATGTCAGATACAGTGTGAGGAATGAGGCAGCAGGTGGCTTGTGTTAGAAAGGGGGGGGGTGCACACATGGACTCTCATGAAAGGCCACATCCACATACAGGGTGAGAAGGGGGGTGCACATATGGACTCTCATGAAAGGCCACATCCGCATACAGGGTGAGAAAGGGGGTGCACACATGAACTCTCATGAAAGGCCACATCCACACACAGGTGTCAGGGGCGTCAGTACTGAGAACTGGGGAAATCAGGTCTGCCCAGGAACAAGCCCTTCCCTTACCCACGGTCTTTGACCTGCTGTGCAGCACTGCATATTTCCACTGAAAAAGGAGAGTCTGAAATATCCAAGAAAGGAGTGGATACCATGGAGAGGGTCTGTGGGGAGCGTAAAGTCAGCGAGTCCTCTTCAGTCTGGCTACAGCTCTTCTGGGCAACTCACCCTGGGAAAGGGAACCCAAGTCACTGGGGACTCCTTGCAACTCTTTGGAAAATTTGTCAGTTTGAACCCAATTGATGCCTTCAGATGGTGTCACGCATGTCTCTGAAGGGAAGTGGAGGTTCATGCACAAACATACACATGAACATGCTCACAGGTGTGCATCAGTCCATATCACCCTGAGAATATGAACATACAGACGTGTACATGTGTAGACATGGATAGTAACTGAAACGGCAGAAACTGATGCTCTCCTGTGCACTGTATGCTTCTAACTCATGAGTCCTGACTTAGAAATTACGGGAGCCTAAAACTCCTTGGGCTTTGTGGGTTAATATGGCTGCCAAGCTTGACGACCTGAGCCCTGGAAGAAGAAAACCAACTCCTGACTTCCTTATACTATAGTTCATTCACGCATGTGCACACACACACATGCACACACAAACACACACACACAATGTATTTTTAAAATTATTTCAAAAGAATCATCCAGGAGCTGGAGAGATGGCTCAGTGGTTAAGAGCACTGGTTTGGTTTCCAGCACCATATAGTGGCTTATAACTGTAACTCCACTTCCAGGGGGCTCTGTACCCCTCAGAACATGACTTCTGCAGAGATCAGCCAGATATGCACATGGTACACATACATACAGGCATACAAAACACTCGTAAACATAAAATAAAATAAATCTTTTAAAAATGTTTTACAGAGCCATACTTGGTGAGGCACACTTTTTATTCTAGCTCTCAGGAGGCAGAGGCAGGTAGATCCCTGCAGGTTTGGGCCCTGCCTAATCTACATAGAGAGTTTTAGGTCATCCAGAACTCTATAGTGAGACCCTGTCTCAAAAAAATAATAATTAAAGGGGGCATCAGACCCTGCTATCATGAGATAAGCAGAGTGCCCTCCATGGCTGTTCAGGGATTCAACTCCCAGAGCCCTGGGCTAGGTGCATGAGGTCATGCTCCACACGAGGGTCCCATTCAGGAAAGGAATGGTAGAGTTTGCAACCCACCATTTGTAATTCAAACTATTATCTTCTTCCTGGATGAGTTCCCAACCCTGGCTCACTTCCTGAGATCATTGCAACTTCCATTTAGTATAAGTGTCTAGGTCACCAAGAGGCTGGGAGTAGCTTTTCCTTATCTGCACCCAAACTGTGTTTTGAATAAACCTAGTCACTAATGGTTAGAATTGTTTTTAACTACTACCAAGTCACAGTCTGAAGTCACCCATCCATCCATGGAAGCTGGCAGAATCTCATTCTACAGTCCTACCTGTGCTCTGAGACCCCAGGTCATTCTCCCTGTCCATTTCCAGGCCTAGGCCACTTGTTCATCTCGCGAGCAAACTTCCAATCTGTAAACTGGGAGCTGAGAAGGCTGGAGGCAGGCTTTCTGCTTGCCCGGCCACAGAATGGGGTGAAGGCACTGGTGATTTCTGAACCATCTTGCCTGCTCCACGGTATCCCTCCAATCCATGAAAGAGGCAACAAAAGAATACTGCTACGTGAAACAGGCCTCCTGTGGGGAGGAGGCTGGGCCTGGAGAAGAGTCCTTACAGAGGGAGAAGGACCGGGTAACCAGGGGCTTGGGGAGTCATTCTCTTCCTGCACTCTCTACAAATGGATTTCGGGAGAAAGAATGAGGTCATAGCGAGAAGACAAAGCCCTTGTCTTGAGTCAAGCAGACAACAGTTGGCAACTTGACCTTCTACTTCCAGAACTCACACTGTGAGAAAATAAACTCTCATGGCATAAGCTTTGGGCGGTTGAGCTGCCTGGGATAGAACGATTGCTTTGGAGCAGCTTGCATGTCCACCACACTTTCATATCCCCTCACCTTCACCAGAAGCTGTGTCGATGGGCAACTCTGGAGACAGCTGCCCTCCAGTAACGGGGCTGGCCAGCTAGGGGCCAGGCCATTCACTCACCAGCTTGAGTTCCTGGGCAGGAGCATGGCCTGAGTGATGGGCAGGGAAAGGCTCCTCCTGCAGACTCACGGACAACTATCCCTGGGAAGGAGAGGTAGTCAAGCCCCTTGACCCTGTGAAAACACAGGTAAGGAAGAGGTGCCTGGAACACAGAGCCACAGAGCCACTGGTGGGAACAGAGCCTTGAGGGATGCCTAAAATCACACCTGGATCTCCTCTCAACTCCCAGGTGCCATAAGATGGACAGTGATTGTTGCTATGTCCAGAGGGCTCTCAGACAAAATGAAGGGAAATGAAACTTTCTTGATGGCAACAGACTGCTGATGTGTTAGCACCAAATGTCCAAGATGACACTCTGATTTCAACATGAGAACCCTGTGTGCTTAAAAATCAAACTATTAAATGTGGATTTAGCAAAGAGAAAATCAAAGGCACTGCCTCTGATCTGAATGTGAGGTCAACTCACAAAGCTTAAACTGTGGTTGGAAACAGTCATTTCGCTGTCCAAGCTCCTGTCTCCTGACTCATATGTCCCTCCCACCCCAGGGACATTCGGGTCACCTCAGGAAGACACGGGTCACCTCAGAGAAACATAGGTCACCTCAGGAAGACATAGGTTATCTCGGAGAGTTATAGGTCACTTCACCTCAAGGAGAAATAGGTCATCTTGGGGAAACATAACAACTCAGGAAGACACAGGTCACCTCAGAGAGACACAGGTCACCTCAGAGAGACACAGGTCACCTCAGAGAGACACAGGTCACCTCAGGGAGACTCAGTTCACCTCAGGAAGACACAGTTCATCTCAGGAAGACACAGGTCACCTCAGAGAGACACAGGTCATCTCAGAGAGGCACAGCTTACCTCAGGGAGACACGGGTTACCTCAGAAAGATATGGGCCATCTCAAGGAGACATGGGTTACCTCAGGAAGACACAGGTCAACTCAGAGAGTTACAGGTCATCTCAGGGAGACATCTCAAAAAGATACATGTCACTTCAAAGATACATGTCACTTCAAAGGCCAGTCACCTCAGAGAATTACAGGTCACCCTAGGGATACACAGGGTATCTCATGTTATAACAGTCATGTCAGGGAGGCACAGGTCACCTCGGAAAGACAACGGTCACCACAAGGAGACAAAAGTCACACAGGGAAGGGTGCACAGGTCACTCAGGGAAACGTGGCTCACTGTAGAAAGATGAAGATCACAGTTGATGGCAGACAGGAATTGACTGGGAAACAGGGCAGGAGGAGAAATGTGAGGTCAGACATACCTTAGTGGGCATCTAATGTCGAGGGTCCAAGTGGGCTGATGCAATGATCCCCTCTATAAATTCCACACAACTTAGAGATGAGCAAAATTCTTCCATAGAGTTCCATCAGAATACACGACATCTTTTAAACACAGCAGCTTCTGTAGTCCCATATGTAAGGATGATCAGCAACCATTCATCTGCAGGCTGATGCCCATCTAAGCCATAAAAACCTCAGAGTAGACTATCTCAGCTGGCCCCCTGAGTACTCACTGCTCACTGTCAAGCCCACCAGGGTCCCTGGGGGCAGAAGCTACCGTTCATTAAGAGTCCAGTCACAGTTAGGCAGTGGGGATGCACACCTTTAATCACAGCACTCGGGAAGCAGAGGCAGGGGGATCTCTGGAGGCCAGCCTGGTCCATAAAGCAAGTTCCAGGACAGCCAGAATGCCTGCACAGAGAAACCCCGTCTTGATAAGCAAAACAAGCAAACAACAACAAAATCAATCACCGTCACAGTGACAGCAGTTGTGAAAAGCTCAGATTTCCTATAAAAAAACCAGCTGTTAAAGCTGTGCAGGTGACAAAGGGCAGGATGATCACTCAGCCTGTGAATACAAGCGCCCACTGAGAAAATCTGAGAGGGTGTCATTTGCAGTCAACAAACACTTGCGGACAGAGAGAGCAGCGCCAAGCAGAAGGTAGACCAGATGCTGTCAGAGCCTCCGTCTCTGGAAGAACAAAACAGCTCAAGGTGACTCAAGAGTTTCCCATGGGAGGCCTGGCCTTCCTGCATGGAAATGGAAGAAGAGCAGAGAGAAGGATCGGGGGAGGGACAGGGAGGGGAGGAGGGACGAAACTGTGGGCGGGATGTAAATAATAATGATGATAATAATAATTCCTTTTAAAAAAGAGTTTTACATGATTTCCCTCGGGTTTTCCTATTAGCCTCTACACTTTACTTCTAGGAGAGATGCAGACACACGTCCATGTGTGTTCATATGTGGTGCCAGCTGTCGGAGTTAGGTGAGAGTCGGGGAGACCCAGGAGAGCCTCCTGTCTGCCTCCCCACCCCATAGTTACAGATGTGAGCTATGATCAGCTCAGGGCCTCATGCTTACGTCGGATCGTATCTCCCACACTTTTTCTTTTAGACTTTTAGGCTTTTTGAGACAGAATGCTGTCACATAGCCCAGGTGCTTGAGGACGCTTAAACTGGTGAAGACAAAACAGGAGCTGAGTGCTAATTTTGCTGTCCCACAATTTTACAGATGAGAAAGCCTCCATATCTGTATAACGGGAGCAGGAAAAACATCACATGCCTTCTAAAAAACTAGTTTTGAATTTTTAAAAAATTTTAGTTTTATTTTTTAAAATTTAATGTAAATTAAAAATAAAAATTTTTAAAAGTAGGAGAAAGAAAGGAAAAAGACAGAAGTAACCAAAGAGCCCAGGTTGTCACTTGTTATACAATTCTGTGGCGGCTGATTCAAACCAGATGGATACCAAAGAGAAAAATCTCATTCTCCCCTGCCTTTCCTGTCCTCCTCTCCTCACAACCAGGCTCTGTCATAGAGCTCGCCAGAAGAAAACAGGATCTTCACGTTAGCTGAAGTCACCAGGGTGCCTCCCCCACATCTTATAGGTTAAGGCACGTGGAACCCACCACTCCTCAGACACAAGATGGAAAAGACAACCCTGAGGGGACAGACAAGTCCCCACCAGCTTCACACAGTAGTGCCCAGGATGACAGCCTCCGGGGACAGCATAGGACCACAAGCCAGAGGTCAGCCGTTCTCACAAATCATCCCACTTAGCGAGGCCACAAACTGCTAGCAAGCAGGTGCCTTGTGCCTTCAGTTCCCTGACTTTTCTGATAGGGATGAGACAGGATGCATCAACCAGGGAGCCAAAAGGCCAGGTGCTCCTACCACCATCCCTCCAGGCCCTAGGTGTTCACAAACTGCCAAGGGCAACCCTCACTGCAGGCAGAGCCAGCCTCCCCAGGAAAGAAACAGCGACCATGTCGTACCTGTCCACTCCAGGGGGAACAGTTACTCACAGGCCACATCCCTTCTTGTCTGGGAGCAAAAGTGTCTTTTGGTTTGGGAACATAAGTGTTTGTTTTAGAATCATTAGCTAAAATTAGGCCCTTGCTCACCAGCCTTCTTCAGGCTGAGTCACTCTTAACTCTACCATATAATAAATCAGATTAATTTAAAAATTATTTGTCACTTCCTTCCATAGTGCCCTGGCTGGTTTTGTGTGTCATCATGACACAAACTACAGTCATCAGAGAGGAAGGAGCCTGAGTGAGAAAACGCCACCATGAGACCCAGTTGTAGGGCATTTTCTCAATTAGTGATCAATGGGCGAGGACCCAGCTTATGGTAGGTGGTGCCATCCCTGGGCTGACAGAAATCCTAACTAAGACAGACAGAAAAAAAAATTCTTGGTGGTGACACTGGAAGCCTGAGATTCCTTACTTGTGCTGAGCAATAAACTGAGCAGAGTCTCTGGAGAGAGAGGAGACACAAGGGAGCCTGGCTGAGAAGTGAGACTTGCATGCTGACAAGGAGCAGGACCAGTAGACATCAATGAGAAAATCCGACAGGCCAGACAAAGATGTTCCTCCAAAGTTAAAAGTCAACAGGACGCCCAGTTTGTACTGCACCACCAGCTAGTAGCCACATGATACCTCAGCAGTACACAGAATGTGTTCAACAAGACAGACCCCAATGTTGGGCTAAAGATCAGTCTTGGTTAAGTTTGAAGTATTTAAATGAGGATGTTGTGCTGGGCAATTTTCAACACCTGTGATGACAAATATATGATGAAGTTGGTGGGTACAGTATGGAGGAGTCAAAGGAGAAAGACCCCTGGTCCCCAGGACAGCTAAGGGTGGAGGACGGAAGCATCTGCAAGAGAGTGAGCTGGAGCCACCTGAAGTCTCTTGTGACTCTGTGATATTGCTTGGTACTTTACATCAAAACCTCTTGAAAGGCAAGACGTGTGATTCCTGTTTGGTATGAGGAGAATTTCTTGGGAGGCTGACAGCTGTCTTCCTTCACTGTCAGTCTCCTTCCTTGTGGCTGTGATCAATGCTGACTGTGAGCCTTAACTTCATAGGAAGAAATAAAAGAAAAGATTTAGACTGACCTCAGCACCCGAGCAGGTTCTACCTTCCTGAGAAGCGGCATCTCCAGATCTGGCCACCATGACCAGGTATGGGACCCAACCACACAATGACCGCAGTTCCAGAGGATACAGGTCACATGCTTTAAGTCGGAGGTTCTGTAGCTAAGGACAGAAAAGGGAAAAGGGGATTTCATTGAGGGTAGAATAGCGGTGTTAGCTGTTTTCTTCTGTGGAATAACCTTTTTCTACAGTGTGCAGATGTGTCACTCAAATTGGTTTAATAGAGAAGCTAAATGTCCAATGACTAGGGAAGCTTTCCAGACAGAGGATGCTGGGAAGAAAGCCAAGTGGCCAGCCAGGCATGGAGGAAGCAGGAAAGATACAGTATCTAGATGGGGTAAATGAGTCTTGGGGCAAGAGCTAGCTAAAAACAAACCTAAGCTATTGGCTGAACGTTCATAATTACGAATGTCCTCATGTCATAATCTGGGAGTGGAATGGCAAAACAGAGAAAAACTTGCTACAATTTTCCTTAGATAGCTTGCATTTGAACCTGTGAGATCTATCCTCTCTTTACAACCACAGGGTATCTTGTGATCAGTTTGAGTACTTTTCCTCTGTAATCCCCAAACTGCCCCCCCAGAACTCTGAGCTCAGTTTAGGCCTTAGCTTTTGGGGGTGGGGAGGACGCAGGTACTTTACTGATCAAAAGCAACTTAAAGAGGTTACAGTTCACCGTGGAAGGAATCAAGGTGGAAACTCAAGACAGGAACCTGGAGGCAAGAACTGATGGATGAAGGAACACTGCCTATGATGTACGCCCCTTGACTTGCTCACCTTGCTTTCCTAGACAGCAAGGACCACTTGCCCAGGAGCAGCACCTCTCACAATGGTCTGGGCCCTCCTACATCAATCGTTAATCAAGAAAATGTTCCACAAGGATGCCCACAAGTCAATCTGGCAGAAGCAATTTCTCAACCGAGTTCGCCTCCACCCAGGTAATTCTAGTTTGTGCCACGTTGACCAAAAGTAAATAGCACACCAGCCCCATGTTGCAGACCCAAGCCAGGCTTCCATCCCTGTGATCTCAGGCTCAGATGATGGAGCACGGTTTGTATTACATCTTATACTACAGTGACTTATGTTCATAGATCCTTGGATGCCCTAGGTTGATAAGAGAGTGCTTTCCAAACACAGAAACCCAACACTGTGTACACAAGAGAGGTTTAAGTCAGCAGGAATCCTGCAGTCTGAATACCACCAGCAGTACAGACCTCCAGTCCATGAGGGTTAAATGAAGAAAATAATGATTGAATACATTTTTATAGAAGGCCGTTGGCCTCAAAACACAAATCTAAAGCCAAATATGTGTGACGATGGCTCAGGAACACTGATTCATGTTGCCCCAAATACCATATTCCAAAGCAGTAACCATTTCATTAAATTTTTATAGCAACAGAACAAAACTATATACTGAGGCACTTTCCAAATACATTAATAGAAACATCATATTCACAGGTTACAGTGAAGCAAGGAAATCCTTGCAATCTCTTCAGATGCTATCATGGAGTTGGTGGAATACAGTGTTGCTTTATTAGCACTTCTGTCTTAGCTACAAGGCAGAACACCACGGCCAAGAAAACTTATGAAAGAAAGTGTTTAATTGGAAGCTTACTTACAGTTTCAGAGGATGTGCTCATGACCACCACGGTGGGGAACATGGCAGCATGCAGGCATGGCACTGGAGCAGGATCTTACAGCATACAGGCTAAGACACAATCGTGAGACAGAAGACAGGGGTCAGGAATGCAAGGGGTGTGTTTCTGGGAATCGCAGGGCTTTTTAAACCTCAAAGTTCACACTAGTTACACACTTCTCTACAAAGGCCACACCCTCTAGTCCTTCCTAAACCATTTCACCAATGTGGAGCAAGCATTCAAATATATTAGCCTATGAGGCCATTCTCATTCAGATCAGCACAGTATCCTAAAAAGATCTAACCAGAGAGTCCAAGGAAATATGTTAGGTTAAATAGAGATGGATAATTGATGGTATTAAAAAATCTAAAGATAACCAAGGCTAATTTGGTTGTGGATCTATAACATTTCAACTCTCCACACTTGCTAAAAACAGGAAATAAAAACTTGTTAGACAGACTTAGGGAAGTTCTGCCCCTCTCTCAAAGGCAATAGTCTTATAGATGTCTTTATTGTCTGGACAGAAAGGCCAGAAGAGAGCCCATATCTTCTAAATGAGAGCCCTTTGCCTGGTGCCTATACTTGAAGGTGCCACTGAAACTCTAAGCCAGACACTAATTCCCTGTAGAAAACACCTTTAGACTTGTACTTCTGGATTTTTATTGTAAAAATTAGTTATATTTATTTCCCAATTTCAGCCCATTTCCTAAATGAATCCTACAGTGGCTTTGGAGGACCATTAAGAGAAAGTCATGTCCTTATGGTCCAAAAATGCCCTATCTGGTCTGATAGAGTATCAGAATGGAGAGGTAACATTACAAACTATCACAAGTTAAGAGTTAAGTCAGTTAGGCCAATCAACAGCCTAGTTGAGGGACCGCCCTTCAGAAAAGTGGTTTCATCTAACACTGCACTAAAGAGAAGGGAGGAATACTTATCCCTCTGATGAAATGAGTTCCTACTCAGTGCAGTCACTTTCAGAGTTAAGCCATGTGACTGGGTGAAAAGCCTGTTGGTGTCTCTGAATTAGAGAATCACAACTTTTTCTTTTCCTTCTTTTTATACATTTTTCCTTCTCACAGATACTGAACAATGTCTGGTCCTGCTTTCTCAGACCCTCTGGGCTTTCTCGCTTTTCTTCTGAGCTATTCTCCAAGCCTCTTCTCCCATGTAACTATGGGCCAACAACCCTGTTTTCTTTCTTCCCCTTTCCCTCTCTCTCTTCTGGGCAGCTGGTGAAATTTACAGGTTACCTGCCCTGAAGTTTTTATTTTAAATTCTCATAAAATTGTCCTCAAAATTTCTTCTTCACCTGTTTTTAAATTCTTTTATTAAATAGATGACTAAGACCCCCTGAGAAAGGTCCCCAATTACCAGGATAACATGGGGCATCCAGATACTACCTTCTCGAAAAAAAAATTCCAGTAATAATCACAGAAGTTCTAATTCTGGAAACTTCAGTTCACAAGGAAAACTGTGAAGAACAACTTCCAGCCACCAAGCACAGTGGAAAAATGGAAGGGCTCTGCCCTCAGCCTCCCACACAGGCTTCAGGCTCCTCTCTTTTCCTCAGAGCTTTGTGGTGCCTCACAGATGGTGTCAAATGTGAAGAATGAGCCAGGAAATACACCTACAGTTTCCTTCTCTCCAGCCTACCTCCTAATCCTGGGCTGCCGGAGCTCGGGGCTTTGAGGAGGTTTTCAAACACAGTGTGGTTGTGAAAGTCCCCAAAGTAGGTGGCTCAGAGAACCCTGATGCTTCTGTGGTGTATGGGGAGTCATCTCTTCAACTTCTCGTGTATATATATCTATATACTGCTGTGGTCTGCATCCTACCCACTCCTCACTCTACAGCCAGGAAGGCCCGGAGATGAACCAAGGTGGTACCAGTAGATTCCAAAGGAGGAAAGAGCAGGTCCTCTGAGGCCAGGAGAGGCCAGGCTGGCGAGAGACTACATCTTTCACTGGAGGCTTCCACCCCTCTGCACCAGCCCACTTAGCCTCCTGCCTCAGCCCAGGGCTGCAGGAGTTGCTCTCCCACTACACTCTCCCCACTTGCCCTTCCCCCTGACTTATACATTTAAGAGTTCTTCTACAATTGCTAAAAGTCTAAGAAAGTTGATGGTATGACTTACAAGACAAAGCCACACCATCAATCACAAGGGGCAAACTAACTAGACAGGGCTTTGGGCATCTGGGCTCCACAAGGCCTACTCAGCTCCAGTTTATTAGTCCTCAGAACCAAATGTTTGTTTGACCTTCAGTTTCTAATGTTCTTATCTGGGGCTGTAGAAATGACTTGGTGGTTAAGAGTACTTGCTCCTCTTGCAAAGGACCCAGTAGTTTCTGACACCCACATCAAGTGGCTCACAAATACCTGTAACTCCAGTTCCAGGGTATCCGATGCCCTGTGAGTATCTGAATGCACACGGCACATATAAACTCACACAGATAGACACACTTAAAGTTGGGTTTTTTTTTTAAAAAAAAAGTGTTTTTTTTTTGGTTTTTGTTGTTGTTGTTGTTTGTTTGTTTGTTTGTTTTTGACACAACAGGACTGATGCGCACAGGAACTTCCAGAGTCTGTGGCGGCATGCACAGGACCTGCACAGGTCTAAAGATGGTGTCCCAGAACTGAGAGGGGAAGCGGACATAAACCCCAGCCCTAACCCAGAAGCCATCTCCAACTGATAGTCCTTCTCACCATCTCAAGAAAGATTGGTTTTCTTCAATGGACTCTCACTGGTGATACAAACCACACTTAGGCCAGGCCCCATGCCCAGTAGTAGAAGGCGAACACAAAACAAAAGCAGTTATGAGCACTGCCTGCTCTTCCAAAGGTCCTGAGTTCAATTCCCAGCAATCACATGGTGACTCACAACCATCTGTAATGAGATCTGGTGCCCTCATCATCCTCATCAACTTAGACCATGAAGCCCAATATGGACAAGTTCAATAGAAACACCATTTAAGGACTGCCCCTTAAATTGCCAGGACATAATTTTTCTTTCATTTGTCTCATAATCCTTTGTCTGAATTTTTTTACAGGTCTTTTGTATATATATATATATATATATATATATATATATATATATATATATATATATATGTTTTGTGTTCATGGATTTTCGTGTGTGTGAAGAAGAATGTCTCTGCATTTGTATGTGTTTCTTGTGCTTTTTCTTGGGCTTTTTTGTTGTTTTTGTTTGTTTTTATTCTATATATTTTTTTTTAGATGCCTGCTTGTTTTCTAATGAGAGAGAAAGAGAAAGGGTGTAGATTTAGTTGGGTAGGGAAGATCTGGGATTAGTTGGGAAGGGGAGACCATAATCAGAATGCGTTATATGCAAAAAGTCTATTTTCAATTAAAAATTTCTTAAAAAATTAAAAAATAAAGACAAAGGCCTGCATGCCTCACCTTTAAAACATAAATTTTGTCTGTACTTCCGCATTCTGCTTCTTCTGGTTGCTGCTACTTCAGTCCCTTTGTTTCCTGGTGCTGAAGGTTGTCCCAAGGCAGTCTGGGGATGAGAGCACAGTTTGTGACATTGTTTCCTTGAGAAATACACCCAGAATTCCAAATAATCAGTGAGTCAGTGCACTCTCTTCTGGGAATAAGGGCTTCGCTACATTTTAATTCTGTAGATACCTGAGAGGCATGTGTAGCAATTCCCTAAGCTCCTTTGACCCGCAGAGGGAAAAGATGTCTCAGATCCCTCACGGTAGCAGTGTGTGCTGGTGAAGATGGGAGGGCCCCCTACTGAACCAGCCAAGGCCCCTCCACCGGCCCCCTCCCATAACTCCTCCAACACAGCTGAGCTCTCAGGCCCAGAGACTGCTCGCCTGTTGGTGAGTTTCTAAAATACATCTGGAACTGGAGCACAGTAGACTAAGGCTCAGATCAGTGAGCAGCCACACCCTCGGGAAGTCCTTACAGAGGCCACAAGGCAGGTTTCCCAAGTGTCCTCGAACTAGAGCAGCAAACTGCACCTCACACACCCCACCATGAGCCGCAGGACCTAGCAAAGAGCGCGTCAGTGTGGGAAGTGAGTCAGTGGAATGCATGTGAGCAGAGAGAGGAGTACTACTCAGTGTTCCCCTGACGGTGTTCTCTTCTGCCTCAGTGGATCGCTTGCCAGAGTGTGCCTTCAGACTGAGCTACATCCTCTCTCTGCCTGACTCCCACAGCAGGCCTGTTCCCAGGGCATCCCCTCCTAGCCTTTCCTTCACCATCAACCCACATCCTAGCCTGGGTGCCTGACCTTTCTCTCTGTACCCGCCCCCACCTTCCCGCTCTCCAAGTCTGGGGTCTGGGCTGCCCTTACCCCTGTGTCTTTCTCTCCACGCCCAGGCTCCTCATCGAGGACACTAGGGAGAATTCTGAGAGTTTTCCCTGATCTTCTGAAGTCACCCCACTATCAGCCATTCACAATCCTCGCCCACAGTCTCCAGTTCCTCTGTAGGCCTCTGATGTCACTTCAACCCACCTGCAACTTCTGTTGCTGAGACAGAAGACTGAGAGCCTACTCAACTTGGCCAACCACCCCCGCCCCCAGCTCCCCTGGGAGCCACAGAACCCGACTCTCCATGACTATTCTGATGAAAGCCGAGTTCTCTCTAATCCTAGGCAAACCTGAACCAGCTCACACAAAGGTATGGCAGCCTCAGCTTCCTGGCCAACATGGTACAAGCACCAAGATCACTAAGACCACTGTACAAATCTCTGACAGCACTGCCTGGTATTCTGAGGACACATTTCCAAACTCTACTCCATCATGAAGGGCGGTAGGATTTGATATGCCTTTGCCTCCTGATGTCTTTTCGGTCTTGGAAATCAGGGCAGTCGGTAAGTGGCAGAACATGGGGACCAACACCCCCTTCCCTCGTCGGCACAGGCATTCCGCCTTTGTGTTATTATTCATATCCCTCCTTGTTCTAGAATGAGCCGGGGGAACTTTGATCAAAACTTCACAGATTCCCTTTCCAGGACTCTTGCATTAGTGAGGAGGCTTAAAATTATAAATTCATTCTTTCCATCAACAAATATTCATCCTGCTCTAAGTGCTGGGAAAAAAGACTGAGTTCCACACGCAAAGGCCTCACCATGCTCAGGGAGCCAGGTCTGACTCCAGCATGGTCAGATAGAAGTCACGGCACCTGCTGGGTACAACGCCCGGAACGCTGGTAGTTCTGAGCCACTCTTCAAAATAGAGCCGCTGAAGGGACACATTTAGATCATGTCGTCCTGTCCCTGCCTGTGGCCAGTCCTAGCAGCATCTTTTCAAAGAAGGTGTTCCAACCCCACTTCCAACTCCTTAGTTTTTTTGTTTGTTTGTTTGTTGGTTTTGTGTTTTTGCTTTTTCAAAGCCAGCCTACTAGATGATTGAGGAGGTTTCTACCCTCAGAAGCCCAGAGACCCTGGGTGAGTCAGGGTTATCTGTCCGGGACTCAACCTGGGAAGCAGAAGAAAAGGAGGATTGAAATGGTGCTGGCTGCTCTCGAGAGTTAAATGTTTAAAGAAAAGCCCTAACAGCTGAAGGCAGCAGGGCAACTCTTGGCCTCAGTTTGAGCATTTAAGATGAAGGGAAGGCCACGTGAACCCACAAGAGCAGAGCTGAGGGGTGAAAGGGCTCAGAGTCACCTCAGGGCGCTGCTACTCCGGGCAGCACCGCGCCATGCAGTGATCACTTACGTACATGGTGAAGGAGATGTGGTTGGGAGACGCAGCCATCGGAGCAAAGACCTCAGAGAAGGCTAGGGCCAGAGAGAAAACAGGGAAGGCTGTTACAGGAGGAAGCTAGCAGGTCCACCACCAGGCAGAAGACCTTTCAGACAGAGAAAACAATGAGTACACACAGGGTCTCACTGAGGGGTGTCTGGGCTGGGGAGGAGAGGATGCAACCCAGGTACTGGGGTAGCCTACGTGGGTGAGATGAGATGGTAGCACCCACAGGCTGTCACTCACAAGCTCATGCATCTGGTCCACAGTTGGTGGTACTGTTTGGGGAAGTTGTGGAATATTTAGTGTGTAGAGCCTTGTTAGAGGATATACACAAATAAATAAATTCAAAGTAATTGTCTGATCTCCAAAACATACAAAGAACTAAAGAAACTAGACACTAAAATTCTAATTAACCCAATTAAAAAATGGGGGTACTGAACTGAACAGAGAATTCTCAACAGAAGAACTTCGAATGGCCAAAAGACACTTAAGGTCATGCTCAACCTCCTTAGCGATCAGGGAAATGCAAATCAAAACAACTTTGAGATACCATCTTACACCTGTCAGAATAGCTAAACTCAAAAACACCAATGATAGCCTATGCTGGAGAGGATGTGGAGTGAGGGGAACACTCATTCATTGTTGGTGGGAATGCAAACTTGTGCACCCACTGTGGAAATCAGTGTGGCGGTTTCTCACGAAACTGGGAGTCAACCTCCCTCAAGACCCAGCAATTCCACTCTTGGGAATATACCCAAGAGATGCCCTATCATACAACAAAAGCATTTGTTCAACTATGTTCATAGAAGCACTATTTGTAATAGCCAGAACCTGGAAACAACCTAGGTGCCCCTCAATAAAAGACTGGTTAAAGAATGTGTGGCACATATACACATTAGAGTTTTATTCAGCAGTTAAAAAACAATGACATCTTGAATTTTGTATGCAAATGTATGGAAATAAGAAGGTGAACCTGAAGAAAATCATATAGTTATCCTCCTGGATATTGGAAGTAGACAAGATTGCCAAGCAAACTTGGGTGCACGGGTGTGTGGGGGGGGTGGATGTAAGGGGAGATAGGTAGAGAGAAGGGAGAAGGGGAGGATTCGGGAAAGCTTGGGGAATGGGATGGGTGGGATGGAGGAAGGATGGATATGGGAGCAGGGAAGTAAATATCTTAATTAAGGGAGTCATTTTAGGGTTTGCAAGAGACTTGATTCTAGAGGGGTTCCCAGGTCCAAGGAGAGGTTTCCAGATTGTTTCTTGGGCAGCAGAGGAGAGGATTCCTGAACTGGCCTTGTCCCATAGCCATACTGATGAATATCTTGCATATTGCCATAAAACCTTCATCTGGCAATGGATGGAGATAAAGACAGAGACCCATACTGGAGCACTGGACTGAGCTCCCAAGGTCCAAATGAGGAGCAGAAGGAGGGAGAACGTGAGCAAGGAAGTCAGGATCACGAGGGGTGTGTCCACCCACTGAGACGGTGGGACTGATCTAATGGGAGCTCACCAAGGCCAGCTGGACTGGGAGTGATGGAGCATGTGATCAAAATGGACACTCTGAACGTGGCTGGCAATGAAGCCTGACTGAGAAGCCAAGGACAATGGCAATGGGTTTTTATTCTACTGCATGGACTGACTTTGTGGGAGCCTGGTTTGTTTGAATGCTCACCTTTATATACCTGTATGGAGAGGGGAGAGGACCTTGGACTTCCCACGGGGCAGGGAATCCTACTGCTCTTAAGACTAGAGAGGGAGAGGGAGGTGGGGAGGGAGAGGGAAAAGGGAGGCGGGGAAGAGGTGGAAATTTTTAATAAGTAAATAAATAAATTTTTAAAAAAGGAATAAAATAAGTTTGAAAGACTATAACACTGTGGTACAGAAAGCTGTTTCAGGCTAAAAGTTCTCACCTTCTCAGTCTCTATTTGCCACTCCTTTCTTTGGTTTATACTGTTTCCACAGCATCTGTCCTTGAGAAGTCCTGGCGGGTTGGGAGGTTTAGAGCTTTGTTCCATTTCCTGGTTTCTTTCCCTGCTTCCTGTGTGTGGATAAAATGTTAGTCAGTTTTCCTCTCTGCCCCCATGCTTTCCTGGACTGTGGTCACGCCTCCCCCCATAGAATCCGTTTCTCTGGAACTTTTAGCCAGAGTAAACTCTTCTTTCCTTTGCTTTTGTCACGATGTTTTAGCCCAGCAGCGTAAAAGGAACAAGTACGCTGCCTTGCTCTGGAATAGTCTACCTGTATATGAGGAAGTATCTGTGAAGGGATAGCTTTATAAACAAGACAGATGTGTGGAGCCTATAGTCTGGTATCTAAGACGGGCCCCTGGTGCATGGAGAAGCGAGAGACAGCATTCCTAACAGGAAACCAAACTAGGTTCAGCCGTACCTTGGCTCACTCTTGTGAGAGTTAGGGTCCCACAGGGTAACTTAATCCCTTACGTGGACATACGCCAATGACCTAAGGACTTCCATTGCTTCCCCTAATACCACACTTCGGCACTGTACTTCCAATACAGAAGTCCTGGGAGAATACACTCAAACCATGTACAACTGCCTGCTTATACTCTGCCCCTGTACTCCTGCTTTCCCCAACCGAAAGAGATGAATGTCAACCTGTGAAAGAAATGTTTGCTTCTTTCAAAAACAAACAACAACAACGACATACCCAGAGCACTGCCAGGGAGATGACTCAGCGAGCAGTGACATGTGCTCCTAAGCCTGAAGACCCGAGTTTACTTCCCAGGCCACACATGGCTGAAGGAACCAACTGTTGCAAGCTTTCCTCTGACTCTATACATGCTCCTGCTGGGCGCAGAGAGCAAGGGAGCTCCTTTTACAGTAGGCATTGCAGGCATCGATGGCTGCAGACCCACAGCTGAGAGCGAGGGCCATAGAAGGCTGCTGTACAGCCCTACATAACCCCGTTAGAACCCTAAAACGTAACAGCCTAGATAGGAAACTGCCTCTTAACAGACAGAGAGAACTCCTAAAAATTGTGATAAGGATGTTGAAGTGTAGCTCTCCACAACTGATGACTTCTGGGGAGGGTGTGGGTGGGGAAGGACTCAGTTTTCTTTAAGGGGCTGGCCCCTGGTCATTTGGGGCCTCTGGGCGTTTGGAGCCCCTGGGCATCTGGGGCCTCTGGGCGTTTGGAGCCCCTGGGGGTTTGGGGCCCCTGGGCGTTTGGTCATGTTTCAGTGAAAGGATAGGGCAACACAAATTGGACTTGATTTTTATTATTTTTTGTGAGGGGGTGGTCACAAGGGTGGGAGGCTGGACTTGGGGGTGATTGGGAACCAAGTGTGATCATGTGCATGATGTGAAATTCCCCAACAACCTGCAAAATACATTGTGTTGAGGGAAAAAAAGATAATGAAAGAAAGAAGCAAGGTCCAGAGGGAGAGGCAGACGGCCCTCTACTGCAGCACCATCTTAACCACCAGTGCCACATGCCAAGGACATCACCATGGCTCCCAGTGGCAGCATGGCCCACGGATATTAACATGACTGCAGCACAGGCCATGGACATTTCTCTAGCTCCATGCTTTTATTTTTGTTTTGGGGGACAGAGGATGCTTGTCTCCACTGACAGGGATGCAGAAACATCTAGAAGCATGACAGGTCTGATCCCTGTGGGGAAAGAACTCAACACTAGCATAGGAACGGTACCTTCCACCAGGGCTGGGACAAAGTTGAGCTCAAGGCAGGGAGCCTGGAAAGTCTGAACCTGCACCAGGTCCAGGGCATCAGTGTTGGCAGATGTCACCACTGTGAGCTGAGTTAACCCTCAGAAGCAGCTCTTCCTATGCATCTGCTGCCCCTGGTCCTCTGGATGGAGTCTCTATAAACTGCAAGATCAGCAAATTGCATGTCGATCCTAAGCAGAGTTCTGAAGCATTTCATCAACTTACAGAGTGGGAGTCAGTTTGGGTGTAAATGGTTTGTTTTGATTTAGTTTGGTTTGGTTTGGTTGAGAGCATGCATCACTTTATGAGACCAGCATCACTAAGGGACAAAGTAGACAAAGACATCACAAGGAGAGAAAGCTGCAGAGCAATTCTTCTCGTGAATATAAAGGCAAAATTTTCTCAGTGGCACACTAGAAGACCGAACACAGCAAGGTATAGTAAGAATTGTGATCAGGACCAAAAAAATTTGTTAAAGTGAACATGTCAAATCTACAGAGTACACACAAAACTCACACAATCATATTAATACACACAAAAAAATCTCAACATCTTTTCATAATTAAAAACATGGAACAGGAATCAGGTGTGGTGGTACACACCTGTGGTCCCAAGACTCAGAAGGCAGGAACAGGAGGATTAACACAAGTTTTGGGCCACCCTGGTCTATTTAGCATGTCTCTAGGCTACATAGTGAAACACTATCTCAAAAACAAAAAATACTAACAGGAGGGAGGGAACACCCTTTGCCTCCTCGATCTGCTGAAAGGTATCTGTGAAAAGCCTCAAGTTAACAGTGATGAAGGTTGTGCATCCCCCATCTTTCTGAAAGAAGGCCACAATACCTAAGATCAGTTTCTAACTGGTCTTAATAAAAGCTCAGAGTCAGATATTAGGAGGTGAAAGCTGAAAGATCAGAGAAGCAGGGCAAGCAGCCACTAGCTCTTACCTCTATGAAATCCTCAGACGGAAAGGGGTATCCTGTCTCTACAAGTCGTCAGACTGAATGCCATTGCCACAATACCTCAGACTGAATCCTGGGCTCCTGTCTCCCCCAGTCTTATATTCCTCTCTCTGCCCAGCCATATCACCTGTGACACCTGTCAATTCAATAGAAGGCCTATCTAGCAATTAAGCAAGAAAGATAAAGAAATGGAAAAGAAAATCATGTCTATCTGCTGATGGTACAAACTCATATACAGAAGATGCCAGGGATCAACTGTGAGCTTATGTAAGAACCCAGCAGGAACAGGGCATGAGATCCACACACACAATTCAATAATGTTGACGTCTCTACACACTTGCAAGGAGCTCTCCAAAGACAAAGCAATTACATTCACAATAGCATCAAGAGGGATAAAATACTTAGGAGTAAAGTTAATAGAAATAGAGAACTTGGACTCTGAACATCACACCACTTTGTCAAGAGGAATTGAAGATCTAAACCGAGACACGGTGGCGTGGTCATAGACTTGGAGACCTCACCTTAAGGCAAGGCTTCCGGAGCAGAGCCGTGGTTTCAGGCTCAAATCCTGAGTGACACCTTTCCAGAAATGAAAAAGATGGTTCTTTCTAGAAGGTATGTGAGCTAGCAAGGATCCAGAATGTCCAAAGGGTTTGGAACGGGGGTTTGTGTGATAGAAATCTCTTGTTAAATCACTGGAACCAGGGTGTCTGAAGTCAAGGGCAGGAAGGCTCTGCAACTCCAGCGATAGTCATACCCAACAATCCAGTTTTCACCCAATGACTTTGTCTGTAGGCCCGTACCTCTCATGGCCATTGGATAAAGGCCCTAGTCATTAGGTCAGAGCTCACCCTAATGACCCCGTCTTACCCTCATCATACTTGGAAAGATCATGTTTCTAAACACCCCATATATGGGCCCTGCAGTTTTAGGGTTAAGCATAGCTTTCAGGGCACAGGAACATGACCCAGAGGGAGTCATTTGTGGCTACAGAGATGGTTACCACTTAAGAGTTCCTATAGCTCTTCCAGAAGACCCTGCTTCAGTTCCCAGCAGCCACAATGTGTAATTTACAACTTCCTGTAACTTCAAGGGGGTCTGATAACCTCTTCTGTCTCTGTGAGAACAGCATTCGCGCAGTAACACAGGCGCCTACACATGAACTGTGCCTTCTTAGGCAGAGGAAACATTTCTAAGAAGATGACTCAAATGATGACTTTGGAACACTATTTGTAGAGTGGGGTCACTGTGCGCAAACGGAGACTTGAGGAGTTCTCAGCTGTGCCAGGCTAGCCCAGATCCCTTGGAACAGTGGTTCTCAACTGGAGATGGAGGCCGCGCTTTCATTCCCCAGCCACCCAAACCCGAAATAATCACACAGACACTATATTAATTACAATACTGTTTGGCCAATAGCTTAAGCATATTTCTAGCTAAGTCTTACAACTTAAATTATCCCATTTCTATTATTTTTTATTTTATCACGAGGCTTGTGGTTTACCGGTACCAGCGCAAGGAAGTCTTTCTCTTCCGGTGGCTACATGGCATCTTTCTGACCCTTCCTACTCTTTCTCTGTATTAGATTTCTTACCTCGCTATATTGTGCACTGATATAGGCCCAAAGCAGCTTCTTCATTAACTAATGGTGATAAAACATGTTTACAGCATACAGAGGGGACTCCCACATCACTCAACCTTCCTAGCGCTGTGACCTTTCACACAGTTCCTCATGTTGTGGTGACCCTCAACCATAAAAATTATTTTGCTGCTAATTCATAACTATAATTCTGCTGCTGTTATGAATCCTAATGTAATTATCTCATATGCAGGATATCTGATGTACAACCCCTGTGAAGGGTTATTCCATCCCCAAAGGAGTTGAGACCCACAGGTTGAGAACCACTGCCCTTGAGGCTCATGCTGACTTGTAAACATAAGTCCTGACCATCCCTGTCTTGTTTGCTGTGTTCATCAACTGATGTTTAACTCTGAGGCTGTTGGTTTGCACCAAAGCTTCAATCACATAAATGTGGAGTATTCCAAAGTCATCTATAAAAAGCTCTGTTGCAAGAACTTGTACCTTCTGTAAGGGTTTTTAAGAATGAAGTTCCATTGCTGTCTGTCCAAAACCAGTGTTGCTGTTGATTCCTGCACACACACACATGCACATACAAATACGTGTGCACACACACACACACTGGACTGGCTGTTCAGGATGAACAGAGCTACACATCATACCACTGGAATGGTTAAGCAGCACAAACAGAGTCCCTCTAAGCCAACGCTTACCACTGCAGCCACTGTTTCCATGTGGAGCCATTCCTCTCCTTTGAGCCCCACATTTCTTCCTCTCACTTCTATGGGATGACATCTTCATGTTCCTCAGAACAGGACAGGAACTTTTGTGATGGTTGCCCACAGTGTCTGTGGAAGGAAACTCAGCTCACAAACAAATAATGATATGACCGATGCCCTGTCCAAAAGCGTGTGATGCTTTCCTGACTCCCCAGACCCACCATGTACGCTGAAGGACCTCTGTCTTCCTCAAAACCTAGTCACAACCCCGTACCAGAGAATGGGTTTCTTGGGGACTCAAGTCCTTCTCTGAACTCTGAGCAATATCCTTGAGCTCCCATGAGCCTACCTGCTCCCCAATATGGCTGGCCCTAGGATGAGCCTTCCCATCTTCCTCTTCTAAGGCACTGAAGGCAAACCATGAGCCTGTCCCTCCTGAAGACCTCACCTCAGTGCCTGGGCTAGGCTATCAGTCCCAGGGTGAAGAGGTGACATGACCTGTGAGGATACCGTCTCCCCCACATCATCATCCACCCACATTGCCTCAAACTGAAGGACTTGGCGAGTAAAATGAGACAAAGGACCAAATGCCAACCAAGGCCAGAAGAGACATACGCCCCAGCTTGACTCGGGGACTGGGAACAATAGGGGTTTCCTCGGCAAGAGGCCTGAGAAGGTCATTCCACGTCTATCAGTAAGAGAGCAATGTGAATTTCTAAGCAGCGACATCTGGAAGATCAAAACTATCGCACTTCAATCACCAGCAACTCTCTGCTCGTTACATGCAATCATACTTAGTTATTAATAGACGCAGGCTCGACACCCGCATTCTGCATGCTCATCCTGAGGTGCACAAGGGACGCTGCTGGCATCGAGTTAGTCATTTTCATCAGCATCTTCCACGGATTGACCGATCTGACCCCAAAACCCCACGCTGTCACTCATCATAAGTGAATTTATCAACATGTACGTAATCAGAATACACAGGAGAGCCTGGGCTGTTTGCATACGGAATTGCTTCACTCTTCACGCTTCAAAAAAATTCAATTTTGCATAATAAATAATGATAAGGGCCAGTTGACAATTATCTGGATGGGAATATTACGTGGAAATGATTGGAATTTCAATGGGCTGGGGGATCTGTCTGGAGGCTGCCTAAGTAATCAGCCTCCGTGGCTGACTCCCTCCATTGTCGGGCACACAAAGCTCTGACCGACCTTCCTGCTGCAGGCTGCAGTGTGCACCCTGCAGATTGGCTCGTACCCTATTAGTAATTTCCTCCTGTGACACCGGCTTAGATGCACAGCCAGAAGAATATGAAAATTAATTAGGCTATTATTTTAATGCAGAAGAACAGAAGCCTATCTGGAAAAAAATCTCACACACACACTCACACAAATACACATGCTCACACACCTCCAAACAAATGTGTAACTGGGTCTGCCTTCTCCAGAAGACCCTGTCACTTACCAAAGGCCTGCTCCAAAGCATAGTGTTTCCTCCCCTCAGCTTCTGAGTGGCTCAGAAATGGAATAATCACCTCAAAGAAAAAACTAAGGTCAAAGCTCATTCTTGATTTATCCAAGAGAGCGCAGTGCAATGTGGCTTGATTGCAAGGTTTGGTAGGGTATTGTGACTTTCACTAATTACGCTTTGTGCTGCATTTTCTAAACTAGTCATTGTATCAGTGGAACAATGCTGGGAGATAGCACATCTCCCTGCTACTTTGCACCCTGTCAAGAAGCAAAGTCACATGGGAGAGGTGCACCTGCGTCCCAGGGGCTCATTTTGACCAAGCCTCAGCTTGTGGCCCTGTGACCCAGAGCCTCCTGTAGCATCAATAGTTATTGTAAGAGGTTGATAGTCAGAGAGCTTTGTTAATTATGAAACAGATGAAGTTGGGCACGATGACACAGGCCTCTACTCGCAACATTCAGAAGATGAAGGCAGGAGGATGGTAAGCTCAAGGCTAACCTGGGCTACACAGCAAGACCCTGTCTCAAAACCAACAGAAAAGAACAGATACAGGCAGGCAAGATGGCTCAGTGGGCATGGACACTTGCCCTCAAGCCTGACAACCTGTTTTTGATCCCTGGGACCTATATGGTGGAAAGAGAAAATCAACTCCAAATAGTTGTCTTCTGACCTCCACATGTGTGCTATAGCATGTGTGCGCCCACACATGAACATATACATGCACACATAAAATAATTTTCAAAAATGTCAGTATTAAAGGACCAGACATACAAACAGAAACACCCTGCAATTTCCCCAAAACTATGGCGCCCCTGCAGGCTCTTGGTCTGTGCATGGCTCCCAGATGCCCCTGCTCTGGACCTGCTCTAGGTTCTGCAAGACTTCCCACGCCCTGTGTTCTTTGGTGGCAGCTGTCCTCCTACTATTGTGAGGACATTAGGAGTCTGAAACAGCTTTCAGCTTCTGATTGGCAGGTAGCCTGGTTCTACCCACTCCAGCATGTTCTGCCCCCTCATCCTCCTAGTTCGGGGTGCTGAATGGGGTTCAGGCAAGACACTCTCCAGAAAGGGACAGGGAGAATAGAACAGAAATTATGACCATCTTAGCTGCAGGGGGCTCTAGGGATGATGGTGCAGCAAGGAGGATTCCCATGGGCTTGCTAGAAACTCTTTTCAGAAGAGAAAAAAAAAATACCTGGCACCTGCCTTCCACCCTCACTTGACCTGATTAGTTCTTTCCTTTTTTTTTTTTTTTTGAGAAAGTAGCTTTCTATGTAGCTCTATATCAATTTGAACTTGAGGCAATCCTCCTGCCTCAGCTTCCCTAGTGCATGGATGAGTCACCATGACAGACTAGTTTAAGCTTGTAAGCAAAATGTGATTAGGTCATACAGAATTAACAAAGATGAGGGAGCATGCTCCTGTCTCAAGCCACTAGCACATTCAGCAAAAGGGCTGATTCCATAGTTGCTGTAACAGAGAGAATAAAAGAAGAAAAGGAAGAAAAGATGAGCAGTATAGTCATAAAGGAAAAAAACGCACTCACACATACCACAACGGATGCAACAGAACTTGGAATCCCAGATGTTCAGGAAACTGCCTGGAGCCCAGGAATTTGAAACCAACTTGGACCTCTAAAAAGAAAAAGGAAAACTTTGAATACTGAGGTAAATTGGAGTCTCAATTTGGTTCTTTAATTTCTAAAAAGACAGTTTATAAAGGGCACATCTATAATGAAAACACTCTTAAAACTAAAAGTGACAGGTCTGGAGAGAAGGCTTTGTGGTTAAGAGGAGCTACTGCTCTCATTGAGGATCTAAGTTTGATTCTCAGCACCATGTCAGCTGTAACTCCAGTTCCAGGGACTCTGGCGCCCTCTTCTGTCTCCACAGGTGCCCGCACTCACATGTGTATACATACACACAGATGCACATACATACACATAATTAACAATTAAATAAACAATGTTTTAAAGATTGAAAGCAAAGAAATGCAAATGATGATTCAGGAGCACACTCAACAAGAAGACAACAGCGGTCTGAGAGCTGGGAAACTATTGCTTCCTCCCCAGACTTCTCACATGAGAGAAATAAGT
Organism: Myodes glareolus; assembly: GCF_982192425.1. Classification (NCBI taxonomy): domain Eukaryota; kingdom Metazoa; phylum Chordata; class Mammalia; order Rodentia; family Cricetidae; genus Myodes; species Myodes glareolus. The sequence continues at coordinate 4,715,096 of NC_142036.1, read as the reverse complement.
TCAGAACTCCACATGACTAGAACTCAAATCAGACCCAGCTTTAGGCTAAAAAGAAGACTGGTATCCTAAGAAACAAACAAGACTGTTGCCACATAGCAACCTTGAACTTGAATCAGAAAAAAAAACATGTCTATGGACAGCAAAGGAAGGGGCTGTGTTGATGCAGCTGCTGCACTGTAGCCGCACACACGCAGAACAGCACGTGGCTGGAACTGAACCACTACAGCAGGAAAGCCCCAGGCAACATGAGCTCTCCAGGCCCCTAGACGCTCAGAGATTTCTGAGGGTTTGACTTTGTCACAAGACTGCAAGAAAAAGAAAGCTGTGTCTGTGAGTGTGCTGTGCACACGTGTGTCTATGTGGTGTGCATGTCTCTGTGTCTGTGTGCATCTTTGTAGAGTGTCTGTCTACAAGTTGTGTGTATCTGCACAAATGATATTTGTCCAAGTGACTGTGTTGTGTGTGTGAGTGTGTCAGTCTGTGTGTGAACAAGTGTGTGAGTGTGTATGTGTGCATATATGAGTATGTGTGTGAGTGTATGTATATGTGTGTGAGTGTGTGTGTATGTGAGTGTGCAGTACGATGCCGTGTGTGCCCATGCATCTCTGTGTGTGCCGACTGTGCTTGAGTATGTGTACACTATGGAAAGAGGAGTAGGCAGCCGTGGCCTGGGGTGCTGAAGGCCATGAGAACTGTGGCCCAGAGTTTCTTTACACCTGATAGAACATTGTCAGAAGGCTTTCTCCTGAGTCTGGTGAATTCAAACCTCACAGAGCACCTGGAATACAGGGGTCATCTTACCTTCTGTGGGTGTCTGCAAACTCATCCCACCCAAGTCACCCTATGCTGGGGACAGATGCTGAGAAGCCTGGGCCACAAGGTCCCACACTGCCTCCTGTCACCTACCTGGGCGGCAGATGCTGGTCTGGTGTTAACTGTCCAGGTACCACCCCGACACAAACTCCACCACTCCCTGCTGAACCTTGCTGTGTACACGCTACAGGTCCCAGCCACAGACCTTTCCTTCCCACCTAACATCAGGAGATCACACTGCACATTTTCCTTTCTAATACGCTCAAAATCCAGTGATTGTGGATGGAAACTTTCCCAGCAACACATGGAACTACCTTTGAACAAATAACTGAAACCCTGTAGCACTGACCCATGCATATTGCTTCCTTCATCCCCAGCTGCTGTGTAGAAAACCTCCAATTCAAAGCCTAACTGCTTCTTCTCTGAATAAAGCAAGGTGCTCAAAATAATGAAGGAAGTGAAAGGAAGTCACTCATCGTCGCCAGTGCACAGTCACAGACTCCTGATGTGAGGAAGTGAATAAAGCCATTGATAACCTTTGGGAATGTCTGTATGGTACAGGATGTATAAGGCAGGCCCAGAGTGGGAGGCAAGATGGAACGCAGTCCAAACCCTTCTCTACCTGGCACCGAAACTGACAGCCTGTTCTAGCACCTGCCATACCCTTCGGTCAATAGTCTCATGATGCAATAGAATTGTGCTGTGCCCAGGACCTTGTGCAACCATCGGCCATCTCAGAGAGCTTCTCAGAGCTTGGAGGCAACCTCCAAGACTCCTCCCACCAGGTCACAGCTCTGGCTCCAAAAGCTCACACATCCTCTGTGCCCTTGCCTCACCCAGGGGGCTTCAGTTCAGGGTAAAGGCTGAGCCCCGGTCTGCTGGCGGTGTAGAGAGGGGTTGAGAAAGCTGAGATGATGTGATCAGGTCCCAGGGCTGCTCAGCATGTCTGCTGTGCATGGCTACCTGGATCAGACATTGTTTTCCTGTGTCTTCTGCCATGAGATGGCAACAGGAAGGCTAGGAGAGATGACTCAGTCAGCAGAGTTCTTGTCATGCAAATACAAGGAACACTTGGACTCAGAACACATGCCAGACATGATTGTATGTTTAGACTCCCAATACAGGGGAGGCAGAGATGGGAGGATTCCCATAACCTCCTGACCAGGCAGTCTAGCCTAATTGGTGAGCACCAGACCAACACTGTCTCAAAGAAGATGGGCAGAATTCCTCAGGATGACTCCTAAGGTTATCTTTCAGCTTCCACAAGAATACACATGTGCACCTTCATACATATGAACATACACACCCACAAACATGCATGTATGTGCATACATATACACTCATACATACTTACAAGCATTAAAGGAGGAAAGATGGCAACAGAAGTGTTACCTCAAGTTCTAGAAACTTCTAAGAGACACCAGTACATCCTCACATCCCTTTTCTTCCCCTTTCCAGTCTGTTCCTGGGGAATGGCAGTCCTGTTTGCACTGTGAGAACATGCTCACACTTGAGATGCAGGCTGAGGGCACTCCCTGAGTGCTCCCTACGGCTTCCTCAGCTCTGCCCAGAGCCTACGACTGTGTGGACAACTCTGACCAATTTCAAGGTCCTCTAGCCTTATTGGATGGTGAGTGTCCTCCAGAGCTGGCTGTGTCCCCACAGTGGGCATCACCTGAGTGACTGGTTCACCTATTCCTTCACTTACAGGTGCAGCCTGTAAGTACATCACTGGGGGCAGGCTTTGAGATTAACAAGGCTTACCTACTTAGACTTTGCTCTCTCTGCTTCACGTTTGTGTTTTAAGATGTAAGCACTCAGCTTCCTGCTCCCGACTCCTCCACATCTTCACAAACACCAAGTATTCAAATACATAAGCCTATGGGTGATAGTCTATATTCGAGCCACAACAACCCCTGTGATCTGTAAAAAGGCACTGCAGAAAAGCATGGGAAACGCATTCATAGGCAGCAACAGCTCCTCTTGCATCTGGACACTGGGCCCTTCTCTGGGGTCGGGGTTCAGGAGGCACAGGGAGATGGCAGTGGGTTATATGCCACTGAGACTGGAGTTCCACAGAAGGCAAAATGAAACAAGACACCAAGGAGGGGAGGGGGACTGTGGACTCAGATTGCAGTGGGTAACCAAGGTCGAGGCTTGGACTGCTGTGCTCCCTTGTAGTGTGGAAGGTATGTCAATGGTGTGAAGTCTCCTCTCCCTAAGACCTGTTCCTACTGGCCTCAGGATTCAGGAAGAGAAATCATCATATTACATAGTTTCACGTAGTCCAGTCACTGCACAGCGCTGTGCTCTCCTGTTCGGATGACTGCAGAGTGGGCTCGGGCAGATGACAGAGTCTCCGGGTCCAGTCACTGCACAGCACTGTGCCCCGGTGACTGCAGAGGGGGCTCAGGTAGATGGCAGAGTCTCCGGGTCCAGTCACTGCACAGCACTGTGCCCCGGTGACTGCAGAGGGGGCTCAGGTAGATGGCAGAGTAGCTGGGCAACCGACAGACTTTCCCTTTTGGAAGGGAAGCAGAGCTGCTGTGGCCATGGCATGCATGCACCCATTGGAATTTGTGATGCTTAATTTTGACTGTCAGCTAGACAGGATCTAGAGGAAACCTTTGGACACATGTCTGTGAGGGGTCCCTAAGCTGGGTTGGGGTAGGAAGACCCAATCTGAATGACAGCACCATCCTGTGGGCTAGGATCCCAGACTGAGGAAAGGAGAAAGCAAGCTGAAGCACCAGCTTCCATGTGACTAGCCAGCTGAGGCACCAGCTTCCATGTGACTAGCCAGCTGTCTGTGCCATGTGACCAGCCAACTGTCTCACACTGCTAGCACCATGCTTTCCTGCCATGATGGACTGTACCCCAAACGACAAGCCAAAATGAGCCTTTCCTTCCTTGAAGTTGCTTTATCAACCATTTGTCACAACAACAAGAAAAAGAAGTTGATCTTGGTAGACTAGGGAAAGGGACGTGTGACCCCCCTCCCCTCAAGTTCACACGCCTGAGAACAATGAGGGGCTACAGCTGGCTCTGAGGGAGTTCTCTCTGGGCTTTGGGCTGGGTTTGACGTTGCTCTCCCTGCTCTTCCCAGTGCCTGTTGGGGCCTTTGGACCCAGTGCTAGGCAGTGCAACAGTCAGGATGCACGGCTTCCCGGGGACTAAAGCCGTACCTGTCTGAAGACATTGCCACGTGCTCTGTCATTACAAACTCAACCTCCTGACTGCTCAGACGCAGACTCAGTTCTGTCCCTGGATGGTCTCCACAGAAGACAGCTGGCCTGCTGCACAGGAGTACCAAACACCCCAACTCCACCCCCAACCCAGCATGGTGTAACACTCACCTCCTAATTGGCAGCCTGACAGGAATTCGTCCTTCCACTGAGACCATTGAGTGGAAGCTTGAAGGGCCAGGTCTCACGTGGCCTCAGCTGAGACCCACTGGGGCTTGCCCTGGGCCTGCTCAGTATTCATGAGATAACACAATTCCTCAGCCCTCTTTGGAGGCTCTGAAAGCGGGCGGCCTTTGTCCTTGGATTTAGAATGAGCCGGGAGCTGAAGGAGGAGGGAGGTGTGGACACAATGCAGGGGTGTGAGTGTCAGTTAAGGCAGTTGGGAGGAAGGCCAATGAGGAATAATCTGATCTCCAGGTGAGAAGCGGCAGCCCCTCTCCCTCCCCCACATTCATTCTCACTGCCAGGACTCTGCTGGCTGATTTACATTTTGGATCTGGGCTACTTCAGTGGGCACCACAGAGATTCTATTTCCCAGTCTTATGGTGGGTGCTTCAGAAGGGTGAGGAGGGGGAAGAGGGCAGACTGCCAGGAAGACTGTCAGAATGGCAGGAAGCAGAGACCCCGTGGAGGAATGCCCATGGTCAGGTTCAGAGGAGCTAAGCATGTGCTGTGCAGGAGTCCTGTGGCCTGCGGGGGAAGGAGCCCCCTGGCATGGACGCAATCCAACTGCTCCTGGGGTTCCCAAGTCAAACTGGTTAAGTCATGCCTTCCTCAGAGACAATCAACCACAGGAAGCCCAAGGGAGACCCTACCAGGCAAGATGCAGCAGCTGACACACAGGCTGCAGGGGACAGACAGGGATGTCACTGGCTTCGTGCCAGGCTCAGGTACAGCACCCAGCACAGGCCCTGGACGAGGGCTTTGTACTGCAGTAGCAGACTAAACTGAGACACGTAAATAAGAGAGACGAATGCGGTCTCATGGGCCTGAGAACGACTCAGTGACTCAGTGTCACCCTGGAACCGGAAGACTGGTGTCCTGGTTCGCTGTGACATCCCCAGGGTGGACAATGCTGCCACATCTACGAGAAGATCTGGAGAACTGACCCGGAGACCTGCAAACCCACAGGCAGGTGTTAGAAATACTGACACATGCATACGCAGATGTAAGCACAGACACAATACCAGATGTGCATAGGCAAAGGCAGATGTGTAGCGCGATTGGAAGGCAAAAGTTCACTGAGCCACTCTGCCCTCACTGAAGTCCCTGCTGGACTGAGTACCAGGACACAAAACTGAAGGCTTAGAGACAAATACAGAAAACAAACAACAAACATGCCAAGCAGATGGTGAGTTCGCGGGCCCATAAGTAAGGAGCAGCTCAACAAAGGCAAGGCAAGAATTAAAGGAATCCCCATTTCCTCTATCCCCCCCAAAAGCAAAGACCCTAAATTAAGCTCAGAGTTTCTGGACAGCAGCCATTTGAAGACTACAGGAGAATGCAGCCAGCCCAGAGCCAGATGTGCACGAAGGTTGTGAAAATAAACAGCAGACCCTGAACTTTCAGAAACAGCGTTTGTAGGGAAAACAGATTACTTCCCCATTCTGCCCTAATGAGAACCCTCCATGGGCGTTCCACAGTCAGGGTTTGTTCCCTGTTTTGGCTGGGCCCTCAGCCTGGGCCCGCTTCACATAACAAACCCTCTGGAACCTGGAACCTGGGCAGGTTGCTCTTGCCATATACCTCCGGAGCCTGGGCAAGCTGGGGCCTGGGGGCGGAGAATAGGGCCTGGGGAAAGGGACTCGGGAAGCTGCTGTTCTCGGCTCTCTACTGACCTGAGCCTGGGAAGGCTGAAGTCTGCTCCCAGGTTCCTGCAGTGGTCTCCTAGAGAGCTGCTCTACTTCCCCGATGGCCCTGCTGCTGTAGAAGGCCCCTTATGCTTCCCCCTTGAGGGGTCCCGAACTCGCCCCATCCTGACTCAGGGGTACAGTCATAGGAGACACCCTCACCCTAGGGCAACGACAGGGATTTAGAAAAAGGGCAATGCCCTTTCCTGATGTATGCTTCTTTTTCTACTTCGGGTCTGCAAAACTGAAGGACCCAGAGCCCCCATTTTTTTTCTGATAAGCCCCAAACCATAGCTGCCCTTCTGGGATCTGCCCTGCCCCCAAACCTGCACCCATCGCCCCGCCCCTTCGGACTGTTTCAGAGGAAAAGGAGCTTAGTTGAACAGAGGCACCAAAGACATTTTATTTTATTTTATTTTTATTCTTCAGTCATTGGTAAGGATGCTGCATGCCACTCAGTTGAGACAACTTTCCTTCCAAATGCCCTGATCAGGACCCCAGTTCATGTGCAGGTTCCCAGGCTCTGGATACTTTCCACCTGTGCCTTATAACTGGAATTCAGGGTGCAGCTTGAAAACCCACTAACTTGTCTAAGTCTCCAGAGGTTCTTCAGGGCTCAGAACAGTTTTGGGGAAGGGAAAACATCTCTTGAGCTATTACACACACACACACACACACACACACACACACACACACACACACAGAGCTTTTGGAATTTACACCCTCTTTGATTCGCTGGCTCCAGAAATGTAGAGGGCTTTGCAGGGACAAATATCTTTCAACTCATCGAGATGACCCTAAGAGTTTAAACTAACCGGGACACTGAAGAGCAGAGGCAAGCTGTCGTGGCAGGCAGGCAAAGGTTGTGTAGATTATATTCCTCTTGGAACACCCACTGCTCTTACTGCCCATGTCCAAAGAAGCGATCCTTGAAAGCAAGCAGACCAAAATAGATAGATAGATAGATAGATAGATAGATAGATAGATAGATAGATAGATAGATAGATAGATAAACCAAATGGGGTCCAGTCACCAATAAAAAGATGCCAGTTCAGGGAGCTGTAGGTTCCACTGAGGACCATGACCTCAACCTAAAAGAACAGCCAGCCTAGGTCACAAACGGTTGACACAGTCATTTCTTTTTAGTGGTCCATGTTGCTCCCCGCCAACATTGGGTAGAGAGCTTCTTAGAAAATTAGGCAACCGCCATCACCTTTACTCCTCAAGAAATTGAAATTTTCTTTGCTCAGCTTGGCTGCCCCTCTGTCCAAAGAACACCTTCTAGCTCTCCCAAAGTTCACAACAGAGACAAAGCCAGATCCAGGGTCCCTACTCCAGGACTTACAACAGTACGGACTAAGCCTGTGGTCAGTCTGTGCTGAGCCACACTGTCTTTCAGTAGCCCATGAACCAACAGGGTAGACTGGGTGAGAACTCTGAGAAAGGACCTCCACTGGTCCTGACAGTGCCAACTGCTGTCGAGGTTGGGGTCTCTGCCTGAAGTCATCAGTCCAGTGCCAAGCGTGCTCCAGACCAGGATCAGAAATGAACCATCTCCCGTGGACCAGATCCACTCAGGTTAGGACTCTCTCAGAGATAAGAGTCCTGCTTGGTTTTGTGGCCCCATTTCTGCCTGTTCTAATACCTGTCATAGAGTTAACTCTTAGCTCAGAAAGATATTCTGTTCCCACAGCAACTTGGTTTGCTGTACTGCCGGTGTCACCTGCTGTAGGACCTGATTTGTGGGTGTCCTTGTACGTCCCCAGTTTATCACTCACAGATCCACCTCCTAGTCCCCTTTAGGTTGCCCCTGTATGGGAGAGCAGGCCCGCTCCTCATTCCAGTGATGATAGAATGGGGGTAAGGGGATTGCTGTCTTGAGTACTGCAGCCCTGCTCAGAGGAGCATAGCAGACGGGTCCTCAGACAGACAAAGACCAAGACACCTTTTGTTCTTTTTAAAAATAATATGATATGATGGCCTGGGCGGCCTGCAAGCCAGGCAGAAGCTGCCGCCGGAGCAGTACAGGGTCCTGGGCTAGCGGCAGAGTCAGGCGGCTGGATACGGTAAACGGCAAAGTAAAAGGACATAAGGCTATACATAAAGCTAGACATTTATTACTTAAAGAAAGGAAAAACATAGACAAACATAGAGAAAACAAAGACATACATACATACACATATGCACCCATACACACACACACACACATACACACACACACACACACACACACACACACACACACACACACACAGAATCAGTGAGCAAAGCACAGTAGCTCTTCTATAAAATGGTAACAAACTCACCAAGAAAGAAATTCAGACGCCCATTACATTCACAAACCCTCAAAGACTACTAAATAAAATACCTAGGAATAAACCTAACCAAGGAGATGTTGTATAGCAATTTTCTCTTAATGGAAACATCCCACCCAGGAGGGAAGCGCCTTACTTTTCAGCAGATAAACAAAACTCAGAACTGACAACTCACAAAACTCAGGAAGCACCTGAAACAAACAAGAGTCACAATCCTCTCCCTTCCCAGGATCACATACGCAGTAATGGCTACAGTGAAGATTAGCTTCCATTTCCGGCTGCCTGAAAGTCTTTTAGGGGAATCCAACTATGTGACTTCTGAAAGTAACCACTGATGCTTGGCTGGGACCCTTCCTTCGTGCCACTGCCTGCCTTGGAGTCATTTGGGATCCTGTCAGTGAAACAGTTGGGTGAGACTATCAATTCTCCTGTCTACCACCATTTTCCGGTGAAGAATGTCCAACCCAGGATAAATTTATTAATTCAAGACTAACAACTTCAAAAAGCAGAAGTAAGTCATGATAGTGGAGGGATAGCTTGAATAAACAGAGACTTTTGAACTCTGGTGGTAAGATGCTAGCCACGAGATGGTTCAGGTGGTATAGCCCTGAGGAGCTTTACAGTCTTGCAGGTCATAGCTCACACTGGACAAATCGGAAAGGAAAAGGAAAATGCCAAGATGGTGGATCCGCCTTGTCAGTCTTGCTCCTCAGACTGCTAACTGCAACCTGGAGAATCAAAGTCAAGTAATGAAGGTTCAGACAAGCGTGATTCTGAGCATAGGTTTTGTGGCATAGGAACGTAAATGCCACTCCCTGACCCTCAAGTCAGGGGCTGACTCAGCAGCTCTGTGGACATTGGTCAGTCTCGTTCTGTCAGTGTACTCAGGATGGTGCAGAGCTCGGCGGGTCACAGGATTGTTTTAGCTAGAAAGGGCTGGAAATATTAACAATAGACTTTATTTTCCCCCATTATCCAGGAAAACACTAATTGCTATCTGTCATGCGTGTGGGAGAACAGGATGACCCCATCATTCACCGTCATTGGCGTTCCTCTGGTGTGCCACTGGTAGGGTTCCAGTGTTGAGTAGTGACTGTTGGATGCAAACCTCCCACTCCTCAGCAGAACTACCAAGGGGCCAGCAGAAGGGCTGCCGTCCTCTCACTGGGCAACTCAGTGTTAACCTCAATACCTTAGCATTCAGTGTGCATGTGTGCAAATGTTCACATTCATGCATGTATTGTAAGAATACAAGTGTGTGTGTGCCTTTGTGGGAGCAAACATGTGAGTGCACGTGTACACACATGCCTTTTGTGCACATGTATTCCCATTCGTGTGGATACATGATTGTGTGAACCATATGTGCATGCATGTGTTTCTGTGTGTGAGCAAGCACATGTGAGTAGATGTATTCTTGTGCACAGACACACACTTGTGAGGATTCTTGTGTGCATTTTCAGAAGCAGATAACCTGCGTGGTCCTGTTATCTTTTGTTCAGGCGCCCTCTTGTGACCGCTGAAAACATTGCATCAGGAAATTGCTCGGAGAAGAGTTGTTTTCCTCTGTGAAGCGCTGAGATTCTCAGTGTAGAAATAAAAATTTTTGGATACTGGAGAGATGCTCAGCAGTTTAGATTACTTGCAGCCTTTGATGAGGACATGGGTTCAATTCCCATTACCTACCTGGCAGCTCACTACTGTCTGTAACTCCAATTCCAGAGGATCTAATATCTTCATACAGACATACATGCTAGGGCACAAATATGAATAAAGAAATTTAATTTAAAAATAAAGAAATAAAAATTGTTACTAAGCTACACAGACACATGGGAATTTCTCCTGAAATATTTAAGCTGTGTCTGAATGGCTGTTTGGAGGATAACAGCACTGACTGTTTTGTTAGAAGAATGGAATTGGAATCACAGCACTCGTCAGTTAGCTCTCCATCACTTGCAGTTCCGGCACCAATTCTGACTCCTGTAGGCACCTGTGCATGGACACACACACATGCATGCACACACACATGCACATGTGTGCATACATATACACACATACATGCACACATATACACACATGTGCGCATACATATATACATGCACACATACGTGAGTGCGCACACACACACACACACACACACACACACACACACCTTTCTTTAAAAGTTAAGTTTGAGGTTATTTCAGGCAACAAAAACCCCACTTCACAAAATATCCACCTAGGGCTAGTGCCAGTGAGATGTCTTAGCAAAGACCCTTGTCACACAAGTCTGACTACTTAATTTGATCCTCAAAACTTACTCAAAGGTGGAAGGCCAGCACAACCTGGTCACTCCTCCAAGCTCAGCTTCCCAAGGCACATCCATGCTTTTTCTTCACATTAGAATTTAGAAAACACTTCAAAACGTTTAGCTTCTCTAACTGGGTGTCATGGGGAATGTTTCTGATCCCAGCACCCAGGAAGAAGAGGCCTGTCTTTCAAGGCCAGCCTGCTCTACACATGAAGTTTCAGGCCAGCCAGCGATGCACAGTGAGAACTTTTCTCAGAAGAAAAAAGAAAGAAAAAAAAAAAACCTTTTATCCTCACACATCAGTTTCCCAGCAGTAACACATTTTAATGTGTTTGTAAGCTGTAATTCCATGTTTAAATGTAACTGAAGTAGTTTATCTTTAAAATGTCCAATTTTAGATGCCACTGAGAAAACTGCATGGCTGTGATGTGCTTTCAGCATTATAATCTTTGAATAATGGAAGTAGTACATCAGATGGAAAACAGTCGGATTTGCATCCAACTGTGGGTCAGGCAGAGCTGACCACGGGGCTGCGAGCTGGAGACCTCTTCCCTCACGGGGAATGGTGGAAGAGCCCACAGGGTTTGGTTGCAGGTGTCTGATAAATCATCACTGGTTTTCCTCAGAGAATTTCTCAGCTCTTGATCCTTTAGCAGTCTTGAGAAATTAATAAATAGGGAAGGTGGCTGGGTAGGTGAAAAGTCTGCTGTACAAGGAAGAGGATCTGAGTTTGAGTTTGCGCTCCCGGGAATGTAAGGGAGGATTGCTGGTCGGGCAGCACAAAGGGGCGGGCCTTGCTGGTTAGCCAGCTTTGTCAAAATGGCCAGTTCAGTGAGAGCTCCTGTCTCAGAAAGTAAGGTAGGGATGGGGAGCTGAGGAGAGAAAGGAGGACACACAAGGTCAACCTCTGGCCCCTGCTGAGAAGAGCACTGTGCACGCGCACACACAAAGATTGTTAAACATATTGGATGTTGCAGTATCGTTCACCTTATATTGTTTCTTTTAGTTAATGTGTCACTTAAATTGGAACAGAGTAAAAACTAAAGTGTTTTTCTAAAAGTCTTACGTTCCAAAATTTATATTCATAAAATAACCAAACTCTGGAATGCATGTCTGTCTTGCTACTTTAATTCAACCTTGCTCTTGCAATTACTAGTTGTGAAGAGTGCTTCTGCATTTTGTGTAGCTGCAGATTTCAGGCATTCGGGAGGGATTGTGCCAATTCTCACCTAAAGACACACAGGATGGTCTAGAAGACTTCCCTTTGTAATTCTCTGGGTTCTGCCTGTGTGTCCAGCTCTGTGTGCTCCGGCTCACTCAGTAGTTTTTTGAGATGCAGTTTCCCAGTGGGCCATTGAAAATATATAATTTCCTTCTGTAAACACTCCACCCACCTATGCACATATGAGAAAAAAACAACTGAACGACAGCTGATACCTGTCTCCAAGGGTTATACAGGGAGCAGGAGCTCTGATAACTGAATTTTTAAAACTTTCTCATCATATGCACTGACCTAGAATAGGCCCTCCATCAGAGGACCAGAGGCCTGCAGCCAACTGCTCTGAAAATATTTTTAAAACAACCCACAAATGCAAACATGTCCCCCTTCATTATTAGTTTTTAAATTTTTATTATTTCTTTTTTAAATTTTATATGTGGGAATGGTTTGCCTGCACACATGTGTGTGTCCCATGTGTATGCCTAGTGCTCTCAGAGACCAGAGCTACAGCTGGTTCCAAGCCATTACATGGGTGTTGGGGATCAAGTCTGTGTCCTCTGGAGGACCACCCATGCTTTCAGCTCCTGAGCTGCCTCTCCAGCCCCCATCTTGTTTGTGAGAGAGGGCGCATGATCACGCTTCCACATGTCCACTCTAGCATCTACTGGTGTAGGAGTTCCTTCTGTTTATGTGTTGCTTTTATTGGTTAATGAATAAAGAAACTACCTTAGCCTTTTGATAGGGCAGAACTTAGGTAGGCAGGGAAAACAGAACTCAATTCTGGGAAGAAGAAAGCAGAGTGAGAGAGAGCTGCCATGGAGCCGCCAGAGTCAGACATGCTGAATCTTTCCCAGTAAGCCACGGCCATGTAGCAATACACAGATTAATAGAAATGGATTAAACTGAGATGTAAGAGTTAGCCAATAAAAAGTTAGAGCTAATGGGCCCAACAGTGTTTTAATTAATACAATTTCTGTGTGGTTATTTTGGGGCTAAGCTAACCGGGTGGCCAGGACAAACAAACAGGTTCTCACCCTGCAACAATCTATAGTTGGTCGCTATTGTGAGCCTCTGAGACTAGTGTACAACTTAAAGTTCATCCAAGATGCGCGCATTAGGGTAGAAAGTACACGGGCTTCCACCCTGTCCAGGCCCAGGCACCCACTGGCAGTCTCGGTACCTTTGTCCCAGGCATATGGGGCAGGGACTGCTCTCATTCATCAGCTGTGGCTTTCTTTCAGCTCTTGGTAAAACACACTATTACTTGGGGCTGATGTTTGCATTCTGTAGAAACCTGTTTCTATCATCAATATGTGCTGCAACTTCTGCCACATGAACATATCACACCTTATAAGAATGAAAGGCTGTGGGTGGCTCCCTGATGTTTAACTGTTGTATGACTGGAAGTCAGAGAACTCCCATCAAGTGCTCAACAAGAGCAGCAATGGTGTGTTTGATTTACAGGGGTCTTTCCTGTATGTGTGTGTGTTTGTATGTGTGGTGTGTGTGCATGCATGTGAGTGTGTGTATGTGAGTATGTGGTGATGGTGGTGGTATGTGTGTGTGTGTGTGTGTGGTGTGTGTGCATGCGAGTATGTGGTAGTGTGCATGTGAGTGTGGCATGTGAGTGTGTGGAGAGGTGATTGGTAGTGGTGGAGGTGGTAGTGTATGTGTGCTGCTAGGAATTCAATCCAAGGTCTTGCACATGCCAGGCAAGTCCAGTACCTGTGAGCAACATGCCCACACAGTTACACATATTGAAGTAAAACACCTTTCTTGAGTATGCAGTGCATCTCACCACATGTGATCTACCATGCTGTGCATCTTCATTGGTCTGCTGTTCCCACCAGGAATGCATGATAACCACACTAGTCTCTTACTCATCCTTAGGTTTGATTTTAAATCCATCTACAAGGAGTGCATGGGGGTGCCAAGTACAATAGCAAGAATCTAGGGGGGAGTTGTTTTCTCTTTGTGGAGAAAGTTGAGTGAGTGTCTGTGGCTCTCATTCTACCTCCTATGTGATTCCCAGTTTATCTCATATAAGACCCAGTCTGTGTCCTGTGTGACTCTCGGTCTGTTTCCTGTGTGTCTCTCGACCTGTGTCCTGAGTGACCCAGTCTGTGTCCTGTGTGACTCACAGTCTGTGTGCTATGTGACCCAGTCTGTGACCTGTGTGACTCACAGTCTGTGTGCTATGTGACCAAGTCTGTGTCCTGTGTGACTCACAGTCTGTGTGCTATGTGACCCAGTCTGTGTCCTGTGTGACTCACAGTCTGTGTGCTATGTGACCCAGTCTGTGTCCTTGTGACCCAGTCTGTGTCTTGTGTGACTCAGTCTGTGTCCTGTGTGACTCTCGGTCTGTGTCTTGTGTGACTCAGTTTGTGTCCTGTGTGACTCAATCTGTGTCCTGTGTGACTCTCGGTCTGTGTCTTGTGTGACTCAGTCTGTGTCCTGTGTGACTCAGTCTGTGTCCTGTGTGACTCTCAGTCTGTGTCCTGTGTGACTCAGTCTGTGTCTTGTGTGACTCTCGGTCTGTGTCTTGTGTGACTCAGTCTGTGTCCTGTGTGACTCAGTCTGTGTCCTGTGTGACTCAGTCTGTGTCCTGTGTGACTCTCAGTCTGTTGTGTCCTGTGTGACCCAGTCTGTGTCCTGTGTGACTCTCAGTCTGTGTCCTGTGTGACCCAGTCTGTGTCCTGTGTGACCCAGTCTGTGTCCTGTGTGACTCAGTCTGTGTCCTGTGTGACCCAGTCTGTGTCCTGTGTGACCCAGTTTGTGTCTTGTGTGACTCAGTCTGTGTCCTGTGTGACTCAGTCTGTGTCTTGTGTGACTCAGTCTGTGCCCTGTGTGACTCAGTCTGTGTCTTGTGTGACTCTCGGTCTGTGTCCTGTATGACTCAGTCTGTGTCCTGTGTGACTCAGTCTGTGTCTTGTGTGACTCTCAGTCTGTGTCCTGTGTGACCCAGTCTGTGTCCTGTGTGACCCAGTCTGTGTCCTGTGTGACTCAGTCTGTGTCCTGTGTGACCCAGTCTGTGTCCTGTGTGACCCAGTTTGTGTCTTGTGTGACTCAGTCTGTGTCCTGTGTGACTCAGTCTGTGTCTTGTGTGACTCAGTCTGTGCCCTGTGTGACTCAGTCTGTGTCTTGTGTGACTCTCGGTCTGTGTCCTGTATGACTCAGTCTGTGTCCTGTGTGACTCAGTCTGTGTCTTGTGTGACTCTCAGTCTGTGTCCTGTGTGACCCAGTCTGTGTCCTGTGTGAGCCAGTCTGTGTCCTGTGTGACTCTCAGTCTGTGTCCTGTGTGACCAGTCTGTGTCCTGTGTGACCCAGTCTGTGTCTTGTGTGACTCAGTCTGTGTCTTGTGTGACTCAGTCTGTGTCTTGTGTGACTCAGTCTGTGTCTTGTGTGACTCAGTCTGTGTGTGACTCAGTCTGTGTCCTGTGTGACTCAGACTGTGTCCTGTGTGACCCAGTCTGTGTCCTGTGTGACTCAGTCTGTGTCCTGTGTGACTCAGTCTGTGTCCTGTGTGACTCAGTCTGTGTCCTGTGTGACTCAGTCTGTGTTTTTGTGACTCAGTCTGTGTCCTGTGTGACTCAGTCTGTGTCTTGTGTGACTCAGTCTGTGCCCTGTGTGACTCAGTCTGTGTCTTGTGTGACTCTCGGTCTGTGTCCTGTGTGACTCAGTCTGTGTCCTGTGTGACCCAGTCTGTGTCCTGTGTGACTCAGTCTGTGTGTGACTCAGTCTGTGTCCTGTGTGACTCAGACTGTGTCCTGTGTGACTCAGTCTGTGTCCTGTGTGACCCAGTCTGTGTCCTGTGTGACTCTCAGTCTGTGTCCTGTGTGACCCAGTCTGTGTCCTGTGTGACCCAGTCTGTGTCCTGTGTGACTTAGTCTATGTCCTGTGTGACTCTCAGTCTGTGTCCTGTGTGACTCAGTCTGTGTCCTGTGTGACCCAGTCTGTGTCCTGTGTGACCCAGTTTGTGTCTTGTGTGACTCAGTCTGTGTCTTGTGTGACTCAGTCTGTGTCCTGTGTGACTCTCGGTCTGTGTCCTGTGTGACTCAGTCTGTGTGTGACTCAGTCTGTGTCCTGTGTGACTCAGACTGTGTCCTGTGTGACTCAGTCTGTGTCCTGTGTGACCCAGTCTGTGTCCTGTGTGACTCTCAGTCTGTGTCCTGTGTGACCCAGTCTGTGTCCTGTGTGACCCAGTCTGTGTCCTGTGTGACTTAGTCTATGTCCTGTGTGACTCTCAATCTGTGTCTTGTGTGACTCAGTCTGTGTCCTGTGTGACTCAGTCTGTGTCCTGTGTGACTCTCGGTCTGTGTCTTGTGTGACTCAGTCTGTGTCCTGTTTGACTCAGTCTGTGTCCTGTGTGACTCAGTCTGTGTCCTGTGTGACCCAGTCTGTGTCCTGTGTTACCCAGTCTGTGTCTTGTGTGACTCAGTCTGTGTCCTGTGTGACTCAGTCTGTGTCTTGTGTGACTCAGTCTGTGTCCTGTGTGACTCAGTCTGTGTCCTGTGTGACTCAGTCTGTGTCCTGTGTGACCCAGTCTGTGTCCTGTGTGACTCAGTCTGTGTCCTGTGTGACTCAGTCTGTGTCTTGTGTGACTCAGTCTGTGCCCTGTGTGACTCAGTCTGTGTCTTGTGTGACTCTCGGTCTGTGTCTTGTGTGACTCAGTCTGTGTCCTGTGTGACTCTCAGTCTGTGTCTTGTGTGACTCAGTCTGTGTCCTGTGTGACTCAGTCTGTGTCCTGTGTGACTCTCGGTCTGTGTCTTGTGTGACTCAGTCTGTGTCCTGTGTGACTCAGTCTGTGTCCTGTGTGACTCAGTCTGTGTCCTGTGTGACTCAGTCTGTGTCCTGTTGTGTACACTGTGATCAATTAATTTTTACCCGGATTGAAGCTTCTTCAGTTTAGTCATTTTATGGGAGTTTTTTCTGTTCTGTGATGAAGTCTCCCTAGGGTCCTGAAACTGGTGTCCCATGGGAGGTGAGAGGGGCAGAAAGAGAAGAAAGTGACAGAAGAAACCCTTACGTCCTAAAAGGAAGGGAAACCTCACGACTCAGACAGTGCGGAGGCCTTAACAATGGCTTGGTGTAAATTACAATAATCGGGGAAGGTTCTGCACTAGAGCTGCTGGGATCGGGAAGATTTTTTAAACAAACAATGGAAGAGTCTGGCTCAGCCTGGCTCACGGGGCTTGGGACATGGAGATTGATAGAATCAGTATGAGGACTGTGGGAGAAGAGAAACTGAGTCATCATCCAGCCCTCCTTGAGACAAAGGTGCCGAGCCTGAAGCAATACGAGGAAAATCAGTTCCTGTCAGCCTGGCTCAAGCGAGCCCCTCGAGACTCTTGGCTGCCACCAGCTATGGTCACCGAGGGCTGGAAAATAAGAGGAGGAGAACAGGAGACATTGAGGAAGTGGGTATAGGAGAGGCCGTTTGATGCCCTGTTCACTGGCAAAGAAGAGATGTTTGCAGGAGAGTTAAAAAAGGTCAAAGGGCTGGCTCAGAAGTTAAAAGCATCTGCTGTTCTTGCAGATGGCCCAAATTTTTCCCACACCTCATGGTAGCTCACAACCTTCTATAATTCCAGTTCCATGTCCCAGCATCACCCCATCCTCATAAGCACATGGATACTAGGCTCCGTGGGTTCTTCAGAAAAGAAGGGATAAGACATGAAGAGGAAAGGAGATACGTTGTGAGAGTTGAAGGGAGGGAGTAGGGATGGGTATGATTGATACAGTGTGTGTGTGCGTGTGTGCGTGTGTGTGTGTGTGTGTGCATGTGTGTGTGTGAGTGTGTGTGTGCGTGTGTGTGTGTGTGTGTGTAAAATTTTCAAGTAATAAATTAAAAAATGAACAGCAAGAACCAAATCATCAACAACAACAAAAATAAACCCAACCACAACAGCAACAACAAACTGCACGAAGAACTGGACACAGCTCTCAACGTAAGAAATCCAAACGGACCACTAATGCTTGTCAAAGTGTGCAGTGCCCTCAGCTAACAGAGAGACGCAAACTAGAACTGCCGTGAGAATCTCCGCACAGCCAGAACGACGAACATCAGGAAAACAACGACAGCAAACGTCGGAAGGGATGCGAACACAGAATTCTGATGTAGAGCTGGTGGGAATGCAAACTGCTGCAGCCACTGCAGGCATCAGTGCAGTGATTTCTCAACAACAACAACAAAAAAAAAAACCCTAAAAATTGGGGTTAAAGAGCTATCTCAGCAGTTTGGTTCCAGCACCCACAGGGCCACTCAGAACCGCCTGTAAGGGGATCTACCGCCCTCTTTTGACCACAGCAGACACTGCATGCCTGTCGTGTTTCCACAGGCATGCAGTCAGAACACCCATACACATCATTAAAAAAAAAAACTTTAAAACATTTTAACACAAACTAGAACTACTACGGAATGACCCTGCTGTACAGCTCCCAAATATACCCAAAGACCTCTTGAGTCCACAGGACACAGAGACACCTACTCAGCTGTGTTTATCGTTGACTAAGAATCAGGAAGTGAAACCAGCCTAGATGCCCACAGCACACGAATGGGCATATGAGGATTTTATATTCAGCTATAAAGAAAATGAAATCATGGCATTTGCGGGGTTATGAATGGGATGAGAGACAATTATGTATGAGAAATGAGCCAGACTCGGACAAATGCCATGTTTTCTCTCAAGTAGAATCTAGACTAAAATGGGGGGGGGGGGGAGAGGGAGGGAGGGAGGGAGGGAGGGAGAGAGAGAGAGAGAGAGAGAGAGAGAGAGAGAGAGACCATCATGGCACTAGAATGGGGGTCTGGATGGGATCCAGCCTAAGAGTCGGAGAGCAGGAGAGGGTGGTAGAATGCCTGTGACATGAAGGCAGACAGGAATATTGAGAGGAATGGGTGGGAAGGGGGAGAGAGGACCGTATGCACGGGGACAGACTGAGGATCAAACACAATGACACGTGTATCAAATTCTATAATGAATCCCCCTTGTACGGTAACTTAAAAAATAATAAAAAGCAACAATTCCAAACCTTCATCAATCAAGTGCCTCTTTTTCTCTGCCGATTGGCCAAGGGCTAAGCAGCCTCCTGGGTATATTTGTTTCTATATAATGTTGACGGTTCTGCCGGAGGAAGTATAAATTAATAACATTCTAGAAAAACAAAATTTTGAAATCAAGGATTTAAAATATTCATGTTCTCTAGGCTTTGAACCTCGTGTAAAATTAAACCCTGGCAACCACCCATGTATGAAAAAGGAGCCCTTTCTCACAGAACACTGCGCACACTGCAGCCCCATTAGAACCAGGCTTAAAATGCGCCCTACTTGGGCTACTGCTGCTGGATGAAGCACCATGACCAAAGCAAGTTGGGGAGGAAAGGGTTTGGGCTTATGCTCCCACACCATAGTCCGTCTTTGGAAGAAGCCAGGACAGGAACTCAAGGAGGGCAGGAAGCTGGAGGCCGGAGTTGATGCAGAGGCCATGGAGGAGTGCCCTTTCCTAGGCTGCTCAGTCTGCTTCCTAGTAGACCCCAGGACCCTGGTGACCCAGGGATGGACCACCAGCAGAGGGCTGGGCCCTCCCAATGCTGGGTCTTATGGAGGCATTTTCTCAATCAAAGTTGGCTCTGTCTTGTGCCATTTGACGCAAAGCTAGGCAGCACACAGGGTGATCTGTGCATGTACGGAAGATGCCTTGGGAGGTGCCACCTGGACAGTTGCTCCCTCCAACACGAGGGGGACTCACAGGATAACGGTTTCTTGGCTTCCTACTTTCAAACCTTTATAATAAGACCCGGCATTTAATATCCAGGAAGATTAATTTTACAGCATTGTGAACAGGGAAAGGCACATCTGACCCTAGAAGTGGACCTTCTCTTGTCCTACTTGTCTAGGACATCCACCGCTAAGCAGATGCAGACCAACCACCTGCCCCAGGGGCTGCAGATCAACCGCGAGAGGGAGCGGCCTCAATCCACAGTCAATGTTCAAGAACGAGTTTCCTCGGATGGGAATGTGTGCCACTCCGTTATCCACATGACACTGTCACGGGCCCCTCAGGTGTTGTGATCCCCAGGCTTAGGTAAGGGGGCTGAAGCCACTGACGCCCAGGGCAGCAAACCACAATCTTCACACTTTCTAACTGTAAATTCTTTTTCTCTTTCATATCAGACAGTTTATCTCCAGTTCACACTCAAGATTTACTCATTATCTATGTATATGAGGTTTTTTTTCCTGTACATGTCTATGTTCACCACATGTGTTTCTGCTGCCTACAAAGGTCAGAAAAGGATGTCAGCTCCTCAGGACTGGGTTACAGGCAGTTAGGAGCTACAGTGTGGTTGATGGGAACTGAACCTGGGTCCCCAGGAGGAACAGTCAATGCTCTAAACACTTAGCCCTCTCGCTAATTCCAGTTCACACTCTCTAGTCCCTGCTGTGCTGGGGAGGCCACCGTCTGGCTTGGCCTGTACTGAAACAGGCTGACCATAGAACACAGAGACCCAGAATTTCTCTTGCTGTGAAAAAAAAACAAAACAAAAACCACACCATAGTCAAAAGCAACCTGGGGAGGAAAGGATTTGCACTGCTACACTTCCATATCATAGTCCAGCATCAAAGAAGTCAGAGCGGAACCTCAAGGCAGGAACCTGGAAGCAGGAACGGAAGCAGAGGCCATGGAGGATCTGCTGACTGACCTGCAAACCACGGCTTGCTCAGCCTGCTCTTTCACATCATCCAGAACCACCAGGCCAGGACACCCACAGTAGGCTAGGCCCTCCCATATCAAACTTTAATTTAAAATAAATGTCTTCCAGACTTCACCACAGGCCCGCCTGGTGTGAACATTCTCTCAGCTGAAGTTCTCTTCTCTCAAAATGACTCTCACTTGTGCTGACAAAGAAGCTAATAGGACCCAGAACCACAGCAGGAGTGATGTCACTCATCATGTAGCTCGTCTTCTCAGTGAGAAAGCTTTCCACCATTGAGAGGTTGATAAGGAAAAACTCTTTAATACAATAGTGCATGTCCGGTTCTGGTTATACAAGAGAACCAGCCCTGAACAGAAATCCCATCAGCATATAGAGTTTCACAGTCCTTGATTACATTTTGAGCCACTAAAAATGTTTCTTAGAGGCAAAAATAAAATGCCAAAGTTTGGTTGTTTGGACAAATGGGAAGATTCACAATTCAACAACACTATCACAGTTAGCAGGGTGCTTTTACCAGGCAGCTATTAACTAAGATTGTTCTTCCTGCTTCGTAGAATTTTGCTTTCCTGCTAAGAGAGCCAGGGGTACTACTTTAGCTAAATTCTCTGTGTGACTTAATATTTTCTAAGCAAGTTTAACAATCATTTATTATTTAGTACATCAATTTATTATTCTCAGTTTTTTTTTATAGCAGTGAGTTTATTAACCACCATTGGCACAGAGCCGTTAGGCTCAGTCAGTAAAGGGCTTCCACAGAAGCATGGAGACCTGAGTTTGCTCCCTACTACATCTAGAAAAACTGGACATGGCTGCACACACCTGTAATCCCAACCCTGAAAGGTAGATACAAGCAGAGCCCTGGAGCTCACTGGCCAGCCAGCCTCATCAACCAGAGCGCTCTAAGATCAATGAGAAACCCTTTCTTCAAAGCTAAGGTGGATTTGGAGAGACAGCCCAGTGGCTGAGAACACATGCTGCTCTTGCCGAGGACCCAGTCATAACTCAGTTCCAGGGGACCCAATGCCCTCTTCTGACCTGCATGGACACAAGGTATGCAAGTAGTACAATACATACATGTAGGCAAAACATTCACATATAAAATAAAATTAAAATAAATAAATTAAATAACAGATAAATAAGTGAGGAAGACACTCAGTAACTACCTCAAACTTCCATACACAACACACACCTACAAATCCATAGGTTCACACATGAATGTGTACAAATACACACACACACACACACACATATATACACATGCACACACATCCATAAACATGAACAAATATGTATTTACATGCACACACACACATATATGTATATATATGTATATATGTGTGTATATATACATACATGCACACACCCCCATGAGCATGAACAAATATGTATCTACATGCTCACATGAACTTGTACAAATACATCCATTCATAAATACCCTTTTTGGTTTCCTTGAAGTCACTGGGAAGAGGGTGGGAAGGTATACTCCGGCAGCTCAGCATTGCGACCTTGGGCAGGACACTTTAGGTGCTGCCTCTGCTTCCTCATCTGTGAAGAGGGAATATAGATGTTGAGATGTGATGAACTATGCAAACCCACGTGTCTTGAATTTTGGCCACAGTACTCCCAGCAACAGCAATGCCAACCTATCACTGACTGACCCTGGCTTTGGGGTGCCCCGGACATGAGATGAGCACAGCCCTAAGACACTGGGCGCTCAGCAAGCCACTGGGGAGAGGCACACAGTGCTGTCTAGGGTCCCCAGCAAGAAGCACTGTAGTTCATGGGTCACAAGTGAGCCTGCAATCAGCGCCTTGCTGAAGAGGCGGCTCCGAGATTGGGCTCCTCGGCCACAGCAAGTTTGCAGTGAGTTTCCAGGTTGTAAGAGAAGCCAGTGTCATCCGCAGTAGAGACGCAAGGGAAGGCCACTGCCCACAGAAGGCGGCAGGCAGGGTGGGTGACTGAGCGAAGCCGAGCCCTTTTGCTCAACTGGGAGGACAGGTCCACAGCCTGCTCACCCACAATCTACCTTCACCTAGTGTGATTAGGCAAACTGCCTGTACTTTCTCCAAGTAAACAGTTCAACTTCCTGCTTCCTCTTTGTCACAATAAAGTGCTAGTCTAAGGTCACTCTCATGGGGAAACTGCATTTGAGGGGCGGCACCTGGGAGTATGACTCTTCTTAACCAGCAGATGGATGCAGCCTCCTCACCTTGATCTTCACCCCTGTGAGGGCCTGAGAGCGTCCTCCCATGCTGGTGGGCCATGTCCTCAGGCCTCGGACGAGAAGGGTCAGCATGGTCCAGACAGAGCTGCCATGCACAAGCCCTGTGAGCTGGGTGGCCGGATCACCCTCTGCTGTAGTCTCCTAGAAGCCAGTGGGCCAGCTCTACCAGCGAGGAAATGGCCGCAGTGACTCAGGAGATCACTACCCCTTTGCCTCCTGGTAAAGTCAATTCAGAGACCAGCTTTCTCCTTCCACTGATCTCAGAATCTCAGAAGTTTAACAACTTCCCAAGAGCATCAGTAAAATGTTCCCAAGGTATCTTCCCTGTAGAGTAAGCAGCCACTCTCTTGTAAAGCAACACACAACCCCTGAGAGGCACCTGCCCTTTTCCTTGTAAACATAGATGTAGCAGCAAAGAACTCATATTTCTCTAGAAAAACCCCAGGGTTAATAAGTCTGAGTGGTCGAAGGAAATGTAGCAGGTTAGCTGGCAGAGTGGCCGCCCTGGAGACCCAGGTCTGTTCTTACCAGAACACACACTTTCATAGCCCTGTAAGAAGACAGGTGCAGGCATGTATGACAAGTCTGGGGCCCCATCAGTGGTCTTCACGCTGGCACCCCCACCATCCCCACCACACAAATTCAGTGCATTCGGGGAAAGCACAGCCTCACTATGAGAAAACTGTTCTCCCTCAACCCAGTACCACTCCATCAGCAAGAGTACTGGAGGAGGCTGTCTATTTTCAGACAGGTAAATGGAGACAGAGGGATGGAGTGTCGGCAGTGAACACGTAGGTATCTCTGAACTGTCAGAGAGTGTTGCAAGTGCTGTGTCTAACTCACAGCTGGACACAGGTTGTCTTGTGCAACCTGTGTTGGGGCAAGTCACAGCGCCAAGATTAGCAGGGCTAGATTACCCTCTGGTTCAATTTCTGGTGTTAGATAAAAGAAAAGACGAGCGAAGCCCTTGCAGAAGAAGACCAGGTGGTCTTGCGGTAGCACAAGCTCAGGCACACCTGTAAGGGGCCCTTCTTTGACATTGAAACTGTCCACCCATTGGGTGTGAGGAGGTCCACCAGTGACCTCAGCACTTGGGAGGCTGAGGTAGAAGATTGCAATTTCCAGGACAGCAAGGGCTACAGAACAAGATCCTATCTCAAAGCGACAATTGCAACAAATCCACCAACCCCCCCCTCCCGGAGTCCAGTGGCTCAGAGATGCTGGAAGAACACCCTACAGCAAAATAGTTCTGCCTTCACTTGATGCTCATTTTCATAAATGTCACCAGTGTGGTCCGCTGGGAAGGTAACACACTGGCCTCCCCAGATCCCCACTGGAAAGTTTATTTTCTAACCTCTGTGCAAGCTGCATATGAACAATTTGGCCATCCATACACAAGCATTGTCCAGTGCAGCCACCTTCACCCACCCTCGGCATCCTGAGTTTCCTCCCCGCGTCTTGTACAGGATGCGCCCAAAGCCCTCTCCACTCTCAGCAGGGTCTCCACTGTCCAGAGCATCTGCTGAGTGGCTACACATAACTGACAATGCCTGAATAGCCATGGTGATCTCGTTCCCACGAGCTGTGTTTTGCTGATAGAACTGGCCCTCGAATGAGGCTTTGTTTATCTTACTGTGGGCAGCACACGCGGCTTCATTCCCACTGCGACCCAGTGTTCCTCACCCTCCCAGGGAGGCCGCACAGCGCCTGGTGGCTTCTGCTTGTTTGTGTGTTTTCTTCAACATTTTTATAAAAAGAAATTTTAAGTCAGAACCACTTTTTAAAGCATATCATTTTTCTACAGGCCCTGTCAGAGTTAGGTGTTCCAAAATAGAACACATCTGAGTTAATCTAACACCTCGAACTGTCAACCTGTCTATCTGCTGGAATATGAGCTGCCCACTCCCAGGTGGGTCTTCCACCGCACAGCCTGCATCACACATAGGAAAGCAGAGTGAGTGTATATACCAGGAGGATGAAGGAAGCTTGCTCACTTCCTCACCCAGGCTGGGGAATCAACCCTCTGCAGCACCATGCCCCTGCAGCACAATGTCCCTGCAGCACCATGACCCTGCAGCACCATCCCTCTGAAACACCATACCCCTGCAGCACCATGGTTTGGGTACCAGGGATGTGGGCCTGTTCATCTGACTAATAACCTCACTTCTCTGGACTCAGACTCAAGAGAGGATTCCAGGCCCTCAGGGCATTTTCCCCTCTGCTTAATTGTCTTTCATACTGGAAGACAATCACAGCTATCCATTATGGGACTCTGAGCGGAAGTTATGACCCAATACTCTAAATCTAAAAACAAAACCTCCATATCACTGACAAGAGAGAGAGAGAGAGAGAGAGAGAGAGAGAGAGAGAGAGAGAGAGAGAGAGAGAATCAAGTTTCAAACACACAATATTCTTGGAGAGACTGGGAGGCTATTTCACTAATCCATTACTTAGGACCCTGTGTCTCAGACTCTGTGCACTGACCCAGCTGCTGTTCAATAAACACTCCCAGATGGGGGCAACAAATGTAATTCTCACCTCAAGTGCTTTTTCGTCATTCTAGCATGAAGATTCAGCCTCTGAAATAAAGTTCTTTCTCTCCCTTTCCTTCTCGTGATGGCTGTGAGCCTGGGGTGCTGAGAGAGCCTGCTGTGAGGCAGGCAGCAACCAGTACGCCCCATCTCTGCCTGTACTGGCCTGGCACCTTTTCAGCAAATTGGCTTGTTGTTTTGCAAGCTCTGCAGGTCTCCAAGCCAGTGAATCTCACTTGTTTCCCTCCTAAAGCAGAGCCTGCCTGTGCCTGACTCAACCTGGCCCTGGTCTGAGTTACAGAAGCAAGCACAACTGTCCTGGCTCTCTGGGAATTAGGGTGAGATCTGGGGGTAATGTGTGTGGTAGGGCCTGTATCCATGTCCACCTCGTTCTGAGCTTCAGTAGACTGCGAAAGAAACTGCTTTCAGTCTCTTGAGCAACCCCAAATCTCTCTGTGCTCACCCTATCTGTGGCTCTTTTCTTCATTAATATAAACTCACTGTGCAAAGCATAGATTTCAGAATGGCATTTCCTTTTCCTACATAAAATTATTGTACAAGTTTATCAAGCTTTTTGACCATATTGACCTTATGACCCTCTTATTCCCCACTCCGTTCTTCCGCTAGACCCTTCCTGTACCCAAATGGTCCACCTTCTACCTACAAGGCATGTGTGTGCATGTGTGTGAACGTATACACATGTATATGTGTGTAAAAATCTCGATTCCTTATGTGAGAAAAATACGTTTTTTGTCTTTCTGAGTCTAGCTTTCCATTTAGCAAGACAATCTCCAGTTCCACTCATTTTCTTGCAAATGACATAACTCTCTATAGTTGAATATAACTTCATATTGTATTTTCTTTTATATATACACATGCTAATATATGATGGGGGACCTCCTTCAGTCAATGACCTTTGAGAGGCTGGACCAGGTTGGACATGACCTTGGGTATCAAAAAGGTGCAGATCTACCTACTCATTCTCGCTCACTCCTCTCCCACACACCTGATCCTGGATTCTGTTCCTGTTCCCTGTTGTGATCTGTTATTCCCTCCTTAAATAAAGAACCCCTTATTATACCCTATTCAGAGCTAGTGTGAGATTACTTTATCTTGCACACTCTCCTTCGTTTGTCACGTTTCTTTTCATCTGGCATGTTCCCCGTCATCTGCTGCCCAATGTGGAAACAAGTCCGCACTTACCAGAACCGACACCCACCACCACTGCATTCCCTGATTGGCCAGCTTGAGTACATTTCTCCACCATGACCCACCTGCCACTGCCTAGAACCCCGACTTTCCCTGTAGCATCTTGTCATTTTTGTTCACACCACAATCACCGCGGCATTACATCCAGTAGCTGTGCACATTGTGGTTCATGACCGACAGAAAATTTTAGGTTTCATTCTGATTTGGATCACCAAAAAACTCTCTCTGTATATGCAATTGTTTTAATTGCTCTTGATAATTGCTCTTAAATTTGTCAAACAAAGCATATTTGTCAGTATATAAGTTGAGCAATGTGCATGCTGGTTGCATCTTTCTGCTGTCTCTCCATCACGTGGTTGCAACTGCAACACCTGCAGGCCTGTAAGGATTATTATACCTTACAACAATTCACTGAAATTTTCTGAAGGAGTTAAGTGAATTTAATAAATTTGAAAGTTATGTGATGACAGACAATATTACCACTGAGTAATATAATAACCATAAAAACTGGATTTAGCCCCGTCAGTATGTGTCAGAGTCAAGAATGAATTACCAAGGATGCTAGCTACATACCCTGTAATCTCCTCTGACAAGTCTTCCAGTTCTAAATAACCTAAAGGATTCAAAGAATGTAAATGGCCACCTTTAAGTATGAATGAGCTAAAGGAAATTAAGCAAGCAATAGTATCTGATGGCTTGCATTCACCATTTGTTAGGGAAATGGTGAAAATGTGGGCTTCAAGCAATAAGACTATCCCACATGATTGGCATCAGTTAGAGTCAGCAGTCCTCAAATATGGACCACAGCTGCTATGGACGTGCTACTAGTGAGAAGAGGCAAAAATTTTAGAACAGAGGAAAACAAAAGGATTTGAGACTTCACAAGAATAAATTCTTAGTGAGGGCTATTACACAGATCCAAAGGACCAGGCTCTGGATGACAAACACATCATGTCCTTGTGCCACACCACAGCTTTAAATGCTTGGGACAGGATTCAGGAGTCAGAAAAAAAATTGAATCATATTTCAGGGTTAATCAGGGCCACAGAGACCCTTTTAGTGACTTTTTACAAAGATTAACTGAGGCTGTACAAATAGGAGTAACAGACTAAAAAGTTAGATTTATTAAATCTCTGACTTTTGAAATTGCCACCTTAGAATAAAAAAAAGATACTTGGGTCATTAAAGGTCAGATCAGCACCAATGGAAGAATGGTTTCTGCGTGTAATGAATGTTGAGACATTTGACTTATAATACTGAGGCTTGAGAAGAAGAAGCAATTTCCAATGGTATGAAGAGAGAACTAACTACCAAATGGTTTAATTGGGGTAGAATATGACATTTGGGAAGGAATTGTAGGCAAGGAATTCCTATAAATAATGTCTTCTCTGGGAATGGCAAATTTAGAATGTCTTAAACCTCTGTACTATATAGGAGATGTGGCAAAAGCTGACATTGAACCAATGAATGTAGATCAACAAAAGACAGACAAGGCAACCTGATACCATTGGGAAACTCCTTGGGAGGATTCTTGCAGGCCCCCATATCAAACGTGGTCCAGTCCTTCACAACCACTGTGGAGAACATGTCTCACCAAGAAAATTAAATTTCCAGTGCCTACTGCAAAAAACAGTACTATTCTTGATGATGGAATAAGCATTAAGAATTTAAGAATTTTTTTTAGGAGAGATTAATAACATCCCCAAAGTGAAAGAATTAACCTTATAAAGAGGGCTACTTGAATCCTTCCCCACACTGTATGTGACACACCAATAATTGGAACACATTCGTTTTATATTGATGCAAATAAATCAGGAAAGGCAGGTTACAAATCAGAAGACTTAAGTAAGGTGGAATAAAGCCCTCATAATTCTGTCCAAAAGGCAGAATTCTATGCTATTTTCATAGGACTAAGGGATTTTAAAGGACCTGTCAATATAGTTACTGATTTACAATATGCAGAAAGAATTGTCTTGCATTTTGAAACTCCTGAATTTATACCAGACAATAGAGAATTGACTTCATTATTTACTCAGGTTCAAAATATAATCAGGAATAGACTTTGTCCCATATGCGAAACACACATCTGATTCCATACAGTTCTGCCAGGTCCTCTAGTACGAGGTAATGCAGAAATTGACTGATTATTAATTGGAAGTGTGCTAAAGGTCTCAGAACTTCATAAGAAAACTTATGTCAATATCAAGGATTTAAAGAAAGAGTTTTCTATTACATGACAACAAGCTAAGGAGACTTTAAAAAGATGCCCTACTTGCTCCTTCTGTAACAGAACATCACTACCTGCAGGGAGTAACCCAAAGGATACTCAAAGAAATGAGATCTAGAAGATGGACATGTTCCACTTTGCAGATTTTGGAAAATTAAAATATGTATACCACACCATTGACACTTATTCTAGTTTTCAAAGGTCAACCATCTTGAACTCAGAAAAGGCTGATTTAGTAATCACACACTTAGTAGAAGTTATGGCCATCATGGGTATGTGTGCACAAATAAAGACAAATAATGGTCCAGCATCTGCATCTAAGAAAATAAAAGAGTTTTTTGCTTATAATAAAAATAAAGCATATTACAATTTTAACAAACAATCGTACAGGTCAGGCAGCTATAGAAAGATCAAATCAAGCTATAAAGGATATATTAAAAACAGAAAGGAATGGAAAATACCTCTAGAAATGGATTGCATAATGCTTTATTAACCTTGAATTTTCTTAATGCTAATGAGAAAAGAACAATGGTAGCAGAGAGACATTGGATAATAAAAAAAAAAGGCTTCTGAATTAAATCAGCCAGTATATTTCAAAGATCTGTTGACCTCAGATTGGAAACCAGGAGTTGTGATATGTTAGAAAGGGGGTTTTGCTTCTGTTTCCACAGGAAAAGAAAAGGTATAGATACCATCAAAAATAAAGATTCGATTTGAAAAGGAGAAACCTCTTGAGAAAGAGAAATGACAGCTCATCCACAGAGGTGACAATCATACAGATAGTAAGAAAACCTCATAAGGGTTGGGACAGGATTCTGCTCTTGTCTTTGCAAGAAAATACTCATCTCAAAAAAAGTCAAGAGACCCTAGATATTTGGATGCCTAAAGAAGAAAAGATCAGTAACTACCCAGAAAGGATCACAAAACAAAGAAAAAAATGACTTATGCAGACAAGTTATCTGCAGGGTAATATTTCATTTTCTGTACATATATATTTATATCTACTAATCAGTGGAGTAATAGACTTACTTAAAAAAATTAAAGCAGGCTTTGGAGTTGAACAATGGGTATCCTTCTCTAAATCTGAGCATGTTGTTAAAGAAAAATTCAGGGTTTCTGTCTCATGTCAGGAGCCATCTGATACAGGAGAGACACAAGAGACATCTTGGGAAAAATTTTACTTTTCTCCATACCTATTTTTGTCTATATCATATCTTTTGTTGCATATATGTCTATATGAATAATATTTAAGTTTTCCACAAGGAACAAAAGATTTTACTACAGTAATGTTTGAAGTTTCTAGGAAGAAGAGACCCCACAGCAATGACTCAACCTGGTTGATAGAACATCATGATACTGATAGCACTACAAGTTGCTCAAGATAATTTCAATTTGGATAGCTGAAATAATGCACCTTCTTACAACACTCACCTTTCCCTGGGAACTTCAGAAAAAATCCTATCAACTACTCAGAGACTATTTGCAATTATACCAAACATTAATCTTGAAACTTAACCAACATTTTAGGTTTACAGGACCCCAAAGAAAGAACACCACCCCCATGACAGCTCACAGCAAACCTAGAAGACGGTATTTTCTCTCCCAACAAAGTCTGTCCTAAGGGCTAGGAACATCAACGAGGGGTTGATTATAACTGGTATAGGGTTGCTGATTGGGGTGGCAATTTCGTAGGCTCAGGGATCTCACTTGAAAAAAAAAGGAAATTGAATGGGGTAATTAGTTGCTAGGCCTTCTTAGCCTTATTCCCCAGGGAAAGGTGAGTGTGCTATCTGTGTATTCCACAGCCCCACGACGCAGGGCAATCAGACGTGATAGGGAGTCAAGTAAAAAACAGGAACTCAGCCTATTACTGTGTCAGCTTATATAGATAAGTGACATCATGTGATGTGGGGGTACCTCTAGCCAATGAGGGACAGACAAGCCCTTGCTCTGGCTGAAGGGGTTTTTACCTAGATTTTGCTGTCTCATCCCCACTCTGTAGCTTTGAAACAATCCTTCAAACTCGAACCAGGCTATTCTCTGTTCTACAGGCCTCAAGGTACAGGCCCTGAGATAATTTTGGCCCAACATCTCACCCTTTGTTGTTTTATATCCCAGCCCCTACCCTGGTTACCAAGTCAGAATAGCCCACCAGTGGAGAGAGTATGGGTCAGGGCTACCCCATCCAGAGTTTAGGCCTGGATACTCTCAAATTGAGAGCTCATTCATGGGGTGAGATGTATCGAGCCTATCATAATGAACTCAAAGGGCCATGAGTTGTACCTGTTATATCTGTCTTGGGAATGCTTGTTTCAGCCTTTGGAGAATGCATGAGTCAAAAAGACAGATCAATAAACAAATAACCATCAGCTCAATTAGGGAAGAGATGAGAGTGATAAGCCGTGGCGACCAATTAAACCAGGTCTCACAGGGGGTCCTTGACTTAAACGAATCACTATCTTTTCTTAACTCATCTAGGGTTCTTGTAACTATCCTGAAATGGTCCACATAGAAGCAACATTCTTCCCCAAGTGTTCTGCAAATTCCTCCCTGTTCCTGTAACAAGTCCAAGCCTCTCCTGTTTTGTAAGGTTATCCTTGCTAAGGAATTCAAAGACTTTTATAAACAACGTGATGCAGTCTCTGTCTTTTCTAATTGTGTCCAGCCCAGTCTGTTCACATCCCCAGGAATAGCAACAGTAATCAGGAGCAACCCCCTCCCCAGTTTCTAATGGTGGAGGAAGTCCAGTTGCTTCATGGGCATACAGAAAAGGGTGCCTGCAGGAGGGCATGGCTCCTAAGGACATGAGAACACACAGGCTTGTTAGGGTAAGATGCCTGGCGTAGGGTCTGCATTCAGGTCTCCCTTCGATCCCAGGAATCCAGCCTCCCACATCCCAGCTCCCATGCACCAAATTGCAGAGGTCAAACATCAGGTCAGGCCACCATGTCCAGAGTGTCATCATCCGAGAAGTCTGGCTTAGGATCCCTTCAGTGCCAGTACACGACAGGATTTGCATCACCCTCTGTGGTTGGTGGGGGCTTGCTGCCTGGACCTTGGTCCCTGTGAGAAGAATTAACATGATTACTGCTGGGAGAGCCATCTGAAAAAGATAGACAAACAATACTTTTCTCAAGGGGTCAGTCTTCCTTGGGCAGTGGTGATTTTTCTTTTTTTTTTGTATTTGAATTTAGGGGTTGTCCACCATAATCTCTATTTTAATTAGTCATCTTGGTCTTCCCCATTGTCCTGAGGGGAGGGGAGAAATTTTAAGTTATGAGCAGGTAGCCATATAGGCATTTCCCCTCTGTTTGGGAAGACACATCCATATCCTCGGTCTGTGTCAACAAGGGATCTGTGCTCCTCCATTGGTTAGTGAGAGGATCCTTCCACCTAACCTTTAGGCAGGACCTCGTTGGTAGGGATCCCCAATGTTTCTGGAATTTTTTGTTCATCTGACTTTTGAAAATGTAAGATATTGATGGTTAATAACGCCTTTTGCAGTTGTCGATGTTGGGAGTCTTTTCCCCCTTTTATGTTTTATAAGGATTTCTTTAAGATATTGGTGATATCTTTTGACAATCACTTGACCCTGAGGCTTGTATGGGGTCCCAGTGGTATGGAATATATTCCATCTCTGGAAGAATTCTATTAATGGTTTACTTATAAAACAGGGTCTGTTGTTGGTCTTGACCCATTGTGGTAGTCCCAGCATAGCAAAACATTTTAAGAAGTAGCTTTTGGCATGGGCTACCTCTCCCCGAGTGGGCAGTAGGTAGCCTAGCATGCCTTAGAGTACGTGTCTATGATCACAAATATGTGTTTTAATTTTCCAAATGGAAGATGATGTGTCACATCTGTTTACCAGATGGTATTGGGTCCTAACCTTCTTGGGGTTACCCCTGCTCTTGTAAATGTGGGGGGAGGGTATGGAGAAACTGTTGTCTTACATGTATGAACAATTCTCCTTAATTCTGTTGCAGGGATTTGGGGGTATAGATATTTGAGTCCTCTCCAGTTGGCATAAGTTAAGTCATGTATTTGGGTAGCATTTTGTATGGGCAGAGTTGAGACCTCTATGAGACAGGCCCCTGAAGCTGCAGCATCCACAGCAGCATTCCCTTGGGAAATGAGGCCAGGAAGGTTTTGGTGTCCTCTGAGATGTTCAATATATATGGTTATTTTATATCTTCTAAGAGTGATCTGAGTTGTATCATCAAGGCAGAAATAGGATTAGCATCCAGTCTGATATAGACATAGGGTAAGTGTGATAGTAGGTTCACCTCATAAGAACTGTCTGCATAGAGGTTGCAGGGTTCTGGGACCTCTTGTAGTACAATATATATGACCATCATTTCCTTATATTGAGTGGATCCTCCCCCCAAAGAGAATTATGGTAGTCTTTGTCTTAGGGAAAACTACAATGATGGCCCCATTTTTCCCATCATCTGTGCAAATTGTGAGTGGTTGGGGCAGAAGCCTAGAAGAAAAGACTAAAGGGACTCTATGGTGTAGTTCTTGATATAGCTTCACTAACTGGGACTTCCCAAAGTGGGTGTCCAGGGTCCCCAGAAATCCCTCAAGGGCGAGGCTCAGTTGAGAACAATGTCTGTCAGCCCATTATAAATCCTTAATTTTGAACTGAATTATTAATTTAAAGGGATCTTATCCATAATGTCAGAGGAATGTGTCCCTAATTTTTATGATCATATCAGCTATTTGACTTATTTGATTGACTAGAGTACACTCTGGGAGTATCCCCCAGGGTGGTGTGTACCTATTCTTGGTGCAGGAGAATTGTCTATATTCTGTCAATTATGTTTTTAAATAAATGCTGGTTGGCCATTAGCCAGGCAGGAAGTATAGGCGGGACAACCAGACAGAAAGTAGAGGTGGAGCAATAAGAACAGGAGTATTCTGAAAAGAAGGAAGCTCTTCCCAAAGACCTGCCCAGATCACTGAAGAAGCAGGATGTGACCTGTCCCACTGAAAAAGGTACTGAGCCATGTGACTAACATAGATAAGTATAATGGGTTAATATGCATTATAAGAGCTAATATGACGCCTGAGCTAATGGGCCATTCATTTTATAACTTATAGAGACCTCTGTGTGATTTTCTTTGGGACTTGCTGGCCATGGAATCAGGGCAGAACAGAAACCCCAACAAGCAAGGAGGACCTCATGTTACAGAATGGCGCCCAACAGGGGAAACTGTATCCACATAAAACCTGAAAGAGCTTTGGAAAGTAATTCTAGACAGAAAAGAATAAAGCATGGCTTCTTTGTAGCAGCAATTTCTCAGGTCTGTTCTGCTTGCTAGAAGCAAGCAAGCGCTCTCATTTAAGCAAGATTCCTCACTCAACTTTAGCTGCAAAACCTTGCCACTCTTTTAAAAGGTCCTGCCACAAAACACTTAAATAAGCTGACTGCATGCTTTATGGTTTTCACCCATAGCAGGAGAAAAAAAGCTGCTTTGTTTGAAAATGCCAGATTTCTGGGCTGTCCTGCCAGGGCAAACTCTGACTCTTTAAGGCAGGTGGTCTGACTACGAAGCATTTGAATGTGGTTTATGAGTACACTGCTGCAGCTTGCTTGCTGGCAGGGACCTTGAAATGCCATAACTCTGGCCAATACCTCTGCCGTGAGGCTGGAATCACAGAAAGCTAAGGAATGGGCTGGATCCAGCTGTCAAAGCCATGGCTTTAATCCTACCTAAATTACTTGGTAAATTAAAGACTCATGTAGTAAGAAAAAAGGAGATATACAGTAAAGATATTCAAAGAAACAAAACTTCTAAATGGTTTACTGTGTGTTAAAAATATATGCTGTCTTGAAGAGAAAAGAAAACGGTTAAAGTCCTTAAAATAAAAAAAGAAATAAAGAGAGTAGTTGGGTGTGGTGGTACACACCTTTAATTCCAGCACTTGGGAGGCAGAAGTAGACAGACCTCTGTGAATTCAAGGTGTGCTTGAACACGCCTTTAATCCCAATACCTGGGAGGCAGAGGCAGACAGATCTCTGTGAGTTCAAGGTGTGGTAGGACACATCTTTAGTCCTAGCACTGCAGAGGCAGAGATGAGTGGATCTCTGTGAGTTTAAGGACAGCCTGGTCTGCAAAGTGAGTTTCAAGACAAAGATACACAGAAACCCTGTTTCAAAAAGCCAAAAAGTAAAAATAAAAAAAATAGAGGTTAAAGTAAAGTCACATAAAGATGAAAATACACAGAGAATCTGGATACTGTATATTATTATGCTCTCTTTGAATTGTTTGAATGCTGAGGAAAGAGCAATAGCTGCTAAAAGATATTTGTTTATAAATGCTGCTGAACTAATCCAAGATAGGTATTTTGAAAATACTTTTACTTCAGAATTGAAGTCAAAATGTATGTTACTTTGGAGAAGAGATTTTGCTTTTGTTTCCACAGGAAATGAGAGGCTGTGGATTTATTCTAAGTTAAGAAAAATCAGGTTTGATCAAGGAAGACCACCTGAGAAATCTCCAGTAGGGACAGATGGCCTGGATGTCTGAGTTCTATATCCAGAACAGATTCAAGATGGTGCCTGAGATGATCAAGCCTCACAGGATATTCCAATCAGGACTTGGTCATAATTTTAAATTTTCTTTAGGTCCCCATAAGATTATCAGTGCCCCCAACCAGCAAGAAGTATCCTGGAATACTATGCCCACATTCCCAAAAAGCGGAATATGGATATTTTCCTTTGTTAAAAAAAAAGAGGGGGATGTGGTACAGGAGAATTGTCTATATTCTGTCAGTTACATTTTAAATAAACACTGATTGGCCATTAGCCAGGCAGGAAGTATAGGCAGGACACCCAGACAGGAAGTAGAGGCAGAACAATGAGAACAGGAGAATTCTGGGAAGAAGGAAGCTCTTCCCTCAGTCCTGCCCAGATCACTGAAGAAGCAGGATGTGACCTGCCTCACTGAAAAAGGTACTGAGCCATGTAGCTAACATAGATAAGTGTAATGGGTTAATATATGTTATAAGAGTTAATACAAAGCCTGAGCTAATGGGCCATTTATTTTATAACTTATGGAGACCTTTATGTGATTTTCTTTGGGACTTGCCAGCTGTGGGATCAGGGCAGAACAGAAACTCCAACAAGCAAGGAGGACCTCATGTTACACATTTTAGTGGTTGTGACTGCTGAACACTGGCAGCCAGCATGGTCTTTTTCCCTAATAATATCCAGCCTTGGATTGGAATATTAGGATTATATCTCACCAAAGAAGTCTAATGGAGCTTGTTGATGAATTCAGTGTGTGCCTGATGACCCTCAGGGGGCAAGGAAGTGATCTCATAAGGTTTTCCACTTTCAGGAGATCATATAGCACATCTAGTCTCCCAGTCTCTACAGGCAGCCAGGGCCCTACCCAGTTCATTTTCCCAAGTAGCTTTTGTAACCTCGATAAAGTGAGAGGCTCAGGCAGTATTAACTGGGGTTCATTCACTTTGACTTGAGTGAGTGTTAACTGGGATTTCAATATAGGAAATGGGGGTACCTTTTGTATTTTGTTTGGGGCTATTTTAAATACATGTTGTTGGAGGGTATCACCAACAGTGGCTGTCCAGGGTGCTGGCCCTGAGTCCTCCAAATGCCCAATGATTAGATCATCCATATAAACATATAGAAGGGTATTGCCTTTGTCAAAATAAGGAAAGAGGAAACTATCCAAACATTGTGGGCAAAAGGCTGAACTATTGGCCATCCCCTGTGGGAGAATAGCCCATTCATATCTCTCATCATTTTCATTCCATAGGAATGGAAAAGGCGAACTTTTCGCAGTCCTCGTCATGAAGAGGAATTGAGAAGAAGCAGTCCTTTCGATCAGTTACAGTGATGTGAAACTGGGAGGGGATTGCTGGGACCCAAGGAGAGCCCCTTAAAAGAGGCCCCTACTAGCTCCATATGGGCATTTATTGCTCATAGGTCCTGTACCATTCTCCAGGTACCATTAGGTTTATGTATCACAAACACAGGGCTGTTCCACTGGCTCATAGAGCGCCTTATCTGTCCTTCTCTAAGCAGATTTCTGGTGATTTCCTTAAGCATCTTAAGTTCAGGTAATGCTCCACCCATACCAGCTTTCCAGGTGCCCACCTAATGGAAGGCTCTGGGGGCAGTGGCCTTCACTTTCATGGCTGAATCCAGGTGTTGGGGGTCTGTCTGATGACACCTTGATGAGTTTTATCATCATGGAAGGCTAGGTAGTCAGTTGTAATAACAGCATTAAATTGCCCTAACAAATCTTGTCCCAGGAGGTTTGAAGACAGCCCTGGGAGGATCAGAGACCTGAACTCTCATTTGTCTCTGCTCAGCCCCATCCAAGTGTATATTTCCTCCTGGCAAGGATGGAGCCCCCTTATTTGTCCCGTTCCCCTCTCCTATCTTATCCTTTCCAGGGTGCTGGGGGCATAAGGAGCTGACCACTCCGTGTCACAGGCAACACCTACATTCCTTTTTGTCTTGCCTCTGCCTTCCCCCTGGGACCACTCTTCAGTAAATTGCACCCATTTTGGTTCTTCCCCCACATCTGTCTCCTTTTCTCCCGTTCTTTTGGTAAATTGATTACTTTTGGATTCTTCAGACTTCTCCCAATCTTTGATCTTTTCTTTACCTGCCATTGTGGGAGGGAGACAG
This sequence comes from Myodes glareolus, assembly GCF_982192425.1. NCBI lineage: Eukaryota > Metazoa > Chordata > Mammalia > Rodentia > Cricetidae > Myodes > Myodes glareolus. The sequence goes on along the minus strand of NC_142036.1, from coordinate 4,677,796 downwards.
AACAGCAGGGTGAAAACATGCCTTAAGGGCTGTAATAGTTGGATAGAATCCCAATGGTGGGGTATATCAAAGTGTTTTTCCCTTTCTCTGGCCAGAGTCTCCATTTGGTTCCACATGTCCCGTGAGAAAAGATTCGCAGTGGGTACCCAGGGGCCATGGTAATTATATCCTCCCGTGTCTGGATCGCACTGTGCTCTGACAATTCCAGGCCTCGGGATAGTAGCATATATCTCAGCGCCTTAAGCACTGTGTCATTCCTGTGTGAAATTGTGTTACCCATCGTGGGGTCACACTGATCTTGACCAACTACTTTGCCCTGGGACCAGTGGCCCCGCGTTGAACACCAGTTTCCAGGACTCCTTAGTCTTATTCCCCAGGGAAAGGTGAGTGTACTATCTGCCATTTCACAGCCCCACGATGCAGGACAATCAGATCTGCAGACCCATGACACAGGACAATCAGACCTGAAAGGGAGTCAAGCCAAAGCAGGAACTCAGTTTATTACTGTGAGCATCAGCTGATATAGGTTAAGTGACATCGTGTGATGCAGGGATACCTCCATCCAATGAGAGAAAGCCAAGCCTTCTCTCTGGCTGGAGGGGTTCTACTTAGATTTTGCTGTCTTATCCCCACTCAGTGGCTTTGAGACTATCCTTCAAACTTGAGCCAGGTTTTTCTCTGTCCTAAAGACCTTGAGGTACAGGCCCTAAGATAATTTTGGCTCAACAAATAGGTAGATTAGTGTGAGTTTACTCACACTAATAATAATAGTGGGTAATAGAGTGGAAATATGTGAGATAATATTTATAGACAATTTACATTGGTATAGTTTCTTGTATATTAACATAAATTCAAATTATAGTTGATATTTTGAATGTGCTCCTATTTCTATTTGCAATATTTATACACCTAGACAAAGTTATTTTGTCATATTGTATGTATGCATGCTTCTACTTCTGATTAAGACATTTTGTATATTGATATAATTTTAGAATATATTTATCATATTGTATTATACATTTTTATCTTTGATCAAGATACTTATACATTGCTTATATTTTGAGGCCATTGTCCTCATTTGTTGCACAGTTGTTTAAAAACTATTTAATATTCTAATATGAAATCTTAGTCTTTAAGTTATACAGGTATCAAGAATTAATTATAGGTCAATAGTCATCCATGTTTGTCATGCTTATAGTTAGACTAATCAGGTTCTTTAGATACATAGAGATTGTATTCTACATAGATAGGTTATCTTTAACCACTTCAAAGAGCTGTAAAACGAGGCATTTAAATAACTTAGGGTTCTATTGAAATGAGACACAATTCCTTCTGGTAAAACTGATCTTTTCCTGAGAGAATGCTGAGCATCAAAGACACTCCACTTGGAGGTTATTTTCTTTTTGGCAAAACTGGCCTTTGAGCAAGGAACTGCCCACGCCTCGACCACTGACAAAAAGCATGGTGTCCAGACTGTCCAAGCAGGATACAAGAAAAAAAGACTGTCAGACCTTGCCAAGACAGGGTAAGATGGTTTTGAAATTCTTCCTGCCTCTGAAAATAGTCTGTCAGTTACTCTAGGCCTTAGCCAGAGTTGGTTGTTCCAATGTTGCAAATGAGACTTTGGGTAATTGCCCAGGTAGCCAATTGTCTCTGTCAACTACTGCACATTTTGGAAGCTGCTTGTTTGAACTTTCTGCCTACTCAAGCATTATTATTTCCCTTCTCAGGTCTTTGATGGGGTTGAAGACTAGATAGTTGTAGTTACTTTCCTCATATAACTTAATCAAGTCATTTCTAATACAGAATTTAGATTCCTTAGAATGGAATAATTATTGAAATGATTAGCATATGTTTCTTGCTTAATATTATTTGTGTGAGTTTAAATTCTAATTTTTATACTTCATATCTATTCCTATTGTATATAGTTTTGTATTTGGTTTGGAACTCTCTTACTTAGACAAAAGAGGAGGTGATGGGGAACCTTCTTCAGCCAACGGCCTTTGAAGCTGGACCAGGTTGAGTGTGGCCTTGGGTTCCAAAAAGGCATAGGCTCACCGGCTCACTCTCTCTTGCTAAGCTCACTACCCAGTGGGCTTTAGGGGTCCTACTATTTCTGTCCCAGCCCTAAATTTATAGACACTCCACCACACCCAGCCTATATGTGGGTGCTGAGATCTGTGTTCTGGGACATTTTACCAGCAGAGCAATCTCTCCAATCCCAGGACCACATTTCCTCCAGGATCACATTGCTCATCTGATGATGAACAGCTAAACTGAACCCCTGTCTTGACTGGCATGAGCATCACTGTACAGGCACCTTTAATCTATGCTGACAGACATTCCTTTGGTATATATTCTCATGAATGGTACATATGGATCATATGAAGTTCTAGTTTTCATTTTGCATTTCTACCAGCTGTGGATTAAAGTGCCCTTCCTATACTTGCCAGCATTTGCTGCTGTAGTGATCTATTATGATAGCCAGAAAATGCAGTCTCTGCATTCAGTTAGTTTATATTCCCCTGGTGGATATCGGTTCTGTGACCATTTGGGTTTCTTTTTCATATACTTAATGACCATTTGTACTTATTTTGAGAATTGTCTATTAATTTGCCCACTTATTGACCGGATAACTTGAGGAAGAACGTTTGGTGTTTAATTTTTTAGGTTCTCTATATAGTCTGAATATTTAATCCTTGGTGACATGAATAATTGAAAAGGCTTTCTTTTTTAACGTTTAATAAATAAATTATTTTATTTTTAAGTGTTCAGGTGTTTTGCCTGCATGTACGTCTGTGTACCACCTGGGAGTGCCTCGTGCTTATGGTGGTCAGAGGAGGGCATTGGATCTCCTAGAACTGGAATTACAGACACATGGGAGCTGCATGGGTGTTGGGAATCAAAAGCAGGTCCTCTGCATGAGCAGTCAGTGCTCCTAACTGCTGAGCCATCCCTCCAGCTCCTCTTTGGAATTTTTATATTCTCCCTCTCTTAGATGGAAACCAGAGGTTGACTTTAGCATCTTCTACAGTAACTTAGCCTTTGAGATGGGGTCTCTCGTGATCCTGGAACTCACTGTTTTAGCAGATTGGCTGGCCACCAAGCCCTGGGGATACACTGTTTCCACCCCAGCACTGGGCTTAGTCACACAACCCCACACGCAGCATCTGTGTGTAGATGCTAGGGACCTGAACTCAAGAACACACATTGTGCAGCAAGCATTTTGCCCACTGAACCAAAGACTTCCTCACATTCTCTTGGCTCCTTCTTGACAGAAAAACATCCTGTGAGTAGTTGTGAGCAGCCCTTGTCACAGCAACACTGCCACCCATGCTAGAGCCTAGAGTTGGCTCCATGGGACATCCGGTATGCTCTCTGAGGGCTGAGACTTCCTCCTGACATCCGCTTTCATGGACATAGTCACTGGGTGCTGGGAAGGGAAGAAGGTAGAAGGCAGAGCCTCTGTCCTCTGGCCCCTGCATTAGGGCAGTGGTGTAGCACCAGGCCACTACGCTGACAGTCACCCTGCAGAATAGGTCCTCTTTTACCTTCACCTGTGCAGGCTTCTGTGCACACAGGGGTCCTGGGCCTTCCAGGGTGGAGGCTGGAAAAGGAGGCAATAACTGAGGAAAAGAGACCCATGTCTGTACTGTGGCCCAGAGGAGGAGGCCACACACTTTAAAAATGTCATGTCTAGTGTTTATATCCCATTTTTCCTCTCAGCACAAGGAGAGAGCAGAGAGAGAGCATGCCCCCACAGAGTCACAGGCCCAGAGAAAATCCTGCACAGCCTCCAGGACAAGTACCAGAGCCCAGCCAGACCCTCTGCATGAGAATCAACATCCTCCTCCTCAGAAGCCACTGCCAGGGGCAACTGGGGGTTGGACAACACTGCTTCAGATTTTAAACTGATTTCTCTCCTTAAGGAACCAGAAGAAAAGGGGTGCTCTGCACTCATCTGCATTACAGATCAGGCCGCAGAGAGAATCAGCCATCCATAATTCATTACATGGTTCCTGCCGGGGATGGAGACAGCCTGATCCTAGCAACAGAGTCATAGCAACAGGAGCTGAAGCAGAGCTGCTTCACCCACAGGGAGAGGACAGGGAGGGGTGAGATGTGCGGCTGCTGCCTTCTCACAAGGGCTGACGAAGTTCATAGGGGTTACAAAGGAAGAGGGGGGCCGAAAGTGGAGGTGAGGGTGAGGAAACTAAGCTGATGGGGTAGAAGGAGGGAGAATGGGGAAGGGGTAGGATGTGGGGGAAGGGAAAGCGTCTGAATTTGAGCAGCATATGCTGCATAGCTAAGGTAGGAGGCCAGGAGTGTCTGTCAGCATCCCTGCTGACTGCCACACTGCCTGGTGCCCACCAACCCAGTAACAGACAGGGTCACTAGAAGGCCGTCTCGTCAATTGTTAAAAGAATCACACAACTCTGAGAAGCACCTGATTTGTAGTGCGAGGGAAATCCACGGGAGCTGTAAACAGCAGCCCTCAGCCCTCAGCCCTCAGCCCTCAGCCCTCAGCCCTCAGCCCTCAGCCCTCAGCCCTCAGCCCTCGCTTGGTTCTTCAGTGTCAGTAACTGGGGTGAGCCTTGGGCAGGGCTCTAGGCAGGCACACTGTTTGGGCCCTCGCCATCAGATGTAAAGTTCACCTAACTCTGACTACTTGGTCTTGGGGTCTGTGGCCCTATGAGGCCACAGAATGTGTTTCTTCTTTATTTGACATTGATTAGAATACTGGAGGAGACACTGGACACTTGCAAATACACATTGAAGTTTTGTATGGAGGATGCCATCAGAGCCACCGAAACCGATGAGGTGTGTGGAAATGGCCATCAGAGCCACTGAAACCGACGAGCTGTGTGGAAATGGCCATCAGAGCCACTGAAACCCATGAGCTGTGTGGAAATGGCCATCAGAGCCACTGAAATCCATGAGCTGTGTGGAAATAAATGGCCATCAGAGCCACTGAAAGCTGAAGAGTCATGTGAAGGTCTCCAGAGCTACAGAAACCCTCAAAGCCATCAAAGCTTGGTCAGAGAGTATGTCCCTGCCTGGACTCACAGGTTCTCTGGAGGGACAGCCAGTGCTCTTCACGCTAAGCCAACTTCCTAACTCCCAAATCTTGCTTCTGAAAGCTTCATTTTTCATCCTTTACAAATGGTCCTTGTCACATCAGCCACCACGTGGTCCCCAACTTCTTGATGGAGTCACAACTAGACCACAGCACCTAGCCACCCACACAGTTCTCTGACCATCCATAAAACAGCAGTGGTCTCCAGGCAGCTAGACATAGCTAAGAGCCCTTGAACGTCACGTGTCGCCTCTCACCTTCAGCTTGATGGTGTAGATGACATCTGTCAGCTACAGACAAAGCAGTGAGGGCGCCGATGCCAAGTGAAGAGATTACCATCTTTCCAGCGAGCATGTCTTCCATTCCTCGTCTTCAGGGGACAGCCTGTTTTCCTGAGCAGCACACTGGCTGCTGGGACTCATGGGGAAGTGGCGCTGATCTAGAATAAGGCTCATTGGTCTAGCCTGCATCTGTCCAGCTTCTGAGCGAACACCATCCTGCTTTTGCACTGCATCCACAGGTAAAGATGAGAATGACTTAGGAGCTCATTGGCCTATACCAAATTCCTAAATTGAAGGTTATTAGGACCTGGGAAAGCAACCAGGACAAATGGAAAATTGTGATGCCCTGCAATCCCTCTTCACCCTGAACTCCAAAGCCAAGATGGTTCTGAGCAGGTAAAGCAGCTGAGTGAGCACCTGCTGTGTAGCTGAAGGCCTGAGTGGAGCTCCTGGAGTGTGCAGTGGGTGGAGAGCTCTCTGATCCCGCCCACCCCAATAATAAATAAAGTTACAAAAACTGCAGGGTGAACGGGAGTGGGTGGGGGAGTAAGTGGAGGGAATTGGAGGAGGCGAGGGAGTGGGAACTTGGATTGGGTATGCTAATAAAAAAGATAGTTTGTTTTCTTTTTAAAAGATAGATAGATAGATAGATAGATAGATAGATGATAGATAGATAGATGATAGATAGATAGGTAGATGATAGATAGATAGATAGATAGATAGATAGATAGATAGATAGATGATAGATAGATAGATAGATAGATAGATGATAGATAGATAGATAGATAGATAGATGATAGATAGATAGATAGATGATAGATAGATAGATGATAGATAGATAGATAGATAGATAGATAGATAGATAGATAGATAGATGATAGATAGATAGATAGATGATAGATAGATAGATAGATAGATGATAGATAGATAGATAGATGATAGATAGATAGATAGATAGATAGATAGATAGATGATAGATAGATAGATAGATAGATGATAGATAGATAGATAGATAGATAGATAGATAGATAGATAGATGATAGATAGATGATAGATGGATAGATAGATGATAGATAGATAGATAGATGGATAGATAGATAGATAGATGATAGATAGATAGATAGATGGATAGATAGATAGATGATAGATAGATGGATAGATAGATAGATAGATAGATAGATGATAGATAGATAGACAGACAGACAGACAGACAGACAGATAGATAGATGATAGATAGATAGATAGATAGATAGATGATAGATAGATAGATAGATGATAGATAGATAGATAGATAGATGATAGATAGATAGATAGATAGATAGATAGATAGATAGATGATAGATAGATAGATAGATGATAGATAGATAGATAGATAGATGATAGATAGATGATAGATGGATAGATAGATGATAGATAGATAGATAGATGGATAGATAGATAGATAGATAGATAGATAGATAGATAGATAGATGATAGATAGATAGATAGATGGATAGATAGATAGATGATAGATAGATGGATAGATAGATAGATAGATAGATAGATAGATAGATAGATGATAGATAGATAGACAGACAGACAGATAGATAGATAGATGATAGATAGATAGATAGATAGATGATAGATAGATAGATAGATAGATAGATGATAGATAGATAGATAGATGATAGATAGATAGATGGATGGATGATAGCACTGCTCCTGTGCAATGCTCACGGTGGACTTGGTCCTCTTCCTTAGCAACTGCTCCAAACCATGGCTGTGTCCAGAAACAAACAAACAAAAAAACAAAAAAACAGAATTGTGGTGAGTGGGGAGCCCTTGTTCCAGAAGAGTTGGGGGTGCATGACAGGCTGGGGTTTCCTATTCAGTGCAGGAAGTGAAAACTCTGCCCAGTCTTGGGATTAAAGCCTTACACCACCCCTCTAGCCCAAGTGGAGAGACAGCTGGGGGCTGGAGAGATGGCTCAGTGATTAAGAGTACTGACTGCTCTTCCAGAGGACCCTGATTCAATTCCCAGCACCGACATGGCAGCTGACAACTGTTCATAGCTCCAATTCTAGGGGATCCTTCACACCAATGTACATAAAATAAATAAATTATTTTTTAAAAGTTAAAAAACTGAGAGAGAGAGTTCCTAGAAACAGCAAATTTATATGTTACTAAGGGAAGAACTAGACACTTCAGGTTTTCAAAGTAAAATGCCTTGAATTCCTGGTTTAGCTTTCTCTGCTATCTGAAACTTTTTCTTGGCAACCATCACTATCATTTTTGATCAAGGACAGGAAGCCCTGGATTCACTGTGAGTCATGTGGGATACAATTTGGTGTGAATTCTGGTCTCAATGCATTTCCTCCTTCCTGGTTGGAAGAGTCGCCGTCATGCCCTTCATAAGACGCAGACGCTTTTCACCAAGTTCTTTTATGGCACCTCCATCCATAAGTCCTTCAACGTCATTGTCCTGCTCTAGGTAAGGAGTATTCCTCATCTACTATGTGCTGGGGATCCTTGTTTGTGTCTCCAGCATACCCCTTAACCATGGCAGTTTATCAGGTGTCTGGTCTAAACCTCCCAGCCGGGTGTCTTCGCCAGCGCGTTCCTCCTCCGCCAGCGCGTTCCTCCTCCCGCTCACGATCTCACAATGGGCACTGGAAGCGCGCAGCACCCGTACTCATGCGCACTAAGCACTGCTAGAAGTCAGTGGTGTTGGAATCTGGGTGTAGGAGGAAAAGCAATGGAGGTAACCAGGGCCATATGCCTTTTAAATTATTTCTTATTTCATGTGGGAGGGGTGCATGCATGCCACAGCACATGTGTGGAGGTCAGGGAACAGGTAGGGGAGTCTGTTTTCTCCTGTCAGCATGAGGGTGGCTTTCAGGGTAAGCACCTGAACTATCACAGTCATCACCCCTTGCCTGGAGGAAAGTCTTGGAGCTAATAAAATGATGTGTGGTACATTTTACTTCCAGTACGTACCTTCCCTTGGAGGGCTCCATGGTTATACGCAGCATCCACTGACTGGAGTGCAGAAGGGACCTCTAGGCAGTGCACAGCTCATCTGTGTGGATCTGAAGACCATGCGGAACAGGGAGGGAGGTAAGAAGGGGGAGAGTGTGTGGGAAATCAAGAACTGGGGCTGATGTTCATGGTAGCCAAACACATCATCACATCATGGCTTTCCCTTGACACCAACTGTTATTAAAATCAGATTTTGTAACAATAGAAACTGCTCCGTGATGCTTAAAACTGCCCTGGGTCAGTCTCCAGGCTACTCCCACACAGGTAACAGGGCAGAAAGTGCAGGCTTCCATTGCTCCCTGTTTCCCAGCTCTGACCGACTGCAGAGGCAAGCAAATCCTGCAGGCCCAATATCTAGCACCAGCTCCAGGCTCCAGGAGGGCTCTTACTCGACCTCCTGTGAGACAACAGGAGTCAGAGACAAAGTAAACCATGACTGGACCAAAGAATCCATTCCACCTATCCCCCTAGGTCTGCACTCTGCACACACAGGTGTGTGTGCCACATACATACATACTATATACATATACAGAGCTCATTTCTCTACCTTCTAAATTTGCTGCCCAAAGATGATTCCATTCTACTCATGGGAAAGAGACAAACCACCAGGGCACATGCCACTCACCAGTGTCTGTGGATCAGTCAGAACACAGATTCATGTCTTAGCGGTGTGCTTACATAAGGCATGGTATGTTCAGTCATGTCTGCTTTGGGACTGCAGAAGTGACTTTGTGGTTACGAGTACTGTCTGCTTCTCTAGAGGAGTCCAGCACACAGGGTGCTTCACAGCCCCCTAACGCCATCTTCAGGCCTCTGGAGGTACACCCCAACACTTGACAGATATAGACACATATACACATAAAAATAAATATATATATTAGTTTCAATGTCCTCTAGGTAAAGATTTACTAGCTAGGAGGGAACAAATATCTGTACCTAAATAACGTTTTTGCTGTTGTAGTTTTTTAAAGATTTGTTGATATCTTTATTTATGCGTATGCTTGTCTGTGTCCACAGAGACCAGAAGAGGATGATGGATCCCTCAGAACTGGATTACAGGTTGGTTTGAGCTGCGGGGCATGGGTGGTAATAACGGAACTCAGGTCCTCTGCGAGAGTAGCAAGTGCTCTTAGTTGCTGAGCTAGTTCCCAGCTCCATTGCTGGGGATTTTTGTTTCTTTGATTTGATTTTTTGAGATACAGTCTCATGTAGCGTAGGGTAGCCTCAAACTCACTGTGTACCTAAGAATGCTTGAAGTCACTGGCCACTCCCAAGTGCCAGAATGACAGATTTGTGCTGGCACACCTAGGACAACAGGTGTTTGTAGACCTGTTTTGATACTAGGACTTTAACTTGTGGCCTTGAGCTTGCTGGGAGAAAACATTATAACTAAAACTCTTAGAGGGGGTTAATTACCTGAAAAATGTCCACATGTACTCAGAAAGGTAGGGCTTGAAGACATGTACATACAAGAATTCAGCTTTTGTCCTTCACAAAACTCAGTGCCATGTCCCTGACACTGAGTGGGTTGTGAGGGCAGCAGGGGGACTCCAGGGAACTGCAGTGATGTCTTGGGTCAGGCTCTTGAACTACCTTAATCTATCTATATTTTCCAACTCTTCAGTGAGGGCAGTGAGTGCGTAGGAGGAACTGTAATTCCGGAACCTGCCTCCACTAGAAGGTTTTAGAAAACACCGCCCAAAGTAAAACTTCTAGATGGGGTTTTCAGAAGACCCAGAGCCTGGCACAGGCCAGCGTCGGTTGTGCAGCTGGGGGAACGGTTCATAGACACCGAGGACGCTTAGAGAAGCAGAGCACACACAGCTTGGCTGATGCTGCTGAACAGGGTCTGGCAGCAACCCCAGCCACCTCTTTCCAGAAGGACACAGAGCGAAAGGAAGGGTGGTGTCCTCCCTCCAAAGGCACAAGGAGGGACCAATACCCCAAGCAATTCTTCATTGAGCCTCCCGTCTTTCTCATTTTTCCTCTTTTCTCCCCTCTTTCTTGTCTCCCGATTCGAAGCTGACATTGAACGGGATAAGCCTGTCATTTCTCGGCAGGTGACCCGGTCAGTCTCTCCTGAAAGACAGCCAGACACTGTGAGTCTAGAGACTGTTTCCACCCAATCATAAGGCCGATTGGCTCAAAGCACAGAGCGAGCAGGTCACTGACCTTCCCACAGAGATCTTTCAGGGGTGCACAAAGGGGGAAGGCAGTCTTTAGTTCTCTCTAGCAAGGGAAGCTGAGAAAATGACCTTTGACCCTCAGCTCTGCAGGGGGTAAGGCTCAAGAGAGGTCAAGAAGAAAGGCTCTGCTCCTCACACCCTCCCCTGGGGCTGGGAACCAAGGGAGGGAGAGGCAACTAAAGGGACCTCAAGCCTCTGAAAGACAAAACTTTGTGTCCCTCACCCCAGGAAAAGTGACCCCCATATACAACCCATACCCTTAGAGTCCAGCTGGCTCCAATTGAGCAAGGATATTTCTAACTCTATAACCTAGAAATCAGAAAGAAGAGTGGAAAATTTTAAACCCAAAAACTCAAGGACAAAGCATAGAATCAGGGAGCTTGTGAGCAGGGGCGATCAGGACCCAGAGTCACAAATTGTGACGGTTTTGATTAAAGGACAAATTGTCTAGCTGTCTCCAGTCTGCCTCTCTCCTGGCAGCTCAGGACATAATAGAGTGGATTGAGGGTGGCAGGTGCCGGGAAAATGGAGGGTACGGCCCCTGCTTCTGAGTGTTTATTTTTCAAAGAATTGTCCTCCATCCACAAGCCCTCAGAACTAAGCAAGCTGGGTCAGTGTAAGAAGCCAGGGACAGGCAAGGAATGCACCAGCCCCTGCCCTGACGACGACCACCTGAAGGACATCAGGGAAGTTCAGGTGTAGAACAGGATGGAAGCTGCCATTTGTCTGCTGAAAAGCAGGACTTTATAAAGATCACAGGACATCCCATGTGCACGCTCCACAGCAAGGCTCCAAAAGGTGAAGGGTCATGTAGAAGGACAATACAAAAGAGCCTTGGGTTGGTAGCAAACAGCATCTGTCCAGCTAGGGCATGGAATTGGGGGCACTCACACTACCGCAAATAGGGAGCACGGTGTTGTCAAACCCAGACTCCTCTGGAGCCATTGGTTACAGGCTGTGGCTGCCCAGGCTGTTGCTGCACAGGCTGATGCTGTCCAGGCCGTTGCTGCACAGGCTGTGGCTGTCCTGGCTGTGCTGTCCGGGCCGTTGCTGCCCGGGCTGTTGCTGCACAGGCTGCTGTGAGACCCTCTCCTTCCAGAGCACCACTCACCATCTCTACATCCCTTGAGGGATCCCTCTTTCTAGTTCCCAGTCTTCCTTCCCTAGGACTTCCTAGCACCCCACTCCCAGTATGTCTGCTATTTGAAGGGACTGGTCTTGGCTCAGGACACCCCCAAATCAAGTTCTCAACACAAAGGAGATTTACTTGTCCCAGAGGGACAGAGGGCAGGGAATAAGAGACAAAGACAGGAGCTAGAGGACTAGGGAGAAGGAGAAGGGACGAAGGAGAGGGGCAGGGGTATTTGCCCTGGAGAACAAGGGCCTGCCTCTGGATGGAGAGGAGACAGATGTGGTCGGTAAGCTAATTGTGGTTTATAAAGGTAATGAGGAAGCCCTGAGTTAGGATGAGGTATTTAATTTTAATTGGGCACATTAAGTAGGTGAAACAAAGGGGACTTTTGATTGCTGGGCTTCAGTACTGTGATAGCAGGGCATGAATGACCAGCTTGACGGGGCGCAAGTGACCAAAAAAGGGAACTGACCTTAGTGGCTGGCTTTAGGAATGTGATCTAATGGATTTTAGCAAGGCAGAGGGAATGGGGGAGACATGTTTGCCATGGTCAGGGCACCTAGCGTTCCTTCGCTATCTGCTCTACCATTCAAGAGGCTGCTGATAGGTACCCTGCTTCCCACCCAATCATATACCACAAACCCTCAGGAAGTCCAGAAGTTAGTACTGTGTCCATGCACTGTGGTACGAAGCCAGTAAGCCACTTCCTACTGATGGGACTAGAATTCAAACTCCCATCCTCTGGGATACCCAGGCTGGTCCCAGGAGAGCGAGTGTGAATCTGCCCACCTACCTTATACAGTGTTAGACTATCAATTGTTCCTGCCCTAAATTGATCAACACTGCAGGCTGAGACACCTTGGAGAATCACCCCAGGTCTGGATGACAGAAGCACACTCTGAAGGCCGCAGGATCTAAGACAACAGCCCTAGAAGGGAATGAATTCATGGGCTGCCCCAACTTACCAGACATCCAAGCAGAAACCCAGTCTGCCTCTTCAGTCCACAGTGGCTAACAACACATTCCCCCAAGAAGCAGTAGGATGGGAGTCCACTATGCCAGCTCCATCCAAGACTCTTCCCATGGTCACCCTGCCAGAGCGTCGGGAAGAGGAATGACAGGGGAGCTTTGCTCAAAAGACATAAGAACCGCTACCATGTTCCCTCTGGATTACACGTGTGAAGCTGGTTGATGTGAAGGGTAAAGAATGAAGGATGACACAAGAAATCAACCACCAATGTGCACTGTGTCCTGGTTAAGCAGGTTCACCCAGCACACAGCAGGAAGGGAGTATCAGAGCCTAGAGAAAGCAGGCGCAGCGGCCTTCCATTTCTCTTGGATTCAGAACACACGGGAGGAAGGGACCCAAACCCCTGTGACCATCTGCACATCACGACTCTATCAATCATCACATCTTCACTTCACACCACCAGCCTCAAGGCTTCTCAGAGAGCTTCCCATCAGGTTGCTGGATACAGGTGAAGCTGGCCCAGGGGTTACTCACGCAGCAGCAGCGGGGCCACTCCAGACTTAAGGGACCAGAATCACAGCACACACATGCCAGGCTTTGGAACCTCAACAGCTAAATGGAATGAGAAACTGATGCAGAGGGATGGAGCCAAGGTTAGGTGAAGGTGGGCACATGTTCTCAAAGACAGTGTTGTGGAAGCCCAATACCAAGGACAGGACACTAGGTAAACTGACTTGCATTTTAAAAGTAGAGTAATAAAATAAAATATAAAATAAAAATTTAAAAAGGCTGACAGGTCAGACAGTTTTGCCCCAGGGAACATGGGATAGTGGGGAGCAATTTCCTACCTGCATCCAGGTGCTACCTACACAGGTGAGGGATTCCATAAAGCTCCACACAGATGACTGTGTTTGGGGGTGGTCTCCTGTAGTTTATGCTTTGTTTTTAGACAGAGTTTTATGTAGCCCACGATGGCCTTCAATTTAATATGTAGCTTAGTATGACCTTAAACCTCTATTTCACCATGCCTGGTTTTATGTGGCACTGGGGCTTTGTGTATGGCACACACCTGTAATTCTAACGCTTGGGAGGCAGATGCAAGAGGATCGGAAGTTCAAGATCATCCTTGGCTACCTAGTGGATTTGAGGCCATCATGGGATACATAAGACTCTGGCTGAAGAAATATTAGTTAAGCTGCATGTGATGGTTTACGACTTTAATCCCAGCAGTTGGGAGACAGAAGCAGGGGGATCACTGTGAGTGAAGGCCAGTTTGGTCCACATAGTGAGTTCCAGGACAGTTAGAGCTGCATAGTGACATCCTGAGTCTAAAAACAAACAAACAAACAAAACAGTAAATAAAATAAGATGCTATAGTAAAACCAAGAAAATCCTCTAGTTAAACACTTGTTAACCTAGCCACCACAGCATTTTGAAGACTTGCAAAACCAGTGTATGGCACATGCCCATCATCCCAGCAGGATTGAGGCTGAAGCAGAAGGATTGCCATGAGTTTGAAGTCAGGTATCTATGGTGAGGCCCTGTCTCATAAAAACAAAAACAAAAAAGGGACTAGAAAGATGGCTCAAGCCATCTACAGGCGGTAGATTACACACGCCTGTAATCCCATCACTCGGGAGGCAGAGGCAGGTGGATCTCTTCTCTGTGAGTTCGAGGTCAGCCTGGTCTACAAGAGTCAGTTCCAGGACAGTGATGTGGGATTCCCCTCTGTATGCTGTGAGTACCATTGTTTAAATAAAGAAACTGCCTTTGGCCTGTGCAGGGAATAGAGGTAGACAGGGAAAACTAAACTGAATGCTGGGAGAAAAAAGGAGGAGTTAGGGAGAAGACATGTAGCCTCACAAGACACAGATGCGGGAACTTTACCCAGTAAGCTACAGCCTCATGGTGATACACAGATTGCTAGAAATTGTTTAAATTAATATATAAGAGTTAGCAAATAAGAAGCTAGAACTAATGGGCCAATCAGTGATTTAATTAACATAGTTTCTGTGTAGTTATTTCAGGTCTGAGCTGTTGAGTGGCCAGAACGACCAAGCAGCCTCCCTACAATAGGACAGGCTCCAAAGCTACAGAGAAACCTGTCTCAAAAAAACAAAAGAAAGAAAGAAAGAAAGGAAGGAAGAAAGGAAGGAAGGAAGGAAGGAAGGAAGGAAGGAAGGAAGGAAGGAAGGAAGGAAGGAAGAAAGGAAGAAAGATGGCTCAGTAGTTGAGTGCTTGTTGCTCTCCCAGAGGACCAGCTTAGCCTTATCTAGAAGCGATACGAAAGATGTGGCTAGTGACTATTGGATGCTGCGCTGCAGTGTAACAGGGGACCTTAAGCATAGAGGGTCAGGACACAGCACACATACCCTGTGACTCCTCTGCCTTCCACCCTCCAGAGTGTGCAGGCCACCTACACTGTATCACATACACACACACACGCGTGCACACACACACACACACACACACACACACACACACAAACACACACCAGCTACAGTACCCAGACACTTTTAGTCAGTGTCCCCAAACCAGAAATGTCCAGTCTCAGTTGAGGCTAAAAGAGTTGACTGGAGCCCTCAGAGAGAAGGAGAAAGGGACAAGTAATAGGCACTGCAATGACTGGTGCTCTCCTGCCAAGGGGTGAGAAAGCAGGCTTACGCCGTCCTCAT
The DNA here is from genome assembly GCF_982192425.1 of Myodes glareolus. Lineage (NCBI taxonomy): Eukaryota > Metazoa > Chordata > Mammalia > Rodentia > Cricetidae > Myodes > Myodes glareolus. The sequence goes on along the minus strand of NC_142036.1, from coordinate 4,662,457 downwards.
CACCTTCCTACCTCCACAGGATAAGGCACTGCCCAAGTATGTGGATGGCCTCCCTTCTCCCTGTCCATTCTGGAAACCCTGACCCTGACCCTGACCCTGACCCTTCTGAGCATGCCCTGCCGTTGCTGCACCATTCTTCTGTTGACACACAAGCATGTCAGATGCATGCCTGAGGCCATGACACACAAGCATGTCAGATGCATGCCTGAGGCCATGAGCCTCTCTAGGAAGAGAGAGCCTCAGAACTGTCAGCTCATGGAAGTCTGCAGAGCTGGGACTCTGGCTTGTTCTGCAGCCTGACTAACTGACTACCACGCTCAAGGCCGTACCCCAGAACAGCAGACAGAGTTCACACATAACCAATCCATACACAAAACACCTGGGAAGAGCTGGTGAGACGACTCAGGGGAAAAGACTTGTTACTCAAGCCTGGTGACCTAAATTCAATGCCCCAAACCCACATAATGGTGAAAGGAAAGAACTAATGCTCTCAAGTTGTCCTCTGACCACCATATATGAACTGTGACACGTGTGATCCACAATTAATAATAATAATAATAATAATAAAAGTAAATATTTTGAGAAAACACCAGTAAAGAGACTGAGAAGGCATGCCCGTGGTTAAACATTTGCTACCTTCCAGAGGACCCAGGTTCAGTTCCCAGAACCCACATTGCTGCAGGAGAATTAGCCATGCAACCATTCCACTGTACCAATAAAGCAACCTTAAATCTAGGACAAAGTCAGTTACTGGCTGACTGGAATTAGCCATAAAGTTATTGGAGGACTTTGCAGGATAACTAGAGAGGACAAGAAGAGACTCTGGAGGAGTGGGAGGGGCAGTATTTCTGGTACTGGAGGATCCAGAGAAGGTAGAGAGAGGGTCGGCCAATTGTTCTACTTTCCTTGGATTCTTCAGGTCTTTATTTCAGTTTCTGACTCCCGAGTTTTTATTATACTAGAATAAACTAGGTAATCATTTTGTCTGCCAGCTTCACCACATGCTAACTCATAATTATATACAATTCTGGTTCCATAGAATCCAACCCCAGCTTCTGGAAGCAAGGCAAATAGATAGTGCACATACATGCAGTGTGCAGCCAAGTAAACTCCACACACACAAAATAAAAAAAAACACATCTTTTAAAAATGCATACACATACCCTCAAAAGAAGCAGAGTTGGGTCTCAGGCCGAGAACACCACATTATCTTTCCTATCCTTTTGTCTTCCCTACTCAGAGAGGAAGGAGAGCATGTATGCCTTAAAATAGCCCTTCAAAGGGCTAGTGCTATAGCTCAGAGGATAGAGTTCTAGGCACGCAGCATGCATAGATGGGTTTGATTCCCAGCAATTTGTAGATTGGGTGTGGTAGTACATGCCTGTAATCCCAGCAGGTAGAGGCAAAAGGATCCGAAGTTTATGGTTATAGTAGACTACACAGTGAGTCTTAGGCTTGTCTGAACTACATGAGACTCAGTAAGACAAAATGCCAAAGTGACCTCTTAGAGAAAGAGAGCCCAGGTGTTCATAACCTGGAAGCAGCATGTGGGGACGCTAGCATCTTTTCAGCTGTGAATAAATCCCAACCCTCCATTTTCTTCCTTCTTTCAGTGGCTTGTCAAGAATAGTCAAAGATGCCACCCACTGACTGGGGTAGACCGTGCTCGAGGTCAAGGGCCGTCAGTTTCTATTTGGAGGCAGGCAGCCTCCTGACTAGGGACAGCCATTGGCTCTGAGGAAAAGCCCATTTCTTTAAGTCTGGAATCCATAGCAGCCAGGAGACGCTGCTTCAGGGCTCCACAGAGGAGGTACCCTCCCCTTCCCCCCACCAGACCCCCCCACACCCGGAGGGCTGGAAAGGCTCAATTGCCCCTGATTTCTGACTCCACAACAGCACAACTGCAAATCCTTCTTGCGTCAGTTTCACTGGACACTGGGCAAGAAAAGTGCTGCTGAGAAGGGAGGCAGAATGCAGCCACTCCGGGAGACATCAGTGCAGGGCCTGATGCACATGAGAGGGTCACGGGACCTGGAGAGCTAACCTTTGTCACATTAACACTGATAAATGGCAGCCAGGCCCAGAAGGAATCATGACAGGGCAGTGCGCCTGTCAAGGAGAGTGTGACGGATGTGGAGATGAGGTCAGACAGCAATGTCCACCATGTAGACACAAAACTTGTTACTCCATGGACCAGGTCTGTTATCGGTCCCCAGATCTGTGACACAGGTTCCCTATTTATGTAGGCTTTTCTCTTCAGCCTGATGTTTTCTTTAAGAGAGGCCTGCCATGGAAGCAGTCAATGCTGAGAAAAGATCAATAACTAGGTGCCAGCCAGAGAGGTCAATCGCATCTTTAAAGAAGGGAGCATCCCCCCTTCTCAGGAAACAGCTCCAGCTTACGGCAGGCAAATCAGGGTAATTCTGTTCCAGGTTCAACCTTTCTGTTGGTCCCTCATATTCACTTAGTCAGTGATAGATGGTATGAATGTGGGGAAGGGGTTGAGGTAAGACTGTCAGACCATGCAGTGACACATAGTAGACCTTGGACAGCGACCAGCACGGCCTACGGGTGAGACTGGTTCTTAAGATGTCATGATAAAATGACAGGAGGGTTTGAAGACCATCCCACACACAGCTCTGGTAGACCAGAAGTCAAGGTATCCTCACTTCCCCCAACACAAGGTTCTGAGGAAAGTCCCCTCCCACTTCTCTTCCAGCTTCTGCTGTTGCCAGAGATCCTTGGAGTCTTTAGCTGGTAGAGGGACCACCCTCTTCTGCTTTCTTCTCCATGTGGCCTCTGTCTCCATGAGGTCTCCACATGGCCTCTTCCTGTCTCCACATGGTTCTTTCTCCTTTGTCTCCATCTCTATATGGCATCCTCTATCTCTACGCAGCTTCTTCCTGTCTCTGTAAGCCTTCTCCTCCTCTTCCTCCCCACCTCCTCCTCCTCTTGCTCCTCCTCCACACAACTTCACACAGACGTCTTTTAAGGACAACAGCCACTGGATGCTGGGGCCACGGCCCTGGGTAGTCTCACCTGAACCGACTGCATCTGTAAAGATCCTTTGTAGTACCAGTGTGGGGATGACATCCATATGTCCTTGTGTGACCAACCTGGCCTGTGGCAGTGAGGTCCGTAGGTACTCCTGTCAACACTGTCACCCCTAGAGACAATAAGTGCTGCCAAAGGCTGGTAGAAATACTGGTCTCACCACCTCCAGCTCCAGAAATATTTTCATAAGACAGTATCTTATGTGTCCTAGAATACCCTTGAACTTCTGATCTGGCTTCTTCCTCCTTAGTGCTAGGATAGAAGGCATACACCACCACACCCTGTTTAATGTGATGTTGGAGTCAAACCCTGAGTTTGCATATTTGGAAGGCAATGTATCAACTGAGCTGCAATCCAGTCCTTGACCTCCTAATTCTTTTTTTATTGTTTAATTGAGCTATATATTTTTCTACACTCCCCTCCCTCCTTCTCCCTTCCCCTTCTACCCTCTCCCATGGCTCCCATGCTACAAGTTTACTCAGGATATCTTATCTTTTTCTACTTTCCGTATACACTAGATCCATGTATGTTTCTCTTAGAGTTCTCTTTGTTGTCTAGGTTCTCTGTGATTATGAGTTGTAGGGTTTTTTTTTTTTTGCTTTGTGTCTAAAAGCCACTTATGAGTGAGTACATATATTTGTCTTTCTGGGTCTGGGTTACCTCACTCAATATGATGTTTTCTAGATCCATCCATTTACCCACAAATTTCAAGATGTTGCTATTTTTTTCTGATGTGTAGTATTTCATTATGTAAATGTACCAAATTTTCCTTATCCATTCTTTGGTCGAGGGGCATTTAGGTTGTTTCCAGGTTCTGACTATGTCAAACAATGCTTCTATGAACATAGTTGAGCACATGTCATTGTGGTACGACTAAGCATCTTTTGGGTATATACCCAAAGGTGGTATTGCTGGGTCTTGAGGTAGGTTAGTTTCTAATTTTCTGAGATATCGCCATACTGAAATGCAAAGGGGCTGCGTCAGCTTGCACTCACACCAGCAATGCAGCAGTGTTACCTTTACCCCACAACCTCTCCAGCATAAGTTGTCATCAGTGTTTTTTTTCTTGGCCAATCTTACAGGTGTGATATGGAATCTCAGAGTTGTTTTGATTTGCATTTCTCTGATAGTTAAGGATGTTCAGCACTTCCTCAAGTGTCTTTCAGCCATTTTAGAGTCTTCTGTTGAGTGTTCTATGTTTAAGTCTGCACCCCCATTTTTATTGAATTATTTGTTCTTTTGATGACCATTTTTTTAGTTCTTTGTATATTTTGGAGATCAAACCTCTGTCCAGTGTGGGGTTGGCGAAGATCTTTTCTCATTCTGTAGGCTGTCATTTTCTCTTGTTGATTGTGACCTTTGCTTTACAGAAGCTTCTCAGTTTCAGGAGGTCCCATTTATTAATTGCTTTTCTCAATGTCTGTGCTACCATGGTTATATTTAGGAAGTGATTTCCTGTGCCAATGCGTTCAAGTGTACGTCCCACTTTCTCTTCTATGAGGTTCAGTATGGTTGATTTTACGTTGAGGTCTTTGATCCATTTCAACTTGAGTTTTGTGCATGATGATAGATATGGATCTATTTTCATTCTTCTGCATGTTGATATCCAGTTATGCCAGCACCATTTGTTGAATATGCTTTCATATTCAACAATATGCTTTCATATTCAACAATAAAATCAGGTGTTTGTAGGTATGTGGATTGATGTCTGGGTTTTCAATTTGGTTCCACTGGTCTTCCTCTCTGTTTTTATGCCAATACCAGGCTGCTTTCAGTACTGTAGCTCTGTAATAAAGTTTGAAGTCAGGGATTGTGATGACTCCAGAAGTTCCTTTACCATACAGAATTGTTTTAGCTATCCCGGGTTTTTTGCTTTTTCATATGAAATTGAGTATTGTTCTTTCGAAGTCTGTGAAGGATTGTATTGGGATTTTGATGGGCATTGTACTGAATCTGTAAATCACTTTTGGTAAGATTGCCATTTTTGCTCTGTTAATTCTACCTACCCAAGAGCATGGGAGTTCTTTCTACTTTCTGGTGTCTTCTTCAATTTCTTTCTTCAAAGATTTAAAGTTCTTGCATACAGGTCTTCCACTTGTTTGGTTAGAGTTACTCAAAGATATTTTATTTTTTTATGGCTATTGTGAAGAGTGATGTTTCTCTGATTTCTCTCTAAGCCCATTTATCATCTGTGCAAAGGAGGGCTAATGATTTTTTGAGTTAAACTTGTATCCTGCTACATTACTGAAGGTGTTTATGAGTTATAGAAGTTCCTTGGTAGAATTTTTGGGGTCACTTATGTAAACTATCATATTATCAGCAAATAGTGAGAGTTTGACTTCTTTTTTTAATTTATGTCCCATTGACCTCCTTTTGTTGTCCTATTGCTCTAGCTAGGACCTCAAGTACTATATTGAATAGATATGGAGAGTGTGGACAACCGTGTCTTGTTCCTGATTTCAGTGGGATTGCTGTGAGTTTCTCTTCATTTAGGTTGATGTTGACTGTTGGCTTGCTGTGTACTGCCTTTATTATGTTTGGTAACCTGGCTCTCTCCAAGACCTTTATCATGAAGGGATGTTGTATTTTGTCTAAGACTTTTTCAGCATCTAATGAGATGATCATGTATTTTTGTTTTCAGTTTGTTTATGTGGTGGATTACATGGACAGATTTTCATATGTTGAACTATTCCTACATCTCTAGGATGAAGCTGACTTGATCATGGTGAATAATTTTTCTGATGTGTTCTTGGATTCAGTTTGCTAATATTTTAGCATCAATGTTCATGAGTGAGACTGGTCTGTAATTCTCTTTCTTAGCAATGTCTTTGTGTGGTTTGGGTATCAGGGTAGTTATGGCCTCATAAAAAGAGTTTGGCAATGTTCCTTCTGTTTCTATTGTGTGGAAGAATTTTAGGAGTATTGGTATTAGTTCTTAATCTGCTTATCTGGTTTTGATTTAATATTGGTAAGTGATATTTATTTAGAAATTTGTCCATTTCCTTTAATTTTTCCAATTTTGTGGAATATAGGTTTTCGAGATGTGGTTTTCTGAATTTCCTTTGTGTCTGTTATTATGTCCCCCCCTTTTTATTTCTGAATTTGTTAATTTGGATATTCTCTCTCTGCCTTTTGGTTAGTTGAATAAAGGTTTGTTTATCTTGTTGATTTTCTCAAAGAACCTTCTCTTTGTCTCATTGATTCTTTGTATTGTTTTCTTTCTTTCTATTATGCTGATTTCAGCACTGAATTTGATTATCTCCTGTTTCCTAGCTCTCCTGGGTAGTTTTGTTTCCTTTTGTTCTAGAGTTTTCAAATGTTCTGTTAACTCACTAATGTGGGATTTTTCCAGCTTTTTTTATGTAGGCCTTTAGTGTTATGAACTTTCCTCCTAACACTGCTTTCATTGTATCCCATAAATTTGGGCATGTTGTATGGTCATTTTCATTGAATTTTAGAAAGTCTTTAATTTCTCCCTTTATGTTTTCTTTGACCCATTATTGATTCAGGTGAACATTGCTAATTTCAAAGTGTTTGTGGGTTTTCTGGAATTAATGTTGCTGTTGAATTCTAATTTTAAGCCATGGTGATCTGATAAGATACGTGGGGTTATTTCAAATTTTCTGTATCTGTTGAGGTTTGCTTTGTTATCTAGTATGTGGTTAATTTTTGAGAAGGTTCCTTGAGTTACTGAGAAGAAGGTATATTATTTTATGTTTGGATAGAATGTTCTATAGATGCCTGTTAAGTCCACCTGAGTCACAATATCTGTTAGTTCCCTATTTTTCTGCTAATCTTCTGTCTGGCAGACCTTTCCAGTGGTTAGAGTGGGGTATTGAAGTCTCCCACTATTGGTGTGTAGAGTTTAATGTGTGGTTTAAGCTTTAATAGTTTTTTTTTAACATATGAGGGTGCCCTTGTATTTGGGGCATAGATGTTCAATACTGAGATTTTCTCTTGATGAATTTTTTCTGTGAATAATCTGAAATGTCCTTCTTTGTTTTTTTGATTGATTTTTCATTTGAAGTCTATTTTGTTAGATATTACCATAGCTACACCAGCTTGTTTCTTAGGTCCATTTGAGTGGAAAATTTCCCAACCCTTTCCCAATCTGAGGTGATGTCTGTCTTTGAAGTTAAGGTGTGTTTCTTGTATGCAACAGAAGGATGTATTCTGTTTTCATATTCAAGCTGTTAGTCTGTGTCATTTTATAGGTGAGTTGAGTCCATTTACATTAAGGGATATTAATGACCAGTGATTGTGCCAGTTCCTGTTATTTTAATTTTTATTGTTGGTGATGTTATTGTGTGTGTGTTTTTCTTCTTTGGGATTTGTTGCTGTGAGATCATCTATTGCCTATTTTTTTTTGTGGATGTAGCCAACTTCCTTGGGTTGGAGTTTTCCTTCTAGTACTTTGTGTAGAGCTGGGTTTGTGGCTTAGTATTTGTTAAATCTGGTTCTGTCATGGAATATCTTGTTTTGTCCTCCTATGATGATTAAAAGTTTTGCCAGGTATAGTATTCTGGGCTGGCATCCATGGTCTCTTAATGTCTGCATATGGCTTGATCAGGACCTTCTGGCTTTCATGGTTTCCATTGAGATGTCAGGTGTAATTCTGATAGGTTTGTTTTTATATATTACTTGGCCATTTTCCTTTGTAGTTCTTAATATTCTTTCTTTATTCTGTATGTTTAGTGTTTTGATTATTATGTGACAAGGAGACTTTTAAAATCCAATCTATTTGGTGTTCTGTAAGCTTCTTTTGAGTTTTTCTCTCCCTATTACTTTTAGGTTTGGTCTTTTCATGGTGTCCCAGATTTCCTGGATATTTTGTGTTAAGCTTTTGTTAGACTTAATGTTTTCTTTGACCAACTAGTCTGTTTCATCTATTGTATCTTCAGGACTTGGGATTCTTTTTTCCATCTCTTGTATTCTGATGTTTATGCTTGCATTTATACTTCCTAATCATTTTCTCATAATTTCCATTTCTGTAATTCCCTCAGTTTGTATTTTCTTTATTATCTTATTTTGGTTTTCAAATTTTAAATAGTTTATTACATCTGTTTGATTGCTTTTTCTTGGTTTTCTTTAAGGGATTTGTTGATTTCTTCCAATTTTTTGTTGATCTTTTCCGCCATTTCTTTGATAGAATTTTTCATTTTCCCTTTAAGGGTCTCAAACATTCTCCTAAAGCTATTTTTAGGTCATTTTCTTCTGCTTCATCTACATTTGAGTGTTCAAGTCTTGCTATTATAGGGCCACTAGGTTTTATTGGTATTATGTTGCTCTTTGTGGTGTTGAGTGTGTTCTTACCTTGTGTACCAGCTTTTCCTCTGATTGGCGTAGTTAGGGCTGTGTCTCTGGTGATCAGTCTTCCAGGTACTGGTGGATCCAAGGCTCAGATGGTTACTCCTCATGGTATAGTCACCCCGGAGGCCATTTGGTATTCCAGGAGGTCGCTCAGTGCTACCTGGAGTAGCTCTGCAATTCCAAGGGTCATTAGGGGCCTGATCCCGCAGAGGTTGCTTGCTTGGGGCTGCTTCCACTGAGGTTGCTGCCTTGGGCCTGCTCTCTTGGAGGTCGCTGATTCATGTCCAGTCCCATAGAGGTCTCTGTCTCAGGTCCACTCCCTCTGCAGCTCTCCCTTGTACCTTCTCCAGTGTCTGCTGCTAGCTCAAGCCTGCTCTGTTTCCACAGTTGTCCCTGGCTTGGGCCTGTCTGCTTCTGCAGAGGTCTCTGGCTCTGACCTCCTAATCTAAACTACCCTTGGGGACCAGCTAGTTGCACTGAATCAGCTGTCAGCAGCACAGATGGAGACGGGGAACAGGAATTATCCTGAGAACTTCCCACCTTCCATGAGCTAGAGGGCAGCACTGGTAAGGATACATCTAAGAATCACTGATGTAGCTATGCTTGGGTTGGAGGCTTTCTTCCAATAAAAACTTTGGCAAAGATAGACCAGTAGCCATCTGTGATATTATCCATCTGAATACTAGCTATTCGAGGCTGGAGCTAGAGAACCGCAAGTTCAAGGCTGAAGCAAGGAGTGAGCATGGAGTCACTGTCTTTGGAAAACCCAGACTCATCAGTGAGTAGGCTAAAACTGTGTTTATTTAGCCAAGCCTTGGGGCTCCCGCCTTTAATCCTAGCACTCAGGAGGCAGAGGCAGGCAGCTATCTGTGAGTTCAAGGCCAGCCTAGTCTACATAGCGAGTTCTAGGACAGTCAGGTCTATATAGAGAGACCCTGTCTCAAAAACAACAGCAAAAAGCCTAGTCCAGTATCCCAGTCTCTCGCTCAGTGCCCCCAGCAGCACAGGGATGATCACCCCACGGTAACAGCTCCATGTTCACAGTTCTGACCAACTGTTGACAGAGACTGCTTGTTCGTTTCCCGGCCACCCAGACCTGAAATAATCACACAGAAACTATATTAATTGCAATACTGCTTGGCCAACGTTTCTAGCTAACTCTTACAATTTAAATTAACCCATTTCTAATATTCTGTATTTTACCACAAGGCTCATGGCCTACTGGTAAGGTTCTGGCTGCAGCTTGTATCTTTCTCCTCTGGCAGCTACATGGCATCTCCCTGAGTCTGCCTTCTTTCTTCCTTTATTGCTTGGCATTCCCACCTTGCTCCATTCTGCTAAGTCACTGGACAAAACAGCTTTATTCATTAACTAATAAAAGCAACACATATGCAGAAGGCCTTCCCACACCAACCAACCCCAGCCGTTAGGCCTGCAAGGCACAGATACCCTTGCCATTCTCCGCCCACCAAACTCACCCCCCAGCAGCCTCAGCCTGTCCTGAAAGATGAGGTGCACTCCCCAGAGGACAGACTTCCTCCTGACCTCAGGCTTAGAATTCAGAATTCTGTGGTTGTCCCACCTCAGCAGATCCTTCGAGGGGAAGTATGCTGACAGGATATACTTTGTCCTAAATCCGTGGCCTTGACCCTGAGGTCATGGCATGTGTGTCCTGAAGTTCATGTAGCTGGGGCACCTGTAGGCTTGCTTCTGTGCTCGGCATGACACATGACACAGCTTCTAAGAGTGGAGGAACTGCTCTCCAGGACCAGTCAGCTCTGCACCCACCCAAGATCAAGGCCAGCAATGGAGTGTCTGACAGGTTCCCTGGCCCAGCGGGGCCCGCTTGCCTTACTTCCACGCTAGCGCTGCACCAGTGGCGACCCTAGGCAGAAGAGCACCTTCTGCTTGGGAGCCTTCCCTCCAGTGTCCTGCACACACTACATTGCTGCTCCCCTGTGCTGCCAGGATCAGAGTTTCACATGACACGTGAGCAGGGCAAGGCTCTTGTCCTTGAAGCCATATTGCAATTCTCAGCTACTGCTGCCACAGGCTGCAGCTGGGCCGGCTCTGCCAGGTGGGTGGAGAGGATGGGTTTAGGGTCCATGGCAAGATCTGCTGTGACTGTGCCATGAGCAGGCGTGTGACTTTCAGAAGGGAGTTTCCCGGCCTCAGCACGGGCTCTACACCCATGGGTGAGCACTGGTCGCCTGTGGGTGGCTGTCTAACTCTTGTGGCAGCTACCAGATATCCAACCCCTAGGTTGTGGTGTTTGTCTGAATGCATGCTTCTTATACCTGCTCCACAAATTCTGTCTACACTGAAAGAAAGGCATTTTCAACTAAAAAAAAAGATGGCAAAAAAGGAAATTTTCAAACCCTTCCCTTAATAGGTCCCAATTTGTCACACCGAGTTCAGTGTGAATCTCGGTAGCCAACAGAACCGCTGCATCTGTGCCTTCAGTCCCCACAGGATGAGATGAAGTTCACAGCTTCTGGAAATTTCTGAAATTGTTGGTAACCATTTTCCTCACTAGTGGCCACAGATGGTGTGTAACAAAGGGGCAATGAGCCAAAGCTGTCACTCAATGTTGGCTGCAGTGGGTGACTCCATTCCAGTTTAATCTTTCAGTTCAAAGAAGAGTCTTACATTAAAAAAAAAAAAAACCAAAAAAACAAAAAAACAACTTGGGCTTTCAACATTGTCCAGTATCTATCTGCTATTTGGACTCTTTGTCAGTAGCTTCTAAAACTCAAAGAACTGGTTTATGTTAAGTACATACCCACTCCTTTAGCAATAGTGTATTTTATTTATTGAATCAGTCTTTGGTAATGTTTTAGACTCGCCTGACAGCTCCAACGTACTGATATTCATATTAAATTTGAAACTTCCTTATTATTAGTGTGTGTTCTTGAAAGTGGTAACAAAAGTATCTATTCAGAGCAACTATTGTTTGATCCAAGGGTTCATATTTTATGATGGCAATTTACTTTTCACAGTTCTGTTTAGTGATCTGACATTTGAGCTGTGCCCTAGTTAACTCCAAGTCTGCCTAAAGTGATTCTGGAGCAAGGACAGAGGCAGGAACTGTGGGTCAACCTCATGTCGCCCAATTGACTTTTAGAGTCATTGCCCCATCATATATGACTTTTCTAACGGATATGACTAAGATTGGAATATTTCAGGGTTCTCATTTTATTCTACAGCTCAATTTCTTTATACTTTCCAAAACAATCTATAAAGTCAGGGATACACGGAGGCACATACCTGGTGAACACAGGACAAAATCAGATAGTGCCTCCCATAGACCACATCACCGTTGTTCCTCAGGTTACCCACTGCACCCTGGAGAATTGAATGTTCATGCAAGCATGATTCTGGCAGTCCCGCTAAGCACTTCCTCAACCACGCTGAAACAGGATTTGTGGTATAGGAAGGTAAATGCCACTCAAGTCAGGGGCTGGCTCCAGCAGCTCTGTGGACACTGGTCAGTGGACTTCTGTCAGTGTACAATGTGGGAGGTCCTTCTGTCTATGTGTTGCTTTTATTGGTTAAGGGATAAAGAAGCTGGCTTGGCCTGTGTGACAGGGCAGAGTAGAGTTAGGCCGGGAAAACTAAACTGAGTGCTGGGAGAAAGAAGGCGGAATCAGCGAGAAGACATGAAGCCCCACCAGAAACAGATGCTGGAACTTTACCCAGTAAGGCACAACCACATAGTAATACATAGATTAAAGCAGATGGGTTAGTTTAAAATATAAGAGTTAGCCAGAAATACACTTAAGCTATTGGCTGTACAGTATTGTATATAAAATAGTTTCTATGTAGTTATTTTGGGATTCTGGGCAGCTGGGAAACGAACAAGTAACCTCCTACTACAAGTGTACTCAGGACCGTGCACAGCTCGGCGGGCCACGGGGTAATTTTAGCTAGGAAGGGCTGGAAATATTAACAATGGACTTTATTTTTCCCTATTAGCCTGGAAAACACAAATAGCTATCTCTCATGCGTGTGGGAGAACAGGATGACCCCATCATTCACCGTCATTGGCGTTCCTCTGGTGTGCCACTGGTGGGGTTCCAGTGTTGAGTAGTGACTGTTGGATGCAAACCTCCCACTCCTCAGCAGAACTATCAAGGGGTCAGCAGAAGGGCTGCTGTCCTCTCACTGGGCAACTCAGTGTTAACCTCAACACCTTAGCATTCAGTGTGCATGTGTGCAAATGCTCACATTCATGCATGTATTGTAAGAATACAAGTGTGTGTGTGCCTTTGTGGGAGCAAACATGTGAGTGTCTGTGTACACACATGCATTGTGTGCACATGTATGCAAATGCACACAAATGCCCTGTATATGCATGCATGATTGTGTGAGTATGTGTGTGAACTTATGTGCATGCATGTGTTTCTGTGTGTGAGCAAAGGCATGTGAATAAATGTATTTTTGTGCACAAACACATACATGTGAGGATTCTTGTGTGCATTTTCAGAAGCAGATAACCTGCGTGGTCCTGTTATCTTTTGTTGAGGCGCCCTCTTGTGACCCCTGAAAGCATTGCATCAGGAAATTGCTCTGGGAAGTGATTGTGGTGTTTTGGAGATGCCAGTCACCAGCACCAGAGAAGCAGAGTCAACTAGAACCTAAAAGATAAGCTGTGTGTGCTACAGAGGGCTGAGCTGGAGAAGTGACCCAAGCCCTTTCGAGGAGTCCAGGAGATTGTGAGTGAATCGCAACACTAGACATTGTGTTATTTACACTGTTGGAGCTTGGTTTTGCTTTGATGTGATTGTGATTGTGCTCTGGTTCATTCCTCTTGAAGAAAGTATTTATCATAATTTTGATTTTTACAGGAGCTCACATCTCAAACACTGACCTTTTAAAAGAGATTTTTAATTTTAAATAATCTGAATATTTTAAAGAGATTGGATGTTTAATGTGGGTGAATTTGTAAGGACTTTTAAAGCTATTTATGCTTTATATTAATATCAAAATTAATATTTCATTTTGTATGTCAAGTTGGCAAGGGATCAGTTATACTGGCTAGATTTATGTTAACTTGACACAAGCTAAAGTCAATAGACAGAGAAAATGCCAACATAAGATGAGGACAGTGACTCTCAGTCTGTGTTCTGTGTGACTCTCAGTCTGTGTCTCGTGTGACTCTCAGTTTGTGTCCTGTGAGTCAGTCTTTGGAAAGCAGCATGATTTCAGAGGGATCAATCCTCAGCTAGAGGTCTCTGTGATATACACTTTAGTTGGTTGATTGATTCTTGGATTGAAATCCATTCAGTTTATGGCAAGTTATTCTGTTCTTGCATTCCTCACTAGCCTTCAGTATGAAGGACAGAGGCAGAGGGATGCCCATGGGTGATACACTGAAACCTTTTAAGTCTTCAATTTCCTCTGGTATGCCTTGTATCTTTTTCAAAAGTATGTTCAAACATCCAATTTTCTTTACCTAATAGTTATTCATTTCTGTTTTCTAATCTTAAAAAAAAATTCTAGTCAGATGTGGTGGCTGATGCTTTTAATCCCAACACTTGGGAGACAGAGGCAGGAGGATTTTGATGAGTTTGAGGCCACCTCGATCTACACAATGAGTTCCAGGAACGCCAAGGCTATGTAGAGTCACTGCCACAAACAAACAAACAAAAAGATATGTAGGGCAAAATAGTATAATAGCTTATTTAGTGTTTCATCTTAGAATCTTTATCACTTTGCATTGAATTATATGATGGTTAATTGGATTAATTAGTGAATTACTAGAGATTTGCTGTTATGGCTTGACTCTAGTTTAGCTGGACTACAGCTGAATGGTCCTGTTTAGGGACCATTGTGAAATCTTCGGTACTGTGACCTAGGTGATAGAAGTCTTGGTCTCGAGGGTAATTTCCAGCTCTTAGTTTCTATTCCCTGTGCTTTCTAATCCACCAAACTGTGAGAAGCTAAAGTAACAAATTCCTGCTGCCACAGACTGCTCCAACTCTTATGTCTTCCCTGCTGTGATGGACTATACTCTACACTATGAACACAAACAGGCCTCCCTCTTATAAACTGCTCACTTATGTTGGTATTGCCCCAGCTACTAGAAAAGTAACAAACAACATTATTTCTGCTTCTGTGAGGGTGCTCTATTGTTTCTGCATCTGTAGGGTGCTGCATTGTTTCTGCACCTGTGAGGGTGCTACAGTGTTTTTGGGTCTGTGAGCAAGTTACATTGTTTCTGCATCTTGGAGGGTGCTTTTAGAATGGATTCACGTCTCAGTCCAGTTGATTTGTGGGATCCATGCCTGAAAGGAGGAGTGTGGATTTAGGAAAAAATAGATGAGAGACTGAAGATAGAGTTGGGAGGGCATTCCAGTGAATACTGAATCCACCCCAAGTTTATTTTTCATAGACCTTTTATACCCCAAACCAAAGGGGAGGGCAAAAATAACTTTTTATCATGATACAAGAAACAAACAAGAGTGATTACTTCCTTAATATTCAAAACATCTAATACCCATGCCCTAAGTCAAACATCCTGATATTTGGAGCAAAACATCCAGACACCTTACACCAAACATCCTATTATCTAGGCAAGACATAAGGCAGCTTCACCTTATCCCAAACGTCCTGTTGTTTGACCTTGTAGGAGCAACAACAGGCTTGAACAGGCTGATCTTACATCAAAATGGAATAGAGCAACTTCTATGAGCCTCTACAGATCTACATGTGTATGGGGCTAAGTAAGGAAGAGCCATCCTCACTACTATGACTCTCGACCTCACAACCCTCACCACCATCACCTCATCTGCATCAGTGACACTCAAACCCTCACTACTGTCACAACCATCACCACCCTTGGCATCTTCAGCACCATTACCACTGTCACCCTCACTCTGGCCCGTGTCCTCATCCTCACCACCCTCACCAATGTGCTCAGACATCAGGTACCTGGCCTGGGTAGAACACAACAAAAAAGAAAGGAAAATTATCTCTCTACATGGAGCTGGAATTCCCATTTTCTTCTACACCAAAGGGAAGAACACCAGGTTCCTGGATCATTGGCGTCACCCAACAGCTCCCGCCCCCAGCTTCTCAGACCTTTAGGTTCAGATGAATCACACCACTGGTTTCCATGACAGCATATCAGTATCATTAGACCTGTTGGCCTCCACATGAGTAAGACAATCTCATAATAACTCCTGTCTTGCCAGTCAGTGGTGGCACACACCTTTAATTCAACAATCAGGAGGCAGAGGCAGGTGGATCTATGTGAGTCTGAGGCCAAGCCTCATCTACAGAGTGAGTTACAGGACAGCCAAAGCTACACAGAGAAACCCAGCTTCAAAAAATAAAAATAGATAGATATGTAGATAGAAGATAGATAGATAGATAGATAGATAGATAGATAGATAGATAGATAGAGTTTGTCTTACACAGCTATCTTTTTTCCTCCCTCTCCTATTGGTCCATTTCTTAGGTAAGCCCTGATGAATATTCTACATATATTAACAGAAGTTAATATTTGTACTAATAAATTTTTCATAACAAAATTGCTTTAATATAGCTAGTGGATTGTTTTGTGATAATCTTTAGAAAACATCTTTGGAACATTTAATGCATTATTAATGAAAAATTATTTTTATTTCAGTGGTGACTCTCGTGTGAAACCTCTACAGATTCAAGCTGCTGGCTCAGACTTCAGCTAAGCAAAATGATGAATAAAGAAAATTTGGCAGGACTATAGTAACAAAGAAGATGCTTCAAAAAGTTAAAATATTTACTAATCATGGTTACAGAAAGCATTTTAAAGCCATGCTCAATACAAAGACAAATGCTAAAACGGCAAAGTGCAGCCAGGGATTGTAGTAAGTTTTCCCAAATGTAGTGAGACTTCCTTTGCAGGACCACCAGCTCCCCAGTAATGACATGGAGACCTAATGTTAATTGTGAAAGTTTGGCCTTAGCTTAGGCTTGTTACTAACTAGCTCTAATAACTTAAATTAATCCATATTTTTAACCTACAGTCTACCATGGAGCTCATTACCTTATCTCTGTATTGTACATCTTGCTTCCCCTGTGTCTTGCTGACAAATCTGCCCTCCTTCATCCCAGAGTTCTCTCTCTACCTTGAAGTTATGCCTATACTCTCCTGCCTACCTATTGGCCATTCAGCTTTTTATTACACTAATCACAACAGCACATCTTCACACAGTGTACAAACATACCACGACAAGGGGTGATAGTGTATATCTTTAATATCATCACTCAGGAGGCAGATGCAGTCAGCTCTCTGTAATTTCAGGGCCACAATGTCTATAGACAGCCAGACCCAGTGAGACCCTGTCTTAAAAACAGACAGACAAATGAAAAAGTTAAAAATAAAATAAAAGTCCTTCAATGACAAAGCTAACCATAAGTGGATATTTTGAAACAAAGTTGTCAAAATACAACACTTATCTTCATTAGGGTTTCTACTGCTGTGAAGAGACACCATAACCACAACAATTCTTACAAAGGAAAAACATTTAATTGGGGTGGCTTATATTTTCAGAGGTTCAGTCCATTATCATCATGGTGGGACATGGCAGTATGCAAACAGACATGGTGCTAGACAGGTAACTGAGATTCCTACATCTTGCAGGCAACAAGAAGTTGACTGACTTACTGGCCATCATTTGAAAATATATGAGACCTCAAAGCCTAACTCCACAGTGGCTTATTTCCTACAACATGACCATGCCTACTCTAACAATGCCACACCTCCTGAGATTATGGAAGCCAATTACATTCAAATCACCACATTCCACTCCATGGTCCCCATAACCTTGTAACAATATCATAGTGCAAAATGTACCAAAGAAAACAGCAAATCTAACAAATTCTTATCACAAAACATCCAGGAAATCTGTTCCTTCTGTTTCTATTATGTGGAACAATTTGATGAGTATAGGTATTAACTCTTCTTGGAAATTCTAGTAGAATGCTGCACTAAAACCATCTGGCTCTGGCCTTTTTTGTTTTGTTTTTGTTTTTGTTTTTTGGTTGGAAGGCTTTTGATGACAGATCTATTTATTTGTATGTTTTTTGTTTTTTTTTTTTTTTTTTTTTTTTTTTTTTTTTTTTTTTTTTTTTTTGAGACAGGGTTTCTCTGTAGCTTTGGTGCCTGTCCTGGAACTAGCTCTTGTAGACCAGGCTGGCCTCGAACTCACAAAGATCCGCCCGCCTCTGCCTCCCGAGTGCTGGGATTAAAGGCGTGCGCCACCACCGCCCGGCCTATTTATTTGTATGTTATATGTCTATTTAAATTGTTTACCCAGCCTTGATTTAATTATGATATGCTTGTGTGGGAAGTCTTTCTGTATTGTTGATTAATAAAAAAAGCTTCTTTCAGCCAATTTCTTAACAGAATATAGTGAAGCTGGAAGAGATACATAGAGAAAGTAGGCAGAGTCAGGGAGATGCTATGTAGCTGACAGAGGGAAAAGACATGAGGTGTCAACTGGAACCTTGCCAGTAGGCCACAAGCTTTGTGGTAAGATATAAAATAATGGAAATTGGTTACTTCTAGCTGTAACCACTACCTAACAATATGCTTAATCTATTGGCCAAACAGTATTACAAAAATACAGATTTCTCTATTGTCTGCGAGGTCCTTGGCCCAAGAACAGTTCCTGCTCCTGCATTGAGGCGATCCACCCAGAGGGGTGAGTGTGTGGCCCCTGACCGGAAGGTCCCTGGAAGGGAGTGCAGGGCACCTCCAACTCCTGCTGCAGGGGCTTCTTTGTTCTACACGACCCTGTACCCCCCCCATCCCCCGCCAAGTTCGACCATTTGTCTGCAGGGTCCTTGGACTACCAAGAGTCCAGTACTGTAGTGAGGAGATCCATCCAGAGGGGTGAGTGTGTGCCTGCCCAGCCAGAAGGTCCAGAAGGGAGTACAGGGCCCCTCCAGCTCCTGTTGTAGGGGCTTCTTTGTCCCACATGACCCTGCCTCCCCCAAGCCTGCCCTGTTGTCTGTGAGGTCCTTGGTCCAGGAACAGATCCTGTTCCTGCACTGAGGAGATCCATCCAGAGAGCACTCCTTTCCATCTGCGGGGTCCTTCCATCCATCAGCACGGCCGGCTCCAGGGCCGAGGGGCCCTAAGAGAGGCCAGGCCAAAAAAATTCCCCAAGTACAAAATCAATCACAGCAAAGATTGGACCAAGATGCCAAGACTCTTCTGGCTGCATTTGAAAGGAGAGATGGGCAGGCGCCAATGCAAGAATTCTTCCAATAACCTGAGAGGCAACATGACAACACCAAAATCCAGGGGTCATGCAACAAGAAGATTTGAACATCCTATTCCAGAAGAAGTAGAAGAAATTGCCTTTAAATATAACATTATAAAAATAATAGGGGACCTTAAACAAGACGTGAAAAACTCCTTTAAAGAAATGGAGAAGACAAACAGAAAGGAAGAAGAAATGAATAAATCTCTCAAAGATACCCAAGAAAACCAAGAAAAAGCATTCAAACCGTAATAGAGTTGAAAAATGAAATGGAGGCAATGAAGAAAACATAAACCAAGAGATGACAGGATATGGAAAATCTGGGTAAATGAACAAGAACTACAGAGACAAGTATAACCAACAGAAAACAAGAGATAGAAGAAAGAATCGCAGATGCTGAAGATACTATAGAGGAAATAAACTCATGATCAAAGAGAACAACAAATCCAACAAATTGTTAACACAAAATATCCAGGAAACCTGGGACACCATGAAAAGACCAAACCTAAGAATAATAGGGGTAGAAGAAGAAGAAGAATTACAGCTCAAAGGCCCAGAAAGTATATTCAACAAAATTATAGAAGAAAACTTTCTCAACCTAAAGAAGGACACTTCTATGAAGGTATAAGAAACTTTCAGAACACCAAATAGACTGGATCAAAAAAAAAAACATCCCCTCACTGTATAATAATCAAAAACACAAATCATACAGAATAAAGAAAGAATATTAAGAGCTGCAAAGGAAAAAGGTCAAGTAACATATAAAGGTAAACCTATCAGAATTTCACCTGACTTCTCAATGAAAACCATGAAAGACAGAAGGTCTTGGATAGATGTGCTGCAGACACTAAGAGACCAAGGATGCAAGTCCAGACTGCTATACCCAGCAAAGTGCATTCACCATCGATGAAGAAAACAAGATATTCCAGTACACAAACAGATTTAAACAATACGTAGCCACAAATCCAGCCTTACAGAAAGTACTAAAAGGAAAACCAGAAACCAAGGAAGCCAACAACACCCATAATAACACAGGCATCTGACAACCCTCCACCAGCGCAACTTAAAGAAGGGAAACACACAAATACTACCACCAAAATAAAAAATAAAAAAAAAACAGAGTTAACAACCACTGGTCATTAATATCATTAATATCAATGGACTCAACTCACCTATAAAAAGACACAGGTTAAGAGAATGGATATGAAAACAGAAACTAACACTCTGGGGTTTACAAGAAACACAACTCAACCTCAAAGACAGACACTACCTCAGAGTAAACGGTTGGGAAAAGGTCTTCCAATCAAATGGACCTAAGAAACAAGCGAGTGTGGCTATATTAATATATAACAAAATTGACTTCAAACTAAAATCAATCAGAAGAGAAGGAGAAGGACACTTTATACTCATAAGAGGAACAATTCATCAAGAAGAAGTCTCAATCCTGAATATCTACATGCCTAATATAAAAGCACCCACATATGTAAAAGAAACATTACTAGAACTCAAAGCATAGATCAAACCCCACACTCTAATAGTAGGAGATTTCCACCCTCCTCTCTCACCAATGGACTGGTCAACCAGACAGAAACTTAACTGAGAAATAAGAGAACTAACATATGTAATGAACCAAATGGACTTAACAGACATCTATAGAACATTCCACCCAAACAGAAAAGAATATACCTTTTTCTTAGCATCTCATTGAACTTTCTCGAAAATTGATCACATAATTGGTAACAAAGCAAACATCCACAGATACAAAAAAATCATAGTAACCACCTGTGTGCTATCGGATCACCATGAAATAAAGTTAGAATTCAACAACAATTCTACCCCCAGAAAGCCTACAAACTCATGGAAAGTGAACAGTCAACTACTGAACCACACCTGGGTCAAGGAAAAAATAAAGAAAGAAATTAAAGTCTTCCTTGAATTCAACGAAAATAAAGACACAACATACCCAAACCTAAGAGACACTATGAAAGCAGTGCTAAGAGGAAAGTTCATAGCACTAAGTGCCCTCATAAAAAAAATGGAGAAAGCACACATTGGAGACTTAACAGCACACCTGAAAGCTCTAGGGAAAAAAAAAAGAAGCAAACTCACCCAGGAGGAGAAGAAGACTGCAAATAATCAAACTGAGGGCTGAAATCAACAAAAATAGAAACACAGAAATCAATCCAAAGAATCAATGAAAGAAAAAAACTGTTTCTTGCAGAAAATCAACAAGACTGATAAACCCCTATCCAAAGTAATCAAACGGCAGAGAGAGAACATGCAAATTAACAAGATCAGAAATGAAAAGGGGGACATAACCACAGCCACAGAGGAAATTCAGAGAATCATTAGATCTTACTACAAAAGCCTGTATGCCACAACATTGGAAAATGTGAAAGAAATGGACATTTTTTAGATAAGTACCATATATCAAAATTAAATCAAGACCAGATGAACAATTTAAATAGACCTATAAGTTGCAAGGAATTAGAAGCTGTTATCAAAAATCTCTGTACCAAAAAAAAGCCCAGGACCAGATGATTTTAATACAGAATTCTATCAGAACTTCCAAGAAGAGCTAATACCTATACTCTTTAATGTGTTTCACAAAATAGAAACAGAAGAATCATTCCCAAACTCCTTTTATGAAGATACAGTTACCCTGATACCAAAACCACACAAAGACTTAACCAAGAAAGAGAATTTCAGGCCAATCTCACTCATGAACATCGATGCAAAAATTCTCAATAAAATACTGGCAAACCGAATCTAAGAACACATCAAAAAGAGTATCCATTATGATCAAGTAGGCTTCATCCCAGAAATGCAGGGCTAGTTCAACATACAAAAATCTATCAATGTAATCTATCATATAGATACACTGAAAGAGAAAACCATATGATCATTTCATTAGATGCTGAAAAAGCATTTGACCAAATTCACCACCCCTTTATGATAAAGGTCTAGGAGAGATTAGGGAAAAAAGGATCATTCCCAAATATAATAAAAGCAATATAGGTCAAGCCGACAGCTAACATGAAATTAAATGGAGAGAAACTCAAAAACATTCCACTAAAATCAGGAGCAAGACAAGGCTGTCCACTCTCTCCATACCTCTTCAATATAGTGCTTGAAGTTCTAGCAATAACAATAAGACAACATAAGGAGATCAAGGGGATTCGAATTGGACAGGAAGAAGTCAAACTTTCATTATTTGCAGATGATCTGATAGTATACCTAAGCGACCCCAAAAACTCTACCAAAGAACTCATACAGCTGATAAACACCTTTAGTAATGTGGCAGGATACAAGATCAGCTCTAAAAAAAAAAAATCAGTAGCCCTCCTATACACAAAGAACAAAGAAGCAGAGAGGGAAATAAGAGAAACATCATCTTTCAATATAGTCACAAATAGCATAAAGTATCTTGGAGTAACTCTAATCAAGGAAGTGAAAGATCTATTTGACAAGAACTTAAAGTCTTTGGAGAAAGAAATTAAGAGTATACCAGAAAATGGAAGGATCTCTCATGCTCTTGGATGGGTAGGATCAACACAGTAAAAATGGCAACTCTACCAAAAGCAATCTATAGATTCAATGATATCCCCATCAAAATCCCAACAAAATTCTTCACATATCTTGAGAGGAAAACAATCAACTTTATATGGTCAAGCAAGAAACACAGGATGGCCAAAACCATCCTATACAATAAAAGTACTTCTGGAGGCATTACCATCCCTGACTTAACTCTATTACAGAGCTACAGTAATGAAAACAGCTTGGTATTGGCATAAAAAACAGAGATGTTGACCAATGGAATCAAAGCAAAGACCCGGATATTAATTCACAAACCTATGAACACCTGATTTCTGACAAAGGAGCTAAAATTATACAATGGAAGAAAGAAAGCATCTTTAACAAATGGTGGTGGCATAACTGAATGTCATCCAGTAGAAAAGTGAAAATAGATCCATATCTATCGCCATGCGCAAAACT
The DNA here is from genome assembly GCF_982192425.1 of Myodes glareolus. NCBI lineage: Eukaryota > Metazoa > Chordata > Mammalia > Rodentia > Cricetidae > Myodes > Myodes glareolus. The sequence continues at coordinate 4,639,844 of NC_142036.1, read as the reverse complement.
CAAGTCCAAATGGATTAAAGACCTCAGTGTAAATCTGACCACACTGAACCTGATAGAAGAGAAAGTGGGAAGTAGTCTGCAACACATGGGCACTGGAGACCACTTCCTAGGTAGAACCCTAGTAGCACAGACAATAAGAGCAACAATGAATAAATGGGACCTCCTGAAACTGAGAAGCTTCTGTAAAGCAAAGGACACTGTCATTAAGACAAAAAAGCAATCTACTGAATGGGAGAAGATTTTCACCAACCCCACCTCAGACAAAGACCTGATCTCCAAAATTTATAAAGAACTCAAGAAGCTAGACTTTAAAATTCTGAACAACCCAAATAAAAAATAGGGTACTGACCTGAACACAGAATTCTCAACAGAAGAAGTTCAAACGGCCAAAAGATACTTAAGGTCATGCTCAACTTCCTTAGAGATCAAGGAAATGCAAATCAACACAACTTTGAGATATCATCTTACACCTGTCAGAATGGCTAAAATCAAAAACACCAATGAAAACCTATGCTGGAGAGGATATGGAGCAATGGCAACACTCATCCATTGTTGGTGTGAATGCAAACTTGTGCAATCACTTTGGAAATCAGTGTGGCGGTTTCTCAGAAACTGGGAGTCAACCTACCTCTGGATCCAGCAATTACACTCTTATGAATATACCCAAGAGATGCCCAATCATACTACAAAAGCATTTGTTCAACTATGTTCATAGCAGAATTATTTGTAATAGCCAGAACCTGGAAACAACCTAAGTGCCCCTCAATGGAAGAATGAATAAAGAAAGTGTGGCACATATACACATTAGAGTTCTACTCAGCGGTAAAAAACAATGACATCTTGAATTTTGCTTGCAAATGGGCAGAAATAGAAAACGCTTTACTGAGTGAGATAACCCAGACCCAAAAAGAGGAATATGATATGTACTCACTCATTAGTGGATTCTAGCCATAAACAAAGGACATTGAGCCTGTAGTTCGTGATCCTAGAGAACCTAAATAATTAGGTGAACCTAAAGAAAACATATATTTATCCTCCTGGATATTGGAAATAGACAAGATTGCCAGGCAAAGGTTTGGATCACGGGGGTGGGGGGGCGTAGGGGAAGGAGAAATAGAGAGAGAGAAGGGAGAAGGGGAAAATTGGGGAGAGCTTGGGGGAATGGGATGGTTGAGATGGAGGAAGGGTGTATATGGGAGCAGGGAAGAAGATATATTAATTAAGGGAGCCATTTTAGAGTTGGCAAGAGACTTGGTTCTAGAAGGGTTCCCAGGTGTCCAAGGGGATGTTTCTAGCTAGGTCCATGGGCAGCAGAGGAGAGAGTACCTAAACTAGCCTTCTCTCATAGCCACACTCATCTTACATATCATCATAGAACCTTCATCCAGGGATGGATGCAGATAGAGACAGAGACCCACATTAGAGCACTGGACTGAGCTCCCAAGGTCCAGATGAAGAACAGAAGGAGGGAGAACATGAGCAAGGAAATCAGGACCTTGAGGGGTGAGTTCACCCCCTGAGACAGTGGGACTGATCTAATGGGAGCTTACCAAGGTCAGCTGGACTGGGACTGAAAGAGCATGTAATCAGACCAGATTCTCTGAATGTGGCTGACAATGTGGGCTGAATGAGAAGTCAATGATAATGGCACTGGGTTTTGATTCTACTGCATGTACTGGCTTTTTGAGAGACTAGTCTGTTTGGATGCTCACCTTTCTAGACCTTGATGGAGTGGGGAGGGCCTTGGACTTCCCACAGGGCAGGGCTCTGAATTCTCTTAGGACTGGAGAGGGAGGAGAAGGGGGCAATGGGAGAGAAATAGGAGGAATGGAGGAGGTGGAAAATTTTAATAAATAAATGAATTAATTAAAAAGATAGATTTCTGTGTGATCATTTTAGGAGTCTGGGTAACGAGGAAATGAACAAGCCGGGAAACAAACAAGCGACCTCCAGAAACAGTATGTAGTACCCATCCAGAAAACTGGCCATTTCTTATACATTTTCCAATTTTGTGGAGTACAGGTTTTCATCGTACGACCTAGTGAGTCTCTGGATTTCTTCAATGTCTGCTGTTGTGTCCCCCTTTTCATTTCTGATATTGTTAATTTTGATGTTCTCTCTCTCTCTCTCTCTCTCTCTCTCTCTCTCTCTCTCTTCCTTTTTATTAGTTTGGATAAGAGTTTGTCTATCTTGTTTATTTTCTCAAAGAACCATCTCTTTATTTCATTGACATTTTGTTTCTATTTTATTGATTTTAGCCCTCAATTTTATTATTTCCTATCTTCTATTCCTGGTTGAATTTCCTTCTTTTTGTTCTAGAGCTTTCAGGTGTGCTGTGACGTTGTGAATGTGATATTTTTCCACTTTCTTTATGTATGCACTTTGTGCCATGAACATTTGTCTTAGCAATGCTTTCAAAGAGTCCCATAGGCTTGGGTACGTTTTGCCTTCATTTTTGTTTAATTCTAGGAAGTATTTAATTTCTTTATTTATTTATTCCTGGACCAGGGATGATTCAACTGAACACTGTTCAATTTCCATGAGTTTGCAGACTTTTTGCAATTAATGTTGTTGTAAAATTATAACTTTAAACCATGGTAATTCAATAAGATAAAGGTGGTTATTCCTTTTGAGGTTTGCTTTCTTACTGAGAATGTGGTCAATTTTAGAGAAGGTTCCATGAGGTGCTGAGAAGGATATATATTCTTTCGTGTTTGGGTGAAAGGGTCTATAGATGTGTGTTAAGTTCATTTGAGTCATGACATCTCTAAGTTTTCTGTCTAGTTGACCTGTACATTGGGGAGAGTGGGGTATTGAAGTCTTGTACCATTAGTGTGTGGGGTTTTATGTGGTATTCGAGCTTTAGTAATGTTTCTTTTACATATGTGCATGCTTTTATATTTGGGGCACAAATGTTCAGGATTGAAACTGCATCTTGATGAATTTTTCCTGTGATGAATATGAAGTGTTATTCTCCAACTCTTCTGATTGATTCTACTTTGAAGTCTTCTTCGTTGATATTAGGGTGACTACACTTGCTTGTTTCTTGGGTCAATTTAATTGGAAAATCTTTTCTCAACCCTTTACTATAAGATAATGTCTGTTTTGAAGTTGAAGTATATTTCTTTTATACAGCAAAAAGATGGATCCTGCTTTCATATCCATTCTGTTACCCTGTGTCCTTTCATAAGTAAATTTAGTCCATTGAAATTAAGAGATATTAATGACCAGTGATTGTTAAATCCTGGGGGGGGGTGGTAATGTGAACAAGGACACTAAAAAGAAATCCCACACTAGCTCAGAATTGAGTATAATAAGGGTTATTTATTTAGAGGTAAATTCATATATCACAGTCCTCTGCATGAACAGAGAACAAGAACCAAATCCAGCAGCCAGTAAAGAGAGTAAGCTCTTGCTTTACATTGGCATTTATAGTATAAGAGGTCATGTCCAAGTGTGCTGGTATCTTAAAGGCTACTGGCTGAAGGAGTTCCTACTGCACCTCCCCCGTTTTTAAATAAGAGAGTTATAAGCATAATACAAAACTATATAAATAAGATAAAATACCAAGTATAAAAATTAGAATTGAAAGCAGCATAAACAGTACCAAGAAAGAAACATATAATAAATGTTTCAATAATTATCCTATCCTAAGTAGTCTAAGTCTTGAGTAAACAAGAAGTGCAATCAAGCAACTTCCAAAATGTGTAACAAATGAGAGAGACAACTGACTACCTGGGCAATCACCCAAAGTCTCATTTGCAATGATGGAGCAACCAGCTCTGGCTAGAGCCTAGAGTAACTGGCAGACCATTTTCAGAGTCAGGAAAAATTTTCAAAGTGCCTTTTCCTGTCTTGGCAAGATTTAACAGTCTTTTTTTCTTGTATCCTTCTTGTTCTGTCCAGATGAAGAAGGACACATAAAAGAAATTCCATACTAGCTTAGAATTGAGAATAATAGAGGGTTGTTTATTTCGGGGTAGACACACAGATCATAATCCTCTGCTCGAATTGGGAACAGCAACCAAATCCCGCAGCCAGAAAAGAGGCCAGACACGCACTTTACATCAGCATAAATAGTATAAAAGGCACTATAATCTCTGTTGGGTCTATTCCTGCTAGTTGACAAAGTCTCAATTTTCCTTTTACAATTAATTCAGAGACCTTTTCCACGTAAGTTTTTATTTTTTTTACTTAGTTTATGTGTTTAAGAGATCCATTCTAAGATAATATTTTCCTTTGCATTAAAATTCTTGTAGTCGAAATTCTGAAAGTCAATATGACTACAATGAAATTAAGATTTGGATTCACCCTATCAACATGAGCCTCCTTTAATTTTTCTTCAATGAGAATCAATTCCTTTTCAGCTTCAACTGTTAATTTCCTGGGACTATTTAAGTCTTTTTTGCCATCTAAGGTTTTGTTTAAATGAACTATTAAATCAGGTGTTATCCCAACAGCTGATCATAAGCTGGAAATGTCTCCTAACAACCTTTGAAAGTTATTAAGAGTCTGTAACCAGTCTCTCTTACTTTGTACCTTTTGTGTTCTGTAAACCTATTTTATAACCTAGAATCTCCTCTCTGCTTTTTTTTTCCAGGAACAATTTTTAATCCCCATTTTGCCAAAACTTTCTTTACTTCTTCAAAATTCTTTTTAACTTATATAGGTTTGAATCAAATAGCAAAATCTCATCCATGTTTTGGTAAGATATATATTTAGGAAATTGTTTATGTATTATTTCCAATGCCTGATTTACAAAGTATTTGCACAGAGTGGGGCTACTGAGCATTACCTGTGGGAGAACGGTCTACTGGTATCTCCTAATAGGCTATTATTATAAGTAGGCACTGTGAAGGTAATTTTTCTCTGTCATTTCTAGTAAAAGCACAGTGAAGAAACAATCTTTTAAATCAATAACTATAAGAGGCCATCCTTTTGGTGAGAAGGCAGAGGAATTCCAGGTTATAGAGGGCCTATAGGTTGAATAACCTTATTAAGAGCCCTTATATCTGTCACCATTCTCCATTTACCAGATTTGTTTTTAACAACAAATACAGGAGAATTCCCAGGGCTGGTTGATTCTTCAATATTATGAGCATCTTGTTGCTCCTGTACCAGCTATTCTAAAACCTGCAGTTTCTCTTCTGTTAACAGCCATTGCTTAACCCATATTGGTTTCTCAGTTAATCATTTTAAAGGTAAGGCCATTGGAACCTCTAAAGTTCTGCTATTTGCTTTGTGTTCTTGTATAACCTGAATGGCTGGTGACCTTTGTGTATGATGCCTTATAAATCCTTTCTAGAAACATGAGTTTCTGGGACTGCAGGAATGTTAATCTTGGGATTCCATTGCTGTAGCAGGTCACAACCCTATGAATTCACTGTGATATTAGCCATATATGGTTTCAACCTGTATTTCTGGCCCTATGTATTCAACCCATCTCGTGGTTTATTTCACTAGAAATACGTTTCCAGTTCCTAGGAATTGAACATCTGCCTCTTGACAAGACCAATTTAGATTCCAAGATTCTGAAGTGATAATACTCTTGGCCACACCTGTGTCTAGAAATCCTTCAAATATAATGTTATTTATATGCACTCTTAGCTTCGGTCTTTGACCATTTATAGAAGTCTGTCAAAATATATGCTTCTTATTTCCTGTTGGAATTTTGATTCATCCTCCATGTTTATTCCATCATCCAGAACAGTTTGGGTTTTTTTTTTTACATCAGGCAATAAATCTTTTAATTTTCCTGGTGAGACATGTCCTCCATAGTGGCTGGGAACGACTAGACCACGTTTGATTTGGAGTTTCTTGATGGTTTCAGGTTGTTTTGTCTGTTTTTTTTTTGTTGATCTGCATTTATTGGTCCAATGTTGACCATTGCTATACCTCCTATGTAATCCAGAAGGTTGATACTTTTATTTGTGCTATTCCCAGAGGAGACATTATATCTAGAAATTCCTTGTCTACAATCCCTTCTCAGATGTCCTATTCTACCACAATTAAAACATTTGACATTTTGATGTCTTCTCATACCTTTGCAAATTGCTTCTCCTACCCAAGACTCAGTATTACAGTCAAATGTCTCAAAGTTCATTGTATGTAAGACTCATTCATCCATTGGTGCTGATCTAACTCTTAAAAGCCCAATTATCCTTTTGCATTCTAAGTTGGCATTTTCAAAAGTCAGAGATTCACTAAGTACTTGTCTAGCTTCTGGGTCTCTTACTTTTGTTTGTACAGCCTTAGTTAATCTTTGTTAAAAAAAAAAAGTCACTAAAGGGTTCTCTCTGGTCCTGTTTAACCCTGGTATACTATTCAATTTGTTTTTCATGGTTCTTGAATCTGTCCCAAGCATTCAATGCTGTTATGTGTTATAGGTACACATTTGCTCATCATAAAGAGCTTGAGCTTGTGGCTTAGCGTAAGTTCCCTTGCCAAGAATTTGAGCTTGGGAAGCCTCAGGTCCTTTTGCTTTTTCCTGTTGTTCTAAAAATTTTGCCTCTTCTTACCAATAGTATTTCCACAGTAGTTGTGGCCTGTCTTCCAGGACCACTGAAACTAATTGAAGCCAGTAGTGTCGGGTAGTTTTATTGCAAGAAGCCCATGTCTTTACCATCTCCCTAACAAATGCTGACTGAAAGTCATGAGATACTACTACTTGCTTAATTGCTTTTAGAACTTTCATTCCTATAGGTATCCATCTATATTCTTTGGATCATTTAGGGAAGTTAGGACTTGATGCTTTTTCAGAGTTGATTATAGGGTAGGAAGCTAAAAACCCTGAATACTAGTGAAGTTAAATCCTATCCTTGTACCTTCTTTCCCTGCTCATCAGTTCCAATAATTTCCTCAATCATTTCAAATCTTTTTACTACTGTATTTTGTAAAACCTGAATCTCTTGGCCCAAGTGGGCTGGTGTGTTAAAGGCTACTGGATTAAGACATTCCTATAGCAGAAGTGTTTGTGTGCTGCTTGTGGGTTTTTCTTTTTTTGATGCAGTTAGCTTCCTTGGGTTGGAGTTTTCCTTCTAGTACTTTTTGTAGGGCTGGATTTGTGAAGAGGTATTGTTTAGATTTTATTGTTTTCTCCAGCGATGTTGATTGAAAGCTTTGCTGGTATAGTAACCTGGGCTTGCATCCATGGTCTCTTAGTGTCTACAGCACATCTGTCCAGTATCTTCTGGCTTTATGGTCTCCATTGAGAAGTTGGGAGTAACTCTGATAGGTCTGACTTTATATGTTACTTGGTCTATTACCTTTGCAGCTCTTAATATTCTTTCTTTATTCTGTATGCTTTGTGCCTTATTATATGGTTAGGGGACTCTTTTTTGGTCCAATCTACTTGGTGTTCTGTATGCTTCTTGTACCGTTATAGGCATATCCTTCTTTAGGTTAGGAAAGTTTTCTTCTATGATTCTGTTGAATATATTTTCTGTGCCTTTGAATTGAAGTTCTTCTTCTTCTATCCCTATTATTCTAAGGTTTGTTATTTTCATGGTTTCCCAGATTTTCTGGATATGTTGTGTTAAGAATATGCTGGATTTATCATTTTCTTTGACTGTTGAATTTATTTCCTCTATGTTATTGTCAACATTTGAGATTCTGTCTTTCATCTCTTGTATTCTGTTGGATATGCTTGCATTGGTAGTTCCTATGCATTTACCCAGATTTTCCATTTCCAAAATTCCCTCAGTTTGTGTTTTCTTTATTGCCTTTATTTCAGTTTTCAAATCTTGAACTTCACTTGTTTGCTTTTTCTTGGTTTTCTTGAGTTTCTTTAAGAGATTTATTAATTTCTTCCAGTTTTTTGTTTGTTTTTCCTTCATTTCTTTAAGGAAATTTTTCATTTCCTCTTTATGGTCTCTATCATCTCCATAAAGTTATATTTAAGATTGTTTTCTTCTGCTCCTTCTGGGTTAGGATGATCAGCTCTTCCTGTAATATCACCACTGGGTTCTGGCATGTTGCTTTTTAGGTTGTTGAATGAATTCTTGCATTGGTGCATAACCATGTCTCCTTCCAATTGGTGACAGCAGTGTTTTTGCCTCTTGGTCCAATCCTTGAAGTTGCTGTTGTCTGTGTCTCATAAAGTTGTTGAGGTCTCTCTTGGCCCACTCTCTTGGTTCTCTCTGTGCAGTTACAGCCTGTGCTTCAGAGTTCTTCTGAGATCACAGGAGATGGGTGGGTTTAGGGGTAAGATTGGCATTGTAGCTTACAGGTTACAAAGGATGGGGGTGCAGTGTTGGAGCAGCCTACCTGCAAGAAGCTTGCCGGTTGGCTGGCTAGTGAAGCTGAGGCAGGTGGAGGAGGGGCCTGCAGTTTTGCACAGCCTGCTTCAGGGGTGAGGGTACCAGAGAGCCAGCGGTGAGTTTTCCTGCTGCTGGGCCTTCTTCCTTCCATCCCACCCTGGCCTCAAGTCCACCTTTTCGTCTGCAAGGTCCTTGGACCTTGGGTTTCCTGCTGCAGGACTAAGGGGACTGGAGAGGTGAGTCGGTGGCCACAGGAATGGACAGCTGGAAGTGCCACTCTCTGAAACATTCCCAGGGGGACAGAATCCAGCCCCCTCAATTCCCTAAATTTTTCTGGCCAACCAGTGGGGTGTGTTCCTGCTGCTGGGCTTTCTTTACCCCATCCCATCCTGCCCTCAAGCCCACCTTTTCGCCTGAGAGGTCCTTGGAACCCTGCAACACAGCCTGCGTCAGTGCTGAGGGGATCTGAGAGGTGAGTCAGTGCCCACAAGCCTGGAAAGCTGGACTCTCCACTCTCCAGGACCTTACCAGTGGGCCAGAACAGAGGGGCCCTTCCACAACTCCCTAGCTTTTCTGGCCAGTCAGCTGGGAGTGTCCCTGCTTCTGGGCTTGCCCCCAACCCACGCTGCCCCCAAGTCCGCCTTGCACCTGTGAGGGTCTTGGAATCCTCAAACACAGCCTGATCCAGTGCTGAGGGGACCTAAGAGAGGGCAGACCAAGAAAAACTCCCAAATACTCAGTCAGCCACAGCAAAGATTGGACCAAGACGCCAAGACTCTGCTGGCTTCATTTGAAGGAAGAAATGGGTAGGCGTCAATGCAAGAATTCCTCCAACATCCTGAAAAGCAACATGGTAACACCAGAATCCAGCGAACATGCATCGGAAAGACTTGAACATCCTAACACAGAAGAAGTAGAAAAAAAAGACTTTAAACGTAACCTTATGAAAATGATGGAGACCTTTAAACAGGAAATGAAAAACTCCCTTAAAGAAATAGAAGACAAACAAAACGTTAGAAGAAATTAATAAATCCCTCAAAAATGCCCAAGAAAACCAAGAAAGAACAATCAAACAGGTAAAGGAAATAGTTCAAGACTTGAAGGCTGAAATGGAGGTAATAAAGAAAACACAAACCGAGAGATTTCTGGATATGGAAAATCTGGGTAAATGAACAGGAACTACAGAGACAAGTATAACCAACAGAATATAAGAGATAGAAGAAAGAATCTCAGGTGCTGAAGATACTATAAAGGAAATAGACTCATTGATCAAAGAAAACATCAAATTCAACAAATTCTTAATACAAAACATCCAGAAAATCTGGGACACCATGAAAAGACGAAACCTAAGAAAAACAGGGGTAGAAGGAGAAGAATTACAGCTCAAAGGTCCAGAAAATATATTCAAAAAATTATAAAAGAAAACTTTCCCAACCTAAAGAAGGACACTTCTATGATGGTACAAGAAGCTTTCAGAACTCCAAATAGACTGGATCAAAAAAAAATCCCTTCACCATATAATAATCAAAACACAAAACATACAGATTAAAGAAAGAATATTAAGAGCTGCAAAGGAAAAAGGTCAAGTAACATTTAAAGGTAAACCTATCAAAATTACACCCAACTTCTCAGTGGAAACCATGAAAGCCAGAACGTCATAGATAGATGTGCTGCAGACACTAAGAGACCATGGATGCAAGCCCAGACTGCTATACCCAGCAAAGCTTTCAATAACCATCGATGGAGAAAACAACATATTCCATGAAAAAAAACAGATTTAAACAATATTTATCCACAAACCCAGCCTTATAGAAAGTACAAGGAAAACCTCAACCTAAGGATGCTAACTGCACCCACAAAAATACAGTATCTGATAACCCCCCCCCACCAGCATAACCCAGAGAAGGGAAACACACACATGCTACTACCAAAAAATAACCAAAATTAACAATCACTTGTCATTAATATCACTTAATATCAATGGTCTCAATTCACCTACAAAAAGACACAGAGTAACAGAATGGATATGAAAACAGGATCCAACCTTCTTCTGTATACAAGAAACACACCTCAATCTCAAAGACAGGCACTCCCTCAGAGTAAGGGATTGGAAAAAGACTTTCCAATCAAATGTACCTTACTTAATATCTAACAAAATTGATTTCAAACTAAAATCAGTCAGAAGAGATGGAGAAGGACACTTTATACTTATAACAGGAACAATCCATCAAGATGTAGTCTCAATCCTGAACATCTATACATCTAATACAAGCACCCACATATGTAAAAGAAATGTTATTACCCCACACACTAATAGTAGGAGACTTCAACACTCCACTCTCGCCAATGGGCAGGTCAACCATACAGAAACTTAACAGAGAAATAAGAGAACTAACAGATGTCAAGAGTCAAATGGACCTAACAGACATCTATAGAACATTCCACCCAAACAAAAAAAAATATACCTTCTTCTCAGTATCTCATGGAACCTTCTTTAAAATTGATCACAAACTCGGTAACAAAGCAAACCTCCACAGATATAAAAAAAAAAAAAAATTAGAGTAACTCCCTGTATCTTATCGGATCACCATGGATTAAAGTTAGAATTTTCCAACAATACTACTCTAAGAAAGCCTACAATCTCATGGAAATTGAAGGGTGAACTACTGAAGCACTCCTGGGTCAAGGAAGAAATAAAAACAAAAATTAAAGACTTCCTTGAATTCAACAAAAATGAAGGCACAACTTACCCAAACCTATGGGACACTATGAAAACAGCGCTAAGAGGAAAGTTCATAGCTCTAAGTGCCCACATAAAGAAAATGGAGAAAGCTCACTTTAGTGACTGAACAGAACACCTGAAATCTCTAGAACAAAAAGGCACAGACTCACCCAGGAGGAGCAGAAGACAGGAAATACCAAACGGAGGGCTGAAATCAATAAAACAGAAACAAAGTAAATAATACAAAGAATCAATGAAGCAAAGAGCTGGTTCTTTGAGAAAATCAACAAGATAGACAAACTCTTATTCAAACTAATCAAAAAGCAGAGAGAGAACATCCAGATTAATAAAATCAGAAATGAAAAGGGGGACATAACAACAGACACTGAGGAAATCCAGAGAATCATTAGGTCATACTACAAAAGCCTGTAATCCACAAAACTGAACAATGTAAAAGAAATGAACAAATTTTAGATAGATAAAATAAAGCAAAATTAACTCAAGACCAGGTAAGCAATTTAAATAGACCTATAAACTTCAAGAAAATAGAAACTGTCATCAAAAACCTTTCAACCAAAAAAAGCTCAGGGCCAGATGATTTTACTGCAGAATTCTACCAGAACTTCTAAGAAGAGCTAAAAGAGTTCCTCTAAGAGTTCCACATAATAGAAACAGATGGAAAACATTGCCAAACTCTTTTTATGAGGCTGCAGTTACCCTGATATCAAAATAACACAAACACTCAACCAAGAAAGAGAATTACAAATCTCACTTATGAACAAGGATGCAAAAATATTCAATAATATACTGGCAAACTAAATCCAAGAACACATCAAAAAATCATTCATCATTGTCAAGTCAGCTTCATCCCAGAGATTCAGGGATGGTACAACATATGAAAATCTAGCAATGCAATCCATCATATGAAAGAAAAACCATATGATCATTTTATTAGATGCTGAAAAGCATTTGACAAAATCCAACACCCCTTCATGATAAAGGTCTTGGAGATATCAGAGGTACAAGGAACATATCTAAATGTTTATTAAGCAACATACAGCAAGCTAACAGCCAACATCAGATTAAACGGAGAAAAACTTAAAGCAATTCCACTAAAATCAGGAACAAGACAAGGCCGTCCACTCTCTCCAGATCTCTTCAACATAGTTCTTAGCAATAGCAATAAGAGAACAAAAAGGGATCAAGAAGATTTAAATTGGAAAGGAAGAAGTCAAACTTTTGTTATTTGCAGATGAAATGATAGGATATATAAGTGACCCAAAAACTATTCCAGAGAACTCCTACAACTGATAAACACCTTCAGTGATGTGGCAGGATACAAGATCAACTAAAAAAAAATCAGTAGCCTTCCTATACACAAATGATAAAGAAGCTGAGAGGGAAATCAGAGAAATACCACCTTTCACAATAGCCACAAATAGCGTAAAATATCTTAGGGTAACAATGACCAAACAAGTTAAAAACATATTTGACAAAAACTTAAGTCTTTGAAGAAAGAAATTGAAGAAGATACCAGAAAATGGAAAGATCTCCCATGCTCTTGGATAGGTAGGATCAACATAGTAAAAATGGCAATCCTACCAAAAGCAATCTCCAGATTCAATGCATTCCCCATCAAAATCCCAACACAATTCTTCACAGACTTTGAAAGTACAATACTCAACTTCATTTGCAAAAACAAATAACCCAAAATAGCCAAAACAATTCTGTACAATAAAGGAACTTACAGAGGCATCACCATCCCTGACATCAAGCTCTATTACAGAACTACAGTAGCAGAAACAGCTTGGTATTGTCATAAAAACAGAAAGGTTGACCAATGAAATCAAATAGAGGACCCGGATATTAATCCACATGCCTATGAACACCTGATTTTTGACAAAGAAGTTAAAACTATACAATGTAACAAAGAAAGTATCTTCAACAAATGGTGCTGGCATAACTAGATGTCAACATGTCGAAGAATGAAAATAGATCCATATCTATCACCATGCACAAAACTCAAGTCCAAATGGATTAAAGACCTCAATATGATTTTGACACACTGAACCTGATAGAAGAGAAAGTGGAAAGTAGTCTTCAATGCATGGGCACAGGAGACCACTTCCTAAATATAACCCCAGTAGCACAGACCTTGAGAGCAACAATAAATAAATGGGACTTCCTGAAACTAAGAAGCTTTTGTAAAACAAAGGACACAATCAGTAAGACAAAAAGACAGCCTACTGAATGGGAAAAGATCTTCACCAACCCCACATCAGACAAAGGACTGATCTCCAAAATATTTAAAGAACTCAAGAAATTAGACGTTAAAATTCTAAATAACCCAATTAAAAATGGGGTACTGAACTAAATAGAGAATTCTCAACAGAAGAATTTCAAATGGCCAAAAGATAAATAAGGAAATTTCAACATCCTTAGACATCAGGGAAATGCAAATCAATACAACTCTGAGATACCATCTTACACCAAGATCAAAACACCATTGATAGCTTATGATAGAGAAGATGTGGAGTAAGGGGAGCACTCATATCTTCCTGGAGGGAATGCAAACTTGTACAACCACTTTGGAAAGCAGTATGGTGGTTTCTCAGAAAACTGGGAATCAACCTACCTTAGGATCCAGCAATTCCACTCTTGGGAAAATATCCAAAAGATGCTCAAACATACTACAAAAAGCATTTGTTCAACTATTGTTGCTCCCGCCTCATCAGCAAGGAAGACACAACACAGACTCTTCTTGCTGCGGTTTTTTCAGGAACCTTGAACAATCTTCTGACCTCTCACCCCCGGGGAAAGTCAGCCCACAGCTTAAATAACCTCTGGGTAGCCAACTCCAGCAAGCCACGTGGGAAATGCAGATAGGTCCAGAAACGCAGAAGCAAGCCAGATCCTTAGTGTTAGCCATATATGGAGTTGCTTAAGACCGAGAGCACTCACCATTGGGAAAGCAGAGCATTACGCAGCTCTCTACAAACTATGTTCATAGCAGAATTATTTGTAATAGCCAGAACCTGGAAACAACCTAGATGCCCCCTCAACTGAAGAATGAATAAAGAAAATGTGGTATATTTACACATTAGAGTACTACTCAGCAATAAAAAGAATGACCTCTTGAATTTTGCATATAAATGGATAGAATTAGGAAACACTATCCTGAGTGAGGTAACCCAGACCCAAAAAGATGAATATGGTATGTACTCATTCATAAGTGGATACTAGGTATAAATAAAGGACATTTTGCCTACACTTTATGATCCTAGAAAAGCTAAGTAATAAGGTGAACCCACCCTCCAAAAAAAAAACCATACATAGATCAACCTAGAAATTGGAAACAGACGGGATCGCTTAGCAAAATTGGGAGCATGGGGTGGGGGGAAAAGGGAGGGTAGAAAGGAAAGAGGATGGGAGAAGGGGAGGGTTGAGGAGAACTTGATAAAATGGGATAGTCAAGATGGAGGAAGGACAGAGATGAGAGCAAGAAAAGAGATATATTGATTGAGGGAGCCATTATAACGTTAGCAGAAATCTGACTTTAGAGAAATTCCCAGGAATCCACAAGGATGACCCCAGCTAAGACCTTAAGCAATAGAGGAGAGGGGACCGATCTTGACTTGTCCTGGTCAGAATGATTATCTTAAATATCACCATAGAACCTACATCCAGCAACTGATGAAAGCAGAAGCAGAGACCTGCAGCAAAGCCCTGGGCTGAAGAGTGGTAGGAGTGAGAATATGAGCAAAGAGGTCAAGACCATGATGGGTTAACCCACTGAAACAGTTTACCTGAACTCATAGGAGCTCACCAACTCCAGCCGGACTGGGAAAGAACAAGCATAGAACCAAACTAATCCCTCTGAATGTGGTAGACAGTTGAATTCTGGGGCAGACTGAGGGGCCACTGGAAGTGGCACCAGGATTTATTCCTACTACATGTACTGGATTTTTGAATCCTAATCTCTCTGGATGCATATCTTGCTTAGCCTAGATATAGTAGGGAGGGCCTTGGACATTCCACAAAGCAATGTGCCTTGCCCTCTCCAAGGAGTGGATGAGGGTTGGGTGGGAGGGTGTCTGGAGGGAATAGGAGGAGGGGAGGGAGCAGGAACTTGGATTGGTATTTTTAAAGATCTAATAAATTTAAAAAAAGAGAGAGAAAGAGAGAGAGAGTGATTGCCTGAAAGTCCTGCCACTAGGTGGAGCTACAGGTTAGCTTCTGATGTGCATTGGTGGGGATGAGACTTTGTGTCAACTGAGCTATATCCCTATGTTGTTTTCAACTGATCTAGGATCTGAACCAGAGCAGGAAGATCTTGGAAGAGAGGCAAATCAAGAGCATACTGGGAGATTCAGAAGCCCCTGCCTTCTCTGCATCCTCCAATGTCCTCTGTTGACAAGGTTCAACACTGTGCCTCCCAGCAAGGCAACATCATAGGGCAAGGCTCCAACCTAACTCAGGAGAGCAAAGCGGGTGGATTTGGAGCTATGGGGTAACATATGGCCAACTGGCCCAAGAAGAGCAGTGAATACATGTTTGGCAAGGTTATGAAAATGCTTATTAACTTTTTCTGGGGAAGAGAAAAAAAAGCATTCTGGACTTAGAGGAAGACATTCCATCACCAGCTTCTTTAGTTCCTTTGGGTTAGATAGGGACATCTGCTAGAACATTCTCTGAATCTCTCAATAAATCTTTAGCTCCAACCATCAGGATGTCTGAGGAATACTTGCTTGACTACTAACAAAGCTTGTTAGACTGTTTTCTGGTCCCTCACAGCCCCCAAGAGAGGCAGGGGCTACTGGAAGAAGGGATGAAGAAGGCATACGTCACAGATGGGATGGTGTTTCCCTTTGTTGACCTGAGGACATAAGGACATGATCTTCCTGGGCTCCTGTCTCATGACTGATAGACTCTTGCTGCCAGCTGAGCCTGAGCCAGGAACTTGGCTTTCAGACTGTAGAGTTAAGCACACACTCACACAGGCTAAGGAGGGCCAACGGTTGGCTAAGAGGAGCACATAGTCTGAGATTTCCACAGAGTCTCTCAGCAGCAACTGGACGAATAAGAAGAATCTAACAATGGATGGGTTATGTTTAGGTTATAAAGAAGTCAAAGAATAAGACATCTGAAAGTTTCTTTTACTTTCCTGAGCAATGTGTGCCCACCTCAGCTTTACCTGACTTTCACTACCAGCCAGACATTCTGGCTATCTGCCCCTGATTTCATAATAGACATGACACATATATCTGCAAGGCTGCAAGGCACTTCCTGTTTATTTACCTGCCATCAAGTGAGATATCATTCACTCTGGTCTTCAGTCCTTTACTTAGGCCATCACGGTACTTCCTAATATTCTGTGTGTGGCTATAGCTAGGAGCTTCATTAAGAGATACAGTCACCACTGGAAGCATGACAAGGGTCCTGAAGGGAGACACAGACCCTGCAGTTCCAGGAAAACAAAGGAAATCCCACATTTGTATAGGTCTCACGCCATGTGACCTTGCCTACCCTGCCACAAATCATGAGGCAGTTCAAGGCGGTCTTTAGTCTGGACACAGAGGGGAGACTGGGCTTTGGGGCAGAAGATGGCGTGGGACACAGTAAGGCCACAGCAGCTTTGCTCACCAACTCTGTGTAGAGAGAGTTTCACTGGAGACATGGTCTGATTGGGGGGAGAAAAGGGGGTCATCCTCGCAGGGATGACTGTGACCTAACAAGAAGGAGGGAAATGAAAGAGAGAAGTCTCAGACCAATGAGAGGCTTTGTCTCAAATAAATAGTGAAGGAAACCTGAAGATCACACCCAAGGTTGTCTACTGACCTCCCCAAGCACAGCATACATGTATGTGTACTCCAACACCTGGCCGCTCCCCCACAAACTAGAAATACAGATTATAAACTTTGCAGCATCCCTAAGAAAATTTCCCATGAGACCATAATAGAAATCACCAACCCTGGATCTTTTGAGACATGATGATGCTACTGATCTTGACAATACCCCAGAGGTATGACATCACTTTCTGATTTACCATTTTGACGGGGGGGGGGGGGTTCAGTGCCAGTAGAATCCACAGGCCCTTTCAGCCATGATAGGCTATCCCACAAGTCCAGAATGGATGGAAACATTCTGCTGATCGCAAAGTTGATTTTCTTGCCTACAGATCCAGAGTTTGGGGCAAGAATTGCAGCACACGGGAGAGGGACCGGGTAGAATGCCCCATTTAGTCCTCCATGAGCTTCCGTTCAGTGCCATTTCAAATGTCTGGGACTCATGCCAGCCAAGGGCAGGAACCAACTCTGAGAGATTTCCATATTTCCCTCTCTTCCAATGCACTATTGGAGAGAATTCTCATACGCTAGGGTTGCCTGCAAAGTCAGTCTAGGACTCTAGTTCTCTGTGAGAGGCCGAACATTGCCTTACAATGACTTGATTTAGGGTTATACCTAAAGTTTATAAATTTTTCCTCTCTTGATAGCTCGAACTTCATCTTAGCTGTCTACTCATTGATTTCACTTCTGAGAACACCCACATCAATTATCCACCATCCTGCCTTTGTAGATTGTACTGACTGTGGCCACGTTGTATCTATTGGATTAGGAGTGCCCTCTGGCTTCCACCACACCAGACATCCATCTAAAACCTATGATTAAATTTTAGTTTTTTTGTCTTTTCTCTTTGGAAAAGTCTTTACTTTTTGGATAGCCAGTCATTGCTTTAACTTTACAAAGAAAATCTATTTAGAGAGTGACACTTACTTTGAATTCCACTAAATTACATAATGATTGTAAAACTTGTTTTAATGGACAAATATTTAAATATATCTATAAATTTGGTCAATTACATGAACAACCTAGTATTTTAAAAAGCCTTAAATGTGATTTAAAATTCAAAATTAGTTACAGAATCTTCCTCAAAGAAAGAAACCTGATCTCATCAACTAAAAGAAAAAAAAACCCTATCATATCAAAATCAAAGAGTCCTTTCTGAGGAAAAGATCACAGCTGTATCCAGGTCCTTCTGGCTTGCTCCTGAGAGGCCCTTCTCCTGTGATCCGAGAGCACCTTCATTTGTGTGCATTGTGAAAATGTTCACGACACCACCTTCACACCGATCACATTGACTACCCTGAGTAAATAAGTAATATTCTCACGCTTTATGCTTCTTAAATATGTTTGTACCTAGAGTTTAAAAACTGTCTATGCTATCAGCCCAGTGTGGTGGCACACGCCTTTAATCCCAGTCCTTAGACACAGAGGCAGGTAAATCTCTGAGTTTGAGACCAGCCTGGTCTACAGAGTGAGTTCCAGAACAGTCAGAACTATATAGTAAAACCCTGTCTCAAAGAAAACAAAAAAATCTCTTTATGATATCTAGCATTCTACCTGGTATATTTTTAAATGATAGTGAACTGACAGACAAAAGCATTGTTTCCATCCACTTGACCATGCCTTTCTGTTATGCCTGTTTACCCCAAACTCCTACCTTATTCAAAACTAGTGTTGAAAAGATTCAAGAGTTTTTTATTGTCCTTATGAATACACATATGCTTTCTCATAATTCAGTTTAATTTGGCTATAACAAAAATATTCTAGTTTTAAATGAGCTTTAACTCCATTTACTCTTGTTAAAGATATTTAAAGATTTGGGTTAACTCTTCTTATACAAATTGTACAAAAGCTATTATCTATAATAGCTGCATTCATGATGTGTTATAACTTAAGTACTTGGGTTTTTTGAGTTAGTATGATTAGCTGGAATTTTAAAAATTAAACAATATTTGTATTTTACCAAAAAAGTGGATTGGTCAATTACTCTTGTGATTCTTTTCAAAGTCCCACTTAAAAATTATTTAAATATTAGTAAGAGGATTCATAGAGTAAAAATAACTAGATGCAGAGGAAACATATAATCAATCTGGGTTAAGAACATGCACATTTTTGTTATTTCCAGTACTTGTTTTCTTCATCTATGACCTTCACTTCATCAGGCAAAACTGTGTTCTTGATTACTTAATTTTAGATATAGTAATTAGTATCATGTGTGAATGCTATGTCAGATACAGAGTGTGAAAGAATTTCCAGTCTTGATCATAGCGACTGACTTACAGCTTTGCTATAAAGCAGGAATTCCTTTCCTAATGGCGCTTACCAACTATTCCTCTCTGCTGCTCAACCTCATCTATGTCAGATCCTAGGAGTCAACACTCCTGGATATCAGGGACCATATAATATTTAATAAATATGTGGCCCCTGCATGCACATGATGTGATGCTTGGTCAATAGGGAAACTGTGAGCTACAAGCCCTGGAAAGAAGCTGTGTCCTCCAAGATTGACTGTCGGGCTGCGGGCCTGTGGAGGGGGCAGAGGGGGGTATCTGTCTTCAGCTAGTTCTAGCCCCGAGTCAGAACTAACTCTTTTAGAATCTCTTAACTTAGCAGACCACTATCTTCCCCGAACCTCAAAGCTAAAAAAGTCATCAGATAGCATCATAGGCTTATAGAAAATTTCCCCATCTCCTGTCCCTGCCTCCGATGGACCCACTAGTGCATTTTCAACTTGCTTTGATTTATGACTTTCTTTGTTCCATAAAACTATGAAACTTTATGAGGCTGCTTCCACACCAGAACACGGAATCTGAGATAACCTAAATCTGTGTTCATGAGCTATGGTCGTGCAAACTTCATGAAACTGTGTAGAAGGCCGCAGCCACATTCTCCATCATCAAGATGGCGCTGACATCCGGCTTCACCACCAGGTGAACGCACATGTGCTCGGTAACTTTCCACCACTGCTGTCCCCGCCTACTCCCGAGGCATTCACCTGGGACTGGGAGCAGTTGACCAATCCAAGAGTGACACGTCCAAAGCAGGGTCTGTTTCATATATAAGGGATGGCTTCCTTCATATCTGGGTCTCCGCCATGTTGGCTTATGCTCTAGCTCCCAAGAGACATAAAGCTTTTCTGCAGAAGAATCCTGTATCCCGCGTGGTTCTTTCAGGCGAGGCCGAGCGCGGGACATCTGGTGCGATACCCGGGAAGAAGAAGAACTTTGCACCGGAGACCCCTTGGACACAAGGAGGATTCAGAACTGCAGGCATGCATGCTTAGAGAGGTACGCTCTAAAGTCCAGAGAGCATATCAGAAACTGAGCAGCAGTGGAAGGTTGTGCGCGCACTCAGATAAGTTAAAAAGGACCCCCCAGTGATTCTAAGAAAGTAAAAATGGGGGAGAAGGCTGATTTACAAGGTCAAAAGCTTTATGTTATGTTGTTCATGTTGTCTTTTATGTACTGGACAGGAGAAAGATATTTGGATTTAGGAACTGCTAAAAAAGGTAGTTTAAATTTAAAACATGGGCTTAAGAATATGATGTTTTGGAGGAGAGGCTCTGTTTTTGCCTCCACGGAGGATGGGAGCCTAAGTATGTGCTTGAGATCCACGTGGTTTGAATCACCGAGACCTCCTGAAATGTTGTAGTGTATACCCCTAAAATTCAGCGGCCCAATTCAGCAGGAAGCAGTCAAAGAGACTAACGGCGCCCAAATTCCCTAAAAGATTAAATGAGGTCCTTTCAATGGTTGCAGAGCAGCAAGCCTGCTTCTCTGAATTCCGCTTTGCTCTGTACACCGGTTTGGGCGCGGAATGGGTGCAGCTGGGGCTGGAGGGCAGCTGGAGCGGAGCTTTGCTCTGTGGCTATGGTGGGAGGCACGTTGCGCCGGCTCAGTTGGTGCCTGGCCTGGAGGGTGTCATGGCGGTGCCGGGAATGAGAGCGGTGCCACAGGCAGCCGGGCCAGAGGGCTTACAGTGTACCTGGGACTGTGAGGGTCTCTGAGGATAAAATGGCTCTGGTTCCATTTGGCTATGCTAAACGATGCTGACTTCAGGCAGGGCTGGTCGTAATTATCATAGTAAAAGTGCAATTAAGGTTTAGACGCAGTAAACAGGCAGTACCATATTACATCTACATAGTGCGACTTAAGTTTTTAAGAACTGCTTAGCATTTTAAGAACTCAAGTCCTCCTAAAAGATTGCTGTGTATACGCTTGGCTTGTCTGGTGTTTCAGGATCCGCAGGGAGGTGGATGCGAAGGGCCCTTGGATTTTGGGGTGATTGGGTCGTTGGCTGGATCTGTGAGAGTTTACAGCTGCTTTTGCTGTGGCACAGGTGTTGAGAGTTGGCTAGTAGGAAAGCGGCCCTGGTCGCCGCCTCTCCCATCGGCCCCTTGAGCCGCAGCGGCTCTGGCGCGGACCTTGAGATGTTGCCGCCTGTGCCGCCTCGGTCTGGGGGTCGGCTCCCGCCACACTCCCCCACCAACACAGCCGCAGAGGACTGGGCTGGCCCCGCAGGGAAGGCGGGGGCGCCTGGGGGTGGAGCCGCCACTTCCTGGCCTGGGACACAGGGATCCGCGCAGCAAGCAGGCCCAGGGCCGCACACAGCCCTTGGATGGCAGGCGGGCTCTGGAGCCGCCACCGTACCGGCAAGAAATACGGGAGCCGATAAATCTTAAACCTAATATCAACAAACAGGGCCTGAGTTTTTCCTAGGCGCCACTGGGGCAGCACGGCCCATACCGTAAAAAACAGAGACCCCCGTATGGGTTCCCCAGTGGCCATGTCATCTTAGGACTCCAGGCTGGAAACAGGAAAACGGTTTTCTCATATTTTTAAAACAATAATCTCATCTGTGCCAGATTTAAAATGGTTTAATTCTAAGGCCTGCTGTAATGGCACAGGCAAACAAGATTGCTCTTTGGAACAGAGACCTATAGGTCTCTAAGTTCAAGACCAGCCTACTTCCAGTACTGACTGTGCTAAATTTTTACACTGAGTTTTTTAATACTCTTAAATGTTATTTTGGGAGAAGAGTTTGTTTATGTTTTTTTTCTAGGAATGCTACTATTCGTGCTGTGGATTCATCTGTCCAGAGGCCTGAGGACAAAGCCTCTGCTATGGAGCTGTCTGGCCTGATTGCTGCGGAGCTGGCGGGTTCCTGAGGGATGGTCCAGCTCCTGCCCTTGGTTTGTCAGTTATTGCTGTGCTGTTGTTGCTGTACATTG
The DNA here is from genome assembly GCF_982192425.1 of Myodes glareolus. Taxonomy (NCBI): domain Eukaryota; kingdom Metazoa; phylum Chordata; class Mammalia; order Rodentia; family Cricetidae; genus Myodes; species Myodes glareolus. The sequence goes on along the minus strand of NC_142036.1, from coordinate 4,617,791 downwards.
CAATGTTATTGTTGCTGTGCCATTGCTATGCTGCTGGATTTCCCCTTGTTTTGTCAGTTATTGCTTGCTATCAGTTTCCCTTATCCTGTCAGTTATTTCTGCTAAACACTATGGGTATCTTCAAGACAGGTTACAAAATGCCATGGTTATTCAAATTAAGAATTGGATACTACAGACTTCTTGATGCAGCTGGAGAGTTGTGTCCCTGCAATCCCAGATTATTAAGCAATTGTCTAGTTATCTTCTAGGTAATAGGACTGGAGGACTTACCAGTTCTTGTTAAAATTGAAAAAAGGGGGAATAATAAAGGAACTGCCCCCCGATGCTCTGTTCATTATACATTTTTTAAATGGCAACACGGCCTATATCATGAAAAACAGAGACCCTCAATCAGTTATCTACCACAGTGGCTACAGCCCTGGATCAGCAGGCTACCATAGATACATCTATTAGAGGTAGAATAAAGAACAGGTGGATATCTTATGGCAGCTTGCCCAATTGGGCTATGAATGAAAAACTCCAGCCTTATGTGTGACCAATGTACCATATGAGAACTTTATAAAAGTGGCTAACTTGTCCCGAGAATTGTCTTTGTATCTTGCAGGAGAATTTTGATGATTTGCTGTCCTCCTTGAGATGGTCCATCATGACTATCAACTCCACGCGAGTGGACATAAGCTTGGCCGAAGAATTCCAGTCCTGGATTGTGTCCTTCATCCCCTACTTCAAAGAATGGGTGGGGGTGGAAATGTTTTGGAACAGTCCTACGCTATGGAATAGTGTTTCTCCTCTGGATGGTCTGCTGACTCTAATCCCAAAGCCATAGGGATAAAGTGGTTTTTACACAGCGCTGGCTGCCCTAGAACAGGGAGCCTCTTCTGATATGTGGTTATCTATGTTAAAGCAGTAAGGTTTAAGCCAACCAGCTTCTGCACCCCTAGGACTGTGGTCCATGGCACAGGGTGGAGTGCTTGGCTTAGCTAGCCCTGAAGGTTGTGGAGCTGAAAAGCATCGCACAGAGAATGGCCCTCTCTGAGAGATAAGTCGCTCTGCATAAGGATTTCCTGCCGTATAGTTCCCTTTCCCAGAAAAATGGCAGAGGGCAGGCCGGATAGGTTCCAGGTGTCATAAACCTAGGGGCAGATTCCGTGTAAGCCCATTTTAATGTTTTCATTTTGGGAAGTGCGACCTCTATCTTTACCTTTTGAGGGAGTTGCCTTTCTGCAAAGAAGTAAAATTAGGGGGAGATGTAGAAGGCCGCAGCCACATTCTCCATCATCAAGATGGCGCTGACATCCGGCTTCACCACCAGGTGAACGCTCATGTGCTCGGTAACTTTCCACCACTGCTGTCCCCGCCTACTCCCGAGGCATTCACCTGGGACTGGGAGCAGTTGACCAATCCAAGAGTGACACGTCCAAAGCAGGATCTGTTTCATATATAAGGGATGGCTTCCTTCATATCTGGGTCTCCGCCATGTTGGCTGATGCTCGCTCTCCCAAGGGGCATTAAAGCTATTTCTGCAGTAGGATCCTGTGTCCCACGTGGTTCTTTCAGGCGAGAGGAAGCGTGGGACAAAACTGCTTCCACACCAGAACATGGAACCTGAGATAACATAAATCTGTGTTCATGGGCTATAGTCATGCAAACTTGACTCCAGAATTAACTGTTTACTATTTCATTTAACAGGAAAAAATAGAAAAACACAGCATTGAAAAGAGTCCCCAGCAGAACACCATTATATCATTTTCACTCTATAAAGCTAGAACAGAGGTAATGACTTCCCAAAACCCAGAAAGTAGTAATAAAAAAAATAGAAGAGATAAGTGAGAAAGCATTTGGAGTATTAATTACCATTTTTGTTTGTTTGTTTGTTTCTCTGTGTACCCCCGGCTGTCCTGGAATTTACTCTGTAAACCATACTGGCCTTGAACTCAGAGATCTGCCCGTCTCTGTCTCCTGAGTGTTGGGGTTAAAGGTGTGTGCCACCACTGACCAGCTCAATCACATTTATTTTTATTAAGTGAATTGTAAGTTTGCATATCTATATTTTAGTAACTCTTTTGTAAGGTCCTTAAACTTGTCCGTTGGTTCTCATGAGCTGGTCCATTTGCAGCATCTCCTAGCTAACACTAATGGGGCACCATTAGTTCATCATCAATTCTTTCTCAGCTGGTCATAGAACAGTGAGTAGGCTGTACCTGAGCTGCCTAGAAGCCGATGGGCCTCTGGGAAGAAGACCACAGGTCTCCCTAGGATTGAGAAGGTCTATGATGGTGCAGGTCATTTCTTTGTGGGCGGGGGCTATCTTCAGGGGACATGTCTGAGTTAAGGGAGACTTTAGGCACTCCCGTTCTTTTTATTAGAATCCCACTGCTTTCCTGCTGGTACCTTACTTAATGCCCTAAGGTTTTGTTTTGTTTTCAAAGCAGTGTCAATATTGACTTTGTCATAATAACAGATGCTATTATACAGAATTCAAGCGCAACAAATAGATACAATGTAATGTGTCGCTCCAAGTTTCATCACTGTGTGTAACTCATTAGCTACTTGGCCCACCTACTCATCCTTGCCTCACTCGGTACCAACACATGACCTGGTAGTAGAGGAACTGAAAGTTTTATATGCATGAGTAAAATGTTTGGATTTCTTGTCTTGTCTTTCATTCGTTTTCCTCTCTTCTCTCTCTCTCTCTCTCTCTCTCTCTCTCTCTCTCTCTCTCTCTCTCTCTGTCTTCTTTCTTTCTATTTTTTTTTTTTTGAGACAAGATCTCAAGACTGGTCACAACTGCCTCTGTCTCCCAATTTCTGGATATTAAAGGTATAGAACACTATATCTGGTTCAGTTTTTCTTTTTTGAGACAGTTTCTTGCTATGTAGTCTAGACCTGGACCTCATTATGTAATCTAGGTTTTCCTCGATCTCTCAGACTTCCCGCCCCATCCCTTAAGCGCTGGGATTATAGGCTGGCAACACTTGCCCAATTGAAAGCACACAGCTTGATTTAATGTTAAGCCATCATTGTAAAAGCTGTCAAGGCAGTGTTTTCAAACTTAGACACACATCTGAGTGTGTCAAAAATAAGTGATACAATAAGGGTGCTCATCCCCGGCCCTTATGTTTCTGCACCAGCAAGGTTTAGATTTGCTCTGTACAATCAGCCGCCCAACTCACAGAGAAAAATGCTTGAGAATTCATGGTCGTGTCCTCATTCTGTGCTGTGTTGACCAATCTCTCCATGCTTGTATCATATAAATACAACTAAACACTATAAATAATATAATATAAATATAATTTATATAATTATAAAAATTATATATTTATATAAATATAATTTATATTTATAAATTATATAATATTATATAATATTATTTATATTTATATATAAAAAATAAATTATATAATTATATAAATATAATTTATATAAATATAAACACTATAAACATATAAATACAAATAAACACTATTGCTTTCCTTGTGGTGGGACAGTCTGCTCATCATCCCCTCTGATTCTAGTTTTTGTTTTGTAGCAAGGCAGCTATACATCTTTGATCTTTGAAGTCACATAGCTGGTAATTGGAATGAGTGTCTTCTTGTGTTCCATGGTTCTATAACAAATGCCTCTATCCAGCTGCAGCTGCGGAGTTAGCTGACCCTTGCAACCCTAATCAGTGCCTGTACCTGCCATAAGGCCTCCATGACACCACAGATTGTGTAGCTTAGAACAGTCGGAATTGGTCTCTGGGCATCTTAGAAGCCTGATATCACAGTGCATTCCAGGTTGGTTGCTCCCTTTTGAGGCAGCCAATTCAGGATCTGTTTCCTCACTTCTAGAAGTTGACTGGTAATCTTCAGCATTTTCAGGTTATTTATTATTTTTATTAATTAAATTTTTTTCATTTGTTTTACATGCCCGCCATAGTTTCTCCTTCCTCTCCTCTCATTTCCTCCCACTGCCTCCTCTCTGTGCCCCCATCCTCTCCCGTCTCTGTTTCTGTTCAGAAAGGGGCAGGCCTTTCACAGGTGTCAACAAAGCATGGCATATCAAGTTGAGGTAGGACTAAGCTCCTCCCTTTGATTGAGACTGGATGAGGCAACCAGTACGAGGAATGGGTTCCCCCAAACCAGCCCAAGCCTTAGGGACAGGCCCTGATCGCACTGCTAGGAGTACCACAAATAGACCAAGCTATATAACTATCACATATATGTGGAGGGCCTAGGTTGATCCCATGTAGACTCCCTAGCTGTCCAGAATCTGTAAGCTCACAGGAACCCAGGTTAGCTATTTCTGTGGGTTCCCCACTTATGACCTTGAACCCCTCCTCCTGCCCCCAGCTCATACAATCCTTCCTCCCTCTCTTCAACAGGATTCCTGGAGTTTGGCCCAGTGCTGTGGATCTCTGCATCTGTTTCCATCAGTTACTGGATGAAGGCTCTCTGATGACAATTGGTGGTCACCAGTCTGAGTACAGGGTAAGACCAGTTTGGGGCGCCCTCTCTACTATTGCTTAGGAGTCTTAGCTGGAGTCTTTCCTGAGAGTTTCCCTGGCACCAAGTTTTTCCCTAACTACAAAATGTTCCATGCACTATCAAGACATCTCTTTCATCAATTCCTCCCCTCTGTCCTACCTCCCCAACCCAATCCCTCATGTTCCCATCCAACCCCTCACCCAATTTACCCAGGAGATCTCTTCTATTTCCCCTTCCCAGGAAAATCCGTGTTTCCCTCTTTGGACCCTCCTTGTTACCTAGCCTATCTGGGGCTGTGAATTATAGCATGGTTATCCCTTACTTTATAGCAAATATCCACTTATGGGTGAGTATATGCCAAGCTTATCTATCTGAGTCTGGGTTACCTCACTCAGGAATTTTTTTCCAGTTCTATCCATTTGCCTGCAAATTTTATGATGTCATTGTTTTTCACAGCTGAGAAATACTCCATTGTGTAGATGTACCACATTTCCTTATCCATTCTTCAGTTGAGGGGCATCTAGGTTGTTTCTAGATTCTGGCCATTATGAATAACGCTGCTATAAACACAGTTGAGCAAGTGTCTTTGTCGTATGATTGAGCATCCTTTTGGCATATGCCCAAGATTAGTACAGCTAGCTCTTGAGGTGGATTGAAACCCAGCGTTCAGGTTATTGATGCATTGTCCCAGCCCCTGTCTTTATGCCTGCATGGTGTTCTTTGCTGCCACCTGTCTGTGTATCCCAGTTGTCCCTTTCCATGGAGCCAACACACAACATCATATTGACTTAGTGATTTGCAAAGGCCCTATTTCCTAGTAGCAGTACAGTTAAAGGTACTGGGACTTCGGACTTTAGCGTCTAGAAAAACATAATTCAGTACATAAATGTGTTGTAAACTCAGGCATAGCAGTTGTTTATTGAGGATCTTATACCTTTGTTGTGTAGAAACAATCAGTAAAATTTGGCGCCATTGTGTGTAGGACATTGACTGTATTGTATTCTCTTAAAACTAGTCACTAAGAGCTGACTGGTGCCTTTTGCTCATTCTAGATAGGAACCATGGGTAGGAGATGAAAAGTTCTTCCAACATTGGCTACCATGGGCCTATAAATGAACCTGTGAACCAAAGTGGCAGATCCAGAGGATTGTAACACCAAATACTGGGAGATCAGACCCTGTTGCTTCATGCTCAGAAGTCAGAGACACAGCTTTAAAGACTGAGACTGGAGCCCTTGTTCCGGGCTATAATCTCCAGCAACCTCAACATTCGGTGGCTAATTGTAATGAGCAGAAGCAGCAAGCAGCAGCAGGTGACACCTGCTAGAACTCTACGGCTCCTGGACAGGCGTGGGTGCTAGCACAGAGCCACACAGCAACAAGCGTTACCCCTCCCCTGTAGCCAGAATCTGAGACCACTGAACACTAGGATTTGACAGCTCCTTGGAATTCTCCCAACAACTGGGTCTCACAGTTGTCTTCTCTGGCTCTTCATATTCTTTTGTCTTCTTGCTTTCTGCCTGTATTCACCCCTCCTCTACTTCTGCCGTCTCCTGTTGTCTCTGAAGACCCTACTCCCATCACATCTGTTCTGGCTGCTCTCTCAAATTCTTCAGTTACCTTCTTTTAAAAAATAACTTTTGTTATTTCATGTGTATATGTATTTGACTCCATGTATGTCTGTGCATGACATGTGTGTCTGCTACCTGTGAAACACAGAAGAGGGTGTCAGATCCCCTGGATCTGGACTTACAGTTATGAGCCTTGTAAGTACTAAGAATTGAACCCAGGTCTTCTAGGAGAGCAGTCAGTGCTCTTAACCGCTGAGCCATCTCCCCCGCCTCTCAGGTGCCACCCTCACTGTATTCTCTTGTGTTACCACATCAGCATGCTCTAATAACAAAAGGCAGGCTTGGGGGACACCCCACAGAAGCCTTTTATTGGACCTAATGTTTCAATGGCTGGGAGGCATAGGAGATGTCTCCCAAGGAACTCCAAAAGCAAACGGAAAACCCTACTATTGTATCAAGGGTGTTTGCTCCAACCACAGCCGAGTGCTTCATGCAAATGACTCTATTTGAACTGATCAAGGGTCTTCTCCGGGGCCACTCAGAGGGATGCACCCTCTCTGGCTGCAGCAAGAAGGCTGCAGAGTCACTTAGAGTGCACAGAGACTTTTGACAGTGAAGTGCCCGGCACAGACTGAAGGAAGCAGCAGCTGCTGAAGTCAAAGCCACTGACAACTTCTCACTCAAGGTACCTGAAGTGTAATGGAAGCATCTAACAGTTGTTAACCAGGGAGCAAAGCTTCCCTGGCACCCGATCTTAGCTAATGTAAGGAAAAATTAAAATTAAAAGGAGCTGTTAATGACTGTTGCTAGCAGAGGTTTAGCGGAATCTGGTACTCAAGAATGTTTAAGTCCTGTCCCTGCGCCTGAGGGAGCTGTGGGTCCCTCTAGTCTGTACCATTTGGTCCGAGAATGCTATGGTGACTACTAGCCAGCATATATGAGTAGCGAAGAAAGCGCCTGATGTGCTTGCTCTGTCTTAAAAATAAAATACCCCAATACCACGTAGGAAGATAACCCGGACTGCAGCGCCTGGTTTCTGTGGAAACACTGTGAGGGCCGGAGCTCCTTGTCTGGTCAGAGCAGCTCTGAACAGCAGGTGTCGCTATTGCCTGCTGCAATTTTTCGTGCTCAACAAAGAAAGGCGGATACACTTAGCAACTGAGAAATCATCCAAACCCAGACTTGGTAACTGCTCTTTCAAGTCACTCAACTCTCGTCCACTTGGAATTTTTCCTCTACAAAATATTAGGCTGTCTTACCTAGTCTCTGGGTCCCTTCTCAACCTCCCCTGTTCCCAGTGTTTGCTGGCTCAGGAGAGAGCCGCTAATGGCCTGTGATTAGGAACAGGGGCTTTAGTGGTCAGGACCAAAGCGCAGCACAAGTCTGTATTTCCCTGTATCCAGGTTGCCTCAGTCAGCACTGATCTCCTCTTAGGGACGCCCTTAGAACCACCACCTATAAGATGTATCTTCAGTGAAGCAGCTGCCAGGCCTTCAAAGAACTTAAGTTTCCAGTCTTCTCATTTTGTTAGGACTAAGGTTCAGATTCCCCACTGGGTCTGCATTTCAAAGGGAACTTCTCATTTTGAAAGAAGGGGGTCCTGTGACAGCAGAAGGACAAAGAGAGGGTGCGGTTATTCAAATGCCCCCGATTTCCACTGTCCCTGCCACGTGGGTGCTGGGTAGGCAAGAGTGCCTGTCCTCCGGAAGTCTGTGTACTGACAGACTGGAGGGAGACACACCCATAAAGGTCACAGCTCAGATAATAAAGCCCCTCCTTTCCCTCCTCGCCTCCCCTCAAACAAACGTAAACTTGCACTTCCTCACCGGAAATCTGAGAGCTAACTCTCAGCTGCGGGAAGGATGGGTGGGACCAGAAGAGGAAATGACTTTAGTTTGGGTGAGGACCTTAAAAGTCAATATACAGGGCGGCACCTGGGGGAAGTGGAGGAGGGGCCAGGCAGAAGGGAAGCAGAGGCCAGGGCCAGGGACAGCCACCTGTTTCAGCTGTGGGTGGGGCCTGTGCAGTTACAGCGGTTTTTAATGTGGTGACCCTTGGGAGCAGATCTGTTCTTGTGAACAGGTTAGAGGGGTGCTAAGGGCATGTCCTTTGCGGAGGAGATGGCCTGGGACAGCCCTGACATCAGCCATTCACACAGATAATGTTATTAACTGAATGCTCTCAGTTTTACATTTTTTTAACCTATACTCTTTCCCTTTGAAAAATATTATGGGATGAATGTACAGCAGAATGTGCCCCAGTTTGTGTCTTTCTAAGTATTTGCAAACAAAATTCATGAAACCGAAAGAATCTTCATATCAAGATGGAGCCGCCACTACCACAACACCTGAGGAGGCTCTCCATGTAAATTCAGGTGTAGGTCCCTCAGAGCAGGATCCATCACGCCTTCATGTTTGAGTCCGTGCGGCTGAGAAACAAGTAGCAGAGAGTTCTGATTACCTGTGAGACTTTCAGCTTTTGGTCCCTTCCATTTTGATTTGTGTGGAAAGACAAGCTACACAGACAGGTAAGTCTCATCCAGCCTTTGTACCTAGCAACCCTTGAGATGCGGTCAGGGCCTTCCAGCACCTCCCTGGAAAAAGCTAAGCAGGGGTCAGTGTAATGGATTTACTGCAAGCTCCCTGGCAGCTTGCTGTGGAAAGCAGCCAGTCCCAAGCAAGGATAGCACATGAGACCATGCAGCAGGTCTCCAGGTCACAGCGACGGGCAAGCAAGAGAGACGGATACATGGATAGGCACACCATACAGAGTGAGGTTGGATATTTATTCACGGGGTTATGGAGGGGGAAGGGAAAGGGGGAGAAGAGCAGAGAGAGAGAGAGAGAGAGAGAGAGAGAGAAGAGAAAGAGAGAGAGGAGAGAGAGAGAGAGAGAGAAACAGAAGTGGGGGAAGGGGAGAAGTGGGGAGAGAGAGGCAGAAGCTGCCTCTCCAGAGGAAGATGGAAAAGAGAGAGCAAGCTCAGGCTGGAAGCTGAAGATCAGCCTGCCTCAGCGGATAGGGGAGGGAGTGGGCATGGCTTGGCTCTTAAAGAGACAGAACAATCATTACATTCCCATCTCTTTTTTTATAATAAAGCAGGAGGTTCGGCACCACAGGTTGAAGGAATTGGGGCAGTAGATTCTTAAGACTTCTTCCTGCTTATTTGTGGGCGTCGTCTTTGTGAGGAACCTGAGAAGGCTGGGTGCTGGTCACATCCTGGCATAGCTGGTCTCTTTGCTCCTGTCTGGTGTTTGTGGTATGGAAATGTCTGGTGTTTCTTACACCTGTTTAAGGTATTAGCAGAACAGAAGACAAAGTTAAATTAAGGAAAAATAATTTAGGACCAGGGAATTGAGGGGGATGTATCTGACCTGTTTAAGGGGAATCCTTCAATTCGGTTCCCTGGAACTCACAAGAATTCTTTGGGTTTGTGAAAACAGAAGTTTTAGACACATACATTGCATAATGACTGTGAAATATTTTTGTACAATGAAAAGTATTTTTAAGACTATGGAAAGCAGCGTGAGAGAGAAGTTTGATAACTTGTATTTGTCCTCACACCTTTATAACTTGCAGGTCTTGTATTTGTATTTTACTGAAATTTGTTTGCTGAGGTTGTCCTTTTAAACTGACAAAACCTCTCAGCTGTCAAACTGCATCAGAGATCTTTGAGAAGGACAAAATTTTACTTGAGTTACTAATTAAAAAATGACAGAGAACTTACTTGGTTGGCACCCAGAGCTAGTCTTCAGGGTCCTTCATGGTTGTTGAAGGTTGCATTTGCCTTTTGCTGTTTAGTGCAGGGCCTGCCAGGCTCCAGAAGATGCTGTGGGCTAAGAAATCTCTAGGAAGACAAGCCTACCTTGACCTGAGCAGATAGGCTGTCGATTCCAGCGATTCTGTCCATGTCTGGAGATCTTTAGTTTAGATGGAAGGCAATTTTGCCCAATGATCAGCACTTGGCAGTTGAAGCGAATTGCAGATGGACGTTGTTGTGTGCCCATTTGTCTTCTGTCTTCCTTGGAGGAAATAGAGTACTGCTGCTAGGGGCCAACCTGTCTCTTTGTTATGAAAAGTTTTTAATAATTAAATATTTAAATGCTGTATTTCCTCGATCTCTGAGCAGTTGAGGGCTGTTTATCAGATATAACTACAGTATAGACTCTGCCTGGAGAGCTGGATCTGAGCTTGACTGTACTGGCTCTTAACAGGTAAGATTAACACTCATAAAAAGACAGAAAGAAGAAAAACTGCTTGCAATATAAGGTTAATGGCAGAACTGAAAATAGTAGAGAACAGCTTAATGCATTAAATAGGAAGTATTTTGTAAGAGACTTAAAAGTACATACCAGTTTAAAACATGAGACTTATTGCTTTTGTAGTCTGAAATGAGATGCAATGAGCAATTATAACATTAAGCATAGGTGCATTTAAGTTACATGTATAAAGACACACAGAGAAAGTGAACAGGAATCGGACAAAGTGGATGCTCTTGGTGGACCAAAGGCATGCTACTGCACAAAACACGCATGCAGCAGAGTCAACAAAAGGAATTTAGTGAAAAAAAAAAAAACCATAAGTAAACCAGGGGACAAGGCAGGGTGTACTTCAGTAAGGATGAAAGAACTTGGTCATCTGACCTGGCTCTCAGTCAAGATGGCGGTAAGGTCACCCATGCAATAGAGTTAACACTGGGGAATCAGGCAGGGAACACCTCAGGAAAGATGGCAGAACTTGGTCACCTGACCTGGCTCTCAGCCGAGATGGCGACAAAATCACCTGACCCCAATAAAAATGGTGGCAGTCGCATGTTGTATGGAAAAGACACTCAGTTGAGATGGCGGTGAAGTCACTTGACTTCAGCTAAGATGATGGTGAGGTCACATGTCCTCAGTCAAACTGGCAGCAGTCACATGTTGTATGGAAAAGTCAAAGTTTTTGAGCTACAGGAATTTTAAGCTTAATAAGAGAGACCTAGAGGCGTGGTCTAGTGCTGAGGTAGTAGTGCTGAGCCACCACTCCACACCACAAGCCTCAGAGGGGAGCAAAATGCTGGAATTGAAAAAAGACGCCTCATGGATCTGACCAGTCTTGTTGGCAGCAGTAACCATGCCAGGGTCCATTTGCCTGTGCGCTGACAGTGTTAAAAAGCTCCCACTGATAGTAGCTAGAAAGCTCCCATAAAAGTGGCGGGACACGAGCTGAGGGAAGCAACCATAGTAGAATGGGAGAAACTCACCAATTAAAGCTGGTGGTATAAGAAATTACATTGTAGAAATCTCACTCAGGCATATGGAACATGTGGTTGTGAAAAAAAGTACCTGGTTCAGGATCCCAACCCTGGGAGAGAGATTTGAGGAAGGAGAGCCTATCCAAGTCACAGCACCAAATGTAATGGATTTGCTGCAAGTTTCCTCAGCAGCTTGCTGCAGAAAGCAGACAGTCCCAAGCAGGGACAGCGCACGAGACCACGTGGCAGATCTCCAGGTCATGGCGGCAGGCAGGTGAGAGAGACAGATAAATGGATAGGCATGCGATGCAGAGTGGTGAGGTTGGATATTTATTCAAGGGGTTATGGAGGGGGAAGGGAGAAGGGGGGAGAGGAGAGAGAGAGAGAGAGAGAGAGAGAGAGAGAGAGAGAGAGAGAAGCGGGGAAAGGGGAAAAGTGGGGAGAGAGAGGGAGATACTGCCTCTCTGAGAGGAAGGCAGAAAAGAGAGAGCAAGCTCAGGACAGAAGTTGAAGATCAGCCTGCCTCAGTGGATAGGGGAGGGAGTAGGTGTGGCTTGTCTCTTAAAGAGACAGAACAATCATTACAGTCAGGATAGTGTGTTCTCTGTCTGTGTGAGCCAGCAAGTAGGGAGCCACTAAGGAAGTACAAATGGCCATGGACCAGAGAGAAATGGTGCTGCCCATTGAAGGAAGGCATGAGTGCTCACTGCTTGCTTTGAGGGGATACACTCTGTATGAGTGAGAGTAGACAGAGGAGACATGATATTTATGCCACACAGAGCACTAGGGTAGGACATTGGGTCAAATGAAAACTGGGTAGAATTTGAACAAGGGAGTGTGTTGGATTGAGAAGTGGCTAGATGCCTGAGAGACTGAGGGAGTAAATACCCTAGGGGTCTAGCATCACAGGTAGCAAGCCATTCCTGGGACAGGACTGGGAGAGCATCCCAGAGGGGAAGCTTAAGCTGTAAACTGTGAGAGACACCAAGGGAAAACAGAGGAGTAACTGTCCCTGTACCACCAGAGGGTTGGGACAGGCAACAGGCTGAGGCCACCAGGCCAGGTAAACTCAAAAGAAGTGGAAACTCAGTAAAGACAAGGTCTTGGAACCTGGTTTGGGACACACCTCCTAAGTCATGTGACTCTCCTGTCCCTGCCCCTCTGCTGCAAGGGCAAACAAGCATGCTTGCTCCAGCCATCCAGCTGCAGGAGCACCCCACAAGGTCAAGCTTGCTTGCTCCAGCCACCCAGCTGCAGGAACACCTGCAGTGACAACATTATGCCAGATCCTTTTTAGTTAGTTTCCCTACGCAGCCACTAGAAATTAGAATGTTCCATTAAGGTGAACATCTTAGTCAGGGTTTCTATTGCAGTGATATGCACCATGGCCAAAACAACTTGGGGAAGAAAGGATTTATTTGGCTTACCCTCACACATTGCAGTCCATCACTGAAAGAGGTTAGGGCAGGAACCCAAACCAGGCAGGAGCTGATGGTAAGGCCATGGAGGGGTGCTGCTTACTGGTTTGCCCACCATGGCATGCTCAGTTGGACTTTTCTATGACACTCCAGATCACCTGTATAGGGTGGTATTATCCCTATATCCCTCTCATATTAATTAAGAAAATGCCTTATAGGCTTGCCTGCCGCCAGATATTATGGAAGCATCTTCTCAATAGGAGTGAATTATTCTCTAATCTATCCAAACCAGACTGTCCACAGAACCACCTGAGCTTCACAAAGCAGAGATAAGGTATGCATCCTCCGGACTGTGCTCTGGTTGACTTGGGGTTCACCCTGAGCCTGAACTGCTCAAGTTATTATAATATGAGGTTGAGTTTGAGAACGAGTAAGTCCAGCAGGCACACCTGTGCCACCACACTCACACTGCTCCGAGGCTCTGCTTCATCCAGGCCCAGAACTGGGATGGGGAACTGTCAGATTTCTTTTGAATCAAAATTCTGGGGATGGGCAAAGCAATCTTCTCACTAAGGTGGTTGATGGATGAATCACCTCCAGGCTAGGTGGCGGGAAAGCACAACTCTCTAGAGTTGTAATAGAAACATTCATCCTGTTAAAAATTCAGGAGAATGGGAACTAAGAGTCTCTCAAATTCTGTTCCTATGCTAAAGGTTGGGGAGGAAGTGAATGTGTCCTGTGTCCCCTTATCTTCACATAGAATAAAACACACAGAGGGACAAACAACTCTGGTGATTGCAGCCTGTGAGTCAATTTTTCTCCAGATGCCAGGGTGACCCTTCAGCATGGGTGGCTTTGAACGGAGTGATAATTCTTCTCAGAAAATCAAGAGCCTGATCTCCCAGCTCCTGACTCTGTCAGGACCCTCTTGGCTTGTTTCCTTTGGTCACCAAGGGTTCCCCATGTGGTGGTGTTCCAGGAATCTTTCTGGAAAAAGCACTGACACCCATGAGAGCAGAGGAGAGATTTCACCTTTAGAGGGGACCCAGTACAGCTCCCGGAAGCCATCAAGCCTGGGTCAAGTTGGTACTCTCATTTTATATTCTCAACCACAAGGTGGGGCAGGCAAGCAAGCAAGATTTTTCAGAAGCCTGCATGGCAGTGGGCAGGTTGTTTCAGCTGTTTCTCCAGGTCATTCTGTTCCATGCAGAGGGGAAGTCATGCAGTATAAGCAAGCAGTGCTTTAAGTAAATGACTAATTTCAGCTTTTTATCTAGAAGAAACGGGTAATGAAGAACTGAACAAAAACAAAGAGGACAGGCTGCAGAGATGTTGGAGGGGCCTCCTCTCAGGTGATTGTCCCTTGCCTTCCAGACCTCTCTCCTCTGCATGATGGGTCTTGCTCAGCACTTCCTACAGAATTCCTGCTGTTTCCACAAGTAAGAAGGTTTGCAAAGAGCTGAGCTGTTTCACAACATTGCTTCTCAGGACCTTCACAGCAGAGGAGCTCTTGTAAGTATCCAGAGGAATAGCTTCAGCTGGCAGCTTCTTCAAACTTCTTTAAGCCCAGATGCTCACCAGCCAGGGGCATGCACAGGCAAACAACTGTGGCTGTAGCTGGCAAAGACCTGGTGACAGCCAAGCACGGCAGTACGGTCATGAGATTCTAAGATATAAGAACATTGTCTCATCATCTGGACAGGGCACAATTCTCCTTTTCCTGCAGGGTGGAGGTTTTAAGAACTTAGCTACGAAAATTTTCCCTAAAATGCATGCCTTGAAGACTTCATCCCCGTAGCAATATTCAGAGGTGCAGCTTTCAGCAAGTATTGGATCATGTGACAGATGACCTAATGGATGGATTTATCAACTGATAGATGCATAATCTGATGCTATTTGAAAGAAGTGAGGTTTTTATTGGTAACATGCCTGTAAATGATATACCATGTCTGGGGTCCCTCCTCACTCTCTGCTTCCCAGCCACCACGAAGTGGGATGCCCTGCTATCCCCATGCTCTCTACCAGGATGGTCTTCCTCATCATAGCCCAGAACAGTGGTTCCAGGTAACTGTGGCCCGAAACCTCTAGAACCATGAGCCTTCCTGGAGGTTGTTGGTCCTAAGCGTTGTGTCACTGTGTCGCAGAGTGATGACTGTCTGATGAAGAACGATGACTGCAGCCCCAGGGACTTCCATGCATTTCTAGTTTCCTGCTGGACCTGGCACAGGTGAGCGCAGATCCAGTCTGTAACTGGAATCCCTTTGCACCTATGGCCCATCTATACACCACTGTGGGTATTTCGTAGGCCTGAGGGACATCATTGAGTCAGTCAGAGAATAGACTGTCAAGTCCTCACCATCTGGAAGGCAAAGGCGTGGGGTAGTATTTTCTTTCACTCCTTATAATTGTCTGTCCTGTCCCTTTAAGAGACAATCCATGCCCACTCCCCCATCCGCTAAGGCAAACTAATCTTCAACTTCCAGCCTGAGTCCCCTCCTTTCCTGTCCCTCTCAAAGAGGTAGCTTCTCTCTCTCCCTTCTCCCCACTTCTCCCCTTTCCCCTTCTCTGTTTCTCTCTGTGTGTGTCTCTCTCTGTCTCTCTGTCTCTCTCTTTTTCTCTGTGTTTCTCTCTCTCTCTCTCTCTCTCTCTCTCTCTCTCTCTCTGACACTCTCTTTGCTCTCCCCCCTTCACCCTCCCTTCCATAAGAGACTAAATAAATATCCAACTTCACTCTGCATGGTGTGCCTATCCATGTCTCTGTCTCTCGCCCACTGCGTGACTCCCTGCCAAGGACCAGCTGCCTTTGGAGACCTGCAGCATGGTCTTATGGCATGTCCATCCGTCTCGGTCTTTCACCCACCACGTGGCTCCCTGCCTGGGACCTGGTTGCCTTCATGGTCTGCCGTGGTCTCAGGACCCACTGCCCTCTGGTTGCCGCCACTCAGGGACCTGTGACATGGTCTCATGGCCTGCTGCCCATTGCTGCCACTCGGGGACCTGCAGCATTTCTGCCGCTGTGCCCCTCGGGGAATCTGTAACATTTTACTTAAACCATTACTTTGGTGCCATTGGACTCGGTAGGCCCTCCTGCCTCTCTCTCAGGGTCGGGACCTGGAACCAGGTATTTTCTCCAGAACAACCACATGTTCTATCTGCCTGAGTGCTGACCTCTACACACACCAGCAGCTTCAGTGGTGAGTTTTCCCCCTTCCAGCCTCCAACCACAGCCTTCATGGCTATGGTTGAGCCCTTCACTGCTTTCTATAGCTAAAAACATGACCAGATGGCCTCGGGGTCAGTCCTCCCATGCTAGCACTGCACACGCTGTGTGGTGCATTCTTGAGAGACCGCTCAGAGTGGCCTCTAGCCTCTCTGGCTTCCGAGTCACCCAGACTGGAGTCAGTCAGGTTTTAACACCCTGCCTGTAGATAGAGGGCGCTCTTCTACAAACCCTGCAGTATTCGCCACCTTTTCATACCCCACCTATAGAGGAGAGACATTCCCCCCCCATAAACCTTGTGGTGTCACCGTTTTCACAGATCTCATGTTTTCGGCTATGGTATAAACCCTCACTCCATCAGTGTCCTGCCGGCTCCACTGGCTCCACTTTTCCTCAAACTGTCCCTGCTACCGCTACTGCTGTCAACAAAGTTGGTTGGATCTACAAGGCAGCTGTTTTCAATTCTAGCCATTTGCTTCCTGCCATGGCTTGCGGTATGGCGGCTCAGCAACAGGGCAGATCACACCTCTAGGTCTCTTTTCTATACAACGTGTAACTTCTGCCATTTTGACTGAGGTCAGGTGACCTTACCACCATCTTAACTGAGAGCCAGGTCAGGTGGCCAAATTCTGTCATCTTTACTGAGG
Source organism: Myodes glareolus (assembly GCF_982192425.1). Classification (NCBI taxonomy): domain Eukaryota; kingdom Metazoa; phylum Chordata; class Mammalia; order Rodentia; family Cricetidae; genus Myodes; species Myodes glareolus. The sequence continues at coordinate 4,601,237 of NC_142036.1, read as the reverse complement.
TATTCCCTCCCTGGTCCCAGTTTATTTATGTTTTTGTCTCTAAATTCCTCTTGTTGACTCTGTTGCATGTGTGTTTTGTGCAGTGGCATGCCTTTGGTAGGACCCACCAAGAACATCCATTTCACCCAATTCTGTTCATTCAGTGTGCGTGTGTTCATACATGTAACTTAAATGCACCTATGTTTACTGTTAAATGTTATAATTGTCTGTTCATTGTATCTCATTCCAGACTACAAAGCAATAAGTCTCATGTTTTAAATTGGTATGTACTTTTAACTCTCTTACAGAAATATGGTATAATTAATCCAACCCTGCTTTACCTGTTAAGTTGAGAGCCAGTACAGTCAAGATTGGACCCAGCTCTCCAGGAAGATTCTATACTGTAGCTGTACCTGATAAAGAGCCCTTAATTGCTCAAAGATCTGGAGAATATGTCAATTAAATAAAAGACTTTTCATAACAAAAAGAGACAGGTTGGCTCCTAGCAGCAGCACTCTGTTTCCTCCCAAAAAGACAGAAGACAAATGGGCATAGAACATCTATCTACACTTCGTTTCAACTGCCAAGTACTGACCACTGGGAAAAACTGCCTTTTATCTAAAGTGAAAATCACCAGACAGTGGACAGAATCGCTGGAATCAACAGCCTAGCTGCTCAGGTCAAGGTAGGCTTGTCTTCCTGCAAATTTCTTAGCCCACAGAATCTTCTGGAGCCCAGCAGGCCCTGAACTAAATAGTAAAAGGCAAATAGGACCCTCAGTGACCATGGAGAACCCTGAGGAATAGCTCTAGGTGTCAACCAAATAAGTTCTCTGTCATTTTTTATTCAATAACTCAAAATTTTTTCCTTCTCAAAGATCTCTGATGCAGTTTGACAGCTGAGAGGTTTTGTCATTTATAAGAACAACCTCACCAAACAAATTTCAACAAATACAAACACAAGTTATTAAGATGTGTTATAAAGTCCAAGTTATAAGGTGCAAGTTATAAAGGAGTGAGGACAAATACAAGTTATCAGATTTCTCTCTCAGCTGCCTTTCATAGGCTTAAAGATACTTTTCAATTGTGCAAAAACATTTGTCACAGTCATTCTGCTGCTGTCTAAAGCTTCTGTTTTCACAAACCCAAAGAATTCTTAGAAGCTCCAGGGAGCCGAATGAAAGGATACAACCCTCTCAATTCCCTGTTCCTAACTTTTTTCCCTAAACTTAACTTTGTCCTCTGTTCTGCCAATATTTTAATCAGGTATAAGGACACAAGACATTTCCATACCACAAACACCAGACAGGAACAAAGAGACCAGCTACCCCAGAATGTGACCAGCACCCAGCTTTCTCAGGCTCCCCCAAAAACGACACCTACAAATAAGCAGGAAGCAGTCTTGAGAATCCGCAGCCCAATTTCTTTAACCTGTTGTGCCTAACCTCCTGCCTTTTTATTATAAAAAAGAGATGGGAATGTAATGATCTGTCCTGTCTCTTTAAGAGACAAGCCACACCCACTCCCTCCCTTGTCTGCCAAGGCAAGCCAAATTTCAGCTTCCTGCCTGAGTCCCTTCTTTTCCATCTCTCTCTCCAAGTGGCAGCTTCTGTCTCTTTCTTCTCCCTACTTCTCCCCTTCCCCCACTCTGTTTCTCTCTCTGTCTCTCTCTCTTTTTCTCTGTGTTTCTCTCTCTCTCTCTCTCTGGCACTCTCTTTGCTCTCCCCCCCTTCACCCTCCCTTCCATAAGAGACTAAATAAATATCCAACCTCACTCTGCATGGCATGCCTATCCATGTCTCTGTCTCTTACCTGCTGCATGGCTCCCTGCCTGGGACTCACTGTCCCTTGTGCCCCGCTGGCTACTTGGGGGCTCTCTGCCTGGGACCTGGCTGCCTTCATGGCCTGCCGTGGTCTTAAGACCCACTGCCCATTGCCTGCTGCTGCTCGTGGACCTGCAACGTTTCTGTCGCTGCACCCCTTGGGGAGCCTGCAGCATTTTACTTAAACCATTACACTCCCTCTTTCCCATCCTGGTGAACGTGTGTGGCAGAACTCGTGGATGCTCACAGTGAACTAGAGCCGACAGAGACACAGTACTGAGAACGGATCTGGCAGTTGATGCACAAAGGGAACATGACTGTTTCTAAAAGCCTGCATGGCCATTCCTGGTGAGATGGGATCCATGGGAATAGCAGGCTCAAAGATGTTCCAGAACTGGCACACCAACGTGGAACTCACTACATCCACATAAAACCTGAGCGAGCGTGGAAAGGAAGTCTAGACACAAAAGCACAGACTTAAGCAGGGCTTCTTGATAGCTGGCATCTTTTTTCAGATGGCCTCTGTTAGTTGGCAACAAGCAGGAGCACCATGAATCCTTTAAGAGAGGTCTTCCAGATTCAGCTTTAGCAGCAAAAACCCCCACATGACTTCTTTAAGAAATGGCAGCTTCCTGGTTCATGCTAGCTGTATGAACAGCTCTGGCTCTCTCAGGAGGCTGAGCGCACGAATGAGGTTCGTAGGCAGCATGCTGAAGTTAGTTGATGGCAGCATGTAGCCGCTGCAGGAGACAGATGTGCTGTATGTAACCTTGCCTGTAAACTGCGAGCCTTGTGGTAAAATGCAAAATATTAGGAATGGGTTAATTTAAGATGTAAGAGATAGCTGGAAATATGCTTAAGCTTTTGGTCAAGCAGCATTACAAATAGCATAGTTTCTGTGTGATTATTTTACATCTGAGCTGCCAGGAAATGGACAGCTTCCACCTACAGATTAGATGCATAGAGACTGTATTCTGCATAGATAGGTAATCTTCAGCCACTTCAAAGAACTGTGGAATATGTCATTTAAATAACTTAGGGTTCTGTTGGCATGAGACATGATTGCTCCTGACAGCACCAATCTATTCCCAAGAGAATGTTGAGCATCAAAGACACTCCACTTGGAGCTTGTTTTCTTCTTGGCAAAACCAGCCTTTGGGCAAGAACTGCCCCTGCCTTGATCACTGACAAAATGCATCTCATCTGAACTGGACAAGCAGGATACAAGCAAAAAGACTGCCAAACCTTGCCAAGACAGGGTAAGATGGTTTTGAAAATCTTCCTGCCTCTGAAACTCTAGGCCTTAGCCAAAGTTGGCTGTTCCAGTGTTACAAATGAGACTTTGGGTGATTGCTCAGGTAGCCAGTTGTCTCTGTCATCTACTGCACATTTTAGAAGTTGCTTGATTGCATTTCCTGCCTACTCAAGTAATATAATCTTCCTTTTCAGGCCTCCAGTAGGGTTGAAGTCATAGTTACCTTCCTCTTATGATCTAGCCAAGCCATTTCTTTCTTTTTTTTTTTTTCTTGAGTGGATGGGTTTATTTAGCAGTAAGTTTGAAACTCTTGCTTTAAGCAAGGGTACTACAGTAATTATATCAGGAACCCACAATTTCCTACATTGTCAAATATATAAAAGTTCCTTTGCACTTTCTTCAACACTGATCAACAAGCAGATTCAGTCCATATTTCTCTGATGTACTATGTACTCAATTAACTCAAGCTTCTTTAGAGACTCTGGCATCTCAGGTGGAGGAGGGCGAGGGAGCCTGAAGTAGACCTTCACCGAGTCATAGATGAACCACTATAGTGCAGTCAGAGTGCCAATCATGATGTTTGGGCAAAGAGGCCCTTCCACACACCTCTGAAGGCCAGTCTCTGCAGGACCTGGGGACCAGTGTTCCCCTTCTCTTTACTCAGTACAGAGACTACAGAATCAGCAGGGTGAGGAACAATTGCACAGAAGACTCCAGCTATGTAACCTGCCACAAATGTCACAACCAGCTGCTCTGCCTTTGTACGTTCACTTAGGAACCACAAATCTGCACAATGCTTCAACAATATGTTCAAAGCAGGCAAACTTCATCGTGGTGTATGGGATCTGCCTCATCCACAGAGGAGCCACACATTTGCAGAACCTTGCATGGAAAGGCCAATAAAAGTTGGGGGCCATCCTTTAGCCAAACCACAAACACTATCTTCTCTCAGGGTAATGGACTAGTCATTGAATATGCCCTTGTCCTTCTTAGGGTCCACCTGCATGCGGCATTTTACTAAATCCAGGGGAACAACAGCAGTGGGTATCAGCCCACAACTTAAGACCCCATCAAAGCCACACGGTGCATAATACTTCATGGAGCCAAATTCACAACTGTACTCTTCCACAGCGCTGGCGGCCAGGTGGTGGGAATGCCGGGGCAGGCCCGGGGGGTGGGGTGGGGGACGCTACGGGGACCCGTAAGGCCATCATGCACCAGCTGCAGGTGCAGCGTTGAAGGGGTTCACCAGGGGCCAGATGCCCACGGACAAGAACATCCTCCTAAGATGGCGAACACTCAACCGCTGACTTGGCAAGGCCCCCCAGGAATGTCCTCCTGGCCCGAATATTTGTGCCCTTCGCTTTAGCCAAGCCATTTCTAATACAAGACTTAGACTCCTTAGGACAGAATAATTATTGAAACATTTAACATATGTTTCTTGCTAAATATTGTTTATACTGGTTGTAGTTCTAATTTTTATACTTGATATCTGTTCTTATTGTATATAGTTTTGTTTTGGGTTTAGAACTCTCTTATTTAGACAAAAGGGGGAGGTGATGGGGAAACTCCTTCAGCCAATGGCCTTTGAGAGGCTGAACTAGGTTGGGCGTGACTTTGGGGTACCAAAAAGCCCATGGGAGCACCCACTTGGCCTTTTTCTCTCGCCACACCTGGAGGTTGAACCCTGTTCTGTTTCCTTGTTGTGATCCTTAAATTGCTCTGTTCTGTGGTGTCAGGCACAGCATGTGCTTAACAACCAACCTGTCAGGAAACACCTAACAATTAGGAGCCATCATTAATGTAACCTTAGGGACAATTGTCCTTGTGTAGAAAGACAACACACTGTGAGGAATTTGCATCATTCAGGCAGTCAGCCCTGGTCCAGGCCAGGGTGGGAGCAAGGGTCTTCCTTCTTCCTGTTTGCTATCAGCCATTGCTGTGTGGCAGCTCCTGTGTCTTTAAGGCAGAGCTTAAATGATTCTGTTCTGGTCCTGCAGCTTCTAAAAGTCTGTGTGGGCATGCTGCAGCTGGCTCCTATTAAAGAAGATAATGGCTTCTAATGGTGGCGGCATCATGCTCAAAGCTCCCTTCCTGTGCCATCTAAAGGAATGCCATTGCTGGGAAAATGAAGGGGAACAGCAACCCATTGTGAAGAAAATCCATCAGTGTAGACTACCCAGCAGTTCAGCCCCATGCTCTTTTCCTTCAATAGAGTGAGCAGTTCAGCGTTCTCCATTACCTGTAGCCTTACTGTGACTCCTTCTTGTCATTGCCTTCTGCAGACCAGATCTCCCTGGGGCAAGCTGTAATTGTCCTAAATTTAATCTTTGTTGGCAATAAGGCATTGCCAGTCCCCACCTTGAGCATAGATCCCCATGTTCTGTTGCCCACGGACAATGGTCACACACAAAAGACACTGCTGCTCTGGGCTGTGACTAGGTCCTGAGAATGGCACCAGTGCCCCAGGGAAGGGACACTCGAAGCTTTCTAGAGAGATGTCAAGGTTGGCTGTAAGGGAGGACTTTACTTTTCATTTTTACGTCAAGGCTGGGTAAAGGACTTTGCTTTTGGTTTTTAATTGTGAGTGATATGGAACATTCTGTGGCATTTGTGTTTCTGTAGGATTAGAAATGGGGTGACCTTGGTTCTGGATCCTCACGTATAAGTTATGGTGCTCAAAGAAAGCAGTTTCTTAGATATACTATGCTAACTCTCTTATGCAGAGCAACACTATATGAAAAAATGTACTGTAGTGACAGACATGTCCTCTGCAGGTCCATGGCTGGCCTCATGTGCCCACTGTGATGTGGGATAGAATTTTCACCTTTAACTGATTCTAATTATTTTTAAACATAACATTTAAGTATCCTCATGTAAATCATGGCTGTTAACTTGTCCAGCATAGCTCTGAGTTGAGAACTTCATACCTCAGACCCCCGAGAGACTATAGTCAGTGTGTGTTTGACTGGGGAGCCTGGAGTCAGCAAGTTAAGTATAAAATATTGGCCAGTCAGCAAGTTGTTTCCCCATGGCTGCTCCATGGGGGGTTATCCACAAAAATAATAATGTAATGAGTAAAATCTGTCTTCCTTTCTACTTGCCCAGCAGAAAGAATTAGCTATTGTAGTTCAAAGGCTACTAATGAGCAAGGTCGCACACTGCAAACCTCTATACCTGTAGTGTGATTGTCTTCAGGGAAGGCAGAGAGAATTCTCAACTGGACTATCTTTCTCTCGTATGAGCATGGTGCTCTGCTCCCCTGCACTCACGCTTTTGTTCCTACCCACCGTCTGCCACTGCATCTTCCAGCCACTGCCTCTCAGCTCCCCTCTCACCCTGGTCTGTGATTCCGTCCCACTCCTGATGCAGTTGAGTTTTGAGTGGGCATGGTGGTGATAACAGAGCATGGGTGGCTCTTAGTCCCCTTAGGTGTATATGAAAACAGTTCTTTATTTTCTTTAAATTCAATTGTCACACTGGCGGGAAGTTTGGTTTTAGATGTCTTGGCACCCAGCCCAGGAGTAGACGTCCATATGCCATGACTGCCATCTCCGCTGAGGTCTCCCTATTCCCAGGGTGGAGCTGAAAGACCTGCTCTCTATTCTACCACAGCTTCCTCTGACCTTACAAAGTGACCCCCTCAGTGAGCATCAGGTCCCTGAAACCATGTCACCTGAGAAAACATTCAATGAGCAAGATCCAAGGTCTTAGTGATTAGGGGACTCGTGGCTGGTGCTGCGCCCTGGACAGTGCAGCTAGACTTCCATCTTCTAGAACTTCCTGCAGGTCAGTGCTGTCTAGGCCACAGCCTGAGGCAGTGTTTTACGTACATCCAATCATTTACATTTCAGGAGGCACAAGAGCTAAGTAGTCACATTACTCTCCTTTCAGACAGGAGCAGACAAGCACAGGGAGTTTCAAGCTAGCCACCTGGTTACCCAGCAGCCATTTGGGTTTCCGGTTCTCGGGTCTCTGCTGGTTGATCATAGGGCCCCACTTTGAGAAGGTGCACACTTCTGCAACTGTGCAGAACACCCTGTGAGAATGCTACGATTAGAGCTCCAAGGTAGGATCTAGTGACTGGAGGAATGGCTGCTTATCTGTAAGTACTGGGCTGTGGAGGGGGGCAGGAATCCCTGCTTTGTTAGCATCAAGTCTCCGTGCCAGAGAGATGTGGGAATCTCTGTTCTCATTGCCTCAAGGAATCAGAGATAAACCCGGGGCTTCTTGACAATGGTGTGACTGTTCTCTCTCCTGAGAACAGTGCTGGCTTTGCAGCAAGTGGGAGCCTGATCATGACCAGGTTCAGGTCGTGTCTGCCACTACAGTAGCCGGTGGGAGCCTGAGTCCCAGGAACCTCTGCTTTCACCCTGAGCCATTTTCAGCAGCCTTAGGTACCCAGGGTTCTTGATTACGCCTGGAGAGGGTGCTCAACAGGGGAGGGGCACTAGGGTGAAGATGGAAGGAAGCTTGCTTTGCCCTGTGATTTTGGAAACCAAGGGGGTCGGCAAAGAACCCACTTCTGAGATCAGAGACATGTTTGTTCATGGAAATCACAGGTTTGTCTAACTAGGAATCACACAGAGAAAGCAAAAAAGAACAAAAGGAGATTAAAGATTTTTTTTTCCCGTTGATTGCTTTCCCTGCATTTACACTTGGTGTGCTGCTCACATTAGCTTGTACAAGGAATATTTCTAAAGGTTTAATATGGGTAATGTGCCACAAAGCTATGTAAACAGGATTTTGCCTCAGTGTGGACTTTTGAAAGGGCAAATGCAAGTAAGGATATATTTGCTGGAAAACCAAGAATCCATGATTTTAATGAGCAAAATGCTTAATGTTTGCACAGTGGCCTTCAATTTGCAAAGCGCTTTTCCACAGACTGCTTTGCTGCTGACCTGATAGGTGGGCAGGCTGGTGAGGGCAGGGCAGACTCATTATCTGGGACCTGGAGAAAGCGCATCCATCACCTTTCAGGTCCCTTTTCTTAGTGTCTGTTTCCTGGGACATTAGAGGGTGTGTGCTTCAGGGCTGCAGGCCTGACAAACCCAGGTCAAGGTCAGGAGGCAGGACAGGACACGCGGCAAGAAGCCATCTGGGATCAGTGACAAAAGGTTAGGGATAGCCTGGTCCTGACCAGAAGCGGTATTGAGGAAATCCTGAACTTGGAAGCAGATTGCTTCTTGGTCAAGTCTCTCAGTGAGATCATGGTCCAGCTGACCTTGACAAGTTCTCGAAGAGTCTGTGTCTGGATTCATCTGCAAAGACTGACATAAGTGGACATTGCTTCAATAACTACATTCAACTACTCAAGGGCCACATGAAATCAACCAGGAGGCAGCCAGACCATGCACAGGAACATGCCACACAGACCATGCACAGGAACATGCCACACAGACCATGCACAGGAACATGCCACAGGAGCATAGTAGGACCTATGCAGAAATGCGCACAGTTTGTATCTTTGTTCCAGTCCGATATTGTAACATGAGGGGGCCAGCTTGTTGGGGTTTCTATCCCACCCGGTACCCCACAGCCGGCAAGTCCCAAAGAAATCACAGAGTCTACATTAGGTTATAAACTGATTGGCCCATTAGGTCAGGCTACTTATTAGTCCTTGTAACTTATATTAATCCATTATCATTATCTATGTTAGCCACACTGGCTCAGTACCTTTTCCAGAGGGGGCAGCTTACATGTTGCCTCTTCGGTGGTCTGTGTAGGAGTGGCTGAGGGAGCTTTCTCCCTAGCCTTATCCTATTCTCATTGCCCCGCCTCTACTTCCTGTCTGGTTGACCTGCCTATACTTCCTGCCTGGCCAATCAGCGTTTTATTAAAATACATGATTGACAGAATACAGATAATTCTCCCACACCACGATATGACTAGTAAGTCACATTGTGAATAGCAGGATCTGTTGTTGAATCCACCAACGTGAACTCCTCACTGGCTGACAGCGAGATGACCAGGTACCTGCTCAGAACACTTGAGCCTAGAGAAGCCATGGATAGATCTATCATTGTAAAGTCTCCATCATCCTTCAGAGCTACAACTCACACAACACCCACCCAGGACATGAGCAGGCCATGGGCAGAGGTGTTCAGAGCTCTGCAGTCTAGTAGAGGAATGCTCAGATACTGCAAACAATACAGTTTGTGGCTCTCTACAGCAACTCCGTTAGCTCCTTAGAACTAGTTGGCAAAACTTCCTATCCTGGCATCTCACCATGGGAGCTAAAAACCAGCTGACCATGCACAGAAAACCATTTAAGCTTTCTTGGATAAATACCAGGACAAGGGAACCTGGTGCACAAGTCCTTGCTGTATCGACTGTCAACAGACCGTGTCAGTCCTGGTGGCTGCTCTTGCTGGCCACACAGGAAGCTGAGTCTTACTGGTTTCCCAGAGCAATCCACAGGACTATAAATGGGAGTCTTTAGACTCTCAATACATTACAATGCCTTGCCAAAACTTCAGAGAATGATGTCAGAGTATCTAGGGTGGGTACCAGGCAATATGTTGGTTTTTAAACTCCTGTGGGTCTAAGGAATAGCCAAGACTGTGACCCATTGAAATAAAGGATCCTTGGTACATTGTCACCTCTAGCATGTAAGCTTGAGGTTATTGATGGATTCCTGGATACTCATATAAATTTTAATATGCTAAGATGTATGAATGGAAACTCATTGAAAGGATAGCTGTAAGTTTACATGTTCGCATTTATCTCTTACAGTTATAAGCATGTATTTTATGTCTCTTCCAAGTCACAGGCACTATGCTAGATGTAGAGCTGAACCTGCACCAACAGAGGACTCAGTGAATGTTGGCATCCCCAGCACTAAAGCTCGTTGGCGATCAGTGTGTTAATCCATCTGTCTTCTCCCTTTGGAATATGTTCTGGGCATGGATACTTTCTAGTAGGGCCTTGATGGGCTTTTATCACTGAAGCATGGCTCTGTTTTCTCTCTATTGCTCATTTTCTGTCACAGATCTTATGACTCCAGACTAGAACTCAGGAAACAGGTGTGCATAGACACTGGGGAATCTGTAGGATACACGCGTGCATGTGCGTGTGTGTGTGTGTGTGTGTGTGCGTGCACACACACACACACACACACACACAACTTGAGTGATAGAGATCCCTTGCCATGGGGGTCTCTGTTCTGATTTTCCTTCACAGCAGTCTTCACAACATCCTAAAACTGTGGAGTGCAAACATCACCCCCGGGTGGTCCTCTGTAAGGCTGGAAACCAGGCAGTAGACTAAACAGCAGTTCAGCTTCCGGGAAAGACCCCAAAACTATCTCCTGTACAGATGTTTTACAGCTGTATCCACACCACTGTGGTACAGAAGATGCAGCTTCCGTATTCTCATTCCCATTGCTGGTTATGTAAGAGTGTTGGATAGCAGAGGTGGCTTTGGAAATTAGCATGTTACACCCAATGATGCACAGCTTCTCAGATTTCCTTAATGGCCTCCTTCTTCCTGTGAGTTGTGATCCTTCTGGATGCAGGTTAACAGGAAGATCAAGAAGGGCTGGAGGACACAGCCCTCAGCCACGACCAGGAGTCAGAACTCTCCATCTTTCCCTTCTGGAAACGTCTCCAAATGTGTTTTTTTTTTTTCCTTTGCAAACCTTCCAGAGAAAATGCCAGTGTGTTCCTGGAGTGTGCCCTGATCTTACACGGTGTGTCTTCTCCCCTGCCTTTCCCTCCTCTGCTGTGCTCCCATTCTTAGGGTTCTGCAGCACTTCCGGTTCTGTTCTCTCTGGCCTAAGTAAATCCTCCTGCAGTGTGCAGAAGGGTTTGTTTGCTCCAGGCCACTGTAATCTTCTTGTAGTCTTCTGGGGTAGCTCATCCTCATCACCTCCATTCTGTGAATGAGGAAACATCATGTCTAGATGCTCCACATTCTCGATGCCTCCTCCCATTCTGTCGTACAGCCTTGGGAAGCCTGATGAAGAGAAGGAACTCAGGTTGGGGTGTCCACACATGACTGTCTTGGTAAGAAAACCTTGAGTGCAGAAATGTTCAGGAGGAGAAGAAAGAGTATGTAGAGAGAGAAGGAGGGCTTGCCCCACTCTAGGACATCTGAAAAGGCCACATATATTGCTTACAAAAGTTAGAGAGTAGGAACCAAAGATGGCTCAGCAGTTAAAAACGCATAGTGCAACTGGGTGGTGGTTGTGCACGCCTTTAATCCCAGCACTCTGAGAGGCAGAGACAGGCAGATCTCTGTGAGTTTGAGGCTTGCCTGATATACAAAACAAGTTCCAGGACACGTAGGGCTACACAGAGAAACCCTGTCTTGAAAACAACAACCACAACAACAACCACAACAACCACAACAACAGCGAAAGCGTACAGTGCTCGTGCAGAAGACTGGAGCTTGGTTGCCAGCACCTGCACTGGGTGGGTCACAATCGCCTGTAATCACAGCTCCATGGCATCTGATGCCCTCTTCTGGGCTCCTATGCACATCCACAAACACTCTACATAAGCATATTTTTTAAAACAGTAAAAATAAATCATGGGACATTAGTTTTAAGCAGAGGAAAAAAGTTTTTTTTTTATCATTGTGTGTGTGTAAGTAGCTCATGTGCACGCTTGTGTGCTGGTGCATGTGGGAGGATGTGCATGTGTGCACATGAGTATGGAAGTCAGAGGTCTGTGTTGGTATCATTTTCTACCTGATATTCTGAGTCTTCCACTGTACTCAGAGCTCTCCAGCTGGCTAAACTGTCCGGCAGGAAGCTCTGGGGATTCAGTCTCTGCTCCTTGCACTAGGGTTATAGATATGCATAATCGTGTCCAGCTTTAACTTGGATTCTGAAACCAGATCCTGGTACTTGTGCAATGGGTTCCATATCGGCTGAGTCATCTGCCCAGCAAAATAAAAGTAGTTTTATAATTAGATTCAGCATTGGGCTACTCTATCAAGTTTATATAAACTTTCCAACCACTCACTCTCAAAGTTTGTTGGAACATCATCCTGCTCAGACAGTATATAATTGCCAACTACAGCTTTCTATGCATCTCAAATCTATTAATGGGATTGATTGCCCCTAAATCTATTAAAGGGTGTCTTCCTAAGTGTCTGGTTTATGTTGGTGGTAATTCATTTTTGGTAGGGAATTTATCTAATTATCTAGAGAGTGTAGGTATCCAGGTCTTTTTCCCTTTTCTTCCTTGGCATTTCGCAGGGCTATTTGACCTCTGGCCCCTGGAGATTCTCCACTAGCACTGACTTGAGGGTAGCTTAGAAAGGACTTGGCTGTCTTTGTTATGGTAATTCCACCTGTAAACAAGGCTGCAACTGCGGGCCCTACACGCCTCCCATGCCTGCCTCCCCCGTAGCTGATTCTGCCTGAGGTGCTGGGAATGTATCAATCTATTCTACGGCTCCTGATGGGAGGGGGCCATGCCCTTTTGAACCCTCTTGCCTTCTGGTATAAATACCCGACTTGAGTTTAATAAAGGGCTTTTTTACTCTTTGGCAAGCGAGCAGGTCTCTTGTGTTTGTCTGTTTAAACCCTTAGGACAATCGTCCATTCTCGTGGCCCTGGTTCAGGAAAGCGTGCTCCTGGATTAGGCCTGGGTATCCACAGAAAGTGCGGAGGCTTACAAGAGAGGCATTCTCTTTAGGTAGTTCTCTCTTGCTGGGCATGGTGGCTCCTTCCAGCAGTCCAGTACTGAGGCAAGAAGAATGAGTCAAAGACCAACCATAGTTTAAGGCCAAGGGCTTCATGACTAGAAAATGTCTCAAAAATCCAGTAACAGCTAAATAGTAGTTATCATAAATGATTAACTGTTTTCCAACTGGACTCGAAGTCAGGGACTAGTCTAATCTTCATAAAGCACCTGATAATACATACTGGGTTATGATATCTGATGACAGGATGAAAAGAAGGAACTCTGGGTTTGCGAGATGGTTCGGTGGCTAACGTTCTTGGCAAACGAATGTGAGGACCGAGTTTAGATCCCAGCACACATACAGCAGCATGTGACAGTGACCATCTCTAGTTGAGTTGCTCCTATGGTGAGATGGGGGTGGAGAAAGAAGTGCCTGAAGGCCATGGACCAGGTCTGGGATATACAGTAGATGAGAACAAGATGGAAGGCGAGGGTGACGTGATGCCAAGGTTATCTTCTGACCACAAATAAGCACCTGCAGATGCATACATACAGTTGTTTTTGACTTTTAAAAAGGTTTTCAACTTCTTTAAGTGTTCAAGCATTGCTTGTGTGTGTATGTATGTATGTATGTGTTTGTATGAGCATTGCCTGTGTGTATGTATGTGTGTGTATGTATGAGCATTACCTACATGTATGTATGTGTTTGTATGAGCATTGCCTGTGTGTATGTATGTGCACCACATTTATGCCTGGTGCCTTTAGAGTCCAGAAGAAGAGGTCAGATCCCCTGGCACTGGAACTACAGGAAGCCGCTAGGCACCATGTAGGTTCTGGAAATCGAACCCAGGTTCTCTGGAAGAGCAGCAAATGTTCTTTACCCCTGAGCCATCACTGCAGCTCTGTTGGTTTTGTTATTGCTACTGTCATCTTATGTCTAAATAGAAACTCTGCTTGGTGGGAAGATGGCAGAAGTACACACCCCTGTGAGATGCTGCCGTTTGCAGCATCTTTAGGTGAACGGTTAATGTTACTTTGTTGCTCAGTATTCTGAGAAGAACGTTATTTCCTCAAACAATAAAGTGAGTGAGACTCCCTAAGACCAGGCCCTGAGGCTCATACAGGGTAAAATTCCTCAGCAGAAACTTGTTCAGAGAGTTCTACAAGGCTCTGCAGATGTTCTGAGAGCAGGTGGCACCTCAGGGAGTCCATTTTCTCTGAATCAAAGTCAGTAAGGTAAGTCCATCGCTGAGTAAGGCAAAGCCCTGCTACACCTTCATGGCTCTCTCAGGCTCCCAGCTCGGTAGCCATGGCAGCGAGGACACCAGGTCCACTCTGTGGGAAACCCTCACTTAGGAATTGGAAGAAGGGTCGGTGTGAGCAGGACTCTTCAGAATTCTTGACCCAACTTAAGATGAAAGGAAGGACAGAGAAATCATCTATTAATCCAAACTGTGAAATTACAGAGCCAAATTACTGCTTTAGTGTGTTTTCCCCCTTGCTGAAATAAGGGATTGGGTGAACAGAATGATAGCTTGGGGGCAGTACTTTAGACTCGGAAGTTGTTCCCTTCTGTTAATATCTTACAGGACCATAGACTAGTTAGGAAAACTAAGGGCTGGAGAGACAGCTCAGATAGTAAAATGCTTGCTATGGAAATATGGGTATCTGAGTTCAGATCAACAGAACCCACATAAGAAGCAAAGACAGGTACACATACGCACACACACATGCACATGCACACACACATACACATGCACACGCACACACATGCACACACACACACATGCACACGCACACACACACATGCACATGCACGCATACACACACACACACATGCACGCATGCACGCACACAGAAGAGACGAAAAGCACAGTGCACTCCTGTGAGGCCGTGCACTGGTCAGATCATAGCTTCTATCTGCCCACTCATTAGGAGGAAGAAAGGCTTTAGAGAGCTGATTGCTTCTAAGGTTGGAAGAGAGGAAACACACGGTGAGCATGAAGTATCTGCAGTGCCAAAAAGTGAAGAAGCGATTTAAGAAGAAACGAAGGAGGCACGTCGAAAGGGCACTGGACCACCTGAATGTGTCACCAAACCTGAAGCAGTTTGAGTATCAAGACAGATGGCCAGATTGGCTACAATCAGAACAGTCGAAAATCCATGAGACCACACTGATACACTTATAACTGAATAAACAAGAACAAATTGACAAGAATTTCAATGAAAAAATGTGGCAGAAATGAAGAAAGCAAAGCCACCATTAGGGCAGCACTGTGCTGCTGACCTCAGGACAGAGGCAGAAGCCAGGTCTTCAAGCCTCTCACCCCGTGCTAGATAACTGCAGGGGGAGCGAGTTTATACTGAAGGATGTGGCAGCTCCTTCCTTTGCCCAGTGATCTGAGGTTAACGTCCCTACAGTACATGCTGAAACCATGAAGTCCCAGGAGATTGTCCTGAGATTGGGCCGTTTCCAAGCTACCTAACCTCATTCTAGTGAGGATTCATTGGTTAAACCCAGATTGAGGGACATTAACAAGTAACCAGTCAGACATGTGCAAAAATGTCTGCATCATTAAGACACGGAAAGAATGAGGCGTGTCACCCATGAGAGGAAACTGGGGAATCAAGACAACTAAATACAGCGCAGGATCCTGGGACAGAAGACAGCTAGTGGGAGGAAGTAGGGTCCAAATAAAATCCAAAGTTTATATAGGTTATGCCAGGTGTGTGTGTGTGTGTGTGTGTGTGTGTAAAACTCACACAAAGGAGGCTCTACTTTCACTTCTGAATTTATCTGTATGTGTGCACCTTGTTTGTGTGAGAATCTCCAGAGACTAAAAAAGTGCCAGATTCCCTCTTACAAGCAGTTGTGAGCTTCCCGAAGTAGACGCTAGGATCTGAACAGCAGTCCTCTGAAAGAGCAGCAGGTGTCCTTAACTGCTGAGTCATCAGCTCTGCAGCGCTGTGAATGTGTATTTCCTAGCACATGAGTCAATACTGATATCTCTGGCTCCAAGCCAGCCCCGGAGAGTGCATTCCAGACTTCCTTTCCCTGTTAGTGACTTCTTTCTCCAGCCTTCAGAATGGGTCAGAAGTGCATTTCCTTGTTCCTCTCTGGTATCCAAATTATTCCTGACGCCTCAGCTGCCCCTCTGTAGAATCACGCCTTGATGAACTTGAGTGTGGTGTTCATGTGCAGTCCTCTGTCTTTACCTTACAGTGCCCAAACAGAGCACCTTCCCAAAGTGTTTGCCAGTTTCCAGGGTATATGGGTTATGTGGTAGATAGAACCAAATGGTTGGTTTATGTTTCCTGTTTTAGCAAGCCGCCAAAGCATCCTCCAAAGTAGTTACAGCAATTTCCATCCAGGCAGCCATGCTCCAGCTGTTCCCAGTTCACCAGCTCGAGACTGGCGGCTCTGTGAATGGACTACTTAGCATCCTTTCCTTGGCTTCCTCGCTATGAAACAGAGGTAATGACAGTGCTCACTTGTTGAGTTGTGTGAAGTTGGAATGAGATTGCATTGAATAAAACATAGGATACTGGGCTAAATTTGAATTTCATGTTAACAAAATTTCATTGTAAACACATTTTAGACAATAATTGGGACAAGCTTATACTATAAGTTTTGTTTTCTAAAATTTTAATTTAGAAAGTAAGAAATAATGCAGGCTGCTGATGCTGTCTGAGTCTCAGAGGGGTAAGCGGTATTCTCCAGTATGCAGACATCCCAGGTGATGTGAGGTGTTTTATAGAAGAACTTTCGTTTCTCTGGTGATCTAGGGCTACTGTTTTCAGGCCTCAGCTTCATTCCTGGATCACAGTTCATTTGGATACCCATGAAAAAAATGTAGAAAAGCTACAAAGGTTTTGTGGTGACTAATGACTATATATCTCAGTAAGGTACTGCTTTAATTAAAGTTCATATTGAAACAGAATGCATGTGTTCATGTCTATCTGATCTCTGTTTATATTGATCTCAATTTTACAAATGAAGACTGAAGTCCCATCATCCGGCATATGATACACACACACACACACACACACACACACACACAGCCAGGTGGAATCCCACACCCAACAAAGTCCATTACTATTCTGTACCTCTTTCTGACTTGGGATGCAATGCGCCCTGTCAGAGCTGGCCATCCCTTAGGTAGACCTAAGAAACCCATGTTTCCTTGGGAGTTTGCTGAGAACTGTCCTTTCCCAATGGCTGCCTTCTTTGGAGTTTCCTACTTAAGAGTGGGGTCGTGACCCTTTTGTATAAAATACTCAGGACAAGTCTGAACTAAAGAAAAATACAAGTCAGGAGTCTGCTGGAATGCTGGCAAGAGCTTAACTAATTGAAGAACTGTAATTATATCTCCTCTTGGGTCCTTTTCAGAGATCAGGTGACCATATCTTCCACTGTGTTTACCTGTCCCGAGTGCTGGAAACTTCCCTTGCATTCACCTTAGCTTTCATGGTCCTTGCAGCCACGTTGTAGGACCCTCCACGGCTGTACCCAGTCAGCTATAGACCCTCCACGGCTCTGCCCAGCCAGCATGCTGTAGGACCCTCCACGGCTCTGCCCAGCCTGCATGCTGTAGGATTCCTCCATGGCTCTCCCCCTCCCCCCGCCTTGCCCCCCTGACCCCGCTGTTACTTTGTTTCTGGAATACATCATATGTTTCCCATAACTGAGGTTTTGACTTTTGCGCTTTGCTCGACAGTATTAGTTTGCTAAGGAGGTTGTAACAAATGCCAGACTAGGAGGCTTACACAGCAGATTTCTTTTAGAAGTTCAAGATCAAGATATATCATATAGGCAGGATTTTTTTCCCTCGGAGGGCCACAGGGGAAGAGTCTGTGCCAGACTTGCAAAGGCTGTCATTTTGCTGCCTCTTTCCAGCTCATCTGCCCATACGCCCACATCTCTGTACCTCATTCCCACTTCTTACAAGGGTGCCAGTCGTTCTTATAAGATCAGATTGGAATCCACTGCAATGGGTTAATATTTAGCACAGCTGGCACTAGCTAGGTCCTAGATTCTATGCCCTTGTCTCCGAACACAGCAGCCTCTGTGGTACTGAATGTTTGGATGTTATGTGCGAGTTTAGAAGGGGGCACAGTTCGACTCAGGCCACAGCACCTGTACTGTCGGTTGGCATGGCTCACTGACTGATAATATTAAAGAGCACACAATCGATGCAGGTGTCTGAACCAACATGCTAGTTAGTGTAGCAAGCCGAAGAACAGATGTCCAGACAGCAGTCTGGGGACAGAAAGGGGGAAGATGGGCCAGGGTAATAATCTGAGCTGGGGTCTCCAAACTTCCTGGGGAGGTTCTGGAGTTAATGGAGCACTGAGTTCTCATTGCAGGTGATAAATCTTACTAATAGCATTTCAAATACATTGCTCTACATTTAAATATTTTAATATTAATTTATTCTAATGCCACCTCAAGTGGATAATGAACACCATCATCCACCGAATTAAAAAGAAAAATCATAGGCAAGTCCTCATGAATTCTCTGCTCCAGGAGTGAATCCAGGCAAGAGTGGAAAGCAGCCTACCCACACTCATTTCTTCTTTAAGTTGGCAATAATGGCCCTGGAAATGCAGCTTGTGTAAAGGAATCCTAACAGGTTAGTATTGTGAGGAAGGCAGCCACTCAGCTTGCAGGTTCTTTGGGAGTCTGAACTCGGGTCACCAATATAGCATAATCACGATGCCTGTTACCAAATGTTTAACATGCATATGGTATAGTCCAATACTGTACACGGATTATTTCATTAACTGCTTCTAATAGTCCCAGGAGCCGGTGATTACAATTCCCACTTAACAACCCAGAAGATTGCGGCCCCAATAACACAGGATTTAACGATTGCAAGAAAAAGTCTTCCTGTTGGAGAACCGTGCTCCTAACTCTGACTTCTCACTGCTTGTTTGCACCATCAAGAGAATAGACCATTCCTGCAGCAGAGATGGCAGCAGAGAGTCCGTCGCAGGAGCCTGCAGGAGGGAACCTGTGGCAGACAGGCCGCGGCAGAGCCTGCAGTAGAGAGCCTGTCGCAGGAGCCTGCAGGAGGGAACCTGTGGCAAGGAGCCTGCAGGAGGGAACCTGTGGCAGGGAGCCTGCAGTAGAGAGCCTGTCGCAGGAGCCTGCAGGAGGGAACCTGTGGCAGACAGGCCGCGGCAGAGCCTGCAGGAGAGAGCTCGCGTGCTGCAGATCCCACTGCTCTCACTGTGGGAAGCAGAGCATGTGGCTGGACCTTCAGAATAATGAACAGTGACAGAGCAGGGACGGCCAGTCAAAGGCTAGGTCTGTCCAGAGAGTTCACTTAAGTACAAGGAATTAGAGCACAGGGCATTGTCATCCCAAGACTGCTTTGGAGGGCCATAGCTGTAGCTCAGGGAGTGGGGAGAGAAGTGAGGAGAGAAGCGGGGCGCTTGCCAAGCATGCATGAGCCCCTAGGTTCAATTCCCATCACTGCCACCACAAAACACAAGGAATCTCCTTCAGCGCTACAGCGCACAGCCAGCGCCTGTGTTGACACCGACATTGGGTGGTAATCAATTCCTTGAAGTCCAAGGAGAGTATGAACTTCCCCACACCTGGGTTCCTGCCTCCCAGGTCCAGATGCCCTTTTTATACACACTCTGGATAAAGATCAAAATGAACAAGAAAATGGATTGGCCAGGCATGTTAATGCTCACCTATAATCCAAGTCGTCCGAAGGAGTAGGCAGAGAATTACCACACATTCAAGACCAGCTCGGTGTACATACACAGCAAATTTCAGGGTCGCTGGGGCTACATAGTGAGTCTCTATCTCAAAAAAATGGCATTTTATTTATAATTTGTGGATACATAACTAAACAAAACAAGCGAGTAGAAGTAATAACCTTTTGCCAGTAGAGGGCACTGGAGGGCCACTGCCAGGGGAAGAGGCGCCTCAGCTTCTGGGTGGTGCGGAGATTGGTGGTCAGGTAGGAAGCAAACCTGTCTAACCTGTGCAACTTCGCAACCTCACCTTGACAGTGACCTGTCTGCGGCTATCCCTAGTGAGAACCAGAGCCCCCAGTGCCCTTGCCCACGAGTGGGGTCTTACAGTTTGCTCATGTCACCCGCCACGGCTGCTCCCCAGCCCGATGGGCCCATGAGAAAGTCTCTCTGGTCTAGTGGCTGAGCTAGCCTGAAGACGCCGAGCAGGATTTTATTTTATGTAAATAATCCTTACCTCATAGCTTTAATTCATTAAAATAAACTTCCCAAGAAAACAGTTGGAGCCAGAGTGGTACAAATGTCACGGGTACAAATGTCACCTGGACAGAAACTGCGCTACCTCGGCGGGTGATCTGCTTGTACATGGGCTTTTGTCTTAGCCCTGTAGTTTGCTTTCCGACTTTGAGGGTAGACTGGATGGAATTCTCTGCAGTATGATTATGTCTGATTATGTTTATGATATACTTTTGATAGTGATTTGAAAGCACTAGGGCCAACCAGCACCCGTCTTAGCTTGTTCTCTGTCGCTGGTGGGGATGGGGTGGGGTGTCAGGTTTACAGGTCCAACAGGGGAAGCCGAGGCAGGCGCTAAAGCCATGCACGAGTGCAGCTTACTGACTTGCTCTCCAAGGCTTGTTCAACCTGCTTTCTTATACAACCCAGGACAAGCAGCTCGGAAGTGGCACCCACAGTGGGCTGGTCTATCCCGCAGAATTCGCTAGCTAGGAACACGCCCAACAGGCTTCCCTACAGGCCAATCTGATGGAGGCATTTTCTCAGCTGAGCTTCATCTTCCCAGATAACTCTAGTTTGTGTGAAGTTGGGAAAAACAAAAACAAAACAAAACCTAACCAGGACTGTACTCAGACTGCGTCTAGGAGGCAAAGGCAGGGGAACACAAAAGCATAACTTTGAGAACAATTAGGATGCCACATAGAGACTCTATCAAAAAGGGAAAAATAACAGCAAAACCATCAGAAATGAAGACAAACGGAAAGAGCCTTGCTAAGACCTACACCCTGAGGTCGTAGGCTGCAGTCTGAATGAGTAGGCGCCCGATGGATGAAGTTTGGGGATCAAAAATAGAGATGGCGTGGGTTCAAAGAGGACAGCACGGGAAGTGTGACACGGCCTGTCACACGTCTCCTCGGGGATGGAGGGGAGTGTGCAGAACTCAGAACCAGAAGGCGCGTGGAATCCACTCGCACTTTTTGCCACTTCTGCCGTTTTTGTTGACATGATCATTTTAATAGTAAGGTCATAGCGACGCATCTCCTAGCCCGAGCCTGGGGCACTTTGCTAACGCAGCAGGTCAAGTTTTAAAGTGAGCCCTTTAGATCGGAAGACTCGAAGCTGTGTTCACAACACAGAAGAAACCCCGTCACTGTTTCTGGCCTTCCCGGTGTCCTCAACTTTCTCTGACTCAGCCAGTCACAAAATTAGAGAAGTCTTCAAAATAAGTGAGCAAAAGTCTAAAACTTGGCAGCTGAGGTGTTCTGTCGGTAAAATAGAAACACAGAGGCAAGGTGCTGTGTGGATGGGTGCTCCAAAGTGTGCTGTCTGCCGCACTGATGGACATGCCTCAGCTCAGCCAGGGGAGGTGACACCGAAGTCGCTGGGGTTAGACCCTCGGGTGTCCTGACTCTACTTTGTTATTTCTGATTTAGTATTAGCTTTGTGGGCGATACTAGGAATCGATTCTCTGTAGTCTCAACCCCAGTTCTGTGAGACGTTCTCTGAGAATTTCCATTGCAAGGACTTGCGTTGGTGGCTGTGATTTCGGACATTTTCAAGAGCAAAGTCTCAGCCTTTACACCCTTTCCCTAAGCGTCTCCTGCAGGGTGGCAGGTGGAACTGTGTGGCGTCACCCACAGTACCCTCCGTGTCTTTTTAACTCATTTGCTGAATATTCATTCATTCATATTCCATTCCATTGCCACTGTGCATCTACTTACTGTGTGTGTCCATGCACACACACACGTGTGTGTGTGTGTATGCCTATGCATGTGGAAGGGAAAGAATAATCTCTCATTCTTTAGAAGCTATTTACCTTGTGTATTTGTTTTTTTAAAGATATAGTCACTTTATTTTATCTTATTTAGGTTTCTGAAGATAGGGTTTTTCTGTAGTTTTTGGAGCCTGTCCTGGAACTTGCTCTGTAGACCAGGCTGACCTCGAGCTCAGAGAGAATCCGGTGTCTCTGCATCCTGAGTGCTGGGATTAAAGGCGTGCGCCACCACCCGGTTTATTTTTATTTACATTTGGGAGTGGGCGCTGGTGGCGATCAGGTCCCCTGGAGCTGGAGATGCAGGCGGTTGTGTTTGAACCTCCTGACGTGGAAGAGGATGCTGGGACCTCAGCTCTGGTCTGCTGCAGAGCAGCTAATGCTCTTAATCCCTGAACCAGCTCTCAAGGCTCCCACTAGATATATGTGTATATGTGTGTGTGTGTGTGTGTGTGTGTGTGTATATATATATATATGTGTGTGTGTGTGTGTGTGTGTATATATATATATGTGTGTGTGTGTGTGTGTGTGTGTGTGTGTGTGTATATATATATGTGTGTGTGTGTGTGTATATATATGTGTGTGTGTGTGTGTGTGTGTATATATATGTGTGTGTGTGTGTGTGTATATATATGTGTGTGTGTGTGTGTGTGTGTGTATATATATGTGTGTGTGTGTGTGTGTATATATATGTGTGTGTGTGTGTGTGTGTGTGTGTGTGTGTGTGTATATATATATATGTGTGTGTGTGTGTGTGTGTGTGTGTGTGTGTGTGTATAATTTTTGAGTAGCAGATCAAAGGTACAGGATCTTTGAGTCCAGGATCTCTTGCTGACAAAAAACTGGTCAAGTAGGCTAGGCTGGCAGTGCGTCCTGGCATCTGCTCACTTCTGCTTCTCCTAGCCCAGGGATTACAAGCTTGTGTCACTGGACCTACTTTTCTTCATGGCGTCCAAGGATCAAAGCTTGGCAGACTAAGGCACCATCCCACACCCTGTTGTTTGCTTTCTAACCTGGACTATGAAAGGTGGAGTCAGTGTGCCTCTGGGACTCTCTTCTCTTATTTCCATGTCTCTGCTGCGGCTGCTCACCGTCTTGAATGCTTTCCCTTCCTCTTGGCTGTGGTCACCCAGCAGTGCGCTAGTAAAAGTATAACCACAGGCTCTCCCAAAGGGGAAGCCTTGATTTTCAGTTTTTCTATGAAGCTATCAAGTTAGGCAATGATGCAGAGTTGGGAAGAAGTGTGCGTTATAGCTTCTTGCCATTCTGCACGGCTGCTGGTTATCCTTGGCTCCTCCACTCCTTTAAAAGTCCTTAGTTGAGCCTGAGATGGTGATGCACGCCTTGAGTCCCAGAGCTCAGAAGGCAGAGGCAGGCAGATCCCTGTGAGTTCAAGGCCAGCCTGGTCTACAGAGTAAGTTCCAGGACATCTAGGTTTGAAAAAAATTCTTTAATTGCAACTTTCTCTGGCCCTAAGATGTGACATCACTTTCACTTCTCTGTTGCTGTGTTTTACAGCCCTAACTTAGGTCTTTTTGTTTCTTAAACTGGTCTTCATGGGATCGTGAGCTTTTCTTTGTAATTTTTGGCCTCTAAGCCTATGTGTAGCCTTGCCTGGCACATAGCTGTCACCTGATGTGTGTTTAAGGGATGAGTAAGCGTAGTCCTCCCTTGCCAAGGTGACGTAACTGTCAGTCCTCAGTTAGATGTCATTGTCTCCTGTTCTTAGAAGTAAGCCTTCTCCAAACAACCCCTCAGAACACGTCATCCAGACATGTTACAAACTGAGCCCCTGACTGGCCGCATGAGTGTGGCTGTGGGGGACATGGCTGCAGAGCTGGTTTCTCTAGCCCTTTCTGTGGAGCCCAGACCCCCAAACTAGCAGTAGACAACAGCAGCACCAGGTGCTCATCTTCTAACCTCGAGGTTTTCCTCTTCCTAGACCACATCATCGTCTGGGCGGATGGCGGCCTTGCAATCAACTCTACACTTTTTTAAAAAAATAAACTTCAAGTTTACAAGGCTTAAAAGTCTCCCATGCCCCTCAGCCTATGCCTTCCTGAGGTCAGGTGTGCTCTCATGAAGCCTGTGACTTCCTCGGGCATATCAGCATCAACAAAATAGATTTTCAGGGAACTGCAATGCCAACTATTCTTTCATACTTTGAAAATAGTGTAAATCAAGGAAGCACATGGCATCAGAGTTGAGGCGGGGCCAGCAAGATGACCAAACCTGATAACCTGAGCTTGAGCCACAGAACCCATAGTGGAAGGAGAGAGCCAAGTCCCACGGCAGATCCTGATCTTCACGTGTGTGTTGTGGCATGTACAAATCTTTCCCGGTAAATAGATGGATAAATGTCTTTTTGAAAATTTAGAGTTGAGCTGGATTAACTAGTGACAGCACCTTCCCCAGGAACGAATTCTCTAGTCTGTGTGGCTGTGCTAGGGGTCACCCTCCCACGTGAGCATTGCATTCCACTCTAGACACCTCCTTCTGGTAGTCACAGGGCACAAAACAGAAGCCATGAGTAACGGTGGTGACTATAGCAGAGAGGCACACTGTTGACTTGTGGCTTTTTACTCAAGGCTGGTCACCTTTTCTGGTTCTAGATTTCCTGTTTATATCCTGGCTTCAAACCAGAACTCGTGCAGCTGACTTTCCGTCTGCAGTGGAAGAGAGTTCTCAGTACAGGAGCCTAACCCAGGACAAACCGCAGCTCTAGGTTTGCGTTGCTGGATCCTCTGATATCCCAAGAGAACTTGTGGGAGTCAGACTTTTCCTCACATACACCCCAGGGTCAGTGTGGAAGTCGCCTCCCACCCCTCAGCCCGACTTTGGTCCATCACGTTTCAAACTCACCTGGCATATTTAGAAAAAAGATAACCCAACTTCCTGACCCACTCCGTCCTGAGTCAGCAAGTGAGACGTGGCACCTGCTGTGTGTGGGGGGGGGGGGGAGGGGTGTGTACGAGAGAGAGAGAGAGAGAGAGAGAGAGAGAGAGAGAGAGAGAGAGAGACTTCAGCAGCCTTGGATAAGGCTTCCATGCTTCTGAGCTGGCCAGCCCTGCTGAGGGGAACCTGGCTGCTGCCCTGACTCAGCTCTCCCATTTGTTGGTCATTCGCTATTTCTCTGCACTATCAGCCCCCTGCGCCTCGTTAGTTAAAGCAATATAAAGCAATACCCTGTCTGGCCGTCCTCACCTCAGTTCAGTGCTGGGCATTCTCACGCCTCAGGGAATCGGACTTTCCTTTCCTTATCTACATCAGCTCCAGCAAACATGAACAAACCTCCCCAACACACACCTCTTTTACCTTAAGTCACTTTTAAACTAAATAATTACTGTGATTCAGTGAAGAAACAAATTCAAGGACACTCATTTGGGTACACTCGTTGCTGCCAAGGACCTTCATGTGAGGAAGAAAAACACCATGACCAGGAAGGACAGGCTCCATTATCTTGTCAGTTTTGAAGGTTGTCTTTCCGGGAGATGGAATATGACAATCTGAGACCGTCGAAGGGAATTTCCATATGCAAATCAGAGACTGCATCTTTTCCTTGTCTTTAGAAAACCTTCATTTCAGTAGTTAAGCTGGCCACGCTGAGAGGACCAAATGCTCTAACTGCTCAGATGAGGCTTAAAAACGCTTCCAAGGCTGCCTAGTATATGTCAACCTGACACCAGCCAGTATCATCTGAGAGGGACGAACCTCAACTGAGAAACTGTTCCTAAAGACCACGCTGTAGGCAAATGTACAGAACATTTTCCTGATTACTGATTGGCGTGAGAGGGCGCAGATCATTGTGGATAGTGGCCCGCCTGGGCTGGTGGTCCTGAGTTCTACAAGAAAGTGGACTGAGCAAGTCATGGAGAACAAGTCAGTAAGCAGCACCCTCTATGGCCTCTGCATCAGCTTCTGCCTCCAGACTCCTGTCCTGTCTAAGTTCCTGTGCTGACTTCCTTTGATGATGAACAGTGACAGGGAAGCCTAAGTCAAAAGCCCTTTCATCCCCAAGGTACTTTGATCATAATGTTTAACACAGCAATAGCGACCCTAAGACACTTCTTAAGCAGATGCACAGGGCAGTTTTAAAAGCTTAATTTACTCTCTTCCACATGACTGTGTGGTCTTGATACCAAGCTTAGCAACTGCATGTAGGTAGGAAAACAGGGTTGTGATTTTCTGTCTGTAAACATTTTTTTAAATATTTTATTATGTATACAATATTCTGTCTGCGAGTATGCCTGAAGACCAGAAGAGGGCACCAGACCTCATTACAGATGGTTATGAGCCACCATGTGGTTGCTGGGAATTGAACTCAGGACCTTTGGAAGAGCAGGCAATGTTCTTAACCACTGAGCTATCTCTCCAGCCCCTATAAACATATTTTTAAATAATTAGGCAATACTAAATAAGAAAATGTATTTTCAATGTGTATACCTGACTCATGACAGTGAATATTTCTTTCTAAACTACTATTGATAAAGAAGGAAAATGGCAACTTTAAAAATATTGACAGCAGACTGGCTCACATTTTTGCTAAAGGGGATATTCAAATGCCCAATAATCATATGAAAATATGATCAGCATCTTGGCTCATCTAGGAAATGTCAAATAAAACAGCGCATCCTATTCTCCAGGACTAAAATGAGAAAAAATGACAATTTGGTGTTGGCAAGCAGACAAAGCAGCTGGGATCTTACGTGTTGCTGTGCACATTTGCTGATTGGGACAACTCTTTGGAAAGTCCACCGGGGTCAACTCTGCGGTCACTCGTGTAACCCCTGCACCATAGATTAATATCTCCCTGCAACAAGCTGACTCTGATTTGCTCCGAGAGGATAAATACTGCCCCTTTAAACGCTTTTCCCTTGCCAGCTGATCCTAACGCGTGGTCAGCACAGATTGTTGATTTAACCGTGGAGGAAAACGCCTGGTTCCCAGTTATGGTGTGCTCACCAGCAAGGTCCTTGCCGTACGCTTGTCCAGCGTGCAGACGCTGCAGCCGGTGGGGCGGGAGGGGGGGGGAGGCGGGGCTCTCCCACAGCACGCACAGCCTGTACAGTTCGCACCTTGGCAGGGCCTGCGCAGCACCCTTATCCCGTTTTGTAAGTGCATCCAGAAAGACACTGCCCTGGATACCTTCTCAAGCAGGCTGATTTCCCGACGGTTCTGCCAGGGCAGCGCCAGCTTCTCTGGGAGACGTGCCCACATCCTTTCTATGAGATCTGTATCTCAGCCTGCTCGCTGTCTGTGTGCTTCTTTGTTAGACTGTCTGCATTTCTTAGATTTCCCCTTACTCCTTCCTAGTTAGTTTTCTTCTATCTCTTCTGTTATAAACATTCTTACATTAAACTTTTCCTATCTAAATGATGAAGCTTTGTTCGTATATCTGGGTTGAGACAATACTCAACGGGAGGAAGTGTGTGTGTGTGTGTGTGTGTGTGTGTAATATGTATTATATAAGGAATATATGCCACCAAAACACACAGGAGTGCTCACAGACACTTCCTACACAATCACCATCTTTGTTACTTGTGTGTGGCGTGTAACTGGCAAAAACAACGTAAGGAAGAAAAGATTTGTCTCGACTCAGTCCCGGGTACAGTTCATTGTGGCAGTGGGAGCTGGAGACAGCTGCTCATGTTACATCCAGGTTCAGGCGATCTGGTTAGTTTTAGGTCAACTTGACACATACCAGAGTCATTGGAGAGGAGAGATCCTCAACTAAGAAAATGCCTCCATAAGACTAGGCTGTAGGCAAGCCTGTAAGGCATTTTCTTAACAAGTGATGGATGGGGAGGGTCCACCCCATTGTGGGTGGTGCCATCCCTGGCTAGTGGTCCTGGGTGCTATAAGAAAGCAGGCTGAACAAGCAATGAAGAACAAGCCTGTCAGCAGCATCCTCCACGGCCTCTGCGTCAGCTCGTACCCTGAGTTCCTGTCCTGACCCTTTGATGATGCACAGTGTTATGGAAATGCAAACCAACACACCCTTCTCCTCTAAACTGTCTTGGTCATGTGTTTATTCAGGGTGATAGCAACCTGGATCAGTGAGCAGACCAACAAAACCCATCATGATAGAAGTCAGAGAGAGGGAAAGATACTAAGAAAGTGCACAGGGGTAATTGGGGGTGTGTTTGACATGTTATGTTTTGATTAAGGGTAAATGTTACCACTAAGTGAAGACCCAAAGTTTCCAACACTCATACAAAAGCCAGGCATGACAACACAGGTCTGTAACCTCAGCAGTGGGGCAGGAGAAGGAGCCAGGTGGATCCCTGCAGCTTGCTGACCAGATAGTGCGGTCATACAGAACAAGGGAAGGAAGTTTTACATCTCTGCTGTTACTGTGCAGACTGAAGCAAACGGATGCAGGAGGTCTCGGCTGTGTTCATCTCAGTGGGGACAGATCCCACAGAGCTGTGACAAGCCATCCCCAGAGGTCAATTTCTTCTTTCTTGTCACCCATACCTTCCTTCCGAGGGTCAGCTGCCAGTTCAGCTTTCCACCTAATGTCCTCTAAGGCAGTCTAGCCAAAAGAGCAAGCTCGCGGCTCAGTGAGAGACTCCCGCTGAAAACTGAAGTGGAGACAACAAGACACCTGACACCAGCCTCTGGCCTTGTACACACGGCATGCACACTTGTGCACACACAGCATGCACACCAAAAAGTAAAATAAACAAAAACCAAGTAGATTTGTATGAAGGACTGCTGCCTAGAATTATAATAGGGGATTAATTATAAACTTCAAGAATAAAATGTCATAGATGTGAGAATTGAAGGAAAATGGACATTCAAGGAAAAAAGGGAATGCTTTTACTACGAACAGGTTATTCATATATGTAAAAATGTATAATAAATATATTGCTGCTCCACAGTTCTGTTCCTTGGACTCATAAAAGCATGCATCAACACCTTCATTTTAAATTGACAATATTACAACCTGATAGAATTTATTTAAGCACAGGAAGAGGTACTTTAAGTCTCTTCTTCAGTCAAGAAGATGTGTAGATTTCCAAAATCACCTCAGGATATGTGTGCCTGACTTATGACAAACTTGGAAATGATGAAGAATGAATGAATGAATGAGTGAATGAATGAATGAACGAGTGACCAGATGAATGAAAGGCCTGCTAGGATAAAAACAACAGTCCCTTATATCGCTGTTCAGGGAAGCTTCTCCCCTTGGGGAGATAGGTAGATGGGAAATAGTTTGTATGTGACAGGGCTCAGCAAAAATAAAACCTGCCCTGTGACTGACTATTCCACTGTATAGCTGAGGTTTTTATTCTAGACGTGAGAGACGAAGCAGAGGCATTTGGAAGAGTCCAGAGCAGAGAGAGAAAGAAGCAGACTGATCATGGCCAGTGCTGGGGAAGCAGGAGAGTGAGACAGCAGGAGTTAGACAAAGGACACAGCGAGAGAAAGAGCAAGAGAACAGGAGGGAGTAACATGAGAGAGGGAGTAGTGAGGACAGCAGCCGGCAAGGAGGAGCCTGGGTATCGGGGAGGTGGGAATCCTGGGGAGGTGAGGAGTCATTGTGCCAATGCTAGGGGGGAGCTTTGAGATGTCTACCAAACAGGTACTTGGGATACTGAGGGACCCTGGTGTAGGCAGAGACTGCTTGTTTGTTTCCCAGCTGCTCAGACCCGAATAATTACATAGAAACTGTATTTTTTTTTTCTGGTTTTTCAAGACAGGGTTTCTCTGTAGTTTTGGAGCCTGTCCTGAAATTAGTTCTTGTAGACCAAACTGGCCTCAAAGACTGGCCTCAAACTCACAGAGATCCGCCTGCCTCTGCCTCCTGAGTGCTGGGATTAAAGGTGTGTGCTACCACTGCCCGACTCACCCCCAAACACCCTGCTACCTTCACGCAGGTAGGCAGTATCTTTGGCCCTTGTACACAGCCATGTTTTCAATAATTCCTGAAAATATAATCTGTGCTCTTTGGATAACACATACTTCATTCCTTTGATGTAACCCTTGTCACGTGTTTTTCTGGGGTTGGTACTATTTTTTATTATCTAAAATACAAAGTTCAGGACCACAGCTTCTTGTCATACGAAATCTTTTCTCTTACATGTGTTAAGGTGCTAACCGATCTTTTAGCCAGCTGATCCCATGATCATTAGTACCTATAGACACAGGTGATCTCCTTACAACAGTTGAAGACAGAACATTACCACCAAATGTGGTGGCAGTTAGCCTGGCATTTTACAATCAACCACATCAGTGATCTTTGAGAAGGATAAAATTTTACTTGAGTTATTGATTAAGAAACTACAGAGAACTCATTTGGTGGGCTACCTAGAGCCCCTCCTCAGGGTCCTCCATTGTCACTGTGGGTCGTGTTTGCCTTTTGCTGTTTAGCAGAAGGCCTACCAGGTTTTAGAAGATCTTGTGGGTTATAAATCTGTAGGAAGACAAGCCTACCTTGACCTGAGCAGCTAGGCTGTCAATTCCAGCAATTCTGTCCAAGTCTGGAGATACTCAGTTTAGATGAAAGGCAGTTTTGTCCAGTGGTCAGTACTAGGCAGTTGATGAAGCAAATTGCAGATGGATGTTATTCTGTGCCCATTTGTCTTCTGTCTTTTTTGGCGGAAATAGAACGCTGCTAGGAGCCAAATTGTCTCTGTTATATAAAGTCTTTTAATAATTAAACATTTAAATGTCATATTTCCCAGATCTCTGTCTGAGCAGTTGAGGGCTGTTTATCGGGCATGACTACAGTATAGAATCTGCCTGGAGAACTGAGTCCAAGCTTCACTGTACTGGCTCTAACTTAGCAGGTGAGATTTGTACCCGTGAAAGACAAAGACGGAAAAAAATGTTTGCAATAAAGTTTAGCAGAGGAATCAACGATAGTGGAGAACAGCTTAATATTTTTTGAAGCAGGGTTGGATCACACATAGAGTATTTTTAGTAGGAGACTTAAAAGTTCATACCAATTTAAAACATGAGACATAGTGAGCACACCACTCAGTGTGTGCAGTGCTAGCACGGGAGGGCCACCCTGGGCAGTCCAGTCACGTTTTTAGCTATGAGAAGCAACCAAAGATGAATATCAGCAAAGGGCTCAAGCGTAGCAGTGAAGGCTGTGGTTGGGGGCTTTTCCCCCATTTTTAGTAACACCAGAGGATTTCTGGGAGCTCAACAGTCAAGGCCTTGGGTTTGAAGATATGGTTAAGCTGACTGGAAGGGGAAAAACTCACTACCGAAGCTGCTGGTGTGCACAGAGGTCGACACTCAGACAGATGGAATGTGGGCTGTTGTAGAGAAACCCGGTTCTAGGTTCTGGCCCCAGGACAGGGGCAGGATGGTTTACAGAGTCTGATGGCACCAATGCAATGGTTTAGACAAAATGGTGCAGTTCTCCGCGGGACAGCAGTGGGTCACAAGGGGCAGTGGGTCCCAGGCTGGGAGCCGTGGCGCACAGTGGACCACTGCGGATGGTTTAGGGCAGCGGCAGGCGACGAACTGAGAGTTTGGATGGGCAAGTTTACTTAGTGGCTCCTTGAGGGAAAAGGGAAAGGTGAGAAGGGGAAAGAAGACGGGGGGGGGGGGGGGGGGGGGGGGGGAGGGTGGAAGGGACACAGAGAGAGAACAGAAGTTATCTTTTGGGGAGAGAAAAGACAGAAAGAGAGAGCGCACACAGGCTGGAGGAGACGGGATGCGGGATATCTGCTTCCCTCCGCGGAAGGGGAAAGGTTGGGAGAGGGCAGGACTTGTCTCTTAGAGGGACAGGGTACCCAGTTGACAGATCTGTCCAGCAGATTATAACAGTCAGGATTGTGCCTCTCAGCCTTCAATGTGAGGCACAAACATCTTGAGGCTTGTGAAAATGGATTGTTGGGCTCTAGTTCTCAATTCAAAATCTCAATTCCTTTCCTTTTGTGTTTTACTTATGTGCATGTGAGCACAGGTGTCTGTGGTGGTAAGGCGATGCCTGTGCTGGGAACCAAAGCCCCGTCCTCAGAGCAGCAAACACCCTGAGCTGCCAAGCCTCTGCTCCAGGCCCTGAGACTCTCCATTTCTAACAACTTCCTGCTGTTCTTCTTGCTTTTGGCTAGATATCTCGCACCTTGTCCTACTGACTGATGCCTCTTTCCAAAGCACAGTTGATCAGGAAGATCAGGTCTGGAGTTATCTCTGCGTCTGTGTGAGGAGTTTGTTTTAAGACAGTTGCACTCTGTAGCTCAAGTTAGCCAGGAGGTCACTAGTGTACTCAGGCTGCCCCTGACCTCTCTCATAAACCCTTAGCCTCTGGAGTTCTAGGATTAGAGGTGAAAGCTGCCATACCTGGCCAGAGTCTTCTAAATAACTTAAAGGCTCAATGAAGTCTGAATACTGTCATCCAATGGGCCTTTATTTTTTTAGTTGTTTGTTTGTTTGTTTGGTTTGGTTTCTTAAGACAGGGCTTCTCTGTGCAAGAGTCCTGGCTGTCCTGGAACTCGCTCTTGTACACCAGACTGGCCTCAAACTCACAGGAATCTGCTTGGCTCTGCCTCCCGAGTGCTGGGATTAAAGGCGTGCGCCACCACTCCCAGCTCTAACAGGCCTTTAAATTCTCTTATTTCACATACAGTCTCATATATAAATGATGTCTCCTTCTGAATGACAACCACATTGCGGAAACATTCACAACTGACCAGTAGCTGCTGTTGAGACTTGTCTGTGTTTTAAAATGCCCACAAGGGACCTCTCAGCCCATACTTCATAAAAAAAAAAAAAAAAGGAACTATTTATTCATTGATTGTTTTTTTGAAAACCCTCCAATTGTAGCGGTCCCAGATCATCAAGAGGGGAAATTCCTCCCCACAGAAGTGAAATGAGGAGAGGTAAGCCATTTTGTGAAACACTTCTCCCCTTTCTTTCCTCTCCACCCTCATTTCACCATCAGCTGTTTGGTTCCCTGACCCTTGGGAATGTGAGTTGGCAGGAGTTTGGTGGCCTCAAGCTGGTGCCCCGTACTTGCAGCTGGGAGGTTTGACCACTTTGGCTTCGTCAGAGGTGGGGAGGTCACACAAAGCAACATTCAAAGGCTGAGGCCGGAAGCCAGCGTCAGGCTGAAAGGAGCTCAGAAAGATACAGGTGCTTCCCTGCCCTCCCTGCCCCCTCTGCTGTCGGGTGTGTGTGTGTTTGGGGGAGGTATTTATAGATTAGGGAAGGGTTGACCCAGCTTGAAGAGTTCAGGTATCAGTGGCCTGACCTGAGGTTGCCAACACAATGGGGTTTTGAACAAGGAGAAAAGAAAGGCTTGTAGAAAGATTTTTGCCTTTTTGGCTCAACTCTGCTGTTTCCCCAAGAAAACCCGTGCTGCCATGTGCAGAACTGACTAGGGATCTTTGTACTTGAAAACTCTCTCAGCCCTGCCCAGATAGCCTCAAACTGAAATTAGCCCTACTCCTGAGATGAACTTGTTAGTGGAAACAACGGCCCTTTCCCCTGTCTGCTTTGGCTCCAGGGGTCTCAAAGAAGCCTCACCAGCAGTCAGCATGGCTCCCATGTGCCACGTGAACAGTCCACCCAACCAGTGGGAAATACACACCTCACAGGGAAGGTTGGCTTAGTGGGGGTGTCTCATCTCCTAGCTCAGGGCCACGAGATTCCCTGTCTGTTTTATGGGGACATACTGTGCACACAACACAGTTCCCTGGAACCAAGTTTTCTAGGTGAAAGTCTTAAGTCTCCAGGGGGAAACCAGCAAACAGCAAGTGAGTAGAAGGGTTTTACTTGCTAGCTGGCAGCAAGCCTGAGATCAAAACCTGTTACTCAGAGTCAAAAGTAAAATTCTTGTGAGAGGCACAATGCACCCTATTGTTCTGCCTGGGGCCCTTGTGTCTCCCATGGTTGCCATGACCCACGGAAGCAGCCTGACGGGATATTTTATCTGTGGGCTTCCTTGGTGTCTATTCAGCTGCCACCAATCCTCAGGATGGGTAGAAGAGATTCTAAAAGCACCTTCCTAAAAGTAGAAGATATTGTATATTTTATTCCCCCACCAACACCCAGTAAACAAAATTAGCTCACATGGGTAGGGTAATGGTAGAACCAGAACAGCAAAGACAGTAATTGCCCGTCCTCACTAGGCCCTGCCTAGTTCTGCCACACAGTGCAGAGACTGGGATAGGTGAATGGACGTAATGATGTAAGAGGAGGAGGACATGACTACTCCGAAAGTATGGAGAAAGTGGTCAGAAGGAAGGGTCCAACTGAACATGGCCAGCAGACGAAACCAGGCCATGAGAAGAGAGGGGAGAGGGAGAGTAAGAAAGGAGATCCTGATCTGACCAAGAAGTGGCCTGGGCCAAGAGGCCAAGACAGCAGTACAGCTAACATGGTTAAGTTATATAGGGAGCAGGCTGGGGGAAAAGAAGCAGAAGTCTAGCCCTGGGGAGCAAGAGGTTTTGGGTAGGGACAGAGTGAGATGCACTGGGAAAAGCCACAGGTGTTGAGTGATGCTGGAAGGGCTGGGAGGAGTCACAGGTACTGAGTGATGCTGGGAGAGCTGGGAGGAGCCATGGGTACTGAGTGATGCTGGGAGAGCTGGGAGGAGCTACAGGTACTGAGTGATGCTGGGAGAGCTGGGAGGAGCCACAGGCATTGAGTGATGCTGGGAGGAGCCATGGGTACTGAGTGATGCTGGGAGGAGCCACGGGTACTAAGTGATTCTGGGAGAGCTGGGAGGAGCCACAGGTACTGAGTGATTCTGGGAGAGCCGGGAGGAGCCACAGGCATTGAGTGATGCTGGGAGGACTGGGAGGAGCCATGGGTACTGGGTGATGCTGGGAGGGCTGGGAGGAGCCATGGGTACTGAGCAAAGCTTGGAGAAGCCACCTGTGTGATGCTGAGAGGGCTATCCAGCTTCTGCTTCGATATGTTAATAGAAACCTCAGTGAGCCTTTTGTCCTGGATTTCTGAGACACGGTACAGTGACTGTTACCATCCCCCCCTCCGCCCCCCCCCCCCCCCCCGCGCAGAAGATAAGGCTGTCTTTGTCACTGGGTGAGGAAAGTACAGTTGAGATTGGAGCCCCTCTACAGAGACCCGGGCTTTTCCCATCCATGGCTGTCTGCTGGGCTCTATTGTGTTGCAGAATTCTGCCTCTGTAGTAGTCTTCTCGAGTTGCTGGTAAACTGCAGCTCTCTGACTGTCTTCCTTACGTTGGAGAGATGCAGCAAGCAGGAAAGAAGGTCTCCTCACTTTCTATGAGTTAGTTTGCAGGGTCAACCTCTCAAGTTGGCCAGAGGCTCTGTCCTAGGAAGTGGCTAGCCAATGCTAACCCACGGGGGTGGCGTGATATCTTGTCATGGAGGGCAGCTTCCTTTCTCAGGGTAACTGATGTGCACAGCATGAAAGGAGAGTATCAATAATAGCAACATAGTAGAAGTTTGCTGTGTGGACTGTGAGACTTATGCATTCAGCCAGTCACTCCTGGGTAATAGTTTTCTGTATCATGATAATAGGTTTCTCCGCCAACACAGTAAGCCAGATCAAGCCCATCTGAAAAAGTAAAAGGACAGGTTTACTTGAGAAAAGCAACCAGAGATGGAGTAGGAGAAGTCACACCCAGACTAAAGCAGGAAGCTTATATAGCCTGCAGGCAAGGAGTGATGTGTCTGCCATAAGCTGGGTATGTACCCAAGTACAGTAGAAAGCTGAACTCTTTAGGCAGGGACTTGGGCTGCTGGCAACTTCAGGGGAGGAGCTGCCATAGCTGCCATAAATGTGAAATTGGACTTTTTGGCACCTTTTCTTTTTTGGAGATTCTCTGAGAGGGTGGGGTTTGGAGAGAGCAGAATGGGCCTTTCCAGAACAGGCAGCAGTGAGCTGGAAGTTCCAGCCAAACACCAGGAAGACTTAAGTCTTTTCTTCCTCAGACCCCTCTTTCATCTTCCAACTCGGTCCAGCTCAGTAGGGATTTTTGCTTCTCTCATTTTTTATTTACTGTTAGATGGCCTTGTTGTGAGTGTGTGCTTAATTAATACCTGTGGAAGTCAGAGGTTACGCAAATGAATGTGTAACTGAATAGCTGCATCGGTCAGTCCCTGCACTCCTGCAGATACCACAGAACAGGTAGTTCTTAAAAATGCAATGTTGCTTTTGTAGAAAGGAAAGGTGAAATTACCTGGTGTGAGTGAGAAGGAGCCACAAAACACGCAACAGACCCGCTTAGGAGTTTATTAGAGGGGTGTGCATAGGCCTGGGAAGTCAGTGTGCAGAGAGAGAGAGAGAGAGAGAGAGAGAGAGAGAGAGAGGAAGATGGCACATCCAGCTTTTAAAAGCTGCCTAGCACATGTGCACAGGAGGTTGACATGGCTACGTCATACGCAGATGATGGGGATCATGCATGTGCTCAAGGGTTTAGCTGAGTCATACATGGGTCACATGGGGCCTTTTAAAATCCCTGGGGGCCATTAAGCACTTCTGCCTGAGGGCTCTTCTGTACCTGCATGACCCCCTAGAACCCTGAAGTATCAGCGTTATGTGTCTGAAATAATTACATTCCACCCTTTTGTTTATTATAAAAATTTGGGGAGTTTGAGGTCTTTGAATGGGTAGTAATGGGGCATTGTAAGGTCTCTTGTGGTTGCTTTATGCTGATTTTGTGGGTGTTGTCAAACCTCTGGAGACTTCTTTTTGCTTATTTTGTGACACTGGGGAGTTGAGATGCTTGACCAAGTCCTGGGGTGGCTGATCACTTTTGTGTTTTTTCTGGTATCTGTGGAACTGGCTGGCTGGCAGCTTGGACCTCGCAAGATGCTGGAAAAGCAGAGAATTATGTCTGGAAAAAAATTTAGATCCTGGTGATTAAGGGAGAAGAGTCCCAAGATGGAATATAGAAAGGGGTTCTTTTGGGGGGAATGGAGGAGGGAATTTCCCAGGGGTTCCCGAGACCAGGAATGATAACGGAAGAATTAAATACTTATTCTGGGTGAGTCTGGTCCATTTAGGTAAGTCCAATTGGCTCCCTGGAGCTTATGAAAAAAAATGTTTGAAAAGAAATAAATTTTAGACATATTAAAAGCTTATAATTATGATGATATAGTGTTGGAATGGAAGACGGTGGGGAAGGAGGGAGGAAAAGAAGGGAGAATTACTAGAAAGGGGAATTATTTGACTGCCCCCTTAATGTTTTACCTGAAGTAAATCTTAAGGCACTTGTTTTCCTTTAGCATCATGGTATTACCTTAACATCCAGGAGACACTGCTGTAGTCAGTGATAGACCTGTTATCTTAAAGTCTATTTTGTGAGTTTTTGGAGTTTGGAGCTGCAGATTCGTTATTGTTTCTTACCACCTGGGCTTTTGACAGTCCTTGTACCTCAGCTCTATGCTTAATGATGGTCCCTGTAATAACAGATGAGTGGGTAACTGGAAATTTAAGCATGACATTGACGATATAGAGAAGTTGGTAAAGCAGATAGGAGAAAGAGGAAGAGGGAGAGTATGTGGAGTTTTTGGCACAGGAGAATTGAGTACGGTGATGAGACTTTTATTTTTCTGAAACTGGAGAAAGAAGGCTGATCTTGGTGTCCTCTGGAACTTAAGGGAGCAGGGCCCTGTTTGAGTTACTGTATATAAGGGAGTATCTTGAGTGGAAGAATAAAAGATTTAAGGTGAGACAAGTGAATCCAATGAGGAAGTTCCTTGAGCTTGGCAGCTATGGGAATTACAAAAATTATTTTAAAGGGGCCCTGCCATTTAGGGCAAAGGGGTAATGGGTGTTGGTCTGGGGGAGAGAATAGTACTTGATTCCCTATTTTAATCGGCAGTTGTTGCAAAAGGAGCGGCGGGCTGCGTTTCCGGCCGGGATCCCAGCTTCCTGGCTCTCCAGCTCTCCGACTAGTTTACACCCGAAATAATTACATGGAAACTGTATTCATTTAAACACTGCCTGGCCTGTTATCTGTAGCCTCTTATTGGCTAATTCTCACATCTTGACTAACCCATTTCTGTTAATCTGTATGCCACCACGAGGTCGTGTCTCACTGGCATGACTATAGCCAGCATCCGTCTCGGGAAGGAGAATCATGGCGTCTGCCTGACTCTGCTTCTGTCTCCCAGCATCCTGTTCTGTCTACTCTGCCTATCTAAGCTGCTGTCCTATTAAAAGCCAAGGCAGTTTCTTTATTAACCAATGAAAGTAACACACAGACAGATGATCCTCCCACATCAGGTGGTGGGCATGAATTAGCACATGGTTGAGGTAATGAGTAGTTGGTAAAATCTCATAATAGGGGGCAATGATGGGTGAACAGTGGAGTAAGCAGGTGATTAGGAAGGGGAGAGGTGTTAGGTGAGAGGCCAGGGGCTAAAACTGGCTACCCATACATAAGTTCAAAGGGCAAGATGAAAAGGGGGCTTTTGGGGAGAGCCCTAAGCCTAAGAAGGGCCAGAGACAAAAGTTTTACCCAGTTGAGGCGAAACTCCAGTGACATTTTAACAAGAATATTTTTTTAAGTAACGATTAGTTTGTTCTACTTTCCCTGAAAACTGAGGGTGGTATGAGATATGAAAATGTCAGGGAATGTTAAGAGACGTAGACAAAGTTTGCGAAATCTGAGAAGGAAACTCTGGGCCACTATCCGACTGAAAAGAGGTTGGAATTCTAAACTGGGGGATAAATTCTCAGAGAAGAACATCAGAAACTGGGCCATCTTGTTAGTGATGGGAAATGCTTCAATCCACCCAGACATGGTGTCCACCAAAACCAGGAGATATTTAACTCTTCTGACCCTGGGCATATTAGTAAAATCCAGCTGCCAGTCAGTTCCTGGAAGGAATCCCCTGGCCTGGTAGGTGGGGAAAGGGAAGCTACGGTATTTGGTCTTGGGATCTGACTTTTGACAGATTTGACAAGAGGCAGTGATAGCTTTTAAGAACTCTAAGTCCTCAGGGGTGAGTTGGAGGTTAGCTTCGACAAAATAAAACAGAGCTTTGCTATTAGGATGAAAGAGCTGATGTAGGTAGGACAGAATTTTCTGGGTGTCAGGGGGTGTCTATGAGAATGTGGGATGTACTATATGAACCCCCTGAGGTGATTGAAGTAGATTTGGGGTCTGAAATGTTGCTGTTCTAGCTGCTTGGTCAGCCCAGTTATTTCC
This sequence comes from Myodes glareolus, assembly GCF_982192425.1. Taxonomy (NCBI): domain Eukaryota; kingdom Metazoa; phylum Chordata; class Mammalia; order Rodentia; family Cricetidae; genus Myodes; species Myodes glareolus. Next base: position 4,562,435 of record NC_142036.1, on the reverse strand, counting down.
CTTGAAAATAATGGAACTGTTGGTCTGATGAGACCAACAGTGAATAATTCCTATAGCTTTGGGGAGATGGGAGGCTTTCAACAGGTACATAATGTAACCCGAGTTAGTTATGGATCCTCTTTTTGTCATAAGAAACCCATGTTCCTTCCAGAAAGCTGCATGGGACAGGAGGATATGAAAGGCATATTTCGAGTCTATGTAAACATTTAAAAATTGTCCCTTTGCTAACTGAAAGGCATGGGTAAGAGCTATGAACTCAGCCTGTTAAATTAGTGGCAGGGAGTGTCTGTGCCTCCACTACCCCAGTATCAGACACTATGGCATAGCCTACTCTACGGGTCCCTTTACTTAAAAAGGAGCTGCCATCTGTGTACCAGGTATAAGTGGCCTGGGACAGTTTGCCCTCCTGTATTTGTGAGGCAGTAGATACTCTAAGGTATCTATACAGGAATGAGATGGGGAATAATTGATGTTAGGCTGAGGTAGGAGATTTGAGATATTAAGGGGTGGGCAGCATTGAAAAGTGAATGTGGCATCTTCTACTAATGCCACCTGGAGTAAAAGAACTTTGGAAGGGGGTAAGGTTTGTAATCCTTTGTAAGTTAAGAGATGGGACAGATTGTGATGACAGTGGTTGGTGACCCAAAGGTTAGGGGTTTTTTTGACTCACGAATAAGAAGCTCAAAGGCCACTAAAGCACATATACATGGTGTTCAGCCCTCAGTGATGAGGTCCAGCTTCTTTGACAGATAAACTACAGGTGCAAAGGAAGGTCCCAGCTGATGTCCTAGGACCCCACATACATATCCCTCCTTCTCTGTTAAATATAGGGAAAAAGAACAATTTAAATCTGGGAGATGAATAGCTGGGGCCTGGATAAAGGATTGCTGGTGTCTGTGAAAATGTTTAGTAATGGGATGGAGAAGAGGTTCATGCAGAGAGCCAAGAACTGCCTCATATAAGGGGTGGGCAAGGAGAGAAAAAGAGATGATCCAGGAATGCAGGAAGCCAGCTATTCCTAGGAACGACTGCTGTAGAAAGTCTTACAGCTAATGGTTACCTGCACACTGGGTAACCACTCTTCTACTATATATGCTGATGTAGTGCCTGGGTCCAGCCTCTTTTTTGGCCTCTCTGTTCCAATTGTGGATTTTGGTTTCTGATCTCCGTTCCAGCAGAGGATTCTAATTTGTGAGTCTACCCCTAAATAAATAATCATCTATTTCTCAATTCTGAGCTAGTGTGGGATTTCTTTCAAGCATCCTTCTTCATTTGGTGCCCACGTGGATTCGGACTCCATGCCTACCGAGTGGACGGCCTAATGGCCTAGCTGGTTCCCGGCCCAGACATTCTCCCAATCTTGCCCGCTTGGCTTGTTTTTACCTAAGCAGTTTTCTGTAGAATCCCTGCCACAACAGAGTTTACTACGTGTGGCACCTTGAAAATTTCCCAAGTGCACTCATGACTGCTATATTCCCAGGGGTGGTTCCTTTGCTGCAGTGTAGTGACTGTGCAGCTTCCGGTTTCTGCTCCCTGCCCGTGAGTTCTGGGTTTCTTGCTCCATGTATGAAATTGATTTAATTGCTTTTAATTTGTCAAGCAAAGCATATTTTTCAGTATTTAACTGATACCAAGGCAGAAAACTAAAACGGCTCAGAAACTAAAGCAGCCCAGGACCATTCCTGTCACCATCAGTTGTATTGCTTCTAGTCACAACTCTGTAACTATGACATCTACTGGACAATAAAGATTACAATTTACCGGATCACATAACAGGTAATTAATAAATCAATATGGCATCAAGTTCTAAAGGCCCTAAAGGATCCAAAGAAGGTAGATGGACACCTATAGGAATGAATGATCTAAAAGAAATTAAGCAAGCTGTTGTAACTTATGGCTTGCATTCAGCATTTATTAGGGAGATGAAAAGAACTTGGGCTTCTAGCATCAAAGCAACCCCATATAATTTCTTTCAATTAGTTTCAGTAATCCTGCATGATGGACCTCAATTAATGTTTAAAATTTATTTCAGAGATGAAGCCAAAATTTTGGAACAACAGGGAAAAGCAAAAGGCCTTGAGACTTACCAAGTTCAAATTCTTGGTGAAGGCCCTTATGATGACCCACAGGTTCAATCTCTTTACAATGAAGAACTCTTGTCCCTATGCCACAAAACAGCATTAAATACTTGGGTCAAGATTCAAGAACCAAGAAAAAGAACTGAATCATATGCCAGGGTTAAACAGGACCAGAGAGAATCCTTTACTGACTTTTTACAAAGATTAACTAAGGCTGTACAAATAGGAGTAACATACCCAGATGCTAGACAAGTACTTATTGAATCTCTGGCTTTTGAAAATGTCACTTTAGAATGCAAAAAGATACTTGGATCTTTAAAGGTTAGATTAGTGCCTATAGATGAATGGATCCTGCATACAATGAACATTGAGATGTTTTACTATACTACTGAATCTTGGGTAGGAGAAGCAATTTCCAAAGGAATGAGGAGACATCAAAAGGCCAAGTGTTATAATTGTGGTCAGACATCTGAGAAGGGATTGTAGACAAGGTATTCCTAGGAATAATATCTCCTCTGGGAATGGCAAATATAAAAGAACTCAGTTTTCATGTATATGTAGAAGTTGTGGGAAGGGCCAACATTGGAACAATGAATGCAGATCAACAAAAGACAGACAAGGCAACCTGATACCACTGGAAACCTCCTTGAGGGGTCTCTCACAAGCCCCCAAGTCAAAAGTAGCACAGTTATTCCCAGTAACTGTGGAGGACATGTCTCATCAGTAAAATTAGGAAATCCAGAGCCTTCTGTAAAAGACCATACTGTTCTAGATGATGGCATAAACATGGAGGATAAATCAAAAATTCCAATAAGAAATAAGAGACGTATATTCTGGCAGACTTCTATAAATGATCAAAGACCAAAGCTAAGAGTATTTATTAATGGCATTGTAACTGTTGGTTTGATAGACACAGGTGAAGATGTGAATATCATTACTCCAGAAACTTGCCATCCAAATTCAAGAGGCAGATGTTCAATTACTAGGAATTGGAACCATATCGCAAGTTAAACAAAGCATGAGATGGGTTGACTGTATTGGGCTAGAAGGTCAAAGAGGGAAGTTGAGGCCATATGTGGCTAATACTGCAATAAATTTATGGGGTCATGACCTGCTACAGCAAAGGAATTCCTAGATTAACATTCCTACATTCCAGGAACTCAAGATTCTGGGAAGGATATTATAAGGTACTATACACAAAGGTCACCATCCATTCAGGCTGTACAAGAACATAAAGCAACTAGCAAACCTTTAGAGGCATCAACAGCCCTACTTTAAAATGGTTAACTGAGAAACCTATATGGGTTAAACAGTGGCCTCTAGCTGAAGATAAGTTGCAGGCTTTAGAATAGTTGATACAAGAGCAACTAGATGCTCACCATCTTGAAGAATCAACCAGCCCTTGGAATTCTGTATTTGTTGTAAAAAAAAAAAAAAGAAATCTGGTAAATGGAGTATGGTGACAGATCTAAAAGCTACCATTAAAGATATTCAAACTATGGGTCCTTTACAAACTGGAATCCCTCTACTTTCTCTATTACCAAAAGGATGGCCTCTTATAGTTATTGATTTGAAAGGTTGTTTTTTCACTATACCTTTACAAGAAAAGGATAGAGAAAAATTTGCCTTCACAGTGCCTACTTATAATAATTCTTAGCCTACTAGGAGATATCCATGGACTATCTTCCTACAAGGAATGGTTAATAGCCCCTACATTGTGCCAAAATTTTGTAAGTCAGCCATTGGAAATAATACATAAGCAATTTCCTACATCTGTAATTTACTATTACATGGATGACATTTTACTATCTCATTCAAACATGGATACTTTAGAAAGAATGTTTGAAGAAGTAAAGAAAGTTTTGCCAAAATGGGGATTACAAATTGTTCCTGAAAAAATACAGAGAAGAGATACTGTCAATTACCTAGGTTATAAAATGGGTTTGCGTAAAATGAGGACACAAAAGGCACAAATTAGAAGAGACCAGTTGAAGATTCTTAATAACTTTCAAAGATTGTTAGGAGACGTTTCCAGTCTATGACTAGCTATTGGGATAACACCTGATCTAATAGTTCATTTAAACAAAACCTTAGATGGTGATAAAGATTTGAATAGTCTGAGAGAATTAACAGCTGAATCAGAAAAGAAACTGACAATGGTTGAGGAAAAATTGCAGGACGCACATGTGGATAGGGTCAACCCAAATCTTAGTTGCATCCTAATCATATTGCCTTCCAGAATTTCTCCTACAGGGATTTTAATGCAGAGGGAAGATATTATTTTAGAATAGATATTTATACCTCATAAACCAAGTAAAAATTAAAAATGTATGTGGATAAGGTCTCTGAATTAATTATAAAAGGTAAACTGAGACTTTGTCAACTAGCAGGTATAAACCCAGCAGAAATTACAGTGCCTTTTACTACTGAGGAAATAAAAAAGTTATGGGAAGACAATGAACCATGGCAAAGAGCTTGTGCTAATTTTTTGAGAGAAATTAATAGCAACTATCCCAAAAGTGACAGACTTAACCTCATAAAGAAAACTTCTTGGATTCTTCCTCGAATTGTACATGATGTACCAATAACTGGAGCCCGTACATTTTATACTAATGCTAATAAATCAAGGAAGGCAGGTTACAAATCAGAAGAATTGAGTAAGGTGGAACAAAGTCCTTATAATTCTGTCCAGAAGGCAGAAATATATGCCATTCTTATGGCGCTAAGGGATTTTAAAGAACCTCTTAATATAGTTACAGATTCACAATGTGCAGAAAGAGTTATCTTGCATATTGAAACCACTGAATTTATACCAGATGACACAAAGTTGACTTCATTGTTTATCCAGGTACAAGACATAATCACGAATAGGCTTTGTCTGATGTGTATAACACACATGTGGTCCCAAACAGGTCTGCCTGGTTCTCTAGCACAACGTAATGCTGAAATTGATCAATTATTGATTGGAAGCACGTTGCAGGCCTCAGAATTTCATAAAAAACATCACGTCAACAGTAAAAGCTTAAAGAAAGAGTTTTCCATTACATGGCAACAAGCTAAGGACATTATAAAGAGATGTCCTACTTGTTCTTTCTATAAACAAACACCATTGCCTGAAGGGAGTAACTCAAAGAGTACTCAAAGGAATGAAATCTGGCAGATGGATGTGTTCCACTTTATGGAATTTGATAAATTAAAATATGTACACCACACCATAGACCCATATTCAGGTTTTCAATGGGCAACTGCCCTGAGCTCAGAAAAGGATGTTTCAGTAATCACACATTTATTGGAAGTTATGGCCATCATGGGTATACCTGGACAAGTAAAGATAGTCAATGGTCCAGCATATGTATCTAAGAAAATGAAATGCTTTTTTATTATAATATAAAACACCTTACAGGTATACCAAATAATCCTACAGGTCAGGCAGTTATAGAAAGATCAAATTGTACTATAAAGTATATACTGAACAAAGAGAAAGGGATGGAAAATACCCCCAGAAATAGATTGCATAATGCTTTATTAACCTTGAATTTTCTTGACACTAATGAGAAAGGAACAACAGCAGCAGAAAACAATGGATAATGGAAAAGTCTGCTGAACTAAACCAACCAGCTTATTTCAAAGATGTGCTGACCTCTCAATGGAAGCCAGGAGATGTGCTACATTGGGGAAGGGGTTTTGCTCTTGTTTCCACAGGAGAAGAAAAATTGTGGATACCACCAAAATGAATAGAGGTCCGACTTAAAGAGGAGAAACCTTTTGGAAAGAAGAAATGACAGCTCATCCACAATGATGATAATCATACAGGTGGTAAGAAAAACATATAGAATGGGGGCAGGGTTCTGTTCTTATCTCCATAGGAAAACACTTATCTTTGAAAAATTCAAGGGACCCTGGATGTTTGAATACTGACAGATGGAAAAATAACCACTCAATAGGGACTATCAAGAAAACTGAACAGGTTCTATAAGTATAAAACTCTAAGATATACTTTATTATATTTCTAAATTTATAGAGCTGGTTTTGGAGTTGGACTCTGGCTCAGTCCCTCTCTAATTCCAAGCCTGTTGTTAAGAGAAAAACCCAGAGTTTCTGGAGTTTCTGTCTCATGTCAAGAGCCATGATATGGGACAGAAAGAAATATGAGTTTAGAAAACATCTTTGCTTTTCTTCATGTCTATCATACCTTTCATTGAATATATCTATCACACATTTCATTGAATATATGTATGTCTGTATATGTCTATATGATTAATCTTTAAGTTTTCCACAATGAACAATGAGTTTTTCCTGCAGTGACATTTGAAGTTTCCAGGAAGAAGATGGGACCCCATAACAACACCTCCACCTGGTTGATATGACGTTATGATACTGATAGTGCTACTACAAGACCTGTTTTGGGTACCAGCTGCACGAGACGGTTCCAACTTGGTTAGCTGAAATGGTGCACATCTTGTACAACATTCTGGCTAGACCTCCACAAAATACTCAGAGACTATTTGCAATTTTATAAGACATTGATCTTGAAATTTAACCATCATTTTACTTTCACAGCATCCCCCAGAAAGAACGTCACCCCCATGACAGATGGAAGTAATTCTAGAGGACGACATCCCCCTCTTCCAGTAAAGTTTGTCCTTGGGTTTAGGGACATCATTTAGGGGTTGATTATAATTAGTATACGATTGAGGGCTGAGGGAGGAATTTTATAAGCTCAGGGATCTTTTTTGAGAAAAAAACAGGGATAATTGGATGATGGGATAATACATTGGTACTTGTGAGTTACTGTTTTTAGACAAATATATTGGTATTGATTCTTGTATATTGATACAAAGTTAAATTGTCCTCATTTATTGCACAGTTGTTTATTGTCTTAGTCTTTAAGTTAGATAGGTATTGAGAATTATATAGATCAATAGTCATCTATGTTTGTCATTTATAATTAGACTAATCAGGTTCTTTAGATGCATAGAGATTATATTCAGTACAGATACATAATCTTCAACCTCTTCAAAGAGCTGTAGAAAATGGCCTTTAATCTAACTCAGAGTTCCATGGTAGTGAGACACAATTGTTCCTGGCAACACCGATCTATTCCTGAGAGAATGTTGAGCACCATAGACATTCCACCTGGAGCCTTTCTTCTTGGTAGAACTGGCCTTTGGGTAAAGAAATGCCCATACCTCAAGCACTGGCAGAGATACAGAGTATCTGTAAATGGATAAAACAGGACTGTTATATCCTGTCAAGACAGGGTAAGATAGTTTTGAAAAGTTTCTTGCCTTTGAAAATGATATGTCAGTTATGTTAGGCCTTAGCCAAAGTTGGTTGCTTCAACGCTGCAAATGTGACTTTGGGTGTTTGCCCAGGTAGACAGTTGTTTCTGTGATTTGTTGCATGTTTTGGAAGTTGTTTGATTGCACTTCCTAATTACTCAGGCAACATTATTTCCTTCTCAGATCTTCAATGGGGTTGACAACTATATAAATGTAGTTACTTTCCTCTCATGACTTGGCCAAGTTATTTATTATACAAGACTTAAGCTAGTTAGAATAGGATATTTGTTCTTATTGTATATAATTTCATAGTAGATTTAGAACTCTCTTACTTAAACAAAAGGGGGAGGTGCTGCGATATTAGCCCATTGGGGTGTTGTCTCTCTCTCTTTAAAAAAGCAGTAGCAGCCCTCCACTCATTCTCTTGTTTCCAGCTCTGGCTTCTGGCTCCACTTCCAGCTCCTAGACTCCTTTCCTGATCGTGCAGAAAGGCTGTTGTCTGGAATGGTGATCTGTAAGTTTTTTCCCTTTAAATAAATAACCATTCTATTAATTATAATTCCAAACTGGTGTGGGACTGTTTGTGACTTACACCTTCACATATGTCTCTAAGAAAATGAAACAGTTTTTTGCTGATTATAATATTAAGCATATTACAGGTTTACCACACAATTCTACAGGTCAGGCAGTTATAGAAAGATCAAATTAAACTATAAAAAAATATGTTAAATGAACAGAAAGGGATAGAAAATTTCCCCAGAAATAGATTACATAATGCTTTATTAACCTTGATTTTTCTTAACGCTAAAATGAAAGGGACAACAGCAGCAGAGAGACATTAGATAATAGAAAAGTCCTCTGAATTAAAGCAATGAGTTTATTTCAAGGATGTGCTGACATCACAATGGAAGGCAGGATAAGTGCTGCTTTGGGGAAGGGGTTTTGCTCTTGTTTCCACAGGAGACGAAAAATTACGGATACCATCAAAATTAATAATGATTCTGTTTGAAAATGAGAAACCTCTTGAAAAACAGAAATGACAGCTCATCCACAATGATGATGACCATACAAGCAGTAAGGAAAACATATAGGGTTGGAGGCAGGGTTCTGTTCTTGTCTTTGCAAGAAAATACTCATCTTCAAAAATTCAAGAGACCCTGGATGTTTGGATGTTGACAGAAGAAAATGTAACTATCCAATAAGGATCATCAAGAAAAACAAATACAACTTTTATTGTACAGGTGTTAAGATAGATAGATAGATAGATAGATAGATAGATAGATAGATAGATAGATAGATAGAATATAAAGATCTGGCTTTAGAGTTGGACACTGGCTTTGTCCCTCTCAAAATCCAAGCATGTTGTCAAAATAAAAATTCAGAGTTTCTGTCTCATGTCAGGAGCCATCATATGGGACAGAAAGAAAAAAGAATTTAGAAAAAATTTTATTTTTCTTCATACCTGTTTTTGTTTCTATCGTACCTTTTATTGAATATATATGTCTGTATATGTCTATATAAATAATGTTTAAGTTTTCCACAATGAATAATGAATTTCCCTGCACTAACCTTTGAAGTTTCCAGGAAGAAGATGGGGCCCCACAACAACAACTCCACCTAGTTGATATGATGCCATGATGCTGATAGTGCTTCTACAAGACCTGTTTTGGGTACCAGTTGCTCAAGATGGTGTCAACTTGGTTAGCTGAAATGGTGCCCCCCCCCCTTTTTTTTTAACAACATTCTGGCCCGATCTCCAAAAAGGAACCTCAGAAAAACCCTACCAAATACTCACAGACTATTTGCAATTTTACCAGACATTAAACTTGGAACTTAAACATCATTTTACTTTCACAGGATCCCATAGAAAGAATATTGTCCCCGTGACAGCTGGAAGTAATTATTGAAGATGGTGTCTCCTCTCCCAACAAAATCTGTCCTCAGGGTTAGGGATATCATTTAGGGGTTGATTATAATTGGTATAGGGTTGGTTGGGGGAATTTTATAGGCTCAGGAATCTCTTTGAAAAAAAGGAGAAATTGGATGGGATAATAGATTAGTATGAGCTTACTCACACTAATAATAATAGTGAGTAATAGAGTGAATACTTATGAATTATTATTTATAGGCAATTACATTGGTATAGATTTTTGTATATTGATACAAAGTTAAATTATATTGAATATTATATGCATGTATGCTTCTGCCTCTGCTTAAAACATTTTTTATATATTGATATATATTTATCATATTGCTATATATAGTTTTACCTATGATCAAGATACTTATACATTGTTTACATTTTGAGGTCATTGTCCTCATTTGTTGTATAATTGTTTATTGTATAATATTCTAATATGGAGTCTTCGTCTTTAAGTTATATAGGAATTAAGAATTATAGATCAATAGTCATCTGTGATTATAGTTAGACTAATAAGGTTCTTTAGAGACATAGAAATTTTATTCTGCATTGATAGGTAATCTTTAACTGCTTCAAAGAGCTGTAGAATATGGCATTTAAAAAACTTAGGGTTCTGTTGAAGTGAGACACAATTGCTCCTGGAAGCACCAATCTACTCCCAAGAGAATGTTGAGCACTGAAGACACTCCACTTCGAACTTGTTTTCTTCTTGACAAAAACTTGCCTTTGGGCAAAGAAATGCCCATGCCTCAACCACTGACAAAATACATAGTATACTGAAATGGATAAACAGGACTGTCCATTCTTGCCAAGACAGGGTAAGATAGTTTCGAAAAATTTCTTGCCTTTGAAAATAGTCTGCCAGTTATTCTAGGCCTTAGCTAAAGTTGATTGATTCAATGTTGCAAATGAGACTTTGAGTGATTGTCCAGGTAGCTAGATGTCTCCATCATTAGTTGCACATTTTTGGAAGTCGCTTGATTTCCCTTCTTGGATCTTTGATGGGGTTGAAGACTAGATAGTTGTAGTTACTTTTCTTTCATGACTTGGCCAAGTTATTTATTATACAAGACTTATAGGATAGGATAATTGTTGAATATATTTGTTCTTATTGTATATAATTTTGTATCAGGCTTAGAACTCTCTTATTTAAACAAATGGGGCGTGCTTTAGGAAGCCTTACAGCTAGTGGTTACCTGCCCACAGGGCATGGCCTCTTATACTACATATGCTGATGTAGAGCTTCGGTCCGCCCTCTTTTCCTGTCTCTCTGTTCTGGTTGCAGATTTTGGTTTCTGATCTCCTTTCCAGCAGAGGATTCTGATTTGTGAGCTACCCCTAAATATATAACCATCAATTTCTCAATTCTGAGCTAGTGTGAGATTTCTTTTAAGTGTCCTTCTTCCAATGATAAAACCTCTTCTTTTGTAGAAGGAACTGCAAGGGACTGAATTAGTTTTTTTCTGTCTCGGGTAATAGCTTTTAGGGTTTGGTAATAGCTAATCCCAAGTAAATGACCTCAGAGGTAGACAATTGGGCTTTAGAAGGTGAGATTCTATGGCCCCTTTTGGACAGGAAATTTAGAAGAGCAGAGGTATCAGTTTTGCTGATCTCCAAAGATGGACTGCAAAGTAAAATACCATCTACATACTGTATGAGTTTAGACTTAGGGAGAGACAGTGAGAGTAGATCAGATGCTAAAGTCTGACCAAACAGGTATGGGCTTTCCCAGAATCCCTGGGGAAAGACAGTCCTGGTGAGCTATGTGGAGAGGTGAGTGAGTCAGTCCAGGTAAAGGAAAAGATGTTTTGAGACCTAAAACTGAGAAGTGGGAGGTTCCTAGAGGAATAGTGGAAAGAAATGTGTAAGGGTTAGGCACTAAAGGATGAAGAGGGACCACTGCACAGTTAATGAGCCAGAGGTCTTGAACCAGGCGATAGGTTACATTAGGGTTTTTAACAACAAGGATAGGGGTGTTAAAGGGAGAAGAGGTGGGGCGAAGTAGCTTTTTTCTTAAAAGGTCAGAGATAGTAGGCTTAAGTCCCCTAAGGCTCTGGAGAGAGAGGGGGTACTGAACTTGGTTAATGTACTTAGTAGGATCTTGTAATTGTGTAACAATGGGGAAATGGTGTTTAGTAACAAAGGGGTTTTGGGTGTCCCAGACTGTCCACCTGGGAGGCTGGTAAAGGAAAAGACACATTGGGGTTAGAACGAGGAGAAGGGGAGCTGTTGGTGAGTGTGGAATAAGGTGAATGGAAGGAACAAATGAAACGGAAGCTCCTGCTTTTGCTAAAAAGTCTCTTCCCATAAGAGGTACCCAGCAGGCTGACATGACTAAGCTTGAATGAGTGACATAAATACCCCTAAAAACACAGTTAAATGGTGGAGTCTGCTGAGGTAGATAAGGCTGTCCTCCTACCCCAACAATAGGGAAACTAGGAGAGGTAGGCCCCCAGAATTCCCTCAGTACTGAGTAATTGGCTCCGGAGTCCAAGAGAAAGGAGATGGGCTGTCCTGATACCGTGATGTTTGCCTGTGGCTCCCTGTTACAGATGATGGTCATGGTTGAGTCAAAGCTGCCCAGGCAGCCTCACTTGTCCATGGCCAGACCTAGAAGGTGAACCTGAGAATTTTCTGAGTCTGATGTCTCCATGCCACTATGGAGACAATCGACTGCCCAATGTCCTTCCCTATGGCATCTCAGACAAGGTCTCATGGGCCCAAGATGAGGGAGGATTAGGGCATGAATGGGCCCAGTGAGCAGCTCTACCACATTTGAAACAATGGCCTAGCGGTTCTTGAGCCCCAGGGGACAAGGGAGCAGCACGGACATCACAGCACGGATTGGGTGTCTGTCATCTCAGCGGTAAGAGGGCCACGGCTAGCATGTGACAGTGACGATTGTGGGCTTTGTCATTCCTCTCATGGTACACCTTAAAAGCCAAATATAAGACTTCTGCCTGTGGGGTCATGGGCCTTTCTCCAAATGTCTAAGTTTATTCTTAATATCAGGGTAGCACTGAGGGAAAAAATGAGTCCTGAGTAACTGCCTGCCTTCTGTGGTTTCTGGGTTTAAGTTAATATATTGTAACAGGGCTTTAGGGAGGCATTCCAGAAATGCAGAAGGATTTTCCTTCATATCTTGAATGACCTCTGAGAGTTTATTATAGTTTACTGGCTTGAGGGAAGCCTTGTGGAGACCTGCCAGGAGGCAAGTCAAAAACTGGTCCCTAGGTAAAATCCCACCTAGAGTGTTATAATCCCAGTGAGGTTCCTGTTCGGGACCGCCTCTGCCACTGTAGGGTGTGTTGCATGAGTTTGGTGAATCTCATCTGAATGCAGGCTGGCCTGCTCCCAAACTTGCCTGCGCTCCTCAGGAAGTAGGTTATTAGATAGGATCACACAGACATCATGAAAGGTGAGATAAAAAGACTGGGTAATATACTGAAATTGTTTTATGAAAGTGGTAGAATTAGATATGTAGGACCCCAGTTTTTGTTCTATATGGGAAAGTTCTGAGAAGGAGAAAGGAGCGTGTACCCTAATCAGTCCATCTACGCTGGCCACCTCTCGCAATGGGAGAACTGCAGCTGGCTTGGCTTGGTTAGGGTTAGGTTCCATAGCGAGTGTGTGAGAGGAGGGGTAAAGGTGGGTGCCAGAGCTGGGTGACTGCTGAGGTCAGGCACCGGATAGGAAAAATGATCCAGTGGGGCTGACGGAGTAGTTAGTGGGGGAAGCAAGAGAGCTGCAGAGAGAGCAGGGGCAAGTGGCAAGGCAGAGGGAAGTAAAGGAGCAGAAGTATCTGTCTGTTGAGGTTGGGAAGGTGTGGATTCCTTGGCGGGGTCCAGAGCAGTAGCTGAAGGAATGGAGGTAGGAGCTAAAGAAACAGGGGTAGAAGCTGAGTGGACGGGGGTAGAAGCTGAAGGAACAGGGGTAGGAGCTGAAGGAACAGGGGTGGAAGCTGAAGGGACAGAGGTGGGAGCTGAAGGGACAGAGGTGGGAGCTGAAGGGACAGAGGTGGGAGCTGAAGGGACAGGGGTAGGGGTTGAAGGAATGGGGTAGCTGTCTGCTGCTGTCAAAAAGGTGGGGGTTCGTTAGCTGGGTCCAGAGCGAAAGGGGAAGGTTCTTCCAGCTCAGACGACATAGCCAGGAACATGTGAACAGGCGAACAACTTGCAAGGAAAGAGGGCTCAGGCTTGGAGCTTAGATAGTAAAAGGATGTAAGGAGACTCCTTCTATTTGCCTGTGCACTGACAGTTGTTAGAAAGCTCCCATACAATATCGGGATAAAGGTGCCATTAGTTGACTACTTTAGATTGCTTTCTAAATTGTAATAAGGCCAATTTTCTGAACAAAGATGGACTAGTGTGGGAATCTCTAAGTAGGGCTTTAAGGCCTGGTGTTGCAGGGCCTCTAAAAGGCATCCCAGGGGGAGGCTGGATTGATGGGCTTGGATGACTTGCTACCCATAGCTGAAACCGTGAAAACCCACGAAAAACAGCAACACAACAAGGCCTACAGGAAGATGTCTCTCCTCTATAGGTGGGGTGTGAATTGGTGCAAACACTGCAGGACCCATGGGAGAGCATATTCTACCCACGGTTAAGGTGCTATAGCCTGAGTGGATCTGGTCGGGGCAACTCAGAAGCCAGAGGGGCCAGAGGCTGCTTCGAGTGGCCTTTCACAGCAGGGGAGGGGGAGGGAGAAAATAAGCAAAAAAGGAAAAAAAGAGAAAGAAGAATCTTAGGGACCCTGGGCCCCTAGTCGTGGGAGGACAGGCCCTGGACCGTTCAAACACAATTTTAGCTAAGGGAAGTAATCCATACATGAATGTCAGCAAAGGGCACAACCGTAGCCTTGAAGACCATGATTGGGGGCAGTCCGTCTGTTTCTAGAAACACCAGAAGATTGCCAGATCTCAACGGTCAATTCCTCGGGTTCAGAGAAACAATTAAGTTGACCAGAATAGGAAAAACTCACAATTGAAGCCAGTGTTGTATGGAGAAATTACACTCAGACCTATGGAACACGTGGTTGTTATGGAAAAAAAATACCTGGTTCTGGTTCTCAACAGTGGGAGAGGGGCTTGGGACCTAAGACCCTCCCGAGTCTCATGGCACCAATAAAATTACCTTGCACAAGTGAGAAGGAACCACAAAACAAGCAACAAACCCACTTAGGAGTTTATTAGAGGGGCATGCACAGGACTGGGAAGTAAGTGTGGAGAGAGAGAGAGAGAGAGAGAGAGAGAGAGAGAGAGAGAGAGAGAGAGAGAGGAAGACGGCATGTCCAGCTTTTTAAAGCTGCCTAGCACATGTGCACAGGAGGTTGACATGGCTACGTCATATGCAGATGATGGGGCTCATGCATACACACAAGGGCCTAGCTGAGTCACATATGGGTCATGTGAGGCCCTTTAACATCCCTGGGGACCATTGGGCACGTTTGTCGTAGAGCTTGCCTGTAACTGCATGACCCCTAGAACCCAAAAGTATCAGCCTTATGTGGCTGAAATCATTACAGAGGGTGAGTTCATTCAGGGCCTTCCAAAATAAAAAGTGGACTTTGTAGAAGAGACAGGAGACACATAGTCACGAGGAAGTCCACTAAGCAAAAACGAGCCTGCTTTGGGAAAGGCAGAAAGGCTGTACTGAAGCCGGGGCCACCAGCTATTGTGGCTGCTGTGGAAGAGCATTGCATGTGACTGCTTATACTTTTTCTTCTTCACACAGCACATTCTCGTCCTATGTTCTTCCCTGTGGGGACAACCAGTTCCCTCACCAGTCTATGTCAGAAACACTCCTGAGTTCTCCTCCCTGGGAGGCAGTTCAGAACACAACAAGCTTTCCTTGCAAATCTCACAAACTCCATAAACCTAGACCTCACATTTTTCTCTCTTAAGGTCTGGGCCATCAGAGATCAAGATCTCCTTCCTGGGTTCCCCTGCTGGGACTCAGGCACTGCTACCCTGTTATGCCATGGCAGTCACTTGTGTGGGAGACTTCAAGACTCCTGTCCTTCAAGCACCAGCTTCTTCCCAGGCCCCTTCTCCCAGCTTCCTGACCACCTGCAGGGAAAACATTCCATTTGGTGTCTGAGTAATACCCCCAGGGAAACTTCCTTATCATCGGATGTGGAAAACACCTTTGTTTTCTTGCCTATCTGCCTTGGCAGCTGTGTGCTGTGTAAACAAGCCTGTTTACTTCTATCACTTGTCCTGAAGAAATCCTGGCTCCAACTCAGCCATTCCCCCCTGGGGCATGAAGATGGAGGGTTCGGGAGCCACTTTCTCTGCCGCTGTCTTTCCACCAGATGGTTGGATTCAGCACCATCGCCTTCTTTCGGTTTGCCCATCCTTTCATTTGGTTTTATTCATTCAAAAAGCATTAAATGAGGACTTTTACCAGGGAAGCGTTCCCCCAGGAAGGGGTTAGGAACAGAGTTTGCAGCCAGGCTGCCTGGCCTCACATCCAAGCTTGAGGCAGCCTAGAACACAGGGCTGACTGCACAGTGCAACCTTTTCTCCCTCTCAGTTTTCTCTTTGGCAAATTAGGTAATTAAAAGTTAGTGGGAATTGCAGTAGTTAAGCAATGCCTGGCACATGCAATAAATGCAATTAAAGGGATGCAAGTTGGGAATAGCAGATTCTTGCTCTCAGGAAAAATTCAGCCTATGAGATAAAGAAAGCATGAACAATGTTGGCCACAGACTGGTTGCTGTGACTGGACTGGTGTGCTACGGCTGGGCTGGTGGGCCGTGGCTGGGCTGGTGGGCCGTGGCTGAGCTGGTGGCTGTCGCTGGACTGGTGAGCTATGGCATGTATACAAAAAGCTAATTAAAAGTCTTTACTGCAGTGGGCTGGGACTATACTCAGGTATACAGGACCCAACTATACTCAGGTATAGTGTAGCCCTAAGCATTTAGAGCAGGGTGCTTTCTAAGGCAAAACCCACATCTTATTAGCTTGCAGCTACAGGGGAAGGTTTTGCACAAGCAAGCAGTTTAAGAGAAGCTAACACAAGAAGTTGGCTGAAGAAGGTTTGTACAAGCAGACAGTTTGACAGAAACCAAGGTAAATGACCTAGGGCAGCTTGACCTTGGGTTCTTAGAATAGGTTAGGTAATTTTTCATAGGATTTTCCATCAGGGAGGGCAAATTCTAGTCAACCCTAAAGTGGCCTCAGCAAGAACACAGGACAGAACCTCTGCACTGTCTTTTCCTACCACAGCACTATTTACAGTTACATTTTGATACATTTGAAATTGACATTTCCTATAAGCCAAAACATTTTCATTGAGAAAATACTCTCTCCATGTGTTGAATTATTTAATAAACACAGAGTAAGAACAGTTGATGGAATACTTCTTCTTTTATTTACATACTTTTGTGTATATGTGTGTCTCCTTCTCTGTATGTGAACCACTTACATGCAATGCCCTTGGAAGCCAAAAGAGGGCATCGTTGTGCCCAGTCTGTGGGGACTCCAAAAGACCGCCAGGAAGACCGGCTCACTGAAATACAAAAGCAAGGTTTATTATTGTGCCCATATTTGCAAGCCAGCAGGGACCTCATCCTTCTAGAGAGCACTGTTTAAAGGAAAAACAAAGAAAGTTACATTAGCAGATGTAACTGCTAATTACAGTTACATTAGATTAGAGTGATGAGTTCAATCCTGATTGACTTGTATCTGGGACTTTTCACAAATTTTTACTTTGGAACCTCACCCTCACCTGTTGCTTGTCAAGTTTTCTTATCTACTGGTTTTTGGGTGAGGATATTCTATATTTATCTGCACTTTCCAGATGGTTACCCTGTTACTTTCACCATTTCTGAGGACTGGAATGTTTTACAGAAAATAGTTTACCAAGACACAACATGGAGGTGGAAGACAAAATGGAGGAATCAAGTCCTCTGGAAGTGGAGTTACAGGAGGTTTGTGGGTGCTGGGAACCTCGGTCTTCTGCAAAAACAGCTGGTATTCAAGCACTGAGCCATCTCTCCAGCCCCTGAAGGCGATTCTTAACTATCACGTTTTCATACTGAATTATGTCATTAATTCTGCCAAATAATTTTGAAAGATGTGTCTTTTGTTTCCACTTAACATGTCTTTATTCAGCAAACATTTTATAAGGCACAATTTGTCAAATGATTTCTACTTAGGATGACTATTTTGCATGCCTCTCTGAAGTCTAGTGTAAGATTGCAGACCCTTTCAATTAATACTGCATTTCAGCGCAGAATATAAATCAACCCAATTAAAACAGAAGGGTTTCACCCAGATTCTTCCTGGAAATCAAGGCATTGCATATCTCTGAGCACCCACAGTTTAATTCATTTCCTCCCTTGATTTAATAGAGGCAATTTTAACTTGTCCTTTGTAAGCTTGTTATAATTGCAATTCATAAAAAGCTTCGAAGCCTGAAATCTTTTGTATTCTACTTATTGAATAATTAAAACATTCCAACTAATTCCACCAAATGCAAGTAACATTGGAGGTTTTATTCCAACATTGTTTGAGTGTGTTCCGGGGTATGGCAGTATATGAGTATGTATAGGGGAGGGTTGTTACTGTTGTTTTCAGAAGTCCAATTGTATAATTAATATAAAATCTGTCACAAGAATTTTGTGTTTAAATTATTTTGTTTTGGTGTAGACAGGTTTGTGATATTTTTGCAACAACAGTTACTATTTCCTTGAGTAGCATATCACAACGGTTTGAGCACAGTTATAAATTCTGTGCACTACAAGCATTTCCATGTACATTATGCCCTGTAGCGTTCTTAATCTAAGAAGAGCACCATTTTCCCACAATTCTGTGCTTCCCTCACATCTTGTGCTCCTATTATTACCACAAAGTGTATCTTATCTTTAGCTTTGAACTTTTGTACTGAATTTATGACCATATTCCGAGAATCAGACCATTGCTTTTGCCTGAGTATAAATTCCCCCAATATTACTTTGATTGCATGAATTGTATGAAAAAACTCAACTTTCTATTTCAAATCCCTAGGTATTCATAATGCTTTGTTTTTGTCAATTTAACACACATCAGAGTCACCTGACAAAAGGGATTGTTTGCTGAGGAGTGGCTGTCATCAGACTGGCCTGTGGGCAAGCCTGTGGGTCATTTTCTTTACTGATGATTAGGGTGGGAGGGCCAACCCAGTGTCTGCTGGGCAAGGGTCCTGCAGTGTGCGAGAAAACAGACTGAGCAAACCGTGGAGATCTAGCCAGTAAGCTGCACTCCCTCTTGTTCTCCTGCCTCAGTGGTGGATTGTGACCGGGAAGTGTAAACCTGAAGAGCAGAGCCGTCATCATCAGAAGCCCTTACTTCCTCAAGCTGCTTCAGGTGACGGTTTTACCCCAGCGACAGGAAGCAAGCTGTGCAGGACTCCGGTGAAAAGGGCTCCTGGCAGCTCTCTCGTGGCTATTCTCTGGCTAGTGTCCACCACACCTGAAAGCGACCCTTCATTCTATGTAAAGATACGAATACAAAATGGATAACATTAATTAGAAGAACTGATTTCTGACTGAAGAGAGAAGTCATGACGCACAGTGTGATGTGTAAACTCACATTTAACAATTACTCATGGGGAATTCTTTGTGAGGCAGCCTTCTCAAAGTTATCCTAATGTGTTTCTTAGTAGACGTTGATAATGTCTTCAGTGTATCTGGTTTTCATGTGGCATTCGTGTCTCCAGGCCCCTCCATAGTAATGTAAATAGTTGCATAAACTATGTATTCAGCTTTCTTGACACGTAGAGATCTGGCACTTAATCGTTATTTTTTAAATCTATCTTACTTTTTTTATATATAGATGTTTTGAAGATATGTATGCCTATGTGACACTTGTATGCCTGGTACTTTCAGAAGCTATAAGAGGGCATAAGATTCCCTTGGAACTGGAGTTACTGATAGCTGTGAGCCACCGTGTGGGTGCCAAGATCAAACCTGTGTCCTCTGTAAGAACAGCCATTGCTCTTAAACACTGAGCTGTCTCTCCAGCCCCTGTTCATTTAATATACATGGTTTTGTCTTATTCTGTTGCTGGCGAAACATTTATTGCCGAAAAAAAGAAAGGTACCAAATAGTACAGTAAGCAGTGCCACATTCTAACTGAGAAACTGCAGCAGAGAATTCAGATTACTCAATGATCCCAGTCCTACTTACTTGTTTCCTGATTGCATTGGCTGCTCCACCTTGAAGGGCTTGTACGTCTTTAAGGCCACTACACTTGCTGGGACACAACTGTCTGTCAAATCAAGTGACTAGCACAAAGCAGTGGTGTGGAATCTACTTCTTACTACCTTCCAAGGTCAGGAGGGTGGAAGAGGCTCATTATTAGCAGCAAGATGATGGTATCTACTGTGTATTGTATATTCCAGTTTTCATTAAGAAAAGTACAGGACAAGCCTAGTGATTACTGGGCTTCTTTCTTCCTTCCTTCCTTTCTTCCTTCCTTCCTTCCTTTCTTTCTTTCTTTCTTTCTTTCTTTCTTTCTTTCTTTCTTTCTTTCTTTCTCTTTCTCTCTCTTTCTTTCTTTCTTTCTTTCTTTCTTTCTCTTTCTCTCTCTTTCTTTCTTTCTTTCTTTCTTTCTTTCTTTCTTTCTTTCTTTCTTTCTGTCTTTCTTAAGAATCAAGTGTGTGTTGAATTGAAAGCCTTATAACCCACAGGTTCTTACACTTGTAGACCAGAGCACAGTAGAAGCAGGGAATACAAAGTGGACATTCACCAACTTACTTATCTTGGTACACACATCACTAACAATACCCTATAGAAAAAGAAAAGATTGGGGGTGTTTTAGGAGGATCTGGGGTGCATGGTCTCCCTGGCTGTGAGAGCAGTAAGTGCAGGATTTCTCAGGAAGAGCACTCAACAGCAAAGTGAGAGGAATGTTTGGCGGTTTCCGAAGATAGGAAATACCATTAGTAAAGAACTGGCCATGTCAATAGAGGACCTGAGTTCAGTCCCCAGCACATAAAAGCCAGGTTTGGCTACGCATGCTCGTAATCCCAGCCATTGAGGAGGTGGAAATAGGAGGTCACTGGGGCTTGTGGACTAGCAAGTCTAGCCTGATAGGTGACCTCCAAGTTCAGTGAAAGACTCTGCCTCAGAAATCATGTGAAGGGCGACTAAGGAAGACATCCAGCTTTGACCTCTGACCTCTACTGAATGCACATGCACATACACATGCACCAGCACACACATATCTATACACAAACTCATATATGCATAGAAATACACACGTGGACAATTGACTAAAGATTGTTAGATCAAATAAAAAGTGTTACACGGCAATATGTTAAAAGTGTTAAAAGTGTTAAAAGGCAACTTGCACAAGAGCATGAAATATTTGCAAACTATGTGTCTGATAAACCCATAGTGAAAATCTACCTACAGCTAATAGCAAAGAAATACATGGTCTCATTTTAAAATGGTCAAAGGAGCAAAAATTATATTTTTTCAAAGAGGCCTACAAATTACTAACAGGTTAATGAGAAGGTATCACCAATTAGGGGAATGCAAATTAAACCAGATGGAGATAGCATTTCCTACCGAGTAGAATGAATATTATCAGAAATGCAAAAGATAGGGAGGTAGAGAAGAGAACCTTTGTACATTGGTGGCAGGAATGTAAATTAGTACAGCCATTACGGAAAAGAGCATGATATGTTTCTCAGAATTAAAAATAGAACTGCCATATGGTCTAGCAATCCCACTTCTGGGTGTATATAACACGGATCAAATCAGTATGTCCAAAAATGTCAGCATTTCTATGCTACAGCATGATGCATAACAGCAAGGACAGAGAAGTGACCACAAACATACATGGACACAGAGAACACGCTATATATGGAGTACAGCTCTACATAGCCCTACAAAAGATGGCCGCCCTGCAGTATATGACAACATGGATGAACCTGCAGGACCTTATGCTGAGTGAGACAAGCCAGTCACAGAGGGACAAATACCATATGTTCTCACAGATTTGAAGAATCTAAAATAGTCACTCAGGAACAGAGATTTCAGTGCCAGTTGCGAGAGGCTCAGGGGAAGGGAATGAAGAGGGATTAGGTAAAGATATTAGCAGTCTTTCCTTATGGCAGATGAGCAAGCCCCGGACATGTGCGGCACAGCAGCATGACTTCAAAGATTGAGAAGTAGCTCACTCTTCAGCTGTTTCTTCACGCAGGAGTGGGGAGGAGCCTTCTGGGGGTGGTAGACGGATCTGTGGCTGAGATTCTGGTGAAGCCTTCACAGATGCAAAATTGCCTCCAAACTCACCAAGTTGCATGTATTAAATGTACATCGTATTTTTATATAATCACACCTCAGTGAAGTCATTTTTTAAAATATGAAAGCAGTAAAAAAAAAAATGGTGATAGTGTGTAAGACTTGTGCAATCCGCTTTAAAAACCACCGTAGGCAAGGGATAACACCGTAAAGAAGGGAACCAGGGTTGTGGAAGGGATTTGCCTGAGGCTGTCTGCCAAGACTTCAGCTCAAGCAGGTCTGACTCTCGAGTCTAGGCATCCCAGTCAGGCTGGTGAGGCTCGCTGGGGCCTGCAGCGCGCTCTGGCCAATTAAGCAAAGGACAGGTCTCACGAAGGATGCTGCTGGATGTGGGTAGAGGCTAGGCTAATTTGACCTGAGAATCACATAGTATTTATGTCATGCCTTCTGATTCTCCACAAAAGCCTCCCTGCTGAAAGCAGTCTACACAGCTTCTTTTCCCTCCTCTCTGCCCTCTAGCTTTTTGTAGTGGCTAAGTCAAGCAATCTGAGTGTTTCACTGCACATTGTTGAACACGTTTTCCGCTGTCCTGCATGGATGCGTTTGGGCTACAAAGCAAAGTGCAAAGCTTATTCACGGAGTCTGATGTCATTCTAAATTGCTTGGTGTCTTCAAATAGGTGCTGAGCATGTATGTGTGAGATGCTTAGGGAAAGGTTACCGATGGAAGGGGCGGGGTAAGCTTTCGGACTTAGATTTTCTGTTTTCTCAAATGCTTAAAAACTAGGAATTGACTTTGAACCTGCTTTAATGCTGGTTTCCCACCCTCGGCAGCAGCTGTGTGAGCCTCCCCCCTCCCCCCGCCATTGGTTTGTTCTCGCACTTCCTGCCTCTTCTGCTGCTGCATCTAGTAACCTCACTTTCTTGCAGTCACTCAAGGCTGAGTGGGTCCAGTGGGCAGGCAGAAATTTCCTTCTTTACTTCAATTTTAACTTGAGTTTATTAAATTTCCAGTGTTGATAGATCTGGCCACTGAAGTCTGAAACCGTGTTTTCTCCTGGTGAGCAGCAGCCACTGGGCCTATTGGAGCGAACTGAAAGTAGAAATATTCAAACGTCGGATTTCTCAGCCACACTCATTTCATTACAAGTGCTTAATAGCCACATGGAACAAGGGGCTTGCTAAGAAGGAAAAATGCAACACTGGAATCAAGCCCTCAGACTGAAGTGTCCATTATTGCTCAAAATCTGTCGGAACACAGATTTGGGGTGTGATATTAAATAATTTAACAAAATCCAGGGCAAAACTCACATAGTACAATAACGTTTTGAGAGCTATCTTTGCTTTTCTCTGCTTCTTATTCACTGTCATACCAGCAAGATTCCCAAGGGCAAGCTTACATCATAACATTTATTAGTGTCATTTTCTCAGTTTCCGTGACTTCTAACAAGTTCGTGGGCTCTTTCAGGGTCCAGAACTCTGAGGCTTGAACTTTCTCTAATTTAGAAAGGTCCCCAAACTGCAAAAGTCCTCATAGACCTCCCTTAATTTCTTTATTGCTTACTCTAGCTATTAATCTTGTTATTCCATTGGGACACTTTAAGAACTAACCACGCCCATCCCAGCCACTTTTGACCCTCCCCCCGCCGCCATCCTCTCTCTCTCTCTCTCTCTCTCTCTCTCTCTCTCTCGCGCGCGCGCGCGCGCGCGCGTGTGTGTGTGTGTGTGTGTGTGTGTGTGTGTGGGTGCGCACGCGCGTGTGTGTATGTGTGTATATGTATCTTTTTCCTATGCTTGTCTATGTTTTTCTTTCTTTAAGTAATAAATGTCTAGCCTTATGTATAGCCTTATGTCTATTTACTCTGTCGTCCACCGTATCCAGCCGTTTGACTCTGCCGCTCGCCCAGGGACCCTGACTCCCCCAGCCGCATGGCGCTGCCACTTGCAGCTGCTCCGCGAGCTGCCTGGGACATCCGCTCATGGTATTTTAAAAAGAACAATATTTTGGTGCCGTGACTCGCAGGGACTCACGGCCATCCTTATCAGACTCTGTGAGCCGCGGGGCCATCCCATTATCATTATTTTTTAAAAGAACAATATTTTGGTGCTGCGGACTCGAGAGATTCACCCGCCAAAGGCCAGAGTTCCAGCTTCACCTTTCGTCTGGGACCCTGACCACCAACTTCTGGGACTGAATCGGAACCGAGGTCTCAACACCGACCCACCTGCTACGAACAACACCGGCTTCTAATTGTAAGTTTCCTCACTCCAGCCAGCTTATCTGAGCCTTTTTAACACGGGATTGATCGGTCCTCCCGGTGTTTCTGGGCTCAGGGGATACTTCTCCACCCCGTCGCTGGCATCCATTACGGCTTCTGTCCTCTGTTAAGCCCGTGCATTCCCGCACCTGGGGACCCGGGGTTCCCAGGCTTCTTCCTCTTTATTTCAGCCTTTTCTTCCTTCCAACCTTTCTCACGGACGTAATTGGCTGATCCGGTTCAGCCGATACCATCCCACATGGGCACTCGAACGCCTGGGCACATGTTTTCGGATGGTCGTTTGCATCTCACCTAAACGGGGAACCGTTCCCCATAGGCTCGAGATGCCATGGTTTTTTGTGAGTTTTTCACGGTCTTGACCTGGGAAAGCAAGTCATACCAGCCTAAATATGCCTTAAATTATCTGTTTATATGGGTTTTTCACGATTCAGACTCTGTATAACAACCAGGCGGCCCCCGGCTTTTAAAATTCCTGCGGTCTTTCCATTCAAGCCATAACACGTGGCCGCCGCCATGTTCATTGGGGTCAGGTGACTTTATCACTAGATTCACTGAGAGCCAGATCACGCGACCAGGCCCTCCCACTGCTATGTATGTCCCGCTTTCCCCTCCCCTTCCTCAGTGTTCACTGAAATCCTCTACTTAGCTGTAATTACAGGTGTTTTGCATAGTGACGTGCTTTCTGATAGGGCCCATCAGAAACATACACTTTGCCTAATTCCTGTTCTCTGTATATAATGATTGTTCATTTCATCTCGTTTCAGACTACAAAATCATAAACTGGTATGTACTTTTAAGCTGTTTTTTTTTACCATTGTCAGTTCTGCCACTAATCTTAATGTTACAAACAGTTTTTTTTCTTTCTGTCTGTCTTTTTACAAATGTGGATCTTACCTATTAAGAGTCAATACAGTCAAACTCAAACCCAATCTTCCAGACAGATTCTATACCGCAGCTATACCTAATAATCAGCCCTCAACTGCTCAGAGATCTGGGGAATGCGATATTTAAATGTTTAATTATTTAGAAAACTTTTCATAACCAAAAGAGACAGGTTGGCTCCTAGCAAGCACTCTGTTTCCTCCGAGAAGACAGAAGACCAACGTCCATCTGCAGTTTGCTTCGACTGCCTAGCGCTGACCATTGGGCAAAAACTGCCTATCACCTAAACTGGAGACCTCCAAACGTGGACAAAATCACTGGAATCGACAGTCTAGCTGCCCAGGGTCAAGGTAGGCCTGTCTTCCTAAAGATTTCTTGGTCCACAGGGTCTTCAAAAGCCTGGCAGGCTCTACATTAAACAACAAAGGTCAAATGCAACCTTCAGCGACCAGGGAGGACCAAAGAGTAGCTCTGGGTGCCAACCAAGTAAGTTCTCTGTCATTTTTTAATCAGTAATTCAAATAAAATCTTATCCTTCTCAAAGATCTCTGACAGTCTGATAGCTGAGAGGTTTTGCCAGGTTGTCTCACCAAATAAAAATATTTTTCATTATAATTTCTGTTTTCACAAACCCAAGGAGTTCTTAATACAATGTATATGTCTAAAACTTCTGTTTTTCTTATAAGTTCCAGGGAGCCGAATTAAAAAACCCACCGTAAACCGGTCAGACACAAACCTCTCAATTCCCTGGTCCTAACATTTTTTCTCAATTTAACTTTGTCCTCTTTTCTGCCAATACCCTAACCAGGTCCAAGGGACACCAGACATTTCCATGCCACAGACACCTGTCCTGTCGGGAGCAGAGACCAATTATGCCAGAATGTGACCAACACTCAGCTTCTCTCGGATCTCCCTCACCCCCACACCCCCCCCAAAGACGACGCCCACAAATCAGCCGGAAGCAGTCTTGAGAATTTGCCGCTCCAATTCCTTCAACCTGTAATGTCTAACCTTCTACTTTTTATTATAAAAAGGATCCGGGAATGTTATTCCATTGGGACACTTTAAGAACTAACCACGCCCATCCCAGCCACCTTTGACCCTCCCCCCGCCGCCATCCTCTCTCTCTCTCTCTTTCTCTCTCTCTCTCTCTCTCGCATGTGTGTGTGTGGGTGCACGTGTGTGTGTGTGTGTATGTGTGTATATGTGTCTTTTTTTATGTTTGTCTATGTTTTTCTTTCTTTAAGTAATAAATGTCTAGCTTTATGTATAGCCTTATGTCTATTTACTCTGTCGTCCACCGTATCCAGCCCTTTGACTCTGCCGCTCGCCCGGGGACCCTGACTCCCCCCGCCGCATGGCACCGCCAGTTGCAGCTGCTCTGCGAGCTGCCTGGGACATCTGCTCATGGTATTTTTTAAAAGAACAATAAATCTTATACTCATATTCTGAGATCTACCAGTTTGTTGTCCATCCTTACTATCCCTTAATATTGCATTTTCTGAGAATAGAGAGAAAGAAGAGATTTACGAACAACCTATAAGTCTATCTGGATGGGATTGTAGAGGGCAATGGTGGGACACAGAAGGAAATGCCCCACATGGGTCCGCGTGGGACAAGAAGACCGTGTTTGGAGGTGAGGAGACCTTCCTTTGACTTTTGTGTGACACTGGCAGGAACATGCCTGGGACATTGATGTGGGATTTCCCTCTGTTTGCTGTGGTTACCATTAATGAATACAGAAAGCTGGCTTGAGCCTATAGCAGGGCAGAACAGAAGCAGGCTGGGAAAACTAAGCTGAATACTGGGAGAAAGAAAGTGAAGTCAGGGAGAAGCCATGGAGCTGCCGGAGACAGACACGCTGAAACTTTGCGGGTAGGCCATGACCTCGTGGTGATGCACAAGTTAATGGAGATGGGTTAAATTAATATGTAAGAGTTAGCCAATAAGAAGCTAGAGTTAATGGGCCCAGCAGTGATTTAAATAATAAAGTTTCTGTATGATTATGTCAGGAGTCTGGGCAGCAGGAAAAAGAATAAGCGTCCTTATACAACAGGACATGATGACTTCCGTTGACTGCAGGTGTCCTGTCCCTTAGCCTAAGGAAGATACACTTTACAAAATGGCAGCTTCCTGTCCCTTTCCTCTCCATGGAAAGCACTCTGCCAGAGCTCTGGAATGCTTATCTGGATTCTGCAGATCTTTGGAATGAGGTCATCCAGGAAGTTGAACCCCTTTGATAAAAATCTCTCTGCCTCCTTGGCCTTTTGTTCTTTCTTCCATGGTTAGAATGGCCACTGGGAAGCAAATGCCAGCTGCAAGCTTCTGTGTAGATGCACACATCCTTCCCCAGCTGCTCAGACAGGGCTCACAGGTGGAGGCATGCTCCAACGCCCACCCTGTAAGCTTCAGTTGCACAGTTGATAAGAGGAGACAGAATTTGCTGGTGGTGGCAGCCCCCCTGCTCTGCCTCTCTCTCTATCACACACTGTAGACACACACATTTATAATGACAAAACCCAGTGGCTTTTCCTCTCCAATTAATCTTGGTTGGCAACCAACTCAACCAATGCCAAGGGCTGTCTTTCCTGAAGGGGTTGGAGGGAGTGGTGTTTTGGAATGGAATGTCTCCACAGTCCTCGCCTATCCCCCACATCTTTTAGCAGTCTTCCCAATTGTATGTGTAAACTCCGTAGTGTCTTCTACTCAGATGGAATTCTGTGCAGCAACCAGATACCCATAGCATGTGCCCTGTTTCCTATACAAATCTCTCTTATTTCAAATAGATTTGATTTGGCTTAACCTGTCCTTGGGTTTTTTGAGAAAGCAAAGCAAAAACAACCGGGCCTGTCCCCGTTGTTGCTAAGAGGGATTATGTAGAAGCCATGTCTACTGAGATCACCTGGAAGCTTTTGAGGTTAACATTTCTTGCGTGAGAACTCATTCTGGCTCCTGTCTATTCTGAGATCCCATCTGTTTACTTTCACCCAGCTGGTATCTTCTCTTTTCCAATTGATCATTGGCATGTTCTGTGTTTGCTGGTAGCAGATCTGCAAGGCTTGGCGTGTGTTCCCCTGAGGATGAGCTGCTGAAGTAAATGGAAGTCCTTTGTACTCTTGGAACCACTGGAAGAGAAAAGACCCCTCATGTGCATGCCTTGTTAATGTATACAATCTCCGGGAAATTCTAAGCTACATAGGAAGCTCTATTAGAAAGTGTATCTCTTCCATGGGTGAATCAGGAGGAGGGAGAGATAACAATGCATGGTAATGGGCACTGGCTGGTTCAGATGTCTTATATCTGCTCTTTAATCCTCTTGATAACAGTTCCCCAGCTTTCAGGCAGGTATTATAAAGTCAAGGTCCAGGGAGGAGTCCACACACACAAGCAGAACAGAGGTTAAGTAATAAACAGTAATGAGTTTATTACAGAGGTGTGGCTCGTAGAGGTGTTTAGTCCATCTAGACTATTGTAGCAAAATATTATAGACCTACCTACTTATACAAACAGCAAACTTTTCTTCCTCACTGTTCTGGAGGCTAGACATCCCAGATCAAGTCACCAGCAGATTCAGTTGTGGTGATGGCCTGATCCTCCATAGATAGCTAGCTTCTTGTTCTGACGTCATAAAGAAAGGCAAGGGTTTCACTCCACCCACTTCTTTTTAAATAAGCATACTAATCTCATGCATGTTGGCTTTTCCCTCCATGATCTGAGCATCTCCAAAGGCCCCAAATACCACCTTCATGGAGTGAGGGTTTCAATGTTTGAATTTGGGGTGGGACACAAACATTTAGACCACAGTGAGGACCAAGCAAGAACGATGGTGTACAAAAGGGCTGGCAAGGGGGAGCAATTACTGCCTCCTAACCTGGAGGAATAGGAGGAGAAAGGCGAGTGTAATCTGGCAGAGAGTCGGAAGGCTGTGAAGTCATCCAACAGGAGTTGTAGAATAATACAACTCTTGTAAGAATCATAACAAAGCACCTTGATTTGCTGATGTTCGCATGATCAAATGAACTAGAAGCCGGAGAGCAAGGGCAAAAAGGCAGTGCATTCTTCCTGCATGCTTGTTCTGCAAGGGAAGATCCCATTCAGAAGGCACTGCCTGAAGTATTCCCACCCAACACGCTCCATCACTGGCTTCTTTCAGGTCACATGACACCCAATCCAGACCAATGAGTAAAGAGGAACATGTCTAATTTCTGAGAAATTTTTTTCTCCCTGTAGAACATAAATGAGGAAACATACAGTCCTAAGACTATTTTTTTCAAACAAAAATGGGAGCCAGTTCTAGGATAAAACAGGTAACCTAGAAGGGAAGCTGAAAAACTATATGCCTAGCAACCAGATGTGGTGACATATGCCTTTAATCCCAGGACTTGGGAGGCAGCAGCAGGTGGATCTCTATGAGTTTGATGTCAGTCTGGTTTGCATAGAGGGACCTCTCAAAAAGCCCAAAGCAAGAAGAAAAGAAAAAGAAAGTATACGCCTGCCTGGTGATGCAGCTCAATGGGAGGGTGCCTGCTTGGCATGTACAGAGCCCTGGTCCAGTTAAGAGGAAGAGAAAGAGAGAGAGAAAGACAGAGAGAGACAGACAGAGACAGACAGAGAGAGAGACAGAAAAAGAGAAGAAGGAGAAAAAGAAGAAGGGGAAGAGGAAGAGAAAGAGGAAAGGAAGAGGAAGAAGAAGAAGAAGGAAAGAGAAATGCCCTTTTGGTGTAAGTACTGTGTCACTGAAGATTATATCATCATTGTAGTTTTTATTATTGTGTCAGTACCATCTTTGTATCATCTGTGCCAATTTAATTTGGAATTCCTGTTACTTACAACCAAAGTCATCTTAATAGAACCACCAGACTGGACATGGAACAAAGTAACACTCTCCAAACCATGCAAACTAGACACAGAGTAGCCAGGATGGGACAAGCTAAAAGTTTGATGAGATAGTTACAGTGTCAATGGTAGGGATTGTTGGGATTTAGCAGTTTATGTTGCTGAAGTACCTTGACAGGTTGGAGCCAAAAAATGCCACAGCAGAGATCACACCATGCAACAGATGTCACACAAGAGGTTTATTGTATGAGTGGGTAGTGGAGCAAAAGGCTCCTCTTGGAATAGGGACATAAGAGAGAGATAGAAACAGAGAGGCAGACAGAGACAGACAGGTAGACTGGGATGCGGAGAGGATGAACAAGAGAAGGCTGTGAAGCTGGGTGGTGGCGGCACACACTTTAAATCCCAGCACTTGGAAGGAAGAGACAGGAAGATCTCTGTGAGTTCAAGGACAGCCTGGTCTACAGAGTGAGTTCCAGGACAGGCTCCAAAGGGACAGAGAAATCCTGTTTTGAAAAGCCAAAAGAAAATGCTCTCTTCAGATTGGCAAACCTTGGGGGCATTTTCTTAATTGACGACTTATATGAGAGAGTGATACCATCCCTGGGCTGGGTGGTAATTAACAAGCAGCGTGAGCAAGCCATTAAGAGCAAGCCAGTATGCAGTGCCCCTCCTTGTTTTCTGCATCAGTTCCTACCGTTAGGGTCCTGATGTGACTTCCCTAGATGATGGACAACAAGCTGTCAGCTGAAGCAAACCCCTCCTCAAGTTGCTTTTGGTCATTGTATTTTATCTCAGTGATGCAAAGCAAAGACAGGTACTGTGAGAACTCCTTCAGCCAGCAGCCTTTAAGACACCGGCCCACTTTGGGAGTGAGCTCATGGACGCTAAGTGCAGACCAAAAGCAAAGCCTGTGCAGCTCTTCCTGCTGCTGGATTCGATTCCAGTTCCCAGCGCACGCAGAGGACTGTGGATCACGACCCTTCCTGTGAGCTTATCCCCAAATAAATAATCCTTTCTTATACTCCATTCCAGGCTATTGTGAAACTCTTTGGCGCTACAGCAGACAGGTGAGAATGGGAAAATGTCAGTCAACAGAAATGAGGAAGCCTGTGTCATCGTTTGTCTAATGCCGAAGGAAGAACTGAGGTTGACTGTATGGACAGATTAGAATGAGATAATCACATTCTTTAAGCATTGAGATGCCGCTGTCTTTGTGTTCCTGGAAGACATGCAGCTGTGGAGGCGATATTGGGGTGCTGCACCCTCATTGTGACTGAGGAGAAACCTTGGGACTCAACCATGGTTTCAGTAGAATCAGCCACAGGTCAGGATGAAGGGCCAGAGGTGCTTGGTTTGCTTCCAAATACCTGAATAATGTCTTAGAAGTAGACAAAGGTCCAGCAACACAAGGATCAGTTAACAATGTCTCTCCTTGGTTCAGAATTTAACGAATTTGATGTTGGAACTGAAGCTGCTCTCCGACAGTGCTGGAGTTAGTGACGACTTGCTAAGAATGCACTCCTGTCTCCTGTGCACTTAAAGACATGCTAAGAATGCACTCCTGTCTCCTGTGCACTTTGCATGTGTCTGGCACTAGCTGAGGCAGTCTGTGTGTGCCTCCTCACTTCATCACACCCTGAGAGAAAATCATTCCTCCCAATAGTGGAGGGAAATGAGAGCTCTCACATGCTGAATTTTGAATACATGAATGCAAGAATGGATTTAGTCATTTGACTCATCCACTTTATTTAAAAAAAACCTGCACCTCATAATTTGATGCACACCTGTAATTCAGGAGAATTAAGAGTTGTGGGTCAGGGTGGGCTATAGGCCTGGGCCCTATAACAAAAATCAAACAGACATAAAAATATTGCAGCAGTGTTGTTCGAAGAGGAGGGGGGAATGAAGTGGGTGTCAGGGACCCCCCACACACACACACAGCCTCGCTGCTAGCAGGAGATGATTCCTGAGAGGGGACAATGAAACTTGTATAGTACCATCTTTGAAAGCCTTCCAGGGACTGGTCTTGTGGTTTACTCTGCTTACACATTTAAGCATAGTAAAACTTTGGGATGGGGTTTCTACGTGACAATTTTTATAACAAAGTTTCAAGGCTGGAAACATGGTAATTCCCTTGCAAAGTGCAAAGTACCTGTGACCTTTACAATAAGAATGAATGCTATTGGCTAGGAAGGATCAGCGATGAGCATAAGGGTAGATACTCTTGGTGGGGGACACCAAGGACATGGGGCCTCTTTTATTGGGCTGTGTTCTAGCCACTGACAAACAAAGCTCAGGATATTGGGACAGGGTTCAGATGGAGGTTGGCTCCTAGTAAAATAGCAAAGGATCACCAGGTTGGTGGCATTCCAGGTGACTAGGTGTCATTCATTTCCTTCTATTGAAGAAAATAAGCCCATGTGATTTACAATCCTGGTTTCTCTGAGTGCTTTAAAAGGGTCTTTTTTGATCAAACCTGATTTTTCTTAACCCAGAATGAATCCACAGCTTCTCATTTCCTGTGGAAATAAAAGCAAAACCTCTTCTTCAAAGTAAAATATCTTTTGACTTAAATTTTGAAGTCAAGGCATTTTCAAAATACATATGTTGGATTAACCCAGCAGCATTTATAATCAAATGTCTTTTAGTAGCTCTTGCTCTTCCTTAGCATTCAAACAATTCAAAGGCAACACAATAACATCTAGTATCCAGACTTTCTGTGTATTTTCCATCTTTACATGGCTTTATTTTAAACTCTATTTCTTTTCTTTTTCTTTTTAATTTTTGGCTTTTTAAACAGGGCTTTTCTGTGTATCTGTGTATCTTTGACTGTCCTGGAACTCACTCTATATACCAGGCTATTCTTGAACTCATAGAGACCTGCCTGCCTCTGGATCCCAAGTGCCTTCAGACCCAACTTCTCTCTCTTTTTTAAAGACTTCATCCTTTATCTATTCTCTCCCAAGCCTACATATATTTTTGAACACATTCTAAACCATTTAGAAGTTTTTTTCATCTAAATCTATGTTTACTATATACCTCTCTTTCTGATCACATGAGTCTTTAATTTTCTAAATGATATCACTAAGATTAAAGGGATGGCTTTTACAGTTGGATCCACTCCATTCCTTAACTTTCTGAGAGTCTAGCCTCATGGTGGTGGTACTGGCCAGAGCCATGTTTAGTGTCACAACTCTGTGAAAATTTAAGGTCCATGTCACCACCAAGAAGTGTGCTGTTGGCTACTCATAAACATGATTTAAGTGTCTGGTGGCAGGGTCTCTTAAAAGAGATGCAAGGTTTTTGCAGCTAGTGCTGAGTCAGGATGCCTCTCTTAAATGAGACATACTTTTTTTCTAGCATACGGATCCTACCCAAGAAAATGCTGCTACCAAGAAGCTATGCTTAACTCTGTCATTTTGTGTCCTGGATTACTTCCCAAACTCTTTCAGGTTTTAAGAGGATTTAGCTATCCACATTGGCACCATTTTGTTGACAAGAGGTTTCTGTCCCACCTGCTCCCACAGGCAGTCAGTCCCAAAGAAACACACAGAGGTCTATGTTAATGGTAAACTGGTTGGCCTAGTAGCTCAGGCTTCTTATTAACTCTTACATCGTACATTAACCCATAATTCTTGTTAGCCACGTGGCTTGGTATCTTTTATCAATGAGGCATTCTCATCTTACTTCCTCTGTGTCTGGATTAAGTCTGCAGACTGACCCTTTCCTCTTCCCAGAATTCTCCTGATCTCACTGCTCCACCTATACTTCCTGCCTGGTCACCCTGCCTATACTTCCTGCCAGGCTACTGGCCAATCAGCATTTTATTAAAGCAATACAACTGACAACTCTTTACAGGGTACAAGACCATTGTCCCACAGCATCCATCAAAGCCTGATGCAGGTGAAGAGTTGCCCCTGCCCCTCTTCAGCTGCAGCACTCACTGGCCCTGAAGGTGTGGGTGTGGGAGAGCCGATCCTAAGGACCTGAAAGCAGGGGAATGGGCCCCATCCCTTGCCCATTGCCACAAGGGGTGAACTATCCGCCCCATCTATGATCTGCTGGAGCACGTGGATGGGAGTGTGTTCTATGGACCCGAGGCTGCAGGATCTCCATGGCACAGGGCAGCAATGGGATGTCCAGGAGTCCAGCAAAAGAGCCCAGTCGGGGCCCAGGCTTGATGGTGTAACATGTAGGAGAAACCAGGATCCTTGAGCCAAACCAATGACTCCACTGGACACTTGCATGTAAAGATGGTGTTTACTTTATGGGGTTTACTGCGTAACTCACTGTGTCACACTGCAGCTTCCATGATGAAATTTTCCCTTTCTTCCTTTCCCCCTCCTTTTATTATAATTTTATTTTATTATATTTTTTTGGTGGGGGAAGGTTGCGTGGGCAGAACGTAGATTCAAGGGGACAGGAGATGGGTCGGATTAGGATACATGATATGAAAGACACAAAGAATAAGTAAAAAGAAACTTAAAAATGCAGTGCGTGAAGATTGACTTCTGCCTTTTCCTTAAGGAATCAAAGTTATAAGCTACAGTCATTTGGGAAGAGTGAATCTCAGTCAGGAAAATGGTCCCACCAGACTCACCTGTGGACAAGCTGATGGTGCATTTTCTTGATTGATGTGGGAGGGCCAAGTTTACTGTGGGAAGGCCACCCCTGGCTGGGGGTCCTGGATACTATAAGAAAGCAGGCTGAGCAAACCAGTAAGAAGCACTCCCTGGTGACTTCTGCATGAGGTGCTACCTCCATGTTCTGGCCTTGAGTGCCTCAAGTTCTTTTCTGACTTCCCAGGATGATAGGCTATAAGATGTAAGCTGACGTGAACCCTTTCCTCCCTAAACTACAGCTAGATTATAATGTTCTCTTGCTAGACAGCTAAGAAGCCTGCTGTTATTTATAGATATAAATATCACCTAAGTAAACACCTCTGTGTATTATGTTTGTACATATTAAATTAATGCCTTAAGGTAGTATTGCATTATTAGAGCAGAATTACTTATTAACAATTATAGGTCTATGTTAGTTACTTTTCTTATTGCGGTGGCAAAACATGTGATAAAGAAACTTAAAGAAGGACTTAATTTGACCAGCAATGTGGAGGATCAGCCCATATTGGTAGGGAAGGCATGGCATCAGGAGCTAGAGGAAGCTGGCCACACCGTCACCGCAGTCAGGAAGCAGAGAGACACAAATGCTGATTCTTTGCCCACGTCTTCTCTTCCATTTATATTGAGTCTGAAAAGATGCTCATCATATTGAAGAAGTGTCTGCCTCTGGGAACACATACCCAGACATTCCCAGAGGTCTAGTGCCTCTAAATCTAGTCAACTTGACAATAACCATGAGTTGTCATAAGTTATCTTTTGGAAAAAATGCCCAGTTGTTTTCCTAGAGGAATGTCCTTTGTATTTAATCTAACATCACAAAGAGGACTTCTTTTGTATATCCATGTTAGTATATAGCATTATATTTAATAATTTTGCCATTTTAATACATGAACATAGTAACTTATTAAGTACATTTTTGTCAATGTTGAATGAAAAGTTTCTGCACCCGTTAAACCTCTCTGCCGACACAATAACCCGAATCAGACCAAATCAAACCGAACCAGAAAAAGCCCAGGTTTAATGGATATCAATGCTCCTCTGTGGACTTCAGCCTCCCAGAGAGAAGCCGGGGAAGAAAGACCAGAAAGCCACATGTTTATTCTCTGGGATACAATTTAAATGCCTCGTGGGTATGGTCTTGAGCATCTCTGGGGAGGGGTCAGCATTTGGTGGGCTTCCTTGGAGGTGGAGTCTGGACTGAGGCAACTCTCGGGATAGGGGGTTTGGAATGGAACTTTTACCCAGGCATCCCAGACTCTTTGGGTACAGGGGCACTGGCTCAAGTCTGACCACTTCCTGTGGGCAGGAGGCGATGTGGGGGAGGTGACAGTTGGGAGTTTGTGGGCTAATGCTCAGTGGGAGGTGTGGCTGAAGAGGCATCTGCCATCCTGGAGACCTCAGGCATCTGTTTCTTGAGAGAACTAAGAAGGCAGGTTGCTAGGAGAAAAAATAAATTTTTATTATTGGCCCTATGGGAAGAGTTAACTGCCAGAAATAAACGGGATAGAGAAGCACCCTGGTTGCACAGGAGAGGCAAGGGTGAATGGGTGAGACATGAGAGCAGATATGCCATTTAAAACCAGATTTTAGTTGCTGGGTAGGTGCCCATTTGAGCCTGGAGAGGTGGTACTAATGGTGAAGTTCCAGTAGCTGGTGCAGGTACTGGCATTATTTAGAGAGCCCTCTGTACATTGGACTTGGTCCAGGCAGGAGCGACTTATAAAATATGCTCAAAATATGGGTGGAGTTATAACAGGCTCTGGAGACTCCAGGCAGAAGGTTTTCTGCAGCCATGCATTTTTTAGAGCCATGGGATGCTGCAGGAGATGGCATATCTCTCTGTCATAAGAAGCTCTTTTGTTAAGAAGCTCAGATCGGTAAAGTCACTTGAGAATCAAGGTACCATTACCTGTCAGATATATCCAAATTAGATAAATAAGTTAAATTTAGACATAAAGTTTACTCAATAAGTTACAGTTATCCAATGCTAGTAGTGGCAAAAAGATTAGAAGGCAGATTTTAGTAAGCCAAAGTATTTTGGAGGCAGAATGTTTCCTTGGTAGGTCCAGCGCACATGGGTGCTCTTACCAAAGATGGCACTGAGATTTGTTTTGACTACAACCGAAAATGGTGGCTGTCCATGTATTTGTATTTTTCCAGAGCTGTTGTAATCTAGAGTTATAAGTTTTGTATATTAACACAAGCACATATACACACAGATATAAAACATGCATACTGTGACCACATTGCTTATACATATATATTAACAGACAGACAAACAAAACTTTTTCCAGGAAACTGTAGTCAGCTGACCAACCTAAAATCCTGGAGTAGGCTGCAGCAGCCAGGCGAGCACACAGGTGTCCCACTGAGGGCCAGGTCAGCAGATGCAGTGAGGGAGAACAGAAACACAAGGGTAGATACCTACGCCGTCCAGAGTGGGACGGGGGAAACGGATCCGTTGTAGGGAGAATCCCAGTGTGACAGATCACATGTCAGTAATGCAGAAAGACTGGGGGAAAAGTGGGGAGGGTTGTGGGGAGCGCGGGGAGGGAGCTCAGCGTCTAGAAACCATGGGCATATGGGGGCATTTGTTTGTTTCACGTCAGCAAATTTTTTAGGCATTAAGTTATATTTGCTTTAATATATTCCCCCTTTTCCTACTGTCACAGCCCTTAAATAATATGTAAAGCAGTGGCTTACATGACAGTTACACTGTATTAAGTAGTAGCCATCCAGAGAGCTGAAGTACGTGGAAGTGTGTGTGCAAATTACATGCAAATCTCAGGCCACTTTCCACAAGGGGCTGCTAATTTGGTGTTGAAGGGGCATCTGTGAGACTGATTCCCAGCAGATGGCCAAGGGTGACCATACTCCAAGAAGACACTGAGATAGCTTGTGCAGGCCTTTGCCCACTTATGTAGATACTTCCTGCCACTTTCCTATTGATGTGTTTAAAAATCTTCATTTTAAGCAAACTTTTTATTTAGGGCATATGTGATCATTAATATATTCTTTTTTTTCTTTCTTTTTCTTGAGACAGAGTTTCTCTATGTAGGCCAGGCTGACCTCCAACTCAGAAATCCACCTGCCTCTGCCTCCCTACTTCTGGCACTTTTTTTTCTTATTTTATGCTTCAGCATAAATAGTTTCTATACTTTGATTTTAGCTATGTAACTTTGTTAATATCTTTGTTAATTTTTTTATAAATTAGAACTAGAAGAGCAAGAAAGTAAAACCAGTCATGTTGTTTTTAGCACCATTATTGAGGTCAGATACATATCATTCGTTCATTATTTTATGTATAAAGCCTATGAATTTTAGTGGATTTACAGATCTGCACAAAGCTCACAGAAATCTCTTCCTGGTTGCTGTTTAGTTCTAGACACAGGGTCATACAATGTAGCTAAAGCTAACCTGACAGGGTCCCTCCTCCTTTCGACGGAGACTATAGTGCTGGGTTGGCAGACTTGTACCACGATGCCCACCCTCACAATAATCTTTAAGGGCACCACTGTCATCACCAGCGTAACCTTCTTCCCAATTCAGTGCACTTTATACTTCTTAGCCCCTCAGGCGAACACAGAGCTACGTGGACACATTTTCAGACTACGTGGACTACTGTATTCTGGACATTGCATATATGCATGGGTT
Source organism: Myodes glareolus (assembly GCF_982192425.1). Lineage (NCBI taxonomy): Eukaryota > Metazoa > Chordata > Mammalia > Rodentia > Cricetidae > Myodes > Myodes glareolus. The sequence goes on along the minus strand of NC_142036.1, from coordinate 4,524,645 downwards.
CCTAAAACACATGGTCCTTGTGGCAAGCTCTTTGTAGTATATTTTCAAGGTTTCTATGGGTAATTCTCAGACCTCATTCCTTCGTTAGTGAAAAATAAAAATCTGTTAATGACTGTACCACATTTTTAAATTCCAGTCCTTCCCTGACAGACATGGAATTGAGCTGTTTCCACTTTTGACTATTACTGCGGTATTACTTCTTTAAACATTTAAATACGAGTTTTCATACAGGCTTCATACAGGTTTCATATAATATGAAAACTTCATACGAGTTTTCATATTATATGTATTATAATACATATAATATTATATGTATAATAATACATATAATATTATTTTCCTTGAGCAAGCACCTGGGAGGCTGCTGAGTAATATGGCGATTTTACTTATCAGATTTTAGCCAGTCATTTTCCAAAGTAGCTTTGGCGTTTTCAGCACCACGGTCGGCTCACCACTGCCATGGAGGATTTTTCTAACTCCTTTGTGTATTTCTTTCGTTCTACAAAATTTTAAATGCTGTCCCATTTGCTTCTGATGTATTTTTATTACGTTAGACTCACAGAAAGGTACTTTTATCTTTATTAAGGCAAATATCACCTCTTAACATGTTCTTCATAAAGCTTTCTTGTTGCCTTCATATATGAGAAAAAAATAAGCCTTTCATAGCGACTTTTGTCATATGAGATGCCGTGATAAACCAGTATGGCTGACTTTAAACTATTGGTGGTTGCTCCAAACCTTTGTGGAAACAGTTGAATACAAGTCCTTGAAAAGAATCCTACCCAAGTATGTTTACTCTGAAGGTGTACATCTTGTGTTCTAGTTACTGCTCGAGCCATTTGGGGAGCCGTTCTTTCAGGCTCCCTGCTGAGTCTGTGGCGTGCTGTTTTGTCTCTCTTAGATTGTGACAATTTCCATAGCAGGTGAAGTTTATTTTCTGAAAGAACATGAAATCATTTGGAGACAAACCATCTCAGGAATTTGGCTGATGGAAGAGAACCAGAAATACGGACTACCTAATGGCACCCCTGTGTGCACATGCATATACACTCAAGCACAGAGGGAGTTTCTCCTTCTGTGTGTTCCTGGACTAAGCCATAAATTATTTCAAAACTAGTCAATTTTTAGGGGTACTGGGTATCAAAGCTAGGGCTTTACAGCTCTGGGATCCTAGCAATATCTTTATTTACTCTTTTTAAGATTTTGATTTAAATTTTAATATAATTACTTTTCATATATGTACATCGTATGTATGCTCATCAGCATATATGTGTGTATATGCATACATGCCATGTCATGCGTGTGGAGATCAGAGTACAGTTTTCAGGAGTCAGTTCTCTCCTCCCACCTGTGCATCCACACATTGACCTTGGGTTTTCAGCTTTGGCAGCAGCTACCATTACCTGCTGAGTCTTCTTGCTGGTGCAGTCAGCCTATCAACATTTGAAAATGGCAACTCTACTAGTAGTTGAACAAAAAAGGGTCTCCTATAATAAGATCTTTAAAGGTGAAAGAAGTGTGTGGAGAGGTGGGCTCGTGTTTGAGAGCACTGGCTGCTCTCCCAAGGGACACCCATTTAAGCACCCACATAGTGGCTTACACACTCTGTAACTCCAGTTCTAAGGGATCTGGCACTTTCTTCTGGCCTTTTCAGACACTGCATAAATGTGGTGTACAGACATCCAGACAAAGCACCTAGATGCATAAAATAATAAAAACATTTCAAAGTCAAAAGAAAGAGAAATGAGTTTGTAAAAGATGCACAAATTCTAGCAGACTTATGTTAAGGCTTACAGGGCCACTTGATAGTGAGAGTCAATTTCAAACTTAACTTTGATAACTCTTACTCATGATGCTCCCATGGGAAATTCTCATGCTGGATGAAGAGGTCCTTGCTTCAGCATTAGGCTCCCTGCTGAGCACATAATGAGATTCCTATTTCATTGTCACTGTGTGCTGAACTCAATGAGAATCAAGCTCATTGGCAGTGTCTTCGGAATGTTAATGAACCTCATTTCTACAAAAGTGTTTGAGAATCTTTTAAAAATTTTTTTAATTTACTGAAACACTACATTTGGGTTCAAAAGGAATCTTGAGTTCACAGTCCCTAATCTCTACTGAGCCTGACAGTAACTTGCAGAATTGCATCAGAACGCTGATGGGACTTAGCTATGGTCTGAAAGTGACAAGAGACGCACCCCCGAGAACCTAACTGCGGCCATGTAGGCAGAGTATAAACAAAGCAGACTTGATTGTGAGTTCTTTGTCACGCTGTGTGGCCTTTAACGTGCCTCCACTTTTAGTGTTTCAAACATGAGACAAGCACAAAGTGACAGGTGTTTACCTTACAGGTGTGGTGAAGCTGGAGCGGTACTGTGCCTTGGGTCCTGTGTGTGCGATACCAGCACCACCTGAATAGACCTGCAGCATCCACCACAAAGCTGAGGAGCACAGAAAACGGCGCTGCTCTTTAGCACCATCCTTGTATCAGCATTCTTACCCAGCATCTAGGCAGCGGTCAACAAATTGAAGGACAATGGCAAAACAATCCAACTTAAAACCATGGTTATCAAACATAACTGCTTTTGGATACTCAGAAAAATTTTGTTTAACATTATTTTCTGTGCTTGTAATATGTTGTTGTATGTGTATGTGTTCTCACCATGTCTGCAGGTGCACATGCTTATGTGAGTGGCGTGTGCATGTGGAAGATGGAGGCTGGCATTCGCTGTCTTCCTCTGTTGCTCTCAGCATTGTTCTGGAACAGGGTCTCTCACTGCGCCTGGAGATCACTCATTGTCTAAGCTGGTTGACCAGTGAGCTTAAGGGCTCTGCTGTCTCTGACCATCCCCCTGTGCCTCAGTTTCTTCATTTGTACAAGACAATGCCTTACTTATACATTTGTTTTAAGGATGAGAGATACAGATGTAAGCAGTTAGAACAATACAAGGAAAGCGGCACATACCAGGGAAGGGAAGAACTCCCCAAAGAGAAGGCAGAGCCTGTGCTTGGAGAGGCTCTGTTTCTTAAAGACTGGAGTGCATCTCTATGGTACTGTTGTGATTGGCTTTCTGTTGATGTGAGAAACACCATGACCAAAGCAACTTGAGACAGAAAGGATTTCTTTGGTTTTCCTGTCCTGATCACATCCCAACATGAAGGGAAATTAGCGCAAGAACTGAAGGCTGGAACCCAGGCAGAAAGGGAAGCAGAGGCTGTGGAAGGATGTTGTTTAGCAGAGAATAGTCTGTTCTCATTGCTTCTTTAGACAAGCCAGGGGGATCTGCACAGCACCTCACACATATGTTGAGCCTCTTCACATCAATCATTAAGCAAGAAAATGTCCTCCCGGCCTTGCATGCAGGCCAATCTGATAGAGGCTTTTTTTTCAACCAAGGTTCTCTATTCACAGATGACCCTAGTTTACATCAAGTTGACAAAACCAGGCCCCCAGAGGAAACAACCAGCTCTATACGAGAAGCTGAGAGCAAAACTCTACATGTTGAAGCCTATATGACAATCAGCTTTGTGCAATGGAAAAACCTTAATATGTAGCTAGCTCTCCCTGACTTCCACAGGCCACTGGTGCTCAGCAAGTAGAGAAATAAACTCTTGTACAAGGCCATGTCAGCAGGGATCATGGTGCCAATCTTGCAGGATGGTCATGAGAATTTAATGGGTACCTTCAGTGTTTCTAACACAGGGTTTAGCACATAAGAAATGAACAAAACGCCGCAGCTGTGCTGAGGTTAAGAACAGCAGATTACAGGAAAGGATGGAGGGAGGAACCTAAGGATGGACAGACAGCGAAAGAAGAGGGAGAGAGACAGACATCAGGGAAGTTCAGGCTGAGGCTCCTGTTGGCCCGTGTCTTCCATACCACGGTGGGGTCAGCCAAATGTTGTTCTCTTTCCTTCTGTCAAGGGATGCTGCCTGAATCTCACTACTCACCGGGAACAGTCCAAGGTAGCTTCCTGTAAGTCTCCAGCCCTCCTTCCTGCTCAGCAGGCTCCTGGAAGCCTCAGCTCTAGAAAGAACACGTCATGTGACCTTGTGTTGCAATTCTGAGCAGGCAAGGACAGGGTGGGGACTGAAGGGCTGCTCCTTCCCCTGGAGCCTCAGGCCCAGAATTTAGCATTTGATCGTGAAATTTTGCCAATTTAGAATGTCCTGACGTGTGTGTGTGTGTGTGTGTGTGTGTGTGTGTGTGTGTGTGTGTGTGAGAGAGAGAGAGAGAGAGAGAGAGAGAGAGAGAGAGAGAGAGAGTACATGCATGTTTAACTTCTAGGGTGTTTGGAGTTTTAGGCATTGTGGAAAACAATTTCTCTTGATTAGGATCAATGGCAGTCATTGTTTTCTGTTTTGACTGCTAGGTGGAGGAGAAAAGCAACAGCCCAAGCTGCAGGACCGAGGTTCAGATTAAACACAGGAGAAATCTCTTTCCCTGGTGGATTTGATAAAGCCAGGAATTAACTGTCAAGGGAAATGTTGAAACCTCATTGGAAGCTTTTGAAAACAGAATAGATGCTCATAGGCCTGATCCTGATCCTGATCCTGTCTGGAGAGGACGAGAGGAGGGGAGGGGGCAGGAGGAAGGGCGGGCGGGGTGGGGGGGGGGTGGGGGGGCTCTTGTCCGTTGAAAGCCGCAGTTCACACTCCATCTCACCTCTCAGAGCCTTTGCTGCTTTTATCCGATTTCAGAAATCACTAATGTCCAATACTTAAAATTCAGAGATTATGGAAAATCAGAGAAGTAGAAAAATCAAACAAAAGTCCTTAATCCGAGGAAGCCTGGAGTGATTTGCTTTTAGCACACATGTTTTTCCATATTTTTTTCCTTCATTACCTAAGAAATAGACTCAGAAACTTGTACCCAACACCTCTGTATGCTTTTGTCATCTAATTTTTTCGCTTCCTGTGCAGTGGCCCTTTCCTCATCAACAACGACTTTTGCTAACGCGTGATCCCCGGCCTGCATAGCACAACATAGCACAACGTGTGCCGTCCGTTTTGACCTGCTTTCCTGTAAACTCCTGGGTAGATGTCCTTGTGGAGCTGTCTCAGAATTTCCTAGGAACTTACTCTTTGGAGTGAAAGAATTTTGGTGATACATAGCTTTTGAAAATTTTGCTGCCTCTGGTTAGCTTCTCCTCCAGAAAGGTGACAGAAATTTTTAATATTATCAGTGTGACACAGTTCATTCCCCCATTTTCTAAATAACATGGCTTCTGTCCACTAAAAGCTGACTGCTTCAATATGCATTTCTCTGAATCCTGGGAAGGCTGAAGTTTTAAATCATTTTTATCGCTCATGCTATTTGCCTTTAGGGTCCCCCCCTACACACACACACGTTCACACACACACACACACACACACACACACACACACACACACACACCCCTCCCCTCCCTACACACATTATAATCTTTTAACTGTGGTTTGTTTGAATGTGCTGGACAGAAATTTGCTATAGAGATTATTTTTTGAATTGCATTAGCTGTAATTAGACTATCATGCTCTTTAGGAAGGGCAGATGAATTCTCAAAGTTAGATCACTGAGAATGACAGGCCTGTGGTGTCCAGTGGAGAACGGGTAGACATGGTCACTGTCCATGCTGAGGAGTCTGATCAGGATTCTTGTCACGAAGCCAAGTCAGAGCCACTTGAGTTGATGACTGGACAATGACACCTGGAGTGGAAGGAGGAGGAGCAAGGGCGGGGCTCCAGAGGGGAGGCAGGGAAAGCGGTCCTCCCCACCGACTGTCCTTTGGCTGGGCTCCATCTGAAAGCGGCAGCAGTTTCCGTCCTCTGTCCCCTCCCCTCCCCTCCTGCTGTCCACACAATGGCTGTGTCCTGAGAAGCACGACCAACCAGGGCCACCGTGTGCTTTTTCCCTTCCTCTAGGCCCAGGAGAAGGGGACATGGACACTTTACCTACCTGGAGACAGGCCTAGACGGTACATGGGCCAAGTGAACAGAGAGAAGAAGCTGGGGTCTCTCGCCGGGGTTTCTGCTTCTGCTCAGAGGATCCACTGCAGCGTACCTGTGGCGGGGTGGGGAGCAGACAGAGCCAGGACCACATCTCAGTCCTTCGGGCCACACATTCTCTCTGTCCACCCCTTATGACCTTCACTCTTCAATTTTGTAAGCTTTTGAAAACATTTCCTAGTCTATTGCTTTGAGTCAAATCCAGACCTTTCTCTGGCCGGTCAAGCCCTTTGTCACCACTGTTCCCTGCATCGCTCCATCTCAACCAAATCCCCACATCATTCTAATCCAGATTCCCCTGTGCCAAGGCATGGTGGCCGGGCTTTTGCAGCCTGCTGCTTCTGTCACGGGGCTGCCTGTGCCATACACATCTACACTGAGCCCCCCTCACGTCTCTGTTCCATATTACTTTATCTGAGCCCCATGTGGAGATCCTTGGCAGACAGCTGTGTCCAGGATGTCTGTGGCACAAGGTTGGCTGACAGGAAGAAGATGAACCTGAACTCTAGTGGGGACCAGGGCCAATCACAGCTCGCTCGGGAAGCTGGTGAGGGGCTTAGGTCTTCTTTTACAATAGCTACGGATAACTGCCTTTATTCTGTGTGCGTGTACCCAGCACAGAGTCAGCTATACAGAGCAGCATTGTGTCGGATTTCTGTTCTGGGAGCCTGCTCGGATCCTCTGTGTTGGCCCCCAGCCTGACCCCTGCCCTTGCTCCCTACCACCCTGCTCTCCTCGTGACCTCGCTGCGATACATATTTTTTTCTCCCCATCCTAACTCTTACTGAGCTGAGGAAGTCTGTTCTCTTCAGGTGTACTCTGGACTTTGATGTGCCAGATTCAGTCAGCCCCTAGGCAGCACATCCCCTGACCATGACTCAGCTCTGGGAGCTGACTAGGAATGAATACTGTAGCATTCAGCCTCAGAAACATGATCTGAAGCTGGAGCATCAATCAGAGCCAGTGAAAGCCAATGCTGACTTCACATAACCGTGGAAACCTGTTCTGGTCGGTGGGACTTTTCTCAAGCACCAGAGATGTGGTAGGCAGATGGCTGTAGGTGTGGATGAAGGAGTAAAGTAGACAGGAAGGCTAGTCACTCTTGATTTAAACAGTGTCCATGTGACCAGAGTCAAGTGTTAAGGACAGCCTGTTGAGAGCCATGTCTCTCTGTTATGTACGGAGAGCATGGGGGGAAAAAGAGTGGACAGAGCAGTTTGGAGAGAGCATGGGGGGATTTGTAGTTTCTTGCTAATGGTCCAGATGCATTTCCTATATTAGTGTCCGGTCCTGCTCTTCGCACTGGCAGAGGGAAGAGAGATAGAGGGAAAGAGACTGTTGGTGGGCAATGCTCCTTCTCAGGATGGGGAAGTGTTGTTTTAAGTGCAAATGAACATTTATTTATCTATTAATTAAATAATTTGGGATGTGTGTATGTGTGTGTGTAAAACCTAAGACGTCTGGAAAACCAACAACTAATATGATTTGCAAAGTCTTCGACCACCAAATTTCTGGCTACAATGTGTCCAGTGAGAGAGTAAAATGTTGCTTTCTCCTGAACATACTTGAAGACAAATACTAGAGGACACCTGGCTGAAAATACCTTTAAACTCAGAGCTATAACATAAATTCCTACAGTGCTCTGGGCAGAAGGACAAAGTACAGACTAGTCATCTCAAACAGTAGTGTGACGGTAATGATTGTTCTGTTTCTTTAAGAGACAAGCCACACCCACTCCCTTCCTGCTTGCAGCCTCAGACCTGCACTTTCTCTCTTCCAGTCCCCTCTCTCCGAGAGGCAGCCTCTCTCCCTCTCTCCTCTCTCTCTCTCTCTCCCTCTCCCTCTCCCTCTCTCTCTCTCTCTCTCTCTCTCTCTCTCTCTCTCTCGCACTCTCTCTCTCTCTCTCTCCTTTTTCTTTCCCCTCCACAACCCATCTAATAAATGTCTAACTTTACTCTATATGATATGTTTATCTGTCTGCTGTGTGGTCTCATTCACTGTCCCTGCTTAAGACTGGCTGCTTTTGGGACCCTGGCAGCTTTCAGCAAACCCATTTGCATGGTGTGCCTATCTGCCTGCCCCTTGCCCACCCGCTGCCCACATGGTTAGCCGCCAGGGATGCCCAGGGGATCAACCACCTTTGGAGACCTGCTGCGTAGTGCGCCCAGGCCCTGCCCAGGACTGGCTCCTCTCAGGACCCCCTGCCCCCTGCCTGCCAGGCAGCTCGCAAATCCATTACAGTGATTGTCTGACCCCATGACCACATGAGCAGAAAACACTTGCTGGTGACCAAATTTGACACAGACATTCTGTATGCTGGGCCCCATTTCTCCCTGACCATGTCACATTGACTAGGCTTTTTCTCTTTAGTCTTCACAGAGTGCCATTGACCTAAGCCTTGGACATGTTGGTGGGATGCTGGGTCTTCTCCTGAGGAACCCACTTGTTGTCAGGGTTTTCTGTCACACCTGGTTCTATACTTCCTGCCTGGCTACTGGTCAAACAGCGTTTACTTAAAATATAATTGACAGAATACAGACCATTATCCCACACCACTTCCCCCTCTTTTAAAAAAACAAAACAAAACAAGAATTCTGAATCTAATATTCTTTGTTTGGCTTTTCTCCTGACCATTATCCATTGTCCATTTTTGGGGGATGTGGGCATAGTTTTCCAGGCTATTTCCTGCTGGTTTGGGGCACTGATAATCTTATGGGGACCTAAAGAAAATTTAGAATTATGATCAAGTCCTGGCTGAAGTATGCTGTAAGGCTTGATCATCTCAGGCAACAGTCTTGAATCTGTTCTGATTGTAGAACTCAAGTGTTTCAAGGTCCCTGCTACCACCAAAAAGTATGCCGTCAGTTTCTCATCAACACCATTAAAGTGTTTAGTGGCAGGACCTCTTAAAAGAACTGCAAGGTTTTGCAGTTAAAGCTGAGTCAGGAAGCCTCTCTTAAATGAGAGCGCTTGCCTCTAGCAGGCAGAGCCCACCCAAGAAAGAGCTGCTATCAAGAAACCATGCTTGACTCTATTTTTTTTTATCTAGAATAACTTCCCAAGCTCTCTCAGGCTTTTAAGTAGATTTGGTCAGCCTCACGTTGGCACACCGTTTGTTGTCAAGGTTTTCTGTCCCTCCTTGTCTTTGTCCTGCCCGGTTCCCGCAGTCATCAAGTCCCAAAGAAATCACACAGAGGTCTACATTAGTTATAAACTGATAGACCTAGTAGCTCAGACTTCTTATTAACTCTTATAACTTATATTAGCCCATTATTCTTATCTATGTTAGCCACGTGGCTTGGTACCTTATTTGGTGGGGCAGTCACATCTTGCTTCTTCTGTGGCTGGGATAGGATTGCAGAAAGCAGAATCCTCTTCCTAGAATTCTCCTGTTCTCATTGACCTGCCTCTTCTTCCTGTCTGGTTGTCTCACCTATACTTCCTACCTGGCTACTGGCCAATCAGCGTTTATTTAAAACACAATTGACAGAATACAGACCATTGTCCCACAGCACCCACTGATCATCCAAGGAGGTATTTTCCAGAGAGCAGCAAATTCCCAAGGACAACATCCATGGAGTCTACTTAGATACTAGGAAATTAACAAGGGGAGGAAGACTGAGGGGAAAGGCATATGTCTTCTCCTGGCTACAGGTGCCTTTTTCCTCCTGACCTGGAGAGAGAAGACTAAAACTATACAATCACCAAGGTATAGCTGACACACCCTTGCACACACATATTCCTTGACTTGGACCTTTCTGTACTTTGCACTGCAGGCAACCACTAAATATAGAGTGTGTGGGAGCTGAAGGCGTTCTTGTCTCTGAATAAAGCAGAATGCCTGCTGGCGGGCTCAGAGGGCAGCCATTCCAGTGGGCTCCTGCTATACTCACTGTAGATACAGCCCTGCCTCCACCATGAGAAAGCAAAATTTAAAGCTCAGATTTGGTAATGTCCAAGCCAAAGACCAGAATCTATTCTAGATTTCCCTACTCCCTGCTCTGATTGTAGAAGAATTCCTTCTTTATAGTCCAGATGGTCTTTGTTTCATGCTGGACATTCTGTGTGTGCATTACCAGACAAAACATTTGAGTGTATGTGTGTACATGCTTACATATACATATGTGTGTACATGTGTGTGCATATACATGTGTATGTGTGCATTGCAAGTGCATGTGTGTATATGCAAGTGTATGTGTGTGCGTGTGTATACACCCTGGTTAAGTGCTTGTCTTCTTGTTGTACCCTTAAATTTCATTTCTCTTTTGCCATGTTAGAGTTATAAACCAGTGTGTGTGTGTGTGTGTATGTATATGTGTATATATATATACATATACATATATATATATATATGTATATGTATATCCTGTTGTGTGCTACAGTACAGCTCTGCAGGCCTGTACCATGATGTACATGTAACAGGTCAGAGGATGACTTTCAGGAGTCACTTCTCACCTTCCCTTTTCTGAAACAGGGTCTCCCTTATTTCTGCTGGTGCACTATGTTCTCCAGAATGGCTGACTTTGTGACCTTCCGGCTGATTCTTTTGTCTTTTCTTCCCATCTCTAGCTTGTGGCAGAATATTTGATAGTACTTTGACATTCTGAGACTGTTAATAAAGTTAACCTTGAATTAGGGGGTGGAGTCAACAACTGACAAGAATTAGCCAAGGAGATATTGGAGAACTCAGGATACAATACAATAGGGAGGCACAGGAAAGACTAGGAAGGGGCTTAAAAAAATCCTCAGGTCTTTTCAATCTGGGAAGCATGGAGAGAGAGGGTCAGCTGGTTGTTCCCTGCTGCTTTCTTGATCCATCAGGTTTTTACCCCAATATCTGACTCCACAAATTTTTAAAAAATAGAACAATTTAGATAAATGATTCATCTGGCATCCATGGTGAGGCTGTTTGATGTTTCTTGTGGCAAGACCCTCCACCGGCACCTCCTAACAGATTGAGAATTATTATAAGTAGGCACTGAGAAGGCAAAATTGTCTTTATCCTGTTCTTGTAAAAGTATAGTAATAAAAAATCAATCTTTTAAATCAATCACCATAATATACCATCCATTGGGTAATAAGGAAGGCAAGGAAATTCCAGGTCACGAAGAACCCATTTCCTGGATCACCTTATTTACATCTCTCAGATTGGTTCCCAGTCTCTAGTTCTAGGTTTCTTTTAATGACAAATACAAGAAAATTCCAAGAACTGTCGATTCGCCGCTGTGTTCAGCATGAAACTGCTCCTGTACCAGTCATTCCAGTGCCTGTGGCTTCCCTGATGTCAAAGGATATTGTCCCACCCAGCCTGGGTTGTCGGTTAACTGTTTTAAAGGTGGGTTGTTGGTCTCTGTGAAAGATCAAGAGCTGTTTTCCCTGCTTGTGTACAGCTGAGGGATCAGTGGCTGTTCTTGGTAATGCCTTTTAATACTTTTCTGGGAAGCATTCTTTGTTTTACGGTGTGTTTATGAGGCTGGATGAATGTTTATCTGTGTTTTCCATTACTGTAACAAATCACATTCCCATAAACCCATTGTTATGTTAGCTTCCCGTGGCTTTAATTTTCCTCTCTGTCCTTCTGACCTCATACACTCAAATCACCTCGTGCTTTGTTTTATCCAAGATAAAGTTCCAGCTCCTAGAAGCTGAATATTTACTTGCTGAAGAGATCAGTCTAGGTCCCAAGATTGTGATGAAATTATTGTTAAAACTGTGCATGTGTCAACCAAACCTTCAATTACAATGACATTTATTCAACTTTTGCTTTCATCTTTGATTATTTATGGAGGTTTGTCAAAATATATTTTTATGGTCTCTCCTGAAATTTTTGTTTTATCTACTGTGGCTTTTCTGTTATCTAGAGCAGTAAAGTTTTTAACAATAGGCATTAAGTCTTTTAATTGCTCAGTGGATGAGATTCTCTATTGCTGACAGGGAATGATTGAACCAAATGTAATAGGGCCTGTGAGAGGCCCCTCAGGCATTTCCTGATGGCAGAGAGAGTTACCTTGCCTGTCCATTGCTAACCTTTATTCATTAGTCCAGTGCTCCCCTTCACCATCCTCCAGAAGATTGGGGCCTTGTGTTTGGATTGTCTCTAGAAAAAACATTGTTTCTGGGAATGCCTTACCTATAATTCCTTTTCAGATGACCTTTTTACCACAATTAAAACATCTGATCTTTTGATTTTTCTTAAAATTTTTAGAAATCACTTCTCCTATCCAAATATCATCATAAGCATGAGATCCAATATCAACTGTATTTGGATCCATTAATCTATGGTTATCAATCTTGCATTTAAAGGCCTATCATTCTTTTGCATTCTGAATTAGCATTTTCAAAATCCAAAAATTTAATTAATATTTGTCTAACTTCTGGATCTGGTATTATTCTATTTACAACTGAAGTCAATATTTGCAAAAAAAAAATTAGTGAAAGCTTCTTTTGTACCTTGTATAATCTTGGTAAATAATTCAGGCCTCTTTCCTGATTCTTCAGTCTTGTCCCAAGCATTCAAAGATGCTAGATGACATATGGCCAAAGTGTGATCAATAAATCCAAACTGTGTTTGAAAATCAGCATACTGGCCTTCACCAAGAAATTGCTCTAGTAAATACCAATCCTTCCAGTCTATTTCACTGTTTTATGAATCCAGCTTCCTCTTTCCATCATGTTCCCCATTGTAACTGAGGACCAGCTTCCAATATTGCTGTAGCTAAATATTTCGAGTCTTGGGGGATAATTCTGTTCTGAGTTGCCCATGAATTTCATATCTGCTTCACAGAGATGAATGCATACCATGTGAAATGACTGTTTCCTTAAACCTTCTCAAATATAATATTTCTACAGGATTCCAGTTAACTTCTGCATAGCCTTGGGGTACCTATCACATGGTAGTAGTCATCCATGTATGGTAACTGGACAAACTAAGGTTGGTTTTCTAATAACCTTGGGCTGCCCCTCTTCAGTTACATCAAGAAATAGTGTAGTAGGTTCTGCTCTAAATGCCTCTGTCTGTGTGCAAACATTTTTATTAGTTTCAATAGTAGGTCTTCTAAGGCTTGTATCTTACCAATAGTAAGTATTCATAAGACTTGGATCTTATCAGTCAATTTTTTCATACCTGGCACATTTATCAAACCCCTTTTTAAAGGATATAATATGAATTACCAAGCTGATAATAATTATAATCAGTATTATATCAATCCCAGCTAAGCTAGCTATCCCTTCATTAATCTTTTCCATTTTCAAGTCATCTGTTGTAGCACCATGCAGAGTCCTAATTCCCTGCATTGAAATAATGTTCCCCATTATTAATGTAGAAAAGATTTTTTTTTTAAATTAAGCTCAATTTCTCGCTTAAGAATTTCCAGGTGTCTCTCCAGATCTGTGAAGTTTTCAGCTTGTCCACAGTGGTGATGCTGGTGACTGCAGAGCTGCAGTACACTGCTCAGCTGAAGGGGTTATGGCTCAGGGGGATGATGCCTGGGGAGCTGGGCTAGTGTGTTGCATGGGCCAGGCTGAGGGTACCTGTAGCTGCTTACATGCAGCCAGAGGCTGAGAGCACAGGCTGTGCATGAGTGGCAATGGCAGCAGCAGCAGCAGAAGCATGTGCAGGCAAGAGTGGGTGTCAAGATAGCTGAGGCCTGTGACTTGCAGGATTGGGGAACAAAATGCCTAAGAAACAGAAGCACGGGGACAGGCAGGAGAAGGCCAAGTGGCAGGAGGCTACACCATCCTGTGTGAGGGCACGGGCCATTTGGACGACAGAGCCAATGGCATGTGGCTATGATTGCAGCATTAGGGTTGAGGTAGGCAGCAAGAGGTGTTTGGGGTAGAGGTGCTTAGCAACTGGCAGCAACCAAAGTGGGGTGCTCTACAACTGGTGACTGCTAGGCTTCTGAGCATACAGAAGCATGTTAAAAAAGGTGTGTCTGGTAGTCGCTGCAGAAGCTGCCATGGGCTAGCATCATCTCGTGCTGCACGTTGGACACCAGATAAAGCACTTATCTAAACTGTTCTATTTTTAATAAATACTCAGGAGTCAGATAATGGAAGAAAGAGGAGGAGGAATGACAAGCTGACCCTCTCTTTCCATACTTCTTAGATTGAAAAGACCCAAGAATCTTACCCTCCTTACCCTTTCCTATGCCTCTCTATTGTATTGTACCCCGAGTTCTCCAAAATCTCTACGGTTAACTCTAGTCAGCTAATCATTGACTCTGTTCCATGATTCAAGGTTAACTGTTGTGTGATTTTAATTTACAATGTGTTACATTCATGTATGCTGTGGGTTATTTGTTTAATGATGTAAAGATTGCTGCATTATTTTATGCTGCATTTATTTAACTCTGTGAAGCTGTATTGCTTTGCCTTCCTAAAACACCTGATTGATCTAATAAAGAGCTGAATAGCCAATAGCTAGGCTGGAAAGAAATAGGCAGGGCTGCTAGACTGAGAGAATAAATTGGAAGAGAAGTCTAGGCTCAAGAGAAGAGGCAGGAGAGAAGAGGAGGAGAGGAAGACACCAGGGGCCTGTCACCCAGTCACACAGCCAGTCACAGAGTAAGAAAGAAAAAATATATATAGAATAAAGAAAAGTAAAAAGCCCAGAGGTAAAATATAGTTTAAGAGAAAAAGGATAATTTAAGTTAGAAAAGCTGGATAGAAACAAGCCAAGCAAAGGCTGAGCATTCATAAGAATAAGTCTACATGTATTCGTCTGGGAGCTAGGTGGTGGACTCCCAAATATCTGCAGTCTTTTGGAGATCCTGCTCCATGGCCACCTCCAGGGTATGCAAAAAAATTTCAAATGCAGCAAGGGCTAGCCTTTTCTGTCTGAGAGTCAATAAGGAAATTCACGCTTTCTGCGGGTAGCTTTATCTTTTACTTCATCTTGAATAATCCCTTTCTGGAAAACTCTCTGTCTCCAGATAGTTAAATCTTTTTACATACAGCTACATATCTCTCTGCATACATGTGTCTCTCCCCTACACAGCATACATCTCTATACATAGTTACATCTCTTTCCACAGCTACATTCTCTACACAGCCATGCACTTATACATCGTTACACATCTTGTCTGCACAGTTCTCTCACCATACAGCCACATCTCTTTCTACACAGATATCTTTCTTATACACACATCTCTCTTATATACAGTTCAATATTCTATTTACCACTCAGTTACATCTCCTCACACTTCTCTTACACTTCTCACATCTCTCACACTTCTCCTTTTCAACACACACAAACACTTCTCTTACATTTTTCTCCTTTTACAGGAAAGCCTCTGGACCAATATGAATCACATTTTCAGGATCACACAGCACCTCCTGAGTAAACAATGAGAAGCAGAGCTGTACTAACAACACAGTCTGTCTTAGGCTAGGGCTGTCATACTGATTGGCCAGTAGTGCTTGGCCACGCATGGAGCTCTAAGTAATCAGGGTTTCCAGACAGAAAGTGGCATTGAAATTCAGGATTTGAACAATAAACATTAGTTGGCTGAACCTTGAGGTTAGGAGTGTGTACAAAAAGTCCATTACTGCAAGGGTTATATCTACCAAAGTTGCTTCAAGCCTGACCTTGAATAAGCATTAGACACCTGGGAATATGTATTCATCTCTAGGAGCAACCACTTTGCTTTGAATTTGCTCTGGAGTCTAAAATTAGCTGTTACTTTTCTATGTCCGTCTGAGTAATAAAAAGTATCCTAGTATTATTTCTATTCATCAAAATTATACCGCTAAGCAGAAATCATCTTCCTGACCATCCACAGTTATATTCCAGTAGATGGGATATTTTTAAGAGATAAACATATAAGCAGTGGGGAAAATGCCCATAGCTGTTTTGAGGAAAGGAATGTATACACATGAGATAAATTACAGACAGAAGAAACCAGTCATTTACAGTCAGTTACCCCACAGTCTTTTCCAAGAATGTCACTGTATGATCAAATATCCTGCAGTATTTCCCTCTCATTATCTAAATAAAAAGGATAAATGCTTCACTAGGCAGAAATGCTGGGATTGCCAATGTGTGTCACCATGTCCAGCTTCTTACTTGGCTTCCAGGGATCAAATCTAGGTTGGAATGTTTTAACGGCTAGTGCTTTGCCCTCTGA
This sequence comes from Myodes glareolus, assembly GCF_982192425.1. Lineage (NCBI taxonomy): Eukaryota > Metazoa > Chordata > Mammalia > Rodentia > Cricetidae > Myodes > Myodes glareolus. Next base: position 4,508,530 of record NC_142036.1, on the reverse strand, counting down.
ATCTTCTCATAGCCCCCTTCTCTTCTCCTAGTTTAGTGTGGCAGGAACACACTACTGTAGCCCAGGCAGCGTGGCAGGAACACACTACTGTAGCCCAGGCAGCGTGGCAGGAACACACTACTGTAGCCCAGGCAGCGTGGCAGGAACACACTACTGCAGGCCAGGCAGTGTGGCAGGAACACACTACTGCAGGCCAGGCAGCGTGGCAGGAACACACTACTGCAGGCCAGGCAGTGTGGCAGGAACACACTACTGTAGCCCAGGCAGTGTGGCAGGAACATACGACTGTAGCCCAGGCAGTGTGGCAGGAACATACGACTGTAGCCCAGGCAGTGTGGCAGGAACACACGACTGCAGGCCAGACAGCGTGGCAGGAACACACTACTGTAGCCCAGGCAGTGTGGTAGGAACACACGACTGCAGGCCAGGCAGCGTGGCAGGAACACACGACTGCAGGCCAGGCAGTGTGGCAGGAACACACTACTGTAGCCCAGGCAGTGTGGCAGGAACACACGACTGTAGCCCAGGCAGTGTGGCAGGAACACACGACTGTAGCCCAGGCAGTGTGGCAGGAACACACGACTGTAGCCCAGGCAGTGTGGCAGGAATACACTACTGCAGGCCAGGCAGTGTGGCAGGTGCCATGAACTTGGAAGGAACTTTCTTCCTTTCCCTTCTCTATCTCTTCTTTGAAATCATTTCTCATTCAAAATCAATTCAAACATTTCCACTTCCCAGAGTCATTCATCCTTTTCCTGCATCCCACTTCTCCCCATCCTTTCAGAATAGAGTGGCCCCATTGTAAATTTCCCCTCATCAGGAGCCCTGCCCAGCAGGTATGTTTCTGGTAATTTATTCAAGCTTCTATAGCTCAGCTGTCTGAATTTGCAAGATAGTGACTAGAAGCAAAAAAGCAACATGATGGCTTAAACCTTGCTCCGATTGACCATAAATGAGTGTATCTGGCCAGAAACTCCAGAAGGATCAAAACATAATCATTTCTACTGCTCAGAGTTAGGCCAGTCATTTCTGTGCGTAGGTGAAGCTGACAGGCAGGTGAGGAAACAGGCATAAAACTGAATCTTAACCACCTAGTGCAATCTGTCCAGACCTTTTTGCTGGGATAAAAGAGGTGCCTCGGAACTCGCCATAAGGATACAGGAGTTTGTTTTAAGTAAGAGATAGCCGATTGTCCCCTCTTTTGCCTATCATCTTTTATCTAAACTTTACTGGTCCATGGTGTGATAACCTATCTGTTCAGAAATGGGACATGACACTTGGGGAGGAAACCATAACAACGATTTTATTTTTGTTTTCCCATAGTTGCTTAAATCTGTTCCATGATGTTATTTTTCTCTGTGCCAGAGGGGAATTAGAACAGTGCCTGTCTTGGTTACCTTCCCTGTTACTGTGGTGAGATGCCCTCATAGAAGCTGCTTAAAGAAGGACTACTTGGGGCTAGGGAGGAGAATCTACAACCCCTGATTTCCTCAATCGCTAAGAACAGTCTACAGACATCTGCCTTTATACTCACAGGTAATTGTGGTCTTCACCCCACATCAAGCAAACTTCTCTTTGGAATAGATAGAGACCACTACAGAAAACCACAACCAATAAAAACACAGAGTTATGGAGCCCCATCCCAGTGAGTGCACTCCAGCACTGAAGGGTCAGGAAATATTGTGGAAGAGGTGTCATAAAGATTGTAAAAGCCAGAGGATCCAGGGATTTTCTGTGAGACTGTGCCTCCTAGGAGTGTCAGAAGCTACACCCATACAGATCTCACCAACATGACTTCCCAAATGTGAGCAGAGCAAGGCTAATACCAACAAACATGTCAGAGTGGACAGGGAATAGCCCATAAAGTCTCAACTCAACACAAAGAACTGTAGGCCACTGAGGAAAACTAGGGACAGGAGAGGCAATCATCCCCAGGGATCCTACCAGCACCCAGTGCCAAATGGTCAGTGTTGAAAACATACATGCCAGCAGCATTGTGTGGATGAGACAGGTTGTATTTAGTAATGTGCAGCTTTCCAGAGGGCAGGGGCTGTACCTCACATTCCTATCAGAGTTTCCATTTCTTATTCTCAGGACGCACACATCTTGACTCTTCCAGGGAAAGCCATTTCCTGAATGTAGCTGTTCACGCTGCCTCTACAGGTCACATGCTAGTCTATCTGAGTAGGGACTGTTCAAGCTAGCGTAAGTGTGGTGCAGGGAATTTGTCCCCCCAAAGAAATTGACTTCAAAGTCCTCTTTTGACTCTTCTGGGTACCAAGCTGGGATGACTAACCACATGTAGGAGGCATCTGTGTAACTTTCTCTGTTACAGCTCAGAGTGGCAACAGCAAAACATACTACCCTCAGGTCTCAGTTGAAACTGACAGTTTGGCCTTCATTTCAGGTATATCCTAGCTTCCTCCTCCACACCTGATGGGCAAGGGTAAACAGCCAATTTATAAGTTGATCAAAGTCCTACAGTCTGGTCGAATAAACCAACAGGAATCATCAAATTTGAGTAAATAAATATGAACAGAGTTATCCACTGTCTCCATTTTGTGGTGGAAATTCAAGGCAGAGAGCCTCAGTGCTGATGGGCCTTGTGTCTTGGATGGGGAAGCAAACCAGAGGTACACAAGAAAATGGAGAGGGGCAATGAAGATTACATCTAAAGAGCACCAAGCAGGGAAGTCTCCTGGAATCAGGCAGAAGTAGGACATTCTCTCAATTCTGATCTGGGTCATCTGTGGTCAACTGTGGTCAGCTGAGGTTGTCTTCTTGCCCTTCTGCATTCATGAACTTGTTTAGTACATTGATGTGGGATTTCCCTCTGTATGCTGTGATTACCATTAATGAATAAAGAAACTGCTTTGAGCCAATAGCAGGGCAGAGGTAGGTGGGGAAAACTAAACTGAATGTTGAGAGAAAGAAGGGTAGAGTCAAAGAGAAGCCATGAATCCACTTGACACAGACACACTGAAACTTTGCTGGTAAGCCACGACCTTGTGGTGATGCACAGATTAATGAAGAAGGGGTTAAATTAAGATATAAGAGTTAGCCAATAAGAAGTTAGAGCTAATGGGTCAAGCAGTGATTTAAATAATATAGTTTCTGTTGATTATTTAGGAGCTAAGCAGTGGGAACGAACAAGTGGACTTCCTTGCAACAGTGCATCTACCTGTCCCGTGCTCCTTATGTAGGCTGGTACAAGAAGCCTTCTACTTTTCATAGCCTAACTTGCTAACCACACAGGAAGCAACTGAAACTCTAGCATCTTTCCTGAAAGACTCTAAGCATTTTCTTTGCAATGTCTCCTCCCCAATTAGAGGTTTATCAACACTTCAGCTTGAGTGAAAACACAGGGACAGCTGGACTGCCAAGTCAGCAGGCCACAGGTTTGGTGTTCTGTGAAGTGTGAATGCTGTCCTCCTGAATATAGAAAAAGACGGTGGCTCACCGGCTATCCCACACTGCTTTTGGTTGTGACTTGTCAAGTTCAAGGCAAACATTATGGTATGAAGCAGATGAGGAGCAATTTGCTGATGAGTGCAGAAGAGGAGGCTCAGCCCTAGGAGCGTGGGGAGACTCACCTGACCGGCCTCTAAAACTCAGTGCTGGGTCCTGCACAAGCCAATTAAGTCTCTCAGTGAGGGTGGAGGTCAGGCTGGGCACCTTTCCAGAGTCCCCCAACTTACTTTAATGTTCTGCCAGCATGGGGATCACTATTTCAGGGAAAAGGGAGGGAACACTGGGTAAAAACTGCTGCCTAGCAGTATTTATCAGGTGGTTGACAATTTACTGAATGCTAACCAGTATGTGTGCTTCTTCTGTTTCTAGGGTTGTCATAGCAAAATATACAGAATAGAAGGTTAAAATAACAGACACTCCCTTCTGGAGGCCCCAAATCTTAGAAACAGAATCAGCAGACTCGGTTTCTTCTGAAGTCTCTCTCTTTGGTTTGAGAATGGCGTCCTCCCGGTGCTGTCAAGTGCTCCCTTCTCTACACCTGTCTGGTTCTGATCTCCTCCTATGGGGTGCTAGACATGTTGGATTAGGCCCAACTCTGTGTCTTCATTTAATGTTCATCACCTCTGTAAAAGCCCTGCCTCCAAATATAGTCACATTCTGAAGAACTAGGAGTTAGAACTCGCATGAATTTTAAGGAAGCGTTCAATTATCCTTCCACCTCAAGGCACTGTTCTAAGAGTTGCTATTTGGACTGTGAGTGTAGCTTAACAGGACATGGCTTGCCCAGCATCACAAGGCCCTGAGTTTAAAACCCAGCCTTTCTCTCTCTCTCTCTCTCTCTCTCTCTCTCTCTCTCACACACACACACACACACACACACACACACACCTCTCTCCCTCTGTCTCTCTGTCTCTGTCTCTCTCTCTGTCACACACACATGCCTGCACATCTATATCTGAATTAATTACTTATCTTTAAATATTTTAATAGTCCTCTGAGAAATTATCAGCATTTACAAAAGGAGCAACTGTGGTACAGTGCAGTCACAAAAATAATGAACACAAGCTCTTCACAAATACATCCTGCCACCATCCAGAATTCCTGGCCACTAGCGGAGTTATAGCACAAAGAAGAAACAACCTGTCTTCTCACAAACAACCCACTTTCTGCCTGTTCTTTAAGGGCCCACAAGGGAATAGGCATGGGTCAAAGCTGAGGCGTATGCTGAGCTCTGTAACATGGGGGGCCTGTTTGTTGGGGGTTTTTCTGTCCTGTCTGGCCCCCCAGTTGTTTAGTCCCAGAGAAAAATCAACCACACAGAGATTTCTGTAAGTTATAAAGCTGATTGGCCCATTAGGTCAGACTTCCCACTGGCTAACTCTCATATCTTGATTAACCCATTTTTCTGATCTATGTTAGCCATGTGGCTTGGTACCTTTTTCAGTGGGGCAGCTCACATCCTGCTGCTTCGGTGATCTGGGCAGGAGTGGGAGGAATCAGCTTCCTGCTTCCCAGAATTCTGTTGCTTTCCTTGCATCATTTCCACTTCCTGTCTAGCTTTCCAGCCTACACCTCCTGCCTGGCCAATCAGCGTTTTATTTAAAACATGATTGACAGAATACAGACAATTCTCCCGCACCACTTCCCCCTCTTAAAAAAAAAAAAAAAAAAAAAAAACAAAGGAAAATATCCATAGTCCATATTTTGGGAATGTGGGTGTAGTATTCCAGGCTACTTCCAGCTGTTTGGGGGTGCTGATAATCTTATGGGGGCCTAAAGAAAATTTAGAGTTATGATCAAGTCCTGACTGAAGTATCTTGTGAGTCTTGATCATCTCAGGCTATTCCAAAGGGGCGGCTTCCCCCAGCTAAACCCTCTCTCCTCCTACCCCATCCCAGCTTTCAGCCAGGAACCCCTACCCTTCCTCTCTCCCTTTTTCGGGGCTTAAAATCTTTCAACTCAGCCTGGGTGGGAGCCACCTGGATGGGGCGGTGAGTGCAAACAGGACGGAGTCCCTTTGTTTTAATAGCCTGCCTGCAGCAAGGTAGGACTGCAGGCAAAGTGATTCCTGGCCATCAAGGGGCACTGATCCTGTAGCAGAAGATACAATGGAGGGGTAAGTGTTTTCCTCACCCGCCACACAAGCCCGGTAAGGGAACACACAATTTTCCCGTCATCCTTATCTCCCTGGCTATTCCGAAGGGGCGGCTTCCCCCAGCTAAACCCTCTCTTCTCCTACCCCATCTCGGCTTTCAGCCAGGAACCCCTACCCTTCCTCTCTCCCTTTTTCGGGCATAAAATCCTCCGACTCAGGGGCACACAATCTCCGTCTGTGTGGGCGCCACCGGGACTGGGCGGTGAGTGCAAACGGGAGGGAGTTCCTTTGTTTTAATAGCCTGCCTGCAGCAAGGTAAGACTGCAGGCAAAGTGATTCCTGGATAGCAAGGGGCACTAATCCTGTAGCAGAAGACCCAGTGGAGGGAAGAGTCATTGGAGAGCATCTGAAGGAAAAGATGGGCAGGCACCAAGGCAAGAATTCCTCCAACAATCTGAAAAACAACATGAAAACACCAGATACCAGCGATCTTACAACAGAAGGACTTGAACACCCTATTCCGGAAGAAGTGGAAAACAGTGTCATTATGAAAGCAATAGAGTCCCTTAAACAGGGTATGAATAACTCACTTAAAGAAATAGAAGAGAAATATAACAAAAAGATGGAAGAAATGAGTAAAGAAATGGAAGAGAAATATAACAAAAAGTTTGAAGAAATGAGTGAATTGGTAAACGATACCCTGGGAAACCAAGAAAAAACAAATAAACAGGTAATGGAATCAGTTCAAGAATTGAAAACTGATATGGAGGCAATGAAGAAAACACAAACCAAGGGCCGGCTGGATATGGAAAATCTAGGTAAACAAACAGAGACTTCAGGAACAAGCCTAACCAATGGATTACAAGAGATAGAAGAACAAATCTCAGATTATGAAAACACCATAGAGAAAATAAACGCACTGATCAAAGAAAGCAGCAAATCCAACAAATTCTCATCACAAAACATTCAGGAAATATGGGACATAATAAAAAAAACCAAATCTAAGAATAATAGCGGTAGAAGAAGGAGAAGAATTGCAGATCAAAGGTCCAGAAAATATATTCAACAAAATTATAGAAGAAAACTTTCCCAGCCTAAAGAACGATATTCCTATGAAGGTTCAAGAAGCATACAGAACACCGAATAGACTGGATCAGAAAAAAACATCCCCTCGCCATATAATAATCAAAACACAAAGCATTCTCTTCTCCAAAGTAACATACCTTTTGACTTCAATTTTGAAGCCAAGGTATTTTCAAAATACCTATCTTGGATTAATTCTGCAGCATTTATAAGCAAATATCTTTTAGCAGCTGTTGCTCCTTCCTCAGCATTCAAACAATTTAGAGAGAGCAAAATAGCAAACAGTATCAAGATTCTCTGTGTATTTTCCATCTTTACGTGGCTTTATTTTAACCTCTATTTCTTTTATTTTTACCTTTAACTTTTGGCTTTTTGAGACAGGTTCTCTGCATATCTTTGTCCTGGAATTCCCTCTGTAGACCAGGTTATCCTTGAACTCCCAGAGATCCGTCTGTCTCTGCCTCCCCAGTGCTGGGATTAAAGGTGTCTACCACCACATCCAACTACTCTCTTTCTTTTTTTAATTTTAAGGCTTTAAACCTTTTTTTTTAAAGACTGCATATATTTTTAACAGATTGTAAACCATTTAGAGGTTTTCTTACTCTTTGAATCTCTCTTTACTGTATAACTCTCTTTTTCTGACCACATGGGTCTTTAATTTGCTAAGGAATATGGAGAAAGCACTCAAAAGCTCCTATGGCTTTTCAAGGTCCTTGCCAGGAAGCAAGCTGCAACATTGTATCCATAGTCCGGACTGCCTGCTTGAAAGTCAAGAGTTTTCCCTGGCAGGACGGCCCAGAAAGTTGGCATTTTAAAACAGCACAGCTTTTTTCCTGCATCAGCTGAAAACTGAAATGCTTTACTCTAGTCTTTCCCAAGCTTTCCCAGGCTGTCTGTGGATGCAATTATCCACGTTGGGCGCCATTATGTAACATGAGGGGCCTGCTTGTTTGTGTTTCTGTCCTGCCCAGCCTCCCAGCTGTTTAGCCCCAGAGAAAAATCACACTGAGATCTCTATAAGTTATAAAGCTGATTGGCCCATTAGGTCAGGCTTCTTACTGGCTAACTCTCATATCTTGATTAACCCATTTTTCTGATCTATGTTAGCCATGTGGCTCAGTACCTTTTTCAGTGGGGCAGCTCACATCCTGCTGCTTCGGTGATCTGGGCAGGAGTGGGAGGAATCAACTTCCTCCTCCCCAGAATTCTCCTGCTTTCCTTGCATCATTTCCACTTCCTGTCTGGCTTTCTCACCTACACTTCCTGCCTGGCCAATCAGCGTTTTATTTAAAACATGATTGACAGAATACAGACAATTTTCCCTGCACCAGAGCTCCACATAGTCATTCAGGGGCCCAGGCTGAAAGAGGCTTCACCATTTTGTATAATATCTATACAAATCAATATAATATCTGAAAAAGTGTGTCCATCTTGATCCCAGGTCCAAGGAAAAGGTAGAAGACCACACACCTTTTCACTGGTTCAGCCAGGTGACTGACATATGGCATGCCAGAGTGTTGTGATTGGGAACCTGCCCAGCTGTGGGTGCTTGGAAAATATAGGGATGCAAGGACATACTTGTAGGTATTCAATACTTCGTCATAGTCCATGAAGTGGTTCTTATTCCTGGTTTAAGATGTCATACCAAAGTAATTAAGGAATGCAGCAGCAGAGACAGAATCTTTGGAGCTGTGCCGAGATGCAGGCAATTCCAGGGGCATTGCTGTGTTTTCTCTGCCACTTTTCTGTGAATGCCTGTAAACATGGAGTGTATGCCATGCTCTGCTTAGCATTTATTTGTCCTGGAGGGTATCTGCTAAATGTTAAACAGCAACACCAAGCACCAGATAATTACACTATTTGTAAGGTGTGCTTATTAAACCACCAGGTAAAGTATCAAACACCGTCTTGGAAACAGAAAGAATCATGCTTGATGCCTAAGATAGAGGACTGATTGGCACATTATGTGTTTCAGATAATGTAGTTTTTAAAAAGGCATCTCCCAAGTAGCACAGCTCATGAGTCTGTGAAAGGTTCTGGTTACACTGGCAGTGTTTGCAGCTTCCGGAACCCTGCCACAGCTTCAGGTACACAGCTAACAGGTTGGCGGGCTGATGAGTTTCTTTCTTCTCTCTGTGATAATCCGACAATAGTTGTTTACTGAACAACGTCAACACCCATGGTTGTTCCTGGAACTTGGCAAGTGATGGTATTTCTCAAATTAGACAATGACTTTGCACCTCCGCCCTCTTCTTAATTGTACCTTACCATGCTAGGTCTTTCCCAAATGCCCATGCATATGATTGGATATTATGATTGGAATGCTTATGGTCTCCAAGTTTTTATACTGAAACCTAATTACCAATATAATGAGTGGTATTATGGGTATTACACAGGTAAAAGCCCGAGAACCTAAGTTCAATCCCCTAAACAGGCATTGTGGAAGGACATTGACTCTCAGATTCTTACAGGGTGGCACTCTTGCCACCTCAAGTATGAAATTTTGCTTTAACAGAAAGGACCCTAGAGAGGTAGCCTGCACCTTCCATCAAGTAAGGGAACACCAGAAGACCCTGTCTGTGACCAAGGAAGTAGGCCTGTCTGTGACCCAGGAAGTGGACTCTCTGTGACCCAGGAAATGGGCTGTCAGTAGTGAATGTGCCAGGACCATGAACTTCTCACTTACAGAAACTGAGTAAGAGTTGATGCTATAAGTTGTGCAGAAAGTTGAATATACTTAGGATGGGAAGCCCCTACTCGTGTGGGCTGCTTTGCTCTGGTCCCCAGCAAAGACTTATTGACATGATGTCGAGGTACCACATGCAAATTCTTTGCCAACCCTATCCTGCACCCTTGTGATGTACTTACATTTTCTATACAAACAAAATGCAGTGAAGAGGTACAGCTGTGTAAACCCTGACAAATCCTTTGGATACCCCCCTCTGTTCCCAAGACAAAACCCCAAAAACTGATTATCTCAATCAGAAGTCTAAGCCAAGAGTACATAGGAAGCACACTAGACCAAATAAAAATAATCAGTGATAAAAATAACCACCTTGAACAAGCTTTCCCACGAGCAGGAACACTTCTCAGATCTCAATGCATTAATCCATTTCATCCTTCTGGAACTAGTAGGAGGTACTATTAGTGACTCTGGCACCATAGTAGTTACTCCTGTAGCACAAGAGTAAGGCATCCTTATGCTACAGATAAGATTCCTCAAGGCACAGGGAGGGCAGGGAAGCTAAGAGCCAGCCTAGAGTCTTCCAGCCGGGAAGTGACAGAGGAACTCACGGCCATATGTGGAGTGTGGAATGTTTGGACTGGCAACCAATGAGGGAAACCAAACAGGGTGTGGGTGTCTATGATTGGCAAGTGGTACCATAGTATCCCCTCTGCATGTTTATGTTATTGACTTCTGTAAGGTTCAAGGGAAAAAGAGGTTACCTTGTCAGAGAGGCCAGATACAAATTCCAGCTACAGATCACAGCACCACTGTTCCAAAATAAAGCTGATCACTGAAGTCCACTGGGACCTTACAGGCAACTCTTCCAGCCCTTTTCCTGGACGCTGGAAAGACTTATTGCAGTAAAATGTCTTGGGTGTTTGTAGTGACCAGTCAAGTTTTACAGTTCTGGCCCAGCAGAATCAACATATTTATGGACACACAGATAAGCCAGTGCTGGCTTTATGGAAGGAAATGGTCCAGGGCTGAATTTATACATGATAGATACATTAAGAGCAGGTAGCAAGGCTGGCTTTCAAGAGGAGGAAAGTCAGACTTGGAGAAGTATGTGCCTCTCAGTCTTCTTGTAGTTCAAGAAATGGAACTGAGGGCTTCCAAAAAACCTTGTTTCATTTCATTTTATTCAATACCCACCATTATGGAAGATGTATAGTGATGAGAAGAACACACACACACACACACACACACACACACACACACACACGTGTGCTCTCCACTAACAGCTGAGTAGCAGGAATTACTCCCTGTGACGTCGATGTCTCATTTAGGATAAGCGAGTGACACGTCATACCGCCAGCTGTGCAGCCCTGGCTGCACCAAGTGAAGCATCAACCGTGTACTTCGTTCCTTCCGTGAGGCGATGCTGTTGGAGCTGAGGCTCATGGTAAAGGAGGGCAGGAGGCTGAAGGTCCACAGGAGGCGTGGTTTGAGGGATCTGTGCCACTAGCTGTCACCACTCCTGTCCCATTGGCCATGCCATAGCCACTAGTGTCAGTTCAGAACCACAGTGTCCAACCTGCAAGGACGTAGGGTCTCCTGATGATCAAGGAGAGTGGGACATGGAAAACTGAGTGACAGGAATCTCACCTGTGGTCCGGGAAGAGGGGACACCGTGAGGGACACCGTGAGGGACACCGTGAGGGGCACCGTGAGGGGCACCGTGAGGGACGCCGTGAGGGACACCGTGAGGGACGCCGTGAGGGACGCCGTGAGGGACGCCGTGAGGGGCACCGTGAGGGGACACCGTGAGGGGCACCGTGAGGGGCACCGTGAGGGATGCCGTGAGGGACGCCGTGAGGGACACCGTGAGGGACACCGTGATTCAGTGCTTAATGAACGGGCTATCGCAGGGCAGGCGGGCAACCCCTGCCGCGCTGTCAAGCCTTCATTGTCGGGTCTTGCCTGTTCTATAGCCTGACTGGGGCCTGACAATTACTGTTTTTTCTACTTCCTGGAACACAATTATCTAGGTTTGCTCAATGCTGAGTTTATAAATTTGGATTACCTAAACAATGGCTATTGCAATATATTCTCTTTTTAAAAAATGGTATTTGTAGTATACTGTAGGATGTGGACAGTTTTTTCTTAAATATCAGATAGTATGTTTCAGTTCTATGGGTCATATAATGTCTATTGCAACTATTAAACTCTACCATTACCACACACAAAAAAGCCATAGGCAATAGAGCTAGTGAGATGTCTCAACAGTAAACACACTTGCTGTCAAATCTGACAACCTGAGTTCAATCTCTAGGATCCACATGATGGGAAGAGAGAACCAGTTCCCAAAAGTTGTCCTCTGACCTACACTCAAGTAGGTATGTACAAACTTACACAGTCACATGATAAATAAAGAAATATACTTCAAAAGATTTTTTAAAAAGCTATATACTTGGAAAAAAGAATCAACAGATAATACTGTAAATTAATAAGCGTAGATGCTTCAATTAAACTTTATTATAAAAATGGGCAGCCAACTTGCCAAACCCCGATTCTATTCAATGACCATAACTGTTAAAACAGGCAAACAGACAAAAAATTTAATTATTTGATGAAACATTGAAAGGGAAGTCAGCAAATTTCAGAAGTAAATGTGTAGTCAGGTAAATTCATTTTTTAAAAAATTCTAAAAACTCTCTTTTTTTGCTTTTTAATGACTACCAAGATAATGCTCTTGCCAGATGTATCAGTGGCAGTCTCAGATCCATCAGTGACTCCAATGGAGAATAACTGTAGAGCAGAATTACTCAAGCTCAAACTAAACTGTTTTCAAAAATTCAAGTAGAGGAAGAGTGGAATATCAGCATTGGTAAATGCTTAGATTTTAGCCCTTTTCAAAAAACAGAAAATGCCCTTGGAGTAGTGAATTATTTGTATAGAAATACTGTACTTATTTTCTGTGTTAATTACATAAATCAAACTACAACAAAAGCAAACAAGCAAACATGAACCACAAAAACCCATGGGCTAGAAAGAGATGGCTCAGTGGTTAAGATCACTGACTGCTCTTCTAGAGGACTGGGGTTCGATCCTCAGCGCCTCTACAGCCGCTCACAACCACCTGTAACTCCAGCTCCAAGGGGATCTGGCACCCTCTCTGTGGGAACTGCATGCTCATGGTGACACAGGCACAAATGCAGAGGAAACACCTACCAGATTAAATAAGAATAAATAAACATCAAAAAATGTTCAAAGTAAAGGGAAAAAACACTCTCTCGGGGATTTGGGGAGATGGCTTAGAAGACAAAGTACTTGCAGTGCTAGAATAAGAACCTGAGTTCTGATGCCACCACCTACATAAAAGCTTGACACGGTGGTACACCCCTGCAATCTGGGTTGTGAAGACAGGTGAACCCCAGAGTCTTATTGGCCAGTCAGTCTAACCAACCAAGGAGCTCCAGATTCAACCTTAACTAGAAAATTGCTGTGGAGGGTAATTGAGACAGACACCCTGCTTTGGCCACTTGGCTCTGCACAAACACACATAAACATTCTCATACAGATACACATAGTTAAAAAAAATAATTAAAAAAAAACTCAGTGTTTTAAAATCACAGTCATATTCAGTTCTCGTTCCAAGAATCATCCAGGTTATTCTTTTGATCTAGGTTAGGCTTTGATGATAGAGACACCTGCTCAGGGTCTTAGTCAGCTGGCTGGTTGGTAGAAGCCTGGTGCTCTTGGATGGCTTCCCCATCCAGCAGATGCCGGCCAGCTAGTAGTGGCCACGAGAAAGAGCTGTCCATCTCAGTGCCCCCACTCTCTAGCAGCTAGTTTAGCAGTTTTGCACCACAGTCATGGATGAAGAGGTTGACCAGAAGTCCACAGTCCTTCGGCAGCCTAGGTTCATGACCATCATACCAGCTGCATGCTGTGCCCAAGCAAGTTTTGAGTCTAGCCCATGTTCTCAAAGTAGGGAAACAATTAATTTCTCCTCCTGGAAAGAGCACAAGGTGCGAGGCAGACTCAGCCAGCACTGCAGCCCCCTGCCACAGAGCCTAAGAGAGCAGTCAGAGTAACTATAAGGGCAAAACAGGCAATCTGACTGGTGGCTTCGTTCAGCTACCGAGGTTAGTACAGTGAAGCAGGGTGACGAGGGTTTTCACAGTGCACAGCCTGTTCTTACTATTGAGTGAACTTGGGTTTTGCAGTCTGTCAAATCCCTGTAATTTTCCATATGTGTGCTATTATGTTCTGTGCTCAGAAAGCTCTGGTTATAACTACTCAAACTGTCAAAAGAGAAATTAGGATGTTTACTCTTGGATTGACACAGATTCTTGTAGTTTTTAGCAGAAGACTGGATCGTGAAGTTCCTTAAAACAATGAGTTTTGTATTCAGCATGCAATTTGCTTTATACAAATTTGACACAAAAATGTTCTAGACCTTCCTATAACACGGAACACCACGATCCTTTATCCCACTGTGGACTCCTGTGTACTAAAGGGTACTCTTGGTTCTGGGTCTCACCACATCTCTATATAGAAAGGGTCAAATCTGCAGCAGTAGTGCATTTATTGCTCTTTTTAGGAGTAAATCCACATAAGGGGTTGGGGGAAAATGTTGGCCACAGGGTCAGGGGCTGTGAGTTGTTGCTTACACTTTGGAGATAGCAGAGTTCTAGAAATGATTCTAGGCTTGGAGCCTGTCTTGATTTGGATTCCATTGACAGCCACTCTCTTTGTTCAAGCCTAGCTTTTAACTCTTCTTGGCGTCACTCACGTGGTGGCACCTCTTGTCTTTGCCTGTGCATGGTTCTGCCTGTTGATGAGTAGCTTCTTTGGGTCTTTGTTACCTTTTCTATAATATGGGTTAATGGTTTCTACATTGGCGTTGCACTGTATGGTAAGAATTGGTAAACAAACAACAAAAACAAAATGGCTCAGTTTAGAGTTAAGACCTCAACAACTGACTTGAGCATACCTCATTTTGCATGACTTAATTTTCCATTCATCCTACTTTTGTGCAAACAGAATCCCTCAAAATCTGAATATGATTCTGAAAATAGCAAGTAAAGGAGTGTTTTCTTAGACATGATAGCTGAGAATTGGGGATCCAATTCTTTCATTTAAGACTTTAAAGACTTTCATTTAAGACTTTCATTTAGGACATCACTAAAAGCAAGTATTTCTGACATGGGTAACACACGAAGGCTTACCTTCCACTTTATTATAAGCAAGTTAGAACTTTTCCTCACAGCAGACCCTACCATGTATGGGAAAAGGAAGATATCACAAAGTAGTAGAACCTTTGAGGTGCTGTGGGAACTCCTTCAGTCAATAGCCTTTGGGCTACGGGCCCACTTTGGGTGTGGTATCATGTACTATATATCCAGACACAAAATCATGCACAGGTCCCTTGGTTGCTGAATTCAGTTCCAGTTACGCGCTCACGCAGAGGACTGTGAATCACTACTCTTTCTGTGAGTTCACCACATAATAAATTCTGTGAGTTTACCCCCTAAAAATAAACCTTTATTATACTCCATTCCGGGCTAGTGTGGAAATCTTTTGTACAGCAACATTGAAGAAGTAGACAAGAACTCAGAAAGAGGACATAGGGTGATACTGCAGGTAAGTCACAATGACAAAACAAAAAAGATGCTAACCATAGACTTGGGGGAAAGTTCTAGAATCCCATAGATGCTGAATCCTAAGGAAAATCTAGAAACACAAGAGAAGGGCTGTTGGAAAGTTGTACACAAAAATAATGACAATGCATTGATCCTTGGATGCCATGAATACATGTATTTTTTCCTCCAATACCTACTTCTATTTTTCTCCAATTATAAAATTTGTATGAATTCTCTACATCAGCACTTTCTTTTCCAATATTAGAGAAGGAGCCTACATTTTAAAGAACAGAACAGAGAGGAAAGGCCTGGCACCATTGCTCTAGCTGGACTGAGCTGCTGATATTGTGCAGGACCCCAGAAGGTGGCTTCTACACAGCACTTTCATAACTCCAGCCAAGCAGGCCCAGTTGAAAGAAGCATTTCCCTTCCTAAAGCAGACACAGCCTAGACAATGTTTTAAAGTTACATGAGATTGAGTCTAATTTTATTATAGATTTTATTAAGAGACTATCATCACTGAAGCCTTTACCAGGGCTCGTTTATTGAACTGAGGTCAATTCCGCAGCCATTATTCATTCAGCACTGGGATGTGGGAGGGATCAAGATGAGTGAGACTTCACTTGATCCCTGTCCTTCAGAGGTTCAAAGCCAGGTAAATGAGGCAGCAGAGCCAGCAAGATACAATAAGGTCTCTAACCTGTTCACTCTGCCACCCCAGTTCAAAGACTTTAATCCAAGAGACATGAAGATGCTTAGGAGTGGAAGGCAGTTTCCACTCCAGCGGCTCATAGGCCATCACCACCAGCACAGACATGATCAAATTCTAGTCCTTGTTTCATATTCTGGACATTTAGATCTTGTCCTGCCCTTGCCTATTTTGTGGGGTTTACCTTTCAGCATTCTAGAATATTCTGGAATGCTTCATATTGTTGAAATCCATTATATGTCCCTGCTTTGCCTCCACCAGGCTTCCACCACAAACAGCGTGCTTCTCTCCCAGCAAATGACTTTACAGGACCCACCCTGGATTCTCTTCATTGTTGTCTCTCCTCCTCTACTGATCCTTCTCATCGACTCCACAGAGTAGAGGTCCAGGGCTGGGAAGTGGGAGAGAAGAAATGAATCAGGTTGGGACAACTGCCGGGAAGGGCTCTTGGGAGAGTCTCTTGAAGCTGGACCTGGGAAGGTATGTTGAGAAGTTAGGAGAGAGCCGAGCTCCGGAAGGAAGCATCCAGAGATGGGCAAAGGGAGAGTGGGTCTGATCTGGTCTGGTCTGGGACTGATGAGCAGGGGAAGAGGCTGGGAAAGGATGACTGGCAATTTCCTGGCAGGGTCTTCCAGCCTAAGGAGTTGGAAGAGTACTCTTTGTTCAGTGGAGACATGGGTGGAGTGCCTGTGGGGTTTGGGGTGCCGGATGGGAACCCAGATGAGTGAGTTGGTTTGTTGCTGTTGTTTGTTAATTTGCCACAAGCCAGAGTCCTCAATTGAGAAAATGCCCCTTAGATTGGCTGTAGACAATTTTTTTTATTGTTGTTGTTTTGCTGTTGTTGTTATTGCTTAGTGATTGACATGGGAGGGCACAACACACTGCAGGTGATGCCATCCCTGGGCCTGTGGTCCTGGGTTGTATAAAAAGGCAATCTGGGCAAGCCATGAAAAGTAAACCAGTAAGCAGAAATCCTCCATGGTCTCTGCATCTGGAATTCAGGCCTGCGTGAGTTCCTGCCTGGGTTTCCTTAATGGCCAAATCATCAGGACATGTAAACCAAATGAACCGAAGTTGTTTTTTTCCATGATGATTATCACTTCAATAGAAAACAAACCAGGTCGCCAGATAGCTCTCTGAGGCTTCCACATGCATCTTCGTTCTCAGATTCCTCTACAAACCAGCTGGCCACAGCGTGCCCAGGAGGTGAGGTCATGCGCAGGTAGGGAGCGGGGTCTTTGTAAGAGAGTGACACTACTCTAGGGGACAATCATTTGCTGTTCGTTTCCTGTATGGAGAGAGAAAGAGAGAGCTATTAAGGCACAAACAGACTTAAGGAATGAGAGAAAACAGGATGTCCATTTTTGTCAGGAAATCCGAGTTCCTTTTGTTTTGTTTTTGATTTTGCTTTTAAGTTCAAGGGTTGAATCTTTTGTGTAGGAGTCAAAGGTGCGTTTTTATATTTTTATAGTGACACCTTATACAAAGACATCAAATATACACGGAGGGGCTCAGGGAACATGCAGCACTCCTTTTTCCCCCTTTTGTCTGCTACGTGCTAGACACTCTTAAAATAGACCGTGGGAGTTGGAACTGGGGCCCGGAATCACCTGCTTACCTGTAATACCCTGGACTTCCAATCACCACTCCTGGCCAGTGTGTGATACAGACGGACATCCATTGGCCCTGTGTGGGAACCAGAAGTGGTGCAGACCCCTGCCATCCAATCCACAGACAGTGGTCAGGTGGCAAGGCTGGGCTGGTCATGTGCATTGGTCTTGGTAACAGCTGCTGCAGCTGAGCAAGAAGCTCGAGGCCAGGGAAACGGGTGAAACTCGGAGCAGCTAAGGAGACAGCTGAGACAGCCTGATGCCACAAGGAACAGAGACGAGCACAGGTTAATTAGAGAGAGCTGTTCTTCAGGCTAGGCTCCATAGCACCTTAGAAAAGATGGAAACTTCAGCATTTGTCTCAGCTGGCTGAGTTTCAGGTACGTGTCCCATCCGAACGCTTATACGAGGCATGCGGTCCAAGAGCGTGGAGATCTGACAGAATTTTAAGGTCTTATTTAATGTCCTTTTGTCATGTGGCACCATCAATTTCTCTATGTCTAGAAGGCCATTGGCTGGGAAAAGAACAGACCTGAGAAGCCGATTCAGCTATGGCATGGATGTGTTGGTCCTTATGTTGAGCTTAATCCTACAGCATGGGTATTGAGGGGTGGTGGTGCCTTTAGGAGGTACTTAGGTTCTGGGGGCTCCATGCT
Source organism: Myodes glareolus (assembly GCF_982192425.1). Classification (NCBI taxonomy): domain Eukaryota; kingdom Metazoa; phylum Chordata; class Mammalia; order Rodentia; family Cricetidae; genus Myodes; species Myodes glareolus. The sequence goes on along the minus strand of NC_142036.1, from coordinate 4,490,590 downwards.
CTTGAAGGGGTTGGTGGAGTTGTCAGGTGAGTGTGTGAATTACATAGTGACCAGGTTCATACAGAGTTAGTTTGGCTTCCCATGTTGGATGCTTTGCTTCCCCACTCACTGTAATGTCTCTGACATACTTGACTTTCTGATCGTTCTACCATGAGGTCTTCATCAGAAACCAAGTGGGCAGGTGCTGGTGTAATTACCATTGGATCTCCCGAACTGAAGGCTAAATGGACCTTATTCCTTTAAAAACTACCCAACCTCAGACTTTGAGCCAATGTGGCAGAAAATGCTGATAGAAGACACTAAACACTGGGGATGACACAGCAAGAGAATAAACGGAGCAGAGTACACTGAGCCCGATTTTAGGGGTTCTGATGTGGGAATCCCCTCTGTGTGCTGCTTGTATTGGCTAATGAATAAAGAAACTGCCTTGGCCTGATAGGACAGAACGGAGGTAGGCGGAGAAGACAGAACTGAATTCTGGGAGAAAGGAAGCAGAGTGGGAGAGATGTCATGGATCTGCCAGAGACAGATGCTGGGAATTTTACCTGGTAAGCCACTGCCAAGTGGTGGTACAGAGATTAATAGAAACGGGTTAAATTAAGATGTAAGAACTAGCCAATAAGAAACTAGAGCTAATGGGCCAAGCAGTGATTTAATTAATACAGTTTCTGTGTGATTGTTTTAGGGCTAAGCTAGCCAGGCAGCCGGGACGAACAAGCAGGCCCTCCTCCTCCAGGGCTCAGAAACTCATGTCACCAGGAGGGCTCCCGTGGAGGGGACCCTCGACATCTGCTCACTGAGTGGGTCTTACTCCCATGGGTCTTCACTCCAGGGCCAGTTTCTAAGGCGCCTGCTCTGAGAATCTTGCTTTTAAACCTGTTTCATTGGTTCTCTCATCCTTTGCTCCCATGCTCGCTCCGCCTACCGTCTAATCCAGTTAGTCTCACACCGGTATTTATGGACAGTGTCTTCCCCAAGAATGTAAGTGCACACAGTGCATGTTCATGCCTGCTGTTGTATCCCAAGTGCTGCTGTAGAGCGAGCTGATAGAAGAACTAGAAGTATAGCTCTGGGTGCCCATGGTCCCTGCTGATGCTGGAGTCTGAGCTGAGCCCCCACTGAACAGGTGTCTATCCAGCTCCCAAGCAAGGCTCTCTGTTCACAAGCTCGGATTGCTCTTCCTTCTTCCCATTTGGTGGAAAGACACTGGTTCTTTGTTAGAAGTTAATAGAGGGATCTGGTACTAAATTACCTCAAATTCTCTTCCCAGACTGGGAGCAGAGGGTGCTCCTCGTTCTCATTTCTGTCATCCTTGATCATGGTGCTGGGATTTCTAAGTAATCCTTCAGTGCTGATGGAAAGGAAGGCTAGCTGCCAATGTGATTTTGTCCTTCCTTTCCCAGAACAGTGCCTGCCTAGTACACAGAGCTTCTTATAGTCACCCAGGACTGGGCTTTCTCCAATTGTGTCTCTCTAAGCAGAAGTATGTGCATAAAAACAGGATGGGGGAGGCACTCCACGCTATATCCCTGCTGTCCACAACTGGCATCTCTGAACCAGCCTTGATTTGATCATGCCCCTCCTCACTGATAAAGTCCCAGATCTCCTCTGTCTGAAACAGTACTTACGGCTCTCAGTTCTTTTCTAGGCTACCGAGAGAAGCAAAGAACAAGCTTGAATAGGTTGTGGTTAGATCTCAGTGGGCCAAAAGTTGAGTCTTCCTGCCTGGTTCCTGAGCCAGCCTGCAGCCTGGTCAAAGGAAATGTCTCAGCAGGAATTCTCCACAGTTCTGCTTTTGGCAGCTTGGCTGCAGGTGTTTCCAGGCACATGTCCTCTTTGTCTGGGACTTCTAGGAAGTGCACAGAAAGGTGGTGGAACTCCCCAGAATCCCTCTGTGGCTTAAGGAGAAGAAGCTCTTTGGATCAATCAAGCTCTATTTTGGACAGCAGAGGGGGGGTCACAGAGGAGGTGTCTGGTGCGAGTTAGTCCTTTGTCCATTGTTTGGACCAAGACAAGCGAGGCCAAAGTGTTGAGCACCATCTCCTGCAGCTGTGTTGCTTCAGGAAGTATTTACACAGAGAGCCAGGGCAGATGGGCTGACAGGGACTCTTGGAAAGGCAAGAGATGGAATCTAAGTCCTGCCAATGGGAGACCATTCTCCTGGTAGCAGGATGCTCCTCATCTGAACCTTCCTACTGTGGCCATGGTGCACACTAGTCCTTTGGAAAGTGAATGGTTCTGGAGGCCCGTGTCTCTATAGTCTCTGTAGTCTCCCAGAAGGAACTGAAATCCTTTGAAAGATTGAGAAGACAGCAGGACAAGGGATGGAGTGGCTGCTACGGGCTTATGTTTTATGGGTTTGGGCCTTGGTGGGCAAGACTGTTTCTGAAGGTTATGGAACCTTCCTAATGTGGGTTCTAGATGACAGATGGAGTCTGCAAAGGGAATGGCTTTGAAGACTTCACCAAAGTTTAGTTCTGGTGTAACTCCCGGATTTCTGATATGACGTGATGAAAAGAATTGTCACTTCATGTTCACACCACAATATACAGAGTGACCCCAGCAGCTCCCCATGGTGATGGACTATACCCACTGAAACTCTGAGTCCTAGTGAAGCTTCTCCATTAATTTGAATCTGTCATGTACTGTGTTGCACGAACAAGAGATGTGTCTAGCATAGTGCCTGACCCAGACGGTGTGTCTACTGTCTTTAGTTCAAGTTTGCTACCTTGCCAGAATGTAACCTCTAATTCTGTCATCAGGACAGGGCTGGAGTAGACATTGCCAGGTTAATTCTTGTCAGGGCCATAGTTCAGTTTGGCTCGGCAATTATAAAAGTCATTGTTACCCTCCAAAGAACAAGGGACAGGTTGAAAGTGAAACAGGCAATAAAGAAACGAGCTTCTGCTAACTTTTGGCTCTTTGCTGTGTCCAGAAGAGGGATGTTTAACACACTTGCTGATGTTCTGGATACTGGCCTGTGATTTGCATTGGTCTATTTAATTAATTTTGTTAACATCTTGCATGAAGCTACTAAGGAAGGCTCAGCTGTGGTATGATAGGAAGTTAGGAGTTCCTGCTGTTTCTGGGAAGTCTGCAAAGTCAAACTAACTCAGGCTCTGCTCTGTTAACATCAGTGCCTACCCGCGGATGACCACCTCTTCTCTGTGCTGTGTCTCAGATGACACAGAGAGCCCTCAGCTGGTGGGAATCATATCTAAATACTTCTCGTTGTTCTCACTTGGGCTGCTCTCAATTCTTAGACAAGGGGCATTTTCTTTCACTGTGATTTTGTTTCCTCCTATCTTCATACAAAAGAATCAGTGTCTCAGTGAGTTGTGCTCAGCAGTTTTCCTTGTTTGCAGTATATGTTTATGAAAGCACACTAGAGATTATTTCTTAATAACAAACAATTTTAAAAAGATGATTGAATATGCAGGTGCAGACTTACTGACTGGCAAGCATTTCTGCTCTCTCTTCTAAAATGGCCAGTTTTACCCCAGGGTACACAGCCGGAAAACTGTGAGGGAAAATAAGCCCTATTTCATTTTTTTCCATTCCCCTGATGGATACTCCATGACATTAAGAGTCTTTGAACTAACATCTTGGAGAAAAAATAAAAGCATTGAAAGATAAATGGAATGCCAGTTAATTCTGTTATGCTATTTATTGACTTGCTGGCTGGGCTTAGTACATCCCCAGAGGACTCTCAGGAGAACACATTTGATGGAAATATAGCTGTGTGGTACTAACAACCCAACAAGAGTAATCACAGGGCCTGGGGTTGGCAGCAAAGCATGTCAATCTGAGTCAACAGAACTATAGATTCTTCCATTGTTCTTCTATTTACTGTTTGGTGATCTCAGAAGGTTGTGGAAACTGGGTTGAAGAACTTTCTTTCCATTAGTACAAATCTGGGTTTGTAACCTGCCTATCAATCATTCCAGGTCAATCCTAGTCTGGTAATGAAGGTAAAGGCTGGACTTACACACACTTGAGGCATTTTGCATAACCCTAATGATTGCAGTTACTAACCAAATGGTGTGGATGAAGATTGCTTATTGTTGGTAAGGAGTTTCACAGTTCCGCCCTGCGATGAATAGGTGTGAACAGCCAGGAGCTGAGATGAGGCAACGACCTCAATTTGCAAAAGGTGGCCAGCCCAGAAGGCAGTACAGGTTGGTGTTACAGCAAGGTTGCATGCGTCTTAGTGATCAAGATCTTCTCTGATTCACATTAGATTAAGGGCTTGAAATTTTATGTCTTCATAAGTTTAGAACTCAAAATCCCAAGTTAAAAACTAGAAGGCACAGAGCAGACAATTTAAACTCTTCCCACTCCAAAGTGTGGGGAGGAGTGGGGATGCAGGTGGCAGCAACCTCACCTGAGCTCTGGACAGAAATCCATAGTTCTAGCTCCTGAGACTGGCAGTGGCAGCATCCCCAGGACACAGAAAGCACATTAAGTTCTGGATTCTGCATGCGCTATTCTCAACCAATCTTTGTGTTTTATGGAGGAACAAAATCACAGTAGTCTATAGGAACTCTTCGAGGTCACACACCAGGTTCCTGGAAGAGCAGAACTCATCTCAGCTCACAAACTTGGCCTTGGAGGCCTGTGTTTGAATAACAGGGAGTTAAGGACCTCTTCCCCGAACCCAAGGTGGCTCCTCCAGGTGAAACGTGCAACAGTGAGCTCCCATAGTGCCAATGCAGGGGTGGTTAATGTTCCACACTCCATTTACGTCAATGGATATGTTCCCTCTCATCAAATAGGCCCAGCTTGCCTACTGACTGTGTATCTGACTGTTGACGAAGCACTGGAAGCCCTGAAAATGGAACTATTAAGCAACAGGGACAAGGAATGCAGTTCTGTGTGCACTGTGGCAATGCTGTTCACTACTGCCTGGGATCGCCCTTCCCCCACAGCCTCATGGGCAGGCCCCATTTGTCACCTGTCTATCCTTGAAGCTTCCTTTGGTCACTCAGATTATCTTCCATCCGACTTCCCCTCCCAGGGTCATTATCCCTCCCCCACCCCACCCCATGATATTGATTTTGCTTTACTTTAGCAATTAAGTGGAATTTTTCAGTTTAACAATTTCTTGTGCATTTTCTTCCCTCTAACACTTGATGAGAACAGGAGTCTGGTCTCCTTGGTAGCCTGCTCTGCTGCGGGAGTATCTTCCGCTGCTTCAGCCAATAGTTGCTGAAGCACGAGCCCACGGTGCTGCAGGAGGGCCTTCCTCTCCATCAGCCAATAGCCGCTGAAATACCAGCCCACTGGGGCGTGGTATATTTCTCTTTTAAAAGAGCCACAGATCTCAGCTCGGCTCTTGGTTCGGGCGCTTGTTCCCGGCTCCTGCTCCTGGCTCCTGCCCCAGCGACTAGGCTCCCTTCCTGACGGTTATGGTGTATGTAAGTTTTACCCCCCAAAATAAATAACCCCTTAAAACATAACTGGTGTGGGATTGTTTCGCCGTTACTGCTCCACCAAAATCAGTGCTCCACACAGGGTAGTTGCCTACGGTAGTTACTGTTAATTATCAATCAGATTCAAGATCACTAGGAGCAAGCCTGCAGGTGCCCCATAAGGGGTCATTTAGACTCCTGACAGGACTGTGAGGGGTTATATTGATTAAATGAAATGATGTGGGAAACCCCACTCTAAAAGTGAACTGCACTATTCCCTGAGCTTGGTTCCTGGACTAAAATACAATGGGGAAGGCTTACTCAGCACAGGCATTGGTTGCTTTTTGCTTCCTGAATGTGAATGTGATGTGACCAGCAGCTTCAAGCTCCTACTGTCTTGATTTCCCACTGTGATGGACCTTACGCTGAAGCCGTGAGACAGAAATAAACTCCCCTTTCTCTTGAGTTGCTTTTGTTGGGGTATTCTATCACACTAACAAAAAATGAAATGAAGGCATAGTGAATAACCCTTTTCGGAGTGCTTGAATATGATTTTTAGAATGAAGTTTGTCATGCTCCTTGCTAGGTTAAGCATAGATAAGAAAGGGTGCTTATTGGTTTGAGCAGAGTACTGGATGCAAGTTACATGCACATTATCTTATTTAATCTTACTTTTTAATTAATATTTCAAAAAATAAGCATTAGTGTTAACTCAACATGTGCCTGGAAGGGAACTCGCTGTACATGGACCTGACCTCAAGAACATTTCTGAGAGCAAAGCACTGAGAGGCTTCCACACACAGTGCCGTGCGGAGCAGCAGAGGGCCCAGGCTGCACTGGCTGCCCTCGGCCAATGATTCCCTCCAGGACTGCACTTGAGTCCCTATGCCAGCTTTCCCTAATCTCATGAGCAGACTTCAGAAGCCCGCTAGGGCTGAGATGTCTTGATGCACTTCCCAGTGATAATGAAAAGAATGACTAACTTATTCACACCCCCTTCCATGACCTTTAGCCTTTCATAACAGGACATGATTTGTGCCTGCAGGCTTATGGTGCCAGACCTAAGACAACCGCCATCCTCTCATCTTCCACCAAGACAATGAAGCAAACAGGCTGATGGAGCTCAACCAAGGACATTTTATGAGGCCTGCAGAGACAAGAAAAGAATTTGCCCTCCAAGCAGTAATTCATCATTTCTGTTGCCTTTTTTCCCATTTAGAATCTGAAGTGCTCAGACTCCATGTCCTCCATTCCACGCCCATCGCTGTTCCCATCAGCCCCACACATCCGTCCCAAACAGCTGCTCAGCTGACTCAGGAGAACAGGCCCACCACATGAACAGGAAGCCAGCCAGGGAGGCTCATCTCCAAACAGAAGCAGGAGGAGGGGGCAGCAAGAGCTCTGAGAAACTGTTTAACATTTCAAGTGCTATTATTATTTTTGGCACCATGTTGAGTCCATGTCTCTTTTTTTGGCTACTTTTCTAGTACTTTATGTATCTGGGAGGAAAAATTGCAACCGGTTTCAGTAACATTGGGGGAAATGTGAAGTGCCATTACAGGAGGTATTTAAATGTTATTTAAATGTTATCGTGTATGCTCATAAATAAGTGAGTTAAAATGATTCTAAAAATGACCTGTAAAATAATTTGTTTATATGTCACAGGCATAGAAGATGCCTTAAGGATTGGTTATCATGAATACAATTATATAACAAAAAATGAAATCCAACAATTACCAGTTGACCCCCTAATTAACCATTCAATGCAAAAAACAGGTAGTTACATAAATCCATGGGTGGTCCCTTCAGTCACACAGTGTCAGGGCTTGAGTTTTGTTATTTGAATAAACATTTTTTTTTTATTTTAAATGTCCACGAGACTAGGGGTGGGGATGTAACTCAGTGGTAAAGAACTTGCTTAGTAAGCATCAGACCCAAGTTCAATGCTGAGGACCAAAAACTAAATGGATAAAAGAAGCGTTGCCTGCCCGTCACCCAGCTTCAACAGGTGCCCACCTATGGACCCTAAATACTGATGGTGAAAGGGAGAGATGATGATTCAAGACTTGTAGCCACTGGAAAGACAAAGTCAATTGTTTGTAACATTAAAGGTTGGTCTCTCACAGGTTACCCGTGCTGCTATCTGGAGTGGTAAGCAAAGTAAGCGGTTTATAGTTTTAACCTCAGCATCCACTCTCGGGAAGTAAGACAAGCATGAGGTCAAGGGTAAAGTATTTATTATTTACCATGACCCAGTGATGCTCCAGAATATTGTAATGGAAACAGTTGTATTAGAATGTTGGGTTTTGTTTTTCTAGAAACAGGTCCTGCTCTGCCTTCCATCGAGATTCCAGCCCTACGTCAACAGGACCAGTGTTTGAAGTGCTGAGGAATCAGATCCAGGGGACAGCATACTAGGCAAGCACTGTACCAGCCCAGCTGCATCCCACCCTATCTAAGAGAGACTTAGGGACCAAAGCCCACAGCAAGAGGATTCACAGCAGCCTCAAAGTGGAAAAGCTGAAAGTCCATTGAGAGATGAACGGCTAGACAAAATGTGTAACAGCCTGCACATATAATAGAATCCTGTCTGTACTTAAAAAGTAGAACTCTGGTACATGCTATAACATGTATAAACCTTGAAGATACTTTTTGGAGAAATGAGTTAGGGAGAAAGGAACAAATACTACGTAACACAAATTATATGAAATATCTGCAGTAGGAAACACGGAGGCAGAAAATAGATTATAGATTAGATCACTGGAGAAATCATTTTTATTAGATACAGAGTTTCATTTTGAGAATATGAAAAAGTTCTGAAGATGGATGATAAAGGCAACCTCACAATGTAATGTGATAAATGCCACCGAACTGTATACCCATTCAATGATATGTGTGTTTTATTATATAGTTTTAAAAGCAAAAGTAGGTTGTCTCTATTAGACAAGCAAAACTATTTTAGAGTTTCTGGGGGAGTGATGTAGGGACAGGAGAAGAATTAAGATGCTTCTGCCCTCATTCAGCCCACCCAGTAAAGTAACTTCTTAAAAATTGGCATTCATTTTTAAATTTTGTGTATGGAGAGATGGCCTATAAGGAGAAATGCAAAACCTTAGAAGCTGGAGATACTGAGAGATTCTGTAGGGAAGGCCTTTACAAAGCAAGCTGGGGAATGAAAGTTGGGCTATTGAGAGTGCTACCATCCACCCAGACCATCACCTTACAAAGGGCTAGTCTCTTGCCGGAGACCCTGACATCTAATTGTATGCTACATCTGCAAGTGTGCGGCTAGTGACCGGATGTGAGGGCTCCTGGTAACTGTTCTATTGCTGTGAAGACACAATGACCAAGGCAACTGTTACACAGAAAACATTTAATTGGAGGTCTGCTTATAGTGTTAGAGGGTCGGTCCAAGATCATGATGGTGGGGAAGCAGACAGGCATGGCATCGGAGCAGTAATTGACAGCTTTACATCCTGGTCCTCAGAAAGCAAGCAGGTAGACAGACACAGGCCTGGTGTAAGCCCACCCCCAGTGACATATCTCCCCCAACAAGGCCATACCTCCTAATCCTTCCCAAACAGTTCCATTAACTGGGGACCAAATATTCAAATATAGGAGCTGATGGGAGCCTATCTTATTCATCTCAGATTTACCACAGTTGCCCATGGTGCTGGCTGCTCTTTACATCTGCACATGTGCTGATGGGAACCTGGGCATGAAGCGTTGCCCATAGCCATCGCTATTTTCAACTAAAGAGATCTGAGCATACAAAGAATTCAGTAATTTGTCTTTCAGTTTTAACTGTCTTAAGCATGAAGTCCTCAGGATATTTTAAGAAGATCCTTGCCACTTTACTTGCCAAAATAACACAGCTAGTTTCTTCATATGCAAAGAATTAGCATCAAATTAGCTAATAAGTCTAGCACTCTAATAATAGAAAGGGGGCTAGGCCTGATGACAAGACCTGCCTTTTAATATCAGCAAGAAGCAAACCGGCAAGCACACACTGACAGTGTTACTATTAGAAGCCGCTCGCCTGTGTGCTCAGCTTTAGAGAAGGCTGCTCTGCCCTCCACCCATGTTGGAGGTAGAGACAGTGGAGCTGAGAGTCAAGTTGTCTTCAGGAGTGATTATTGATTTAAAACCAGTGCAGACTCAGGACCTCACTCCCTAACAAGAGAGCTCTTTGGGTTCCATTACAGTGGCTAGTCAAACACATGAATTTTCCAGCAGATGCTACCAGACTGTTTTTGCTGTCCTAAATTTTTGTTTTTTGGTTTTTTAGGGCAGAAATAAAAATGAAGTGCCACACCATAGAGAACACAAAGTCCTTGTGCTCAGAGGTAAGCACTAGGGAAACCAGACTGTTAAAGATGCAGGGTTGTCTCTTAAAAGGAAGAGGTGTTTAACCTGTTTTCTCGCCAGGAGGCTGGGGATGGATGTGGCTAATAGCCTGGTGACTTGTGCTCTCTATAGGGTCAGGCTGTACCCAAGTCCCCAGATTCTTATGTTTATCCCAGAGGCTTCCTCCCTAGACCTTTGCCGTGAGCATCGTTTCCCAGTCAATAGAACTCATCCTCATGGAAGATGTCACATGACAGATGGAGTCGTCTGGCGATCTCTGCTCTATCTGTACAGCCAGGCCACATCTGGCTCCCTCAGGCATTGTTTATCTCAGTCATCCTCCCTAGACCTCCATCTTAAGCATTGTTTCTCCATCAACAGAGCCCATCTTTATGGAAGAGGTTGTATGTACTTTGAAAAGCGTTTCAATGTAATCATGTCTTAAACCTTGTAACTCATGGGATTGAGTTAATCATACCAGGAAACTTTTCTCAAAATTGTGCTGTGCTTAAACATGACTAAAATAAACTGCCTGGTGTCAGACTCTAACCAACACTGGCTACTGAGTCCTGTGGAACCAGACTTCGTTCTTGCCTTACAAGAATGGACACTCTGCTGGCCCTGGTGGCATGTAGATTCCCCCACATGACACCAACACATACAGCCACTATTCTCGCCCTGATTTTCCTGTTTGTCTTGTAAATGGTCCAGGGTTTTACAACATAACCACTGCAATCCACTGGTCCTCACAGAACCCCTGGAAACAGGTAAAAGATGGACTCTGTGGTATTCATTTGATTAAGTTGAGAATCAGAGAGACTCTGACTGTCATGGGCCATAGTTACTACGTGGAGAACCAACTGCTTCTCTCTCACATTCTTGTCTCTGGTCCTTTGGTAAAATTAGGACACTGGTCCATGCTGAACACAATGACCAAAGCCCAAACACACTGCACATTAACGTCTCACACAAAGATATCAAATTAATTTTTTTTTTGAAAATTTAGTCTCCAGTGGTTTTTTTCTACAATTTTTGGGCAGGCCATCAACATTAAGTGAACTTTAGAATTAGTAATGTTCAGGTATGCCAATTAAAATGCTTCACTGCTACCTTCTTTGCTCTGACCGCCAACATCTTGTGAGTCAGGTCCACCTAAAAGGAAAGCTAACCCCCTTGAAAGATATTAGCATCTGGTGGAGGCCAGTTATACCTCTTTACAGCTCATCCTAACTGCCTCTTTAGTCCCGCTTCCCACACAGATATGCCTGATGCACACATTCTAACCGTCTGTTACTCATTCAACTAACAAAGACTTATTGAGAACTTAACATGTAAAGCATTAGTTTGGTCCCTTGGAATATGTTGGTGAACAAAAGAATAATTTCTGTCCAATAGTAACTTAAACTAGCAACCCTGACGGTAATTTACTATCCAGCTATCAATACCATGAACTGCATCAGTTTCTAAGGTAAGGGGTTTTCAGGACAGTATTTTGATGATGTGTTCATTTCTAACCGCAGTCTCTCAATGCCACCCTATCTTTGCCTCACTTTAGTCTAATACCTCTGTTCACGTAGCCCATCTTCTATTTTGTTGTCTAATTTATATTTTAAAGCATCTAGATACTGCAAGTGAGGGAAACATGCAGTATTTGTCTTATTTCACATCACACAATGATCTCCAGCCCCCTTCCATTTTCCTGAAAAATAACAGTTTAATTCTTCTTTAAAAAGTCTTTTGCTGAGACCCAAGTCCCATAATCCGCAGCTAACCTTGAACTCACTGTGTATTGGAAGATGTCCTTGGGTTCTTGATCTTCCTGCCTCTCCCTCTCCAGTGCGGGATTTACAGGGGCATGCCAACACATTTTGTCAGTTTCATCTTTTACGGTCAAATAAAGCTGTATTGTGTATATGTAGCCCGTTCTCTTTACCTGTCCATCTGTTGACGGGCTTCTAGGTCAGCTCCATATCTTGTCTCTCAGAAACAGTGCTGCAGTAAGCATGGGTGTGTCAGTCTCTCTGTGGTATGCTGGCTTAGCATCCTTCAGGCGCACTCTCAAGAGTCACACATCTGGGTCACATGGTAATTCCATGTTTAACTTTTGCAGAACTTCCACACTGCTGTCCATCGTGGCCTCACTAGTTACATCTATTCCGAGCAGTGCATCAGGACTCTTTTTCTCTCCTTGAACTGTGTGTTTTCTCGATTCTAGCCATTCTGACTGGGATGGGCTGGAATCTTACCACAGTTTTAATTGATTTTCAATAACTCGAAAAGTTTTGCATTTCTCCCATATATTTATCAAAACAACAAATAATTTTTGCAGTCAATATGAAAAGGAAACAATCTGTATGAACTCAATGTATGCTTCGAAAGGTCCTGTTCCATCCTCCCTCAGACAGGCTAAGTGGGAACCTGGCAGGATGGCCAGATAGTAATCCGGAAACAACTCATCTTTCCGTGGTTGAGCGAAGGGCTGACGTGGAAATGAAGTGACTGAGAGAAGTGATACCTCTCCCAAGAACCCTCTCTGTGTGATTTGAATGAGAACGGCCCCATCCACTCATGTTTGAATACTTGATCAGGAGTTCGTGGCCCTGTTTGGGAGGGAACAGGTGTGGTCTTGTTTGGGAGGGAACAGTGTGGCCTTGTTGCAGGAGCTGTATCACGGGTCATGGGCTTTGAGGTCTTTCCCTGTGCTCTCCCTGTGTGCTCTCCCTGTGTGCTCTCCCTGTGTGCTCTCCCTGTGTGCTCTCCCTGTGTGCTCTCCCTGTGTGCTTTCCCTGTGTGCTCTCCCTGTGTGCTTTCCCTGTGTGCTCTCCCTGTGTGCTGCTTGCGTGTGAGATGTGGGCTCTTCCCGGTCCTGCTGCCATGCCTTTGCTCTGCAGCCATGGACTCTAGCTTTCTTCAGCTCTAAGTCTAATTGAATGCTTTCTTTTTTAAATGTTTTCTTATTCATGGTGTCTTAACACAGCAACAGAGAATTAACTGAAGCACCTTCCTTCCCACCCTGTATTAAGCATTAACTATTTATTGCCTGGGAACTTCTGTTGCACACTTCATTTTTCCATACAGGGCTCAGAAATAATAAAGAAACTATGGGCTCTCAGTGGAAATTTAGCAGAGTGTGGAGGGGGAGAAAAGGACAGAACAGCCTAGTGACTTATAAAGTGTCAGTAGGCACAATGACAGGGCTTGTCCCTAGGGCTGCCTGCTAACCTAGGCCAGTCCTTTGGAAACTAATGCAATTTTGAAACTTTTGAATTAGTTTTATGTTCCAAGGATAAATTTCCACGAGCAAAAGCAACTCAAATAAGAGTTTATTTTGGCTTACCATTCCAGAGAGCTAGATGTCCATAATGTATGGCAGAGCAGGAAGCTGTGAGACCGCTTCGCAGCCACGCACAGGAAACAGAGAATGAGCAGAAAGTGGAACAAGACTATAAATCCTGAAATCTTGTCCCCTGTGACGTACTTCCTCCCTCAAGGCTGCGCCTCCTAAATGTTCCATAACCTCCCCAAACATGTCTGGTACCCCCAAGGCCAGAAACAGGTATCAGATCCTCTGGAACGGGAGTTACAGGTAGTTGTAAGTCATCATGAGGGTCCTAAACCTTCGTGGTCCAGGCATGTGATCCCAGATATTTAGGAGGCTAAGGCAGAAGGATAGCAAGTCAAGGTCAATTTGCAAATGAATGAGACCCTGTCTCAAGTAAAACATCTTAAAAGAAGAAAAGATGATTGGAGATGTAGGTCTGGCCGAGTCCTCATCCAGGGTACGCCAGGCCCTAGACGGAAGTCAGCACAAAGAAAACAAAGGCTGCTCTTTGAACCTCAGTGTGGACAGTTAGCATTTTAGTTGTTTTCTAGAACTTCTGAGATTTAGTGACTTTTGAATGTGGGAGGAGTTGACAAACAGTTTATTAAACATCCCAAGAAGCCACACAGATGTTGGGCTGACTTGGTTTGTGTGCTGGGAGAGGCAGAGAGGAAGAGACATGTTAGCGGAGCCGCTGAAAGCAGCGGAAGTCTCCGTGGAGGTGTCTGAGCCGTGGGTGCCTCTCCAGTGGGACTGAAGCGTCCTTTGCTCAGGGTATGTTGTTGTTCTTGCTACTGTTGTTAAAATCTAATTAGGATTCATAAAGTGACCTCGTGTGAAAAATCTTCATGACTCCAAGTTTACCCTATATTGTTAATGAATGTTATCATATCTTATGCATTCTGCACCATCAAAGACTTTGTTCCCTTTCATGAAACTTCTTGCTTTATTCTTGATGAACACTTGGACTTTATTAGTGTGCTATGTCTTTAAAATTCAGAAAGTTTTGTTTAACTTCTGTCAACTGTGAATTGGAAAGCTGGCTTGTTTGTCTACGGTGCTCAAAGGGCTGGTTTTAAGTCATAGTCAGAAGAGCAAGGCATAATGGCGGCTCAGGTTAGCTCATCCTTACAATCTTGATTTTTTTTGTGTATTTTGGAAGTGAGGCATCAGTCAGGTTAAAAACTGACCATGATCTGAATTCTAGGACCTCTATATCATTTTTAAATTCAGGAAATTGAGTTGAAAGAGGTATTGATAGGAAACCAAGGAAGTGAATTTTAGTTCATCAGGAGCACAATTAGTAGAGTTGGCACAGCCTTGATCTGAGCCTCTGGGGCGACTTAGGGGATCTGGGGCTCCCGTACCAGATGTCTCACCAGCCACTGTCCTCTGCAGAGCCTGTCCAAGCTCCTTCCTGTTGCTGTGATAAGCACTGCACAACAACATTCTAGAGGAGGGAAGAACTGAGCTGACTTGCACTACCAGGTCACAGTTCATCATTGAGGGAAGTTGTCATGAACTCAAGCCATCAAGAAATTAAAGCAGAAACCACGGAGGAATGCACAGGTTTCAGCTAGCCTTCTTAATCAGCTAGACCACCTGCAAGGAATAGCACTGCCCACATTAACTAACAGTCAAGACAGTTCTCCTTCAGACATGTCCATAGGCTGATCTACTCTGGGCAATTTCTCAGCTGAGACTCAGCTCTCAGATGACTCTGGACTGTATCAAATTGGTGGTTACAGCTAAGGAGGACAAACCTTAACCCTACAGGACAGTCAGCGTCTACTCTGCTGTAGATGAAACCTCTTAATTCACCACTGTGTCTCCTTCTCAAAGTATTGCCCCAAAGATAAGTTTTGAAGTGCCCTAAAATTGTAGGAGTGGAGGACACAGGGTTAGTTTAAACTTTCTGGATCTCTATTTGGAGCCCAACAATTATCAATATCAACAAAACTCAAGCACCACTATAAGCAGGCATGCATATGACCTTTGGTTTAGCCTATGACTTGCTTCCTGTCTTCATTTGGCAAACTATCAAATGCTGAAAGTTGTTGCTGCTTTTTTTAACATAACAATTTATAAAGCAACATGGAAAACATGAATTCCCAAAAGATCCAGGATGGAAGTCCTTAGCCAGGAGACTTTTGATAGTATTTTGGAAGAATAATAAACACAAAGTTGAGTTCTTTTCCTTCAAGTCTAGTCCAAATCCACTGACTGAACACCTGCTCCCCTGGCCTCCAAGTGCTGGGAAATTGCATAAGCCAAATGTGCCTTCCTGTGAGAAGTTTGAGGTGGGGGTACAAGAACCCCTTACCTAACCTGTTGGGTTTTCGGTTGGGCCCAGTGGAGCTGATCCAGCAGCTAATACTCCTTTGCTCTCTTTCTTGTCTTCTTAGAGATCAAAACACATGAATCTCCATCATCTGAGAAAGTCCAAAGTCTGCCTTTGGGAAAAACCCAACAGAAACAATGGACAGTTGGGAATAATGGCTAGCGCCAGATTAGCTTATAGGAGGTGGGTAATGGAGATGGACACTCTATGTCATGATTAAACTTGACACAGTGGCTTAGAGAGAATCAGGAGACCCTATTAACTTATACAAATCAAATTCTGATTTCTATAAGGCAAACTTTGAAAAGAAATAGATTTTTCCCCTGGGAACTTAATGTGTTATTGATATTATAGACAATAATTATACTATAGGTCCCATCTTCTACAAGAATGATCCCAGGTCATTTGGCTAAGCTTTGAAGAGAAATAGGTAATGAGCAAGATTTACAGACCATCACAGATTCTCTCTTTTCTCTGACACGGTCTCACTATGTAGTCCTGGCTTGACTGGAACTCACTACACAGACCAGGCTGGCCTCAAACTCAGAAAGATCTGAGCTGCCTCTGTCTCCCAAATTCTGAGATTAAAGCCATTGCTCACCACATCTGACCTCTGATCTCACCCTTAGCCCAGGATGATCTTGAACTTGAGGAAATCCTCCTGCCTCATCCTCCTGAGTGCTAGGATTACAGACATGAGATACCATATTTCACTGCACATGAATTTTAGAAATATAACTTACAATGAACAGGCATGAAGTGACAAGGTTGCCCATGCCACATGACCCCTGCTCACTGTTAGCTCTCCATCACTAAGCCCAGGTATCTGATATACTCTCCTTATCCAGAGAACAAATTTATTTTGGCTCACAGTTTTGGAGACTCCCCTCCATGAACTATTAGCCCTATGGCCTGGGGGTCTGTTGTGTGGCAGCATATCATGATGGGAACATATGGTACGGCAAACCCACTTATCTAATGACCAAAAGAGACAAGACATGAAACCTGTCCATAGGCCCCAAGGCTGAAAGTTTCCTCCTTCATTCTTTTAAATAAAAAAACTGGATTTGGCCTGTAAGCGCTACTTTGCTGAAGCCAGGCTTATTGTACCAGTGGATACACCTTGCATGGGATCCAGGTTAGACCACTGATGTCTTTTTACGCCCAGCAGCCTGTATACCACTTTTCAGGACTATAAACGCTAGTGAGCATGTAGGAGTTCTCTTGTTGGTTTGAGATTGACTATGTCCTGCAACCAGGCTTATTTAAATTCAGACGAAAACAGCCTGAGGTCTGTAGGGATGCCATGGTCACAGAAACTCAGATGCTCCAAACGTTCAGTGTTAGGGTAAATGACTGGAGAGCAAGGCTCACTTCATCGTTCATTCCTGAAGTGAAGAGCATGCTCATAGGCAAATGTCATAGTTCTTCTGAGTTCCTAGCAAGTGACTTGAGTTTACACTGTGAGTTTCTGAGCATTGCTGTGTAAGCGCCTTTCTCAGTCATGCCGGCTAAGCCCTAGGTGACTCCTTCCCAGAACACTATGCCCTAGAGGAGGCCACCCAGGAAGGAGATTGGTGCCTGCCCCTCACAGAAGGACAGGAGTACAAAGCCTTCCCCATTCCCTGAGACCATATCAGTGTGAATGGGCCAATCAAGCTCTGCAGATTGGAGCACAGTAATCATCAGTGTGATTCTCAGATCAAAGGGAAAGCTAAATAAAACCAAGTGCTAGGCCACTTTCACCTCTACCCTGCTGGAGTGCTTCCAGTCGCTAATCGTGGGCTCCTTGTCTCTGGAGAGAGGCACCTGTCCCTGCCCTGAGGCCCAGGGAGTGTCTAGCCTCTCTCTGGCTACTGAGTACCCTGGCTCTTTCCCAGCAGGAAGGCTTTCTGTGGCATAGGAAGGACATCTCCATTTGGTCCTGTAATAATGTCATTTTCCAGGACTATCCATCTGTTCT
This sequence comes from Myodes glareolus, assembly GCF_982192425.1. Lineage (NCBI taxonomy): Eukaryota > Metazoa > Chordata > Mammalia > Rodentia > Cricetidae > Myodes > Myodes glareolus. The sequence continues at coordinate 4,473,206 of NC_142036.1, read as the reverse complement.
GAGTTAAATTTCCCAGGGCATCCTTGCCTACATTTCTCTCAAGTCTCTGCTTTATTAAGACTGCTCCAGTGCTTCCCATGCCGAGGCTGGATAGCAGTTAAAGACCCCTTCCTAAGCTTGTATAAATTAGTATCAGTCATACAACGCACCCAGAGATGTGCCCAGGAATCTATGGGTTAAAAAAGAGGCGAGGATAAAATCATTAGGTAAGCACGCACATCTGTTGGGGCCCGTTAATATTTCAACTCCAGGCTCTGTTCACCCCTGTGATGCAAACACAGGCAAGATCATTAATATTTAATGTCCCCCTGGATGCATTTGGCTATAAATCCAAAATATTGGAATATTGAAACTTGCTTCTGAATGAAATACATTTTGTTAATTTCTTTTTAAGTCGGGGGAATTGTCCTCAGGGCTGGCTTATTCCACTTTACAATGTTTACTGTTGGGGAAGTGCTGAAATGTTAAGCTCATTGGTTATTTCCCAGTGAGAAAATGTTATCATGGTAGCAATGACCTTGGGCACATCCGCCTTAGCATCCTTACGAAGCTTACCTCTGGGGAAGATGGAGGAACTCAGTAGCAGCTACTGTATTTTCTGTGCTTCATTCATCGAGGTTGGGAGGGAGGGAGGCACCGAGGCTCTGACTGTGGATACGGGTGGGGGGAGGGAGGTGTCACCTATAGCCAGTTCATCTGGTTGCCGATTAGTCCGTGTTCCCATCTCTGCCTAGATCAACCCTTGTCATTGTTTCTATACAACCTGTACTTTTGCCCCCAGAGGTTCCGACATCTGGGCACTTCAGGCTAGCCTCATATTACTCTCTGCCCTGTCACAAATCTATGTTTCCCCAGGGGAGAAAAACAGGTTTTATTCCCTCTTTAGGTACAGAGTAACAAAAAAAAAAAAAAAAAAAAAAAAAAAAATTCAAGAGAGACCCAGATTCCTATGAAAACCCTGGACATCTTGCTTTCTTGCTTAACAAAGTGATCAAATGACCTTTGTTTGTCTGGTTTTTGTTTTGTTTTTTGAGTTTTTTGTTTTGTTTGTTTTGCTTTGTTTTTTAAAAGCAGGCTTCCCTGTATCCCAGGCTGGCTTTGAATGCACTGTGTAGCCAAAGATAACCTTGAATTTCCTCCTCTACCACACGGTTTCACAGGGTCTAGGCATTGAACCCAGGCTTCCTAACTGCTGGCAAGCACTCCAGCATCTGAGCTACATCCCCAGCTCTGAGGAACACTACTGACTGCTTACACCATGTTCCCCACTGTGTCCTTCTTCAAGAGCTATTGACTGGATCCATTCTTTAAATGGACACTGAGGTATGGATAAGTTAAGTGACTTCTACAGATACTAATAGTAGGAGCCGAATGCGGAACTGGGAAGCTCAGACCCTGATTCCAGGCCCTGCCTTACAGCAGGGAAGGAAGCTGCTTCATCCCCACCTGGTCTCTGTGCGAAGCTTCCAGCCCCCATTATCCACAGTGGGATTTACTTGGTGAAATTTCAAATGCTTAGTTGATTAAAAACCCAGCACCATATCACCCCGTTCTCCTTATCATGTAATCAGTCCTGTCTAGTCAGGTAATGAAAATTCAGGTTATTATTAGCTGAGGAATAATTTTGAATATTCAAAATTCATGTATGTAAATAACAAAAGGATTAATACATTTTTCATCTCCATAATCTTCTCTAGTGTCCTGATGGAGGGGCATTTTGATGTCCACACCTAGAAATTAGGTGTCTAATCTCCTAGAAACAATCAAGTTTTGTTTGCTTAAATTAATTGTGCATAAAAAATTCAATAAAGACTTGATGCATTTCTGATTTTTTAATGAGGAATGTTTGTGTCTGGTCTACGAAAAAGATGCCACAAACCTCTTTGTCTATGGGCTGTTTGTTTTATGTCTTGGTGTTTTGTGGGGATGATGCTGTGTGTCTTTAATGGCCAAGCTGAGGCAGTGTCTCAGTACTGCATCTGGAACAACGCAGGACTTCCTGCTGCATGTCTAAGCCCTGACAGAAGACTTTTGCTTCTAGACAGGCAGGGCTTGCTGTACAGTAAGAGGATCTGGGCTGAGATCCTCAGCGCCCAGTGAAAAGGCAGGTGTGGTGTGGCCGCTGTGATCCCAGGGCTGCCAGCCTGAGAGGATCACATTGCTGGAGCTCGCTGACCAGACAACCTAGCCTGCTTGGTTCCAAGTCAGTGAGAGATCTTGTCTTAAAAAATAAAGGTGGAGAGCCACTGAGGGAGACACAGGACACTAACTTCTGGCTTCCACAGATATTTGTGTGGAGATACACACAAACACAAGTGCATGTGTGTGCGCGCGCGCACACACACACACACACACACACGCATACACACACGGAGGAAAGAAAGAGAGGGAGAAGACAAACACAAAACCTGATACAACCCCATAACAACAATAGCAAAGGCTGATCTCTGTTTAGAGCAGCAATTCTCAAACTCCTTAGTGCTGCACCCCTTAATACAGTTCCTCATGTTGTGGTGCCCCCCACCACTAAATTATTCTTATTGCTATCTCATAACTGTAATTTTGCTACTCTTATGAATGGTAATGAAAATACCTGTGCTTTCTGATGGTCTTAGGTGACCCCAATGAAAGTGTCATTCACTCCCCCAAAGGGGTTGAGAATCTCTGGTTTAAAAGTTTGTGGTAGTCAGTTGATTGTTGAGTAATTTAATATAAGTGGTTCTTGGCAGTAATAGTACCAGATGAGAAAACAGACTAGAGAGGCAAATCAAATAGTCAAACAGGGGCCAAGACTTAAACACAGAACCTAGTGAGTTTCTAGGCCTCTGAATACTTAGATGCCCGGCCAAGAGGGTGGGGATGGAAGGTAATGTAAGTGAGCAAGGTCAGTTGGTGAGAGACAACAGGAAGTGACATCACAATGATGAACCGAGGGAAAAGGCGACCTCCAGATTTATGAAGAGCTGCCCAGTCGTGGAGTTCAGTGAGAAGTATCTGGTATTTAAATGTAGCCCAGTTTAATCGGTTGTGTGGGCAGCACACAACTGAGGGAGGCTGTCACCAACCGTCCTTGCCGCTCTCACCCCTCCACACAGTAGCTCAGCAGCCATATTCTCACTCTCAGACGGTCACCTTAGGGATGAAAGTGCTCCATTCTAGGAACATGTCGTAAAGACTGGGAAAACCTGTGTTTTGAACTTCAATTCCCTTCGCTCTTGTGCCAGCTGGCCTTTCAGACTTCCAGTTCTCCTTCTGGGACAGATGTCTTTCCCTGGGCCCTCGAGATGCTCTGAGGTGCTAGCAGTCATGTTACCTCTCCTGTTTTCCGACCACATGGCTGTGTGTTCATTCTTCCTCCCCCTTCCTCTTCTGTTGCATATTTCAGTTTCTTGGGAACAGACCCAAAGCCTTATTCATTACCTCACTCTTCCCATATTCCCCCAAGGCTGATCTCACTTCTTACATAGACTCACCTTTCAAATGATCAAGTTAAATATGAGTTTACAGCACAGACAAAGAAGAACTTCACTACAGTTAGGACACAGGCTTGGTTGTCTGTCTAAGGAGTTAGAAGTACATTTATATTGCTTCTCTAACCCTCAGTTTTCTCATCCATTAAATGAAAATAACAACTATAGGAATCACTTTGTGCCTAGTGTAGCCACTGATGCGGTCAGTGAAGACCAGTTCTTACAGCAATCGGTGCAGATCCCCCTGGGGGTAGATGTGCTGGTGGATCCAAGATGTGTTGAACAAGATTTGGGACCCACTGCAGTTGGGCCTTACATCATAGATTGGGGCTGTGAAGGACTCACAAAAAGTTGCTGTTAAGATAACAGCTGAGCAAATATTCTTACTGAACTAGTTGATATGCAAGTTCCTTCATAATAGAAACATGCATATAATAAAAAGAAAAGTGTGAATGATAACTCTGTTGCAGGCTGAAATTTAATCCCTCTCCAAATTCATACGCTGCAGTCCTAATGCCTAATACTTGAGAATGTGTCGAAGTAATGCTTTTCTGAGGTACTGGAGAGTAAATGAGGTCATGTGGGTGGACCATGATCCAGTCTGACAAGTGTGTGGACATACCTTGCAACACCGAGAAAGCATGCCCAAAGACAAAGGCTGTCTGCATGCAGGAGAGAGGCTTCAGGGAAATCCGACATGTCGACATCTTCATTCTGGACTTCTAAACTCTAGAACTACAGGAGATAAATGTCTGATGAGCCACACCGTCTGTGACTTTTTTGCTATGGCTGTCTTAGCCAATGTAGAAAGGAAAAGAACCTAATTTTCTTAGTTCTTCTAGGTCTTGAAACCCCTGTAACGGAAGTCAACCAGAGAAAACCAGAACTCATTTACTGTAAGTTTTACTTGATTCAGGAGACCTCATAAGGAAACAGGTACCCAAAGAAACAAGGTTGAATGTTTATGTCCTGCTTGGGCAAAGAACAATTAGTTATTAAAAAGTTAGAAGATTGGGAGGTTTGAGCAGGGCACTTAAATGTGGAGAAGAAACTTGAAAGGTAAGGGAAGGAAGGAAGGTTACTCCACAAGGATTGTTGGTCCAGATTGTTTTCTGCTGATGTTCCCCTCACTGATGTTTCTTCTCTTTTGTTCCTGGAAAGAGATCCTCCCATGTACAGTTCTGTCCCTGGCTTTCGGAAGACAAATGGGAAGTCAGGGTATCCAGGATCCCTGTATCTTCTGGATCCTGAAGAGCCTTTAGCTTAAAATAATCCTTATATGGGGTTGAGAGACTGTTCAATGGCTACAGCACCACCTGTGCAAACATGAAAACCTGAGTTCGAACCCCAATACCCACATAAACCAGGTGCCATAACTTTTACACGCGTGATCTCAGTGCTCCTAATGTGAGCTGGGAAGCTTGTGGTCCAGCTGAGCCTGGTGGATGCAGCTGAGAACGAGAGACTGCCTTAAACAGGTGGAAGCAGTGCTGGGGCAGGGGTTGATTCTGAAGAGACCACCAGATCCGACTTCATAGGAACATATTAGTCAAACTTTTTATGTGAGACATCATCAGGAGTAGGATGGCACTGGGTTGGGCCTCCGGGCAAGCCAGTAAAGCCCCACAACCGCAATCGATCACTTTGTGTCTTGCCAGTGTGAATATCTGTCTGTTCCTTCTGGAAAGGTTTAGTCATGGAGGCTGCCTCTGCTGTATCCTTGGTGAATCCTTGTATTGGTGCATAAATCCTCAGAGGTATCCCAGCTTTAGGGATTATGTGGCCAGCACAGAGGGCTCTGCCACCATGTTTCAATGAACATGGTCTTCACCACGGGGTGAAAAGCCAACGCTGGAACTTTAAAGGGCTGTCTGTGGCTTGTGGCTGGTATGTAGCTCAGCGATGGCGCTTAGCTGGGGAGGCCCAAGGCACTGGATTTTGGCCTCAGCACCAGGAACATTAAAAAGCAATAAAACAAGCAGAAGTTTGTGTCTTCCACACACTGCACGCAGGCATCACAGACGACTTTTGGCCTTCTGCTCATTCACAGGTCAATAGGAAACGAACGTGCATGCTGTTCTCTCATCTTCCCGCACTGACTCGGAAAAGGCCCCCCGGGACCGAGGGAAGAATTATGCGGGAAGTGGAGATTTTAGGTCAGGCCAGGCACATTGATCGACTCCATGTGAATCTGCCATTGTATTTAGATGGACTTGTCTGAAGAGTGTAATTCTGTAGAATCGCGAGGATCTTAGTCCTGTCTCCTCCCCAATATTAGGGAATTAGTTCAGAGTCAATGCTAACTAAATTGGCAGGCACAAGTTGCCTTATTTTTTCCAAAATTTGTTTCCTAAAGTTTTTAATGTTTGCTTTTGTTTCAACAATGGCAAATGAATTTATTAAGCACCAAACTTGCCGTTGGGTTGCTATTGCTGGCTAGACTGCTGGCCGCTCTCACTACTTTTGCAGATGTCATTTCTTTGCTCTGTGTCTTGCACCCCATTTAATCTTAGGTAGGGGTGCTTGCTTCTGTGTATCCCAACTCTTCCCTTTGTAGTCTATGCTACTGTGTAGTTTGTGTTACATCCCCAGCATCACTGTGTAGCTGTCCTTCCTGATGCCGACTCTCCATATTCTAACAGCTCAGCTTCCACCCTAATGGCTGTCCTCAGCATGGCCCTCCCCAGCGCAGAACTGCCTGCTCTCAGTGGCCCCCACCCATCTCCTCATGTTCTCTGCCTGATGCCTGACTTTAAGACCCTCTGAAATTTTGATACCCCTATACATTCGGGCAAATTTTCATTATCCACTATGGTTTCCATTTTCCGTGTCCCATGAACAAGCTCAGTCATTTCTAGGACCAATATATGCTGGTTTGCAGGATATGCTCTGCCAAGTGGCAAGGAACATCACACAGCTTTTCACATACACAGCATCCCCTGGCATTGAGCAAGAATTGGCCACTGCTTTCCCCCTGATTGTCATTTCCCATTCCCTGTCTAAATCCTTCTCTTTCGATATGTAGCTTAGCTGGGGTGACTTCTTATCTGAGGACTCCCATTGTTCTCTCAAACTCTTATGACTATAGCTTCCTTCTCTTATTTCCTTCCTTTTTCTTCCTTCCCCTGTCCTTTCCTCCTCTACTCTTCCTGCTTTGTGTGTGTATAGTTTATGCTTGCATGTGATTGTGTCTGTAGGGGCTGTGTGCATATGAAGGCAACATGGCAACATCGGGTGACTTTTCTCTTATTCCTCTCCACGTTGTATTTTGAGTCTCTTCAGTGAACCTGGAGTTTCAGGCACCAGCATTCACGAGACCTACACATCCCCCCAGCTCTGAGGTGACAGGCATCTGCCTTTCATGGAGGTGTTGGGTGTTCAAACTCAGGTCCCTATGCTTGTTCAGCCAGTCTTTTACCCACTGAACCATCCTTCCGGCTGCCTCCATCCCTGCTTCTTTGCAGGGGGAGGGGTGGCAGTTGAGATAAGCTCCCGTGTATCCCAGGCTTGTCCCAGACTTACTAGGTACTTAATGATGATCTTCAGTTTCTTTCTGATCCTCCTGCCTCTATCTCCGGAGTGTTGGGAATAAAAAGACTTGAGTCTTTACCATGTTGAGGACTGAGTCCACGACTTTGTGTGTGTTATGCAAGTACTCCACCAACATCCTCACTGCTAATTTCCTCCCGTTTGGTGTTTGATTATTCTGACTCTCCCAGTTAGATTTGAGAGACTGAATATTGTCATCTATATCTGTAGGTACCACAGGGCTGAGCACAAGATAGGGTTAGGGTTCTGTACATTTTTTATTAGTTAACGAACGTGTGATTAAATTAGAAAAATTTGTTTTGTCATCCCTGAGACAAAAATGAACATAATATCTAGTTTGACTCCAGAGATGTGCAATATGAACCAATGGACCAGTAAACTCCATTCCAAGAAGCTACCAAAATCCAGACAGAAGACAGAATCAGTCACTTAAAACTTAAGATAATAATTTCAAACAATGCAGCTGCAATTATTTAGTCTTTTCAGGGTTATTAATATGCAAAGAACAAGGCAGAAAAGCTGCAGCTCTGCCCTCTTGTTAGGGACTGAAATCGTCTGAGGATTACCTGTTGTCATGGCAGGAAATTATTCCAACTGCATACCAGGCAGTCACTAAGGACCATCACAGGATTCCCCACAACCTCAGAGAAACTCTGAAGCATGGGCTGCAGCTGCACAGAGCAGACCAAGAGGTGAGCAATCAGCCCCACTTGGGTGCCCCACTCTCTAGGCCCTCAGTACCTGAGGAAAACTCCAAGCTACTAGCCAAACAAAAGGCAAGTTTTCATCAGGTAGGCTGCCCCAACACCCACCCTCCCCTATTGATTGGACCCTGTAAGCTACAAGGCCCACTTCACCATCAAACCCACCCATCCCCTGTGACCTCATAAGAACTCTGAAGCACAGGCTGTGACTGCACAGAGCAGACCAAGACATTGTGTTGGCACAGAGTGAACCAAGAAAGTGGGTGAAGAGATACCTCAGCAGCTCACTAAGACACAGACAGCAACTGCAAGGATTGGACACTGCAGGCACCAATTGGAGGAAGAGATGAAAGCCACCAATGTAAAAATTTATTCATCAACCTAAAAAGCATCATGGTAACACCAGAACCCAGTGATGATAAATCAGGAAGACCTGATCATCCTAACCAAGAAGAAGCAGAAAAAAATGTTATTAAATATAACTTTATGAAGATGATAGAGGCCTTTAAAGGGGAAATGAAAACTTCCTTTAAATAAATGGAAGAAAAGACAAACAAAAAATTGAAAGAAATCAATGTCTCTTAAAAAACTCAACAAAACCAAGAACAAACCATCAATTGGGTGAAGCAAGCAGTTCAAACCATTCAAGACTTGAAAAATGAAATAGAGGCAATAAGGAAAACACAAACCAAGTGAATTATGGAAATTGAAAATATGGGTAAATGAATAGGAACTACAGATGTAAACATAACTACCAACAGAATACAAGAGAAGGAAGAAAGAATCTCGGGTGTTGAAGATACTATAAAGGAAATAGACTCATTGGTCAAAGAAAATGTTAAATCCAACAAATTCTTAACACAAAACATCCAGGAAATGTGGGACACCATGAAGACACCAAAACTAAAAATAATAGGGATAGAACAGAGAAGAACTCCAGCTCAAAGGCACAGAAAACATATTCAACAAAATCAGAGAAGAAAACTTTTTCAACCTAAAGAAGGATAGGCCTATGAAGGTAAAAGAAGTTTACAGAACATCAGATAGAGGACCAAAAAAAAGTCCCCTTGTCATATAATAATCAAAACACAAAGCATACGAAATAAAGAATTAATATTAAGGAAAAAAGGAAAAAGACCAAGTAACATGTAAAGACAGACTTGATAGAGTTATACCTGACTTCTCAAAGAAATCCATGAAAGCCAGAAGGTCCTGGACATATGTGCTGCAGACACTAAGAGACCACAGATGTAAGCCCAGACTGTTATACCCAACAAAGCTTTCAGTCACCATCAATGGAGAAAACAAGGTATTCCATGATAAACCCAAATTTAAACAATACCTACTCACAAACCCAACCATATAGAAAGTACTAGAAGGAAAACTCTAACCCAAGGGAGCTAATGGCTGCTGCATAGAGGGCTGCTTGTTGGTTTCTGGCCACCTGGCTAGCTTAGAACTGAAATAATCACACAGAAACTGTATTAATTAAATCACTACTTGGCCCGTTGTCTCTAGCTTCTTATTGGCTAAATTTTATATTAATTTAATCCATTTATATTAATCTGTGTATTGCCACATGACAGTGGCTTACCAGCTAAAGTTCACAGCATCTATCTCCCATGACTCTACCCTTCTTTCTCTCAGCATTCAACCTAGCTTTCCCTACCTACCTAAGTTCTGCCTTGCTATAGGTCCAAAGCAGTTTCTTTATTTATTAATGGTAATCACAGCACATAGAGGGGACTCCCACATCAAACGGCATCTAAAAAACACAGGCAAAAGATAACTTCACACCAGCAAACCCCAACGAAGGGAAACACACAAACACTACCACCAAAAATAAGAGGAATTAACAATCATGCGTCATTAATAGCTCTCTCTCTCTCACTCACTCTCTCTCTCTCTGTCTCTCTCTGTCTCTGTCTCTGTCTCTGTCTCTCTCTCTCTCTCTCTCTCTTTAGTTACTATACTGTTTGGTCTGTTGGCTCAGGCTTCTTATTTACTAACTCTTATATCTTAAATCAACCCATTTCTATTATTCTGTGTATTGCCATGAGGCCCATAGTTTACCAGGAAGGTTCTGGGGCATCTGTCTCCTTTGGTGGCTACATTGCATCTCCTTGACTCCTCCTCCTTCTCTCAACATTCAGTTTAGTTTTCCCTCCTAGCTCTATCCTGTCCTGACACAGGTCAAAGCAAACATATTTACAGCATACAGATGGGAATCCTATATCACTTCCCCTTTTCTGTGCCCATGTTGAGTGCCAACTTGTAGTGGGAGGCTGATTGTTTGTGTCCCAGCCATCCAGAACCAAAATAACCACACAGAAATTATATTAACTGCAATATTTTTGGCCAATAGCTTAAGTGTATTTCTAACTAGCTCTCACATCTTAAATTAACCCATTTCTATTATTTTGTATTTTACCATGAGGTTCATGGTTTACCAGTTTATTAATATCTTTTAATACAAAGGACTCGATTCACTTTTACAAAGACACAAGCTAAGAGAATGGGTATGAAAGCAGGATCCATCCTTCTGCTGTACACAAGATACACACCTCAACCTCAAAGACAAACATTACTTCAGAGTAAAGGGATGGGAAAAATTTTTCCAATCAAATAAACCTAAGAAACAAGCAGGTGTAGCTATTCCAATATCTAACAAAATAGACTTCAAACTAAAATCTATCAAAAGAGATGAAGGACACTTCATACTCATCACAGGAAAAATCCATCAAGATGAAGTCTCAATCCTGAACATTTATGCCCTAAATATAAGAGCACCCATATATGTAAAAGAAACATTATGATACTTTAAATCACACATCAAATACAACATATAGCAGAAGACTTGTAGGAGGCTTTGACACCCCACTCTTTCCAATGGACAGGTCATCCAGACATAAACTTAAATGAAAAATAAGAGAACTAACAGATATCATAACTCAAATGGAGTTAACAGACATACGTAGAATATTTCGCCCTAACACAAAAGAATATACCTTCTTCTCAGCACCTCATGGAACCTTCTCTAAAACTGACCACATACTTGGTAACAAAACAACCCCTAACAGATAGAAAGCATTGGAATAAACGCCTGTATCTTACTGGATTACTATGGTTTAAAGTTAGAATTTAATAACAACACTAATTGTAGAAAGTCTACAAACGCATGGAAATTTAAGAGTGCTCTATTAAGTCACCCCTGGGTCAAGGAAAAAGAAATTAAAAACTTCCTAGAAGTGAAGTGAAAATGAAGGCACAACGTAACCAAACCTATGGGCACTATGAAAACAGTGCTAAGATAAATATTCATAGCACTAAATGTCTACATAAAGAAGATGGAGAAATCTCACACTACCAATTTAGCAGCACACCTGAAAACTCTAGAACAAAAAGAAGCAGACTCACCCAGGAGGAAGTAGAAGACAGGAAATAATCAAATTGAGGACTGAAATCAATAAAATAGAAACAAAGAAAACAATACAAAGAATCAATGAAACAGAGCTGGTTCTTTGAAAAATTAACAAGATAGACAAACCCTTATCCAAACTAATCAAAAAGCAGAGAGAGAGCATCCAAATTAACAAAATCAGAAATGAAAAGGGGGCATAAGAACAGACACTGAGGAAATCCAGAGAATCATTAGGTCATACTACAAAAGCCTGTACTCCACAAAACTGGAAAATGTAAATGAAATGAACAATTTTCTGGAGAAGTACCACATATTAAAATTAAATCAAGACCAGGTTGACAATTTAAATAGACCTATAAACTTATAAACTTCATGACTCTAGAGGGGTTTCCAGGTGTCCAAGGAGATGTCCCCAGCTTGTTCCTTGAGCAGCTGAGGAGAGGGCGCCTGAACTGGCCCTATCCTATAGCCACACTGATGAATATCTTGCATATGACCATAGAACCTTCATCTGGCGATGGATGGCGATAGAGATAGAGACCCACATTGGAGCACTGGACTGAGCTCCCAAGGTCCAAATGAGGAGCAGAAGGAGAGAGAACATGAGCAAGGAAGTCAGGATGTGAGGGGTGTGCCCACCCACTGAGACTGCGGGGGCTGATCTAATGGGAACTCACCAAGGCCAGCTGGACTGGGATTGATGGAGCATGTGATCAAACTGGACTCTCTGAACGTGGCTGACAATGAGGGCTGACTGAGAAGCCAAGGACAATGGCACTGGGTTTTGATTCTACTGCATGTACTGGCTTTGTGGAAGGCTAGTCTGTTTGGAAGCTCACCTTCCTAGACCTGGATGGAGCGGGGAGGACCTTGGACTTCTCACAGAGCAGGGAACCCTGATTGCTCTTTGGATTGGAGAGGGAGGGGGAGGGAGGAAGAAGGAAGGAAACGGAAGGAGGTGGAAATTTTTAATTAAAAAAAGAACTTAAAAACTTCAAAAAATAGAAGCAGTCATCAAAAGCCTGCCCCTGCCCGCCCCCCAAAAAAACTCAGGACCCAATGGTTTCAGAGCAGAATTCTACCAGAACTTCAAAGAAGAGCTAATAGCTATACTCCTCAGATTGTTCCACATGATAGAAACAGAAGAAACACTGCCAAACTCTATGAGGCCAGTTGCCCTGATACCCAAACCACATAAAGACTAAACTAAGAAAGAGAATTACAGACCAATCTCCATCATGAACATTGGTGCAAAAATAATAAATAAAATACTGGAAATCAATCTAACATCACAACAAAAAAATCATCCACCATGATCAAGTTGCCCTCTTCTCAGAGATAACTCAACATATGAAAATCTATCAATGTAATCCTCTATATAAATAAATTGAAAGGAAAGCCGGGTGGTGGTGGTGCATGCCTTTAATCCCAGCACTCGGAAGGCAGAGGCAGGTGGATCTCTGTGAGTTCGAAGACAGCCTGCTCTACAAGAGTTAGTTCCAGGACAGGCTCCAAAAGCTACAGAGAAACCCTGTCTCAAAAAACCAAAATATAAAAAATAAAATAAATAAACTGAAAGAAAAAAACCATATGACTAGCCCATTAGATGCTGAAAAAGCATTTGACAAAATCCAACACCCCTTTATGGTAAAGGTCTTGAAGAGATCAGGGATACAAGGAACATATCTAAACATACTAAAAGCAATATACAGCAAGCCGACAGCCAACATCAGATTAAATGGCGAGAAACTCAAAGTGATTTCACTAAAAAAAGGACAAAACAAGACTGTCCACTCTCTCCATATTTATTTGAAATAGTTCTTGAAGTTCTGGCTAGAGCAATAAGACAAAAAAAAAGAGATCAAAGGGAAAAAGTCAAACTTTCACTATTTGCAGATGATATAACAGTATACACAAGTGACCCCAAAAACTCTACCAGGGAACTCCTACAGCTGATAAACACCTTCAGTAATGTGGCAGGAAACAAAATCAACTAAAAAAATCAGCATCCCTCCTTTATACAAACAATAAAGAAACTGAGAAAGAACTCAGAGAAACATCACCTTTCACAAATAGTCACAAATAGCATAAAGTATTTTGGGGTAACACTAACCAAACAAGTGAAAGACCTGTTTGATGAGAACTTTATATCTTTGAAGAAAGAAATTAAAGAAGAAATCAGAAAATGGAAAGATTTTCCACGCTGTTGGATAGATAGGATCAACATAATATAAATGGCAATCCTACCAAAAATAATCTACAAATTCAATGAAATCCCCTTCAAAATCCCAACACAATTCTTAACAGACCTTGAAAGAACAATACTCAACTTCATATGGAAAAATAAAAATCCAAGGATAGCCAAAACAATCCTGTACATTAAAGGAACCTTTGGAGGCATTATCATCTCTGATATCAAGCTCTATTACTACAGTAACGAAAACAGCTTGGTATTGGCATTAAAACAGAAAAGTTAATCAATTGAAAGGAATCAAAGACTTAGATACTAATCCACACACCTATAAACACCTGACTTTTGACAAACAAGCTAAAATTATACAATGGAAAAAAGAAAGCATCTTCAACAAACAGTGCTGGCATAACTGGATGTTAACATATAGAATGCAAATAGATCCATACCTATCCCCATGCACAAAACTAAATCAAAATGGATTAAAGACTTCAATATAAATCTTACCACACTGAACCTAATAGAAGAGAAAGTGTAAATTATCCTTCAGTGCGTGGCATAGTAGACCATTTCCTAAATATAACCCCAGTAGCACAGACACTCAGAGCAACAATAAATAAATAAATGGAACCTCCTGAAACTGAGAAGCTTCTATAAAGCAAAGGACACAGTCAATAAGACAAAAAGGCAGCCTACTGAATGGGAAAAGATCTTCACCAACCACACATCAGACAGAGGATTGACCTCCAATATATAGAAAGAACTCAAGAAATTAGACATTGAAATTCTAAATAACCCAATTAAAAAATGGGGTACTGAACTAAACAGAATTCTCAACAGAAGAATTTCAAATGGCTAAAAGACACTTAAGGCAGTGTTCAACATCTGTAGCCATCAGGAAAATGAAAATCAAAACTACTTTGAGATACCATTTTACACCTGTCAGAATGACAAAGATTAAAAAACACCAATAATAGCTTATGCTGGAGAGGATGTGAAGTAAGGAGAACACTCATTCATTGCTGGTGGGAATGTAAACTTGTATAACCACTCTGGAAATCAGTATGGCAGTTTCTTAGAAAATTGAGAATCAACCTACCCCAAGACCCAGAAATACAACTCTTGACCATATACCCAAAGGATGTTCAACCATAGTACAAGGACTTTTTTTTCAACTATGATTATAGCAGCTTTATTTGTAATAGCCAGAATCTGGAAGCAATCTAGTTGCCCCTCTGTTGACTGATGTGTTCTGTCCTGCCCAGTCCTTGTTCTGTTCTGTTCCCACAGTCGTTAAGTCTCAAAGAAATCATATAGAGGTCTACATTAACTATGAACTGATTGGCCCATTAGCTCAGGCTTCCTATTAATTCTAATAACTTATATTAGCCCATTATTCTAGTATATGTTAGCCACATGGCTCGGTACCTTTTTCACCAGGGCAGGTCACATCTTCCTTCTTCCATGTCTGGGCAGGACAGAATACATCAGTCAGCAAATGGCACCCAACGTGGACACCCCCATCCCCAAAAAGTTTGTCCATAGGGTTGGGAACACTGTTTATGGGTTGTTGATTATTACTTGTATTAGATAGAGGGCTGGGGTGAAAACTATGTTAAAAAAGGGGGGGATAGTAATAGTGGGTAATAGAGTGAATACTTCGTGGATAATTTACATTGGTATAGTTTTTGTATATTGATACAAGTTCAAATTATATTTGTTACTTTTGTTTACATTATTTGTACACCTATACAAAGTTATTTTGTCAGATTGTATATATGGATGTTATTATCTCTGTTTAGGACATTTTGTATATTGATACTACTTTTAGGGTATATTTTCATATTGCATCATATATTACTCCTACCTCTGATCAAGATACTTATAGATTGTTTACATTTTGAGGTCATTGTCCTCATTTGTTGCACATTTGTTTACAGGTTATTTAATATTCTGACATGAAGTTTTAGTCTTTAAGTTATACATGTATTAATTATTATAGGTCAATAGTTGTTCATGCTTGCTGTATATACACTCAGATCAATTACGTTCTTTAGATACATACTTTCTGTCTAGAAAGGTAATCTTCAATCACTTCAAGGATCTGTGGAACAAGGCATTTAAATAACTTAGGGTTCTGTTTACGTGAGACATGACTGCTTCTGCCAGCACCAGTCTATTCCCAAGAGAAAGTTGAGCACCAAAGACACTCTACTTGGAGCTTATTTTCTTCTTGGCAAAACTGGCCTTTGGGCAAGGAACTGAAAAATTACATGATATCTGGAAATGGATAAGCAGGACTCTCAAATCTTGCCAAGACAGGATAAAATGGTTTAGAAAATTTTCCTGCCTCTGAAAATGGTCTGTCGATTACGCTAGGCCAAAGCCAAAGTTGTTTGCTTCAATGTTGCAAAATGAGATTTTGGGTGATTGCTCAGGTAGCTAATTGTCTCCATCATACACTGCTCACTTTGGAAGCTACTTGATTGTACCTCCTGCCTGCTCAAGTAATATTATCCTCCTTCTCAGGCCCTCTATGGGGTTGAAGATTAGACAGTTGTAGTTACTGTCCTCTTATGATCTAGCCAAGTCATTTCCAATACAAGACTTAGACTCCTTAGGATAGAATGTTTATTAAAACATTTAGCATATGTTCCTTGCTTAACATTGTTTATGCTGATTGTAATTCTAATCTTATACTTGATATCTCTTCCTAGTGTATATTGTTTTGTATCGGGTTTGGTGGGTGCCATTTGTTGTCTGGGTTTCTGTCCTGCCTGGTTTCTGTCCTCCCACCAGGTCCCACAGCCATTTAGCTCCAAAGAAATCACACAGAGATCTATATTAAAAATAAACTGATTGGCCCGTTAGCTCAGGCTTCTTATTAGCTCTTATAACTTATATTAACCCACTATTCTTATCTATGTCAGCCACATGGCTCGGTACCTTTTTCAGCGAGGCAGTCACATCTTCCTTCTTCTGTGATTGGGACAGGACTGGGGAGGAATGGGCTTCCTCCTTCCCAGAATTCTTCTGTTCTCATTGACCTGCCTCTACTTCTTGTCTGACTACTGGCCAATCAGCATTTATTTAAAACATAATTGACAGAATATAGACAATTGTCCTGCACCACCCCTCACTGAAGAATGGATAAAGAAAATGTGGCACATTTACATAATGGAGTACTACATCTTGAAATCTGCATGCAAATTGATGGAACTAGAAGAAACCATTCTGAGTGAGTTAACTCAGATCTAGAAAGGTGAGCATGGTATGTACCCTCTCATAGGTAAATACTAGCTGTAAAACAAAGGAAAAGGAGCTTATAGTCCATGACCCCAGAGACACTAAGTAGCAAAGAGAAACCTAAGAGAAGCATACATAGCTCCCCCTGGGAAGTGGAAATAGATAAGATCTCCTGAGAAGAGTGAGAACATGGGGTTAGGGGGTGAAGGGAAGAGGGAAGGGGAAGAAGAGGGAAGAAGGGAATGGGGAGGAGAACTTGATGGTTGAGATGTGGGAAGAACAGAGATAGAGAATGAGAAAAAAAGATAATTTGATTGAAGGAACCATTATGGGGCTAGCAAGAAACCTGGCACTAGAGAAATACCCAGGAATCCACAAGGATGACCTCAGCTAAGACCCTAAGCAATAGTGGAGAGGGTGCCTGAAATGGCCTTTCCCTGCAGTCAGATTGAGGACTGTCTTAAATGTCACCAGAGAATCTTCATCCAGCAACGGATGGAAGCAGATGCAGAGATCCACAGTGGAGCACTGGGCTGAGCTCCCAAACTCCAGTCGAAGAGAGGGAGGAGTGAGAATACAAGCAAAGAGGTCAAGACCATGATGGGGACACCTTCTGAAACAGCCTACCTGAGCTAATAAAAGTCTACCAACTCTGGCCTGACTGCAAGGGAATCAGCATAGGACTAAACTAGGCTTTCTGAATGTTTGTGACAGTTGTATGGCTGGGCAGACTGCAGGGCAGTGAGAACAGGATTTTTACTACTGCTTGTTCTGGCTTTTAGGAGCCCATTCTCCCAGGAGGGATACTTTGCTCAGCCTAACTATAGTGGTGAGGGCATTGGTCCTGCCTCAGAGCAATGTTCTAGACTTTGTTGACTCCCCATGGGAAGTCTTACCCTCTCTGAGAAGTGGATGGGGGTTGGTATGGGGACTGGGGGAGGGATAAAGGTAGAAGAGGAGAGGAGGAAATTGGAACTGGATTTGTCATGTAAAATGAGAAAATATAGATTTTCCTTTAAATAAATTTAAAAAGAAACCCATCCCAGGTCTCTGGTAGCACGGCATCACCTTACTGTTTGCCTCTTTCCTTTCCTTGGAAAACCTGTGCTTTAGATCAACAGAGGCAACACTGAAACTGAACATGAAGTAGCCTCCTGAAATGCCTTCTTCTCTGCTTTCCCGCCGGCTGCTCACATCCACCCCTGTGCTGATTGTCCCTGTGGTGTATTTTTAGGATAAAGAGATCTGTTGACTTCCCGTTGTTTGGCCCCTTCCAACACAGATGGACATGCAGAGTCTAATTTCTTCCATTTTCAGATTCTGTTTTTCAGTGGTGGTGGGGACCTCTTTAGACATCCTCTGAGATGAGAAGCCACCTTCCAAGCTGTGGATACGCCCACAACAAAGGCTTCTGTGTAGATGAGCAACTCTTTTCTGCTCTGTCTCTACGTGCTCCATCTTGGAAGTTATGACTTCCCTGCCCCAGTGCTATAGGTCTTATAGATACTAAAGATTTCCTTATTGGATTGCCTTCTTTGAAAAGCCCATAAAGCTCACGTCTCTCTCACCTGAAAAAAAAATCACATGCCTTTTCTTAAAAAACATAACTTCAGGATTTCCCAACTCTTTGAAGCTCGTAGTCTGCAGTATGGAGCGAATGAGGAAAATAATCATTAATATTCCTGACTGTGCCAGCATAATTATACATAATATGTATTATATATCTTCCTAAATAATTGTACAAAGTAGTTCCTAGTCCACCTTTATTTTGCAAGCAAGGCACAGAAGTCAAAGATAATGCTCCATTGAACTTTATACTTGGATAAAGGCAGAGGGAAAACTGACTCCAGCCAGCCTGGCCCCAAGTGATGCTTCTGTGAGGTTAGAACTCCTAAGGGGAGGTGCTGAGGAAGGTAAATAACACATAGCAAGCTTCCCAGACTTTTTCCCTGTTGTTTTTGCTCTTCCCGATTTATTTCATCTTCTTTTCTAAGGTCTACATTGTAAACAAAGACCTAAAATTATCTTGTCCATGTATTTTGAGGAAGAGAACTGAAAGTTTGCAAACACTAAGCTTTGTTGGCCTTCCGAGTTTCCTGATTAAGCAGGCATGTGCCTCTGTTGCTGTCACAAAAGGTCTCTGAGAGAATGCTTCAAATCTACCTACTGCAAAAGGGTAAGTACTCTCAGTTTTGATTGGAACTGTACAGACAGAGTTTGGGGTAATGTTCACGGCACAGGAAACCAAACTGTAAATAATGAGAGGTTTTTGCAATACCCAGACGTAGTGACCCTAGGATGTTCACAGCTCAGAAGGATCAGCACCAGCACTCACACAGTCCTGTGAGCTCTGGTCAATCATGGACTTGTCTCAGCCTGGAGAACTGAGTCAGAGTCTTTGGACTTTGACATTGATGGCTTTGATATTTTGCCAGGAATAAGCAGAAACTTTATGACTAACAGCTCATTTCCGTTCTAAACAAATAGACATAAAAAGAGTGTCTGTAGCAAATTTAAAAAGTTATTTAACACCTTGTTAAATACTGGAATTAAGACTGGTCACCCCTCCAGATGCTCTCCCAGGGGAGCTGGTGCTTCAGGTGAGCACCACTTTACAAGTTTAGAGAAAATTCTTTACTATGGCTCATAGCAATAAAACTTCATTAAGTGAGGTTTATTTATAAATAAAACATTGACACAAGACTCAGTGCTTGCTGGGCTTGGTGTAAAGCTTAGAAAAAAGACAATAAATAGAAAATTTACTAAAAACTCCCTTACAAAGTTTATGTGCTTGTAAAAATACATGCAACTTTCTCGTTGATAGCCAACAGGCATATATGCAGGAGGGTGCTTCTGTGTTGCTTATGTGCAGGATGAGCTTCTGTGTTGTGAAGTGTTTCATTGTGACTTATGTGCAAGAGTGTACTTTTGTGTTGTCAAGTGTATTTTATCGTTTTGATTAGATAGGCCCTGTGGGATCTTTGGTCCCCACCATTTCTGAACACAGGCAAGGTAAGACCTATTAGCAACTGGTGTTCATGCATGTTCTTCCTGTTTACAGGTGTCTTCAAGGCACTGTTGACTTCAGCCCTTAAAACCATCTGCACACTGCCTTTTATTACCCTTACATTATAGACAAGGAAACAGGCAGAGAGGTGGAGTCCTGGGCTAAGGTCAAAGAGTTAATACCTCACCCATGGGAGCCTTGACCGAGGTATCTTGATTCCATGTTTTAGGATTCCTTTACTCCTTACAACTGGGGTTGGAGTTGGGGCCAGGACAGGAGGAGCTCTTCTGGTCGGCTGGCAGTAAAGAAGGTCTTCAGGAATAACCTGTCTGCAGGTTTGGGCTTTGCCTAGAGCAGGAAGCATGGTTGGTAGAAATCCTAAGCCCACACAGTTTGTCTATCAGGTTACGCAGCTTCCTAGGGCTTCCGGGTCTAAAACAGAGGAGCTCAGCCACTGGGAGACCAAGTGCAGCCATGGCTTGGGATGTCCCACATCCTGCAGATTTTGTTCAATCGTCTCAACAGCCAGACAGCACTGTTCCGTAGAGCAGTGAATAGACAAGAAACTGAGATCGAAGAGAGCCCAAGTACACACGGACCCGTGGTTAGAGAGCAGAGTCCCTGGACTTGAAAGGAGGCCCAGCTGACGCCATTCTGCCTCCTCCAATTTGTATTACAGTTTCTCGAGGGGAGCTGAGCAGTGGTGATGCAGAGGGGTGTATTAAATAAACCAATTATTAGTTAGCATACAAATATTATATGAAAGAACAATGTTTTCGAAAATAAAACCAAGTTTAGTGAATGCAGTGACACTGTTTTTATTCTGCTAATTTTTCTAATGCCTGGCTGAATCTCATATCTGTTCATATCTGAATCTCATATCTGTTCCTGTGTTCCATCTGTTGCAACATCCCATATCAGTGTCCTCTGAGAAGCACCTCACGAACTCATGAGAAAATGAGAGCAAAGATGACATTTAGTATAACAAGGAAATGATTGAGGTCTGGGAGTATAGCTCAGAGGGGTGGAGCAATTACCTTGGATTGTGCTAGGCGCTAGGTTTACCCTCTAGCACTGCAAAAGGAAAAAAGATCAAAGAAGAAAGGGGATTGGTGGTTGTTTTTCTCTTCCCTCCCTCCCTCCCTCCCTCCCTCCCTCCCTCCCTCCCTCCCTCCCTCCTTCCCCTCCTTCCTTCCTATTGGGTAGCTGTGCACTTGTCATAGTTGATGAATGAAGGTCAGAGGAAAATTTGAAGTTGATTCTCTCTCTCCATCAGGTAGGTTACTGGGATCAAATTCGTATCATCAGGTTTGGAAGCATCTCTATCCGCTGAGTTATATTGTCAACCTAATGTGATTTTTTTTAAAGACTCACTCAGAGTCATTCACAATGTCATGAACAACCGTGATGTGCCTAGATCATACTGAGACCCCTGAACTATAGACACTTGCTGTGCACCAAGGTTAGTGAAATCACTGTATCTTTGATTAGAAACAATGTCACAGGTGAGCTAGTTCAGACCTCCAGCTGATGAAACACAACCCTATTGAGCCTCTGTAATCGCCCCATTTGACAAGCACAGCAGCCATTCTTGGTTCCAGTAGCTCTTTAATGGACAGAAAAAAAAATTTCCATGTTGAGACAATGTTCTTTTTCTGTAGGGACTACTGGTCTCAGCTCTATATAGGGTGACTTTAGTGATCCTTCATTCCATTCATAATATCTGAAAACCACCTCCTTGGGTGCTGTCATCTCTTCCAGCTAAGAAGCTTGAAGACCCGCTGTTCCCACTGTTTTCCGGTCCAAATTTTATTTCTTTTTATCAGGCTCTTCAAAAGTCGGTTGAGTTTATATAAAATTCCAATATCATCTGAGATAGGTTTGATCAGGACGTATTCTATGCTTAGTTTTGATTGGTTTTTACAGATGCTTAACATTAACTAACAGGAAGGTGCACACAGAGGTGCTCACTTATCTATGGGGAATATGTTTCTAGATCCTCAGTAGATATCTGAAACTATGACTATTACAAATCCTATGAACTTTTCCTATGGTAAACAATAGAGTAGGCGCAGTAAGAGTGGTAGCAATACCGGACACTTCAATGTGTCAAGTAAAATAAGAATTACTTGAACACAAGCTCGATGGTGTTCATTTGGTAGTCAAGAATCCTACCTGAGTTGGTCATTTTTTCACAGTGACAAAACACCTGAATGAATCAACTTAAAGGAGGAAGGGAGTGTTTTGACTCCTAGTCATATGATTTTGGTTGACAGCTAACTGGTTCCGTTGTTTCTGGCTGTGATGGGGCAGAATATCATGGTGAGGAGAATCTCAACAAAACAGAGGAGGCTAATCTAATGGTGGCAGGGTCCAGAGAGGAGTGGGGGGGAAGAAGGAGGGATACAGACAGATAGACAGAGACTACCTCTGATCAGAGACTACTTACAGCCCATTTAACATGCAACTCATTTGTGGATCAACCCATTGATGAAGCTATTGCCCTCACAGTCTGGTCGTCTTTCCATACTGTTGCTCGCTGGGAGCAAGGCTTCAGAAAGGCCCTTTGGATGGGGACACTTCATTTGCAAACCATAGGAGGTGTTAGGTGTCCACTCAGTGACCACTAGATGAGACCCAGCCAGAGTGGAAATGCAGCAGGACAGCATGAGATTTCTTCAGGGTGCTCGGTGCATAATTTGATATTTGGAAACTTCTTATTCTGGGATTTGCCATTTCATCTTTTCAGACCATGTAATGGCTGGTAGCCAAAACTGTGGAAAATGAAAACTGAGAAGAAAGGGCCTACTGCGTTATCACACGCAGCATCTTTTCTTCTGGTGCTGGCAATCAAGTCCTGGGCTTTGCACATACAGTAGGTAAATGATCCATCACTGAGCCACATTCTCAAACTTTTACTATACAGCTCAGGCTGGCCTGAAACTCATGATCCTTCTGCCTCAGCCTCCTAGGTGCTGGGATTACAGATGCACCACATCATGCCTACTCTATTATTAAATCTGGGGAACAAAGCACGGTGGCATATGTCTGTGTCCTAGCATCTGGGAAGTTAAGGCAGGAGGATTGATGCCCAGCTTGAGGCTAGCCTGGCCTATATAGTGAGTTCAAGGCCATTCTCCCCGCATCCCATGCAGACATGCACAGACAGAGACGGAGAGAAAGAGAGGGGCTCTAACAAACAAAATAAATAAAAATAATAAAAAATAAAAAGGTCTCTAATAATAAAAAGGTCTATGTGGCCTTGGACTTCCTGTCTCCCTTCCCATTTCCGGCTCTGCTTCTCCAGCGGGTCTTCTGTCTCTTCCCTTTCCCTCCGAGCAGAAGTGCTTTGAAGTGTGCAGTCTTATAGACATGATCTCACAGACATTGCACACAGAACGCACCAACACAAACAACGTGAGAAGCACAGGAGCCACTCCTGTTAACTGAATCTTAGGGACTGGCCTCTAACACTTCATGCCTGGGATCTTGCAGCCTGTCTTGTTGGCTCCCCAGGGTTTTGCATCTCTCTATGCTAAGGCACTTTATATACCGATGCTAAAATCATCTTCCTTCCCTGCTGATCAGAGCATGCTACCATCTGGAGTCCATTTATAGTCTCCCATCACCCTCGGGGTAACGTACTTTCTCACAGCCTTAGTGAGTCCGCATTTGCCGAGGCCTCTGTATTGTCTTCCTTCACTTAGGGCAGCAGTGCAGGCAAATATCAGTGTTTTCTGGAGGAGGGGTTAGCCGCTAAAGGGAACACAGAAAAGGCTGTTAAGAGTAAGTGTTCATTGGCGTGTGTAAGGATGCATGGATTTCCGTAAGCAGAGAGGAGAGAACAGGGCAGGGCTGGCCTGGATGGGTAGCTGCCTGGTGCTTACACTAATTTTTGCACTGCTCTCTTGTCATCCTGGGCATTTGGTCATGCAGGGTACTTGTTCCTTTATTTATCTGTTGTTGCAAAAATGCCTACATACCTAAGAGGGCCTGATGACTTTGAATACTTGAAAAGTTTCCAGGGTGACAGTCATACACAGTGCACAGAAAGACACAGAGTGATTTTGTTTCAGGACTCTCGGTACAATGAATAGACGATGAACTTATGCAGATGAACATCCGTCGCAGCACCTAGCCCCAACAGCTACTCTTTTTGACTGGAGCCACGAATACAAATAGGATATGGAAATGCTATCAACCCTAAGGGGAATATTTGCATGACGCATAATATGTGATGCACTTCAAAAATAACAGTGCTGTACCACACAGGTTTGTCATGAGCAGTGTGAGGGCAGATCGTTCTATTTGTGAATCTTGAAAACTAAAATAAAGTAAGCCTAACATTTTAGATCTGAAACATGCTTCGTTATTTTGCTACGTTTCTCCCAATTGCATATTCATTCCCTAAGAACCACAAAAATAGCCTGAGTATCGAGTACACACATGGCTGTCTCTGACATTCTCGGTAAGGCAGGCAGTCTGGGGAAGGACTGTGGTGTGAAGTAGTCTGTCTTCTGATCATTTACCTATTCGGCTTTGATCCTC
Source organism: Myodes glareolus (assembly GCF_982192425.1). NCBI lineage: Eukaryota > Metazoa > Chordata > Mammalia > Rodentia > Cricetidae > Myodes > Myodes glareolus. Next base: position 4,449,070 of record NC_142036.1, on the reverse strand, counting down.
AGAGAGGTGAAGCTCAGATTTGTCTATTTTGGTCATTACATGCTGGGATGCTGGCCTACATGAGTAAAAAGAGAAATTATATATGTTTGTTTTTGAAAACTGATAAAACAATAAAAAATATTTCAGTGAGGCCAGTTTCAAAATTGTATATGTAAGAAGGATTGTACCACAAAGAAGACACTTCAAAGTCCTTGTAGCTGTCAGAGGAGTCAGGAGCCCGACAGGCATTGTGCCCAATGACAAGCAGGTGGACATGGAACAGTGGGACACAAAGGAAAACCCATGTATGCAAGATGCTCTGGTATTTGTGATAATCACACAGGACCACATAATTAAATGGGAAAAAGCCAGGAGAATCACTATCCTGAATTTCATGCCACCAGGGATTCAAAGTCATCTGTGGTATGTTCTTTACAAACTGCCTGTCCACCCCACCCAGCCACCATGCCTTTGAACTCTGGCAAGCACACATCTCTAGTCCTTTATCATAAGTCCCCTCCATGCTGTCCTCTCATTGGCTGGGACACTCAGGTGTCCTCCCACTTAGCTGGTGTAACTGCCATATAAACTAAAGCCCACAAAGCCAGTTCCCCTAATCTCTCTGACTTCTCTAAATACAGTGCTATTAAATTTTTGTTTGATTAGGCAATACACTTGCAACGCATGCATTCAGATACACGTATATGCACAATTATATAAGAAAAATCTATCCTTTCTCTCTTTTTGGCCAATCCCAAGACTATTTTTCCTTTGGTGTCTGAACTGAACCTAGGACTTTGCACACTTTGCACACACCAGGTAAACACTGGTGCCCTGACTTGTGTCCTTAGCTTTTGGCTTTTTTTTAAAGACAGAGTGATACTATATAGCTCAGGCTGTCTTTGAAATTATAATCCTTCTTCCTATTCAGCTGGAATTACAGACATGTGCCACCACATCAAGCAAAACATTTCTATAGTTTCTCTATACAAGTCCCTCCCTCAATGCAATGCCCTCATCTTAATCATATGCTGTTTTGACCATGTGTTTGGTCATCTATAGTTTTGAAATAAATACCTCTACTTAGGGCTTGATACAATTTATTCTTTTACTTCATTGTTCAGTGGTTGATGGTGCTCAGCTGGGTTTCTCAAGTTTAGCTGCCCTTAAAGTGCTGGACTAGCCTGGGCTGGACATTCTAAGTGACTTATGGATGGTCAACAATTGATAATGTTATTTAATGGAATTCAGATGCTGGAACCTTCCCACGCAGGGATTTCTACATGCTGTGGGCTCCTCACAGCAAGAGAGTTGGCTTCTAAGTGGGCACATCCTGAGAACCAGTGTTCTGAGATAGCAGGAAGCAGAAGCTTCTCGGCCAATTATGGCTCTTTACAGAACTTGTGAAATCATCCCTGAGAACTCAATGGGCCAAAGCATCCCCAAGCCTGTTCAGATGGAGGGAGGTAGAGAAACAGTCCCACGGTACAGTGTGAAGGTCCTACTACAGCCCTGGGGCACCAGGAGACAATGCATGGTCACCTTCAGAAGCACAGCCTGCATGCACAGAAGCATGCACTGCATGTGGAGTGACTTCGTATCCTCTTTCTCTGTCCCATCTAACGCTTCAGTTGGATTTGTCCCATCGCCATGACAGTTCAGCCTTCATAATGGTACAGAGAGTTCGTTGTCAGGGCCACTTTCCAGCTCTCCAGTTTCTGCTGGCTATCAGAAGCCTGCCTAATTTGTAACTTCTCACGACAGGCATTTCCACAAGTGTAGTGATGATAACATCATTTCCAAAGTAAAATCACCAGCTCTGTACCTTAACCTTTAGAAAAAGTGGCAAGCTGCTGACCACTGGTCTTGTTTGAGTGTTGTTGGGTTTGTACACAGGACCTACAGCTTTTAAACTTTCAATAGTACAAAATCAGACTTTACATTAAAAAGCCTGGTGAAGTCTCTATGTGGAAAAACTGAGTTCCTATACATGGAGGTATTTAATTATTCAATAAATGTGATCTACTGCTAAACATACTAAACAAAAGAAAGAAAAATCTGCCATTATAGGGTGTGGTTCTAGTTTCAGAGAGGCAGCAAGAGACTAAATCAGCATAAAGTGCAGAGTGGCTATGTAGAATGTTGGGTGGCAACAAGCTCTATGAAAGGCTGGGAAGGGGCTGCAGTTTTATATCATGTAGTCAGGAAAGGCCTCATTGAAGTGGTGACATTTGGATAGAAGAAATGGAATGATCTGGGCAAGAAAAATGTGGATGTCCAGGACGGTACCATATTGGATAGTCAGTAGCCATATGCTGTCACCTAAATTTATATAATTTAAATGAAATCAAATTTAAAATTTCGTTCTTCGGTCATACTTGCCACGTTTCAAGTGCTCGGTAATCACAGTTTCAAAGGACTGGGAACACAGATCCAGAATCCCTTTTGGTGCACAGCGCAGCAAGCGTTCTGGGATGGCATTGCAGGAGGATGACGTTTCCGGCAGAAGGGGCAAGGCGGGGAGGTCAGAGGGGGACTGACTAAAATGAACCTTCTAGAACCTTCTATTTACAGATTCCTGCTCTTCCTGGAGTTTGTGTGTATTCCTTTGTGTGCAAATGCACATGTGTTAGGTGCATATTCATGTGTCTGCATGCATGTGGAGGTCAGACGACAACACTGGATGCCAGGCCTCAGGTATCTTCCATTCTTAACTTTTTTAAAAATATAGCGTCTCCTACTTGCCTGGAGCTTGCTGCTTTAGACAGTGTTGGCTGGCCAGAAATCCGAGGGATCTACTTGTCCACTTTTCCAACCCTGGCATCAGAAGAAGGTGACAATATGCCTATGCCCTGCTTTTTATTTATTTATTTTTTTACGTGGGTTCTTAGGATCTAACTGGCATCCTCTGCTTCCCGGGCAATCACTTTAGCAATCACGCTATGTTCTCTGCTCCCACTTTAATGCTGAAGATACGTATTACTTCAACCTAAACATAAACCAACTTCTCAAAGGTCCTGATTGATGCTGTGCTTTAGAAAATGCCACATTAGAGTCTATAGAATCTATGCCATACATCTCAAACTCTTGGGTCTTCCACGGAAAACTGTGAACTGAGCATGTGTGGTGCATACCTGTAATCCTAGCACTTGGAAGACAGAGAAATGAGGGCCCGGAGTTCCATGCTATCCTCTGCCACAGAGGTGCTCCAGGCCAGTCTGGGGTTCTGAGACACTCTGTCTCAGAACAAAACAAACAAACCCAAACGCCAGACGAAGGAAAGCTGCAAGGACACATGTGAAGACCGAGAATGTCAGCTTGAACACAGAACATATGTGTCATCTTTTGTAGCAGAGGGAGTTCATATATAATTCAAATGTTAATTCTAGGGGACGATATAGCAGAAGCATCCACAGATCAGAGGGGATGTTAATTGGAAGTGTCCAGAAGGGCTTCTTTGAGTCATGTGCCAACCCCCTTCAGTTGGCATATCATGGGAAGTTTGAAGTAGGTGAGGTCTGAGAACTCAGGTAAAAACTAAGTGCTCACAGGAGCTTATGTGTTTTTAACACAAAAATCAAGAGAGTCTGATGTGCTATATAGATGTGAACTTTCATTCTTGGATAAGTCTGTATCATAGACATTTGGAAACCATAACAGACTATAAAGTTCTTTATTGAGATCTTCCCAGTAAATGTATATGGGTCAAGGTGACAAAATGTGAGTCCTCTGTGTTAAGTCACCTACACAAATTCCACTTTCCCTTCTGCTTCATCTGCAATTACGCTCCTCTAACAGGACAAACTCTCCATGTCCATCAGGCTCTGGGTGACACCTGCTCCTAGGGGTTTCAAATCTCCGTGCTTGAGGGGCACTCCCTCCCTTGTCCTTCTGGCTAGCACCTTCTCCACGCAGCCTTAAGGCGCAATGCAGACTCCTTCCTTCTTGCTGTGGTTCCCGTTGCTCTTCTCAGGAGTTTTCTGAATTCACATTCACCTGGCAATTAGCGAGAGTATGGGCACTACCTGCTTTTTTCTCCCAGTATTTATCTACACCTGGTTGAAGTTCCCTTTCCTTAAGACAGAGGTTACCGATCTCCCCCTTTTTCCCCACCTGGCACATGTCCCTGTACACTTGGCCAAGCATCTACTGCGTGGGAGGCACAATAGTAACCCCGACTTCATATCCTTACTTGTCGTTTTAAAAACTTTAAACGTGAACAAGTTTTTTCAACTCTTGTCAGTCATAGACAAAAAGCAGGTCCCAGGGTCCTAGTGCTGGGGGGTAAAAGGCCTTGCTGAAGATCCACTGCCCTTGGGGTTGAGCGCCTTTCTGGAATGGTTTTCCACTCAGCGCTCCACAGTTCCTGTCTTCTGGAATCGTATAAGCAGTGATTCACACCGCACTAAGCCTTTGCAGTTTACCTAGCACATTCATCACAGGCAGAAGGCTTCCAGGTAGGTCAAGTTGCAACACGTTAACAGAGATTCACCTTCAGGCCACCAGACTTGCACTACTTTGCTAAACACCATCAAAACCAACAGGTTTTCTCCGCTCACCCATTCACGAGGAGTGTGCCTAGGGAGACCACCGAGGGGGGCAATGCGGTCCCAGGAAGCATTTTGTTGTATAGTCTGGTATAAGGACTCCGCTCTGGGATTAGGCTGTGCAAAAAGCGCGGGAGGGAGGAGGACCTCTTAACCTTCTGGATTTTAGTCCAGGGCAGTCCTGGCGGGGGGCAAAGGGACTTTTTAATCTCTGGAGGCTGGGAGCCGGGAGGAGGAGGAGTCTGGGAAAGACGCACCTGTGCAGGCGCTGTGCCTTGGGCGCTCGGGGGCCTCTTCCGCCGGCGGTGGGAGTGTCCGGGCCGCCCAGAGGTGAGCGGCGGGGCGGGGCGGGGAGCACCTAGGCGGGGCCGGGGCGGTGCGCGGGGCCGAGGCTCCGAGACCGGGCGCGCGCCAATGGGCAGCGGAAGGCAGCGCGTCCCGCGCCCGAGCCGCAGTCGCGCCCTCTCGCTGCCTGGCAAAGGCGCGGAGGCGAGCGCGGAGGAGAGCAGCCACCCGCGCCGCTGCCGCCGTCAGGGCATCAGGATGGCCGTGGGCTCTGTCAAGATGCAGCCACCGTGCGAGAGCCCGACGCTGGCCTCGGCGGCCCCGGCCGACGGCCCCCTGCGCCGCAGCCCGAGCGCCCGGGAGCCCGAGCGCGAGCCGCCTGCCGCGTCTCTGCGGCCGCGCCTGCGGGACTTGCCTGCGCTGCTGCGGAGCGGGCTCACGCTGCGGAGGAAGCGGAGCGCCGCCGGGGCCCGGGTGAGTGACCCGGGCGCGCACGTGGAGCCGTCGGCCGCCCTGCGGGGCAGCGACGCCGCGCTCTGGAAGTTGGGGAGATGGCGGGACTCCACTGGAGAGGCCCCGGAAGAGCGAGGTTAGGGGGCGCCCTTCGGAGCAGCGCCGGTCACCCTTCTCCCCAGATGCACCTGACCGAACCTAGGGGCACCCGGGCATCACCGGAAGAAGGGTGGTTTGCTGCCTCTGAGGGGAAGCTGCAGGTGTCCCTTGACTGAGTCAACCAGCCCCGTCCAACAGCAAGTCTCAGGGCCCCCGCGGGTCCCGTTTGCAGGTGGCTGGTAACGTGCGTGCTTGTTTTGGAAGGCTCCTAGCAGTGCCCGGGCTTCGGGACTACCCTGGCCGCCACTGCCTAGGCGGAGACTTAGGAGTTGGAAGAGCTTGGGTGAGCTTCCAGCTCCCGGGTTCTGGCCCCAACAGCACTCAGTACTGTCGCCTGACAGTACAGGACGCCCCCTGGAGTGGGAGAGTGTAGGACCCTCGGGAATCTCAAATGTCGACTTCCTGATGGTGTGTTCAGATAGGACTTCCTGGTGAAGGAGCATTCCTTGTATTCTAAATACATCTCACGACCTGAGCAGATCAGGCATGCTTTCTCTGTTAAAAGGAGGGTCTGCTTGTCATCCTAGAGATCCCGAAGCCACTCAGGATGAACGAATAGGTCTTCCAGACACCAATAGACTCTCAGACTTTCCTACCTAGGTACTGCCTACTCATAAAAAGAAATCTTGACCATTATGTAGCATTCACTGAGAAGTTGCAACAATGTAGATGTTTTAGCTGTCTGCCTTGAAAGGAGATCATAGTTAGAGACTTGAGGCTCCTGTGACATTGGTTTGTTACAGAAACTTGAGTGTTGTGGAAAAGGTGTGTGTTGTTGTGGCTTTCTGAGGATGTAGATGGGAAAGGATCCGAAATGACACAGGTCTTCTGCTTCTCCAGGCTGCAGTCTCCTTCCCTAGGCATTTTCTTAAAGGGTTGTTCTTAGGACTCCCTCATGCAATGAGAAAAATTTTTAAAAGTTTCAGAGTTGCCCACACAGTAATCTTGATTATGTGGCATATAGGATGTTTGGAAAGAAAGCCAGGAAGTATGGCCCCAAGATATGGTGGCTAAATAAACACAAGATCCAGAGTTAAAGACACTGCAGGAATCTAGGGGAAAGTAGGTCAAATTGTGTTCCTATTATCCTTGACAGTTGCTTTAACTTGACACAGAATACTGAAGCCACTAGGGCAGCTGGGTAATCTGTGACAAGAATTGCACAGGTTTCTGCAGAGATCTGACTGCAGTGTTCATCTACGCCAACTCCAGTTTCTTGCTTCCTGGGATGATGATGTGTGCCTTGCTACTTTGTGCAGACTGACCCTTGTTTTCCAGGCTACTCAGCATGCCAGCCCTTATTATTTCATTATATGAACTTTAACGACTCTTCTTTGATTATGTATGGTACATTGTATTAGTTCTTTGCAAGCTTAAATGAATGTCTCTCTTTAATTGGGAGAAGATTGTCAAGTTTTTCGGTGTTGCAAACTCACACTTTCCAACAATTTTATGCTTCTCCTGCTCTGAAGGGGACTGTTTTTAGTATCTTTCTGTTGCTGTGAAATACCACGACCACAAGCAGCCCTGGTGAGACCTAGTGAGCTCTCTGGTGAGCGCTTGTAGCTTCCCACCCATCAGTAGGGAGGTTCAGGGAGGAACTGAAGACAGGAACCTGGAGGCAGGAACTGAAGCAGAGGCCATGGAGGAGTGCTGCTTACTGGCTTGCACCATGGCTTGTTCAGCCTGCCCAGTGGTGTCACTGCCAAGAGTGGTCAGGGTCTTTCCACATTAATCACTGAATCAAGACAATGCCCGACAGACTCGCCTTCATGCCTTCTGACGGGGACATTTTCTCAACTGGAAGTCCTCTTCCCGGATGACTAGAGCTTGTGTCAAGTTGAAAACCACCGACTAGGACAGCTACTGTTGTGACTTTTGGAACCACCACCAAAGGAAACGGAAGGAGTTTGAAAGAAGGAAAAACAAAGTGAAATCATGTGTTCCTCTGTCAGGCAACTGAAGCCACTGTAACAAAATGTCCCAGACTGGGTGACTGCAAGAGATGTTGATTTTCTCACAGTTTTGAAAGCTGGCAAAACCAAGCTCAGTGTTCACACTGATTTTGTTTTTGCACAGGGTTTGCCTGGCAGGGGGCTATTTTCTTCTACCCGTGCCTGGGGCCTTTCTTTAGCAGGGTCAAAGGAGGGACCCTGATATATTGTTTGGCCACTAAAGGGAGGACCCTGATAAAATCTTATCATGAGGTCCTACCCTCACAACCAAATATAATCTAAATACTGCCAGTCTCTGCTGCATTTTCCCCAATTTCCATCACAACATAAAAATTGTATGGAAGACATAACAGGCCATAGTAGGGGTTTGAGAGGAAGAGACAAATGGTAAAATCTATCCAGGCTGGTTGGCGGGTGGTGGTCAGCTGAGGTTGATTGGGTAGCCCCTTGGTTAGGACATTGAGGTTAATAATGTAAGACATCATGGCTCACATGAGGCTATACCTCCAGATTGGAGCCGAATGATCTCAGTTAATAGAGGTTCACTGGGAACAAAGCAGCTTTAAGCATTGCGTAGTGGGTAAAGAGTTCGAATCATACTAAGTTCTGATTTTGTAGTATGTGTTGTCCATGCTGTCTTAGACGTCCACAAATCTGGGCAGTCCAACACCATCACAGCTCTCTGTGAACTGCGCTGCTCAAAACAGGCGTACTGCAGACTGTCTCCGGGGCAAATTAACCTGCCATTTGGTTAATACAGCACCAAAACAGGCATACCGCAGACTGTCTCCGGGACAGATTAACCTGCCATTCGGTTAATACAGCGCCAAAACAGGTGTACCGCAAACTGTCTCCGGGACAAATTAACCTGCCATTCGGTATACAGCACCAAAACAGCTGTACCGCAGACTGTCTCCAGGACAAATTAACCTGCCATTTGGTTAATACAGCGCCACTCCTTGGTTCCTCGGTTCAGTCATTTCTAGTAGTATTGGATTCGCTGTGCATTGATGAAGGAGACTTGGCATGTCTTTTGGACCAAGTAGAGCAAAAGCTCAGCTTCGCTTTTAGGGAAAACTATTGTCACCTTCTAAATATCAGTGGCAACACGCGGTGCTCTGGGGTCCCACACACTATATCATCAAGCTTTTAAATAGAGTTGTGCAATAAACCCCAAAATGCCAGCAGTTAGTAACAGTTTTTACCAATCTTGTTTCATTTGTTTGTTTCCTTCTGTGCGTGCGTGTGTGTGTGTTTGTGCATGTGTGGGTAGGAGGTATAATTTAAAGCAAACTTCTAAATTATCTTACAAAAGTTGCAGCTTGCATCTCTGGTAAGGACATTGCAACCACCATCACCCTCCACTGAGCTGGCATGGTGGTTGTGCTTGTGACCAGAACATTCATCTGTCAGGACATTTGCAAACTTTGGTTATAGAGTGAGCTCTGTACAAAAAAAGTCAAACAAACAAGCAAAAACTCACAAGTTAACACTGACATTTCTTAGTATAATTGCTATGTTCACATTCTCCCGAAGATGCTTTCTTGTTATGGGTAGAATCAGTAATTAAATGGTACCACAAATTTATGTTTGATTTTAGGCTTTTAAATCTATTTATTTTATAAAAGACCCAGCCTTCTATCTTCTTTTTTCTTAATGGTATTGATTTGCAAGACAAATTGGATCACTAGTCCAGGACTCTGCCCGACTTTCTGGGTTGATTCTCTGGGTGCCAGGTAACTTATTCCTCCATCCCTGTAACCTGGCAGTTCCACATGGAGGCTTGTTACACTGCAAAGCAAGTGCCCCTTCTGGGTAGTGCTGTCGTTCAGTGTGCCATGTTATCTCACGATGCCACAGTATCCGGATGTGTTTTTGAGAAGTGAGGTTGACTCGTGGGGTCAGATGGTTTCCGCTCACCTTCTTTCTACCATTCGCCTAATGATTTTAGCCTCTTTTATGAAAGAAACCATCTTCATTTGGGAATGCAAACATGTGGACAATCCAAACCCACCATTCCTCTTGCATTTATTAATTGGAACACTGTCCATAAAGAGCTTTCTATCATGAATTATTTGGGTTTTCTGACATTCAGACTACATAAGAAAGAAGAGGAAATCCCATTTTTACAATCTATCATTTTTCATAGTAATAATTGAATGTCCTAAAATCCTTCATCAATAACCAGAGTTGTTCTTTTCTTAGGTATCATTAAGAATTAATGCATTTATTTTAGTCTGTGTGCAAATTCTCTTTTCTACAGTGTGTCCTTGTCTCCTGCCTGCTTTGCACATGGTCTCAGGACAATCAGAAGCCTTTGACTTTCTGGCCTATCAACTCCATTTTCTCCTTCACACGTGAAGCTAACCATCTGGCCAAGGAGCGCTGATCTGTTAAAAAATTATCATTAAGAATGATTCATTTCTTCTGTGTTTTGCTCCTTTTAGTATCTGGGGACAGCCTTCCACCTTAATTTTTTAAAATTCTTTGAAAATAGTTTTAATCAGGCTATTTCCAAGATTGATGTAGAACAGGTGTTTATAGTCCCTCCATCTTTATGCTCTGTCAGATGCCGGAAGTTGCATGGTTTGGTCTTTGCTATTTGAATATTTTCTACTAGGTTCTGAGATGGTCTTCATTGTCTTAAGTGTTTTATTTACAGCAGGCAGCTAGTGAGCTATTCCCAGTGGACAGCAATGTCTTCAAGTGATGTCAGGGCAGATAAGAACATGTGATGAGCTCATTTGAGAATCATGACATCTTCGCGTCTACGTGCTGACAAACTGCCCAGTGAACCCAGTATTTTAATAACCATGGCTTCAGATGAAGCCCAGCTGGTCCCCATCATCTAAGGGTTCTGGCTCTAGAACTTCCTGTAGTTCCCGAATTGCCGTTGTTCACATCCCTTATATAAAATGGAGCAGTACTTGCATATAACCTACAGTGTGACTTTGAGTCATCTAGGTTGTTAATGATCTCTAAAACGATGCTAATGCTACGTCAATAGGCCTTTTGTCGTATTGTTTGGGAACTCATGACGAGGAGTCAAAAAGTTCTCTCATACCCAAATATATGTGATTTATAGTTGGTGAATTTGCAGATGCCAGCCTTGTGGGAACAAAGGACCAATTCTAAAATTCTGTAGTAACAGCTGTAGTTCACGCCTACAGTGCTACTCCTTGGGCCACTGAGGTAGGGAGACCAGAGGCTTGCTCGGGCCAGAGTTCCCGGTCAGCTTGAAATGCAGTGAGACCCTGTCTCAGAAACATTAAAAACAAAACCACCACTACCACAATAAGATCCTCTATAGCTGTCGCTTCTAACAGTGAAAGGAAACTGTAGATTCATTTATCTTATTTTAATTTAATCAAGTTTTAGCAAAAGAATGCAATCTAAGTTAATACTTCATTTACTTTCTTCTGTCTTTCTTATTCCCTAACCCTTGCAGTGGACTTTGGTATTTGAGGTCCCATTTACTCATATGTCCGAATACTTGCTCCCCATTTGGTGGAACGGTTTGGGAAGGACCGGTTGTGACCTGTTGGAAGAGGTGTCTTCCAGGGGTTGGGTTTGGAGGTTTCAAAGACTTTGGCCATTCCCCGTGTGCTCTCTCTGCCTCGTGCTTATGGATGCAGATGTGAGCTCTCAGTTGTTCTGCCACCGTGGACTCTGTTCCTCTGAAACTGCAAGCCCAATTAAATGCTTTCTTTTATAAGTTGCCTTGGTCATGTGGTTTTATCACAGCAACAGAAAATAACTGAAACCGTGTGATGGTTTCACCGTGCTGTCTTCTTGGAGGAACTATGTCCTGAAGTGCTGCAGCCTCCAGCTCTTCCTTGGTGAGAAGACACCGTAGTTCAGGGTCCCTGGACTGCAGATACAGTGTAGATGAAACACTAGAAACACTGGGGTGGAGATTTTTTGTTTTTAGAGACAGGGTTTCTCTGTAGCTTTACTGTCTGCTCTGGAACTAGCTCTTGTAGACCACACTGGCCTCGAACTCACAGAGATCCGCCTGCCTCTGCCTTCCATGTGCTGGAATTAAAGGCGTGTGTCGCCACCGCTTGGCTGAGTTGAGATTTTTTTCCCCTTCCCTGGATGGATGCTTATTTTGAGAAAATTAGCTCTTATAAATATATTTATGGAACGTAGGCACAAAAATTTGTACTTTTGTGTGCAATGTCAAATTGCATGCTTTAAAAAATGTGTTACTCTAACGTAAAGTGACTGTTTTAGGTGACGTCTGAGTGTTGGTGGCATGACAAAATCTCACTTGCTATGTCTCTTGTTGGCAGTAATTGCTAACTCGTGTAGCTAAAAATAGGTGGGAAGACAGGAACTAAGTCACTAGTGAAGGCTTGGAGTAGTTGTGATTTAAATGTACATTTTAAATTCCATGCTGAAAAACAGTATGGAATTTATTATTAATTATTATGAATACTGGTAATGCCATGATGGCATGACATCTGGAAGCTTTTTGTAAGAAGTTTTAAAATTTTATCTAAATAATTAAAGTTGATAACTTGGCTTTTCATGTGCGTATATGATAAGTCATTCATAAATGGATATACAAAGGCAAAGCCCACAGGGACTGCCGTGGCTATCAACCTCAGTAGTCCTTGAAGGGAGGAGGCATGTTCACTTACTAGAAAATCATGGGCTCTCCTGTGATTACCCAGTTAGGAAGCAGCCGAGGCTGAACGGACCCTGTGACTGATTCCAGGGTTGCCTTTCTCCGTCGTCACAAAACTTGGAAATGAGAGCATGAGGCGCATTCGATGGTAACTGCATGAAATATTTCAAATTTTAGTGCAAATTGTTAGCCATTATCAGTGTCCTTGGGGGCGACTCCCAGGGCTGGGAACACTAGAAGCTGGCGGTCTAGAGAGCTGCGTTCCAGAAGCTGTTGTGTTCTTAGCTTTGTGCTACATTACCCAAGATTCTTTTTTGGCCTATATGAAAAACTCGAAGAAGAGAGAAAATGATTTTCTTGTAACCCAGAATTTATGTTAGTCATTGCAAGCTTGAGACTTAAGAAGCCTGAGGGTGTGTGGAACATACTGTAGTCCCCAGCTGCGAGGTGGGCAAGCTGGGGATGAACTGTTTGAGTACAGGAACTGGAGCTGGAGGCAATCTAACCCTGTGTCTCTTAGAAAATAAGTCAGAGGGAAGAAAATACAGATTATCAGAAGTCACTACACCATTTAAAATTAAAATAGTTGATGATATACAAATATGGTTTAAAGAAATTAAACTCTGCCATGCTTACTTTTCAATATGGTGTGATTATCTACTGGAAGCCTCTTTTGGGGGGAAGAGGGATCCTAGGAACTTGAAAATCAAAAGAGCCGTGCTGGGGGGCAAGGTGGGGTTGGGAGTTCAAGGTCATCCTCTTCTACTTGGAGAGCCAGGCTGTGTGGGCTGCAGTTACTGACCTAGCTTGCATTTCATTTCAAAGCCTTGGCCGCTCACACCCTAACTTGAGAGTCTCGAGCTTTATAGAAGACAGCACATGGTCTTCTATTGCTCACCGCTATCTTCCCTTTCTCTAAACATTTGACGTACGCCCTTCGATTGTGAACAAACATTAAAAAAAAATTTCTCGTTTGTTAAAATATTTTATCAGTTTGTTGATTGGAAATTATTCACCTCTGTAGCAAAAGTTTCAGGGAGCCCTTGTAGGCGCCAGCGATGATGACCACAGCGCTGATTCCACAGCTCCTCTGCTGCCTCACACAGGAGCGGTGTCTGACCTAACTTAAGAGCAGTGGCAGCTGCCCTCCCCTCCCACCCTTTCCTGCCCCACATCCACACTTGTCACTTTTGCCCTCACAGGCTCCTGACGGCCTCACGTGTAGTAATAGCATCCTAGGATAAAATGTCTTACTGCACACAGAGACTCTAACTAAGTTGTCTAAGATCACACAGATAGTAGAGGAGACAACATTTGCACATAGCTCCATGGGAAGCAGGCAGCCTACGGGCTTTCTGTGCACTCTTTCTAAATAATGCATTTCTTAGTTAATCTCTATCACTTCTTTATTTTAGCACTGCAGCTTGTCACTAATATGACCGTTTCAAGGAGCACTGTTGCTTCCAGTCATTACTAACATTTCACCATGGTATAAAATCATATAATAAAGAGCTATAATAACATGGAAAAGTGCATCATTTGTAAAAATATCAATATAAATCACTGTGTTTTCATAAAACGAAAATCTATATTTGTATAAGAATGAAATATTTATGTTAAGGCTCCACTGACAATTCTTTTTAAAAAACAATTTATTTTTATATTCTGTGTATTGGTGTTTTTGCCTACATGTATATCTGTGTGAGGGTATTAAGTACCCTAGAACTCTAATTACAGGCACTTATGAGCTGCCATGTGGGTGCTGAGAATTGAACTTAGATCCTTTGGAAGAGCAGCCAGTGCCCCTAACTGCTGGACCATCTTTCCAGCTTCTTCATTAACAATTCTTAAGGGCATTGTAATGATTTACACTTCAAAGAGGAATACATTGAATTTTTCTAAGAACTAAAAATAGCTTCATATTAAAGGTAAAACTATAAAATTCTAGTGAGGGGAATTAGAAATGTGTATGTATATGTATGCGTGTGGCTATAAACCTAAATTATGATTGGCTTCCTCGTAGGTTTTTAAGAACGTAAGTATAATTTACAAGTTAGTCTCTCCCTTCCGAGCTTCCTAAAACTGATTCATTAATATAAAAATGACAGGATTTAGACTTGCCCTGTGTCCTCCCTGTAATTTGTGTGGTTAAGTTTGAAGGTCTTTCCTGAAGTGACTTCCTGTGTTTATCAGTTCTGTTCGTGGGATGCTGGCTTCTTACTTGTAGCATGTTTTTATTGTTCTCTGTCTACATTGTCTGTAGGGGAAACACAATTCAGAATCTCCAGTCAGCACACCAGACCTTAAGTGAAAAGTTGAAAGGTCCCGAGAACAGGCTTTAGCGTTCCAGCAGTTTGCCTCCTGTGCTCTTTCTAACTGGTTTAGCAGCTTCAACCCCAGCCCCATTGGTGGTTCTGTTGTTGAGTTGAACATGACCTTGTCAAATCATTTACCTGAAGCTGCTATGAGGTGCAGCACAAACACTTGTGGTTGCCCAACAGCTATGGCTTCAGTGCCGATTGTAAATTTGTTTTACTTTCTTGTTGCCCTTGGCGGAAACGAATGGCTTATCGCTCCTGCCCTAATGTTGACACTAGTGGACAAACACTGACAGTCTGCTCTTCATATCATGCTATGGACGTATGTATAGGTATGGGGTTATGTACAAAAATTGAAGCATTGAAGCAGATGTAACTTTTTAGAAACTCAGAAAGTTCATCTGTCCAAATACAGCTTGGCAGGGAACCTCAATACCTGGCAGATATCTGCAGACAGCACTGCTTGGAGGAGTGCATAGGATAAGGTGAAGACGAAGAACCAAAAACCACTGGGCAAACACCTAAAGGAAGACTGCGGAACCTCGGGTGTGACAATGACACAAGCATCCAGGACTGCCCAGGACAGGAACAACTGGAGACCCACATAAACGGGCTGCCCATACATGTTTAAGCATTGTCAGGACATAAATAAGATGCTAATAGCAGGGAACATATTTCCGTGAGTTTGTCACTTAGTGGCCATGTGACCTAGATTAGGTCAGGTAACCTGAATTTCTGTTTTTAGAGGCATATTTGTGTTCTATAGGGCAATTAACGATAGGGATGGAATTCATTTCTATATTTTGCTCTTTTTTTCTGACTGAAGTTGAGATAATAGCCTTTCTACTGCAGAGCTCATTGGACACATTGCCAATGGAATGGGAGGTGTCTAATCTTCACCTGATGTCTTGTATAGGAAAAGAAGATAAAACACCCTCAGAGGGAACTACTGGAAATTAAAGTCACTGTCCTAGTTAGGGTCTATGTTGTGATAAAAGACCATGACTAAAAGCAACTTGGGGAGGGAAAGGGTTAGGACAACTTGTAACTCTCAGGTCATATCCAATCACTGAGGGTAGGAATCTGGACTCAGGAACTGTAGTGAAGCCATGGGGGATTGCTGCTTGTTTGCTTGCTCCTCGTGGCTTGCTCAGCCTGTTTTTTGTTTGTTTGTTTGTACAACCTAGGACTGCTTGCCCAGGGTTGGCAGTGCCTACAGTGCTGGACCCTCTCACATCAATGGTTAATCCAGATAATATACTATAGATTTGTCTGCAGGCTCACCTTATGGAGGTACTTTCTCCATTGGCATTTTCTCTTCCCAGACACATCTAGGTTTGTGTCAAAAACCAACCAGCACAGTCAACTCTTTGAAAACTTGATGTGTGAATACACCAGTTATTAGCCTATAACCTTTCCTTTCTTATCCATACTCAAGATCTCATATCAATATCACAATATAAATATAGCATAACGTTTAAAGTTTATCGTATAAGAATTGCAACGCTTAAAAGTCCAAAGTCTCCTTTAATATTTCTTTAAAAGTTCAAAGTCTTTCTAAAATATCTAAAATCTCTTAACTATAGGTTCCTGTAAAATTAAAAATAGTTAAATATTTTTCTATTCCAAGAGGGAATAACTAGGGCATAATCATAATTGAATCAAAGCAAACCCAACATCTTAACAGTATAAAGTTCAGTGTCAGATTCTGGGACCCGTTCATGGTTCTCTGGGCTCCAAAGGGCTTTGGCAACTGCACTTCTGGTCGCGTTGTCCACAGACTTAGTCTATGACTTAGGCCAGTCCAGGCCACAGCTATCGCTGCCCTCTGTGGTCATCCCGTGATGACCCCGAAAGCTGGGTCTCTGCTGCAGCTGATCTGCACGAGCCTCTCCAGAGCTCTCTTCAGGGCTGCTCACCCTGTTCCATGGCACAAAGCCTGAATTCTCTCCATCCCCCCTTTAATCCTGGGGTTAGTTAGGGTTTCTCTTGCCTTGATAAACACCACGACCAAAAGCAACTTGATGAGGAAAGGATTTTTTTTCCATCTTACATTTCCAGGTAGCAGTTTATCACTGAGGAGAGTCGGCAGAGGCCAGAACTGAAGCAGAAGCCATGGAGGGTGCTGCTTACGCGCTTGCTCCTCATGGATTGATTGCTCAACCTGCTTTTCTTTAAATTTTATTTAATTTTTTTTTCATTTTACATACCAACCGTAGTTCCCCCTCCATCCCCTCCTATTTCCTTTCTTCCCTCCCAACCCTCATCCACTCCCATGAGGAGTCCACAAAGTCTGTCAGTCAAGGACCACCCGCCCAGAGGTGGCATCATTCACCATGGACAAGGCCCCCCCAGCAGTTACTGACTAAGACGATACCCCACACGCTTGCCTACAAGCCAGTCTAGGGAGGCATTTTCTCAACTAAGAGTCCCTCTTCCTAGATAGATGTAGGTTTTGTACAAGCTGACAAAATCCTAGCACCACAACCATGAGCCAGTGAAAATGAAGGACCACATCTCTAAATCTCTTTCTAGAAGAGTGGTTTTGGCCACATAGGGCACTCTAGGAGAGATGTCAGAAGAGGACATGGTGGCAGTCCTTTTCTTTGTCCAGTTGGGTCCTGCGGTGGCTTCTTCCTCATTTTCTTTGGTGTGTTTGTCTGTAAGGGAGGGTTCAGATGGCACATGCACACATATGATATGCCTGTGTGTCCGTGGAGGCCAGAGAGGGCATCCGGCACCCTGCTGTATCACTCTCGACTGTGCTTCGTTGAGCTGGGGCCTGTGACTGAACCAGGAACTAGGCTGGTGGGCGGCCGCAAGCTGCGGTGGTCTTCCTTCTTGCCTCTACTCTCTACAACTCTGAGGTTATAGAGAGCCGTGGCCATGCCTGTCCTTTACCTGCTGCTGGGGATTTGAACTCAGGTCTGTAAGCTTGCACGGCGGCCTCTTATGGAGAAGACACGGGTTGCTTTTCCTCAGCTTCCATCAGCATCGATGTCTCCTTTCCTCTGACATGTCACATTTCAGGCAGCCCCAGCTGAAGCAGCACATCACACACGGCGGTCTCAGCCTTCCTGCCTCCGTCTCCTGGGCGCCATGGACCTCGCCTTGCTGTCTTAGATAACTTAGAAAACAGCCAGAGCAGTCGTTAGTGTTCGGTGCTGCTCTGCTGCGGGGTGCGGTACTCTGTTGAGAGTGCTTCCACCTGCGTTCTCCGTTCACGTGCAGCTCTGCCACCGACATTCCTTCTGCAGACACAGGGTGGGTTTCTGAGCTGCTCTGTGTGGCAGCCGCAGATCTGCGAGCTTGTTCCTGGTCAGCGTGTGCGAGCTGCTGCTTCTGTGGCTGCTTCAGCACCATCGCTGCCCCAAATTACAGGGCCGAGGGGTTCTGTGGTCACCGGCTGCCTTTGAAAACCTGAAAGGGATCTGAGTGGTTATAGCGGTGAACGTTTTGTAAGAAAGCTGAGGTTTGATTCCACAGCTGGTAGGTGGGACCCTAGAATGTGCATTTTGACTCCCGGCCATGACTGTGTGAGCCACTCTGCCCCATTGGGCTTTCCTGCAGATGGCCGAAGGCTCTGAGGCCTTGAGCTACGATGACTCATTCCTCCCTCGTGTTGCTTAGGTACTTTGTGACAGGGACACCAACAGTGACAACACACAGTTGGTCTAGGCCTCAAAAATCTGGCACTCTTCACCAGGATGCAGTGAGGCCGGGAGCTGCCTGTTTGCAGCTCCAAGTCTGCACCGGGATGACTACTGGATAACTTGGTTCCTCCATTGTGCCTGGCCCCCAGGAGACAAGAACAAGTGACAGTGAACAGACAGCCCTGGGGTCGTGGGGGTCACAGTGGCTGTGATGGCTTCTCTCTGCTCTTCTGGCTAGTCTGCCCTCTGTGGACTCTCACCAGGCCTGCTTTGCCTCTGCCGTCGCTCCAGGGCCTTTCAGCGAGAGAGGAGTCAGGTATCTCTCCTTCCTAATTCTCCTTCCCATGGGACACGGTGACTGACCATCTGTGTCAGCAGCATGGATGGGGCTGTCCCCACTTAAATACTTGAGCTCATTTCAGTGTCTGGGAGAGCCATGTCCCCTGGGCCCTTCATCCCAGTCCTCGTGAGTGCGACTGTGTTCTGGTGAGTGTCTGAACCTAGCTCACATATAAGAAGGAAGGGCTTCATTCTGACAGGAGTTTCAGCTCCTTTCTGGGTCCCAGCTTTTGGGAATGTGAGAGTGGCAAGGTGTAACCAGAGCATGAAGAAGCTCATGAATGCAGTGGCCACTGAAGGCCGTGAAGGGAGAGGCAGGTTTGGAGGGAGCGTGAGGAAAAGCCTGTTCTTTCAATTGGGCACACGAGGCCTAATGAAGGATTGAGAGAGACCACTGTGCTGGAATGCGGCTCACTTGCCATCCCGTGTCTCTCTCGCGTGGGATGTCACATGGCTGGGGCAGGAGGCACGAGATGCTGTCTGATGAGGGGTGTCCAGGTCTCTGTCAGCCTCTTCTGCCCTCGCCTCTTTCCCAGTGCCTCGGCACTGTCTGACCTCCACAGGAGCTCTGAGACTTCCACGTGGGTCTTTGATCTTGCTGAATTTTGTCTCTGTGTATTGAACATGTTCTGAAATGCCTGCCAACACTACATTCACAAGGTAACAAGCAGTTGAATAGAATAATTACACCTTTGGTTCCTAGGCCCATGGGTTCCAGGGATGGGTGTGTAGATGAGATGAAAAATATTTTTCAGGGTTCTGGCTTTCTGCCAAATCATCTTTTTGACTAGCCTCACCACAAGACAGGACCACAATTACCAATTCTGTGTGTTTATCAGTTCTTTTGTGTTAAAATTTCATGTCAGGTTGAAACTAATTCCCAGCTTTTAAAAGTAATATTGAAAAAGTAAAAGCTGAATACCAACATCTGTATACCTTGTCCTAGTAACTGGTACATTCAAAGACAAAATAGGCCCTCATTCTCAAATTTGCTATTGCTATAGTTTGTTGTTTTTATTTAAGACAAGGTTTATACTGTGCAGCCCAGTCCATTTCTTCGCAGCCTCTAGTGCTAGGATTGTATTATAAGTGTGTGTAGGTCTTAGGTAGCCAAGGCTGGCCTTGAACTCGGTAGGTAGCTGAGGCTGGCTTTGAACCCTGGCAGTTCTCCTTCTATCTTCTAAGTGCCTGGACTACAGGCAGGTTCCCCTGTACCTGGATTATTGCTACAATTTCTAAAACAAAAGTTCCCTAGGGACACTACCAACTCTGCAATATATTTCTCTCCTTTGATGAATGTCTGTGTATTTATTTGTAAAAACTGTGGATGTGTGAGGGCGTCTGCTTCATCCAGTGAAGGCAGGTCGTACCAGGTCACGTCATGTCCTTCAGTGTGCCCAGCTAGAAACCTATGTGGTCCCTATTGTTTACCTGTTTTCCTTCTTCCCTGGCATCTCCCCAGTAGAACTTGGTTTCTGGCTGCTCGGAGAACACAAGCTGTTGTAGCACTGAAGGGGATGGAGGCCCTGAAGGGGCCACTTCCCAGAAGTGGTCCTGTCTGGTAGAGAAGGGACTCCATACAAACGCTGGTGTGGAAGCGCCTGCTCAGTGTGTTTGAGGACTTTGGGCGAGTGGAGGGGCTGGGCCCTTTCCAGTTTCATAGTCTTGGATAAAGATGGTTTTTGCTTGTTTCCACCTTTGGCTTGGAGTGAGAATTTCTCCCGTGGCCCAGTTAGGAAAGTGTTCCTTTCTGTGAAGATCCTCGTTAGCTTTCTGGTCTTGCACCACTCTCCTCGCAATGCTTCAGGAATCTGTAGTTAGCTTTACCATGGAGTTAGAAGACTCATCCCTTTGCTCACTTCCCTTGGCTGAGCTACCCCAGTCCAGCCATGGTTCCTCGGCTGAGCCGCCCCAGTCCAGCCATGGTTCCTCGGCTGAGCCGCCCCAGTCCAGCCATGGTTCCTCGGCTGAGCCGCCCCAGTCCAGCCATGGTTCCTCGGCTGAGCTGCCCCAGTCCAGCCATGGTTCCCGGGCCTTGTCATCCTTGTCTCCCTGCCTTCCTCCCTCTAGCTGATTCCTGAAGGCTTCTGTGAAGGCCGTTGTCCTAGCACCTCTTCTAAATCAGCTTCCTGTTGTCTGTACTCATTGTTTCCTTTCTCGGTGCTTCCATTTCTTCACCCTTGTAGGGAATGTCAGTTCTCCTGGCCCTGCTGAGGGCTGTCTTTCATCTGAGGGAGGATGCTGGACGCTCTTTTCAGGAATTGAACTAATTGACGCCTTTGCATGTTCAGATCATCAAAAAAGCGCCCACTCATCCCACAGTCTCTCTCTAAATTTTCTTAGGCCACTGTGCCCTTAAGCTGACACAACGCCCTGAAGACGGACTGTGATTGGACTGTGAGGTGACTTGAAGGACAGGTGTCTCTGGTATACACGAGGGAATGGACAGTTTCCAGATCTCTTGGCTGCTCATTCACGTTATGTTTTTAAGCCTTCTTGTTTTATAGAGACTTTTCTCCTAGATACTGGATACACACAAGAAAGGATTGCTAATGAGAAATGAAGTTGTAAAATTCAAAACCAGTTTTGCTTCTTAATGACTGTAATAAACACAGAAGTTTCTCTCTATGCCAAAGCAATTTGCCTTGGGAATAAAAGCCAACCATAAGACAAAACAAAGGGGATTAATTTTGCTCATTGTTTCTTTCACTCCAGGTTGGGTACCCTATGGTCTGGCGCCTGTCCCTGCTCTACCGCCATCCAATGCAGCCACTTTCTTTGGCCTCTTCCAGTTCTTTTCTTCTTAAGATTCATGTTTGGCTCCTGCATTTTACTGTGTGTGCTTCAGGTTTTGCTGCATTAAGGAAACCTCATGAACTTAAATAGTAAAATTTTCTTCTTGCTTCTAACAGAACACTTTGCATGTGGGTTCTCTTGAGAGTAGCAGTCCCCTGTGCCAGCCTTGGCTTCTATCTTAAGACATTTCCATGCCAGTGTCTTCCACAGAGACTTAAACATGTGAGAAGGAACAGAGAATGGCAGATGCCTTTACAGCCTCTACCCAAAGTAATGTTGGTTCGCAATTCGTTGGCCAAGGCACGTTCACGGTGTCACTCATTTAGGACACCGAGAGTGATACCCTCTCAGGGAATATGAAACAGAAGAAAAGCAAAAATGTTAGTACTGTCTACCATGTTTGGAGCTGAGAATACAGAAATGAGTAAAGTGTGGATCCAGTCTTCAGGGATTCAAAGCCCAGGAAGGGAGAGAAGTGTTGAAACTCAGTGTCGAGAAATGGTGCACATTACACAATAGATTGTACTAATTCCAACAAGAAGACAGAGAGTACCTTGAGGGCTCTGAACCCACCTCTCGGTATTCAATGACTGCAATAGAATTTTCGTATGGAGGAGAAACGAGAGGAGGGCTGATCTGTGTCACTTTGGTGAAGGTGTGGCGTGGCTTGTCTATGCACATGTAATGCCTAAAACAATAACTTATGATCAACTGTAAGAATCAGGCGTACTCGCTTTCTGAGACCTCGAGAAATAGAAGCAGCCTGTCAGCTATAGAACCGATCTGCTGGTACATGAAATGTAGCACACTATTGTTTTGATGAAGTCTTGCTAAAAATACTTGACTAAGCAATTATGCTACTGACAGTTCTTTGATCTCAAAAATTAGAGTTGCTGTTACAGAACGAAGAGAACAAAGCCCCTTGTAAAATAGCGATCAGAGTTAGTTATTAGGCAGCACAGGCTGCAGAGACTCTGACCTGCCAGAGTCTGACTTACTTTCCAGTGGATATGGAGGTGAGTGTGTCTTTATAAACAAAGGAGACAGTGTCTTTCCTGGGTCCAACATAGTCATATTCTTGTCCTCTTGCCCCTCACGCTGGTCCTCTTGCCCCTCACGCTGGTCATGCTCCCACCCCAGGGCCTTTGCTCTGTGACTTTTAGTCCCAAACTTTCTTTATTCCTCAGCTACGAGTCGCCCAAAAGCCATTTTCCAGGGGTCTTCTTTGGCTGTGCTCCTTAAGATTGTCTCCTACCCCCTACCGTATCTGAGGCATATAGCACCTTCAAGCAGAAGTAGGGAGAGTTGGCTCACTTCTTTCATTTTACTCAGTCCTCCTCCTCAGTGAGTGTAGCTTATTCCTTACCACGAGAATAAAGCTGCTCTTCATAAGCTGTAGCTTTTGTAATTGAGCAAACTTAGTTTTATAGAAGGACTTGTAGGGCTGGAGAGATGGCTCAGCGGTTAAGAGCATTGCCTACTCTTCCAAAGGTCCTGAGTTCAATTCCCAGCAGCCACATGGTGGCTCTCAACCATCTGTAATGAGATCTGGTGCCCTCTTCTGGTCTTCAGGCATACACACAGAATATTGTATACATAATACATAATACAAAAGAAAGAAAGAAAGACAGAAAGAAGGGCTTGTAATGTGCTCCTTATTGTGTCTCACGTGAGTGCCTGGGAACCTCTTCATGCACTGCATGTCCACATAGCCCAGCACGCGTCCCATTGCTGTCACTGACAGTTAACAAAAGCACTTGACTAGAAAGCCCTGTCTGACTGGTGTGCTTAGTGGAGATGGGAGAGGTAAAGTGACAGCCACTTGTGCTCAGTCCTGGTTATAGAAATGTCCTGTTCTAAGGAGTGAGAGGTCAAAGTTCTATATATATATATATAAAAAAATGGTTCTGGTAGCCTCTGTGAATTCCTCTTGAAAGGAGTCCAAAGACTCCAAGAGTTTATGAAAGACTGTTTATGTGAGAAATTGTCTTAGTTGTTGAAGTTGCTTCTGTAATAGAAAAACAAACATTTCTTAGGGTGACTTTTAAATGACAATTGCTAAGTTTCAGAGGTAGCCACCCTGTCGCTGTTGACTTGCCTGCTCTGTGACTCCAGGCAGAAGGAAATAGAGCCCCCCGCCTTGTCCCCACTCCACACCTGTCCAGTGCCAGGCTTCTCAAGTCGGCCTCGAAAGACAAGTCCAGGGGAATAGCTAAAATGGGAGGCGGGGCTTGGGAAGAGAGGCTGCCAGCTGCCGAGAGAGGGGGTGCTATTCAGTAGGGAACATCATCCACCCTGACTTTCCACGTCTTAGATTTCTGAGCACAGGAAATGTGGCGAGCAGATCTTCGTACCGCTTTTCACTAGTACCTGCGATGGAACAGTGAGCGTGGAGGCCACCGTGCTCCCTGATCTTCTTGAATTGACAAGAACAATTAACTCACTGTTTTAGTACCAACACGTGTGTCCCCACCAATCCTTCCTCTCCTGTTTGTCAGGTGACTAGTGTGCTCCCCGGCCTGGTAAAGTGGAGACTCTATTGTGTGTGCACTCCCTTTATGATTGGATCTGGGGTAAGGCAGTCAGAGAAACAAGAGAAACAAACTGAAAATCCAGGCAGAATGCTGGGCTGTAGGTCAGCTAGCAGAGTGGTTGGAAGACTGACACCAGACTTCAAAGGGGGCAGGAACCAAATCATTTTCTAGGGACAGACAGATGCCCAGCACAAACAGTGGAGCCAGCCAGCCAGAGCTTCTCTGGTACTCCCTGGCTGAATGACAGCCACTCTGTGCTTCCAAAGACAGCCATGAGTAAAAAAAAAAATGAGTTTTAGTGTTTGTAAAACATGCTAGAGAAGCGATCGATAAAGAGCAAGTTCAGTAAGTACACATCGGTCAGTGAGATTGTGTGTACACAGTTGGCCTCTGGTTTAGGATGGCTCAGCTTATATGGTCATGTGAAAGTAAAACCACATTCAGCAGAATCCAAGTTCGCATTCTGAATATGGATCTCTTCCTGGGCTAGCCATGCAGCACTGAAACTCGACTGCTGGATGCCAGGGCCCCAGCACCCCGTTGTCGACGCAGTCAGTGGGGAAGTCTGCCCACACTTCTCAGTGTGCTATGTAGCTAAGCTAGGATGACCAGGTTAGGTGCATCGAATGAAGCTGAGTCTCAGGCTGTTTTCCCTGGGGATGGAGCCCCGTGGCCAGGTGAGAAGCTCCTGCAGGTGAGAATATTGCCAGTGCTGCAGAATTCGTGCCAAATGGTCCCTGGCTGCAGGTGCACCCTCCTTGCCCCCACTCCTGCCCTGCTGCCTGTCTGCCTTTCTGGTAATGGCCTATTGGATCTTTGTCCAAGGACTTTGGTTCAGTCCTTCACGGTCTCTAGAGTTAGACTCTTGTTTTCATCTACTACTGTATTAGTTAGTTTCCTATTGCTGTGATAATATCACAACCAAAAGCAGTTTGGGGAAGAAAAGTCTCGTTTTGCTTCTAGTTTGTAACATGTCATTGAAGGAAGCCAAGGCAGGCGCTCAAGATAGGACCGTGGAGGCAGCAACTGAAACAGAGGCCAGGGAGGAGTGCTACTCACTGACTGGCTTTTCTTGGCTTGCTCAGCTGCCCTTGTACAGCTCAGGACCACCTGCCCAGAGATCGTGTTGCCAACAGTGGGTAGTGCCCTTCCACATTAATCAACCATCAAGAAAACGCCCTACAGACTTGCCCACAGACAGTCTGATGGAGTCAGTTCCTTCCTTTTCCAGGTGACTTTAGTTTGTGTCAAACTCATAGAATGTCACCAGTAAAACTACCTTTTGGATAGTGTAGTCAACCCTTTCTGCAGTTTTTCTGTTATGTTTTTATGATCATTAATGAAATCACCCTTTTTTTCCTATCATCTGTCAGTTTGTAAAACGAGAAACAGCCATAATGAAACTCATAAATCAATCATGCTACTCTGAGAAGACATCTGGAAACGTCTGCCGTATGAACTGTAGCATTAATGCTTAGAACTGAAAAGAGCAGGCAGACTTGGCATCGCTTTCTTTTTGTTCACAGGAAGTCAAATCAACTCATCCTTTTGTTGCTGTGCAGTGTTGGGAATGTTGGGAACTGAACCCGTGGCTTTGCACGTGCTGGTCAAGTGCTCTACCACTGGTCTTCACCCCAGCCCTTTCTCCATTCTCTTGGTGAGCCAGTGTTTACTTTCATGTAAGGCTGTTAGGAATGTTGGGTGCTCTGGGAAATCCAGAATACAATCTATTTATGGAGACGCTTTACTTAGACACTAGTGGTGAGTCTCCCCCTGTGCATTGGCTATGCTGCCTTGGGTCCTAAGGTTAATTGGTCAATGGGTCTCTTTTTGCCCCTCTTCCTCCTTGTCTTCCTCTCCCTCCCTCTTTTTTGACCTCCTTGTCCCTTCTTCTCGCCCTTCTTTGCACGCATAGTGGCACATATAATATCTAGGCAATGATGAGCAGTCTGGTTTTGGCTCTAAGTTACTTAAATATATTTCTGTTGAGTATCAAACATTCCAAGTAGCTTTAAAAAGTGGAATCTTTTTTATTGAAAATTTAATACAAGAACTGTAGAATTATTGTAATGAAATGTTAACATTTGATACGAGTGTTTACTTAAATCACAGAATGTAGTTGGATCGGTTTGGTTTTCTGGCAGACGTGACATCATTCGTTTCAGACACACTGTTAATGAATGATCGGTAATTGTATAAAATATACTCTTTACTGACAGCTGCAGCATCTTGCAATGTTCCTCTGATGTGGGATTCCCCTCTGTATGCTGTGATTACCATTAATGAATAAAGAAACTGGCTTGGCCTAGAGCAAGGTAGAACTTAGGTGGGGAAAACTTAACTGAATGCTGGGAGAAGGAAGGCAGAATCAGAGAGAAGCCATGTAGTCCTGCCAGAGACAGACACCAGACCTTTAGCTGGTAAGCCACAGCCACGTGGCGATACACAGATTAATAGAAATTAATATGTAAGAGCTAGCCAATGAGAAGCTAGAGCTAATGGGCCAAGCAGTGATTTAATTAGTACAATGTTTGTGTGGTTACTTTGATTCTGGGCAGCTGGGACGCACAAGCGGCCTCCTTACTGCATCCCTCTGCTCCGGCCTAGATGAGCATGAGGAAGCCAGTGCCAGGGTGACTACAGTTCTACGGCATCGCCTGCCTGCCGATAGGACTGTGGCTGTGCACTTGCCATCCAGCAGGACTCAAATGAGGGCTGTGTGGAAGGAATTGCCTGCCACGAGTCGCGGAATTAATTTATCATTGGAAGACTTTCAAAATCAAGTTTCCCCATGGGTGTCAAATCAGTGGGACTACCATTGAATCTTTATTTCAGAAATGTGGGTGAGAGGCAAGGTCTGTTCTCTGAAATTGGGATGGTCCTCTTTTCTACCTTTATCTGTATGGCTTTGTTTTTGCTGAGGACTTTTTGTTGCGTTTGGTACACACGAGAGGGATGTTGGTGTTCACATAGCCGAGCTAACTCCCCAGGCTTCATTGGTTCATAAGCTCACTTTTAGAATTGCCAGTGAAATCTGCCTGCAATGAAGGGGATGTTTTGCTGGCATGGCACAAATCATAGTAACCTGCAGGCAGCAAGGCAGCATCTGGGAAGATAGCCATCATCCTAGGGGTGTAAGCCATGGGTAGTTTTGGAGATTATCATATTCAAGTAAGTTATGGATTTCAGGATCCATCGAATATAGCTCTTCGCCGATTTTGTTTTTAATTATGGTAAATGCATTTAGTGTATGTTACCAGCAATACCATTTTCAGTGTATTGTTGCGTGGCATGAAACACATTTACCTTGTTGCACAACCTTTCTCTAACGTCATCTATGACTTTAAAGCCAGCTGGGAATAAAGCCTTATTATGCACGTGCTTAGATTTAATAAAGCCTTACTGTGCTACGATTTCCCACTACTTTGAACAAGTGTCCTTTAGCTCACAACTTTTGCAATGTGTAATTGACATAGAAGGAAATCCTTGGTCTCCTGCTCACTTCTGTCCTCTTTCCAAATATACTTTCTTCCTCCTTGAAAGTTCTTGATTAACTCAGTACTTCCTGTAGCTATTTCTATTTCAAGAATAATACCACACTGAAGAGGGTGTAGAAACAAGCTTCCATATACCTCAGATCCTGGCGAGCTGTAGACTTCTTAGAAGAAAAAGAAGAAAAGTTAGCTCAGCTTTATATCCCAGCCATGAGTTTTGAAGCAATTTCCAGTCTAACTAACTTAAAGACTGCTTTAGAGGCTGGAGAGGTGGCTCAGAGGTCCAGAGCACTTGTCCTCTTGCAGAACACCCAGGTGGTTTGATTCCCAACACCCAGGGGCAACTTATAACTGTCCGTAACTCAGTCCCAGGCATCCAGTGCCTCTCTGGCACCAGCCATGTAAGGGGTGCACCAGCATGCAGGCAAAGCAGCACACACATTAGATAGATAAACAAGCAAACAAATAGATAATTTTTTAAAGAACTGTGTTTTAAAGACAGGTTTGTATGGAGAAGTTGTCCACTGTACATATATTTCGAGGCTGCTTTCCCTGCCTGAGGCTCCTCACTAATTTCCCTGTCTATATGCTCAGACCAGAACACTGTGCTTTCTTACATCAAATGGAGAGTTGACATATAGAACTCAGAAAGGGGTGTGATGGACACACACAGGGCCCTGAGGTAGGGAAGACACTAAAGTTCTTGCTGATGATTCAAAAGAATCTAGTTTAAGCAATTTTTATTCACCAGCCCAGCTCTACAGAAGGCATCTTTAGAAGGAATGCTTCAGCCTAATGAAACGATTAACTATACCCAGGAGGAACCAATAAATAACATTTAATGATAAGAAGTGGGAAACATACAACACAGCAAAATAACAGGAATTAATAAACAGTGCTCAACAATAACTCTCAATATTAATGATCTTAATTCTCTAGTATAAGATTGTATTAGGAAACAGGATCCAGGCCTAGAGAGATGAATCAGTCATTAAAGGCTAGGTTTACCACCAAATATATATAAAAACAGAATCTTTCTGCTAAAAACATATTGCATGAACATTTTTTAAGGGGCTGCAGAGATGGCTCAGTGATTGAAAGCACTTTTTCCTACAATGGACCAGGGTTTCATTCCTAGCAACTACATGGCGACTCACAATCATCCATAATTTCAGTTCAAGGAAATCTGACATCCTCTCTGTCCTCCGTGGGCACTAGAAACTCATGTGGAACACAGATATACATGTGAGCAACATGCTTATATACATAAAATACATCTCAAAAATTAAAAAAAATTTAAATTAAATAAAAAGAACCTATCGCTCTATAAACAGTGCTAATTATCAGTTCAAAAAAAAGTGCTTTGCACATCCAGGAGTGAGTAGTGAGTGTAGCAGCCAGGGAGCTGGAAATGACGCTGACTTTGTGTCGTCGCGTCCCGTGTGTCTCCTCACTTAGGAGCTGAGGCAGAACTAGGCTGTGTACAAGCGAAGTCCATCATTAGGACTGTTTAGCTTTGCAGTATTTGCTTCCTGAATTGTGTGACTGTTACAGGGCAGTGACAGCAGAGAGTCACTGAGTGCTTCGGCAAGTTGGCCGCAGAGCAGACCTCTGGGTGCTGGGGTGACCGGAACAGGAGCTCTGACAAGCCAGTTTGTGTCTGGTCACTTGGAGGGGGAAGGTTGCTTTGTGTCTGCCTACACAGTGGTTTGAACGTCTCCTCCAGGTTCCTCTTGTCTCTTTCCTCTCCTGGCCAGCCTCTTCCGCTGTTGCGTGGTCTCAGCCGTGCTTATGTCTGCTTAGGGCAGGCAGGGTCATGGGGCAGGCATCACAGAGCAGGAAGGGCAGTGCATTAATAGAACTTTCCTAGAAGTGTCTTCAGCCTTGTCTTACTTTCACAGGTCTCACCCAGGGATCTCCCTGTTCTTCTCCCCATCCGTGGATACCTCAGAGACCTTAAGTTTGGATTTCCTTCTAACTGGACACATGCTCATTTTGTATAAATATTTAAACATTACTGTCTTAATTTATGAACTTTCCTTCATAGGGTTGGAGGTGGCAGAATGGTGAAAATAGAGATTTTGTCTTTTAAAAAATTATTTTTATGTGTGTGTGTGTGCGCGCGCGCACGCGTGTGCCTGCATGAGTCTATGAACACTATGCATGTGCAGATGTCAGGGGAGGACACAGGGCGTTGGATACCCTGGCACTGGAGTTATGTGTCAGTAGTGTGAGCTGACTGAAGTGGGTGCCAGGACCTGAGCTCAGATCTTTAGCAAGAGCAATCGCACGCTTATGGCCCCTGGAGAGTTTGCTTTATTTTGTAGGTTTTTCTTATTTTTTCTTTTAAGATTTACTTATTCTATGTATATGAGTGCTCTATCTGCATGTATGCCTGCAGGCCAGAAGAGGGCATTAGATCTAACGACAGATGGCTGTGAGCAACCATGTGGGTGCTGGGGATTGGACTCGGGACCTCTGGAAGAGCTCTCCTGACCAGATTTTTATTCTTGAATAATTTCTTTAATAAAAGAAATTTGGAAATTGAAAAGAAGCAAAAATCTGCCAGGTGGTCTTTCACAAAGATTCCATTAGCATTTTCTATATTCCTTCCTGTTTTTATTCTCTACCAGGGTCACTGTTGCCCAGGCTGGTGTCAGGACTCCTACGCCCAGGTGTGCCCCAACCCCAGTTACAGTTGAGCTGCATTACACCATCCTTCCAGCTTCACCAAATGCTCCCGTGTAGGCCAAGGTCCGTAGAACATCTGTAATGGCTGCAGGGTGTTTTCCCAGGGAGCTGGAAGACAGTGAGTGCTGTGGAGTCACCAGGAGTCAGTTTCACTTTGCACACATTGCGGTGGCTGAGTCTCTGTCCTCTGCTTTTGCCTGTAGGACATTAACTTTAGAGCTTCTGTTGTTGTTAGCTTGTTTGAGAGACGCTTCCCTTGAATAGTGCAGGTTGTCATGTCTCTAGCTGACCTGAATAGAGCTAGAGAAGGAATGAAGCGTGTTTCCCTGATTTCATCCAAATACTAAGGAGTCCAGCTGCAGATGCCCAGCGTGTAGTTTACTTGCAAGTGAAAACTTCGAGCCCTCAAAGCAGCCCTTTGTGAGGTGTCTCTTGCTGCGGTGTGCTTTCAGAGAAGAGCAAACACAAACACAGTTGCTTTTGGATCACAGCCTGTGTGTGTGTGTGTGTGTGTGTGTGTGTGTGTGTGTGTGTGTGTGTGTGTGTAGGAATGTGGCTTTCCATTAAATATTGTGGGAAGGGGGAAAGGAGAAGTGTGTGCAGGAAGCCGAAGGCGCCTGCGGTTGTTTCAGCCTGAGGAGCTGAATTGGTCTTGCTTCTCCTTTGCAGCTCCTGTTGGCTGTATGTCGGGTGCTCTGTTTTAGGCACCTGTTAGGTTTAGCTCCCCGACCAGGATGTAGGAGGCAAGCTCACATCTGAACCTGATTTGTGTGCTGCTGACAAGTCACTGGGTGAGCAGGCTAGAGGGTAGGCTTGAGGGAAAGAAGATCTCACAGTTGTCTAATGGAGGTGCTTCAGCATCTAGACAGCTTTTAAATTAGCCGCCTCCCATTAGCACATGAGTCCTGAGATGGCAAATGATAAATAGATGTATTTGGAAATGTTGGGTTAAGGTTTATTTACTGTAGGGATTCTCCAATGCTTCCAATAAGTTTATGCCTTTTTTCCCCTCTTGTTTGGTTTTTGAGATAGAGTTTCTCTGTGTAACAACGCTGGCTGCCCTGGACTCACTCTGTAGACCAGGCTGGCCTCAAATTCAAAGACACTGATCTGCCTCTGCCTCCCAAGTTATGGGATTAAAGGTGTGAGCCACGATGCCCTCCCTGCAGTTTTTATTTTTAAGGAGACTCAAGTAGGCCACATCTTCATCTTGATTTTGCCCATGTAATCCTTGCTAGTGGGACCTTTGTTGGTGTCGGGAAGGTTTGAATTAGTTGCAGTAAGTGAAATTAGTATGTAGGTTGTATGGAGTGGCCTTCCCAAACTCCGCTGTGATGAGTCCCCTAGGCCCTGGTTCCCTCCATCCTTAAAATGAGTGTGTGTGGCCCCGTGGAGATGAAGCGTCTGTATGGCACAGAGACACTGTGAGGCTGGTGCTGCTCGTCCCCAGGCCTTCACATGGAAGGAGTCTGGAGGTGAGGTGACTCTCACTGGAGATGGGTAGAGACTGCTGGAGGAAGGTACCATTTTCCATGTGGGTTCTGTAGCATTCCAGGAGTCCATCGAAAGGTTCCTAATGAAGGAAGAGCACAGTGGCAGGTGCTAATGCTTGTCACATTTCCCCAGAAGGGGGATTTCCAGGGGAATGCAGAGTACTAGAGATCCCTCTGAATTCCAAAAACGTCTGAATGTACCGTTGTGGCCTGCAGGTTACATAGTCTGTTTCTGGCTGGACGGGTCCTGGGTGTGTTTGCTTGTGTTGCAGTAGAAGGTTCCAGGAGGAGACACAAGCTGACCAGAGATTATGATAAACCTGGTGCAGTGACTCATGTCTGTGATCACAGCACTGAGACCATATCTCAAGTTGAAGACTAGTCTGGACTATACAGTGAGTTCAGGACTAGCCAACCAGCCAGCCTTGGATAGATAGTGCACCCCTGTCTGAGAAAAAATGGACAGAGAGTGATTTGCTAGAGAAAATAATAAGTGTCTAGGCAGAAAATGTAATAGAGGAACTGGACTTAGAGGGCGTGACTTGGTGGAAATAGAAGATATGAACTAGTATCAAAGAGTTGGGAAGGGAAAGGATGTGTAGATGGGCCCTTATCGGCTACAGTTCCACTTGTATTGGGCACAAAGCCATTGCTCATAGAGTGGGTTTCATACTTTGAAAGTGGAGTTTGGATCATTTACCAGGTTAGCTTTATGTGAGGCATAGTACTTTTTTAAGACTTTGGTCAGCAACAACTCCCAGTCACCCTTACAGCTACGTAGGACAGCAGTACTGCAGTGTTGGAGGGCCAGCAGCAGTCAGTTGGATGCACTTCTGATTTACAATGGGCTCATCTGGACACAGCTTCATTGTAAGCTGAGAAGCATGTCTACCCAGGGCAAGAAAGCCCTTAGAGTCAAAGCAGTGTGATCCACACTAAGAAGGAATCATCATAGAAAGTGACTGTAGAATCTGATCTTAGTGGATGAAGAGAAACAGCAGGTGCCATACCTGGAGCCATGACAAGGACAGGCAGCAGGTGTGGATAGCATCTGATTCATCCTTGGGAAAGTAGAAGGAGGTGAAAGAGGCTGCTGTGGCTGCCACGTGAGTATTTGAAGGAAAGACATGTTCAAGACGATTGGGGGTTTTTGTGTGACCCCGAAGAAAGTTTCACAAGCCTGCAGGACTGAGTGCTAGCTAACCAGAGGCTGCAGATTAAGAGAAGGGCAAGCTCACTCACCTTTATCAGTGGCCAGGGCCGAAGAGAGGGAGTCCTGTTCCTCCTAGTCAGCATTAAAGACCTGACGGTGAGGTTACCTGTGACGGGCTCTGTGAACAGTGCTGCTTTGTTTTAAACTAGGATTGCCTGCAGTTGGTAGAAACTGTTCCTTAGTGACTTCGGGAAGCCAGGAAAAGGTTATGTGGCACTGAAACTGCACATGAAGCCAAGAGTGTACACGGGAGACTTCTAACTTCATATTTGATCTCTCTGATATGTGTTTGTGTGTATATAAAATATTATTTGAGACAGAATGTCTCTATATTTCCCAGGCATGTCTTGAACTAATGCTTTCTCCTGCCTCAGCCTTCTGCAGGCTGGGATTACAGATGCCTACCACCATGCCTGGTTGATTCTCTTGAATTCTAAAATAAAATAGCAATTAAAAGACGCGATGCGCCCCGAGGACGAAACCTAGTCATAAGTAGGAGATAACTTTGGAGTAGATGGTAGGATTTTTCTCATGTCCATATCAGGTGAAACCCTGATTCCAGCCACACAGCACCCCCGAGGGGAGTCTGTGTCAGTTCTCCGGACTCCTGGGTAGAATTACTAGGACTGGCTCTGATGGGCCAAATGGGTGAGTGCGACACGCACTTTTTGTCCAGCAAGAAGGAACGATCACAAAATCAAGAATCCTTCTCAATCACAATTTATTGGAGCACTCGATTGAAAAGGGGAATGGGGAAAAGGGATGACGAGAGAGAGTGGAAAACCCAAAGGCAGCTGCTTTTCTAGGGTGAGAGGCTCGAATGCTGATTGGTTGATGCCATTCTGCTAGGGCCCAAGGCCACAGGACAGGTCAGGGAACCAAGTCTCTGAAATGCAAAACAAGGCCCCAAGCACACTGGCCTGCACGGCAGCATCAAAGGATTTGTATACCTCCAAGCTGTAGGACCGCTGGCACTATCTCGCCAAGGCGACATATGTCGGCTCCTTACAGGTGAGCATGGAATGGTGCTTGAAGTGAAGTTGTGGGGATGGTGTGAGAAGGATGCTCCCCTCATCTGCCGTGCCCAGGATGTGGGTGGAAAGATGAGGTTCTGTCCCTTGAGAAGTTTGTAAGCTAGCATGTAGGTCCACACTCCTGCACCCTGTGGGAATTTGCTGGGTGCTGTGCTCAGTGCTGTGCAGTAATGGTGCTCGGAGCACAGTCATCATCCAGGCACTGTTCTGCGCTGTTTATGTGATTTAGAGTCTGTGGTCCTCAGGGTGCAGGCTCCTGATCTCCTCCAGCATCATCCGCCTCTGAGAACTCACTAAATTCAGATTCCCAGGTCCTACCCTAAACCCACCAAACACCAGAGATATATGTAGGGGCCCAGGGATATGTCATTGACTGTCTAGTACATAATGAAATTTTGAGATCACTATTTTTATTCTTTATAACAGCGTTATAGTAAATTTTAAACTATTTACTTAAAGGAGTAGACCCAGTGCTGTAAGGAAGGTAACTTGTCTGCAATACAAGTTTTTAGGGGTGAGCTGTATTTTGAATGTATTGTGAATGCAGGGCTCCATTCTTCCTATGCGCCATGCATGGCTGCCTCTCAAGAGAAAGTGCAGGGCAGAGGATGGGGCTGAAACAGCAAAGCTCAGGGAGGATTAGAAAGGTAGGCGTTTCCACTTTACAAAAATGTAGTAAAAGTTAAACACGGGCCATGTGTCTTAGGACACCCGAAGCATCTGGAAGTATAACACGTGGTAGACCCTGTCTTCCCAGTTTGTGTGGTAAGAGGAAGTCAAAACGCAAATGAGTGTCTGAAGTCCGAAGAGCTTTGGGAGCGCTAGAGGAAACTCTGAAAGGAGATGTGAGCGTGCATGAATGTGTCGTAACATGAGTCGTGTGAGTCATTCCGGCATAGCTTCGAAACTCCATTGTGTTCCCCTAGATTTCCCAGTGCCTTTACACATTCAGTCCTTCTCATCAGGCACAACTGCAATCCCAGCACTTGGGGCGCTGGGGAGACGGGGGGGGGGGGCGAGTTTAGGGCCTGCTTGGGTAGTTTTCATTCACTCTTCTCCAATGTTCATTGGTTTCTTTTCGCTTTTCATAAACATTATATTTAGCAGATTACAGACCAGATATTTTAAAGAGCATCCTTCAATTTGAAGTTAACTGGTATCCTCTCAGGAAGTTCGGATACGCATTTTGTTAAATACTGAAATACTTGATTTTCTCAGAACATGTATCACCAATAATCACCTGATCTGTGATTATTTTTGTCATGTGACTTATGATTTTTTTAAAAGCAGTGACTGTTTTCCTGCGAGCTTCTTGTCTTGTGATTTGTGGACACAGTGACAAGGATCCTGTGTCTTATTACACGGTTTCCACATTTTAGCCTCCACTCTCAGCATTGTCAACAGCCTCTGCCACCGTGCTGTTTGCTTCAGCGTTATTTCCATTTTATTCTTTGGATTACACTTAGTAATTGGAATTGTTCTATGAGGAAGGCGTGTCCTTTCTACCCATGCCCACTCACTTTTGAATTACTTACTTACACCCTGTGGACTCCAGGTTATGTTGTAATTCAGCCGTTCCATGATTTATTTTGCTCTTCAAAGGGCTCTGCATTTGAGCTGTTTCGTGTTGGCTGCTATAGGAAGGGTCGGCCTTGGTGTCCGGGTGTGACTAACGGGCTCATGTTAGTAAATGGATGATTCAGTGACGAGGGGGAAGCGTCCTAATTTCGCCATAACTCCTGGGTACTTGGTCTCTACATTTTGAATTTTCTGTGATCACATTAACTAAGGATGCACACTCCGGTGGGGAAAAAATCTATTGTCTTGTTTGTAAACACAGCCAAAAATAAAGGTATTTTTCTCAAGGACTGAATAAATTTAAGTTGCTGAAGCTTTACGGTTTGTTTCTGTTGCATCTGTTGTAGTTTTCCCTGAGTATCTCAAGTAGGCAAGGTTATGATGCTGGAATTCCTACCAGAACTCACTTTACTTTTCAGCTTTAGTGTTTAAGTAGGGATACATGTTTGTACTCGTGGGAGCCCTTTAGTAATGGGAGGTCGAAACATGTTTATGCTATGAAGAGGGTACAGCTTTCAGAAGGTGCGTGGGCTGTGTCTAGTGTGGGGTTTACAGAAAGTGCATACTGTGTGGGCAGGTGTTTCCATTCGCTAGCTATTGTGAAATTCTGTTCAGTGCTGTTGACAGCTCCCCCTTCCTTCATCAAGGTGTGTGATAAGGTGATGTTGGTAGAAGAGTTTCAAATAGTCATGAAGTCACTTCTCACTTCTGTTTCTTCATTCTAAACTGTGTCTATGGCAACGTGTACGTGTGATTGTATTTCTTCATTCTAAACTGTGTCTATGGCAACGTGTACGTGTGATTGTATTTCTTCATTCTAAACTGTGTCTATGGCAACGTGTACGTGTGATTGTATTTCTTCATTCTAAACTGTGTCTATGGCAACGTGTACGTGTGATTGTATTTCTTCATTCTAAACTGTGTCTATGGCAACGTGTACGTGTGATTGTATTTCTTCATTCTAAACTGTGTCTATGGCAACGTGTACGTGTGATTGCAGTTGCTAGAGTCCAGAAGAGAGGATCAGGGCCCCAGAGCTGGAATTATAGGTGCTGTGAACCTCTAATGTGGGTGCTCTGAACCATTGAGCTGTCTCCCTAGCACCAAGTCATTGAGTTTTTACAGTTTTATTCAAACCTGGTGATACATTAAAACTAACTGGGGATTGTGGGGGGTGGGTGGGAAATAATGCAGACCCCACTCCTTGAGATTCGAATTCAGTATGCTCAGCGTGGGACCTTGGCATTTTCCCCAAGGACTTCTATGCCATCCAGGTTTGACCTGCCGGATCCAGCAGGGATTATTTGTAGACCCTCTCTCAGGACTGGAGACCCCAGGACCTGCCGGATCTAGCAGGGATTATTTGTAGACCCTCTCTCAGGACTGGAGACGCCAGGACCTGCCGGATCTAGCAGGGATTATTTGTAGACCCTCTCTCAGGACTGGAGACCCCAGGACCTGCTCGCCATGCAAATACCTCTCAGCGACGTTGCTCAGCTCTTGGGTGACTTCTCACCGCATTTCCTGAGTATGGACAGGCAGTTGGTAGGTATTAGGAGGAGCCTCAGGTGTGCAGCTGCTAGGAACTTGCCCACGTACTGTAAGCAACCCCAAAGATGGACTTAGGTGGAACCATTCCTTTGCTGTGCCTTTTGTGCCTTGTCTGAGGTAGGAACAGCTTTGTCACATCTTTGGAGAAGCCACTCAGCCTAGGCCTTTGTCACATGGTTTAAATCACAATGTTCTATGTTAAACTGTGTATTCATGGAATAGCAACTAAAGGTAGACTTGGGTTTTAACTTCTTTTTTGTTTAGTTTTGTCATCTATATTTACTTCAGAGTTTCAGAGATTGTCCTTTGGTGTCTGTAAAACATTGACACGTAGCAGAAGCATGCTTACTATTACTTAGTGACATGTGGCATGTTGTTGACTCGGTCTCTGCTGTGGCTCTCGTTTCGTTTCCCTGGGACTTCATTTCTCTGACGATCGAGCCTCTTACCTGTACAAACAGGAATGAGGGGCTGCAGTTATGAAGAGATGCTTGAGGCAAAGCGGGTGCTCGTCTGCTGCTTTCTGTTCTACTTTCTTTGGTGTATGTGTTCATGTAGGTCACATATGCATGTGCATGCTGCATGTTGTCATCAGTGCACACCCGGAGGCCAGAGATGAATTTGAGTATCCTTCAGGAACCATCCACCATCTGTGAGACAAGTGAGAGTGGAAACCACTCAGTAGACTACACTAGCTCACCAGCCAGCCCCAGAGTCTGCTTAGAATGGAAGCCTCCGATTAGGCTAGGCTACCCCACCAGCCAGCCCAGAATCTGCTTAGAATAGAAGCCTCCAATTAGGCTAGGCTACCCCACCAGCCAGCCCAGAATCTGCTTAGAATAGAAGCCTCCAATTAGGCTAGGCTACCCCACCAGCCAGCCCAGAATCTGCTTAGAATAGAAGCCTCCAATTAGGCTAGGCTACCCCACCAGCCAGCCCAGTATCTGCTTAGAATGGAAGCCTCCGATTAGGCTAGGCTACCCCACCAGCCAGCCCAGAATCTGCTTAGAATGGAAGCCTCCGATTAGGCTAGGCTACCCCACCAGCCAGCCCAGAATCTGCTTAGAATAGAAGCCTCCAATTAGGCTAGGCTACCCCACCAGCCAGCCCAGAATCTGCTTAGAATGGAAGCCTCCAATTAGGCTAGGCTACCCCACCAGCCAGCCCAGGATCTGCTTGTTTCTTGAGGGCTGGGATTTCAGGCATGCCTCACATGCCCAGTTTGTTTACTTGGGTGCTGGAGCTCAACTCATATCCTCATGCTTGTATGGCAAGCATGTTACCGACTGAGCCAGCTCCCAGCCCTTTAAATTACTTTGTAAAGTGTGTGTGTGTGTGTGTGTGTGTACAACTTTGAGTTAGTTCTTCATTTCAATCTTTATATGGCAAAGACTTTACCTACTGAGTCATCTCATCAGTCTTCCTTCTTTCTTAACACATGACAGGTCAATGGAAAAATAGAATTTTGAGCACATAGGTGTGATGGCACTGTTTAGAAGATTCTCTTACAAGTGGCCTGTGTGTGGGTGACTGGTTGTTGTTGTTGTGGGTGTGTGCCTAGGAGGCCCACAGATAGTGTGGGCCCTAGCTGTAGCCAGAACCCACAGAAGGAACAGTTACTCCCTGCCCACCGCAGCAGCTGTGTCTGTCACCTGTTTTTATTACATTGAACTTCCCATGACTATGTAATTCTAAAGCCTATGAATAGTAGGATTCTGGTCATGGCCATACGAAGAATCCACAGTCTTAGACGTTGCCAGAAAGTGGCAGCCGTTATTGTTTCAGTCTATGATTTCTTGTGCGTGCACTAGTTAGTTATGAAGCTTTCTGGATTCCTAGATTGTGATGTTCACTGTGTTTGTCGTATGAGTCCACCTTCACAGTCTGTTCTCTCCAAACGAGGACTGGGACGGTGGCCATGTTACCAGTCAGTCTGTGTCTCCTTGTGGGTTCACTTTAGTGACAGGGCAAATTGCCCTTCGTGTGATTGAAGTAATTCAGTTTTTCTTCTTATGGAATCTCTTTCCTTGGCAACCTAAATGGAATCTAAGACTAGTGTTGGGACATCTCCTTTAAGAGGTGATGAAACATGAACCCCATGTCTCTAGTTTAGTAAGACTTCGTGTCCACACTTCCAGGTGTGTACTAATAACAACACACACAATGCACGTGACTTCCAGGCTTGGCTCCTGGACAGTTGTAGCTTCACTTTTGTGGGCACCCACCTGAAAGGCAGTAACACATGGCTGCCGATATTTTTGATCTTTTTGAGTTAGAACATGCTCTTCTTCTTGGTGATTCGTTAGTGTACAATAAAGAACTGCAGGTCTCTAATCCATGTTTAAAATATTAAATTTCTCTGGGTTCATTTAAAGAACTATTTTCTGTTATTCATTAAAATAAAAAGGAGGGCCTAGAGAGATGACTAAACTGCCTTCTCTTCCAGAGGCCCTGAGTTCAATTCCTAGCAACCACATGGTGGCTCACAGCCTTCTATAGCAGGATCTGATGACTTCTTCTGGCATTACTTGTACATAGAGCACTCATATACATAAAATCAACAATTAATTTTAAAATAAATTAAAAAGGTGGAAAAGATTTTGAACTAAAGTCCATTTTCATTCGTGTTGTTAGGCTGTCTGTGGGATGTTTATGCCTTTCCGAATCAGTGTACCCATAATGAGTAATTCCTGGCAGTTGGAAGTAAACAGGAAAAGGAACCATAACCTTTTCTGTTCATTTAATTCATGAGATAATAATGGCTGAAAGCCATTTAAAGGGAGGACACTTGGGTGGTCCTTTCCTATCATCCCAGCACTTGGGAGGCAAGGGTAGGAGAATCATGAGTTTGAGGCTGCCCTGTCACAGCCCCCACCCAGACCAACCACAGGAAGACCCTGGGCATCAATAGAGTAGCCCCCTGAGGTTATGGAGCAAGCTGATGAGAAAACCAGGACCAAGGAGAGAGAATTGAAGGGTTTAAAGCTTATAGCTTGTGTTGTTAGATCCGAAGTGTTAACCTGTAAGCCCCACCTGTCCAAAGACCAGGTAACTTCCTGGGATCCTGGGATTGCAGCTCTTGGAAACTAACAGAGCCTCCTGGGAAAGTATGATTACCCCTATGGGTCTTTGGTCGTATAAGCCCTACCAACACATGTCTCAAGGCCGCCCACCTGGAAAGTTCCCTGGTGATGGTCCTGACCAAATTCTATCTTGATCAGTATTTAAAATTTTTCTTAAAAGCTCCCTTAAATTAAGCCAAAGTGGTAGATTTTTTTGTCTGGTAAATTTCAGGATTGAGAGTATCTTCTGGTAAAGGAGTTGTAGAAATCAGGGGAGTGTTTTTGTTCTTGTGTTTGTTTTTAGAAACTTTCACAATGTCTCACAAGGAACAAAGTAAGTGCTTCATTAGTATGAAATAAATAGAAGGGAACCGTCAGAAGTTTCAAGAGTTGAAGCATAGGTGCTGGGTGAAGAAGTGAGACCTAAGCCATGGGTTACAGACAGATCTTGTAGAGGCTGGAGAGCGGTCCTCTGGGACTTACCTGTATGGTGCTCACATTCAAAGAAGAAGAGAAGCAGGTCTCTCCTGGACCTCTTAACCCTGAGGTGATGAGGGAACCCCATGTTCTTCTTACCCTATCTTTGTAACTTGATACTTCGGTCAGCATGGAGCCCTAACAGGAAGTAGTCTCTACAAGAGCAGTTAGAAAGTTATTTTAAGTTTAATGGGTCAGTACTTCACTGAGATCCACAAAGAGCTCTGTGGCTTCCTGCTCTGAGGGCTGCTGTCCCTGGTGTTAGTGACACATGGTTCCCCTGGGCATCACTGGAGGTGCTGACAATAGGACTGTGTTCTGTGAGAGACGTCATTCCCCAGGGACGAGCAGCTTATCTAACACCTTATCTCTCCAGCACCAGGAG
This sequence comes from Myodes glareolus, assembly GCF_982192425.1. NCBI lineage: Eukaryota > Metazoa > Chordata > Mammalia > Rodentia > Cricetidae > Myodes > Myodes glareolus. The sequence goes on along the minus strand of NC_142036.1, from coordinate 4,408,441 downwards.
CCCCATCACTTCGCCTACTCTCCTTACCTGTCTTTAGAAAGGGCTCTGGGGAGGGTGATTCTGTTTAGCTGGATCCTGTGACTGTCACCCTGAGAGCTGCCTGGTTTAAGCTGGCAGTGGAGAGAAAGGCAAGCGGTTTGTTTCTTTGTGAAAATATTCCTGCCCAGTTTTCTTTCCTTGAGGAAGGCTTTTTCTTGGACTAGCTCATGTGAAGAACTTGTTTTTTGAACTGACTGAAACAATTTGATGAATACATGGAGATTGTCAGTTTTGTTCTGTCACAATTGTTTCTTTCCAAAATTCTCCTTGGTCTGGATAAAAAATAACTTGTCATGACAACTCATTACCATGGGGAAATCTGGTGTCTATATAAGCTTTAAATCATTCACTGATTGAAGCCGCTGTGTGGGCTCCGATGCCAGGTCTGCCGAGGGCTCGGTGGGAGTGTGCATGGGCAAGACCAGAATGGTAGGCATCGAAAATAGGCTGACTTACAAAAATTTCTTCTTTTAAGCAAGTTTCATATCTTTAGCAGAGCATTTATTAGCCTTTCTGGATAAAGAGTCGATACTTTCATTTGTTTGACCCAAGGATAATTTGTGTGGGAGCTATCGAGAGTGGGAAAGACTCAGAGCAGGCATTTTCTTTTTAGGTTGAAATTTGGTAGAAGGTTCACATCCCACAAAATGATGGCTAGCGGGGGTGTTGGTAAGTGCAGCACGTTGTTCTCCGGAGTGGAGGTGGCAGGCTAAACACTGGGCTCTCATAAGCATCAAATCTGAGAGCCCAGGTGTAAAGAGCCCTTAAACACGGGTTGGGAGCTTAGTAAATGTTAGTTTCTCTGTTCTTCCTGAACCGCAGTGGGACGTGATAATGAGTCTCCATTGTGCTGCAGCATCTGTGGGTGACTGAGCTGCTGGCTAGATTGTTAGGAGGGGAAAATTAGCTCCTACGATTCAAACATTCAGCAAACACTTAGTTGATATGTGATATATAAAGAACTAAATAAATGAATGGAAAGACAAACCTCTTTATGTAACATTGTATGCTTGGTGCCATGTGATCGAAGCACCATAGGGTACTGGCACAGATCCTGTATGTACCGCAATGCAGGGTACACAAGTTTGCAGGGTAAATGACACCAAACAAAGATCTCCGAACAGTATCAGCCCCCATTCCCATTGGTGGAATTTCACTGAAGAGAGAACTATCCAGTCAATGACCTTATCCCACTAAACACATAGGATCTTACCTGGTCTTAGAAGCTAAGCAGAGTCAGGTTGGTTAGCAGTTGTGTGAGAGGAGTGGAAACCTGGACTCCAAGGTCTGTGGGTCCATCATGGAAGACAATGGATTTGAACAGAAAATGCTATGACTAGGTAGGGATGTGAGCAGTTAGAGCTTGCTCTAACATACATGTGTGCATATGTTTGTGGGTGGGTATACTTTTGTGTGCCCATGTGCAGACACATGTATGTGGAGCCCAGAAGACAGCTTTTGGTATCATTCTTAGGTGTTAACCACTTTGATTTTTGAGACGTGGTCCCTCACTGGTCTGTAGCTTGCCAAGTACACTACGCTGGCTGGCCAGTGAGTCTCAAGAATCCTCCTGTCTTCACCATCTTAGTTCTGGGCTCACAAGTGTATGCCACTATGCCCATTTCTTTCTTTAAATGGGTTATGGGGATCAAACTCAGGTCCGTATGCTTGCAAGGCAAGGACTTTAGAGAGTGATCTGTCTCTCTAGTGTCCCGACACTTAGATCCTCCAGACTCTTTATTTTCATCAGTCTCATGTATGTAAACATATTATGAACATAATCTACAGTATCCTCTCCAAGTCCCAGGGACACCTATATCTTAGTGAGAAAGTCCTTGTGGGATTGAAGAGAGATAACACATGAAGTGTGTAAGAGGCAGACTGCGGGGCTGAGGCCCGTGAGGTGACCCCTGTCAGATACCTGTGACTCACTTTAAGAGGGAGGATGACTTTGGGAGATGTGTCTGCTGAAGTTTGAAGAGTGGTTTGGCATGGGAGGGGGATGGGTGTGTGTGGGGGGAGCAGAACTGAAGGACAGAAAGACCTACTGAGAGGCTGAAGCAGCTTCTGAGGTAGAAGTGAAAGAGGGCTGAATGGGGGTGGAGAAAGCAATGAAATCCCTGTCCCTGCTGGAGTGACTTGAGGTGACTGTAGGCACAGCTTTCTGCCTTACTGCTGCAGGCTACACTCTTGGAGGCAGGAGCTGTTCAAGTGGAATGTCCTGCCTGACTGGAGTGAAGGTGACTAGGTGACCTTAGGAGAGCATATGAAGTCAATCCTGTGTGACCTGTGACTTGAGGTTTATTAAAATCATCTTTTAGTAGACACTAGGCCTGACACTTGGATGTGCTTAGATTTTTTTTTTTTGATTCAAGGTATCTGTTTGAGTCTAATTTCCCTCCTCTCCTTTTTCTTTTAAAATAGACTCTTTCAAGAAGAATTTCCAACCCATACCTTGAACATGCTTCTTCCCAGGTATGAAAATGCTTTCTCTTTCTCCTCTGTGTTTATAGTGGTGTGTCACAGTTGCCAGTGGAGAACTTTGGGGTGCAGCTACCTGACCTCCCGGAGTTGTGCAGGGATAATGAACTCATCACACCATCCTCCCTGCCAGGGAAGACCAGTGAAGACGTTTAGATTCCCTGGTCATTGCTGTGATTCAGGATGCTCGCGACATAAGACAAAGCCATCAGGGTGGTAGAGGACACATGCATCCTTTAGTTTTTGTATTGACAGAAACACAAGAGTTTACAAATACATTGCACAGAGATCTTTAGTAAGGAGATGTATGTGGAGCTACCTCTAAGGGCATTGTCCCCCTGTGCTCACAGAGGACTGAGGCGAGGCCTTTTCTCCCTTCCTCTTCCCTGTGTCATGCACCTGGAGCGGAGCATGTACTTGTCAGCAACTCGTTAAATGCCTCGCGGATGACTCACTGAGTGAACCTTGTAGATGTCAGGACTGCTTCGCCATCAGCTGACTCATGCCTCTGCCTCAGTAACTTTCTGCCATGTATCTTGTTCAAGATTTGATTTTTAAAACATGCTCCCAGGGAATCATTTCTGACCCTCTTCTCATCAGATTGATTTTAAGTGATGAGATTGGGAGAATTAAGTATGGACACTTACTTTCTAGCAAGTCATAGCCAATATATTATCAATTTATTTGCTTTAAGAGATAATATAAACTATTTGTAGGTAAGAAATAGTTACTAAGGGCCTGAGGTTATAGAACACTTACCTTGCCTTACCAGGTCCTGTGCTCAAAACTAGCACAGCCAGACAAAGGAGTCTGACAAAAATCCAATAGCGCTGGAGAAATGGCTCAACAATTAAGAGCACCAGCTGTTCTTCCAAAAAACGCAGGTTCGATTCCCAGCATCCACATGGTGGCTCATGACCATCTCTAACTCCAGTTCCAGGAGATCTAATGCATTCTGACTTTCAGAAGCCTCGGGCACACACATGGACAGCACACATACAAACAAAAACACATGCAGGAAACAATACCCGTACCCATAAAATTAATATAGAAATAAATGTCACAACACGAGAAGGGGAACAAATGGAACTCTGTAAGCATAGAGCAGTGTACACTGATTTTTGTGATCATTTATTTACCTCATGAAGTTAACCCATAACACTTTGCTTCCTTGGCTTCTGAAAAAGAAGAAAGTACAACAGAGGAGAGGAGGTGGTTTTGAAAATAGGGCCCAGAGCTCTCCAAGAGGTACCTCCCTTCCTCTCCAGGGACCAGGGACTTAGAGGGAGGAATGGGAAGATTAAGAAGAGAAGTTCAATGATATCTCTTTCTGAAGGATATAGCTGTAAGCACTGAGATCACATCAGAACATTTGGAGTCAGCTGTGAACTCTGCTGTTGAGTGGAGCTTCAGGGCAAAGTAGCATACCGCGGCATTGCGTCCTGCTTTTGGTTGTTTGCTAAGGGGGAAGTATCTTCCAAGGGCTTTTATGTGCATGGATTATAAATATGGCCAAGTCAGTAGATTAAACGATTTGTTTGTGATTAATCTATACAGATCAGATGACCCCAGTGTGCTGCAGTGACTGAAACATGTTCACAATGTGGAGATTTCACTCTGAAAATTTCGTCCTTTAAAAGAACATTGCTTATGACTATAGTTAAGACTTTTACATTTGGAAAATAGCTATTATAGTTTAATAGCTTAAATGGACCAGCAGCTAAAATAAAATAAGGTAATTATTGGCCTATATAGCTTCATAGGCTAAAATGTATCCGAAGCTTAGGGAATTAGTTGTGAATTTTTACATGCAGCATGCATTGGAAGCTCACAGACTGTCACATTATTGTTCTACATTTACAAGATTATTTTTCTTTTCTGCTTAGATTTATGGAGAGAATTCTTCTTGTGCAGGAAAAGCATTAAGAAATATTATTATCCTTCAAGCAGCTGACCTGGTAAAGGACAGAGTGAACCTCAAGGGATTTTACAGGTAACACCATTTCTTAACACCTTGTCAGAAGCTCCCCTTGAGGAGAGAAAACCAAGCAGCCTAATTGTAACTCTGAGCATAGAGTGTCAGGCTGTCTGGGTGTCAGCAGTTGGAGGGACTCCGGCTGCTGTGCAACCAAAGGGTGTTTGCTTATGGCTGTGGTTAGGTGTCCGGGTCAGAAAGGATATAAAATTCCTAACTACAAGGATTGTCTCTTTTTTGACTCTACACTGAGTACTTCAAGGAAACATAAGTCGCTCCACATGGGAAACACTGCCAAGTCTCTGGGAAGGCTGATAGGCAGAGAGAGGGAGAGCTGTTGAAATCCTCCAGCTGAGAATGAGTGACGCTCCACTCTGCAGTGTGCAGTGGGAAGAGCAATTTGTCTTCCTAGGCCAGTGAATAGGGATAGCACTGTAGACAGTAGGGGCTGGATAGGTTCGTGGCTAGTCTTAATAGTCGGCTGGACCAGCAGTGTCGTTAGGTGGAGAGTTTGGAAATGAGTTTCACTCTTGTGGAATAGTAAAAGAATATACTATTACCTTTTTATTTTGCTACATGAAGATGAACAAATACTTAACAATACCAAAAGAAAATTATAAAAATAAAACCAAAAGCAAAAACTACAACCTATTGTCACTTTTCTTAAAGAGATGACATTGAAAAAAACAGACTAGCTCAGGACCTATTACAAGAAGGTACAGGTGTTACAGGAAGGAGGACATATTCTCACAACAAAGGATGTTCTTTACGTTATAGAAAGTTAACTTATAAAAAAATGATTTTACTATCCCTGTTGTTTTCATGGGCCGCAGAAAACAAGCGGTTCCATTGGAAACATTTTCCCATGACCCAAATCCTGGGCATAGTGAATCTCAAGTATTTGGAGTAAAAAGACTCCTATGTGAGGTACAATTATACACAGAAAATGCACAGATCTTAAGTATATAGCTTAATAAATTTTTATTTGCTATACACCTATGCAATCATGATCTGTGTAACCATTATTAAGATACAAAGGATACTTACATTCTAGAAAGTTTCCTCATTCCCTCCTAACAGTAACTAGTTTCTGCATATAAAAGGCCTAATGTTTTATTAGAATATATCAATTATGCATAATAATGAATTCATACTTGTACATAATAAATTTCACTCATATTCACCTCTTGCTGCTGTCCTGTCCCAGCTTGCACTCTTGTCCCTTCCTGTTTCTCACTAGCCTCTTCTCTACTGTCATGTCTTTTCTGGAGGATTGTTTCCATGAGTGTGAGTGCCTCACAACACTGAAGGGAATGACTCTCCTCTCCTTAGCAGCTCTTAGCAGATTATACGTCCCCAGGAAGGTGTGGGGCCCCGTCAACCTCCCCCTTTCTCTGACAGAGTCGTGAGAAGCCCAGTCTTGTGGAGAGCGTGAGTTATGTAAGCACAGCTGCCGTGCGTTCAGTCTCATGGCGCAACGGCCAGCTTAAAAAAGAGGGAAGAGTCCGTGGTGGCCAGAGGACGGGCTGGGGAGCAGCAGAGCGTCCGTGGTGGCCAGAGGACGGGCTGGGGAGCAGCAGAGCGTCCGTGGTGTCCAGAGGACGGGCTGGGGAGCAGCAGCCAAGTGAGGCAGGAAGCTGAGAGATCACATCTTCAACCACAGGCATTAAGCAGAGAGAATGAACTGAAAGTGAGGCTGGACTGTGGACTCCCAAAGCCTACTCTAAGCAGTGTTTTTCCTCCAGCAAGGCTTCACCTTCTAACATTTCCTTTGCTTTCCAAACAGCACGCCCCACCTGCCCCACAATGTTCAAATATGTGAACCTACAGGGGACAGTTCCCATTCAAGCCTCCACATCCAACCACACTCAAATTAAAATTAAAAGCAAAAGTAAATGACATTATGTATAGTCACATCAGACTCTTCAAAGCTAGCTTTGCATTTGTAAGTCTTCATGTCTAACTGTAAGCAGGCTCAAATAGTTCATGTCATTTACAAAAGACTTTGCTAATATCTATGTTTTTAAGGATTTTTGTGTTTTTTTAATTTGTTTGTGATCTCTGTGGGCATTGATAAAAATGGAGATGTACCCTAATCAGGTCTATGGATAAATGAACATTCAATTTATAACATATTAGGATTTTACAGGAGCCCAGTGGGGAGGAAGTATGTGTTTTGTTGTAATGGGAAAAGAGCTACTTTTCTGTTATAGTCTAAGGACTGATTAATGGTCTAGGATTAAAGATAAAATACTAATATGGCTGCCTGGAATGGGTTATTTACATGTGTCTGATCATCAGTTGAGGTCATGTGTTCCCATATGCCATATGAGAATCCACAGTGAAAGCTTTGGAAAGATTCTATGCAGTTTGTGCTATAGAAAAAGCATATTTGTTTCTGAGCCCTTATTTCCTTTTATGTAGATGAACCACTAAATACCACCACCTTATTTATGCTTTAAAGTTTAGTATCTGTGTTACCACAGACTGATTGCAACCCATAATGGAAGAAAGGAAGAGGTCAAGGAAAACAAATTTTCCCCTCCAGAAATGGGTAAAATTCAGCTATACGCAGGGTCACGTGGTTCTGTAGCACATCACCCCCAAGTGGCAGTTCCACTACCTAGTATGGCAGATGGAGTGCCAGGCTGAAAGTGCACGGTGGCTAAGAGCCGCTGCAGCATTCAGACCGCTCTGCTCCAGCGGTTTCAGCTGCTCTGCTCCCCTCTGCCCCCTTCTGCCCTGGAGACTGAGGCTTTGAACTGGATTGTTGTAGACCTGGTCAACAAGCCAGAAGACTATGGATTAAAGATATTAAGGGCAGAGTTTCTCCTTGTCTCTAACATTTTTCATGACCAGATGGATGGTAGGAGAAATTTAAAACATAATGGTGAGATTTAGGGAGGGGCAGAAAGGGACCACATGGAATTAAAATCGTAGCTTGTTGGGGAGTGGTACCCAGTTGTCCATTAAGGTTGTCATGGCAATTCTGTGTTTTAGCATATTCGTGTCAAGTCTATGCCTCAAAGAGGGTGAACCCTTCACAATGAAAAAGGGAAGCTAAGGGATCTGGGCTTTGGTCACTAGCAGCACGGAAGGGGTCTGATAGGAGTGGGTATATCGGTTTCCATGGTTTCCATGCAGCTTGGATGGATCAAAATCCACAGTTGACAGCACCTTTGCCTGTCCTTACTGGAACTGCTGAGCCGTGCTGTCGGAAGGCCTGGCCCAGGAAACCTCCTCGTGGGCACCTGTGCTCACATAGACACAGCTACCGTCTAGCCGCCTGGTACAACGTGGAGGTTTCGTTTGTTGAGCAAATGCTGTATTGTGGGCTTCTGCGTTCCAAGCAGACACTCAGAGAAGGTGGATGAGCCTCGGTGTTTTGAAAATGTGAAATAAAAAGATAACATAGTATTTAGCCCATGAACGAAAGTGCTTCAAAGGCAAAAAGACGCTGGCTAATTGAAAGAAGCATTGAGAAATTAGTTAATTAACACTTCGATTCCTTCCTGTAGAGTTACTGTTAATATTGACTGTTTGGTCTAATTGCCTGTTTTCTTGCCACCTGTGTCCTCATTTAAAAGACTCCACGTATCTGAATTCTTATCTTTCCATCGTTTTAATGGTGACCTGCCACTGAGCATGTCTGGAATTGTCTTCTTTGCCTTGGAGCGTCTTTCAAGTAATGACACTGGACCAGAAATCAGCATGCTTTAACAAAAGCTGGATCACTGAATCCAGTGGCTCGGCGGAAGTGCAGCCCTTCATAGCAAGTCCTGCTATGGATGGCTCGTACTGTGTCAGTCACAAGAGTGAGCCAACACATTTCTCTGGTTTAGAAATAGAACACTACAGTCTCACCCCTCCACAGTGTCTGCAGAATAAGGGTCCACAGTGTATGAGGCATTCCCTCCCTCCCTCCTTCTCCTGCTCTCTCTTTCTTACAGCACTCTAGCGGCCTTTTTGCTGGAGAAAAAGTATAAATTAGACTCCTCTGCAAATGAAAACCTGTATTTCAAAAAGTTTTCTTTTTCTTTTTTTCCCCCTGAGGCCCACACAAATGGAAAAGTTGACTTGATGATACTGCTTGTAATAGACTGTGGGACTTGGTGTGTGTTTCAAATCTAATTACAGAGATGACTGTGTGTGGTTAGTGAAATCCAGCACACACATTTGGCTTCCTGGGCTTATGATCTAGGCCCCTTAATGGAATTGCTTTGCTTACATTAAATTGGTTAACAGTCAAGTTTTTTGTTCTTTGAAATGAGTTTAAGGGTCCAATCTTTAAAGAATAGTGAACAAACTCTAGGCTGCAGTCTGTGGTCCAGTTTTGTTGAACCTTTATGGAATCCTTTTGTTACCAAAGGGAGCAGGCAAAAAGTCCCGAAATGTCTGAGTGAAAGTTTCTCATCACCAATCTGAAGTCCTAACCTTTACATAAAGAGGCGCTAATTTTATTTCTTCATTTGTTCAATAAAGTATGTTTCAAGGTTTTACTGTGTGCTGTGAGCTTCTCATTGCTTCTGACTTTGTTTTGGTCCAGGAGAAGCTGTGTGGGGTCAGAGCTGGTCGACTGGCTTCTAGAACACTGCCCTTTCGTCCAGTGTAGATCTATGGCCATTGGGGTCTGGCAGCTCCTGCTGGATATGGGAATTATGTCTTCAGGTGAGTGTTCATACGCTAAAGACACAATTGTTGCTTTGTTAAACTGCTAAACCAAAACACATTGTAATCTGGATGGAAATTGGTTTTGAAGTTAAATGTTTACATTCTTATTTTCTAAGTAAAAATGACACATCATTTTTGATCGATTTATTTTTGCCACATCTTCTGTGAAAATTCTTAGGTACTTGTTGACTGTAGACATAAACCTGCAAAAGGCATTGCTTTCCTCTCTTGTCAACTCTGCTCATAAACTTCTTTTGTCAGTTATGTCTTTTGTTGCTTCAAAAAATGGTTTATTATGCTATATGTAATCAGAAATTGATTTATGAGTGTGTGTGTGTGTGCATGCATGCGTGTGTGCATTATTTTAATTAAGTAATCACAAACACTTAGATATGCGAGCTGTGAAGATTAGTTCTTCAAATGGGACAGAAAATGATGTTTAAGTAGAAGCTAAACTAGATGACATTCTCTCTTCTTAGTTGAACCCAGGGAATTGAAGCAGTAGAAGCCATTTGTTCTTTATTTATTTCAATCTCTCAGTTGCCAGTTGGTACTGAAAAACCCTTGTTGCTGTAGATGATAAATATGAAGGGCAAGTCTTGGTGTCATTGGGAAAGAGCAACACAGATAGGTGCATCGTTTCAGTCTTCTTAGTAACACCTAGCACCTACTTTTAGGTTAACTCTTTTTGAGGAGCAGGCTTATGGTTGGTGACACATTTTGTGTAAATGCCTTTTGGGACAAACCTCTAACTTCAGATTCCCCAGCATTGATGGTATTGACATTCTAAGTTAGAGAATTGTTCGCTGTGGAGGACTGTGCTGTGCATGTCGGGCTCTTGGCATCACCCATTTCTTTTTTCTTGTAGATGCCAGGAGCACATCCTTTCATTATGACTACCAAAAATGTCTCTAGGCATCACCAAGTGTCTCCTGAAGCAGTGATGCACACTCATGTCTACTTAGAGCCACTATTTCCCTAACTGGAACTTGCTATCATGCCATGTTTGTGTAGCATTTCTTGCCACCCTCTTTGAATTGATATCAGTTTGACCAGCACTTGTCTGTGAAGCAGAAATCTTAGAAAATATATGTGGATATATTGGTCAAAGTTCAAGCAGTGAAATTAATCGATGTGTCCTTTCAGGTTATCGAGAGTGCAAGCGTGAATGAATGTTACCTTTGGCTTCTCACTAATCATTGGACTTTATTATTTGATTTGATTTATGACTCTAAAACATAACATTTTTGTTTGTTTGCTTCAAACAGTGGACCAACATCTGTACTTTCAAGATAACTATGTTTTCTACCAATTTTCTTCGGAGGAATGTAGCTACTTGTACTGTGAATTTGAAAGGGAAGAAGAATGGCAAAACGGAGTGAAGCTTCTGCTGCAGCTTGTGCATCTCCTCCCTGCTAGAGCTGGCACCTGTGACCTGTGAGTACCTGCTGTTGGGTACCAGTGTAAACTGTGCTCTGCTTCTTCAGGCCTCTGTCTTGTCTGAGTGGTAGGAATACTGTTACCAAGTTCACAAAGGTAAGAAACATTGTTGCAGATTCATGCTAGACATGGCTCCATTGCTATTCTGATCCTTGGCATGCTTCGCCAGCTGAGCCATGATGCTTCTAACTCACTACTAAATGAGTGAATGGTCTAAATTAGGTATGAACACATGATTGGGCTAAAGTTGAGTGAAATGTTAACTCACATCTTATCCACCATCCACATCGTGACTGTGCTAAGAAGGGGCTCAACAGAAATTTCTGAAAATAATCTAGAAGCAGCATTTGGCAAATTAAAGCATGTGAATCATCACATGAAGGTAGTGAGTCACTGTATGGTTAAAATAATTAGAAGCAGCTTCCTTGAGTCGTGATATGGGGGGTTATGACATGCCTTGTTTATCCTTGGCAATAGTGGCAAACTTATTTCAGAAAGGAGCTGCAGGTTGAAATGCCGGTTGAATCACTCACAGATGTGCAACTCTTCAGGCATCAGGGCACTGACTCTTCTTGCTTTTTGGTATTCGTAAGGCAACTAGAATTGCCCTTACTTCTCAGGTGAGAATATAGCTTTCAAGAGATGCATTCCTTAAAACAAATATAACTCTTATTAGCTAAAAAATTATACTACCGAGCAGTTAATTCAGACATTTAGCAAAGAGAAATCTTATATTAACAATACATTTCGAATAGAAAAATTGGGTGTCAGGAATATATTTCATGTCAGGTACTGTACTAAGCAAATACCTTATGTCCTGTTTCACTTCAGAAGGATTCCTTAAGACAAGTACTGTTAATTTCCATTTATATGTGAGGGAACTAAGGCACAGAGTCCAAGTAATCTGTCCCAGGTTACACAGACGGCAAGTCTAGTTTGAGCGTTTGAATTCACTTCTGCCTAGCTTTATCACCTCAGCTTTGGGCACCTGCTGTGATGTGTTCTCAACGTTATGGAGTAATCCTTGCATCCCTTCTGAGAACTGTAAGCACAAGTTATGGGAGTGTTAGCCTGAGCTGTGGAGTGATTTGGGGTTTGTCAGCACCACTGTTGAGAGAGGACCTGGAAACCGTAGTATAGATTCCAATGTCACTGAATTAGCATGTTATGGAATATCCTTTATTGTAATATGCTCTTCGTGGAAACTGGACACATCTAAAAGAGGCTCAGGCACACGTCAGTAAGCTTCAAGGAGCTCTCTGAAAAGTGACATGCTTTTTCATGACATGGTCATGATGACAGGCCTCACGTAACTCTGAGAGAAGTACCGCTGCTCTGTGGTAGCCTTCTACCATTTCATGTCTTGTGCACATGGTGCAGCTGTGGCAATCCCTGGGTACACGTAGACTGGGGGCAGGAGGGCAGTGAACATTCCAATTGTCATAGATAGCAAGTTGGAATTCCAGAGGGTGAAAAAGCCTCATGATGTGTAAATCCTGAACCTGCTCTAATTTCAGTTATTATTATTATATAGTGACAGTTATTTTAAAAATTCAAGCCCTAATATCAATTCCAGATTGTTTACAATCTTTTAGGGGAGCAGAGAAAAATGTATAGTTCATTAAAAACAATGAAAAAGAAAAAAAAATCCAAACAATTTTTTTGGCACACTGATTACTACGGATGCAGTCAGGTCTCAGGGTTAGAACCAACTGTAGAATGCCATGTTCACCAGCAAGTTTTCTTCATTTGATGTGAACATGAGCATTTGATCACAGTTACTAATGGTATGAATGGCTACTTGAAAGCTAAGGACCTGCTTATTCTTATTATAAGTACCAAGTATAGCCCAGCGGTGGTGACACATGCTTTTAATCCCAGTACTTGAGAGGCAGAGACAGGTGGATCTCTGTGAGCTTGAGGCTAGCCTGATCTACAGAGCGAGTTCCAGGACAGGCTCCAAAGTTACAGAGAAACCTTGCCTCGAGAAACAATAATAAATAAATGTGCCAAGCATAAAAGAATAAAGTTATTCAAGACAAAACGGCAGCCTACAGAATGTGGGGAAAAAAATCTTCACCAACCCCACATCAGACAGATTCCTGATCTCCAAAATATACAAAGAACTCGAGAAATTGATCATCAAAAGAACAAATAACCCAATTAAAAAAAATGGGGTACAGATCTAAACAGAGAACTCTCAACAGAGGAATCTAAAATGGCTGAAAGACACTTAAGGAAATGTTCAACATCCTTAGTCATCACAGAAATGTAAATCAAAACAACTCTGTAAGAATGGCCAAGATCAAAAACACTGATGACAACTTATGCTGGAGAGGTTGTGGGGTAAAGGGAGCACTCCTCCATGGCTGGTGGGAATGCAAACTGGTACATCTGCTTTGGATATCAGTATGGTGATTTCTCAGAAAATTAGGAAACAACCTACCTCAAGACCCAGCAATGCCACTTTTGGGTGTATACCCAAAGGATGCTCAATCGTTCCACAAGGACATTTGCTCAGCTATGTTCATAGCAGCTTTGTTTGTCATAGCCAGAACCTGGAAACAACCTAAACACACCTCTACTGAAGAATGGATAAGGGAAACGTGGTGTATTTATACAATGGAGTACTATACAGCAGAAAAAATAATGACATCTTGAAATTTTTGGTCAAATGTATGGCTCTAGAAAACATAATTTTGAGTGAGGTAACCCAGGCCCAGAAAGACAAATATCATATGTATTCACTCATAAATGGCTCATAGAAATAAAGAAAAAATCAGGCTACAATTCACAATCTCAGAGGACCTAGACAACAAAGAGGACCCTAAGAGAGACATACATGGATCTAATCTACATGGGAAGTAGAAAAAACAAGATCTCCTGATTAAATTGGGAGTGTGGGGACCATGAAAGAGGGGAGAAGGGAAGGGAAGAGAAGGGAGGGTAGTGGAGAAAAATATATAGCTCAATAAAAACAATAAAAAAAATTTTAAAAAAAGAATGTCAATACCACAATTCTATTCAGGATAGAGAAGATATATCCTTCTTGTTCTTAGATTTCTGAAAGCAGACTTTGACCTAGAGCACCGTCAGAGAAAAGATGGCTGGTGATGTTGTCATCTTTCAGCTGAATTGCCACAGCACCTCCCCTGGCTCCTGCACATATTTTCGTCATAACTCTGGCTTTCACCTACAAATCTCCATTGTTTAGGTCTTTGCCAACACTGGTCATCTCCTGCTCTCTGCTCTGCTTTCTTTGCCTGTTAAGTTCTGCCCAGCCCTCAAGGGGGAGCCCAAGGCCTACTTTGCCTACGAACTGTCTTGGACTTGTGTTCCGTCAACCACTGTTCTTATTCTTGGTAATTTTCACAGGAAAATCCATTCTTCTATGTTATTCTTAGCCTTGTGCTGTCTTACTTTTATTCCTTCTAACCAAAATGCCCTCTGAAGTCCTTTTGATTCCTGTGTTTTCCATTTATGAACTAAAGCCCCTATCCTGTGGTGCTTTTAATAACCTTTTTGATATTTGAGAGCTATTAAGGTCTACCTACGCAATTCCACATTAGCCCCCCCCCCCAATTTCCCATCCTCTCTAAACGACTTTAAAATGATGCCAGAAAACCACTTAATGTCCTCTATAAACACAAATCTGTTCTGTACAAATGTATTTTTAGGAAGAAAAAAATAAAGGGGATTTTATCATTTAAAAAAGGACGTCTGCAGCAGCAGAAGAAGGGGGCCGTACAAGCCTGACGCCTGGTTTGAGGACACAAATATCCTGCTCTCTGTGAAATGGTTTTTATGCCCCGAAAAGAGATAGTGAGGCTTGACATGGTTGGTTTGACCTGTGAAAATCCCTCAGCTGAGGTTCCCTGGCTCTAGGTCTGGGTAGAAGACGGGGCCATTCTGGGGTCAGGGCTGGGACTACAGCTGCAGTGATAAACATGGTGATAAGTTAAACATGGTGATAAGTGGGAAGAACGCCCTGAAGGAAGGACCAGAGGTATTGCAGGGTGGATATCGCTGGCACAGTGTGCCTCAGTGTGCGTGGGGAAACAGAAGTAGGGAAATGGGCAGGGTCAAGGATGATGTCTAACTGGGGCACAGTGTTGCCATTGCCACCAGTTAAGACTGGGAGCACTGTGGGAAGAGGCCAAAACTTTCTGTGGTTTTCTTTCTTTCTGTCTTTCTTTCTTCCCACCCTCGCCCCCACCGGGACTGCGGGTACTTTTGGTAGAATATGATACGACATGATATATGATGTGATATGTTTCCAGCTTAATGGCTAGAGGGTCCAGGGCCAAGGAACATAGACTTTGCCATCCCCATATCCACACAATAGAACTCTGAGATACTAGGTTTCACAGGCTTTTAAAGACCAGTCTTGCACCAGGGCCCAGTGCATTCTTTTGGAAAACTACTGGGTCTGGCTTTCATTGAAAAGCAGAGTCCTTGGGCATCAGCCCCAGAATTCCTAACTGGTCCAGAGCTTCCTACAATCAGCCACAAGTATGCAGCAAAACCTCTCTTCCCAGAGCCACCTCCCTGTCCCTTACAGGTGCATTCCAGCCAGGGTCTCTGTTTCCAGCCTCTGACTGCCAAACCACACAGCTTCTCTCGCTTCCCTTCTTTCTCCCTCTCTTGTTCACTTAGCAGTATAGTATGTCCCAGTGATAATGGAAAATATGCCGACCGTACATATGCTTGCTGCCTTGTCTGATTTATTTTCTACTTAATCTGGCGGGGAAAACTTGGTCTTTCCTACGCTGCACTGTTACGTGTTTGTATATGTAAAATAAGAATTTACTCACATTTTGTGGAAGCTTGTTTGCAGTGTGATTCTTCTGACATTTTCCTAAAGAGCTGGGCAGGGAGTTAGGGACCAAGTGGGGAGGTGAGAACAGAAGGAGGGCCGCTGTCCCCTACTGTGTCTCTAACTCCAGCCCCCCACTGTTTGCCGGTGGTCAGCAACCCTGCTTCCCTGAGCTCCCTTAGTCTCCATGAGATGTACAAAGCTTTCAACATGGGGAGTTGGGGACCCCGTGAGCAGGGAAGGAAAGGTATTTCTGAACTTCACTATTCTCAGTAGGCAACAAGGCTACACTGGGTGACACCTAGGAACAGCGCTTCCAGATCTGGGGTTTAGAAAGGGAGTCTGGGTGGCTGTGGAAGATTGAACAGAACAAGAGAGACCAGAGCTAATCAAGTGGGTTAAAAGATGGTTACAGTCTGAGAGGACTGGAAGGCCTGGGCCACAGAAAGCAGACCTGGAGAAAGGAACGTGGAAGGATATGATTGGTGACTGGCCGTGGGGTATCAGGACACCATGAGGGAGAAGGAGAGAAGCAATGTAGCTTAATTTAATTCATGGGGGCTATGATTCCCATGTGTGTGTGGATGAAGCCACGTGGAAGGCAGGTGGAGAAACCAGGCATGGTCAGCAGGATTCAGAAACTAGAGAGAGGTCTAAGGGTTCTATGTGTGAATCTGCTAAGATTACGGTGACTGAGGAGGTAACAGGAAGCTGCAGGTTACGGCCAACTCCCAGAGAGAGCATCACAGTCTCATGTATTATCTTCAGCAATGTTTCTGCCAAGGACTGCTTGTGCTGGGAGTATGATGAAGACAGCTCTGCCTCTGAGCAGGGATGGAATTATGTTTCAGGAAGGCAGCGATAGCACACCGACTGCTCGTGAAAGAACCATCCCGAGTCGTAGACACATGAGCTTCCTTGGAATTGCAGCTCCTCTCAGCAGCCTTTTGAAGACAGATTCACAGCTGAGTCTGTGTTAGCGCACACTATCTCATGCCCGCTAACTCAACTTTCGGGTGGTGTTTTTGTTAAATTATTTAAGGCAAGCTGTAGAGAGACAGAAGGTGGAGAGAGAGTGGGGGTAGAGGAAGCACGGTCTGACCTTTTGGGGACTATATGTATTCACCGTGAGGAGGAACTTATTTGTGCAGAGGGACAAAGTACCTACAGAATATGTGATATGGCCCCTTATCGAGGCGGAAATAACTTTTCCACCCTAGTCCCCCTTTTCCCTGAACTGCTTGTCCTGGATGCAAGAGAAGCTTGGATGTGTAGTCTTTTATCAGTTTGGGTCCGACAGGCCTGAAAAGCCACTTGTACCGCAGATGGTGGGCAGATGCAGCACCTCATTCAGTGCTGTGCTGGCTGGTATACTTGGTCCTTAACTCCCTGTCAGCTCTGTTCGGTCGCCAAGCCAAATCATATAAATCAGGCTCAGTGGCTAGAGTTCTGTAGTTTCACATCTTCTCATCCAGCATCGCCTCCTTTCCAAGGAAATGAGAATTTTAATAATAAGGATTGTTGTTTGAAATACTCACAGGTGACTTTGAAGGCATGCAAAGGTAAAGATGCCCAGTTTCCTCTGCAGATCTTTAGCTAGCTGTTCAAACAGTGGCAGTTAGGGCATGGGCCAGCCGGGCTGGACTTCATACCTGCATCTCCCTGCTCTTAGAAAGGCAGGGGCTTGTATTCCTTCCTGAGATTTTAGGATCATGACTTTGTTTCTGAAAAGCGGTCTAATAACATTTACCAGGATCAAGAAACCAAATGCCAGAATTGATCAACTGGATTGACCCTTCTTACAAATTCGCTGCTCCCTTCTGTGGAGAACTGGAATGGGGCCTCCTGGACCTCCTGTTCTTAGGGTTCTCCAGCTGGCTCCCCAGCTCCTGAGAGCGGATCAATCACTGCCCTGCATTTCTGATACTTAGCTCAGCAGGTCAATTACCATGAATCTCCCATCACAGAGAGTGCCGGAAGGGGTTGCTTATGGAAATAGTTCTAAGATACAGTTTTATGTATTCACTTGGTATTAATTCATTGTTTCCTTTGACCAAACCAGGAAGAAGTATAATTTATAAGATTTTTTTTAAGTAGAAATGAAGAGGCATATCTTAACATCAATGCAGCCATGACAGGCTGCAAACTAGCAATACTGAGACTAGGCCTCACCATTACAATGGCCAGGAAAAGCCACACACTGTACCCTTCAGAGGACCAATAAGAATGGAGACAGGCAAGTACTAGATGCTCCCAAAGATTAGGAATAGCTTACCTAACTTGTATATAGGTTATCAATTTCCTTATAGCAACGCCAGTCCCAATCCCTGTTTGACAAGACTTCTGTTGCCTCACTCCTGCCCAATCAGGAGTTCAAGCCCCATCTGAATCCTGAATTCCCTATCCCTGCATCCTTTACTCCTCCAAACCCTGCCATAGCTGAGCTCAGTGCTCTCCCTGATCCAGCTGCTGTGTCGGGACGACGGAGAGCCCAAGTTTAGGCTTGCAATAAAGGCTCTTTGTTTTTGCATACAAATTTGGATTCCTGGTGGTCTTTGAGGGACTCATAATGTGGGCATAACAGAGACACATTTGTGTAAATAATAAAGATGATTTTTTTCCTAAACTAAATAATCTTGTACTGCTGTGTCTCATTAATTACTTGATATTTGCATAACTTTTTTTTCTTTTCACCTGGGCTGTGATTTTTCTGAAAGCAAAGTACTTCTGTATTTTTTGTTTCATTTTCTAATTTTCACCATAGGATTAAGCCTTAAATGCACTATTTCATAGTTAATTTGCTTGGTATGAAACTCAAATGTACTGGAAAATTCACATTTCATAGCTTCACAGTTTGATTTAGATTCCAGGGAAACTCAGCACTTACCCACCTTATGTTCACATCTACTTTTGTTCATGACTGTATCTGTAATCACGTATGTTATGGTTATCCTATGGTGCTGTCTGGGGAGCAGCACCCCGAGCTCAGCTAGTGCGGTATGAAGAGGAACTGGATAATTGATTCTAAAGAGCAATTGGTTGGTACAGGACTGTGTATCCTTGGCTCTGTCAACACAGTGTTATTTACATACTTTCACTCATGACGTAATGACAATGTCAATTATTTTTGCCCTTTATTTCCCATAATTTGGTAGATAAGTTTGAGCAGCCAGCCCTATGGATTAATTTGTTGTTTGTTTTTCAAAGGTCTCATCAGAAAGTGGAAGACTCAGAAGAAAGCAGTGATGAAATTCTTGCTCGGCTAACATCTGCGGTAAGACAATTGCCCTACATGATAGGAAAAATAATGAGACTAAATTACAAGAAGGAGGCGGTTTGGGAATAGCTTCTTATTGTTGTCAGTGGCACAATGCAAGGTACTGGCAGAGTGGCTTGACTGAACCTGTCGTGGCCTCCAGCGATATCACAGGCGCTTCTGGGGGAAGCCTGCACAGCCTGTACAGCCTTCATGCTGGGCTCATAGCTTCTGGGCTTTGCATCCAGTGTGGCTTAACCTAGGGACAGTGGCGACTTGCCACACAAATGGGAACACAGTCTGTTTGCTTAGGCCAAGAAAGGAATCATGCTAGGCAACAAAAGGAGATGGAATTGTTTTTTAATATGGTGTTACACATTGTCACTATGTTTTGTAACGATGTTGAGAAGAGTGATTAGCGGCTTTGCTGGCTGAAGGGAAGTTCATGACATTCTTTGTTGTGAAAACTGGCTGTCAATGATAGATTTTTTTCTATTTGAAAGAAGGTCTCACTGTGTATTCCTGACTGACCCAGAACTCACTGTGTAGACAAGATGGCCTTGAACTCACAGTGATCTGACTGCCTCTGCCTCCAGAGTAATGGGATTAAAAGTGTGTATCACCATGTTTGGCCCTGTGGATTCTAATCACTAAGTCCATTTTTGACAGGCTCTGGGATTTATGTCTTTATGCATCTGCTTGGCAGTTTCTGAGAAGCTTTCCTAGCCTCTCTGGAGAGTCTTTAGTGCTGCGTTAGTACCATTGTCTGAGTTTGCTTCTCTTACTTTGATCAACGCCGTGACTGAAGTAACTTGGGGAGGAAAGGGTTTAAGAATTTATTTTGGCTTACACCTTATAGTCTATCACCAGGGACAGCCAGGTAGGAACTCAAGGTGACAACCTGGTTGTAGGAACTGAAATGGAGAGCACAGGGGAGCACAGCGGATGGACTTGCTCCACCTGGCTCACGCTCAACCTGTTTTCTTACATAGCACAGGTGCTGTCCAGGCATGTCACAGGCCAATCTGATGGAGGCAATTCCCCAATTGTGAGGATCCTACTTTCCAAGTATGTCAAGTTGATAACCAAGATTAGCCCCGACACCCCTTAATGAAACATTAATTGCAGAAAATCATGCTTGATAGGGTTATATGTGAGTGAAACTGTCTGCACCAGGTCTTGCCACCTGGACACCACCTGAAAGGTGAAAGTTCTTTACTACTCTGGAATGAGTTTAGTAAAGTAATTTGGGACTTAATACGGTAAGCTTTGATACAGAATCCCACACAAGAGAAAATCTTGACAGTGTGTTAGGAAAATATTTAACAACACACTTCTAGGTTAAACTATAGAACAAAAAGGAGTGCTTGTTTTATACAAAACAATAATTACCATCTAAAAACCACATTAAGTCTGATGCTGTGTTAAATATACTGTCTGTGCATGTGTGTGCACACTCTGCTAAGATGTGCAACAGCATTGTGAAGCAACTGGCGTCATTTCTGTTTTATAGGTAGGAAAGCTAGAAGAGGTTATTTAACTCCAAACTCAAGTTTAACTAAAAGGAAGCACAAGTTGAATTTTCTTTTTTGCATTTCTCTAGAAGAGGCTATTATAACCAGCTACTTAATTACCATAGACTATCAATTTCTCAACAGCTTTTTCTCCTGTTTGGTGTCTGAATAATAACCCCTTCAGGCTCATATACCTGAATGCTTAGTCATCAGGGAGTGGCACTGCTTGAAAGGGATTAGGAGGTGTGGCTTTGTTTGGGTAATTGTGGCCTTGCTGGAGGAGGTGTGTCACTGGGGATGGTTTCAAAGGCCCAAGCCAGGACCAGTTTCCTTCTCTTCCTGCTTCCTGTGGGTCTGGATATAGAAATCTCAGCTCCTGTAGCATCATGTCTGCTCGTGGGTCTGGATGTAGAACTCTCAACTCCTGTAGCACCGTGTCTGCCTGTGGGCCACCGTACTCCCTGCAATGATGACAGTAAACTCAACCTTTAAAACTGTCAGCAAGCCTCCCTAACTGTTTTCCTTTATTAGAAATGCTGTGGTCATGGTGTCTCTTCCCAGAACTAGAACACTGACTAAGGCAGTGTCCAAGGTTGTGTTGGAGCTCATTTCCAATCTTCAGTGAACTTGTCCTCCCAGGCTTTCGCTTCCTTTCATTCTTTCTTGTAAAAAGTTTTATTCTCTTATTTTCTCCATTGGGAATCTGACTTTTATAGACAAAATGATCCATTGGTCCTGGTTTCTCCTAGATCTTTGTCTGAGTTCTCTTGCATGCTGTCTTTTCCACACAGCTCTCTTAGGTAATACTTGCTAGAGAGCCAGCATGTCCCAATGAGAACCATTGTCTTGTCAGGTAAAGCTGGAGCTGGACACAACAATGAAAGTCCAAGACTGTGTCTTCCCAAGGCACCTTGCCTCCCAAGACTTCCCGTTCCTCTGAAATGCTTGTCCCTTATTTTCCCTTTGCTTGTGTACAGAGCCTCTCTCCTTAGCCCTGTGTCATCTTTCATAGGACTTGCTATTTCCTTTCTTGGTGCGAAAAGATTAAAATAGCTAGCATTTCTTTAATCACTCTTTGATAACTCAACAATTTGAATTTGAATGTTGGAAAAATTCCCTATCCCAGGGGTACATGAGCATGGTGGTGATGGGGTTTTTGCTGTTGTCATCGATTATTGTTTTATTTGGTTTTTATTGTCATCCTCAACCCAACATGAGTACTTCCTTTGTTGGAAATTTCAAGTTTTGTGATGCAGCAATAACACAGGGTTTGGATTCTCTGAGTCTTTAGGAAGGTAGGATATTAAAGACCTGTTCATCATGTAAGCCAAAGTGGCCATGCCTAAAAGTAATTTTTACCAGGGGGTGAGGAGAGTGCAGGGACCTGTAACCTTGAGTACATAATGAGAAATCATGTCATTTTAAAACACGTTGAGCAATCATTTTAAAATGTACACACTCATTTCCACTCTCCCCTTTCTGGGAAACAGAGACATGGAATGGAGTTCATCTCCCCTCCTTCTCTCACTGACCTGAGTGGGCTTTTCAGTGAATGACAGTAAGCCCCTCACCCCACCCCAGAATGACTAACCTTCTGTCTGCCCTCATCAGGATCGCATACATTGCATTACCTTATACCTTTTTTCTGTGGGAAGTTCTTCTCTCCTGCTATGTCGGTGCTGCCGTCATCCTGCTAGAGTGTTCAGAGGCCACTGGGTGTGGACTGAAGATCTCTGGGGTCATGTGAAGAGGGTGTAAAGTTCCTTCAGTTTCTCTAAGGTCAGCTTTCTCAGGGACACTTTGTAATCATGCATGCTATTGTACTGTGTGTGTGTTTACATATGTACTCATGTTGGACACCTATTGCACATCAACTGTATTCTCTTCTTCCCGTGAATAGATTTTCCGTCCTCACCCCCAATCCAGTACACATCTCAGCATACACATAAACAGCCTCAGAAAATTAACTTCCAGGGTCTGGAGAATGCCTCAGTGGTTAAAAGCACCCATTCCTCTTGCAGAAGACCTGTGTTTTGTTTTCAGCATGAACATGGTGGCTCCTAACTGACAGTTATTCCAGTTTCAGGAGATCCAGTGCCTTCTTCTGACCTCTGCAGGCACCAGGAACATACATGGTGCACATACATGCATGCAGGCAGAACACTTGTACATCTAAAATATAATAAATAAATCTTCACAAAATTTTTTTAAAAAATGAGTTTCTGAGTTATCATTTTTACTTTCAAAGAAAAATCTGAGCCTAACCAGATATGATAATGTAATGAAATTCTGCATCTAAAGACTTGGTCTGTGGGAACAACACAGTGTGTGTTGTTTAGCTTACTGTCGTGAGCCCAATGTCCCTATCTTATTTAGTCTGTTCAAAGACTTGGTGTATAGCTCAATATTAGAGTACATGCTAAAGGCATGGGGTTCCAGCCCCAGCATCTCCCTCACCAGAAAAGGACATTTGTTCAAGCCAAGCATGGTAGTGTACCTGTAATTCCAACACTTGGGAGGTAGAGACAGGAGGATTAGGAGATTAAGACCATCCTCAAACATGTAGTTACTTTGAGACAAGTCGAGGCTGTGCAAGATTA
Organism: Myodes glareolus; assembly: GCF_982192425.1. Classification (NCBI taxonomy): domain Eukaryota; kingdom Metazoa; phylum Chordata; class Mammalia; order Rodentia; family Cricetidae; genus Myodes; species Myodes glareolus. Next base: position 4,385,649 of record NC_142036.1, on the reverse strand, counting down.
TCTCAAAAGACAATTAAGAAACAAAAAGAGAAAAAAAGTGTGGTGGATATATATATATATATGTGGTTGTAATCTATCCAGAGTCATGTGACTAAAGCTTAGTAATGAGTTAGTCCCTTGGGGATTGCAGAAGGCCGTATGTTATGTGTGTTTACCCATGTGTGTAACAGCATTGTCGGAGGTGATCCAAGATGAGGACCATCGCATTGATGAGAGTGCACATAGATAGAAACGCACACCTTATTAATCCACAAGGGACAGAAACACGTCATTGAACGTTCAGTGTGGGCACTGGCCACCATGGGTCTGTGAAATGTGCTTCCTGTTGGTCCTCTCCAGAGAAGTCTTCGGACCTAGAAAATGAAGACCATACCTATTTTATAGTGGGCTACTTCTCCGTACATTGGTTTAATGTTGCAAGGAGGGAGGCAGCTGCTTGTTGTTTCCCAGCTGCCCAGCTAGCTTAAACCCAAAATAATCACACAGAAACTGTATTATTTAAATCACTGCTTGGATCATTAGCTCTAGCTTCTTATAGGCAAACTCTTACATACAAGTTTAACCCATTTCTATTAATCTGTGTGTCACCACGAGGTCATGACCTACCAGCAAAGTTTCAGCATGTCTATCTCTGGTGGTGGCAGCTCCATGGCGTCCCCTGACTCCACCTTTCTTTCTCCCAGAATTCAGTTCCATCTTCCCCACCTACCTAAGTTCTGCCCTGCTAGAGGTCCAAATCAGTTTATTTATTCATTATTCAAGTATACAGAGGTAAATCCCACATCACCTCCCCTTTTCTGTTTAAATGGAAAAAAAAGGCTTTATCTTCAACATAGTAAAATTACATATAACAAAACAGCTATCAGGCAAGAATTACAGTTACAATATTTATATCTACTTTATTTTTTATCATAACTAAGGAAAACTATAAATTCTTCAACTCCATCAAAGACTCCAGAAGTATATAATATTACCTAAGTAAACAGGAAGTGCATTGTAAGCAACTTCCAAAACTCTAGAAATGACAGAGACATCTCGCTGCCTAGACAGTCACCCAAAGTTCTTCTGTACCATTAGGGCATCCATCTTCAGCCTACAGACCCATAGTATCCAGCAGACTTTTTCATAAAGCAGAAAAACTCAAAGACAGTTCCACCTATATTGGCAGTTTTGCCAGTCACATTTTTTTGTATCCTGTAGAATGTCTAGTAGAGTCTTTTATGAAGCAGGAACCCCGAAGGATCATCTCACCTTTAGGCAAGTTTAGCAGTCATTTTTCTGTGGGCCCTGTATGTCCAGTCAAGCAATCCAGGCAAGAACAGTTTCTTGCCCAAATTCCTAACCAACTACATAAGGAGCCTCTTCTATGTCCATCTTCCTCTTGAAATAGCTTGTATTGCCAGGAACAGATGTGTCTCATTGTCATGAAGACCTCTCAGATTTAACATGGAGTTAGTTACCATATTGGAGCACCACTCTGTTGTAAAAGGAGCAGCAGGCTGCTTCCCGCCGCCTGGCTCCCAGCCACCTGGTTAGCTTATACCCTGAAATAACAACATACAAATTGTATTCATTTAAACACTGCCTGGCCCATTAGTTCTAGCCTCTTATTGGCTAACTCTCACATCTTGATTCAAACCATTTCTAATCTGTACATTACCACAAGACTGTGGCTTACCCAGAGAGATTCAGCAATGTCTGATCTGGCTGCTGGCTCCATAGCGGCTCTCTCTGACCCTGCTTTCTTCCTCCCAGAATTCAGTTCTCCTTTTCCCACATAAGTTTTGCCCTATCAAAAGGCCAAGGCAGTTTTCTTCATTCAACCAGTGAAAGCAACACATAGAAAGAAGACCCTCCTACACCAACCATGCATATAACCCCCCCTTTTTTTTCTGAGTAAAAACTAAATCCACCATGCAGTGCACTGTGTAGCCTGGAAATATCTCTGTATATGGTGACAGCAATCTGCCATGCTCTCTTGCCTATGCAAGCCTAGTAGACCTGATCTTGCTGCCTGCCCAGGCAGGGAGCACTAAGCTGTGGGCATGGTCTCAGCTACTTTCCTCCTGATCCCGAGTGGGTCCACAAATACCCGGGCCTACAAATGTCATCCAAATGCTCCATAGCTGGAATTCGTGCTAGCAGCATGGCCCAGAAAGCTGCGTTTTAAAACCGCATGGCCTTTTGTTTTCTGTTATGGCTGAATCAGAAAAACCTCTGAAACATAAATGAGGCTAAACTTTGTTTTTCTGTATCTAGAATCCCTTTTTAAGCTTTCATAGGTTTTACATGGATTTAGTCCATCATGTGGGCACAGCAAATTGTTCCAAGGAGGGAGGCAGCCGCTTGTTGGTTCCCAGCTGCCCCACTAGCTTAGATCCGAAATAATCACACAGAAACAGCATTATTTAAATCACTGCTTGGCTCATTAGCTCTACCTACTTATTGGCTAACTCTTACATATGAATTTAACCCATTTCTATTAATCTGTGTATCACCACGACATTGTGGCTTACCAGCAAAGTTTCAGCTCGTCTATCTCCAGTGGCAGCTCCCTGACTCCTCCCTTCTTTCTCCCAGCATTCATTTCTGTCTTCTCTGCGCTGCTATAGGTCCAAAGCAGTTTCTTTATTCATTAATGGTATTCAAGCATACAGAGGGAAATCCCACATCAGTTTAAGTAGAACTTTTTATAGCTGAATACATGAAATGGAATTTTGCAAACATCAGTTAGAGTCACAGCACTGTCTGGAGTGTCCACATATGGATAAGGGCCAGGAGACATGAAAAAGTAAGAATTATTTAAGATTCTTTTGGTGATGAAGAACTAAGGTAAATTTTAAGTCTGCTTTATCTTCTCATATTACTGTGTAAATTAAGAAACAATGATATCTTATATGTATTTTTGGTAGAAATAATATAAACCCTTTTCTATGTTTGTGAATACCAAATGAGTATAAATCTGATCGCTACCACACCATGAGTTATCTGTTCTTTACAGTTTTATTTTTCTTACCAGAAACTTGGGTTATTTCACTTGAACATAATGGTCTCATAGTTAAAAAACAAAAACACAAACACTTCTTTTAGAATTGGGAAGTGCTCAGAAACAACCTCTTATTAATACTGAAGTAGTTACAATTTACTGGGTGTTTCTCTTGTGTGCATAATTCTTAACTGTGAAGCTAACCATTTTAATTTTCAGTCTGTACTATTTTGGGATTTGTTGTTGTTGGTTCTTGTATCTGTTTTGAGACAGTGCCTACTGCAGCCCAGACTGGCCTTAAACTCTCTGAGTGGCTGCGGTGGACTGTGAGCTCCCAGCCTTCCCGCTTCATCTTCCAGCTGGTTGACTTGTGACGTGCATCACCTCACCCACCTGTGATCGGTGCTTTCCGCTTAACGTTCCCATGCTAAAAGCATTACCTGCAACACAAGCAGTGATTCTGTGATTTCATAGTCCACAAATCTATCATTTTCTTTTCTATTGAATATTGTGGTTATTTTCAGTCTTACACTCTTAGAAACAACACTAAGAGGAACTTTTATTTGGACATGTCCCATCCCCCTCTGCATTCTCCGGTATTGGGGCAAGCGTTCAGTGACTGAACCATATCTCCAGCGCTTTAGGAAATCTTTTAGAGAACTTGTTTGTTGATGGCAATCTGTGAGTTTGCTGTTGATTCATGAAAACCCAAACGAGAAGTGGGCAAGGGTGACAGGCACCGAGGCGCGATGTAGCTCGAGCTTTCTGCACACTGCCGCCATCCGGCTTCACATCGCAGAACATGCGCCACTGGAACAAGATGTCTGAGACACACAGTGTTAAGCACACAATGATCAACAAGACATGAGGAGTGGTGGTGCTCACGTGTAGTCCCAGCACCTAGAGGCTAAGGAAGGAGGAGCTGACTCTGAGGCCAACTGTTTTCTATATAGTTACATAACTACACCACATAAATAAGGATTTAAAATAAAACAGAATCCTACCATGATAGATTTTTTTCTCATTATTAACACTCAGGTCACTATTTATTGCATGGTCTAATTGGGTTTGGGGCTCCATTATGGAATTCTTAAGATTTGATGCAATGAGGCCTCTGGAGGCATTTTAAATAGTACTTTTATTTTTAACCCAGTAAAATTATGAATATTGTTAACTGTAACTACATAGTTTATAAGCTAATTCAGATAGTTATCAGGTTACCCAAGTTCATTTTTCAGAAGAAACAAACAAAAAAAGAAATACGGCTTGATGTGTGTGTTGACAGACCCTGAGCACCCATGAGTGGTCTGTAATGAATACACAGTGCTGTGGACGCCACTGGGGAACAAATCAGGATTGTCAGTTAGGGATTTTAAATGGTCCCGTGGAGGGAGGGGCATTGGGTCCACATTGCTATGAGGGACAGGGGGAGTGACAGAGAGAGAACAGCACTGTGCTTAGAAATAGCAGCAAGGGTGTTGAAGCTCAGTGGTGTTTGTTTAAGGGACAAGCAGGGTGTGCAATGCTTAGGAGGTGGAAAGAATTCTTTATTTAACATGACAGAGTGAACTGACAAATGTCTAGAATGCAGCAGAAGGGTTGAGATTCTACTTAAGTAAAAATAGGTGCTGGATCTCCCAAGAGGATTGCAATGTGTATAAGAAGCTTTATCTGTTGGATGGATCAGAAAAGAAAAAGAATCAGGCTTAAGTTAACCCTGTTAACCATCTTGCTTTCATTAAACTAATTTCAGTACAATTGAACCAGTTTGCACTGTGTCTCCACATGGCATTGTGCCTTCATAATTCGAGTAAGTCCATGCTTCTGTTAAGTCAAGACCAAGATAGACAGAAAGAAACCCTTAGAAATTACCTTCTTTTTTCACATGTTGTGCTGGCTAGTTTTATGTCAACTTGATACAAGCTAGAGACATCTGGAAAGAAGGGACATAAATTGAAAAAATTCCTCCATAAGAGCGGGCTGTAGTACATTTTCTTAATTAGTGATTAATGGGAGAGGGCCCAGTCAATGTGGTCTGAGGCTTATAAAAATGAGCAAAAGAGGTGGCCCAGCAGCTTGAGCATTGGTTACTCTTTTAGAGGACCTGGGTTTGATCCCCTCTACCTATATGACTGTAACTCTAGTGCTAGGGAATCTGACAGACTCATCTGGCTTCTAAGGATACCAGACATGTCTGTGGTGCATTGCAGAAAAACACCTATATACATAAAAAAGAAGTCAATAAAAGTTCTAAAATATTTTAATAATAAAAACTATAGAGGTTAAAGTTGTAGTTCAGTGGTAGAGTATATGATTAGCATGACTGGGGCTTCAGGTCTGCTCTTCTCCCCCACCCCGCCAGCCATCACCATCCACTAAAGGGAAGGAAGAGAGAGGGAGAGCAGAGGGAAAGGTGGGAAAGTGATCATAAAACCTTCAGGAAACAAGTACTAGGGTCTTCTAGCAAAACTGCTCATTCACACCAAAGACTCCCTTGGAAATTATGTTACTAGCTTGTTTCAGTTAATTATTTATAGAGGTGTCTGAGCCTGGTTGTGGTGGCACACACCTTTAAACCCAGCACTCCAGAGGCAGAGGCAGGCAGATCTCTGACTCAGATTGTTCTACAGACTGAGTTCCAGGACAACCAGGGCTGCACAGAGAAACTCTATCTTGAGAAAAACAAAGCCAAAACAAACAAACAAAAGAGATGTGTCTGCAGAGACCAGGTAGTTGTGTTCTTATTGATGTAGTCGATGTTTTAAACCTGGAACAGTAGGGAGTACAGCCTAACAATGAGGTGGACTAAGGTCCACCTTTACTAAGGTCCACCTTTACTAAGGTCCACCAACAGCCAGCTTTACTCAGAGTGTTGGGCAGCTAGTGTCTGGAGGTATTGTGAGGGCTAAGCAAGGTCAAGTGAGAAAGGTTCAGGAGAGTTTGGGCTGTGTACAGTCACGAGAACAACCATGCTTGAAAACATTTTTGGATGACAAGAGAAAACACAGCATTTGATCTAAAGCAAACACCCAGTCCTATTTACTACACCTGGGAGGGGCACAGAAGCATGTTTCCAGAGCATATCCATGTTCTGGAGGAACAGAGGTTACAGGACTCTCGTTTACTTGGTATTTTCGCACAAGCTCTCAGAAGTCCCCTAAAACAGCTTCATTCAAGGACTGAATTCCAACAGATATGACAGAAACCTGTAAGAGAGTTAACACACGGTATGAATTCAGCTTGTTCTGAATCATCTTCATATGTATTACAGAAAGTTTTCAAGAGCTCACCTGAACTGTTTCCATAACTCAAGCAATATGAAAGTAAACTAAGCCCATGGTTATTGGAATAGTGACCCGGTGTGCGATAATACAACAGAAGTGTGCTATTTATTGTTTATTATTTTGTATTCTGTATTCTGTGTAGCAGCCCAAGCCTCTCCACATGGAACAGAATAGGTGATCTTCTATTAAACAATTCTCTGATGCCAGTCCTTTCTTAAAATGCAGAAACATGTATGAGCTGCCTGTTGGCAGCAGACATGGCACAGGTTTTTATAACTTATGCCTGGTGATCAGCATCATGTCCCATTCCATGAATGCGTTTGGAATCAGCTGTTGAGACACTGGCACTCGGGGTGGTTTTCTCTCCCTCTCTACAACTTACAAAATCTGGACTGCTTGCAGTCTTGCGGCTGCTCTCCAGGGCCAGAAGTAACTGGGCATTTCCTCCTTTCAGCCTGTAGACTTTTGCAGCCTGAATTCTGACCCTTGCTCATTGAGGAGGCCCTTGTTGCTAATGAATTTTGTGGATGGGAAAGGCCTTGGTTGGTTGAGTTTTATCTTTTTTAAAAAAATATATTTATTTATTTATTATGTATACAATATTCTGTCTTTGTGTATGCCTGAAGGCCAGAAGAGGGCACCAGACCTCATTATAGATGGTTGTGAGCCACCATGTGGTTGCTGGGAATTGAACTCAGGACCATTGGAAGAACAGGCAATGCTCTTAACCATTGAGCCATCTCTCCAGCGCCCGGTTGAGTTTTATCTTAATATGAGTTTTTCTGATGTAAGATCCCAGCAAGGAGCCCAGTCTTCAGGTGAGATTACTTCTGACTGATGGCGTAATTAGTTAGTTCTGTGGTTTCTACATGTAATAACTTTATCTCCAAAGAGTACAATAATCCAGAAAAGACATTTCTACACAAGGACTGAGATATGATTTGGAATAAAAGACATACTAAACAGTGAATTTGAAACTTTAAAAAAATATCATTTATTTGCTTTAAATTTTCTTTCAAACTATTATTTATGGACAATTTACATTGATATAGATTCCTGTATGCTGATACAATTCAAAGTATATTTGTTATTTCTGTTTATAATATTTGTACACCTATGCAAAGTAATTTTGCCAGGACCCCCAAAGACCACCAAGAGACCAGATCTAATGCAGAAGCAAAGAGTCTTTTATTATAATTCCAACATGCTGGGGCTGATTGTTGTACACAAAGGCAAGATGGCTATGACCCTGAGAAGGAGGTGGGGGCTTCTTTTAAGCCTTACTGAGAGGAGTGTCTTAGAAAGGTCATTTTTGATATGATTGACTTAAGGAAGTGGCAGTCATTTTAGCACATTCTAATTGGCTGGGGCTAGTCAGGGGCTGCTCAGGGCTACAATTTTCCATTTTTTTGTGCAGACCTGGACAAGTCCAGGCCCAGTCCTTGAGTTGCCAGGGAGGCTAGTTCAGGCATGGCCTCTTCCTTGATCTCCTTGCTGTTGGGGCATTGGAGATTTATTGTCCTTTATTCATGGCTTCTCCTAAGAAACTGCTTGTTCAGCCTCAGGAAACTGAAATTGAGGCCGGATCTCTGAGAGAAGACTGGGCAGTCTGTTATGGCGTCTGCTTGATCCTTTTATTCCCCCCTTGAGTAGTGAGTGCATCATCTCAGATCCTTGAGATGCATTTGTTCCAGGGGCTGATATTGGGATTTTAGCGTCATCAGCTAAATTTCAGACAGGAATTATCATTCAGTTAAGGCATCAATGAAGCAAGAACCAACAGCGATTAGCAGAAGCAGAAGGGCCAAATTCCTATGATGGCTAACAGAGTCTTTATCTTGGGAATGAGAATGAAGACCAGCTGGTATTTTATTTCATGTTTCTTATGACAAGAAATTCCCTTTTGATATAACATTTCAGGGAGCACAAGGATGGCTTATTCACTTCTATAATTATTTCCTTCTGGTATTAGGAAGTTGTTCTCAAGGTCGCGGAATGTTAGGCAAGGGCGATGAGGTGACTTAGAAGCATCTGGTTCATTGACTAGCTGAAAAGACAGCATTTCTATCTGTTGGCTTGGTCCGTATCAGCTTCAGCAAGTTCATGACTGGTCATCTGGAGCGGTTGTCGTCAGCTGAGGCTTCGATGTGCTGTCAGCCAAGCAGAAACCTGTCAAGACAGATCAAACTAGGGACAGTTACAATTTCTGAACTTCTTTATGTCTTATATGAAAATATCTTAATTAAAGAAGTATATATATATTTTTGCTCAGATTCTTAGTTTATACCAGCTTAATTTTTTTGATTTGTTATTTTTATGTTATGTGTTTGGGTATTTTGCCTGCATGTTTGGATAGATACTACATGTATGTATTGCCTGTTAAAGCTAGAAGGAGGGTGTCAGATCCCCTAGAACTTGGGTTACAGATGGTTGTGCCACCACATAGTGGCTGGGAATTGAACTCTGGTCCTCTGCCACCACACTCTTAACTACTGAATCATCCTCCAGTCCTTAGCCTTAAGGTTTTATAGTGATTTAAAACTTAGGATATCAGAGAACTATTTTTTCCTTACATTTTATTTTAGAAATTGAGAAAAAAACCATACATACTTGTTTAAGTGACCTGTGTCATTTCTACTATGGTCTCAAAACTTAACTGCTTCTAGAATTCTAAGAATCTTTGCAAAATTTTTCATTGTTGGTTGTATTTAAATGAGTTTGCAAAGACAGCCCTTTGGTTAGGTAGATACCTTTACCCTTTCTGTTCCATCGTAGGATAACCCTCACCAGCCTACCTCGCTTTGTAAGAGTCACTTCTTCCCAAAAGCTGTCCCACATTTTAGCAGTTAACCTCTCCTGGGAGACTAGCTCTTTTGTTTGCTTTTTTCTTTTTTGTAGGCTGGTTTTCTTTTTTAATTATTATAATTTTTTATTAAAAATTTCCACCTCCTCCCCTCCTCCCATTTTCTTCCCCCTCCCCCCACTCCCCCTCCCTCTTCCCTTTCCAGTCCAAAGAGCAGTCAGGGTTCCCTGCACTGTGGGAAGTCCAAGGTCCTCCCCCCTCCATCTAGGTCTAGGAAGGTGAGCATCCAAACAGACCAGGCTCCCACAAAGCCAGTCCGTGCAGTAGAATCAAAACCCAGTGCCATTGTCCTTGGCTTCTCAGTCAGCCCTCATTGTCAGCCACATTCAGAAAGTCCGGTTTGATCACATGCTCCATCAGTCCCAGTCCAGCTGACCTTGGTGAGCTCCCATTAGATCAGCCCCACCGTCTCAGTGGGTGGGCGCACCCCTCGCAGTCCTGACTTCCTTGCTCATGTTCTCCCTCCTTCTGCTCCTCATTTTGTTTGCTTTTAAGGCTTTCTGTTGCTCTCCAGTCTTAGCTGTGATGCACAACTTTGTGAGCGTTTGTGATTCGAGGCTGAAGTACTCTTAAAGTACCAGGGAGAAAACAAGCAGTGTGAACAGTAAGACCGGCTCCGCTAGCGCGTTTGTGGATGTTGGAAGTCAACACATTTCAATGTGTTTCAGACTCTAGCTTCTGATGGGTCACCAGGAGAGAAGAGAAACTGACGACTGTGTCTTCTCAGTCCCAGTCAGTCTCCATTTAGATATTCGTGAGAGCAACCAACTGTACGTGCTTGGGCTATAATAGCAGTTTTGTGTGCTGAGCAAACAGTATCTTAATTAAAGCTTTCTAAGAATCATCTGTTCAGTGTTCTGTGTGCCCGAGTCTGTCAGTCTGCTGATATACCCAGTAAGTCTGACCATTCGATTGCATTATAGCATCACTTTCTATCTGGAAGGCATAGTAAATTTCATGCTACTTTAGTAATAATTTGGAGTAGAGCAAAATAAAAGTAAAGATTGGTTGCCAGATGAGATGAGTATAATATTGGAATATGGAGTCTTAGAGAAAACCAGTGTGTTGTTGACGAGAGCATGGTTTTCAGTCCTGGTCACAGCATTGCATCCCGTGGGAAGAGTCATTGACACTAAATGGACCAATCCATTGTCTTCTAAATGGCTTCTTCAGCAGCTCACCAGGCATTTGGGAGACTCTTGCCTGGGTGGTACTTGCTGGTCTCCTTGGGAAGTTGTCTGAGCATTGGCCTCTGCAGGCCTTCCTGGTGCTGGACATGGCATTCCTTCTCTAATGCTTAGTCTTAGCAGTGTGTGATTGCTCACATTTCTTAAATTCGTACTTAACAATTTGCAAAGGAGATTACGACCTTTCACTATATTCTTAAAACTCCTTAGTTGGGTGGGGTGATTCACACCTTTAATCCCAGCACTCAGGAGGCAGGGAGAGGTGGATCTCTGAGTTCAGGCCAGCCTGGTCTACAGAGATTGTTTAGGGACAGTCAGGGCTACACAGAGAAAAAACAATACCACCACCACCACGATTCCTGCTGGCGTAGCTTGTGGCAGGGGATGCCTTCTTTTTGAATGTTCCTTTTGCTCCGTCGGGTGTCTTTTCACTCTCTAAGTCTCTCAAGAGATGTCTTTGTACTAAGCCACTGTCTTTTCATGAAGAAGCATCCCTTATGCTGGCTGATATCAGTGAAAGAACATATAGGTCTGTGCCTCAGTGGAGCATCTAGCTCAGAAGACAAGCAGCGCCACACGCGTTAGAATAATTAATGACACAACTGCCAGGGGTGCAGGAACAAACCAGACCTGGGAAGGGGCCAGTGGGATCAGACCTCAGTGTGCCTTGCTTGAGCAGCCCTTTCCCCTTTGTGCTCTGTGGAGAGAAAGGGCGTTTAGTCAAAGCTCTTTCCCTCCTGACTCAGAACTGTGGAAGTCATCCTAACCCTGCCATGTGTAGGACAATTGTCCTCTCTTGGCAGAAATCCAGAGAATGTAGCGAGTACAGTAACCTCATTTGCTTTATGTGGACAGAAGTGCGAGGCCACTCCCAAATTAATGTGCAGCTCTTTCTCACTGCTCACAACTCTCTTCTTCCTACCCTTCCGCTATGGTTTTATTGTTCACCCCACTAATTACTTTCCCTCCAAATCCTTGGAAACTGTATAGGATACAGAACTGTTAGAATACACTGCTTTTCTTTCCTGCAATATTTTATTTTCAGCCTTATTCCAAGTTAGAGAGTAAAGGCTGAAGACCCTGTGAAAGGCACTGAGGCGTAGAGAGCTAATGCTGAGGTAGGGAAGGCTGACATTGTTTCTCCAGGAGCAAGTTTGGCGATCCAATTTCTCCATCATTCATCTCTGGTGCTTTTCTGTCTCTGACTACAGTGAGACCTTCCTGGGAGGTCACAGATCAGGCAGCCGTTGACAGGATGCCAAGGAGCGTTCATAATCCGCATCTTTGTTCCATTCCCAGTTTTGTGGCATTGTGAAGGAGGAAAATCCTAAAACAGATAACAATGCTACAGTACACAACTCAAAATATAAATGTTCAATGATTGGTACTTTGTTTTGCTACTTTTTTACTTATTTGAGCAAATACAATGTATTTCTAGATGTTTTCCTGTGGTCACTCTTCAGTTCTTACTTCCTCAGTATCCTCCCCACCTTGTTCTTTCCCCATAAACCTTCCATTCATGACCATTTTCAGACTTCAAACTCCCAAGGTTGAAGAGAAAGAGACCTCCTGCCTACTCACTATTGTGTAATTGTCACAAGAGTCTCGGGCATTGAAGAATCAGCTAAATCAGGGGAAAGCACTTTTGAATGGCGTTTGTGCACCCCATAAGGAAAGTGTGTCAGTGAAAACCGCCGAGCAAGCTTCCTTAGGAAGCTGATGCCTGGGCCACTGGGAACTGGTTCTGCATGGACTCTCACGGGCTAACACATTAACACTCTTGCCTTCCAGTAAATGAATGTAAATTAAATTAATCTGAATGGCAAATCTGAAATTTGACCTTGAACTCCCATGTTTCCCCTTTTAAGTGTCATTACTGTAATATATTCAGGTACACACACACACACACACACACACACACACACACTCTTAAGAGGTTGTGCCTAGATGAGGAAAGGACTCATTCACTATGGTTTTTTTTTTCATTGCTATCAAACATGGCTGTCTTCAAGAATGTGTTTATATTATCTTAATAATAAGTATACTTATCGTTTTTTGTCTTTGATGTTTCTCGTTGAGAGTTTTTTAACATAAATTTTTATTGATTCTTTGGGAATTTCACATCATGCTTTTTTAACATAAATTTTTATTGATTCTTTGGGAATTTCACATCATGCATTCCAACCCCACTCATTTCCCAGTCCCACTGTATCCTTCACCCTTGTACCATCCCCCACCAAGAAAAGCTTAAAAACAAACAATAAAAATAAAATATAAAAATATGAGTAAGAATATTGATTAAAAACAACAAAAATCTCAAAAACAAACAAAGATAACAACAAAAAAAGCAAACACTCAAACCCGAAAAGGCACTTTGCCCCGCCATCTTCCCACCCCTGCGTCCCCTCCTCATTCTCGGTGGCACTGGGAGCTGCTGCATGCCGCGCCGTGGACCCTCCTGTCCACACAGCTTCACGTGCAATGTTCATTGTGTGATGTTTTAAAGGGCAGATTTAAGCATTCAAACTGGCAGAGCGTCAGCATTTAAAAACTAAAATTTTGGAAGGTAGACATGGTTAAAGACTCTTGTCTATTTTGCCTGCCCTATGCCAGTGCCCTTTGCTTTACTTGCATCTTATTCCAGCTGGCTCCTGCCACCTGCTCAGGTGCAGCAAAAGTCCATGTGTCAGAGCCGAGGTCATCTGGAATTCCTAACGTAAACAGGCATCCTCGGGGATGCTTAATCCTTACTACGCTTGTCAGAGTATCATTCTAACAGTTCATATCCGTACTGTTTCTGAGTGCAACATATAGTTGTTGTCAAAGAACTCATCATGGCATATGTACGTCACAATGTGCACTTTTTGGCAAATAGACTTTTAAAAATTAAATAAATTAATAAAAAATCACTCTCTTTAAAAAAGTAAATGTGATTTCTTCCACATTTTTGTTCTGAAATGCTGCCACAGTTTTTCTCATACTGAAGAGAGGGGAGAAGGCAGTGATGGCGGCAAGCTTGGTCTCGACAGCAGCTCCTTAGCTCCAAACCAAGTGCTGCCTTGGTGGCTCCATTTTTCTTATTCTAACATGATTTGTTTCCCTAATATTTTCTTAGGTGCAGAGAGAGCTAGCGGCTGTTATTGCGATGAAAGCAAGAAAGTCCGGTGAGTAATCCTTCGTGGGCTGGAGGGTGACTGTAACCCTGGGGCTAGTGTGCACTGGGACCACTTCAGAATGCCTGCTACAGAATGCAGGAAAACCATATCTTGAAGGATTTATATTCCAGTCTAAATAGCCAGCATAAGTGTTATGGAAAACACTTCAAAGTAAAATTTTATTCCTTTTCCCTAATTTATTTCCAATTCTGAGGAAAAATGAAAAATCTTTATGGTCCACTGGAACCAGGAAAGACATCAAAGTCATCAAAGTGAAAGCAATTAAATTACGTTTTGTAATATGATGACAGGTAGCACCAAATACTATAGTGCTATACTGCTTTGGAGACAGGGTCTGACTGTATGGCCCTGGGTACCCTGGAATTCTCTCTGTAGATCAGGCTGATCTCAAACTGCCTGCTTCTTGGTATACTTAAGGCAATATATTTTTTTTTAATTTTAGAATGACTTGTCTAAAAACAATCTATTCAATAATATTTCATAGCAAACATTTTTCACAGAACTGGGTCTATAGATATATCCTCATATTTGTAAGCTATAATCTGAAGAAATAATATGCAGAAAGCAGAAGGAGGCTTCCAAATATATGCTGGAGAACAAAACATTTTCTGCTAAAAATCCAGTATAAAATGGAGGCTGAGTGAAATGGAAAACACTTGCTTAGTGTCTTAGGGCTTCTGTTGCTCTGAAAAGGCAGCATGGCCACAGCAACTCTTACAGTTTCAGAGGTTTAGTTTATCGTTACCATGGTGGGGAGCATGAGAGCTGGGAGTATGGTGGCATGCAGGCAGACATGGTGCTGGAGAAGTCTACGTCCTGATCCAAAGGCAACAAGGACACACTTCCCCCAACAGGGCCACTTCTACTCCAAATAGTCCACACCTCCCTGGAGTGCCACTTCCTTTGGGGGCCGCTTTCTTTCAAACCACACTTAGAGAGGGGACATGTTCAAAGGTGTAGGAGCTCAGCACAGGCATGACTTGGATGTGGTGCACTAGAAGATGAGTTTTCAGCCCGAAAGATGACGACAGTGAAAACGGAGATAAGTTTGAAGAATGACCAGAGAGAAAATGGGTTAGCATAAACTGAACGTTCATGTATCTCATTCTCTAAGGCACCCTTAAAAGTGTCTTACTTTTCAGTTACTGTTTGAATCAAATACACTTTAGTATGGGTACATTTATTATATCCATGTAGCTTTGGCAACCTTACTGATTAAAGGCTGTAGCCTATACACGTGTATGAACATTCCCACATGAACATGTTCATGTCACACATACACAAACACACATGCATGCACACAGAAAAAGAAAAGGTAAAAGTAGTCCTTAAATTCTTATCATGGGATTATAAAGTAAAATATTCAGTGAAATATATACAATGGTATATATTACTTTTCTTTTTCATAATAAAAATAGTTTTATTTTTCTTGCTATTAGAGCATGCTCATTGAAAAAAATTTGTTATACATTCATGTTTTAAGAAGAAATTGAAAATTGTAAACCAAGCCTGTGCCTTCATTTCCCGGCCACCCAGACCTGAATAATCACACAGAAACTGAATTGATTACAGCACTGTTTGGCCAATGTCTCAGGCTTATTATTTAACTAGCTCTTACATCTTAAATTAACCCATTTCTATTAATCTGTGTATCACCACAAAGCCATGGCTTACTGGTGTAGCATGTTACTCCTTCAGCAGCTACATAGTATCTGCCTTGATTCTATCTATCTCTGTTCGCATTCCCCTCCTGACTTTACTCTGCTAAGCCATTGGTCGAAACAGCTTTATTCATCAACCACTAATAGCAACACATATACATAGGACATCCCACATCAAAAAAATCTCATCTCCTCTCACCAACATCAGTATTAATCTTTTTTGTATATATTTCTAGATGTTGTCCTACTAATGTGTAAATATTGCTACATATTAATAAGATTTTGAGATAATTATAGATTCATACATTTCTAATAAACTATGGGCATATTCCAAGCACTTTTTAAAAATGTCTTTATTTATCTCTGAGAATTTCTACATGTATGTGTGTGTTTTGATCAGATCTAGTCCTCGCCCCCAGCTCATTCCAGGTCCTCCACCCCCAACCTTATCCTCTGTTGTCTGATAGTCATTTGCCA
Organism: Myodes glareolus; assembly: GCF_982192425.1. Taxonomy (NCBI): domain Eukaryota; kingdom Metazoa; phylum Chordata; class Mammalia; order Rodentia; family Cricetidae; genus Myodes; species Myodes glareolus. Next base: position 4,370,015 of record NC_142036.1, on the reverse strand, counting down.
ACTAAAAACCATCTCAGCTACCTTCAAGGTTGAGAAGTTGTAAATGATGCTGCTTGAACATTTTTGCAGGTTTTGTGTTTAAGTTTTTACTCATTTTAGTTGAACACTAAAAGGTTTGTTTGCTAGGTCTTAGATCATGTTTAATGCCACATGGTCTTCTGAAGTTCCTGCATCCACAGTAAGAGTTTCCATTGCCTCGGTCTTCAACTAGCTTGATGCTGCTTTAGATGTGAACCCTTCTAATGCAGGACATTACCTCTGCCTTTTCTTTGCTTTACCTCCTTTGTTGTCTTTTGCAATTCTCTAATGCTTGCCGACGGCGAACATCTTTTCTTGAGCTTGTTGCCACCTATATAACTTCTTCATTGTGATGATCAGTTAGCTTTTCACCTGTTTTCTAATTGACTTGTTCCTTTCCTCACTGTTGAACTTGAAGAAAGAGTCACAATCAAGTATGTCATATGCAAATATTTTCTCCCATTCTATGGCTTGATTTTTCAATTTCTTGATGGTTCTGTGTATTTTAATATACTTTGCCAATTATTTCTCTCCTGAGTCATCCCTGCTCTCTCTAAAAATGACTGCCAAGCCAAAGTCATTTAGATTTTCTCAGGGTGCCAGGTAGCAGTTCTATAGTTTTGTGTTTTTTCTTTGGGGTTGTCGTTCATTTGAGTTCTTTTTTGTGATGGGCATAACTAAGGTCTAGATTTCAGTTTTCAGTTGACTATTCTGTTGTCTTAGCACTGTTTGTTAAGAAAGCTTCCACCTTAACTCTCCTTTGTCTAAGATTCTTGCCTGTGTTTATGTGGGTCTGTTTTGGGTTCCATTCTGCTCCTCTGACCTGGGAGTCTGTTCTTTCATTCATTATGTACCATACTGTTTTGAGTATGGTAGCTCTGTAGTAAATCTTGAGATTGAAAGTATCAGCCTTCCAACTTTGCTCTTTTTCTTCAATACTGTGTTTCCTCTTCTAGGCTCACCCGCTCTCCATGTAAAACTTCACATTATCTGATCAGCTCTCATGTTGTATATCTCTTCTGTCTGACAATTTTTTTATATGAGGGTTGTATGCCTCCCCCAAGTGTTAACTGAAATGAATGATCCGTGATGACTGTTTTGTCTCTGCTGTTCCAGTTGTGTCCTTCTTTATGTCATTAGTCATGGCTCAGTGATATGAAAAGTGGTCAATGGCCATGAGAATTGAGCAGTACTGCCTCTGCTTTCCCCCCTGACTTTATTTAAATATGTTTTCTGATTAGAAAATGAATATGAATAAAGAAGATTGTTCCAGAGTAAAAAGGAAGATAATTCAGTTATAGAACCCAACGACAACAAATTTGGGAAGCAGTCAGGGATAAAAATAACCAACAAGTTGTATGTTGTTTAGTCAAAAATCCTGTTGTCTGACCTGATGCTGAGAGCGGATAAAAAACAGCAGCAGTGAAGCACAGAGGGCTGCAACCTTGTTGTGTTGCTTCACTCTTTACCGACTTCTCAGCAAGCATTCTGCTGTATGCAGATGCTCAGTAAGACGTGAGAAGAGTGGGCAAGAGCAAGGACACATTGTCCCTTCCTGTGTTTAAACCATTGCCCATATTTCATAAGTATAGTATATTAGTGATTGCACATCTGATAAAGGCAAAGTTATTATTGTGGAGGTAAGAGGTGTTATATAGAGTTATATAGAGCTGCAGATACTTTCTCTGTGAGATTCTTGGTTTTTAGTTGTTTGTTTTTAAAGTTGTGTTGTATTTTTATTGTTAAAGGAAAAAGAGAAGAAGGTGGCATATATCTAATACAAAAACAGTATGAAAAGGGAAGTTGGCACATCTGGGGCTGGACAGCACGAGCTGACTACCCTAGTAGCTTCTGTCTTGCAGTAAGACTACTAATCAGCACTCAGGTGCCATGGTAGATATCCATGTCCAACCGCAAAGGATCTTTAACATGAGCATGAGTAGGAGAAAGGGTTTCAGTTGCACCTCACCATGTAAACAGAAATAAAAGTAACTGCCAGTCAGTATAGGTTCCATAAATGATTCATGGCTATAGTTAGTAAAATATCTATTTTTTTGTCAGTTTTGAAGAGGCTATTAGGATCTACCTTTAAGCAGGTTTCTCCTCTAACAGCTTACTGTAGTGGGTGTTAAGATACTGTAAGCTTTGTAAGATTTACAAAATTAACAGATTTTCTTTCACTTCTTTATCCTCGGATGACTTGTTCTAGTGCTAACAGTACTTCGTTAGTGGTTTAATGAAATAGTTTCTTCCATTTTCTAGGGACTCCACGGCCAGGGCCAGTTGGTTTTCATCCTTAGAAATGTGTGTTTGGTTGGCTTCTATTTATAAAGAATCAAAAAGGCTACATTAAGTAAACCTCTTTGGCAGAGTTTAGCTGTCACTCTGCCTGTTTAGCCCATAGGCAGGCTGTGCAGTCAGAGCACCGTGCACCCACTGCAGGCCGTCTGTGCAGTCAGAGCACTGCACCCACTGCAGGCTGTCTGTGCGGTCAGAGCACTGTGCACCCACTGCAGGCTGTCTGTGCAGTCAGAGCACTGCACCCACTGCAGGCTGTCTGTGCAGTCAGAGCACTGCACCCACTGCAGGCTGTCTGTGCGGTCAGAGCACTGTGCACCCACTGCAGGCTGTCTGTGCAGTCAGAGCACTGCACCCACTGCAGGCCGTCTGTGCAGTCAGAGCACTGTGCAGTCAGAGCACTGCACCCACTGCAGGCCGTCTGTGCAGTCAGAGCACTGCACCCACTGCAGGCCGTCTGTGCAGTCAGAGCACTGCACCCACTGCAGGCTGTCTGTGCAGTCAGAGCACTGCACCCACTGCAGGCTGTCTGTGCAGTCAGAGCACTGCACCCACTGCAGGCTGTCTGTGCGGTCAGAGCACTGTGCACCACTGCAGGCCGTCTGTGCAGTCAGAGCACTGTGCACCCACTGCAGGCCGTCTGTGTAGTCAGCACTAATTTTCTCTTGAACAGCTGTTTCCCCACTAGGTGATCTAATGAAGATGAAGGAACTCTTGAGTAGCTCTGTCAGTGGTAAGAGATCAGACAGGACTCTGCTGTCTTCCCTCATCACTCAGAGCCCTCGACTGGGGCACAGCAGGGATTTGCAGCTTTGATGAATTAAGAATGGTGGCCCACGCCTTTAATCTCAGCCCTCGGGGCAGAGGCAGGCAGATCTCTGTGAGTTTGAGACCAGCCTGGTCTATAAAGTGATTTTGAAAACACACACACACACACACACACACACACACACACACACACAGAATTTCAGAACTAGCTACTGTGAAGCAGAACTGAGATTTTATAAAAGATATTTTAGTACAAAAGTGCTCATGGAAAGACTAAGAACACACCCAAGCATATGGTATAGCCTTTAAAGAGGGCCAGTGGGGGCCTGGAGAGATGGGTCAACAGTTAAGAGCATTGGTTACTATTCCAGAGTTCAATTCCCAGCAGCTACATGGTGGCTCACGACCATCTCTAGTGGGATCTGATGCCCTCTTCTGACATAAAGGTGTATATGAAAATAGAGCACATATAAATGAAATAAATAAATCTTAAAAAAAAAATAAAGAGGACCAGTGTTTCAAGTGTCCCACTGGTGACTGTGTGCAGGATATTGGAAGCTTTCTGAAATTTCATTGCTCAACCAGTTTTTGGGGGACCTTACCCCTCCCCCTTATATGCTATTATTTGATGATTGATAGACAGAAGTGCCTTTAATGAGTTTATAATCTGCTGAGATAAAACCTGGAGTCACCAGAGTTTTATGGGACATTTAGTACATGTTCTTGTTGTTCTTGGGATTTCTAGAAAAATGTAGGTTTACAGCTGAGAAGGGAGAAAAGGCTTTAAACAGCTTTTAGTTTTGCTGAAAATATTCTTGCTGCTGAGGAGTGGCTTCATCCAGACTCCGGGGTGATAGGCTGCTTTTCTGTCTGTGCCCCCATAATTGTTCCTTCTTTCTATCCTGTTTCAAGTATACAAAGTCTGTTGACTATATTTTAAATATTCAAAAGTTTATGCCCCTTTTAGTGCTATTTCAACCACTTCGGTCTTCCCAAGACTACCACAGCTCTTCTCAGAGAGGCACCTCTGTCCTCAGAGTTGACTTTTCTACATGCCTTGCTTCTCCCCTCCACTCCATTGCCCTTCCCTCCCCTCCCCTGCCCTTCTAAATGTTGTGCTTTCCAGAGCCCATCAGTCTGACCTGTGGGTGGACTGGCCTTTCCTAATTGCCTTGCAACACCACTGAACCACTAAACATGTTTTGTTTTGTTTTGGGGAGGTAGTCTTTGTCAACCAAGAGAGCCTTCTGTGGTATGCATTTGGTCCTAACATAGTTGATAGAACATTCTTAGCATTCTTGTCTTCCTTATTGGTGATGACCAAGGATGGCCCTAGAAGAATTTTCCACAACACCATGCTGATTTTGGACACTTGGTGCACTTTCCTTCTCCACTGCCTGATTCCTTCTGCTGACATTTTCAGAGACCATTCTTCTGCCACTGACGGGCTCGTGGTATATTCGTTCTCATCGTCACCAGGGACTGGGAAAGGGAACGGTTCCATGGTTGGAAGCTCGTCTTTCCTTTTCTTAGTGTGTGAAATCACAGGAAGAGGCCTGAAGCAGTGGTTCTCAAAGCAGCGGAAAGTTGAAGGGCCCTGGAAGCTGCCAGGCTCTTAGATTAAGAGGACCACAGCACCGCTGAGCCCAGCAATAATTGGAAGTTCATACAGCTGACACTTTATACATTTCTTTAAGCCTCCCACTGGGATACAAAGAAAATTGCCTTTAAAAAAAAATCCCATGACACTGTCTTCTGTAATTAGAGCTATTAAGTCGAAATGATAAATAACTATCCAATGGCATACTATAAAAGAAAATAGCCTTCTTCACTGATCTCTTTAAAATAGCAAAACTAGAAGGTATTGAGTATCAGAAGTTAGACTCCTTTAATCCTGAGGATTGTTAAGAATTAAGTAAGTGACAAAGAAAAACAAGATGCTTTTCTTTACATCTCTCAGTGTGTCATTTCCAGTAAACATTTCCAGTGTCCAACAGACTCAGGTAATTAAATTATTTGGAATGGCAGCTTCTTTCTCTTGTAGAGAATTGGATGATGGAAGAGAGCTGGACACTGGTGGCCCTCCCCAGGACGTGGAGACAAGTGGAGACATTCTGCTTTTCTGCTTTGTGTCCAGGGCAGGGTTATGACTGCACACGTTTTACACACATGGGTCAGTTGTGTCCCGAACAGGGTTGTTACTGCACATGTTTTATACACATGGGTCAGTTGTGTCCAGGACAGTGTTGTGATTGTACATGTTTTACACACATGGGTCAGTTGTGTCCAGGACAGAGTTGTAAATGCATACATTTTATACACATGGTTCAAACCTGAGAAACGGTTTCTTGGGATAAGAACAGAGAGGTAGGGAGATACAGTCAAGGGAGAATCAAGTTTTCTAGTTAAATCCTGAGACATGACTCCTAGCACTGCAGCTCCTGGGAGCATGTTTTGTGCAATGCACCAGGAAGAGTGTGATGAGAGCGCCCTGTGCATAAATCCATTATTAGTTCTGCACCCGAGGTCAAACAGAAGTTAATGACCGTTTGCACACCAGAGAGCTGAAACTCTCTTTTTATTTCTTTCACATAATGACAAAAGGAGAGAGTAATTTTATATTTAAATTGATTTAAATTTCAAAGCATAAACACAGAAGTCTCCTGGTACTTTTTTTTATTGTTGTTGCTAGTGAAACTTCCGGGCAAATCTCAACTTTTATAAAAAAAAAAAAAATTAAGTCCCACCCCTTTCTAGCTTTTTGATTTTTGTTGAATAACCCTGTTTTCCCCCTGCTGGGTTAGTGATACCAAATCAGAAGCCAGCAGCGCAATCAGGGCCACTTTGTTTAATGATTTAGTTTTGCATGTGTTGAGCTAATTAGCTGATTGAAACAACTAATGGTGTCTTTAATACACCGTTGACTGGGCAACTTCTCCTCTGCAGCCTGCCAGCTCCTTTGTTCTTGGTCCTCTGGGGAATGAGAGCTACTTCCCCAGCAACACATGATCTATAGCACCCAGCACTGGGAGGCGGGGTCCCAGAGGCCGTTATGCTAATTACCAGGTGCCCCGAAGAGGAAGTGCATCCATTTAAAACCCTGTATCTGACTAAGTCTGGACATTTAAATAGCATCTTTGGTGGATCACGGACCAGGGAGGGGACAGAGATTATCTGTGATCCACTATATAGCAGATTACACTCTAGTGTTGTGTCAGCAATTTGGCATGCCCCTCAGGTATCGAGTAAAAGCAATCTGCAGATGGTTTAAAATAATAACATGAAAATCTTTAAGGAATGATTAGAAGAAAATGATCACATAATTAAAAGGAAAGCTATATTACAGCTAACATCTCTCTCAGGCACTAAAATATTCCTTAAGAAGAATTCCTGCCATGCACAGTTTTTCTAAAGTCATGAAATTCTGTCGTCTAGTGAAACACATCACGTACCTAGTTTTGTAGCTGGGGAGCATTTTCAGGAAATGTGACTGCCACGGTGACTGTGTTACCTGCTCTTGTTGTCCAGCAACCCTTTTAATACAAGGAAGAGGAGAGCTTGTCCTAACACTACAGTCCCATGTTAGCCACCAGCAAATTTATGTCTCCTAGTCAAGCATGTGGCTGACTACCTACGAATATGGGAATATGAATTGCAAGTAATACAATATCTTTCCCCTGCTTTTTATTTCCATTTCACTGGCATCTTTTAACATTGGAAATCTGAAGGCCCCCCTCCCCTTCACCCCCAGGGCATGTTTTCTGCTGTCATTTGTATTGACAAGTAAGAAGCATCATGGGAAATCTTTGCCTTGGCCATATGACCCAGCAATTGTCCATCATTCATCACATTAAAAGTCTGATTGTGTAAGTAGCCATGAAGATGGAGCCAAGCTGACGCGAATAGTGTGTGACAGTGAGCATTGCTCGCCGTCCTGGCCCTCACCTGACATGCTCCTGATAAACTTGCTCCATGCATCTGTGTAAACAATGAACATTTGAGGTTTTTTTTTTTTTAATTCAATCCCTTTAGTTTAAAACACATTCAATGATACAAGTAAATTTGATTTTATAAAACAAAATATAAAATAGTGTGATATGACCTGTATCTTAGAAAACCAGCTATTTTGTTCACATACTTCTTCAGAATATTTTTACCTAAGTATAAAGCTAACAAATCTATTCATACAAATGACCTATTCCAGTTCCCTGAACCTAAAGAGACCCAAAATTGTATTTCCATCACAGGATTTGTGTTTTTTAAATATTTAAGAGTGTACCAAGCATCCCCCTGCCACAGTAATGTAAACCCACGAGACCTTTCTAGTGGGCACACGGCAGCTACAGCTTTAACACTCTGAGACACGAGCGCGCAGAAGCAGACCCGTTTGGGGTGCATCGCCGGCTCTCCATGAGAGCTGTGGCTCTGGGCACAGCTTGCTGACAGCTGCACCTCACTCAGAGCAGCCCCCTCTCCCTAAGCAGATCACCGGTGTCAGCAGCTCTGGGAACACTGCTCTGGCCCTGTGTGGGGAGGAGGCTGGTGAGAAGTTCCTTCTGCAGTCCCCAAGACGTGCACAATTCAGTTGTAGCTTTTGACAGTGGTTTTTGTTCGGATGTGGAAACAGATGGAAACTCAATAAGATAAATCTCTGCCTTTTTCTGAGCAGATGCTTCCAGCTTCCTTCTTGACTGAAACTTTCTCTCTGAAGCGCCGCCCTGAGTCGTCTTCCTCCCTCAGCTGTGCTGGCACGGGCCTGCCGCGGGGCTAGCATCTAAGTGTAGGAAAGGCCCCGGCACCGGGATTTTAACCACCCTGTGTTTAGGTGATTCGAGTTCCAGACCTTGAAAAATATACGTGAAGCTGGGTCTGCAGTCTCAGGAAGTGAGCTGGAGTTTAATAGAGAGCATTTGCTGGTCGTAGGAATCAAAAATACACTTTAAACTGTGACTATTAATTGGTTTATTGGAGAATTTCCTGGCTTCTCAGTGTTTCTCTAGCTTAATAGAAATTTTCCTGTGGGAATGACAACCAGTCATTCATGGTACCAGCAATGAGAGTTTTATAAATGATAATTGTCTCCAGCCTGTGCCTGGGGCAGAAGGAGTAAAAACATATTGTGACCAACGTTTCTAAGTGGAACTGGTCAGGAAAGCTTTTATGGAGCTGATTTTTATTGGCATAGGTGGAAGCGGTTTTTAATACTTAAGAATCTTATATTTAAATACAATTTTTATATTATTCTTCCCCTCCACCACTTCCCTCAGTTCCTCCTATGTTCTTCCCTCTCCTCAAATTCATAGCTTCTTACTCATTAACCATAATTGTATGTATATATACACACATATGTGTGTGTATGTGTTTTATGTATATAAATTTATAAACACAACCTGCTCAGATCATTTGGTGATGCTGAGACCTGACCCCTTGGGATTGGTTAGCTTATCACAGTGCGTGTCATTAGAGAATTCTTGATTCTTTTTCTCTCAGCAACCGTAAATTGCTTATAGATCTTTTGGGGTGAAATTTTATAATTCCAGAATCCTTTTTAGGCTTGTTTAGGAAGCTGCGTTGTTGAGAGTTGCTGGGCAACTTTGCTGTCACCTGGAGAAGACACTCTCTTGCAGCGGACATCCCCTCCTCACCCCCTCCTCCACAGTGTCGCCGGAGCCTGCAGTGTAGGGTCACGTTGTGAATGTCCCTTGGGTCTGGGCACCCTCCAGGCAGCTGTTCTCTGCATCTGGAACAGTGTAGGGTCACGTTGTGAATGTCCCTTGGGTCTGGGCACCCTCCAGGCAGCTGTTCTCTGCATCTGGAACAGTTGTGTTGCTCTGGAGCAGAAAAGGCTTAGGTAAGAGCTAAAGCTGTGCTTGTCTGTGGGTGTGAGGTAAGAGGGCGCATTTAGAGTGCAGTTGGAGATTGTGCTGGTGTAGTGAAGTGGCAGCAGTAAGGTCTCTCCCAGGGTGCGTGGTCTCAGTTTACAGAACCAGGAATACATCTCCTCCTGTTGAGTGTGGAAAAAGCCTAACTAGACAGCTGTTGGTCACCGCGGGGTGTAAGTGCCAGTCTTGCCGCTGTTGCCCCTTCCAGGATCTCCTGCCTTTCTGCTCCTTATTGCTGTTGTCCAAATCTCTAGATATGAGAACTTGAAGGATACCCTGCTAAGCAAAATAATATAGGCATAGGAAGACAGATTCTGTGTGGTCTCATGCAAATGCACAGTAAAAACGTCAGTCTGGAAGAGGTAGAAGGCACAGCAGTGTTTCCCAGAGACCTGGAGAATGGGGGGTGAGGAGCATGGGAATATGGTAACTAATGACATGGAGTTTCAGGGTTGTTGACTGGTTTTACTCTTAGCGTTTGTGGCTCTTCGTTTTTGTTCTTTGGGAGTCCTGCCATGACACAGAGGCTCATTCTTATGAATGTCCGTCCTTAGCTTGGCTTGCTTCTGGCCAGCTTTTCTTAATTTAAATTATCCCATCTCTCTTTTGTTTCTGTGCTTTTACCTTTTTGTCGAAGATCAGCTTCAACAAAACTCATACGTCCTAGGGTAGGAGTGTGAGGATTAGAAACGTTAGGTAGGAGACCCAGAGATATGAAAGAAACTCAGAGACGCAGGATAGTAACAGGAAGGCAACTCAGTGGATACCGAATATTGAATTCTGAGTTCACCCATGTTTAATTTTCATACACTTTCATGCCCCAATACAAAAGAGGGGAGAAGGCAAAAGACTGTTCTAACGTGATACAAAAGACAACCGGAACAGGTACTTGCTCCAACACTTGAGACATCATCAAGCCTTTATTTTCTGAGTAAAGTATTTGATATGCAGTGAACACACGCTAGACCAAGTTTTCTGTGGGCAGCCACTCCCTATGTCAAACCTGTAGATGGAGACTGTAATTATTTCGGGTCTGGGCAGCCAGGAACGAGCAAGCAGCCTCCGTCTACACAGATCCAAATGAGCAGGTGATACGTGAGCACACCCTGCTGTAGTCTCTTCCCACCTCATAGGAGCCTGTGTTCCCCAGCGCGTTTCCCAAGTTTGTATGCATGTTTAGTTGGGCCTGCTGTGGTCCTGTGTGTACTAAACACGCACAGACACTTGCCCCTTGTTCTCTAAAACTAACTCAGTAGCTGTGTCCATCACCTTTGCACTGTGTTGGTTATTACATACAGCAGGCCATAGGAGCGTATGAGAGGATCTATCAGGTCATAAACAAGGAGATCACCATCTTATAAAAGGGCCTTGAGTATCTTCAGATTTCAGGACAAATCCCCTGAAACTAGTGTTCCCAGATATAACAGTGACCATGTGTAATGTTATGAAATCATTATTTATACATGTATACACATGTGTCGAAATACCACATTTTATCCAAAAAATTTATACAGTCGTTCTTAGGTTAATTCAATTTTAGTTTGAACTGACAACCAATGCTAGATCAAAACTTTTTATTCAAATATGTCACCCTTAAGAGATTACATGTCTCTTATGAGCCATTCAGCTCCTTATAGTAACTCTGTACGCGGGTAATGTAAACTCTCAGGTATCCACAGCACTGAAATACAAAGTTCTGGAGAACTGCTTCATGGCCCTCACAGCCAGCAACCACTGTGGTGAGCGATGTGCTGGCTCTGCTGACCTGCATTCCTTTTGGGGCTTTGGCAAGCAGGCTGCTTGGGATGCAACCCTTTCCCCAGCTGGTAAAACCCCCTTCCTAGATATTCAGTACCTGGCCTGCAGGACTTGAAGGATGCAGATGTGAGAGCCATGTCAGTTCCTGCCCTCATAATGAAGAGCAGGGGCTGCTTTAGCTTGCCAGGATACTGGGCCTTCCTGGCTACCCTGCCCAAGCCTCATTTTGTTGAGCTCAACCTGTACTGGCCCCTGTCCCTGAGACACGGAGAAACTTCTGGATATTCCTACCTTAAGAAAGAAAAACTTCAGAAAATTAAAGTCTACATCCCCACTGTCCATAATTCAGGGCTGTCATGTTGAGATATTTTAAGCTGACCAGAGGCTGAATCTGAGGCCATCTCCATAGCATGTGAAGCTAATGTCCCTGAGATTGGTATCTCCTAAGTCGTCTTCCTGGCCTCACATCAGGGCAGAAGGGTGTCCACTTCCAGCTCTCGTCTCCATCTCTGCTGCCTTTTTTCATGCTCCTCTCCACTGCACACGAAGCAATATGCAGCAGCCCTGAACTCTTCCAGCTTGCCGTTCTGTGACTTCCTTCCTCCTGGAGACATTAGTGACTTTGCCTTTCCATGGTCCAGCTTTGACTTCATTCCAGTGGTCAGTGGATCCGACCAGGAAAAATGGTTCCATTCACAGATGAAAATTCCAAAGAGAAAAGCACATTGGCTCCTTATAGGTCACTTTTTAGCCACCTTTTACAATCCATTCTTCCGTTGTGCAGCTGCCCTCCTTCCCACTTCTTGCAGTGGGGGCATCGACGTTTGGTGAGTTGGTGCAGCTTAATAATGATCATCCTGAAGTACTGTGGAGCTTTGCTGCGTTCCCCTGATCATCCTGAAGTACTGTGGGGCTTTGCTGCGTTCCCCTGATCGTCCTGAAGTACTGTGGAGCTTTGCTGCGTTCCCCTGATCATCCTGAAGTACTGTGGGGCTTTGCTGCGTTCCCCTGATCATCCTGAAGTACTGTGGAGCTTTGCTGCGTTCCCCTGGTCATCCTGAAGTACTGTGGAGCTTTGCTGCGTTCCCCTGATCATCCTGAAGTACTGTGGAGCTTTGCTGCGTTCCCCTGATCATCCTGAAGTACTGTGGGGCTTTGCTGCGTTCCCCTGATCATCCTGAAGTACTGTGGAGCTTTGCTGCGTTCCCCAGGAGAGCAAATGGCCTCTCCTTCCTGTGCTGGCAGGAGAGACATGGGTAGAGCGTGAGGAAGAATCTCACATCCTTTTTGAACTATTCTTAGGCTGTCCCTTGCCCTTGTTGTTTTATTTACGAATTGGTCCATATGGTATCATTGTTTATGATTACAAGCACAAGGTCCTCCATGGAATTATGGGAGTTCTCTGCAAGCTTTAAAATTCCACTGTGATATTAGTATAAAGATTTAGCAGTATAGTTATTAACAGTTCAAAAATAGAACATAGTAGGGATGGCAGAAGATTGTAATACTATAATCTAAAAATACTGGATTTCTACTCTCAGAAAAGAAAAGGAAAAATCATGGAGTAAAAGGATTATACAATGAAGATTATAAAATCTAAACATAGAAGCCGAAAAAAGCTCTAGAAGATAAAAGGCCTCCAGCTCCAGGGATAGACAATTAATATTGTGAAAATGGCCATATTACCAAAGTGGTAGTTGCATATGCAATGTCATCCTAAGAAATTCCAACAATGTTCTTCACATAAGTCAAAAAAATAAGTTTAAAGTTCTTATGAAAGCAAAAAGAACCAGTTATAGTCAAGCAGTGGTTATGGACAAAGTTACCAAAAATATGCAGTGGAGAAAAGCTAGCAACAAATAGTGCTGGTCAACTGGACTTCTACATGTAGAAAAATAAAACCAGTTCTGCTTTCACCCTGAGCAAAAATTGATCAAAATGAATCAAAGGCCTTTATATAAGACCTGAAGCTTGCAAATTAGTAGAGGAGAACGCTCGAAGATGAAGGGAAAAGGGAGTTTTGAAAAAGAATCCCAATAGCACAGAAGATGCTGAGAATGGTTCACAGATGAGATTACATGAAATTAAGGGAAATGCTGCAAGATATTGCAAAGGAAGCAATTATCAGAGCGAAGAGAGTGCCTGCAAGAATGGGAAATGGTCTTTGCTAGTTAGTCATCTGATAGGAGAATAATACCTAGAATATTATAAAGAACAAAGAATATCAATTACCAACAGAACAAACACCCAATAAATAAATCGACAAATGAACTGAGCAGACAGTTCTCAAAAGATATATAAATAGTCAGTAAATACATGAACAGTACTCAACACCTTTACCCATTAGGGGAAAAGCAACCCACTATCAAAAATAGTATCTTCCAAGGACATGAGCTCAACTATATTCATAGCAGCATTGTTTGTCGTAACCATAACATAGAAACAGCCTAAATGCCCCTCGATTGAAGAATGGGTAAGGAAAATGTGGTATATTTACACAATGGAGTACTACACAGCAGAGAAATAACCGACATCTTGAATTTTGCAGGCAAATGGATGGAGCTAGAAAACATCATTTTGAGTGAGGTAACCCAGACCCAGAAAGACAATTATCACATGTATTCATTCATAGGTGGTTTTTAAACAAAAAGCAAAGAAAACCAGCCCACAAATCACAATCCTAGAGAACCTAGACAACAATGAGGACCCTAAGAGAGACTTACATAGATCTAATCTACATGGGAAATAGAAAAAGACAAGATCTCCTGAGGAAATTGAGAGAATGGGGACCTTGGCAGAGGGTTGAAGGGGAGGGGAGAGGTAGGAAGGGGAGCAGAGAAAAATGTAAGCTCAATAAAAATCAATTAAAAAATAGTATCTTTAAGAAAATTAAGCAACTACTAACAAGAATGAAGAATGGGGGGTAAGGTAGAGAAGGGGACTTTGTGCACAATACTGGTAGAAGATAAATATAGCTAGGATGGAAATCAGAATAGGGATTTTGCCATTAAAAAGAGAAAAATTAAGGATACAAATACCATACTGTCTATTCATGTCAATATATACCCATAGGGAATCTGAGGCAGCTTGCTAAATGTGATACCTGTACATGTGTTTATCACTGTATTATCTATGGTAGACAGATTATGAAACTAGGTTAATGCTCATCAACAGATGAATAAAGAAATGTAAGAAAACACACATGCACATGCACAAATATACATGTATACATATGCACACACACAAGTGTTCTTCAGCCGTAAAGAAGAATGAAATCATATTATGCCCACTGGTGGAAAAATAGCATGACTGTTATGGAAATAATCTTCCACTTTCTGACTGGATTTAAATCCTACTCCACAAGACTGAATTCATGCTTGCTACCACCATTAAGTGATCCAAAGCCCATGGCTCAATAATAGGAGACCATTAGTATTCTTCTAAATAGACGTAGTAATATAATAACCTGCCCCTAAGTTCTACCTCACTATAGATCATTACCTCACTCAACCCTCATCAGAGAAACTTCTTTCTGCAGTGGATGATGAAAATGCAGAAACTCACAACTGCTTAGAGTACAGAAAACAGGAGACTGGAATAACCAACTCTAAATGGTATCTCTATAGCTTACTCCTACCCTCTGGATCAGGGATCATTGTGGAGTCTGCAGGGAAACAGGATTTGCTGGCTATGACACTGCATTTTCACAGATGAATACAGTGGCTATGACTGTATGCATACAACTGGCACAAGATCAACAAAAATTCTAGCATGTTTGGTGGAAAGGGCTCTTGAAATCCTGTCCTGTTGCAAGGAGAGGGCCACTTATTTGTCCCAGCCGCCAAGAACTAGAATAAAAACAAGAAACTATATTGATTAAAACACTGTTTGGCCATTTGCTCTCACTTCTTATTGGCTAACTCTTACATCTTAGTTTAGCCAATTTCTATTAAAACTGTGTATCACCACCTGGCAGTGGTTTACCAGCTAAGTTTCAGCAGCATGTCTTACTCTGGTGGCGGATCCATGGCATCTCTCTGACTCTGCCTCCTTTCTCCCAGCATGCCATTTAGTTTTCCCCGCCTACTTAAGTTCTGCACTATCAACAGTTTCTTTATTCATTAACCAATGAAAGCAACACATCAGCAGAAGGACTTCCCAGCATTTCCCCTGCTGAAGATCTGTTGGCAACTGGTGGCTGCCAGGGGACTCTATGTACTTCACTGGCGGATCCCCCGAAAGGCTGCCCATGTTCTTGTAGACGGCCCTACATCCATGTACACACAGGCAGCACTAAATGGATTCAGTGGGTCTTTTAAGAAGAGCACATAAATTTGGGAGGGAAAGTGATTGTAGGGATAAGGGAAGAATTGAAGAGGAGAGAATGGAGACGGATTTAGTCAAAATATGTTACATGCGTGTATAAGAACATCAAGCACTAAAAATGTTAATAAACAAAAAATGCATAAAAATGGAGATAACCATGTTGAGGACAGGAATGACATGTCTTCTTCACACGTGGAGTCTAGACATGAAAATAAAAGGACACTATTTGTGGAAGGGAGGCGATGTAAGAAAAGGTAATAGCGATGTGAATATTAGTATGTAGAGTGTGTAAAGTATAATGATGATGATTTTATACAATTAATATATGCTAATGTGGACTTTTTACTGTAAACCCTTAGTTAATAAGGGTGTTCCATGGAGATGTGACCTGTTTTCTTTCTAGTTTATTGTCTTAAAGGCATGATTATGTAGCTGTGAAAACAAACCAAGGGACTCCAACTTGGTCCTGGTTAGCCAAGCATATGACTTAGTGACTTCCAGAGACTCAGTTTCTGATTCTGTGAAAAGGAACTCATAGCACACGCCCCTGGGCTTGTTGGTAGGGTAAATGACATGGCATAAAGTACATGACTTTTGCTGGCCTAGTTAGGCCTCAAAACCATCTTTCTTTTACAAGCTTAGGTAAATCTTTGGAACTTAATTCCCAGGAGAAATTATATAGAGTAACTGAGTCCTTTAGGATCCTTTAAAGTGAACGTATCTGGCCATTTCCTGCACCATGGGACTATAACAGATTGGTCTCCATCTGTCCCCTAGCCAGAACACATCCTGGAAAACCACTTCAAAAGGCCCGAATTGTTCTGCCTCTCATGAAAAATATAGAAAAAAAATATTGTAACCAAGGGTTGCTTGATTTTTGTTTTTTGTAAAACTTGAATGAAGCACAAGTCATCTTTGTATTAAAATCAAACTTTTTCCCCCCCTAATACATTTCTGGTGCGCATAGCAAGAAAAGAAGTTACTTGCATGGATAAAGTCCAGATTACCTCTTTGTTGTCTTGGCCATTGGTGAATATTTATACTCTCTTTCAGCACCTGATATATAATACTCTTTGTTCTAGAGACATTATCATTTTTTTCTGTTGAATAATTTTTCCATTAACTGAACTTACTAAATCTTACTTAAAAGTAAACACTGTTAAAACGTCTTATGAAGTAAAAGAAAATGAAGTTTGGAGAGTCATGGCTGAGAGACAAAGACCTGAGAACTGAAATAGAAACCTTCAACCTTAGAACCAAGTGAATGAAGCAGCAAGAAAGCTGTCCTTGTAGCTGAAGCCCGCAGTCACGTGTGCAGTGTGGAACACACGCTGGTTATGCTGCGGCTCCAGGGAAGCTGCTCAGCTCCTGGTGCAGCATCCTCACTGCCTAGCATTGTCTTGATGATTCTGGTAGACTTCTGTCTCCCTGCACTGGGAAGCCATAAAAGACTAAGTTCTCATGGCTCTAATTTTTAGAACCTAAACTCTTGGTAGATAACCCAGGTCCACTCTTGTGTGGAGCACTATCAGTATCCCCACTCTTTTGTGGAGCACTATCCACTCTTGCTTCCTTCATTTTAGCCTCACTCTTGTTCATTTTCAACAACTAAGTTTGTAGAACATTTTGACACAGTGACACCTGAGTACGTAAGGTGTCTCCTTCACTGGTTTCCTGTACCATTCTAGAACTATTTGTCCTCTTCGGGGTTCAGCTTTTCATCTGTTAGATGAGGATAATCTTAAGAGTGCTTGGAAACAGACTGAAGAGAGGACCAGGCCTTCCCCTGCCCTCGAACCTCATGGGGATATCAAGAACCCACAAGACAGCTCCACCAACTGGCAGCTTGCTAACCTGGGGATGCCACCCCACACACCTGCCACAGTAGTTTTTCCATAGTTGATGTCATGTTGTATAAAATGGAAGGATTCAGTGTGTGATTGGCAATGTGGGCCTGAGCCTCACAGGGACACAGAAATAGAAGCCCTGATTGGTGAATAATCTGCATTGTGATGCAGATTGAACCCACAAGAGCAGATAAGATTGTAGAGGAAAGAGGCTAAGAGAGGAGAGCCCAGGGCAAGCTTTCAGGAAGAAGGACCTGGAAAGGAGCATTTGAAATGATTAACACTACCATCAGCTGGCAAGCTAGCAAAACGTGGGTGTGTGATCCCTGGTCAGCATTGAATCCATTTTCAGACACCCTGCCATGTGCCATGTACTGACCCCTAATCGTCAATTTCAACACTAAAATAAATACTGCCACTAATGCAGTCACAATTTGCGAATGCTTTTCTTATTTTTATAGATAAGGAAGGATTTGAGCATTTGGAAGTGGCTGTTGATGTGTTGGCAATGTGTGTACATGTTGCTGCAGCCGCTACCCTGCCACTTCACACAGAGCTCCTTGCTGAATGTGCAGGGTGTGCTGTGGAGCGGCTTCCAAAAACAATATTATGAGACCTCTGCAGGATGGTACAAAATAACAGCTGATGATTTACATAAAGAGGAACCAGGTCCTGCCTCCTGTGGCTGGAAACTGCAATGCTTTTCTGCCTTCTGTGTGTCCACAGTCCACAGAACACATGAAGGACCCCACCTCCATCCATATAATGCTCCTACCTGTGAGAAATGCCAGTTCTAATACATTTTGATCTTAACTACTTTTCAAATTTTTTGTTGCATTCTGCCCTCTTTCACTGAAGAGGGAAAGAACTGAAAAGAAATTCATCCCAAGATTAACATGAGTAATACCTGGTATCACTGGCCAAGAAGTAGAGGCGACGGGATAGCCTGAGCTACAGTCAGAATATTTCAGAAAAACAGAACACCAGGAATGGGCTGGATCCTGTGCAGTTTGGCCGGCTTTGTTTCAGAGAAGATGCCGCATGTGTGAAGGATTCTCCTGTTGCCACACCTTAAACTCTGCCAAGTGTTCAGTAAATTATCTTTCTTATTACCTTTTCTGACTATTCACAAGCAACTTGAAAAGCTGAATTTCTGTCACCAGGTAAAGTTTTCTTTGACTTGTCAGTTCTTTAAAAACAAACCACAAATGAACAGCTTTTACAAGCAGTGCGCTGACCGGAATGCGCTCTTCTTGTCTGTTCAGTGTTCCACATGAGTGTAGGTCTCCACTTTACAAAGTCATCGAGGACATCTTCAATAAGCATCACATTTAAAGGACACTGCTTGTCATCGCAGGATCAGCAGGACAACGCAGGAACACTCCTGTGACTGAGAGGCCAGCCTGGCAGGCTCTCTTTGGGGCCACCAGGCAGCACCCAAATCATGACACAGCAACTTAATATTATTTATGAATGCCTGGCCTTATCTTAGCTTATCCCACTAGCTCTTATGATTTAATCTAGCCTGTTTCTCTTCATCTACGTTTTGCCTCAGGGATTTTTACCTTTCTTTCATTCTGTATGTCTTACTCTGTGTCTATCTGGTAGACTGACTCCAGGCCCCTCCCTTTCTATCCCTTGTTCTAGCTATTGGCTGTTCAGCTTCTATTTTGTTTTGTTTTGTTTGTTTGTTGTTGTTGTTTGTTTGTTGTCATTGTTTTTTTCAAGACAAGGTTTCTCTGTAACTTTGGTGCCTGACCTGGAACTAGCTCTTGTAGACTAGGCTGGCCTTGAACTCACAGAGATACGCCTGCCTCTGCCTCCCCAGTGCTGGGCCATTCAGCTTTATATTAGACCAATCATGTGCTTTAGGCAGGTAAGGTTACATAATTAAACACACATCATTACATAGTTAAACAAATGCAACACACCTTTACATAGTTAAAGCAATATCTCACAATAGCATAGTAAATATTAGACAAGCTGACAAGACTCTGTCTCAAACAAAAAATAAATAAAATTTAAAAATTGAAAGGCTACCTGTTATATTTTGGTGTAAAGAATATTAATGGAGTCATTAGAAGAGCTTCCTTAGTATCCATCATGGTAAGTTGTTGGGAGAGACAATTTGTTCCACGGGACCGGGAAGATGGCTCAGTGGTTTGGTTAAACACATTGACTGCTCTTTTGGAGAATACTAGTTGGGTTCTTATCACCCAAATGGTTGCTCACAACTGACTCTATCCAGTTCTAGGGGATGTGACACCTCTTTTTGCCTCCAAAGGCATCAGACATGCATGTGGCATGTATACATATATGTAGGCAAAACAAGGAAGGAAGGAACCCTATGTCCTGTGGAGACATAGGGCCAGGCTTCCCTCACTCAGTACACTATTTTCCTGTTCTTTTGTTTACTCACAAATGTAATGATTTGATTTTTCTGTCCAGCTGAATAAAATCCCACTGTGTATAGATTCATCAGTTGAAGGACATTTAGGTTGTCTTCATTTCCTGGATATTTTAAATAAAGCAGCAGTGAGCAAGTAGCTGGAGAGCAGGACATCGAGTCCTTTGGTCATATGCTTGGGAGTGGTGGACCTGAGTCGTGTAGTGGAGCTATCTGCTTTTAGTTTTCTGTGAATTTTCCACACCAGTCTCCATGGTGCCTGCAGTAGTTTACAGTCCCACAAACAATGAGTGAAGGGTCTCTTTCCTCACATCCTCGTATAACAAGAACACCAATCAGCATGCCAGTGCAGATGGGGAAGATCTCACGAGCCCCTACCTATGATGAAGAGATGAAGAGCTGCAGGCAATTAAATAGCTGCAGAGAAAAGAAGAATTGCCTTTCTCTAGGGATGACCCCCAGAGGGGTTATCCAAGCCCAGGATGTCAGCCATAAACACTTAAATACAAGCAGCACTAAATGGACCCTACGTGTGTGTGTGTGTGTGTGTGTGTGTGTGTGTGTGTGTGTGTGTGCGCGCGTGTGCACAATAATGAGGAGGTCGGGAATTGGAGAAGTTGGGGGGCATGTGGGAGGAGGTGGAGAGGGTTAAGGAAGGCTGAGAATGATAATAAGCACAGTGCTTAGGCATGAAGTTCTGGAAGAAAAGATAAAAGGAAGAAACAGTGCTATCAAGGCAGGCTGGTGAAGCCTTGGAAGCTGTCAGCTCTAGAGCTCCCGAGCTCCCTCCTGGCTGATTTACAAATAGATGTGTTTAAACTAAGTAGTCCTCTGTGAATTAGAGGTAAGTAGTTTGCATATACTGTTCTCATGTGGCCTCTAACATTCACTATTCAAAGTCCAGACTCTGAGTCTTATACTTGTCTTTTTGTTATGCTGAAAGTTATTTTTAAAGACTGGCTCTTGCTTTGGATTCTGTGTGTGGAGAGATAAGGGGATGGTTTGTGTTGGCAGAAGGTGAGGCTTCTAGCCTCGCTGGTCCCAGAAGTGTCATTCCTATGAGCACGTCCTGCAGGAGGGAACTGTCCCAGAATCAATATTTGCATAGAAACTCTCCTCCAGCCTACCCTTATTAGATCAGATAAGAGAAAAATTGAACCCAGAATCTAAACAACTGCCTGCCTCTTCCTCCTCTTGCCACTGATGTCATTGTTAGAAGAGATGAAGAGATAAGAGAGAAGTTGCCTCCTAATATATTTTTTGACATTAATGTTTATATTGTAGGCTCAGTAGAAAGTTCCAATTACATATTTCATATGCATGATTTCCTGGGGTGAACATAAATCCTTGAAAGTCTAGAACAAATGTTTTGTTCTCATATGTGAGCCACAGGCTAAATGCACCTTCAGAGTTATTATTATTCAGTGGGTTTGTTTTTCTTTAAAAAACAAAGATTGTTTAGATGCTGGATTAGGACGTTCTCTTTTCTTTACCCTCCAATATATAGATGTGGACAATCTGGCTGACCTTTGCCTGAGTCTTCTCTTATTTACGTGTAGTAACAGACAGTGGATATCGACATCTCTAAAGATGTGAGAGTGCGTGTGGTGTTGTTGATAAAGACAAATGGCAAGGTACACTTAAAGCCCGAGGCACAAATCCTGGCATGAATGAATGAATGAATGAATGAATGTAATGTTGCTACTGGGGACAAACTCATCTTTTTTTTCTTGTGTGCTCATCTATTCTTCCTTGATTCTGCTTCTTTGTGTTAAGAACTCTCTGGAGCTGGGCATGATGGCACACACTTTTAGTGCCAGTACTCAGGAGGTAGAGGTGGGTACATCTTTGTGAGTTTGAGGCCAGGAACTACAAAGTGAGTTCCAGAACAGCCAGGGTTACACAGAGAAACCCTGTCTCAAAATACCCTCCACCTAAAAAACTATTCCTGTGTGTGTGTGTTCTCTCTCTCTCTCTCTTGTGTGTGCACACACACACAAACTTTCTAAAAAAATCAGTATTAGCTCTGTCTACATAAAAAGAAATCAGCTCATATGCATCACCCTAATGTTCTGCATCTTAGTTGAATTAGATGAGTAAAAGAAACACCTAGGCCCCAGAACACGGTTTCAAAAAAGAATGATTTTATTAACTAAAATATTTCAAACTTTTATTTTCCTTATTATTAAACAAAAATAAAGTTTTGAGGAATGAAAGAAAATAAGTAAATCACATTAAATGCCCACTGTCCTCTGTAACAATCTTTCTCAAATGTAGTTAGACTTTCTTTTGGGGGGGGCCTAGCTCCCCAATAATGACAGAGAGACTTATTATTAATTATGAAAGCTTGGTCTTAGCTTGAGCTTTTTTCCAGCTAGTTTTTATAACTTAAATTAACCCATCTCTGTTAATTAACATTCGGTCACGTGGCTTGGTTACCTCTGTTGTGTACCATGTCTAACTTCAGAGTCTGGCAAAGTCTGTGTACCTAGATCCCGCCTTCTCACCTCTCCCCAGAAATCCCACCTATCCTTCTGCCTGGCTGTTGACCTTTCAGCTCTTTCCTAAGCCAGTCAGAAGGCACTGTAGGCAGAGACACGTCTTTACGGTGGACAACAGTATTTCACAACAGTCTTCATGTAAAGGAAGCCTCCATTCATGTACGTTAGTTTGCTCACTGGATGAAGCTTCAGGTGGAAATTCATTTGATTAAGTGGAATTACTGCTTTTGGGGTCTGTTACCTTTTTAAGAGGAGTTGAGGTCGTTTTTCTAAATTATTTTTCCTTTCCTGGTCTCTGCTAGTGTTTGTTTTTGTTTTTGTGTTTTTAAATTTCCTCCTAAGTGGCCCACAGGAGCAATCGGGGACCTGTTTTGAACAAGGTTCCCATTCCTTTGCTGAAAATAGGGGCAAAGCCTCTCTCTACTTCCGCTGTCCCTGCCGAGCCTGGGCATGCTAAGCTGGTAAGAGTGATCTTAGTTATCTGGGTAGTTTAATAGGGGAACTATGCTCCCTCCTTTCATGAATAGTTAAAAGATGTAGCTTACGATAGTCTGTAAGTAAGTGGTGTAAGTAGAACCGTCCTAAGCACTTGGCAATGCCTTGGTCATCCCTGCTCACTTTGACAGGGCATACTGTACGCTGAGTTCCAGAGGTGGGCCTCATAGTAAGTATCACATAGCAGGCACAAAAGTCATACAAAAGCAAAAGCTCACAAAATGATAATCTAAAAACTGCTAGTTTTTAGTTTTAGAAAGTGTGAAATTTATAAGTCCACAGTGAGAGAGTCCATGGGTGCAGTTAGGGTACGGGGTTGTATCCTTGTCACTTTGATGGAGAGGGCGGAAGGATGAGGATCATCACTGACGGCGGATGCCCATCATCTTTCCCCGGCTCCCTCCCAGACTCAGTTCATTGTCAGGTGGGTTCATTCCGTCAAAGAGTATAGCCCAAGCCCTCCACCTCTCTCGTTCTCTTTGCTGCCTCCCTGGCCTAAATCGCCCCATTTCTAAGGAAGTCCACTGTAGCAGTCTCCTGACTGCCCTCTCTGTTTCTTTTTGCTGCTGTAGTATCTTTTTATCATCCACAAACAAGTTGACAGACACTGAGGACATATGCATCAAAGGATACAGATTCTTCAGTGGTTTACCATGTTTTCTGGCTCAAGTCTAAATGTGCTGTGGTCTGTACTGTCTTCAGGTTTGTCATGTATCACTATGTCATGCAGTGAGTGATTAGCTCGGCCTTAAATCTCATCCCAAATATGATTATTCCGAGAAGCAAAGCACCCGTATCCTCATGGCGTGCATGATCCCCACAGAGAGTCTGCTGTATTTTTAGTTGTATTTGTATGACTTTTCATCTTACCTTAGTTAAAAGATTCTACTGCTGTCTTAGGTTTTTTTTTTTCATTGCTATGAAAAATACCATGACCATGCACTTTTTTAAGGAAAGCACTTATTTGAATGACTCACTCACAGTTTGAGAGTTCAGTCCATTATCATCATGGTGGGGAGCATGGTGGCATGCAGGCAGATGTGGTGCTGGAGCAGTAGTTGAGAGTTCGACATTTTTCAGGCAACAGGAAGTTGACTGACCGACACACTGAGGGAAGCATGAGCAAAAGAGACCTCAAGGCCCGCCCCCATAGTGACACACTTCCTCCAACAAGGCCACGCCTCCTAATAGTGCCACTTTCTTTGGGGGCCATTTTCTTCCAAACCACCACATTCCGCTCTCTGGCCCTCAAGGTAAAATGTGTTTAGTCCAACTTCAAAAGTTCCCATAGTCTATCACAGTCTCTACGTTTAAAAGTCCAAAGTTGAAAGTCTTTTCTGAGATTCATGCAATCTCTTAACTGTAATCCCCTATAAAATGAAAAGCAAAAAAGCAAAACACATTTTTAACGTATAATGGCATAGGATATATATACATTACCATGATTATAGAACATCGGGAGGGGCACATAGTGAGGAAATACTGGACCAAAGCAAGACTGAAAACTAACTGGGCAAACTCCAAACTCTGCATCTCCATGTCTGATGTCCAAACACTCTTCAGATCTCCAATTCTGCTTAGAATTGACTGTAACACACTTCTTTCTCTTTGGCTGGTTCCACTCCCTGTTAGCAGCTTTCCTTTGCAGATATCTCATTACTCTGGCATCTCCAACACCTTGGTTCTCTAAGGCAAATCAGGCTTCAACTTCACGACTTCATGTACTGACCTCTCTACTAAGCCTCCACTAAGGGACATCTCTGATACATACCTGGCCTCAGCGGCTTTATACCTTAACTCCTTTCTTCTATCCTTAACTCTAAAGCCAGAACCACATGGCTAAAACTGCGAAGTTCTGCTGTTTACTGGGACTGGAACATGCCCCCCACCCTTCAATTATATCTTCACCGGCATTTTCTTTCACTGCCTAAAGTTGGCTGCCCAGAAACTCGCTCTGTAGACCAGGCTACCTCAGACTCAGGGATCCAGCAACCTCTGTCTTCCCAACGCCAGGATTAACGGTGTGCTCTGCCACACTGGGCTCTGCCACACTGGGCTCCGCCACACTGGGCTCCGCCACACTGGGCTCTGCCACACTGGGCTCTAAGCTTTTCTTCAGTTCCTTTTCACAAGTCAGAAACTTAACTGGGTGGGACTTTGCCCTGAGTTTTATCTGTTTATCTCCTTGAGCGACATTCCACTTTCTGGTACCCTTTTTTGCCTCAAATGTCTTCCCCTGCTCACCTTGTTCCTTTTTATTTTAAATCTTCATTAGAGGTACCACTAATATCCACACAACAGAGTCTACACGAGGCTGTTTTGAGATTTTTTTTTCTGCCAACCGATTTAATCCAATTAGCCCCAGGCAGACTCCCTCGACAAGGGCAAAAGGCAGTCACTTCTTTATCAAAATATCACAAGAGCAACCTCTAGGTGACATACTAAAATTTTTCTCCTCTGAAACCTCCTGAGTGTGCACCCCCATAGTTCAAATAATTCTCAGCACCACTGTCTTCCATGTTCCTACTGGTACGGCCCAGTAAGCAGGGCTTAACGCTTTCCAGTGCTTTTCTGACTCAAAGTACCAGAGTCTAAATTCCTCCGACAAACACATGTTCAGGCCCATCACAATACCCCAGTCTCTGGTACCAGCTGTGTCTTAGTCAGGGTTTGTAGTGCTGGAAGAGACACCCTGACCATGGCAACTCCTATTAAGTGATCATTTAATTGGGGTGGCTCCCTTACAGTTTCAGAGTTTCCACTATCATCATGATGTGGCCTGCAGGCAGAAGTGGTGCTGGGGTGGCACACCTTCTCCAACAAGGCCACATTTTCTAATAATGCCACTCCCTTTATCATGTTGACTTACTGTGTGTGTGTGTGTGTGTGTTTGTGTGTGTGTTTGTGTGTGTGTACGTGTAGGGGGGAGTTGTGGGGAGTTGCTTATGACATGGTGTTCATGTGAAAATCAGAAAAAACCTGCAGGCCCCACTCTCTTTTCCTCAGGTGGCAGGAGACTTTATATAGTTGGCCATTCCCCAGCCCTCACTTCATTCTACATTATTTTTGTAAGTGTCACTGACTGTGTACCCGGGTAATATGTATACTTCATGAGGTCTGTCTGTCTTGTTTGTGAGCAGAACACCAATGCCAGGTACAGAGTAGGCACTCAGCACACACTTGTTATTAGTTGTACAACAAAGTTGTCCACACTGAAAAGTTGCGCAGTCGTCAAACTTGGATCAGGGTTGCATATGTTATATTTTTTTTCTTGAGTATCTGGGTGAGAGTAGAGATTCCAAAGAAGCTGGAGAGTGGGAGGAATCCTGTTGGCAGTGAGCAGACATCTAAGATAAGGAATGCACAGGCAAAGCGTGGCACTTGTATTTATGGTTTTGAGACTGATGACTTTAGCAGTTGCTGAATTAAATAAAGAGGCTGGAACCAGCTCCTGGTGGGGGAGGTTGGTGTAGCAATGAGGAAAGGGTCGTAAAATGCTTGACATGGAGGTCCAGAGGAAAGGACGAAGTGGACACAGGATTCTAGAGTTTGGAATTTTGTGGTGACAATGCACCCAGTAACTGAACCATAAAGAATCATTTCCTTTGTAATAAGACATTTATCGAGCCATCCAGAGCACAACTTACGCACACACGCATGTGTGCAGAGTTATATTCCCAGTTACTGGGGACGTTGAGGTAGGAGGATCCACTCAAGGCTTACCTTGATACCTTAGTAAGATGCAACTTAAAATAAAAATAAAAAGAGTGAATGACCTGTGAACACAGCTCCGCAGTAGAACGTGAAGCCCCTGGTTCAGTCCTCCATTAAAAAATAATAATTTAACGACTCTTCTAATTTAAAATGAATAAACACCCTTACTGTACCTGGAGTTCCTTTGGTAAAGTACAGCACTGAAAGGATGGTGTCAGGACGTGGAGGGATGGAGAGAAGAACTGGAGTTAACATCCCACTGGCGCTGGTTTAGTAGACGAGATGATGTGCACGGCGGACGTGTGACGGGAGTCTGCTATGTGAACAGCAACTGGGATTGCTGGGTTTGCATTTGATGAGTCCATTTTTCCCTGACAAGTTGTTGTCTGGAAAAAAATCACCTGAGACATTTTCTTATGACGCCATATATGTGTGCCTTTATTTTTAAACAGTTGAAGAAGATGGAAACACCGCCAAGCACGGAACAGTGACAGAGGCTAACGATGCTCCCGATCCTCAGGTATGATGCGGTCTGCCATAGTATAGCATCTTTCTCGGCTGTGGGTGGTTAGGTCATAAATGAGGCAGAATTGCTTTATGTGTTCTGTTATTACTCATTTTCATGGGAATAAACTGCTTAATTTTGACATAAAGGCATTTCCAAAGAAAGACTCTAAATTGTTCATACAATACTCCTCCTGTATCTGGGATGTTACTCTCTGTGATTTTAATTACTCACTGTCCAGACATATTAAAAAATAGAAAGGTCCCTCAGGTACGCAATTCACATGTTTTAAATTGTGTGTCACTCTGAGCAGTGTAGCTCCACCCTACCCAGGATGCAAAGTTTTTCTTTGTTCAAAGTAGCAATACTGTGTGCACTTCCTTCCATTAGTTATTAGAGAGCTGTTTACCAGCCCACCATCCTGGGGATTTCAGGACTTCTTCAGTTCGCCCTCCCAGGGTAGCCTGATAGAGCACAACACCCACGTCACTCATCTCCTCTCTTACCAGTCCTGTCATCCCGCGTCATCACAAAACGGGTGAAAAAGAACAAGACCATTTCCTATCATATATCGAGTTAGTTGTTGTCTCTTGTTATTACTTAGTGTTGTTAATCTCTTACAATGCTTAATGTATAAGCAGAAATGTATCATATGGATGTAAAAATAGGGAGTTCAGTACTATTTGTAGATTTAGGACTCACTGGGGATCTTAGTGTGTCTTCTTTGGATAAATGGTGGCTACTGTGTAATGATTGACAGAGGGCATACACTTCTTCCTCTTCTCTCTCCCTCCCTTCCTTGGTAGGTAGATAGGAAAGTAGGTAGGTAAGTAGGTAGATAGATAGATAGATAGATAGATAGATAGATAGATAGATAGATAGATAGATAGATACACAGATTGATTGATAGATGATAGATTTCACTTCCTTTTCTCCTCCTGTTCCTCCTCCTCCTCCTCCTCTTCCTCCTCCTTCTTCATTTTTTGAGACAGGGTTTCTCTGTAGCTTTGAAGCCTGTCCTGGAACTAGCTCTTGTAGACCAGGCTGACCTCGAACTCACAGAGATCCGCCTGCCTCTGCCTCCCCGAGTTCTGGGATTAAAGGCGTGCACCACCACCACCCAGCAGATTCCACTTCTTAAAGAAAGCAAAGAAGTAGAAGGAATTGGTCCTTATGACTGACTGTCTCTTCAAGCTGATAGAAGACAAGGAACTTGCAGACACATTATAACAATGCCTCAGCTGCCAGAGAACCTGTGCTGTTAATCCCTAATAGCGAAATCACAAATGAACAAGATTTTAAATTGTATACCTCAGTATCAACAACCATTCACTTTATATTTAAATGAAGTATTTGAAGACTCAGTATGGTTATCCTACTGCAGTTTGCTTTGAAGGTCCAAAATCTATTGATTGTCGTTGGAATAATCACTTTAGCTTTTGTCAGTCAGACTGTACAGGTTGTAATATTTTAATAAATTTATATTGCTATGATATGAATAATACTGTAGTTGAGTTTATATTGAGGCTTCAAGCATGCAAGAGTTCCCCAACTCTGCATTCATTATTCAGAGATTGATTAGATCATTCATTCATTAATGTAATGTTTCAAAATGTATAAGATACTATAGTATTGTTTGTTTTAAACTTATCCTATGGACAAAAATCTGTTTGAATGCAACTTTATTTCTCAAAAGGATACATGAATTGTGACTTTATTCAACAGTGGCATCTCCACACAGCTGTGAATTATGAGTGGTGTATGGCCAGGGTGATTTCAGGAAGAAGGAGGTTATGACCCTAATGTATCTGATAAAGCTTATTGCTGCCTATTCCATCAATAGAGACCCATCCATCTGTATGTGTGTGTGAACCTCCTGTCTTCATTGTAGAGTATATTTAAAGCAAGTTGACATTTCTCTTCTTTCTTCCCAGTGCATGATAAAACATAATACTGTGTAGAGGACTGTTCCACAGCTGTTGAAAACTTGGGGCATATGAAGGAGGAACACACCACCTATCCCCAGGAGGTGGCGTGTTGTTCTCTGTAGCTTTTCTCCCTATCAGAGAACTCCAATATCCCTTCACAAATGTTGGCATCTTTCTTCTATTCACAGTGTCTCTTTCTTCCTGAGAGATTTTGTTTCTGTGCTGTACTGTATAGCTAAAGTGAAGAGCGTGTTTACACTTGGTTCTGTACACAAGCCCTTCTTCCTTAGCTGTTGCCTTTAGTGAGCTCCTTAGCTGTTCTAAAACCTGTAAATTCCTGTAGGGTAGACTTTGTGCCATGCAAAACCTAGTATGCATAGAGTGTGTGTGTGTATGCACACATGTGTGTATATGTGTTTACACATACCTGTATGCACATGGAGGCCAGAGAGAAGGCCTTTTACTGAACCTGGAGCTAAGCTGGGGTCCGGCAAACCCCAGCCATGTTCCCTCTCCATGCCTCGCGGTGCTGGGGTCATAGGTATGCACATGGCCACACCCGGCTTTTCACGGGAGCACCGGACACTTGGCCTCCAGGCCTCATGCTTGTGCAACAAATGCTCTTACTGCAGAATCATCTCCTAGGCCCAGAAGAAGTGAATTTTAGTGATAAGGTAATGCAGTCATTGTTTTCAGATGTGAAATATTGCTCATTTGTCCTCTGTATGTCCTTTTCTAAAGGATTCCTGTCCATGTTTCATTCTCAGCCCCAAAGAAGTGGACCCACATTTTATGACTCCGTTTGTTGAGGAACAGACTTTTCATTGGCATCTGTAACGTTTCTCATGCTGAAAATCATGCGAACTTGAATTATGCAGTACAGAAAATTTTCTTTTTCCAAAAGAGACCTTGAAATAAGCTTTTAAATAACTCTTCTGACAGTTACACGTTAATTCTTCTCTTTTTCTGGCTTACCCGTGTTAGGTAAACTGTTCATAATTAATTTCACATAGGTAAAATTAAACAGACCACAAATATGAAAGTCTAGGTCAAGTTATCTTGCCTCTTTTGTCTATGACAAAACCCCCAAAATATATTAATAAATTCATGAGTCTCTTGAATTAAATTACTAAATTACAGAGCCATGGAAGGGCCCCCCAGAGAACATCTAGGTTTCATGTTGTATTTTCAGGACGACTGTCCTATAAACCTTAGAGGATTTGTGATATCTCTGGGCGCAAAGCCCTCCAGGGAATAAAGTGCCGTCCATAAGCTTCTCTGAAAGCTTTCCACAAGGTAGTTATTTTATATGTGGTGCTGTAAAATTACCTAATGAAAATATTAGTACCACAAAATCAAATGGAAACAGGAAAATCAAGACAGTGATATTCGTCTTTAATTAGAAAACATGAAATAAGTATAAAAGTTAAATTAATCTGAAACATACTTTTTAAAGTATTTAAAATGCAGATGTTGAATTCATGCATTGATATATCTGGTTCAGATAAAATCTCTTTCCTTATTTTAAGAAAGCAAAAACAACAACAACAAAAAATATCTGTATTTAAGATTCTCATCATGACATGAAGAGTTTCTCAAAAATTTGCGGTTTTGTAGAAACCAAGAATCTAGCTAGTGCCCCTCCCCTCATCCGTCCGTTGCTGATGATGGACACACTTGTTTACAGAGCTGTGTGTGGGACTGGGTGTCTGAGGGAGTCCTTGCAGGTCCTGTCCAGTGTGCCCAGCACACCCAGATGGGACCAGCCCTGCAGGCCTCATTTGCACACATTCCCTCTGACACTCAGGGCCACACTGGAAGCCAGGGAGGAGCAGGATTACCAGGGAGTCTGCTGAGGTTTTGTGGGATGGCAGCATCTCCTCTGTAGCAGGGCACAGTGAACACTGAGGGTGCCTGGAGCAGAAATAAGTCTCAGGTGCGAGCACGGAATCCTCTAGATAGCAGAAATTTGCCATTTTAAGAATACAATCTTTAGCGGGTTGGAAAGATGACTCAGTGGTTAAGAGTATTCACTGCTCTCCCAAAGGCCCTGTGTTCAATTCCCAGAACGCACATGGCAGCTCACAACTGTCTGATACTATCTTCTGGTTTGCAGACGTACATACAAAATACCCATATGCATTAAATAAATAAGTAAATAAATAAATCTAAAAGAATACAATCTTTAAAGAATGTTCATTATTTGCAAATATAAATCACCTCCCCCCACACAATTTCCTTGTCCTCCTGTCATAAAGGAGGGTACTTAATACACTTTACTCCTTTCTACCCTGCCTTGTACTGATTAAAAACATCATGATTTGTCCATATTTGACATCATCTCATATTATAGCGCCCATTAAAATTCTGACAAACAAGAAATATACCCTTAGGAGGACGGCTGGGATGGTGAAAAGTATTTAAAAGTAAAAATCAAATGGACCCTCGGTGATGCTCTCGATCAATGATTCTCAACATATAGATATTTATATTACATACAAGATATTTACATTACAATGCATAACAGTAGCAAAACTACAGTTATGAAGTAGCAACAAAAATAATTTTATGATTTGGAATCCTCGCATGAGGTGCAGTATTAAAGGGTTGCAGCATTAGGACCTACCACATCACTAGATTTCTGCAGTTCGGTTCCCTTGCAGGCCAGGAGATGACAACCACAGTCCCTGCCTGTGCCTGTGTTCAAATGTTACTGGACATAGCTTATTTCATCTGCTTACCCAACACTGCTTGCTGATCCAAGGCTTCACCTGAAGAGCCAAGTCGTTGCAACACATACCTGAGATGCTCACTGTCTGGCCTGATATGAAAATTTTGCAAATACTTGCTACTTTGATGTCTGCTATGTGCCTTTGTTTCTCATACCACCAGCATCTTCCCAATTCTTATTCTTAGTCAATAATTTCTGGAGACCTTCAGTAAAGAATCCTTGCGAGTTGCCACCATCAGACTCTGCCAGCCTACCTGCATGTTGCCTCCTGTTCCAGTAGTTGGAACATTGATATTTACATTTCTGTCTAGGGGTAGATCCTTATCTACTTTTCATACTCAAGGGTATTAATCTTGAAAACGTGATCACTCACAATCTCTCTCTCTTCCCCTCACCCTTCCTTTCCCTCTCATGTGATCAAATTTCCCTGTGTAGTACATGATTTCTAACACAGATAAATATGCTGAAGCTCCCCTTGTCTGGGCTCTGTCGAGCCAGCAGAACTGTTCTCATCATTCCTGCACAAGGCCCCGTCTGTCACAGTATCCATGGTAAACTGTCTCCTCCTCAAAATCACAGATTACCTTTGTCAAACTGATAGTTATTTGGAAACATCATATCTGATACTCCAGCAGCAGACAGGTAGATCCCACCCCCAGCAGCAGACAGGTAGATCCCACCCCCACCAGCAGACAGGTAGATCCCACCCCCCAACAGCAGACAGGTAGATCCCACCCCCCAACAGCAGACAGGTAGATCCCACCCCCAGCAGCAGACTGGTAGATCCCACCCCCAGCAGCAGACTGGTAGATCCCACCCCCAGCAGCAGACTGGTAGATCCCACCCCCAGCAGCAGACTGGTAGATCCCACCCCCCGCAGCAGACAGGTAGATCCCCCCCAACAGCAGACTGGTAGATCCCACCCCCAGCAGCAGACTGGTAGAACCCCAGTCTCCTTCCCCGCCAGCACACACAGGATGGAACCTTTTGGTCCACCAGATTTCCCCTGAAGCTGCTCATTCTTCCTGTCTCCTTTCTGATTCCCTGTATCCTCCCACTTTGAAACATTGCAGTCAGCTTATTGATTTATAGCCCTGGATTCCAACAACCAAAGCAATACTGACAATGCTCTGGATGGCCCAGGCATCCTGCCCCGACCCTCCCACAAACGACCAAGCCCCACCCTAGTGGACTTTGAGTAGGCGCCTTCCTTCCATAGTCTCCCAATATTTACAAACTCTGGTGAAACTCCCAAATAGCGTCTGTTGCCACTGCTTTGGAAGCGCATCGAGACGGCCCTCAAGTCTGTCGTCTCCTCCACTGTCTCCTTCACTTTTCTAGCTCCAGCTGCTGCATCCTCCCCGCTGGACACAACGCTCCTCTAAACTGTGCATCTGTTTGTGATAACTGTCTGCTGAAGCCATTCCAAAAATTTCATCTGGTCCAAAACAAGAATACAAACTTTTTATAGGCAAAACATTGTCATGTATTTTAATAATATTCATTGTCTTACAGAACAGTTAATAACAAATTTATGGACAGCATAATTTTATAGCATACCTGATGTCATTAGCTCATATCTTGACAAAGAAGCATAATTTTAAGAAGTAACATAGCTCATTTTTATGAAGACTAGTTATTATAACTCTCACTATTAAACTAAAATTTATATTCTGTTAATTTTGTATATTTGTTTTTCTTTTAATTAAATGCAGTATTGTCCTGTTGATATAAAATTCCATGTGTTCAATATCCAACTTGACTCTTCCAAAAATCAAAGAACCTGATTCTTCATTTCATTGTTGTGAGAATTTTTATGATTATTTTATTTTACTTTAAAATTTGAATTGAACATATTTATTGTTGGCAATACAAAGTATATACAGCAGGTAATAGTAATATTAGGCAAAGCTATACCACTAAACTAAATCTCCAGGATAGAATAAATTTACTTTTAACTGAAACACACACATAACAAATGCATACCATGTGACATTTCAGTGTATTTATGCATCCTATAAGTTGAAATCAGGATAAACATATTTATTTAAATATTTTTTATTTATTAATAACAGAGACTTTAAAATGGCATGTGCTCAACTATGTTCATAGCAGCATTGTTTGTCATAGCCATAACCTGGAAACAGCCTAAATGCCTCTTGATCGAAGAATGGATAAGGAAAATGTGGTGCATTTACACAATGGAGTACTACACAGCAGAGAAAAATAACGACATCTTGAATTTTGCAGGCAAATGGATGGAGCTAGAAAACATCATTTTGAGTGAGGTAACCCAGATACAGAAAGATAATTATCACATGTACTCACTCGTAAGTGGTTTTTAAACATAAAGCAAAGAAAACCAGCCCACAAATCACAACAATGGAGACCCTAAGAGAGAAATACATAGATCTAATCTACATAAGAAGTAGAAAAAGACAAGATCTCCTGAGTAAATTTGGAGCATGGGGACCTTGGGAGAGGCTTGAAGGAGAGGGGAGAGGCAGATAGGAGAGCAGAGAAAAATGTAGAGCTCAATAATAATCAATTAAAAAATACATTATCCTTGCTTTGGGAAAAATATACTGACTAGTGTCACCTCATGGGGCTACATTTTTAAATTTTTTTTTAATTGCAAACAGGTTTTTTTTGTGCACTCTGTTCTGATTCCAGTGCCCTCTGATCCCCACCAGCTCCTCTAAGATCCTCCTCCGCCCCCCTCCCATCTAAATTCACATCCCTTCTGTCTGTTCTCTCCTTTAAAAGCAAGACAAAGACAGTGGTGGCTCATGCCTTTAGGAAACAGAGACAGGTGAATCTCTGTGAGTTTGAGACCAGCCTAGCACAGAACAACTTCTAGGACAGCCAGAAAAACTCTGTCTCAGAAAACAAAAAATAAAAAAATCAAACAATCATCTAAAGAATAATAATAAAATAAGATAAAGCAAAACCAAGCAGACCAGAATAGAAACAAACAGAAGAAAAAGCACAAGAAACAGATAGATAGACACAAAGACACACACAGTCCCGTACACAAGATTCCCGTAGAAGCCAATAAGTGGAAGCCATAATTTATGTGCAAAGGACCTGTAATGTTTCTTTTAAAATGTCTTGTCAAAACATTGTAAGACAAAGGACCTGCAAAGATATTGTTGAGTTATTTTTGTGTTGACCATCTGCTTCTGGGCATGAGACCTGCCCTTAAGAGTAGTTTGTATCTCCTGTGAGAGTCCACTGAAAAGAATTAATTCTTCATTTGCAAGTGGTTATCAAATGGAGATAGTTTCTGGGGTTGCGATGGGGGCTTGTGTCCCCTTCTGTCTTCTGAAATCCCATCTGGTGCAGACCCAGGCTGGCCCTGTGCGCACTGCTGCAGTCCTGCCCTCATCGGTCCTGCTGGGTTTACAAGGCCCTGTTTCCTTGCTGCCCTCCATCCTTTGGTTTTTACGGTCTTTCTGCCTTTTCTTCCACAGAGTTCCTTGAGCTCGGAGGAGGGATTTGATACAGACGTCCCATTTAGTACGATAAACTTCTTATGTAGCCTGCTCCTCTCTGACCACCTCACCAATTAGCCTCTGACCTGTTTGCCCTACCAGGATGATATTCCCTTTCTTGGCCCTTCAGCATCCAAGCCCACCAAGCCTCAGGGTCCTTGTTCTTCTGCTTAGAACATACTTGTGTGGGAATTGACATCATCTTTTCCTTGATCCTTTTAGGTTGCTGTTCAAGTGTCGTCTTCTTAGAAAACCTCCTGATTCTGGGGTGACCTCTAATCGTGAGGGGTGACCCCTCATGCTTTCCTGTCATATACCACTTAGTATTTCCTTTTTATTTTATGTTACAGACGCTTCTTCCTCCAATGAATGTACACTCCAGGGACATGGGAGACTTCAGGGCATTTAAGTCTATAACTTTAGGATTTATTGTGGGTAGTTATCAAGTAAAGTCTATTGAATGAATGTATAAGATAAAATAGACAACCAGAGATATGGATCTGGAGAATATTAAATGATGTTGCAATAAAATTGTTTACTACTAGAAAGATTGTGTTATTGGATAAGCGATAGCACTTGTTCAAGTTGCTTTAAAGGGCAGTGCTATGCTCATGGACCGATAGGAAATAACTTCAAGAGTTATCTGGTGTGGTGTGGGACTTCCCAGCAGCGGGGCTGTCCACCACGTACAGGATGTCTTAAGATAAACTGAGGTCCTTATCCAAGGAAACTTAGGAAAGAAACTAAAAATATCACTTGTGAGGAATGTTATAAGCTTAAACCTCATGCTGGGAGAATTCTGCTTGCTGCCCTCTAGGGGTCCGTGATGGCTGCTTGGAAAATTCCTTTTCTTCAGAGCCCTTGGGAATGGAGTTGTAGTTGTTGCTCTGCGTGTCTGCTTTTGTTTCCGTGATGCCATTTGATAGCATGGCTGCTTTCACGTTAGCCGCTGAGACAATGAAGCTCACCGGGCAGTGGTGGCACACGCCTCTAATCCCAGAACTTGGGAGGCAGAGGCAGATGTACTTTTGTGAGTTTGAGGCCAGCCTGAACTCCATAGTGAGTTCTAGAACAGCCAGAGCTGTTACACAGAGAAACCGTGTCTCGAGCGTTGGGGGCGGCGGGGACAGGGAACAGCAAACATGAAACTTGAGTGCTCTTGCAAGCTCTATCCCCATATTTGGTCTCATTACGGAGTATATTTAAATCCTGTAGGTTATGTTGGGTAAATAAAGATTCAGTGGTTTTGACTAATTCTGCCAAGCTAACTTCAGGTTTCTTTATTAGATCATGCCTTGGTATGTTTGTGTGAACCATTTAGGAAAGAATTTGAGTAGAGATAGTTTATAATCTCTGCGTTAGAATGACTTTTTTTTTTCTGTTCCAAACGCCTAGATTTACCTCCTTCCTATTATCACTACTTGAGACCTTCACTATATAAAGAATATATGATGCTTGGTGGGTTGCTTCTAAATGCTCAGGAGCACTGACATTGCTTTACTCGCAACTTTATAGTAATTTTCCAGTTGTGGGAAAAAGAAAGTTTATCCCATAATCTTCTTGCCAACTGTGTTTGTCCATGGAATGATCCCCTCACGCTGAAGAACTGGGAGCTGTAGACTGTTATTTTTAGGACTCTGTATCACTTCACCCTTTTTGCCAGAATGGTTCCTGGCTAACTTTCCCATGAATTTTTAACCTTTTGCTGGGCTTTGCTTATGTAACAGGAAACAGGCTGTCAGGAACAAACAAATACCAGCCTATCAGGCACACACGTAGTAGCAAATGATGTAGTTTGCCCTGCCCGCTCTTAAAGTAGACTGATACATGCGCTCGATTTGAAGTCTCTGGCGTGGTATCTCTACATTAAGATAAGACAGATTTAACTTTGGAAAGTCAAAATCTTCTACAAAGGCCATGATTTGATTCAGGTCACAGGGAAAATGCACTTCATATAAAGTGAACTCTGAGGTGGTGTCATGTCCTGGGACTGTGGATTTAAGTATATCTTCGCTTTTTCTCCAACTCTTAAGGCTGGAGTAATGTGCAAGCTTCAAGAGAGAGATGATATCGCACGTATCGAGCTGGTACAAAGGCTGGCAAGAGAAAACTGTCAGTTTCTACAGGCAGACAAAAAAGAGCCGGAGAAATCTGAGCAGGTAAGCCCCTTTCCTCTTGGGGATGTGTATTAGAATGGGTGGGAAAATGGTTGTACATATGAAGGCAAAAATCTTGTATTTGGAATTGTTTAGGATTTTACTTCTGCACGCAGCCTTCTCAGTAAAGATGGTAGATGCTCTGAACTCTGCAGCTAGCGGTTTTGGAACCGGTTTTGTAAGAGAACTCTTCTCAGAAGTAAGCCATATAGAAATGTAGACAGCCATGAATGCATGTCTGTCATGATTCTGAGTGGATAGCTTCCCAGTCTTACACTGTAAATATTGTTCCATTAAATAGTACAGAGAACATAGAGTTTTGAAAGACTGTTCCAATGTACTTTTATGTTTACCTTGGTTATGGATCTCATTTCCAGAGGAATGTATCCTGAGTCACTAGGAACAGATAAGGCCAGAAAACCAGACTCTAGCTGCTCGCACTGGGGGCGGGTCAGATGGAGACTTCCCAGGAGATTCTGAGTGCTGTGTCCAACAAGAGTGACTTTGTACGGCTACAGTGGAAGCTGGGGGAAAGGACGGGTTACTGGGTCCACTGAAAGCCGTTATTCAGCCGGACCTCAGAGCTGAGAATGCTGCCCTCAGGCCGGGGAGACAATGTAGCCACTTTCTTTGCCACTTATTGTGATCCAATGATTGTTATTTGTCAGACTTGGCTCTTCCTGGCCAGGACTGCTCACAAAGGAGAACAGTTGCTTGTCTTTCTATGGCTGTAGTGTTTGCTTCACATTTTATTTTCATACCCTTCCAGGGGAGATGCTGTTACATGCTTTTTCAGCCTTAAGTCTGTCCATACAAATGATAGGGTTTTATTGAGCAAGAGATGGGTTAGGACCTTCAGGGCTAGCTGTTTAGCCGACTAACATGGAATATTTTCAACAGTTTGGCTTAGCAGTGTGACAGTTGTTGTCTCAAGTGGTGGGAAAGATAAGATAATTTCAGAGTCTTGAGATCAAACTGTTGCAGGGCCAGCTGTTGGCTTTAAAGTATTCTTGGAAGACTCAGACACCAACCTTTTGCTGCGTATTATAGAAAAGTTCAAGGATTTCTTTAAGGTGTTAAAAGGACCCTAAAGTTTGCCTGTGTCCCAGCCTAACTCTTACCCCATCATATCCTTGGAATATTTGTTTGTCTTAGTTGTAGCTTCAACTTCTCCAGGTGCTGTTCCTCTGGATTCATTTTAATTAGGAAACCCGTAGGTTTCATTTGCTTTTTGATTTTAAAATGCACTGTGAGTCTTAATTATCGATGGTGTGAAAACATGCCTTAGTTTAATTGGGGGCGTTTGTCTTTTCTAGTTGTTTTTTAAATGACTGCTATATCTTATGGGTGATTGCAAGTGAGATGCGTTGAACCTGTGACAGCTTGAAATAGGGCAGAGTTGATCCAAGTCAAATGGCAGAGTCTTACGCACAGAGACTGAAGGTAGGCTTCAGCCATGAAGAACTCGGTGCTAGTCACAAGATACCAGTGTTGCCTTTGCTTTGTAATTGTTTTAATCTGGAATATTATAGTTATACCTAGTGAGACTGTAATTCCCTCAAAGCATAGAACTCGGAAGCTGGTGCTAGTCGTTGGTAAGACTGTTAAAGGAGCCAGAAATTTCAAGTGTGAAGATTTGCAACTTGGTTTATGATTATTTTCTTTCTTACCTTTAAAACTTTTAAAGTTTCTAAAATATAGTTTTCACAGTGATTTTTTTTAGTTCTTACTTGAATGTCATTTGGCATTTACATCTCTGAAATGTTTGCTTCTAAGAGTAAAGAAGATGTATAAACAAACATTGGAATTATGGCTTTTTCCAGTAGACTTTCCCATTGAGCTTAAAGCAAGGAAAAGTGATTATCAAGGACTTTCCTGTCTGACTGGCAAATGTCTACTCAGCTGCCTGTGACCTCCATCTGCAGGATGACACCACTTGTCAGTCAGCACCCAGAGCTCAAACTGATGTGCTGTTCATAAAGGAATGGCTATATATTAGGTGCCTGTATGTTCTCACAATCCAAGCCTTCTGACCTTATTTTAACCTTCATATCTTGAGAATCTGTTTTAACAATACCTTTGCTAAGCTCAGTGTTCATGAGCTTCAGTTTCTTTGCAATCTCAGGTCTCCGCTCGTGGACACTCAGCGGAAGCACACAGCACAGGCAGAGGAAACTGCAACTCACCCATGTAAACCCAAGCCCACCGCTTCCTCCTCTCATTTCCACAGTAATAACCCAATCCTGCAATTGTGTACAGATTTCCTTTCTTTCATTATTTTAAAATCCTTTATCTACCTCATCTACCTTTCCTGGCTGAAGCTAAGTAAGGGTGGCAACGTTTCAGTTAGAATCCCAACTGCCTGTAGATTGTTCTTTTTACTCAGCCGTATTGTCATATTCTCCAGTTGCAGAACACTGGGCATGGCATAAAGTTAGTGAAACTCAGCCCTTGTGACTCTTATTGCCCTACTACAAATTTAGGGTGGTAGAGACTTTTGAATGGGCATTTCTAGTATTTTCTTAAATTGTCAAATGCTATGATTATGAATTCATGTAATCATAAAATGTCTTGCTCTACTTATACCAAGGTGTTTCATAAGGGAAAATTGGAAATGCAGTTTGCATGTTTCTCAGGAATCACTCAGCGTAACTATTTTCTGTTAACTAGCTATAGGCAAAATTGAGCCTCACTCATTTATAAGTGTTGATCATTAATATGTGAAGACTTAACAAGAGGGTAAAAATGAAACTGTCTTCTAAACATTATGATGCAGAATTAACATTGGGTCATTAATTCTTTGAAGAAATTGACTTCTTCTGTACGCATATATTTGTAATGCTTACTTCTATGGTTATATCAGTAGAGAAAAGGAGCAACAGGAATTCTGCACATGACCTTGGAGGGTGACCAATGGTCAGAGAGAAGAGCATGGCAGGGGAGAGCCTTTTATTGTTGGTTCATGGGTAATAGAAAGCGGTTGGCGGAAAGGAAGGCTAAAATGCAATTGTGAAAGACATAGAAAGCCACCCGAGTGAGTTTAGACTTGTCTTTTTGGCAAGGGAGAGCCATCAAAGAAGACAAGTAACATGGCTCGTTGTGGGTTTTGTCAGGTCTTTCTGGCTTCAGTTCAGAGGAATAATTGGGTGAGGAAGTGGAAAATGCTGGCGAGAATCTTCCAAAAGCTGTTGTAGTCGGTCCGGTGAGAGGCGTTAGGCTGTGGGAACTGAGAAGGCGGTGGATGGGAGCTGTGTAGGCATGAAGTGGCAGAACTCGATGATTGATAATTGGGAATTCATGTCCTGTTTCATATGAAAATTTTTGAATACTGATTTTTGTTTCTTGAATTCAGAGTAGAAATAAGTATGCTGTGGTTATTTTTTTGTTGTGTTTTTGTTTTATCTTTTGAGACAAAATCTCCCTGTGTGACTCAGGGCGGCTTGAATTCATTGTCCTCCGGCCTTACTTCTCTGAGTGCTGGGATTATAAGTCTGTAACAGCATTCCTGGCCAGGATGCTCTGTTTATCACCAGAATGACTGCCCACTTTGGGGCTTTGTCCCAAATCCACAGAAGCCATTGACTTCGCTTTGTTTTGACCGTGTTTTAACCATTTGACCGTGTGCTGAGACTGTTTGATATCTCAATATGTATCTGGTTTATGAGTTGCTAGTTGGCTAACAGTGTGGACACCACATAAACTTTTTTCCCAAAACAATCCCCTTGAAATATCTTAAAAGAGCATCTTTTTTTATCCCTATTCTTTTGGCCAAATTTTGCTGTTAGCTGCAGCACTATCTACTTTGTTCAGAAGACATCTCTGTTATTGTCAGGCTTCTTGTAACCTATGTGTTCTGAGTTACTCTGACTAATACGTTATTCAAGGATGTTCTCTTCATATCTATTCATTTATAAAACTTTTACTTAGGCTGATATCACAGAGAATTTAGAACAACTGTGCTGGCTCCTGCTCCTCCGGAAGTTAATCTGGTTGTGAAGGGAAGACATTATGATGACTGAGCATTCTGCAGGAAGGATGTATTGAGAGCCCACCCACAAGACAAACATGTGAGGAGGGGATTTCCAGCTGGGGATACCAGATCCTCGCTGTCACACAGATAGGATTTGGTATGGGTTTTATAGTAAATTTGGGTTGGGCTTAATTCTAATTCCAGTCTGGTGGATTGGAAAGCTGAGGGGGATGGTGGTTAGGTAGGGCTGGGCTTGGACAACTCCACTGTGGTTGCCTTGGGAGTACATCTTCCCTCAGCACTTGTTGTTGGAGTAAGGACACAGAGCTAGGAAGAAGTAAGAGGACAAAAGTCATGGTATCTCTGAGGAAGAAGAAATGAATGAGACAGGCAGCCCTGGACAAAGAGGACAGAATCATGGGATCATTACCACAGGGACTCAAGGAAACGCTGGGGTACTTGGTACTCTGCACATTTTACGTCAGTAAAACAGATGTGCTCAAGTTTCTGCTTAGACGTGGGTGCTATTTTCTGGAATGCAGCTGCAGTATTAACCATGACACAAAACTGTTTCTCTTGAAATGTAGCTCATGTTTTATGTGCATGAGCTATACCAGCAGTAGCTATCGAAGACTCCCCAGTTCCCACTTGTAGAAACTCTATGGAAGCAGTTGTTCGGCGGGACCTTCCTGAGGAACTTTGTCTCCACCCTGCCTCTTTCCACCCAGTTTTCTTCAGTTCCTTTGTTAAGTCTGCGGACCCACCCGACTTCCTTCCCTTCTTCTAATTCATTCTGAGATATGGGTGGGATGGGGACTTGGCGCATTCTGAAACTGAATCTTGGCATGGTCTGCTGCCTACCCCAGGGAAGAAAGCTCCCTATCGCTCCCACTGGACCGGAATTTCCTTTTCTGTTTCCTGCAGCCTCATCCTGGAACTCTACAGACGTCAAAGGGGCTCCTTGTTTAAGGCTTGCTGAGAAGTGGTTTAGTGAATTCTGGCTGCTGTCATTCCTAGTTTATATATTCAAAGTTAGTTTCTATGACTTTCTTTTAAAAACAGGGCTAAATGTAGGGTGGCATCTTTCTACTCTATATAAAATACTAAAACGGAATTTATTTTATCATACAATTTATTTTCAAATTTACAAATATATATATAGGTAAGAATAATTTCAAATACTCTCACCAGTATTTAAAGTTTGTCATTAAAATGATTTAACTTAAAAACTTCTTAAAGAGGAATAGAAATTTCTAGTATCATTGTTTATACTGAAAGACAGAATTTAGATGTACATTAATTCTGAAGACTTTACATTGCCCATCTGTAGACAGGAAATCACCACGTTGAAATCATGTTACCTTTCTGGATAACAAGACCCTGACTTTGGGATTGAGTTGGTATTAAAGCTATCTGTTCATAGGAAATGGGCTTCCTTCAGTGACTTATTTTGGTCCATTTTGAATCAATGTCAATCTGGCCTCAGAGTGACAGTTGATCTGGCCACAGAGTAATACAGTAAGTAGGTGATGGTTAATTTTTGTTCCCAAGAAGTTTACAATCTAGAATAGAATAGATTTCTAACATGAGGGACACAAATTCCTTCAAGTGTTTAGTGAGGTTTCAATAATTCCGTTTTTCAGGTGTTAGAATGAGAGGCGTGGACCCAGGAGATAATCTCACAGTGGCAGCTGTGCATGCTCTCGCCTATGTGGGAACAGGACTTGGAGTCTGACTTACCCTGTGTGCTCCTGGAATTCCAGACTTTTATTTTTCTCTCTCCAAATGGCAGTGAAATTGCCAGTGTCTCGGGCTGCCTAACGCTGTCTGGCGGAGCCATCTGCTCACTGACTGTTGTTTTAGGTTCTCACAAGAAGCCCATTGCAAATTCTCCCCCCTCACACACATCTTTAAATTAACTTCCATGTATTTAAGAAGAAAATTTGACAATTTTTCATTATGATATTTTTTTCTGAATACGTTCAAGTTTATTTTGAAAGCCCAGATAAGATGGTGAATTCTAGTTTAGTTAGCTTGATTTATCAAACTTCAAGGGATCTTTTTTCTGTGCTGTACAAGTGTTCTCTAACTTTATTGGGTTCTCATATTGTAAAACTAAAGTAGCCATATCATCTCCACCATGGTTAGGAACTCATTAAAATGATGTATAGGAAAGCAGATTATTTTTCTTGGCTGTGGTCTCCCTTACCTCCCTTGCATGGTAGCTCTTTCTAGAACCTTGGCAATACTATAATACTTTCCTTCTCTACCTCCATGCATAAGTGATCTAGACTAATGTAACACTATGTCAGTACTTTGTCAGCTGTGGTCTGGGCAAGTAACTATAACTCGGTGGCAAACTGGTTTTATTTAGGTTTATAGTGGGTACTTGAAGACAGACTATTATGGAAAAGATGCCCAAGCAGATGGAGCTTCTCTGGGAACTATGTACCAGTGAAGAAAGGAAAAGAAGAACTATGGAAGAGGAGAGAGGTGGATGCAGTGACTCATGGTGTTCCTTGTCTCCAGGGAACTGTCCAGACACAATCACCCTTGTCGAGCAGCTATGCATGGGAATCCAAGGTTCACTTCAGTTTTCCATGTGGGAGGTGGGATTGCAGATGTGTGAACACTTTGAATAGAGACTTCAAGTAGTCAGGAGATATGCACAATCTACTCCAAGGCAGAACGTAAGAGGGTGTAATCAGAAGGTTTAAGCATTTTAGAGAGAGGAAAGACAGGTATGATGGCCTACGAGGACATGGCAACTGGAGGATTAGTCAAGCAGCCTCAGCATTGTGTGCTTGGTAGATACAGGGCTGGGTGGCAAGGCCTGAGGGTGCAGAACCTGGGAGTTTAGCCTAGTTCTTGTAACAGCATGATTCTGAGCTTAGGACCCCACTCTGGGGAAACTCTGAAAAGCTCTTGTGAAGATTTGTGAGAGCATTGGTTGCAGCATTTGAGATTCCTCTGCTGAAGGACAGGGATGACTTTGAGCGGGAAGAAGGGGTCACATCCACCCCTTATCAAGCCTGCTTTCTGGCTCCTTTCCTATGGTCTTCACTCTAGTTTGACATGAAGGAATAGCCAGCATGTACATTCCAGGGCTTGGGTGACAGCTCAGCTCTGGACTCAGTGCCAGAGAAGACAGAACGTGTACGTATAGCCCACTTTCACTTTGTTATCTTTTCCGTAAAATAAGCCACTGCATTGCATGTATCTCTAGTAAGTTGACTTGACTTGGATTAGCCTGGGCGCTGTGAAATCAAGTGTGAGCATACGTGCACGAACAGTGAGGAAGCTCTTGTTGATACGCGTCTGGCGCACACACACTTAAGTTCAACATACTCTGTGCTATGCATGCCTCAATGGATTCACAGAGTTTACACAACTGAAGAGATTCAGATACATGAGCTGAGAAAGGAGAATAAAAGGAAGTTATAAAAGATTTTCATGTAGAATGTGAAAACCCTTTATCCTCCTACAGTGGGAAGTGGGTGAGAAGGAAAAATCCCATCTGGTATCTGGCAGCCCTGAATGT
Source organism: Myodes glareolus (assembly GCF_982192425.1). Taxonomy (NCBI): domain Eukaryota; kingdom Metazoa; phylum Chordata; class Mammalia; order Rodentia; family Cricetidae; genus Myodes; species Myodes glareolus. The sequence goes on along the minus strand of NC_142036.1, from coordinate 4,325,676 downwards.
TGTGTTAAGGTAACAAAAATAGAGGAGTGCTAAAATATCCTAATGGAACACGACAGCCTGTGGGCTAGTGTGCAGTCCACATTTTTCTAATCAGTCATGCTAAATATCCATCTTTTTTAAAAACAAGACTATGTTCATATTTGCCATTACATGAAAAATTTGTCTTTAACTTTTTTAAATTGATTTTATATATGTCCATGTATGTCTTTCTTAGGATCGTCATTGTTGTCTAGGTTCTCTAGAATTGTGAATTGTAGGCTGATTTTTCTTTGTTTTATTTCTAAGAGCCACTTAAGAGTGAGTACATATGATATTTGTCTTTCTGGGTCTGGGTTACCTCACTCAATATAATGTTTCCTAGATCCATTTATTTGCCCACAAATTTCAAATGTCATTATTTTTTTCTGCTATGTAGTACTCCATTGTGTAAATGAACCCCATTTTCCTTATCAATTCTTCAGTAGAGGGGCATTTAGGTTATTTCCAGGTTCTGGCTATGACAAACAATGCTGCTTTGAACATAGTTGGAGCAGATGTCCTTGTGCTACAATTGAGCATCCTTTGCCTATATACCCAAAAGTGGTATTGCTGGGTCTTGAGGTAGAATGTTTCCTAATTTTCTGAGAAATTGCCATACTCATATCCAAAGCAGCTGTACCAGTTTGCACTTGCACCAGCAATGCAAGAGTGTTCCCTTTACCCCACATCCTTTCCAGCATAAGCTGTCATCTGTGTTTTTGATCTTGGCCATTCTTACAGGTGTAGGATGGAATCTCAGAGTTGTTTGACTTGTATTTTTCTGATGGCTAAGAATATTGAGCCTTTCCTAAAGTGTCTTTCAGCCATTTTAGATTCCTCTGTTGAGAGTTCTCTGTTAAGGTCTGTACCCCATTTTTTTATTGGATTATTTGTTCTTTTGATGATCAATTTCTTCAGTTCTTTGTATAGTTTGGAGATCAGCCATCTGTCTCATGTGGGGTTGGTGAAGATCTTTTCCCATTTTGCAGGCTGCCGTTTGGTCTTGTTGATCATGTCCCTTTCTTTATAGAAGCTTTTTAGTTTCAGAAGGTCTTATTTATTAATTGTTTTTCTCAGTGTGGCAACTGGGATTATATTTAGGAAGTAGTCTACTGTGCCAATGCGTTCAAGTGTACTTCCCACTTTCTCTTCTATAAGGTTTTATATTGAGGTCTTTGATCCATTTGGACTTGAGTTTTGTGCATGGTGACAGATATGGATTTATTTTCATTCTTCTACATGTTGATATCCAGCTATGCCAGCACCATTTGTTAAATATGCTTTCTTTTTCCATTTGATATTTTTTGCTTCTTTGTCAAAAATCAGGTATTCATAGGTATCCAGGTCTTCGATTCGGTTCCATTGGTCCTCCTGTATGTTTTTATGCCAATACCAGGCTGTTTTCAGTACTGTAGCTCTGAAGTCAGATATTGTGTTGCCTCCAGAAGTTGCTTTATTGTATAAGATTGTTTTGCTTATCCTGGGTTTTTGCTTTTCCATATGAAGTTGAGTATTGTTCTTTTGAGGTCTGAAGAATTTTGCACGGATTTTGATGGGCATTGCATTGAATCTGTAGATTGCTTTTAGTAAGATTGTCATGTTTACTATGTTAATTCTATCTACCTTAGAGCAATGGAGATCTTTCCATTTTCTGGTGTGTTCTTCAATTTCTTTCTTCAAATATTTAAAGTTCTTGTCGTACAGGTCTTTCACTTGTTTGGTTAGAGTTACTCCAAGATATTTTATGCTATTTGTAGCTATTGTGAAGTGTGATATTTCTCTGATTTCTTTATGAGCCCATTTATTGTCTGTTTACAGAAGGGCTACTGATTTTTTTTTTAGTTAATCTTGTATCCTGCTACATTGCTACATTGTTTGTGAGTTGTAGAAGTTCCTTGGTAGAATTTTTGGGGTCACATATGTAAACTATCATATCAACAGAAAATGGTGAGAGTTTGACAACTTCTTTTCTGATTTGTATCCTCTTGATTTCCTTTTATTGTCTTATTGCACTAACTAGGACCTTAAGTACTATATTGAATAGATACAGAGAGAGTGAACAACCTTGTCTTGTTCCTGATTTCAGTGGGATCACTTTGAGTTTGTTTCCATTTAGTTTGATGTTGACTATTGACTTGCTGTATATTGCCTTTACTATGTTTAGGTATGTTCCCTGTATGGTGCAGGGAAATTGTCTGTATTTTGTCAATCATATTTTAAATAAATGCTGATTGACCAGCATTATAGGAGGGAAAACCAGACAGGAAGTAGAGGTGGAACAAAAAGAACAGGAGTATTTTGGGAAGCAGGAAGCTCCCTCTGCCATTCCTGCCCAGACCACCAAGACGCAAGATGTAAGCTGCCCCACTGAGAAAGGTACTGAGCTGTGTGGCTAACATAGATAAAAATAATGGGCTAACATAAATTATAAGAGCTAATAAGTAGCCTGAGCTAATGGGCCAATCAGTTTATAATCTTATGGAGTCCTCTGTGTGATTTTTCTTTGGGGTTTGCCAGCTGTGGGGTACCAGGCAGGACAGAGACCCCAACCAGCCGGCCTTCATGTTACACCTGTATCCCTGCTCTCTCTGAGACCTTTACCATGAAGGGATGTTGTATTTTGTCAAAGACTTTTTCAGCATCTCATGAGATGATCATGTGGTTTTCTTTTTTATGTTTTTTATATGGTGGATTACACTGATAGATTTTTGTATGTTGAACCATCCTTACATCCCTGGGATGAGGCTGACTTGATCATGGTGGATAATTTTGTTTTTTTGATGCGTTCTTGGATTTGGTTTGCCAGTATATTATTGAGTATGTTTGCATCAATGTTCATGAAAGAGATTGGTCTGCAATTCTCTTTCTTAGTAATGTCTTTATGTGGTTTGGGTATCAGGGTAATTGTAGCTTCATAAAAAGAATTTGACAATGTTCCTTCTGTTTCTATTGTATGGGATATTTTGAGGAGTATTGGTATTATTTCTTCTTTGAAAATTTTGTAGAATTCTGAACTGAAACCGTCTGGCCCTGGGTTTTTTTCTTATTCTTTTTTTTTTTTTGGAGAATTTTGATTACAGTTTCTATTTCCTTAACAGTTATAGGTCTATTTAATTTGCTTATCTGGTTTTGATTTAATTTTGGTAAGTGATATTTATCCATAAAGTTATCCATTTCTTTTGATTTTTCAAAATTTGTGGAGTACAAGTTTTCAAAATATGACCTAATGAATTTCTGGATTTCCTCTATGTGTGTTTTTATGTCCTCCTTTTCTTTTCTTATATTGTTAATTTGGATATTCTCTCTCTGCCTTTTGGTTAATTTGGATAAAGGTTTATCTATTTTGTTGATTTTTCTCGAAGAATCAATTCTTTGTCTCATTGATTAGTTGTATTGTTTTCTTTGTTTCTGTTTTGTTGACTTCAGGTCTCAATTTCATTATTGTAGTGGCATTTCAAATGTTTTCAATAAATAAAGACTGCGTGAAGATCTGAGGGTAAAACTATTCCACTGGTCAGCCTTCCAGACCAGGTTATGGTAACACACACCTTTTGCGATGGAAATCAGGTGGTGCATGTCTTTAATCCCAGTGGTGCACACGTTTAATCCCAGCTCTAGAAAGGAATATAAAGCAGGGAAGACAGCTCACAGAGACAGTCTCATTCTTGGATTCTGGGAAGCAGGATCACCATTTTAGACTGAGGTGGAGGTAAGAACCAGTGGCTGGTTGTTTTGCTTTTGAGATCTTCAGGTTGAAGCCCAATTTCTGACCCTGAGGTTTTATTAATCATACATCAGATCATGTCCTGCATTTAGTTCTCCTGGGGGAGTTTGCTTCTTTTTGTTCTAGAGTTTTCAGGTGTTCTGTTAACTCACTAGTGTGGGACTTTCCAGCTTTTTTATGTAGGTATTTAGTGATAATGAACTTACCTCTTAACACTGCTTTCATTGTGTCCTATAAATTTGGGTATGTTGTGTAGTTATTTTCATTGAATTTTAGGAAATCTTTAATCTTTAATCTGCCTTAATTTCTTCCTGACCCATTGATGAGCATTGTTTAATTTCCGTGTTTTTGTGGGGTTTCTGGAATTAGTGTTGCTTTTGAATTCTAATTTTAAGCCATGGTGATCTGATGAGATACATGGGGTTATTGCAAATTTTCTGTATCTGTTGAGGTTTGCTTTGTTACCTAGTATGTGGTTAATTTTTGAGAAGGTTCCATGAGGTGCTGAGAAGAAGGTATATTCTTTTATGTTTGGATGGAATATTCTGTATATGTCTGTTAATTTCATTTAAGTCATTACATCTGTTAGTTCCCTTATTTCTCTGTTAATTTTCTGTCTGAAAAATTCACCTGTCCAGTGGTGAGAGTGGAGTGTTGACGTCTTCCACTATTGGTGTGCAGGGTTTAATGTGTGGTTTAAGCTTTAGTAGTGTTTCTTTTACATATGAGGGTGCCCTTGTATTTGGAGCATAGATATTCAGTATTGAGATTTCCTCTTGATGGATTTTTTTCTTGTGAGTCATATGAAATGTTCTTCTTTGTCTCTTTTGATTGATTTTTCATTTGAAGTCATTTTGTTAGATATTAGAATAGCTACACCCACTTGTTTCTTAGGTCCATTTGACTAGAAAATTTTTTCTCAACGCTTTACTCGATGTCTGTCTTTGAGATTGAGGTATGTTTCTTATATGTAGCAGAAGGATGGATTGTGTTTTTTTATCTACTCTGTTAACCTGTGTCTTTTTATAGGTGAATGGAGTCCATTTATAATAAGGGATATTGATGACCAGCGATTGCTTGTTCCTCTTATTTTAGTTTTTGTTGTTGATAATGTTATTGTGTGTGTTTTTCCGTTCTTTGGGATTGTCTATGTTTTTGTGGATATAACTAACTTCCTTAGGTTGGAGTTTTCCTTCTAGTACTTTGTGTAGGGCTGGGTTTGTAGGTAGGTATTAGTTAAATCTGGTTCTGTCATGCAATGCCTTGTTTTGTTTGTCTGTGGTGATTGAAAGTTTTGCTGTGTGTAGTAGTCTGCGCTGGCATCTGTGGTCATCTTAGTGTCTGCATAACACTTGCAGGACCTTCTGGCTTTTTTTTGTTCCCATTGAGAAGTCAGGTGTATGTCTGATAAGTCTGCCTTTTTATGTTACTTGGACTTTTTCTTTTGTAGCTCTTAATATTCTTTCTTTATTCTGTGTGTTTAGTGTTTTGATTATTTATGTGGTGAGGGGACTTTTTTTTTGATCCTGTCTGTCTGGCGTTCTGCTCCCTCAGTGGTCGCTCCCTTGTAGCTGCTGCTGTGAAGGTTGCCACCTCTGTCTTCAACTTTTTGGGTTTGCTTTTGTTTTTGTTCTTGTTTTAAAGCAGAGTCTCATGTATACTTGGATGGCCTCACACTCTCTAGTAGCATAAGATGACTTTGAACTTCTGATTCATCTTCCGCCAGTGGTGTTCTCAGTGTCAGGGCTTTGTGCACGCCAGACAGGTGGTATAGGAGGCCCTTTTGGGTATGTGTTGCTTGTATTGGTTAATGAATAAAGAAACTGCTTTGAGCCTATAGCAGGGCAGAACAGAGCTAGGGAGGGAAAACTAAACTAAATGCTGGGAGAAAGAAGGCAGAGTCGGGAAGAAGCAATGTAGCCCCACCAGAAACAGACACCAGACAGAACCTTGCCAGTAGGCCACAACCACGTGGCAATACACAGATTAATAAAAATTGGTTAAATTAAAATGTAAGATCTAGACAATAATTATATTATTGCCAATAATAATATTGTCAATAAGACAATATTAGCTAGAGCTAATAGGCCAAGCAGTGATTTAATTAGCACAGTTTCTGTGTGATTATTTCAAGTCTGGCAGCCAGGAATGAACAAGCAGGCTCCTCAAACAGGCAGGCACCCTACCATCCAAGCTTCTTCCCTTGGCCATGTCTTTGACTACAAAAAGAAGAAAAGAAAAAAACTGTGTATTCTCTTATTGAAAATGAAAATATTATTATTTAGATCTTTAGAAGTCAATTCTATGGTACTTGGGTTTAGTTGGAATAGATTGTGGGGTCTCTTTCCTAATGTTTCCTTTCTGTATCAGAAGGTGGAGGAATAAGACAGGGCATGTGCGTTCATTCATCACACATTTGTACACAGTTAAGTGAACAAAGTCAACAGTTTTGACAACCCTGTGTAAATTTCTTCTCAGGGCAGCTTCCAGGAAGGGCTGGGCATGATTCAAGCACTCTGAGTCATAATAAAGAATTAGGGGCTCATCGAGAGAATGGGGATGGTCACAAGTTACCACAGCAGGAAGTGTCTTCAGGGCAGGGATTTCTAAGGGGCTCAGGAAAAGCAATTGTCATAAGAGCAAAGATCCCGTGGCCCCGAAGGTGGAGCGGCAGTGGAATTTGCCAAGGTAAAATTTTGGCCTTGTGCCACCAGAGAAGAGAGAGAGTCTGTGTCACATGGTATACATGACTCTTTAAGCTTGGTGTGAGTTTGCCTTGGTCAGAATTTGCTATGCTACTCCTATGAGGAGAGTACTAATGGTCCTCCAATGGTTCCATGCATCATGAGATTCCCAAACTGCATTTATGCTTGCTGCATGCTTCATGTTTCTGTTCAGTGAACTCACTCTCACTGTGAGACAAGTCCTGAGATTGTAAAAGTAGTGTAGTTTTCCTCTGAGAATTCTGTGCTTTGGAAGAAACTTTAGATGCCATGTATTTTGTGTTTGTAAGAAGTGGCTCATTCCCTTTGTAAACTGGCACCTGCTAAGTGGGATTTAGAAGCAGTCACCTTAAGATAAAATATGATTGATTAGTTATTCAGGCGGCTCATTAAACATGAGAAAATGTTTAAATATTTTCATTGATATTATTTTCCTAGTAAAGCAGATATCTTTAGCCTCCATAAACGGAAGCAAAAAATCATTAGTAAAAGCACAGCAACGGAACTCCTGTAGGCTTGGTATAGAATGTAAGTTTGCCCCTAGGTGTTATTGTATTTGTTTATTGTGGGATCCTGGGTCAAGGCCAGCTGATTGAAATGGCTTTTAGCTCCTATAAACTCCTTCTGTTAAGCAACTTCCCCTTCTCTATTAGCAGTTACCCCATCAGAAAATTAGCATCTCATGAAAGCAGAAACCAATAATTTTGTCAGCAAAATATAAATGAGATCATTCAGCACTTCTCATTAAACACCCATCAGGAAGCACATATCCAAAAATTATCTTAGTATTAAAATAACTCTCAGATATATCTAAAAACAGGGCGCGAAATAGGATAATTAAAGCTATGAAGATTGTTCTGTCCCCTCTAATAATAGGTGTGAATGGAATTTTAAAAGATTCAATTGAGTAAAAAGGCAGAGATAGACGCACATGTGGCCAAGCTAGCAACAATAATTCCTCCTACAGGTTAAGACCCTGGAGGTGGGAAGGAAAATTTTGAGCCTAAATGAGGTAGAATTCAAAAAATGAAACAAAACAAAGGCGATAACTTGGGATTGCAGTGCAACTCAGTGGGAAAGAGCTTGTCTAGCCTGTGGATGGCTTTGGGTTCTGTTTCTAGCAACACACACCACACACACACACACACACACACACACACACACACACACACCACACCACACACACACATACACACCACACACACACACCATACACACACACACCACACCACACACACACACCATACACACACACACACACACACACCACACACACACACACATGCAAATGATGTCTTGATTTGCATTTAAAGAATGTACTTGAGTGCCAGGTGCCTTTGATGACTCCTTGACCTATTAAATGCCATTTTCCTTGTAACTTGGCAAGGACATCCTACCTTTATTTTAAAGTAGATCCCATTCTGTCCGAGTCACTAATAAAGTTTCCTGGCCATCAATGTAACTCATAACCTTGACATACTAAGGAAGTTTGCCCAGACCTGAGAAAACTCCCTCCCCACACCCTGGAGAGCTCTTTCTTCCTGGAGATCGGCACAGCTCTGAGTCCACCCACCGTCCACCGCTGCTGTGCTGTGCCCCACTCTCGGTCATCCACCGCTGCTGTGCTGTGCCCCACTCTCGGTCATCCACCGCTGCTGTGCTGTGCCCCACTCTCGGTCATCCACCGCTGCTGTGCTGTGCCCCACTCTCGGTCATTTTGCCATTTTTGTGTCTTAACTCTGATTTACACCTTACATTCTACATATGGGTAGTTTGGGATCTCCGTGAAGAAATGCAGTGAAGGAGTGTCTGGTTAATCCAGAACTAAGCTTTGAGATTGCATCTGTGGCAAGGAAAGAGATATCTTGATAGTAGGAGCCATAATGGGGTTAGAGAGAAACCTGGTGTTAGAGAAACTCTCAGGAAGCCACAGGATGACCCCCAACTAAGATTCCTAGCAATAATGGAGAGGGTGCCTGAAAAGGCCATCTCCTGTAGTCAGACCCTAATTGTCATCACAGAGTCTTCATTCAGTAACTGGGGGACACAGATATAGGGATATGCAGCCAAAGCTTTGGGCTGAACTCCTGGAGTTCAGTTAAAGAAAGGGAAGAGAGATCATGTGAACAAGGGGTATCAAAGAGCATTATGGGAAAAACCACAGACAGCTGACCTGAGCTAGGGGAGATCACCACTATGGACTGACAGCTGGGGAACCTGAATGGAACCAAACTAGGCCCTCTGAATATGGGTGACAGTTATGCAGCTTGATCTTTGCAGGGGAGGGGGCTGTCAGTAGCACCAGGAACTATCCCAGGTTCATAAACTGATGTTTTTAGAGACCATAGCCTATGGTGGGATACCTTGCTCAGCCTTGATATGGAGGGAGGGGCTTAGACCTGTCTCATATTGGTATCCCAGACCTTGTTGACTCCTGAAGGAAGGCCTTACCCTTTCTGAGGAGTGGACGGGGGTGAGAAGGAGGGAGGGAGAGGAGCAGGGAAAAGGGAAGGAGAGGAAACTGAAGTTGTTATGTAAAAATGAAAAGTAAATTTCTCTAATAAAAAAGTGGTTAGAAAACAAAGATTGCCTGTGTACAGAACAGAGCAAGCCAGAATAATGCCTTTTCACTCTGAGCGCGCAGTGACAAACTGTGACCCTGGAAAGGCACAAAGGGTTGGGTGCGTACACACTTCTGCTCTGATGAACTGAAGAATTCCTTCACTGATTGAAGTGGACCACAGGCACCGGGGATTGTGAGCCTTTGGTTTAGAGCTGTCTTCAGTCAGGGCCCTACACGTGGCAATCGTTAGCTACCGACCACACATGAAGTGCACATTGTTGAAGCCCTAGATAATTACTAATGCTAGTTTAACCTTATTTCTTTATGCATAGAGGGGAGTTTTTAGAGACCTGGGGATATTGTCTTCTCTCCATTCTTTAATAGGAACAGTGACTGAGAAACAAACAAGGGGTGATTCCAGAAGGCACAGCACCTGGTGGGGGAAAGATGAGAAAGCAAAGCCGAGGGAAAGGCTGTATGTGATAAGACATTTGTTTCCAAAACTGGCTTTTCTCTCATGCCCATGAGACAATGGCATCATCTCTTTCACTTCCTTGATGTTACCCTATTCAGATACTAATCATAAATGACAAAGATCCCAAGTCAAACGGCTAAAGGAGGTTACATGTTGTTGCTACTTTAACACCATTCCTGACTCCCCAGTTTTCTAGCTATAGAAATGCCCTTTCATGCATCGTAATACAGACCTGGACTTTATACCTCAGTCTGTCCTGAGAACAGACCTCCCCTGGAGAAGATATACGAACGCTTCATGGTCCAGAATCAGGTATTGGGCCAACATGTCAGGATTTAAGGCACATGTCTTATGTTTCCAGTCTTGAGCCTAGCCTTCAATGCTGAGCCATCTCTCTAGTCATTGAGGCACATTCTGTAATGGTTGAAAGTACCAACTGAAAAGGTAAGGTATGAATTTTGTAGGGAATTTAGAAATGATAGACAGGTATAACGAAGTAAGGGAAAGGTCAGGGAAAACTAACCCCTGCCCCTCACTTCCTTGCTGCCCCCAGTAAGTGCACTGGGAGGTTTCCTCAGGATACCACGACACTCTGAACTACCTTTCCACTTGGGGTAAATATGTTTTCCAATTACAGAACTGTATTGCCCAGCTCTACTAAAGTCTCTACCTGTACTGTGAATGGGATTTTCCTAGCACAGTCACTACTACAGACACAAACTGTGTTAATCCCCTTTCTTTCGTGTTTTGGTCCAGCTACTTCCTATTAAAGCTTGTACTAGTTTTTCCTCAGTCAGCAGTGCATGGAAGCACTTGCTTTAATGTGCCTGCCCTCTGGCCTTCTTTTTCTCTGAGGGTTCTAGAAAAATTGAATACTGGTAATTTATATTAATCTATGTCTCTTTCTTCTTAACCAATCCATTTGCCTCCTAGGCCTATTATCCATTCATTGACTTGAATAAATTCTTTATACATAAAGGCTACAAAGTATTGTTGTATTGGTTACATTTAGTTTCATCCCATTTTATCTCCTATTTATTTAGTTATTTTTTTGTGAGTAGAAACTATTTCTCCTATTCACCTTCATTTTAAAATCTGCCTTTAAGATCAGAAAGCCCTCCTTTTCGAAGGCTAGATAGGCACGCAACCTTATTATTTTCTGGAGTTGCCTTTTGCATTTCAGTCTTTAACATTTCTCTGATTTATTTTTGTGATGTCAAAGTTGGAGTTCTTCATTTCCTATCACATGTATAAGTTTATTTCAGTTAATTTATCTTTAACATGAAAACATTTATTAATTTAGAGAAATTGAAATTCTGCTAACCAATCTTCCAAGTTAAATATTTTAACTACACATTGGATACCTATTTCCTTTGTAAGTCTCTTTTACCTCCTTTCCCTGTGCATTAAATTAAGATTTGGAGACGTATGATTTCTCTTAGCTCTAAAACCATCCCTCCCCACACATGCACATACAAATTCAATGGCATCCATACTTTGGAGTGTTGAATTATTTGGGGGAGGGTGTTGTCATTTAATAATGGCTATCAGTTGATTGTTCAGGAAGGTTCTGGTAGCTTATTCTCCTACTCTAGTTGAATATGCCTCTCAATGCCAGGAATCATTTTGTTCTTTTTATGTTTTAAAAATAGCTAGAGCTTCTAAAAATTTCTTGTCAAATGCTGTTGCTATGAGATGATGACTCATCCAGCCTAACCAGCTAGAATTTGTCTGCCTTATCAGGTTATTAAAGCCACATTTTAAGCCAAGTTGTTAAATATTTGGAATTGTTTTTCTGGGTTCACAATGTCCCAGAAGAAGATGGTGAGCTAGAATTCCCAAATCTTGACAAATAGTAGATCTTAATTGAACTCTTGTAAATACCAAGCATGTCGCCTAATTTTTGCTGTCAGCCCGGTTCCTTTACTAACCACTGGACAACACCATCCCAAATTACTGTTTTTCTAAAGCACAAGCCCATTTATATTCCCAGCATGTCAGACTCTCCTATGAAGAAGTTTCTCTGTGAGTATGGCTCTCTGTCTTATTTGAACTTCAATTCCCAGTGTTGGGCACTAGACTTTGTGTGTGTGGAACTGGATCTGGTGGAGAAGGCAACTAGGGATGATATGAAATGTTTCCCAAGTTTAAACACTAAATCAGATCTGTGAAAATTCAAAACTGTATCACTGCTAGGATTCCAGCTGATTAAAGATTTCACATTTTAAATAAAATGTGCTGTCTTCTGCTGGTGAGAAAGACGGCTCAGCTGACAGAGACACTTGCGGGCCAAGCCTGGATGTTTTCTGGTTCTCTGACAGAATACTCTGACAGCGAGCACTTTATGAAGAAAGGGTTTATTCTGTGACAGAGTACTCTGACAACGAGCACTTTATGAAGAAAGGGTTTGTTTTGGCTTACGATTCCCGAGGGGATACAGTCCATCCTCAGAGAGAAGGCACAGCAGCAGCAGTATGAGGCCAGTCGATCACATCAGCAAGCAGGAGGCAGCAAGTGAACAGGAAGTGGAACCAAGATGGATAAAACCTTAAAACCTACCCCAAATCAGCCCCACCTCCTGAATGTTCTGTAACTTCGCAAGAAGGACCACCAATTGGAGCCAAGTGTTTTCTCAACACATTTGCCTTCATTCAGACCACAACTGGTGATCTGAGTTCCATCCCAGAATCCACATAGGGACTGAAAGAGAGAACTAATTCTACAGATAGTCCTCACATATGTATGATGGCATGTGTGCCCACACGCATACACCATACCTGGAAACATGTACACTCACAAGTTTTTTAGTTATGATTTCTTGTCTTAAGAACCAACCTGGACGTGGTAAGCAGAAAGTCTGGACCCCCATCACTTACAGTCTGCAGTTATGGATAAGACTTTACAAGAATTGGTTGTTGGCAAAGAGTAGACACAGCAATAATGGGTTACTTTTGGTTTGTATACAAGTAATTTAACCTGGTGCATATTAACGTTCAGGAAAAGAGGCCTTTTCATCTGCATTATTATTAAAGCCCAGTCCACCTTTTTATCTCCGTATCTACCTCCAGCTTAGACAAAGGTCAGAGAGCTGTTTCTCCTGTGACAAACGTGTCGATGCCGTGTTTAGCATTTTGGTTTGCCTGCTTCCCAGTGCACTCCAGCTGTCCGTCATTGCCTTCACAAGTCTCGGCATCAGCTTTGTGTAGCTGCCCAGTGTACACACAGTAGCAACGTGTGTTTCTTACTTTTCTCCCAGTCTTGTGTCTAACTGTGAAGTGCAGTTTCAGGGATGGTGACTACACAGACTAAAAGCAAGCATCTTAAAACAGCCAGGACTGTACAAAATATGAAAAAAAAACATTAGTGTTTACTTAAGATGGCTCCTACCACTTCATTCCTTGTGGTCTAGCAGTAGCTATGGTAACTAGGAATTTTTTATTTCATAACTTGCATAAATACTCAGGCTGCCCTTTCATTGCAGCTTTGCCCTCTCTAAAACTAACACGCATTTGTGTTTAACACACACAAAAACACACATATTTGGGCAAGCACAGTATTCACACACACACACACACACACCTTGATGAGTAGTAGAGTTCCTGGCCTTGTCAGCTCTCTAGTTTCAACAGCTTTACCATTTCTTTTCTTCTGTAAGTTTGAAGAACACTTCTGTTTGGTCTGACCATATTTTTCAAACAATTTAAGTTTATGAATTACTCCTTCACTCAATCAGAAGACATTATCAAGGGCTTCTGGGGTTCAAGCTCTCTATAGAACTTGAAGAGATGGCTCAGAGGTTAAAAGCATTGCCTGCTCTTCCAAAGGTCCTGAGTTCAATTCCCAGCAACCACATGGTGGCTCACAACAATCTGCAATGGGGTCTGGTTCTCTCTTCTGGCACACAAACAGAATATTATATACATAATAAATAGATAAATATTTTAAAAAAGAAGTAATTTGAATGGAGCAGCCAAAGCCATTGGGACCAGTGAGAGCTGACCATTTCATACTGTTCTGGAAATTTATACCATCATCTTGTTATTCAGATTTCATAGGCTGTTGTGAATTCTTCCAAACCTGAAGTAACAATTATATCTGCAACTAGATTGTGGAAATATTTTTTCTAGTCATAATTAGTGTAGTTCCCGCCCCCCTCGTTTTCGGGATGCTAGTGAAGTGTCTATACTGACATTTTCCCCGGAAACTCATTCAACTCCCAGCCCATACTAACTCCAGATAAAGTTCTCTGTGAGATGATCATACTGAAAACAGCCCTTGTTTCTGCCACTCTCTTCATATATCCTTACAGAACTAAAAAACAAAAAAAACAAAAAAAAACAAAAAAAACCCATAATTCATTTCTAACCAACATCTTTTTAAGAAGGCAAATTATGAAGAAGTCTGATAGCTGGTTTCTAGGGAGGTTTTACAAAAGGATTGAATATAAATGTCACAAAAAAACCTTTTAGCTTTTAAGAACTCCCAAGTAAGACTCCCCACCACTCCACCACCGTCTTCTCCCGTGTGTGTGTGTGTGTGTGTGTGTGTGTGTGTGTGTGCAGTGCCTTCACTTGGCCTTTGACAAGACCTTTGAAAGAACGTATGCTAAGGTGCTGACGAGCCCATGTCCTCTGCACACAGGCAGAAGGTGACTCTGAGAGCCATGATGACTCTGGTGGTGACAAGTGACTTCTGGCCTGTCCGCTGCTGCTTGGCTCTCTGCTCCCCAGACAGAACACACTGACTCTTATTTTACCTTTCCCTTGCAGACTGATGGCCTGCCCCTCTCCCCGTCTAAGATGCAGGACATTAACAAGCTTGCCCACCCCCCTTTTGTTTGTCAGAGTTTAGTGTCTAGAAGTGAGTGCCTTTCAGCAGTTTAGGGACAGTGATTGTCAGAGAGAAACACTGAGACCTGCAGCAGCAGGGGTCACAGCTCGTCCCCCACAGTTCTTCTCTGGCAGAGGGTGCTGGGCTTCCTTATTTTCTAGCTTAGGAGGCTATGGAATTAACCCCTGGGATGTCACTGTGTCTGTCAGTAACTCATAGCCTACCAAAGGGAGCTGCTCCCGCCACAGCAGGATGACGTTATTGGCTGTGTTTCCTTAAATTGCTGTGGTATTTATATATTCATATAGGTGGCTGAAATTATAGCAAGGCCCAGAAAGGCACCAATACCTCCCAGCTAACAGTTAAATCTTAATGTACTGGAATGACATTTTGTTCCTGTATAGTTTGTGAGTTTTTTCTCTTTGAATGGTTTTTTTGTTTTTGTTTTTGCTTTTCTTTTGGTGGAGGCTTCTGCTGTTTCCAACACTTAGCGTGGACTTTTACGTAGTAGTATCCCATTCAATGCAAGGAAACTAATACTCAAAGAGATTGCACAACTTGTGCAAAACCCAGCCCTCTAGTAAGTGGTAAATCTAGAATTGGAACCAAGAGATACCCGTGTTTACTTTGATGGAGTTAATTGATATAATTTGATTCAGGCCATAACTTTTTGAAGAAATGCCATCTAACTTTCATGTGATTAATAACTGATTATTACCCGTGAAGTAAGGAGAGATGGCACATACTTCCGGCATGAGTTTAGTGAGAACAGCTATGGTAAGGTATCGATAAACACCTTAAACTTATCCAGTCCCTGCTGACCAAAAGGTAATCAAGGTGGGGCTGTAGTATGCTCTCGCATACATTACCTTTCTTAGTGCCTCTAAACCCACAGAAGGGGGTCCTGTCCTTATATTTCAAGTGATGCCTTGGAGTTCAGGAAGTCCGTTTTTCTCCGGCAGCATCTCTTCCTCGTCCTCCACAAGACTTGGTTCTATATTGGGATACTTCCTATGAAGCCCTATGCCCTCAGCCCAGTTGACCATTGGTCTGCACCCAGGAGCCTGCCTTTTCTCTGAGGACCTCTCCAAGTAACAAGTGACTCAAAGCAGCCAAAAGCCAGACTCTGACTTGGTTTCTGCCTTGCAAAACTATGCCTGTGACTTGGACTCTCATTGGGTCCAACTAGGCAACCTTGGTTCCTAAACACAGGTGGTCAAGACCTTGCCTTTCTGTTCTGTTGGCTTCTAACTGGGCTCTCTCTTACTCCCTACTCCACTCTCTGGAGTCATTCTTCTGGGGCTAACCCTCTGCTCTGTCTGTGGCCTTGACTGGCCCTCCATCCTTCCTCTTGAGCTTTGGATGTGTAGTACACCTACCCAACTCTACTCCAGCTGATGGTATGACACAAAAAACCAAACATACTAAGTCACCGCTCCACGCAACTGATGGCTGCATGGCACCCAGGCTCCACTATTGCTCCTCTTTCCTCTGCCCCCATCCTGACTCCCAATTCTGGCCATCAACCAAGAATTCCTATACCAGGACAAGAGGGCCTGCCGGGAAGTACCTAACAGCATTTAAGTTCTAGGATAAAAACAGGAAACAGTAACACCTGTGTGATTGAGTACTTCTCAAACGTCACATAGGAGGGGAGTGTGAAGAAAGCTGTAGGCGCTGAGTGCAGTAATTAATGTCGGTGTGAGACAAGAATTAAGACAAGCATGTGAGATTGGAAACACTAGCATACCTACTCCAAAGCTTTCAGATCTTCTGGTTGTTCTCTTGACAGCAGGAAGTGGACAATGTGACCTTTATGGCATACTCTGTGCTGACTGTGACCCTTATGGCATACTCTGGAGACTGTGAGGTGTGGGACACTGCACCTTTGCTGTGTGTAGGTAGTGAGTCCTGCCGCCGGGGACCTGGCCACCTGCATTCTGTTGCTCTGAATGGGACCAGGTCGGTGGGAGGTGGAGTCGGAGCTCAAAGACTGCAGCCCATTCTGCTCAGCCCCCTTCATGACAGACCCACTGTCTCTGGCTGTCTCAGGTCACATAGCTGCTCACTCACTCAAACAGCTGCTCAGCTCTTTCTGCTGAACAGTGAACTCTTCCTTGTTACCCTGGGCCATCACATCATTTTTCATGGTTTCCTCAAACGCTTCTGTGAACATCTCCTTGGTCAAATGCCCTCCGGCCTACTAGCTGTGTTTTCTTTTCAGCGGTGTCCAGAGGATGCATCAACTGTTGTAGCTTATTGACATATTCTCATGATGAAGACAGTGACCTTCTCCTCTCTCCTGATCCCATCTAACCTGCCAGCATAGCAGGCGTACAAGCCGAGTCCACTCCGTCATCAAATCCCTACACTTGCTCCAGATTTCGGACTCTTCGATACCTTGCTTTATATTACTACTCTTAGAGGCTTCAGATCCACAGCATCTGCAGCAGGCCATGAGACCATGCTGCAGGTCCCCGCAGTGCAGGCTGACAGATGGACATGCCATGAGACCACACCGCAGGTCTCTGAAGGCAGCTGGTCCTGGGCAGGGAGACATGCGGCAGCGGGCAAGAGACAGAGACATGGATAGGCATGCCATGCAGAGTGAGGTTGGATGTTTATGTAGTGGGTTATGGAGGGGGAAGAAAGGAAGAAGAGCAGAGAGAGAGAACGAAAAGAGAGAGGGAGGGGAGGAGAGGGGAAAAGAGGGGAGGGGAGAGGAGGACAGGACAGGACAGGACAGGACAGGGAGAAAGGTGAGACAAAAGCTGCCTCTTCAAGAGGGAGAGGGAAAAGGAAGAGACTCAGGCTGCAAGCCAGAAGGAAGATCTGCCTGCCTTAAGGGACTGGGGAGGGAGTGGGTGTGGCTTGTCTCTTAAGGAGACGGAACAGATCATTACACCGCTGTCTACCCTGTTATATTTATTGGTTTTCTGTTTGGTCAAGCTCCATAATACACTTGTGTTCGCTTTCACTCCTATGAAAGCCAGACTTTTTATAGGTTCCATAAATTTGTGGATGATGAATACAGAAGCTTGAGTTATTAATTTAATGTGTGTGATGTAAAAATAAAGAACTAAGTATTATTTAATTAATTACTCCTTCTGTTAGAGCAAACTATAGAGATGAGTTTCTCGGATGGGTGCCTTTGCATTCCTGGGACTCTTCCCAGCCACCTGATACAAGTGCACCTACTTTTCCAGTCTGTTCCTTTCCTTCTCCCCCCACACCCTGTGACGCTCTCCATACATTTTTGTGGTGCAGGGATGAACCCAGGATCTTCTTAGTAAGCAGGATCTCCACCCATTCACCTTTGGTTTCATGAGTGCTGTCTTTCAGCAATATTTTTGTCTTCATATCCTTTAAAAAAAAAACAGATTTTCATGAGAAAAAAAAATGAAGCATAAGGTAAGTTGTCAGCAAAATCTGTGTTTGCTCTCAGACAATGCTCTTTTGCCTCAGGAAGGCTCTGTTTCGCTTATCCCTCCCCAACACACACACACACACACACACCATGATAAGAACTGGAGTTGTGTGGTACCCACATTTACAGCACCAAAACAGATGCGGGCCCTGATGGTTTGGTTTGCTGAGCTATGTGTGGATTTCCAGTACATGATGTTAAGAAGTCTCTCGCTGCTTCGTTGGGTGCCTTCCTCCTCATTGAGAGAGCAACACTCTGGACTTGTGGGAGAAAAGTAGAGTCAAGATAATTGAACTATATACAACTTTAGCATTGGAAAGAGTGAGCAACCGCCCTTCTTGGTCCAGATCACCTCCAGGTGCTCTCTGGTCTTGCTGACAGGTCTGACTCGGCTTGAGAGGTGTCTCATTGCACCTCTGTGTGTATAGCCTGAAACCGAGCCACACCAAGCCACACTCAGCCTCTTTTATCTTGCCACCCACATGTGGAAAATTACCTGCAGCATGTCATTAGTAATCCGGGACTCCCTCTCTCACAGGCTCAGAGTCTCCAGGTGGAAACAATGCAATGTCTTTGGTTTTTTCCTCTGATCTGTCTTGGACATCCTAGCAGTCTGAACCAACTTCCCAAGGCGTGTTTCTCAGGCCCAGTGGCTCCCATGACTCTGAGAGCCTGTCAGAGTGCCTGTGTCCACATGTTCATGGATGCACTGTTACTTTCATTTGCTGTTTTTAGGTGCTGGGAATTGAACCCAGGATCTTGTGCATGCTAGACAATCACTGTACCCCTGAGCTCCAGCACCAACCTTCTTCACCACCCCCCTTTTACTTCTTTTTGAGACAAAGTTTACAAAACAAAATCAACCATAATACTGTACAATGTCTGCCCAGTTCTTGACTCTATTAATGGGCAAGGCAGCTTTTGTGTTGGGACCCCCCACCTCTGACAGATGCGACCTTCCTGACTTTAGGTCCACAGATTAAATAGACATAGGTGCCTCAAGTGTACTGACTTCCTTTCAGACCGATCTTTGCTAACTGTGACCCTCTTTCTGCTTGGGTCCCTGCCTCGGTTCCCATCAACACTCATTTCCATGTGCTGTGGCTTGAGCTTTGCCCGACAGCAGCTGGCTAGACTGTGGACTTGTACCACAGTAAGCACTCATCAACCCTCCTCTTCTCTTGAAATGTGATCCCTAAGGTGATTTTCCAAAGCCAGCAGGCCACTCAAATGTCAGTTGGGGACTTTGATAAGGCCTGGCCACACCTATCGCCTGTTAGCGCCAGGGTGAATCAAGCGTCTGGTCTCTCCGAACAGAGCACTGACCAGTGAAGGGTTATCTGTGGCTTGGCCAAAGGCACTGGAATACATGCAGCCTACGTGTGTTTAATGTCAGCTTCATTGTCTTCGTGCTCTGTGTTCCAGCCTGATCAGGTGGCATTTCCTTCCTGTGCTCCAGCCTCTTCCTGTAACTCTGGCTTTTCATAGTGTCCACTTTATAGGACAACTATAACGATTATGTGAGATAGTATACATTCAGCTTTTAGCTTTGCCAGCTAAATGGTAAGCCCTCAGGAAATGATGCTGCATAGGCTTGTCCGCCTGGTCGTGGCTGAGTCCTCCCTGTTATCCCATTCTTCACAGGTCTATTTCTCAAATGCACCAAGACCATCTCGTTAGTTCTGGTGCTATACTTAACTTTATTGCATTAGCCATTTGTGATTTAGTAACTAATAATTGCACAACGTTTCACACATCAAAAGACATATCATAAATTACCTTCAAAATGCCTGTGTCCCAGGGCTGTCTAACGCTGGTTTTCATACGAGCTTCTCAAGTGAAGATCCCGGTGAGAGCAGGTTATTCTGCTCATAACTCACGGGCTGTTTGTTATGATCCAGTTTCACAAACAGGCCAGTTCTCAGGTTAGCCTGTCTATCTGAGCACCTCGTTTCCGTAGATGGTCAAGGTAGCAGAGTGGCTGATGTCATCCACTACCAGGGTGGTAGTGCCCTCCTGTGAGGAACACCTCCCAGCCAAATCTCCTGTCTTAGCCACAGCAGAACTGTGAGAGTTCAGGTATCCTCTTGCCTTTCACTATAAAATCCATATTTATCTATCCATCCTTTTTATTCATTATCTTATTCAGTAAATGTTCACTGAGTGAATACAATATGTCAAGATCCAGCCAGTTGTTGCGGGTGCAAACTAAGGAAAGCGTCTGCTGCAGGATAGTTTATAGTTTGTGAAGGACAGGAAACCATCAGTGAGAAAGGTCCATGTGGTATGCAGGGTCACTCATGAGGTCCAGCAGTGGTTTTCGGGAGGAGGTGATTCTTGCTGTGAAATAGTTAGGCCAGGGTTGTGTGATGGAAGGATGTCCAGCAGCCTGTTGTCTGTAAACAGTGTGCTTCTAAGTTAGTGTCCTGATTGCTGTATCAGAGACTGGAAGGCAAGGAGCGCTGGGACGTGTGCTCATCTTATGACTTGGTACTGATGCTGCCAGCCTAGGTGACTGTTTCCATCCGCAGGTTCTCTTAGGCTGCACCATGTCTGTTAGGATGGAGCTGTGAGGTCGATTGAGAGGAAATCTGCTGGGAGAGTGGAGTCTAAGGAGGCTTCCTAACAGAGCCTGCCATTTGACATGCTCATAGCCACCTGCTTTTGTTGTTGTTCACGTGACATAGACTAAGGGACAATGCCGCTCAATGCTCACCTTGCTGATGTTGTGAAGCCTAAGCTCTGAAATAACTCATTTTGCTAGAGGCCCAGCACTTGTGGAGTGGCCACTCGGAACACTTCAGTGTAAGACGCGTCCTGTCAGATCTCAGTGAGAAGGAAGGGTCTGAGGGTCTGAGTGCAGGGAGTGTGGGAACCTCACCAAGGTGACCTTGGGCCCTGTGAGGGAGCTGGAATCCCTCCTCATTTGCTTACTCATGGACTTGCGTGCTCAGTACATTCTTATCAAGTGAATATCGTGTGCCTGGCCCTGATCCATTCTTTAGAAAGACAGAAGCCACAGTCCCTGTCCTTGGAATGTCATCATTTAGTGGAGAAAACAGAAAGCAAATGATCAAAGGTTATATAGTCAGATGATGGAATGGATGTTTTTGAACATCCAAATTGAGGGGGCCGAGTGTTAAGAGACTTACAGAAACCAAGCCGCCTGAGAAGAATCTGAATCCCTGTGTGTAGGATGGTTTGTACCTTATCTCAGGTATGCTGTCAGAAGGTTCTCTAAGCTCCCAAAGCCCATCTCTGAGCCCCAGGTCAGGGCTCTTATAAAGATGTGCTCATAGAGCACCAGAGTGTGCCCCTGGAGAAGCCAGGGACTGCTTCCAAGGACACCTGCGAAGGGAACTGGGAATAGTGGGAAAGTCAGGCTAGGAGCCATGATGCTTCCAGCAGGCTAGGAGATGCATTTGTGGTCACTTTTTCTTGGTCATACTGTGACGCACAAAAACACAGATATAACCAAAACTCGGCTCAGGACAGTGAACTGCAGCCTGCTAAACTGAACATCACCCTCCTTGCCATTACAAAGTCCGTGTATTTACAACTCTATATTTTTATTTTGGTAAGAAAACGAAAGACAGTTAATTGTCCATGTGAATAAACAGGGAGGGAAACACTAGTTTGATGTAGAAGCAAGAAGCTGAGCATGATCGTGGAAGTTAATCTGAGTCATGGAGGTTGTTGTTCAGATTCAGGGTAGAAGTACAGCCAAGCTGAGTAAATCATCAGCCCTCTTCATCCAGAGACTGGACCAGGCATGAGGAGTTGGGGACGTAGCAACCCTCCCCTGTTTCTTTTTTTCCCCAGAAGCCCTTTGCAGGAGGTCGTAAGTCTCAGAAATCCAATTACCCTCCTATCAGGCAGTCTGCGGCTACTGTCTGTCGCTGAGGACTATTTACTACTTCTGTTGTCTCCAATACTGTGCCTGCCCCCTGGGTGGAACTGCAAGGTGTCCACTTGGCGAGTTGCTAAAGCACCTAATCTCACCCCGGAAGTGGGGATGAGAACTGGTCTCTGCAGATCTGGGACCAAAGTATATGTTGGGGGGCAAGAACTTTTCCTTTCCCTGAAGATGTGCGCGTTGGGCTCAGCACCATGCACAGAGAGGAAAGAGCATGGTCCTACCAACATCCTGCCTCCCAGAGCCGTTCCTCCTCATTCAGGGTCCATGCCACTGGCCTGGTTCTCTGTTCCTTACTCCAGGATGCTGTCCCACTTTCCTTGGGCGATTCATTGTCAGGCTTCTGCCTTCCCATCATGAGCCCCTGACAGGAACTGACTCGACTATTAATACCTTAATGATGAGTGCTTTTCCTCCATCACTCCCTGTCAATGCCAGGGCAGCGTGCAGCCCTCATTGCCCCATCAGTGCCTTCTGACCAGAGACCACTGTGAGGACCATACCTGCAGCTGACTGAATTGGGCTTATTGGTGTTGTGTGAGGATCTTGAGACTTTATGCTCTTGAGGACCCTTCTGGGGAGACAGTTACTAGAATGTACTCTGAGGACTTGGGGAGAGATCCCAAGGAAGTGAGGCTTTACTCTGAATTACTGTCTAGAAACTAGGCTAATTCTGTGACTAAGTCTTATCCTCCCCCTCAGAGAGTGCAGACCAGGGCAAAGCTACTGCTGTCACTGAAGAACAGCAGGTAACAGATAAGGCTTTGGGGATTTTGTGGGTTGAGTGATATTCATTCTTTGTTCGGATGTAATGACTAATAGATGTGTTTTGTTTTGATGCATCATCTGGGGACCTTGTCTGGTGTTGATTCCCTACAGAATCACTTAAACAAAATGTCCAAACCCAGCTGTACATGGCAGTGTCAAAGTCTGGAAATATGAGGGGAGGGGAACACCACTCAGCTAACAACATGGACCACTTTTGTGACCACATGTACATGGGGTGGTGGAGTGGTTCCCTTAGCAACAAGAAAGATGGTCAGTTTTTTGTCATCCAAGATCAGTTACCCACAGTTCAGCTGGATTCTGACACTGTCTACCAGAGAACAGCACCAGAGCCCACAAGCTGGGCACTGAGCACTATAAGGCTGCCCCTAATTTTGATGCCAATCACAATCCCTGGTTTGTTTTGCCCATGGCTATAAATTGGAGTTTTCCACAACCTCCCCCTTTGGCTCAATTGATTTTCTAAAGTGGCTACAGAAGCCAGGAAAACTCGTTTAGTAGTTTATTGAGAGGAATATTTTAAAGGACACAAATGAACAGCAAAGAAATAGAGAGGATAAGGTTTGGAAGGGTCCCAGGTACAACAGTTTCTTTCTCTGCAGCTGGGATGTGCTGCCCTCTGGACAGGTAGATGAACTCTTATTCACTTTCCAAGAAGCCCATTGAAAAGTCCCTTAGGGATTTTTATGCAGACTTCTTTGTGTAGGCATGATTGATGAATTCATTGGCCATTGGTGATCAGTGAGACCTTTAGAGGTGGGGGTGGGGGCCGGGAGTCCCCAGCCCTCTGAGCAGGTGGTTGGTTCTCCTGGCAACCAGGCCTTCTATGGTGGGGTTATTTGGTGACTTTCCCAATGTGATTTCATTAACATAAATTCAGGTGGGTGTGTGGAAAGGGGTCTGCCTTCTTCCTTTGTAGTTCTGGACCTGCTCAAGCTGTAGAACTTACACTAAAGATGCTCTTAATGCACTAGCCACTTAGGAAGCTGTCAGCATTGTATATGCTCTAAATATGAAACCTAGGACCCAACGCAAAACACCTGTCACTTCAGGGCCTCTGTTCCTCCACTGGTCTTCACTACCCAGAACTGTTGGCAGTGAACCTTTGTCACCTTGATTCAAGCCTCTGCTGTTGGCCCCTGTGGTAGCTAGTCAGCAGTCCCTCGGTTTTCACGTTGAGCCAGGCAGACACTCTGTGATGAACGGCTATTTTCCTAATATGTTTGAGCCCTGGGTCCTCTCCCCACCCTGGCTTCTGCTGTCTCTTTGCTGTCTCTTACCCTGGATGGGCCTCACCAGGCACTGTTTTCATCTAAGGCTCCTGAACCCTTATTGCAGAAGGTCATAAAAGCACGAGTGGGTATTCTAGCTTCGGCTGCTCATGAGGCTGCCAGGCGATCCTTCTCTCCCTATTGCTTTCCTCGCTGCTGCACCCCCGAGGTCATTTTCCCAATACTGTCTTCTTCAGGCTTCCAACCACCACAAAGCCCTCCTCCAGAAGCCGCTTCAGTACCTGTTACTGAGATAGAAGCCATTGCATGTGATCTCTCCGACTTCACTGTGCCAGCGGATTCTGTGTTCTCTGCTCCTACCCCGCCCCCATCCTTAGCTAGGACACAGGCCTTCAGGGTGCCACAGCCCTACATATTAAAATTCTCAGGTTCTACCCACCTCCCACCTTCCTCCTTTGTTCAACATTCTTTTCACCCTCTCTGCCCCCTCCCTCCTCCTCTACCTGTGGTTAGCCTGAACATGTGACCTTCTGCCTCCAGAGTGCCCAGGCTATGGCTTCTGCTCACCTCTTGCCTTTTCACTGCCTGGCAAACATCTACAGGCCTCTGTCCTATCAATACTAAAACATTAGTTGTTTGATCTGAGTTATCATCCCTCTGTAGATCCTTGTCCTGTTTAATAGAATTCTCAGTCTCTTGGGCCTCTTAGTTATCCTTGACCACCAAACCCCATATTTTCTGCTTCCTTGTCCCCTGCGCTTAGCAACACCTTAGGGTAGTGGTTCTCAGCCTGTGGGTTAAGATCCCTAACGACCATTTCACAAGAGTTGACTAAGAGCACCAGAAAACACAAGAGGTTTACATTATGATTCATAACCGTAGCAAAGTTACAGTTATAAATTAGCAATGAACATAATTGTACGGTTGAGCATCACCACAACATGAGGAGCTGCATGAAGGGCCGCAGCGTGGGCAAGGCTGAGAAGCTGCTGCTTTAGAAGGTGCACCAAGCTGGACTTGGGTTTTCATGGGGTAGCTAACCTAGAGTAGAGCAGACTTGCCTTACTGTCTCTGCTTGCCACTGAGTGTCCAGCAGGGTGTCCTACCCGAAGGGGACCTCATTATTTGTTACATAAATGACTGTCAATTAGAAGTTTTAATGTTTCATGGGCAATCTATCATTGACCATATTTCCATCATTGGTCCTTGTACTTATTTTATCCTACCAAATACTAAACTAAAATTTCATACGTACAACCTCAATGGTGCTATTTTTCCTCTTTTTATGGAAGAGAAATAAGGGAAAGGTGCCCATAGTAGGAAGCATTAATTTAGCCCTCCTTCATGGATGGTTGCAGTACACAGGATCCTTGTGTTTTCACAGCAGGTTTCAGTAATTTACATCTCCACTTACTCATTGATTTTTCTGCTTTTTCTCTTCTTTATTTTTAACAGGTTTCAAAATGGAACCTATCAGAATGACATAAGATGCTATTGATAGCAAATCAATCTGATTCAGCTATTCTCCTGCCCAGCAAAGTATGACTGCTGTGTGCACAGCCATGTAGTGCATATCAGTTACACGGACATTAGAGAAACCCTGCCCATCCATATGGATGTGTGCAGCCTGCAGAAGTTAATAATGCCATAGATCATGTGCACATAGGATGTAAAATGTACTTCAGAATGACAGCAGCTCATATAAAATGAATATTGTCTGACGATTAGAGGAAGCCACGGAAAGATTTTTGTCTTTTCATATCTGTTCTCTCAAATAATAGAATTGCCTTATTCAATGTATCTCATCCCAACCTTCTTCTGTTCTCCACCCCCCTATTTTGCTCCAAATATGCCCCTCTCTCCAGCCACTTTGGTCCACTTCGCCGGCATAGATAACAAAAGAACTGCTTGGAGAAATGAGCGATAGCAATTACACATTGGTATTCATGTTACAGGAGTCACACTGGCCTCCTTGGGGAGCTGAACAATGAATATCCAGCATTAATTGCCACAGACACCGTGTGTCTGACCTTGCTGAAACATAATACGCCGGTTCTTCATAGCAAAATTATGTGCCAGTAGGAGATTTAAAAAGGATGATCACACAATTATATTGCTGTTTAGAATGACCAATATTATTAGGTTTTAAGAAAAAATAGTAGTACTTACATTTACATTTTCTTAGATATTGGGAGCTGAGATCATAATCATTTGCTGATTTGCTTAGCAGTTACAGTGATATCAATGCCTTTCTAGTCTTGTAAAAAAAAAAGAGTAAAATACACTGATATCCATGACGGGTCTGATGAAGCAATTACAAGGCATTTGGATAAGGCGCTTTTATCCATGCAGGACGGCAGGATACCCTTGAGTCTGTACCTAATTGCAGGTAGGTCTTGTCAGTTGCAGAAGTGCACCAGCACAGGCTTCCTTTGCAAACAGTTGATATCATCTTTAAGAGCAAACCTACTTGCCCTCAACTTTTCTTGCTCTATTCTTTTTTTAAATTTTATTTCAAGTCATCAGCAATAAAGAAGTTGGATTTTCTTATATGCTTTTTATAGTTCTTTTTTCTGGCAGTATTCCTGGGGCTGGGTTACTGCACAGTGAGCGCTTGTAGCAAATGCCCTAAAGTTTGTGTCCATAGCTCAGACTTGGGCCCACACTGCTGGATCAGCAGTGAGCTTGCCCTGACTGAGCCAGGTCAGGCACTGGCCCTGTGCTGTGGGAGCTGTGTGTGCAGAAATGAATGGTGGTTAAGCTTCTTGCCTGTTTAAAAAGGGACAGAGATGAAGAAAGTCAGTGCAGGGGCCCGTGGCATCAGGGTTTTAAAAGCCCTGCAATGGGTGTTCCTCCCCTCCCCCTGCATGTGTGTGTGTGTGTGTGTGTGTGTCCTTCCAGGGAGAGTGGCAGGGTTTGACCTGAGCAATGCAATGGTTAGCCATTTGCCCACCTTTTAAAGCAAGCCTTGACTAAGTGTTAATAGTAGTTATGCTGTGATTTTCTGATTTTAATGATGTTTAGGCAGCATCAGCCAGGTAGAAGACTGTTCAAAGCAAGTAGTATGCTGTACATTTTGAAACTTTAAACTTTCTATTCTCCAAATCAAATTGTTCCTGAAGGTAGTTTCAAAAATAAACTCTTCAAATCCTAGTTCCACAACCCCCCACACACACACACACATACACACTTTCTTCTGTCTCCGTGGCCTTTTGTGTTTCCAGAGACCTTGAGCCTAGATTCTGAACTGTTAGATGCCTGACCACACTAATTCTTTCTAGCTCTTTGAAGAAATGAGGTGAAGCTAGTTGACTTCTTTTTAATCTTTCTCTTCTCCTTTCCTTCTCTTATTCATCACGCTGATCGACAATTAAAGCAAGATGATGAAGTGCCAATGGTTCAGGTTAAAGAGCAAGGCCAGAGTGTGCTGGTGCTGAAGAAAGTAGCAAGCTGTGGCCCAGCCCCCACCACAGGGAGTGCGGACAGCGAGAGCGAAGCGAGGTGAGAGTCCCCGCAGCCCAGGCACGCTCTGGGTTTCCTTCCCGGCACGCTGCTTCCCTTCCCTGCTCCCTCTCACTCACTCGCTCTGCTGCTGCCTGCTCTACTCTCCCTCCCTCCCCTCCCTCTCTTCTCTCCGCCTCTCCAGCGTTCTAGCTGACTGCAGAGCTCTTAGCAGCCAGATGGACTTAGTTCCCTGTGAAAGGACGAGGATGGCAAGATCTTTTAGCCTTTAGGGGATGCCTTTGTTAGGCACCGTTCACAATGGGCAGCTCCCGCCTGCGGGTCTTTGACCCCCATCTAGAGAGGAAAGATTCCGAAGCGCTCTCAGGGCGCCAGCTGCCCTTGCCTACCTTCGATGTGCCTTATTTCAAATACATCGACGAGGAAGATGAGGACGACGAATGGAGCAGCCGCTCGCAGTCTTCCACTGAGGATGACTCGGTGGACTCTCTGCTCTCTGACAGATACATGGTGGTGTCGGGGACCCCGGAGAAGATCTTAGAGCACCTTCTGAATGACCTGCACCTGGCAGAGGTTCAGCACAAAGAAACAGGTAAGCTGGAATGGGGGCGAGGGTTGGGAGTGTGTGCGTGGGGTCTCCTCTCCCCACAGCAACAGCAGCTGGTGCCCGTCAGTATCCCCAGGGGCGAGATTCCCACTGTTTGGGAAATCAGGATGGCTGGAAAAGCATATGCTTTGTGTGGCTCTCCCCATGCCTGTGCTGTTTGTTTCAGTCCAGTAAATGGACACATGTAGTTCTTGAGCTGTTGCCTGGGAAGGAGCTGTGGAAAGAAAATGAGGTGAAGGCAGATGTGTGTGGTTGGTAATTTTTGCCAAGTCTCACGTAAAGCCACTTGGCAGGAAGCCAGTATTCAATAGCTCCTGTGCTATGGAAAGCCCTGTAAGGGGAGGGGGCTGCAAGGGGCTTTCACCTGGTCTGCCGGGAAATGCTGAGTGGTGAGAGCAGCTTCCCTGCCCAAATGTAAACAATTCCTGCAGCCCCTCAGCTACTACAGCAACCTCTGCCTCTTCCCAAGTGGTCACAAACTGCTTGCCCAGAGCACAGGTTGGAGTGCCCCATGTGGCACTGCTTCCCTGACCAGGGATCAAAGCCACATTGCTCAGGTGTCCTGGCATTTCGTTCTGCTGAAATCAAAAGACCATATAGCTTTTAGCTTTGCACGCCTTTGGAAACACTGTTACATCTGATAGGTGTCTTACCCATAATTTCTGTTCTCACAGAAGGAAGAGTGCTTGCTTCTCTGAACCAGCACTTGCTGTCTGTGTCAGCCCAGAGCAGTTAGCCCAGTGAGCAGGCCTCTGGCAGCAGCCTGAAGCTGAGACTTGGTCTGATGACTGCCACGCATTTCGCTGCCGCAGAGGCACCTGTGACCCTCAGTGTGCAGTGAATTGATTGCTCCCAGAAAAGGCTTGCGCTAGTTCAGAGTAACTGGTTGAGTTTTGTACACAGAAGAGACTGAAATGCCGGCCCAGGAGCAAGTTTCCTGGTGTCCCGGTAGTTCTGTCTGCCACTTCGTAAAGGATAGAAAGAGAAGCAATGATGTGTGAATAGTTAAAGAAAAAAACTGCGTGGCCCAACCATATATCTTAGGATATCATTGTTTAATTTAAAGTCAAGTTTTTATTTTGCATACAATTGAGAAAGAATAAGTTATTGCTTACACACACAAAATAAACTATTCCCAATAAAATAAAAGTATCCTTGTGGCACTCACTGGGTTATTTTGTATCTCTAAAATCGACACTGTGTGCTTTTGAGCAGCATTCCAATGCTCTGCCTACAGAGTGATCATGAGATGAGCTCCCTGTGTTGGTTGCCTTAGATGAAATGACTTCTGCTTCTTCACCCCACAAGCACAGAGATTATTTAACAATGATTTGTTTACTCCCCCCTTTATAACTTCATTCTGTCTGTCCATTCCTTTCGTTTAATCTCCTGTGCTTCTGGGGATGAAACCCAGAGCCTCCAGCAGACCAGGAAGTGCTCTCCTTCTCAGTGACACTGCAGCCTGTCCAGGGGCTCGCTAACAGACTCAGCACTTGGTACTGGAGATGACTGTCACCTTTTTTTTTTTAATGGAATATGCATATTCTCTAGTGACATTTATTTCTGCTTTCCTCTCAGCTATACTGAGCATAGGGTCGCATATGCCTCTTCAGACAAACACCTAAAAACAAAGAGGTGCAGGATACAGTGGCTAGACCCTTGAGCGCTAACATAGGTGGTTCAGGAAGGGGCTTGTCTGAGTGGGTGTCACCTGATTTCTTGCTCATTTATTCAATTTCAGTGAAGGACACGTGGACACATGTGCTTCTTCAAAATTTTGTAAAGACATTTGAAAAAGTATGCAGTAATAACTTTTCTTCTCATCAAAAGAGAATTTCATGAAAATGAAAAATTCAGTTTTGGAGAAAGTGATTGATGTATGCCTATGAGAGGATCTTATGGGGCAATGGGGCTCTCTGAAACTTCAAGGAGAGAATGACCATGTGGGTTTTCTTGATAAGTTTAAATATATAAATATAAAATACATATATTCAAATGGTCTGTTCTAGTTTGAATACTAAATATACTGAGTTTTGAAAGTACTGGAGGTCCCTTGTCACTGACAGGTGAGGACACCTAGGTCAGCTGGGCAGTGCCTCATGGTAGAGACTCGTGTATGAGAGCCTACTAGAGGTGCAGCAGCCATCTGGAGGACAGATGGGGGGAATGAGAAGGGGCTGCCATAAAAGTACACAGCAGCATCTTTATGTTCTCACAATCTCTCTGTGAGATGGAGCCATATGGGGCCCGTGTTGCCATATGGTAGCCCCTACACATAGCCCTGGTGCTGCTGAGGGGGAAATGGCATAGGAAAGAAAGAGGTGGACATCTCTGGAAGCCTGAATGAGCTGTTCTGACTTCCTTCATTCCTTTACCCATAAGCTGGAAGAAGAACCAAACAGGAAATGGTTCAACCTTTCTCCAGGGGAGACCTACATGTGGAAATGTGTGTACCAGCCCTAGCCCTGACAGTAGGCTCCAGCGATTCCTGGGACCCATTGGCTTGATGATCCCCTGGTGTTAGACTGAAATGGAAGCTGTTGACCGCAATGGATAGAGCAGGGAAGAGGATGCCAGGGTTCCCAGAGAAGGCTTTTATTTCTCTTGTTACTTAAATCAGTAATAGAAAAGAAAAACCTCAACAATTCATGCACTATTCTATTACCAAATCAAGCTGAGTTTCAAAATTTTAGAGATGCTTAAAGGCAATCTACTTAACGATTTTTCTAAATAATTTGATCCTTATACAATCACCAAAGTGATTTCATGATTCTGCATATCTTACCTGTCTGGTAACACCAGTCATAAGAGACCAGTGATGTGTGTGGAGTGACTGAGTGAATGGATGAATGAAGAGGTGGATTTAGTTTTTATACTTTTACCAAAAAAGAATAGAGAATGCAGGTGAGGAACACACAAAGCACTAAGCACCTGGGTCTTGTTTTTCAGGCAGCTTTGGATTCTTCATCAATCTATGGTAAACACCCTTCTATTTAGGAATTAGTAATAGTGCACCCAGATAGCAAGCGGCAGTGAAATCCATTGGAATATAATTTTTAACATTCTTTTTCTTTTGCACATACTCTTTCATTCTTGTAGGTAGAAAAAAAGAACTGAGTGCAGCCTTTGGCTATTTGTTTGTGATTGTGGGAAGTGATTGAAGCTGTTTTCAAAGACTTTCTTTTCTTTCACAGTTCAGGTTCTGACTTGAAACATTCAGAAATGTTAGAGAAAATTCCAGCATTTTCTGCAGCTCTACCTTTCATCTGCCCAGAAGTAGGACAGACATCCCTGGGCATTCCTAGCCAGGGAATTACAAAGAAGCTCTGAGTGGAGGAGCTGGGGGAGGGGAGGGGAGGACAGGTGTGAGCCCAGGCTGCCCTGCTGCACACTGGGGTGCTGCTTCTACTTAACCCTTTCCTCCTGCAGAGAATGAAGGAATTTTGCCCTGTAGGTGATTCTACAGAAACTAATGATTTCTATTTCCAAGCAAGGGGGAAAATCATCTGATGGGTTGCTGCCTATTTCCTTATTCATTTCCTAACTCCTTATCCATCCTTTTGAACAAAGGACGCTATGATAACAGATTCTCTGGAAAAGCAAGCAATCCAAGCAGGCTAATAGGAAAGGAAAAATCTGCCTTGCTTCTCATTAGACCTGACCTGGTTTCTTTAAGCTATAGCTGCCTTTTCCCCCTTTAGTTTTATGAGGCTGTGAATCCGTGTGGTCTGTTCACACTCCTCTGTACAGAAGTGTCTCCACAGCCTTGGACACCATACATGCCTCCATGCTGATGGTTGATTGGCTTTAAGCCTGTGAGTGAGGAAGCAAGTCTTGTTCTTCAGAGGCTCCACCTGCTCCGTAGTGTGAGAAGGGAGTACTGGGTTAGAATCTGAGCATTCTTGTTGCTGAGCCTAGCTCTCGAGCTGTGGGTCATGACCACTTTGGGGCTGAATGACCCTTTCCCAGGGGTCACCTAAGACTATTAGAAAACACAGATATTTACATTATGATTTATAGCAGTGGAAAAATTAGTTACAAAATAACAATGAAAATAATTTTATGGTTGGGGGTACCCGAAACATGAGGAACTGTATTAAAAGGTTGAGGAAGGTTGGGGAAGGGTGTTGTTGAGCACTGGACTCAGTGCTGATTAAGTGAGGGAAGGGCCCTGGCTTTCTGTTATATTTTTATCTCCTTCCCTGTCAACAACAAGTTCATAATGACCTTGAAATGTATTTTTTTTATAAAGGAATACAAAAATGCTTGTTGGACAGACAAAGTTTTGTTGAACGTCTTCCTAGCTGAGCCTGCCTTCTCCACGCAGGTCACAAGGCCATAAGTAAACCTGGCATAGACCCTGCTACAGCCAGGCTGTTTGAGGGTAGACAGAGAAGCTTTTACGTTTTTCTGTGATGTTATGTAACTGATACGTACATGACCTTATTGTGATACTGGTTTTTCTTTGTAGTCTAGACCGGGTTCTGCGCTAAGACTGACATTCTGCGCACTAAGCAGGCACACCACTGCTAAAACCACCTCCATAAGTCCGTTGCCTTTTATTTGCAATGTCATGTGACAGATTGACCAATGTAGTTTATCTGTAGCTATATACACGAGCCCTAGTGAAGCATGCTTAAAACAAATAGTACTCGGACATTGTGAGCAGTGGCTTGCGTTGGGGATTTCATCTTACCTAGGCCTTGACAGGACCCCAGGCTGTGGTATTGTGCATCTAGGTTTGCAAGCCTCTAAAGTAAGACATTGACTGTGCCTGTCCCTCTGCCATTACTTTGAGAACCTGGGTCTGTAAGAGCGAGGCCCTCTCCGGGACTCGATGAGTAGCCTCCTGACCTCTGACCTCTGCCTGTGGTCTCTGCGCTGCTAGGCCTTCCACTGGGTGGGATTGAGAAAAGGACACACAACTACTTGGTTTCTCGCTCCTGGAATGATGAGGAAGAGAACGACAGAGTGAACAAAATCCATTTGGATTTTTACAGCTGTCCTTACACAGCGCAAACCTCTGGGTGATCCTTAGGTTTCATATATGGGAAAATTACATTTTAAGACAGGTGAGTACCAATCAGTATAGTAGAAAATGTGCTGAAATGGGTCCCAGGTCTGGGCTCCATTAGTAAATCAGCTGGAGACATAGAGCAGGCTATAAATGAGGTGAGCTCTGAAGTGTCGTGTACCACAAACGTCTGCCCTTAAAGGGCTCTCCTCTTCATTTGCAAAATATACCAAAGAACCATAGAATCCTAGATCTGAAGCAAGTAGCTGAGCTCCAGAATTCTCTGGACATTAGAGGTGAGGCCACCTCAAGCTACTGATACTGCTGCTGTGTTTCTAGAACCTTGTGGAACAGAATGTTGGTGACTGTGATGCTTGAAACCCAAGGCTCAGTGGTCTGTATGTGGTGGGGATTTACATGTGATTTACATGTGTGCCCATAGCGGGCACAGGGAACCTTAAAGCTCCTTTGAGAAATTTCACTATAACAACATGTCTAGTGAATAGCTCTGCTTCATCAGCTACCAGCAAAATCCATTTGCAGAGTTTTATTGCCAAACCATTTTCAGACATTCAGAGATAGTCGACTGTAGGAGAGGAAGTACAGCCCCCTCCCCACAGTGAAATGCACACACATTGTATCTTTATGCTAATTACCCTCTGTATGCTCTCAAGTTTTAACTTTACACAAGACTTCTGTGTTTTAAAAAGTGTGCTTTCGTTATTCAGCCTCTGCATCCATATGATTGAGTGCCTTTGAAAATGTAATTCTTTTGTTCTCTGTGTAAGTCTCTTTGACTTATACTGTGTGGGCACTGTTTTATTAGTAAATGCCATGGTCACGGTTGAAAACAAAACCGGTTTCTTGTGTTTGTAAATGCTTATCTTCTGGTGTAGTCAAACAAACAGTAAGCAACATGAGGAAAGGGGCTGCACATTAAATGGTGGGTGATGGATAATTGGTATTGTTGTGGATGGTGGCTTCAGTAACTAATCCATGTCTTCCAAAGCGAGTACATTGGAAGTGCTTTAATAGATTCGGAGATCTTAAATATTAACGTGAGAGTTTGGAACCCAACAAAATAGACTTAATTGAAATAGAAAGGACATCTGATGTGTGTTTATTTAGGATATTTGTTACTGTTATGCAGCTGCTCTGAAGGCTAAAGGATCATCCTCCCTGGAAATGTTTGATAAGGCTGTCACCTTAAACCTTCTGAGACCGGGAAAGTAGCTTCCGCAGTCAGAGAACAAGGTTACCACTTGAGACCTTCCTCAGTACTGTGGAAGTGTCATTTTTTAAATATTGGACTCTTTGCTTATGTGCATACTAATAAAAATCAAGTCAAGGGAAAGCCCAATCATTAGCACACGCCCCAGGTGCCGCAGAGGTGATGGAGAGCACTGGTGACCAGTCAAGGCTTGTTTGACCACAAAGCGCAAAGACGCGGCCCAGCTATGCACAGGAACAGCAAAAATGTCCCCTGTGGTACCAGAGAAGTCGGAACAATTGGGCTGCCATCAGGATGCATCTCCTATTCTGCTCTAGACTGCTGTAGTACACTTTTCCGTTTGGTTTGTTTGAGTGAGGCTGTTTTTGATGTCGTGTTTAGTTTTTGCAGTTCCTTCAGCTTTTCTCCTAACTGCTAATACAGAGAATGTGTTTCTCAACCATAATTGAAACACTGGGAGATTTTATAAATTCGCATTAACAACGTGATGAGATAATTAGAACTGAGTGGAAATAATTCTTCTCAGTTGCCTCATTATGTCTACAAATATATATAATATATACATACACACACACATACCCACACACAGGGGACTTAGACCACATGAAACCTGAGGTCCCTGCAGACCTGAAATCCAGGGTTCAAAGGTTACTCAAAATGACAATTCATTTATCCTAACCTTGCCTCATTAGATGGGTCCTTGTGCAGAACAATTGTCCTCATTTAATGGACTTCGATGTTGAGGTAGAAGTTAATTAAATTGTGCCAGTGATTGAATGTACGTTTCAATCTAGAAATGAGCCCAGATGCACTCCTAGCTTTATTCCAAAGACATTTTTGTTAGAAATGGAATCATGGGAGAACAGCATAATTGAAGTAAGCATAGTTCAACTCAACCTTATTTTACACTTACTTGTTGAGAGAAGCCTCCTCTCCTGCACACAGGACCTGCTTCCTGTCTTCCAGGTATGAGAAGGATGGCCACGTGGGCAGCTAACTAAAAGTGTCTGAGAAAGAGAGAGTGAGAAGGAAAGGAGGAAGGGAGAGAGAATGGGCAGACAGACCAGCCTAGACCTGAGCTATGAGATGAGAAGCGGGGCCACACCACTTGTCTGTGGATGTCGTCTAGTCTGTCCATCATGCAGGGTGATCTATTCACACCACTTTGTCTGTGGATGTCGTCTCGTCTGTCCATCATGCAGGGTGATGTATTCACACCACTTTGTCTGTGGATGTCGTCTCGTCTGTCCATCATGCAGGGTGATGTATTCACACCACTTTGTCTGTGGATGTCGTCTCGTCTGTCCATCATGCAGGGTGATCTATTCACACCACTTTGTCTGTGGACGTCGTCTCGTCTGTCCATCATGCAGGGTGATGTATTCACACCACTTTGTCTGTGGACGTCGTCTCGTCTGTCCATCATGCAGGGTGATGTATTCACACCACTTTGTCTGTGGACGTCGTCTCGTCTGTCCATCATGCAGGGTGATCTATTCACACCACTTTGTCTGTGGACGTCGTCTCGTCTGTCCATCATGCAGGGTGATGTATTCACACCACTTTGTCTGTGGACGTCGTCTCGTCTGTCCATCATGCAGGGTGATGTATTCACACCACTTTGTCTGTGGACGTCGTCTCGTCTGTCCATCATGCAGGGTGATGTATTCACACCACTTTGTCTGTGGACGTCGTCTCGTCTGTCCATCATGCAGGGTGATCTATTCACACCACTTTGTCTGTGGATGTCGTCTAGTCTGTCCATCATGCAGGGTGATCTATTCATAGCACCTTTGAGCATGCTGTTACGTATGGTAGCCAGGGAACTGATGCTTTTACACTGCCTGTAGACTGAGGGTTAATTAATTTCCTGTTGGTAAAAAAGCAAGATGAAGTGCAGGGAGACTGATCACAAGATCCTTAACACACACTAACTGGTTGTGGAAATGTGGGTGTTTCCATGACAGTGTAGCACGTGAGCAAAGAAGCTGCTTCATGGACAAGGGCATAGTGGGG
Source organism: Myodes glareolus (assembly GCF_982192425.1). Taxonomy (NCBI): domain Eukaryota; kingdom Metazoa; phylum Chordata; class Mammalia; order Rodentia; family Cricetidae; genus Myodes; species Myodes glareolus. Next base: position 4,289,652 of record NC_142036.1, on the reverse strand, counting down.
CAGTACAGTCGATACAGAAATGGTGCCTACGTAGGTGGGCGGGGGTCACTGGGAAGGCTTTGTTTTGTCTTTGAGACAGGCCCTCATATAGCCCAGGTTGGCCTCATAGCCAAGGATAACCTTGAACTTCTGATCCTCCCGGCTGTGCCTCTTGAGTGCTGGGAGAAGAGGCATATGCACCATGCTGGTTTTATATAGTCCTGGGGATTGAACCTGGAGTTTGGGGCATGCTCACACTGCACTCTACCAGCTGAGCTATGTCCCTAGTCACAAGACACTTGTTTCTTAAAACATTCTCATGTTTAGTCCACATTCGAGCTATAGCAATTTATATCTGAATTATATTGTTAATATTATGAACAGCATCACCAACGTTATGCGAACTGTTAGAGTTTCAGCTGGCAGTTTGCAGTGGAAGGTAACTTACGCAGTGACTAGCTGCAATAGCAGTGAACCACATGCAGAGGACATCTCGTTATGCTTTCCGTTTATGATTTTCTCTCCGTTTCCACCCTTGCTTATTCTATTCCCATTATTGTAATGTGTGAGTTTGTATACATATTAATAAAGTAGAAACTAAAACACTCAATAATTTAAAATGACCATGCAGATTACTTCTATTTGTGTTCTATCAGAGGTTGTTTGTGAAAATAATCTCCACAGTATAGTTTCTTAGTTTTGTGACAGACGTGGTTTTTAGTCTGTCTAGAGCAGTAGTTCACAACATGTAGGTAGTGACCCCTCTGGGGATTGACTGACACTTTTACAGGGAGTTGCCTCAAACAATGGGAAAACACAGATATTTACATTATGACTGAAAATAATTTTATGGTTGGGTGGGGGTGAGCACAACATGAACTGTGTTGAAGGTCACAGCGTGATGAAGCTGCGAACCACTGTTCTAAAGGGAAACTCTGTTTTCATATCCTACAGATTTTTAAACAGTTTTTTCTCAGTAAATCCTGGATATTACATTGGTATGCTTAATGCTGCCTTGTACTATAGAACACGTGGGAGTTTGCTTGAGTCTGGCTGTTTATATATTCATTTTTCTGTGAGATGTTTGTCAGGCCTTATGGAGACAAGGGAATTCATGAGCACACACATTGTCCATAGTGAGCTGTTACCCACTCCTATATTAGGAGCAGCGACAGCTGTTACTTGAAGATTCGGGTACAGTTCAGTGCTTCATATGTTCCTGTTTGCTTGCCCAAGCATATCTGAGGCCCCCATTTCTCAAAAATAACAATCACCTGAAAATGTTTTTAAGATAATGTCACAGGTTGGAAAGACAAAGACTATTGTCTGCCTCTCTGTGTGTCTCTCCCTGGAACAGAGACGCATGCTGTCTTTCCATATGAGTGATGGGCTTAGAATGGGATTATCACGTTATCTTTCTGAATCTCAAAATGAATCTTCACCAGGAAAATGGAAACAAAAAATCTCTCTATCTCTGTCTGTCTCTGTGTGTCTCTCTGTACCTCTGCCTTTGTGTCTCTGTCTCTGTGTCTTTATGTCTCTCTCTGTAACTATGTCTCCCTCTGTCTCTCTCTGTGTCTCTCTGTCTATCTCTGTGTGTCTATGTCTCTCTGTCCATCTGTCTCAGTGGATGTGTGGGGCACATCGTCCTGTCGGTCTGTTAGCTGACGACACTTCTTTGATTGTAATCGCTGCTTGTTAATCTCTCATTGGCATGTTTCAATCAAATTATCACTTCATTTAAAGGACACAATGTCACAGAATTGCTGTAGCTGACAAGTACATATCTAAAAAGAATAGTCTTTGTATGGGAGGATTTTTGCCTGTTCTCTTCCCATAACTCATCTTTTCCTCATTTCTCTTTGGTCTAGCTCACTTTACCCATTTTCTACCCCATTGTCCTGCCTTTCTGCCCTTGGGCGTTTCTTGCCTGACAACTGAAACCAGTCTTTGATTTCTGTTTGCAGCATTTCAGTTTCTGTTGGGCTGCCAATCCTTCCAAATCTTCGAAATAAATATGAAATTAGTCATGATTGTCAAATAAGGATGAACAACATGAAAAACAAAACCAAAAATTTCCAGAATATCTTAACATCATCTAAATAGTGTCAGAACACAATTTTCAGAGAAGTCTTTTTCTACTGCAGGCAGGCCTAGCGATCTTCCTGTACTCAGCCTGTAAGGACAGTTGGCAAACCCCGACTCCTAAAGGGGCATCCTCGATGTAACATACACATGCAGGTTAAAATAGTGTGTCTAGGCGGGTATTTGTCCTGAGCACCCGGCCTGGAAGGGACCATGGCTTAGCTCAATGACCGTTTGAACCTCCGCTGTCCTCCCTGTATCCCGACAGCAGGCTTTATGTGTGTTATGGTGTTATGAAGAAGTCTCATAGCACACATTTTCTTTGATCTTGTCACTCGGCTGTTGGATAGCAAGCTTCTATATCTTACACCTAGTGTCCAGTAGTGTGACTTTACAAAGGGAAAATGTAACCATGGCAAGTAGCTCAGCAGCGAATGTGTGGGAAGAATGACAAAGCCTGTCTCCAGCACAGAGAACAAGCCAAAATCCTCACCATCATTTTATCCTAAATTTGGATCTTTTCCTCATGAACTATGAACTCTCGGGCCTTGTTTTGGATTGACCTGAATTTGGTGGTTTTGCATGCCAGTTTCCATGAAACTGATAATTCCTGAAATAATTTCTGTTGATGTTGATTGGCCTGGCATGTATACCTCAGAGTTCTGACAGGGTACACACTGTGTGTCTCTGGGAGTGAGGGTAATCTGTTCTCACTAAACAAGAAGACACATAAAGAAAGTCGCTTCTTGAAATCCACGGTACTGAGGTCACTCAGTATAAACTCAGAATATTAATGGCTGTAGACATGTTCCCTTACTTAACTGAGGAAGGAACCTAAGAACCAGATCACATGGATGATCTTGTCCTTGGGCCTCTGAGAACTCCCGGTATAAATGTATTACTTTTGATTAGACATGGCTGCATGCTGCAACAAAACTCTAATGACTTGAACATGGTGTGAACCTTTCTCTTTCCTATGGAAACAATATGGGCAAGTGTGTTGTGATGCCGCCCGGGCCAGTCTGCTGTCCTGCTAGGGTTCCTTCCGGTGCTGCCCGGGCCAGTCTGCTGTCCTGCTAGGGTTCCTTCCGGTGCTGCCCGGGCCAGTCTGCTGTCCTGCTAGGGTTCCTTCCGGTGCTGCTGGGGCCAGCCTGCTGTCCATGCTACAGTTCCTTCCGGTGCTGCTGGGGCCAGCCTGCTGTCCATGCTACGGTTCCTTCCGGTGCTGCTGGGGGCCAGCCTGCTGTCCATGTTACGGTTCCTTCTAGGCGGCTGGGGCCAGCCTGCTGTCAGTGCTAGGGTTCCTTCCGGTGCCACCCGGACCAGTCGGCTGTCAGTGCTAGGGTTCCTTCTGGTGCCGCTTGGGCCAGCCTGCTGTCCGTGCTGGGGTTCCTTCCGGTGCCGCTTGGGCCAGCCTGCTGTCCGTGCTGGGGTTCCTTCCGGGCAGCTGGCACAGCACACCTGGGTAGGCCTTTCATTTCACTTCATATGAGCATGCCAGTCTCTGCAGCCCTCTGTGTACCACACATGTATACCACAGCCTTGGTCTCGGTACCAGTGGTTAGAGCTTTCTCTCATGGCCAACATCCTTCTGCAAGTAAAGCTGGAAATCACATTGCTTTATTTTGCTTTTAGTGTCTGAGGAACAAGGCGTCCAGGAGAAAAAAAAACGTTGATTCTTAAAGAAGGCTAAAATAGCTTGTACTTGAATAAAAGTAAAATAAAAATATATTTTGTTTTATATATATATATATATATATATATATATATATATATATATCCTCCCTTACTGTCTCTCTCCCTCCCTCCAGGGGGTATCTTCCTACCTCAGTATCCTTGTTCAGGATTATCAGGGTGTAGGGTGTGCCACCACATATAGTTGTGAGCTGATACAGGGGACTTGAGGCCACGGTGGCACCACTTTCCTCTTTCCTTTTTTTTTTCTTTTTGAAACACAAACATACTGGATTTAAAGCATTTAAGAAGCCTAAAATATTGGCCCTTATAGTCACCTCAACAGTGAATATTTACACATACAAGTGTCCTCTTAATCTGTAATGTTTACATAGCTGCTAAGTACCTTCTTGTCTGATACGGGCCATTGGATTATATTTGAGAATTCGCTCCAAAATATTTAAGTATTTTTATAAATGAGATATATAGATGGATGGATGAATGGGTGGGTGGGTGAATAGGTAGGTAGATTAGGTAGGTAGGTAGGAAGAAATATTCCACTTTTGGTGGCTTGAATGTTACCAATGGCATAAATAAAATTTGTGGGAGTAGCTTATAATACACTATTTCATTATCTTGTGACATTTTAGGAAAAATATTGAGGTCTGTTTCCTGGCACAGAGTTCTCAAGCCCATGTAATGTCCTGTATGATAGGGGCCATAGGAGTAACTTTTCAGTATTTGGTCTTAGTTGCTGGTTCCTAACAGAAGAAATCATGAGACCTTTGGATCTCCAGCGTGGTAAGACTGACCTTTGTATGACTGGAAGTCAAAGGCCAAGGTAACTTTAGGATGGAGGCTGGTCACTAGAAAGACTCACCACCTTCAAGCATGAAACTAGAAATTAACTTAATTACCAGTATCCCATAAGTTATCCACTCATACCTATATAACGAGACCTCCCTAGAGCCCTGGCTCACAGGGTGGGGGCTTTAGGTTGTTGAACACATCCATTGCTGAGAAGGCAGGGGCCGCTTTCACAGGGGCTGTGCTGTGAGACCAGGTCTTATTTAGTCTTTCATTCAGAATACTGTTCATCCCTATCTGTTGTGTGATATTTTATTCTATTGGCTTTTTGGGCAGCCCACCAGCCATCTCGCAGATAAATCACACACGGGCGTTTGTTCCTAATTATAAATGCCTGACCTTAGCTTGACTTGTTACTAGCCGGCTTTTCTTAACTTCTATTACCCTAACCACCTTTTGCCTCTGAGCTTTGATCTCTATTTCTGTGCACCTTTCTTTCCTTCTTACTCTGTGACTGAGTGGCCCCTAATGTCCTCCTCTCCTGGTTCTCTTGCTCCTTTATTCTCTCTTCTCTGCTTTCTCCTTCTATTTATCCTCTCTGTCTGCCAGCCCCGCCTGTCCTTGGCGTTTTAGACAGGCACTGTAAGAGCTTCACAGAGTTAAACAAAGCAGCATAAACAAAAGTCACACACCTGAAAATGATATTTTTCTAACACCTGTCTGTTGTACCAGCCTCTGTAATGAACCAGGAAATAGATACCTTAGTTGAAACAGTAGAACAAATGATCAAATATAAAGAGGTATTTGGGGGGGATGGTGAGGGAGGGATCCCAGTTTATAGCTAGTTAGCAAAAGTACAGTCAACAAGCTGGGATTTGAGATTAGTGTCTGAAAAAAGAGCACACTTGTAGGATTGAGCTCTTAAACTGTACTGACTCTGAGCAGTTACTGTCGTGATTGAACTGCAGGATGCCTAGCTGTACCAAGAGGAGGAAAATAATTTTATTCTTTAAAGAATTGTTATGTATGTGTATGATGGACAGGTATGCCATGGTGTGTGTGGAGGTGACACTCATGTAGGGTCAGAGGACAACAGTAGGGAGCCATTTTTGTCCTTCCATCTTTACATGGATCTCCCACTGGCATTTTTTTATTCTGTTGTATTTTCTATTTATGTCCTTGGCGACATTTGTAATGTATCACCACCAGGAGCCGTAGGATTCCAATATTAAGAGAAAGTCCTACAGGTGTTGGTAACTTCAAGTGGTTCATTCATTTTGGAACAAAACGAGGTAGGACAGTAAGTGTGGCTCAGTGGTGTTTGTGTGCTGAGCGTATGTGATGACGAGTTCTGTCCTCGCCCAACACAGAACACAGCTGTGTCAGATGAAGGTGCTTAGTGTACTTTGAGTGTAAGAAGCTCAAAAGGGGACATTTGTCCTTGAACATACCTTGTTCAGTGACAGGTGATATGTGTTTGACATTCTGTCTCCCCAGATGTTGAACTAGGGGTCTCCAGCCATAGCTGAGATGAGCAAATACCACGGCTTTAACATGGAGTTCAGTTCTTTTGACTTTGGGGAGCATAATTGTGATTCATGCTTCAGTACCTGTAATGCCTGTGGAGAAGTCTGTCTGGGAGGAAAAGTTGATAGGATGATTTGGGCTGTGGATGTTTTGGTTGATTTGGTTTTTTTGTTTCTATTCTTTTTCCTAGACAAGTTTTCACTACATAGCCCAAAGGAACTTTGAACTCTGGAGCTTCCTGCCTCATTCTCCTGAGTGCTAGGATTACAACATGCGCTATCATATCAAGACACACATGATCATTCTCCTGACTGTTAGGATTACAACATGTGCTATCATACCAAGACACACATGATTATTCTCCTGAGTGCTAGGATTACAACATGCACTATCATACTAAGACACACATGATCATTCTCCTGAGTGCTAGGATTACAACATGCGCTATCATACTAAGACATACATTATCGTTCTCCTGAGTGCTAGGATTACAACATGTGTTATCATACCAAGACACACATGATCATTCTCCTGAGTGCTAGGATTACAACATGCACTATCATACCAAGAAACACGATTTGGATTTTGAAAAAAGTTTCTTCCTTAACATTTTGAGTTTTTAATGTAAACATGTAGTTGGCCGATTTATATACTTATAGCATTTATGAATTTGCGTCAGTCCTTCCATGTGATCGTCAGTTCTGCCTCTCTGTGCACACGCTGGCTTTCTGTCACATGGCCAGGAGCAGGTGTGGTCCAAGTATACTTGGGTTTTCTAGGCCTGACACACACACAGAGTGCTGGCAGCAGACTTGGGCTGGGGCCGTATTTCACTCACAGTGCTGAATCTCTGTCATCCCAGGGCCTGAAGGCTAGTTCTGTGGGTGCTTTAATCAGCTTTCCAATCAACTTCCAAAGCCCAGTGCCTCAGACTCATCAGAGAGCATGGTACTCAGCCTTGACTTATAGGGATTCAGTACCTGGTTCCCTACCAGACGTTTTGTGACCCTAAGCCACAGCTCTGCCTTTTACCTGTGTATGAAGCAAAGCAACTGTCCATTATGGACAGGCACTCTAGTGACCACTGTGGGAATAGGGCATCGGATATGTCTGCTGGCAGGGTCTGGGGGGTCACTGTCCTAGCAATATTTTAACACAGACAACGCATTCAATTTCATTGAGTTGGAACTTTTCAATTTGTTTAAGATCTTGTGCTACATTATGTGAAAGGTCGATTAGTAGCTCTATAGAATCTTTTTATCTCTAATTTTTAGACTCTCTGTTATCTAGCTATCTTACTGAAACTGCCAAATGTCTCTCCATTTCTAAACTCTGAGGAAAATAACCACTCTAGTAGCCTTAATTTGCCAGGTACAAAAATAAGTAAGTAACATTTCTTTTTTCTAAACTTCAATGCTAGTGCTTCCCGATGACCAGAAAAGGGATAAAAGTCAGAATGGTGGTAGATTTCAAACTTTAGAAAGAGGCTGGTCATGAAAATTCTTCTTGGTGCATTAGAGGTAAAAACATCACACCAGGAGCTGAATTGATTCAAGTGTTAGCTTAGTGTGATTATTAATTGCTTGAAATAGCCATATCTCAGACATCTAATTTAAAATATTATGTTTAAATTAAATTTTCCTGTTCCCTGAAGCTGCAGCGTGTTTACTTGATAGGCACTTAGGAACACAGCTTGTGTTTTTGCGAGAGGCTGATCATAGGAGCCAGCAGTAGCTCAGTGAGGTCAATGATATTAGACCTAGTGACTCGTGGAGCCAGGATGCTAATTTTTATCGGTCATTGTTGACAAATCGGTATGAAAGCTCTTGTACCCATGACACTTCCCGCAGCCCGATCTGTGCAGTTACATGGAATGTTGCTGCACTGATCATGAAGATGTTTTTCCTCCTGGCTCATTTGTGAAAGCAACTGCTATCTCTAATCAGTGAGCCCCACAACTGCATCACGAATCTTTGGGGAGAAGCAGCGTGGTACAGCAACAGCAGGTTGTGAGAACAGCCCTCATTCTTTTTAGTGTGCTGCAGCACATCCGCCTGCTTAGCCAGGAGCACCTCCCCAGGGACCCCAGCCTAGCCCCACCCCACAGCCGGCCCAGGGCCTGGAGTGCTCTGCTGATCCCCCTCTTCCTGGCATTCAGAAGGTGCTTTTCCAACCTCTTGGTTTTTAGCATAACTACTTCCCAGTTCTCTGTTTCTTCTTCTCTTGCCTTTTCCCACCATCGCCTGCACATGAAAGCCCACCCTGCTCAACCCTAGAGCACAGCTTTTCTTTCCCATGGGTGCGGGGAAATTCATGCGAGCCTCAGGGGTCTTGGCGTATTACTCCCTTTGCTATAATCCGTGCTCTGTTTGATGCCTTTGCTAATAGCTTTAGTCAGATTACCCTAGGAAATCCAAGCGCCACCGTTTGTAGAGGGAAGCTCAACTCCTTCCCTTCACTCTTCTCGCTCTGATGGGAAACTTCCCGCTCCATCAGAAACTTCCTTGACACTCCTTGCCTTGGAGGCCTGCGTCTATTCCCTGTTCCCTGTGCAGTGTGCCCTAGGATCCCTAGCCAACATTCAGGGGCCCACCAGGAATCAGCTCTGACCTACTTTTCTAGGCTTACTTTGGATTAGACCATGCTGCCTTTCTGTTACTATTCACTGCCATGCCATCCATGCAGCCTTACAAACCACCCGCTGGCCTCAACAAATGCACAGGTCCTCCTGTTTTCAAGTCCTGGGATTATAGGTATGCACCACCACAACAGCCCCGTTGCCCTCATGACGTTTTCTGAGCCTCCCAGAAAGGTTGGGAAGCATCTGCATAAGCCACAGATTCTAGCTGTGCGCAGATACTGAAAACAGAGCGGCAGCTACACAGGGGGCTCTTACCCACTATTCACCACGTGCCCCATGCACATTCTTCCCCTGTGTTCCAGCCTAGAGAAGGAAAGGTGGGGAGGACTCTGCGTGCTTTGCTCTGCTGTGCTCCTTTCAAAAGCATGCCTAAAGGTAGTGTGTGGATTTGATGGTAGTTAAGAACAAAAGAGCAGTTGTAGTCAAGGCATCCCTTCCCAGAGAAAGAAACATGGGATTCCTTAACAGTTTCTCAACTTAAAATAAAAATATGCTTGTTTATTTGAAAACTATACCAAGTCCTGTCTGTAGAAAATTTCTGTAGATTTTAAAGGGGTTTGCTATAATGAATGTGTGTGTGTGTGTGTGTGTGTGAGAGAGAGAGAGAGAGAGAGAGAGAGAGAGAGAGAGAAAGAGAGAGAGAGAACGAACACATACCTAAAATCAAAATTTGGGGGAAATTATAAAGTATGCAGGAATTGAATAAAATTTGAAGCTGTTGATCAGCTGTGTTTGGAGTCATCAGTGTCCTTTTCAGAAATGTAGTAAACACTAGAAAGGAATCCTGCCTGCCTTGCCATAGCACCTGTGCTTCAAATGCAAAACATGATTTTTTTTTTAACTTACACTTAATCAAATTACAACATGTATTTTGGCAGTACCTCTAAAAAATAGTAACATTTCAGGACCAGAAACAGGATCTTTCAAATGTAAAGCTTTTCTTGGGTCCTGGAAATCAAGGGTGAAGAAAGATGTATCTCAGGATGCTTTAAATCCCACTGTTTCTGGAGAAGCACAGGCGGCACAGAACCGCTAAGGACCTCAAGGAAGCCGTGTCCGTCAGAAGCTGGGTATCCCCATGGCCATACTTGCGTGAAGCTGCTGTGGACATTTCCTGCCGTGACCGCTCACTTGCTTGCTTGGCAGTCCACTCTAAGATGAGTGCTGTCGTTATGGCCGTACGGTCTGCATCCAAGTCCTGAAGACTTCTGTGATTGTTCCTCAGTAGCCCTAAACTCCTGATGTTAGTATGCTGGGTGGTTTGGGTTTAGATTTCTTTTATATTTTTCACACACAAAATGAAAACTTACCCCTTTGGGGTAATGTTTTGATCCATTTCATTAACTCGATTATATTTACATAACAACCCCATAGAACGGTCTTACCAGACCTCTCACTGTTCCACCCTGATACGACTATGAGAGACTCAAAAGAGAATTCTGTTTCCAAAGAAAACTGGCTGCAGTGAGCATGGAAATGAAAATCTATTCTCACTGATTCATAAAAGAAAGTATATTCACATAAAATCAAATTATACTAGATAACTGATTTCATGTACCTTAATATTTTGTTTTTTAATTGAACAGTTTTTCATACAATATATTTTGATTATGTTTTCTTTTCCTCCAGTTTTCCCAGTTCCTCCACAGCTCTCTACCCACCCAATGTTGTGTTCTCTCTCTCTCTCTCTCTCTCTCTCTCTAACACACACACACAAAGAAATCAAATAAGTAAAAAACCAGTAAGAGACAGTAATTGTCAAAACAAAGCAAAATGAAGCAAAAAAGTCCACAAAATATACTATTGCGTTTGTTTTGTCGCAGTCACCTACTTTCGGGCCTACCCTGAAGTTTGTCTTCTATCCCCAATAAGACTCCATTGGAGAACTGATCTTTCCTTTGCCTTCTGGTATCAATTGCAAATAGCTTCTTGTTTAGGATGGGACCCATGTCCGTCCCTCCTCTCGTTGCTATAAGACCCTGCTTGACTTGAGCCTGTGAGTGTTCTGCGTCCTCATATGTGCATCAGTCCTGTTATGTCCTAAAGACACCGTGTCCTCGGCTCTTCCAGTCTTCCTGCCACTTATGGCTCAGTGAGCCTCGGGGTAAAGGGTTTGATGCCAACGTCTCATTTAGAACTGAGTGCTCTGCACATTGCCCAGTTGTGAGTCACTGTGTTAATTTCTATCTATTGCGAGAAGCTTCTCTGATGAAGGCTGAACAAGTCCTGACCTATGGGTATAGCAGTATGTCGCCAGGTATCAATTTATTGTCACATTTATTCCTTTAGCAGAGGTAGTTTTTAATCTAGGCCCAGATTCTTGACCACCTTATTGGTGTCAAGTATGAGGTTCTTTTGTTTGTATATTTGTTTTGTTGGAGGGGAGTAGGTTTCGTTGGTGGTGTGATCTGGGATTCCCCTCTGAATGCTGTGAATACGATTGGTTAATTAATAAAGAAAACTGGCTTAGCCTGATAGGATAGAGTAGAGCTAGGTGGGGAAAAGTAAACTGAACGCTACAAGAAAGGAGGTGGAGTCAGGGAGAAGCCATGGAGCCGCCGCCAGAGACAGACATGCTGAAACTTTGCCAGTAAGCCACTGCCACATGGCGATACACAGATTAAGAGAAATAGGTTAAATTTATATGTAAGAGCTAGCCAACAAGAAGCTAGAGCTAATAGGCCAAGCAGTGATTTAATCAATATAGTTTCTGTGTGTTTATTTCGGGAGTCTGGTGCTTTGGAAATGAACAAGTGGCCATTCTACAACAGTGGTATTTAGTTTTTGTTTGTTTCTTTGAGACAGGATCTCACCATATAGCTTTAGCTTTCCTGGAACTCCCTATGTAGACCAGTCTGGCCTCAAATTCATAGAGATTTGCCTGCCTCTGCCTCCTAAGTGCCCAGGTATTCCTTAATTCTTTTTAAAATAGTAGTAGGTGGTAGGAAAAACTCTGTGTTATATCAGTAAACCAAATCATAGGCCTGGATTTTGGAGCCTTCTCTGCCAAGGCTGCAGGTTTGAATTGCATAGTCATCAAGTTGCATAGTACATAAAACCAGAATTCCTTTTGCCTCCAGTGTTATTTGAATGTAGCTTTTATGCTATAAAAGGCAAGTTGAAAAATTTTCTGGGTGTGGTAGTGAATGCCTATGCTCTATCTAGTACTTGGAAGTTATAGCAGGAGACCAGGGGCTCAGAATTTTTTCTTACTCATGTAACTTGAGTCTGAAGCCTGCCTGGGCCAAGTAACATGCTGTCCCAAAATACAAACAACCACAAAATTTTTAAAAACTGCCTTAAAAGTACTTTTGGGGGATAGCTGGGGATATCGAGTACATACTTAGCTTGCATGAGACCCTAGACTCGGTCTCCAGCACCTGTCCTAAGACAAGCATATTTTCTTCTGGAAGAGGGCAGAGGATATTCCCAAGAGTTTGGTAATGAGCCAAGAATTTAGGACTATATTTAGTGACTCAAATTCTAAAGAACAGATTTCTCTGCATATTAATACCTAGGAATTTGTAGTGTTAGAAATCAAAATGAATACATCTCTCTATCAGAATGTGAGTATATAAATTTGTTTAAATGAAAGATGCTTTCATGAATACAAAAGTGCTTCTGCCTACATTCTTAAATCACTATTAATTCAGCACTGTGTAATATAATGGATAATTACTGTGCTTTAATATGGATGCTAGTGGATGTGCTAGTCTTCCTAAATAGCTATTGTTGGCTAATAGTCTTGGGGGAATCATTCCTACAGCCATTGTGGCTCTAAAAAAAATCTCTAAGTACCAGTGGGACGGACGTTTTTGAAGCATGGATAATAAAAAATAAAATGCACTTTTATTTGAAGTGCATCATTTTGATTATAGTTTTTATTCATATCACTCAATTACATTCATTATCTTTGCAGCAAAAAAATAAAGGACTGCTTGTTATGTGAAGGGAAATTTTTCAGAACAATGCAGTAGCTTAGAAAGACTGTGATTGGTTGTATTGGGAATCTGATCTATTTACTGGGATGTTTAACTGTTCTGTTCATTAGAATTTTAACTGGAGATGTTATTATATGGCCTTATTGTTTTGTTTTAATTAATATTTCCATGGAAGATAATTAGATAAAAACGGTTGAATATTAAATATGGTCATAGCTTAGAGGGAAATAAGCATTTCACAAATGGGTCAAAGCTTTTCACACAATATTGTGATATGTGGACTGATTAATTACATTGAAAGCCAAATAGGTTGCCACCATCCAACCAGACTCCAACAGTCACTTGGTTCATTAGCTAAGGTTTTTCGGCATGGAATGACTGCTTATGTCAAACTTAATGGTGTTCTTTTTAATCTTAGCTACTAATGGAGTAAATCTTGATTAGAAAATAGTTCCTACCTCATTAGATCCAGCTGAGTATAAGAATATCTTACCCTGTCTGTCACATCAAACATTTTAAGTGTCAAACTTAAAATTTAAAATTGTGAAGTTCCTGATGGGGTTACCTGGTGCTTTCTGAGTGTTGGTGGCTCCTACCTGTAGGGATAACCAAAGAGCTCAGAGCAGGCTACTCCATTGTCTGTGCCATCTGTGCCTTGCAGTATGTGCCAAAAAGAACACTTTAGCTTCTAATCGTATCAGAGAAGTTAAGTGGTTTTTTACAAGAAGCTGAAGAGATTGTGCAGTGGTTAAGAGTGCTTACTACTCTTGCAGAGAACCTGAGTATGGTTTCCAAAATATATATAAGGCAGTTTTCCACCATTCATAACTAGTTCCAGGAGACCCAACACCCCTCTTCTGTCATCTACAGGCACCACACACACACACACGTGACACACATACATACATTCAAGTCAAACACATATACACATAAAATAAAAAATGCTTTAAAAGAGTTCTTATCAATCATATTTATCATATTTTTAGTATATATGGGGAAAGTATGCCAAAATGATAGCTTTCAGGTGCATTCCAAATTATATAGGTTTTCAGACATCATGTATATGTTTGATTTTAATTTCCAGTATTTTAAAGGATGTAACAGGAGTCATTACATATGCCTAAATCTTTCATGATAATTAACAGTCTCTAAAAACGGGCTGTTAGGTTAACTGGTTTGGGGCTTCTCCTGGCCTTTATAAAGAGAGCTGTGGGGCTTATAGCCGTTCTGTAAATACAGGCTATGTACTGTCTGATTTGGTACACACTGCATCTTTTTATGCTAGGCTTAACTTTTACCCAACAAAGCCTGTCCACACCTATTTGGAACCTTTTAAAAAACAAATAGAGTTAGCCTGGTAGTGATGGCACACTCCTTTAATCCCAGCACTCGGGAGGCAGAGGCAGGTGGATCTCTGTGAGTTTGAAGCCAGCCTAGTCTACAGAACGAGTTCCAGGACAACCAAGTCTCCACAGAGAAACCCTGTCTCAAAAAACTAACAAACAAAAGTGTTAAAACAAACAGGAAAGCAAGTCAGGTTGGTGATTTGCTAGCGTGTTGCAATGTGAGAGGACATGAAATTTAGGCTTGTAGTGAGTTTTAGATGCCTTTTGTCATATTAATTGTTTTGATAAAGAACATTATACATTAGAAAAGTCTTCCCTTCACTACTGGGAATTGAAATTAGGGCCCTATATAAATTATAAATATTTTTGTTAAAAATTCTACTATAGTCTTTATTAATCAGCATCTTGCTTACTTTAATGGCTTCTTGCAATGGAAGGCAAACTCCGGCTGGGAAGAGGACTCTGTGTGTAACAGCACTTGCTACCTGAGTATGCAGGTCTACACAAGACTCCCCAGTACCCATGTGAAAACCAGGCTTAGCTGTGCGTGGACCCATAACCCCAGTACCTAGGACAGTGCCTTAGTCAGTGTTCTGTTGACCATGGCAACTCTTGTAAAAGACAGCATGTAGTTGGAACTGGCTTACTGTTCATCATCAGCATGGCAAAGAGCATGGTGACACACTGGCAGACATGAACCTAGAGAGACAGCTGAAAGTTCTATATCCAGATCCACAGGCAGCAGGAAGAGAGAGAGTCACTGGGCCTTTCGAAACCTCAAAACCCACCCCCTGTGGCACGTTTCCTCTGACAAAGCCACACCTCTTCATCATTCTCAAACAGCACCTCTCCCTGAGAAACATTCAAATATATGAGCCTATGGGGGCCATTCTTATTCAGACCACCACAGGCAGAGACAGGACCAGTGCTTCTGGCACCAACCCTAGCTCCAGATTCTGCAAGAGACCCTGTCTCAAGGGAATAAGGTGGAAAATGATAAAGTAGGACATCTTATGTTTTCCTCTGACCTCTGCAGGCGGACACGCACATACACACACACCACATGCACACATACACACAACATAATACATACACAACACATACATGCAGCACACACACATAACCACATGCACACATACACACAACACAATACATACGTACACCATACACACACATAAACACCACACCACATACAAAACCTTTTAAATATTACTGTTTGCAACCATTGCCTAATGTAGATCAGAATTATCTTACCATTGTGTAACCAAGTCAAACCTAGAAACAGCCCTGTGGCTGATAAAGGGCTATCAGCGTCAACTTATTGGAGTGGGATTTGCATTTGTAGATACAGCCTTGCTATTTGCATTGATTTTTTTTTATTTTTGGAGCAAAATTTATCTAGTTGTATATAACTAAATTCTGGAATCTTTCTTTTGTTCAGTCTTCACAGAGCTATGCAGTAGACAATTATACCAAGCATTTATTAAAGTATATATCTTGGACAACAGAACCTATTGGTTGTCCCAGCTCAAACTACTCTTACAAAATACCACATACTGAGAAGTTTGTAAACAAAATTTAAATCCAGTTATTTTCACAGTTATGAAGGCCGGAAAGCTCAGGAAAAAGACATTGCCTGAGTCAGTGTCTGATGAGGACTTGATCCCGGTTCAAAGCTGGTCTACTGTGTTCTCACGTAGTAGATACAGGAAACAGGCACAGAGGGTTCACCCTCTAGACTCCATCCAGTCCTAATTGCATGTCAAATACTCTGCCTTCTAATTTTATACTGTTAGGGGTAGGTTTCAGTTTATGAAGTTGGAGGTGGTACCAGTCTTCAGTCCATACGACTAAAAATGCTCTGTTCACAGTGTAAGAGATGAGGAAGTTAAATGATGCTGGAAAGTGACCGTTAAAGAGACAAGACAGAGCGACCTAGGTGAAGCTACTTTGCGTTTTACACATGATCTCTGTTGCTTTGGAAGTTGTGTTGAGGATTGGAGTTTGCCTGTTTTGTAACCTCATATCATATGTCAGCTTTTCCCAAAACACTCAGATAAAAGGGATTGGGGCTTGTAGGGTCTGGGACACAGAAAGCACAATGATTAGTGTGTATAAAATGTCATACTGAAACCTATTATTTCATCCATTAAAAATACGAGATTACAAATAGAGTTAGGAAGAAACATTCTTTAAGGCTAGAATTTTAGGCTCCTGACTTTTGCCGGCATTGGGTCGGTCTCTCTTCACCCCTGACTTTAGCCGGCATTGGGTCGGTCTCTCTTCACCCCTGACTTTTGCCGGCATTAGGTTGGTCTCTCTTCACCCCTGACTTTACTGGCATTGGGTCGGTCTCTCTTCACCCCTGACTTTGCTGGCATTGGGTCGGTCTCTCTTCAGCCCTGACTTTACTGGCATTGGGTCGGTCTCTCTTCAGCCCTGACTTTACTGGCATTGGGTCGGTCTCTCTTCAGCCCTGACTTTACTGGCATTGGGTCGGTCTCTCTTCAGCCCTGACTTTGCTGGCATTGGGTCGGTCTCTCTTCACCATAGTAAGGAGATCTTACATCACTTTCACAGCTTTTGTTTGTGGTATTGATGCAAACTTGAGGCCTCTTAGTACTAAGAAAGCAGTTTATCCGCCATTGAACCAACTCCTTACAGAAGCATCGAAAGGTGCACGGCCTTGGGACCTGATGTGTGTCTTGTGGGTTTTCTTATCCTTCTTCTTGCCCTAAACGAAAACGAATGGCTTTGTAAAGTCTTCCTTTCTTAGAACCTGAAGGCTTCTTTTTCTGTATAACTTTAGTATATATCTCAAAAGGCTTAGGAACTTTATTTTTTAAAACACATTGTTTATGCACTGACTTTCTCTCTCTCTCTCTCTCTCTCTCTCTCTCTCTCTCTCTCGTTTTTATTGAACTATATATTTTTATCCATTCCCCTTCACACCCCCCTTTCTGCCCTCTCCAATGATCCCCACACTCTCAATTTATTCAAGAGATCTTGCCTTTTTCTTCTTCCCTTGTAGATTCGTTACATGTACACATCTCTTAGATACATGTATCTACATGTATGTCTCTCTTAGGGTCCTCTTCACTGTAGCCCCCAGCCAGTCAGCATGTTTCTGCAATGGGCACTATTCAGGTACCTTTGTCGTGCTTCCTCTGCTCACACTGTGCTTGTTTTCTTCTTTTGCAGAGACGCTCCTCGATGACTTCCTTCTCACGTATACAGTATTCATGACAACTGATGACCTGTGCCAGGCGCTGTTGAGACAATATCCTTCATTAACTTCAGGATGCTCTGCGGGCTTCCTCTCAGGCAGATGTCCCACATTACGAATTAGCTGCCTTTCCTAATTTACTCAACCCACGGTGAAGTGTGAATGTGTTAAATATTAATGTGATGATATCCAAGGTGAAGATGGAATGAGACAGGCTAGACAGGAATAGCAGGGAATTCGGGGCTGCTGTCTTCAGAGTCTACTGTGGGCAAAGGGTACTGTGTATATTGTGTTTACTTTACATCTGCTTCTCATGGTTGCTTAGGGACTGGAAGGAAACATGCCTTCTAGGTAAACCCAAGTGAACAGGTCAAGTGGATCGACAGAAACAAACATTAAGTATTTTTATAGAGAATCAATCATTTAGAGTTAGACTTCTTGTGCAACATGTCTGTGTGTATGTGTGTGTGTACGTGTGTGTGTGCGTGTGCGTGTGTGTGTCTGTGTGTGTACGTGTGCGTGTGTGTGTGTCTGTGTACGTGTGTGTGCGCGTGTGTGTGTCTGTGTGTGTACGTGTGTGTGTGCGTGTGTGTGTCTGTGTGTGTGCGTGTGTGCGTGTGTGTGTGTGCGTGTGTGTGTGTGTGATATCATATTCCTGAGAGAGCATCTCTGGACACCTGAACTGTCTCCCCCATAGGAAACCCTCTCATCCCTGGATGTCACTGTCATCTTTTTGGAGTGTTTCACTCACTGCATACTTTCCTCAAGTGGCAGGTGGGATTAGAAGGTTAATCGCTGGCTCAGAAGCCTTAGGATTTTACTCAGTAGCCAGAGAGGTTCTGGAAACTGATGAGAAGTCTCCATCAGGGCTTCGTGCCTCACTGTACTTAGAGAAGATGCCTCAAAAGCAATTAAGTATTTAATAAATTAATTTAGTTAATTAATTTTATTTCTAATAGTAATAAATTAATTATAGCCTTTAAGCACTTAATAAAATACTTTACTGATTTTATTAAATGAAACTAGAGATTCCATTTCAATCGCTATAGGAGAACACGATTAAAGTAATCCCACACCAGCTCAAAATTGAGTATAATAAAGCGTCCTTTATTTAGGAGGGACTCACAGATCACAGTCCTCTGCACAAATGGGGAACAGGAATTGAATCCATCAACCAAGGGAGGGGACAGCACATGTTTTTAGTGCCCAAGACCACACCCAACCTGGTACAGTATCTCAAAGCCATTGGCTGAAGGAGGTTCCTCAGCAAATCCCCATAGGAAATGTTCAGGAAAATGGACTATAAGCCAAAGATTTTATTAAAATCTAATGATAATGGCCACTTAAGATTCTTTTCCTGTTAAATAATTGTTATATGTCTCCCAACTATACTGCATTTTCCCACCTAAAAGGATACTTTAAAACTTCATAAAGTGTTAAAAATAAAACGTCTCTTAAAAACATACGACTAAGTCTGCTCTACAGAGTGTTCAGAACAGCCAAGGCAACCCAGAGAAGCAAAAACCAAGAGTATATAGATTTATGTACATGCATATGAACTAGAAATGACATATGTTTATGCATGCGCTGCTTTGGAGCTGCTGGACCCGCCAACCAAGCAGATCTATAGCTAATTTGACAGTTTCTAAAGACTGACCCATAAAACTGATCTTGAAACGTTAGTTTTGAATTTGAAATTTTCAACAATATGCAGATTGTTTTCTCAGTTTTGAAGTGGAGTACTGTTTTTTAAAAAAAAATTACAAGTTTTTAAATTTCTCCTTCAGATGTATTTTGGGAAAGAAATCCAAGAGCTAATTTCATCTCCATTTTAATGCTTGCCTACTCGAAGGCAGTGACCGTCCATTAGCTCTAAAATTATGTCCTATAGCAAGCTGTTGTCTTCAGCTATGGTCTGAATATTATTTTTCTTACCACTTAGTAATGTAGTGCCCTGTGGATATTTCCAAAGAATGTCTGAGGGTCTCCTTGGGCATTAGTGTTTTTCAGTCTTTAGCTGGGACGTTTTATACGGAATTTTAGTTCTTTCTGAAACTTTTTCATTATTAAAGTCCACAGAATGGAAAACATTTTAAACCACATGTCTTTTTGCGTGACTGCTTTTGTTGCTTGCTGTCTGTGAAATCCCGCCAGCCACAGTTGAAGCTATGATACCCGTATCGCGTAGCAGCAGTTTTGTCCCGTGCTCGTGAAGATGCCTGTTACATTCCACTCTGATTTATAAACACCATTTATAGACTGGGACTATTTTACAGTGCTTAGTTATTTTATATGGATATTTTTATTATAATGGGTTTGAATGGCTTTTGACTTTATCATAGTAAAGCACATTATTTAGGCTCATAGCAAGGGCCAGCTAATATTCAGCGCATTGCAAAGATCCTGCAGCTCATTCTGTGCCCTTCCCCCACTACTCCATTTATAAACCAGTATTAATAGGCCTGGGCCAATTTATACTGAACCTATACCTTACTCCAGAAGTAGGAGAACAAATGCCAGTTTAACCTTTAAGTGTTCTAAAAGGTACATATGTTGCAGGAAACATGAGATTAAGAAAATAAATATTAATAGCTGTAAATTGGGAATAATAGTTGAACACTCTAAGTCTTGAGATTGCTTTCTTCTGCTGATGCATGACTGTCAGACTTAGATATGACATATGAATGAGAAGCGCAGAATTTCACTAGGAGAAATTGAAGCTGTTGGTGTTTCTCAGCTGGCTACATCTTCCCCCATGCCAGCCATTGCTGGAAACAGAACACGTGCAAACAGACATAACACAGAGTTGCTTTTCAAGAGAAAAACTAAAACAAATAGGTACTTTAACAGCCATTTTTTGTTTGTATGGCTTAGTTTGTTTCACAAGTAGAACTTAAAAGTAGTCACAAAGAAATCTTGCAAGTTAGGGAGAAAGGGGCGGAGCCATGTGTTTACATAGTTACGAAGTCTGGTGAATAGTAGCTCCTCTCTGTTTTGCAGCTGTTCGTCGGCATTAACAGATGTGCAATCTTGATGAACCAGCTCACAGTGTTTCCTATGTCTAGCTAGCTTTTCAGCACAATCAGTACAGCCAGGGGCCAGGAATGGTGGCAAGGTGCGCACCTGTAACCCCAGGCTCTTGGGAGGTGGGGACCAGAGGATGAAAAGTTGAGGCAGCCTCTGCTGCAGGAGACTTTGTCCTGGGGAACAGAGAGAGATACTCATTTTGAGGGAATAAAAGAGTATGTGAATTTAGATCATTCTGGCCTCTAGTCTCATTCCTAGTCATCTAAGCTTGCTACTTTGAAGTTCTTTTAATAATTAGTTAACACATGGTCATTATATATAAATTAGGAAATGACAATTAGTAAAATGGCTCAGATATTCTCAAATCTCGCTACTCTGAAAAGTCACTGTTAATCGTCTGTATGTCTTTCTAAGTAATTAAAATATTCATATACGCATTCTTAAAGTAGTCATGTAAGCATTATTAACCCAAGTAGAAAATGCTGCTGTCTTTTTGTTTTTATGCTCAACAGTATACTGTAATGTTCATTTCCGTCTAGGTAATGATCCCCATTTTCATGGCCTCAGAGCCATTTATTTAACTGACTTCTTGCTGGGACACGTAGCCCTTCCCTGCTATGTTTTAAATTTACTTTAATGAAGGTGAAAATCTCGACCCTTTTCCCTGGGTCCTTGCACATTCATCTGGTTCTTTCATCAAGGAAATTTTTAGGATCCAGCATTTGAATCAGATCATAAATTGTGCTTCAGACAGCTGTGCTCATCTGGAACAACTTTAGAAGCAGCTGCTTTTATAAACTATGAAGTTCTGCAGATCACAGATGGCCTGGCTTTCTTCTGATGTGCCTCATTGAAACAGTGTTCACCTGTACTGTGAGGCCGTGTCTTCCTTGGAAGTGACTCTGAAATCCGTGGGCCGTCCTGTGTCCTTTGAACTGGCGTGAAGCCCATACTGCCCCTGGGACGTTTTCGGCAGCGGCAGTGTGAGGTCCAGCCCTCAACTGCACGGCCTCCTGCTGGGGTTGCTTCCGTTTGTTCCTGGGTTTGCTTTCATGCCTTTCAGAGCACCGTCTGCTCTCCCTGTCCAGGGTCTATTCTTTATACAGTTCTGAATTCTTTGGAAAATATGCTTTAGCCTACTTTGTAAAAAACTGAACCAAATAGGCCTTTTCACATTTTGTATTTCAACAACACGGTGTTCTTTCTTAACTATTTGCACCTATTCTGCTAAGAAGCATCAAGGGGAAGAAGAAAAGTCAGATGTCCCTTGTCGGAAGCGCAAGGTCCTGCATCTGGTTTCGCAGTGGATCGCTCTGTACAGAGACTGGCTGCATGAAGATGAACATTCAAAAATGTTCCTAAAGGTATTCCCGCAATTTCAAGTGTTTTGATGTTGAGTGACTGATTTTATTTTCATCTATATGATTCAAAAAAATCTTATTTTTAGTCATTCAGGTTTTGTATGTGAAAGTATAAATTCATTCTAACTTCCATGCTTGGCATTCTTTATATAAGTAGGAAATTATTTTAACAATTTTAAATATATTATGAAAAACTATATATGAAAATTTTTGTATATACTAATTTTGGATGCTTTATTTAAATCTTAAGAATCTTTTGCAAATTAGATAAATAAGATAAACCAAAATATACTCTAAGATTTAATGCTAGATTTAGGATAATGTTAAAACTAACAACACCTATATAGGCAAACAGTACTTGATAAACATTTAAAAATCTTCTTAATCATATGTATATTGTGTCATAATATGAGTTCTAAATACATGCTGTATTTGAAAATAGATACTTGACATTAAACTTTGAAATAGTAACAATCTGAAAGAGACACTACCCTAGATAAACCAATCTGTCTAAATATTAATAATTTATAATGTGTATTTACCATGGACAGTTGTCTGGACTAGAGAGTTTGGCTCATTTGACCATTGTGTTGGATATACAAATCAGCACAAAGAAAGGTTAGGCTGGGATTTTAGCAAGAATCTGCTTTAGAATAGATAAACACCTGAGCTGATCCTGCCTATCATAGAGGAAATGGCATTGAACTTACATTCACCCAGCCATCCCTCTGCCTAAACTCGGGTTATTTTTCAAACCAAGTGGTTATTTTAATTAATATGTTTTCCTCTCAGGTGATATGCAGGTGTTCTGTTTTGCGATCTAAACTACTTGTGGAAATCTCTGATAGCCAGTTTCCAGCATCCCCAGCAGACAGCTTTTAAAAGCAGCCTGAGAGAGCCGTGCTGGGTGCTGAGTAGCTAAGGTGAAACTTCCAGTCCTGAGTTTCACCTCACTTCCTGCAACAAGATAACCATTACCAGAGCCTTTTTTCTTGGTACTGGTACAGGGACTGAGCTATGGCTGGCCCTGTCTTCATCTGAATCCTCACAGAACAGGCAGTGAATGGTTACAGTTGCCGTTTCTTGTCTCCACCCTCTCTGCAGACCATATACAGGAATGTACTGGATGATGTCTATGAATACCCAATTCTCGAGAAAGAACTGAAAGAATTTCAGAAGATACTTGGGATGCATCGCCGGCAGTAAGTAGCTTTTCTCGTAGCAGTTAATGAATGCAAGAGCCAGTGTAAGAATTTAGGCTGTCGTGTATGTAAAGTGAATGATTTTTACATCTTAACCCTGGATTTATCTTGATTACCTAACATTTTAGTAGTAAATATGTGTTTTTATTTTTGTGAATAAAAATAGAACACTAGTCATACTCACTGACTTTTTGTTTTCTTAAGTTTTCTATGATAAAAGCAGACTGGGCCATGACAACCTACGTACATAAAACCAGTAAATTATTCCTTAATTTTAAGTCTATATTTAGGGACTCAGTGCAATCTCTGTGGAGCAGGGAAGAAAATATTTGTAAATAGTTCCAGTGAGTCACAGAGCATTTCATAGGCTCAATATGATGAGATCCCCGAGGTTTCCTTTCCTCTTTAGAAAGATTGGAGAAAGTCACTTTCTCAAGTGACTGTTGGAATGCCCGAGTGTCCCATAAGTAGCGTTCACATGTCTTTCAGATTGGCAGTACTCGCCTTTGCTTGGTTTTAACTGGTTCTCTGTTAATTTTGGTAGATGAAGACACTGAGTCATTATTCAGTTCCGAGGTGCAGTCTCTGCTGTGTTTGTCCACTTTGTAGTGCTGTTCCTTATTTTTAGTAGCGTGAAGCAAGTAAGCCATCAGGTTGGAGATGCTTTTAAGACTTCCGCAACAGTGAGTGCATGTCTCAAGAAATGCAAGTTCGGGCCTTTGAGAGCATTGGTTTAGCTGTCGTAGAGGGGCCCCATCACGAGTAAAAGATGTATATAGGCCAGTCCTAAGGAGCAAACAGATCATGTGTGAGCCTTTGTTTCAGTTGTCAGGATTGCATGTCTAGAAATTGGGTGCAGGGTAGGACAGTGTTTTAGAAATGATCACAGTCTGTATCATATGCATATATGAATAGCTTAGTATTGATTTGAAATTATAATTAGTAAATGAAACAAAAAAGGAAAGAAACTGTTAAGTTGGGAGCATAGCCCCCAGCCCCTATCATCCATCCCAGCGTCTCTGGCCTGGGAGTTGTATTGGTCTGGACTCCAAATCCCAGCATGCCAGGGTATTTATGTGGACTCCTAAAGGAGAGACACGTGGTTTTCGGGTCTGCATGTCTCCCCACCATGTGCACAGCCACCCGAAAGTGTCATTCTTAGTAAAACAATGGGCATTTTGATTCGGTTTGATTTGACCTAATTGGATTTTTTGTGCAGGTGGAGCTGCCCTTTTCTTATTATTTTTACTTATCAGAAACTTTATGACAAAATAATCTCTCCTTTGGATGTGACTCTTCACTATGAGGCAGAATTGTTACAGTTAGGAAACAGTAATGCCTGGTTTAGTATACTTAAATATATTTACTCTCACTGAAGTCTAAAATTTTCATTCCATTAAAATTTTTACATTATAAAAGAAAATAGTAAGTTGAACTGAGAAAATTGTATTAAGATACGGTTGGGCGAGTGGTGTGGCTCAGGGTTAACAAAATTAAGCTGTGGACCATGTCCCTCAACACAAGCACACAGAGGAGGGTTGGGGGCCTTGCTTCTTTAGTGTAAGACTATAGAGTGTCTTTACACTTTAGAACGAGACGTGGGCCAGCCTTAGCTTTGCTTTCTGTAAGTAGAAAACACAATGCATGTTTCCAATAAGTAGCTTTTTTTTAACACCCTAGTCATTTGAAACTTGGAATGCAATATCAGATAAATTATACATAGTAGATTAATGATGAATAGTGTGTTTTATTTTTTTGTTTTGTTTTTGAGGTGGGGTCTCACTCTGTGGCCCAGGCTGACCTGAGACATACTCTATGGTCCAGGAAGACTACCATCTTGCCTCTGCTTAGCCTCCTGGGTGTAGGGATTATAGACATGTACCACTATACCAAGCAGTTTTGTCCTGTTTCATTTTTCTATTTTAATGACATTTATTTATTTGTTTGTTTGTGTGGGTGTGGCTGTGTCATGGTGTGTGTGTGTGTGTGTGTGTGTGTGTGTGTGTGTGTGTCATGGGGTGTGTATGGGTGTTTGTCATGGTATGATGTGTGTCATGGTATGTGTTAGTGTGTTTGTGTGTGTGTGTCATAGTGTGTGGTGTGTGTGTGTTTGTGTGGGTATGGGTGTGCCATGGTGTGTGTGTCATGTGTGGTGTGTGTTTGTGTGTGTGTGTCATGGTGTGTGGTGTGTGTGTGAGTGTATGTTTGTGTGGGTGTGTCATGTGCTCTAGTTTGATCTCTGCTGCTGTGATGAAACACTGACCAAAAGAAACAATTTAAAAACAGAGTCTTATTTGTCTTAAGAGTACAGCCCATCATCAAGGGAAATCAGGGCCGGAACTGCAGTAGAATCCTGGAGGGACACCACTGACTGGCTTGTTCCCATGGTTTATTCAGTTATTTTTCTTCTGCAGCTCAAGGCTACCTGCCCCTGGCTGGCATCACCCACAGAGAGCTGGGCCTTTCCACATTATACATTAATCCAAAACACTGCTCACAGGCCAGGGTGATGGAGGCAAATCCTCATTTGCAGTCCCCTGTTCCAAAGTATCACATTGATCAAAAAACAAAACAAACCAAAAACACAAACCAAAACCAGCATGCCCGCGTGGAAGTCAGAGAACAGCCTCCAGTCAGCTCTCTCCACTGCGTAGATCCTGGGTTTGGGACTCCGGTCCCCAGGCGTAGCTGTTAGCGCCTTGCTGCTTGCCTGCCTCTCTGGCTCATCTCTACAGCACTCCTGAAGTGGCTCTTCTGCCGTCTCATGTCTTACCTTTTCCTTTGCAGCACTGTCGATGAGTACTCACCACAAAGGAAGGTAGGTAACTGCTTTCCTATCTGCAGGGGAGCACAGAGGGGGTCTGGCTTGGAGAGCTTCCTACCTGATTTGGCATTTCCTTGCAATTAAAGTGAATACTGCCTCAAATCTAACACGGTGAGATAGGAAAACCCAGGGATGCAGCCTGCAAGGCTCTGCCTTGCTGTATTTCATGCCTGATTGCATATGAGCCCTTGACTTTTTGACAACGTGCATATTTTGTGATACATTTTAAAGCCTCGGAACTTCCCTACTGTTACCAAACTGATAGAATTTTGAATTTTAAACTGCCCATATCCCTCCCTATAAATCCAAGAATCTTAGGTGGAGGATTTTCCTTACTCCAAGAGTAAGTCTTCTGAAAATTTTCAGCACGTCAGAGAGATGGTAGCAAGTGTGTTGTATTTCCATTGAACTTGGTGAGGGGGAATGTGGGAGAAGACATTGGTCAGTGTCTGGGAACTGTGGGTAAACATAATTAACCAATGGCAGGAGTGTGAAATGACCTCGCCAAGTTCTTCTGCGCAAGCTGGAAAAGGCAGGAGCTGAGATTGCTGTAACTATGTCTCAGAACTTGCGCTGGGATGAAGAAAGTGTCTTCCTAAAGAAACTGTGTGTGTTTCTGAGGTGTCCTCTGCACTAAAGAGACCGAGGGGCTTTTTGCTTGGCTAGCTCTTTGGACCATGCTGTAAATAGCTGTGACTTTTCAAGGGTACATTCATTCACTGTTCTTTCTCCCTTCTCACAGAGTAAAGCCCTTTTCCACCAATTCAGTCTTAAGGAGAACTGGCTGCAGCATAGAGGAACTGTGACTGAAACAGAGGAAAGTGAGTAGGCACAAGAGGGCCAGCATCCTCCGCCAGGAACACATCAGCCCACAACTCTCAGTTCTAGCCATCATTCCTCTTTAGCAAGAATGTTAATATCAAATATCATGGCCTTATTTTCTTAGTTTGAATGTTAATTTTGTTAATGCAGTGTTCTTTCAAAGACCAGGATATTCTTAATTGGAGAAGCAAGAACAGGAATGTGTGCACAGAGCCAGCCCTCTTGCATTCTACAAAATACACTGGAAACTCAACTTTTTCTTCCCTGAGTCTTCCTTCTGGCTCTGACTACCCATGGTCCATGGTTCATGATTGACCAGAAGGGCCACGAAAGCCAGTGCGCAGGGACTTAACTGAGTTGGTCCCTGAGATTCAGAAGAGCAAATCTGCCGAGAATAATTAGAGGAGGGGTATGAAAGACGGTCATCTGAAGTCCTTGCCTGATAGGGCTCACGACATCCCTTGCAGGTAGAGGAATTCAGCAGGTACAAGGGGAAAGCCTTGTGAGCCACCTGGAAACACTAGTGTGCTTTCAATGCGACTCTGTCCTAGCAGAGCCTCTGCGGTGGCAGAGGTCCCCTGTTTGAGTAGAGGTTGAGTCCGGGCAGGCCGAGAGACAGGATTGAAATGCCTGTGCTGTTGTGAACCTGAGAAGCTTCCCACCCATCCTTCTCCATGTGCTGAAGGGTCAGTGTTTACTATTGGTTTGAATTTTCTAACAATTCCAAAATAAATTGTCTTCATGACAAACAAACAAAATCTGTCCTGTAGCTTAGGCTAATGCCTCCAGCAGCAAGGGTTCTGTCGTGTTGTGTTAGCTGTCATCTGCCCCAAATGAAAGAGCAAATGCAATTTCCTTACCTCCTAATGTGTTGATGGCTGACCTTCCTCGTCCATTTCTCTTATAATTTAATTGTGGAGTTTGCTAAGCTGAGCTTCAAAGGGACTTCAGTATGGCAAAGCCCCAGGCTCTTCTTGTTTATCAGTTTATTACTCAAGGACAAACTCAGCCTCTATGTAGTACTTTATAGTCTGGACCTTTACTCAAAATCTCCATTTCCCTAATGGAAGAGCATGAGGAGGAAAACCTCTCTCTTTCTCAAGTCTGCTGACAAAACATGAAGTAATGATTTGTCAGAAGCTATTGATCTAGTGGCACGCCATGGCACACCTAACCAAAGCAAAGACTCGAGTGCCTGGCAGTGTATTTGTTTGAGGTTCTATGGTAACAGTTCACTCTGGGCTTGCTGCCTTTGCATTTCTAGAAAACCATCCTTGAGTTAATTGTGTGACACCATTTACATAGCATATAAAATTTCTATTAAATCTTAGCCCCCTGCTTATTTTTGAGAAACTATAGAAGTTTCTCTGAGCATATTGTTGTCCTGTTCAGTCTAAAGAAGCTAGCATTTGCGTGCTAAAGGAAGCGTTGCGGGAAGTAACAAGTCGGTGATCCTCGTTGCTACTAAAACTATCTCTACTTTGCAAATCATGAAAAGACTTTTTTCCAGAGCCCAATCATCCTGACAGTGATAATACCGTACTAACCATTAATAATACTGCAAACATTAAAGGGAAGTTTTCCAAAGCTAGAAATATGACCTCTATTTAAAAACTCAAACGCAAATGGACATAGGTCGAGGCTGAGGCTCATTCAGGTTCATTCTTAAATGACTGAGAAATCTGCACACAAGAACCAAGGCAAGTGACAGACTTTCAGATCAGCTTCCAAGAATTCCAATAGCAAGTGTGCAGTTCTTGATTGGGCCACTGAGACGATCCTGAAATGGAGTGTAAAATAAAAATGTACGCATTAGACATTTTAATATGCTGCTCTGGGAGATCTTAGTAGCTCTCAAAAGTACAGTCTTTGGAGCATGGTTTCCAGTGTCCTCTGACCAGGCAGCCTGTCACCAGCTCATGCTGGTGTGACTGAGGGATCCCTTGCAGTATGAAAAGCCATGCTCCTGCATGGCCCCTGCAAGCATATGCTGACAAGCTGGACCCTTGCATCCTCATGTCCTAAATGCATCTAGCTGCACACACTTTTCACTTAAGACAACAGCAAGGTAGATACCTTAGTTAGAAAAGTCTGTGACCTCGTAATCACAATTCTCTGGTTATGAATTGTTCTTTTGACTTCTGCAGTTTTTTGCCATGTGTATATAACGGAGCACTCCTATGTCAGTGTGAAGGCAAAAGTTTCCAGTACAGCCCAGGAGATCCTGAAGGTTGTGGCTGAGAAGCTGCAGCGTGCTGAGGAGGATCTGGCTCTGGTGGCCATCATGTTCTCTGGAGGTAAGTTATGTTCTTTCTTTGAATATTAATCTTCCACTGGATCTCCACCAGGAGGCAGTAGAGTGGGCCCTGCTGCTTCTCCTTTCTCTGCCTGCAGCTGGATGGCCACAGTAACAATGCAAAGTGCCTTCCAGAGGTGTTTCCATGACAACAGTGGGGTAGTGCTGGATACTGAATTTCCTCCCTTGAATTGAGTAGGAAGATGTGCCAGTGTTTTGAAATGTATTAAGAGCTTTTTGTGTTTTTTAACATTAGATAAGCCTTCCATTTTCATATTTAAATTAACTTCAGAAATTGTTAAAAGATTTAATTACTGCACCGGGAGTGGGTAGCCTTGAACCAGTCATCTTGCTGGCTGAGAATTGAATACTTCGGCTCTGTTAAACAACAGGAAACTGTAAAGTGAGCCCCAGCTCAGAGGGTGGTGAGCTGGGCCTTGTTTGTCCTACAAGGAAGCTTTATTGTCTGTCTTGAATAGATGATACAGATTACAAACTGACATTGTTGGTGTGTGCAGCCTGGACAAACCCCCTTGTTTTCTCTGGAGCCTGCCAGACTACAATGTCACTGGCCTCCTGTGGGCTTACACTCTTTATTAACTATCTCATCAACTAACCGAGAGGAAAATTTGGGGAAGGTAACTGAGCATGGTCAGTTGAAAGTGGAAGCACCACATTAACTAATCAGCCAGTCGGTGACGGGGGAGGGGAGCAGAGACAGGCATTCCTGTTTACTCCCAGTAACTGTTCTACAGGGAGAGATGGACTCGGAATACATGTAAAGATAAAGCATTATGAAATAGATCATTATTCCTGCTACCTTCTTGCTCACAGGCTGGTCAAATAGTCTGACAAGTCAATCCATTACACATACAAAAAATAAAAATTAATAAAACCACAAAGCCAAAGCCATTCCCTGTAAGCCTAATAGAGTCCTTCCTTTCCTAGAACTCTCATTGAACAGCTTAACAAAACACCATCCAGGGTTGAGGGTGTAGCCCATTGGTAGAACACAAGTCTTGTATGTACTAGACTCTGGGTTGAGCCCCAGAAACGCCTCTAACCCCAAATTATCTATGAGAAATAAATTTTTCTCATAAAAAAAAAATTTGCAAAGCATGTTAACCCAATGAACTTCAATAAGAAAATGATTTGGGGATGGGAATTGTTTGCTAAAAACTAGAGATGGGAGCTAGGGAAATGGCTCAGCAGTTATAAGCGTGTGCTGCTCTTGTAGAGGACCAAGTTCAGTTCTTAGCTTACGGCCATCTAAAACACCAGCTCTAGGGGCTCTTGACACCCTCTTCTGGTCTCTGTGGGTATTACATGCACATGGTACACTAAAGTGCATGCAGATAAACATTCATACACATGAAATAAATAAAAATAAACAAAATCTTAAAATGCGAAAAACGATTAGAGAGTTTTTAAGATATGAAAATCCAAATGATGTGTTTGCTAGTGAGCTGGAGGAATGCATGTCCTCAGAAGTTCTGAATTAATGATATACTTCAGGAAGATGTGTTAAATGTGTCATGTATTCTAAAAGAACAAAACATTAAATGATTATAAGCAATATTAAACTTCATCAAAACAAAATTTGCCTTTCAAGATAGTACACTGTAGAGAACAACCCCTGGGCCTCCATTCAGACAGAGGGTGTGAGAAAAGACAGGCATTCAAGGGAACTCCACAGCACAGTGAAGGCCCATGGTCCTTGGGAGCAGACTCACGCCAGCCCAGAACCACGTGAGAATCTGGAAGCTAAAAAGGTGTCTTTTTTACCACCACATGTCTACAGGTGACTGGGAAATGCCATTTCCACGCTGCCAGCGTAATCAGCATGGGCAGTGATATTCTTTTGTGTGTGAGTCCCTTGCTGTCATCAGCAGAGATGACAGGTTATCCTGAACGACCCACAGATTTGGCAAGGTGCCATCACGTTCCATTCATTGAGTAGTTTTTATCGATTGACTGGTTACGAAAGGAGGGTCGGTTTTCTAGACTGATTGGTGGTGTGATGGTCTATAAAGAGCTTCCTTGCCTGCGTCTTATTGTCCTTCAAACAATAAATTGGGGTGGGAACAGGGCTTAACTGTTAATTAACTAGTCATTGCTGCAGTTACAAATAATGTAACTTGTCTCACAAATAATGTCTCCCCTCTTCTGCAGAGAGAGCTGGCACCATCAACTGGGGTTTGTTTCATTTTGTTTTTGAGAACAGTTTAAGAAATTTGTTGATGTTTCATGGTTTTTTCCTAAAAGAGGCACCAATTGTTCACAAAGTTTTAACAGATTTCTAGATATTTTGTGTCCAAGGTGGTATCATAGCAGCCAACCCATTTTTATTAAGAGGCTAAAATTTAGTTTTAATTTTTGATATTTTGGTAGCCCCAGCTATTTGGAGCCATTTACTACCTGTGTTTACAGCCCACCACTAGTATAATGCTGACACATTGGGAATAAACTAGATGATCATTTATGTGCTCTGCACTAACCAGAAATATTCAAAACAAAATGTGGCATTTAAGTTGGTTAAGTTACCTACAAAGTGTGTCTGTCACTCACACCAGTAACGAAAGTGCTGCCCTAGGGTAAGTGAATTGTATGGCCGCAGAACAAATTTTACTGTTACTTTATCCTTGTGTGCACATTTGGTGTGGAGGAGGACATTCATCTCTGAAAAGAGGGCTCAGTCTGCAGGAGAGGGAAAGCTAGACTCAAACATTTTGCAATAAGGAAGTTAAGCAGCCAACTCTCAAGAGCATCCAAGCAAATGGAGATTCAGCCTTTTAACTTGCACATACAACAGACCATTCATAAACTATAATAGGTGTTGTTCAGTGTACAAGCTTTATATCTAATTGTAGGGAAATATGTTGGTTTATTTCTAAAAAGAAAATTGGTAAGTAGTTTGGCAGTTGATGTCAAAGGCTTTGCAAACGCCTCCTTGCCCAGTAATTTCCCACTGGGAAGTCTCTTTAAAAACTTTTAAGTAGAAGGGATTTGTGTGCAAGGATGTTATAGCTGCTGTAGTAACAGACCATTTGTCAAGATGCTCTAATGTCAGGCCCTGTGTTAGTACTTTTTTAAAAATATTTATTTATTATGTATATAATATTCTGAAGGCCAGAAAAAGGTACCAGACCTCATTACAGATGGTTGTGAGCCACCATGTGGTTGCCAGGAATTGAACTCAGGACCTTTGGAAGAGCAGTCAATGCTCTTAACCACTGAGCCATCTCTCGAGCCACCCCCACCGTGTTAGTACTTCACATGTATTAATGTATATGACCAGAAAAGGGAAGCCATTAAATGTTCAGCAGTGGAGGGATGACTAGATGGTGGCGCAATGGGCTGCAGTATAGCGATGAAACATGATGTAGACACAGCAAGTGGGTACGTGCTTCTAATGAAGTCACGCTGTACAGCCACGCATGTGTGTGGGAACGAGTGTGCGTGCACTATAAGAACTGCTGATATATGGACTCACGTGGTTATTTTGGAGAGGGGATTATAACCAAATTTTGCTGTCCATCTTAAACTGTCTGACTTAGCTCTGAGGTCTAGTTGATGTTTCTGCCACCACAGGCATTATGTTAAAATGTGCAAAAAAATGAACTCACTCAAAGTCTGTTTACATTATTTTAAATATTTTTCTTGGGCAAGTTTTACAGGCTCACTCGTGTTTCTAATTATTCTTTTTTTCTTTTTTCTTTTCTTTTTTTTAATAAAGAAAAGCATGAATTTCAGCCAAATGACTTGGCCGTTTCCAAATCCCTGGAGGCGTCGGGTCGGATATTTGTCTACCGGAAAGATCTAGCCGACACTTTGGTAAGGACTCCTGTGCTGGCAGTTAAACACTGTCTCAGACTCAACAATGTTTTCATGCTTTATTATGAAAAACATATATTAAACTGTTTCCTCTTCCAGCCATGAGTACATGCCAAGTGACGTGATCTGTAAATCAGAGGCCTGACTTATTGGATTTGTGGCCTTCCCTAAGATCAGTCTTGCTTTTGCTCTGTTATAAAGAATTAAAGTAGTGACTCCCTGTGCCATGGAATCCTGATTTAGTCTCCTCTTTCTTTGGGGGAGCCATATGGGCACAGGGCTGAGAAATAATCCCAGATAGATTGGGAGGAGAAAAGCATGTACTCTTGGATGTTCTCCTTAAAGACAGGGTGGATTTTAGGCTTCCCTCAGTGAGATGAGTTGGTAACAATACCAGATGCCCTGAAGAGTAAGATTTTGAAAAAATGGAAATAAACCCACCCTTCAGGTTACTCTCTGTATAAATTTCAAGAACATGTATGACTAAAGGACCAGCATTGGTATTTCCCAGCACTTCTTAGTAGACAATGAGTCTGATTTTATTGCCCGTGAAAGAGGACAGTCTAAAATGCAGCTATTGTGGGTTCTTCATAAGCCCACACTTTACGTGTCCACTGGACCCTCCTTCTCCACCACATAGCCACCTGGGATAGTCCCCCTTCCCCCAGGACATTCTTATACAGGGCCTCGCAGAGAGCCTAAGGTGATCATAGGTGATGTTCCAATGAAATAAACAGGCACCGTGAGCAATGTTCTCAAAGGACCATCCTACCATCCAGGGTTTTCTACACCAGCTTTGGACACCATGGCACATGTCTTTGTGGGAAGCAGATTTAGGGATTTTATCTTCAGAAGATTCTACTTAAAATAGATGATGGTTGGGGAAGACTACCACATGAGTCTGCTCACTGTGCCCATTAGCACTTTCACATAGATAAACAAATCTTCCTCAGAATCACACCTAAGAGCCTGGAGGATTGAAATAGAGAAATATAAAATGTTGCCTGGCCAGGGCAGTGGGCAGCCTTGATAGAGCCAGGAGGAATGGAATAGAGAAATATAAAATGTCAGCTGGCTGGGGCAGTGGGCAGCTTTGAGTAACTAGAAGGTGGCTAAACTGTGCTTAGGGGTAAATTTGAGGGACAAAAGGCCAAGTTAACCTGTGCTTCAGATGTTAGCCCACGCTGCGGTCTTCCCTTTCAGTCCATTTCAGTGTCTTGTCCCATCCTAGCAGACGATCCCTTGAGACCTCAGCACCACAGAATCTGTGCATTCACAGACTGGGTGTCTTCTGACACAACACTGCATCCTACACCCTCTGTGGAGTGGAGAGACCACTTGTGCTTGGCCGGCTGACAAGGCACTCAGCCCCGCGGGAAGTCTGTGAAGGTCTTCTGTAATCAGCGGCTGTTTTTAATAGGAAGCGTTTTCATAAGCATTAAAGTTCTAACTGGCATGTTATCCATGTCATTTATTTCTGCAGAATGAACTTCTTTTATATATATATATATATATATTCTTACTGAGAATTAACCCTACACACATCCTAGATGGCTGGCAAGCCCCGCGCTCTGTCAGTGAGGGTCACCACAGCCGATTCCCTGTCCTTTTCTTTTTAAATCATTAACTCTTTGACTCTAACCCCATAACTGAGAAAATATGTATTTTAATTAGAAAATATCAGTTATTTTAGTGAAAATACCAAATTTTTTATTTAATAACTTCAAAAGTGATGATAGATTTAAGGCTAGGTTGGGAATTTAGTAGACTCATGCCAGATTTTGAAGGGCGTACTGTTATCAACCTCAGAGTGATTAGCCCTCATCTGCATGGGGGCATTTGTTACAGAGAATATATTAACTAGCCACATGGGCTCTAGATAAAATAGCTTTCATTTTTATTCCGTGTTAGATTTTTCACTTTCCAAGGGCAGTGTAATAAAATCTGTAAGCATGTGTCAGAGACGAGACTAGCAAAGCGTGCTCCCTGTAAAAGCCATGTCTGTCTTTATTGAAGTGCTCGTGACATTTCTTTTGTTTGTTTTTATACTAACCCTGCTGGCACATTAATTCTTACCAGAAGCCAAAGTGATTCCAGGGCTTTCGCTTTCATTATGCCGTCTGTCAGGGCTGTGTTTTATAATCAGATTTGTGGGTGTGCGGATGTGTGTGCTCTTGTGGGAGTGGGGGAGGGGGAGGGGCGGGCTAGCTGGGCGATGCATCCTTGATCACGTCCAGCTGTTCCGCGCTGTTTCCTGCATTGGCTGTAACTCACTGAAGGTGATGAGAGGAGGGAAAATATTAAGTGCTCTCAGAAAGGATTGCTTTTCTAATCTGGGTTCCTAGAATCTTCCTGTGTGCAGCCAATTCACTGTGAAACATTTGGGAATTACTGAAGATCCTTTTGCTTCTGTCTGTCGGTGTAGAATCCTTTTGCAGAAAATGAGGAATCGCAGCAAAGATCAATGAGGATTTTGGGAATGAACACTTGGGACCTTGCTCTCGAACTGATGAGTTTTGATTGGGGTCTGTTCAACTCAATCCATGAGGTAAGCAGAGATAAAAGAATGGAATGGATAATGTTGTTTTAACTTTTAACTGAATGGTTTGTTGTTGTTGTTGCTTGTCTTGAGGCATTTGTGTAGTAATATAGTTATGCTAGGGTATGGTCTTGAAAGCTGTCTGGAAGAGTTAAAATATATTGAAAATCTAATATATCCTTGGAAAATCAGAATATGTACCATGCTTTGTTTACTTCTTGTTCAATCATGTGCTTGGTGTGAGTAAAGTGTGAACATGCCGAGTTTATGTGTTCAGACACCTGAAGGCAGGTATAAGATCTTTAGGGGTGTGGTTGCACAGATTTAGACCGATGTATGCTGCTGTAATGAGATTAAAAAGTCATTCTACCTTTGGTGTTAGGATTTCCACATGTAAATATACATACACATTTATATTTGTATGCATGCATCTATACATACACATCCATCCTTTTACTTAAGAATATCTCATAAATTTGCCAGGTGGTGATGGTGCTCATCTTTAAGCCCAGCACTCGGGAAGCAAAGGCAGTCGGATCTCTGTGAGTTCGATGCCAGCGTGGTCTACAGAGCTAGTTCTAGGTCAACCATGGCTTCCCAAGAAACACTATCTTAAAAACAAAAAGAAAATCAGATTTCATAAATTTTATAATATGCTATGAAATTTCAAATACTATCTTATAAATTACATGTTTATGTGTATGGACGTCTCCTTTGGAGACAGATTATAATGTTTATAAATTGTTTGCTAGAAGCAAAGTGCTACTGACAGTTTGGTGGTAGCAAGTCTCACAGAAGCCAGGAGATAAAAACGCTGCAGGTACCCATGTGGTATGTTTGTCTGGCATGTAGAGCAGTTCCTTCTGCAGGGAACCTCACGGCTGCTTCCCTGGGACCCAAGCCTTTCCGTGTGTGGTACCTGTTACATTTGTTCATAGTTTCTCATTAAACACTTTAGCGTTATAATCCGGTTTGAACTCGCTCGTCAGGTGGGATCTGCCTCTGCTTGTGCAGTGGTGAACTTGATGACTCCTGAAGACAACACAGGCACCCAGTTAAAAATGAGCCTCTGCATTGCTTTGTCTGCTTACAGCAAGTAGTTACTGGTCTTGGCTTGCTTTTGTGAACTTTTGCAACCCACTCTTAATTTCCACTTTATTTCTGTCTATGATCCTAAGATGTCTTTAAAACTCTCTGATTCTCAGAGAGTACCAGAATCAACAACAGCATCTGAGGACCTGTTAGAATTATAGATTTTCAAAGCCCACACACAAGCATGGTGGTGCCCACCTATGGTCCTCTTTCCTCGAAAGCCTAAGGCCCGAGGATCAGGAAGCCATGGGTCCAAGACAACCTGGGCAATGTGGTGAGACCTAGTATAAAAGGATGTTTCAGCCCCTCATAGACTTCTAGCCAGATATGTGGGCAGAGGTCTAGTAACCTGAACCTTACCAGTCAGTGCTCAGGGTGGCTCAGAGGACCACCTTAATAATCCATTCCCCATTGGATCTGATGTGCGGGAGCAAATACTAGTGTCGTTAGTTGCCTTATTTAGTAAGTAGGAAAAAGGGAAGGAAGGAGGGAGGGAGACAGGGAGGAAGGTTTTTTGTGTGTAAGGTTTCTAGGTAAGTATTGGTGCACAGTGCACACTGGAAACTGAAGGTAAGCTAGCGTGAATAGACGATGTAGTGATCGGCTTTATTTTCTGTCAGCACATTAAGGATATGGGAGTGACCTCTTGAAATGGCTCATAAAGTGATTGAATTTTTCATGAATTTGACTTGGGCTAAAAGTTAACATGTTTCTTTCAGCAAGAGCTGATCTACTTCACGTTCAGCAGGCAGGGAAGTGGAGAGCACACGGTGAACCTCAGCCTTCTGCTCCAGAGATGTAATGAGGTCCAGCTCTGGGTGGCCACGGAGATCCTGCTCTGCAGCCAGCTGGGCAAGCGCGTGCAGGTGCTGAAGAAGTTCATCAAGGTCGCCGCTCAGTAGGTTTCCAGTGGGGAGCAGTTATGTCTCTGATTTCTCCTATTTCCTTGAGGAAGTATGGTGATGTTTTGGGGTTTTGTTTGTTTTACTTTTTGTAATTGTAAGAAGGGTTGGGATATTGCAATGTAATACTGAGTTAAGTGACCAAATGATTGAAAAGGTCTGTTTTTGAATATTTTTGTCTTTTCATTGGAAGTTTTCATGTCTTAAAGTAAGTGTTGAAATAGCAGACTCGAGCACTGAGCTGTCTGCTTAGAAGTTATAACCAGGGGGGCTGGAGAGATGGCTCAGCGGTTAAGAGCTCTGCCTGTTCTTTCAAAGGTCCTGAGTTCAATTCCCAGCAACCATATGGTGGCGCACAGCCATCTGTAATGAGTCTTGGTACCCTCTTCTGGCCTGCACTGTATGCATAATCAATAAATAAATATTTTTTAAAAAAAGTTATAACCAGGTAAGTTCTTGTACAATATAGCTAGAGGTACTGCCATGGGCTAGGAAAATGAAAGATGGTGTGTGTTGTGGGGGTATTGTGGAAATTCAGAGACATTATAGAGTCTCTGTGAGTTTGAGGCTAGCAGATATAAAAACAAATTAAATAAGGCACTTATCAATTGAAAAATACTGATCTGGTACCAACCTCTGGCCTCCACACAACAGAGGATAAGCGCACGCATACACACGCACGCACACACACACACACACGCACGCACACACACACGCACATTTAGAGTATTTTTTGTACATATGTTATTTTGGGGGGAACATTGAGGGTAGAGTAATTGCCATTTGTCTCTCTGTTGTTTGAGACATTTAGAATGTGAATGCAGACTCTGAGATCCTCCACTGGGCAAAGAGACCCATCCCTGTTCTGTAGACATGAGGAGTGTCTTTACATAAGGAGATTTTTTCCTATTGCCCTACACAGCCAGAGCTGGCCAGGCCTATGCAGCCAGAGACAGAAGCAGCAGACTCTGGAAGGCTTTCTTCCCAGGGCGTCCCTGTCCCATCAGGAGGCGATCATGCATTGTACTCTGGTGGGATTGTGCTCCATCCAAGGGAGCTGGTTGAGCCCAGAGGTTTCCTGCCATGCAAGTATATTGTAAGATTAGTCCATTTTACCCAATAATTTAATCTTTTATAACTAATTTTTAAAATATAGCCTGATTTTGAATATTATTTTTCATTAGACAAACTTTAAGTTACTTCAAACTTGTTTTCATTTACTTGTTTCAGGCTTAACTTTGTAACATATACAGAAGGCTATTTAATGGGAGATAGAAATCGGTCTCTCCATCCAAGCTTGACTCTGTAAATAAATTATGTTTGTATTGAGCATGACTGACCATTAATTTGTATATCTGAATTATCTTTAACAGTTTACAGTGTTACTCTTTTTTATAAGATTCAGATTTTATATGAGCCTTCAAAAATATAATTCTGAATTAAAGATCCTTTTGTGTCAAAATAAACTTTAAAGCATAAATGTAGTCCGCAGAGAAAACAAGAACTTTATTTCCATGACCTTTTTATAATGTACTTTTACAAAGTGCTAGGTTTGTTTTATATGAGTCAGTTTCAAAACAAACTATCTTGGAAGCCTGGTATTACCTCATTGGTCTAATAAAAGGGAGTCACGTAGAGTGGTTACTAGAGGGGTCTGTGGGCCTCATTTTATGGGTGTAGCCTCAGTTGATTTATACAACACGGTCACCTTAACCGTGAGGGCGGTGAAGTCACATGATAGGCTCTTTCTTGACTCTCAGCGAAGACGGTGGCAAGCTTCTTGGTTGTTATTACTCCAAGGTGAGCCCATGAAGCGCACACTTTTTCCTAAATAAGAGTTGGATCCACGTTACATCGTGGTTTGCTACAGCAAGTTAATTCTTATCTGTACATAGACTTTTTAAACCACAGTCGATGGATTTATAAATTCTAAAGTACAGAGAGTTAAAGTCTCAACGAAAGCTTTAAACAAAACCAGAGAAAACGGGGAATTCAGACAGCTGAGCCCTTTTCCATTTGTGACCCTAACAGAGAAGTCCACTTCTGTGGTCTTCCCCAGCAGTTCCTTTTCTAGCTCTTCTGTTTAGTTCTCCTTTTTGGTTATTTTTGGGCTTTGTTTTTGTTTTTGTTTTCGAGACAGGATTTCTCTGTGTTGCTCTGATTCTCCTGGAACTCGTTCTATAGACAAGGCTGACCTCAGATGCAGAGATCCTCCTGCCTCTGCCTCCCGAGTACTGGGATTAAAGGCGTGTGCCACCACTGCCTGGCTTGTTCTCCTTCTCCCTGTCAGAGTCAGGTGGCCAGCCTGACACAGAACAGAGACTTTGGAGGAAAGTTAAGCCAACATGCTTGGGTCTGGAGTCTCAAGAGCCACCTTCTCAGTACGGGGGAACAGCACAAACAGCTTTCCCTTTACAGACAATAAGATCTCTGTAAGTCTGAACCCAGTGATCTACACGGCCATAACCAGTGTGTATGCATCTGCAGACGGGAGCAGACAATCTGAAATGCTTACCTCCTAGCCACTAAAGATAAAAGTGGGATTTTCTAGGTTTGGGGAGGCATAAATACAAGTAAGACAAAAGCATAAGGCAAAAAAGTTCTATGGTATCTCAGGAGCAGATACAAGATATCTGAATATACAGATATTCAGCCCAGCAGTAACAGCAGCCAGCAGACATCCTGGCTCTGAGCATGGTAGTAAGCCAACTGTGAGTTTCATGGGAAAGGCGACTCGGACCATGCTGCCGTTCCTGTCATCTTATGAAGTTACATAAATCAGGTTGGGTTTTTTTGTTGTTGTTTATTTATTTATTTATTTAGTTAGTTATTATGCATACAATATCAGGCAATGCTCTTAACCTCTGAGCCATCTCTCCAGCCCATAAATCGTTTCAGTATTGGAAATAAGAAGTTCCAAATCGGTGCCAGCAGTAGCTGTTTGCTGAGTGTACATTGAGGCCAGACTGCATTAAAAGGCAAAGGAAAGTCCCCAGTTTCCTGACTGACTCTTCTTACGTGAGCCTGCAGACAGGTCAGAGGAGTGTCTTTTTGGTACAGAAAATTTGGAACCCATGGCTTGGCCCAGGACCAGGTACAGGCAGAGGTCACTGTCCAGTTGAGTAGAGCATCCCATCCCCTGGGATGTGGAAATGACCACATGCCCCTGGATCATAAGGGTGTCCCCAACCTATACAGTTCCAGGGTGACGGAGCCACAGGGCTGGTGGTCTCCTAGCCAGTGGAAAACCCCAGCTCCCTTTAACAGAGTTGGCTTTAGGAAAGTTTCAGTACGTTGAGCTCCAGTGGCCTCCAAAACCTAGCTAGGGTACCTCAGTGTTAGATCCATGGTTACCTAGTTCCAGGGTTTTTCTGTGTTATATGTGTGTTCTGACCCAATGCCTCTCACCTAGGCCAGACTGTATCAGGGTAGACGGTAAGTGAGAGAGGAAGGAGGGAGACGCAGAATGAAAAGATGGATGGGGCTGGCTGAGGGAAGCCTGTGGCCCTGCTGGGGCTTGAGCAGCTGGTGGCTGCTCTGGTCCATCCTGGGTCTTCAGTACCATGGTTAGATTATTTTTAAAAGGCAGAGAAGGAAAAGGAAGCAAGCAAGCAAGTGGGCTTCATCTGACCTTAGGCAGCACGTTTATTCATGGTGAGGGAACATCTTGTCACCCATGTGTGTGTCTGGCAAAATGCCTACAGGGAAAGATGGGCCATGGTGGCTTACATGGATGGAAATGGGAAGGAGTGGCTTCTGAAATCCTCCAGGAAGCTGTCACTAACACTGAGGTTTTAGGGAATCGGGTCAAGGAAAATAGTCTCTGTGGCTCAGTTTAAATGAAGCCACGTGGGTTTAACTACGTGGTGCCTGATACGGCTAAACCTACCACTCTGGATCTGTGCAGGGCTGAATGCGTCAGCCTGGCTTGTTCAGAGAGTGCAGAGTGGTCGCTTGTCCTGGGTGTGGATCTGATGAGGCCTTGTGGGAAGTCAGGCTTCCTGTACAAGGTCCTGTCACTCAGCATGCTGCTCTGTAGAACACAGCGAAGGGCCTGGGACGGGATCTGGTCCGTCCTGGCTTTGAAGAAGGAAGCGCTGCATCTCAGGAGTGTGGGGATGGAGACAGGAAACACTGGGGAAAGGAGCCTTTGCTTTCTGGGTGAGAACACTCTCTCCATGGAGGGCGCCCTGAAGATGAGCTCAGCAGAGCAGCAGAATTTTGAGCATGATGAACACTGTGTTCAGCTGAGAGGAGGTTGTAATAGACGGCTGGCTGGAGAGCTGGCTGGCAAAGGCAGATCCGATCCTCAGCATGATGAGTGCCATGTTCAGTTGAAAGGAGGTTGTAGGAGAAGGCTGGCTGGCAAAGGCAGATCCGATCCTCAGAGAGTCTGTGGTCCAGCAACCAATAGGCCCAGAACTTGCTTTAGGAACACTCTCCTGGAAGTGGAAAGAAACCTGGCCAAGGGACCCAGAAGCTAGAGACAGAGGCAGCACCTGTCTGAGGTCTGCTGTGATTGGATGGAAGAGCAGGTAAAGGTCTGTTCCCTCGGCTGACACTTTTGTGCTGAGTGGGGCTTTTATCAGTGGTTTTGTTGTTATTTGCTTCTCTATTAACTCAGCCACTGTATTCTAAAATGGCTCTGAGATTCCTGAAGGTGGAGTTTATGGTTAACAGTTTCTTAGAACCTGAGTTAGATGGAGAAATAGGACACCGGGGCTCCAAGGAGTAAGGTGGCACCACCTGGTCCTTCCTCAGGACAGGACTGGATCTAACCCGGGGAAGTGAAATATATTCCTGTCTTCTCCTTAGGGCGCAGTGCTTCTGAATTATTTATGATAATGGTCTCTCTCCCAGCCCATGGAACAGAATGGCAACTGAAACATAAAGTTAAATTCCCCATAATCACACTGTAGGAAGAACCCAGGGAAAACAGCAATTTCCACAATCATGAAGTGTTTTCCCTGCCCAAGGCATCCGATTTGCATATTCATGTTTCCCTCCTTCTCACCATCCCCATCCCCCACCGCTGTGGATTGAGCGCCTTTTCTTTCCTCACTCAGACAAAGGAATGGTCGCTGGACTGGGATGCTTAGCCAGGCAGCCTGCTCTCATCTCGGAATGAATGGCCCTGTAACAGGATTCCATCTAATTTAGATTGGCATCTAATTTCTGTTCAGAATTAATTTGTCTCGTGCAGAAATTGTGTCTATATTAATTTAATTTCTTTTTTCAAGACAAATTCAGATGGTATGTGTGGGTGTGTGGGTGTGAATTTCATGACTAAAATGAAGCTTTGTGGACCTGAAGAAATGGTGTGAATAGGTGAAAGATAGAAACCATATAAAAACATGGAGATAAATGGTGCTGAGTTTAAAGACTTCATCATGAAAAATAACCATTTACGTAAAAGTTCTTTTTTCAGCCCCAGGACTTGGTCTGTGCATGGTTCGCTGTGCATCAAGCAATTGGATATGCATAGTAAAACACATGAGTAGATATGTACTCCAGCCTTAATGAGCTCCCTCTCTGGTGGCGGCAGTAGCCTATAGGGCCTCCCTCGTGTGGGAGGACTCGGGTGGGCGGTATCTTCTGACAGTAGATTGAAGCATTCTCACTGACAGGAGTTCCATCTCAAGCTTTCCTGTCTGCTATGAACTCTATCGTGTAGAATGAGGGGAGGGAGTGGCAGAAGAGAAGTGGAGTCAGTGCTAAGCCTTAGGCTGCAGAAAATCTCAAAGTAATCATAGACAGAAGGCCC
The DNA here is from genome assembly GCF_982192425.1 of Myodes glareolus. Taxonomy (NCBI): domain Eukaryota; kingdom Metazoa; phylum Chordata; class Mammalia; order Rodentia; family Cricetidae; genus Myodes; species Myodes glareolus. Next base: position 4,246,763 of record NC_142036.1, on the reverse strand, counting down.
TTTCCTTCAGGGTGTTCATAGAATATGCCACACAAGGCCAGTAGGGGTGTGGATGTTGACAGGAGACCAGAGGAAGAATCAGCAAGTCTGGACTCCAAGGGCCTCATTCCTGCATCAGAGCTGGGCAGACTTGGGGACCGGCCATAGCACAGGGGCTTGGTAGTGATGTGCCTGCTGGACATATATTCACGATGTCTTCTGCTCTGGCTGTGGAGACAACAGCGTCTTTCCAGCTCCTCTCTTCCCAGCGTGGAGTCCAAGCACATTTAGACTGGAGCAGTTGTGGTTTGTGAGGCAGACAGGACCTGCTAGAACACAGCCCATTCTTACTCACCTGAGTGCCGCTAAAAGGCACAGCTCTGGAAGACAGCACATATCGGAACCTTCACCTGGCAGACACCATGCATGCAGCTGAAGCCATCTGAGCTATATAGTAGCTCCAGTACAACCAGGGCTGCATAATGAGGCTCCATCTCAAAACAAACAAAACTAAACAAACAAACAAAAATCAAAAACACTTTTCACATTTATAGCTTTTGTAGCATCATGTAATAGCTGGAAACCCAATAAAAAAAAATCAGAGTAAGTGAAAAGTTTCATACCAAAGATTCCCAATGCAGCATTCTGTGTAACAGGGAAGAATTGAAACTAGCAAAGGCTACGCTAGAAAACTAAGTAAGAAAAATATGAAACATGTTTCTTTTTTAAGAGACAAGATCTTCCAGTATTTCTAGACTGGCCTTTAATTCTCATTATAGTAGAAGGTAACCTTCTTGGACTTCTGAATTACCTGTCTTCACTCCCAGTGTGGGGATTATTTTCTTATGTTTATAAATAAGAAATTGGAGCACTATCCAATAATATATGTATATACTCAGGTAAACGGATGCTAGATAGATAGATAGATAGAAAGATAGATAGATAGATAGATGGATGAATGGGTGGATAGATGGATGGATAAACGGATGGACAGACAGAGAGAGAGAGAAATGGGTGGGTGCGTGGATGGGTGGGTGGGTGCGTGGATGGTTGGACGGATAGACAGATAGATAGATGGATAGATGATGGATGGATGAACGGACAAACAAACAGAGAGAGAAATGGATAGGTGGGTGGGTGCATGGATGTATGGATGGACAGATGGACAGACAGAGACAGACGATAGACAGATAGATGACAGATGGTAGATAGTGTTCTGTCTGAATGAATGTGAGAACTTAGGCCTGTGAGGTGAGAGGGACACACCAGCCAGATGAACAAAAGTCCCAGGGAATGAGAGCTGAGGGGAGCGGCAGGAGCCGTCCATGGCAGATGAAGAGAAATGGCCATTGCAAGCACAATCATTGAACTCATCAATGTGCTTAAGTGAATGTTAGAGGAGGGAGGGTCTCCTGCGGTGACAGGAAGGATTTTCTTGAGGGCATAGAAGAGCCCAAGAGCCATAAATCCTTCCTTTTGCATTAGAAGCAGTTGGTTGAGTCGTGTCCCAGAAGTCTTAGGCCTTCATCAGTGATAAAGCAAACAGTGCCCTCTGTTTGGAAGAATGCCTGCTCAGTCCGCACTCTCCTTTCTTCGCAGCTGCAAAGCCCAGCAGAACCTGAACTCCTTCTTCGCTATTGTGATGGGTCTCAACACGGCCTCTGTGAGCCGGCTGTCACAGACCTGGGAGGTGAGCCTGAGGCTTTCCACTGGGAGTCGGGGTGTGGATGTGGGGCAGAATGAGACACTCCGGGGTACTAGAAATAAGTAGATTTAAGTAGTTTAAATGAGACAAATTCTGCTGAACTAAAAGTATTCTTAGCAGGACTCTGACAGGGTAATAGGAACCATTTCTATCAAACGGTCTTCTAAATGAGCTTTAACATGATTCTTTAAAGTATCTGAAGAAGATTTTTGAAAAGTTAAATGTTTTAAATTTCTCTTCACCCTCCTCTGCATTTCCTGAAGGCAGCTCTAGCTCCATGCTGACTAGACATTTGCCAGTCTGCTCTGTGGAGCGAGGTGTGCACAGAGGTGAATAGGGTACTGGCCTGAGTGAGGGGGTGCACGCAGAGATGAAGTTAAGCTTCAGTGCCCCCCATTTGCAGGCCTTGGCCACGTTCATGTTGCCATATTCAGCTTTTCAAAATTGCCAAAGTAATATTGCATTCTCATTTTCTTAAAGAGGACTTTCTCTCTCTGTAGAAAGCTTAAGGCCTCCCAAACTGTAGCCCTGCTTCTGTAGATGGTGAGATCTGCTTGCACTATGAGATGCAGGAGACCAGGGTAGTTGACCTATTGCTTCAGAGGATGTGTGGGAAGAACCAAATTAGGAGAGCCAGAACTTAGCCAGAAGCATCAGACAGCCTCTCCCGCAGTCCCACCCTGCTTTCTTGCTTTCTGTGAGCTTTTGTCCCCTTGCTCTTCATCTCTGCTGACTGGCTCCCTCACCCTGAGCTGTCTCTCTCCTCATCTCTCTCCAATACTCGTGTCACTGTCCTTTGGGCTGTGACGTGCGTGCTCCATTGTGGTCTCCTTGACCTCTCCTGCTTCTACCAGTGGCTGTGTCATTCTCCCTATGAATTCAATCCTTTCGAGTCAGGAGCTGTGCCCAATGGAATGCACTGTGCTGACCCAGGGGTGGGATAGTGCTCTCTTTCAAGACATGAAAGGGTTGCCCTCTCTGCTTCAACAAGATGGCCAAGAACACGAAAGGTTAAAGGAGTTGGGAGACAACTGCCAAGCTGGTTAGAGCAACAGGAAGACAAGTGGACAGCAAGGGTCTTCACAGAATGGAATTTGGATTGAGCCACAAAAGAAACTGATTTGCAGAAGTAATTGAATTACATTTAAAAGTCTGAATCAGCATATTGATGCCTACTGAGTTGCACACACTGCATGAAAGCGAATACCAGAGAAAGCTGTGTGCTGAAGGACCTTTTAAACCAGGTCTCACTGGCCCAGGGAGAAGTGAGTGGAGACTCTCTTGACTCACGAGCCTGGGCAGCATTTTGATTCAGTTTGAAAACAAACCTCTCTGGAATATCTTGGCCTTCCTTGTTAGTGTTAATAGCTGGAATCCGTTAATAGCAACCATGGACATGGACAGTTGTGCATTTATTTCATAGGTTGTTGCTGCAGGCTGAGAGCAGCGAGGGTGCAGACTCACACTAAACAACTGGAAAGGGGCGGGGGCAGAATTCACACAGGGCCTTGGTTGGGTCAGCTTTCTGTGGCCAGACACTAAGGCCGTGTGGAAAGCTCTGTGCTCTCGCCTACTCATGGGAAGAGGAGTCTGGCACATTTCCAGGTCTGTTTTCCTGAGCTTGAAGTTTTCCCTGGGAGGATGACACAGGCACACATTCCCCTGCACTTCAGATTGGATGATTCTCCACCTCTAACGTGCAGGCTGCATCCCTGAAGTTTTTCCCGTCTGTGTTACCTGGCTTCTGCTGTGTGTGCAGCCATTCCCATGAAACACATCCAGACCCACTGTCCCCACTTGGGCAGGCTGTTTGAAGGACGACCTCATTCGTCAGAGATCTGTGTTCATTAAATAAGCACCACTATGTAGAAAGTCTAGCCAGCTAGATGCCTTCATCGTGCGGCTGCCAAGGTATTTTTATCAATATGCCTAACAAAGGTCATGTTGAGGGGGTGAATAAACATGCAAATGAGACACAATCAGTGTAGAGTCCCAGGGCCAGTATTTATGCTCAGAAACATATTGTGAGTAAGCAGAACTCAGTGCAGATGTCCTTGGTGCCCCTTCTCAGAATAGCCGCCTTCTATGACCTTTGTGGTTGCTAACTGTGATTTTGTTGTTTTGCTTAAGAAAATTCCTGGGAAGTTTAAGAAACTTTTCTCTGAACTTGAAAGCTTAACGGTAAGTAATGGGGACTTTTCTTCAAAGTAATATTAGTGCTATTTCCTCTGGGGTCAGGGTTCAAATTACTGTCCTTTATGATATCAGTGCCCAACTGACTGCTTGCATCTAAAATGATAGTTTTGAGCTGGGTGTGGGGATAGAATCCTAGAACTTTGGTAGACTGAGGCAGGCAGATTACAAACTCCAGGCCAGCCTATACTATGAAATAAGACTCAGTTTTTAAAACAAACAATACAGTCAGCTAACATGGAAGAGCGGAAATCTCATGGAACCCCAACTCTAGACAAAGAATTGCAAGCAACTAGAAAATACTGAGAGTGGAGAAATACTCAGCTGGTTGTTCAATAACAAGTGATCATACGCATGCAAGAAACATTATGCAACTTGAATAGATTGTATTTATGTACTTGGGAATGCACACACAGACACACACATTTTACACACACACATTGAAGGAAAAGAAGCCATGAATTTGGGAGAGAACAGGGAGCAGTTTCAAGAGAGGGGCTGGGTGGAAGAAAGGGAAGAAGAGAAATGATAGAATTTCAAGACTGTTTAATTTGTAGTTTGAAGACTAAATGATAAGTAGGTGGTAAGTAGGTCGGTAGATGGTAAATGATAGGTAAACAAACAGGTGGTAGGTGTGGCTGAGAGTGAAGCGCGGTGCCCGTCCAAGCTGCCTCCTCTCCCTGGAAAGCCACATGATTGTTTCACAAGGCGTTTTCCATTCCACAGCCTGAAAGTAGTTGGTATAAATTTGGTGAGTAATTCAGTGTGCTTTGCGTTAATCTTTCCTCCTTTACTTATTGTTTCTTAGGTTTATATACAAGATCTGTAGCTTGTTTCTAGAATGTGGCATTGTCTTTGTGTTCTGAGGGCAGTTTCTCTTTGCAGTGTACTTAACAAAAGACTCTGAGGTTACCTCATGGTAGAGATCACGCAGAGGCAGCTGCACTTGAAGAACCTATTTGAGGAAAATGACAGGGCAATCAAAAGGTGTCTGTCTCTTACAGTCATCTTCCATTATTGTAACCCGATACCTTGAATTCTAAGCACTGCCTAAATCGCCTGCCCTAATTAGTGGATTTATCCTCAGAGTAACCTTTATCTGCCTCATTCTTAGGAAGAACCTTGCCGTATCTAATCATGTTCAAATTGTACAGCAGATATAGATTGAGAATTGCTTCTATGGTGCATTGATTTTTCTTTCTCTGTGTGATCTGCTTGGTTGGCAGGATCCTTCCCTAAATCACAAAGCCTACAGGGATGCATTCAAAAAGATGAAGCCACCAAAAATCCCTTTCATGCCCTTATTGCTTAAAGGTAATGATTTTCTATCTGTTATAGTATGCAATGTCATCTTCTAGAATTGTCTTTTCTAACTATAACAGAAACAATGGAACTCTCAGTTAATACCTTAGTATTGAAAAGACCTCCAACTTTTATACCTCTATATTTGCACGGAATTATTTTTTAAAAACTCAGTTGTTTTTTCAAATGTCTGGAATGTATAATTGTAGTTGAGCGGTGTCAAAGCATTGTCTCTTGAAACCTGTATGTTTATACTTTGCTGTTCCTAAGCCCTGTATTATTTTCTTTAGTACCATGACATAGGTAAGCAAAAGTAAGGGTAGCATACAGAGCCCAAAGGCCCAGTGTTGGCATCCATGTTTCAGAGGCAGCCCTGCACAGTGCACTGAGGGCTGAGAAACCTGTCTTTCCACAGAAGCTGCGCATCTCATAAACACTCTCTGTCTCCGAGAAGTGGGTCCTAGCTGGAAAGTTATCCAACGGCTCCACATACACCACTGAGCCCTCTTTTGTAGAGGACACACAGTTCGTGTGGAACATTGTCATTGGTGCTCTGTCAGATAGGGCTACGGTGAGGAGGAAGGGCTGCGGAATCTGGCCTGAACTCCTGACCTTCTGTGTACCCTAGGGAAAGGGAATTGGGGGAAATGTTCCTAGGCCACATTTTAATTGTTCAAGGGGTTTTGTAGAAATTTGCCTTCATCTAACCTCTGCCTCTCAGAGATAGTGTCTGCAGAATCAGGCTGCATTGACTGGCCTCATAAATGATTCTGGAAAGGAATCGCATTGCTGATGGCCTGGCCATCCTCCTCGACTACCCCACTGCCATCCCAGCTGGCCGTTAAGCTGGCCTTGCTCTTCTGCCTGTCCTGGAGGACGACAGTGTCGCTGCCTCTGTGAAGACACACACTAGTCCTTCGCTGTGTGGAGCTGGAGGGGCTGGGAGACAAAGGAATGGCCTGAGGGATGTGAGCATAATTTGTGCAGGGCTGAAAATCTGCTCAAGGCAAGTCAGCAGTGTAAGGAGAGGTTGCAATGCCAGCGTTACAGTTTAAAGGTTTCATTACCGTCTTCCTCTCTGCTCTTACTTGCATTAAGCTACACCTATGCAGGCTCATAGGTGTCATCGCAAAGTGCGGAACCTTCAGCTGGGGGGGGGGCGTGGCAACAGGCGCAAAGGAACTCCTGGAATCATTTAGACACAAATGGAAACAGGAGGAAATATGAGGGAAGGGAACTGATTTGAGTAAGAAAACTAGAAACGTTAAATGCTTGTAAGGCACTGCCTTCAAATCTAGTGTCCCTTTAACTTAGGAAGAAGCAGTCCTGCCATGGTGCTCTCGAAACCCCTAAAGCCAAGGCACTCACTCACCTGAGCATGCATGCAGCTTTCTGCTCTGCTGAGTTTGGACCATTTGGTGGCAGCGAGATAAATTTCCTTCTTTTCTGTTAAAACCACATTCACTCAGTCTTAGAGGGACTGGCTTAATATTTCATGACAGCTCTTCCTCTCGTGTCTACCTGCTAATTCAGCTGGCTTTCAATTAGAAAATGGGGAGAGGTTGAACTCAGGGCCTGTGTGTGCAGGAAGGGTTGGACCTCCCATGGCTCCTGTCAGTGAGAACCCTTCAGCTGCTAAAGCCTTTCTTCTCCCCATGCCAGCCTCTGTCCCCTTGTCACCTCCCCCACTTTCTGTTCACCAGTCCCATCTATACTTTAGTTTCCTGGATCCCACACTAGCATGTGCACACATGTGCCTGTACTCACACACTCATGTACATACCCACACATACTCTCACATTCTTTCCACAGACACTCACACTCTTGCACACACGCACTCTCATATACATACACTCATGCACACACATCCATACTCAGACATACTCTCACATTCTTTCCACAGACACACTCTCGCACACACATGCACTCTCATATACATACACTCCCGCACACACTCATGCTCATGCACACACACTCTCATATACATACACTTTCGCACACACGCACTCTCATATACATAAACTCACACACACTCATGCACACACACGCACTCATATATATACACTCTCACACGTTTACTCTTATATACATACATTCTCACACACACACGCACCCTCATACATACACTCACACACACGCACTCTCATAGACATACATTCTAGCATACACTCAAGCACACTCTCATATACATACACTCTCGCACACACTCATGCACACATGCACTCTCATATACATACACTCTTGCACACATGTACTCTCATACATATACTCACACACATACACTCTCGCACACATTCATGCACACATGCACTCTCATATACATACACTCTCGCACACACTCATGCACACATGCACTCTCATATACATACACTTTTGCACACATGTACTCTCATATACATATACTCATACACATACACTCTCGCACACACTCACGCACACATGCACTCTCATATACATACACTCTTGCACACATGTACTCTCATATACATATACTCACACACATACACTCTCGCACACACTCACGCACACATGCACTCTCATATACATACACTCATACACACATTCACGCACACACTCATATACATACACTGTTGCACACACTTATGCTCACTCTCATATACATATACTCTCGCACACATGCACACACTCATGCACACACACTCATATATATATACACTCTCACACACTCATGCACACACTCATATACATACACTGTCGCACACACACACGCATTCTCATATACATTCAGTCTTACATACACTCATGCACACACCCACTCTCATATGCATACACTCTCACACACACTCATGCACACATGCACTCATATACATACACTCTCGCACACACGCACACACACTCTCATATTCGTACACACTCACGCATGCACACACTCCTGAGCGCACTATCCCCCTGCTGCCTTCCATAAGTCCTGAGAACTTAAGGGGACGAATGAAGCCAAGTAGGAAGACAATCAGGAAAGGATGTGGGGAACAGCAGCCCGTGTGGCAGAAGCTCAGCAGGTGGATTCGAGCTGGAAGTGATGGACCTAAACCTTTCCATGCCCGATGCCCATGTCTGAAGGACCCTCCCTCCCACTGATTCCTAGCTCTGCCACAATGGCATAAGCGTGATTTAGCTGTGGCTATTTCCTGAGCCCTCGTTTCTCTGCATGCTTGCTTCCTACAACCACCTTAGAAAGCCTTGGGAAACACCCGAAGCCTGTGCTCTGGAGTTCTGTGTGAGGCCGAGCTGCTAGGCTGTGCTTCATGGCGGCCTGTGAGTGCAGAGTGATATTTGCTGTATATAACATGTAAAAGCTGACCCGGCAAACTGCTCTTTGGTAATCATGTTGTAGCCATTGTGTCACGGTGTGCGTGGCCTGCTGGTGGCCACGGGAGCAGAAGCTCGCAGTGTTGTCACGGTGTGCGTGGCCTGCTGGTGGCCACGGGAGCAGAAGCTCGCAGTGTTGTCACCGTGTGCGTGGCCTGCTGGTGGCCACGGGAGCAGAAGCTCGCAGTGTTGTCACGGTGTGCATGGCCTGCTGGTGGCCACGGGAGCAGAAGCTCGCAGTGTTGTCACGGTGTGCGTGGCCTGCTGGTGGCCACGGGAGCAGAAGCTCGCAGTGTTGTCACGGTGTGCGTGGCCCGCTGGTGGCCACGGGAGCAGAAGCTCGCAGTGTTGTCACGGTGTGCGTGGCCTGCTGGTGGCCACGGGAGCAGAAGCTCGCAGTGTTGTCACCGTGTGCGTGGCCTGCTGGTGGCCACGGGAGCAGAAGCTCGCAGTGTTGTCACGGTGTGCATGGCCTGCTGGTGGCCACGGGAGCAGAAGCTCGCAGTGTTGTCACGGTGTGCGTGGCCTGCTGGTGGCCACGGGAGCAGAAGCTCGCAGTGTTGTCACGGTGTGCGTGGCCCGCTGGTGGCCACGGGAGCAGAAGCTCGCAGTGTTGTCACGGTGTGCGTGGCCTGCTGGTGGCCACGGGAGCAGAAGCTCGCAGTGTTGTCACGGTGTGCGTGGCCTGCTGGTGGCCACGGGAGCAGAAGCTCGCAGTGTTGTACTCAAGCTTTGGCAGCACCTGTCTCAACAGCTTTGACTGAACCTGTGTTTCTGCTTTTGGTGGTTTTGGTCTGTTGTTGATGACAGCAGGGGTATTTACACATCCTTACTGCAGTCCTTGTCTGTGGGGACGCTAAGATTCCATTCTATAGTCTTGTCCTTTTTTGTATGGCAGAAATTCTCAGAGCCTAAGGTGCTAGCTTAATACGTCTCATTCCCAAACCTTTATCTCTCTTGTTTGTTGTTGTTATTCTTTGTTTGTTAGTTTCTGAGACAGGGTTTCTCTGTGTAGCTTTGGATCCTGTCCTGGAACTTGCACTTTAGGCCAGGCTGGCTTTGAACTCACAGCGATCCGCCTGTCTCTGCCTCCTGAGTACTAGGATTAAAGATGTGCACCTCCACCTCCCAGCTTCACATCTTTATCTTTCCAACAAAAGCAGATTTTCTTTTAGTGTCCTCAGCCTCTTCTTTGGGGATGTGGGTAAGACCCCAGCCCTTGCACTAAATACAGGCCCAGCACTGAACTGCACCCCAGCTCCTCGCTCACTTCAAACCTTGTAGTCTCTTCTCCAAAAGCAATCCATTCCACTGCCTTTCTTATTTCTCTTCATCGACGATGCTATCTCTACCAGTCAAATCACTTCTGATACACAGGCTTCGAAGACCAACCTTTTTCATTTACGTTTGTAATGTAAACTTGGGAATCTGAACCTAAACCCTTTTGTATAAAGCAGGTCCCATTTACACTGGCTAAGAGGAATTTTTATACAAATCTGTAAATATCAAATCCCTGTTGCTTATGAATATTCATTTATTTTCTGCTCAGTCTTTTGACCTGAAGACATAGCAGACCAATCAAACATTAGCTGACGGCACCTGCTCTTCACTGTGAATGTGAACTGTTCTAGGGAGGCTGTGCTGCCCTAAACTTTCATTTCAGACGTTATACAGGCTTAGTTTCAGGCCAGCTTGTCAAATATGTGGCATAATTCCAAAATACTGAAGACAAAAATCATAAACTGCCTTGTTTCTAAACAATTTGGTTGTTTCTTGATCTTGTCCTAATAGTGTATTTGATCTAACTGTTTTTGACTTTCAGATGTAACATTTATTCATGAAGGAAATAAAACATTCTTGGATAATCTCGTCAACTTTGAAAAGCTGGTATGTAAACTTCACGACTTCTCCCTTTTTCTCTCTGTAAGGGAAATGCATGCTTGTCTTTCCTGAGCACCCCCGGGGTCTCTGCTGCATATGTGACAGGATCATCACTAGGATGCCAAGATTTTGAGAATCTGCCTTTTATTCTTGGAAATAGCGTGTCATTAGCTTAGCACCAGTGACTGGGTAAACCTGCGGAACCAGGCACAAAGGCGTGAGGAGGGGCCGTCTGTCAGGAACAGTTGCTGCACAGGTGTCTCTTGATGCCCCCAGTGTAAGCCAACTTGAGAGAGTGAGCAAGAAAGTCCTCCCAGGTAGATGTGTCTGTCTTCTAGAACCCCGAGTTTAGATATGCACCTGAGATTTGTGGGTTCTACAGGTGAGGGGAAAGGCCTCCTCCTTGTAGGCCCTGCTGCAGGACCTCCCTGCTGATGGCTGCAGCGACCTGGCCGCGCCTCTTGTATGCATTCCTGGGAAGCTTCTCCCTAACCACCCTGCCAGAACAATCTCAGGGTTATCCTCAATGGGCCTGAGTAGGTGCCCCACAGCAGTGTCCCACACAGACAGCCTAGTGACCAGAGGAAGGCGTTTTTCTGACAGATGACCTTTAGCGTCATAGATGAAATAGTCCATCATGGTCAAAGGTGATCCCAGCGCTCCTCTCTAGAGATGCTGACCTTTGACTGGACTTTTCAGTGTTGACAATGAATTTACATGAGCTCTTTTAGGAACCATCCCAGCTGCTTGAGAGACGAGAGTCAGGCTTCAGAGAAGGTCACTTGAGGTTGACGCCCCAAACCATATCCTGAACTGTGTGAAGAGCATTCAGACTGGAGTCTCCCAATGATGTCTGGTGTCTGACCTTGCTTCTTACCACTCCGCCCTAGTCCCTATGGTTCCCAGGATGCCAAGGTCTTCGGCACACAGGGAGGGCGAAGTCATCTCCTACCCACCACCCTAAACCCAGACTACCAGTGTCTGCAAAGAGAAACATCCTCCCAACCTCGCTCTGTGACAGCCGTTAGAACTCTGAAGGTGATGGCTTCATGCCTAGTTATTTTTGAGAGCTGAGAAGGAGACATGTTTTGTTTTCCAGTCTCTCTAGTTTTGCCCTGCATATTGTAGAACTGGAGCTTAGGTGCTTCACATGCTATAGTGAAGCCAGCAATGGAATGTGTAGGGATTCTCATCTTGTTTTGTTCTGTTCTGTGACTCCCTGAGGAGCCCAGCGTGCCCATTAGCAACCAAAGTCTCAATCACTAGAATCCTCAGCTTAAGCAACTTTTTCTCAGTATTTGGTATTTATAAATAATCACAGGAATAGGAAGCTGTTAATCAGAATTTATTTTGTCTCCTGTCCAACGTGTCTGTTTCAAATCACCGGAGGAGCGTTGTAGGGCATATGTGAAGTTATCGTCCGGCCTGGAAGTCTGTGGGTCCGAGGCATTTTCGGCTCTCACAGATGCAGGAAAGCCACTGCACCCCTTAAAAGCTGTTGCCTCTTACGAGCAGACTAGGAGTTGACCTTCACCCTAAAGCCAGCAGTGGCCTGGCTACATTCCTTGTGCCGTTTGTCCTCAGATAATGTCACAGCAGTGGAAGAACTGATCCGTTCAGGCTCAAATGGACAGAGCCATGGGACGCTTCAAGCACTGTTTCCACCTCTCCTCTCATTGTCTGCTCTTTTTGCTTTCCCGCCAGTAGAGCCCCAAAGTAGGGACTGAGATAAGGTGTAAATACTTCACTACATCTGTAAGAAAGTTTAAGAAAATAACATAGAAGCTGGGCATGAGTCTATAATCCTTCCTGAGTGCTGACTCAGGAAGTGGGGTCGAGGGTTGTCACTGGCTCAAGATCCCCCCGAGGTACATAGTGAGTTCCAGGCCAGTCTAGGTGATAGTACAAGATGCTACCTCAAACAAGTGAGCAAGCACAGCAGATCCTTGGCCATCAGATTTATCATTGTGTGTGTGTGCGTGCGTGTGTGTGTGTGTGTGCGTGTGTGCGCGTGTGTGCGTGTGTGTGCGTGTGTGTGTGTGCGTGTGTGCGTGTGTGTGTGTGTGTGTGTGTATGTGTTTCCTGCTCTCACACTCTCTACCCTTGAGAGAGGGTCTTTCACTGAACCTGGAGCTAAACTGGTGGCCAGCAAGTTCTCTTCTCCCGGTTTCCCGCGGTGCTAGCTTACAGGCACACCCATGGCCATGACAAGCTCCTTGTGTGTGTTCTGGAGAGTTGAATTCAAGCCCTCATGCTTGTGCTGCAAATGATCCTGCTCACTGAGCCACTCCCCGTGGCCCTTGTATGTCATTTCTAAAGAGGAAACTCAGCAATGATGACCTGGTCCTCAGACCACTTGGAGAGCAAGTGGCTCTTCAAGCTCAGCATCTTGTGTCCTTCTGTGTGGGAAAGACAGATGAGATAAGAATTTTTTTCAGAAAGACAAAAATCAGTTTTTCTTCCTATTTTTTAAGACAAGGTTTCTCTATGTTACAGTCCTAGCTGTCCTGGAACTCACTTTGTAGAGTTCAGGCTGACCTCGAACTCACAGAGATCCTCTTGCCTCTACCTCCCAAGTGCTGGCTGGGAGTAAAGGTGTGTGCCACCACCACCCAGACAAAAATTAATTTTACTTAGGCCGGTGTTCCACTCAGGAGCTGAACCACCTTCATGTAGACAACATTCTTAGAGAATGTCTCTTAGCAGAGGACAAGGTTCATTGAAGCTAAAACAGGGTCATCTTTCACAGTAATGAACCAATGGGACCTAAGTAAATTAGGATGAGCAGCCAGTTTCTCATGGTGGATGTCAGCGTCGGCCAACCAGCAGATAAGTCCGAGTGTGCTCTTTGTCTGGCTGACACAGGCCACATGCAGACCCGGAAGTGCTCGGGAAGCACACTAAGAGTCCTGTTGTTCCTGTGCTAAGTTCCTAGCTGCCTCAGCAGCTCTGAATGCTTCTACCTCACACTATGAAGTGTCAAAGGAGCAGAGGGTTCTATCCTTTTCTTTTTGTCCCCAATATTATGAGCATGATCTTTGACTGCGTCCACCTCCCATCCTGTCAGAAAACTCAGAGGTGGGAATCAGGACTCACAGACTTGAGCCTCACGTCAGCCCCAGCCTTTCAGGAGCTGAACAAACGGCACAGAATAGCAGTCGGTGTGATGCCACAGGCTGAAACAAGGGGAAATCTGGCCTGGGAAGGAAATGTAACAATACATCACACAGACGTGAGTCAGGTCTCATTTCCTCTTCAAATGCCGCCTGGCTGCCTCACTGAATCACCCACCATGGATACTCATCGAATGAACCCAACTACAGCTGGGAAAATTCAATCAGACTGTTGGATTCAAATAGCATTTCTGTCATTCTGTTGGATTTTAAGTGAGAAGGGTTTAGCATTGGTGTTATTCTTTGATCGCTAATTCAGTGTTTGTCCTCTGTGGGTGCTACTGTGTCTGACTGCGGCAGGCAGGTAGTGAAAACGGTGCTTGGAGGACCAGATAATGGATGGTATTGATCCTTGAGTAATGAAATATTTGGATTTTGATTTGAAACAAAGTAAGGTGTTCTGTCATTCTCCAGAGAATAGGCCCTGCTATGACAACTGTGTTATAATACTCTGGCAGCTGTGTAGAAGGAACTATTCATAGCAGAGGTTAGTTCTTCCAAAAAAACTCTGTTTCCCACCATTGTGGAAAAAGTGGGAATAATGGAGTAAGCTAAAGACTATTGGAGGGACACGGGTGTGAGGTGAGGGGATCCTGTCCAGGCCTGGTGGTGTAGGTCTGTAACCTCAGCTACTCAGGAGGCTGAGGTGCGAAGATTGGGAGTTCTAGGCCAGCCTGGACAAGCGGGTGAGACACTCTGGGCTGTGGTAGCTCAGTAATAGAACACTTTCCTAATATGCACAAGGCCTAAGTATGGTCTCCTCCCCCCAAAAGCTGTACAGTTCAGATAATTTTAGCCTAGAGATCAGTGAGAAACTAAAGGAAAGAAATTAAAGTAGAATACTGAAGACAGGAAGGAAATATAAGTTATAAACAAAATGACCTTTGTAAAATGGTGATGTTGTCACTTTTCTCTCATGAGTGTGTCACTTCCTATCACTATTTCAGCCCTTGAATCCAAAAATGTGGGCTGATAGATGTGGTTCAGTTAGTGGAGCTGCCAGCTCAGCATTGAGGAGTGCCTGGGCTTGAGTCCCCAGCGCTGTAGCTGGGGCAGTGGCACACATGCGAGCCTGCGTCCTGAGTACACAGTCACAGTCACAGAAGGTCAGGGAGCGTAAGCGGTGCTCCTCAGGAGGGAGGCTTGCGAGCCTGCGTCCTGAGTACACAGTCACAGGAACAGAAGGTCAGGGAGCGTAAGCGGTGCTCCTCAGAAGGGAGGCTTCCAAAGGGCTTCATGAACACAAGACAACAACTCACCTTCAAGGAAAACACGGGCAATCGGGGGCAGTCGAGAGAGCATGTTCTCCGAAAGTCCAGACCATGTTACCTCCACTCTTTGGGAGCCACTGATTTTGCTGACACAAACTCAATATTCTTGAATAATCCAAGCTTAATATAATCAATAAACTCATGTCCAGCTCCAAGATGAACTTTGCGTTCTGTCCCCAGGAGAAGGTTACCCTCTGCCCCTGCAGACACTGCCATTTCAGTCGGTGACCCTTTGCTGTGCTCCTTCTTCTGTCTTTCAGCACATGATTGCAGACACAGTCCGGACCCTGAGACACTGCAGAAGTAACCAGTTTGGTGAGTACCTGAAGTCGGGGTACGATGCACACTGACTTCTCAGGGATACTGTCGCCATTTAAGAAACACTTAGGACCCTGACTTTAAACAGACTATGAAGCGTATGTATGAAGTGCATGATGTCTTTATAGTCTAGATTTTCACAGTTTTCCCTCCCCACATACTTGGGATGTGGCGCGGCACCGCCCCCCTGTGCATGCAAGTCTGCACTGTCCGAACTGGCTTCAGACAGACCGTTCATTCACCATCCGTCCCTTGTCCCCTTTGCTTGCCCAGTCCCCCAGATTTACTGATGGGTTTAGCAGCATAGCCCTGCCTCTAACCTCCTTGCTTGAGGACATTTCTGGAATAGGTGTGTGGTTTATGGCAGTGCCTAAAGTAGCCTTCCACTGTTTTTTATTCTTTTCAATCCAAAGTTCTCAGCTGAGAAAGTCTTTCTTTTCTGAGCACTGCTGTAGAATCCCCTCAGAGAATACATATGTAGTGATATTTTCCCAATCTTGGATAATCTACCTTGTATTTAAATGGTGTTAGCATTCGCAGGAAGGGAAGAAATTGCCTTTGCTAGGTGGATGGCAGAATCCTACTCACCCTAGGGAACAGGCATCCTTAGCCCTGCAGGTGCTAGCCCCCAGAGCCAAGGCTTAGAAAAACTAACTCATGCAGACCTGGCTTCCCTGCCCAGCCCATTGCTTTGCCCTCTGCTGATTCTATGTATAGAAATAGTAATTTGTAAAAAGGGAGAGATAGCCAGGTATGGTGTCACACCCCTTTGATTCCAGCACTCAGGAGGCAAAGGCAGGCCAATCTCTGTGAGTTTGAGGTCAGCCTGGTCTGAAGTGGGAGAGGGGGAGGGAAAGCAGAAGAGAGAAGTGTGTGAGGAGAGCTGCAGACAGACCTTTGGGAGTTAAGGACACTTGCTGAGCTTGCAGAGGACCATGGTTCAGTTCCCAGCACCCACATGGTAACACAATCATCTGTAACTCCAGGTCCAGGGGATTCAACACCTTGATGGATGTCTGAGGGCTCCTGTACACTACGGTGCACATACATACACTCACTGAGGCACACATACGTATACATGAAATAAAATACAGTTCAATTGTTATAAATCTAAGATGGTGGAAGTAGACCTTAAGTAATATATCTTCATTACAATTTATTTCAAAAACACTACATATTTAGAGAACCAGAGCCCCTCCTCACCAAAGAAAGTACTCCTATTTGCTATGCATGCTTTAAATGCTTTTTCTATAGTGTACTGCTCGTGACTGTCAATAGTATACCCCAGCAAATCCAACTGGGAACTGAGCTTCCTATATGTGTTATAAAGTGGAGAATGAGAATTATAAAATACAGGGTCTAATTTTCTAAATATTCAGTTAATACCACTTGCTATGCACTGTATAAGTTCTCACTAAGTCCACAAGCACAGCACTTTAACAACAGGAAGCGGCAATGTTGCCGCAACGGGTCCTGCAGACGCCCAGCGTTGCTTACTCATGAGTGTGCATGCAGATTTTTCCCATTGGCCTTTGCTTCCAAAGTGATCACCAAATATTTAGCTAATTCTAAAACTACCAGTTTGATTCATTAAGGACTAATAGTTTATGTGCGTTCCCAGTGTGGGCAAGAGGGTCATGCCGGCTTGTCTGACAAGGCTTGACCCTTCCACAGGCTTCCACCAGGGCTCTGCACAGCGCAAAGTAAAGGAGAAATTTAGCTGTCAGGTGTGTGTTCCGAAATTTAGGCTGAGACTAAATTATCTGACCTCCTTTTAACACTTTCTTTTTATGAGCCTCATTAACAATGTTAATATGTGGGATAAAGTAAGAAATCGTCACTCCAAACAGCTATACACTATGGAGTACCGTGCAAGGACAAGTGTGATTGTTGGGAATGTTCGTCCTGATAGCTTTTGAATGATTGCAATTTACAAACTTATCTGTCCAGCCTGAAAGCTTTTACCAAACAAAAGCAATTTCCCAGTGTCTTCCAGAAGGCATTCTAGAATCACAGCTTACGGGTACAGTGCTGAACTGCAGTGTTTATTTGCTGAGGCCAGGGAGTCCAAGAGCTAGAAACCACCTGTGATGGACGGCTCCTAAATTATTTCCTTACTAAACACATTCTTCATCGAAGAGGGAGAGGCTGTTTTTGCAGCTGCAGTAAATGCTCCTTTGTGGGCACACTTCCTCTGAGACACACCATGCCCTCTCAGCCAGTTCTCCTCTTCTCTATGTGGGTTCTTTTTTGTTTGTTTGTTTTTTCTCTGTGGTATTGTCCATGCACTTACCTCGGGATCCTGGCATGCGAGCACATAGCCATAGCTCACTAAAGTCTCTCTCGTGGTCTTCTGACTCTTTTACCTCTTCAGATCGCCTTATCCTCCTGGGTAGACTTTAGACCATTCCTATACCCATTCCTGAGATTCTATTCTGTGGTATCTCTTCTTTCTTTTTTTTTCCTCCAAAAAATAAGGATACCAAAGATATTTTAGAAATCTAAAAGAGAAAGAAGTAAAGATAAGTAAATAACTTAGTAAGCTATTGTGTTCAGACGCTGATTCCAAACAGTTCTAAGCTGAGATAAGAAACCACAGACCAGTGCTTAGGAACCACTGGGCCTGGTTCGCATCCTGTGGTTAGGCCGTGTACTTGCTGAGTTTCCTCATCTGTAAAGGGTGACAGCATGACTTTAGTCTATTAGGTATATACTGTGGATGCCTTGCCAGTCAGCCTGCCTGATCTGAAGTGCCTCATCTCTGGGAACCAGGTTGCCGCTGGTAGAACTAACCTACTCTGAACCCTTCGCGTGGCTTCACTGCGTTAGTAGCACCACTGCTCCCATTGCATTGATTGTTTTCCCTCTAAATAACTAGGAAGTGACATGTCTCCAAAGGACCAGCAAGAGCTGAAGTCCTATGTCAACCCCCTGTATGTCATCGACAGCCAGCAGGCCCTGTTCGAGCTCTCTCACAGGCTGGAGCCCCGGGCCTGAGCCGTCCGTCTGTCCTGGGACTCGAGCACTGAAGGCGAAGGGAAGGTCTCCGTTCAGCATGCTGCTCTGTGGGAAAAGAGCTTGCTGAGTTCCAGCAGCAAACCGTGAGACAAGCGCAGGAAGCTCGGGAAGTGATGCCAGCTACCAGATGCGGAGAGTGCCCCTCTCCCCACCTCTGCCATCAGCGAGAAGATGGAAGGAGTCAGAGCATCCTTGGAACAGGGTCTTTCTTACGATGGTGATTTCAATCCAGCCCAAGTCTCAGCTTACGGTGTGGCAGCATTAAGAGAAAACATGTCTTAATATATAGCAGCCAGGATTGGTTTTTGTTTTTTTGTGTTTTTTTTTTTTTTAGTAAGATTGTGTGTAGCAGGGAGGACTGCCATTCTGCCTGTATCGCCGCCTTACTGCCTGGGGGCCATTAAGAGACCTGAAGACAGCTAGAGCATCTCCAGATGGCCCAGGAGGAGAGGCTCCTGCAGCTAGAACCAGACATCACGCTGGGAGGCGTGTCCTGCTGTGCAAATAAGAAATGCCTGGCACACACTTCTTTGCATCCACAATCATTTACCAATGTAGGCACAACGTAGGCACAGATGAAACTAGTTTCTATACCTGATGCACTCCTGTAAGCAAGGTAGACCAAGTTTCTCAATAAGGTACTTGGCATTGTTCAGTTTCTGGAAACTTACTGTACATGTATTTTTCTTGTTGTTGAGCTCAACATGATTTTCAGAAAAACATGGGGCCAAGATCATAGGTGCTCGGTGTCCACTTACTGAGACCACAGGATCGCCAGTTTCTGCAGTCCTGTCCCTGATGCAGCTGTAGTGTTTGGCATAACTCTACCAGACTCCCTGCCCACGGGATGCAGCATGCCTGCCTGTAGGGGAGGGCAAGTGAAGCTGGATATAATATAGCTTAACAGTTGGGATTGCCAGTCTTTCAGGAACTGAAAAGTACCCAGAAATGCCTAAAATCTGACTTAATTGGAGAGTCAGAAGCCCCCGCAGTCCGCTTCCCAAGGATAGCCAGAGCCTTTCTGCAATTCACCCATTTCCTTTTCATTCCTTGTTTTTTAACAAATTGGGCCTCATATACCAAATAAGACCTCTGGGAATTCTTAAGGCCTGGTTAAAGATTTCCCTGAGTCCTCGAGTAAGAAAGAGCGTGTGGTTAGAACAAGGCTACCTTGTGCTAGCTGTTCACTCCCCTGGGTGCGAGCCCCCCTCTGACGCAGCAGGTCCGCGTTTCCCGTCATGAGTATGGGTACACTCCTCACACCCCCGAGGGGCTGATTGCTGAGTGTCCGCACAGACCTGCTTACTACAGTCCCTTACCCATTCTCATGGCTGAGACTACACTGTGCCCCTTGTCTCCTGATTGCTTGAGAACCATGCTATTTTCAGGTCTTGGGACCACAGTGGGCCTGAAGTACTGATAAAGGGAACTATATGGAAAAACCCTGGGTAGAGATTTCAAAGGGATTGCATCTAAACCAGCATGTAGAATGTTCGTCCTAGAAGCTTACAGGGTGTTATAGAAGCATTGCAACTAGGACTGGCTCACTGAGAAAATGTTTTACGGGGCTGAGAACCAGTGGGTGAGACCAGAGCCACAGAGGCAGGGAAGCAGGCTCTCCTGATGTCTAACCAAGCACAAGCGCGCACAAGGCCTGGCAGTCTCTGAGAACAACACAGACTGAGAGCTCAAACACCTGTCCTCCTCCAGGCCAGCAGCCAAAATTCGGCTAGTGAAATCACACCAGGCCATTTGGTCTTGTCTCTGTTCTAACATAATGTATGACGTCAGCTCTACGCTGCTTTAAACAGAACCTTCAGGACTCACTGTATGTGGAGATCTGTTGTAGTAGAACACTGTCTGTCTAGGCCCCAGTTCTGCTAGGCTGTGGAAGCCATGCCTTCATCATGCTGAGCACACTCAGAGAATCCAGCAGGAGATGGATGGGGTCCAGGCCAGGACTGCATGGGTGAGGCTGCTATTCCCTCCAAAGCAAAAGTCAGGTGGGATTTGTTTTGCTATCCAGTCTCCTGAATATCTAAAGTCTCTAAATCTTCAACCTTAACACCCATGTCTAGGAATTTCTCAGGCAACAGATTCAGGGACTTCAGAAGGTTTGCAGAATCTTAAATCTGAAGTGAACGAACATTCAGGAACTGTCAGAGCCCACGTGTTCTACAGCAGCCGAACACTGTGAGACGTGTGTCCAGGAGTCAGCAGCATTCCATGCCTGGGGTGACCTGGTTCCTTCTCTAGAGCTTCCCCTGGGTCTCCCCAGAATCAGTATTGATGTCCCTAAATCCTGTGTAACTGGGATCTTCCCCAGTGAGTGATGCTGGACTTCTTTCTCAGAGCACAGCCCTCTAGGGGACCTGTGGATCTCTGGACTCCATTCCTGCAAAGCAACCGCACTTGCTAGTTAGCACAGGAGGCAGAACACTTGTTCATCAAGGGAAAGTCACCAACTTTCCAAATCCTTTAAAGAATATACAAACACATTTGCAGATGCTCCCTAGCCTACGGATTTGAAATTCACTTTGAGTCTGTATAATTGCCAAATGGTTATAGTAGCACACAGTATAACCCACATCCACTCTTTTCTAGTATCCTTAATTGCATTGAAAATATTTTCCTTTTCCTACTCCGATATCTACAAGCAAGTAGTGTGGCACATACCTTGACTTTAGAGGCATGAGAATAAAGTCGCATGCCTCCTAGTTTGCAGGGAGATAGGTCCTCCATAGGTGCACAGTCGCCTGAGTGAGGGATAAGCGGTGTGGGCAGGTGGCTGCTTGTATAGACTTCTGGTCCTGGAGCTGCCCCTTGACGCTGCGAAGTCCCAGCCCTGTGGGTTTGCACAGACAACACGTGCACTGCAAACCCGGAAGTGAAGAGCACAACCCACCCAAGCTTCTCAGAACTGGGCAAAATGAATGTTTAGACTACAAGGGCCACCGCAGCTGTCCAGCATAGGATTTCTTTTCCACTTCAAAGATATGTCCTTGAAATTTCAGCCTGCTCCTTACTAAGTGGGCCAGTTTTGCTCTAGAGAAAACACATTTTGAAAAATTGCCAAAAAGTCAGATGAAATGTACTACTGTATAAAGCCAAGCTGTATATACTAAGCATTTTTAGCAGAGTGATATTTATTTGCATAGCCTATTTATTGTATTCATATTACATTGTTGTTAAATACCAGGATGAAATCAATGATCAGAAGCAAGGACTCTTGCTCGGGACTGCTGCAACATTGTCAGCTCGTGATAACAATTAGACGCTAGGAAGCCCACGGTCCGGGCATCTACCTAACTTCTCAGGGACTACATCTCGTAGTTTTCCACCATTCTAAGAGCTGGTAAATATGAAACATTTGTTGAATTACCAGACTGCCATTGACAGTGTTTGCTTTCTGCCTCTGTGTATATGACTGTGCTGTATATTTATCAAAGTAGGAAGCAATAATTTATATGTAAAAATGGCCAAGCAATATAAGGTTAAAACTTATATGAGTAACCATTACCTGATCTTGTATTTTCAAGTGTTTTTTTTAAGCTGCTTTTTCAAATATAAGACTATGTTAAACATACCACTCAAAGCTGGGCTCCTCTGTCTTGTGTCTATGGGCCTGTGGCCTGTGTTCCAGCATCATCTGGTGCTCTGTCTAGAACTCAAGCTTTCTCTCTGGAAGAGCTGCAGGTAAGTGAAGGGCTGCAGGAACCCAGGCCCCTACCCTGCTACCACGCCTGAACGCACCAGAGACTCAATACCTCCTGCTGGAAATGGCCTAGGGGCTTAATCTGAGCCTCGGAGAGTCCCAGAGACACTGCCAACAGCCCACTGTCCTTGAGTTAACTAGGAATGAAGAGAAGTACCAGACCTAGGGATTCCTCTGCCAGGATGGAGGAGCTGCGTGGTGGCTGTGGAGGGCTCTGGTGGTGTTCAGGGAGGTGGGGCAGTTGTCTGCCAACGCCGTAGACTGTCAGTGCTTCATGCCTGCTACACTCAATGTCCCACTTACCACATTCAAAATCGCCTGTGGCATCCCCTCCCCGTGGAAATATTGAACTCTGGGATGGCTGGGTGTCAGGAATGACCCAGGCCGTTTGTTTAAAATTCTCAGGAACTCTGTGCTTTCATGTCTGTCCCACTGGGAACTCTGCACTGCTGCAAGGGAAAATGTCCAGTCTGGGTCTTAAAGCTAAGGCAAAAATGGAACAGAGCTCCAACTTAGAAGTACCTTGAGAAAAATAGATAACATTGCCATTAGAAGCCACTGAGATTTGGCGATTGTTTGTTACTCAGCAGAATTAGCCTGACTAAATTACAGTCTTCCAAGACACTTCTCAGTGGACTTCACCTTAGACCAGTGGTTCTCAACCTTCCTAATGCTGCAACCCTTTAACATAGTTCCTCATGTTGTGGTGATCCCCCAACCATAAAATTATTTTCAATGCTACTTCATAACTGTAATTTTGCTACTGTTATGAATTGTTTCTGATAGCCTCAGAGGACCCCTGTGAAAAGGTTGTGCAGCCCCCAAAGTGGTTATGACCCACAGGTTGAGAATCTCTACCTTAGACCATTGACAAGTCTTATAGCTTTGCAGGATCTGCTGGTTGATGTATGTATCTCTGCAATGTCTTGTCTTCATGTGAGCAAAGATAAAATGATCTGAAGTCCATTTCCTTAGGTTAAAGCTTAATGAATTGCAAGTTACCAGGAATTAACCCATCTGTGCAACAGAAGGAAACAGGAGGAAGGGACAAGGGACAGTGTTCTGGGACAGCAGCTGGAGCAGAAACACTTGTTCCTGCCCTTTACTATCTCAGCCCTGGTCCCACTGTCACCTCATCCTTGGGGACTTCCACATTAGGGTCTTCCTGAAGTCAGGTGCTGTGTGGGCGATAAAAGCGGGCAGCCCTGAGCTCCAGATCTGCGAGGAAGTAGACAAGAGGGCAGAGCCAGTTTCCTACCTGACTTCTGGTTCCAGTTAGAAGCAGTTAGAGCAGAGAAATTAGGTTCACAAGAGACAGAATCCTGTGCTCTTTCAAGTCAACAAACCTGAAAACGAAATTTGTGGTCCTAGCCCCAGTGACCTAGCTGTAGGATGGATTTCAGGGCAGCAGTCTCAGCTTTGGGTCCTATTCTATGATCCCCAGTAAGCAATCTCTACTTCCCTTCAGAAGTTACTTGAAACAATTCTAGGGATCCTGCAGAGGCAGCTGGAATTTCTCGTACCTAAACAGAACACGGGAAAAGCACACCTGACTGGACAGGTGGGTGCTGTGGAATAATCTTTCATACACGGTGAAGATGTGTTGCTCTCATTGTTAATAAAGAGCTGACTGGCTAATAGCTCGGCAGGAAGAGGCTAGGTGGGAGAGGCTAAGTGAGAACTCTGGGAAGAAGGAGGGTGGAGTCACCAGTCAGATGCAGAGGAAGCAGGAGATGAACATGGCGGGCTGAAAAAGGTACCACCATGTGGTAGAACATAGATAAAAGATATAGGTTGATTTAGGTTCAAAGGGCTAGTTAGTAAAAAGCCTAAGCTATCAGCTGATCTATTATAATTAATAATAAGTCTCTGTAAATAAAATAAGTCTCATGTGGTTATTAGGTAGTTATCAGGTAAGATGAAAACCTCCACCTACAATGGTGCAGAGTCAGTACCGAGGTGTGGAACACAGTGCCTCTGGGGAACACACTTAGACTCCTGCTGGACTCGGGGCTTACTTAGTTCTTGGTTTTGTCTCTCTGATGGTGACTTGTGTTTGCTTTAGAGGAGCAGGGGCTACATTTTACCCCTGCTATGGTTCCTAATTCCCCACCTCTATTCTAGGGCTTGGGTCTTCCAAGAGTTGGTAGGGTTCCCTAAGTTTAGCTTTGTGAGCCCAGGGCCACTCTCCTCACAGCAGTCCCAGAGTAAAGCGCTGCGCTTCCTTAGCCCTTTGTGCTGCTGACCCATCTGTGTAGGCAAGGGAGCTACTTGTTTGTTCCCCGCTGCCCAGACTCGAGATAACCACTTAGAAATTGTACTATTTAAATCACTGCTTGGCTAATCACTTAAGTATATTGTTAGCTAGTTCTTTTATCTTTGGTTAACCCATTTTTATTTTATATTTTACCATAGGGTTCATGGCCTACCGGCAAGGTTCTAACTGACAACTCATGTTTGTCCCCTCTGATAGCAAGTCTGCTTTCTTTCTCCCAGCATTCATTTTAGTTTTTCCCACCTAGCTCTACACTGCCCTATCAGAGCCCAAGTCAGCTTCTTTATTCTTTTATCAATAAAAGCAACACATATACAGAAGGACCTTCTACAGCATTTTCTCTTTTCTGTCTAAATGAAAAGGAAGGTTTTAACTTTAGCATAGTAAAATTACATATAACAAAACAGGTATTAAACAAGATTTACAGTTACAATATTTATATTTACTTTATCTTTTAATATAACTAAGGAGTTTAAACTATAATTATAACTATCCATTTTTTTTACTCCATCAAAGACTCCAGAAGGATATAATATTACCTAAGTAAACAGGAAGTACACTGTAAGCAACTTTTAAAACTCTAGAATTGACAGAGACAGCTCACTGCCTGGACAGTCACCCAAAGTCCTGTATCATTAAAGTATCTGTCTTCAGCCCACAGGCCCATAGTATCCAGTAGACTTTTCCATGAGGCAGAAAATTTTAAAGACTGTTCACCACTATTGGAAGTTTGTCAATCACTTTCTTCTGTGTCCTGAAGAATGTCTGACAGTCTCTTTCATGAAACAAGAACCCCAAAGGACCATCTCACCTTTAGGCAAGTTCAGCAGTCACTTTTCTGTGGGTCCTGCATGTCCAGTTTATACAGCACAACATCAAGCAGTCCAGGCAGGAGCAGTGTCTTGCCCAAATGGCTAACGAACTCCATAAGGAGCCTCTTTGGTGCCCATCTTGCTCTTGAAGTAGCTGGTACTGGCAGGAGCAGACATGTCTCATTGTCATGTCCCAAGTTCTTAAGCATTTTAAATGCCATATTTTGTAGTCTTTGAAAGATCTGAAGAATATCTATCCATCTGAAATACATCTTTGTACATTTAGAAAACCTAATATGACTACAAGCTTGACTATTATAGATGACTATGAACCTTTATTTTTAGTTATTCATTATATTTTTAAATGAGCTGCATAAACACAATACCTTAATCAAGAGCAGAAATATACATATAACAAAACTGACCTTAAATTTTTATCAATAAACCAAGATCCATACCAATGCAAATCTCTATAGTTTATCCCACTTTAAATGTAAGCAAACATTTATAAACAACGATTTAGGGAATTTGGACATAGTTTTCTCCAAACTGCTTTGTGCTTTCTGTTGGGCAAAGTAATTTTGGGAGTTAACAGCAATCTTTCGGGGGGGGAGGGGTCCTCGGTCTATCAAAGCACATTCGCCTGGAATGAATCTACAGGTTCTCATCCTCTGTAGAAACAAAAGGACTTTTTTCGTTTCTGTCACATGGTACTTTCACAACAGGGATAAAATAGCTACCATTGCCCACCCACCCTCACCCCCAGGAGGGGAACATTGCGAGCATTCTGCTGCCTAACCACATCTTGTCACATTTATTTCCTGCTACTGCCTCACCACATGGAAGATGTTGATGGGCCCTGGAATTCCTCCTGGGAAGTGAAGAGGTGCTGCTGTGGGGTTTCCAGCGTCTTGGGAGTTTCCACCATGTAATAGGTACTAGCCATGCCAGGCACTCCTGGCTGCCTTTTCCTCTGAAAAACTCTGTGAGGCAGTCCTAGATTTGGGGGCCAGCCTGCCATCCTGTCCATGAGGCAATCTGAGCTGCCAGGCCCTCCTGCTCATGTGCAGGGTCCAGGTGTCCACATGGTTGGGTCTGGTTTCTAGCCAGAACCTTTGGAGGAAGTCCCTGGAGTGATCACTTTGTTCCGAGTCCTGAGGAAACACAAACTCACGACACAAGCCAGCAGCACAGGAGGACTGAAGCCAGCTACGGTCACCCAGCTGGAGAGGCTGGTGCTGTGACAGACCTGTTGCTAACAGTAACAGTGTCTCCCACCCTCAGATGGCGAGGAGCGCCACCCTCCTTCCAAGCCCAATGTGCAGAGATGATCTTGAGTCCTCACTCTGACATCCCTCGTTTGCTGCTTGGGAAGAGAAATCGAGGTTGCCATTAGTAACAGGGATGCTTCCCCGCAGAATCCTTTGCAAGCCTAAATCTGTAAGAATTTCCCTTGTTCCAGGTAACTTTTGAAAGGAAGTAGACAGACTGCTTATTGGGAATCCCAGAGACCTCAGAGAATGGGACCCAAGGCAGAGCTTACTGCCCTGAAGTCTGCACTGCAGTGAGATAGTTGGGACTAGGATCCCATGTGTGCTTTTGTGGTTTGCTCACCCTGGACTCCACCGGAGGCCCTTCTTCATCCCCACTGGCCTTGCAGAACTCAGCCCCCATGTCAGAGTCTGCTCAGTAACTGTCCCCCTGGTTCCTATCAGCTACATTTCCCCACTATAATCTCCAAAGTGCCTCATATACCAAAGATAGTTCAATTTGGTGGGGGCATTCCTCAATTAAGGTTCCCTTTTCCAAAATGACCTAGCTTATGTCAAACTGACATAGAAGTAGCCCACACACTACGGAAAAGAACACGCACGAAATATTTGTTGAATAAAGTATATTTGAATTTACCTGCTATCCAAAGGTATTAAATTGTGGTGTGTGTGTGTGTGTGTGTGTGTGTGTGCATTGGATTTACAGGTGTGTGCTACCATACCCTACACAAGATATTAAAATCTTGAAGCCACATTGCTAAGTATGCATGTAGAACAACCTCCCTCCTCTCTCTCTCCCTCCTTCCTCTCTCTCTTTCTCTCCCCCCCATTTATGTGTGTGTGTGTGTGTGTGTGTGTGTGTGTGTGTGTGTGTGTGTGTGAAGGATCATCAGTCCTGAGATCGCCCACCCGGGATAGTTTGAAGTACAGTACAGGCAGTAGATGAGGTCTGCTCTAGGTGTTCTTATTACTGGAGGCTGTTAAGCTGGGGCAGACCTGGGCATGCTGCTCTAGCTTGGTTTTTTTGGGGTTTTGTTTTGTGATGCCCACTGTAAGGAATAACTGTTTGTACTCCTTTGTATTCAATTGACCCATGCCTGGCCTCAGAAGGAGCTGGAAGGGAAAAGGGAAAAGGCTGTGGGAGGAGGCTGGAAAGGAAGGCCTCAGCCCTTCCTGCCCTGGGCCCAGTGCTGATTCAGCGCCCCTGCCAGGGATATAGTCTGCAGTAAATACACAAAGAGCCCGAGGAGCCAACACACCAGCACGCCAGGGCCTACTTCCTCAACACCTGGCATGGTACAGCAGTGGATCAGTCCAGGAAACAAGAGCAAGTCTGCAGTGTGGATTTTCAGCAGAGAGACTGGGACCCAAAGGCATGCGGTGTTCCTAGTGCTGAGTTTTTATTAGAGGCCATTGCATGGAAAGATATGATACAATCATTAAACCATATTTACTAGGAATAGAAGGCTCTGTTTAACAGGTGAGCACTGGAGCAGAGACAAGGAAGAGCAGAGAGAAAAAGACATAGGACGTCAGCAGTCCACACGTCTTAAGGATTAGCTCATTCCTCCTTCCGGGGGTGGAAACATCTGTTGTGCTGACTGTTGCCCTCTGCTCCTGCTGTGCCGAGGGTCAGGGCACTCCTAGACACAGACCGCGTTTCTGTCTCAAACAAGGCTGTTGACAACTTCTTGAGAGCCACTTCCCGACCTTCTGAACAGGCTTCGTGCCCCTCCTGGATGCTGCACCTGACATAGAGACCCCCGTCCCTTATCTGAGTTCCTCAGGCACACCAGACTTCCCCACACACAGAGAACCAGCCTTCTGTTCTGAAGAGCAGCAGAGACGCTGGCCCATTCCAGCTGGCTTCGCGCTGCTTCTGCATCTTCTAAACAGAGGTGGAAATGTTTGCTTCACTAGGTTATGTGTGGAAGAAAATGAGCTGCTCTGCAGTGCCTTACACGGTGTGCACACCTGACACACTCGCTGTGCTTGTGGGGCACGGCACAACATGGCCCCATGTCACACCATCATTGTTATAAAGTTCAATTTCTTGTCCTTATTCTTAGAGTGTGTGTGTGTGTGTGTGTGTGTGTGTGTGTGTGTTCATGTGAAGGTCAAAAGCTGTCATTGGGTGTCTTCCTGGATCTCTTGAAACTTTATCTTTGAGACACAGTCTCTCACTAAACCCTGCACTCAGGATTAGCTAGACTAACAAACCAGTGAGCTCCCAGGATCTGCCATCTCTGTCCACTCCACGCAGCATAGTTAGGCCTGGTTGGTTGTTTGGTTGGTTGTTTTTCTGTGTGTTCTGAAGATCTGAATTCAGGTCCTCAGCTTGTGTGGCAGGCACTTCACTAACTGAGACAGCTCTCCAGCCTCACTTTGTTTTTTGAGCCAGGATCTGCCATTTAGACCTGGGATTCCCCAATTAAGTGGGGCTGGCCCTCCAGAAAACTCCAGGTATCTTTCTGTTTCTACCAGTGCAAGATTACAAGGGCACACCACCTTCCCTGGCTTTTCTGTGAGTGAGCGCTGGGGATCAAACTGAGGCCCACATGCTTGCCCAGAAGTCCTTTCCAACCCAGGCTGCTACCCACACCCCCATCGCTCTTCCTAAGAACAAATAGTGACACCTCTGCCAGGGACGCTGAAGGAATGAAATGGCCATGCACGTGAAGGCCCTTACTGCTGGTGGACATCGAAGAAATGGGAGCGAGTACCTTTGAAACTCCCACACGCAAAGTTGGGGCTCTCTAGATGACTGATTTGTTCCAGCAACAATGTCTGCCCTTCTGAAATAATACTAATAATGCCAGGATGTGTGTCCACCTATTGTGACCCAGTCCCACAACCTCCTTCAAGATTTGGCACAGCTTCGGTGAAGTGCTCTGTGGCCATTCCAGCCCTTTCCTCTGTGCCCCTCTCTCCAGGCCACGGACTCCTAACAGCAGTTCTCCCAACAAGCCTCAAACTTCTAGGTGGTAACTGGCGGTGTCACCAGGCCTCATGAAGGCTAGAGCAGCACAGACTACTCTGCCTGCTAGACTCAAGGCTGGGGAAGTCTCTGGTCACACTTAGAAGTCACTCAGTGAGCACTCACATGTCGTTAGTGAGCGTGCTGGTGACACTGAGCCCTGAACAGAAAAGCAAGAGGTTCAGGAAGGCGTGGCGCCCCCTGGATCTGATTACACTTAGTGTTTTCCTTCCATAAACCAACCAGCATCTCTCGTTACCATCATCTCTTTGACCTTACGATGTTAGCGACCCGCCATTAGCCTGCTAGGGACTACAGTGTGGTCATCTCATGCATGTTTGCTGAGCATCTACTATGGGCCAGGTACCATCATAGGTGACAGAAATCAACCCCAAGCAAAACGAAGACCCTTCTTTCACAGAGGTGCAATCCTATGGAAGACAAAGGGCACAGTACACACAGGATATACTAACTCGATAGTAAGGGCTATGGAGAACAAAGCCAGAGCAGGGAAGAGAATCCCAGGGCCAACCTGAGTGGATGGCCTTGTCAATAGGCTGGCCAGGAAAAGCCTTTGTTGTGGCTTGAAGTGTGCTACTCCTAAATTAAGATATAGAGTCCAATCCCCAGTCTAGGAAGAAGTGCTGTTTTAGAGGCCATCTTGACACACGTAATTAAGTTAGGCGACTCAGGACGAGTCCTGACAGAGCCGCTGCTCTTCCGGCAAAGACACAGGCGGGAGGAGGAGCACAAGAAACTTCTGGAAAGCAGAGCACAGGATCCCTTTGCCTGCTGAATGGAAGACTGTGGCAAACACATATAACATGGAGGAGAAGGACATCCAGCTGTAGCCCTGGAGACAGGTCCCACGATGCTCTCAGCCCTTCAATTCCCGCTCTTCATCACCAGCCAGACCAACTTTTACCCCTACAGAAAGGAAGTGTTAAGACTTCCTTATTTATTTTCTGTTTTATTTATTTGTGGTTTTTTGTTGTTGTTGTTTATGGTTATTTCCAGACAGGGTTTCTCCTTGGAACCTGTCCTGGAACTCGCTCTGTAGACCAGGTTGGCCTTGAACTCACAGAGTTCTGCCTGCCTCACCTCCCGAAGGATTAAAGGTGTGTGTCACTCCCTATGACTGTCTTGTGATGTCTGCAGATGTGGCTCAGGTGGCAGAAGGTTTGCCTAGCATGGCCAGGCCTTGGGTTCAATTCCCAGCACCTCTTAAAATTGGCATGGTAGCACAGGCCCGTAATCTTGGGTTTTGGGAAATAAAGACAGACTGATCAGAAACACATTGTGCTAGGGCCACCCAGAGATTCCCAGCTATATGCACCCTTGTAAGGTTTTCTGTCGTTTTTTTCTTTTAATTTTTTTAATTTTGAGAGTATAGTACAATTATATAATTTCCCCCTTCTCCTTCCCCTGTCTGAACACTCTCATATACACCTCCTTGTTTTCCTTAAAATTAATTGTTGGTGTCTCTGTGTTGTGTGAATGTGTGTGTGTGTGGTGTTTTCAGGGCCGACTATTTGGTGTTAGATAACCAATAGGTGTGCCTTTTCTTGGAGAATACGTCTGCTCTCGGCATTGCTCAGTTGTCTGGAGTTCCTCATGTAGGGCCGAGTCCCCTGCTCGTGTTTAAGCAGGTAGTCACGCAGGGGAGACTTCATGGGCGTAGCTTCTGCCATTCCTAGGAGACACAGTCTCATGGCAAACTCCCTGATCCTTTGGTTCCTGCAGTCTTCCTGGCCCCTCTTCTGCAATGTTCCCTGAGCCTCTGATGTGAGAACTGTGTTGTAGACTGGACTCTACAGCTCTCTGTTTTGATCGGTCATGGGTTTCTGTAAAGGTCTTCACCTGTTGCATCTGTTTCTTTGATGAGGGATGAGAACTACACTTATATGTGGACGTAGAGCAAATATTTAGAAAATAGTTAGGGATGAGCGGGTTTAGTAAGGGTGTGGTCTGTAAGTTCTTCTCCAAGATCCATGACGTCACTAGCCTCAGAGTGTTGCCCAGGTTCTCAGTAGTTATGGTTCCTCTTGCAGATCACATAGCCTTTTTGATTTGTGTTTGTTTGCTTTGTTGCCTTTGTTATTCGAGACAGGGTTTCTCTGTGTAGCCCTGGCTGTCCTGGAACTTGATATGTAGACCAGGCTGGCCCAGATTTGAGATCTTTCCAGCTTTTCCTTCCAAGCTCTGAGATTACAGATGTGTGCCATGTAATTCAAGCTGTCCTCAAACTCACTGTGTAGCTAAAGGAAAGTTTGAGTCCCTGGTCTTCCTTCTGCCACCTCCCAAATTCTGGGACTAAAGGCCCAGTTTGGGAAAGTTGTAATCTACAGTGTCTTCACTGTGGCCCAGGATATCATTTCCAGGCAACATGCTCCTTGCTCCAATCGTAACTAAGACATTCGCGACATCTGGTGGACATATGGTGATCCTGCACATAGTTTAAGCCAGAGGGCCTGGCTAAATCAAAGGACAGAAAGGACCCTATTCCTAGGAAGCCCGTGCCAGCTTGATGAGGCAGTGACTTCGCAGCTCTACTGGGCGGTGGCCCTGGGGTCATGCTCTGTTTTTACAATGTAATGCACTTCTTTTTTTCTTTGTTAAATACCGATGTCTAAGGACTCGGTAGCCCAGCTGGAGTTGTGAGCACCCCCTGGAGGTAGGGAAACTCCAGCAGGACTCCCTGGAGTGCCACCTGCCTGCAGTCTGCCAAACTCTCACTTCTGGCTGCTCCCTCTGAAGACACAGGCAGCCCCTCCTGGCTGAGCAGCTCCTCCCATGAGCTGCACAGTGCCTGTCTCTGTGGAACACTGAGTGCAGTGGCCCGGGTGGCCTTCCCCGTCTGCGCTCTGTGCTCTTCACTGAAATACTCTTCTTCATGCCCGGTTCTCTGTCCCTGGATACCTGTTGTCTCCCTTTGGACTGTTCGGTCTCCTGACAGACGAGTGAAGACAGGTGAGGTGGCCACCTTCCTCCAGACCCTCAAGCAGCCAGTCTGCATGTGCCAAGATACACACGGTAGGGGTTTGTGTGAGTCCCAGAAGAGTCACAGTAACTGTCACAGATCCAAAGAGAGGACAGTTTTCTATTCAACGTGACACGGTAAGCCAGCATGAGGATAACCAATGACCTGCCCAACTGAGGCGAAGCACCTGTCGGGCTGTTGGGGTGCTAAGAGGGCCCTTTCAGACTCCTTCCAGCATCCTGGGGTCTATCTGTGCCCAGAACTAGTGTGCTGGAAGTGCCAGGTTTAGTGTGTTTCTGGCGCCCTCTTGTGGCCAATGTACTCAAAAGGCATCTGTGCGACTTGAGCTTTGAGGGAAGAAAGGAAGGCGCAAGCTCCCACTCACCCAGTGCTGGTAGCTTGATTGTGCCATTATTCCGTCCACTGCTTTCCCCACCACGCTCAGAACAACCGTGTGCATCATCCTCTGCTGTTCACAAACTAGTTCTCCGTCTTTTTGACTTTTCAAAGACATATCAAAGACATTATGAGACCTTAAAGAAGACAGAAACTATAGGATATCTAACTGCCCATGGCTGCAGTGTGGGGGCTTTGCAGCTGCAAGCCTGCAGTGTTCCTTTTCTCTGTGGCGTGATGTTCTGCAGGAGACCATAGATTTGAATCAGTCGCCTGCACCAGGCCAAATGCACCCAAAACCACTAACTAAGTTATAGTAAGTGAAAGTTAGCTAATTGTAGACGTCGTTGTAGCTGGTTAACTGGGTTATATAAGTAAAGAAGCTAGTGAGCCTATAACCAATTGGTTGGTTGATTATCTAGGTTGAAGCCAATCAAATCTTTTTCCATGCTTCATTCTGTCCCTGTATGTGCCGTCTGATGACATCACAGCATTGGTAGAAATTGTTCTGGGGTGGAGGGATCCTGATCTGGGAATCACTGTTACTGTGCTTCTTTCTGACAAACTCCATTCAGTTAAGCCTGTCAAGACTTTGTGCTGCTTTGACTTGCACGTAATCATGTTTGTGTGTGTGGTGGTGGGGACAGAATTCTCAATGGCAAACTGCTGCGGATTTATACCCTAATCCTGAGGAATTTCTTCTTTATTTTTTATTCCTTAATAGCCTTAATGTCTCGGAGAGAAAAAAAGTGATTAGCGGCATTGGGTGAAATGGGAGTTTGCATGTAAAGCCTGCATCCGGGCGGAGTTCTAGCTGCTGCTGGCAGAGAAGGCCCAGCTGGAACCACCGAGGTCAGCTAATAGCTGGCCTGAGGAGCAGCCTAGGGAGCTGGGGAGCGTTCTTGGAGGCAGTTAACTTCCCTGCTTGCCAGGCAATTGCACAGGACACAGGGCAACCGTGGACATCAGCCCAGGCTGCTAGAGTGACCCCATCTGGCACTGAGCAGCTGTCTGGTGGAACGCGTCCTGCGGAACACGTCCTACGGAGCATGTCCTGTGGAACACATTCTGTAAATGACCTCCACTTCCTTGGTGAACAGAGTAAATCAGTCTGTAACATGAGGGCCTGCTTGTTGGGGATTTCTGTCCTTCCCAGTTCCCGCAGTTGTTAGGTCCCAAAGAATCGCACAGAAGGTCTATATAAGTTATAAAACTGATTGGCCCATTAGCTCAGGCTTCTTATGAACTCTTATAATTTGTATTAACCCATTATTCTTACCTATGTTAGCCGCATGGCTCGGTACCTTTTTCAGCGGGGCAGGTCACATCTTCCTTCTTCGGTGTCTGGACAGGACTGGGAAGGAATGGGCTTCCTCCTTCTCAGAATTCTCCTGTTCTCCTTGACCTGCCTCTACTTCCTGTCTGGTTGTCCCGCCTATACTTCCTGCCTGGCTAGTGGCCAATCAGTGTTTATTTAAAACATAATTGACAGAATATAGACAATTGTCCCTCACCATCTTTAAAAAATTGGTTTTTCAGAGAGGGCCTTATTCTGCAGTCCAGGATGGTCTGGAACCCACTGTTTACCCCAGGCTGGCCTCAAACTGGCCATCAGTCTCGCATCTCAGCCTTCTGAGTGCTGGGGTCACAGACACGAGCCACCACACCTGGCTAGAACAGCCTTTAAAACAGTAAGGGCCTCTGAGGTTTGGCAGTCCCCATCCCCCCACGAAAGCTGGTTTGCTGTGCCTTGTGAAGGCTCAATCTCCTCTGCAGCAACGTGGTGCTGAGACAGTAGAAAAGGCTCTCTGCAGGCTAGCCTGCACACGGGAAACTCCCAAACTGCCCAGGACCTGCCCTCTTAAAGGACAATCAGAGGTGAGAAAAAAGACTGTTTAACTGCAAAAATCTGTTTCCTGTTCTAAAATGGAGGCTGTGAGGGTTGAGAAAGTGGAACTTCATTTGCTTCCATTCATTCCAGCTGTTTTAAAGAAATTTACACACACACAGAAACACACAGGCCATTTGGAGGCCTAAGCAGATGAGGGCATCGGTAATGGGCAGAGATTCTTATGACCAGAGCAGGTTGGGAAACTCATGGAAGGCAACTGTGCCCTCCACAGAGAGCGCTAGAGATGAGGCGACTTCATCAGAGCTGAACACACCATTGCCTCTAGATCCCCCATTTGGTTCCTGTCCAGATCACAGGTGACCAGAAGTGATGACCATCTGTCCACTATTTCTTAGACTCCAGCTGGGGCCAAGCAGGCCTGGCGTGTGCCACCAACCCTGTCTCAATCTGCGGGGCAGAGAGCCATGCTTGATTGCCTTTCCTTGGGTCTGCCACTTCCTGTGGAAACTGTACAGGATCTCTTCAGTAGCAGAATCAAGCATTCGTTGACAGTCTTCAGGAGTAAGCATCAGGCTATGGCTTTGCGTGCATTATCTCAGAGAACCTTACTGATGCCAGGGAACAGACAGCCATACTGAAGGATGATAAGCCACGTGGCTTAAAGGACACATTTTTCTCCTGAGTCCTGGAAGCCAGGAGTGTGAGATTTGGGGGTGTGACAATGTTCTGCTATCCCTGAAGGCACTGGAGAGGAAGATCTGGCATTCTCCCTGTATGCCAGTCTATCTCCAAATTCCCCTTCTGTGAAGATGTTAGTGCTGACTTAGGTATTCATTGTATTCCAGCAGGGTCACATCTACAGTGACCCTGTAGGGAAACATCCTGGGTCTTGGGAGTTAGGACTCAACACATGATTATTGCACACACTCAATTGAATCAAACAACATTCTCACTGACTAATGAATAACAAATCTGAAGTCTAGGGAAGTTACATAACCTGACTGGTCAGTGGTCAACCTAGCATTGGAACCCAGGCTGTACGATTCCAGAGTAGAAACCCTTCCCCTGAGGACTTGTCAGCGCAGCCTGCTGTCTCCCTTAGACCTTCATGGCCGCTGGTCTCGGGTAGGGCCGGAGCGTGTGCCTTTCTGACATATTCTACTGGACAAGGCTCTTGGCCAATATGACACTGCAAGCTGCTGCCCCAGCAATGGTCGCCGTGCACAGAAACTGCCCGAGAGCTTGTCATTCACTCTTTTAAGTAGACACTATAGCTTATTCCAAGAACTTCTGCTTTGGCTGGTGTGGGCGGGACCCAGAAATCTACTATAGATCCGAGCCACGTGCCACACATCCCTCTGGTAGGGCCTGTGCCGTGGGATCAACTAGGAAGCTCCCAAAAGCTCCGAACTGACACGTGCATCCACCTTCAAGGAGATGCCATACACTGTTGTCGTCTATTTGTTTATTTACTTCAGGTTCTTGTAGGTGCTCAAACCTGTACAAAAATAGGAGACCCCTGCCACTGTGCCAAGCCTGGAGGAAAGCTATCAGAGGCCAGCTTGTAGAGAAAGACAAACATCTTTTCCTCTTGGGCAATAGGACCCACTAACTACAATTCTACAGTTCCTGTAGGGTGCTCTTGAGCACCCAATACCAGCTGGGGAGTGGCCTGCCTCGCACATGTCAAGTAGCTGTGCTCTGTAAGACTGTGTGGTGCTTCCTGTGCCTGTAGCAGTGCAGTACCCTTTCACCTCGGCAGATGTCAGTGTGGTCAGGAAGGTGAGCCTGCCAGGCTCCTGAAGCTTGGGCAGTCACTACATTGGGATCAGCAAATAACTGTAAATAATAGTTCCCAGCTGGACCAAGATGCATGCGCTAATGCTACCTGCCAAGTCTCCCACAGATGCTGTGTTGGAGGCAGAGCACCCTTTGCAAACCCTACCTGAGTGGGTCCAGGGCCCATTCGTCCTGGACCTATTGAGATTCAGGGTGTGGAGCGGGGAAGGGAGTAATGGTCCATTTTTCTTCCTTGCTCGGCATTTTGACCAAAGTATGTCCATTATGGTGTGTGTGTGTGTGTGTGTGTGTGTGTGTGTAATCTGAAGGAGAAATGGGTGTGAAAGGCACAAGGCCAGAAGCTAAGTTATGTTTTGTGTCCACAATCATCAGAAATGGAATGTGGACATGGAGAATTTAGTTCTCACTAATGCCTGGCCAGAAATGCTCTGTCCTGTCAGGAAATTCAAATCAAAAGGACTCATAGGAGGTCATCCCAATAGTGCCATAGGACAGGCTCAGAAGTGTCTTCTGCTTAGCTTGTGAGATCACTCACTGCCTTATGCTGACATTCACATTTGAAGGACACACACTTCTTAGAAGTTTTGACATCAATCCTAACCATTCATGTGATATTAAGGACGACTTGGGGGTGAAACGGGTGGAAAGATGGCTCTGTGGTCAAGAGCATTTCAGGCAATACTTTCAGGCACCATAACTCTAGCTCCAGAGGTTCTGAGAATGCCAGGAGCACACACATGCACACATGTGTGCACACAAAAAAATTTGTGCTGAACTTTTATTCGATGGCATAAAATATCACATAAAAATATGTACCCAAGATATAGGAAACAAAACCAGTGGTGTGTGGATCAGACAATTACTACATATTTATGAATAGCTATCTACCTTCCATTTTAATAGCTATATATAATTATGTGTATATGATGTCAACTATGAACTTGGCTGTGGTATCTGTCAGCTCATTTTACATTTCTAAAATTGACTGTGATTTCATTTCTCAGGTTACAGTCACTTTCATCCTCCCCCACCTACACACAAAGGTTCTTTGTAGGACGGACACAACAGGAAAGTAGTAGCTCCTTCAGCAGCGACTCTCAACCTGTAGGTCACGGCCCCTTTGGGGGTCGAAGAACCCTTTCACAGGGGTTGGATACCAGATATCCTGCATACCATATCTTTAAACTACAATGTATAATCGTAGCAAAATTAAAGTTATGAAACGATGAAAATAATTTTATGATTGGAGGTCACCACAACATGAGGAAGTGTATTAAAAGTCACAGCGATAGGAGGTTGAGAACCACTGTCCTGTCGGAACATTTTGCTAAACTGTAGACATAATTTATGCATTCCCACTAGCTAATCAGGAAGAAAATGCTCAAGAGAGTGACATCTCTGGAAAGAAGGAGACTTGGAGCTGAGTGGACGGAGTGGACCAGGAGTTGAGCACCCAGCAGTCGCTGACATGAAACAGGAAGCAGTGCCCAGTCAAATGTGCAACCTGCGGGAGGGGCTTCCACCTCTCTGCTAGTCCTGGCCCCGAGAGCAGCAGAAGCATTGGTTCAAGTCTTACTCAAATTGTAGGAAGATGAGCTAATTTTGAGTGTCATGAATTCTTGGAGCAGAGCCAAGAGGTGGGGGAAAGCACCCTACAGTACTGGTAGGAGAAAGCACCCTGCAGTACTGGTAGGGTGGGGAGTGAGTCTGACACTCGGCTACTGTGCATTTCCAGGAGGCTTCTGGTATTGGTTTATGTTTGAAACATTGTCAGTCTCAGAGAGCCAGCCACTCCATCAACATTGCAGAGCCAAGGTCTAGCCCCAGGAAATATTTAGCATCGTCAAGGGAATCCCATTTTTAAACCTCCTTCCAAAAATGTAAAGAAGAAGAAGAACTGGGAGGGGCTTTCTCTTTGAATGGCTTTCTTGCCACTCTCTTTTTAATTATAGGTTTTATGAAGATCTTTGAATTAGGAATCATTTTTAAAACAATCAAGCTATAAGATTTAAAATAGAAGGTGGGTATGGTGGCAGTCAATAGGTCTGGGGTGCAGTCAGGAGGGTCAGAGTTCGAGCTCATCCTAAACTATGTGTTGACTTTGAGTGTAGCCTGGGCTACATGGGATGATATCTTAAACAAACCAAGTCTAAAGATTAAGACAAAGTTGACCATTTTTATTTTATAGTATCCCAAACAGAGAGACACAGATAGCAAATTATAATCTCCTGGCATTGAAAACTAAATTACTAAACTTTTATATTGACAGCACAGTTTTTAAGATGCGCTGCCAGAGGAAAGAAAAGGGAAGAGACCACAGTGTCTAGTTGTTTGGCCTCCTCCTTTAAAGACTCTCAGCTCCTTTGTTCCCTGGAAACAGCTCTTGGGGGGGGGGGGGGGTGTCTCCAGGTTCTCCCAAATGTGGCCAGTCAATTCTTGGTTAGATGTCTTCCTTCATACCCACTTGCCCAGCTGGGTTTCTCAAAAATACGTAGAGACTGAGCCAAGCCAAATTTTTTTTTATTTCAGATTTTATTAAGAGGTAAATTAGGAGTCAGAAACAATCCCAACTTAACTTTCACAATGCTATTACTAAGTGGCCATAAGTAATTTCCTGAAAGCACAGCCAGCCACCAGATGACAGTGAGCAGAATAACAGCATGGCGGCCAGCGAGTCAGAAGGGGCAGCGAGGCAGCACCACTGCACAGCCATTGCACAGCCACCTCACAGCCACTGCTCAGTCACTGCACAGCCCCTGCACAGCCACTGCACAGCCCCTGCAAGCCACTGCACAGCCCCTGCACAGCCACTGCACAGCCACTGCACAGCCCCTGCACAGCCACTGCACAGCCCCTGCACAGCCACTGCACAGCCCCTGCACAGCCACTGCACAGCCACTGCACAGCCCCTGCACAGCCACTGCACAGCCCCTGCACAGCCACTGCACAGCCACTGCACAGCCCCTGCACAGCCACTGCACAGCCCCTGCACAGCCACTGCACAGCCCCTGCACAGCCCCTGCACAGTCACTGCACAGCCAGTTATTGGTATGCTCTACTGAAGCTTAGATGGCAGATCAGAGCGTCCAGATCGGTGTCATTTAGCTCAGAGCTGCTGAGCAGCCTCTCCACTGAATTTTCAGGGTGAACATAATCATCGAGCATTAATGATGATGGTTTCTAACAGTAAATCACTTGTCTGTGTTGATGTCATTGGATCAGGTGCTGGGGACAGTTCACCGGTGACTGTTATGGGTCTCTGAGTGCTTAGCTAAGTAGGAAGGCCTGTGCCGCATGTGAGCAGCGCCGTCCTACGTGCTGGTGTCCCAGACTGCACGAAAGGCGAGAACGAGCCGAGCATCAATATCCATCACTCCCTGCGTCCTGACTGTTGAGGCGATGTGCCAGCTGCCTCCAGCCCGTGCCACAGTGAGGGAGTGCACCCTCAAATCATGAACCCAAAGAAGCTCTTCCTTCCGTAAGCCGCTTTGTCACCACACTGAGTAAAGTGGAATACTACGTGACTCCATTCTGAGGCCTGGTGGAAAGGGAAGGACTGAGTGACTACTACACAGGGCAGGCGAGGCCAGAGGGACAGATGCTGGAAAAGGACTTCGCCAGGCCTCCGTGCAAATGGGAGGCTCTCTGCCACTAGCATGCTGCGTTGTGGTCTTGGTCTCCTCGCGTCGCCTCTCCTTCCTGATGACATGTGAGAATGTGAGGAGTCAGACTGTGGAATCCCTTTGGGTTTGGCTTATTTAGCTGTTCTGTT
This sequence comes from Myodes glareolus, assembly GCF_982192425.1. Lineage (NCBI taxonomy): Eukaryota > Metazoa > Chordata > Mammalia > Rodentia > Cricetidae > Myodes > Myodes glareolus. Next base: position 4,206,743 of record NC_142036.1, on the reverse strand, counting down.
TTGAAACAGAAACTTGTTGTCACAGGCTAGCCCCAAACTCCTGATACTCCTGTTGCCATTCTGCATTGTAGATATATGGCCATGCCTGTCCTTGGCCTTCTTTTAGACTATGCAGCTGCGTCTGGTCTGGCAGTCACAGCCTTCCTCCAGCCTTGGCCTCCTCCATACAGGAATTACGGTATGAGTCACCACACTTTCTTTGTGATGGGTGTGATTCTGTAGTTGAAGCAAGAGACGGGAGTCCTTGAAAATCCTGTTAAGACTAAACACACTTTGTAGTCTCTTGTTTCTAGGCAACTGGCCTGAACCGCAGCCAGCTTCTTGCAAAGACGGAGCGACTGCAAAGCCTAAATAGCTGACCTGGTGTGGGGCACACAAATGAATGTCCAGAAAACTCAGGCCACAGAGAGTGCTCAGCAACTGAGTTTCATTCCAATGTCATCGATGTCTGGAGAGCATCACCAACCCAACAAAGTGTAAGTCTCCTCCACCTACAGTGCGGCCTGTCCTGATATGCCCCGTTCAAAGTTAAGAATATTCTAAACTGGAAATGGGTGGGAAGCAGCTGACCTAAAAGCATAGTGCCCCTGGGAGAGGGATTGCGTCTCCTGGTAGTCCTGTGGTCAGCTAGGGGTGGGGACGCCTGCCGTTGGCTCAGTGTCATAGAAGATGGCATGACCTGTTGCCAGGCCTTCTCTTTCCCACCATCATCAATTCAAACAATATGAGAGGGGCAATCTGTTGTCATTGCCCACTCTCTAGACACATTCCCCCCAGTTTACTGGTTCGTTTCTATTGAGTTGTCATCCAGCCCAACCGTAGTTTTCTGTTTAGTTCTATTGTACTTTACACTCTGAAACTCCAAAGCCAAGGCACCTTTTCTCTCCTTACAGTTACATTTTTCCATATTGAAAAAGAAATTTCTTCACGGGTGAAGTTAGAAAGTAGTTTCCAGAGTTAGTAAAGCAGTCCAAAAGCTTCCAGAGAACACAGGAGGACCCATTGGCTTTGATGCTTCTTTTTTTTTTTTTAAAGATTTACTTACTTATTATGTATACAATGTTCTACCTGCATATATGCCTGCAGGCCAGATCCTATTACAGATGGTTGTGATAGGATCCATAGCACGATAGGATTGTGATAGCAATCCACCATGTGGTTGCTGGAACTGAACTCAGGACCTCCGGAAAAGCAGACTGTGCTCTTAAGCACTGAGCCATCTCTGCAATCCTCAGTGCTTCTTAGCAAGCGTCCATGTTGTAGGAAGGTGATAGAAAGGGGACAGGAAAGGGAAACAGTAGAAAACAACACCGCTCTACATGAACAGGGTCCCCAGCTCATTTTTACAGCCCAGACCCTCAGTGCCATGGATGTGTGGCTCAGTGCTCAGCAGTGTGGTGGAGTAGGACAGCTCTGTCAAGTCCGGTGTTATGGACTCATTTTGTGTCTGTTCCTTCAGGGTTTCCAGGGCTTTATCCACCTCCTTGTCAGAGTGTCTACTAGCCATGTTGGAAGCCTTGTTCCAGAGCCCTTCCTGTGTGGGTTGTGGTTCTCTAAGTCACACAGAAATCTCTATTTCTGTCTTACTGTAACAGCAGAAGTTGGGAGAATTCTCAGTGGGTAAAGTGACCCTCCATGAGCATTAGTACCTGAGTTTGTTTTCCCATCATGAAAGCCAGGTATCTGTAATTCAAGAACTGGGGTGGATGTTGAGGGACTCACTGGCTAGCCAGTCTAGCTAAAATGGTAAGCAAGTCCACCTCAGATAATAAAGTAAGGAACAACTGAGGAAGAGCACAGGATTCGTCTAGCCTGACATCGAATGCACACACGTGCACACACACGGGGGTGGGGGAGCGACAGAGAGAGAGAGAGAGAGAGAGAGAGAGAGAGAGAAACATATAATCACCTAAATGTAGTCAGCCAGTCAGTAATGCATAAAACAATTCCCACTTTCTTGCCCAGCAAGCTCAGGTTTTGCTAAGGAGAACATGAGTTCCTCTTTCAGCCCTTGCTCCAGTGCCATGGAAACATGTTCCCCAGCTTCCTTTCTGGGAAAATGTCTCTGTCGCCTCCTGGGCATGAGCCCAAAGGACTCCACAGCCTACCACAGAGGTAGGCACGTGCATGACTAGCCACTCTGATCCACAACAAGTAGATAGAATCAGTCTGATGGCCATCAGCAAATGAATGGCAATGGAAATGTGATCCATACACACAATAACATTTCATTCTGCTGAAAAGAAAAACAAAATAGTCAGGAAAATTGATGAAAATAGAAAATACGATGTTAAGTGATACAGCCCAGGCTCAGAGAGACAATCACTACTTTTGTTTTCTCTCACATGTGAGTCCTTCCTTCTAATTTTAGTGTGTGTGCTTCTATCGGGCAGATGTCAGGAAATTAGAAAGGGACCATTTAAGGGATGGGGGAAGGTTGCAATGAAGGGATGGGAAGGGCCATGTGGTGGTTTGAATTCCCAGTCAAAAAGAGGATCACGTGTTTGAATGTTTGGTCATTAGGGAGTGGCACTACCTGGGAGGGGTTGGAAAAAGTATGTCAGTGGCCAAAGTCTCTCTCTCTCTCTCTCTCTCTCTCTCTCTCTCTCTCTCTCTCTCTCTCTCTCTCCGGCCTACCAGCCCAGCTGCAGCACTCTCGGATACCTCTCCAGCACCACATCTGCCTGAGTGCCGCCATGCTGCCTGCCATGGCGCTAATGGGCTGACCTCTAAACTGTAAGCCAGCGCCCAGTAAAATGCTTCCCTTTAAAGAGTTGCCGTGCTCCACTGCAGAGGCTGCTCCTACTGAGATCAGCTAAACCTGTCTCCACGGTCAACTGTGTACCATTAACCCTGATCCTTGGTTAACTGTATGCAAAAACTTACCTTTTACATGTATGTATTATATACATGCAACTGTGTGTGATAAACCAGTTGTGGTTCTGGGGTACTGTGTGTTATTCTCCTGGGGAACTACATTTCCCAGGAGGCCCCTATGCACAGGTGCAGAGTAGAGCATCGGCTGCCTGACTCGGAAGACTTCATTTCCCAGAAACACATGCACCCACAATGCAATGCAACCCCCCCCCCCCCCCCCCGCGCAGACGCAGAACGCAGCGTCTGATGCGCATGCGCTGGGGTGGCCTTTAAAAGGCAAAGCACGATACTTCCACTCTCTCTTTCCTTCCGGTTTCCGGTTTCCCGCTTGCATGGTCCACCACGCCTTTCCCTGTAATAAAGTTACATGTGGGTTCCTTTGTACCTCATGGTTTCTTTCGTATTCCGCAGAAAGAACATCACTGGTGCTGCGACTCAACCCCGAGCCGAAAGCCGGAGCTCAGGCTTCAGGAGCCTCCTGGGCCTCCGACTTCCTCCGACTTCCTCCGGGGACATGACCAGAACTGAGGACCTCCTCTACAATGACCCACATGTTCTATCTGTCTGGGCGAGCTCCTCCGAACAACACCAGCTTCTAATCCTGAGTGTCCCCTTCCGGCCAGCTTAACCAACTCTTTTAACCTGGGAATTGACTGGTACTCCCAGTGTTTCTAGGGTTGGGGGGACTTTCCCCAACCGCGGGCCTTCAGGGCCTGGAGTCCCTTCGCTGGCATTCATTCCCAGCTTGTCCCCTTTGCTAAGCCCGTGCCTGGGACAGCTTGGCCTAGCCAGTCCCCATCTGCATCTCGCCTTAATGGAGAATCACTCTCGCTGTAGGCTTGAGGTGCCACGGTTTGTTTTTTTTTTTTCATGCGAGTGTTTTCATGGCCTTAGTCTAAAACTATCACTCCAAACTCCCCGCTAGGATGTCTTTTGCATGCCACGCAGCCTCACGCTTTGATGCCTTCCCCACAGATTTCCACACTCATCCGTCTCTGCTCCAAAAAGTGGCCCCGGTATACCTTAGAGGGAAACTGCAAATGGCCGCCTAACGGCACCTTTGACCCTGACATTTTATGGGAGTCATCAAATTATTGCAATCGTACAGGCAGATGGAAAGAACTCTCCTATGTCTCTGCTTTCTTCTATATGGCCCTTAAGACTGACCCCTCTGTCCTCGCTCACTGTTCACCTGCTCACTCTCACTCTACCCGGTCAAACACAACCTCACATAAACTTTCCAGTCCTAGGTCTCCGGAAGTCCCACATAGATCTTCTTCCAGGTCCAGTCATAAGAAAACCTCACCTAACCTTTCTCCTTCTAGGTCACCAAAAACCTCACACAAATCCTATTCAAAATCTAAAAAAGCCTCACCTAAGCACCATTCTCCCTTACCTGCCAACAGATCTCCATCCAGCTCCTCTGGTTCCACTTCCTCCCACTCACCCTCTTCTTGTCACAGGTCACATAGATCGCCAGAAGCCTCTTCGGATTCACCCTCCCCATCTCCCTCCCGCTCCTGCCCTACTCTGCCTCCTCGGTCTTCCAAAGCCCTGCTGAGTTCCCCTTCCTCTCGTGCCAGCTGCCTTGCTCTGGCACCTTCCTTCACTCCTCCGCTCACGCATTCGTGGGCCGCCACGGAGCCTAATCCTGATCAAGCCAAGCCTGCTACCATCCTGCCATTGCAGGAGGTGGCTGGCGTTGACGGATTGGTTAGGGCTCATGTTCCATTCTCCCTTTCGGAACTCTCCCATATAGCCAAATTACTTGGGTCCTATACGTCTAATCCTACCACTTTCATAAAAGAATTTCAATATATTACTCAGTCCTATAATCTCACTTTCCATGACATCTTTATGATCCTGTCCAATAACTTACTTCCTGAGGAGCGCAGGCGGGTCTGGGAGCAGGCCAGACAGCACGCGGATGAAGTTCACCAGACTCTTGCCTCCCACCCTCCTGGGGCAGAGGCAGTCCCAGATCAAGAACCACACTGGGATTATAACACTCCAGGTGGGATCTTGGCCAGAGACTGATTTTTAACTTGTCTCCTAACAGGTCTCTGGAAGGCTGCCCTCAAGCCAGTAAATTATTCTAAACTCTCAGAAATTATTCAGGACACAAAGGAAAATCCTGCATTTTTGGAACACCTTACAAAAGCTCTATTGCAGTATATGGGGGCTGGAGAGATGGCTCAGCAGTTAAGAGCATTGCCTGCTCTTCCAAAGGTCCTGAGTTCAATTCCCGGCAACCACATGGTGGCTCACAACCATCTGTAATGAGATCTGGTGCCCTCTTCTGGCCGGCAGGCATACACACAGACAGAATATTGTATACATAATAAATAAATATTTGGAAAAAAAAGCTCTGTTACAGTATACGAACCTGGATCCAGAATCCCCTGAGGGCAGACAGCTATCAATGACTCCCTTTTCTAATCAATGTCATTCAGACATCAAGGCCAAGCTCAGGCGTTTGGAGAAAGACCCCTTAACCCCACAGGCAGAAGTCCTGGAGACGGCTTTTAAGGTGTACCATGCAAGGAATGACAAAGCTCGCAACCACTGCCGTTGTCATGTGGTAGCCATGGCCGCAATGCCAGCCAAGGTGACAGACTACTCGACCTGCCCTGTTCATGCTGCCCCCCTGCTTCCCGGGGTGCGTGAGCCACCAGGTCCATGTTTCAAGTGCAGTAAGACGGGCCACTGGGCCCGAGGATGCCCTAATCCCCACCGTAATCCCAGGGGACCTTGTCCAAGGTGTCACAGGGAAGATCAATGGTCTGTAGATTGTCCTCGTGCACACGGTGGCATGGGGGTATCGGACCCAGAGACTTCACCTGGACAGACCCTGACACTAATTTTTCCACACAGCTCACCTGGACCGTTCTCCCCCAGGCCTTCTGAGACAGCCCACACCTCTTCAGCCAAGCCTTGGCCTCTGATCTTCTCTTACTGTCTCTCCCTAAATCCAAGCTCATACAATACATGGATGACATTTTACTTTGCAGCCCATCATTGGAGATCAGCAAGACAGATACTGTTGCCCTTTTAAATTTCTTATCTAAAAAGGCTATAGAGTCTCACCTTCTAAGGTTCAATTATCTACCATTCAGTTCCTTCCACCAAAGAAGAAGTTTTATCGTTCCTGGGAGTGGCTGGCTTCCTGCGTTCCTGGATCCCCTCCTTTTCTCTCCTCGCCCGCCCCCTATATGAAGCAGCTCTCGGCTCTCTGCATGAGCCCCTTCTCCATCCGGTTACCAAACCCTTCCAAAGACTCCAATGGGCCCTTATCCAGGCTCCAGCTCTTCATCTTCCTGGTCTAACTCACTCCTTTTCTCTTTATGTAGTAGAGAAGGAGGGATATGCCCTTGGGGTCTTAGGACATCAACTGGGACCTTCTTTTGCACCTGTAGCATACCTGTCAAAGAAGATGGACCTCACCACTTGGGGCTGGACACTCTGCATACATGCTTTGGTGGCTGCTGAGCTACTGATTCCTGCCAAGCCCGCACCTGTCACATCTTAAACCATTTACTCCTCCAGCTCAAGACAATCCCTCATACATGGTAACTCAGACAGGACCTTGCTCTCTTAAGTTCCAGAGGACACAAGAAAAATAGAGTTCCTATCCTTCACTCAACTCTCTTATGCCAACATATTTTCCTTTTTTCTCTTTTTCCTATATGTAACCTCTCCAAATACCTCCAATGTCATGTTTAAATTTCCAAATAACCACTCAGCTGCTCTTACAGGAATCATCAAATACACAGCCAAAGATTATAAGTCCAGGTAGTAAGCAAAACCTAAACGGGTCCCTTGACATGACAGGTTCAACACTGACTGCAGCAGTTTCCCCTGGATGTTGAGGCAATGCCCAAGATAAAAAATTTATTTCCTTTAAGACATTTTCTTTAAGCTCCAGGGAGCCAGCTTGACCCACTTAAATGGACCAGACTCAAAACGGAATAAGTATCATTTAATTTTATTTTATTCCCCCCCACCTCAAATCTCCCCTTTAATTTTTATCCTCTTCTAATGTGACGTGTTTTCCAGCTCCTCAAGACCTAGAGAGATGCGATTTCAATCGGACGTCACAGAACACCAGCGGACAGAACACGATCACCAGGATGCATCGGACATCACAGGACACCAGTGGACAGGACACAATCACCAGGATGCATCGGACAGGACACGATCACCAGGATGCATCGGACATCACAGGACACCAGTGGACAGGACACAATCACCAGGATGCATCGGACACCCTGAACCCCTCAACACCCATAAAGTCAGCAGGAAGCAGTTATGAGAGACTGGGCTACACCCCCATTCCCTACCCATTAAGACCCTCAACCCCCCAAATTTTTAGCAAATCAAAAAACGTGGAATGTTATTCTCCTGGGGAACTACATTTCCCAGGAGGCCCCTATGCACAGGCACAGAGTACAACATCATCTGCCTGACTCGGAAGACTTCATTTCCCAGAAACACATGCACCCACAATGCAACGCAACCCCCCCCCCCCCTGCAGTACACTGGGGTGGCCTTTAAAAGGCAAAGAGCGGTACTTCTGCTCTCTCTTTCCTTCCTGTTTCTGGCTTGCACAGCCCACCACGCCTTTCCCTGTAATAAAGTTACACATGGGTTCCTTTGAACCTCATGGTTTCTTTCGTATTCCACAGAAAGAACATCACTGTGCCTTCTCTAAGAGTCCAGACTGCTTCTCTCTGTCTCTGTCTCTGTTTCTCTCTCTCTCTCTCTCTCTCACTCTCTCTCTCTCTCTCTCTCTCTCTCTCTCTCTCTGTGTGTGTGTGTGTGTGTGTGTGTGTATGTATGTATGCCCGCACGTGTGTGTGTGTGTGTGTAATTTTCTTTTATGTGTATGGATAGTTGTTCCTCCATGCAGTCCCCACAGAGGTCAAAGGAGGGTATAAGGGTCTAAGTTCCCTTGGGACTGGAGTCCCAGATGGGTGGGAGCCACCATATGTGTGCTGGGAATTGATCTGAGTCCTCTGGAGGAGCAGCCAATGCGCTCAACCATTAAGCCATCTCTCCAGCCCATACTCTCTCTCAGTTTTTACTAGAGTGATGATGTTATAATCTGTCTGAACATGTGCGAGCATCAGAATAGGCTTACTCTAGGACAACGGGTGTCACTGGCACAATCACAGGCCAACTGAGACAGTATCTCCAATAGATATTAAGTGAAAAGCACTTTTACACCAGCCAGTTAAGGTGTCTGTCAGTGCTACCCTCTGCGTACGCTGGGCCTCCCAGGGGAGTCATCCGCAATGACTGTTTCAGTGTTCACATGGATAACTCAGGGAGTCGTGCTCTTGGATGGGTCCGTATGGCTACTGTGTTTCTGATTCCCCAGCCCTGTAGTGTTATTGTGAAGACGTTTATGTCTTCACATAAACTTCCCTATGAGTGCAAATCCTCCCAGCTATGGCCACTTCAGCTCTGACCATCATCACCAGCATTTAGCATCTCAACCTTCACAGAGGGAAGGAACCAGCGCTCACAGAAGAATGAGCCCCTGGGTAGAAATAATGTCAGTTTTCATCTTAGACGCTGATCCCTTGGTGGTCATTTGATAAATACTAGTTGTGTGTGTGCCTGTGGGGTAGGGTAGGGGACTTCTTTCCACCCCGTGCAGCTGGCAGACTAACGGCATGGACTCTAAAATGCCCGTCTTCGAAGCAAAGGATAATGTTCCATTTTGTGATGTTATTAAAGATCTGGGAGGAAGGGGAGAAAGAAGATCTGCTTTCTGGATGTTTCTTTAGACTCAGATCAAGAAGGTTGTACTTGACTTCAGTCCTTCAAACAGCTGCAAACGTTGCAATAATTTCTCGGGAGCTCCTTCAAACAGGTGCAAAGGCTGCAGTAGTCTCTCGGGAGCTTCTGATCTATTGGGGGACACACAAAAATATTTTTGAAGTTTCTCGGGAGCTTCTGATCTATTGGGGGACACACAAAAATATTTTTGTAGTCTCTCGGGAGCTTCTGATCTATTGGGGGACACACAAAAATATTTTTGGGCTCAAGTCTTTTTTAACTAAAGCAGTCACATAGGACACCGTTGTCCAAGGTCCTCTGTGTTTGTGCCGATATGTGTACCGTGCCTCTGCAAACAGAAGCACGCAAACACCTTTTCTCTTGATGAAGAAAGCTCAGTCTATTCATAGGAAAATATTAGGTCAGGCTTTCTGGGTTTTTGTTTGTGCGCCACGGGGTGCCTGATAGCACTGCAGGGGCAGGCATCCAATGTCACGCCAGCCACCTACAGCATGCAGGGCGCCAGAGGCTCTGATGAGAGCACTAATTAGAGGGTGTCAGAGAAGAGGAAAGAGAGAAGGGACAAAAAAAAAATCCATGATGGAAAATAAAGGGGGTGGGCTTCCCGTTTTTATTTATGGGAATTCTATGCTTTAGGGCTGTACTCACTTCAAAAGTCGTCCCGGGTTTCAGAGTTGGTGGAGAAGAACCAACTGGACAGAATGGCTGACTGATCTGAGCGTTGGCCATTCCTTGTGTGAGCAGTTTCTGTCTACCCTCACCATCCTTCACCGTGACACCCTCGATTCTCTGCCAGCAACCGCCAGCATGCTGCAAGTGCGGGCGCCTTCATCCAGGCTCGCTGTCCTCCCAAGGGCCACGTGCAGCTTCGCTTCTCACAGACAGACAGCCCTCCTTGTGGACAGAGCAAGGGCATCGTTGTCATAGCCATTAGATTGTGGGGACTCAGGACTTGGAAGGTTCCAGACTCCATGGGCTTTTCACCCCTGGGTCTGACTCTGCCCTTTTCTTCCTACCCACGGCTGTCATCTTAAAGAATAAAATTGAACAGAATCTTTAAAACTACCGACATTAGGGTTCTGCTTAGATAGTTAGAACAGAGCCCAGGCGGGGAACCAGGCACAGGTCCTGCTTAGATAGAACAGAGTCCAGGCGGGGTAACCAGGCACAGGTCCTCCTTAGATAGAACAGAGGGTAACCAGGCACAGGTCCTGCTTAGATAGAACAGAGTCCAGGTGGGGTAACCAGGCACAGGTCCTGCTTAGATGGAACAGAGGGTAACCAGGCACAGGTCCTGCTTAGATGGAACAGAGCCCAGGCAGGTAACCAGGCACAGGTCCTTCTAAGCCAACTCCAGATGACTCCAGTCCTTAGCCTGTGTCTTCAGCAGGTGACACCTGCACTTTGGGAGTCGCTGTGAGCAGCGTCACATCCCAGGACGGACACCTAGGGGCAACGTTTAAAGTTCACTAGTGAACACTGCCCATGTCTCTCCCTCATCTTCCCGGAAGGTCACTTGAGTCCCCTTGGATGGAAACCATTTACTTCCTTGGCCATCTCCCCTCTCTGATGACCTTAACAACAGTTCTCTATTTTAAGGAAATAGGAGTCACCCTTTTACATTGCCTCTGGAGCTAATTTCAAACATTGTTTTCCCCCCTTTAGAAGCACAATATTTTCACCAAAATACTAGATCTTAATTTGCTTCACTTTTTCCAAATGTGGTTTCCTCCCACAAAAGACCAAGCCCCCCAATTCTCATTCTATTTTTGAGAAAATCCCACACTGACACACACAGTCCCCTTTGTGTGAAGACTTGCTTGACTCTTGAAAAGATTCATTGGGAGAATGTACAGGGCTGTTACGGCCCTGGCTGTCACTTCTGGGGTCATGTAGATGATATCCATTCTCTTTCCTTTAAACACTCATTTCTCATCAGCCATAGCTGACTTATGGATCGGGAGAGACCACCTCCACTAAAAGTGAATGTGTCTGATACTCCCCTATGAGCCTGCCCTTCAGATATCCTGCTTCCGAACCTTCCCACCCCGCCCCCACCCCCGTCCTGGCCATTCGCCTGCTTTCTCCCCACTACACCAGACCAACCCCCCAGGAGACATTCTGTACCTTCCTGTTCACTTACCCTTCAACTGGGCTTTCCGAATCTGCACTCTACGTCTTCCTGTGAGTCAGTGCTTCTCAACCTGCAGATTCTGACCACTTTGGGAGTCGAATGTCTCTTCCATAGGGGTTGCATATCAGATATCCTGCACATTAGATATTTACATTACAGTTCTTAACAGTAGCAAAATGACAGTTATCAAGTAGCAACAAAATAATGTCATGGTTGGGGGTCACCACAACATGAGGAACGGTGTAAAGGGTCGCAGCATCAGGAAGGTTGAGAACCACTGCGCTAAGCTGCTTCCTCTCTGTGGATAACGCCATCTGTTTCCTGAGCCGCCCCTTTCCCTCATTCCTCTTGAAAACGTGCCTTTCTTCTGAGCCAGGTCTGTAACTCCTGTTAGAGTCCTTCTCACCTATGTAACTGTCATTTCAAACTGAAACACCCTTTGGACTCTCCAGACAAGGGGCGGATTTCTGAGATTCAGCGGTGCAGGAGGATGACACCTGAGCCACATTCCCTGTGACGATGAGAGGGCCTCTCCCCTTCATGAAACTCCTGCTTCCTTAAGGTTCAAACCACTTTCCACCTCTCTGTGTCCTCCATTATGAATGAAGGAGAGCTGGCAGGTGTGTGCACGCATGTGCACACGTGCTTGTGTAAGTACATGTGGATATTGGAGAGCAACCTAAAATGTGTTCCCAGAGCAATCACCTTGTTTTTATTTTATTTGTTTAAGATGCCATTTTACATATATGAGTGTTTTGCCCAGATGTGTCTGGACACCATGTGCATGCAGTGCCCAGAAGAAGGTGCTGGATCCACTGGGACTAAAGTTACACACAGTTGTCAACAACTGTATGGGTGCTAGGAACTGAACTGAGGTCCTCTGGAAATGGAACCAGTGCTCCTAACTGCTGAGCTATCTCTCCAGCCCCTTACCTTGTTTTTTAAGACAGGGTTTATCATCAACCTGAAACTTGCTGAATAGGCTACGCTGCCTGGCTACCACGTCCTGGAGATTCGCCTCTCCCGGCACTGGGATCATAATCGTGTGCTGTCAAGCCCAGCTGTGCAGGAGAGATCGGTCTCAAGCGTTCAGTGCTTACAAAGAAAGCGTTTTGTCCACTGAGGCATCTTCCCAGCCTCCAGAGGCTGTTTGTGAGTGGGAGACTATCACGGCAATGCTGTGAATCACATACAACAGTACCACCACTTGCTAGTTACGTGGATTCAGGCAAGTGTTTTCCTTCTTGTATGATCTGCATTGACTTAAGGACCATCTCATGGGCTTGCTGTGCAAAGAGTGAATGAACTGGGGCTGAGGAGATGGATCAATGGTTAAAGACCTGAATTTGGATCCCAGCACGAAGGTAAGAAGTCAGCACGCACCTGGGAGGTGGAGATGGTAAGTTTGCTCCCAGAGCCCACTGGCCAGTCAATATAGTCAATCAGTGAGCTCCAGGTTCAACTACAGACCCTGTCACAAACAAAAAGAAAAAGAAAAAAGAAAAAGAAAAAAAGACGGAGAACAGTAATGAGACATCTGATGTGAACATCTGCCCCTCCCCCAGGGCTACACCCTCACACATGCGCACATATAAGCATACCCCACCTCTCTCACACGCACACTCACATGCACGCACACGCACACGTACACACACGCACATAGACTAACTTGTTAATGTGGGCTGGTGATGTAGCTCGGTGGTGGCGCACTGGCAGAGCATATTCAGAACCCTGGTTTGCTCTCCAGTATCCCCTCCCAGCAAAGTTAAAGCATTTTGCATCCTTGAGATGTAAACATTCTGTGAAAATACCCTCTCCTCCCACACCCAGCAGGGTAAGGGACTTGGAAATGCTGATCTATAGCAAGCACTCAACCCACATTCACTACTCAAGGCCTGACTGCTGCTCCATCATCAGTTCCTTCAACAGCTCCCCCATAGGAAGATCCAAATAAAACCTAAGATCTGAGCCCGAGACATGGACAGTGTCCCTGATTCCACGTTTTGTCAGCACCCAGTACCCCACAGATGCCAGTTCTTAGACCTCACCCTCTGCCAGCTCTGCTGCCTTTTCATTGTTAAAATGTGCTCGCCCTCCAAGCTGCTTCGCAGATACTAACTTCCTACTGAAACTTCAAAAAAAAGTTCTAGCTCCGTACACATCTCTTACTCTAAATGGTTTGTGAGCTGACTTCACACTTGCTGCCTCTCCGCCCCCAGCCCTCCCTCTCTTCCTCCCTGGCTTGCTTTCCTTTATTCTCCACTTTTCCCTTCTCCTTTCTTTCTGCTATCTTTTCACAGAAGCAGACGGCGGTGTGCCAGGCTCGTGATGAGTACACGATGCGCATGCGCAGGAGGAAAGGGGCCGTGAGAGGGGTCAGATGTAGAGGTGGGACAGCTGCGATCCCATCTGTGTTCCTCCTGCCTTATCCAGGTTCATGGATGCCAACCAGAATCTTACTCTCTTGTTAACAGGACTCGGTCTCGTGTTGTGTCTTCGTCGCAGTTTCAATTCCGTCGTGAAAGACTATGCCGTGAGCCTTTGGGCCACAATTCCAGATTACAGTCCATCCTAGCAGAAACTTGAAACAGCTGCTCAGATCACATCCACAGTCAGGGCCAGAGAAAAGCCGACGCATGCATGCTTTCTTTTCTAGACTTTTAACGCAATTCGGGACAGTCTGGGTCTCCTCACATCAATTAATGTGACCAAGACAAATGCCCTATAGACCAACCATATAATCCCTCACTGAGATTCCCTTCCCAGGTAATTCCAGACTTCAACAATGAAAACTACCCATCCCAGTCTTGGTGGGCAGAGGCGTACTGTCACTCTAATAACCCTTATAGCATAGAAATAATACACAAAGTTTTTTCAAATTTTCCCCTGTTAAGAAATACAAATCTCACTTAATTCTGAAAGTAGAGAGAATACAGTGACCTGTATGATTTTTTTTCAATAATCTGAGTGTATCCTTTAAAATGAAGATTCAGTGTTAAGATTCTTCAAAACAGAGATCTCTGCTCTTCCTGTGAGCCAGCAGCTGTCATTACAGCCATTTGTATATGCTCTGATTTTAACATATTCCCTGTAGGCTCAAGCCCTGCCACCGCTTCCTCCAGTGAGTCATCTGTACTTGTACATGCAGAGCCTCGCTGTGTGCCAGTCGGTTGGAAAGCCTCACCGGGAGACTGGCGTAGGCGTTAGAGCATGACCAAACAGCATGTAAACCGCCTGAGGAATTTGACTCCCCTGGAAACAGTTTTTACAGTGCTGTAGCCCTGCTGGCTGCCATACATGTGGAACCCAAGTGTGTTTGAAATATGTTTCCACAAGCAAGAATTCTGGTGCCTACTGCCCCTCATGAGAGGCTGATTCAAAGTGCAGGAGCTCCCAGGCTCTCTGGATCTACGCGAGTATGCCCCACCGGAACCACCCATGTGAACATGGAGGGAGGAAATCAACTTAGGATGGTTATCCTGGCTCCTCCCTGCCACCATGTCTTTGCCATTACTCCCATCAAAGCTACTTTTAGCATGGCTTCCTCTGGAAACCCTGCAGCTTACCTCAGGGTCCCAGGCTCAGAAGAACCACTGGCTTGTGATCTCCTTTACCTGAAGAAATTTTCATAGTCTCTGACTCAAACAACTCAAATTCTTAAATTTAGGTCTGTCACCTGTCTCCTGAATATCGACTGACTCGCAAGGTCATTCTGTCTCTATCTCTTGAAGTAATTTATCCACCAAGGTCAAGTAGCTGACCAAAAGACAATCAGTCGTGGTCACTGGGTCTTTCTAGATTCAAAAGGGTTCTGATCAAAGGCCCTACCAGAGCTTTCAAAGAGATATCTGAAGAAGAGAAAAAGTTCTCTGAGTGGCCTCATGAGACCACAGCTTCTTCTCACAATTGGATCCAGAGGAAGCTGTTGGCGGCTTCCAGAGACTCACGTCCATGTGTAACTGAGAAGACAAAGACACTGCCGAACAGGCACTGAAGAGAAACCGACCCACGTGAGAAGTCAGAAGCAGCACCACACAGTTTGCCAGCGGACACTAGCAGCTGTGGAAGCTGTTGCTCTCCCAGACGGAGTTAGATGGTCGCAAAGTGGGGTCTTCGTTCTGACCTTAATTATGTGGTGGGATCTTCATGGACTCTTAGGCTAACGTGCATGGATACAAAAATTACCCAGCAATCTTGAAGCTTAAAAAAAAAGGAAAAGAAAAGAAAAGAAAAAGATGGCAGTAATTAAATGACAAAAAACTATATTCAAATAAAATTAAGGGTTTGACTTAAAGCCGTGGGGGGCATCTCCCTTTGTTTCGCCTTCTACAGAATTTAAAGGAGAAGGAGACAGAGTGAACATTCTGGGAGAATCCACATCCTGACAACTGGCCCCATCTAGACTAAGAGGATTGCTGGCCCGAGGTCCCTGTGCCCAGCACATCTTTTGGCTCCATTTTATACTTCATACAAATGGTGTAGGGAAGTTTTAAGGTCCAGGAAGCAAGAACTTCAGAGTTTGGCTGAGTGTTAGTTAGGTTTCCATCACCATGAGAAAGCACCATTACCAAAATCTACTTGAAAATGAAAGGTTTTGTTTCGGGTTTACAGTTGTCAGGTCATCCTCCAGAGCTGAGCGGAATCAGAGCAGGAACAGGAGGCAGGAGTTGGAGCAGAGGCCATGGAGAAGTGGGCTCACTGACTTGTTCTTTCTTGGCTTGCTCAGCCTACTTTTTTTTTTTTTTTTTTTTTTCGAGACAGGGTTTCTCTGTGGCTTTGGAGCCTGTCCTGGAACTAGCTCTTGTAGACCAGGCTGGCCTCAAAATCACAAAGATCCGCCTGCCGCTGCCTCCCGAGTGCTGGGATTAAAGGCATGCGCCACCACCGTCCGGCTCACTCTACTTTCTTATAGCACTCAGGGCAATTACTAGCCCTGGAGTGGCACCACCCAATGTGAGTTGGGTCCTTTGTGTCAATCATCAATCAAGAAAATGCGGCCCAGGTTTGCCCGCAGGCCAGTATTGGGGGTGGGGGACGTTTTCTCGGTTGATGTTTGCTTTTCCAAAATGACTCTAGGTTTTGTCAACAAGTTGACAAAAAACGAAGAAGCCCAGACTGTGATTTTTACTCACAGAACGTTTGTAAGGTAATTCTTGCAGAGATCTTTTCCCAGGATTTAACCATAAGGGGGAAATGTCTGCATGTCATGGGTTCTAATGTTGCTATATTGGCTGCAGAGGAGCTGAATGACTGTCATTCCCTCTGTCAGGATCTGATGGTACCCAGCCTCTGTCCTTGTCAAGATTATGCTTATCCACTGATATCTTCTTTGCATCTCTAAGGTTCCTAGAGAGGTTGCAAGTTTTGTTGAATGTTTATTTGTAGCAGGCTTATTCTTGGTCTGCCAACCAGCTCCCAAATCACTACGCAGAGACTTACTATTAGTTCTGAATGCTTAACCCTATCTTACACTTGTCCCACTAGCTCTTATATCTTAATTTAACCTGTTTCTTTCCATCTACGTTTTTGCCTCAGAGATTTTTAACCTTTCTTTCATTCTGCATGTCCTACTTTTCTGATGGGGAAGTTCAGCCAATCACATTTGGCTAGGGTGTGGTTGCCTGGGGCCAGGAAAGAAAACCTGGGAATCCAGGTGCGCTCACTCTTCAGACCCATGTTTGTCTGACCGGTGTGGACATTGGAACCTTTACTCCAGTTGTGTGAGTTTCCCTGTTTTTCAATTATTAAATTATATCTGTTATTTTGAGCTGGTCTGTTTATTTTAGCATACTGGTCAAATATGTCATCATTTGACACCCAACGTGGGGCTTGAACCCATGACCCTGAGATTAAGAGTCTCATGCTCTACCGACTGAGTCAGGAAGAAGATGGGGCCCTACAATATCAACTCCACCTGGTTAATATGACATCATGATGCTGATAGCGCAACTACAAGACCTGTTTTTGGTACCAGCTGCACAAGACAGTTCCAACTTAGTTAGCAGAAATGGTGAACATCTTTTACAACATTCTGGCAAGACCTCCACAAAACACTCAGAGACTATTTGCAATTTTACCAGACCAAATATTAATCTTGGAATTTAACCATCATTTACTTTCACAGGACCCCCTAGAAAGGACGTCACCCCCGTGACAGCTAGAAGCAATTTTGAGGACAATGTCCCCTCTCCCAGCAGAGTTTGCCCTCAGGTTTAGGGACATCATTTAGGGGTTGGTTATACTTGGTATGTGGTTGAGGGTTGGGGGAGGTATTTTATAGGCTTAATAAAAATAGGATAATTGGTTTGTTAGACAATTATATTGGTATCGATTCTTGTATGTTGATACAAAGTTAAATTTTATTAAATATTGTATACATGTATGCTTCTACCTCTGTTTAAAACATTTTTATGTATTGATATATATTGTATTGATATATATATTTACCATATTGCAGTGCACATTTCTGTCTCTGATTAAGATACTTATATATTGTTTATATAATGATATACATTGTTTACATTTGGAGGTCATTGCCCTCATTTATTGCACAGTTGTTTATTCTCTTAGTCTTTAAGTTAGATAGGTATTGAGAATTATAGATCAGTAGTCATCTATGTTTGTCATATTTATATTTAGACTAATAGGTTCTTTTGATACGTAGAGATTATACTCAGTATAGATAGTATAATCTTCAACCTCTTCAAAGAGCTGTAGAAAATGGCCTTTAATCTAATCTAAAGTTCCATGGTAGTGAGACACAATCACTCCTGGCAACACCGCTCTACTCCCAAGAGAATGTTGAGCACCAAAGACACTCCACTTGGAGCTTGTCTTCTTCTTGGCAGAACTGACCTTTGGCAAAGAAATGCCCATACCTCAACCACTGACAGAGATACAGAGTATTTGTAAATGGATAAAAACAGGACTGTCATATCCTGCCAAACCAGGGTAAGATAGTTCTGAAAAGTTTCTTGCCTTTGAAAATGTCAGTTACGTTAGGCCTTAGCCAAAGTTGGTTGCCTCAACATTGCAAATGAGACTTTGGGTGATTGCCTAGGTAGTCAGTTGTCTCTGTCATTTGTTACACATTTTAGAAGTTTCTCGATTGTACTTCTCGTTTACTCAAGTATTATTACTTCCTTTCTCAGATCTTTGATGGAGTTGAAGAAGTTGAAGATTAGATAATTATAGTTACCCTCCTCATGATTTAGCTAAACTCAATTTCAATACATTATTTAGACTCCTTGAAATAAAACACTTAGTAGAATTTTTGTTATGTGTTTCTCGCTTAATATTGTTTGTTGCTTGTAATTTTATATTTGGTATCTGTTCCTATTGTATATAGTTGTATTGGGTTTGGTTCGATCTTGTTTAGACAAAAGGGGGAGATGATGGGGAAGTTCAGCCAATCACATTTGGCTAGGGTGCGGCCGCCTGGAGCCAGGGAAGAAAACCTGGGAATCCAGATGTGCTCACTCTTTGACCCGTGTTCGCCTGACCCGTGTGGACATCGGAACATTTACCCCTTTTGTGTGAGTTTCCCCGTTTTTTCAATTATTAAATTATATCTGTTATTTTGAGCTGGCCTGTTTATTTTAGCATAGAAGTCGAATACGTCATAACTTTTCCTGCTTCTTCTGTGTCTGTCTGTCTGTCTGGTGACTACCTGGCTGGCTGGCCCCAGGCACCTCTCACTCTTTCTCTCTCATTCTCTCTTCTCTCTCAAGCTAGATTCCTACCCCTACTCGTTCTCTCTGCCTGACAGTCCTGCACATGCCTCTTGTGCTGAGCTATTGACAGTTCAGCTTTTTATTAGACCAATCATGTACCTTAGGCAGAAAAGATGAAACAGCAACACATCTTTACAGAATTAAACAAAGGCAACGTAAACAAATGCAATACACCTTTACATAGTTAAAGTAACAGTCCACAACATAAACAAATGTACTACATCTTTATATAGTTAAAGTAATATTCTACAACACTTCCCCTTTTTTGTCTAAAAAGAAAGATTTTAACTTTAGCATTGTAAAAGTATACACAATAAGAAAAATTACCAAGTAAGAATTACATTTACAATATCTAGTCCATTTTTATTTGACAAATTCAGAGAAAATACTCCATTTCTTATTCTATCTTGGTGAGTCCAAATTTTGTACCTAATTTACCTTCTATCATAGCTAAGGAAAACTATATATCTATGTAGTCTTCAAATCCATCAAAGACCCCAGAAGGATATAATATTACCTGAGTAAACAGGAAATACAGAGCAAGCAACTTCCAAAACTAAAGTAATGACAGAAACAGTTAGTTCCCTGGACAATCACCTGAGTTTCTTCTGCATCCATCTTCAGTCCACAGGCCTAGAATATCTGGCAAACTTTTCTATGAAGCAGAAATTTTGGAGTACTGTTCCACCTTGCTTTGGCAAAGTTTGACAGTCCTTTGCGCCTCGCATGTCCAGTATATACAGCATGCTGTCAGCAATTGAGGCAAGGGCAGTGTCTTGTCTAAATGGCTAGCTATGCCACAGTGAAAGCAAACTCCATATCAGGTTCTTTATGCTCATCATTCTTTCATGAAGTAGATTGGTACTGCCAAGAGCAACTATGTCTCCCTGTCGTGGAAACCCTGTTATTAAATAGTTTAGATGTCATATTCTGTAGATCTCTGAAGCATTTGAAGAGTATCTATCTACCTAAAATATATCTGTTTAAACTTGAAAACATACCTAACATGACTACAAGCTTGATTATTATAAATGACTAACTACTAATCTGTATTTCTTAATTATACATTACATTTTTAAATGAGCTGCATAAGTATAATATCCCAAACAAGAATAGAAACATATACAGTAAAGCAAAAATGACTTGACATTTGTTTCAATATACCAAAATCCATACCAATGCAAAATATTTGAGGTTAATAGTTGCCCTTTTATCCTATCTCTTTTATATCCTCCCTAGATGATGACAAAATCCATACCCCACCAAATGACCAAAACCCACCTACCCCACCTCTTGGGAATGTGGGCATTGTGTTCTCTGAACTGCTTCCTGTAGTCTGAGGGAGACAGCATCTTTAGAGGACCCTGAGAAAAATGAGATAATGGTGAAGTCCTGGGAAAACTAGTCGTAACACTTGTTGTCAGTCTCAGAACTGTTCCATGCAGAGAGATCAGCAAGCTGTCACCTGTCTTATAGTTTATCTTGGCTTATTTCTTTATATCTGTAGCTATAATTTTCAGGTCTCCCCCATAATGGAGGCCATCAGAGTCCAGCTCTACTCACTCCCTGTCAAGGTTCAGGTCAGTTGCCTCAGCATACGGAAAGGACTTAGAAAATTTCTAGTCTAAGAAGTACAGAATGAGTTCACACATGTGCTGTTCAAATCATGCTCGTTATTCTTCTGCCCTTGTTGTAACATTCCAAGTACACACACACACACACACACACACACACACACACACACACACACACGTTTCTCAGAATGGAAAAGCAGATAAGAGCTGTCCCAAGTGACACAAAGTCAGCATCTTTATGGCCCTAGGGCAGTGTGGCTAGAAGAATGCCCAGGCAGTGCTAAGAGACAAGAAGGCTAATAGGAGGCTTTAAGTCCTAAGAGGGAAGAAAGGAAGTTCATGCATGAAACTATATTCCTAGGTTAAAACCTACATCAATAAACAGAAGTGAGGGTAGGTGTAGGGAATTAATAGCTTTTTTAGGGTTTGCATGGGGGTCAGCTGAGGCTGCAGGTAAAGTTGGGAGACCCAACCACCATACCAGGAAGGACTACGAATCAAGCAAGCTTGGACATGCCACCCCTATCTTGAAGGTCCTGAATATGATCTATTTGAAAGACTCATCTCCTGACTAAATATTCTGCCAAATGGGAAATAACTGTAGGTTTCCAATGTGTATCAGGGAACAGAGCAGAGATTAGGCTGTAGGAACCAAGATCTCTGACTGTGTGACTAAATTCTCTCACCAGAGGTCTCACAGAGTGGGGGAAGTCAGTCAATAAGCAAAAGAACAAGGCAGGCTTTTAAGTGTCCACTGTCCTTGAAGACAAATAGATCCAATTATGAAGCATGTCCCTGTATGTATTCTATACATCAAAACTACATAGTTAAATGAAAAGCCATCTTTGTGACCACCTGCAGATATTTGTGCCCATAAGATTGAGATGCAGTCATGAGATTACACACTGCAATGCAGGTATTGGGGAGACACCAATTGCTTTAGCAAAAGTAAGCAGCAGTTTTCAGAGTCGATGGCCCTGCAGACCTTGTCTGGGCAGGACTAACCTCCATCAGAGAGTCACCCTCTTGTGGGGTGATATCGGAACACTATTTGTCACCTGCTGTAACTCTCATGGCCCCTAACATCTCTAATCAAACTTGATCTCTACTAACCTTGAAGGAATCCACAGCCTTTCATTTCCCATGGAAACAAAAGCATAACCTCTCTTCCAGTGCAATACATTTTCTGAATTCCATTTTAAGATTAAGGCATTCCTAAAGCATCTAGGGTGGTTTAATTCAACAGTTCCTTTTACAATCCCATGTCTCTCAACAGATGCAATTCACTCATTAGCATTCAAAGAATTTCAGAGTCAACCCAAAACCACACAGGATCCAGATCTCCTGGCATATTTCCCACATATTTATGGAGCTTTTTTCTTTTATATTGCTTTACTCTCTCTTTAAAGACCTTACTTTCTATAAACTATTATTTTCTATGAGTGTCTATACCAATTTTCTTTCTTAAGCCTATGCACATTTTAAATACACTGTAATCTGTTTAGAATATTTTTCTATCTGGACCTGTCTTTATTGTGTCTCTAGCCTTTTCTAACTGCATGAGCCAAATATTAAACTGCTCAGTCACATTTAGGCCTCTGACACAGCTCTGGCATCTGGCTCTACCCTCCCGTTTAAGGATTTAACTGGGAGCCATATCTCACCTCCACCGCTCTAGGGAGCTGCACTATGGCAGGTGCTGTTACTCAGGTTTTTGTTCCCACTTAATGTGCCGGCTGCTCAAGTGCTTACTGTATGGCAGAGCCTCTTTTTGGAGCCTCTTTTTTTTTCTAGTTATCTCAGGCCCTAAGTGAAATTCAGACCCCACATTAGAACACCAAATGTAGTTCTTGGGCTGCCAACCAGCTCCCATATTATGACACAGAGACTTATTATTAGTTACAAATGTTTGGCCTGATCTTATGCTTGTCCCATGAGCTCTTATATCTTAATTTAACTTGTTTCTCTTAATCTATGATTTGCTTAGGGGCTTTTTACTTTTGTGCCCAGAGCCAAGACCCCCAAAGACCATCAAGAGACCATATCTGACACAAAAGCAAAGTCTATTTTTATTATTCCAGCCTGATGGAGCCAATCCTACACAAAGACAAGATGTCTACAACCCAGAGACAGATGGGGGTTTTACAAAGGGGAGTGCCTATGGAAGTTAAATCATTTTCGATATGATTGACTTAAGCAAGTGGAAATCATATTAGCATGTTTTAATTGACTAGAACTAGTCAGTGTTTAGTTGGGGCTACAGTTCTCCACTTTGGGCAGGCCTGGACAAGTCCCAGGCCCTGTCCTGCTCATGCTTGTCCTGGCCTCCTCCTTGCTGTTGGGGGCGTTGGAGACTGATTTTTTCCCTTATTCATGGCTTTTTCCTCAGGAAGTGTTTGTTCAGTCTTAGAAAGCTGAAACTGAGCTGATCTCTAGGAGAAGACTGAGCAGCTTGTCCTGGCACCTGCTGTTCATTCTGCACGTCCCACTTTTCCTGCTTCTGCGGCTGGCTGACGGGCACAGGCACCTCCCTCTCTTTCTTCCTTACTCTCTTCTCTCTCAAGTCCTGATTCCTCCTCCTCCTTATCCTTTCTGCCCACCAGCCCTGCCTCTCCCTCCTCTGCCTATTGGCTGTTCAGCTTTTTATTATATTAGGTCAATCAGGTGCCTTAGGCAAGCAATATAAAACAGCCACACATCTTTACATAATTGAACAAAGGCAGCATAAACAAATGCAACACACCTTTACATAGAGTAATATTTCTCAATATAATCAAACGTAACACATTTTACATATTAAAGTAGTAGTCCAAAATACCTTCCTTTTTTATACTCTTGTCATGGAGGTGGTGAACCCTGTGTCTTTAAATTGTTCTTCTCTTGCTGGAAGATTTCTGCTTAATTCTTATTCTCTTCAGTTATACGTATCATATACTTGTCTTAGAAAGCATTGCAGGGTACAGTTGCCTGTTGCTACTCTAAAGGACACTTGATTCCAGAGTCAGTACCTGTGGTGATGTTTATTCTGGTATAATAGATAACAGAGAAAGTTGTAATCCTCCTAATATAAGTCCTGAGTTACTGAGGAGAGAGATCCTGGGTATACATCAAAAGCAAGAACCTCTGAGACTGTTGGAGAGGAGGTCAAAGGTCATAAATTAGAGGACAGCCTGGGAACAAATAGGAGAGTAGCAGAGGGGCTTCTAAAGATGTGTCAAGTGGGTTCTGGTGTAGACTCTCTGATGTATAAAATCACTTCCTGGTAGGGTGGCTTCCAAATGTATTTCAGGATCTAGGTCAAAGGTGACCCCTTGGCTATCAGTCCAGTATTTCAGCACGCAGAGGGAGAGAAACAGAAGGAGCGTGGTGACGGCCCTGGCAGCCAGCTGCCCATCTCTGCTAGCAGAGCACTAACGGCTCTTTGTGGTGATTGGCAGTTACGTTGCCAGTGAAGAAGCCAGAGTGCAGCCAGGCTTCTCTGCACCCGTAGGACAGGCTAAGGTGCCAGGCCTCTGATTGGCATCAGATGTCCGTTTGACTTCAGGTTTGTTCTGTGCAGTTGCAACCAGAAAATCCTAAAAGTGGAAGGTATATACTTTGCCCTCTGTACTTGCATTTCTGGCCCTCAAATCATCAAGCAGAGGGCAGTAGAAGCTTATCTGAGGCAGCAGGGAAATGGACATCCTCAGCATCCACGGCCGGCTCCTGGGGAAAGGCTATGGGAGCAGTGTGGCGATATTGACCCTGTGTGCCGTGAAGTACGACCAACCACCTTGTATTAACATTCCAGAGCCAAGTCCAGGCTGCCCCTCTCCCTAAGAAATAGCTCTGGTTTTCAGACATTTCACATCCAAAAATCTACCTGATGAGCGCATTTCACTTGGGCAGAGAGTCAAGGTCTCAGGAATCAAGCCAGGGCCTTTGCATAATTGACTGCAGCAGTGCAGGAATTAAGACGCCTCCTGTCCTCACTGCATCGGCTGTAAGGTTGTCACCAGCCTTCTTGATTGTCACTTTCTCTCTTCTTGTTAACTCACGGTGGAGCTATGGCCTCCCTGTGTGTAGGTGAAGAGCAGGGTGGTGGGTATTTTGTATGGCAGTCATGGCAAAGCTGGCAAAACATCTAAACAAGTATTCTAATAAGTGTTGCTGTACCTCCAGGGCTGATTAACTCGGGAACATTCTTCTTATTTCTGCCCTGTTCTACCTTCCTTTCCTATGAGAATGGATTCTGCCTACTCTCAGAAGAGATATGGAAAACAAACAAAGGCAGATCATAAAATTCCAAGATTTCTTGTTGGCAGCTTCAAATGGCTATTATCCCAGAGGCGGGCAATGGTGCCAGAGAGGGTCTGGTATGGGAGGGAGTGAACCAAATCAGCCTCACGTTATAGGCTGCCAGGAAGTGAATTAACACGTTAGAGAGTGTCTCCTCCAGAATTTAGAATATCAGACAAACAATTTCTTGGGCTAACATGAAATTTCTAACACAGCAAACGCCTAGCTGCCCCCTGACATTCATGTTTGCAATTCTATTAAAGGAGCTTTTGCTAAGAGATTACTTGGTTTCCAGAAATGAGCTGACAATCACCACTGTGTAAATAGATTTACTGAGGGTGTTATTTGGTTTCAGAGACTGAAATTACTCCTTCTTTGCAATGTTAAGGAGGATTTACCTTTGTAACAAATCAAGTTCTAGCTCATTTTAAGCATGTATTTTTTTTGGTCAGGTATCCACAAGACTCTTAGGTTTTCTGTTATTTTGATCTGTGCACCCACAACATGTATCTCCATTTGCCATTCTCTCCAGAGTCCTTTGTGCAATCTTATCCCCATTAACAAAACTTGCCAAAGTTGTGAGGGAGGCAGAGGATCCACTGCTACCAGTGTGGGAGGAAAAGGCAGGTAACACCAACTACATGTGTGTAGGGAAACATTCTGCCTTCACAGTTATACATTAGAAAGGTCCTGGGAACTCTCTAAACTGAAGGATGCTCAAGGCCCACCATATGCACTCCTTAAATAAGGATGTTCCTGGACCAACTGTGCCAGCCACACCTGGGAACTGCTTAGAAATGCCTATTGCCAGGCCCCACACAGCTCTGTGAATCAGAAACTGGAGAGCAGGCTCACGGGAAGCCTACCAGTTGATTCTGGTCATGGTCAAGTTTGAGGCAAAATACCTCTACCATTGATAAGCCTACAAATTCTCTGAAGACTCTAATGCTAAGTCTTCCCTTTTCTGTGTGATAGTTCTCTTGGTTTCTGTGAAGCAAAGGCCAAGTATTTGCTTCATTTCTGGTCCTTAATTTCCAAACACAATAGATGAGGCAGTTGGCTGTGAAGAGACACCATGTCCACAGCATGAGTTCAGAGTTTCAGGCCACTGTCATGATGGGACATGACAGCATGCAGGCAGACATGGTGCTGGAGAGGGAGCGAAGAGTCCTACATCTAGAGCCACAGGCAATGGGAAAGGAATTGAACTAGGTGTAGCTTGAACATGGGAGACCTCAAAGCCTGCCCTCATAGTGACACACTTCCTCCAACAAGGCCACACCTCCTGCCACTCACTATGAGCTTATGGAGGCCAATTACATTTAAACTGCCATAGGCCCTAAAGATCTCAAACTATACAGTTCCTGGGAAAATTCAGGACCAACCCTTTGAATGAAATAATACCCAACCCAGAGAACTAGAGAACTAAGACACAATACAATGTCTTTGAAAGAGGGAAGACATGTTGTTTTGTCAATCCTGTGGTACCAGTCATATCCTCTTTTGTAGTGATAATATTCAGTCAACACACTTTCCATTTGTTTTAGTAAAGATTCAGTTGATTGCTGAATTGCTATTAATCTGTAAATTTCAAGTACACTGGTACTGAATTTAATATTTGAATGACATAAAATCCTGCAGATAAATGGGCTTTGTATGCAAAATCTTTGTCTCCCATTCCTCCGTCTAGTCCTCTCCTCATGTGTCCCCCATCACAACCCACTCTGCCCTTTTACCAGAAAGCTTTCTGCTCCCTTGGGGACAGCTGGAGCCACAATTCCCACCCAACCCATCGGGACCACGTATGTTTGTAAACATTTCTCCTCCTCACTTGCTCGCGGCTGTAACTCACCCACCACACGGCTGCTTAGTCTCATTTCACTTTATCTGAATAGCTATACTTCTTGTTTCAGAGCTCCTGATAACATTGGCAACTCTATAAAGGTCAGTGTCAGACTCCTGGAACCCAATCACGATTTGGGCTCCGAGGAACTTAAACCCTTCGATTCACAGCTCTGCCCTCTACAGCAAGCACAGCTTGTCTCCTGGGCTCAGGCCAGCTCCCCGCACAGCTACTGCTGGTCTTGGTGGTCATTCCATGGTACTGACATCTCCAAAATGCTGGGGTCTCAGCTACAACTGGCCTGCACCTGCACCATTAACCTCTCCTGGGCTCTTTTTAGGGACTCTGACCCTGACCCTTAATATCAGGCCTCTGCTGGTCTCTATGACCCCTTCAAGCCTCAAACTTCAACTCACTACATAGCTAAGACTGGTTCTGAACTTCTGACCTTTCTGCTTCCACTTCCTGAGTCCTCAGATTACAGACATGTTAGAGAACTTGAGACTATGGTTTCAAGCCTTTTCACTGAAAGATTCCAGTCTAAAAATGCTCAAAATGAGTTTCACAGTGCTCACATTTTCCCAACCAGAGGGAACGTTCTTCTTTCTACTTGTTGGACAGGTTGAACATCCGTCATTCGTATGTGAGGGGGGTTGGATTTGGGGATCTCTCCATATGCACGGTGTGAGTCTTGATGATGGGAGTCTAATATGAAACTTATGTGTTTTATGTACTGTTGGGTCCGGCCCTGACTGGTTCATATGTTCCAGAAAAGGGGAGTGTTAAGTGAGGAAAGAAATAGACAGGAGACAGACGATAGAGTTGAGAGGCCTCGGGTGAATACAGTGACAGAGCCCTGAGTTTATTACTCACCGTCCTTATATAGCCCAATCCAAAGGGGAGGGCACAGACTTTCATGATACAATGAATAGACAAGCGTAGCTACCCCCTTACAAATCAGAGCACCTGGGAACCATGTCCTAAGTCAACTTCCTGTTGTCTGGCTCTTGAGGAGCAAAGCGTCCAGTAACCAGACTTTTGGCCAAACAGCCTTTGTTCATCCTTGAAGAGCAAGAATAGGTTTGACCTCTCTGACCTGTAGTCAAGATGGCACAGATTCAAAACTCTGGGCCTTCACAATCTTATTACACACAGCCTGAAGACCTTTTGCATGATATTTTTTAGTATACTGATTGATAAATTTTGAATCCCTGGTTATTGGAGATCCACTGCTGCTGATGTAATAAGCCAATCAAATTGAATTAATAAATTCCGGCTTAACGAACAGCACAAAGCACTCGTGGGTGATCCTCAGGAGGGCGGGAGAGGAATAACACAGCAAATATTGCACTCAGGTCTTAAGTAGCCTATAAGCGTAGTCTTGTGTAGCTCTGGGGGGGGCTAACTCTTGGTGGGCTTTCTGAGGGGTGGGGCTACTGTTTGGGGGGGCTTTCTGAAGGGGGTAGGGAATAGAGAGAGAAAGAGAGAGAGAGAGAGAGATGAGGCTTCTATCTAATCATCCCAGACTCCAGGGACGGGGTAGGGCTTCCTCCAGAATGCTGATTTTGCTTTTTTTTTTTTACTGTGATCTGTCGTATGAGGTCTCTGTAGAACCTTCCCACATCCAGTATTGTGTTAGCACTAAAACAATTTCATATGTGGGAGCACCAAAAACTTGGGGTTCAAATTAGAGGTGTGCACAGTAAGTCACAGAGGGCGGCTGTGCACACTAGTTATTCTGCTTATGTCTAGGAGGTCAGAATGCAAATCCAGTGCTGGGCTCCTGGGTACCTGCCTTGATTCTTGGCATGCCCTGACTGCGCAGCATGTATGTAGTATGCTGCCTCCAGTTAAACCAGCTGCTCAGATCCCCCCCCCCCCTCCGCTGCTCAGGCCCCTTCCCCTCCCTCCCCCGCCTTCCCTGCTCAGGCCCTCCATCAGACAAGATTGAGGAGAAACGGTGAGAAAGCTGCCCCTCCCCGTGCTGACCAGTGTGGTCAGACATTAGAAGAGAAAGACAGGGGTTGTAAAGATGTTTGAGTTGGCTCCTCTCATATTCCTCTTTCCTTCAGGCTAATTTACTCACTTTAAGCTCTAGCACAAGTCAAGTCCCTATTAGTTTGCCCTGTTCTTAGCACAGTGGATGAATCCAAAGGGGATCTGCTGTGAAAATGAGAGCTGTGTAGTTGATATTGCTGGAATCTGCATCACCAGCTTCCTAGCAATCCATCTGACATCAGTGACGTCTTTGGGACGCCAAATTTAGAACATTTATTTAGGAACTTAACTTCAGCCTCTTAACAGCTCCCTCCTGACAGTGCACGCTGGATGTTTTGGTTTGCGAATCCAACAGTCATTTCTGAGATCCATACAAATGAAAAACCATACCAATAAGACACGAAACCCTTAATTACTCTAATGTATGTCCCAAGGCTCTCCTCCCAGCTCCTCCCTCCCCCCAGCCATCCTTAACTTCTCTGGGCACCATCCAGGAGGCTGAAGCATCCAGCCCATCGCTGTTCCCTTCCACAGGCTGCGGGAAATTTGTTTTACAAGACTGGTTTTAACGGAGCTACCTGCTGTGCACCACATTGCTAGTGTTTGTGAAGTGAATGATGGGAAAGGCAAGTCTGTGATTTCATTTGTTCAGACCGATTACTCACACGTTGCACACGGTATCATTTGCTTGTCACTTAATGACTGACCAGCCTGCCTGAATCATTAGTGCCGCGGCGCAGTGAAAGGAAGACCTCCGTATAATGAGGAGCTGAAGGAAGCGGAGTGCTGTTTTACCTAAAAGAAATGGTGTGCGGAGATCCAGCACAGCTGCAGGTGTTCGGATGACAATGTGGGAAGCAGTTAGCTTCCAATTTAGCAGAAAATTAAGAGCGAAAAAACTGTTATTTGTGAGAGAAGATACTCATGGCAAGCAATCATCCTCGCTCTGCATCCGCAAGACGAGCATTCAGCTGTCTTTGTCGTGACTTAAAACAATTGGTATCTTGGGCTGCATTCAACACCAGATTGGTGCTTATTATCTGCGGCTTATTCTTTCTCGGGATATTTTGTGTGTGTCCCCCCCTTCCCCATTTTATGGTTAATTTGCTTGCTTGAATGTAAAGCATTTAAGCTGAAAAATCTGGATCGTGGACGATCATTGTGCCAGGGCTCTGGACTGTATGATACAAGATAATTGGCAATTTTCAAATTCATAATCCATTTTGTTCCACTCACCTCCCCCACCTACTTTGTCCCTTCTGGCTTCTCTGCTGCTGTCTTTGGTGTAATGCATGAAAGTACCAATGAAGGAAGGGAGGAGAAGGGCAAATAGATTCCTTCAGTCAAGCCCCCAAACTCCTCAGACTCACAGGGAACGTGAAGTGCCACACTATGTCCTTTCAGGAAAGCGGCACAAGCTGTCCCCAGCCGACAGCCTGATTCCCCAGGAAAGGATTTCATCCTGCGGGGACCAATACGCTGAGTCATGCTGGTGGGACAGTGAAGTCGGGCTTTGTTTGTTTGAACTTGATGTGGGGTTTGGTATGAAGCAGGCAAGAGAACTGTGCTGTTCTATAAAGCACTGGACAGTTTCCTGCCTGCTGATCCGGCACGCTCTGTCCCCACACCCTTGTCCACTGATGCGGTCTAGAGAGGGTGAGTTCTTCCTTCCTCCTTAGTCCCCAGTTTGAGCTCACTCATTCCGCTCAGGCTCCCTGGGCTTGCTTTGGAGATGAGATGGCTTCTCCTGTTTCAGGCAAGCTCAGGAGAGTGGTGATTTTCTACGTTCTGGTTTTCAGCAGAGCTCATACGGACACTAACCGTCATGAGGCAGACCCGGGAGTCATAAGCCATGATCTGTTGCCTCAGCTGAACAGTGGAGGCAGGATCTCTCTTGGAAAATGGTGTTTTTCTCGGGGATATTTCTCCTTCTGCTTCCACAGCTTTTCCCTTAAAATCAGGATAAAATGTCCTTGTCACTTTTCTTTGTGTAATTGCTTAGAAGGCATTTATTCTACCGCTCTCCTCTGCAATTTCTTTTCTTTCTTTTTTCTTTCTTTTTTTTTCTTTTCTTTTTTTTGTTTTTTGTTTTTGTTTGTTTGTTTGTTTTTCAAGACAGGATTTCTCTGTCGCTTTGATGCCTGTCCTGGAACTAGCTCTTGTAGACCAGGCTGGCCTCGAACTCACAGAGATCCGCCTGCCTCTGCCTCCCGAGTGCTGGAATTAAAGGCGTGCACCACTGCTTGGCTGCACTCTGCTATTGCTATAGACCTGCCATCACCGTAGCAGCAGTCAGACTGCAGCCCGTACTGTTTCTACTCGGGTTGCAGAGATCCTCCGCTTGAGCTGTACTGCCATTTTTCATGTGCATTTGTATAAAAACCAGAACAGAGACTGCAACTCGGGTTACCCATCAGAGTATTCAACAGGGGCTGCAGAAATGTCTCCAACAGTCGAGGGCTCACCATACAACCACAAGGCCTCCAGTTTCGTCCTCTGCACCCTTAACGAAAACCCATCGAGATGCTGTGGTGCATGTCTATAACCTAGTGCTTGGGAGGCGGGGGCAGGAGGGTGTTGGGGCTTGCTGGCTAGGCAGTCGAGTTAATCAGCGAGCTCCAGGCCCAGTGAGAGACCCTGCCTCAAAACATAATGTGGGGAGCAACTGAGGGGGTACCGTGTATGAACTTGTGGCCCCGTGCACACCCCCACCCACTCACACACACTTAAAATCAAAAACAACAACAAAAGTCAAGAAACTAGAGAGCAGTGCACCAGCCAACGGGGCTGACCGTGCTCTCCCCTCAGCTCCTGTCCCGCTCACCTTCCTGACTTTTCATTTGCCATTCACCCGATCCCCAGCTTAGAAGTGAAAATTCCCTTTCATGATGGCTGGGCTCATTTTCGAGAAAGCTGGTAAGCCTGAACATCCAGTGTGGGCACAATGGGGTTCCCAGCACTGCCTAGACTGTGCAGAGTGCGCAGTTGCTGTCTCCTTGCATAGATACTCTGTGTCACCAGCCGGCCTGAGAGAGCACTCAGCGTGCTCTGGTTTTGTGTCCACAGTCACTTTGTCTTCCACTCTGCCCATCTGATGTGTAATGTGTTTGTTCCCAGCACTCCGTCCACTCGCAGCATCTTCTTCACTCAGCTTCCCACCCCCCATCCCCCCCCCCCCCCCCCCCCGCTTTAGCAGCCATCGGCAGCCAGGCATCCTTTGAGAGACCAGACCATAATGGATCTTGTTATTTTACCACAATGGACCTGCCAAAACCGGCGGATTTACTGCAGAGTCACACAGATTGCCAGAAGATGCTGTGTGTCCCCGTTTGTCACACAGCTTCGGTACTCACCAGGCTTGTGAGCTTGTGGACCTAGTTCTGAAGATGCTGAGAGGATTTTTCTTGTTCATAAAGTGAGAAAGTTGCTTAACTTCTTTGGAAGATTTAAGGCTGTTCCCCTTGTTTTTAAAGAAAGGGTTATTTTAATTACAAAGTAGGGTTGTGGGAGGGAGGAAGAGGACCCCCACCCCACACCTCTTATTCTCTCCCCATCCTCCCAGGCTTCCATCCTCTGCCCTATTTAGGAAGGAGCAGACCTGCTGTCTGTCAAAGGTACAGAAGGAACCTATCCCTTCCATGCCTTCTGAAACAAAATCACTGGTGAGGGCGCCCTTCTCACGGGTAGAGGGAAGGGACCCAAGCCCTCTAAGGCTGAGAGCTCTGTCTCAGTGGAAGACTCCCCAGGCCCCTTACCTAGTGAGTCAGGAAACACTACAGCACACTCCCACCCTTGTTTACAGTCTACACACACAGCCCGGTGATCCGCAACAGCAGAAAACATGTTGTTTTCATGGAAAGAATGTGTTGACATGAGCTCCCTAGCCGTGAATGTAAACACGATGCTGACAGCCAGGCATGCAGTCGGGTTAGCAGGTACCTCCATTTACCGGGGGCAGATGTTTAACCTCGACATGAATAGCAATTAATCAGAACCTCAGAAACCAAGGCCTCCCCGGGAACCAATTAATAATTTGGTGGGAAAGATGTTATATGCAAATTTCCACAAACCACTTCAGAGTGACACTTCTACCCTCCACCCAGCGGACAGAGCTGGAGAAGCATTTGTAACAAAGCCCCGTGGTGCGGGTGCGAACAAATTGTAATTAGGCAAATTAAGTGAGTGTTGCATGTACATCAATTAATTTCTGGTCACAAGCTACACCGCAATTGCTGCCACCTTTGTTGAATGTGGAGGCTTTGACGGCAGTGTCTGCCCACGCCCTCGCTCCTGCTCCTTCTGAGCCCTCCCCCTACGCCCTCACAGAAGCCTCTGCCCCACACTTAATTGTCTGGCTACTCATCCCAGTTTATTTACTTTGTAACCACTGTGTATCAATACACACAAACTCCAAGCAGCCTTCCGACTTTCACAAAGAAAGCCTCCTTTAGCCTGCTTCAGATGACGTGGATAAGCCAGAGGCCCCTGAGTAGATGGCTCTTTCCAGGCACAACACCGATCACCTCCATTTCCTCTCCCACTGAGGCGAAGAACATAAAATAAGGCCTTGTGAAAGGATGCCAGGCACAAGTTGGGACTTCCCCACAGGGCAAATTGTTTGGGGAAGGCACATGATTTAATATAATTGTTCCAAGTGAGCTCCCCTACTGTGGGTTTATGTGAGACTGAATCATCCCACTATGAAAAGCGCCTTACAGGAAATGCAGTTAAGTGAGCAGCTCTCAGGCGAGTTGGAGTATTAACCCTCCACACTGTCATTGTGCCTCCAGAACTGGCATGCTAAAATTTTATGGACAAAAGCAAAATCATTTCTTTACTGTGTAGGAGTCTCAACAGGAAGAGAATAAATCAATGCAAATTTCAGGCCTCCACTGTAATTTAGCCCAAATGCCTTTTCATCTGGGTCCCAGTGTTCAGCCTTCAGTCCTTCTGTTAGTCCACAGAAGCTCTGTCACATGTTTTGTTCTGGCAAAACTGACCCATGTAAGGTGAAGGGTTTCCAGGTAAGAAAGTCGGGTGCCACAGCAGCTGGGAGCTGCTGGGCTCTGGTGGGAGAGTTAAATTGATGCTGTCCCTAGCATCAATGGGGGGCAGGGGGTGAGCAGACAGGGGCGGGGAAAGGTCCCAGTCCCAAAGGACTTTGGGGGAAGTGGGGACAGTGCCTTGTAAGTACCAGTTAGAGCCAGTCAGCACGGGAGGCTCCACCCTCCCTTGTCTCCTCTGTCTGTATTGAAGCAAAAGCCCTTAAGGACAAAGACCCAGAGGATCCAAAGAGAAGAATGGAGGAACGTTCACCCAGGGCCTGAGCGTTAGCAAAACACTCAGGTTCAGCTTTAGGATTTTTTGTTTTTGTTCCTTTTTTTTTTGTTGTTAATGGCCAAGCACTTCACATTGTCAGCCTTTGGTGCAGATGTAAAATATATCCTATGTGGCTGGATGACTGCATAAACAAACCCCGTCCTTCTGTGGAGTCCTTAGTGCCTCGATTCCTGGAAACCCCTCTGGAATATCCAAACTGCAGACACTTACTTCCTCAGTGGAAAACGATAATATTTGCAAATAACCCGTGCACATCCTCCCATAAACGCTGGGTCATCACAGGTTCCTAATAGTGCATTGTCTGTAGCCATGCTGAACTATTTAGGAAATAATGACATGAAAGGCTCACACAACGTTTTTGGTCTACAATAATTTTAATCTGTAGACAAGGACCCCAAGGGTATAGCAGGCGACTGACTTCCTTGCTCCTTCCTCTCCATGCCCTGCACTCCCAGCAGCGGTGAGCAGAGGCCTGAGAGTGCAGTACAATGGTATTGCCCTCTAAGGCTGAGTCTTTGTACTTCCTCTTTCCTAGGGCTATGTTTTGTTGTCTTTTGGGATGTCCTGTTTTCTGGTTCCCTGTGTCAGGCTCCAGAAACCCTCTGGACTTGTTCCCAAGGTTGCCATCTCCCTTCTTCCTCCCTTCAAACATTTCTGGCTTGAATGTTCCTCCTTTTCTCTTCACATCAGCCCCTTAAGGACGCTGAGCTGGGCTGGATGCTTGACAACAGAGAGAGGTGTCATGTGCACCCGTGGCCACTCTAGGTTGCGTGTTTTCCTGTCTGTGTTTAATTAGTTTCTGTCTGATCCACTAGGTTCAGGGGGCTTATGAGCTGTGACTTCATCCAGACTCAAACCAGCTTGTCGCAGAATCATCAGATCCGGTCACCTCTCCAAAGGAGCAAGGTGCCAACATTTTTCTTTGGCATTGTGTTCAGTGGGCAGCTGGTCATAATATTAATAACTATCCCATTTCGCCCAGGCTGTCATGCATTTCCACACCGTTCATTAAAACCAGAAGCGGAGTGGGAGAGCAGTATGTCACAGTATGCGCGGTGTACATGTGCATGTGTGCTAGCGTGCATGCGTGTGCACACACACAGTTACCACGGGAAACTAACCCCCTCCCTCAGTTTGGAAGTCATATTGCAATCTGGAGGAAATGCAGACAAGCCATATCAAGGCTTTTAAAACCACGTGCTCAGTTTTCATTTGTCCTGTTAGAATTCACAGACTGTGCTGTGATTAAATCTCCATGAACTCATGTTCTGCCACCAGGAGTTACTTTTCTTAATGCTTCTGTGACCACCTCAGACTCAGGCGATGTCTGCACCATGAACCTGGAGCATCAGAGGAACTTATCATCTTGCGTTATTGTCAGTAACAGTTGGGAGTGTCATGGTGGATGACATTGATCAGTTTGGGCATCACCATTGTAAGGGAGGGTCTTGTCCTAGAGGAGCAGTTCATAAATAAAATTGTAACTAAAAGCCACTGGAAGCTAGGGACTAATACTGTAAGTCAACATATACTACAGAGATCAGAACAAACACTAGAAAAGGAAGATCTGGAGGGTAGAATATGAATTAACTCAGTGTGGGGGCTATTAACATATCTAAAGAAATATGCTATTGACTGTAGCACAAACTCTAATTGTTCTTAATAAAAACCCAGAGTCCAACATTAGGGGTGAAAGCTGAGAGATCAGAGAAGCAGTGCAGCCAGCCACTAGAGGGCGCTTTGACCTCAACAGAATCCTCAGACCAAAGGGGCAATCCTGTCTTCAGACTGCAATGAATTCTGCCTCCTCCCTTCTCTCTGCCCAGCCATATACCTTCCTGTCTCCACCTCCCAAGTGCTGGGATTAAAGGTGCGTGCCTCCACTGCCTGACCTCTAGGCCTTTAGCTCTGCACTCTGATCTTTAGACAAGCTTTATTTGTTAAAACACAAATTATCACAACAGTTGGCCCAACAGGAAGCCACGTCCTGTGACACCGCCCAGGAAGTAGCCCATAGGGAGGAGCTCAGCTCCGGAGGGGCTGGAGACAGTAGGCTGACAGAGCCAGCCTCAGGACTCTTGATTCTTTGCCCCTGAGCCATTCTCTGACAAGCTGGCGTAGGCAGCCTTTAACAGGGAGAAATTGCTTAATTGCCTCCACCCAGGCTCTTTGGAACTAACATTTTTCAGGTTTTTTAAAATTGTACCCTGATGTTATACATTTTTCTCTTTTGAACTTTCCCACACGTGTTTGTCTTGTTGAGAGCTATTGACTCTGGGGCTTTGAGACTCGAATTCTTCATTCACATTTGGTGGTCAAACTGCCTATCTAGGGCAGAGATCTCTATTTGTTCCCTGAAAATCTCTCTCCCTAGCCTCTCTTCCCGTCTCTTCCCACCTTCTCAGAACCTGTACAGAGTCTCAAGTATCGGATCACAGTGACCTCTAACTCTCTGAGTCAGTGAGGATGACCTTGAACTTCTGATCTTCCTGTCTTCACCTCTTGGGTACAGAGGTACCAGAAAGGAAGACATCAAGGTTGTGGATTTCAGAAAGATGTTAACATGGGCATAATCAATTTCTAAATCATTCATAGACAAGAAGGAGATGAATTACTCAGAAAATCACTCAGAAACACTTCCTCAGATCATTAGCCTGAATGACTTCATATTTAGGATTCTGTAGTTTTTAAAACTTTGCTGAGGGGCTTAAGATATGGTTCAGCAGTTAAGAACACTTCCAGAAGTCCTGTGTTCAATTCCCATCAACCACATGGTAACTCACAACCATCTGTAATGCAATCTGATGCCCTTTCCTGGTGTGCATGGAGACAGTGCTCATAAAATACATGAGTAAGTATATGTTTACATAGTAATAATAATGATAAAAATTCTAAAACAGAGGCCTATTGGTTCAGCTGTTGATTTCTTAGAAAGCTCATTAAAGTGGGGTGAGTGATCACCATGTCAGGCATCCTGCTGGCCTCTAGGGACATATGAGTGAACTCAGAGGAAACAGCACAGAGGGCTCCAGAAGAGTGGGACACTTGTTTCTATCGATAAAGTATCAAGGGAAAGCTGGCATGGTAGAATCAGACCTGACTACATGGAAGAAAAATGTGGGGGCTATGACTTACCAGGAGAGGTATGCTCCAGCGTGGCCATCTCTTCTCTCCTCCTGTGCCTGCTTTTTTTCTAGTCTACATCCATGAGATTCTAGAGAGAAAGGACTTTTACAAAATGTATCTGTGCCAACAAACCTGAAAGTATAATATAGGTAAACTAGTAAGAGATTGCCTTTCTCTCCCCATCCTCACGCCTGGTCTCATTTATCCAAGGCACTGACCTTAGCACCCAGCATACAGTCAGGGATCACCGTACACTTCTGGCCTTCCTGCCTCCACCTCCTGGGTCTCATTTACCCAAGGCACTGACCTTAGCACTCAACATACAGTCAGGGATCACCGTACACTTCTGACCTTCCTGCCTCCACCTCCCTCATACTGCGGTATAGAAGTCCACCACCATGTTCAGTTTAGGTGGTGCTGCGAGTCAAACCCAGGGCCCCGTGAGGCGAGGGAAGCACTCCAGCAGCTGAGCTACATCCCCCTGTCCCTGTCTTTAAACTGCATAGTATAGCCCATCATTGTACGAAAAAAATAAATAATGGGGGGGAGCAGATGTTTCAGAAATAACTGTGTGGTGTTCAAGGCCAGCCTGGGATATATGAGACTCTGTCTCAAATGCACCCCCAAATAGGAATGACTTGTCTCAAATGCACCCCGAAATAAAATCTGAGGCCTGGATGCATGCTTCAGCAGCCAAGCACACATCCTGCTCCTATAGAGGGGCCAAGTTCGGTTTGTAGTAGTTATGTTGGGTGGATCATGACCCCCCGGACCTGACCTTTTTCCCCTCTGTAGAGCTGCTCCTTCACAGGACACCTGCCCTTACTGTGGACTACCCTCACGTGCACATACCCATGCACAGACATACCCACATACAGACATACACACACACACAGACATACCCACGCACAGACATACCCATGCACAGACATACACACACAGACATATCCACGCAAAGACATACCCACACACACACACAGACATACCCACACACAGACATACCCACACACAGACATACACACACACAGACATACACACACAGACATACCCACACACAGACATACACACACACAGACATACACACACAGACATACCCACACACAGACATACACACACACAGACATACACACACAGACATACACACACAGACATACCCACACACAGACATACACACACAGACATACCCTCACACGCACATACCCACACTCAAACATACCCACGCACAGGCATACACACACACAGACATACACACACATATATCTTTTTTAATTAAAAACAAAATCTTTTTAGGAAAAAGGACACAGATCAAGGAAGTCAAACATAAAAAATGAAATATTCCTAGTTAAAAATATCTTAAAATTTTTAGTGTTGATTTTCCAAAAGCAATTAGATAAGTAGCAAGGGCTGAACACGGAAAACTCAAGGTAAGAGACCACAGTCAGGAGAACTGCACCATCCCGAGAGGTTTAGGACATTTTAGTAATTGGCATCACTCAGTGGGGATTTGGTTCAAAATAGGCAATATGAAATAGAAAATGCAGTGTTTTGGATAATGTCTAATTTGTCTTTTCAAAAAGTAGTGTTAAGAGGGGAGACTGGAGTGTGGCTCGGGGTTTGAGAGACTTGCTCCTCTTCTGGAGGCCTAGGCTCAGCCCCCAGCACCCTGAGTAGTGGCTCACAACCGTGTCTAACTGACCTGACCCTCGCTTCTGGTTTCCACTGGCATGGCAGACACGGTACAGAGACATACGTGTGGGCTGAACACTCATACACACAAAATAATAACATAGTGTTAAAATTTTGTTTGTTATTGTTACCAAGAAAGCCATTTGTCTCATTCGTATAGGTAAACTTAAATATTGAACCAATTCTGTTTATATGTAATATTTTATACTGAATACATAGTATAACTTCATGTGCTAATAAAATATAAATTCCGTACATGATGTTACTTTTTAAAAATAATGCCTCAGAGAAAAATAGTATCTGGTTTGAACATGTGAAAATAGCCATGACCTTAACACTAGAAAACACAGATGTGCTGGTGTGTCTGAAGGACATTCAGAATGTGATTTCTGACAGTTGGGATCTGTGAAGATGCTGCTTCTGGGAAATGAACTAGAAGGCAGGACACAGAGCCAGGTGTGGCGCAGAGGGCTGGAGGCGTGAAGAGAAGCGTTTCAGAGCAGCCCAGGCTTTGCAGAGATTCTGTCTCTACCAGCAAGACAAAGCAACTAAGAAAGGGCAGGTCACAGTGGCGACTGAGCTTGGCACACGAGAAGACAAAGCCAGGTTGCTCGAGAATGGCTGCCAGATGAAAACGCACAAGCCGTCAGCAGATAATGCTGCTCGGTGTTGCCCAGTTTTTTGTTGCAGTCTTCTGCAGTGAGCCCATGCCATTGGCTTCCTTGCCTGCCCTGTCTCCTTATTACCTATTTGTAAATTATCTGCTAGATTGACAGGTTCAAATAACAGAATCCACTGAGGGAGTATTTTCACAAGCCTTAAAATTTCTAAAGGGCAACTATAGACAA
Source organism: Myodes glareolus (assembly GCF_982192425.1). Classification (NCBI taxonomy): domain Eukaryota; kingdom Metazoa; phylum Chordata; class Mammalia; order Rodentia; family Cricetidae; genus Myodes; species Myodes glareolus. The sequence continues at coordinate 4,167,501 of NC_142036.1, read as the reverse complement.
GCTTAGGACTGGAAGGACTAGCTCTTCCTCCTCCTCCTCCTCCTCCTCCTCCTCCTCCTTCTCCTTTTACTCTTCCTCCTCTGATCTTATTTTTTCATATTTTCAAGTTTGATGTGACCGTGGACGTATTTGGATAAGCATTCTCTTTAACGCAGACATGGATAGACAGCCTGACCTGCCGTGGGTCCTAGGACAAGCGTTCATTTCTGATCCTCCGTTTCATCACTGCGAGAAGAGCACCTCAGCTCCGGGGCTCCGCTACATTGTCTCCCATCCTTCTCTAGCTCTCTGATCTGGAGACATCCTGAACTAGGAGTCTCCAGAGCAACTGAAGTAATTGCGTGTGCTGGGGTCCTGTACCTTCTCTCCTTATCTTTCCATGACCACAGAGGGACAGACCCCCCAACTCTCCAAGGAGGCTCTCAGCCAGGCCCCTGAAGGTCTGCTGGTGGGTACCCACCTGTGGTCTGTGCCTTGGTATTCAGAATGTTTTTTCTTTCTTGCTGTTCCTGGACTTTTGCTTTTCCTTTCATTTATTTATATTTTTTGTTCCTTCTTTTCTTTTTTCTTTTTTAATTTTGTCTTAGAGCCTGTTTTCAAACCAGCTGAATTGAACTCAAGCAAAAGAGAAAGAAAGAAAGAAAGAAAGAAAGAAAGAAAGAAAGAAAGAAAGAAAGAAAGAAAGAAAGGGCAAGAAAAGCATGCGGGAATCAGAAGGGGAGAAAGCAAATCTCGTGACTGAAGCTCTGACCTCAGCTGACTCAAGTAAGGTGTTCATTACCGAACAATTAGCGCCACCTACACAGGACAAAGTGAATTCCCAGTCAACAGGTAGTAATAGCCAAACCCTGCCACAGCCAAGAAACATTAGAGTGGATTATCCACGAAGAGAGGACTAGAAAAAGAGAGTTCCTGAACCCAGCAAAGGAGACCCCAGCGGGCCAGCTGGCTAATGTTTGGGATAATAACTCCAAACGTATTAAAATAAATTGTGAGAAAGAAAAGGCTGAAGGCAAGAAAAGCAGGCTTCACACGATACTGTATATTGTGGGTAAAATCATGCACATTTGCGATAATCACCTCCCCGGAGGCAGGCAGTAAAGGTGCCACCAGCAGAGACTGGTAGAACTTAAAGTCACAGGCACACCGCGTGGTAGTCAGTTGGTAAGAGCTGGGGGTGGGGATGGCTCATAATAGAAGCCTATCTCTGGGAAACTTCCCCTGGTCTCATTTTTCTCTGCCCTGAAAATAGATCTACAGACAATAGGAAGGAGGCAGGAGTCGACCATCTTCCACCAGCTCAGACTTGGCCTAGCTAAGAGGAGAGGCGCCAGCTCTTGAATGGAGTTCTCAGGAGTCATGAGCACAAGGCTGTCACCTTTTCCCCTCAGCCTTTGTCCACCAGAGGACTGGAACTCAGAAGATGGCAGGAGCCCAAAGGCAGCCATGTTTCTCTTCCACCATACCCAGTCCAGTATCTGGAATTCTCTTGTTAAGGTCTTTGTGTCTCTTTGAAGCAGCATTCTCACTCAAGAAATCTCTTGTAAGTGCCACTTATGAAATGTCCCTCCAAAGACGCTGGGGAAGCTTGATTTTCAGCTTGGTGCTGCCGGGAGGTGGGACCCTGTGAAAACCCTTCTGGCCACCAGGGACCCAATTCCTTCTGCTTCCCTTTTATTTGCTGCCTACGGTGTGAACTGGCTTCCCCTGCCTCCTGACGAATGCGCTGCTGCACCAGAGCAAGAGAGGCAACCCCGTGAGAAGCAGAAACCCCCGAATAGGCGCAAAGCAAAGCTCTTCTCATCACAAACTCTCTTGTGTAAACACTACAGTAACGAAAAGCTGCTAATGCACACCCTGCCATTCTGTCCGTTCTTAGCACCAGTTAGTGATGCGAAAGAATAGCCTATGTTTGGCAGACATCACTGGTCCAGTTTCCTGTAACCACAGCCTCTTAGGTGTTTTCTTTATGAAGCCTGGAATCCCTTTTTCTTTAAGTGTGAGTAGCTGGTGAGGTCTTTAAGGAAGCGTTTCCTTCCTCACCTGACTTAAGAGTGTGAACCATCCTTTGCTTGCAAATTAAAATACCCTCCATCTATTTATCATTCGGATGAAATGGGCACAAAGAGGGACAGGACACAACTTGTCACCTTTGAACTTTGGGTTTATTGGGGACACAAACGTGCAACAATTATGGAAACAGTAGCTCGACCAAGGAATAAAGACTTCTTTTTCACATGTAGGTATCTGTGAGTGTATGTTTGCATGTCTGTGAGCCCATGACATATGTAGGTTTATGAGCACATAAGTATGTACATGTGTGGAGGCCTGAGGTGGACACTGAGTGTCTTTCCGGGTTGTACCTCACTTTATGTCCTGAGGCAGGATCTCACTGAGTCCGGTGCTCCCCAATTCCAGTTTGTCTAGCGGGGCAAGGGGCTCCCTGTCTATGTTTCCTGAGTACTGGGCTGGCTTTTATGAGGATTCGGGTGTTCAAACTCCAGTTCTCACACTTTCATGGCAAGCACTTTATCCACAAAGCCATTTCCCTAGCTCCAAGTCCCCGGTTGTCTTGGAGAGGACTTGAAGAAATATCTGTTGGAATCTTAAGGTGAATTAACCTTGAAGACAAGAGTGAGAGGCTAAGATCAAGGGTGTGTGCTGGAAGAATTTGCCAGAGGAAACACCGCATGATCAGAGCCTGCAGCCAAGAATGGGAGAACATCGCTTGGAGTCTACGAGGGATTTGCTCTGCATGATCACAAGTGCATGCTGGGAACCTGAGGCTGGACGGGAAAGGGTGAAATGGGGATTAAAATCAGGAAGCAACAGAAGAGAGTGGGCCAGGAGCAGATCGTACCCCTGATGCCTGTGAAAGGGTTCTCTCTGTGTGGTTTCCTGGATACCAGGCCTGGTGGTGTTGGGTTACCATGCTTTATCCCTGGTCTTCCAGCTACCTGCAGCTCACTCCAGGTCCCAGTGTCCTTTCATCTAGCTGGTGACTACTCTGTTGGCAGAGGGCCCTTGAGTAGTTTGTGTCCTCACAGATTTCTTAAGGTACTTGGTCAATAGTATTTTTTTTCTGCATGCCCCAGTGTCACCTGGCACAACCCTCTCAAGTTTCAGTACTTTGTTTCAGGCTTTATCTAGGCAGTGTCCTATATGTAACCCACGGTGATTTTTGAACTCTGAGTCCTTCTGCGTCAGTCCTCCAGAAACTAGCCTTCGAGGTGTGCATCCTCACACCCAGCTTCTAGGTGTGCATTCCCACACCCAGCTTCCAGGTGTGCATCCCCACACCCAGCTTCCAGGTGTGCATCCCCACACCCAGCTTCCAGGTGTGCATCCCCACACCCAGCTTCCAGGTGTGCATCCCCACACCCAGCTTCCAGGTGTGCATCCCCACACCCAGCTTCCAGGTGTGCATCCCCACACCTAGCTTCCAGGTGTGCATCCCCACACCCAGCTTCCAGGTGTGCATCCCCACACCCAGCTTCCAGGTGTGCATCCCCACACCCAGCTTCTAGGTGTGCATCCCCACACCCAGCTTCCAGGTGTGCATCCCCACACCCAGCTTCCAGGAGACTTTAGAATAGAAAATTTGAGAGCCTAGATTCATTCAAATCAGTTAAAAACTGAGTAGCTTCTCAGAATTTATACAGATATTAAACAATAAAAGTGAAACTCTGTAAGAGGCATGTCTGGTTTTGTAAAATTAGGAAAGGGTAATCCATAGGTTTAGTTTTTAACATAATGCTTCCAAATAGAACTTTTTGTACCGGTTTAAAAGTCTTATATATGTAGGCTGAGAGATGGCTTAGTCAGTGACGTGCCGGCTCCACATGTGTGAGGACCTCAGTTCAATGCCCAGCGTCCACGTAAAAAGCCAGACACTGGTGAGGCAGAGACATGAGATTCTCTAAGACTCACTAGCCAGACTGTCTAAACTAAACTAAGCAACCCTAGCTCCCAGGGAGAGACTTCCTCCAAAGACAAGGTTACTGAAGAATAATACCGGAGAGTGATCTTCGTGTTCTACATACATATGCACCAGCATACATGTGTAACATAAACACACACACAAATATGAGGAAAGAAAACTTGTTCACATGCGTAATCATGTTTGTTAAGACCAGTGAAACCATGAAGTCTAGTCGGGTAGAAGGCAGACTTTCCATTTGGACTACAATTCCCCAAACACAAAGCTCTGCAGGCTGGGGCAAGAAGAGTCAATGAGGGGCCTGAGGCCTGAGCAGATCTGGGTGATCTTAGACACCTCATTAGACCTACCCAAGCTTTGACTATCTCGTCTGCAGAAAGGACATCGTGGCACTACTTCTAGAGAATGATGTATTTGTCTCAAACCCATGCTGGGTGTTAACCAGGTAACAAGCATGTGCTAGGGGCTCTGTGAATGTGATAAGGTCCAGACCCCTGGGAGTCCACCTCACCTACGCGCTGTGTGACTTTAGGATGGTTACTTAATTCTTCTGAGACTCAGTCCATCTTCTCTGAAGTGGAGATAAAGCAGCGAGTGAAATAAAGTACTTATGTGCCTGGCCTCTTGTAGGCACCCATCACACAGAAGCCGTTGATTTGGCACTAATAACTCTGCTGACATTTGGGCACACTTGGGGTAAACGTTAATACAGGAGTCACTGCCAGGGAGTCAATAGTAGCTAATATCTATGGAGGGTTTTTTTGTCTGCCAGGCATCCTTCCAAGTACTTTACAAATGCATTAAGCACCTTAACCACTCTGTGATATAATACACGATTACTGTCTCCTCCCCTTTTTTACAGAGGAGGCTATCTGGTAGAGAAAGATCAGCAACTTGCCCCATGGACAGGTCTTTAGGAACAGAGTCTTGAGTCAAACCCCAGCTTCCAGGTCCTTCATCTAGTCAAAAGCAGACCAAGATAGAAAGTAAGAAAAATATACGATAGGAAGAAGGTAAAAGATGCCCATCTCTGTTTTGTACCTCAGGAGATGCAGCTTCCATGTCCGAGGCTTCTTTCACGCCCTTCTGTAACAGGAGAAATGTGTTTGTCGTCACAGACTATGTCTTAAGTACAGACATAGTGGTCTCCAGGAAACACAAACAATGAATTGTTGCCGCATGCTGCTTATTTTCCCATACGAATGATGGCAAATGGGGAGTTGATTCTCCAAGCAAGGCTTCAGATTCAAGTAAATCAGTAATAACCTCCACAGTGTGCCAATGAAGTAAATATCAGGGTTAGGGAGATAACTCAGTGGGTAAAGGTGCTCGCTGTGCGGGACTCACAACCTGAGGGTGGATCCCAGAATCCACACATAAAATTCTGCAGTGCAAGCTCTGAATCTCAACATCCGCACAGGGAGACAGGAGTTCAGAACCAAGCCGAGAGCCGAGGGCAACCATCTAAAGTTCTCTGTCTCCGCATGCGTGTTGTGGTGTGTGTGTGGATAGCACAGCAAGGGTAGACCGCTAACATGCCCCAAACATATGACTGCTTCAGAGACACAGGCACATGCGAGTGCAGAGTAAGCAAGTCCCTAAACAAGACAGGTGTCTAGGATCTGAGTCCTGAGAATGTAGGGTGCTTTAGGCGGAACTTGTTGGCTGGCTAACGGCTTACAAAGCAGAAGTATTGTAAACCACTAGGACCTCCATGCTTTCCTTAAAACCAAGATTCTTCATCCAGCTTAGTCATTGCGTGCTAGCATTTAAAACACCACAAAGAACCCGTGGTTCTGAGCAGAGACGTTTCTTGAAATTTACATTTTTTTTCTGTTCTTTTTTTTTTTAATTTCACCTCCACCTTTCTTCCCTTATCTATGTGAAGTATGACTGGGTATCACAGGGCGCTGGGGATAGTTATCTGCTTGCTCCTCTGATGTCTTGCTAAGAGTATGCGTTTTAAGGCTACCCACCGAAGACCCACCTTCCTACTTAGGGCAACCCCGAGGCCCTGCTGCCCCTGAGAGACTGCAGGGAAGCTTGATGTACAAGACATCACTTCCATTAGTAAGTAGAAGAAGCCACTTAGAAAGCAAGAGAGAACCAAACATCAGGAAGCTCCAGAGGACAGCTGCCACTCAGCAGAACTTCCTTCTGGTCTTTCCCCAAGTGCTCTTCTTTACAAGGAAGAGATGCTAGTTGGTCCCTTGGTAAGAATGTGTGTGATTTTCATGCATCAGAAATTGACGATGGACTTGATATATGTAAATATATGTGTTAATAAAAATAGCTGTTAATAGCAGTGTGAGAATGGAGATAGAACCCCCCATAATTTTTTTTAATTTTTAATTTATTCTTTGAGAATTTCATACATGCAGTAAAGTATTTATCAAATTCACTCCCTCCTTCCCCAGTTCTCTTCCAGTTCCTCCCGGATCCTCATGTCTCCTGTCAATCTCATAACCCATGTGTGTATTCAAATCCCAAACTCATTAGAAAGGCACTGATGATTTGTAGCGTGCCCTGCAATCTCCCAGCAGATGGCGCTGTTGTATAAAAACAGTTCCGCAATTGGCTCAAAGATTTGCTATTCTAGAACTTCTGCTCAGTGGACAAAGCACAGGAATGCGTCAACAATAGCAAGGGCACCTCTTTCCACGTGGGGTGAGGGGCAGCTCTTCTACTAGGTAGCTATGCAGTCCTTCCCCAGGGTGATGTTTTCATCTCAGACACTAACTGGGCTCCATAGGTTGGCCTTGGAATCAGCAATAAGTTGGGGCCCTATGAGTCTCAGGAACTAGCTCTTTTCACATACTCCGTCTGCTGACAGGAACTATGAGAAATGGAGCCTCTATGAATAGTTGTTATCAGTCTGAAAATCCATTCTACCAATGTTGGGAGCAACTGAGAACAAAATGGGGTTGGGCTTCTGCTGCTATTAACCTAACAGTGCAGTAAGCTGAGCCCAGTACATTTTGCCAGTCTCAAAATGGAATTTGCTTCACTTCTGAAAGCAGGTGACCCAGTGGCCACGTTAAGGAACTGTAGGTGTCCTGGGCAGCCATCTCCACCGGAAGCGAGGACAGTGTTTGTGACTGAAGGGGCCGGTTGCTTCAGAGCGTCCATTCAGTGGCCACAGTAACTGACTCAGGTTTTCATATCCAGCGGGAGCCTGAGAATCCTGACTCAACACACTGACTTTACAGAGAGCATTTGGCTCCAGAGAGGGCGCTCCTTTTGTTTGCTTGTTTTAATAATTTAAGTTTACAGAAAATAATAATTATTTTAATTACAAATAAAAGTATCAAATTAATATAAAATTTTATAAAAAATATAGACTATTATTAATTTATTATTTTTATTATTAAAATAATTATTATTTTAATACTTTAAACTTAGAGCAAAGTTGTAAACTTTGTGTACAGAGCAAATCTCTGTATTTCCTTCACGCAGCCTCCCTAATGTTAACTAACACTTCCCACCAGCACAATATGTAAAGAAATTAAACGTGGCTACGAGACAGTTTACTGAAACTGCTAGATGGAATGCTCTCCCATGCTTTCCCTGGTGTTGCGATATCAAGGCTACTCCGAATGCTTTTTTATTACCTGTTTGTGATCTGTTCCACGGTTCCAGAGGCCTAAGTTGGCAGCAGGAAGAGGAGCCAGAGACAGAAGAGGCCGTAGAGACCGCAGCCTGGTCGGTGGTCTACGACGGTGGCCGCACTGCAAAAGTGGTCAGAAAGCAGCTGAAGAGCTGCCTAGAAACAGTGGATTAGAGGCGGTGGAGATGCTGGGAGAGGGCTCCTTGAGTTGCCAAGCCTTGAGGCAGAGGCCTGGAGCTGTAATTGTGGGCACTATTGGGGGCCGAGGGCCCCAGCACGCAGTTTAATAACTGGATCATTATTTGGTACAAGGAGGTGCAGCTGAGAACCAAAGACGGCAACACGTGCAGAGTGCTGAGCTGCGGACAGACAGAAAAGCCCGGGCGGTGAGCTCCACGCTGAGCGGCTGAGTTTCTGGCCCCTAAAACCTCTGCTTCTCACAAGGCTTGGAAGCTGTTGGCCCTGCCCGTCAGCCTTTGGGACTCGAGGTCCGAGGACTTCCGACGGCAGAAGAGCCTTCCTCTTGGTTTCTGGTTAGACAGTCTGCTGCTGGTAAGAAGCTCATTTGAACCAAAGTTGTTTCCCAAGTTCCATCCCAGGTATCACGCGGCTGGCTTCCTCTACTCTGGATTTCCTTAACGTTCTTGGCCTACTCCCTCTTAAAGACTTAATGATTTAGGGTAAAATGCCGCTCAATTTCAGTTTGTCTGGTATTTCCCCAAGTTGAGAAGCCAGTAAGCCCTCTGAGAAGGTGCTACTGTGGTCCGCAGTGTGTGAAAGGAAGCTGTGCCCGGGTTATTAGATGAGGTGTACCTACAGTTTTCTCAAAGAAATTACCCCAGTTTCCTACTAGTAGCTAAATTAGATATATGTGTGTATATATACATATGTTATATATAAGTATAAAATGTAACATATAAATAAGTTGTATATGAATATCATAAATATAAATGACTATATTTGCGTAGCTATTTTAGCACTGTGCAAATATCCTGCTGCCCTTCTAGCTTTCACCCACAGTATGCAGCAATGTCTGCTCCATCTTCACGGTTATTCTCTGTCCCTTTGCCCCCCATTCCTTCTGCACATGTTAGTGGCACTTCTCCCCATTTACTTACTGAATTTGTAATTTTTTTGGTTTTAAGAAATTTGTACATGTATATGATGACATATGATCTTATCTAACCTTCTTTCCTGCCTCTGGCTCCTCCTTTGAGTCCCTAAATTACTTATTTATGTTGCTGTAGACCCCACGGATATTTAATTTACCCTGTGGGTCGTCATCCCTTGTGATCCACATTCTTGCTCAGGATCACCGACCACTGGGAACTTTCTGGTGAGTCCTATGTTCTTTGACACAGCCCCATGTTTTGTGGGTACTCTCTTACCACCTGGCATGGATGTTCAAGATTCATTGTGCACTTTATCTGCCCCAATCTTGGACTCAACCTCTTCTCCAAGGAGAGCACAGTTTGTTTTTATCTGAGCATGATACTTTGATATCACTGAGACCCTAAACAAAATGCTGGGTGTGCTAATTGTACAGCTTCTGGGTACTCCCAGCAGAAGAAGGAACTTGTCCGTGTCTATGCATATGTGTTTATACATGTGTGTATATGTATGTATATATGTACCTATCCCACATACATATGTAAACAAGGGTATACCTCAAGCCCAGCACCACAGAGTCTACTCCCACCCCTTTCCTTGTTTGTAACATCTTTCTCTGACACTGAAAAACTTGCCTCCTCACCTACATTTGCTGATTGTTCAGGTCGATGCAATTCTACTATCCTGTTAGAATCTAAAGCACTAAAACTAGATTATAAAATTTCTATAGTGTTCCTTCATCCTTTATGTTACATTGGTGTGAGAAATTATCTGTATTCTGTCAATCATATTTTAATAAAACGCTGATTGGCCAGGCAGGCAGTATAGGCGGAAAAGCCAGACAGGAAGTAGAGGTGGAGCAAAGAGACTGGGAGTATTCTGGAAAGCAGGAAGCTCCCTCTCCAGTTCTGCCCAGACCACCAGAGAGGAAAGATGTAAGCTGCCCCGCTGGAAAAGGTACTGAGCCATGTGCTAACATAGATAAGGATAATGAGGTAACATAAGTTATAAGAGCTAATAAGAAGCCTGACCTAATGGGCCAATAAGTTTATAACCTTATGGAGTCCTGTGTGTGATTTTCCTTGGGAGTTCCGGTTGTGGGGTACTGGGCCGGACAGAAACCCCAACAAGTCAGCTGGCCCTCATGTTACATTACATCACCTGGGTACCCTGACCCTTTAAGAGACAAGCCCCACCCAGTCTCAACACATACACACACACACACACACACACACACACAATCTCCACCCCACCACATCTCACTCCTGCTTCCACCTAGGCAAGCAGATATCCTGCCTCCTCCAACCTGGGCTCTCCTCTCTCTCTCTTTCTGTGTGTGTGTGTGTGTGTGTGTGTGTGTGTCTGTCTGTCTGTCTGTCTGGTTCTCTCTCTGTCTTTCTCTCTCCTCTCTTTTCTTCCTCCTCTCCCCTACCCCTTTCCCTTTCCCCCTCCATAACCCACTGGATAAACTCTATACCCAAACTCTCTCTCTGCATGGTGTATCTCACCCGCCAAGGGGACCTGCCTTGGAAGACCCCTCGTGGGACCGCTGCCCCTCATGAGACTGGTCCCCCACTTTATCTTTGAAAAGAATAACACTTTAGCCTTGTGCAAGTCAAAATCATGTTTTCTAAATATACTTTAGGATTTTTTCTTCTGAGGAGTAGGAAGTACTACTGAGGTTCTAAGAGCCAAAGGCTACTCAGAGACACACATTCTCCTGTTGTCACCGCTTCCTATAAATAACCAATCTCTTCAGTGCGTTCTTGTTATTTTATATTTCTTTTGCACGAATAGATACACTTGTGTTTGATTATCTCTTTTTCACTTTCTTACACAAAAGGTAATAAATTCTTATCTATAGACATAACTAGAATGAACTATAAATAGACAACTTAACTATAAATAGACTTTAAAGTTTGGTTTTTAGACATATCAATACATGCTGATTAGTTCACAGACATCTTTCTTAAAAGCCTTTTATTTTTAGTTTACTGCTCTCACTAAAGCCCCTGACAGCCTGGTGAAAACTTTAACTGCCGCTCAGAATACTGCTTATTATATGAAATGAAACATAGAGGCTACAGAAGATATCATGTTTCAGAAATGCAGTTTTAAAATTACAGTCGTCTTGGTGTGCTACTACATGTAAATGAATTGTCACCGTTGTATGAAACACAGTCCTCAGACCCGGTGTCAGCTCCAATTACCGCATTCTAAGTTAGGGGTGAACATAAATGATATTTAGAGATATTTGCCACAACTGATACCAAAATGTGACACAGAAGCCCACAGTTCACATGGATCTGTACTGTGGTGCTTTACCACTGTGTAATAGTATTCAGCTCCGGCTGCTCTACATGGATTCTTAAATTGCTACCTCTGTTTTCATTTTTAAATCTGTGTGTGTGTGTGTGTGTGTGTGTGTCACACGTGTGTATGTATGTGTATGAGTGTATATGTGTGTGTATCACACATGTGTGTATGTATGTGTATGAATGTATATGTGTGTGTGTATCTGACATGTGTGTAGGTGCCCGTGCAGAGCCTCTGGAGCAAAGATATGGGAGGGTGTGGGTGCCGGCTCTCAGTCCTCTGGGAGAGCAACAAGTTTTTTAAACCACTGAGTCACCTCTCCAGCTCTTCTTAATCATTTTTCATAGTGTTGAAGTGTCTTCAAGGCGGATTCCTATAAACACCTGAATCAAAAGGTCAGTGCCAGCAAATAAGAGTCAGCTCTGCGGACCCTCTGGCTCCCCGGGCCCAGGAGGACATGTTCCCGGAGCCTCAGCTCTGCGGACCCTCTGGTTCCCGGGCCCAGGAGGACACGTTCCCGGAGCCTCAGCAATAGTTCTTGGGGTTTTTTTCACTAATTTTAAATTATTGTGATTTGGCATGGTTTTAATTTGTATTTTCTGAATTACAAATGAACTTAAATATATTTTCAGATAGTTGAGGGCTATTTTCACATCTCTTTTCAAATATATATTGTTCACATCCTCCTTTCATTTTTTAGTATCTTTAATATTACAATCATGGCTCCTTGCCCAGCAGTTTTTAAAAATGTAATCATATTTATCTCTATTTTTGATTCATAGCTTAAAAAAATTAATTGTATTTTAAAAATTTCCCTGCCCAATGATTCAGGAAGAATCCAGTGTGTGTATGCTTTCATTTTGGAGTTTATTTTAATCCTGTGAGATATGGATCCAATTTAATCTTTTGTTCTAGTAAGTCAAGTGGCTGAACAGGGACTTGAACCCTCTGATTACAAGTCTGATGGTCACCAGTTGAGCTCTCCAGACAATCTTCTAATCTAGGGCTGCCTAGTGAAGATGGAGTCACGTATTAAAATGTCCACGGTTCAGCAGAGCCTGTAATGTCTCTGCTGTGAGATCCTGACTTTGGGGTATCTGTTCTGCCCTGGGCTGCTAATGCGCATGCCACAGCGCACCTGCTCCATAACTGCAGGATTCTTCTCTCGCTTTCTTCTTCTTCAATGGTTTCTTGGTTACTATTACATATTTTCCATATGAACTTTAGTATCGATCTGTCTAACTCCATAAAAATGTTTACTGATATTTTTAATGGGATTGCATTAAATGTATATATTGATCTTAGATGAACACATGGATGTATTCTTTTCATTTAATTATGTACATTTAAAATAAACATTTTTGTTAAAAATAAATAATATATGTGTGTTGTGCTGTTTGCATTCTCAAGACTTTAATTGGTTTGTCTTCTTACGCTGCATTGACAACCCTCTTTATACAGTCGCTCGTAACAGGGACAGCAGAGCACACCACTGTTCTGACATTTCCCTGTCAAAAATGTCAGCTGTAGGGCTAACAGACACCATACACTCCTGCATACACACATAAAATAGCCTTCAACTTTTTATGATTTTGAGTTTTAAATAACTAGGATTGAATTTTAATCGGGTTTTCAGCACATGTTGAAATGGTTGTGATTTTTCCCTTGATCTATAAATGTGGTATATTATATTAATAGATTTTCCTATATTGATTAACATTGCATCTTTCCAGAAATATTTTGATATATAAAACTTACACATAAGTTTATATTTGAAATGTAATATTGTGAAGTAGGTTAAATGTGCTAAGTAAATAAAGTATTATTCTCAAAAGTTGACTCAAAAGTTCAAAATCACTTTAGACCCTCATCATTGGGTGTAACAAAAGCCCCCCCCCCAGTTAGTTGGATGTTCTTGTTATAGGATTTATTGTGAACCATAACAATGCATATATGTTAGTATTTAATAAATTTTTGTTTAATTTTTTTCACAATTAAATCCTAATAGGAAAGAGCTCAACAGCTCAGAAAGTCTAACGCAAAGCACCCAGTCCTAGTTGCTCGTCCTGGGTCAGGTCTGATGGCAAAGGCAGACATGTTTGGAAACACCACTGCACAGAATGGAACTTTCTATAGGAAAGACAAGTTCTGCTTCTGTTCCATGCGGAAGGGCCAGCGGGAACCAAGCCAGGGAACTGAGCAGTGTGTGCCTGGGGTGCCGTCCACACACTCCACAGCCTGCAGGAGGAAGGTGTGCAAGTAGCCAGGTGGCCTCTTTTGCAACTCTGCTAGGCAAGATCTGGGGGGACTTAAGTAGAGAGGGTGATCAGACATGTAATTTCTAGCCCTCTGGTTGGGGTCCAGAAATGGAATAGGGAAGTGGGGACACACAGGATGGCAGAGAGACAGTTGTGAGACAGAACACAGAAGGACAAGGCGTGAACAAGATGGTGGCCATGCTGAGAGAGATTAAAGACATGTTAGAAATGAACTTGTTGCGAAGTTGGGGAGCGGAAGAGAGACAGGGTGACACTGGGTGTGGTAGAATTTATTTTAAGGTGTGTTATTTTTGTCTAAATAAAATTCACCTGAGTCAGGAGGCCTGCGGTCAGCATCTAGCTGACAGAAAGTGGTAGGGAAGAGCCAGGTGGAGAAGGGGTTTTAATAAGGCAGGTCAAGGAAAAGCAGGAGGATTTCTGGAGAGAGGCTAGGAGAGGAGCAGAGCTACTCGCTCTGAGGAGCAGAAGTCCACTTCAACCTTTGAATCTTGAGTTCTTTAGAGGGACCGAGATTTAGTTAACTTCCCTTCTTAGCGTTGCTTTGAAAGAGTCTGTGCCCAAGGGGACAGAATTCCCTCAGCCTGCACCCCAGCCCTCGCTGCCTAACCACTGCGGGAAGTGGCGGAGTTGCTGGTTTGGACAACTGTGGATTTAAAGGCAGCAACAATTTAAAAAGGAGGACAACTCGGATCTTTGGCTTCTTGGGAAGAGAATGGGAGACTTCACCTCGACCATGTGAGTGGGGAAAACAGTGGGTCTGGGGAAGTCGGGTCTGTCTTATTGTCCTGGATGAAGCATCTTGGACCCCGGGAAGGAGGTGAAAGGGCTCAGCCATGGTGAATGAGGGTGATGCCGATAGTGCCGATGCCGATGCCCGAATGGAAAGGGGAAAGGAGGTGAGCAACCACTTATATACATTTTCTCACTACTGCTTTAATTGCAATAAAGCAAATATAGCAGAATTTATCATCTTAGCCATTCACACAGCCTACAGAGTAGAATCTATTGTTCTCAGAAATAATCTCAAACCATATTTTTGTTGTGAGAAAGTGAGCCATCCTCTGGTGAAAGCAGTTAAGGGAGAAAGGACTCCTTCTGGCTTACAGTTCAAGCCCATTGTGGGCGTCGGAGCAACAGGAGCCTGAGCCGCTGGCCGACGGCAGCGCTGTCGGGAGGCAGAGAGAGGGGGCGGGCACAGCACCGCTGTCACTCAGCTTTCCCCTCTTGCGTAGTCTAGGCTCGCAGGCAGAGAGCCGTGCCCTTCACAGTAACTCTTCTCACCTCGGGTAGTGCAATTGAGTGTATCTCCCACATGCTTGCCAGAAGGCACACTAGGGATGCTTCTCCCTTGAGAGTCTAGATTCTGGCACGTTGACAACTTGACACCCAAACATATCACTTGAAAGTCATAACTTTCCACAATTGTCCCCACACACTCACGAATGTGCTGTAGTGTAAAATGTATTCAGTCCAACTTTAAAGGTCCCCACAGTGTTTTTTTTTTAAACAATTACAGTACCTTAAATGTCCAGAATTCTTAGCTATGAGATTCTATAAATCTGTCAGTATGCTACACACTCCCGATGTATAATGGTGTAGAGCAAACAATCTTCTTCTACACAGAAGAATCAGGGCGTAACATGGATGATCATATCAAAGCGAAACCAAAATCCAGGCTGACAAACAAAGTTCTGCAGCTCCAGGTCTGCCGGTGTTCCAAGGGCGTGGCTAGAGCAACCCCTCCCGCTCTTCCTCCTCCTCACACACGGGTTCCCTCTTGGGCTAGCTCCACGCAAGGCCTGAAGCCTTCCTTGGCAGATGTCCTGTGGTCCCGCACTTTTCAGCATCCTTGGGTCTCCACAGTAACTTAGCCTCCACCTTTATAACTTTACATGGGGCCTTTTGGACCTGTTTGCAGAGACTCCTGCTCTGTCACACTTGCCTGGCTGCAGTTATTGTCCATGGCCCCGCAATCTCCCGTGCCTCAGGAACAGTATAACTGGACGATGCTACCGACTTCTATTTGTTTTCTGGAGATGGAGTTGCTAATGTCCGGTTTCCCCTCAGGACACTTTCCTCTGGCCCAGTGCACTGAAGTGGATCTCTCTACAGTGCCGCTGTTCTCCTTACCAATGACAGCTGCTGTTTCAGCAACGGCCCAAATATCGTTTTGCCTTGAAATTTCTTCTATAAACCAAATTAGCCTGTTATCTTTAAATTCAATTTCACTCAAGTTCTTTCCCAAAATATCACATGATTAGCCTCTACCCCAGTTCCTGATAGAGTCTTTGTCCTCATTTGCAATTGCACAAGCCAGGCCATGGCTGTCCATTTCTTGGCATTCTTCCAAGCTCCTAAAGCAATGGTCCCCAAAGCTCTGCTGCCACCAGTGAAGAGTTTTTCCAATCCAAAATTCCAAAGTCTTCCATATGGGAAGATTTATCCCAGCAACAACTCCACTCTCAATACCAAGTTGGGCGTTTGACTGTTTTTGTTCTTTTGATAAAATACCCTACCAATAGCAGCCTACAGAACAGGATTATTTTAGTCTCAGTCCATGTCCATCATGGAGGTCAAGGCAGCAGCGACTTGAGGCAGCTCCTCACATTGCACCCAGAGTCAGAGACAGGGGAAATGCCGGGTCCAGGCTGCCTGGCAGAGAATGACACCATTGACAGCAACAGGTGTTTTACCTCAATTGATGCAATCAAGATAATTTCCCATAGGCATGCCCAGAGGCAATTGTCCCAGGTGATTCTAAATTCTGTGAAGTTGACATCTGATACCAACATTATAGCTTGTATGCATGTCCTCCTTCCTCTTCCCCCTCCCACTTTGGTAAAGGCCAATCTATCTTTGTTTCTATGGATGTAGCACACCTAAATAGCTATTGTATAGTGGTGTGGGACAATTTTGTATTCTGTCAATTATGTTTTAAATAAACGCTGATTGGCCAGCAGCCAGACAGAAAGTATAGGTGGGAAAACCAGACAGGAGGTAGAGTCAGGGCAATGAGAATAGGAATATTTTGGGAAGAAGAAAGCTCTTTGTGTAGTCCTGTCCAGGCACTGAAGAAGCAGGATGTGACCTGCCCTGCTGAAAAAGGTACTGAGCCATGTGGCTATCATAGATAAAGATAATGGATCAATATAAGTTATAAGAATTAATAAGAAGCATGACCTAATGAGCCCATCAGTTTATCACTAATGTAGACTCTCTGTGTGATTTTCTTTGGGTCTTAATGGCTGTGAGAACTGGACAGGATAGAAACCCCAACAAGTAGGCCCTCATGTTACAGAGTGACTTTTCTGATCATACCAGAGGCTAGCATAAAATATGCCTTCTACGTCTGATTCCTATTGTCAGTCTTCCTGTAATAGGGAAGTTCCTTCAAGACCAACAGTTCAGCTTCCCTTGAATATCTTGTCACCCAGAGAAGTGAGCACACAGATCTTCACAGCCACTTTGAAATCCGATTTTATACATGCACTTTGAGAAATTGCACTACATCGTACCTTGTCCATTTAACAGTAGATCACATTTGTTAAGGAAACAGGTCATTGTTTAAATCACACATTAAACCCTACACACTAATAGTGGGAGACTTCAACACCTCCCCCTCTCACCACTGGACATATCAGTCAGACAAAAATTAACAGAGAAATGAAGGAACTAACTCAAGGAAGAGCCAAGTCTTGGAAGTCACAGGAGATAGAAAGGAAATGTTAGGGTTTAAGCAAATTCTGGGGAAGACAGGGATCGTAGAGCACCTTCTGCTCTCGTGTGGTTTTGATGGATATGGTATTTGCTCTCACGGAATAGGTAAGTGGTGTGGGAGAATTGTCTGTATTCTGTCAATCATGTTTTAAATAAATGCTGATTGGCCAGGCAGGAGGTATAGGTGGGAAACCCAGACAGGAAGTGGAAATGATGCAAGGAGGGCAGGAGAATTCTGGGAAGGAGGAAGCTGATTCCTCCCACTCCTGCCCAGATCACCGAAGCTGCAGGATGTGAGCTGCCCCACTGAAAAAGGTACTGAGCCACAGGGCTAAAATAGATCAGAAAAATGGGTTAATCAAGATGTGAGAGTTAGCCAGTAAGAAGCCTGACCTAACGGGCCAATCAGCATTATAACTTACAGAGATCTGTGTGGTTGATTTTGTCTGGGACTTGTGGCAGTGGGGAACCGGGTGGGACAGATACCCAAACAAGCCTAGCCCCTCATGTTACAGGTAAGCAGTAGGGAAAACTGCTGGAATGTGGTGTTAGTCTGAGGTTCCAAAACCTTTCCTCAGAGAAACACATGTGACAGAAAATGTGGAGTGACAGAAAATGTCAGAACTCTGATGAAGATCTAGCTACAAGTGAAGAGAGTGGGAAGGAAGGATGAATATGTGGTCGGAAGGATCTTTGAAGGCAATGTAATCTGAAGAGGACTTGAAAATACCAACAGGCAACCCTCTAGCCAGTCACCGGACGCAGATGCCCCAGCTCCCTAGGAGTGAGCCTCCCCTGTTGTCCCAGTAACACAAAAGAGATGTGATGACTATGTTTTTTTCTGGTTTTACCAGAAGGACCCAAAGACCATCAGTTCATTGAAAATTATGATCCAGTGGAGTACGATGTCCATACACACACACACATACACACAGATGGGTGGGGGAAGGAGGCTGGGATCCCAATATCCCCTTTACACTTGTGGTGACTTCCTTCCACTAGGCACTACTGCCTAAGGGCCCATCACCTATATCATATTACTATATCATAATCCCATTAGCATATTGACCTGTGGGGGCCGCGTAGGAACCAGAGGACAGCAGTGTGGCTGCCTGCACTTGCTGTATTCCAGTGGTGTTGTTCTTCAGTGTGACTCAGGTATAGCTACACTCTTCACTGTAACATTGAAACAGCTTTCTGTCTCCCCTTTGTCTTTATGGACCGTCGTCTATGGTGAAGGAAAGAGGATTTCGGCAGCAGTGGATCCAGCCCCTGCTGCTCTGTGTCCATTTACATCCCACTGCAAAGCTTGTCCCTTTGTTTTCCCACGGAGCGTGCGGCTCTTCCTGGGGGGACATGGATGACGTAACTTTTGCTCATCTTGTGTCAGATTATTTGAGCTCCAGAATACTGTGGTCGAGGTGTTCCCCTTCTACCGGTTTCCTGCTACCTGAACATGTTCCCACTTGCTTTTTTCCCCCCTTATTTTTTTTCATTTTTTTATCAAGACAATAAGTACACATAGTTTAGCAAATAATAAATCACGACCAGAAATGGGTTTCCCTTGAAGGTCACCAAGTATCACTTGCTTGGTTCTTCCCCAGCCTCCGGGTAGGGGGCTTAATCGAGTACTCGTATGGTCATGCATTTTTGCACATTTGCAGAACAAGATAAGCAAATGAAAATCTACTGACAGTGCATCCTGCTTCTTGCATTTTCCTCCATGTGGTTTGCATTGACTTCCGGGCGCTTGGGATATGGCTAAGGTGATGTTGAATCGTAACATGCTCTGTTTGGCTTAGTTGGTGCTGTCATTTGAGTATTTTTTTCTCCTTCGAAATGCATGCTTCAAAATTTAATTCTCACACATACTAATGCATGGACCAACCATGCCTAAATCCTGTCCTCACAAATCAGTTAACCCATTCCTGTGATCAACAGATTGATGAGTTAATGGATGTCTTGAGAGTGGCCCTGTTACAAAGCCAATTACTCTGAGTCTTTTGCATGATGTCTTTCATGATGTGATATCCTTTGTCACCTTGAGATTCCGCCAGAAACAAGGCGGAAACAGGTATGATTCTTCAACCTTGAACCAGACCATGAATGAAAGCAAACCTCTGACCACCGCATAGTCTATAGTTTGTGGTATTATGCAATTAGCAACCAAAGGCACAGTGCGGTACAACACTTAGGCGGTTTATGGTCACGTCCATGTATGAGGATACTGTTGGCCATCTTAGACAGCATCATAATCGCTACTTGTCACTGTGCCGTCATTAACACAATGGAGTCCGCGTGTCACAGCAGGGGAAGCATGTGGACAGGAGAGGAAGCCGCCGTTTGCCATCTACAGAACCAGAAACTAGTCTGTGGAAAACCTTTCCGGTGAGCAGTCATGCGGATGCTGACCAGAGACCAAGCTGCCGTCCAAATATGGCTGAAATGGAATCTCTCCCATGTCATCACGTACCACAACTTTAATCATGATACATGCTACCAGGAGAACACAGCAGACAGTAACTTATGGGCAGCTTCACTTCAAGGAGTTTAAGATCATGCACAGCACCAAAAGTTTTGAATTTTTAAAAACTTTTTTGTTGTTTATATTTTGAAGAAAGCATAGCATCTCCAAATTTTGTCATAAATTGTAGTAATTAAATGTATTATTGATATCAAGTTGTGATGGTTAAGAACATTTTATTTTTAATTTAATGTCTCTCTCTCTCTCTCTCTCTCTCTCTCTCTGTGTGTGTGTGTGCCTCCATGAGGGTTTACATATCGTGTATTTGCAGGAGCCCTCAGAGGCAACAGGAACTCCCTGGACCTGGAGACCACTGTGAGCCTAGGTTTGGGTCTCTATCAAGAGCAGAGAAGTAAGCATGTTTTCTGTCTTTTGGAAGCAGGATTTCTCTGTTTAACAGCCCTAGCTGTCCTGGAACTTGCTTTATAGACCAGAATGGACTCAAGCTCACAGCGCTCTGATTGCCTCTGACCCCAAATGCTGGGATCAAAGGCGAGCGCCACCACCCCACCCAACTAACAGTAAGCACTCCTAACTCTGAGTCATGTTTCCAGCCTGTTAAGTAAAACTTTCAGTCACCCATGCTAAAGAAAGGCTGAATTGTCTTTTGATCCCACAAAAGGAAATCGTGTTAAATTGAATTAAAACACCATGGCATGCATTACAGGGTTGGCTGTGCCACGCAGTTAGCTAATATAAAAACCTTGTGCCACGCAGTTAGCTAATATAAAAACCTTGTGCCACGCAGTTAGCTAATATAAAAACCTTGTGCCACGCAGTTAGCTAATATAAAAACCTTGTGCCACGCAGTTAGCTAATATAAAAACCTTGTGCCACGCAGTTAGCTAATAATAAAAACCTTGTGCCACACAGTTAGCTAATATAAAAACCTTGTTCCTCCCTTGTTTTTCAGAATCTATGGTAGTCGCATTCCTTTTTAAGCTTTGTAGTAATTTTTCATTTTAATGTTCATTTTACAATTATTTTTATTTATAAATTCATATTAACTTGTTTAAAGAAGATTTCCCTCCCCATGCCCCATCAGTTTCAAGTGCCACACATTAAATGTGTCTCTGGAAATGCTTTTATTTTTCATTTAAGTTTTAAGGACTTGTTTATTTTGGCCTGTTGCAGAACTAGGATTTAGACCAGAATCATGGCTTTTTAATAACACAGGTTTATTCCTTACTGAAAGTTGTCTCTTTTCAGAGAAGTTATTCTAAAGTCTGTTCATCCCAATGATCTGTCCATTGTTTGGAGTTTAAATTACTCCCATTCAGTGCTCTCAGCTCTTTTCCTAAATTATTATGTCTGGCATATTTAATGGGTAAGAAATAAATTTTGCATTTATAAAATAACAACTGAAATTTTAGTTACACAAAAATATTAATTTTGTCAGGTGTTTAAAAGTTATTTTTCTGTTGTTCCTTAGAACACTTGCTCCACTCTCTTTTTTATATTTGTGCTCATTTTAATATGAAGATAATACCCAGTATTTAGTTATGTCTCACAATCTTTTGTCCTTTTATTTAATCACTATAAAATAAGAACAATGTTTAGGTTTTAGTTGGTATAAAATGCGTTTCTGTAGCTTGTGGCCTTTCAGATGCTTTTATATTAAATATATATTTTTAAATAAATAATAAAGAAAATGTCTTGGATCCGTGTTTTCATTGCCCTTTTCTGGACCAAAGGTTGTAAGTAAAACCCTATTGGTTATGAAGACCAAATGAAGCTTAGGATCAGACCCAAAACTTAATATTTTGAATTTGCTTCTACTTTTAAAATATCCCAAGGGTAATTCCTTAAATAAAAACAGAAGAATTCCATGAGCCAGAAGAATTTCAAATTTAGTTGGAGCTGACTCTCCCTGTCTTGCTACATTAAACATGTCAACTGTCTGGTGTCCTTTTAACATTACATAGACAGGAGGAAAAACGGTTTCATTGTTCTCTGAGAGTGAAAACATGTTCTTTCACTTAACCTAACAAGTGTGTCTATTATAAGGTTGCTTTCCGTATTTTTTTCTTCCTGACGTGGTACGGATAGCTGCTGGCTAGAGGAGGTGTAGACTAGAGAAGATTGCATTCCTTCTGTTTGCGGTGCAGGGAACACACTTCCACAGCCTTTCAACCCGAGTCTTCATGACAAAGAACCAAAAGAAGGGCAGAGGATGGCAGCCCCTGAAGGAGGAAGCCTTGTGTCCGTAAGCTGTCTTCCAAGGAAGAAGAACATGCAAAACTGACTTTTTAAAATTAAGATAATTCAGGATCTCCAAACATTTATTGTGAATGTTTAGGTCGACCTGTGTGTCACCCAGGAGCAATAGCACTTCTGAGACTATGCAGTGCTCGGCTGCACTGTGGACTCTGCTCACCGCTCAGCTTCTACTTCCCATTGGTGTGAATCTAGTTTATGACTGCTAACCACACACTCTTCTGTCTGTCTCGGCCTCGTGCGCCTACACCCTAGAGAGGAAAGGGGCTGCTTGACCTTGACTTTTACCTTCATCCAGCCACTCATTTCAGGGCCCCTCCTAGTGAACTCTCAAGATTCAGACCAGTGTTAGTCACTAATGCTGACAACAATGTATTCTCTGACACATTGTCCTTGTGACGGTTCAGAAAGGATTCTCAGTTGTCAGAAGCCTTTGTTTTCCTGCTTGAGTTGAAAGCTCCGTTCCTTGAGACACGGCTGCTTGCCAGTTTCGTGCTTCCCTCTTGCTGCTGCCATCTCGATGATCTGGCCAACATATGCTTGTACCATCTCAGAGTGTTGCTCTTTTGTGACTGGGTTATCTTTTTTGCTATCCATTAACAATCTTAACTTTTGTTTTTTGGGTACTTGCTCACTTTTAGCTGCAAGGCAGACAGGAACTCACCCCAAGTCCAAGGATGTTCAGAGTTTGTTGTTCTCTTGTTCCAATCCTCTGATTTGTCAGTTTCTTGCTGGAGTCCCTTAACTCGTGTGAACTATGGCCGGGATCTTGCGACTTCACTAAATTCTTGGATTTCTTCCTGGCGCTGTTTTATTGCTTCCACTCGCTTAGTGGGAGCTCTGGTCTGCCTAGCGAGTGCTGCTGCATGGCCATGCTCTCTCAACCTATCAACAAGGGCTTTAGCACGGTGCCTTTCCACTTGTTCAGCTCAGTGGGAGCGTGGAGAAAGGAGCCCGACTCTCAGACTTGCACACACGCGTGTTACTCCACACACTCAGCCTCAGTCCCCCTCAGCAATCAGATACAGTGATGAGGACCCATGAGATCCGGGTACTCAGAGCACATGCTCCATTCTGCCATCTCAGCTCCTCAGCCAGCACATCCACATCCCAGACCAGGCCCCCAGGAGAACCTCTGCTAACTGCATGGCCAAGCCTAGCCTTCACTTCACTTTCCGTATGAAAAACTTGGTATGTTCAGGGACTTGTGATATACTCTTCCTGAAAACGTTTAGAATCTTTTTACACCTTGTGTTGTGAAGTTTTGTAATGATTTGAAATTAAGAAATTCCTGTTTAGCTATTTTTGTTCTTATTTATGTGTGTAGGGGGGTGCACCTAAGTGCAGTGCCCACTGAGGCCAGAAGACAGCGTTGGATTCCTAGGAGATGGGGTTATATTCAGTTGTGAGTTGCCCCATATGGACACTGGGAAGTAATATATTTACGGATGAGCCATCTCTCCAGCCCCAAGTTAATAGACTGTTGGAGTCTGGATGTTGTAGTAGTCAATTCTAGGTCGCTGTCTCTCCATCCATCTACCTATCTATTGTCTACCTTCTCTCTATTGGGCGCCTATCTACACGCTCGCCTCCTTTGTTTTGCTTTTTCAATTTCCTCATTCTGAAATGCCTACCATCAAAGACTGAAACTTCTGCATTAATTCTACACATTTCTTCTGTTTCATCTCTTTCTTTTTGCTCAACTGTTCAGAAAGTTTCTTGAGCCTTTCATTGCATATTTTATTTGAGCTATTATAATCTTAATCCCAAAGAACTCTCTTTCTATTTGTTTCTTTTTCATAGCAATAATAACTCTTTTCTCAAATATGGTCTACTGAGACACTGGGCAAGAAAGGGGGCCAAAGTTTCGATGAGGTACTGCACAGGGATTAAGCACCAGTTAAAAAGTGTCCAGAAGTCACTGCTCCTGTTAACATAAGTGCCTTAATTTTTGGTTGTACTCTGTCTTCTTATTTCTTTCCATTTTAGTGTTTTGCCTGCATGCATGTCTGTGTGCCTTGCTGTGTTCCTGGTATCTGAGGGCCAGAAGAGGTTACTGGGTCCTATGGGACTGCAGTTTCATAGGGTTGTGAGTCACATTGTGGGTGCCAGGAATGGAACAAGGGTCCTTTGCAAGACTGGCCAGAGCTCTGAATTCCGGGACACTCTTCAGCTGCACTTGGTTTTATTTTCACTCGGTAGCCCAGGCTAAGAAGCAAGGCCTTGAGAGCTGTGGTTCCAGTGGAGCAGCCTGCGGAAGTAGGATACCAGGTTACCCCGTTTCCCTGCTGCTGTAGGAAGAGTCTCAGCCCAAACGCTTCTGTCTCTCTCCAGGGTCAGTTAAGGTTCTTCTTCAGTAGTGAAGAAGTCTAAACACTTTCAAGTAGGTTTTAAGTGTTTCCAAAGGAAGGGCTGGAGAAATGCCCAGTTTAAGAGCACATACTACTCTTGTGGAGAACCTGAGTTTGGTTCCTAGCATCCACATCAGGCATCTCACACTCATCTCTGTCTCCAGTCCCAGTGGATCTGACTTCTTGTTTCTGCGTGCACATAAATTCACGGAGGCACATACACAAACACCCAAGTTAAATAAATAAATCTTTATATTTTTTAACGACGACAAAGTGACATTCTAGCTCTCACTTCTTCAATATCATCTTTCCCTACCTTGGTGGTTTTGTTCAGAAGTCAATGCATTTCATTTATCAAACATATTTTGTGTGTTATATGTACATGTGTGGATGCATGCATACATACCACAGTGCTCATATAGAAGCAGGAGGACCACTTGCAGAAAGGAGTTGATTTCCTCTTTCTACCTTGTGAGTCCTAGGGATTGCATTGCCTCCCCAACCCCCAGTCCCTTTTGATTCCCTTGTCCACACTGCCTCTTCTCTCTGAACACGGTTTGGACACTGTGCATAGATGTTACACTATTTCTGGGGAGACGTGAACAAACCTCTACCCACCCCAGCTAGGGAACAAATGACTGACCAAAGTGAAGTCTGAACACTGAGAATCCAGTGAGGGTTATTGGGGGTCACTTGCAGGAGCTTCAATGACTCAAAGCCCACCCCAACATGGTGATGGCTGACAGAAACCTGGAACCTGGGGAACACCGTACGTGCAGGCAGCCCAAGAGGTTGCCAAGTGTCTTTTCCAGGCAACTCAGTTGGGCTTTCTTCCAGGCAGCGAGGCTGGTCTGTCTGTCTCTTCCAGACAGCTAGGCTGGTCTGTCTGTCTCTTCCAGGCAGCTAGGCTGGTCCATCTGTCTCTTTCACGCAGCTAGGCTGGTCTGTCTGTCTCTTCCAGACAGCTAGGCTGGTCTGTCTGTCTCTTTCACGCAGCTAGATTGGTCCGTCTGTCTCTTTCAGGCAGCTATGCAGGTTGAACCTTTTCTGCGTAGCTCCACTGCACTGAAATTGTCTCTTAGCAGGGCTTACTATTTATGTATGCTTAAGGAAAGAGCCCAGTGAATCTATCTGCTCAGTTTCAGGAACTTTTGGAGTTTAGGAAGCTTTCCTGTAGGAGGCAAAGTTTTACCTCCTTTTAGAACAACTGGTGGCTTAATAAACTTCCCTTCCAAATTGAAAGCTTTATCATGTAGGACATTACTATAAAAAGCATGCACATTGGGCTGGAGAGATGGCTCAGAGGTTAAGAGCACTGCCTACTCTTCCAAAGGTCCTGAGTTCAATTTCCAGCAACCATATGGTGGCTCACAACCATCTGTAATGAGGTCTGGTGCCCTCTCTATATTGTATACATAATAAATAAATATTTTAAAAAATAAAAAAAGCATGCACATTATCATTAGCACCACTGTTGCCACTGCTGTCTTCCTCCTCCTCATCTTCATTGTACGGAATGCTCGCTCTAACTATAGAGGGGCTCTTGTTTGTTTGTTTGCTTTATCTGGTCTTTACGGCTCCAGTTTTCCTACAATTTGAAAAACTTGTTTTTCCTTATTAAAAAAAAAAAAAAAACAACACCTGATCTTTGATCTTTGCTGACCGTGTGGGAAAGGCACTGATCAGGGACACAATGGAAAGGAAGTGGTGTGGGGAAGAGCAACTGTAGACAGAGACTGCACTTTGGTGTCCCAGCCGCCCTGACCCGAATAATCCCACAGAAACTATATTGATTACAACACGTTTGGCCAATTGCTTAGGCATATTCCTTGCTAGCTCTTACATAGTAAATTAACCCATTTCTATTAATCTGTGTATTGCCACTAGGCTGTGGCTTACTGGTGCTGGCATACTACTACAAGGCATCTCCCTGACTGCTCTCTTTCCTCCCCTATCTCTGCTTGGATTTTCCACCTTGTTATATTCTGCCCTGCCATAGGCCAAAGCAGGTTCTTTATTAACCAATTGTAATAAAACATATTCACAGCATACAGAGGGGAATCCCATACCAAACAACAAGGAAGGAGGCATGGGAGCTGATATGTTCCTTTGCTTCAAAACCAAAAAAGGACTCTGAATCTAGCATAATTACATTTCACTTTCTTGATTTGTTCCTGTTGCTACAGCACGCAGTCTAACGAGACTGAGCTAATCACTGTGACTTCATTCCAGAAGTTAAGAAGACTTCCCATGTGTGCAGACCAGCTGATTTCTGCCCCCATTTCACACACAGATGAGAATAGCCTTGAAGCAACTGTTGGACTGAGCCTGGCTTGGGACGTACTGGCATCGTTCCATAGTCTTAAGGGTAAGCCTTGAGTTCTGTATGGTTACAAATTTCCTAGTGCTGGACTACACGTAGCAAAAGCAAGAGCTGGTGTGGATAAAAATGCTATAAAAGAATCCAGACAGGATTCGTAGATCAGAACTGAAAGCTGTTAAAAATACGTTCAGATTTTCAGAGTTGAGTAACTATCTGGGATAGATTCCCTCAAGTCAAGTCTAGACTCTGTGTAGATGTTAGAAGAGGGAGACTGACCATGGGGCGCGGGCATTCTTTTTGTTTTGCTTCTGAGACAGGGTCTCACTGTGCAGATCCTGGAGCTGGAGCTCACCGTGCAGACCCGGCTGGCCTGGAACTGGTACTGATCCTCCTGCCTTTCTTTCCTGAGTGCTGGGATTATAGCGTGGGCTGCTCCAGGTTTAAGACTCTTGAAAAGAATGTGGAACACTTGGGAGGAGACAGAAGTAACAGTGGGGAGCCAGTTGTAAAGAGGCTGGGATGGAGCTACACAGAAAACCTTGTTTCCATTCTTTTTAATTGAAATTCGAATTCATGAGGCCATTGTAATTCCAAGGAAGTGGAGGCTGGAAGATTAGGCGTTCAAGGTTACCTTCAGCTATATAGCAGGTTCCAGGCCAGCCTGGACTACATGAGACCCTGGGAATTGTTTCTAAAAAAAAAAAAGCCTGAATATTTTTTTTTAAAATCTTGTTTTTCAAATGGCCTGCATAAAGGCACAAACGTGAGAGTAAACAGCTCAGAAGAAGATGGATTTGACCTTGGATGTTTGGAGCTGCCTACTCTAAGCTTCTTCAAGCTTGAAGTTACAGCTTTCTCATCTTAAAGAAAGAGCAGAGTCTATACACCTCACATCCTGGAACTCTGTGTGAAACAGTACTTAAGTAAGCTCTAGAGCCTGGCTAGTGTTTAATGGGTGGAAGCTTCCTACCATTAGTATTCTTTACAAACCACAGACCATTCTACCCTTTTCAAAACCCAATCATATGCATTAGATGTTGGAGAAGAAGGGGGATTTGGTCAACGAATACAAGATTTTAGTATGATCAGGAGAACTAAGTTCAAGTGATGAACTGTACATAAAGACGGCTAAAATCAATCATAATATATACTGTATGCTTGAAAATTATTGAGGTTTTAAGAGATTTTCACCACATAAATGATGACTGTGTAAGGTAATTACTATGTTAAATAGCTTTATTAAGACAAGGTACAATATATGCACATGTTAGGGCTTGTATATACCATTGGCGCATGCATGCATGCACACATAGTCAGACTTTCTTTGTTCTGCTAGCTCTTGAATAATGACATGAAGACCTTTTATTAAGTATGGAAGCTTGGCCTTAGCTTAGACTTGTTCCCAACTAACTCTTACAACTTAAATTGACCAGTTTATCTTAATTTACATTCTGCCACGTGGTTCATTACCTCTTTTCCATACTGAACATTCAACTTCCTCCAAATCTTGCTGGTGAATCCCCTGCTTTTCAGATCACCCCCTCCCCCCAGTTCCATTCTCTCTCTAGAAGTTTGGCCTACCCTCTTCTGCATATCTATTGGCCATTCAGCTCTTTATTAAACCAATCAGAGGTGCCTTAGACAGTGAGGTAAAACAGAAACGTCATCACATAGTGTGATCAAATATCCTGTTAAAACACACACACACACACACACACACACACACACACAGAGAGAGAGAGAGAGAGAGAGAGAGAGAGAGAAAGGGGGGGCTCCCCAGGACTTACTAACCAGCTGGTCTAACCCATTTGATTAGTTATAGGCTAGGATAAGACCCTGTTTCAAAAAACAAAAAGGGTAGACAATGCTTAAGGAATGACACCCAAGTTTGTTAAGGTCATTTTCAGGTTCCTACACCTGCACACGCCCTATAGATCACATACACGTGTGCACACACATGCACACACACACATGTACACATACGTATACATTTTGAGTGGGCTGGGCAGGCATGATATGATAAAAATGAAACTGAATGTATTTCAAGCCCACCCAGTACCTTGGATTGCCAGGTAGTGGTGGCGCACACCTTAAATTCCAGTACTCAGGAGGCAGAGGCAGGCGGATCTCTGTGAGTTTGAGGCCAGCCTGGTCTACAAGAGCTAGTTCTAGGACAGGCTTCAAAGCTACAGAGAAACTCTGGCTGGGGCAGGGTGGGGGGGATAAAACAGACCTTAGGTTACAACCCCAGAGATCCTGACGTTTGACCAAGAATCACCACTGACTGGATGGTGACTCCACTGCAGATTTTGGACTCAGTAGGTCTCAAGTGTAATTCATAAGTTCATAGGTAAAAATTATTGAATAACCTATTATTATTACCCATTTATTGTCAGTGCATAGTTAATAATGTTTCGGGTTCATGGACTAAATTATAAACAACATATTATATATTATAAAGCATACAGCACATGACTGTATTTATTATGTTTAGAGTTCACAAAGTATTTCTAAGAAATCCCTAATACTTGTCAAATATCACTGCAGTTATTTATTTATTTATTTATTCATTTAGTTTTTCCAGGAAAGTTTTCTCTGTGTAGCCCTGGCTGTCCTCAAACTTACTCTGTAGACCAGGCTGGCCTTGAACTCAGAGCTCCTCCTTCCTCTGCCTTTGGGATGCTGGGATTGCAGGTGAGCACCACCACACCCTGATGTCACTGTATCTATTTTCATAGCACTACTTTTTAACAAAGATGTTATTTTTGAAAATTTCTCATTTTTTATTATATACCTTTGCAATCGTCTTTTCTTGTCCTCTCCCCTCTGGCTAAATCCCTTCATCTTCCCAACCAGCCCTCTTCTGCCTTTTTCCATTTGTTTGTTTTCATGACCCAGAGTTTAATTAGGGTTGCTTTCATGAGCATGGGTGGAGAGCTATTCACTAGAGCATGGGAAACTTGCCAGGGCTGACACAGTTGAATAAGATGTCTCCCCTTTCCTAGCAATCAATAATCGTCAATAGCAATTCATGGAGGGATGGGGGCCTTATGAAACCCCTTCCACCTTTGACAAAATGTCCGCAGGCCATCTTGTAGAGGTCTCGTGTCAGGTAACCACAGCTCCTTTGAGTTCCTGAGTGCAGTAACCCTGGATCTGGAAAGCAGCATCCCACAGAGCCCCTTTCCATCCTCCATTCTACATCCCCTGTGCCGTCTCTTAGGGGATGCTCCCTGAGCCTTGAAGGGCGTGGCATGACCTTTTCTTGTGAAGAGGGAAATGAACACTTACATCCCATGCACAGCCAAGACAGGACATTAATGACAGTCCAAAGTAAGGATTCCACCAGAGCCGAATTCGGAGAAGAAATGGGTTTATTTGATTTACTTACAAGAGCATGGGTGACCACAAAGCAGCCACACCACCAAAAGTCTCAGCTACTTGGACAATGAAGTCCACAGCTGAGTATGGAATCAAATTATCTTTCAGGGAACCTCGTGAGCCTGTGGGCCATATACAACTTGGGAAGAATCACACACAAATGGGAGGGAGGTGTAGGAAAGAGTGGCTTGAATGTCAGGTGATGGTCTGATGACCCTCCCTGCCTGCTTCTTCTATAAGTGCACTGGGTGATTCTGTGTGTCTATTTGACACAAGCTGGAGTCAGCAGAGGAAGGAGCCTCACTTGAGGAAACGTCTCCTTGAGATTCAGCTGTAAGGCATCTTCTCATTTAGTGATCGATGCGGGAGGGCCCAGCCCATTGTGGGTGGTGCCATCTCGGGCTGCTGGTCCAGGGTTCTATAAGAAGGTGGGCTGTGCAAACCAGGGGAAACAAGCCAGTAAACAGCTCCCGTCCATGGCCTCTGCATCAGCTCCTGCTTCTGGGATCCTGCCCTGTTTGAGTTCATGTGCTGGCTTCCTTCAATGATGAACAGCAATGTTGAAGTATGAGCCAAATAAACCCTTTCCTCCCCACCTTGCTCTTGGGTCATGGTGTTTATCACAGCAATAGAAACCCTGCCAAAGACAATAAGGGACAACAACAGCCTCCATCTTGAACAAAGACTACTGAGGAAAAAGCTATCAAATGTGGAGAGAAGGGGCAATGTCAAACCAGTCAGAAGCATTGTCCTTCAGGCCAGCGGTTGAGAAGCTAGCACTTAGTCACTGATGTCAGATGGGGACCACTGGATAGTTTGCTCCCAGGACTCAGAATTTGCTTCTGGTCACTGTTGCAATGTTGTGGTCACCTAAGTGGAGGGAGGGGCTGCTGTTATGATCTCCCTTTGGAGCAGTCGCACTGTTGGGAAGGCAGCCTCCATTGGACTATCTTCTCTACCGCCATCTGGTCATTGACTGTTGCCCTGGGCTGGCAGGTACAACCTACAGGTGACCTCCATTTCACTAAGGGTCTGTTTTGTTTGCATTGGTTAGGGTTCTGCCTGGGGCTTCCATACTTAGTCCCCAGCTCTCCACATGGCCTCCTTTGAGTGTCTGATAATCCTTGCAATGCTTTCATCTCCCTAAGTTGTGAACCTAGCCTCCCCCATCACCACAATCAGCAGTTGACTTCGTGGTAGCCCCACAGGCATTGAAATTTCGTCCTGATGTGGGGTTTTCTGGACTCAGAATATGCAGAATGCTGCATTACTAATTATACAGCTATTCATCTCTCACGCTATTTAGCGCCCTTTTAAAGGAGGCTACACTGAACCTGTAACACTAGAACATCAATACTTCCTTGTTACTCACCAGTCAGGAGTTTGGGACACCTACTTAGCATAAAAAGAAACTTTGCAGGAAGTCATTACTTGGTTAAAAATTTACTATAGAAGACTCATTTTTGGATGGATGACCCCCCACAAGTTGGGAATTACTTGTGTCCCACACTTAGGATTGCCTTCCTTTTCTATGCTAGATCTTATCACAAGGAGTTGGATGTTTCATTTCAAGAGACTAAGTGATAGCAAGCACTCAGATGCTATCTTCTTTGGCTGCCTTCTTATGTATTCATGACCATTAGGGATAAGCTAAGAAGAATTGGGCTATTTCCCAGATGGCCTCTAGCTCTCTCTTTCGGAGGTAGATTCCTGGTTGAATTGTCAGGGGCACCACACAGCTAAATTCTGCTCTAACAGGATAGACTGTGGGGTCACTGTGCCTGGGGTAATGTGAACATATGGGTCTCCACTTCAGATAAAATAATGAAAACCAAAGAAATTGTCCCATCTATATAGGTGAAGTTTTCCTGTCCTGGGAGTTGCTTTCCAAATAACTGACTCAGAGACTTATAAAATATAACTATATATTATAATTATAAAAATATAATATAAATGTTTGGTCAATAGCTCAGACTCATTGCTAACTAGCTCTTACAACTTAACCCATTTCTATTAAATTATGTGCTGCCCCGAGGCTCGTGGCCCTTTTTGTGTGTCCAACCCATTCTCCATCTGGCTGGTGACTCCTCTGACTCTACCCTTCTTTATCCCATTATTCTCAGTTTGGCTTTCCTGCCTAACTTTATCCTGATCAGGTGGCCACTTAGGTGGCCAGTCAGCCTGCTTATTAAACCAATCACAGGGACATACATTCACAGAGTGTACAGAGGATTATTCCACAGCACTCCTGTGTCTAGCTCAGTGAACCATGTTGTCTGCAGAAGTAAGAGTGTGATGGCCCTAGAGGACTTAAAGACAGCTGTATCAGTGAAAAGCCACATCCCATGAGCTGCCTGCATGCTTGCACACAGCTCTGCTGCCCAGCACTCTCTCCTCTCCAGCAATTATTGTTGCTCATTTAATCTTTTTTCTTTTCTTTATTTATTTGTTTATAAAAATTTTCACTTCCTCCCCTCCTCCCCATACCCTCCCATTCCCCCCACTCCCCCCCCCCCCCCGCCCTGCTCCCTCTCCTCCTCCCTCTCCAGTCTTAAGAGCGGTCAGGGTTTCCTGCCCTGTGGGAAGTTCAAGTTCCTCCCCTCCTCCCTCCAGCTCTAGGAGGGTGAGCATCCAAACAGACTAGGATCCCAAAAAGCCAGTACATGCAGACGAAACAAGACCCAGAGCCATTGTAAATTGCTTCTCAGTCAGCCCCCATGTCAGCCACATTCAGAGAATCCAGTTTGATCACATGCTCATTCAGTCCCAGTCCAGCTGGCCTTGGTGAGCTCTCATTCGATCAGTCCACTTATATCAGTGGGTGAACGCACCCCTCACGGTCCTGATTTCCTTTTTCATGTTCTCCCTCCTTCTGCTCCTCATTTGGACCTTGGGGGCTCAGTCCAGTGCTCCAATGTGGGTCTCCGTCTCTATCGCCATCCATCGCCGGATGAAGGTTCCCTCTGGTCCTGCCTATCTTGCTCACGTTTTCCTTCCTTCTGCTTCTCATTTGGACCTAGGGAGTTAAGTCCAGTGTTCCCATATGTGTCTCTGTCTCTATCTCCATCCATCGCCAGATGAAGGTTCTATGGTGATAAGCAAAATATTCATCAGTATGGTTATGGGCCAAGGTCAGTTCAGGCACCCTCTCCTCTGTCCAGAGAACAATCTGGGGACCTCTCCTTGGGCCTGAGAACCCCTCCAGAAACAAGTCTCTTGCAAACCCTAAAATGACTTCTGTAGTTGAGATATATACTTCCCTGCTCTTGCTCATTTAATCTTGGGGAAGAGCCATAAGAACCTTCTCACTTTGTGGCATCTTGGGCCTTGTAAGTTCCCTTAGCTTCTTGAGTCTGAGGAGTGTATCACTTCCCTCAAGAAGCGGATGCTCCAGTTTGGAGAAAATGGGTACATAAAACCCGTAACTAGCCTTTCCCCAACCAAGTCAGGACTTGTGGACTTCTTTTGCAGACACTGAGGACTGAGTTAGCGGCTCTAGGGCCTGGTGGGTCTATGAAATAAACTAACAGAAGATAGATGAATAGAAGAAAATCATGTAAACTTATTTCATAGAAATTCAGATAAAGTAAAAGATTTCCATGCTCCACTGGACCTTGCCAAAAAGTAAAAATCCAACAGGAAGGGCCCTGGCTAGGTTAGTGAATTGTGCTCAGTGGCTACAAAGATAAGAATTCATTCTGCTAAGGCTGTTCTGACCAGATTTCCCCTAGCTTCAGTTTCCTGTCATTGATAAGAAGCTTGCTTTCCTTTCATATAGGGTGGTAGCTCTCAAAAGGAAGAGCAGCTCGCACCTCTAAGTTCAGGGCCTAGGCAGTTGGTCCTCTTGCACCTGCTTGTGCAGTGCCTGTGCAGTGTGGCAGGGTAGTCGGATGCTGTGAGGATGGCACATTCTTATGCCAGGGTTCTTAACCCACCCACTCAAAGGGTTACAGACAGCTTCTTTTCTCTTAAAGGAATGTTTTTAAAATCTTGGTTTTTATTTTGTGTCTGAATGTTTACGTGTGTGTGTGTGTGTGTGTCCACCCCTATGCAGTGGCAGCAGAGACCAGCAAAGGACACTGCATTCTGTGGGTCCTCAGGGGGCCAAGCAAGTGCAGAACTTGGCAGCTTTTCCCAGTGCTTCTGGCTTTAGAGTCAAGAATACAATGAAGTGAGTGTGGAATCTTTCTCCACGGCTAAGGAAAGTCTTAGAGGCCAGTGTGTGTCCAGGGGCTCTGCATGGAGGCTCAGCAAGGCCATTGTGTGAAGCTGTAAGAGGTGAAGCCTGGATTGCTGTGGGAATCTCAAGACGTTGGGGATGTCAGAGTTATGGGACACCTGTCAAGGAGAGCTGCTGGCAGTGTGAGACAAGGATGGCTACTGACAGTGTGGGGAAGCAGCCCAAGAGAGAAAAGTATGTTTCAGTCAACAAAGCTGGAAGAAGTCGGAGTTCTGAAGAATGATTTTTTCTTTTAAGATTTATTTATGTACTTAGTGTACATTGGGGTTTTGCCTGTATGTATGTCCGTGTGAAGGTGTCAGATGCCCTGAAACTGAAGTTACAGGCAGTTATGAGCTGCTACGTGGTTGCTGGGAATTGAACCTGGGTCCTTTGGAAAAGCAGCCAGTGCTCTTAACCTCTGAGACATCTCTCCTTCTTTTGATATCAGTATGGTGATTTCTCAGAAAATTAGGAAATAACCTTCCTCAAGACCCAGCAATACCACTTTGGCATTTATACCCAAAGGATGCTCAATTGTACCACAAAGATGTCTGCTCAACTATGTTCATAGCAGCATTTTTTTTGTCATAGCCAGACCCTGGAAACAACCTAAATGCGCCTCAACTGAAAAATAGATAAGGAAAATGTGGTACATTTACACAATAAAGTACTACACAGCAGAAAAAATGATATATCGAAATCTGCAGGCAAATGGATGGATCTAGAAAACATCATATTGAATGAGGTAACCCAGACCCAGAAAGACAAATATCACATGTACTCACTCATCAGTGGCTTTTAGACATAAAGCAAAGAAAACTAGCCTACAATTCACAATCCCAGAGAACCTAGACAACAAAGAGGACCCTAAGAGAGATATACATGGATCTAATCTACATGGAAAGTAGAAAAAGACAAGATCTCCTGAGTAAACTGGGAGCATGGGGACCATGGGAGAGGGTAGAAGGGGAGGGAAGAGAAAGAGAAGGGAGCCGAGAAAAATATATAGCTCAATAAAAACAATAAAAAGAGTGCTTTGACATCAGACATGGAGTGCAGAGTTTGGAGTTTGCCCTGATGGTGGCTTTGGTCCTGCTTTGGTCCAGCATTTCCTTGCCATCCCTCTCCTCTATTTTAGAATAGTAATGTATCCCGTGCCATAGTGTACTGAAAGTGTGTGATCTGCTTTTTGGCTTTAATTTTACAGGAGGTTGCACAGAAGAGACTTTGAACTTTGGAGTTTTGAACTGTGTCAAGACTGATAAACTATGAGGACTTTTGAAGTTGGAAAATACATTTTTGTATTATGATATGGCTACAAGCCTGCAGAGGCCAATGAATGGAATGTAGTTGTTTGAATAAGAATGACACTCTAGGCTCATATTTGAGTGCTTAGTTACCAGGCAATATAATTAGAAGGACTAGGAGGTGTGATCTTGTTGAAGGAAGTGTGTCACTGGGTTTCAAGACCATGCCAAACCCAGAGTCTCCCTCTGCCGATGGATCAGCATTATTGTTCTAGCACCTGCCTATGACGTAATGCTCCCTACCATGACGATACTGGATTAAACCTCGGAAACTACAAGCTAGTCCCCAGTTAAATGCCTTCTGTTTAGTGGTCTTCATCATGGTGTCTCCCCACAGCAACAGAACAGTGGCCAAGACAAACACCTTAAAACTGGAGCTAGAGATGGCTGTGAGCCACCATGTGGATGCTGGGAACCAAACCTGGGTCTTTTGTGAGAGCAGCAGTGCCCTCAGGTGCTGGGTGAGCACTCCAGTGCCTTAAAGAAACATTCTAACGCAAACAACTACAGACTTCTATCCAGATACTTTCTAAAAACAATCTTATTTCTTGAGGATTTTGAATAGTATATTTTGACCATATTCACCCTTCCTCCGTGTCTTCCCACACTTGCCACTTCCCTCCCCACACAATTTTGTGTTCTTTCTTTCTCTCTTTTTCCAGTTTGTGCTACCCATACATTCACGGATATGTGGCATTCCACTGGAGCAAATCAACCCAGCAGGGGCCAAGCCCTTGAAACTGGCTCTCCCTCTCCTGTTAGCTTTCAGTTGCTAACAGCTCCTCAACCAGAGGAGTCTTCTTGGCTACCTCCTGTCCATGTTGGGCTATGGCCTGACTTCAGCTTGCATGGGCCTGTGCATGCTGTCCATCTTCTCTGAATCCGTACGTGCAGCTGCTCTGGTGTGTCTGGAGGACACTGTATCCTTGAAGCCACCCTCATTCTCTGGCTCCTACAGTCTTTCTACCCCATCTTCTGCAAGGACCCCTAGCCTCAGGAGGGTAATGTAATACAAATGTTTCATTGAGGGCCGGATGTTCTGCAGTCTCTTTTTCCCTGCACCTAGTCCAATTGTAGGTCTCTGTTAATCACCACCTACTGCAAATAGAAGTTTCTGGGGTGCGGGCTGAGAGATGCATTATCCATGAGTATAACAATAAATCACTCGGATTCCATGTAATACTGTGTCCATTAGCAGAATAGTAAAGGTCAGCTCCCACTTAGGGTCATGGACAGCTTGTCCATGTTCTTGGCCCAGCTGTGAGCAGCATCAGGCATGGGCTTCATCTTGAGGATTTAGATCACTCAAACTGATTGGTTACTCCCATAATGGTCAACTTCAAGGGATTTGCTTGTGAACACTGCGTCTCCTAGTCCTGAATCAGCACTGGAAGAGCTCCCCATGCTTGCAGTCTCGGGCTAGAGCCCATTGCTCACACCTGTGTACCTCAGTGTACAGAGATTCTGCCCAGGCAAGCTACTGTGCAACCACCTGACCACCGCCCATGCTAAAGTTTTAGACATTTCATTCTCCAGCTTCTGAGGCTTGCTTCTGGCCTCCCTCTGTCTCCGCTCATTAAACGCTTCACACTTCTGACTAGGGCTCTAAGTCTTCGCTGTCCCTACCCATTCTATGCCACTAAACTACCACAGTTTTTACCTCATGGCATCTAACTTGTTCTAAGTTTACACTTACGCGCACTTTCATTATTACATTTATCATTATTAATCAGTGGTAGGAATTAGACTACTAATTATTTCAATTATCTGTCAAATTAA
The DNA here is from genome assembly GCF_982192425.1 of Myodes glareolus. NCBI lineage: Eukaryota > Metazoa > Chordata > Mammalia > Rodentia > Cricetidae > Myodes > Myodes glareolus. The sequence continues at coordinate 4,130,428 of NC_142036.1, read as the reverse complement.
GTGATAAAATGACATAATTATCATCACGGCACTTGAATTATCAGTATAGTTGTTCATATTATCCTGTGGGTGGGTAATGGCTCCTGGCCCATAAAGTCCAACCTAGTGGGCAATAGACTTTTGTTCATTCCTGGGTCCTCGGGCCTAGCCCAGCGTTTCCACGGTGAGTAGATGCTAGTCACTAGCGGGAAGCTCTGGTTAACAGGATGGGGTCTAGCGTGCAGTGTGCGGTACGCCCCTCGCCTCTGCCCAGGCTGAGCAAACTTGGGTGATTGTTTTCTCTGTGAACTGGGAAGTTAATGTTTTGGAGACTCGGAGACCCCGCCCTTCCTAACAACAAAATAAAACCAGCTCCATAGCCAAACCCTCCTGGAACCCAGGCCCTGAGGCCCCAGAGGCTGGCGCTGCACGGCTTAGTGGACCGGGTCCCGGGAGCTGAGAAACGCGTGTTGCCCTAGCTCGAGTCTCCCGCGCAAACCGGGGCGGACGGCTCCACCGCTGCCCTGCGCGATGGGGGGAAGCCCGGGCCCGCCCACACTCCCCGCTATGCAGGCTGCGCGCACCCTGTGCGCGCTCCCTCGCCGGCCGCGACGCAGGGACCGCAGGTGGGGAGGCCGGGTGCGGGCGCGTGGCCCGAGGCGGTGCGAGGCTGCGCAGAGCGCGCGGCGCGGCGCGGTCCCCCCGTCCGTACTCAGTGCGCTGCTCCACGGCAAACTCCGTGCGCGCTGCGTGCTCGGGGCAGCGCCAGCCCGGGTGGCCGCGTGCAGGGCGCAGTCTGAGCCCGGCAGGGAAGATGGAGCAGGCTACGCGCTCCCAGGTGAGGCTTCCCTACCCCCAGCCCCTGTTCTCGGCCGCTTTCTTTCCATCCAGTCCTGCCCTGCCCTGCCCGGGTTCCTGGCATGGGGCTGTCCACGCGGAGTGCACGGTGCTGCGAACCTAGGTACTGCAGGTGTGTGCATGGCTCCCGCCATGCCACTCCGAGTCTGAAGGTCTGGCGGCTGCCACCAGTACTCAGGTGGGGACGCCTACCTAGGAGCTGCGGGCTGGGAGCAATGGGGCGCTGAGCTCGCAGACCTGGGGGAGGGGCGCGCGGGAGGGCAGCGTGCAATCCTTCCTTGCCGGAACTGGCACAGAGATCAGGAAGATTAAGAAAAAAAGTAGTTAAGAGCAAAACAAAACAAGTTTGAGACTCATAGTATCCCAATCTTGGTAATGGAGTTTAAAAGGAGTTGCTGTGGTGTTTTTCTAGAACTTTCATAAATGTTTTAAAGGAATTTACCACTTGGGGCCAATGGTAACATCTTTAGGCCAAGTTAAGAACTTTGAGATTTCAAGTCTTCCGCAAACGCAGAGCGCAAACCCATTATGCATTATGGGCCCAGCTAGGTTTTGAAACTTTACAAAGTCTCCCAAACGGATAGGAAGTAGTGGGGTTGTGATTTCTGTTAGTTTACAGTTCCAAGGTCTCTAAAAACGACAGCAACCACAAGAAACCTAAACAGACACACACCTTTTTATGTAGTGGTAAACAAAGCATTTTTAAAAAAATAAGCTAAAAACACCTTTGTAAAGAGAAGGAATCGGCCATCCCTCTGCGCCTGAGTCCTGGGATACCTCATGAAGTTGCCTTTCTTGTCCCCTCTACCAACCGCACCTCCAAACCAGCGTCCGCCTCTGTAGTCTCCCTGGGCCTGGAGGGGCAGCTCCCTGGCTTTGCTGGACCTGACCTGCTCAGGCCTGGTACTTAACTGAATGCTGGCAATTTACGAAACTAGGCAGCAGTCTAGCTACCAGTGCCCACTTTCTCCAGTTGGTGACTGCAGAATGCCTTTCTGAATGTGGACGTTTGTGAGAGAGACTGTTGTAGCAGGTTTCTCCAGTGAAGGGAGTTAATAAAAGCCAGAAAAATAGTACTGAGCCAAACTCAGGCTTAGATTTATTTCTGCTGCTGCTGCTGCTGTTTTTAAAACACATGGCCTTTGAAGATATTGGTAATCTATCCTTCTCCAGGACTTAACACCTTTGGAAAGATTTGTTTTGTTTTCCAGACAGTTCATTGATCCCAGAGTGAGCTCCAACTGAAGCATCAGTTGGAACCTCCCACCCTCGCACCTCCTGAGTGCTAGAATTCTTCCCAGTGCGTGGATGCTGGCTCAATGCTGTGCGCTGTGCAGGATGGGGCTCTGTGTGCTGGGCAGTCAGGCCAGCTCCAGCCCAGTGGGGAGAGATTTGAACTTGTCCTCAAAAAATGTAATTTATTGTGTCATTTCTAAAACCTGTTATTTTACTGCAAAGTTCTCTACAGCTTTGATTCTTGTATTCGTGATCTTTGAAAATTCAGGATGTCCAAAACTGTGTAGCTGGAAGTGAATATTTTATTTGTTAAGTAATGAGGCTGATTTTTGGTAGTTTTGAAATAGTAAACTACTTATACTATATGGAGGTAATGCACAAATTAGATCCTACCCATTGGAAAATTCCTATATGTAAGACAATCAATTTTTTTTTTTTGCCTTTGGTAAAGACCTTTTAATTAGCAGCACAAATTAAGATGATGATTTTTTTTCTTCTGGAAATCTTCCTGTTTATCAGCTTACCATAATTTTTATTTGAATAAATTAGAGTCTTTCATGGAAATGGGCTGAATGTATCTGTGCAGTGGGCGGGCCAGTGACCATTTCAGGCAGTGAGATGTTAAATTCCTAGAGCCTGAGGTGCCATGGCTGCACACCACGGAAGCAGAGCCCAGCAGGCCGTGGCTCAGATCTCACACATGAAGTACATAGAACTTCCATGCTTTGGGAAGCACAGCACTCCCAAAGTGTTCCCACAAACCGGAGCCAGGGAGACCCCCACATGCACGCCAAACCAGTTTCAAGTCTGGTTCTCTGCCACCTGTGCATTAGACTTGCTGTCCTCAGACAGTGTCTGCACCCCCCTGGCCCGGGGTTGGGGTCCTTGTTGGCTGGCCACCGTGTCTTTACACTGTAACGGGAGTGACCGGATACCCATGAGCACCTCAGGGTGAGGGTGCAGTTCCGCACTGAACTCCACGGTGTGGCTCACTGGAGCCTGAATGTCGTTGTCCCCTCTACTCTTGTGTCTCCAGGTTGCAGGTTGGAACCTTTGCGAAGGACATGATTCCGAGCGTTCTCATGAGTGTGCATGAAGCATGCTGTTGATGGGTGCGAACACTTCTGGCATTGACCTCATGGCTAGAAAGTGTACCTGTCCGGTTTTCTGGTTTAAAATTGCAGTGCCCAAAGCTCACTGACCACAGGGCTCATCTGGGATTTTGGAAGGATTTGTCACTGTAGCAGTCATATTTTTTAATATTGTTAGTATTAATAGTTTTTTTTTTTTTTTGAGACAGGGTCACTATGTAGTCCTGACTATCCTGGAGTAGTCCCATATTTAAAAAGCCAGTTGCTCATTCTTTTGCATAAGCCTGACCCGTGCATATGAGATTGACTCCTTGGGCGTCGCAGGTGTTTGATTTGATGATGACGAAAGCAGGAGGCAGCGAGTTGAGCTAATTCATCAGTGTTAGAGTGCAGGAATGAGAGTATTGGTGAGCTCTTTGGATTCCCTGCTGCTAAAGTCGCATCCTTTCTCCTTAACTCTTCGTGGATTTTTCCTCCAACATCTAGATTTGTAAAAAGGCTTCTAGCTTTAGTGAGGAGTGATAAGGATTGGTAGGATTTTTAATTTCCCTTTTACTTTATGAAAAAGTAGTGGCCAGGGAATGTTTTGAACTGGATGGAGGAGAGGAATCTTTAGTAATTATAGCTGAGGCTAGCTCTCAGAAAAGATTATCTTCCATGCTCACTCTGTCCAGAAATACTTTTGTGTGCGTGTATGCCTGCAGGCCAGAAGAGGGCACTACACCTCATTACAGATGGTTGTGAACCACCATGTGGTTTGCTGGGAATTGAACTCAGGACCTTTGCAAGATCAGGCAATGCTCTTAACCGCTGAGCCATCTCTCCAGGCCCCAGAAACACTTTTAAAGCCGTGGCGTCTCACTGCAAAGACTTTGTGACTGATTAACAGTTGATACTACACCTGATTTTCTTCATGGTCGTCAGACCATTTGTCCAGTGTGTCTCCCAGGCATTGTTATATCAGAAGACGGAAGACCAGTTCTCTCCATCTCGTTCACTGTAAGGGCCTTTGAACCTCTTCTATCTCCATTGCTTTAGCCCCAGAAGCCCAGACCCATCCCTCTCTTCCCCCAAGGAATGGAAGTGGTCACTTCCTTTTCTGAGCCACAGGGTGCTAGGTCCCTAAAGTTGGAGGTTAATTCTCCCTGCAGCTCTGTGAAGTAGATGGTGTTATCTCTTTGTAAAGATAAGACTAATTGCACTGCGGTGTCCAGGGTGACTGACAGCAGCCCACTAGCTGGGATTGTTTCCAGAACTGCTGTCTCCCTCGCTTGGAGTCAGGAGGAACTGAGTGAGGCTAGACATCTTTGCCTGCTTTGTGCTGTCACTGGGGCGAAGGCTGTGCAAATGTAGCACTGTAAAATGGGTCAAGGATATGGGGAACACAGCAATGCACTTGGCTGCTTGGCTGTGAGGACTGTCAGGATTCCTTCACTCCTCAGCTAGAGCAGCTGGCTTGTCAGGGCCTGACAGGTGTGGGCCTCTAGTGTGTTTGATTTTGGAGGGGAGGGGAGCTGGGGGAGCCTTACCAGATTATATAAAAGTCAGTTTGGGAATATTAATTTTTACAAGGGAACACTTTTACTCAGTTTTATATGGTGTATGTAATATAGTAACATGAGGACATGGAACTCTGCCCAACCTTCTCTCTGAGCCTCATTTTCTAGAGAGTTCCATTCTAGTGTTGTTCCCTGCCATAGTAGTCTGGTTGATCTTTTAACCATGCTCTCTTCAGTACTGTCCATCAGTCCTGGATTTCTGAGGAGCCCAGAGGCCTTTAGTTCAATGCTGGATATCTGTAGTGTTCCATTGATTACGTGTGTGTGTGTGTGTGTGTGTGTGTGTGTATACTGGATATCTGTAGTGTTCCATTGATTACATGTGTGTGTATGTGTGTGTATATATATGCTGGGTATCTGTAGTGTTCCATTGATTACATGTGTGTGTATGTGTGTATATATATGCTGGATATCTGTAGTGTTCCATTGATTACATGTGTGTGTATGTGTGTGTGTATATATGCTGGATATCTGTAGTGTTCCATTGATTACGTGTGTGTGTATGTATATGCTGGATATCTGTAGTATTCCATTGATTACACGTGTGTGTATGTATATCCTGTAGTGTTCCATTGATTACGTGTGTATACATATATTTTCTGTTGAAAAAATCTTTGCTTGTGGCGGTGTCTCAGCTAAACATCGTTAAATGTGTTTACTATCTCAAAGAGCTGTGTCTGATTCTCAGTCAGTAGGAACCTTTGCCCCCTGGCTTCCCTGGGGTAGGTACCCCCACTGTTCTGTGTCTGCTGAGGGAGAGCAGTTCTGCTCTATGTCTGTGTCTGTGGTGACTGATGCTGTCCAGAATTGAAGCTGAGCCTGAAGAAAAGTGTCGAATTGTCCTAGAGATCTAACCATTACCTTGATCTGGTCTAACTTGAAAGCCAATGTGCACCTGTGGTGGCCCGCAGTGCTGTGAGGGTCTGCCAGGGAGCCTGCTGCCTGGCCTGCATGCTGCTGCTTTTAATAATAACCTTCCTTACAGCTTTCCTGAGAATCTGTTTCATGTTGCAGTTGGCTATCTAGATGATAAACATTATGAAAGTTTGCTCATCATAAAGAGGTTTCTGGTTTTTGCTGCTGTTGTTGTTTGGTTTTGGTTTTTTGAGACAGGGTTTCTCTGTGTTGCTTTGGAGCCTGTCCTGGAACTCGCTCTGTAGAACAGACTGGCCTTGAACTCACAGAGGTCCACCTGCCTTTGCCTCCCTAGTGCTGGGATTAAAGGTGTGTGCCACCACCACCTGGTTTATAAAAAGGTTTCTAAGAGATGGAAAATCAGGCACTTCTGTTAGTAAGTGGGTGCATACAGTTAAACTTTCTGAGATGTGTAGGTAGCAGCATTCACTTTTTGGTGTATGAGTTGCTTAGGTAAACTTTAAGTAATAGTCGTAGAATCCCTGAGGTCTGCAATTGGGCCAGCAGGGCTGTCAGAGTTGGGGGGCCATTCCTGAAGTTGTGGTCCCTGTTGGTTAATCCCCCCAGATCCTCCTTCCTCACTCACAATGTGTGTTTACTGGAAAGTTGATGCAAGGAGAGCAGGAGAATTCTGGGGAGGAGGAAGTTGATTCCTCCCACTCCTGCCCAGACCACCGGAGCAGCAGGATGTGAGCTGCCCCACTGGAAAAGATACAGAGCCACATGGCTAAAATAGATCAAAAAAATGGGTTAATCAAGATGTGAGAGTTAGCCAGTAAGAGGCTAGACCTAATGGGCTAATCAACTTTATAACTTACAGAGAGCGCTGGGACTAAACAGCTGGGGAACTGGGCAGGACAGAAAACCCCCAACAAGCAGGCCCCTTCATGTTACAGAAAGTTCCCTACCCCAAAGAGCATCAAACGGAAAGAAAACCTGACTTCCTGGCCCTGTAATCCCAAAGAACTTTGGTGCAAAATGGCAGTGTTCTTATTTTGGTTTCAAGGCGAGAGTTAAGAAGAAGTAATGTGTTTATTATTATTATTTATTCTCTCTCCCCAAAACTGACCCAGACATCTTTCAGGGAGGTGTTTTTTTTGTTTGTTTAGCAGCTAAAAGCCCTGGGCCCACCCAGTATTTTGTTGCTCTTTCCCAGAACCCCTTACGTTCCTCTCCCTTCACCTCGCTGCAGAACTGTCCGGCTGACCGCAGTGGCCCACACTACCAGCACCAGGCACTTAGCAAGAGGGCATCCTTGAACTAACTAGTTGTCATTAGGATTTTATTGAGTGTGGTATTCCTTCAGGTACAAGGCCAAGAGGCTGGTGGGGTCAGCCGCCTGTATGAGTACTCTGGAGGTGATCATGGCTCATTTTATTGAGTGGCGTTGTTCTTAGTAGGGCCCGCGTATGTCATGAGGCTCCTGAGGAATGGCTTCTTGTGTGCCCAGCAGTGTGAAGAGCTGTTCCCTGTTGGTTCAACTGAGCAGCCACAGTGGTCCCTCTGCCAACTGTCTGCATCTGACAGGCTATGAATGTGGGGTCATTGCTTCTAGAAGGAGGCCTCCTGATTTCAGCCACTTAATTCCTCATCAACACTGTTTAAAGACGGTATCTTGTCCTTCCACATAAGACCTGGGAAAGCGGGGCCTGAAAACAAGGCCCATTAAAGTCTCGTGCAATAGCCAACTTTATTCAGAGCGCCTTTTTAACCTCCTGAGGATTAAGAAGAGTCACATGAGTAAGGTGTTCAGTCAAGCTACACATGGACAAAGATGTGTTTTTTCGTAGGGGCACGTGTTAGCTGCTACACTGGTGAGGAATCCAAAACACATTCCCCAAAGAATTCTGGATTTTAAAGAAATGGAGGTCACAAGTTTGCCTTGCTTTCTTCTAGTTTTCTCACAAACACTCAGAATTTCCACGCGCCTCGATTCTTGCGCTGCGTTCCAACATGACCCTTTATTATTGTCCCATCTCTGCACAGCACCCAGTGCGTAGTAGGTGCCTCTGGGTAACTCACTTGTGTAGCTCCGTCTTCCAGACTGCCTTTCTGCCAGGACAGGGTGGAAGCCCCAGGCTGCAGCACTTGCGCTCTGGGTAACGAGGCTTCTATGTTGCTGGCTCTTTGAAACAGTCAAAGGGTCTTTAACTTGGCTCAGCCAGTGAACTGTGATTCTTTAAATGGCAGTGTGTGATCTTGTTAGTTACCTCATCCCTCTGCCCTGGTACCTTCCAGCGTTTGCAGGCCTTGCCCGGTGATCTAGTCTGAGAGGGGCCGGCAATGGAGCTTCTGCCTGACTGATGATGAATGTGTAATATGACTGAGAGTCCATTTCTATTGTGAGCCTCTGGTAGAGGCCTGGGTGTGCTTGATATTCTGATGTTGTTAGTGGCAGGCTTTGGGCTCTCTCCGTGGTTGTCATCTGAGAGATCTGGGGGTAGGGTGACCCATGATGGCAGTATGTGTAGTCCCCAGGGAAGGCAGTGAGGGGTACGACCTGCAGCTTAGAAAGCTCAGGAGAGAGATGCCAGTTTAAGAGGCTAGTTTTCGTTCTTGTGTGCTGACGGTTAAATAGGGGCAGGGGAAATGGCTCCGTAGAGCACTGGCCTAGTGTGAGACCCACTCCCACAGAGCCCCAGCACCCACATGAAAAGCCAGGTGTGCAGTGTCTGCTGGGGAGGCAGAGGCAGGAGGATGCTCAGTGAGAGACTGTCTCAAAAAAAGAAAAAACAAGGTGGAGGGTGATTGACCATCCTTGATGTCAAGTTTTAGCCTCTACACGTGAGCACACCGATTTGCCCCATGCACCCACGTGCATCCCGGTGCCAGGGCCTCTGTCTCTCTGCCGTAATTTCTCTGAGAACACATAGTGCAGTGAGAGACTCGGTATTTTTCTGCTGTGACTGGAATATTGCCCCTGGCACAGTGTTTCACACTGTTCATCCGGGTGGTGGCCCGTGTCAGAATTTCATCCTGCTTTGAGGCAGTCTCACACTATGTAGCGCTGGCCTGAAACTCGCTATGTAAAGCGGACTGGGCTAAACTCAGAGACTGCCTGCCTCCGCCTCCCCAGTGCTGGAATTAGAGGCGGCTTTCATGCGTGTGTTGGCATGTGTCCATCACTATAGAAATGTCACTCCAGGTCCCTTGCCCATTCCTTAGTAGAAGTTTTGTAGTTTTGGGGTTTCTAGTTCTGGATGTTCTTTATCAGATAGTGTGATCTGCTCTGTAGGCTGCCTTTGTACTGTTAAGGCAATATCTTCTGCCCAGAAAAGTTATTGATTTTTAGTATATGCGTTGCCAAAGTGAGCACAGAAGTTAATTTTTTGTGTTGTTCAATTGTAGAGTTCCTGACACACTTAGGCCATGGGTTCATCCCTGAAGCCCAAACAGCAGACACAAACCTTTCATTCTGGTGACGTCTGGTTCACTGTGAGCCAGTAGACAGAGGTGGCTCTCATCTTAGGTATTCTAATTACCTTTGTAGGTGGTTCAGAAGAAGAACCGTTTTGTGTAGGCACGTCCCTCAACACTGTTTATTGATAAGAATGTCCCTCTGACCCTGTTGCTCCTCCTCTGACTGAGCGTCCTCCTCAGGTTCTTCCTTCTCCAGGTGGTTTCCGTCCATGCCAGCTCCACATGCTGGATTCCACCAGCTTTGCAGTGAGGGCTGAAGTGGGAAAGGGGATTCTTCCAACTCTAGTCTTACTTATCTTTAAAAATGTACTTTTCTACTTTTGACAGAAACGTCACAGAGACTTCGACAGGATTGTGAGAAATCTGCAGGTAGCTTTGTCTTGAGGGTGCCATGTCTGATACACCAACAGAGAAGGGTGTTATTTCCTGTGCCTTCCAAATCTTCAAATATGTTTTTAGTTGGAGTGTATGTTAAAACTTCTGCCTCATTGCTCATTTTTATGCCTTTTTAAGTGGAATTGTTTTGTAATTTCTTTGTCAGATTGTTGCTTGTTAATTTTGTTAACTTTGTCAGAAGTGCCGCCATGTTAATTGCTCCTCGTCTTTACGTCCTGGGACATTACTGCACACCTGTGAGCGCTGACCGCTCCGCGTGGACCCTTTCGTGCCACTGCCCAGGGCCAGTGCACATGGGCATCTTAGGTCCTAGCAGATGTATTTTACTCCTTTTCCACCCTGATGCCCTTTATTTATCTTTTTTTCTTGCCTGGCTGTTCGAGTTTTCAGGCCTGTATTGCAGAGGTGAAAGGAGGCATGCTCACTGGCCTGTTCCTGATTCTCAGACACACCAGTCTGCTGCTCACCAGTGGGTAGAATCATGGGTTAAAACATTGATGCAGCTTCTTCTGGAAAACAGATGGCGGATGACACCGGTGCGGCGGGAGGGCCCGGAGGAACCTGGGGCCCAGGATTAGGAGGCCGGGGCTTCTGTGGAGGATTCGATAGCATCGCAGTCTGAGGGGCCATGGGGCTTGTGGAGGTAAAGCTGAAGACAAGGAGTGGCTTCCCGTCACCAAGCTGGGCTGCCTGGTTAAGGACACGAAAATCAAGTCCCTAGAGGAGATCTACCTGTTCTCCCTGCCCATTAAGGAGTCCGAGATCATTGACTTTTTCCTGGGAGCGTCCCTAAAGGATGAGGTGCTGAAGATAGTGCCCGTGCAGAAGCAGACTCAGGCAGGCCAGCGGACCAGGTTCAGGGCTTTCATCGCTATTGGGGACTACAGTGGTCACATAGGTCTCGGTGTTAAGTGCTCCAAGGAGGTAGCCACTGCCATCCGAGGGGCCATCATCTTGGCCAAGCTTTCCATTGTCCCTGTGCGGAGAGGCTACTGGGGAAACAAGATTGGCAAGCCCCACACTGTTCCGTGCAGAGTGACAGGCCGCTGTGGCTCTGTGCTGGTGCGTCTCATCCCTGCCCCCAGAGGCACTGGCATAGTCTCTGCTCCTGTGCCCAAGAAGCTACTGATGATGGCCAACATTGATGACTGCTACACATCAGCCAGGGGCTGCACTGCCACCCTGGGCAACTTTGCCAAGGCCACCTTTGATGCCATCTCTAAGACCTACAGCTACTTGACCCCCGACCTCCGAAAAGAGACTGTGTTCACCAAGTCCCCTTATCAGGAATTCACTGACCACCTAGTGAAAACCCGCACCAGAGTCTCTGTTCAGAGGACCCAGGCTCCAGCTGTGGCCACCACATAAGGTTTTTACACAAGAGAAATAAAAGTGAATCAAGTCTGTTAAAAACAAACAAAAAAACATTGATGCATTTCCCTTCATTGTCGTTGTGTTTTTCTGAGTTTTCTCTGTTGCCTTTTTTGTATTAGCTGTGACGGTTTCTTCCCCCCAACTGCTGTATATGCTCTATTTAACTTCCACATGTTAACCATTTTGCACGGTGGCATCACAGCTTGCTTGGTCACATCTGCATCTCTTGCTGTTTCAGTTCCTGGCATTGTGTGAAGGGGTTTGCCTCATGAGAGCGTTGCTCTGTCCTCTTGACCAGTCTTTACCTGGCCTTGGTATCAGGTAGTGATCTCCTAGGTGGTGTTAAGGGATGTTTTTTCCTCGTCAGCTTCTCCGGAAGAGTTGGAGGACTCGTGTGGATCACTCTGTTACGTGTTTTACGGAGTTCACCACTGAAAGTGTCTGTTTCTGACATTACTACTGGGGACAGTGTTGATCACTGATTCAAGTCCTGTTCAGGTCTTCTCTCTCTGTCACTTAGTCTTGGTAGGCTGTGTGCTACCAGAACCTGTTCATCTCTGTGAGCCACGTTTTGGCACGCTGTAGGTCTCCTAAATTCTTTGTTTTTAAAAACCTTTGTAAACTTAATAATGCCCCTATTTTTCTTTTCTAGATTTAGTGCTTGAAGGGTCCCTGTTTTCAAGTCAGTGAACTGGAAGGCTTGCTGATTGTTAATATTTTGAAAAACCAACTTTGTTTAATCACTTATTCTCTGTTGTGATTTTTATCTCCTATTTTGTCACGGCTGTAATCTTTAGTAGTTCCTTCTGTTGGCTTTGGGTCTACTTCGCTGTGTGTTTTTCTGCTTCCTGAATGTGTGAAGTTAATGATCTTTCTTTTAATTTGCACATTTACAGCTGTGCCTGTCCCAGGCCTCTCAGTGTTTGCTGTAATGCACAGATTTGGGTATGTTTGGTTCAAGACCCAGGTTGAGTATTTGCTTATACATAATAGAATGTTTTGTCATTGAACTTGAGTCAGAACACACAACAGAATCTTCTGCATGTGGGCTGCATGTGATGGATTTGTTCATAAGGCTGCAAGGTCAACAGAGCGGTGGTGATGCAGAGGCAGGTGGATCTCGGTGAGTGTGAGGCCAGCCTGATCTACAGAGCAAGTCCCAGGACAGCCAGGACTGCACAGTGAAACCCTGACTTGAAAAACCAAAAACCAACAAAACACAAAGAGGAAAAAAAAACCTAGCACATTTTGATACTATGTGATTTTCCATTTGTGGCATCATGGGGCACTCACTCAATAAAGTTCTGGATTTTTGAGATGGGATGTTCTGCTTGTCTCTTCTCGTTTCTTGTGATTTCTTCTCGGCCTCATTGGCTGCTTGGAAGAAAGCTTGCTGTCTGTTTACCTGTGAACTTGCTGTCTGTTTACCTGTAAACTTGCTGTCTGTTTACCTGTGAACTTGCCAGCTTTCCTGTGGTCCCTGATTCCCACTGTAACTGTACTTGTCAGAAAAGATAGTTTTATGGTGTTAGTTATTTAAAACCTGTCACATTTATTGGATAGTGTAGCACATGGTCTGGTCTGAAGAGTGGGTAGCTTCATGTTTATATTTGAGAAAATACATGCTTTGTTGAGTTGTGTTCTCTGCATCTTCTGGCTGGTTTATTGTTGAAGCCTGCTTTCTTCTGGGCTGTTTACTATTCCATCCTTGCTGAAAATGAGTTATTGTTGTCTGCATGTGTTACTGCTACACTGTTCTTTTCTTGTATTTTTGGAGCTTTGGTTTTGGAGGGTGTATTGGAAAGTTTTGTTCACACTGTCTCTGTAATAGCTGTGTGCTGTGTGTGTGCTGTCTGTTTCTAGCCATTCCCTCTCCCTTGCATTTAATAACCTTTTCTGGTTTTTACTTTCAACAGGATTATGTTTTCAGATCTGATATTCTCCTCTAATAAGCAAATTAACATTTAGTTTTATCATTTTGCCAAATAAAATAAACACATTTTGCAGGACTGGCGCTTAAGCCCAGGCCCTGAAGTTTAATAGCCAAGGCTTCTGAACTGTGGCACGAGCTTCTTTCTGAGAAAGGGTCTGGTTGGGAGTTCATGCTGACCTCAGACTTCACTCTGTAGCCTGGGAAGCCCTTGTCCTGCTTGAGCCTCTGGAGTAACTGAGATTGTAGACATGCCAGCAGGCCATGCGTGGCCCTTTATTCGCAAGATGGGGTTCCCGCCATGTAACGCACACTGCCCCCCGAGTGCTGGGACCTCAGGTGTGCATCGGCATCAGCATCAGCGTTCTCGGTGCCTTAGAGCCTTTGTCCCTCTCGCCTTCACTACTGCCTTTCTTTATGTTCATTTCTTTATATTTTTCTTTCTCTGATTTTGTTTTTGTTTTGAGACAGGGTATCTCTGTGTGGCTCTGACTGTCTTGGAACTTGCTCTGTAGACCAGGCTAGCCTCAAACTCACAGAGATCCACCTGCTTCTGCTTCCCAGGTGCTGGGATTAAAGGCGCTCACCACCGCTCTGGCTCGCCCTTCCTTAGTGCGTTCCATAGATGTTTTCTGTGGTTGTGATGACCAAAGATAGCATCCTATATTGTAATATTTCTCTAGCCTTTGTTACTGATTTTATGAATGACATCTTTGTTATGGATTCATAATTTCTAATTCTGTAGTTAATAAAAGAGTTAGAACCAGACTCCAATGATACTGCACATGTTTCTCTGTATTTATCTTTCCCTCAGTGCTGGGGTTTTGCATGGCTCTGAGTCATTGTTGCTTTCATTGCAGTTTGAATGATTCGACCCTTAGCCAGTTCTGGTTGGTAATAGGAGTGATAGTGAACTAATTCAAATTTGTAATCTGAAAATACCTTTATTTCTGTACATTTTTGAAAGACAGTTTTCTCCCCATACTGCATTTTTGCTCGACGGGGTTTTGCTTACAGTGTGTCGTACATGAATAAGCCATTGTGCTGACTTCTGCCACAAGGTTTCTGACTCTTTGGTTGAACACACCCTGTATGTGACAAGTAATTATTGTTAAGTTTCTTTATCATTAGCTTTCAGCGGTTACACCAGGTCTCTGTGTATGTTTCTCCATTTGTCCTTGTTGACCTGAGCCTGTAGCGTGGTGGTGGAGCATGTGCCTGTTGGATAAGAGTCCTAGGCTCGGGCCCCTGCCCTGCCCTATGAGGAAACAAAGTTGAGAACAGATTGATTCTATGTGGAGTTTGTTGTGTTTGTATCTTTCATTAACTCAGGGGACGTTTTGACTCTTGTTATTTGTTAGATGGAAAAGTGAACAAACATCTTCTTGCCCTGGTGGAGAACTGGTGATATACTAAAATAAGGGCACTACCAATGTTCTATTCGTGAATCAATAAGTTTGTTACCCAGCTTATGAAAATGTGGGTGAGGGGAAACTTACAGGCCTCCCAAATGACTCAAAGACAGCTGCATCACCAGAAGCTCACCGCAGAGTACAAAAGTTGGAGCACACTGCTTAACCTGCAGGCTGCTCCTTCCTAAGGGGCTCAGTTTGTCTCTGCCTCTTCTAGGCAGCTTGCCAGGTGGATCTGCTGGGTGGATCTGCTGGCCGGAGAGTGTCTCTTGCTGGTCCTACATGCTGGAACCTGGTGAATTTGGTCAGTTTCAGGGACGACTGAAGCCTTTGGGTTGTTTACTTCCTGAGCTAATGAGCTGGCCTGCTAGATGGTGTGTTTTGTCTGGAGTAAATTGCTCAGCAACAGTTCTTAGTTCCTTTAGTTTTTTGTGTTTGCTGCCAAAGGGGAAGCCCAGTGTCTGGATGTCCATGGGGACGGCTTCAATTAACAGGAGTTGGGTAAATGGTCATAGTCAATCTCTTTTTTTTTTTTTTAAAAAAAAGTGTATGTTGGGGGAGGGTTGAGGTAGAAATAAATACTTAACATTGGCATGGATCTTGGTCTACTGATACAAATTTAAGATCAATTAGTTACACTGTGTATATATATTTCTGCTCTTGTTTAAGGTGTTTTGCAGCTCGTTTAAAAATTTATGGTTAGGAAATACAGATTACTAGTCATCTGAAATAATCAAACTTAATTACATTAGTTAGGTTTTTCTAGATATGTAGAGCTATATTTCAGTTATCTTTAACACTTCAAAGACTTACAAAATCCAGCATTTAGAAGGTTTTAAGAACTTGGACTTTTCTTGACAGTGAGACATGTCTGCTTCTGGCAGCACCAATTACATCAGAGAAGTTGATGGGCATTGAAGAAATTCGTTATGGAATTTGCCTTCAGTGTGACAAGGCTGGCCATTTGGGCAAGACACTGCTCATCTGGACTGCTTGATGGCATACTGTGCAAACTGGTCATGCAGGGCCCACAGAAAAATGACTGCTGAACTTGCCTAAAGAAGTTGAGGCAGTTCTTCAGGGTTCCTGCTTCATGAAAGAACTGCCAGACATTTTGCAGGACCCAGAAGAAAGCAACTGATGAACTTTGCCATTTCAAGGCAAAACAGATCTTCAAATTTCCTTCTTCATGGAAAAGTCTGCCAGATACTATGGGCTTGTAGGCTGAAGATGGATGCCCCAACGTTACAGGAGAACTCTGGGTGACTGTCCAGGTAGTGAAATGTCTAACAGTGCTAGAGTTTTGGAAGTTGCTTACAATGCTGTTCCTGTTTGCTTAGAGATTATTATATCCTTCTGGGTGGAGTCTTTGAAGAGTTGAAGACAGATAGTTATAGTTTTCCTTAGTTATGATAAAAGATAAATTAGATATGAAACTTTAGACTCACAAATAAATATTGTAACTGTAATTCTTGCTTAATACCTGTTTTGTTATGTTAAAGTTAAACCTTTTTAATTAGACAAAAAGGGGGAGATGATGTGGGATGTCCTTTTGTATATGTGTTGCTTTTATTGGATCATGAATAAAGCTGTTTTAGCCAATGGCATGGCAGAATAAAGCCAAGTGGGAAATCCAAACAGAGATATATAAGGAGAGTAGGTGGAGTCATGTAGGGAGGTGCCCTGTAGCTGCTGAAGGAGACAGATCAGGACGGAACCTTACTGGTAAGCCACAGCCTTGTGACAATACAGAATAATAGAAATGGGTTAATTTAAGACATAAAAGCTAGCTAGAAATACACCTGAGTTGTTGACCAAACAATGTCATAATATAATTTCTCTATGATTATTTTGAGTCTGGGCGGCTGGGAAATGAACAATCAGTCTCCATTTACATCAGCCCATTTATTTCTTTGAATGAGTCCCTCTTCCCATTCCTTTGTGTGTTTTGGGCATATATGATCCAAGGTTTCAGGGAAGTGGAGCCCATTTGTTGCACATTCTGAATAGTGGTGTCTGTCTTGTCACATAATTCTGGTACCGAGCAGGTCCTCAGAACGGAAGCAAGTGTTCCTAGGTGAGAACCTGTTTTCATTCCCTTTCCTTTAGTTACCAGGACTCTGGAAGATTCAAGGACACAGCATTTTTAGCATCTTCAGTGTCTCCTAGTCACTGATCTCATACTTTGGCCTCCTGTTGCATCTGTGACTCCCTATGCAAGAGTGTTGGAAGTGTTTACCTAATTATTCTTTAGCAATAAAAACCCAGGAGTCACATAGGGTAAGGCTCTGAATGATCAGAGAAGCCATGGGGAAGTGACCAGTGACCCCTATAACCCAAAAAAGGGGCGAGAATCCTAAGCCCATCCTACTACTTCCTGTATCTCGCTGTGTGTCCTTGGTACTCCAAAACCTCTACGACTAACTTTGGTCAGCTAGTTGCTAGCTGTGCCCTCTGATTCAAAGAAAACTTTATTGTCAGTTTTGGGTGTTTCAGAGTGCAACCAAAATATCCTACAAATGTTAGTGATAATTTATTCTTTTTGTGGCAGATCTTTGGTGCAACTTTTGTTTTTCTTTTTTAATTTTAAGAAAGAAGGTATATGTGAATCCCAGTGATGATGTCCTCCGTGGTGGATTACTGCTGAACCTTGCATCTGGTTGGAGTGCCAGCCACTTTCCCTCTGCAACCAGCTTTGCACTGTTCGTTGGCAAGACCTTTTTTTGTTTTGTAGTGCTCCCACCCCACCCCTACCCTTTCAGTGCATTGTAGTGTTATTATGTATGAGGATCCATTTCTGGGTGATCTGTGTTGTTCACCTGTACTCTCTCTGTGTGTGCGCGTGCGTGTGCATGCGTGTGTGTATGTATATGTACGTCTTAATTAGGATTTCTGTGTGTGCGCGTGCGTGTGCATGCGTGTGTGTATGTATATGTACGTCTTAGGGTTTCTGTGTGTGCGCGTGTGTGTGCATGCGTGTGTGTATGTATATGTACGTCTTAATTAGGGTTTCTGTTGCTGTGACCAAATATGACCAAGAGACAAGTTGGGGAAGAGAGGGATTGTTAGGCTTACACTTCACCATTGGTTTTCATCACTGACGGAAATCAGGACAGGAACTCAAATAGGACAGGATCCCAGAGGCAGGAACTGATGCAGAGGCCTTGGGGGGAAGCTGCTTCCTGGTTTGCTTCCTTGACTTGCTCAGCCCTTCTTATAGAACCAGGACCAGCAACCCAGGGATGGCACCACCCACCATGGGCTGGGCCCTCCCCTGTTGAGAAGATGCCTTACAGCTGGATCTCATTAAGACATTTCCTCAAGTGAGGTTCCTTCCTCTGATGACTCTAGCTTCTGTCAAGTCAACACACAAAATCAGCCTGTACAATATGCTTTTCCTTATTAATTAGGGTTTGATTCAAAACAGTTCACGATTTTAGTGTGTGGTTCTGTGGGGTTTGACGGGCGTCTCCAGGTGTATAAGTCTGAAATCCCCTGTTGTGATTTGAAGCCCTCAGGTCTATCCCTAGGCAGTTGTTGGTGTCTACTGTCTCTGGTTTTTCATTTCCAGATTCTTTCAGTGGAGTCATGCAAGATACAGCCCGTTTCACTTGGCACAGTGAACTTGAGGTTTATCTGGGTGTGTGTCGCATTTATCCTTTTTTATTATTGTTGAGGTGTGTTCTTTCGCCTAGATAGATACCAACTTTTGTTTATTCCTTGTTGATTTGCATTGTGTATTGGTTTTGAAACATAAACAAGTTGTGTGAATATGCGTAGGATTGTTGTGTTGATGGTAAATGGGTAGTCACCGTCATTGTTAAACTGTCCGTTGCTTTGCGCATCATCCTGCAGCATGTGGGTGCTGGTTACTCACTGTTCCCGCCAGCTCTTCCTTTGTTGTTGTGTGGAAGCCTTTCTGGGACGCACGAATGGTCTTCCCTGTAGCGTTTATGTCACTGCACTTTCAGTCCCGTGTCCTTTGCGAGCACTTTAACCACCGCTCCTGTGCTCACCTGCCGTCTCTGCCTGTGGTGGATGTTCTGCTCAGACCTCTTGCCTGTGTTTTGTTTGGGATGTCTTTTTGATCCTGAGTTTTGAGGGGTCTTTATTCTGGGTGTGGGTCTTTATCAGGTCTATGACCTGCACAAGTTTCTCCCAGCCCATGGCTTTTCATTTCATTTTCTTATCCACTTTTGCTCTTTGTTTTCTCGAAGCAAAATCCACGAGGTAGTGAAGATTGGCCTGGAATTTGATGAGTAGCTGCAGCTGGTCCTGAACCTCTGTGATCTCCCTGTTCCAGCCGGTTGAGTGCTGGGTTTCTAGGCACACACCACACCCACACAGCCCCCCTTTGAAGAACACAGATTTTGTTGTAATTCATGAATTATTAAAATCTGAGCTGGGAGTTGGTTCCGATGGCAAAGTGGACCCTTTAGTCTTAGTGCTGGGCAGGCAGAGGCTGCGGGCGCCTGCAGCTTGCTGGGCGAGCAGTCTAGCTGAATAGGTGACGCAGTTTTAGTGAGAGACTTTTACCTCAGATAAGATGGAGGGTGTTGAGGGAGACTGCTGGGGTTGACCTCTGGCCTCCATCTGCCTGCATACCCACACATGTATATAAATAAGCTCGTGTGCACATGCGCGCACACACACACTCATGCAAACACACAAAATAAATACATAAAGTCTTCATTGTGCCTCTGATTCTGTTTGAATAACTTTACCTGGCTTGTTTTCTTCTGGAAGTTTGAGAAATTTAGGAACTTTTCAATCTCTTTCCCTTTCTCTTTATTCTCTTGTCTGCAGGGACAGGACCTTTGTTGTCCTGGCTGTTCCCAGCCTGAGCCCCTGGGACTTTGTAGTGTTTGCCAGTGAGCATGCCTCCACAGCCTGGGTTTACCCTGAGCTCTGTGATCCACGTTTGAGCCAGTTCTCGGAAGCACCATGATCTGTGCTACTTATCCATCCGCTAATCTATTTGTCTGAGATTTAAAGGAATTACTGTGTTTGAGCTGGGCATGGTGACCTGCACCTTTGACCCCAGCACTCTAGAGGCAGAGAGGGGCACAGTCTGAGTGTGAGACTCTACACAGTGAGACCCAACAACAGCAGAAAGACAGACTGATGGTGAGTTGAGGGGCAGCTGAAACAGTGCCTTCTCCACGCAGGGTTTCTTCATATATGTGTAGGACTTCCCCTTACAGGATGGTGGGTTGTGTTAGCCCGTTTTAAGGTGGAGCCTGTTTCTAGGTGAAATGCTCACTCATTCCTGGAGTCCAGGACATTTTCTGAGGCTCCGTCAGCATCAGCTCTTAATTAGTCGCCTTTAAAGGAGGATCTTGTTATTTTCCCTTGATGAGGGGATGCCGGGGATGCCGCTTGGCTACAGGCTCCTTCCTTGGCTTCCACAGAGCTCTCTGGGATTTACTCCTTGATACCACACAGAGCCTGTTGGGACACGCCTGTAATCCCAGCATTGGAGAGGTGGAGACAGGAGAAGCCGAGTTAGAGACTACCCTGAGGCACGGGAGACCCCCGTCCCCACCATACGGTCTCCATGGCTAGGTAGGTGGTTGTAGTTTAATATAGGAAGGGTAAATTAAGTATCTGTGAGGGATACAATAACTAAGCCTTAATTAAAGTTATACTTTAATTGTGTGATGTAAAAGTTTAACGATGCCTCACATTGATTTATTTTCAGTAGTAAACACCTAACTGGAGGCCAGCTGGCACTTTGAGACATGTTTGGTAGCTTATTAGTTTCTTTTTGTAAATGGAATTTCAATTAAGACTTGGGTTACAGGAGCCCAGGGTGGTATGGGACCCTATAGAGTAGTGGTTCCTAACCTGCCTAACGCTTCAGCCCTTTAACACAGCTCCTCCTGTTGTGTCAACCCCAACCATAAAGGTATTTTTGTTGCTACTTCTTAACTGTAATTTTGCTACTGTTATGGATTGTAATGTAAGCATCTGTGCTTTCTGATGGTCTTATTTGACCCCCAGGTTGAGAACCACGACTCTAAAGCTTTTCTCTCTTGTAGGGATGCTGGGGATGGGTGACTGGTGAGAAGCAGAAACTTAGCAGAATTTTATTAGTGCTCCTTAGGTAGGGTGCAGCAAAGCTGGGCTCTGCCCTGAACGCTCAGGTCACTGCTGTGGGTTGGAATCTGAGTACTGGGGCTTGAGGGTGGCTATGCAGCCCTGAAGCTGAACCCTGGCTCATGTACAAATGTGTGTGAGCCTGCCTTCAAGGAGGAGATTGGGTTCTCAGCCTAGTTCATCTGAAGTGCTGGGCCACAGTGGACCTGGCCAGTTCGAGAAGACTGCACTCTTAAGGAAGGACCTCCCTGTTTATACTTGTCTTTCCTCCTTTTTAAATTATGGTAAAGTAGACATAACTTTCCCTCATAACTGCCCCAGCATGAAAGTAGCTTGGTGTTGTTTCCGTGGTACGTGGTCAGTCTCCGGAGCTCTGCGCGGGCACCTGCAGCCACTCCAGCGTTTGTTGTTCTTTCTGCAGCCGGCTTATTTAGCTGAGCATATGACTGAACAGAGTTTCTCTGCTTAGGGCTGCGTGATATTGTGTTATAGAGGACTGCCAGTTTGGTTTGACCCATTGAAGGATATAAACTTTAAATATTTGGTTAGCAACAAAGAAATGAGTTTCATTGTAGCATTCTCATACATGTATTAATATATACATTTTCCCCCACCATCTGCTATCCCCACACTCACTCACACCCCATCCCATCCCCCATACTCACTACCCCACTCCCCCCATTCCCACTCCCCGCCCCCACCTCCATCACCACACTCACCACCCATTCCCACTCTCACCATCCCACTCCCCCATCCCCACACTCCCCGCCCCCACCTCCATCACCACACTCACTACCCTACTCCCCCGTCCCCACACTCCCCCCATCCCCACACTCACTTCCTTTTGCTGGATCCCTGGTGCGGGAGAATTGTCTGTATTCTGTCAATCATGTATTTTAATAAAACGCTGATTGGCCAGGCAGGAAGTATAGGTGGGTCAACCAGACAGGAAGTAGAGGCGGGACAATGAGAATAGGATAAGGCTAGGGAGGAGAAAACTCCCTTAGCCACTCCTGCGCAGACCACCGAAGAGGCAACATGTAAGCTGTCACACTGAGAAAGGTACTGAGCCCATGTGGCTAACATAGATAAGGATAATGGGGTAATATATGTTATAAGAGTTAACAAGAAGTCTGACCTAATGGGCCAATCAGTTTATAACCTTATGGAGTCCTGTGTGTAATTTCTCTTTGGGATTTGCCGGCTGTTGGGGTACCGGGCAGGACGGAAACCCCAACAAGCCAGCCCCTCATGTTACAGGTCCCTTCCTCCCCTCTCTTGTTTCTCCTCCAGTTAGACCTCTTCCTTTCATCTTGTAGTCTTTCTCCTTTCATGTCCTGTGTACTTAGATATGAACTTGCATGTAGAGTCCACAGAAAACGTGTTTGTCGTTCTGAACGGTCATGCCCAGTTCTGTGCGTTCCCCCACACATGTGCCGGACTCCTT
The DNA here is from genome assembly GCF_982192425.1 of Myodes glareolus. NCBI lineage: Eukaryota > Metazoa > Chordata > Mammalia > Rodentia > Cricetidae > Myodes > Myodes glareolus. The sequence goes on along the minus strand of NC_142036.1, from coordinate 4,108,712 downwards.
CATGTCTGTGCTGTGCCATGTGCTGCATTTCTCCTCATCTGTTGGCCGGCTTCCCCACTAGGTCCCTGTCGTCTATTACGGACCCTAGCAGTAAATCGCTGTGTGATGTTGTCGGTCCACCGACTGTGGGGTCTGAGTATAAACCCAGGGGCGGGCTGGGTAATGGCTATCTCCATTTTTATGATTCTGAGGCACCGCCATGCCGACTCCCATGGTGGCTGTGCAGATTGCATTCCCACCAGCAGGGAGTAAGGGTTAGTCCTCTTGCCCACACCCTCTCCAGCATGTGTGGCCGAGGTGAGACAGAACTTTAAAGCTGCTGTAGTTTTATCTTTCTTTCCTTCTTTCTCCCTCCCTTTCCTTTTCTTTTTTGTTGGGGGGGATGGTTTAGAGACAGGGTTTCTCTGCAGCTTTGGAACCTGTCCTAGAACTCGCTCTTGTAGACCAGGCTGGCCTTGAACTCACAGAGATCTGCCTGCCTCTGCCTCCCAAGTGCTGGTATTAAAGGCGTGTGCCACCACTGTCCGGTCACATTTCCTTCTTGTCTAAGGATTTTGAACAGTTAGACAGGTCTTCAGATCGCCAGCTCTCTGTATTTGATCTTTTGAGAACTATCCAGTTCATTAGCCCATTTATTGATTAGATAATTTGACTTTTTGGAGTTCTTATAGATTCTAGTTTTTAGCCTCACCTCTCTTCCTGCTCAGGTTACCTGCTACCATGCCGCCCCCTGCCACTTTGGACTCTTCCATAAATCTAAGTGAATATTTTTGTTCTTAAGTCACGTTTGGTCCTGGTATCTTACCACAGCAGCGAGAAGGAACGAATACAGATATAGACGCTCTATTTATGGCCGAGCATGCCCTAGACCAGTGCTTCTCCACCTCCCTAATGTTGTGACCCTTCGGTCCTACTTCATAACTGTAATTTTGCTACTGTTATGAATCATAATGTAAATATCTGATAGCAGGATATCTGATCCGTGACCCTCAAAGGAGTTGCGACCCACAGGTTTAGAACCACTGCCTTACACACTTGCTGTTACACTTTGAGGTTGTGAGTGTCTTTATTGACTACTTACACTAATCAGAAGTGGCAGAGATGTGTATTCAGTTTTATTCTGTGTCCATATAGTAAAAGAATAGTAAGCTCACCTCTGTGCCCTATGAGTGCCCATCTTGATGAATTTTGTTGAGAATTGTGTCTGTGTTCAATAAGTGTATTGATCTGTTTGTTGTATGTCCTTATCAAGATACAGTTGGCTTCATAGAGTGAGTCTGGTCATATTCCTTCGCCTCCTGTTGTGGGAAAGGTGAGCGTTGGTGTTGCTCCATCTCTAACAAGTCAGTCAGATCTAGGGCTTCTCTTGGGCATTTACTGCTCAGTTTCGTTGTGTGGTGTGGGTCTGTTAAATGCTCTTATCCTCCTAATGGCTCGTCATATGTAGGTACGGATTTATCTATTAGAATTCTACATTGTCTAGTTTTTTAGACTACAACTTTTTTTAAAAAATATTTATTTATTTATTATGTATACAATATTCTGTCTGTGTGTATGTCTGCAGGCCAGAAGAGGGCGCCAGACCTCATTACAGATGGTTGTGAGCCACCATGTGGTTGCTGGGAATTGAACTCAGGACCTTTGGAAGAGCAGGCAGTGCTCTTAACCACTGAGCCATCTCTCCAGCCCCTAGACTACAACTTTTAAAGATATTTTCTAAAGATCCCCTGAATTTCGTTGAAATCTGTTGGGATTTTCCCATTTTTGTCTTAGATCTTATTTGGATCTTTGTTGTTGTTGTTTGTTTAACACAGAGTTCACCAATCCTATTTAAAATTCTCTTTTTTTCAAAGAGCCCACTTTGTGACTAGATGTCATATACATATTTGAGTCTATGTAACATTATTTTAGTCTGCACAGGACATAATTCAGACATTTGTCTTTGTTGAGACCGACTTTGTGGCCTCGAATGTGCTGTTGTAGAGATGGTTTGGTGTGCAGCGCGTCTTCTGTGTCTGTTGGATGACTCTGATGCAGCGTAGCTGAAGCGTCTGTCTGGATAACCTGTTCTTACTAGACGAGAGGGACGGGAGTTGTCTGTGTTGTGTCACTAGAGCCTCTGGCCTTTCATGTCCATTCATCTTTTGTGAAGTTCACAGCCCGATGTGTGGTTCATCTGCATACTTACTACATATCTGCGTATCTACTGTTGTCACATCCTGATGAGTTGTGTGGCCACATGTGGTGGCTTCCTTTGTCTTATCTGATTGTGGTTTGAAGTCTCCTTTATCAGATAAAGCAATAGTTGTGCTAGATCATTTTCAGCTTTCTTCCATTTAATACAGAGGTCATTCCATTTAATACAGAACACTCTCAGATAGTGTTTTGTTTTGTTGTTTATTTCCAATGATTTGTGTTTCTTGGAGACATTTGGAATTTCTTTTTTAATTTTTTCAGCTAGTCCGTTGCCTTTTTAGTTGTGAGTTGAGACTGTTTATGTTTTAGGTTTTGCTGGGAGAGGTTTACTAATTCCCATAATGTTGCCAGTTGTTTTTCTCCTTGGTTGGGTTATGAGTTACCCTTTCCCCGATCCCCACCCTCCAGTTAGAATTTGGGGCTCCTTGGTTTACTATGTTTGTTATAATTTCTCTTTAGCTGTCCTTCGTTCATCTGTTTTCATGAAATTTATTCCTTTCTGTGTTCTCATGACTGATGTCTTCTAAGCATTTAACACAGTGTTAACTTGGTCATGAACTACCTTAATTTGTGCTTGCCTTGATATATCTTTGTTTTATTAAAAGATTACTTGGGGCCAGACAGTGGTGACACATGCCTTTAATCCTAGTACTCGAGAGGCAGAGACAGGTGGCTGTTTGTGTACTCGAGGCCAGCCTGGTCTACAGAGCGAGTTCCAGGATAGGCTCCAAAGCTATAGCGGAACCTGTAGGAGGTTCTGGTCACCCAGAACCGAAATTGCCACACAGAAGCTGTATTAATTAAATCACTGCTTGGCCCATTAGCTCTAGCTTCTTATTGGCTAACTCATATTAATTTAACCCATTTCTATTAATCTGTATATCTCCACAAGGTCATGGCCTACTGGCAAAGATTCAGCATGTCTGATTCTGCCTTCTTCCTTCCAGCATTCAGGTCCATCTTTCCCCCCTACCTAAGTTCTACTCTATCAATAGGCCAAGGCTGTTTCTTTATTCATTAATGGTAATCACAGCACATAGAGGAGACTCCCACATCAGAAACCCTCTCTTGGAAAAAAAAAAATCCCTTAGGTGGTAGGTGTGGTTCTTTCGGTTGGCAGTGACTTGCTTTCATGGCTTTAAGTGTCCCCTGCTCTCCTGATTTTGGGGGCTGCTGATGTTTCTTCTGCCTTTACTGGTAGGTTGATGACCCCATCCCCTGCAGCTTCTAATGTTGGCTGTTTATTTGTTGTTGTTTTAAATGCTGGGTATGATATGTGTAGAAGGATTTATCTTCAGGCTTATCGTTCAATTTAAATTTCTAAATGTTATGGTTTCCCTTTCCCATCCCAGCACCACCCAGGAGACAACAGGCTATTGTAGCAGCAATAATTAATCAGAAAGAGAGACTTCTGCTTATAATACCTTCACTGTCGCCCACTGTGTCCCATCCGAAGCAGTCAAAACCGTTGGAAAGTGCTATGAAGTTTAAATTATGTAGGGTAAAAGTGAAAGTAGTGAATGAAGGAAATTCATAGAGGGGGTATGGAAATGGAACAGGGCAGGGGCTCACTGAAATAAAGAATAGACAGAAGTGGAGAGTATTATGAAGGAAAAAAGAAAATCGAGAGATTAGAAAAAATAACCTGAAAAGTTCCTGATAATGAGAAATTTGTTGCCAAAAGTTAGGAAAGACTAAGGTGAGAAATAAAAATACAAATACCGTAAAAGAAAGAGAACATGGGGCTTGGGAGAGACAGTGTCCCAAGCTCCGTGTGCCTGTGGAAGCTGGGAATAAACATGAAAACACGGAAGTCTTTAGAGGACCGAGCACGCTGCGGGAGGACCTGGGCTTGGATCCCTGCAGTCCCCGTGAAGACCTGGAGACAGGAGGATTCCTAAGCTCATTGGCCAGTAAGGTCAGCTGGATCACTGGTCTTCAGGTTAGATGAGAGACCCTGTCTTAAAAAAGTCAGGTAGACAGAGGTTGGGGAAGGCACTCAGTCTGGCTTCCGCACGCACGCACGCACGCAGGCACACATGGCGGGACCTGAGAGTAGGACGGGAATGCAGCAGAAAGAAGAGGAAATGCAAGGACCGGAGAAAGAAAATAACAACAAAAATACTGCCCAATAAGGAAAAAATTGCCCTTGGCAGATGAGGTGGCTACAGCTTTCCTAGGAAAAGATGGCTGTCTAGTGCAGCACGAACTTCCAGTGGGGACTTAGGGGGCCCTGTGTAGGTGCTCACGGAGGCCACCTCGCCTGTGCTCTCAGAGAACCAACCCTGGCCCTGTCTGACCTATTTATTGCTGGCTTATGTTAAACTCTAGGGTCTGTCAACCCCAGAGATTCATGTAGAACGTTTGTCCTTAGCTAAAAGGTCAAGCTTTGCAGCTTCCTTCAATCCTAGTTAGAATTCAGCAGCCGGGGCAAGCCCTGCTCACGTCTGCTGTGTGTGGTGCGGTTACCGTGTTTTCTCATTCCCAGTCGGTAAAGCCCCTGAAGGCGCAGCCAGAACAGATGAGAACTCTGGAAGCAGGGGACATGAGGTAGACATGGCTTCTCTGCCCAGGCATGGGTTCATTCCTGCCTTGAAGCTTCGCCGCTCCCTGCACTGACTTTCAAATTCATATATGGTGTGTTCCTCTGGTAATCATTTGTTAAAATAAACGTTGGTAAGAGGTCAAAAGGGGAGAGGCTGAAATTGACGGATCATGCCTCTCCGAGTGCTGCTGTAGGGCCCGCACTTTGCCTGTTATGTGGACTTCCGGAAGTATTGCTGGGGTTTCTTTGGAGCGTGAGTTCTGGTAGCTCAGCCGACAGAGAGGTCTGGAAAGATAAGGGTGATGAATACCTCTTGACGAATTGTGTCGTGAAGTCTGAGGTCTCCCTCCTGCTCCCATTAGCTGTGATCAACAGTTTGACTTCTCTTCTCGTGTCATATGTGTATTTACGGCTTTAATTTATAAAATATTTAGGGACCACAAGTGAAATAAAACATAAGATATTTATCTTCCTGACTCGGCTTCGTGTTTTTATTTTCGTTATGTCCAGTCATATCATTTTCTCTGTCTCTTTCTTTAAGCAGCGTGGGAGCACAGATTAGGTTAGCTATTTGAAAGGACTTTCTGAGGATGGAGACCGTCAAACTACAGTAAGAATTAACAGCAAGAACAAATGCGCAGACAGATCATATCTGATGACGGGTCTGTCGGAGCCAGTTTTGCTGTTTTTAATAAGGTGAAGGAAACGGTGCACATGTGTATCTCAGCAGACATGTGTGTTAGATAGACCGGACATGAATCTCTGTTCATCTGTGATCCAACACGGGCTAAGCAAACCTGGGGAGCACTGGGTGATGACTGGGTCAAGCTTCCTGCCTGGAATCTTCTAATAGAACCACTTAAGGATGAATTACTAGGAGCCCATTGGCTTCTCAGGGCTAAGTAGCTTCTGTCTTAGGATGACTTGCGTTATCCAGAAGGTAAGGTGTACGCAGATCTAGAACTGGAACAGGTTTGGTACTTTGCTCAGGGCTCCTGGAGTCTTGCACGCTGCTGTGATAAAGGATGTGACACTAGCTCCGTCCCAAGTGATCCCAGCAGCCTCCATTTCATTTCTCTGTTCTGAATCCAAAACAGATCCCCAAAGAAGTGGCTGACATCTTTAATGCTCCTAGTGACGATGAAGACTTTGTGGGTTTCCAGGATGACGTTCCCATGGAAAACCTGTCAGAGAGCTGTGATAGTTTGGACTCCCTGGAGTTGGAGAAACAGGTAGGAAGCAGTCTTTCTTTTCAACAGAAGCCTGGGCGGGGTTTGGGCACTCCTTCATCTCAGTGTAGACGTGAGCAGGCAATGTGCTGAGCTGCTGGGTACCATGTTTCAGAATTTTACCTTCCTGTTCCAGAAGCAGCTGAGAGGCCTCTGCATGCTTATTGCTTTAAAGAGAGGCCATGAACAGTCCTGTTAATAAAGGGATGCCACATGAGTCCGCTGTGGCAGGTGTGTGTTCATCCCCCCCCACACAGCTGGCAGGGGAGGGCTGTCATGCTCCCACAGCAGTGAGCTGCGAGACAGGTTCCATGTACTGGTCTGCTCAAGGTTCCGATACCCTGTTTCGGGAGCCGGGCAGAGTTATTTAACAGTTCAGAGAGCTCGATTCCTGGACCTTTATATGCACCTACATGACAATGGCCAGTCGGATTATTCAGCTTCCATGACATACTGTCCCGAGGTCATGTGACACTCAAGAGTCTTCTTTGTCTCATCACCATGACCTCCACTAACAGGCTGCCTCGCTGCTTCACTCAGGCCACTTCCGCCTGCCAGGCTCTGGGACTTCTCTGTCCTTGTTTGACATTTGACTCTCCTTACTCTCAACCTTTAACCCATTAGCCACCTCCTTCCCCTTTCCAGCCTCCTGCGAGACCTTTTTTTTTCTGTCTTCTCTTTATGTCCCAAAGTGAGAAGTTTGATAAGATATTTGTCCCCAGAGTTTGGTACTCTGTGATCTCATCAAAGCAAATCAATTGCAACAGTTACTAATCCTCTAGAGATTTATAGCACAGCCGCAGATGAACCACTACAGACCCCTTATACCGTACGCTTTTCATCAGTACCAGTGTCGGCCTTTGTGGTCCCCGCCCTCCTCCCCACCCCCATCTTTTCTCCCACCCCGTCTTTTCAGCCAGTCTCACTATATATTCCTGACTGACTGGGAACTCTGTAGGTAGACTAGGCTGGCCTTGAACTCATAGAGATCCTGCCTGATTCTACTTCCTGAGTGCTGGAATTAAAGGCGTGCGCCACCACCTCCCTAACTGTCTTTGCCCTCCTTTGGTGTGCCTTTCTCTGTTTACATGGTTGGTCTTTTGATGCAGGCCACACCTTGCCTTTCTGTTTGAGCTTATTTTCCTTTGCAGAATTCAAGGAATCACAAATCACACCAAGGCTAGTTATCTTACTACCACTACACTGGTTTCTGAATCCTGGTACAAAGATGGTTGTTGTCTGGCATGGTCTCGCACCTTTGGGGTAGTTTTTCTGGGATTAGGTACAGTTACTTTCTCCCGGTGAAGGCCATCAAGGGCCCTGTTTTCTCTGAAACAGTTGGTGGTCTTGAACTTCCTCATATGGTCTTGATGTGCAGCCTGGCTTCTCCCTCCGGTCCCATGGGCAACTGGAAACGTCGCACAGTTCCTCCCAACTTGTTTCCGAGGCCCCATTTCTCCAGCTGTCCTCGTTTCCTGTCCCCACCAGCAGTGCCAGGAGTTGGTGAAACTTCCCTGTCCTTACACTCCTTCATTTCTCTGCTCCGTAGCTGCCCTAACCCTCGGCCCTCAAGTGAAACCCCCTTCTCTTCTTAGGACTGAGCTCAGGTTAGTTTATTCAGAACCCCCAGTCTCCCTGTGCATAGGTGGAGAAGGAGTGCAGTGCCTAAGCCATCATGTCACGGGTCAGTGAAAAGTACAAGGCACGTGGGCATCTGAGATAGACATCTGCTGTTTTTGCTGCTTTGACAATTATGCCCACAGTGGCGTCTGGCTTTGCCAAGCCCCAGGGCTGACTCCACTCTAGCGACCTTTATTGGCTGTGAGTGTGACACTCACATTTTATACAGATACTGCATCTACTCCAGACTCCCGGGGCTGGTGGAGTACAGATTAAACTGGGCTCAGGGACATGGAAGACTTAGCCAAGGTCCCGTTCCAAGTCCAGGCCACCACTGTCCAGGCAGCTCCTCCCCTGGCACTTTCTCTTACCTCTTGTGCACAGCACAGATGCTGGCTGCCTTCCCTCTGTCCGCAGGTCCTCCCTACTGGAGGGGCGATTCCTTTCCCTCTGTGATAGAATGTTTGTCTGCCTCTGAGCACGGTGAGCCTGTCTGACTCCTCAGATAAGAAACCATACTTGCACCGTGCTTGTAGCTTCTGTGGCCCTGACCTTTACTGAGGCTGTCCCTTTGATCTCGTTTCAAGCATGCAGTACTCTGCATCACCATACACAGTAGGCACCCATGGGTGTTTACCGGGTACAGTTGGTACACAGACCAGTCCTTTTTCGTGTCACATGAGCTTCAGTGTTAATCATAGTAGACACTGGTTCCTAGGTCTTGCCTTGGCAGCGTAATGAGCAACTTTCAGAAAGCAAAGAGCTGCGTGAGCCAGTGCAGGAAGGCTGTGTGGTGTAGATTAGCTTTGTACAGCCAGGTGGAAGACGGTGAACTTGCAGCAAAGCCATTTTAATCCAGTCGGGACCGATCGATCACCTTCTCTAGGGTAGAAATTGCCAGGAAGGTAGGAAGGTTGGAACTTACTGCTCTGAGGCTTGGCTTATTCTCTTGCAGGCTCGGTGTGGGATTTGGGGCATCTGTTGAGTTTGTGCTTTGAGATCAGTGCACAGGAAAAGCCTCCAGGGTTCTCCAGATGTGTCCTGCACTCGGGTACTCGGTGGGTCTCCTTAGCAGGCGACGGCTGCACTGGTTTCTTTCTTATGATTGGTTTTTATTTTTTGTGTCAGAGTGTTTATTTGAATGTGTTTATATGTGCCACTTGGAAGAGGTGTGTGAACCCTTACACTGGAGCTAGAGGTGGTTCGAAGCCGTCACGTGGGCTAGGAACTGAGCTTGCATCCTCTGCAAAAACATTGAGCGCTCTTAACCACTATGGCCTCTCTCTAGCCCCACACTTGCTCTTTTATTAATTTTCAGCCCCTGACCCTCGCCCTTGTGATTCATTTTATCCCGCTGAGAGAAAGGGCATCAACCTGCCGCAGAGTGTGTAGCTAACTCTGGACTCCCTCCCGTAAGCTCAGTTTGAGTTTCTCTGCAAAGGAGCTGCTTCTTTTCTTTTTCTTTTCTGTAGCTGCACCCGGCTAACAGCAAAGGAAGTAATTTAGCTCTGAGCAAACCCATTCCAATTAACCAGAATTTATAGGAGACTTCTTAAGCTCAGAGCGCTAGCTGTAAGCATTTCTTTCTCCACTACCTGTAAGTTTTCCCGCTATTTTATATTTCTATCTTATCCCCCCCCCAAGATATCTGAGTCTGAAGAAGTGCATAATTAAAGTCAGGGAAAGGCAGCAATGAAATAAGTGCCAAACCAGCGTGGTGTTAGGAGCGGTCACTCACTGCCTTGCTGGGTTTCGGGACAGGGACCATAGTCCTGGTGCAGTGTTTAACCCTGCAGGAAGCCACATGGCGGTCTCCCTTTGAGTCTGCCATTCTTCCTCTCTTTCTTTCAGACACTTAGGAGAACTAGACTTCCTTCCAAAGAAAATAAAGTCATTATTAGAAAACACCTTTGCTCAGTCTTGCAAGAGAGGAGCCCAGGGCGAGAGGGGTAGATATTTCCATTAGTCCCCATGCTTGTGTCATCGGAGATGGAGCAAGTCCAATTTCCAGCCATGGGTGAGGGGTGAAGGGCCTTGGCACCCTCCTGTGGAGAAACCCACCACTGTATTAGAAGGGGTTATAAGTTTACCCACTGGAGAGGGTCCAGATAGCTGCAAGGAGGAAAGCTAGTAAGTAGGTGTCCACTTTCCAGAAGTTTCTGCAAAGGTCAACAGCCTGGTTTTGGTGGCTGGGCAAGAAGACTGAATTCCATCAATACTCCCCGTCATTGTAGAAGTGACCAAGACACTATTCTGATTGAAATTTTCTTGTTTGCAAGTCTTCGTTTCTGTAAGGTTTAGAAAACGTGTGCTGTGTTTATTGTGATTGTAGTAAAATACACATCCTGTATAGTATGTCACTGTAAACATTTTAAGTAGCATTAAACACAATGAGCATTGTCATGCAGCTGTCCCTGCTACCAAACTCCAGAACATTCCGACCCAATAGAAAGCCTTGCCCATTAGACAGTAAGTCCCGCCCAGCAACCACTGTTCTCTTCCTGTCTCTTTGTGAATGTGTTTGGTAGTTGATTTTTGAGACAGTGCCTCACCATATAGTCCAGGGTGTGAATCCTGCCTCAGCCTCTATCCCAGTACCCTCCCAGAGTACTGGGTCAGCATCACCATGTCTCGCTTTACTGTATGTTTTTAATTTAGCAGAATGTGTGTTTCCATTCCAAATACCTTACTGAAGAGTTGAGGAGAATCTTCATAGAGGACACGGATTCAGATGCTGAAGAGTTTGAAGGATTTACAGAGAGTGAGATGAACGTAAGCAGCGACCCAGAGGTAATGCAGTCCTGTCTCCACGAAGGGGTGGGCTGCAATGTTCTGTCTGCACCAAGGGGTGGGCTGCAATGTTCTGTCTGCACCAAGGGGTGGGCTGCAATGTTCTAGTCTTGCTTTGAGTTTTCCTTTTATCCTGACATATTACCTTACAAATGAAAAAATTGTATTTTTTATTCTATTTTTAGTAGTAGAAACCAAACAATATAGAAATCACTGCTGTAGAACTGGTCCTACCTGGTCCACAGGTACACTCTTCTCTAGAGAAAATCATCCCTCTACCCCTTGGTGGCCTTCATCGCCTTCCCCAGTTTATCTCGAATTCATCTTCAGCTTATTTTATCTATTAAGTCTGGTAGCATGTTTATTCAGGCTGTCTCTTACAAGGTGTAACGTTATATTCTTAAGCTAGAAGGTAATTTGGCAAACACAGGGTAGTGGAGCAAAGTGGGAGAGACCTGTGCCTCCTGGTGTGGATTCTGCTAACTATAAGGATGGCTCAGGTCTGTCAGGGACCTGGAGAGTCTCCTGCTTCTGCATTATGGAAAGGCTTCCTGCAGGTCTCTTTCTTTTATTCTTTTTATTGAGGTAGTTTTCACACACCAGCATTTCAGTCATAGGTTATTTTAAATCACCACCTTGCTGTTGATGGTTGTGGTAGTGTTTTTGAAGCAAGATCTCACACCACAGTCTAGGTTGGCCCATAGCGTTTCTTCTGCATAAACATCTCAGGTACTGGGATTCCAGGCCTGAATCACTGTGTAAGACCATATTTAATATTTTGTTGGAATAGTTTTAGGTTTATAAAATTAAAAAGACAGGTTGAAGAACCAACCCTGTAGGCAGAGACTGCTTGTTTATTTCCCAGCTGCCCAGACCCATAATAATCACCCAGAAACTATATTAATTGCAGCACTGTGTGACCAATAGCTTAGGCATATTCCTGGCCGACTCTTACATCTTATTTTAACCCATTTCTATTAATCTATGTATTGCCACAAGGCTGTGATCTCCCAGTAAGGTTTTCTGAAGTATTTCTCCTTTGGCAACTACGTGGCATCTCCCTGACTCTGCGTACTCTCTTCCTTTATCTCTCTTCGGATTCCCTGCCTGACTTTATTCTGCCCTGCCATAGGCCAAATTAGCTTTATTTTTTTTAAGATTTATTTTATTATTTATTATGCGTATAGTATTCTCAATATTCTGTCTGCATGTATGCCTGCAGGCCTGAAGAAGGCACCAGATCTCATTACAGATGATTGTGAGCCACCATGTAGTTGCTGGGAATTGAACTCAGGACTTTTGGAAGAGCAGGCAGTGCTCTTAACTGCTGAGCCATCTCTCCAGCCCCAAATTAGCTTATTCATCAACCAATAAAGCAACACATATACAGGACATCCCACATCATTTCCCGTTTTCTGTCTAATTGAAAAGGAAAGTTTTAACTTTAACATATACAAAACAGTTATCGAGCAAGAATTATAGCTACAATATTAAGTCTAGTTACATTTGGCAAAATAAGGAAAATACTCTATCATCTATCCTATCTTTGTGAGTCTAAAACTTTATATCTAATTTATCCTTTATCATAACTAAAGAAAAATATAAGTATCCATCTTCAAATCTTCAAAGGCCCCAGAAGGATATATTACCTAAGTAAGCAGGAAATGCATTGTAAGCAACTTCCAAAACTCTGGAATTGACAGAGACCTCTAACTGTGTGGACAGTCACCCAGAGGTCTCTTGTAATATTGGAACATCCATTCTTCAGTCTACAGGCCCATAAAATCCAGCAGACTTTTCCATAAAGAAGAAAATTTGAAAGACAGTTTTGCCTATATTGGCAGTTTATCAATCAGTCGTGTTGTTTTTTTTTTTTCTTCTGTGTCCTGCAGAATGCCTGGCATGCTCTTTTATGAAGCAGGAACCCTGAAGGACTGTCTCACCTTCTTTAGGCAAATTCAGCAGTCATTTCTCTGTGGGTCCTGCATGTCCAGTTCATACAGCATACCGTCAAGCAGTTCAGGCAAGAGCAGTTTCTTGCCCAAATAACTAGCCTTGTACATTGAAGGCAAATTCTGTAACGAGTTTCTTCAATGCCCATCAACTTCGCTGAAGTAATTGGTACTGTCAGGAGCAGACATGCCTCACTGTCGAGAAAAGTTTAAGTTTTTTAAACCTTTTAAATGCCATATTCTGTAGGTCTTTGAAGTGTGGAAGATTATCTATATCACTGAAATATATCTCTGTGCTTCTATAAAACTTAACTATCATGACTACAAGTTTGACTGTTATAAATGACTATGTATTAATCTGCAATTTTAATTATACATTACATTTTTTAAACAAACTAAGCATAATATCTTAAACAAGAACAGAAATACATATAACAAAAGTGACCATAAATTTGCATCAATAGACCAAGATCCATACCAGTGCAAAATATTCATCTCTATATCATATCTCCCTTATTTATTTATTATTTAGAAATTGGCTGTGACCATTAATCACTTATAACCAACCCCTTTTAAATGAAAACAAACATTTAGAGACAATCATTTTGGAAATTTGGGCATAGTTTTTTCCAAACTATTTCCTGTTGTTTGTTGGGTGAAGTATTTTTAGGGGTTTATGGAGACCTTTTTGGGAAGATTCTTGCTCCATCAAACCACATTAGCCTGGAGGGAACCCATCTGTGGAAACAAAAGCAGAACCTCTTTTCCAGAGTAACGTATCCTTAGACTCAAATTCTGAAGTCAAGATACCTCTAAAATATATGTTGTTTTAGCTTAGCAGCCCCCAGAATCAGATGTCTCTCTGCAGTCAAAAAATTTTTAAGAAAATATGCATAATCCAGACTCTCTGTGTATATTCCATTTTTATGTGGCTTATTTTTCTTTACTCCTTTAATCTATGACTGTCTGTACTCTTTTATATTACTTACTGTCTCTTTAAAGACGTTGCTTTAGTTTTTAAAACGTTTTTAAATATTTATTTATTATGTATACAATATTCTGTCTGTGTGTATGCCTGCAGGCCAGAAGAGGGCACCAGACCTCATTACAGATGGTTGTGAGCCACCATGTGGTTGCTGGGAATTGAACTCAGGACCTTTGGAAGAGCAAGCAATGCTCTTAACCTCTGAGCCATCTCTCCAGCCCCAAACTATTTTTTTATTAACAGATTATACTCTTTTTTTTTCTCTCTCTCCCAAGCCTACAAACATTTTTTTAACACACTGTGACCCATTCAGAGGTGTATTTTGTCCAAATCTGTCTTTATAGCGTATCCGAAATCCTTTTCTGGCAAGGAACACTGTAGAATGCTAAGCAGTGTGGTTGCAGCAGCCCTGGATGCTGGCTCTGCCTCTCAGTCTTCCAATATGATGAGGTGTTTACCGCCAGCTCTGGGACTGCCAGGTAGGAGCCACGGTCACCACCAGCGACTCAGCAGGTCTATGTCACACCATCAAACAATTTGTAACAAGCTGCTCACAGACCCCATTTAAATGCAAGACCTCCAAAAAGAGCCAGAGTTCGTTCTACCAGCACGAACCAGGAAGTGGCATCTAAAGAAGCTGCACAATTTTTTTTTTTGATGCTAAAACTAAGTTAGGAAGACTTCTCTTAAAAAACCACCAGCAGATAAGAGTCTATCTGAAAAAATGTGGCTACCACGAAACTGAGCTTAACTTCACTGTTTTGTGTCTAGAATTCCTTCCCAAGCTGTTTTTATGTGGATGTAGTTGCCTCTTGTAGGCACACCATTCGTAGGTGCTCATTCCTTTCTCAGCCCCTAGACCTGAAATAATCACACAGAAACTGCATTAATTACAACACTGTTTGACCAATACCTCAGGCATCCCTGGCTAACTCTTATATCTTTAATTAACCCATTTCTGTTAATCTATGTATCACCACGAGGCTGTGGCCTACGGGTAAGTTTGCCCGCATCTTTCTCCTTCAGCAGCTACATGGTGTCTCGCGGACTCTTCCTACTCTCCCCTTTGTCTCTGTCCGGATTTCCTGCCTGGGTTTATTCTGCCCTGCCATAGGCCAAAGCCCCGTGATTCATCAACCAATAAGGCAACGCATACACAGGACTTCTTCCATCAGAACCCCTGCATGCTTTGGTCTAGTCTCCCTTCATATGATTGCCATATGTTGGTGAAACACAGGGGTAAAGTTAGTGTTCTAACTACATGTTACACTTTTAGGAGGAGTTAGCCCGTGTTTTCATTGATGTGCCCTTTGAATCCTAGGTTCTGGTCCCAAGAACCACACAGCAGTAAGCCTTTCTTTTTAATTTTTAAAGTTTATATTTTAACTGATTCGTAGAAATGAGGTAGAAATTTTTAAACGCATTAATGTTTAATGCTAACTGAATAATGGAATATTTATCAGAAAATAAATATACCACTTCCTTCTTTGCTGGTAAGGTGAGGTTAGTTTATGCCTATTGGATGTCACCAGCTCTTACACAACCTTTAACACAGAACCTGTAGAAAGACAATCAGTGCTAATGGTGTCTTTCTCTGTCCCTGTCCTTCCCTCAGGCATCGTTTAGGACTGTAGTCTTGGCTGTTGACCACCTCTTGCATTGTAAGTGTGCCAGCTCAGACACCCTGCTCTGTCCTGGATTCTCACAGATGCTTCAGGTTTTCACCAGCAAGACACTTAAACTCTCTCAGAACGTGGTGGGTTTCCTCTCTAAGTCTTCTCTGACTACTGGTTTTGAGCTCAGTGATACCTAGTTAGTCGAGGAGTTTACATTTCTAAGGAGGGAAAGTGGATTGCTCCCTCTGTCTCTTATATCACACCCTGTATACATCACCCCTCTGTAGACTCTATCTCTTATATCACACCCTGTATACATCACCCCTCTGTAGACTCTGTCCACTTATATCACACCCTGTATACATCACCCCTCTGTAGACTCTGTCTCTTATATCACATCCTGTATACATCACCCCTCTGTAGACTCTGTCTCTTATATCACATCCTGTATACATCACCCCTCTGTAGACTCTGTCTCTTATATCACACCCTGTATACATCACCCCTCTGTAGACTCTGTCCACTTATATCACACCCTGTATACATCACCCCTCTGTAGACCCTGTCTCTTATATCACATCCTGTATACATCACCCCTCTGTAGACTCTATCTCTTATATCACACCCTGTATACATCACCCCTCTGTAGACTCTATCTCTTATATCACACCCTGTATACATCACCCCTCTGTAGACTCTGTCCACTTATATCACACCCTGTATACATCACCCCTCTGTAGACTCTGTCCACTTATATCACACCCTGTATACATCACCCCTCTGTAGACTCTGTCTCTTATATCACATCCTGTATACATCACCCCTCTGTAGACTCTGTCTCTTATATCACACCCAGTATACATCACCCCTCTGTAGACTCTGTCTCTTATATCACACCCTGTATACATCACCCCTCTGTAGACTCTGTCTCTTATATCACACCCAGTATACATCACCCCTCTGTAGACTCTGTCTCTTATATCACACCCTGTATACATCACCCCTCTGTAGACTCTGTCTCTTATATCACACCCTGTATACATCACCCCTCTGTAGACTCTGTCTCTTATATCACACCCTGTATACATCACTGCTAGTGGAACTCAGTGTAGGTACACTCACAAACTTGTTTAGGGCATGCATTGAGGAAAAGTTGTGTTATTAGCTTTGTGTCACTAGAACACCCAGAGAAAAGGTTTACTGTGTGGCTCACAGTTGGAAGGTTTCAGTGCATCATCAGTTAAAGCTCTGTGACTTTGTGTCTGCCGAGTGAGCCTTGCACACGTGGTGGAGCCAAACTGCTCCCCAAGGCCCAGAAGCCAAAAAGAGCAAAGGGGAGAATGGGTTCCCACCACCCAGCCGGGAGCACGCTGCCTGTGCCTGGCCTCCCACCGCACACATGCCAGCTGTGTACCCTTGCCGTCTGTGGTGCTGCCCGGTGCAAGGCAGGCGCAGCCACAGTGCTGACTTTGGGCATGTTTCTTCATCTCTTATTTCTCCTGCAGGCCAACTTGGATTGGCGATCATTTTGGGGAGCCATTCAACGAAGGATTTCAAAGAAACTTTGTGGATTGAATATTTAAACCTGTCTCTATCATTTCTCAGAGTCTTCAGATCTCAGATCCCACTGTCACTTGGTGACATTACTTCATTACTGCCTCTGTTCAAACTGATTGGTACCTCTAAGACCAGGCCAGGTCATAGACTGTAGGCATGACTCCCCAGACTTTCTGGTTTTGTGGGGAGACTTTGTGCTGATAGGATTGTTTGCCATAGCCTGTGGCGTTGTCTGCTTTCATTGCAGCCCACTGTGGCGTGTGGGAAGGGAGGGCCCCTCGTGCCCTGAGGAGGATGTCCCCTGGTCCACCCTCGTAACTGGTCTTCAGGCTGCCCCAGGGTTGACTTTTCCTCTCACCTGTTTCTATCCTGAGTCCACTGAGGTCACATGCCCCTTTCTTGCTGTTTGGAGCAGACGGGCCTGTCTTCACACCGTCTTTCTCTGTTGATAACGCTTCTGTGACACACACCATTTTGCTGGACTTCCGTATGTTCCAGCTTGTTTCTTGGCTGCAGAGGATCCCCACTTCCAGCCTGGTTCCCTAATGGCACAGTGTATCAGAGGGTATGCAGGCACGCGGTTCTGAAGTAGTTCGCCTGTGCTTTGATGTGTTCATTAGCAAACTTCATGTGTGTTCGACTGGATTGTTCAGAGGGTGTTAGTGGGAAGGGAACACTTTTTGCTGCAATATCAGAGTAATTTTTTTGTGTGTGTGTGTGTGTGTGTGTGTGTGTATTTTTAGTGCTGGGGATTGAACCCAGGGCCCCATACATGTGTCGATCCATTCTCTGGTTTGGTAAGTGGCGCCAGACTGCCTTCATTTCTCTTTGTCCCTTAGCTGGTGGAGTCAGAGCTGAGTGACAGTGGCAGAACCGCTGTGGAGAGCGAGGAGGAGGAGGAGGAGGAGGAGGAGGAAGAGGAGGCTGTACCTAGGAGAGGCAGGTCCACAAGAAGCAGTTTCGGTCTTCGAGTAGCTTTTCAATTCCCCACCAAAAAACTGGCAAAAACACCCGATAAAGGTAGCTCACACTTAGTGGACAGCAAGACTGACCTCAGAAGAGAGAAAGGCTGCAGACAGGCCAAGGAGCGGGAAGACTCCGCCTCTGAGTCTGAGGATGACTCCAGGACTGAGAGCCAGAATTCGGATGCTCTGCTGAAAAGGGCCATGAATATCAAGGAGAACAAGGCCATGGTAAGTGCTCGCAGGGCACGGCGCCCCACAGGTGCTCTTGGGAGGGCAGGTGTACTGTGGGGCGCATTGGCATGTATGATGAGCTCTGCTTTGGGAATGGGAAGACTTGAGGACCACTTACGGCCGCTCCAAGGATGCTGCCCCCCAGGGTTGAGGGTTGAGCACGGTTGAGCGTGCTTGAGGACTAAGTTGGCAGAGGTCCTGGAGAGAAGAGAAGAGGAGCTTGGCTGTCACCGAGCCCAGGGAGAACTGCAGTGGGCCACTGGAAGCCACTCCTTCGAGGCTGTCTCTGAAGGGTGGAGAAAGGCTGGCGATTAGCAGCCCCTGAGGTGTTCTAATTCACTTACGCCTTGGTGAGCCTAACCCACATGTGTTTGCGGTTCGTCTGTGTGGCAACACTGAATGCCATTCTTTTCCTCCTAATTTTACACCAACAGGAGTTCAAAGAATTCTGCCAGTTGTAGGGTTTTTTTCTCACTTTGATTTTTGTTTGTTTGTTTGTTTGTTTGAGACAGGGTTTCTCTGTGTAGCTCTGGCTGTCCTGGAACTCGCTATATAGACCAGGCTGACTTCAAACTCACAGAGATCTGCCTGCCTCTGCCTCCTGAGTGCTGGGATTAAAGGTGTGCACCACCATTCAGCTTTTTGATGACAATTTTTTATTATCATTTATTTATTGGTTTGTGTTTTTTTTGTGTTTTTGTTTTGTTTTGTTTTGTTTTTTGAGACAGGGTTTTTATGCTTATCAGACCTGGCTGTCCTGGAACTTGCTTTGTAGACCAGGCTGACCTCAAACTTCGTGAGATTAACTGCCTCTGCCTCCTGAGTGCTGGGGTTAAAGGTGTGTCCCTCCACCTCCTGGCTGCCGTTTGAAAGGCTATCTTTTTAAAAAGCACAGTGTAATGATACTGTATACATAGGTCTGTGCCTAATAAGGGAACATAGTACCTTTTGGGGGATTTTGTTTATGTTTTTTAGAGACAAATTTGCTTGGCTAAATGAAATTTTAACACCCTATACATCTGTATCATTTTCAGTAAGAACTATATTATACATGGTAATTCTTAGTGGTGTCATGTTCTCATGAATCTAAGACTAAAAATCCTGATTAAAGTCCTCAGGTGGCATATTAGTGTCTGCTGCTTGGCATTAGGTGTCTGGGGATTGCAGCTGGTTTACGTAAGGAGCCTAGACTAGTCACAGACTTCCTGATCTGTGTCTGCGCCCTGGGTGCTTGGCTTATAGCAAGTGCTACCACTCAAGGCCCAGCAAGTGTTTGGTTGAATTGGGGGCTCTGACACTCATCTAACTGACCCCTTCTCTGGGCGTGCTGACATCTGAGCCTCAGCTGTCTAAAACGTGCGCCAGGAGCGGGCATGGCATTAGCTCAGGTGAGCTATGGCGTTATCTTCTTACTCAGGAGGTGAAATCTTACAGTTACTGAGATTTGTGGATGTTGTAGTAGGTTACTGGGGAGATGTGTGAGGGGTGTTGATTTCAGACCTGTTTCCTCGACTGACATCCCATCCCCTTTCTTTCCAACCTTAGCTCGCTCAGTTGTTGGCAGAACTGAACTCGGTGCCAGAGTTCTTCCCTGTGCGAACCCCGTCCTCAGCTTCTGTAAGTGAACTCCTGACTTCTCAGACCGGTCCTGCTCTCTAGGAACCGGTAGCTTTCTGTCTACATCTGTCTGCTCTTGGTTTCAGAAGAGGAGAACAACACGACGGGCCTTCTCAGAGGGACAGGTCGTACGGCGCGTGAACCCAGCCCGGAGCGCACGGCCCCCGGAGAAGTTTGCTCTGGAAAACTTCGCCTTCTCGGCCGCCAAGCTTACCGCCGAGCTTTCCAGCTTCAGAAGGAGGACAGTCAGTGGGGTAGTTACTGTCTGATGAGAAACGCCCCTTAAGTGCGAGTGTTTCTTTATGCCTGTGCTGGCTGCTGTGCTGTCTTGGGTCAGCAGGCCTGCAGCAGCTAAGAACTTGAGTTCCACTGTGTTCATCTGAGAGTGTGTGCTGAGGAGACTCTGGGCTGCAGATCATACTGAGAGTCCTTTGTGTAATATGGGCAGAGGAGCGAGTGGCTTAGGGGTAGAGCACTGGCCCAGCTGGCTTTGATTGCCAGCTTTGGTTTGCACTATGGAAGGTTCAAGAGCTCCTGCTTGCTTGTTTGTTTGAGGAATGACCCCTGCCCCCCCCCCCCTTTTTGTTGTTTTGTTTTGTTTTTTTTCCAAGACCGATTTCTCTGTAGCTTTGGAGCCTGTTCTGGAACTGGCTCTCGCAGACCAGGCTGGTCTCAAGTTCACAAAGATCCGCCTGCCTCTGCCTCCTGAGTGCTGGGATTAAATGTGTGCGCCACCACCGCCCAGCTGGGACTGGCCCTTTTGAATGCTGTTGGGAAAGAAGGGGAAACTGAGGAGCTGCCACATATGTGGGCTTGGCTGTTCCCTTGGTCATGGGCTCATTTCCGTTTCTTCAAAGTTTATAGTTCAAGTGCCCTCCAAGGGAACTTGGGTTGGGGCCAGAGCCCACTGATTGACCACACAGACAAAGGAGACATGCTTAGCCTTAGATCTCTAAGCATATTTAAGATCTTATTATGGTTTTCAGTGCCTTAATGTGCATGCCATGTTGTCCTGGGTTTTCTTTGCAGGTAAAATGCCAGCAACATAGACGACGTCACCGAGTGTCTTCTTTTCGCTCAGTGAAAGACATCACTGAAGAAGATTTGGGAAATGTCGCCATAACTGTGCGTGATAAAGTCTACGATAAAGTGCTGGTAGGTGACCTCTTCAGACTCTTCCCAGGAGCCCAACACACCATTCATAGACAACAGCAGGCCTCTGCTTACCCGTCATCTTCCTGCAGGCTGGCTCTAAGCTGTGTGGGCAAAGACAGGCTACCTAGCATAGTGGTCCTGCACAAGGACGAGGGTTCCCTGGGCTATGAGTCCTGGCTTAGAAACATGTGTGTATATGTTTTATATGTTAACTATTTTTAATTCCAAAATTCCTGGCGTGCCCTTAGCGGCCTGCCAAGATTCCCAGCGGCAAGCAGTGGCTCATCCTGGGCAGGCTGGTCCTGCCATGCGGCCAGGAGAGCCACCCAAGCGGGCCGGTGAGCAGGCGGAGGGTAAAAGGCTTACAAGACACAGTAAATAGACATAAAGCTGAACATTTATTACTTAAAGAGAGAGAGAGAGCCAGAGAGACACGTGTGCACACACCGAGAGAGAACAGAAAGAGATTCAAGATGGCGACAAGAGGTCAGAGGTTGCTGGGAGTGGGCGTGGCTTGTCCCTTAAAGGGGCCAGAGACCAAAGGAATAACAGTATTGTAGGAGGCAATATGCCCATAGAATAAAGTAGAATTTCTGGTTGGTAGGAACCAGGTTACTCTTTTCCAGATGACCTGCAGGGAGGCTTTACATCATTTTTGTTTGATCAGTACTATTTAAAATAGTAGAATGTTAATTGAACTGCCAGCCTTTGAAAGCAAGGCTTCACACTGATGGTTTCTAGGTCTGCAGCAGTAGATTAGAGCCAAGTCCGTGCTGCCTGGGGCTCTCTGCCGCTTAAGTCACCCGGTTCTTCCTGGGGGAGTGCTATCTGGTCAGGGTTTTTTGGGGGGGGGTCTCTCTTCTCTTCCTGATGGTTCCCTGCTTAGCCTCATCTACCCTAGACCTGAAGCACTGAGAGTGGAGGTCACCATCGTTTTTCCCTAATAACAGTCCTGCTAGATTCTGGGCATGGGTGTGTCAGCATGAGTCCCACATCCACCTCTGTTGCTTTCCCCAGGGTAACACCTGCCATCAGTGCCGGCAGAAGACCATTGATACCAAGACAGTGTGTCGGAACCAGGGCTGTGGCGGTGTGCGGGGCCAGTTCTGTGGGCCGTGCCTGCGGAATCGCTACGGAGAGGATGTGCGCACAGCGTTGCTGGATCCGGTAGGAGCAGTGTGTGTGTTATAAATGTGTGTGTTATAAATGAAGAGACGTAAGCCTGGGGCCCCCGCAGTGCTCCTCTCTTCACCTCCCCCCTGCAGCTTAAGGCAATTGAAGTACCCCGCTTCCCCCTGGAGAAAGCACGGGGAAGTGTGTGGGGACCCCAGTAAGTCTCCAGTACGGGGAAATGTGTGGGGACCCTGGGAAGTCTCCAGTACGGGGAAGTGTGTGGGGACCCCGGGAAGTCTCCAGTACGGGGAAGTGTGTGGGGACCCCGGGAAGTCTCCAGTAAGGGGAAGTGTGTGGGGACCCCGGGAAGTCTCCAGTACAGGGAAGTGTGTGGGGACCCCGGTTGGGTGGGCAGGTCCTGCAGGGCTCTCTGATGGCCAGTTAAGTGCACCCTGCTACCAGAGCTGTGCTGAATGGCTCATTGTCTCCTGTCTGCTTTTGTAACAAGGAGATTTGTAACAAGGAGATCCGTTGCACACCCGCAGTTCTCGTTATCAAGAACATCATCCAGAGTCTCTCACTAGCTTAGGGCTCAGCACTCAGGCTGGCCCGCCAAAGATCCTCTCACCCCTGCCTGCCCGGTGTACACTGCCACACCCGACATTTGTCTGTGGCTTCTGGGGCTTGCACTGCGCCCTCCCCACCAACTGAGCTCTTCTCCGCCGCCCCATTTTACCTTTGGAGTTGGTGTTTGTCCTGTCGTTTCCACACTGTCAAGACTTCTAAGTGCTGCCTTGAGCCTGGGCATTGCCACTCTGAGGTCCATTCCGCCACCTCACTTTATGACCTCTTCTGCCGCATCATGGATATGTATGCTGTCCCCAGTTTCTAGATGTACTATTTTGATTAAGTGATTTAACATCAAGGTGGCATATATATCAGGAGAGCTAGAATTCTCACCTTGATCTTGTGCCAAACCTGTACTAAAAATCACAGCCAGTGTGTGACCTGTGAATCACATAGAACCCGAACATAAAAGCCAACTTAGTTTTTTTAATAGCTCCCTGTCAGTGGTATACGGTCTCCTTGTTTCTCTGACATGCGGAGGTCATTCTTGCTGGGTCCCTGTGTAGCACCTCTGTACACTCTGACATGTAGGAGGAGAAGCTTGACTCAAGTCTGCTGGGCAGGATGTGAATAAAAGGAACAATCTCTCTACCGCCCCTAGGAGTGGACGTGTCCTCCCTGCCGTGGGATCTGCAATTGTAGCTACTGCCGGAAACGAGATGGCCGCTGTGCCACTGGGATCCTCATTCATCTGGCCAAGTTTTACGGCTATAATAATGTCAAGGAGTACCTGGAGAGGTGAGTCTCCAGTACGGGGAAGTGTGTGGGGGCCCCGGGAAGTCTCCAGTACGGGGAAGTGTGTGGGGACCCCGGGAAGTCTCCAGTACGGGGAAGTGTGTGGGGACCCCGGGAAGTCTCCAGTACGGGGAAGTGTGTGGGGACCCTGGGAGCCCTGGTTTTCCCTTGAGTTCCATCCGTTTGTGCAGGAGAGGCCCAGATCTAGAGAATTCCTCTGTTGATATAAAGTACTCAATTCCACAGTGGGTCAAACCATTTCCACCCCTGGTACAGAACAAATGGCATGAGAACTCTCTGTAGAATAACAGTCTCCGCAGCCTGAAGGGCAGGACGTTGTGAGGACAGTGTGCGCTGGGAAGTGGGGAAGCCAGCTGAGACACGCCTGGCATTCCGTGCTCAGGGCGCATGCAGGAGCCAGGCCTCAGCGCACACCCTGGGTGCACACACTGGTGCTCAGGAACCACTGGAGCTGGAAGGCTGCTTCCTGCTTGCTCCCAGCCAGCTCCTTACGACGCTTCCCCTTCTTTCGCTTAGCTTACAGAAGCAGCTGTAGGAGGCGAATGAGAGGAGAAGGACGCTGGACTGCGGAGTCCACTGGAGATGTGTACTGCTGGACTGCGGAGCCCACTGGAGATGTGTGCCGGTCGTGCCTGGCCCTAGGGCTGAACCTCACAGATGCTTGTTTCCTACAATTTTCTGTTTCTAATAGTATGTTTTTAAAAAATGTTTATATGCTTAAAAAGATTTCTCAGGAAAGTAGTAAAGCAGAGAAATCTGTATACATATCTGCACAGAACTGTACTAGAAATATCTGCTGAAGATTTAAAAGCACAACTTAAATGGGGCAGAGTTAAGGCTCAGGTTAGGTACAAAGAAGATGCTCTGGCCTCTGATGTTCAGCTCTCTCAGTCACTCCGGGTGCTCCTCTTGCGAAGGCTGTTGCACTGGAGTGATCACAGCTCAAACCTAGTAGTTCATCCTGCTATAGATACTGAATTCTGGGTCCTTAGAAATTTATATTGAAGAATGTTCCTGTAAACTATCAAGTGCAATTAGCCACACACTGTGAGTAAGGTGTCTTTTTTATTAAAAGGCAACAAAAAAAGGACCAAGTTGTAGACACTGGAGGCCTCAGGATGCTTGCCTCTTTCTTCAGGACCTGCCTGGAGCCTGCTGCTTCTATGTTTTTACATCATTTTTTTAGAGATTTTGCTTTTTATAGAACCCTTACTGCCTTGTTTTTGAGACTTAGGGAACCATAAGAGATAAACCATGGTGTTTTGTGTGGGTGTGGTGGAGGAAGCTAAAATCAACAAGTATATATCCCAGATAGATGTTTAGTGTTTTGTGTGTGTGTGTGTGTGCGCGTGCGTGCGTGTGTGTAATACTACTATTCTCCCTCCTCAAAGAACAATGCTCTAACAGAAAGAATGCACACCCCTGTGACTAAGACGTGTCGCTGTGTTCTGGCTAAAGCAGGGAGAATGTCAGTCACAGTGCCAAGGCTGTCTGTGCTTCTAGCAGTAGGGCCACGCCTGCCAGCACCCACTTAGCCAGCTTTTCTCTGCTCTTTAGCCTGAAAGTCCATACATAGGTGAGGCCTCTTGCTTTGGTTTTGTAAACGGGGCACTCATAGGTGTGCTTAGTTTCTTGTCTGTCCACGGTTATGGCTCTGGCAAAGATGACAGGCATTGTGGATGTTAACTCCTTCAGGCGGGCATCAGCGAGGACTCCTGACTGCGTGTCCCATCTGGCACCTGAGGCGGAAACAGCAGCTGTGTAACTGTGGCATGTTGGTGCCAATGCTCTAACTGTTCGATGCAATAAACCTCCTTTTATCACCTTGTCACCTATCGGCAACATCACTATATAGCTGAGATGTTTAATGGGTTAGCGATTTTATAAGATCAAATTTTGTGCAAATCCAACCCTTTATAGTAAACTAGAACGTATGAGAAACACAACCTTGTAACCTTCTTTACCACTGCACTAAAGTAATTTGAAAGTTTGGGTCACTCACTGCCTACCCTTGAAATATCTGAACTGTGCTGTTTGCTTCACTGTTTGTGCGCTCCTGCAGATGTGCCCTGCAACATAAATGCACAGATGGACACCCAGCATCAAGGGCATCTTCAGGGCTTGCTGACATGGCTCTGTGGGTAAGGTGTTGGCCACCTGAGTTTGATCCCAAAACCCATAGAGAAAGCCAGGTGTGGAAATACACATCTGTAATTGCCAACATTCCTATGTTGGATATGGGAGGTGGATAGAAAAAAATCAGTGTTGCAGGCTAGTTTGCCTGGAGTGCCTAGTGTGGAGGAGACAGCACTAGAGACCCTGCCTTGTTCTTTGACCTCTACACACAATAAAAGCTTAAAAGCAGAGGGTTGATTTTGAATTGATGGTAGTGAAAAGGAAAATGCTATGAATTACATGCAGGACATAAGTTCCTGAAATCGTCATTCTGAGTGCCGCAGAGTTTGGCTCATGTTAGACACACTCTCGGATATTTAAATTGTCTGAAGGAAAGAGGAGGAAGTAATTATCAATACAGGGTTATCTGAATAGCCGCTGAAGGAGAGGGACAGCTCCATGGGCTTGCTCAGTGGACTCACCTTCCAGGTGGAGCCCGTGGAGGTACGCGCCTTCTCTGGGCGGGTGGCCATAATCTTCCTTTGTTTTTTTGGTAACATCAATTGTTAAGCACATTCTGTCCAGTGGCCACTCATTTTTCCGAGCCATGGTCTGCATGATTGCTTTGGGAAGAAAAAGAAGGTAAAAAACCTGTTTCTAGGCTCCCAAGAGCCGGCCACGCCCCATGCACTCTAATACTGCAGATTAGAGCGAGGCCGGGCAAACCTGTTTGCCTCAGCGGTCACAGACTGGAGTGGGCCCGAGCAGCAGATGCCACCTGCTCCGGTGTTGCCTCTGTGTCTTCAGCGTGACAGTGGGAAAATGACAGGCCACTGCAGCTGTGCCCGGGGCTCTCCTTCCTAACTAGAACTTTCTCTAGTTGCTACTCCTGCTCTGAGATGCTTCCAGCCATACCTGTTAGGAAGGACTGAGGGTTGAAGAAGCCAGACAGCCACACAACAGCTGGGAGGGTGAGGTCTTGTGTCCAAGTATCGAGTTCTCGGCATCGCAGGAGCAGGTCATTAAACCTGGTCAGTGGAAGGTAGGAAGAAATGAACTTGTTTTCTAGTAAAATAGATTTCTTTCAGGAAGATGAGAGGCCGTGGAACACACGGGGTAAATAGGGGGAAAGCCTTCTTAGATAATTCACAAGGTGATGACCCTGCACATGCCTGGTTTCTTCCTGTTGAGAGTTTATACCTGCAGCTTGTTCCTGTCACCATTAGGAGTAGGAAACACTGGCAACGTGGGCACTGGCTCTTCACCCAGCTATCAGATCCTTCTAGAGATACATAATGAAGGTACAAAAGCCATTGGAACAGAGTTGGCAAATACCACCATTCTGTAGGATGCAGTAGAAATGCAGCGGTGTGTATGTGTGTGTGTGTCCATTACTGTCACAATTCCAGAGTTGCCAAGGAAGAGTAGGAACATGGACACACACACACACCCTAGTGGGAAAAGCTTTGGAAGTGTTAGGGTGAAAACAGTGAAAAACAATGTTAAGATTAAATAGCATGGTGGGAGGACCCTGGAGAGATGGCTCAGCAGTTAAAAGCAGTAGCTGCTCTTTCAGAGGACCTGAGTTCAGTTCCTATCATCCACACGACATTCATAGCCTTGTCTTAACTTCAGTTCCAAGGAGGATCTGAAACCCTCTTAGCTTATGTAGGGGGAAAATACCAAACAAAATGGGAAGAAAAGCAGTTTTGGTCAAGAAAGCAATAGATCAATCTAGGAGGCTCACGGTCTGAGGTGGGTTGAGGTCTCAAGAAAATGTTGATTTTAGGTTGTGTTTGAAAGCTTAGTGTGTATCACATTGTAAAGGGTCCTCTCTAAACAGAAGTGGTGTGGGGAGAGCTTAGTGTGTGTCACATTGTAAAGGGTCCTCTCTAAACAGAAGTGGTGTGGGGAGAGCTTAGTGTGTGTCACATTGTAAAGGGTCCTCTCTAAACAGAAGTGGTGTGGGGAGAGCTTAGTGTGTGTCACATTGTAAAGGGTCCTCCCTAAACAGAAGTGGTGTGGGGCTAAGTGCACCACGAAGAAAACTACTCAACGACAGAGTTAGAAAAGGTTAGGAACAAGCTAGTAAAACCTACAGAAACTAGCAAGAGCAACGTAAGCTGGTGACAAAAAGCCACAAGTTGTCATTAATCCTAAGACACAACTCAATGCAAACCCTCCATCAGTACGCAGAGGCAGCCCTTGCGTATTTATAGTGTTAAAACTCTGCTGAGGTGCACTGTCTCCTGGGCAGTGGTTATCCTCTGGAAGCCACATAACTGTCCTTCCCCTTCACTCACGTCTGTGATTATCAACTTGGCACAACCTAGCGTCATCTGAGGAGAGGGCAACTCTGATGAAGACTCGCCCAGCGCAGACTGGCTGGTTGACTGAGGGAAAGAATAGATAAGCCAGTAAGCAGTGTTCCTCCCTGGTCTCTGTTCATATCTATATCATCCTTCCTCTCGGTTTCTGCCTGGGCAGCGATAGGGAGACTCATTGGGAACCCTGAGCTGATGTGAACACTTTCTTCCCCAAGTTTAATCACAGCAGCAGAAAGCAAACCAGAGCAGGACCCCCACAGTGCTAGGCACTTGGGTGCCTAGAGTAATAATAGTGTTAATTGTCAACGGGATCTAGGATCACCAGGAGATGAGCCCACAGGTGCACCTGTGAGTTCAGCCTCTGGGAATGCCTGTTAAGGGATTATCTTTAGTAGGGATAGCAGATAGGGAAAGCCTACTGTAAATACGAGTGGCATTGTTCCCTGGGACAGTGTGAGTGCGTGTGAGCTGAGCCCTGGCACTCCTTGCTCTGCCCCTTGACTTGCTTGTTAGTGGCTCTCTCAAGCTCCTGTCACTGAGGCTTCCTTTGAATGGAACCGTGAGCCAAACCAAACCAGCTTTTCCCTCTCGCACTGCTTTGGTCAGCCTAGGTGTTCTATCACAACAGGAAAAGAAGCCAGGACGGGCAGGATCCCTACATGCTGTCACTTAGAATTCTGATGACACCTTTTAGATTGTCCTGTATTTCTTTCCTGAATCAGAACCAAAGAACTTCATTCTGAAAAAGGCATAGATAAGAGTCCTGTGATGCTTTCTGAACAGTCTACCAAGACCATAGAGCATTGGGGGATAAAGCATCAGCCCTCAGCAGCCCCAGGCTCCGCCCTGGCTGTGACCCCTACAGAAGTGCCTGCGACAACAGTCTAGCTTTCTCTGACTGCATTGGAAGTTATTGGTTTAGAAAATAACGTAATAGAAAGCCAACAGGCACACTCAGGTGACTTCTGGGACTTAAATGAGGAAATTCGGTTCACATTTATTTCCAGATGAAAATATGAAGACCGAGAGATCAGGTATTTTGTCAAAGAACAGTTACCTAATAAGTGAGAGAATTTGAATCTTGGTCTGGTCTAACTGAATTGACTTTTACTTTTGAAGCAAAATACCAGAGAACCTCAAGTGAAATTAGTAGAGTTTCCTTAGTGATGTAGCGGAGCACAGGTTCACACTGGAGTAATGGGGAATGCTGACCTGTGCCCATGTCTGTAGTTGACAACGGCAGTAGAGATGGCCACTTACCACTGGGCGAGACCGTAAGTAGAGGGATAAGCCAGTTTGTTCCAAGTGTCGGGAACCCGGTCATAACTCAGGGCAGACAGCTGGGCTTCCACATCAGGAGATAACGTCAGCTCTCCCTTGCAGAGAGGAAAGGCCACCATGAATGCCCTCCAGTGTCATGAAGCCCCGCCTAGTCCCACTTGTAAGCTTACCTTCAAACTAAGGTCTAATCGTTGAAGCGAAACACGGATTTCCTGGATGAGAACATTCATCCTCTCACACTCTTGGAAGCAAACGAGAGCATACGGGCTTCGATCTGGGTGATTTTGTGTTATCTCTGCTATGTTGAACTCTTCTGGAAGTCTCTCCAAAATGTCATCCAAGATGTTCTTAACCTGAAATCATTGTAACACATGCAAAGACTATTTTCTTCTTGCTCATGGTGACTGGTGGTTTGAATGAAAATGGCCCCACAGGCTCACGGAGTGTGGCATTATTAGGGAGTATGGCCTTGCTGGAGAAAGTGTGCCGCTGTGGGTGGGCTTTGGGGCTCCTGCAGACTCAAGCCAGGCCCAGTGTCACTCTTCCTGCTGCCTGCCTCCAGATGTAAAGCTCTGGGTTCCTACTCCAGCGCATTCTGCCTGCACGCCACCATGCTTTCAGCTGTGATGGGAATGGACTAAACCTCTGACGCTGTAAGCCAGCCCCAATTAAATGTTTTCCTTTCTAAGAGTTGGTGTGGTCATGGTGTCTCTTGGCAGCAATAGCAACCCTAAGACAGTGACTCTCATACTTTTTGAAATCTCAGAGTAGACCATGCAGCTTCCAAAGGTGCCTACAACTTCTGGCCAGTTTCTAACTGCCCAGACCTTCTGCATCAGTACTGGTCACCTCCCTCTTAGATTCCACCATGGTCAGCTTGTTCACTGGTAGCTGTGAGGAGCATCAGATGCATACGTGGCATTTGTGTGCAGAGATGAGAGACAATCAAACGTGGAAACTCATTTGCAAAGTGGCACCAATTCCAGCGCCCTGTGAACACGAGCTGGTGTTACAGCTTCCTGACTAGCAAATCCTAAAATCCTGAACCATTTAGATCAACCAAAAAGGGAGAGAGGAAAGAAAATCAAGGCTTGAATCTGTTTGTTCTCCTGAGGAAGTGAAAAGATTTATTGATAGATGATGTGAGTAGGCACATAGTAGTCAGATGTCTATCAAAGGAGTTCCACTGAGCTCGGGAAACCATTAACTACCTGGAAGCAGGTGACTGGACAGCATTCCTAGAATTCTGGTCCTCTGGAGCTTAAGACAGAAAGATCATGAGTTCAAGTCCTGCCTGAATTAAGTGGTGAGACCCTGCCTCCACGTGCAGCAGGGAGAGTGATGCTGGGCCTGACTTGAGCACTTGACCCCGCAGAGCCCATCCCCAGTGACACACTTCTAATCGGTGAAAATAGAAACCAAAAAACCTTTAGCCTCAAGCGTCTTTCCCCCTTTCCTTCATTTCCCCGGGTGATGCTCACTGGTCCTGACATCATGCTTAGGGATTGCTGAAGGATTGTCTTCTCAGGTTCTGAAATCTTAACTCAGTTATGGAAAGAGCAGGCAGTATGGCCAGCAGGGAAGCTGGTAGAATTTACTAGGTTTTGTTTCCTTCCCTGACCCTATCTGCCTGTTGGGTCTTGACACTTCACCTCAGCTAATCTCCAAAATGGATCCTAATGTCCCTCAAAGCTCTTGATTAAACAGTGATTTTCTACAGTGTCCAGTACCCAGTGCCAGGCCTTGGCTTCCAGTGGTGGCCCTGCTGGTGCCAAGGCGGCCTGCCTCACGTGTACTGCTTTCTGGTTTCATGACTGGCTTTCTCCGTGGAAATAGAAAAAGCCTGACTGGGATCCATCATCCACCCCTGCGCCTGTGAACGCTGTGCTTCTTCCCACGGAGAGGGTGTCATCCTGCTAAAGATGCAGCATTCTTCCCAGAAACAGTGTACATAGGATCAGCGACACAGTTCATTTCAAATGATGAGTGGTCAATGAATGACCTTATTTCAAGAAATAATATGGACATTTTCTGGGATTTCACTATAATTTGAGTTGGTGTTAGCAAATGTTTCTGAACAACCTGAATCCTTGGCAGTCAAACCCTGATTAATAAATTTGAAAAGAATGAGGACAAATTTGTTTGGGGGTGAACTATTCAAGTCCAGTAGGAGCAAAGGGTCAGGGCTGGAGTTGTGGCTTAGCAGAAGAATGCTTGCTACACAGAGATAGAGACCTGAGCTTTGGTCTCTGCACCCACATAAAAAGCTGGGCATTGTGCTCACAACCCCAGAGGCAAGAGAATCACTGGGATTTTTCTGGCTTTCACATACCCCAAAGTATGGCCTGGTCTGCTCATGCACCCCTTCCCCACAGTGAAGGGCCAAGCCACAGATTTGGAGATGTCTGTAATTCATACATCTGATGAAGCTACCCTGTTAGTGGAGGTGTGCTGAGCCAGCCCACACCTCCAAGTTTTAAGTGTTGGAGAGATGTCCCCACTGCTTGTCTGCCATGTGGCAGTATGGGAGGGTGAGAGATGTCTGCCCCTACTCCTCGCCCCCTACCGCCTGCGACAGACAAGAGAACTGGTCCTTCCTGATCTTTCCCCTTACCAGCTGCAGCACTCAGGAAACGGTCCTGCCCCCTCCTAGGCAGCACAGCAGAGATGCCTGGTGGTTGGAGGTGAGGGTGACCCAGCCCTGAAGGGAGCAAGGGAGAGCTGTCCCCATTGCTCATCTGAGATGGTGCCCGGTAGGTGGAGGAGAGATGCCCTCCCCCCACCTCCCTTTACCGCCTGAGACAGTGAAAGAGCTGCTGGGGTCCTAAGGACAGGAGGGCTGTCCCTGTCCTTCTCCAGCTGCAGCACTGGGAAGAGTGGCCCCTGCACCTGTCCTGGGCAACACAATACAGCTGTCCCCATGGGCAGGAAGGCAGGAGAACTGGCCCCACCCCTCGCTCATTGCTGCAAGAGCTGACTGGGGCAATGCAGGAGAGCTCACCCTGGTGGTGAGGACAGGGGAACTCGGGTGGGAGGCAGACCAACCTGCAGCCGCCCAGGCCCAGAACCAGGGTTGCCGCTTGGCCTGCTCCAACGTCCACCCCATCTGTGATCTGCTGGAGCACATGAAGGGACCTGACCCACAGCCCAACGCTGCAGGATCTCTACAAGAGAGAGCAACAGCAGGATTCCCAGGAAGAGGAATCCTTCCTGGGAGTGAGGGCCCAGCATCAACAGGGTAGTAGAAACCAGAGGCCTCCAACCAGACCAGTGAACTTACAGTGAGGGTGCGTGGACAAAGGGATTTGCTACATGACTTACTGTGTCACATTGCAGCTTCCATGACGAGATTTTTAATTTTTTTCCCTCCCCCTCAATATTTCTTTTTATTTTGGGAGCAGATGCAAAGGGATGGGGAAGTGAATGAGTCGAGGTGATGTGAAAGACACAGAATAAATAAAAGTAATTTTTAAAAAAGATGAAAGTGGAGCAAGTAAAAATTACTTCATATATGTAAATCCAATGTCCATCTGCATGTGAAAAGAGGCTTGTAACTCAGCCAAGGAATGCAAAGTTAAAACACCCGGAAAATCCAGTTTTCCCTAGCAGACCCTGAAGGAGGCAGCAGGGCTGGAGACTGGTAAGCTGCCAGTGAGGGGAAACACTTGGAACTGAGTGGCCAAACATTGTACCCATCTGTGATACCACAGTCCTGGGAGTCAACGTTTGACAGAGGATTGTGTGAGGATGGTCACAGCTGTGATCGCCATAACAATGACACCAAACCAAAGACTACTAAGACACCCCCCATGATGGAGTAAACATTGTATATTCCTATGATAGAGAATACAACAAGAAGGGGCCAGTGACCACTGAACAAACAGGAAATCTCACAAATTTACAGTGACGTCAAAGGAGCCTGGCAGTAAGTATCCTAGAAGTCCATGTGTTTGAAGTTCAAAACTAGTCAATATGTAAAGATGGAGATCGGGATATTGATTACCTTCGGGGAGCAGGATGGAGTATGAGTATCCTGGGCAGCTGAAATGTCCTACACCTCGATCTTGGTGGTAGTTATCTGACTGTATAGGTAAGCTTAACAGAGACCAGTACCTAAGATTAGCTAGCACACTTCACTCTAAGGACTGGAACAAGAAAGACCTCACCTTGTCTTCTGTAGACTGCCCCAGTTCCTCACTGCTGACTGCATTCCTGGGTTGCATCTCCAGTAGAGTTCTGAAGAGTGTGTTGGAGGTCACTGTCAGGAACTCTATTTCAGCATTGGGGTGAAGTCCATACAGTGCTGGACTTTCTGGAGGCAATTTGTCCTCTATGTACTGTTGATAACCGGAATAATCTAGGTAGGGCGGGGCCACAAATCCTGGTGCCAGCATGAGTTCATCTTCAATCTTCAACCATAAAGAAACGCCAGTTAGCCCAAAGTTAGGAAGGTATCGTCTTCACTTCCTGAACACAGAACCTTAGCAAAAAGTCCCACTATGATGCTTGATGGTACCAGACTCCAAAATGCCTCATGGTCAGCACTATGCTTATGTTGACAACATTAGGCTGACTGCTGAGCACAGTTCCAAGAAATACAAAACTCCCCGATTTGCAGTGAGCTCAGGGCAGTGTGACACACACATGAATAAGTAAACATGGCTTAACCATCACTGCCTATTAGTCAGGGCTTCAACTTCCTGATTCTCAAATATCCCTATTTCCCAGAGGAGAAATCAAGATGTCTGGTCATTCAATTGCGCAAGTAGATGTTTTGAATATAAACTTGATTCAGAACTCATTTTAGTAATGCTAGTATATACTTCCCCAGTATTATGATATAAAATGCTCCCCCATGCTCATCTATTAAAGGCTTGGTCTTCAGCTGGTGGTACAGTTTTAGACAGTTCTGGAAACTCTAGGATGTGTGGCTTAATTGGAGGAAGGAGGTCACTGCAGGTGTTTAAGAGAGTGAGTGTGTCCTTAGCTCCTCTCCTTTCAGCTTGCTGTGGCGGGAAGACTTTCCTGTGGCACACCTTCCTTCCAGTGGGATAAGTTCACCACGGGCGGAAACATCCTAAACTCGAAGTCTCACTTCCTCCCCTATGCTGTTTGTCACAGCAGTGAAAACTAACATACCCAGTGTTATGTTAGTTTTATACTCTGCACAGTGTAGCACAAGTCATGCAATGCATAGGAACTTTACAAACACAAGGTCGGGGTGACTTCCATTTTATAGGTCACAGTATACTGAGAGTCAAATTACTGCTTCCTCTCTGAGACCTTGGGAAACTTAGGGTAAAGTCTGTGTTGCTGCTTCAGATCCATGGACTGAACTAGTGTTCGGGGCACAGCTGTCTGGTAAACGAAAAGGCCACAGCAATATAACCTGTATTGGCCCGTCCATTTCCCTAGGGTTTGAGGAAGGGCAGGCACTCCATACGGAAGGTTGTTTTCCACAAAACTAAAGTGAGCAGAGTAGCAAATCTACACACAGGAAAATAATCTTCAAAATGTAACTAAAGAATTTATGGACCCGAGCCTGTCCAGCAACAGTCGAGTGCTTAGAAAATTCTAGCTTCTTTACTTCACATTCCTCTCACCCAGTTCTCTCGGCTCTCAGGCATCATTAACACCTCTTTTAATTTCTCAGTCTCTCGTACCTTGAATTCCATCTACACAAGCATTCGAATGTATAGGGGATGCTATTTTTTAAAGATTATCATCCAATAGAGCTATTTTTTGCCAACACCTGGTAAATTGTTTTCTGCAAGATCTGTCTGCTACTGTGTCTCTTGAACCATATATCTCTTTACTATTACATGGAGTTTCATTCATTCAGTAATATGGGGTGATCATCCCATACAAAACACCTTGGAAATGGAAAGTCTTCCTAGGAACTCAAGGTAATAAAGTAGTGATTTCCCCCACTGCTGGGTTGTGTGTCCTGAGTAATGGTGGTTTATGTCCTAGCAGCCGTAGTCCTGAATGGCATCGAGAACAAACCTGACAGGGATTCTCAGCTGTGAACTCCAGGGGCATTTCTGATATTTGAGTCAGCATTTATACTTTCATTTTGTACCAGCAGTGTTCTTAAATTATCTAACCTTTCATAGTGCCCGAGACAAATGTGAACCCAGTGACCAGGGGAAGGGGCAAAGGGAATTACCCCCACCCCACCATCCCCAGCTGGCTCTATACATATCTATCATTTCCTGTTTACTTAGAAAGAACAATAGAAACTTCAGTGTGATTGGATTCAGAGTGTTCCGAACTAAAGTGAATCATCATTAGCCTGTGGCAGGCAAGTTAACAGCAACAACAAAAAAAAAAAAAAAAAGAAAAACCGAAGAATAAACACATCCAAACGGAACGTGGTTCTCTATAAACAAGGGTTTGCTCTTTTCCGTTGGTACCGACAGGAAGATGAAAGGACTTAGAAGACCTGCAGTTCAATTTACCCTTCAAAGAATTCGGAGTGCAGAAAACCAAATCAGCAGGGGTTTGGATGTCTGAGTGCAACTGGGAACTGTCAGTAGGATGGAAGTGGTTTGCGCTTTGCCAGACGGTGACTAACTGGTCTGTTTATAGGCTGGGGGTCAGATTTTCATGTCGGTTGACGTGCAAAGCAAAGGATAGCAGCGAACTAAGAAAAGGGCATCACTTAGCCTCCTGAACGGTGTGGCGGCCTTTTCAGATGTGTCAGCCATAGTGGTGCATGCCTGTAATCCCAGGACTAGGGAGGCAGAGACAAGAACATGAGTTTGAGGCTACACAGCAAGATCTTATCTAAAAAGAAGTTTTTAAAAAACAAACCCCACCAAATAAATACAATGCTTGCTTCAAACATCATCAGTAACATGGTCACATGGCTGCTGTGGCTGGGAGTTTCCCAGTTGCCAACACCAAGACACAGAACAGGCTTTCCAGATGTGGGTCTCCGCCCTAGGGGAAGACATGCTTGTCTCATGCACATCTTTCCAGATGTGGGTCTCCGCCCTAGGGGAAGACATGCTTGTCTCATGCACATCTTTCCAGATGTGGGTCTCCGCCCTAGGGGAAGACATGCTTGTCTCATGCACATCTTTCCAGATGTGGGTCTCCACCCTAGGGAGAGACATGCTTGTCTCATGCACATCTTAATCTTTCTGGAAGACAAAACAGTCCATGATGTATATGAACCAAACCTCAACTCTTGCTTTAATACTAAAATGCTGAATTTTGAGGCGGAAGGTTCAGTTCATAACATTTTTGCCCAGCTGGCTTTAGAAAGAACCCAAACAACTCCTGTTTCTTCTATGTTAATATTTTACTTACATGTGTGTGTATGCCTGTGTCATAACACATGTGCACACAGAATACATGTGTGCAGTCATGCTCATTGTGTGTCCTCTCTCTCCTGTCACTCTACCTATCCGTTTGAGATAGGGTCTTTCCCTGAGCTGGATTCCCATCTCTGCTGGATTGGTGGCCAGAAACCAATGCTCCCATCTCCTTGTAAATCCTGGGATTACAGGCATTTCTTTGTTAGGTGCTGGGATCTGAACTCTAGTGCTTGCGATGCAAAGCAAACACCCTTAACCGCTGGAGCCATCTCTAAATACTGATCCAGTTCAACCTTTCCACAGAAGGGCTGTTGGCAAAACCTTCTTCCCGTTGATAGGGCCATACCTGTAGTTCCCTACCGGGGGTGGGGGGGTCTCTTTTTTTTTTTTTTTCAAGGGAAGGGCTATTTGAAACGATGTTCTAAATTCTCAAGGATTTAAGCCATTCTCAACAGTCATTTGTCCTAAGACCATGAAAAAATGTGCGGTATCACTGGGAGCATGCAAACCCAAGTGACAGGGCACAGTTTCATCCCATCAAAATGACTAGACTAAAGAATGTGGGTAGTAGCAGTGTTGGTAAAGATGTGGCGATAACAACCTTGCGTCAGGTTTTGTGTTTTCTCCAACAATAACCATAGTCACCAAATGACCCAACAACTCTACATCCAGCCTTCCCCCATAGAACTAAACACAAAGCCACATAAAGTCTGTATACAGAATTGCATACAGACAGTATAATAGGCCAACCCAGAAGTTGGCAAATTGTACCTCACTAAAATATTAAGAATCAATGGAATCATGCACAAATCAGACCTTCACATCATGAAACCGCCACCAAAGATCTGAATTTATCTTTGCAGGAGTCGAATAGGACATTAACGTGTAGGTGTGAGAAGCGAGGAAAGCCGGTAACTGCCGGCTGTGCGCCTCACTGGAGATATTTGTCTTTCTTAGCATACTGCGTTTCCCCAAAATAAAAAGCCATAAAACAACAACAACAAACAAAACAGTTGCCTGCCCCTCCAAATAGTCTTAGAAATGGCAAAGAGTCCCTAATCCAGTGCAAGTCTAAACAAACAACACGGGCCCTTGGCCATTTGGATGCAAAATACAGTGGCTCTGTACTTTTGGTGAAAAGTTCCTGCACCCGGATAAGTCTCTCTGCCGATGCAACAACCCAAATCAAACCAAATCAAATTAGAAAAAGCCCAGATTTAATGGGTAAAACGCCCCGGATGATTTTTCACCCCACAGAGATGAGGAAGAGAGACTGAAAAACCACAGGTCTGTTCTCTGGGGTGGGGGCAGTTTAAATGCCCTGCGGGGGTTGTCTTGAGCATCTTTAGGGGAGAAGCTGTGTTTGGCAATGTGTCTGAGGTGAGGCAGGGTTTGGGGAGACAGGGATGGGAGAGGCAGATCCCACTCTGGGCATATAGATGCCAGGAGCTGGGGTGGAGCTTTCACCAGAACAGTTGGGAGTTTCAGCAATTACTCGGATGTGAAGGCTGATTTTCTGGAGAGCTGAAAAGTACACTTGTAGTTTCCTCGATTAAGTATTTTACAAATCATCCGATATACGGGGGTCCTGCATATAAAGCCGGGTTCTGGAACTGTGAGCTCCTGGATCATCCTCCATTCACAGAACACACAAAATCAAGTGCAAATACCTCATTGCTGAGGTGACCTCTGCACCAGCTACAATCGGATGGGCACCGCAGCCAGCGCGGATGGGCACTGCAACAAGCGCAGTGTGCAGCAGAGCAGGACTGACTTTTAAAATCCACATTCCCTCTTTGCCAGCTTTCTTTTCTTTCTTTCCTTCCTTCCTTCCTTCCTTCCTTCCTTCCTTCCTTCCTTCCTTCCTTTCTTCCTTCCTTCCTTCCTTCCTCCCTCCCTTCCTTTCTTCGTTTCTTCTTTTCTTTCTTCTTTTTTTTAAATCTCTGAGCGTGTCCTTTTTTTTTTGCTTACCCAAGGGAGTTATTACCGATTCTTCAGGACTGTAGTGGGGAGAAATACCACACATCACCTGTAGGGCACTGACTGCACCCTTTTGTGACACAGGTACTAAATACACACTCTATTCCAAGAGCCGGCTCAGTGCTGAAGAGCACTGACTGCTCTTCCATAGGACCCGGGTTTGATTCCTAGAACTCACATAGTGAATTACAACTCCAGCCTCAGGGGCTCTGATGCCCTCTTCTGGCCTCCACAGGCACCGCATGCATGTGCTGCACAGACAAATGCAGACAAAACACTCATACACATAAAAACACATTTAAAAAACATTTTTAAAGAGTAGTTTACAATCAAGAAAGACATATATATTGCAAAAATGTATGCTCATAATAAAAAGGTTTCCACTTCCAAGCACATTGTTCTAGTTTTGTACTGTTTAACCTAACAACTTTTGAGTTGGTCATTCTTGCTTCATACATGACAAAACTACTGCTCAGAGGAGTTCCATAAGTCAGACTCTACGACAAATGATAGGGTTTTTGTTTGGCACCCTGGGGCATGCTTTTCTACTCTAAGCCTGATTCCTAATTACTGCATATGTCATCCAAGTAGTTGGCTCTATATGATAACTTTTAGGTGGCCTGGTGCCTCCTTTCCCAAAAGTAGTATACCATATTTGTTAGTTAGCACTGCCAAATGTTTGTGTTATATGAGGAAACGTCTTTTTTTCTTATTGTTACCCAAAGGCCCTTTCAGGCGCCTTCCCATTAGAGAGCTCATTTACTCAACAGATGCTCAAAGACACCACTGAAAGGAATCCAGAGCCTCTGCAAACAGTAGGATTGCCAACCTGGTCCGTTCATGTTCCAAAGCAGCAATTAGCCGACCGGTGGTGGTGCACACTTTTAATTGCAGCACTAGGAAGGCAGAGACAGGCGGATCTCTGTGAGATCGAGGCCAGCCTGATCTACAGAGTTCTAGGACAGGCTCCAAAGCTACAGAGACCCTGTCTCGAAAAAACAAACAAAGAAAAAACAGAATAGCAACAATATTAACTTCTAAATATATTAACTGATGTGAGAAAGGTCAGAAAGATGTCCTGCAGAAGCTGAACTGTTAGCCCATGTTAATAGCTTGAGTGAGAAGCATTTTCCTGAGAGCAAAGTAACAGGGGTGTGCAGCCTCTAACATGAAGTCAGCGAGTGCATTCATTTCCCCAGAGAGATGATGGTAGCACTGCCCAGTGAGGATGCCAGCTTGTCAATGAGGCAGCTCCACCCTGCGGGGGCGGTTGGTTGCCTATGCTTCTCAAGGGCTTGCACACACCAGCAGTGCCCCTCAGGTTTCATCACCTGTATTGATTTTACAGTTATTTGAATGGGAGTTCAGCCTTATGAAGGTTAAAGAACTATTTCTGGGAGCACCATTAATTCTACCCTTAGCAAGAGGCCAGAGCCAGGGGAGGGGCCACCCCTGAGCTTCCTCTGTCCCTTGACCTCCACTATCCTTTGGAGAAATAAGCCTCTGTAAAGGTGGCTTTGGAGGGCTGCTTATCTTTCACATCTCCATGGTAACTTGCTCCCAGACCTTCCAAAGAGCAACTTCTGATTGCACTGAATTGAAAGTATCTTTTTGATGTGTGAAATTCTACTCATTAGGAGAGAGAAAGACTAGGAAACTACAAAACAAAGACTGACGTAAACTAGAGCAGGTAGCTTTAGTTTTCTTTCTTGTTGCTCTCAAATTGGCGAATACTATTTAAAGACATCTAAAAAAAATCATTGCCTATGGCAGTGTTTGACTGTGTTCTAACACACTGTGTTCTCGGTACGCGGCATCCTCTCAAAATGGACTACAGAAAGGTAACTGAGTCTGCGCAAGGCTTCTCTGAAAAGCTCTCAGAAAAGCTATGAATAGAAGCTTGCTCAAATTACCAGACCTCAACACACAGCAAACACTCTTTCAGTACTGCTCTAAATCAAGTTAGTGTCTTTGGCGATGTGTGGATGAATTTGGATGGTGTGGATGCTGCTCTGGTTTGGAAGTATCACCCAGTGCCCCCCGTGAAGGAATGGAGACTCGGTTGCTAGTCTACTGCACTCTCCAGAGGTGGTAGAACCGTAGGAGGCTGGAGTCCAGGGGAAGGAAGGAGGTCATTAAGGGGCATGTTCTTAAAGGGGATATTTGGACTTATGCTTCTCTCTCTCTCTCTCTCTCTCTCTCTCTCTCTCTCTGTGTGTGTGTGTGTGTGTGTGTGTGTTTCTCTCCTCTCTTTTCCTCCCTCCCTCTTCTCTCTCTCTTTCTCTCTCCCTCTCCTCCTCCCTTCCTCTCCCCTCTCCTCTCCTCTCCCTCTCTTCTCTTCTCCTCTTCTCTCTCTCTCTCTCTCTCTCTCTCTCTCTCTCTCTCTCTCTCTCTCTCCTCTGTCTCTCTCCTCTCCCCTCCTCTCCTCTCCTCTCTCCCCTCTCCCCTCCCCTCCTCTCCCCTCCTCTCCTCTCCTTTCTTTTCCTCTCCTCTCTCCCCTTTCTTCTCCTCTCTCTCTCTCTTTCTCTCTCTCTCTCTCTCTCTCTCTCTCTCTCTCTCTCTCTCCTTGCCTGCCATGAAGCCAGCATACCCCCTAAACCATGTATCCCACATTCATGTACTGAGCCACCACCTACTCAGCCATGGATCACGTTTTTACCCATAGGCCATCTCTCCTTTTAGGTTGCTTATCTCAAGTACTCGGTCACAGTTATGGGAAGCTGATTGACACAGGTTTCTTCAAGTTTTCAAGAAATAACAGCAGCAGCAACAACAACAAATGGCTCTTGTGTTTTGGTTGAGAATGGTTCCTTATAGACGCATGTGTTTGGATGATTGACCTCCAGTGGGTGCTGTCTGAGAGGGGTCAGGAGGAGTAAGTGCCCTTGCTGGAGGATGCGAGGCTTTGAAGTTTCACAAGATTTGTGCCATTTTGATGTAGTCCTCTATGCCTCTTATTTATGGATTAGATGTTAGCTCTGGGTGTTCCTCCTGCCAAGTCTTTGATCCAACACCATAGACGCTAACCCTGTGAAACTAAACACAGTTCAATGTTTTGTTTTGGTTTTTTTTTTTTTTTGTATGTTATCATGGTGGGTTTTTTTTTTGTATGTTATCATGGTGTTTTGACATACCAATAGGTAGGTAAGACAGTCCCAATCTTGACCAGCATTTGAGAACAAGAGAACATCAGGAAAGCAGAGCCACCACCTCAGCTCCTACAATACAAGAATTAAGAACTGACCACTTTCACCAGAAAGCACAACCTGGCATGGACCCACCTGACCGGGTACTGAGACAGTGCAAAGAGAAACAAGGCGATGTTTCTCCACCGTAAAATCTTACCAGTGGTAACTCACCCTTCCTCACAGAGCAATAAGGATTGCCATGGTTTTCAGTTTTAAAACCTGGCTATATTGTTCTGTTATCACACATAAAACAGTAGTAGGAACTCCATGGTCTTACAGTAATAATAATCTCATTTTAAAAAATGTATTATTTTTAATTATGTGTATGTTTCTGTGTGGAAGAATGTCCAGGTGGGCATGGTGCCTGGGGAGGCCAAGAGAGGGTGTCGTACCCTGGAGCTTGGCGCTGTTCTGAGTCCCCTGACTTGGGTACTGGAAGCTGAAGTCGGGTCTTCGGCAGGAGCAGTCTACACCCAGCCGCCATTCTCTCCCTTCTGTCACCTTCACAGCTTCTTTGAAGCAAACCCCCAAGTAAGAGCATCATCTCACACATGGTTGATATTCTCCTTGTTTTACTCTCTTAATAGACTTAACACTTTATTCTAAATCAAAAAATGTAACTATAACTATGTAGTTATGAAATACCATGAGATGTTATCACTACATTTATTGTGTGTGGAGGGGTATGGTGTGCATGTGTCCTCATGTTAGTACATGCAGGAGTGTGTACGTGGAAGCCTGAACAACTTGCAGGAGGCGGTTCTTTCCTTCTACTGTGTGGGATCCAGGTACTGCATTCAGTTGGTCTGATTGATCAGCAGACAGCTTTAACACTAAGACATCCCAATGTCTCAAAGAGGTGTCCTTCTCCAGGTTTACATGAGTCAGCTGATGAATCCATCTCGCACACTTAAGTACCACAGTTCCTCTGAGCATATATCTAGTAATTTAATGATTTTATTGATTAAACTATAGAATATTTTATGATTTATGCCAGGGGTAAAGCAATGACAACAAAGGCAGTAAAATGATCCCTGGACTCAGATCACAGGACGTATGCTCTGCCGAATCTCATGGCCACACCCAGATCACAGGATGTATGCTCTGCCGAATCTCATGCCCACACTCAGATCACAGGATGCATGCTCTGCCGAATCTCAGGCCCACACTCAGATCACAGGATGTATGCTCTGCCGAATCTCAGGCCCACACTCAGATCACAGGATGTATGCTCTGCCGAATCTCAGGCCCACACTCAGATCACAGGATGCATGCTCTGCCGAATCTCATGCCCACACTCACTGAGAACTCGGGGGCCAATCACCGTGCTCCAGTATTTTGGTGTGTACAATGGAGAAACCGTGCCAACTCAGCCCAGTTCATAGGGTTATTGTGAAGATTCAGTGAGTGTACATTTAACCACGTCCCAGACTCCCACAAGGAATAGCAGAATACATTTATGGAAGGTCAGCATCCTTATGAACATCTAAGAATTCTATACATAGGAAAATAATCTGAAAATTTCTTACCAGAGATTTTTCCTCAGTGTAACAGGTTTTAAAATGTCTTACCAGAGATGGATTTATGAATTCTTCCAGGTACACCCGGCATAGCCTACGATCCCAGGCATCTGTGATGTGACCCCCATACATGATCTCCCCAAAGAGGTAACGGAGGTCTTCCCATGGGACCTGGGGACGAACAGTACACATCTTAGTTTCCTTGCCTGTTGCTGGGACGCAATGCCCAGACAAAGCTACATGAAGAGGAACGGTGGCTTTGCCTCACAGTTTCCAGTTAGGCCATCATTTGAGGAAATCAACCGGCGGGAACTTGAGCCCCTGACCACATCCGATCCACAGCTGAGGAGAAATTGCATCGGCCATGCTGGTGCTCGGTCTACTTTCTCCACCCTTTATATCGTCCAGGGCCAGACTGTGGAGCCGAGGTGCTGCCCACAGGCATGGAGGGTTTTCTCAGCTCAATTAGCCCAACTGAGAAAATTACCACAAACACACCCACAGGCCCACCTAAACAGCTCCGCACTGAGAGTCCCTCCCAGGTGATCCTAGATTGTGTCAAACTGACAAATAAAACTCACACCATATAAGGATCTGCTGCCAGGCCTAGAATATCGGCCCACACCTGTCTGGCCGGAGTGCGTGCCTGTCTCCCCCAACAGCCCTATGACGCCCCTGGCAGCCAGCACTGGATGCAGTGTGGATGTGTCTAGGTTTTTGTGGAAAACTTCTTGGGAGAATTGTTTTCAGTGTTTGACAAAAGTTTAACAACACCACACCTTACTGCAAATGTGAAAGGAAATGGCGTCATCTCTGGGACAGGTTACAAGGACAGTTGAAGGTCTGAATATCATCCAAACGTCTGGGTTCTTTCCCAGCACCTGGAGTCTCACTTGCCCTTATTACCTGCTCTTCTGCTCTCCTTTTCACGGCTGTGGTAAAACGCTAACCAAAAACAACTTGGGGGGAGGAAAGGTGTTGGTTAAGCTTCCAGGTCTCAGTCCATCATGGAGGGAAGCCAGGGTGGAACTGAAGCAGAGACCACGTAGGAAGGCTGCTTACTGGCTTACTCAGTCAGTTCTTGTGTGGAATCCAGGTCTACCTGCCTAGGGGTGGCTCCACCCACAGTATGCTGAATCCCTGCTCCC
Source organism: Myodes glareolus (assembly GCF_982192425.1). Classification (NCBI taxonomy): domain Eukaryota; kingdom Metazoa; phylum Chordata; class Mammalia; order Rodentia; family Cricetidae; genus Myodes; species Myodes glareolus. Next base: position 4,064,874 of record NC_142036.1, on the reverse strand, counting down.
ATCAACTGCCAATTAAGAAGATGCCTCCCAGGCAGGTCCACAGCTCAGCCTGGCAAGCCAGGCTGAAGGAGGTGGCTCCTCACTTGAGGTTCCCCCTCTCAGGTGCATCCAGTTGACGACCCCCAGGCTCATTATCACACCTCATCTGCAGTCTGCATTGTGTCCCGGGAAAAGAGAGCAGCAGCTAGACACTTTGTGTGGGTTTCACTTGATCACTCTCTCAAACACTGGCAGACAAATTCCTTCCCAGATGGACTCAGGCTCAGCTATGGCCTGACTGGGCGAGACTGTTGGAAGGGCAGTAACTACCGTACTATACTTCATTCAAGAAATCACTGTATCTCCTTTGCTGGCTTCACAGAGTTCAAACTTCTCTCTGCTGCCCTTTCGCTTCCTCTGGGTTTGCAAAACATGCCAGCTTGTGATGAAGCCTTTCTAGACAGGAACCTTTGTACCCTCCGTGGCAGTCTATTGCCTCCCAACAGTTCAAGTAAAATCGTAATTATAGACTTCCTCGTGGCATGATGTGACAGAGCGGAACGAGTCAGACTGCTGAGGCCATTCCAATGTACAAGTTGATAAGAATTTGAAGAAATGAACCTAAAATGTGTCCTTCTCTTAGGCTGGATTGATATGGGTGAGAAATGGGAGAAGTGGCTGGACTCTGGGGCGCTCTCTGCCACCCGGCAGGAGCCTTCTGTGGAGCAGAACTGAAGGGACACAGACTTGGCTGTATGTCCCATCCCGATGGAGAATGCCCTACACATCCTTGTCAGTGTGTATCCCCTTCATAACCTTGGTCAGCGAGGTCTGCGCTTTTCAGTCACTCGTTCTTTGTGCCCGCCTTTCCGACCTCTGACGACAACAGACGTGTGCCCGCCTTTTCAACCCCTGACGACAGGCGTGTGCCCGCCTTTCCAAACTCTGACGACAGGCGTGTGCCCGCCTTTTCAACCCCTGACGACAGGCGTGTGCCCGCCTTTCCAAACTCTGACAACAGGCGTGTGCCCGCCTTTCCAAACTCTGATGACAGGCATGGGCTTCCAAATGCAGCTTTGCCCTGCTGTGGCGCTGAACTGGGTCCTCATGCAGCAAGCGTGTTAGCAGTCGAGCCCTCTCCTAACCCCATAGCCCCCGTCTTTTAACTCTTGTAAAGAGCTGTGGTGGCTTGAATGAGAAACGTCTCTCATGGTCTTCAGCATTTGAATATTTGACCTGAAGTTGATGCTGCTGTTTGGGGAGGTTTGTGTGGTGCACCTTGTTAGATGAAGTGATCCCTGGAGCCCTGGGTAAGTCTGGAGCGGAGCCTCCAGCCCCTGGCAACCATCCCAGCCCCCCTGGTCTGGGAGTTGTATTGGTCTGGACTCCAAATCCCAGCATGCCAGATCCTGACCCCTCCCCAGGGGAGGGTCAGGACCACTTCCACAAGGTATTTAAGTGGGATCCCAGAGGAAAAACACATGGTTCCGGGTTTGCATGTGCTCCCCTCTTTCCTGTCTTCCGGTCATGCACTGGGTCACTGGAGAGTGCAGTATTTAATAAAACAATGGACATTTTAATTTGGTTTGATTTGACCTAATTGGGTTTCTTTGCACCAGTGGAGCTGCCCCTCTTATGATTTTTTTTTCCTAACACACTGCAAGTGGGCGCTGGGACTCAAAGCCTCGCCTGTTTTCAGCTTTCTCTCCTTCATGCACATGGTGACATGTGATCTCTAAGCTCCCTGCTCCGGCAGCAACACCTGCCACTTCTGTCACCTTAAGCCAAAGGAGCCTTTTCTCTCTAAGTGGTCTTCTTTATAGAGTTTTATTTTAACAATAAAAAAGGACCCAATATAAAAACATTTGGACAAGTGAATACAATTGCTAACTTAATTCCGAAATTTTGGTAACTTGGTTCCTAATGTGTGGATAATGTCTTGAGTCAAGACATGTGGAGCATGACAGACTTAAACACCTAAGGCTGTGCTGACCTGGTGCCCACGGAGAGTACAGCTCAGCCGACCATCAGTGACCCTGAAGGACAGGAGGTCACAGGACGGCTCAGCCGACCATCAGTGATCCTGAAGGACAGGAGGTCACAGGACGGCTCAGCCGACCATCAGTGACCCTGAAGGACAGGAGGTCACAGGACGACTCAGCTGACCATCTGTGATGCTGACATGACATTACGCACGCACAAGTCGCTGCTACCTTTCCCCCTCAAGTCTTCCTCTACTGTGTACCAAGCTCAGCTGACATAGGACTGCCTTCCTGTTCCAGACTCATGGACAGTTACAAAGGACATCAATGGAAGTATTAATTTGTCTATTTCTTCCCGCAGAAGTGTTAGAATAATGTTTTTCTTTTTTTTTATTCTTCTCTCATACAGTATTCCAACTATAGCTTCCTCTCCCTTCATTCCTCCTCGATCCTCACCACTACCTCTCCTCTCTCCAGACCCACTGCTGCATTTTATGTCTAACAGTTGGCATAAAATGCTAAGGTAAACAACAAAACAAGGAAAAAGAAAGGGACAGCTGGTCACAAAGCATATAAGACCCATTTACTTTGAAATAACACATCCCGGATCTGTTCCTTGAGGGAAGTGTGCCTGATATGTATTGAGTGTGCATGGTGTCATGGCAGTGAAGCTGCCACCAAAACCTGAGAAAACACCACGGAAAATCTATACCAATGGTTACTAAGAGAACAGCCAACCACGGTTTCCTTAGTCGCGTGGATGGGAAGTCTGTAAACTTCACAGACGGAGTGGCTCATAGCTCCAGCTCTGATTGGCTTGACAAATATATCTACAGATGCCACTTAATGGGAAAAGTTTCCCTTGTGCAGATGAAGCTTGCTCGAGCCTCTATAGGCGCTAATGATTCTTCTCCAGTGCAATCATTTGGTTTACGAGAGTTTACACAACTGTTCTCGATGAGGCATTGCCATTCCCATCTGCAGGAGTAGTTCGCAGATTCGGCCATCCATCTACCTTCAACTTCAAAGCAAGGTGAACATTACCGAGAAAGTCACAACAAGGTGGCATCCTCACACATAATAATGACATATGCAGGAAATGCACCATTATTTATACATGTGACGCACTGTAAATTGCTTCCATCATCAGAATTAATTGTGGTGATTATTAATGCAGTGTTGTGAGCTGTCAGAACTGCTGCATGTAATTACATCTGTGCAAATGCTTCATTACCTGCCTAATGAATCCAGCATACATGCACATGTAAACACTGTTTTTGTTAACATAATGAAGGACATTTTCTTTTGCATAAACTATTGATGTAGAACTGGCTTGACCTATCTTATGAAAACCTTTAATCTGGTTTATTTTCACACTTGGCAGAAAATGCCTCTGTAGTGTTGGCTATTTCAATAATAGCTTCAAAACAGAAATTCTGGTCCTTTCTGATAGCACGCAACGACCGACGGAGCCAGCCACGCCTAGGAAGGGCTATCCGAGCACAGCACTTACTTTCGGACTTGCCTCTAAGTAGTTGTACAGGATGTTGGCGCAGATGGTCAGGTCTCCGGAGCTGAAAGGATAGCTTCGGCTCCAGCCCTGGGGGCCAAACCTCAGTCTCCCAGCCACACAGGCATGGAAGTAGCACAGTGAAAAGAGGATGCTTTTAAACTCCTGATCCTTGGAACACATCTCAAGTGTATCCTGGGAGGAAAGACAAGACATGGCTGATTAACTGTCTGCACAGTGTGTAAGGGCAAGTGTCCTGACTTCTCAGTACCCTGATGAAAGGCTTCAGAATGATATGCTAGAGCTTCAATCACAGCTCTTTGTCCAGGACAAGTGGAAATGATTTGGCTTTTGCCAATGTGCTTAAGGAAGAGGGAGACTTTTCTTCTGAGACAGTCTCATGTATCCCAGTCTAGCAGGGGCCTCACTATGTAGGCATGGGTAGCCTTGAACTCTGGATCTTCCTGTCTCCACCTCCCAGATGCTGAGATTCCAGGCCTGTACAACTGCGCCAGGTTTAGGAGGTTGTGATCAGCTCCGGCCTCTGTGCGTTCTCCCAGCTAAGCAATGCTCCCCCTCTGCTCCTCTACTTAATGACTCTAAAAAGTGGGGCCTCTCGTTTTACCCATGTTAGTATTGACTGGAACCCTTTCCTCCACAGAACAGCAGACTTTGCATGATGTGATCTTAGGGTCACAGCTCCCCATCTTTCCTAGTCCCGTGGTGATTGCGACCATCTGTGCACGTGGTTACCCGCTCTAAGACGGTTCCCAAGCCTCTTCTGAAGCCACAGGTGTCTCACAACCTGGGTTTTGCTGACGGGTTTTGAACAGAAGTGATTGGCATAAATTCTTGTCCATGTCATTTGCTTAAAAGGAAATGGTTTGTTGTGGTCACCACGTTTTCTCTGTGGGCTAGAAACAATGATGACCAGACAGCCCTGGCACCCTCGAGTCAGGTACGGTGCAGGCGTACGTCACCAGAGTGCGTGCATGCCATGTCAGGCCATCCTGGAGTGCGTGAGAGAACGCCTCGCCATCCGGTTGCAGTCACTATAATCGGATTCTGTATGTGCTTTTATTACGTGCTGCTGGGGTGTGAATCTAGTACTTCACTCCCACACGCCAGAACTCCAGCATGTGGCTCGATCATCAGTTTTGCTTTTTATAATAGCCATTTAAGCCATACTTTCATTAGGCCAGAAAACTGAGAAAGAAGTACTGTTGAGATGACTGAGTGGCATAAGGAGCTCAGGGTGTCGACCAGATCTGCAGGATTTCTGTACACTGGGCGAGGACTGGATCCTAGTAGGCCACTTTGCATGGCTAAGGCCCCCAGCAGCAGCCAAACACAGATAAAGACATCATCAGAACTAGTACCAAAAAGTATTTAGCTATTCTCAAATTCAGCAGTGCTATGCAGGAAGCAAGGAAGAAAAGTCAAGCATATTCCCTTACCAGGTGTTTGGGGGCAGCAGGGCCAGGCTACACCTTCCTGCAGAGAACTCATGAATGTTCCTTGACCAGGTGTTTGGGGGGCAGCAGGGCCCAGGCTACACCCTTCTGCCTACTGCTTTAGAAAACTCAACCATAACCAGTTCATATTTAAAATGGCTCTAACCATTTTGGCCACATACCAAGGCTATTTGGGAATCCTGAGAGAAGTCCATGGCCTCTCAGGAACTTTTGGATTGGGTTTGTTGCTATGGGCCACCACCAGGGAAGTCTTCCATTTCTGCTGATAATACTTGCAGCAAAATTAGCTTTGCTAAATATAATTTTAGAATTGCCTGGTTCCATCTAATTCAGAGCCAGAAGAATGTGGCATTTTTTAGGTGATTCATGGGGGTAAGTGCTATATGATTACCAAAAATAAACTTTTCCACAACTACACATCAAATGAAAAGCAAGATGGTAAAGTAAGATACACTATATAATTTTTGAGGCTGTAAAAATGCTACCTTTAAGTGTGTGGTATTTCTAAGAAACAAACTGTATTTGAAATTTCAAATCAGAGCTATAATCTAACAAGACACTAAGTAGCCACTTGCATTAATCACATAAAACCCAAGGCACTATACCAAGCACAGTAATTCAGTCTATTATCACATGTTGCTTGGTTTTCTCCTCAGTATTAAAAAAAAAATGAGCCAGTGCCCATCTGGTTGTTCTGCCGGCATACATGTTACAGGAAGAAAAAGTGAGCCAGTAATTTCTGACAGAGTCAGTTGTACATTTACACACTAATTGATGAGCAAATAAATATCAGAAAACAGACAACCAGGGTGGTGTACAGCTCAGTTGGTAGAGTGCTCGCCTACCTTGCACAAAGTCCTGGGATTTAATCCCCAGCACAGCATACACAGGGCACGGTGGTGTGGCCTGGCATCTAAGCAGGTTGGTAGCAGAGGCAGGAAAGAGAATTCAACAGTATCTCAGCTACACAGAGAGTTGAGGCAAGTCTACAGAAAACCAGCTCAAGAAGACACAATGTAAATGTTAAAAAAAGAAAAAGGAAGGAAAGAAAGGTACAGTTAGGGTTGTCAGCGAAGGACAGGCGCCAGTATTTACACAGGTGTGCCACTGGCGCTCCACCTCTCACTTTACCTTCACGCTTCTCAGAAAAAAAGAAATCTAAGCTCTCACTCTAAAAATATGATTAGTTTGTGTGAAAAGAACCCCAAATAGCAAGAACCCCAAATAGCAAGCCTTAATGAAACCTTCAAAGGTGGTTACTTTGAGCTGGCAGCATCCTGCAAGAAATGGTTCTCTTGACACCTTGGTCCCTTAGTGGTCAGATCTGCAGAAGCGTTCTGTAATGCTTGAGGAAGCAAAATACTAATATAAAATGAACTTTATTCATCTCCAAAGTCTATGCCAAAGTTTGGAAGTAAATTCTAGTTTAAGAAGAAAGATTACAAAGATAGATTTGGGGGTAGGACAAAGCTTGGTGGATAAGGACTCATGCTGTGAGAGCAGCAAGACGTGAGTTCAAATTTCCACCGTCCATGTAAATGCTGTGACTCATGACACATGCGGACTGAACCGCAGCACTGCAGGGTGGAGCTATGTGGATCACAGAAGCTTGCTGGGTAATCAGTCTAGCCAAACAGCTACCTTCGGGGTCAGTGAGAGACCTGTTAGCCAGTCAGCCTAACCAAAATGCTAAGTTTCAGGTTCAGCAAGGGACTTGATCTTAAATACATACATACATACACACACACACACACACACACACACACACACACATATATATATATATATAGAGAGAGAGAGTGTGTGTGTGTGTATAAAGAGAGATAGAAGAAGATGTCTGGCATTATCTTCTGCCTTCAGCATAGGTGTGCATTCGGGCACACATATGTGTATATATTCCCTAGGCACATAACCATGTAACACATACACACACTCACATATGCACCTCTCACCAATCCTACAGATTTAAAGCAGCGTGATTAAATTTGGCTTATGAAGTGAAAGAAGTTCTATTATAACCAATCCGCTGCTATGTGTTTTGCAAATTCTGTAGTTTTCATTTTCTGTAATTGTCTGTGGTCAACTACAGCCCAAACAATATTAAGTGGAAAATGAAAAAAAGAAATAGTTCTTCCATTTTAAACTGCTTCTTTAGCAGTGCTATGGCTATTCCATTTTACCACTGTTACTCTATTACTGTGGTAAGTTTGCAAGTTAAACTTTATTCTATGTACATATATGTTTGTATGTATGTATGTATGCATGTATGTATAATAGAAAAAACACAATTTATGAAGGGTTTGGTATTGCCCTTGGCTTCCAGTTTCCATTGGGCCCTTTGCACATAAGCTCCAAGTAAAAGGTGTGACTCAACATTAATTTGTGGGATGTATCTGTGCAAGAAATCAAGCATGTTTTCTTTGTCACTCTCGTTCTCTCTTTCAGTCTTCTTTTGGGAGCATGGATATGGGGCTGCAGCTCTTACTCCTGAGAACATGACGGACATGACGCAGTGGCAAGGATTCATGCGGGGCTGGGCTGCTGGCAACAGTGTGGTGACACACACGAGCTTGGAAAGATATGTTAGTGACTTTTCTGTTACTATGATGAAACATGATGACAAAATCATCTTATAGAAGGAGTTTTATTTGGTTTATAGTTCCCAGGGCACAGAAGTCTATCTTGCTAGAGAGTTAAGGCAGCAGACTGCAGGCATGGAGGTCTGAGCAGGGAACTAAGAGATCACATTTCAACCACAAACAGGAAGCAGAGTGAACAAGCTCGAACTGGGCCAGGTTATGGCTCTCACAGCCCATCCCCAAAGGCAGACCTCTTCCATCAACCTCCCATAACCTCCAGAAAGAGCAACATCAACTGGGGACCAAGTGTGGAGCCCATCAGCTTCATTTCTCATAAGACCTGCCTCCAGAGCTCCCATGTAGCAAGAATATTTTCCACCTTGTTAAGTCAGTGTTGCCTCATTAAGAACATCTTTCAAAAAAAGTCAACTTCGATTCTGATAAAAGGATCCCAGGAGCCCATCTGCAGCCAGCCAGGACACAGGTGACTATCTCCCAATGAGATGACGTGTGATAGTTAACATGAACTCTTAGTTGATAGGATCTATGATCCCCTAGAAGGCAAGCCTCTGGAAATGCCTGTGAAAGCTTGTCTAGATTAGCTTATTTGAGGTGGGGAGATCCACACTAAATGTGGGCAGTTCCATTGACAGGCTGGGGTCCCAGACTGAAAAAAAAAGAAAGAAAGAAAGCAAACAGAATAGCATTCATGGCTTTCTGCTTCCTGGCTGAGGACTTGGTGTGACATGGTATCTCCTGTTCCAGCTGACATGTCTTCCCTGTCATGGACTGTGAGCTGGAAGTCACGTGACTTTTATTGGGGTAGTTTATCACGGCAATGGGAGAAGTATCTAGAACACAACCTGAACCAAAATGCCTTCTGTTCCAGATATAATGGCAAGCCTGCATCTTTGCACTTGGCATTTCTGTGAAGTTTTCCTGTGGGTTGTTAAAATAGGCTTGAGGGGACATTTGGTGAATAGATGATTAGTTTCTTTTTGCTTCCTAAGGTCAAATTTAGTCTTAGTTTTCAAGAGATCTTTTTCTGCTACAAAGTTTTTTCTCCTTTAAAGATATTCAAAGTTTTTTCAGCAAATATACCTTTGTATTACTGCATGTAGTGTTCCCGGCAGCAGTTGCTGGAGCCCATACTTTCTTGAGTAAGTTAGAGCAGGTGGTCTTAACTAGGGGACTCACAAAGGCTCTGGGGAAATCTTTTCCTATCAGCATAGTTTAGAATCATGTACCTCCCTAGGGAGATCGTTCACAGTTGTATTTTACCAAGAAGCTAAGGAATAACTGGACAGAAGCATACTTTTCATGGAAGGAATGCTGTTATATATAAGGACAAGTGGTCAGAGGAAATAAATATAATGTGTGTAAATTTGTAAATACTAAATTCCTATTATATGTGTATTTTTAGAAAGAACTGGAAAATTCTAGATGGTCATTCATAAACAGCCAGAAACTGTGAGATGATGAGAAGACAAACACATACTTGCCACAGTGCACAGAAATAGCACACTGCAAATACTTCAGAGATTCAGCAAGATCTTTTGAGTGCCTACTGTTTACACAGTCTTATTTATAAGAGACTACAAATTACTTAAGTAAAGAATTAACTCTATCCTTCAACATTTAGTACATGTGGTAGTTTGAGTGTAATTAGCCCCATAAACTCAGAGGGAGTAGCACTATTAGGATGTGTAGCCTTGTTGGAGGAAATGTGTCACTGAGGAGGTGAGCTTTGAGTTCCCATTGCCTGTAAGATATAGAATTCTCAGTTCCTTCTCCAACATCTTGTCTGTGTGCATGCCACCATATCCCACCATGATAACAATGTACTAAACCTCTGAAAATGTAAGCCACCCCAATTAAATATTTTCCTTTATAAGAGTTGCCATGGTGTCTCTTCACAGCAATAGAACACTGACTAAGACAGTAAAATTTCCTCACTGAATTTGGTATTGATACCAAAAAGTATAAGAAAAACATGAAACATGTTGATGTGCTTTATGAAAAATAATATTCCTAAAAGAGAATTCGGTATCTGTCACCAAATCACATGTACTTCCTCCTTAGAGCTTATTCCATTCTTTTGATAGCAATGCTATTTATCAAAGCTTTCTAAGAAATTAGAAGAACAGCAACACATGGCAATATCAGTAATGGAAACTCAAAGACTGGATTATGATTAGGTAAGATATACATAGCAATTTGGGTAAAGAAAATGATTGCAACTAAATTAATATTAATTTGCATATTCTATTGTTTTGGATAAATAAAAATATAATTAACAATGATATAGTTTCGATGTAAAGTGTCCTGCACAGGCTCCTATGTTTCAGCTCCTGTTTGCTTGATGGTGACATTATTTTGGGAGGTTGTGAACAATTTGGAAGGTAGAGCCAGCTGGGAGAAGTGGGTCCCTAGAAGATGGACCCTGGTTTCCCTTCTTTTCCTCCCTCTTTTTTCTGACCCTGCCATGTTACAAGGAGTCCCAGCAGCAAGTTACTGGGATAACGACTAGAATCCCAGCCACCATGTCACCATGCCTTCCCCACCACCGTGGATGGTATCACCTTAAACTGTGAGCCAAGAAAAATCTTTATCCATACAATTCCTTCTTGTTGGGTATTTGGTCACAGTGACAAGTACCTGCTCCAGAATTTATTATAGATATCAACCAAAATAGCAACTTTTGTCTTAGCAATACCAAAGCCAAGCCTATAGGAGCGCATTGGCCTATTGTACACGATGCAATGAGATGGTATAGTGACCTACGCCATGAGGATTATCATCAACGGCTCCTCCTTCTGTGCCGTGACACACACTTCACGGGCAGGTTCTCGAAGTTACCTAGGTCATGCTACATTTTCTTAACTTTAGATGAAACATAAATGTATTCCTAGTCATTAAAATAGTAATAGGTGAATTTTCTTCCAAAAGTAATACACATGAAAATAGAATAGCTGACTATCTGGGAAGAGGAAGGACCCCGATGAAGGGACGGATATGATCGGTGTACTCTATATACATGCATTAATGTGAAACCCATGGCTTTACAATCAACACATACCAATTTAGAAAGAGAGGGAGGAAAAGTAGCGCCCATGAGCACTAGTGGGCACTACACACACATGCATGTCTACATGTGCACACATACACCAAGATCTCACTTCTCCGGTCTAAATGAGATGCACGGGTTGATGAAGACCCTGCACTGTCCTGAGAAGACACCAACTTGCTGTTGCAACAGCAGCATCTGCTTTCTTACCTGGTCAAAGTTGCACAGAGCGGCATGTAAGCCGGCCAGCATCCCTGCGGGGGGCTCATTCGTGATCTTAATGGAATTTTCCAGGAGGCCCTGAGGGACGATGTGCTCCTGTGGGGAAGGTGCAGCCTCAGCACTCATGAACACCCGGTAATCTCTGTGACTCCCTTGGCTGAACTTCTCAAGGAGTTTCTCCAAGGTTCCTAGCCATTTGGCTACCAGATGGATATTCTGCAAGACAGCAGGGTTCATGACTGCTGTGCCATTTCAGGATATGACTTGAACTACAGTATTAGAACATATAAATACGCTGACAACTTGGGGAGCCTTGGCATGTTTCTGGCCTTGAATTCACAGTACGTGCCATCATTCCTGCTCCTTTGTTTTTATACAGGAAAAGAAAAACCAGCCCAGATAGAATGGAGCACTGAACACATTAAATTCTGTAAAATCTCTGTGAAGCTGAGCCCCGACCCAGTCCACCTGATCTACTTTGAACAGTGGTGTACCAATCACTTGTGAGATGGAGTTGTCTATAACTTTGCTTTGTTATAGTTAAACTCAACTACTGAGAGGTATCTGGGTTAGCTTAATAAAGGATAAGAAAGTATAAGCTCTACTGCGCATAACTATATCTGATCCCATGCCCTACCCTGGCAAGAAGTGTTCTCCTCAAGGCTGGTCCCTGACATTACTTCATTTGGAAACCTCCTCTAGTCAAACTCATTAGTATATAGACTCAAAAGGTGTAAGAGAGAAAGGCTAGCTAGAAAGAGAGCTACACTCACTTTGTAAGATGCTCTGTGTATTCCTAACATACTCTACTTCTTAAATCCCAGCACAGTCAATAAATTTCCCCATTCTCAAAGACACATGCTCTCTCTCAACATAATTATTTTTTGTTTTCAGTTTCATGAATTTCAAATTTGATCTGCCAGTGCTATTTATTAAGTATGAGTGTATGTGTGTGTGATGTGTATGTGTGTGGTGTGTAGTGTGTGGTGTGTATGTGTGGTGTGTGTGTGTGTATATGAGAGTGGTGTGTATGTGTGTGTATGTGTGGTGTGTTTTTGTGTGGTGTGTGTATGTGTGTGCGTGTGTGGTGTGTGCATGTGTGTGCTGTGTATGCATATGGTTGTGTGTGGTGTGTGTGTGTGTGTGTGTGTCAGTCAGAGATGATTGAAAGTCTATTCTTTTTCTTCCAAAGTGGATTGTAGGTATTGGAATCAGATGGAGTCTCCTGACTGGCCCTGAAGAAGTTTTGATATGTAATTATTTCCAACAGAAAAAAATAGTCAAAAAATGTTAACAACTACAAAAGTGGGAAGTCAGATGCTGAAGGGAAGGGTAATAGGAGTGTTCTCTGAAATTTGTGAGATCATTCTCATTATTCACCTCCTTGCAGTGGTGAACACTGCACAGGCAAGCGTGGGGGTTGAACAGTGATTCCCCTCCCCCCCAGAACAAACGTGCTGAAGCTTGACCTGAACTTCACAGTGTGACCAGATTTAGATATAGAGTTCTTTCAAAGGGTAACTAAAGCTAAATATGGCCAGTACGACAGTGTCTAGGATAAGGTCCCTGAAACCCAGAGGGGAAATCATATTCAGATAACCACTCTACTTCAGGGACAGAGGCCTCAGAAGACACTAGCACTCCAGCTCCAACTTCCAGCCACACCAACTGGGAAGAATTAAGCATGTGTTACTTAAGCAAGTCAGCCTGATACTCTGGTTCAGCAGGGCTGGAACCTTAATCTAGCAGGAAGAACTCCAAGCTTCTTCTGCATGCTTGCTTCTAGCTCATGAGGACAGGGCATCTCACACCTAAACGAGCCATGCATGAACGGGAGTGATAGACAATAAGAAAACTCACTTTGCTAGTTCACTTATTTCTCAGCATTCTGCCTTGTGTACCATATGCTACCTAACTTGAAAAGTTTGCATGAAACAAATGCAAGAATATTCTAGGCAGTGACTTTGAAGCCAGGGAATGAAAAGCCTGTGCAATTATCTGTTAGCTCTTATATCTTCTTTTTTTTAATATTTATTTATTTATTTATTTATTATGTATACAATATTCTGTCTGTGTGTATGCCTGCAGGCCAGAAGAGGGCACCAGACCCCATTACAGATGGTTGTGAGCCACCATGTGGTTGCTGGAAATTGAACTCAGGACCTTTGGAAGAGCAGGCAATGCTCTTAACCTCTGAGCCATCTCTCCAGCCCAGCTCTTATATCTTCAATAGCACCCATTGTACTCATGAGAAATGACTGTAATACTTGCCAAATCCATTCACACATCTTCTGGTGTATATATGAGACACACAGCTGCCACCGGCCACCTTTGTAACTGCCTTTCTTGTCTGTGGAGACTCCAGGAAACTGCTAACTAAACAGCCTGATGGAGGTTGTATCTACTTACATTATGAATCAGCTTAGGGTTTGAGTAGAAATTAGTTGGTAAATTAGTTGATATGTACATCCATATTGTATCCCTATGCAGATATAATTCAATATAAATTATAAATAATATAACAAGTTCCCATTATATGAGTCTAGTCTTCCTTCAGAGTGTTGCTTTTTCTTTTCTCTACCAAAGAGATTTTGGAACCCTTAAGAACACTGAAGGCCTGACATGGGCTCTCCTCCACAGCTGCTGCTTGGCCGGCTAGACGGGGGACAGTAGAGAAGCTCAGTCAGACAGATTCCGCCTGTGGCTTCAAGTCTGCAATAGAAATCTCAAAGCAGGTACATGACATAATGAGGCCTTTCAGGCTTTCTTTTTAATGATAAATTTACCATTTAACTTCCAGGGGCTAACTGGAAACTCACATAGGGATCAAACAGGAGAAACTGTCTACTTTAAGTCACAGGCTCTTTTGAAGATGACTATATCCTTGTCGCTTTATCTGCAGTCTGAGTCCCTGGATGCATGAGGACTTACAATGGACTCTGTCTTCTCTCCAAGACTCTGAGGCAGCCACCATGTCCAACCAACAAGTGCTGTGTCTGAGAATCAACTCCTCCACTGCAACCCAAATGACTCTGTGCCTCACAACGGGACTCTGTTTCAAGTGCCCAAGTGAAGGTCTTAATGAAAACTCGTCTATGTAGACGGTATCACCAACATAGAATGGTACTTCTTTGTAGACAGAATTCTGCTTAGGCTTTGGGGGAAGTTTCTGCATGAATCTAGGCAATGTGTACCAAACTTCTATTCTAGAGCCATTAATGTGTATTAAACCTCTATTCTGGAGCCACCATGGAAAGCCGATGGTGAACCTTGGAAGAATGGGTGTGTAGTTGGTTGGTACTAAGCAGAAACTGTGTCATACCATCTCTGTGGGCTAATCCAAGACTCACTTTTCTCACATCTACATGGAGAACAACCCTGACCCTAGAGACTTGCCATAGTGACTGGAGACAGGGCATTCCATGAGCTGCCTCCTCAAAAAACCTGTGGGCTGACAGTATTGCATACCAAATATTCATCACCAGTCATGCTGGTAGCTAACAGGGCTTGCTCTAGGGACTAGACAAACTCCCTGATTGTCCAGAGCCAGTCTGTGTTCTAGGGACTCTGGGGACTCTTATTAGAATCCTAGGCCAAGGAGATTACACGGGAGTACACGGAGTTATAGAATCTTAGATCTGTGCCTATCTGCTCTAGAAGGGACTATAGGAATTGTCTCCTCTAATTTCTTAATTTACAATCAGGTCACACGATTGTCTAGGGGCCAAGTAGAGTTGTAGAAGAATATACATAATTTATATACATGTGTATGGAATATGTGTGTGTGCGTGCAATTTCTGTCAACTCTGAAGTGACTGTTCAACTTTGAAGTGACCTACTATTTTTCATACCACGACATTAGAACGGCCATCTCTATTAGGTTGCTCACTTCGGTCTCCTTCTCACGTACAGGGACTGTGAATGTGGGAGGGTCTGCAGATCACCGCGCAGTAGAATAAGGGCGACTTTCTGTGGGGCGGGGCGGGGCGGGGCGGGGCAGGGCAGCAGGGCGTGGCTTAGCCTTTGGGTTCACACCAGGGTTTTCCACGAGAAAGCTTCATACTCACCTGAAGGATGACCCAGTGCCCTCCGATCGCAGCCTTCTCCAGCGCCATTTCTGCCTCTAGCTCCTGACCTTGCCCTAGAGACACATTGTGGAACTTTCCAGAGTCAATTGTAAACCCCAGTCTTCTGCCTGTGGAGAATACAACATGGCGGGCGGGGATGGGAGGAGAGACGAACTCTAAGTCGAGAGGAAAGTCTGGAATTCTAGGGTCTAATTTACATCTGTGGTCACAGCTGCCACCTGATAGGTCACCTTCCTGTGGAACCCAGTGACCTCTCTATTGTTTCCTTGGCATTATTTTGAGCTCTTTCCAGCTGCCTCCCTACAAGCATTTTGAAAAGCCTGTGGAAGTCGGTTCCTTTGGTTTTATGATAATGAAGCTTTTGACATTTTGATAGACGGCAGCATTGTTAGTGAGCTTTCTAAACTCCTGCAGGAGAAGTAGCTTTTCCCTCAGAAAGGAGCAACATGTGGTAGATATCGCATCCGTTTTGAAGGGATTGGCTCATTGGGTAAATGTGCCGGCTCTCACCTTGTGAGGCTGCATCTAAATGGAGCCCAGGCAGGTCACAGCTGCATTAACCTGGTATTCCTGGAGCAGGCTGTGGGGAACAGTAATCCGCAGCACAAAGCGACAATATCTCACACAATCGAATAGAGTTGCCCTAATGACCATTATTTAGTCACAGGGGGTACAAGATTACAGAAGCATGGAGAAAATTGCCCTCTGGCCCTCACATCGTCAAGAGGTGGAAAACAGGACAAAGGAACCTTGCATTATGCCAGCCAGATGAATGTTCTGTTGGCGCATTGCTCCAGACCGCGCTGTTATTAGCTGTGCATTTTCCACAACCCAATCTCCAAGAAATAAAAAAAAAAAGAAAAAAGAATAAAAAAGATAACTGAACAGAAAGGGTGGGCAGGGGGCTTCCAGACAAGAGGGGGCGGGGCTGGGGCCTCCTGGCTACTCACCAAGCAACTCTAGGTCTTTCAGGGCGTCCACACCTGGAGACAGGATGAAGAACACTGGGGTGGCGGGGCTGCTTTCTTCACATGCTCTCCCCAGATCCAACCTGCTCCTCTCCACATACTTTGCACCTAGCTTCTCTTCTACAAAATGTCTATTTAAGAAAAGAACATGCAAAAACAGAACAAAACAACAGCAACCCTTCCCAAGAAAACAAAGTAAAAAATTGGCTGACTGAATTTGAACTTGGTTAGTGTCAGCGTTTAGATGAGCTAGGCACAAGAAAGAAACCAACCATGTTTACTGTAAGAGGTGTCTTTAGGAGAGCCGCAGAAATTCAAATAGATTCATGCAGGCTGTGTACCGTGTATTGCCTCCAACTTGAGACACTGAAAATCAGAAGCCTACATTGCATTCTGGGGTCCCCTTCTGAGTACTGTCATCCGTCCACATATGGCTTTGTAGCCCCCAAACCTCCTACCAGACCCCATCCCCCATTACTTATTAACAGTTGATTAGGCTTGCCATAGTGTAATTTTCCAGCCTGCTGGGCTTCTCATGAATATACAAATGCTTTTTGGGGTGTTTCTAACAGGGAAGTGCAATTAAGCAAGCGGTTATTTCCCTGCAGCATCAGACCTAGCAGAAGGCCAGTACGCTAAGCAGAATGAACTGCTAGAGCGGGCTTCCACAGAGGCCTCTGCAAAGTGAAAATTGGCCAAACTAGACGAAGCAAGAGGATCTTCCACGTGGATACCGTGGAAGAAAAGCAGCGCACAGGATGAAGCTGAGCATGCTCTGCTTGGTGAATTCAAATTAAAGAAGACTGGTACGCATTAAGCAAGTATTGCCATTTAGAAGTCAGGAGGGCACACAAAAGGCCACTGCGACTGCGCTGTGGGCTGTGGTTCTGCTTTTAAAGCGCATTGACTGTAAAGTTACAGAACCACGAGTGGCTCTGTCCAGAAAGTTGGCTTCTTGTTTGACGCGCAAAGCTTTCAGCGCCAACATGGCTGATAAACAGAAATGACGAAGTGGAGCATGCGTGCTCCCGGTTTCACCACTCAGCCGATACCCAGACCTTCCGGGAACACCCCCACCATTTCCTCAGTCCTCAAACTCACTTCAGAATCGAGCCTTTTGGGAGGGTGGTCACTGTTCCGTGTTTAGCAGTGTTTAGCGGTAGTAGAGAGTATAGAATTGGAATTTTAGTAGGGTCCTCCTCATTCCTAGGACCAAGTTCCTTCCGTGTCAATCTGTGTTGCTGAAAAGGTCATTGCTCACCTCAGGGCATACGTCATCCTGTCGGGTCTCACTGCTCTCAAAATAATCAGCTTCTGTAGTAAGCTTTTCTTCTTCCATTCTTGTGGTAACTTTTCTTTTTCTGGACACTCTGATTCTACCCATTTCCTCCACTGTTTGGCAGATCCTTCCACATCTCGGTCTAGGCCTCGGAATTCTTCCATGAGGGCTACCGCCTGCAGTGTAACATGGCAGCATGAGGGTTGGGGATGCCGTGAACAGTTCGCAGCTCCAGAGACTGATGGCAGCTCCCACGTTACTCTGAAGATCTTCTGAATGCTTTCCTGTCTAACTTAGGCTCAGCGACAGGGTCTGATCAGTGAGAAGCCTTGGCAGGAGGTGGGCCAGGTGAGTGTGTCTGTGGTAAGGGTAGATGCAGGACTGGCTTTCCCAGCTCTTTCCTAATTCAGCTCGCTGTCTGTAGTATGTCCCTTTGCTAACTGCTCTGTCCTCTGCCTCCCTTCTCGGCTATCCTAACAAATGCATTTGTTTTCTTTCCTGTTCCTGGTTGACTCCCTTATTTTCTTCATAACCCACCTGTTTGTGCCATCTGTTTTGTGGTGAGACCCTAAGGTCTGACATGTTTCAAATACATATTTATTTTTTAAGATTTATTTTTATTATTTTAATTATGTGTATGGGGGTATGTGCACATACATGCAAGTACACAGAAAGGTTACAGATGTGAGGTTCCTGGAGCTGGGGTTCTAGGCAGTTGTGAGCCGCCTGACGTTGGTGTGGGAATTGAACTCAGGTCCTCAGTACGTGCTTTGACCACTCAGTCATTTCTCCATAATTCTAAAGTGATAATTAAATTGAGAATACAGATTTCTAAAACTGCTTTGTACGGGCTGGACAGATGGCTCGGTGGTTAAGACACACATACACTATGTTTTTGAAAAGTCTGAAAGAATCTAAGTATATATAAAAATAAGGTAAAGCTATTTTCAGGGCAGGGGAGTGTTTTCTTCTTAGAACAGAAACCAGAGCAGACTTAGTGTGTGTTGGTCATTATTCAGGGCCTTGGAGATGAGGAAGTCATATGATAGATATGATAGATCTTCTGGCGGAAAAGTAGAGTAAGGCCACCTGTTGGCACACACCTTTAAGCCAGCACTTGGGAGGCAGGGGCAGGAGGAGCTCTGTGAGTTCAAGGCCAACTTAGTCTATAAAGAAAGCCCCAGGACTTCTAGGATGGTCACACAGGGAAACTATCTCAAAAAACAAAACAACAGCAAAAAAGTAAGGCTGACTGGGGTTGGAAGTCATCAGTTGAACTTTGCTTAAACACTGCTATTTGTGTGTGCATGTACATATGTTGTATGCACATTTGTGTGTGCATGTACATATATTGTATGCACATTTGTGTGTGCATGTACATATATTGTATGCACATCTGTGTGTGCATGCACAGGCACATGTATATATATGCACATGTGGAAGCCAGAGGTGGATGTTGGGGGTCTTCTTCAGCTACTCTGTACATTATTACTATTATTATCATAATTGTGGGGGGCAGGATTCAAGACACTGTTTCTCTGTACAGCCCTGGCTGTCGCTCTGCAGAATAGGCTGGCCTTGAACTCAGAGATGTGCCTGCCTCTGCCTGCCGGAGGCTAGGATTATAGGTGTGTGCCTCCACCAGCCTGCTAGTCAACTTTACTTTTTGAGACAGTGTTTCTCAATGAACCTGGAGCTTACCAACTCTGCTATATGTGCTGACCAGCAAGCTCCAGGGAGCCTCCTGTCTCTGCCTCCCCAAAGCAGAGGTTACAGATGCATTGCCACCACATCTGGATTGTGTGGATGCATTTATCAATTGAACCATCTCTCCAACCCTATCTTAACCACTTTATAGTAAGACTAAACTGTTGTCCTTTTTTTTTATTGTTGCTGCCTTTTAACTACAGCTATCCTAGTCAGCAACTGCAGCTCTGCGCTACCAGCAGAGAGGTTGGGCCACAAGAGCTGCAGCCTGAGGAAATTCTGTTCCCTCAGGCACCAGACTCTTACAAAGAGAGCTTATCTAAATCTCTGTCCCTTGAAAGAGCTCAAGATTCAAAGGAACAGGTGGAAGTCTATTCCCCAGAGAGGCTGAATAGCAAGCAGCCCACCTCCTCGGGTCTCCCAGGAAGCTCTCCTGAGGCTCCTGCCTTCTCCACCTGGCTCCTCCCTACAACTCCCAGTCAGCTAGTTGCTGACCACAGGCCTCCTGACCACAGGCGAATTTTATTTAATCAAACACATCTTTGCATCATTAAACAAATGTTCCAGAGCATAAACAAAAGTAACATACCTTAAAATAATATTCTACAACACTAAACTACTATATTGCACTATTTCAAAAACTTGTGAAAAGATAGAAAACTATCATTAATAAAAGAAACAGAACAAAGAAACTAGATTTAACTAAACTAAAGGATGATCTTTTCTATCCTTTGATTTTTTTTTTTTAATCGAAGGTCATGACAGACTGCACATAATTTCTACTAACTTTTTCTCCTGTACATCGGCCAAAAGCTCTTTTATCTTTTGATAAGAAAATAATTAACTGAATGATACAATGTATAAGTTTGTTTCTAAAATGTAAGGGATATCATCTTTTTAAAATAATTTATTTAACTTTATTTCATGTACATTGGTGTGAAAGTGTTACATGCTCTGGAACTGGAGTTACAGACAGGTGTGAGCTGCCACATGGGGCCTGGGAATTGAACCCTGGCCCTCTGGAAGAGCAGCAGCCCTCTTAACGGCTGAGCCATCTCTCCAACCCCGGTTATATCATCTTTTTATGAATTATTTTTCTACATTAAAGAAACCTATTGTTTGAAAGAAAAAATTTAAGAACTAAGAAAGCAAATTCCTCACGTACCTTGACAGCACTCCACGACTGAGCGGTTAGAAAATCAACAGGACTTGAGTAAGTGTGGTCAACTGGGAACCGAAGCAGGAAGTCCAGCTCCAGGGGGTCGATCTCCTGCCTTCGCAACAAAATCTTGAGAGAATACACATGTGCAAAAGATGAGTTGTTTTCCATCATAACTACAGCGCAAGAAACTGCCACCATTAACCAGACATGACGGGGGAGATCCTAGCAGGGGCTGTTCTGTATTTGAAGACTGCATTGAGACTCTTAGATTATGCATATGATCTCAAAACCCAAACCAGCAATGAATAGAAAATACTTGTGAGGGTTCATTTTTTTTCCTAGTTCTAACACCTCCAGCAATAAACAACATAACCGAAATGTACTCTCCTACCCACCCCACTGGACCAGCGACTAACAGCATCTGATTTCATAACTGCAGTCATTTTCCTGCCTTCTCGTTGACTCCTTTGTTTAAGCAAAGTCTTCTGCAGGAATAAGGAAGAAACGACAAGCAGGACTCACTAGAGATCGGAGCATGAAACTTGGGCGGAGCTTTTTTACTTATTCCTTGAGTTAAAAAATTTTAAAATGTATTTTTAATTGATGAAATATATATAAATATATATGGAATAAAATGTGATGTTTTGATACAAGGTTACATTGTAGGATAGTTAAATTAAACTAATTAATTTGTTATGCCATGTATTAATAATTTTTGAAATGTACTTGTTTAGAAAAACACTAACTTTCTACAATGGGATATTATGCAGCTTAAAGTAGAACTTCTGTTGTTAGCAACAGCATGGATGAGCCCATGTGAGGTTCTTAAAAGGACCGTGAGCAACTTGAATCTGAGCTCATAACCCTGGCCTCAAAGAACATTTCTGGTAGGACCTAGAAAGTTTGAGAAGATGAAAGAGCACCTCACTGATGTTTCTTAGGGCAATGGTGGTCAGTCACCCAAACCAAAGCACCCTAGGCATAAGCCATTACATGCTCAAGTTCCTTGTCATCAAAAGTTTCTGAAATGGTATTTCTGTTTCCCTTTGGCATGAGGAAAATGCACAACAAGCAGAGGTGTCAGCCTGGGGTTCCAGGGAAGCTTCAAGCCATGGCCTCACCTGAAAAGTCATCTGGGCCAGAAACGTGAGCTTGTCCTTCTCAAACAGCGCCCGACTGGCGTAGCGGAAGGTGGTGTGGGTGATGCTCTCTACTAGGACGCAGATGCGAGCCTGAGCATCCTCCACCTTCTCAGCCTGCTCAATGGCTCTGTGGAACAGTGTGTTGAAAGCCTGGAAGAGTTAACATGAGTACCAGAGGGTAAAGTAATGCTTGCTTGTCCAGCTAACCTCAGATACACAGGGAGAGAGGGAGGACAAGGGAGGACTTCTGTGAGGCTTCCGTGGGCTGCTAAAACAGTCTGCGTTTGTGCCATATAGACAGTGCTAGTTCAAGGCTGGATGTCATGATGAGTGTGTGTGTGTGAGTGTGTGTGCGCGCGTGCATGCGTGTTCTCGTGCACCCATTGATAGGACAGGATCTTCTGTATTTTACCCTGGCTGGCCTGGAACTCACTTTGTAAGCAAGAGTGGTTTTGAACTTAACGTCAATCCTTTGCCTTTGCCTCTCAAGTGCTAGGATTATAGGTACGTCACTATGTCTGCTTCATGGTTGTTATTAAAATGATTCTATAAAATCTATTTGCATTTCCCTCTTTGCAACTAAAGCAGACAATTCTCTCTATGGTTAAAATTCCTACAAACTACTACTAATGTAACTATTTTAAATGCAGAACAGTATTATGGTATGTCACCAACTTCAAGACGTTTTAGTCCTGCAAAACTAAGTCTATTTACTGACTGTTCTTGCCGACTGCCGCTCCGCTTTGCACGCACCACTCTGACACCCTAGGATCTCACATGGGTGCACTCACGCGCTGTTCACCCCTGCACGCACCACTCTGACACTCTAGGTCTATCACGTGGGTGCACTCACGCACTGTTCACCTCTGCACGCACCACTCTGACACTCTAGGTCTATCACGTGGGTGCACTCACGCGCTGTTCACCTCTGCATGCACCACTCTGACACTCTAGGTCTATCACGTGGGTGCACTCACGCGCTGTTCACTCCTGCACGCACCACTCTGACACCCTAGGATCTCACGTGGGTGCAGTCACGCGCTGTTCGTCTTTGTGGCTGGTTTATTTCCACCTGGATAATGGTTTCCAGGCTTTACCATTTCATAGCATGCTTCAAAATTTCCTTCCTGGTAATCTAGTCAGGCACTGACAGACACTTGGATGGTCCCTATTGTTGGCCTGCAGCTATGACTAGGGATCTTGAACTGTGTCTGCAAGAGGTTCTTTCTGTTATTTAGTCAGAATTAAGACTGCTGCTGGCTCACACTGCCATTCCCAGTTTCATTTCTGAGGAAGCACTATCCTCTTTCCCATGGATGCTGATCTGATTTACACCTCCAGGCAGCATAAGCAAAGGAGAAAACTTCTACACATTTTCACCACTCTTACTTCTATAGTGGTTATTCTAACCTGTGAGAGGAAACCCCTGTATATGTTGACTCGCGTCTTCCTAATCGGAGATGTGGAACATTTGCATATGGTTGTTGATCATTTTCACCTCCTTTAGTGACATGTCTATTCAAGTCTTTAGCACATTTCTATCAGGTTATCTGTTATTTAATTCCACCCACTACTTTTTGTATGTCTTATGATTATTGTTTCTTTATTTTGAAATGACTCTTTGTATTTATTATTTTATTTCGTGTCTAGTCACAATGAGGATGATAAGCAAAAATGATTTACTTTGTAGTATATACGGGAGATTCTCCTTCCCTCTTCTTCCTCAAACCGTGCTCCCCTGGTAACCTCCCCACCAGATTCTATTCTCTTTCAATGTCTCATGTGCCCTTTGCCTACCTGTCATGTTTTTGTTGTTGTTGTTAAAAATAAACCCATGCACTCAATGCCAAGCCTCTTGTATGATAATTGAGTATTTGTCAAAAATGAGAACAAGACTGCAAGGCCCCCAAAGTAGAACAGCACAGCAGGCGGCGTGGCAGGCTGAACCTGACCTGCACAGGCTGGGGCTCTGGCTCTGAGGATCACAAAATGTGAGCTTTGGGGCTATTGGTTTGAAATCTGAAAATAACACCTTTTTTTGATGAGGAGAAAACATACGTTTTCTTAGAGTGTTTTAGGATACTGGATATATGTAATAGTGGCTTAAAATGCCCTGCCCCATTCTTTCTTTCCATATACCAGAACCACTGAGCAATAAACCCCTAATTTCCAGGAGGAAAAGAAAAGTCAGACTGTCTCACGCTGTGGATTTTCCTTTATCTGTTCAGCATTACCTTCAAAGAGAACTGATACATGGGGTTGATCTTCCTCAGGTCATTGATAACAAAGTACAGGAGAGCGGCCCTTGCTGCCACTGGCCTGTAGCATTCCCGAGTCTCGTTGATTTTTCCTTCATTTTCCCGGGCTTGCATTACCTGTGGTGAGGTCAAGTGACAGCAACAACTTACCTTCGTGTTTTCTAAACAAATTCCAGGAAAGGAAGGACTCTTAGGAATGCTTGAACTGAGCAACTGTTACTAGTTAACCCCTAAGTAATGATCTTGTTTGTAATCCCAGTACTTGGGAAGCTGAGTCAGGAGCATTGCTGTAAGTTTGAGTCTGGTCTGCAATATTCAAGTGTTCAAGAACAGCGTGCAGTAGAGAGTGAGACTCCAGGAGACCCCTACTCAGAAAAACAAAACAAGCAAAGGAAGAAGCAACTACTAGTAAAACCCACACCATGGCTGACATCTAAGGAAATAACTAAATCTAGGCCAGTGATCTGACTCCAGCAGTAAAAGTGCTCCCACAGGAGGCCAGGGACCTGTGCTAGAGCTGGGACTTCATGTGAGGTTTGGAGGGTTGTCCTCTGACCGCCATACACTGTGTTACATGGGAGCCCAATCTAGGTCTATGTATCATACACATATACATGCAAATACTCCAAAAATAATCACTTTAAAAGAAATTCTTCAATTTCTATTTTTAGATGACTTTTTCTCATGAATTGCATTCCAGTGAGAAGGGGTGTGGCTGTAGCGGCTTCCTATAGGTTTAATGACCTTCATGGTTCAGGACCTGGAACCTGCTGCTGAGTAATGTCACCTTTTCGCCTCCTGTCTCTCTTTCAGGCCTTAACAGCCCAGCTATATCACCTCCCAGGGATGGCTCTTAAAGTCTGCTGGGTCAACCCAGTGCCAATGATTTTATTAGGTCTGCAAATACCGCAAGGTCGAAAGCACATGCAATAGTCATACTTCCTAAATAGCCTCTCTATGAGGGCTCTCTCGGCTGTCAGATTGCAGCAGCAGCACAGCTCCATATGGTAAAATATGCCCATTTATTCTTACTTGTTAGCCTATGGGCACTTTTTCTGACACACACACACGCGCACACACACACACACACACACACAAATATCAACTAATAATTTTTATTGAAGGGTCAAAAAATACCCATTTCTAAAAACAATCAAGAACCTACTTCTTTTTTCTGTAAGAACACTTGATGGCCCTGCAGCTTTAAGTGATACAGTATTTCCCCTAAATGCTTCTATGGTCTTGACTCATAACATCTGTGAATGAAAGGAAATGAAATGCCAAGCAGAGAGGTGGGTGTGGCTTCATAGTGATATATTAAGAAGACAGGAAACAACATTTTAAGAGACAATTAGAAGTTAACCTCAAAGCTAAGACTTAATTTACCTAATTGCCCTAATCTTTACTATTTTAGGAGCCACCTAGAAACCACTTACTTAAAAGGATAGAGTAATTTGGGATTCTATTTCTTTGCTTAATTTAAGGCACATACATTGGATGTGTGGCAACACAGCCTTGGCTGGGTAATTAGTGGATTACTTAGTAAGGAGAACACTTCACAAAGCAGATAACAGTTCACATCTTTCCAAATTATGCAGTGGTAACAGTTAGTGGCTACTCATGGAAGTCCAAAGTGCACACGACACACGGCCCATTGTGATCCGAGCTGCTCGGTCACCAGGACGCTGTTCAAGAGAAATGGTTTCTCGGCTTTTGGAAAATGTCGTTTTACCAGCGTAAATGCTGCATTGAGCACAGGGCACCATCCCCTGCCCTGATTCCTGCCGTCACAGGCCTAGACACAGGACTCTAGCGCCAAAGATTTCTCTAAGAACTCAACACCCTGGGATGGTTACTTGCTGAAGCTGAGCTTTGCCCTTCCCCTAGTTTCTACCATGTAAACAAGCAGACTCCAACACTGGTCACACAAGAAAAATGATTGGATCTGTGTGGAACTTGAAGTGCAAACTGGAACATTTCAGTTCTTAATCTTCTACGGACAGTCTAAGTGCTGATGGCTGTCCGCTAAGTGGCCTACATCACACAATATCTTAATTAGGGTTTCTGTTGCTGTGACGAAACACCATGACCAAAACGCAAGTGGGGGAGGACAGGGTTTATTAGGTTTACACTTCAGCATGGCTGAAGAAAGTCAGGACAGGAACTCAAAGTAGGGTCCTGGAAGCAGGAGCTGATGCAGAGGCCATGGGGGGAAGTTGCTTATTGGCTTGCTTCCCGTGGTTTGCTCACACTGCTGTCTTTTAGATCCCAACACCAGCAGCCAGGGATGGCACCACCCCCCATGGACTGGGCCCTCCCCCATTGATCACCTATTGAGAAAATGCCTTAAAGTTGGATCTCAACAAGGCATTTCCTCAAGTGAGGCTCCTTCCTCTGATGACTCTAACTTCTGTCAAGTTGACACACAAAACCAACCAGTACACAGAACAAATCTGCCTTCTCAGAGGAATTACCAAACCTGATTAAGTTGTAGTAAATGAAATTCCTGGAGGCCAGTAGTGCAATGAGTGACCTAGGCCAAAGCAGGCCTGAGGCAGTGAACTCCATAGCAGCAGGAGTGGATCCAGACCAGGGACATCTGTGGAAGCAGAACTGGGCCAGCGACCTAGGCCAGAACAGGCCTCAGGCTCCATGGGAGTGGGAGCAGATCCAGACCAAGAACACTTGCAGAGGCAGGTCTGAGCTGGAAACTGAGGCCAGAGCAGGCCTGAGACAGTGAATTCCACAGGAGCAAAACAAGCCCTGGGAGCACTGAGCGACCTCTAAGAACACAAAGTGACCCACAGGGTGACTGGAACCGTGGCATTGACTGCACCATGAGGAGCAATCATCTGACCTTGGGTCTACTGGCACCTTGAAGATTGATCAACAGAGACACAGACAGCCCCAAGCACACCAATTAGAAGAAAAAATGGGCAGATAAGGTAAGAACACACGCAACACCACAAAGAGTAACATGACACCAATAAAATCTAGAGACCCTACAACAGCAAGACTTGAACAACCAAATATAGATAAAGCAGAAGAAAATGACCGAAAAAAATAACTTCAGAAGAATTTTTGAGACTCTTGAAGAAGAAATAAGAAACTCCCTCAAAGAAATAGAGAAAAAGACAAACAAAAAATTATAAGATATCAACAAATCTCTTAAAGAAAACCAAGAAAAAGCAATCAAACATATGAAAGACACTATTCAAGACTTGAAAACTGAAATAGAGACAATAAAGAAGGCACAAACTGAGGAAATTATAGAAACAGAAATCATGAGAAAAAGATCAGGAATCACAAATGCAAGCATGAACAGCAGAATACAAGAGATGGAAGAGAGAATCTCAAGTGCTGAAGATACAATAGGGGAACAAAAAAAGAAAACATTAACACTAATAAAAGCTCAACACAAAATATCCAGGAAATATAGGACACCATGAAAAGACCAAACCTAAGAATAATCGATATTAAAGAAGGAGAAGTTTAACTTGAAAGCACAGAAAATATATTTAATGACATCTTAGAAGAAAACTTTCCCAATCTAAAAATGATATGCCTATGATGGTACAAGAAACTTACTGAACACCAAATAGACTGGATAAAAAAAAAAGTCCCCTTGCCACATAATAAGAAAGAATATTAAGAGCTGCAATGGAAAAAGACCAAGTAACATATAAAGGCAGACCTATCAGAATTACACCTGACTTCTCAATGGAGACAATGAAAGCCAGAAGGTCCTGGTCAAGTATTAGGCAGACAGTAAGAGACCGTGGATGCCAGCCCAAACTACTATACCCAGCAAAACTTTCTATTTTCTTTTTTTTAACTTATTTATTTATATATATATATATATATTTTTCCATTCAAAAATTTACACTTCCTCCCCTCCAGCCATCCCCCTCTGGCTCCCCCACTTCCCTTCCTCCCTCCCCCATAAGAGAGGGCAGGGAACCCTGCCCTTTGGGAAGTCCAAGGCCCTCCCCGCTACATCCAGGCCTAGGAAGCTTCCCAGAAAAACTTTCAATCACCATAGAAGGACAAAACAAGATATTCCATGACAAAGCCAGATTTAACCAATATCTAGCCACAAACCTAGCCCTACACTAAGTACTAAAAGGAAAACTGCAACTGAAGGAAGTTGGCCACATCAACAAATACACAGACAATTGATGGTCTCACAGCAGCAAATCCCAAAGAAGGGAAAAACACACAAATTAACACCATCAACAATGAAAACTAGATTAACAGGAGATAGCAATCACTGGTCATTAATATTCCTTAATATAAATGGACTCAACTCACCTATAAAAAGACACAGGCTAACAGATTGGATACAAAAACAGAATCCATCCTTCTGCTGCATAAAAGAAACACACCTCAACCTCAAAGACAGATATTGACTTAGAGTAAAGGGTTGGGGAAAAAATTTCCTATCAAATGGACTTAAGAAACAAGCTATCCTGGTATAGCTATCCTAATATATGTATTAGGGTATGTAATATGTAAAAGAAACACTTCTAAATCTTAAATCAAACATTAACCCACACACTAATAGTGGGAGACTTCAACACTCCACTCTCACCACTGGGCAGCTCAGTCAGACAAAAAGTTAACAAAGAAATAACAGATGTTATGATTCAAATGGAATTAACAGACATCTATAGAATATTCTATCCAAAGATAAAAGAATATACCTTCTTCTCAGCACCTCATGGAACCTTCTCAAAAACTGACCACATACTTGGTAACAAAACAAACCTCAATAGATACCAAAAAATGGAATAAAGATAAAAGATTTTAAAAAAAGATACCCATGTATCTTATCAGATCACCATGGCTTAAAACTAGAATTCAAACAGCAACACTACTTCCAGAAAGCCCACAAATACATGGAAATTAAAAATGCTCACCTGAATCATCAATGGGTCAAGGAAGAAATAAAGAGAAAAATTACAGACTTCCTACAATTCAATAAAAATGACCACACAACATAACCAAATTTATGGGACACAATGAAAGCAGTGTTAAGAGGAAAGTTCATAGCACTAAATGCCTACATAAAGAAGCTGGAAAAATCCCACATTAGTGAATTAATAGAACATTTGAAAGGTTTAGAACAAAAAGAAACAAACTCACCCAAGAGAACTAGATGACAGGAAATAATCAAATTGAGAGCTGAAATCAACAAAATAGAAACAAAGAAAACAATACAAAGAATCAATGAGACAAAGAGTTGGTTTTTTGAGAAAATCAACAAAATAGACAAACTTTATCCAACCTAACAAAAAAAGCAGAGAGAGAATATCCAAATTAACAAAATCAGAAATGAAAAGGGGGACATAACAACAGACATGGAGGGGAAATCCAGAGGATCATAGGTCATATTTCAAAAACCTGTACTTCACAAAATTAGAAAGCTTAAAGGAAATGAACAACTTTCTGGATAAATATTACTTACTGAAATTAAATCAAGACCAGATAAGCAAATTAAACAGACCTATAATTGCTGAAAAAAAATAAAAATAGTCATCAAAAGTTTTCCAACCAAAAAATCCCAGGATCAGATGGTTTTAGCTCAGAATTCCACAAGATTTTCAAAGAAGAACTAATACCAATACTCCTCAAATTGTTCCTCACAATAGAAACAGAAAGAACACTGCCAAACTCTTTTTAAGAGGCTACAATGACTCTGATACCCAAACCTCAGAAAGACATTACTAAGAAAGAGAATTACTGACCAAATTCACTCATGAGCACTGATGCAAAAATGCTCAATAAAATACTGGCAAATTGAATCCAAGAGCACATCAGAACCATCATCCACCATGATCAAGTTGATTTCATCCCAGAGATGCAGGGATGGGTTCAACATACGAAAATCTATCGACGTAATCCACCATATAATCAAACTGAAAAATAAAAACCACATGATCATCTCATTAATACTGAAAATGTTTTTGACAAAATACAGCATCCCTACATGATAAAGGTCTTGGACAGAGCAGAGATACAAGGAACATACCTAAACATAATAAAGGCAATATACAGCAAGCCAACAGCCAAAATCAAACTAAATGGAGAGAAACTCATAGCAATCCCACTGAAATCAGGAATAAGACAAGGTTGTCCATTCTCTCCATATCTATTCAGTATAGTTCTTGAGGTCTGAGGTATTGCAATAAGACAACAAAAGTAGATTAAGGGTTTTGACTCAGGTTTTTGTTCCAACCAGCCCTGCAGTCATTCAGTTCCAAAGAAATCACACAGAGGTCTACATTAATTATAAACTTATTGGCCTAGTATCTCAGGCTCCTTATTAACACTTATAAATTAAATTAGCCCACAATTATCGTCTGTTTTAGGCATGTGGCTTGGTACCTTTTTCAGTGTCGCAGTCACATCTTGCTTGTTTTGTGTCTGTCTTCCTTTCTGTCTGAGTGACAACTACAGACTGAAATGTCCCTCTTCCCAGAATTCTTGTTGCCTTGCCTCTACTTCCTGTCTGGTCACCCCACCTATACAACCCGCCTGGCTATTGGCCAATCAGCGTTTATTTAAAATAAAAGTGACAGAGTACAGATCATTTTCCCATGGCACAACAGGATATAAATTGGAAACGAAGTCAAACTCTCACTATTTGCTGATGATATGATAGTTTACATAAGTGACTCCAAAAATTCTACCAAGGAACTTCAACAACTCATAAACACTTTCAGTAATATAGCAGGATACAAGATTAATTTAAAAAAATCAGTAGCCCTCCTTTATACAGATGATAATTCAGCTGAGAAAGAAATTAGAGAAACATCACCCTTCACAATAGCCACAAATGCCATAAAATATCTCAGAGTAATTCTAAACAAACAAGTGGAAGGAAGACTGGTATGACAAGAACTTTAAATCTCTGAAGAAAGAAATTGAAGAAGACACCAGAAAATAGAAAGATCTCCCATGCTCTTGGGTAGGTAGAATTAACGTAGTAAAAATGGCAATCTTACCAAAAGCAATCTACAGATTCAGTGCAATGCCCATCAAATCCCAGCAAAATTCTTCATAGACTTAGAAAGAACTATACTCAACTTCATATGGAAAAGCAAAAAACCCAGGATAGCCAAAACAATCCTGTACAATAAAAGAACTTCTGAAGGCATCACAATCTCTGATTCAAACTCTACTTCAGAGCTACAGTACTGAAAACAGCCTGGTATTGACATAAGAACAGACAGGAGGATCAATGGAACAGAATCGAAGACCCAGATAACAATCTACACACCTTCAAACACCTGATTTTTTACAAAGATGTAAAAAATATCAAGTGAAAAAAAAGAAAGCATATTTAACAAATGGTGCTGGCATAACTGAATATCAACATGTAGAAGAATGAAAATAGATCCATATCTATCACCATGCAAAAACTCAATTCCAAATGGATCAAAGACCTCAACATACAGTCAGCCACACTGAACCTTATAGAAGAGAAAGTGGGAAGTACACTTGGATGCATTGGCACAGGAGACCACTTCCTAAATAGAACCCCAGCAGCACAGACACTGAGAGAAACAATTAATAAATGGGACCTCCTGAAACTGAAAAGCTTCTGTAAAACAAAGGACATGGTAAAAAAAGACAAAATGACAGCCTACAGAATGAAAAAAGATCTTCACCAACCCCCACATCAGACAGAGGTCTGATCTCCAAAATATACAAAGAACTCAAGAAATTGGTCATCAAAGGAACAGATAATCCAATAAAAAAAATGGAGTACAGACCTAAACAGAGAACTCTCGACAGAGAAATTTAAAACGGCTGAAAGACACTTAAGGAAATGTACAACCTCCTTAGCCATCAGAGAAATGCAAATCAAAACAGCTCTGAGATTCCATCTTACACCTGTAAGAATGGCCAAGATCAAAAGCACTGATGACAACTTATGCTGGAGAGGTTGTGGGGTAAAGGGAACACTGCTGCACTGCTGGTGGGAGTGCCCCTTTGGATATCAGTGTGGCAATTTCTCTGAAAATTAGGAAACAACCTTCCTCAAGACCCAGTAATAACACTTTTACTACTTTTGTGTATATATCTAAAGGATGCTCAATCATACCACAAGGTCATGTACTCAACTATGTTCATAGCAACATTGTTTGTCATAGCCAGAACCTTGAAACAACCTAAATGCCCTTCGACCAAAGAATGGATATGGAAAATGTGGTACATTTACACAATGGAGTACTACACAGCAGAAAAAATAACAACGTCTTGAAATTTGCAGGCAATTGGATGGAGCTAGAAAACATCATATTGAGTGAGGTAACCCAGATCCAGAAAGACAATTATCATATATACTCACTTATAAGTGGTTTTTAAACACGAGGCACAGGAAACCAGCCCACAAAACACAATTCCAGAGAACTTAGACAACAATGAAGATCCTAAGAGAGACATATCTGGTTCTAATGTACATGGGAAGTAGAAAAAGGCAACATCTTCTGAGTAAATTGGGAGCATGGGGACCACGGGAGAGGGTTGAAGGGGAGGGAAAGGCAGGGAGGGGAGCAGAGAAAAATGTAGAGCTCAAAAAAAAATAACAAAAAAAGATTCTATAATGATAGATGTTCCTAATTAGGGAGAGTTAAAATGTTGCAGACCAGAACCAAATTATCTTTTGTTATTTTTAGTCTCTTGAAAGCCATTCATTGCCCACACACCCTTACGTGACCTTGTATCCTTGTGACTATCAAAAGCCTTTAAGATCATTCTTAGCAAGCCACTTGCTTCTACCAATTCCAAAACCAAGAATGTCACTAGATAGCATTTGAGTCCTGTAGTAGGGCTATCTCTGTTTCGTTATAACCCAATCCACCTAATGCCTCTATCAACACATTGTATGCATCTTGATTTATAATCTTTTTCTCTATTACTATAAAAATGTCATGATATGTTACCACACTGGGTTATAGTGTTTGGGAACACACAGTATTGCTCCCAAGCCATGCTCACTCATATTTGGCCCCAGAATAGCTCTTACTGCCATTGAGTCGAGAGCCGTGCTCCCTGTTGACAGCTGAGATCCAGTTCATCCAGCAGAGCAGCGAACCCGTGAGGAGTTCTCTGCTGCCCCTACCTTGTGCTCAATCTCGGCCGCAGTGGCCTTGGTGGTCTCCAGACGCTCCACCAGGTCAGTGTCGTCCAGGAAGCTGCCCTCTGCAGCCGAGAGACGCAGGAGAAGGTCATTTTCCAGCCGTGTCAGCTCTATCTTAAAGTCGTTTTGTTGCTTCGTCAGTACCAGCTGATAGGAAATGTTAGGAATGATGATTAATGTCTGCTTGCTCAGGACAGTTCCTGTAATCGCCGGAGTCACAGAGACCCACACAAACATGATAAGAAACACAATGGTAAAACCATACTGATCACGGCCATGAAAAATTCTTTAAAAATTCAGATGGTATGGTAACATTTGGTTAGAATCCGAGGTTTAGAGAGTGGATACTTATTTAACATCAAGAACCTCGAGGAAACCTCTGTTTAAGAAAATAATATAAAATTCTGGCTTGAGCTCTGACATTTGAACAGCGTGGAAGGCCTACTGTGAGGAAGACTTTACATGGAAGACCTACTGTGAGGAAGACTTTACATGGAAGGCCTACTGTGAGGAAGACTTTACATGGAAGACCTACTGTGAGGAAGACTTTACATGGAAGGCCTACTGTGAGGAAGACTTTACATGGAAGACCTACTGTGAGGAAGACTTTACATGGAAGGCCTACTGTGAGGAAGACTTTACATGGAAGACCTACTGTGAGGAAGACTTTACATGGAAGGCCTACTGTGAGGAAGACTTTACATGGAAGACCTACTGTGAGGAAGACTTTACATGGAAGGCCTACTGTGAGGAAGACTTTACATGGAAGACCTACTGTGAGGAAGACTTTACATGGAAGGCCTACTGTGAGGAAGACTTTACATGGAAGACCTACTGTGAGGAAGACTTTACATGGAAGACCTACTGTGAGGAAGACTTTACATGGAAGACCTACTGTGAGGAAGACTTTACAGTTAGGAAAAGGTTATGCAATCAACTTTTACCAAAAACAGGTTCTGAGCGAACTAACTGTCGCAGCAATCCAGGCGAGTACAGAGATTCAGGATCAGAACGGCTGCTCCTTAACTGTCCCTTGCAAGGGGAGTCAGAGCCTTCGTGGGCACCCAGGCATGGGATGCCTCCACACTGATGCTTGCCCAATGGGAGTCAGGTCACTCTCGCAGGAAAGACTAAATAACAAACCACAGTTGCCTTGGGCAGGGATAAACTCAAGGAAACGTATCTAATCATTTTGGATAAGTCCTATGCTCAAAGCCTTCTTGTCAAAATCCCACCAGGAGAACCTTTACCAGAGCTAAGTTAGCCTAGGAGAAGGGCAATGAGAAAAGCTGACCACTTGAAGACTTCCATTCTCACACAGAAAGGATTTGAAGAGGCTGAGGAAGCCCTGATGGCCACCCTGAGATTTAACCACAACATTCCCGAATGTGTATCCTTCAGAACTGTATCAACCGGATCCAGCCAATGAGAGTGGCTCAAAGGTGAGAGAGCTGCAAGATGCAGGTTGAGTCCAAGAAAGGAAGTGTTTGTTTGTTTGTTTTTTCGGGGGAAATCTGACATAACAGACAGAAGGAGTAAGGAATGCTGGAGGAGACTGAAGCCATGGCTGCAAAGAAAACATGCCAGCGTCACCAACAGGCAAGAGTATTGATCCGGAGAACTGTAGGCACTCTAACAGGTCAGAGGCTTGGTCTCAAAAGACAATGCAAATCGGTGCGAACACACCAATGTCCCCTATAGACAAGACTGTCTACTCAGAGAATTGGGGCACACTTAGAGGCAAAATGTTTGGTCTCAAACGGCAATGCAAATCTCAGAATAAGACTCAGGTATGGCTTTGTGTCAGCTGCCACTCTACCAAAATACTTCCTGTTGGGACACCAGTGGCCATACTAGGCTTGTCTCAACCTGGGACACCCACAACCACACTCACCGAGGATCCAGAGAGGACAACATCAACCAAAGAACAGAACACACACAACAAAGGCAACATCAGACATCAATGCCAAGAAACACCTCAAACATCATTACTCCACATGGCTAGATCCCTGCGTAAACCACAAACAAGAATAGCCAAGACAATATGCTTCCGCCAGAATCCAGTAACTTTATTACAGTAGGCCCTGAGAAATAGGCCTTGCTCAAGCACAAGGCAAGGGCTTCAAAACAAGAATTAAGAATATGCTCAGGGACCTCAAAGGGGATTTGGATAAACACCTTAATGAAATCTATGAGAACAATGCAAGACACAAAAGCAGAATTTAACAAAGAAGTAGAATCAATAAACAAAATCCAAACTAAAATCAAACTGGAACTGAAATCTTAGGGTGACAAAAACTGCAGGCATCAGAGCCTTGTTCGGCCACCAGCAGAGACACTGCTTCGTTCAGTAGACAGGAACTAACAATGACTCCTGAGTGGGCAATGTGCAGAGAGTGAGAGCCTTTGGAACACTCAGTCTCAATGGTGTCCTCATCAGAGCACTCAAGGACCTGTGTGCAAGAGGAAGCAGAAAGATCGGAGCATTAGAGATGATGGAGGGCTCCAGGGAAACTGTCTTCCAGACACTGCAGGACTGACGCATGCACACACACACGGAAAGAGGGATGCAGCATGCACACACACACGGAAAGGGGGATGCAGCACGCACACACACACACACACACACAAAGAGGGATGCAGCATGCACACACACACACACACACACAGAAAGAGGGATGCAGGATGCACACACACATGGAAAGAGGGATGTAGGATGCACACACACACGGAAAGAGGGATGCAGCATGCACACACACACGGAAAGAGGGATGCAGCATGCACACACACACGGAAAGGGGGATGCAGCACGCACACACACACACACACACACAAAGAGGGATGCAGCACGCACACACACACACACACACACACACACACAGAAAGAGGGATGCAGGATGCACACACACATGGAAAGAGGGATGTAGGATGCACACACACACGGAAAGAGGGATGCAGCATGCACACACACACGGAAAGGGGGATGCAGCATGCACATGGCCCGAACAGGTCCAAGCCAGAATCTCAGCATCAAGAGAGGAAAGTGAATATGCGTTCCCACCCCTAACCAAGGTACTATCTTTAACTGATACTCATTGGCAAAATAAAAGCACCATTTTTTCTCAACAGATTCCTTTTGGGCTGGTCCACAGTGGGCCGAACCCTCGTAGGTCAGTGAGCAATCAAGAAAATACCACAAGGTTTGTGTTAGAATGACAACCGAAGCTGACTTTGACAGGCTCCAAGCCTGGGATCACACATCACCACATGTGGTCCAGCTCTAACTACCTGACATGTCTAAGGAGGAATTTCATGTTTTCTTTTCATATGTGTCTATACTTTCCTCAGTCACACAACCTCACTTGGCATGCCAGCCTCTGGCACTGCGGTCTGTGCAGAGGGTGGGATGAGTAAGTCCTGGGGACGATGCAGTACTATTTACCTTTAATCTCTCCAGATCTGGCCTTTCGATACTGACCACCTCTGCCAGCAGCTGCGCTTCGAGACCATCTTCTGTTACTGTGAAATTGAGGAGGGTCGTCTGGGCTTGGAGTTCGGGCTTGTAGTGTGGGTTTGCCAGCTTGGTGTGTAGGATGAGCCGGAAGTTCTTGTTAAATTCACATTCTTTGTCACCAATCCTGATGTACCTGCAGGGGTCACAACGCAGACACTCAGGAGATCCCTGGGACCATGCCAGTGAAAGGGTGCCATTCCATGTCCTGATTCTGGTGATACTCATGAGCCAGCAGGCTGGGTCTAGGAATTCCCTGTTACTCCCAGTTTTCCTAAGACCCAGAAGGAACCAAAGATGCCCCTAGGCCTCTGTCTATCCCTTCATTTGTGAACCAGTGGCAGCGTTACCACTCAGTTTGCAATATTGCTCTGACAACCAGCAAATGGTGGCTTTCTGTACTTTCTGGGGTTAAATTTATATCAGACATTAATATTATTTTTCCTATAGAGTGCTATTATATTCAAAACATCTCCACATGAACTCATAGAAAACATTGTTCTTGAAAGGATAGAATAAAATATGCATGTATTGATATGTCTATTTATTTATGCACACACTTTAACTCTGTGCCCATACTGAACTATATTACTATGCAATGAGTGGAATATTTTATTTGCTAAAATATTAAACACTAAATACAGAAATGTGTATGCTATGTTATTAAATAATACATTAGTTACTTTACTATTATAGTAACATATTATTACCATATTAAATATAGTAACAATATATTAATAGTTACTTATGCTTCTAAAACTAAGCTAATTAAATACATATTTTGGTTGATTGTTTCCTTGCTTGATTAGGTTTTTTTTGGCTTGGTTTATGTTCTGTTCTCTGCTAGGAACCCATTACGAGGATCAGCCGGATGCAGAGGTCTTCAGTTCGTGTGACAGCCAGCCAGCCAATCAGGGGTTAAATCCATAGATACAACAGCTTCCTAACATTCCACTGTGGCGGTCTGAGCTATGTGAAGTGAGATTCTGGGGAGAAGTTTGGAGCACGGCCAAAGCAAGCAACAAGACAAGTTGTCTCACTTTCATTTACTCTTGAATACCAATGAAAATTCGGATTCTTCAGTATTAAGTCTGCAAAAGTTATTTTTGGAGATACCAGTGCTTGAACCCAAGTTTCATGCACAGTAGACAGACACTCCAACACTGAATCGGGTTTTCAATCCTCTTTTGATTTTTCACTTTGTCGCAAGTTTCACTAAGTGGCCCAGGCTGGCCTTTGAACTTGTGATTTTCCTGCCTCAGCCTCCCAAGTAGCTGGAACTACGGGCCTGCGTGATCTACACTGACTGGCAAAACATTTTGATTGCCAAAATGTTATGATGCTCAATGTCATGCAAAGCCTATGTTGCTACTAATGTAAAGACAGAACGTTCTATGGCCTGTGAGGGAAAATAATTTGACCCCCCACCCCGTCTCACTCGCTTGCAGGTGAAAGGGTATTGCACTCAGTTTAGTAACTTTGGAAATTGAGCACACTCAAAAGAAACGACAGCGTGAGACATCGAGCACCTGTTTCCGACGATTAAAAACTGCAGAGCTGCTCAAAACGCTATAATGCGGCAGCATCTGGGC
This sequence comes from Myodes glareolus, assembly GCF_982192425.1. Taxonomy (NCBI): domain Eukaryota; kingdom Metazoa; phylum Chordata; class Mammalia; order Rodentia; family Cricetidae; genus Myodes; species Myodes glareolus. Next base: position 4,027,205 of record NC_142036.1, on the reverse strand, counting down.
TGCTGGCCCTGTCCTTCTGTGGTTGGGCCTCGCAGTGACTGTCATTTGCGGATGGCAGTGAGCCTGTCTCCTCTCTCCTCCACTTACCACTGTTCGGAGGAAGTTTTGAGACAATTTGATTTAATGTGTAAAGATGAGAAAAATGATAATTTTCTTATATCATTCAAGCTTTAATTATTTGGATATGAATTAAGAATCCCAAGGATTGGCTAGACTAGTGACCCAATTCAAATTCTGTTTCCTTTGAAAAGTGATCTTCCGTTTGCAGTAAAAACATGCCAAGTATTAAGCCTCCACGCTGGAGATGGGGACACCAGCAACCCACTTTAGAGGCAGTTTTTGTGAAACTGTGCAGTGATATTTTGTTTGTGTTTTAACAAATCAGAGTGCAGAACTAAGCCACGAGAGGCCAGTACGGAGGTGGCCTTTAATTCCAGGCCTCAGGTCACAGAGGCAGACAGATCTCTGTGAGTTCAAGGCCACCCTGGGCTACACTAGATTAATCCAGTCTCACAGAGAAACAGAGGCAGGTGGTGTTGAGTCACACCTTTCATCCCAGCACTAAGGAGGTGAGACAGGAAGGGTTATGGCTGGGCAGGAAGGTATATATGGCTGGCGGCAAGAGAAATATAAGATGGGAGGAGACAAGAGCTCAGTGCAGTCTGGAGACGTGGTCTGAGGACAGGATCACCCCTTTGGTCTGAGGGTTCTTTAGAGGTAAGAGGTCTCTCTAGTGGCCGCTGCTCTGCTTCTCTGATCGCTCAGCTTTCACTACAAAACTGGAGGTAATGGTGTTCAGCGTGTCAGGTGGTTTGTGTTTTCTCTGTGAATTCTTTCCCAGGAGGGCAAAGAGCCATTCTTCCAGCAAACCACCCCTTACTGAGCCCATGTATATCTGTGTAGTGTGGCCTTTCCTGTTCAAAACAAAGACAAAGACTGATTGTGAATGACAAGTATTGAATATCCCTGTTAGAATACTGAGAACCTTAACAAGTGGATGGACCACAGGTCAAATGCTGCAAGGGAACCAGGCAAGGACACTGGCTAGCTAACGATCATGGTGGCCTGAGTTCTTGTTCTATAGGCCAAGGGTCAGAGATCACGTGTTCACACTGACACATAGCTTCCAGGTGATACCATGCATGTGGGATTTTTTGGTCATTCCTTTAGTGTGTGTGTGTGTGTGTGTGTGTGTGTGTGTGTGTACCAGGTGTCAGAGATCCTTGAAGGCACAGGGGACCTAGTTATTTGCACCAGATCTCTGCGCTCACAAATGTTACTTCCTAGTGATAGGTATTGTGCGTACAGTATTTTAAGTGTACAGTCAGTTGTTGTCTATGCATCTAATACCCACAATGTGACAGACATATATAAAGGACAAAGATCTGCTCAATCAGAAGACAGGCAAAATAGAGGGAGAGATTGTTCTTTAAAGATGAGATGCAAATGTCATCATGAAGACAAATGAGAGGAAATCTCAAAGGACCTCTCAGCACAGGATTCTGCTGACACACAATGTCCAGGACAACAGGTTAGCAGTACCCAGCCGATCCTTGCCACATGATAGGCACAACGAGATCAAAGATCTGCCCTGCTAAAAGATGAGCAAAGACTCTGATAGCCTTTTCTCCAAAAGAATATACAAATAAACAGCCAGTCAGCTCACAAATGACGCTACCATGTGAAAGAGGAAGACTAAACAAACTGAGAGCTTAGAAGGCTCTCCACAGTCGTATGAAGAACTGTGGTGAAAGCCAAATTAGCTTTGATACGTGTGGCCTATGCATGTTTGTGTGTGTTATCACGGGACCATAAGACTCCAAACAAACCACCACCATCATAGCTAATTTACTTTTGGAAGCAAGTTGCAAACCTCAAATCCACATCTTTTTGAGAACCAATAGGATCTCACAAGGCAAATCCCATCCTTGACACCTGTGAAGGGCTGTGGCCCAAGTACATGCACAATAGAACACGTGTGGGAGCACCAGCAGCCTAGGTGTGTCAGGTGTGTGTGCCACATACAAAGATTTCATGACTCAGTACTGGGGTCACATCCCCAATATATGTCTATGCAATAACCCCAAATTTTTTTTTAAAAAAAATCTCAAACTGAAATACTTCTGGTTCTAGTATCGCAAAGAAGACTCTGTCTGTGTCTGCAGATAGTGTTTTGGCCTCAGGAAGAATTTCTCTAGAGCAGACACTGGTCAATGCTTGTTGAAAATGAATCTGAGGGTATCAGCTCTCTGGAGTTCCGTCTGTTCCATGTTCTCCTTGTTTAAACCTCTAAAGTCATTCGTTCTCATGGGTTCACCCTGACAGCAACTGGCCTGTTTCCTCTCTAGAGGTCCCGTTAGAGAGTGTGGTAGTATGATTTCTGCTTGAAGATCAACACTAACCAGTGGTTCTGATCACTAGAGGTTATCACCATAACGCCTCTCCAGACTTTCAAGGACAGTCCAAGAGAAAGGCCAGCATTAAACACAGACTTCTCAGGAGTCACTGTTGGGCACAATGAAGTTTCCAGCTGATTAAATATTTAGTCAAACATCTGCTTTACAGCAAGGGCTCTGCAATGCACTCCCGGTTAGCTCTGGATTGCACTTGTGGACCTACGGGTACCATGAGGCATCTGCAAACACCGGTTTAAGAGCCAGGGTGTGTATCTGCTTTTCTGGGTCTGATTTTCCCTATGAAGTGTGACGGGGCTGGAGATGGTTCAGGTAGCAAAGTGCTCACCAGGCAAACAGGAGGACCCAAGTCTGCTCCTCAGCAGTCATACAGATAGCTGTGGGGGTGTATGCCTGCACTGATGACCGGGGAGAAGGAAACTGAAGCCAGCTAGCTGAATTGGTAAACCCCTCGTTCAATTTCAAAAAATTAAAGTGGCAAGCAATTGGAGGCAATAGTATCAAATTCTAGCTTCCATATTAAGGCACATACAATAAGTAACAATAAATTAAATAGTAAATAATAAGCACACACTAAATAAATAATAAATTATAAAGAAAATAGTTACTGGAGGGTGGGGGTATGCTGCAGAAGAGAACTGCCTTTAAACTGGTTTTTACACCTTGCTCAAAAGCATCATTTGGTAGCTTTAGGTTTCCCAGGGACAGTAAATTACCCTCAATTGGGGTGTTTATGATCTATGAAAGGCAAAAATTGCATAATGACACAGTGGGTTTTATCATTGCTGCTAGGTTAATTTTTGGCTAATCTCCTGTCTGGGAAAATTAAACAGACTGTTAACACTCTCTTCTGATTTGAAGACTCTAAAACCAGACAGCATCCACCAGAGCAGCGGGAGAGCAAACATTCGCATTCTATGACTTCCCAGTACCCAAGCAAAGTCCTCAAGAACAGAGTATTCTGTTGTCCCCACCCCAGCGTTACACTGAGACTCATGTGTGGTTCAACTCCTGAATCTGTGCTACCGTTAGGTGCTCATGGAGGGCATTTTTTACACCCTCCCGAGGAGCTAGCTCCCCCACCCCTTCCTGCTGGATAAGATCAGATGGTTTGGAGGTGAGAGACTTATTAGTACAGCTCAGAACTAAAATGAGATGATCCTTCCCAGGACAGACACTATGGTCTAATTGGCCAGGACATGTGAGTCAAGGGCAGTCTGACTCACCTGGTGGAGTGGTAATTTTAGGGAGAGCTTGGCCCCTCTAGATCTTTTTTATGGACCCAGAGTCCATGACTTGCCGAAGGTCACTGTTGCATGGCAGAGCTGGGTCTACTAGGACCCCGGTCTCTAGACAATCAGTGTAAAATCTATTTCACTGTATCACATTGCAAGCTACTTTGACATGAAGGATACAGCTGACCTGAGAGCAAACACGGCGCAGAGCACAGGGCCTGCAGACCTGCGGTTAGGAACTCTGTTTGTGGATGAAGATGGATGTAATTACTCAAGTGCCTGAACCTAGTCTAGGATCTGTGATTTCTAGTAAATACATTTATTGTATGAATTACTTAAGTTATACCTTTTAAAAATAAGTCATACAATTTACATGAAAGTTACAGACCTCTGGCTTCCAGGAAAAACAAAGGATATTTAGTGGAATTAATGATTCTGAATGAAGACACTCGATGTTAGGTACCAGACCCCAGACAAAAGGCTGAGGTGCAGATTTAACATATCAGAGTGGATAGTACTTGCCAGGCTCTCCCAGGATCCCCTAGTCTACCTGCTACAGGTCCTCCTGGATGGCATACCTTACTCCCTACCTTAGACTTCTCCAGCCCAGGGGCTGGGCCTCCCTCCCCCAGCTGCCTTCCTTATACAATCCAGCCATTTTGCTATGCCAGTGCCTTTTGGCCTTTTCACCTACCCCTTACCTTCCTGGCCTCTCCCCTCTCCCCTCCCACTCTCCTCCCACGGCCTGGCTCAGTCTGGCTATGTCCATCCTGGACTGTCCCAGATGTCCCTGCCTCTGCTCTGCTCTCCCTTTTATCTGCAATAAACCTGCTAGTCTACGGCACCTGCGACCAGTCACGCCCTTCCTTGCTCTTATTTCTTCTTTCACTCACTCGTCTTTCTCCACAGAGCAGTGTAGCTCCCGTCACTCACCACAGAAACCACAGCACCCCAAATACAGCCCACTCAACCCCTGCTACTAAAGTTCATGGAATATCACAGAAGAGGGGCAGAAAGATTTTAAGGGCCACAGGACCAGGAAATCTGCTATGAGATTATATTTTCTAGACATGATTCATTCTAGGATTCATGATAGTTCAACATGACTGCCCAAGCAAGACCTGAAGAGGTGCACCCACAGACATGCTAGCACAGATATGGACACTACAGGGCCCCCGTGCATAGTCAGAGAACTATGGGCATACTAAGAGTAGGAGAAATAATTTTCCCAGGGATGAGCCTCAAAGTTGCTATCCAGTGCTTAGCGGCCGGTCCTGAAATCATATACTACAAGTGGCAGTAAATGGACGCATCAGATTGTATTTCTGTATTAGGCAGTGTGTGTGTGTGTGTGTGTGTGTGTGTGTGTGTGTGCTTGCACATGCATGTGTGACAGGTAGAGAGACTGAAAGAGAATAACACCGAATTTGAGAGGAGCTGGGCTTGAGGAGACAGGGGAAGAGGGGATGCTATGCATTCAATGCCAGTTCTAAGTGTGTCCTCACTCTGCCAGTTGGTGCATAATCTTTTACCTGTCTACAGAGTTTTTAGAATATGTTTTATGAAAGTTTAAAAAAGAAATATGGAGAATGTCATAAAATATTCTAGACCATGCTCTCTGGTCCTGAATTCCAGTCTCCCTTCATCCCCAAACCTTATCATTGTTCATCTTCATTCTGAGTTTTGAATAAAAATTGCTTTCCTTCTCCAAAACAATTTTAAAACAAAAATAAATGTGGAGTTCTTCTCTCTCTCTCTCTCTCTCTCTCTCTCTCTCTCTCCCCTCCCTCCCTCACTCCCTTCTTCTTCTTCTTCTTCTTCTTCTTCTTCTTCTTCTTCTTCTTCTTCTTCTTCTTCTTCTTCTTCTTCTTCTTCCTCCTCCTCTTCCTCTTCCTCTTCCTCTTCCTCTCTCTCTCTCTCTCTCTCTCTCTCTCTCTCTCTCTCTCTCTCTCTCCTTTTTTGGAAACAGGATCTCCCCATATATGCCGAGGTGGCCTAGAGTTATGTAGACCTGGCTAGCCTTGGACTCACAGAGCTCTGCCTGCCTCTTGTCTTCCAAGTGCTGACATTAAAGGTACTCACCACTGGTTCTCACAGAATGACGAGTCTCAATCCCTGGCATGCCCTTTTGAACACAAAGGAGCCTATTACACTTACTGGAGCCAGTCTCCCACAGCATCTTAAGGCTGAGATGTTATCTGTTTTGAATGACAGACTCCTACACAGATTTCTGAGATTTCTTTGGTACCAAAGCAGATGCCATCACTACTTTTAACAGTCACCCAAAACCAAACACAGCATAATCTGTTTAAAGATGGACTTCTGTAGCTGGTCGGTGTCTTCACTGGGAAGGCTGCAGGTGGACTCTTGCAAAAGGATTTGTAGGATTTGAGGTCTGGAGAGAAACGGCCTAAGATATTGTGTTGTATTCTACAGAACATTCTTTTTCTAACTTGGAAAATTCAGGTAAAGATAGAAAGTATATTTTGTGGTAAATAAATAACAGAGACCCACTACTTGCTCTTAAAAGCACACTCCAGAGAAGAAATCAACTTTTCAATGGACATCTAAAAGCCTTCCGGTCCACCCTGCTGTTTAAAATGAGTTCCTGCAGTCAGTGCTGAGAGTATAGCCAAAAAGCTCAGGTGTGTGGAGCGGAGCACTGCGCCGTAACTTAGCAACCCCAGCAGGAAGGGCGGTGCTAGTTGGTCAAACCCAGTTTCTCCCGAAAGGCTTTGCTTGAAAGCCTCACAGCTGGAGAGCCCTGAAGGTGAGCGATGAAGCCCCAGGAGGAGGAGAAATGAGTTAATCTGCTTGTCCCCTTCACCCAAGTGAGTTCAAAGAGCTAGCACGTCCCTCTGGGTAAAAGCTGACTTCAGTCGGAATTTTAAAACGAAACAAGAAGGATGTTTAGTACTCCAGATAACACCGCACAGAAGAACAACAAGGAAAGAAACAAGCTAAAAGAAAATTACCTCCCTTGGAATAAATGCACATGCGCGTGTACTCACACACACATGCGCACGTGCGCGCGTGCACACACACACATCACTTACACACATTCTCTGTCTCTCTCTCTCTCTCTCTCTCTCTCTCTCTCTCTCTCTCTCTCTCTGTCTCTCTCTTTCTCTGTCTCTCTGTCTCTCCATATTGAAATATACCATAGAGATTCTGGGTCCATTCATGTTGGTTGTTTTGGAAGACTGCTTTTCTGAAAGAAAAGAATCCAAAGTTCTTTGTTTCTTTGAAATCTGTTGACAGGGTTGTCAATCATTTTCAGATAAAATCTGGGAGTCCGATCCCTTGACAGTGAGGCCTGCTTCATTGTGACACTTTCTATTTCCTTCTACAGCCTGGACGGAGTTCAGGATGGAAAAGGTGTTGTCGAGTTTTTTCTGACAATAAAACTTTATTTTGAATTTAGAAGGTGGGGAGACTAGAATGTCGAGCTCTATTTTTGGAGAACAAGAGTAAAGTCACAAAGTGGGTCTTACTTGAGGCCTCTCCAGACAGGGCTACCGCTACCATGACATAATTATATTACAGCACCAACATAATATTACTAACTGCAAACTGTCTACAATTCTTTGTGAGGAAAGCCAGTCAAAGTCACTGTAAAACAAATGTCAACAAAAGGTTGTTCCGTTTTCCTGTATTATTTTTGTAAAATGAAAATCTTTATCAAATAGCTACTACACGTGTTAGTCAATTCTGGGTCTCTTTCTAAGACAGACTATGGTTCAAAGAATGCATGAGGAGTTAATGCAGGGAGAGGTAAAAATTATCTTTAAAAATATTTATTTCCTGAGAAACAAATGAACATCCATCTTGCAGTGGGGTTACTGTGGACAAGATTGACGTTCAGAACTGACTTCCATCACACTGCGGGGATCTGAGAGATTAACGTGATAGAATTATGAAAGGATGCTTCACAGTTCAGCAGCTTCTCTGATAGGTAGGCCAGTAAATTTGCTTTGGAAAAAATACATGTTGATAAATCTTCCCAGATATGTTTTCTGTCGATTGATATGTTAAGATATATTTTATAAAAAATTAGGATTGTCTGGAGTTAGGTGGATTTAATTATTTGTAATTATCCAGCTGTTGACAGCCTGTGGTCCTTTTATGGCAGGTATCTACGGTGTGGGTCAGGTTCAACTGTATATCTTCTCAAACACAGATTTAATGCACTATTGATGAAACCATTACTCGAACCAAATTAAAGTCTAGGCTGATGTACTGGTCCACAGGGAGCTGTCAGACATGAAAGGAGCAATTAGTATTCATTACTTCATACTCCACAACAGTCCAATTTTTAATGAACTTCAGCTTTTGGACTATGCTGTATATCATAAACATTTCACATACATTTATTATTAACAAAAATAAGCTAACAGTGTTTTTAAAAGCCCTTCCCCAAATAAACAAGTAAAATAAATAAAAATCCTATTAACAGTTGGGAACTTGTGAGCACTGGGGCTCTCAGTGGGAGGTCAGCACACTGGTCTTCCTGTCCAGGACTGTAACAAAGGATTGCTAGAGAATGGGGAGTCCCCGGGCCCCCTCGCTTTTTAACCTTTTAACATTGACTTGTCTTTGAAACACAAAGAAAAACATAGAGACTGATAAACAGCCCAGACTTAAGATTCAAACTTAATAGGGATAAAGCTACAAGTCCTGATCTTATAAAACCTGATCTTATAAAAATCTTATAAAATTTATTATAAACTGTTAATGATAATTAAAACATACAAGTTAATTATCAGTTACCTCATAAATAAGCATATTCTTTAACATGTTCATTACTATACTTATAGTCATGATTAGATACATAAATAAACCATAAATATGTGTGTGTGTATGTGTATATATATATATGCATACATATATGTGTGTATATATGTGTGTATATGTGTATGTGTGTATATATGTATGTTTTCAAAGCTAAACCTTTGAAACAAGTAACTATAAGCAAAGTTTGTCTACTCCAGGTACATTTAATAGATAACAGTTCTCAAACTCCTCAGAGACCTGATGAATATGGCATTTAAAGTGTTCAATAAAACTTCCCACAATAACCAAAGCCGCCTCACAATCACAGTCTAATCCCACCACTTGCTCCCTCAACTCCTAACTTACAAAGGACTCCATTGTTCCTTCCAGATTCACGTTTTCTCTCCCCAGACTTCTCTTCTCAAAACTCATCACTTATATTCCTTGCCTGTCCCCCCACAGGCCACGCACACTCACCCCTAGGCCTTGACTTCCCCAGGTCTCCTACACTCCTGTCCCAAACTCTCCAAGACCTCCTCCCCATCCCTCTCTACACAAGAGGGTCCTCTAGCTACTTCTGCCTACACTTTTTATAGGGATGGTTTATTTCTGTCACATGGCCACATCAGACCGACCTCTCCATTATCAATATCTCAAGATCACCAGTTCCCCTACAAATCTCATCTCTCTTTTCACACTCTTCCTTTTCCTCTGCCCAAATGATGGCCAACCATCCACCTCCAACTTATTCTCCTAAATTCCTTAACTGTCCAGAAGTCCTCAGTATAAACCATTCTGAACAATTGCTATGCTCCCGCATATGAGACATAGGTAAGCCCAAGCTGTCTCCTTTCTAGCACACACACAAACTCTCATGACCAAGCCCACATTTGGGTCAAGGTCGTCTAGCAAACTCTCTCCACAGCTTCCCTAACTCCTCTCTCAGGGCCTCCGACTGCTTTCTCTGTGTGTCCTTCATTGATCTCCCTTGGTCGTGGCTGCAGACCCTCTTGTCAGTGGTGCTCCGGTCACTAAGGCCCAACCCCCACTGGAGATCCCTTGGCCTCCGCCTTGGGAACCAAAGACAGATTCTCTCAACTTGTCCACCCCAACCCCCAAGTCCTGCTACAGACCATCCCTCTCACCAGCTAACAAAAACCTCCCCAATCATCTATGTGCCCAAAATATCTCAATTTTAGAACCTACCTGAACATCCCAGGAAAAACTGTTCTGATGTAACAAAAACCTCAAATTGTATTCTCCCCAACACAACCGGATCCTGTTTTCAGATAACTTTTGCTCCCCAGTTAACCTCATATATCCCGTCTAAATTGTCCTGAACACTCTTAAGAACACTCAAACTCCAGAAAAGTACTCCTGCCAACCAACAGCCTACGTTTTCCTGCCTGCTGTCTACTCCCCCTTTCCCTGGTCTTGGGACTCCTCTTCCCAGCTGCCAGGACTGTGAACCTAGCAGTATCAAATGAACATCTAAGAGAAAGTTCTTTTTCTAAACTCCTTAATTTTACCTCTGTTCCTATTCTATCTGTTCCAACAGATTTCAAACCAACTACAGACTACAGGTCAAGCAGTCTTCTCAGAATCTACATCTGATCCAGCCTCACAGACTACATGTAACACAATAGTCTGTGAGGCTGAATCCTACATGATCCTAGCCTCAGAATGTAACACAAAACCTGAACATCAACTGACATAGCCTATTCTTCCTAACCTTAACCAGCACCCAGCTTCCTTGGGTCCCTTAACAACAATGCTGCAAGGTCAGCAGGAAGCAGCTGGAGAGAACGACACTCACTTGCCCAATACCCAGTCACCCAATAATAAAACAAAAAGGTGGGAAGGAAGGACACTAACCCACTCACGCCTGTGGCTCTGGCAGGCCTTGCTCTTCTCCCCAATTCCTTTGCCCTGCTAAAAACTGTTAGATCACATCCTGAAGCTAGCCCCAAGGTGTACTACCTTATTTGGTCAATCCTTCCTTGTGAGGCTTTGGTTCAGCTATCAAAGTATTGAAATCCAGCAATCAAAAGTTCTATTTGGTTCACCTAATTAACACGCCCAATTATAATTAAGCACCTCATCCTAACGTGGGATGTGGTGAAAGGTTCCCATCTCACCTTTACAAACCACCATTCACCTATGGGCCATGTCTGCCTCCTTTCTACTCAGAGGCCGTCCTTTTTTCTCCAGAACAAATACCCTGCCTCTGTCCCTGGTTCCCCTTTCTTTCTTCACTGTCCTCTATGCCTGCTTTTGTCCCTTATTCCTTGCCTTCTGTTTCCCTGAGACAGATAAATCTTTGTGCTGAGAACTTGGCCTTACAGGTCCTGAACCAATCTGCATCCTAGAATAGATAGACTAAGATTTGAAGCATGTCTGCTCAGTACTTCTTCCCCAATGCTGGATTCCAACAAGCTTGTGCACAGTTCTCAAAGTCTCCTGGCGACATTCGGGCAGCTAGCTTAAGCCAGTGGCTGAGTGCTGCATTAACTCCCCTCCTGTTAAATGGGGTGGTATACATACACACAGCAAACCCAAATTCATGTCGCCAAGCAAGGCAAGATATTCCTAAAACAAGAAGACAAGGAATTCGCTAAAATGATAAGAAATATAACGGAAAAGGGTAGGAAAGTGAACAATCACAGTTCATGACTCGGGAGGGACTCTAAGTGACTAATAAGCATATTTTCATTAAAAAAAATAGAATTCTTAAATTTCAGTGAGAGATTCTCTCAGTTCCTTGCCATTTATTTCAATGTTTTTTGAATCTTTTGCTATTTGTTTATGAGTTAATGTTCTTTAGAGTTATGTCTTTGACAATTCACTAAGGTCTAGCTGCATCATTCCAGTCAGAATTTTTGTTTGCATCTGTCAAATTCACTGAAGCATGTTCTACACAAAGCCCCTTTAAAATAAATTATGAGAATAAGACTTTTAGGGAAAACCCATAAAATGCAAAGCTTCTAATTACTAATCATCAGAGAATATCTATCTATCTATCTATCTATCTATCTATCTATCTATCTATCTATCTATCTATCTATCTAATCTCCTTTTTGTCTCAAAGTAAAGAAAAAAGGTGTTTGCTACAACATTGGTTTTTGTTTATTACTTTAGAATAAGCTTGCCCTTAAACAGAGGGTTATGACTCACAGAGTTATACAGGAATTTCTTAGTTGCCCACTGACCTAAATATCCATGGGCATTTCCTCACTGAACACTCATCAAAAGAGAAACCCAAGATCACCAAACTGTAGCGAGTACGCACAGGAAGCAAAATCAGCTTTCTTCCCCGTTCAGATGTTTGTTATACTCTCCCACTCCATTATTTAGCACTATATATTTAAATAATTCCTTAACTGATATTTTTAGTCATTTTCCATTATCCTTATACCTAAACTGCCACAGTTACAGAACAGAGTTTTGCCTCATTGCTCCATCTTTGCCCTGGTTAACCTCATCTTTTAGGGGTACACAGTACATGACTGCCCTCTACAGAGATCTTACAGTGAGTTCAGAAGTGAACAAAATTCAGCATGTTGAACTGGAACACACACCAAAAAAGGCGGAAAGATGCAGGATGAGGCATCAAACATGAGATGTCTTGGTGGGTTAAAATGCTCCTCACCAAGCCTGATGATCTGAGTTTGATCTCTAGGACCCACTGGTGTAGGAGACAGTGGGCTCCTGCAAGATGTCCTCCGACCACTACGGGAATGTCATGTACATGTATTGCCACCCATATCCATAAATAGCTAAGGTTTAAGAAGGTGGCAGCGTCAGAGACGGATTGCACACATAGCACTATAGGAATTCCACGGAGAGGTGACTGGTGTGGGAGCATTGTCTGTATTCTGTCAATCATATTATAATAAAACACTGATTGGCCAGGTAGGCAATATAGGCGGAAAAGTCAGACAGGAAGAGGGGTGGAGCAAAGAGACTGGGAGTATGTCTTCTGGGAAGAAGGAAGCTCTTCCGCGACTCCTGCCCAGATCACTGAAGAAGCAACATGTAAGCTGCCCCTGCTGAAAAAGGTACCAAGCCATATGGCTAACATTGATGAGAATAATGGGTTAATATAAGCTATAAGAGTTAACAAGAAACCTGAGCTAATGGGCCAATCAGTTTATAACCTTATGGAGTCTTGTGTGTGATTTTCTTTGGGGTTTGCCGACTCGTTGGGGTGCCGGGTGGGACAGAAACCCCAACAAGCTGGCCCTCATGTTACAGGTGACAGGGCCGATTGAGTCGGGAAAGTTTGTTAAGCAACAGCCTGGTGTGGCAGTGTGTGCCTGAAATCCAAGTCCTTAGGAGGTGGAGGCAGCGGTGTCAGATGTCCAAGGCCATCTCTCACAATGCAGAGACTGTGAGGCTAATTTGGAATATAAGAGATTCTGTCTAAAACACCGAAGAAGGAAAGGAAGAGAAGGAAAGATGAGAAGGAAGAAACAAGGGCTCCATATATGGAACTGCCTGTGTCAAATAGCATCCAAGAAAAACTAGCTAAGCTCCCGCTCTCCATGCTCCTCATATGAAGAAAGGTACCCTCTGCTCTTTGACAAGATAACATCCCCCTAAATAATCACACCCACACTTCTCCAAGTGCGCTGTCTACTGGGTCAGCTAAAGTCTGATTAAGCCCCATATTCACATAGCCAACTGCTCTTTCTCTTTGGAGAATGAGTGTTTAAAAAGCACCTCTGTCTTTCAATGTCTGCCAAAGCCGTCATTCTCTTCTCCCCACATCTATTCCACAGCAGATGTCTTATAAATCATGCTGGGCGGGGGCAGGGAGTGTTGGTCACAGCTGCTGTTGCCAACTCGAATTGACAGGAACTGGCCTGTTGACTGTGTTTGGGTTGAGGGATGAATAATATACATACAAGGATAAGCCAGCTCACGGTACAGTCATGGAAGCTCATGTCCAGGACCCTTCTTACCCCTCAAGGCTCATCTCTCCTGAGCACACTGCCCTCCTTGCCTGCCCAACAGTCTTCACCCAACCGAATTCCATTTGCAGCGCTCAGGAACTGGTCCATAATTTGAGAGTTTTGCTGTTTGGTTTTAGGACTCTCTGTCTAGGATTCCCTTCCCTACCTGCCCATCTGATAAGTGCCCACTCGGTTTTTGAGACCTACACTGACTATAAATGTCATTGGCTGTAACTTTTTCTATAAAGTCTTTTCATATCTCCACTGTGGAAGCAAGGACTCAGTGTTAGCATCTTTCATTGTTAATGAGTGGGCTTTCCTCCAAGGACGTGTGACATGTCTGTGTGAGCAGGGCACCTCATCACAGTGGGTCTGCAGTCCCCAGTACTGGCATTCAGCAGTAGTTAGAGGTTTACTCGGCAGCCGAAAGGGTGCATACAGACCCCACTAGCACTGCAGTCCCTGAAGAAACATGAATCCATCTGTATGTGGAAAGAAAGCAGGCAAAACTGGCGAGACAGAGTTAATCTTACCCTGAAACAAGCAACGCACACAGATTTAGTAGCCAGGATTACTAAAGCAACAACTTTGTGCAATAAGTATCATTTGTTACACACATTTTTTTGATTTTATTTTTTTTAGTTTTATGTCTATGCCACATGTGTGCAGGTGCTGGTGGAAACCGGAAGAAGGTGTTGGATCTCTTGGAACTAGAATTAGTGTGGTTGACAGCTGCCTGATGTGGGTGCTGAGAACCAAATTCAGTGTTCCGGAAGAGCAGCTAGCGTTGTTAAGTACTGAGCCAGCTCTCTGGTTTCATTTGGTACATTTTTGTGGCTCATATTAAATTTTCTTGATTATGGAAGCTAAGATGATAGAAGGCACCACAGAAGCCATAGACTCAGTAAATGTTACTTTGGTCTTTAAAATATTTTTAGTTACTATTTATTTTTTAGTGTGTGTGGGCGTACATGTATATGAATAAACATGGAATAAGAGGGTAATTTGCAGGAGTTGGTTCTCTCCTACCTGTGGATCCTAGGGATGGAACTCAGGTTACAGGCTTGGTGGCAGGCCCCTTGACCTGCTGAGTTATCATGCAGTCAGATAATTCTTTTTTTAAAATATTTATTTATTTATTTATTATGTATACAATATTCTGTCTGTGTGTATGTCTGCAGGCCAGAAGAGGGCACAAGACCCCATTACAGATGATTGTGAGCCACCATGTGGTTGCTGGGAATTGAACTCAACACCTTTGGAAGAGCAGGCAATGCTCTTAACCTCTGAGCCATCTCTCCAGCCCCCTCAGATAATTCTTTGGGATAGGTTGTTCTGGGCTGATGCTGTGAGGAAACTTAATGGTCTCTGTCAGTCTTGTTTCCAAACCCCAACTTTTTGAGCCCCCGAAGCTGTCACTCCAACCACCTTCATGTCTTAAACTTACCAGTATTGAGCAATTTCAGATTACTCAAACACATATGTGATGGAAAACCATTAAAATCTTTTAAACATAAATTGTGCCATTGCAAGTTGATGTTAAAGCTCAGAGAATACATATTTCACTGACAAAAATTCTAGGTCTTCATAATAGAGTTAGCATCTTAATAACAAGGATTTCACTTCAGCAACATCCGAGATTTTGCACTGTACTTTTACCACATCAAACAAAGCTACAATTATATTTATGTTAGGAGTTGCAGTTTGTCAAGTGGCTTATTAGATTTTTCTAAATGCATGTCTGGGTAAATTTTGGTTTATTAAACAATTATAAGTTGTCAGTCACTCTAAAGTGATTTATTTGGGAAGCTGTATAAGAAATACCATAGTAATTGACTGGAGACTAAGAGTTAGTCACCCTTACTTAAGTTGGCCATTTCCACTTTCAGGAGAAATTCAGTGACGGGGAAGGAGAGAGACACCTTGGAGACAGAGTGGGAGGCAAAAAGAACGAGTTTGGAGAAGTTTTAAAATTATGCCCTAGTGAAGAAAAGCATGTGAAAAAAAAAAAGAAAAAAAAGCTATTCGATGGAGCAAGTTTAGTAAGGATTTATGTGTGTACCTGTGCGCATGAGTGTGTTTATATGAGCGAGGAACTGTCCATAAGTCTGTCTTGGTGCCTACGTGGAGGTCAGAGGCCACTGTCTGTCTCTGCTGTCCACCTGGCTCGGGACTGGCACATTGTTGTTCTTTATTGCCTACACCAGCCTAGCTGGCCTTGGAGCTGCGGTGGATTCTCCTGCCTCCATCTCCCGCCTCGCAGTAGAAGGCTTGGCATCACAGATGTGACATCACCTCCAGTTTTCTATAGGGTGTGATCTCGGATCCCCATGCTGGCGCCGCCATGTCCCCATCCTCAAGCATAACTTCCCAACCAGGTGTCATTAAAGACATAGCTCTTTTTTCTGACCAGGGTAGACACGAGGCACAGTGACTCAAAGGAGGTGGTTTCCATGCCCCTGAGAGGATGTCCCATGGGGAATGGTGCCACTGGGACAGCTACATGTGTGACTGAGAGTGAGGCAGAGCGTAGTCCCCTTTGTTGGTAACCTACCAACACTGGTGGTGTTGGAATAGCTTCATGAATCTCGAGGCAGACTCTCTTCTTTGAATGTGTGTGCATCTGCATGTATGTGTGTGCGTATATGTGCTTATGTGTATGTGTGTATTTATATGTATATATGTGTGCTGTATACGTGTGTATGCTTATGTATATATGATGTGTGTGTATGTGTGTACGCATGGGTATGTATGTGTGTAGATGTATTGTGTAATATGCATATATTAAATATACTAAAAGGAGTTAGCACAGTAAACCTATGAGTTTTAGATGCTGTTACTAGATGCTGATAAAAATACTAACCACTTCAAGTCTATTTGGGGAGTACACTAGGTAGATGTACGTGGCATGCAGCAGAGTAAAACAGTGCTCTGCAGACTGCTGAAGTTAGAGAGTAAGCTGCGTGTCAGACTGCCCGTATATTCTCATCTGTGATACAGGAAGTAAATACGCAGGGGACATTTGCCAAGTGGAGTGAGAGGTGAGTCTGACTGACCTGAGGTTGGTTTGGCTTCAGGGTACAGTCGTAATGAAAGGGAGTTTAGAAATGTCGCAAAGTGGACCAGCGACAGCAGCAAGCTTGCTTGGCACAGAGCATGGTTTAAAAGAACAACAGATCACTTACTTCCCTTTCTTAATGGTGTTTCTGCCAAGCAGAGGACCAAGGACTGGATCCACTGTCTCCTTGAGGTTTTCAATTAGGATGACGTCACCAAAGGTCAGGGCTGTCTCAATGGCATTTAAAAACCTTAAAGTGCAGTCAGATTAGAGATAGTAAGATGTAAAGGAGCGCAGAAAAATGTTCAAAATTATATGATTAAATTGTGTTTTATGTAGCTATTTGAAATGAACTTAAAGGAAACTTATAACACATTATCACACCAGATATTATGAGTCAAAGTTTGAGAAAAAAATTGCTGTCAAATATAAACGAATTTTCTGGCAATATTCAGTGTTTGAAATAACTATAAATGACCTAAGTATCATAAATTTACATTTATTCCATTTGCCCATTTAGAATAAATGAACTAAATAACTGGTTTTATCAAGCTTTAGACCTGTCTGTCTGTGTGCGTGTGTGTGCATGCGTGTGTGCGCATACATGCTTGAAGGCCAGAGGTCAACTTTGGTGTTGTTTCTCAGAAGCGATCCACCCTGTTGCTTGTGACAGGCTCTCAGTGACTTGAAACTTGCTGGCCAGCAGCCGCAGGGACATGCATGCCTCTCTCTCTCCAGTGCCAGGATTGTAAACCACACCTAGCTCAAATCCTCATGCTTGCAGAGCCAACACTCTCCTGACTGGGCTATCTCCTCAGACCTTAGTCTTTATGTCTTTAATGGTAAACTGTCATCTATTTCTGTAGATGACATCATAAACTGTCATCTATGTCTGCTCTGTAAAACAAATCTCTCCTATCCAAAGTGATCTTTCAGATTAGCAGGGTCTATGTCTCACAGCTGCAGCGATTCCTTACTTCAGGAAGTGTAAAAGGACAGGGGAGACTCAAGGCAGTATCAGTGGGTCCAGAATGATCCATTCAGTGCTGAATGAAGGCCAACTGTGAGCTCACAGCTTCCTGCTGGTTAGACCCTGGTGCTACAGGACACAGTGACATGGCATCTAAGCAGACTCAACTTTCAAAAATGGCCAGTGGAACTGGTGTAGGAGACTGCGTACCCAGTGTGGGAACCTGTAGCCATGTTAGCATCTTCTCTAGGCAAAGAATACACTCAGGGCAGTGACTCCAAGTACTGATAGCCTACAAGCACAATTCTTCTGTTGCCATATACCCAACACTCCAGAGAAGGAGTGCCACACATTTCCATTCTAAGCCTTAGGAAATTCATGCATTTTCAATCTCAGATACAATGTTTTTTTTTTTTCCAAACCCTTAAACTAATTGGATACTACCCAACACAAATGTCTTTCAACAGAAATTCTTTATGAGAAATATGAGCTAGAAAATCAACAAGGAGCAGCAAACTGTAATGCTGTAACGTGGTAGAAAGTCAGAGCTTTCTACAGAAAGGGCACTACACTACAGAACAGGGCAGCACAAAGACACCAGCATCAGGACCACATACCCTTTCTGGCCCAAGTGCGTGACTTTCAGGTCAGGCCCATACTTATTCTTGATCCACTTAATTCCCTGTTGCTGAGGGTCGATCATCAAGGGCCAGCGCTCGCAGTGCGTTAGAATGGCGGCATTTTCAGTTGACATCCTGTCATTGGGCAGCCCTTCGTTATTCCAGGTGGCAATTGTAGCATCGTCTGTCAATGTGGCAATCAAGTCCAGGCCTTCTGTTATTGGAATGGAAACCTTTGAAATCAAAGTTGAATGGGATCAACTAGCAGCACGGCAGAGGAGAAAGGCTGATTGTGGTAGACAAGAAAATGAGCCCAAAGCCAAGAGAAAATGAAGCCAGGGGAACACATATGAATTCTCTGCAGACTCCTCAGAGCCAAATGCATCTTGAATTGTGAAATAAAGAACACAGACCTTTCAGAATCCTGTCTGCTGTGGATTCAGGATCTAGTTTATTAGTTGCGACCACTTCATGTCTTTTCTGGGGTGGGTGAGTGAAGTCTGTCATCTTCACCCAAATGAACAAGATATTTCAGGGATACAGCCCTGTGCATTCCATCTCAGCTCTGAACCTCTGCACAGTTCTGGAACTTCTCTGACAGTTCTTCCCAGATTTCCTTTAGAATCTTAGCCTTACAACCCCATCCACTTGTTTTAGCCAAAACCTGGATTCACCCTAGCCCAGCAGCTCTCGAATCCAGGCTGTCTATTGCAGTTATATGGGAAGGTCAACAAATCTCTCAACAGGCTCTCCCTCTTTAGCCCCAGTGACTTGGCTTCAACTACTATTCGTAGATATAAACAGTTTTCTCCAATGTAGTTTTATCCGCCATGACTGTGGGTCAGAGGATCATGGCCCAGGAGTTAACTTCATTTAAGGGTTTTTTCTTAATAAAAATTAAGTAGAGACACTTTTCTGAGTACTTCTATTACTGAAAAGGAATGTGGGAAAGAGTGGCCATTTTTCTTCTCTGTAGGTGGTCCCAACCACTACCCTTCCATCCTCTTCCTAAACGTCAGCTCTGAGGCTGAAATGGTCCAGCTGTGAAGTCCTCCATGTATCTCTTTGCCTTATTAATGACTTCCTTCTGGTCCTTTTCTGTTGACAAAGGCTTCTGTCTTTCTCAGTCCTGCAGCCGTTCAGTCCCAAAGAAACACACAGAGGTCTACATTAATTATAAACTGGTTGGCCTATTAGCTCAGGCTTCTTATTAACTCTTACATCCTACATTAACCCATAATTCTCGTCTGTGTTAGCCGCATGGCTTGGTACCTTTTATCAGTAAGGCATTCTCATCTTCCTCCCTCTGTGTCTGGGTGACGACTGCAGGCTGTGCCTTTCCTCTCCCAGAATTCTCCTGTTCTTCTTGCCTGGCCTATACTTCCTGCCTGGCTACTGGCCAATCAGCATTTTATTAAACCAGTACAAATGACAAATCTTTATAGGATACAAGACCACTGTCTCATAGCACTCCCCCAATTATCTTTTTTGCTTTTTTTTTAAAAAAAACATGAACTGTGAATCTATTTCTTTGGGGGGAGGGATATGGGCTTAGTTTTCTAGGCTACTTCCTGCTGATTGGGGTTGCTGGTAATTTTATGGGGACCTAAAGAAAATTTAGGATTATGGTCAAGTCCTGACTGGAATATTCTATGAGACTTGATCATCTCAGTCAGCGGTCTTGAGGCTGTTCTGGATGTAGAACTCAGAGGAAACTCCAACAGAGGTCCTCTGAAATGTTGGATCATCTGGATCATCCTCTCCTATTGGAGATTTTTTAGGGGATCTTCCTTAGTCAAACCTGATTTTTTTTAAGCAAGAATAAATCCATAGCCTCTCACTTCCCGTGGAAACAAGAGCCAAACCTCTTCTCCAAAGTAACACATCTTTTGACTTAAATTTTGAAGTCAAGGCATTTTCAAAATATATATGTTGGATTAATCAGCAGCATTTATAATCAAATGTCTTTTAGCAGCTGTTGCTCCTTTCTCAGCCATCAAACAATTCAAAGACAACACAATAACATACAGTATCCAGATTCTCTGTGTATTTTCCATCTTTATGTGGCTTTATTTTAAACTCTATTTATTTTATTTTTATTTTTAATTTTTGAGACAGGGTTTCTCTTTGTATCTTTGGTTGTCTTGGAACTCACTCTGTAGACCAGGCTGTCCTTGAACTCAGAGAGATCTGCCTGCATCTGCCTCCCAAGTGCTGGGATTAAAGGTGTGTGTCACCATACCCAACTACTCTTTTCAACTTTCCAAGTTTGCTATTAACTCTCAAACACATGCATAGAAGGAATAAACCCTCCACCCATGCCAGCTAGCATCCTAGGGGAGGCACACGGGCACAGGAAGCTGATATGTATCCTCCTCCCAAGCTGTCTCTACACATACCCGTCTGTATGCATGATGCCATCACACCTCAGTGCATGACTGAAGTTACTGCCCTAGACCTTAAAATACATAGAACTGTTTCACAACTCATCTGGAAGTGCAGACCCAACACTTTGATCTTGTACCACCTGCTTCCCTTCCATACACTTTAGCAGCTTTGGGACATCCAGCCATTACCCTACTAGGTTTTCTTTTTCATCATATAGTCCAGCAATAGTATATATATATACTAGTATATATAGCAATAAGTATTCACAATATCATGGAGCCATCATCCACTTCCATCTGCAGAGCTTTCTCATCCTCCCAAGATGAACCTCATTCTATTCAGAAAACCCCCCATCCTCTTCACCCCAGTCCTAGCATTTGCTACTTCTGCCTGTCATTATGAATCTGACGTCTCTATCTTGTTCTGTTCTCATGCCTAGCTCTTTTCACTCAGAATCATGGCTGCCAGGCTTATCCATGCTGAATCATAAATCAGATTTCCTGTTTTATGTTGAGTCATATTCTATTCTATCACACCCACAAAAAAACAAACTACCTACCTGTCTCTGAACAGCAGGATTGCTTCCTCCCCTTGGCTAACATCAGCAATGCTTCTAGATACCTGAGCATGTAAACATCTGCCTGAGTCTTTGCTTTTATTTCTTTGGGGTATATATTCATGAGTATGGTTATAAAGTCACAGCTGTAGCTATATACTTAATTTTTGAGGTACATTACTATATTTTATCTACTTTCAGAAAAACTAAGGTTTCTAGCCAGTCTAAAATATACCGCTCATATTTTAACTTCCTCCTGCCATTCCCATGAATTCCCTGCCTCCTTCACTTCTGGATATCTGCCTGAAAACTTTGTGCCTGGCTGGATCAAGTCATTCCTGGACTTTGAGTATTGCTGATGCAAGCTTCATCACAGCGATTATTGTCATGATAAATAAAGACTTCTGTTCCCTTGGAGACTTCCTATGCCAGAATAAAATTCAAACCACTCTTCCTGGTGGAAGATGGGGGTGGGAGGGTGGGGGGATGGTGTGGGAGTGTTAAAACATGTGTCCTCTCCACTCTGCTATACAATGTCATCTATATAACAAAATTAATGGGAGGTGGGCTGGGAGACACATCACACCCCTATACCAGAATGATGCATCTGTGTTTCCCTTTAACGTCTAAAATTTAAATCCTTAAAAACATGTGATGCTTCTGGGTTTGCCTCCTAGCACTGCAAAATAAACAAGAACAAAGCTAAAGGAGAAAGGCATGCTGGGAGATGGGGTTGTAATCTTATCTAGTGTCCTGGATGATCTTAACTGAACAAAGAGTTGTGTGTGTGTGGGGGGGAAGACCGAGGGGAAGGCCTGAGGCTGAAACACCTGGGACGGTCAAGAGGTGGCTACAGCAGACAAAAGCAGAAGAGGAATAAAATCAAGTGGGGTCAAGTAAGACAACAAGCAGCCCTGTGAGGCTTTGAAGCTTTCTAGCATTGTGGAATATCTGGAGTGCAATGGATTCAGGGGATTTAAGAAGAAAATGGACTTTCATTTTTGAAAGCTAAGACTGGGTATGTTCAGAGGAAAGGTAAGGGACAAACAACATATTAAAAACTTGGGAAAAGATATTTGGTGGCTCTTATACCAATCTAAGAGAATATGATGGCTTGGGTCAGGCTGGCAGCAGCAGAAGTGGCAGAAAGCACTCGGATTCTCAGAATATTCTGAATGATTGCTCCCCGACTTGAACGGTTACTATATCCTCCTCTACCTGAGGACGACAATAGGACTGAAATGAATGTGGTAAGGCAGACGATGGTGTGCTGCTGGGGTCTGCTCTCTGGGAAGGAGGATGCATGGCATAAGCTACCGGGTTGTGGTGAAAAAGACAGAGGAACTTTCTAAAATTAGACAGAGGCCTGATGAGCCCGATGAAGATTTTGTTTCTCATCTTCTGCAGGCAATTGGTTCTGGTTAAGGGGTAGGCAGAGAACTCATTGTCAGTCATCAGCATGTGAGAATGCTAATGCTGCAGGCCAGACTGCCATCCATCCCTTTACAAAAGGAGGCATTACTGATTACAACCACCCTTGTACTGATATTGGGCCTTTGCATACACAAGGGTTAACTCTGGCTATGGCCCTCCCAGGGCAGACAATACCTCAACTATTGGCATCCAACAAGGAAAAAGGGAATGAAGAATGACAAATAGCTCAACTTTATGTTAAAAGTTTGTTGTTGATGCCTTGAAGAAAGCAAAAGAGCTGTTTCCTCTTGCCTTTATTATATGGATGATATCTTGCTTTCTACAAAATAATAATCATGATGATGACAAACTAAAGGTTCTGTTTTAAACATAAAAATTGGATTAACTTTAAATTTGTATGCCTCACTTAAAAATTAACTTGTTTACTAGTTTAGCATTGGCTTATGCTATTTTATAGCCCTGTGAAAAGGTTAAAAACTGACAATGCTCCTGCATATACTGCTAAACCTTTTCAAGAATTCTGGCAACAGTTTGATGTAACCCACATCACAGGCATTCCATATACTAGGCCTCAGGGTCAATCTGTTAGCATCCAGGCACCTTGGCCCTGCCCCTTGGGAACCTGGCACCATGGCCAACAGTAACCTGTTCCTTTAAGAGACAAGCCTCACCTACTCCGGCTCTCTTCTGGCTGTTCTTCTGAAGAGGCAAGCAGTGTTCTCTCTCTCTCTCTCTCTCTCTCTCTCTCTCTCTCTCTCTCTCTCTCATCTTTCTGTCCTGTGTTGCCATCCATGTCACCTCCCCTTGTCACCCTCCCCCCTTACACTTCTCTCCATGGGAACCCCTAAAGGTCCTGCAGGGTAAATCATAGCACAATCTTTTAAGAGCTAATGAACAACTTAAACATAATTTTCAAATAAAGAAAGGTGAGTGAGGTAGTATGAATACTCCCCACAATATTTTATCTTCTATTTTACATAAAATTTGGGCAAGCATAAAGAACATTTTAAGATCCCTCTGAAAAGATTCAGAGTCACCGTTCTTTGTGGAGATGTCACGTCTGGCCAATTGAGTGGCCCAGCTCCAGTAACCCACTGGAGATGGGGATGTGTGTGTTCTCTCCTCAGGGAAGCTGAGGACACCTGAAAGACTGACTCAGTCTGTGGAAGAGGTACAAAGAAGTTCCAAAGTGGCTACAGAGGCTCTACCTGAAGAAAAGAAAGGATATGGAAAAGCAGAATCATCAAACCGAAAGAACAGAGCCTCCCTACCAAAAGTGACTGAGAAATCAGTGTCTGAAGGAGTGACACTGCTGAAGTCTAAGGGTGGGCTGCAGAGCTGCTGGCGCTGCTGTGCTGTCTCTATTGCAGGCATCTGCTCCTGCTGAGCCATACTGAGCTATGGACCTGGTCCTCCTGTGTGTCACTGTGTTAACTGGGAAAAATAGCATTCCTGTTTATGTCAATGACTCAGATCTTGGGTTCCCCCCACTGCTAATCATACTGTTCCCCAAAAATGGTCACATGAAAATTTAAGTATTAATAGCCAAGGCTTACGCAGCAACAAAACTTTCTTTTTCTTTTTGTATTTTGAGACAGGACTTCTCTGCAGCTTTTGAAGCTTGTCCTAGAACTCACTCTGTAGAACAGGCTGGCCTCGAACTCACCAAGATCCACCTGTCTGTCTCCTGAGTGCTGGGATTAAAGGTGTGTACCACTACTGCCTGGCACATGACAAAATACTAACTAGTCAATATTCAAAGTTAAGTAAATTACCTTCCTCCAAAGTTCTATTTCAGAATTCATTGCTATAGGTTTTGCTACAGAGTTAAAAACAGATAATAGTCCAGCTTTTACTAGTAGAAATTTTAAGAAATGCTGAGAACAATGGCAAACTCAACATATCACTGGAATTTCACAACCCACAGGGTCAAACATTTGTAGAACATACACAGTCCACCCTTAAGAAACAATTTTTAAGAAGTCAAAAGGGGGAATACTTCCTGAGATTACCTCACTAACTTTAAAATTTTTAAATTTGCCCCACTGGGAACCTATTACTTGAGTTTCCTGGCATCTTCAGGATGCTCAGCCCTATATGTGGCCATTGTCCTGTCCCATATGGTATAAAAACTTAGATCACTGGGTACCAGAATAAGACATTTCCTAAGTAGTTGTCTGAATCTCCAGATGAGGACTCGAAGAGGGGCTTCTGATGCCTGTGGGGCAGGAATCTCTGTTCCTGACTGCACAGCACGCTGGTGTCTAGAGTTGTACTTATACCTGTTCATGCTTATCTTAGGATGTCAATGACTCCAAACAAGAATGAATATCCTAAAATTTAGGAAATAAAAAGGGGGAAATATCGAAACATGGTCAGAAGAATGGCTCATGGTGAGCAATGCCTTGGGGAGCTGTGAGAGAGTCTGCAGGAGAAAAGGTAGAGGGCATCTTGTTCCCTGGATTGTTCTTAGGCATGATTTCATGCCGCCTATGACAAATATTTACATTCAATTTTTAAGACATGTTTATTTTTGTTGAATGTCCAATCTGGTCAGTACCCTGGATATGGCCGTCTGCCTTGCTTCCATGCTTTCCCCAGACAGAATCTATAGTATGTTCCAGGTGATTGTGTTTAAACTGATCTTTGCTGAGAAAGTTCTGGGAAGGGCTGCTGATGTGGGATTTCCCCCTGTATGTTGTAAATATGTTTTATTACCATTGGTTAATAAAGAAGTTCCTTTGACCTATGGCAGGGCAGAATACAGCAGGGTGAAAATCCCAGAAAAGATGGTGGAGTCAGGAAGAGGCCATTTAGCTGCCACAGTAGAAGGATGTCAGAACCTTACTAGTGAACCATAGTCTTGTGGCGATACGCAGACTAATAGAAATGGGTTACTTTAAGAAGTAAGAGTTAGTTAATAAGAATCCTGAGCTAGTAGACCAAACAGCACTGTGATTAAGAATTAATATAGATTTTGTGTGATCATTGGGATCTGGGCAGCCAAAGTGTAGTCTTTGTTTACAAATGGTACTCACTGTCTGGCATGGATCCATGTAAGACCTAAAAAATCTTAAAGAAAAAAAAGAGGGCTTCTAGACCTACAAAAATGGAAGCCAAGAGCAGCTTCTTGGTACCTGCATATTTTCAGATCGACTCTGCTGGCAGTGAGCAAAGGCATGGTTCAGTGCGGTTCCTTTAAGAGAAGACTTCCTGACTCAGCATTAGCAGTAAAAACTGTGGCTCCTTTAAGAAACAGCTTTATAGTTTTATGTTGGTGGCACAAATGGCTCTGCCTCTTTTGGGAGGTCCTGTTATGAGGCACTTGAATGGGGTTTGTGGGCAGTGTGCTGCAAGTTACTTGGTGGCAGCATGGGCCAACTGCTTACCAGAGTTGTGGTGGTAAGCATGGCTCCCAGAACTGGAGGTAAACATACCTCTGCCACCGCTGGAAGCCGAGAAGGGTGGAACCAACAACCAAAGTGGCTGCTCTGGTCCTCGCCATGTCTGCCTCACAGTGCACAGCAGTGATAGAGAAAGGAGTACAGATACACAATAAAGAGATTCAGACAGAAATAAACCTCGAACAGGTCATAGTGTGTTTAAAAAACGGGTATATGAAGTTTAGAAAGATATAGTTTTAAAAGATAAAACAAAGTCTTTAATGAGACAGTAAAAAGAGTAATATTAAAAAGCCACATAAAGATGGAAAATACACAGAGAGTCTGGATTATGCATACTACTGTGTTTTATTTGAACTTTAGACTGTCAATGAGTTAACTGCAGAGAGACATTATTGTGGGTGCTGCTACATTACACCAATATACATATTTTAAAGGTATCTTGACTTCAAAATTTGAGTCTAGGCATATGTTACTTTGGAAAAGAGTTTCTGATTTTGTTTCCACAGAAGATAAGAACCTGTGAATTCCTTCCAAACTAATATGGTTTGATGGAACAGAGTCCCAAGTAAAGGTCTTCATGGACCCTAAAAATACTTTGTCCAACAAACAGTAGAAAGCAGTTTGGAGAAAACTACAAATTCCCAAAATAAGTGTCTATAAATGTTCATTTTCATTTTAAAAGGGTTGGTTATAATGTCGCTCACACTCAATTTCTAAAAAAAAAAAATGAGGATATGATATAAAGATTAATACATTGGTATAAATCTTGTTCTATTGATACAAACTTAAGGTTAATTATGTTACACTATGTATATGTACATTTCTAGTCTTGTTTAAGGTATTATGCTTATACAGTTCATTTAAAAATGTAATGTATCATTAAAATTATGGGTTAGTAGATAATCATCTATAATAGTAAAACTGTAGTCATGTTAGTTAGGTTTTTGTGTTGTAGATGTTAAATAACTCTTTGCTTGATTTTGAGCACTAATCTAATCCCATTTACCGTGTCCCCTACAGAAGTACTTTGTTGTAATTATGTAGTTTTAGAATATATTTTAATGTCTTGAAGGACAAAGGTCTCTTGTAGTCCTATTTTAAAATCATTTTGGCTGTTTTAAAAACATATCCTGTGCTGGGTGGTGGCAGTGCACACCTTTAATCCTAGCACTTAGGAGGCAGAGGCAGGTGGATCTCTGTTAGTTCCAGGCCAGTCTGGTCTACCAAGTGAGTTCTAGGACAGCCAAGACTACAGAGAAAAACCCTCTCAAAAACAACAAAAACCAACCAAACAATCTTCAGGGAAACTTCACTTATTAAAACACAAATAATATAACACTATAGTATCTAGATTATATATTAAAATAAGATGTATCATTCAGACTATGTATGTTTCTGAGAACATGAAAGACAACCAACTCTCAATGTTCAAAGAAGAGTCTTTTCCAAAGTTAACTTAATAATGTCTAGGTCATCAATAAAAAATTCATTTTTTTCCTAGTAGTTTTTGTATTTTTCCTCAGTGTAAAGGAGTGCTGTGTTTCTCCTGCCTGTCTTTGGGTGTTCTAGGCATTCTCTTGGTTTGGACACAAACCAGCTATCAAGTGAGTATGACCTTTGGCAATCACGATGCTATAACCCAAGCATGTCCTTTATCGATGACCTAGACATTATTAAGGTAACTTTGGAAAACGCTCTTCTCTGAACACTGAGAGTCACATCCTCCTTTAGTTTAACTATTACCAGACATGAGTGGGAGAAGAGGCTTCTTTATTTAATGTCTGCCTTTGTTTGCACGGTGATGCACTGTAACTTATAAAACACTAAAGATACCGAACTATGATGACTGAAAACAGCATGGGGCTTCTTGGGGAGAATCTCAGGGTCACAAATAAACAGGTCCTCTGTGGAAATTAATACAGGCTTAGCATATATCACCGGGAAATTGTCATTTTGCTTCGGTCACATATTTGAGATGTTAATTCGAACAAGTCAATCAATTTTAGAATTTTTATGATCTGTTAAGAACAGTTCACATTTCATGGAATCCCAGATTTAGAATCAAATGGGAAAAATAAAACTCAACTACCTTGGAAGTTTCTAGAAGCATAAATTATATCAGATTAAAGACTATTTTAAACCTAATGTGGAAAAGGCAAGTTTCTAGTGTAGAAAACATAAAATGTTTTGGCACCGTAAGTCCACACTCTCAGCACAAGCCCAGAGTGAGCAGTTCTACCAGGAAGCCAGTGCCCAGTGCTTTGGTGTCAGAGCTGAATTTCCTCATCATTTTGAGAATAGAAGTTATTTACTAATAACTACGAGTGCAGAGAGACCCACTGAGGAGAGGGTGCCTGTCCGTCTGCAGTACTCACAGAATGACTTGGACAAATACAGGGAGACTCTAGTATAGAGAAGACAGACAAAGAAAATAAAAAAAAGAGAGAAGGGACAGACAACCAGAGAACAGACACTTTTGAAACTCACAATGCCCTAAAAATTGGACAAAATCAGATTGTTGGTGATATTTAAAGACCACCTAGAATAGCACACATCGTCTCATGTAAGAAGTCTTCAATATAAAAGTAAGCGTTGAGATTATAGGTGTGTGACGTAATTTAGTTTCAGTGGGATTTTTTGTGCTCCTTTAACGATGAGCTGTCCCTGAAACATTGATTTCATTGAAATTGCAGATTTTCCCTTGGCGGCTGTGGAAGCTGAGGCCCAGTGGGGAACACTAATGCGCAGAGGGCTGAGGATGTCCTGACACCCCAGAAAAGGGTGAGTAAGTAAACGGGGAGGCCATTCCATCAATCACAACGGCGGTGTCACAAGAAGACCGCGGTCTCGACATCAGATGGACTGACTCCCTACCCCATAATGGGAGTCATTTAAAATCCCTGCTTCTCTGTTTTCTCAGCCACACACAGGAGATCTTAAACCACAGGATTTCAAATATTTCAGCTCTTTGATTTTATGTCACCTATGGATTTCAGC
The DNA here is from genome assembly GCF_982192425.1 of Myodes glareolus. NCBI lineage: Eukaryota > Metazoa > Chordata > Mammalia > Rodentia > Cricetidae > Myodes > Myodes glareolus. The sequence goes on along the minus strand of NC_142036.1, from coordinate 3,998,401 downwards.
ATTCAAATTTATGGTGAGCTTTTTAAAAAATGTCATTTTACAAAATACTGTACTTTAATTTGAAATAAATCTTGAACAATCTTTAATAAATATCAATATTAGTAAGAAAACAAAACACTTCATGCTACTCAATACTTTAACAATCTGGTTTTGTTTCCAATTGTCTTGCGAAATATACTCTCTCAAACCATGCAGTCTATACACTTTCACCTCCAGGCACAAATCACCATTAAAATGAGATAAACAAACATGATGTTGAAGACATCACTACAAAGGTACAAAAGTAGCTGGCACACACACAGGCCACTGATGTAATTTATTTGCAATGTTTTCCCCATGTTGACAGTGTGACGGATGGGCCTCACCTGCTGAAGAAACGGAACCCACTTGCAGTCCACCAGTTCCCGGCGATACGGTCTTGTGAAGGACCCAACGTAAGACACGAATGCCGCCGTAAGCAGTATATCTCCACACAGTGTCTTCTCTTGAGTTTCGAAGGACTTAATGGACTGACCCCATCGAATCTTTTCTGACTGAAGGATAAAATTACCCATATGTAATTACAGGGTGAGCATCAACTCGGCAAGTGCTTAATGCAGCTACCTGACAAGACCGTTCAAGGCTATGACCTCCGTGCCAGCTCTGGGAGAACAGAGCAGAACTGGGTGGAGTGGCTGCTATAATCTTTTGCATGTCTGAAACCCATCATCACCACACAATTCTCCCACTCTCTCCAGCCAAGTTCAGCACCATGTGACACGGGCTCGTTCACGTCTTGTTTTCTCTGCTGCACTAACTCTTTAATGGTGATTGGGGTCCTTCCTAGTGGGTCAGTCAACTGCTGGCCTCTGGGAGGACAGGCCTAAGACTTCCTGCTACAAGCAAGTGCTGTTCGGATTTATTTTTCAAATAAAGACAGCTCACTCTATAACCCTGGCTGGCCTCCAGTTTGCTAAGCCTCTGCCTCAGTCTCTCTAGTGCTAGCTGTGCTAGTACCATGCTCAACTGTTAAAATCCTGATGGCAGCCTGGCTGGTCTCCGTTCTTACCTCCCCACCTTTTTTGGCAATAGCACTATACCGCTTTAACCAAGATTTTTTTTTTTTATAATATACTGGCTATGGGCTGACAGACAAAGAAAATTGTCAAACATCATTCATGTTAATTAAAACATAAAGCTTAAATAGCCATTTATTTTGAATTCTGTTAATTAAAGGATGATTCCAGTAGTAACCAAATTCAGGCCATTTTTCTAATATAATCATTAAATCAGTGGCGGGAGCTCTGAGCCATGTTAACTGATGGGAAGCAGGGCCCAGCCAACTTCAATGACAATACGCTAGAAACTGTGTTGACGTCCTTCTATCTAGTGGGCTGGTCATTTAAATCTGATTTACAGGTTAAGTATGTAGAGCCCTTAATATTGGATTTGTATAAAACTGCAATAAATATGTATGGATTGCCTGAACTGCAAGATACTCCACTAATTTACTTCATTTTGAGGCATGTAGAAAATTAATTAACATTCTAAGGACGTGAACATTATTAGGAGCTAAAATAATCAACAATTTCATACTATATGGAAAGAGAATCCTAAGAGTTTCCTCTTCCCTCCAGGAAAAAAAAAACAAAGCCACAGGAAACATAACTGACACATGACACAGAAAACTAGAATGTCAGCTTCCTGCAGACCATAATAGTCCTGGCCGGATGGAGGGTTCCTGGTTCTGGTCTACATCACCATTCCAGCTGCACTGCAGAGATGGGAGGTCTAACTCTCTAGTCCTCTTTCCGGAATTCATTACTTTCACTGGGCGGTGGCATAGGCCTTTAATTCCAGCACTCGGGAGGCAGAGGCAGGCAGATCTCTGTGAGTTCGAGGCCAGCCTGGTCTACAGTGCTAGTGCCAGGACTGGCCCCAGAGCTACAGAGAAACCCTGTCTCGAAAAACAAAACAGAACAGAAGAAAAAGAACTAGAATTCCTTCCTTTCCTTCCTCAGCCTCAGATAACCCATGCTCAGGGACTCTCATCCCCCTGCCTCCATCCTTGTAGTTGCCACTGTGTAAGTGATAATAAAGTGCACCCACCTCATTCTCCAAAACACCTTTGGACTTGAGATTACTAAACACAGACTTATTGGCTGTTGAGATCGTCAATAATTTCATTTCAGCGCCCCAGCCGCATAAATCATTCCTGACAGTGGCTAACAAGGGTTTAAGAGTTGGAACATGTCCTGTAATAAATTTCTGGACAGTTAAAAATCACTATAATTTTATTCTAATGCATTATAGATTGCCTGTAATGTCATCCTGGCTGGGGTGACCCATTTCTAATTTTGAACAGCTGTTCAGCTCAGGAGTTAGTTAATGATTAAATATAAATTGCCTGATTTATTAGTCTGAATGGCTGAGCTTCCAGGTCAATGCTATATAGACAAAATCATCAGTCTTGATGCCTTTCAGAAGTTAACTGTCTCCTGTTCTAGTCAGAAAGAATTTATCCTCAAAGGAAAAGATCTGACATGTTCAATTAATCCTTCAAAAATATTTTTTTTCCTATTTAACAACACACAAGCTCCCCCCCCACTTTTATTGTCTGAAACAGCATGAGTCCAGGCTTTGGGAGTCTCCCTGCACGGTGAAGATAGTGGGGAAAGCCTGCTTCTACCACACTGGAATCTCTACCTCAGAAGTAGTCTCATTACACGACAGTTTTTCTCATGTACCTCACAAACGGGAAACACTGCAACTACTTAAATCTTACTTCATTAAGTGGAAGCAGCTATAAGAACTAATAATCGCAAAATTTCTCAACTGACCTGAAAAGAATAAACCTTCAAAAACACTATTTTTTAAGCAAAAGAGACTCTGACAACTTATTCATTCAACAAATATCTATTAATGACCTTGACCCTGGGTACTAGTCTCTGCTGGGACCAAATGGTTCAAAATACCCGAGGCTCCTGCTGCGGAAAAGTTTGTTTATATTTGGCATAAAAGAAACACACCAAAAGTATGCACCCCTTCTCCAACAAGACTCTGGAACATTGTGGAAGGTGGAGCAGAGAGATTGTAAGGGCCAGATGTTAGAGAGGACCCAGGACAGACATGACCAGATCCTTGTACTCTGGAACTCACAGGAGCTGTGGTTGCCAATAGGAACCTGTACAAGATCCAGCCGATCAGAGCTCCAGCGTGGACTGAGGAAGGACTCACTAGGATCTGCCCCAGCTGAGGAGTTTTTGGCAAGTGAGAGCTACCGAGAGAGAAGAGGTAGTTTGCTTCATTAGCACGGTCCATGGTAGGCTGCTCATGATCCACTGAATGGCCCTACACCTGTGCACATATGAGTAACTCCAATTTGACTTGTGGATAATAAAACAAAAAGAAGAGGAAGAAAACAAGCGATTGGGAGGATATGGAGAAAGGTCCTGGAGGAGTTGGAGTGGATGTGATCTAAATACATTGCCATTCATATATGAGGTTGCCAAAATTAAAAAAAAAAAAATGTACCTACGCATGTATAGACATACGTACCATGGGACACTATGAAAAAGTGCAATACAGAGAAAGTACCATAGAGTTGTATGAGTGTGTGTGTGTGTGTGTGTGTGTGTGTGTGTGTATGAGAGAGAGAGAGAGAGAGGGCTTGAGTAGGGAAGCTAAGTATACTGTTATACCAAGGTGTGAGCACTACGTGCTGAAGTGATCTTTTGGCAAAGAATGAAGGGAGTCAGCCACCTGTTAGACGGACCCAGGCAGGCCCTGTGAAGGGAGAGTCCGAGAGCCACAGGACGACAGTGAGGAGGACCAAGAAGGCAATGGAAATGACAGCAAGGGATGTAGAGGCATCACGGAGACACATCACTTAAACTTTTGGGTGCACCTTCTGGCGAGGTGGTTAGCTACTGGAGTGCATAGTCCAGGGAGACGCTGGTGATGTGGAGCAGCAGGAGGGCGAGAAGCACCGAGAATGTGAAGGGACTTTCAAGGAACAAGCACGGATTATATGATGAATGGGTTGTCTGTGAGACTCTGCAAAGAGCCCATCTACAGCTTAAAGCCTTTGGCCAGAAGCGGAGAGGAGACGACTGGGACTGAGAGTGGAGGCAGCCGGCCTCGCTCATGGGCTACAGTTGCAACAAGCTGAAATTGGATTTTAGAAAACAGTATAAACCTGGTGTGGTGGTTCATGTGTGTACTATCAGTACTTCGGAAGCTGATGCAGGAGAAGCCAGCCTCAGGTACACGGTAAGTGTCAGGCTAGCCTTGGCTACAGAGTTAGGCATACTCAAAAGTCAGCGTGGGGAAGGGGGACATGGGGAGCAGAGTGGCCAGTATGTACTCCCCTCTCTCACACCTCCCTTTTCATGCTAAGAGAATCTGGTTTTGAGTACGATGACCAGGTGTGCAACCCCTCACTACGCAGACTGTGGTGGGTGAGCCAATAATAACCCCCAGCTGGTTTTGCAGGCAGGAGTGATCATCCTAGTTCTGTAAAGACATTTAACGGGGAGTCCGCTAGACCACCGTCCAGGAAGACCAGGTATTTTATAAAAGAGGAAATCCCAGACGGTCATTCCCCTCCTTGTCTCTGGGGATCTGAAACTGTAGTGTATATCTTGGGGAAGTGTGCAAGGCAACAGACCCTACACTGGAGCCGCTGTCTTGTGGCGGGGGCAGAAAGCATGAGGGTCACTGCCCATGTACCAGATATGGGGAAGTATGAAAGAGAAGGGGCACCACATTAATCGCCTTAGTGAACACAGCATCAGTATAAAGCAGGGTTCCATCAGCTCCACCTGGTACACTCCAGTGTGTCTGCTGTCAACACCCGAGCTAGATGCATCTCCAGTAACAGGGCCACCTGGTTCTTTACTTATGTATTTTCCCTTGGTATACTTTCCAGCAATCATATACTAATATTGATAAGCTACTATCCCGGGTACAGTAGGCAATGTACCTTATGCTTAAACAGCATCATTGAGATACAATTTTTACACCATGAAGTTTACTTTTTAAATTATATGATTGAGTTTTTAGTGTATTTGTACACTTGTATAACCTTCTCAAATATATAACCTTACATTTTTTTGCCCCTCTCTCCTCCATGCCCCCCCAACCATGTCTATCAGAAATAATTCTCTAGGCCCCAGCACTATATCCTGCCCTTAACAACCATTTCTTCTTTGGGAATTTCTGTGCTGAGCCCACAAGTATTATACAGTAAATGGACAGCTGACAGAGCAATTAGACAAATCCACAGGAATGTGATCTGCAGGAGAACCCGTTTTACAGAGCTGCAAGGACAGCTGTCTTTTGGATAAGTCACTGTCAATTCTGTAGAAATCTTGTGAGATCATGACATTTCTCCCTTCTATAATATCCCAGCAGTAAACCTGACCTTCTCTGTATGAGCAACTGGATACCTTCCCCTAACCCGTAAAGCCACGTGTGAAAGCATACCTTCCCCTACACCGTGAAGCCCTGTGTGAACGCACCCACTCAGCCAAACCTTCGTTTTCATTTACATAAAACTAGTTCCCCACAACTATCCTTATTGACAGGGCTCATTGACAAGAAAGGAGCCCCAAGCAGGAGGCTCTGAGCAGAGAGCCAGGATGTCGGCTCTCACAGCACACTAAGGAAGGTGTAATCTACTGACCCTTTGCTCTAACCTAACAAACTACTACTATTCTATATTTACCCTTCACCTTCATTTCAATTAACATAAGATCATAGCCCAGGAAATTAACTCTTTATACCCTTACCCCTAGAGATACAAGGAAAAAACTCGGAGTTGCAGCCTCAGAGAGAAAAATTCTCACTGGCAGGCACCCTGCTGGAGTCGAAAGCAAAATCTCCCCAAAAGAGACTCCTTTTAACTCACCCAGCTAGATGCTAATGCAAATCAAGCCCCTTAGCCTTCCTCCCAAGACCGCGGGTTGCTATGGCTACCAAAGCTGTGTTCCCCTGGTGGCTACCAAGGAAGAAAGCGGAAATGCTCAGAAAGTGCAAAACAGCGCTGTTACGTTTATTAATGATAAACTTCTAGTTACACTTAAGAAATGGAGTTAGTGCACTAAATAGCTTCTTAGAATTCTCTAGTGATTTCAAGGCTTATCCTTAATTAATCCTCCCGATATCCGCAGGGGAGTTCATAGCCACGCCCCTCTGAGATGCAAGACGCCTCCTTGCCAGATCCTCCAGTTTTTGTGATTCTGTGAAATGCATACTTGTTTACTGTCTGTATATAAGCTGGAAATCATGTGGAATGGTAGAACGGCGAGAGAACAGAAAGAGAACAACAGAAACATCCAGAGAGCATTAGAGGGGCCACAGAAAGAATAAACGGGTCATGATTAAAGGATTTATGTGAATTAACTTATTTCGTTTTTATCCTCAGACTCTATTAATCAGATTTTGGCCTGTTATAGCGAGCTTTCTGAACCTGAGAGGTTTAGTGAGTTTATCCCCAACATAAACCTTGATAAATTTCATATTTCTGAGCCTTTGTTTGCTTGTTAGCAAGGTATTCTCAAAGTTTATCCATGTTATAGCATTGCATGGATATATTACATTTTTGTGTATCTACTGACAGAATTTGAGTGCTCTAATTTAGAATATTCTAAATACACTTTATATACTATACATATTCCCACTTTAAGAGGCAAGAAAACAAAGTTGAAGACCTTCAAAGATGTGGAATCATTTTGTGTGGCGTAAGAGAGCAAGTACAGTTGGGTACCAGGAACTCACTCATGTCCTTCAACTGTGCATATTCATACAAGGGACATTTAATTCATATTAGTGTACTAGTCACCTATAAAAAGAGTGAACACCACAAACATAACCAGTTAAGTATGGTCTGCTACTAGAATAAACAAGTGAAATAAATACAAATCCTTGCTTTTTATTTGCAAGTTCTGTATCCTATCTTAGGGAAAACACCCAAAGAGAGAGAAGAGAAAAAGAAGGAAAAAATAAGTAGATAACCTTCTAGCCAGCACACTTCATCACCTCAGCATGGCTACAAAATGGCTAAATCTGGACAAAATTGGTATTTTTTATAATTAAAACTTCATTATAAAGAACTTGCAAATAAAAAGCATGTACAGGAGTTAACCGGAAACGAAGTCTACAAAGTTAGAAGAGCCATTCTGAAGCTCTGGAGCTCATGCTGCATCTTACAGATAATGGGTAGGAAGCATGAAGGAAGAGATGAGGCTGATTGCTGCTCGTTCTAACCCTGACACAGATCTTTCTTTCTAAACTGTAAACATAAATATCAATGTCTGTCTTTTCTGACTGAAGACTATGCAGATTTTACTGAGTTTACTAGCTACATATTAAACAAAAATCAGTCCTGGAGAGATACTCAGCAGTTAAGAGCACTGACTGGTCTTCCAGAGGAACCACATGGCAGCTCACAGCTGTCTGTAACTACAGTTCTAGGGGACCCAACACCCCCACACAGATATGAATGCAGACAAAACACCAATGCACATAAAATAAAAAATAAAATAAGATCTTTAAAAAAAACCAACAGATTGGTCATTGTTTGCTTTGTTTTGAGATAGAGTCTTGTCTTAGCCATTTGACTTTGAACTTGTTTTGTGGCTGAAGGTAGCCTTGAACTCCCGGACCCAAATGCTGAGATTATAGGTATATACCCTCATGTCTGGGTTTATGGTTATTGACATCTTCTGGTAACTTGGATCTTTTAGTCTAAGTAATGATTAAATATTCTCCAATACTATGAGTTCTATGTTAGTTAGTTGTTGACAACAAATGATCATAAAATCCAAAGTTGCCAGCCTGAATAACTCAGTGGGAATTTTTAAGAAACGATAACTTGCCTCAAGTTCGTTCACAAGTTTGTTGGCCAGGTCAATCGTCTTATTGGTTTGATTGACCTCTTCCTGGCACCGAACCTTCTCAGCTGTTGCCTTTTCAAACGAAGCTGTAAGCTTGCTCAGATTCTGATCCAGATCCTAAAAAAAAGTCAAAACTAACTTCAGAGATGTTTTGGTTAAGACAAACATTACAGCCACTGAAAGACACCCGTTGCCATGAAATAAACCCCCTCCCTCGTGATGATGGCCAAAGTGTCAGAGCCACTCCACAGAGTCCAGCAGCTTGCTATCTGGCTTCCCAATCCTCCAGTAGTAGCTATATTATTTATTAGTTTAGAACAGAGGCCATCTCACTTTGTAGCCCAGATAGGGCTGGATTTCTCAACAACTTCCTTCTGCCTCTCAAGTGCTGGGGTTAAAGGTGTGTGCCCCGTGCCTGCCTCACTGACAGGGGCACCAACTGTGGAGGTTTACTTATGTTCTTCCACCTACTGATCCTATTCATCTCATCCAGAGCTGAGAATGAAGGAAGGTGTCAGCTACTGAACCCCTTTACACCTCCTCAGTCCGTCTTGACTTGGATTTTTCTCTTTGAGAACTGGGTATTGAGACTCAGACATAATCTCTTGCCTTACCAGAAAACTTGGATGTGTTGATTTTGAGGGCGGCTTCATTTAGAGAGAGATTCTCTCCAACTACGGATGCAGAAAAGGAACCTAAAGAGTCTCAGGATCACAGGCTCATGTAAGGAGAAGCAAGGTGACATGCCACCAGTTCTTGAGCGTGTCTAAATGTCATTCTGGGAGTTTGATAATTTCTTGAGAATGAGGCCAATTATTTGGCTATATGTGGATTCTTTTATATCCCTTAACACAGAAAGTACCAACTAAGATGCCAGGTGGTTATGAGATACCTCACTGGAGTCATCTTGCTACTTATAAATTCTAAGGGACCAACGATTCATAACACTGCTTTTGTTAGTACGTGCAAGGTTCTAAGATCTCTTGCTAATCCAAAAGAGACATTGGATTCCCTTGTGAGCTGCCTGAGGTGGACACTGGGAACTGAACTCAGGTCCTCTGGAAGAACAAGTTCTTCAAGGACAGCTCTTGCCTGCTCAGCGGTCTTTCCAGACCCTTATTTACTTACTCTTTGGGATAAGGTCTCAATATGTAGCTCTGACTGCCCTGGGACTTCCTCTCCAGATCAGACTGGCCTTGAACTCACAAAGATCTGCCTGCTTCTGCTTCCCAAGAGCTAGACGCTAAATTTTGTAATAACAAGCTGAAATAGATCTGTTTATTTCCATCTTATTTCCCAGTCGATCACTGCTGTCTCCAATTCTTATAAACATGATCTTATTCATTTATGTGTGTTTTGTGTTGCAGTAGCATCACTGACAAATATAAGCAGCTCCGTGGATTCCATCTCAAAAACAAACAACAGAAAGTTCAGCTTTCTACACCGCTGAACCTGAGTAAGCTGTAGCGTCAGACATATAGCTCTGGAGTTGATAGACTCTTGCCACTTCCTGTTAAACCTTCTAACTACTGGGGTTAACTCCATGATTGCTGGGATTGACGAGCAGGTTTCTGATCCATCTGAACATGGGACACACAATCTGTACTTCCAGATCAGTTCCCAGTGACACATTCTACTACTGACCTGGGCCACACTGAGAGGCACTACCCTAAAGAGCCTGGGCTGAAGCTTCCTTATGGTCATCCTTCAGCCTTGTTTAAGATACGTGGTAGATGGCTGAGGTGAAGGCTCGGGAGCTAAAGTGCTTGCTATGTAAGTGTGAGGACCTGAGTGCAGAGCCCCAGAACCCAGGGAAGGCCCAGTGCAACAGTAATCACCGGTGATCTCCCCACCCCCTCATCAAGATGAGAGGCAGCGATTAGACTCCCTGGAAGCTGGTGGGCCATACCACAATCAAGAGCAAGCAAGCTGAAAGTGAGGAATGATGCCTGGGATTATCCTCTGACCTCAGGTGTGTGTGTACGCATGTGTGCTTGTGTGCATGTGCGCATGTGTGTGTGCGTGTATCTGTGTGTGTGTGCGAGCACGTCTGTGTGTCTGTGTGCGTGTTGGCACCTCCAAAAATAAATAGGTAGGTAAGTAGATGATAGAGATAGAGAGATAGATAGAAGAGATAGATGATAGAAAGATAGATAGATAGATAGATAGATAGATAGATAGATAGATGATTTATCTAAGCCTTGGAAAGGAAGCATTCAGCTAAATAAGCATTCCTTATATATAAAGGAGGCTGGCTCTCCTCACAGAGGGCAGACTGGGTACCAGGTCACACCAATACTCGCTTATATCCTCGTTGAGAGGCTGTTGTTTTCATCACAAATGACGGATGAGGACCTGGAGGCTGGAGGGCTCCTGTGAGCTGTCAGCGTGGCGGAGCTTCTCTGTGCTACCCCGCCACCCACCACACCCTCTCGATGTCCACGTTTCGTCCTCCTGCTCTCCGCATCTGTCAGCCAGCCGCCACTCCACTTTGGCCCTCTGCCACAACCACTTCTGCCCCAGCTGAGGCACCCACAAAGCCCTCTCAGGTTGCCTTTGAACTTGTCTTCCCGCGTTAGACATCTTCCTTTCCAGCATCCCCTCAGCTGCTGATGGTGTCACTAACCTATTACATTTTTTCCCAGGCAGATCTAGCTCTTTAGCAGTCAGATAAAATTGAACTTCTGTCGTGTGACAGGCTAAGAAGACCTTTGCTTATCTTTGCAAATGCCTTTCGTCCTTTCCCTGCCTTACCCTTTTCTGCTGTCAGCATTCCCACAGTCTCTCTGGCGCCCTCACATCTTGTGATTCTTCAAGAGTCCCACTCCTCTGTCCCTATTCCTTCGTCTCTGCAGGAACGCCTATCCTGTCCTCATCACTGTGACTCCTAAGGAGCTTTCAAAGGGCATGTCACGCACACCTTTACTAACAGGTCTCTAATTTCCCTGGCTCATAGTACTTGGTACTAGAGTTGCATTTGGATGTGCTTAGAATGTCATACCACAAGTCTGGTATATTTATAAAACTAGTAATGGTATTTGAATACTTTTAGATTTTGCAGGCTGAACATCCCTAATTTCAAACATTGGGTATCCAATATGCTCCATTTGAGGCATCATGGTTGCACCAAAAAAGTGTTGGACATTGAAGCTTTTGGATTTTGAATAAGGGGTTCTCAGTTTGTACACAGTCACAGAAGAGAAAACCTCTGTCATCAGAGGTTAATGAACTTGAATAAGTGGAATTGTAAACAATGGGTCCAACCCAGTAAATCTGACTCTAGGGGGCTTGACTTCAGTTTCTTTGTTCCTTCTACGAGACTGGGAAACCTAGCAGAGGAACAAACAAAGCGAGTGTGAGTCCAGCACACAGAACAGAAAAACTCAGAGTTAGTATGTCGGCGAACACACTCAGGAACATCCACAGAGTTAGTATGTAGGCGAACACACTCAGGAACATCCATAGAGTTAGATCGCTGGCGAATGCACTCAGGAACATCCATAGAGTTAGATCGCTGGCGAATGCACTCAGGAACATCCACAGAGTTAGTATGTAGGCGAACACACTCAGGAACATCCACAGAGTTAGTATGTCGGCGAACACACTCAGGAACATCCACAGAGTTAGTATGTAGGCGAACACACTCAGGAACATCCACAGAGTTAGTATGTCGGCGAACACACTCAGGAACATCCACAGAGTTAGTATGTAGGCGAACACACTCAGGAACATCCATAGAGTTAGTATGTAGGCGAACACACTCAGGAACATCCACAGAGTTAGTATGTCGGCGAACACACTCAGGAACATCCACAGAGTTAGTATGTCGGCGAACACACTCAGGAACATCCACAGAGTTAGTATGTAGGCGAACACACTCAGGAACATCCACAGAGTTAGTATGTAGGCGAACACACTCAGGAACATCCACAGAGTTAGTATGTAGGCGAACACACTCAGGAACATCCACAGAGTTAGTATGTAGGCGAACACACTCAGGAACATCCACAGAATTAGTATGTCGGCGAACACACTCAGGAACATCCACAGAGTTAGTATGTCGGCGAATACACTCAGGAACATCCATAGAGTTAGATCGCTGGCGAAAGGACTCAGAAGCATCCATAGAGTTGGTACGTCGCCCAATGCACTCAGGAGAGACCAAGGTCTTTTCTGTTTGCTAAAGCGCAGGTGTGGCAGTGTGTACAGGTGGGAATCTCCTCGTGGGAGGTGACACTTACCACAAGCTTCCTCCTGATAGCCTCCAGCTTTTCAGTAGCCGCAGCCAGGTCTAAGTTTGCTTGGGCCAGTGCCTGGCGTTTTGGCTCCACATGGCAGTAAACCTAAAAATGCACATGGGGCTCATTCAGAAGGCAATGCAGATGCAAAGAGAACAGTAACCATCCAGCCCCACCCCCAACTCCACATTAAATCTCCAGGTGGAGAGCAATGTGCTCTTCGTTTCTTTGCCATTTGCTACCTCAGCAGACAGTTTTCCACCCGCTCTCTGCTTTTCCATTACTTGCTTATTCTGGAATTTAGAGCTATAAATACTTGCATAAAGTGTTACATAAGCCAAATACCATCAATATACTAAAATCAGTTTGTCCTACAATGGTTAACCCCACTGGAGTTATCTAACCAGACAGAGGAGCGGTCTATCCTGACAGTAGAGAACTGAGGGTAGAGAGAGTCTCTGGACCAAAGGGCAAGGAGAGGCATCCCACGTCATACTAACCACACACTTCACTTTCTGTTCCCAGTTCCTGATTACATCATGTCTGCTGTGAAGCACGTCTGGAGAATCAGGGTGGGTCTGACTCTATTTCCTAGTCTATAGGGGACAGCACAATGCGGCCACAGAGGAGCTCTACACTCATCTCCCCACCCTGGGAACAAACTGAACTCAGTACTCAGGCACTGGACTGAGAGGCCACACACACCATGATTTGTCTAAACCCTCTGTGAAAATTTCCACGGGCAGAGACAAACAGAGCATCAAGGCTTACATAGGCCCCACATCAAGAAAGCTTTAGCCGGATTTTATGACGACAATTTGGGGAATGACAGTATGATCGGCTTTTACTCTGTAGTTTGGAATCTGATTATGACATACAACTTGCCACAACGGATGAATCAGCTTCTCAGAGTCCAGGTCACACCAGTTCCCTCTCTGTATCTCCCAGTGTGAGAAAGGTTGGAGGCATGGTTGGCAGGGGGTGAATACTGGACATACGACTAAATGAAATGCTCATCTATTTTTACATTTTCCCAAAGTACAAAAGCAAAATTAATGCCATTTAAACACCAGAATTGCTGTTTTCCATCTCACCGTGCCTATAATACAGATGCTCGTCAGGTGTTGACGCCAGCGTAGGGCTTCATTCGACTCCATACGAACTCAGACTCGCGGATTTTTCAGGTCAACATAAAGTGACTGTTTTAGTGCTAACACATTCTAATATATGGAAACCAGTTGTCATTCTAAAAAAGTGACTTGAAGTGTTGAAACTAGCTAGCCACCCTTCCCTAGACAAGCGATGTTCTCCAACATATTATCTTTCTGTTTAGAATTATTTTAACTCTGATACACTGCCTCTCAGGATTATATGTCATTTTTTCTAAAAACTCAGTTGTAAATAACTTTACATTTTTTGCTGAAGTAAAAATTAACCTGATAGTAGAGATGCTCTCATCCTGCTATGGACTCTGTATTCTACGATACTAACTTGCCATGTAAGAGATACCCACTGGTGCGGCTACTGTTAGGACTTGGGAGGAAGCCATTACTTTCTGACTGGACTTAAGGCCCACTCTCCAGGACGGAACATGTGCTGAGCTGTAAATTTGGTTAAGATCCTATGATTAGAGAGGTTCCAAGACTAGAGGGAAAGAAAATACTACTGTTGTTCACTATGGCAGATAGACAGCTAAACTAACTTCTAAGTAGTCCTGCTGTTTGCTATGGACAGACAGACAGCTAAGCTTCCATTTTAGTCCTGTTTAAGCCCACACTAGTACTGCTCAGGCTAGACCAGAGAAACTTCTCTCTATGGCGAAATGGTGATGGTAAAGATTCTAGGTGGTCAAAGTGCTGAGAATAAGTGCCTGTCTATAAACAAAGTCCCTACTTCCTCCCTCGAGGCCTAAGGAACACAGCGGAGCAAAGGCAAAAGCCAGAGGTCGGGTGGAATGCTATGGAATGCTGTCCTTTCCCTCAGGAGCTCAAGAGCAGCTGTGGACTCTGCACAAGACAGGCACAGGCTTGGCTATGTAGGATTCTCAGGGATGGAGACTCCCCAGCTACTGAGACCTCTTGGTTGTCAGGTGGGTATTATCACTTTTTGTGGTAATGCAGCAGCTGGTTGAGTAACCCATGCTTTAGTAAACAGTCCTCCCAAACTTGTGCTCACACAAGGAACCCCAATTAAACTTAAGGAGTAAAAATTTTTTTCTGAAGACATGGAATAGGGGACTAGCTGGGAACGAAAGGAGATCAAGAGAAGTGGGGAGATAGAGGGAGTAATGGGAGTGGAATAGGGTCACAGTACCTTGTACATGTAATACAACTGTCAGGAAAGAGAAAGCAATTTTAAAAAGACTGTTACCTCATAGAATTTAATGATGTTGATGACCCAGGCACAGAGACCAGCTGCTGCAAAGGATTTGGTCCGAATCAGGTTTGGATTAAACTCTGGGTCTTTCAAATATTGTTCATTCACCACTTTTAGACAGTTCTCTGGAATGTGCTCTTTATCGTAGGTAATTAACGCTTGCAGGAAATCGTCGACCTGTAGAGCGAAAGGACGTACTGCACTGAGCCCATTCTGGCTGCAGAGAAAATTCCAAGATCCAAAGTTAAAATCAGCTTTCAGGACTGGCGCCACAAAGGCACAATGGCACACTGCACTTATCCCACTGTTCGACTTGTTCAGGCTTTACAGTATGAAGCTAGAATTAGCAACGGACACTTTTAAAACCTCTTCTGTCCCCGGGAAAACATTCTGTGCCAGCTCAGGAGGTGCTCATGGTTTGAAGAAAAGAAAGGCAGGGAAGCAAAAGCCAACGCACATGCCCAGTGCCCTCCGCTGCACCTTCTTATACATTACTAACACTTTCTTTCCAGCCAAAGAAATCTGTGTAATTTTCTACCTTCTACACTTAGCCGCTTTCATAATTTTGCAAATAATTAACAGCCTTCTACCTGCTGCTGGCATTGACTTAGATCCGCCACAACCCCATGCTAACCTCCAACTTGGCCAGCAAAAGCTAGGTTCCACTCTAAGGAACAGTGGCTGCTGACATGGACCAGCTATGGAGATGGTGCCTTTTGACTTAAAACTGACTTAAACATTTTTTTTTTTCAGTCAAGTACATCTGTAATAATGAGAATGTTAAGAAGTCGTTGAGATTTTCCTTCTGCCACTTGGGCTAATGATACCTTCCCCATGAAGATTTTAGCTGCTTTCCAGCTCCGGTCTTTTGGCACTCTGCCGCGGGGGGCCATGAGGACCATCACCGCAGCAGTGACGTTAGTAACCGCGTTTGGGGGGTTGGGGAAGGTCTTCAGCTCGGTGAGGTTCACCTGAAAGAAAGCACAGTTACACAGACACTCAGATGAGGGGCTCGGGGGGGGGGGGGGTCACTCGGTTTCCAGGCTGACCTTCTGTCCCCACTTCCTAACAGTTCTTGCAGGCTGGATTTTAATTTAGGATTGCAAGGGCCTGCCTGGACACTTCTCTGATATTCTGGAAGCATCCCTGAAATTTTGGTGCTTCCAAGGAAAACAACAAAAACAAACAAAACCAAAATCAAATCAAAACAGTCCTGTAGAACTCCAGGTACAGAAGCCAGGAGATTTTGTGCATGCACAGGCTATGTATGGATTCGTAGCCCACAGTTCAATGTACTTGTAGTTTAAGCAGGCCCTCCCTGTAAACATCATTCTCTAGGTCAGAGTATCTTACTTCTATCTTTCTGCTTTGGATGCATAAGTCCAGATACCTCTTCCTTAAACCACAGTGAATCTTAGCTGGGAAGGGGTTCGTGGATGCTGAAATGCCTTCCCTACTGCTTAATTCCCTCAGTGTGGAATACTCATTGACTCATTGACAATGGATTTGGTGGTTAAATTATAGTGAGGAAGGGAAGCTACTCCGGGGCAGAAATTAGTATTTATTATAGAAGGGGAAGGGGAGAAAGGGAGGAGAGTGGAGAAAAATGTATAGTGCATTAAAAAAATTAAAAAAAGAAGAAAAGAGGTACATGTAGTTTCATAATGTATGATCTAAAAGCAAAATCAAGTGTGTCTTACTCAAAACTATTTCTACAAAGAGTGGAGTAAGGAGAGCAGGAGCAGAGAGCTAGTGAGCGCTGAGATCCGCTAACTAGGGCTCGTCATCATCAGACACACCTAGTTCTGCACCACAGGTGATATAGCTTTGTTTTGTTTGACTAAAGAATTAGGTCTCAGGGTGTCCAAACAGCTATAAATGAGGTCAAACTGGATTATTGGAGGATTTCTGGCAGTTAGATAAAGCCAGCATTCCTCAGAACTTATGAACACAGCTCCCATCTGTCCAAAGGAGACACCAAAGCCCATGCCAGCCTCCAGTCTCCCTCAGTAACACAAGTACCTGGAATACATCTCAAAGCCTCCACAGTAGCCTGCTGGCTTCTCACCTTTCTAGGATACCTGCTTTATTCTCTTTATAAAGGCTAGGTTCCCCCGCCCCTGCTTTCTCTATTCTCCATCTCTGGTTATTGTCCCCTCTCTTACCTGGTCATCTCCCTGGTCATCTCCCTGGTCATCTCCCTGGTCATCTCCACTGTGCAGGGGACATTCACTGTACTTCTTTTTCTCTGCTTTGGACTCTTCCGCTGCCTCTCTCTCTCTGTCTCTCTGTCTCTGTCTCTGTCTCTCTCTGTCTCTGTCTTTGTCTCTCTCTCTCTCTGTCTCTGTCTGCCTCTCTCTGTCTCTGTCTCTCTCTTTTCACAATAAAAATGTTAGCCCTATCATGAAGTGGTCACATTGGCAGTGCCCTTGGTGTAGCCACTTACATATAGTGAGTAAATATATTTAGAGAAAAAAAATCACAAATTTAGGGAAAGACAGAAAGAAAGAAACATTCTATTAGTCAGAAGAAATCAGTTAATTTTCTACTATTTTAACTCTGATTATTTTATAATGTCTATCAAACAAATGAGTCATGGGCGCCTCAGTGTGTTTGCTGACTTACTGTGAATATTTCTATTTTGTTCACTAATATTTAACAATATCATTTAGGGAAGCAGAATGAGCATGCAATAAACTCTCAGTATAATTACGTTCTTAACAAATTTTTAGTTTTATGATAATAGTATAAAACTCTTACAAGGCTTTGTTCTTGATCAAAATTATTTTCTAAACAAACAAACGAACAAAAAAGATCCAGAAAGGAACTGAGGATTTCCTGAGGATTTTCCTGGAAAAGCAGTGAAATTTGGATCCTTCTGCCTTTAGAGATGAATCTCATGAAACTCAGGCCTAGAAAATTTCTGGGATTCTTTCTGGTAGCCTGGAGCACAACAGGGCTAGATTATCCGCAGGCTTAAACACACCAGTGCCCACGGTCTCCCTTACAGGACCATGTGGTGGACACAGACCAGTTCTCTCATACGAAACAGGATGCTTCATGGGATCATTCTCTAGGGCAAAGTGGGGGATCTTGGGATCTTTGGTCCTACCGCTGATGGTTTGAGGGCGTCTTATATTTTTTATATTTGAGAGGAAGTAAAGAGCTCCTAGGCTGGTTCTCAGAGTCGCACACGATGGGAAAGACAGGAGCAATCGTGACTCATCGGGACAGCCTCCTGGAAGGCTGGAAGGCCAACTCCTCAGGGTTAGTAGGCTATTGCTGTGCATGCAGCAGGGCCTTGGGTGCTAACAGGTACTTCAGACAGTCACAGAGTCCTGCTCTAGGGTACCTTCTCTTGTTCTCAACGTCACTTACCCACCAATTCCACTGTCAGTGAGTCAGTGCTCTGCACCGAGGGAATTAAGCAGTAGGAAAGACATTAGCGTCCATGGACCCCTCCCAGTTGGGAGTCACTGTGGTGTAAGGGGGAGATGTCTGTACTTATGAATTTAAACCAGTAAAACAGAATTAAGACACCCTGACCTAGAGAATGAGATGGGCGGGAAAGAAGTGGAACTACAAAGATGTGTTCTGTCCTTTTGCAAGGCTTGTGGCTACATGAGCCATCCACTCTGTCTTATGACTCAAACTCTCAAAACCTTTGACTATTTTCAAACCTCCCAGCAGCCAAGAAGCCAGATTACCCTGTTGAGTGTATTGAGTGCAGCCTTAGCAGCCACCAGGGCAGGCTCAGCCTTGAGTAAATCGGCCTCACACTCTCTCTGCTTCTGGGATACTTCAGCTTGAATGGCAGCCACCTAATTAGAGAGGATAATTAGAGAGGAAAAGCCCTTGAACCGCCCCCCATTGTTATCTCCAGCACAAAACATGGACTGACTTGGACGTGTTATCAGGCAACACATTTGTCTATATTTTCAACAAGTGAGTAATTTACCATCAACACCGTATGTGCAAAGAGTCTGTAAAGCAAGCATACAACGATAAACTCAAAACCAAACAGATTTAATATCAAAGTACTCCAAAAGGGCTTCTAGTCACTTGATTATAAGATGCCCCTAATAATTAAACCAAACAAAAAATGAAGCAAATAAAAAACCAAAAGTAAGCAGCCAACTTTCTGTTTTCTACTTTTGGTTTTAGGTTTCCCCAAACAAATTAAGAGCTGAACCAAGAAGTTGATCTACAGAACATTTTAGAGTTCTCCATTTAATTATTACTAGTATGTGCTTAGCAGCCCTGCTGGCCATTCCCTGTAAAATATAGGCAAGAGACAAGGAGATGGCCCAGTTAGTGCAGGACTTGCTGGTGGCACATAGCGTACACATATAAACATATGCACACATACATACAAACGTGGGAAGCTCTTTTGTTCAGAACAAAAAAATCCATTGTTCTGTGGTCATGGTTTGAATGTTTCACCAATGACAAAATTTTTATTTTATTTTATTTTAAAAGATTAACTAGTGGCTTCTCCAAGTAAGAAGCTACTGATGCACCCAAGTGTTTCACAGGTAACCCAATACCCCGACACCCCCTTTCCTGTTGTCTGTCCTCTTGGCAGAGATCTGCACCAGCCTCTCTATATACACGCTACTGTATCTCCCTATGGGAAGCTGAGCTGGGAACTTGAACTAACCCAGTGTGTGAGGCTGGAGTTCATCTACCTTCCCCTGTAGGATGCTGTAAAATTTTAATGCCAGGTAAGAGTGAATTTTTATCCTCAGCAGGTTTGAGTTTCACGCTGTGGCACTGGGCACCAGGATGAAGTCCTGGTGGAAGCCTTCTTGGGGTGAGGGTGATTGTGAGGAATAAAGTTGGAACAAAAGTGCATTTCTTCAGATGTGTTTGGAATGAGCAGGTTCAACCACACCCTCAAATTAAACACGGCTCACGACAAATTATGTTGTCTGCTGCGGCTTTATTAGTAGTAATTAGCCTTCTCTTGATTAACCATTATTTTGCTGTGTACTGTACCTTTTATGAACATAATTGGTTCAGGGTAGATCTGTGATCTCCTGCTAACACACACACAGCTGCTGCTAACGTAAATAAGAAAGCGCTGCATGCTTCCTAAGAATCCCTCTAAAACCACACCCCCAGAACAGGCCCAAAAGTGGACCACGGAGAGTCTAAACACACAACTGACAGGTGTTAAGAGAACACGACCACAGACAAGCATGTATGTGGGGGAGTACCGGGCACATCAGTCTCACAAAGACATAGAGTTTGCCGATGTCCCTTATAATACTGATAATGACATCATTTAAAAATAATTTTTCTTTTGTCGTATAATCATAGATCTTTTGGCACTAAGTGGAACTGTGAATGAAGACTGTTCTTGTTTCTTGGACTCCTAGACTGCTTATAGAGTATGCTTCCTTTGGATAATTTTTTACAAACAAGGCAATTTACAAATGAGGAAAACACTCCAGGTTGGTGAGCTCTCTCTTCATCCCTAATGCCATTCACCTTAAAATGCAATGATATCATAGCACTGGACAGCTTATTAGTCTTAGTGACTCAGTAAGCTGCAGCATGTAGCTGCCTCTGCTGAATGGCTGCCAAGCTCAGCCTGGAGAAGGGCAATGAGCTGCGTGCATTGCCTGAATATCTGCTTTCCTCTAGCATGCTGCTAAGGCAGGGGATTGGTGGCAGTCCCATCCTTGGATAACTAGAACCTTCTATCACCTGTTAGTCATCCACCTCTTAAAAATTTTTATAAAATTTTGTGTTGATCACTGATTCTCCAGGACTTCATGTTCAAAGCTGAGCCTGGGGCTCTAGCTTAGCTGGCAGAGAGCTTGCCTAGCCATCTTGAAAGTCTGGCTTTAACCCTCAGCTCTGCATAAACCAAGCATAACAGCCTCATAAGTGTAAGCAAGAAGATCAGAAGTTCAAGGTCATTCTCAGCTATCCAGTGAGTTCAAGGCCTGCCTGGGAATACATGAGACTCTGTCTACAGTGGGGAAAAGTTGAACTAAACCCACACAGAATTCCTTTGTCAATGCCCCCAATCCTGTATCCCAGCATGTGGTTACATCTGGAGACAGGACTTGCACAGAGGTGAAGTAAGAAAAAATAATTCTTTAAGATACGTTCTAGTGTAGCGTTCCTGATATCCCTAGAGGAGGAAGGTGTTTCAATACAACAAAGTCCACCTGGCATCGGGATCCACAAAGGTAAGGAGGAATCATTGAGACAAGTCAAGGGGAGTCCACAGGAGGGCCAGCCAACAGCTGGATCCTGATACCAGTGTCTAGAACTAGAAACAATAAACCTACTGCTTAAACCTCTCAATCTAGCCCCAGCAATCTGACACATTGCAACGTAAGCTATGCTAAGACTCCATGATTGTCAAATATTCCCAAGATCCAGGACAGTGCCTGGCCCCTAAACCAAAATGATGAAATAGATGCAGGCGTACACACACACACACACACACAAACACACATACACACACACTACAGCTACCGACAAAATGAAAATATAAGCATTTTTATCCTTCTTGGTATATATTAGATATAAAAATAGTATATTTCTTTCTTATGCCTAATAAACCTCATGAAATAGCTTATCATATATGTTCTAATTGGCTAAAATATTTTTCTTCTTTTATGCTGGTAATTTTTCCTTAGGAATTTACATTTAAAAATATGGGGGTAAAAAAGATTCTTAAATTTCTGTTATATTTCATGATTTCCAAGAGGTATCTGTGGTAGGGGGTTAATAACTACGAGTAATTATAATTACTAGAATATCACACAACTGTGTAATACCTAAAAAGGTCTCCTGGGTGAGATTAGGTTCAGAAAATCCCACCACCTCAGAAACTTGGTTACTTAATTTCATAATGTAATTTGAAAGACATTCTGCACTTATCTGAAATTTGATGGAAACATCTGCTAACAAAATTAGGAACTCTATGCCTATTGGCCAAATCAGATGAGTCTATCATTTGTCATGATTTTAAATTATGTCATTATTTAGTTTTTTTTCAATGTACTTTTCAAATATTTGGTTGCTCAAGACAAAATATGCTCAGTGCAAATCAGAACAAGGGGGAAACTATTTGGCTGTCCAAGGATGGCCAGTGTCACCAACAGCAGCTGGCTTCACCGCTAAAATCGTAGATTTTCTGGTGTGCTGCAATGCAAAACAACAGCAAAGTGGCCACTGACTCATGGTTATGAAAGTGCAAGCAATTTCCAGCTTTTAATTAAATAGCCATAATTATAATTTTTGCTTCAAGTAATAAAGTATTTATTAATTTCATTGAGTGAGTATTTATTAACTATCTATGTTTCCTGTCTTGTATCTTTTGGAAAATAGGATGCATAGGAAGTACATTACACTTATACTGAATGAAGATTGTGGAAGTTTTACTCATTTGGGGGATGCTAGGAACTCAAATTCAGAGAAAGCAGCCCCACACAACCCAACAGCAAACCACTGCACGGAACACCAGGGCCTGGGTCCACCAGGAAAGAACACATTCAGCTTAGGACTTCATAATGAATGCTACTTGTATTATTAAAATGCGAAACTTGAAAACCATCTTGCAAAGTGATGGAATGGGCTTTGTTAACAATTGAGTTGTTCAATTTGCCTAAAAACTGGAAACCTTTAGAAACCTCCGCCGCGACTCCCTGACCTTTACTGTATTACAAATAGGCCTGATGTGCAAGATCCACATCCATTATATGCTTGAATGAGCTCAGTATTTATTGTTCTTTCATATCATTAAGGAGCTAAAAGGTTGGGAAAATGCATAATGTAAAGAAAGGTCAAGTGGTAATCATGGTGTGAGAGGCTGTTACATGTGTAGCTATAATAATTCCTTAGACTTTGTGCTCCCTGGAGAGGAAGTTGTTCAAAATTGTTCACCTACAAAGGTTTATTTTGTGCTAAATATAGCTCAGCACTCTAAATGGTGGAAAGAGTCTGACCTTTCGCTCCTCCGCGTCGGCGATGGCCTTTTCCTGGCTCACTTTCTCCGTCTGAAGCCCGATCTTTGTGATCAGGGCTTCGGCGTCATGATTTCTGAGCTGCAGCTCGGCTTCTTGAGAGGCCAGCCTGGCTTTCAGGTTCCCCACCTGAAGGAAGAGTTGTCACCTTGGAACCACTGTTAATGAGAACACGGCCGTCTTCGGCATGGGTTTAGGTTTGGGAATCCCTAGCAGTTCAGGGCACACATTTGTTTCTACTCTGATTTGACTTCTATTTTCATTTGCCAAAATGTACCTCCATTTATTTTTTCACATGAGAAAATCAGAATACTGCATTTCAGGACACAGGATTACTGTTTGTCGGCAGGAGTTTATCTTGGCTACTAAATCCGTATGCTCAGGGAAATACTAGCGAAGGTGTTCATCATAGCGCTTGACACCTCAGAACACCAGACCAAGACCACAAAGGCTGTGGGACGATGAGCTTAGTGACTCCTGGGATACTCTCTTGTCCTCTCAAAGGGAAGCTGCTGTAAGTCTCAATAACTTAGACATGAGCTGTCTTTGATTACAGAGTATCTGGTTGCCAGTGTGGCTAGTAGTACCTCTTGACAGCCAACACAGCATGCCCTTCTTCATTCCCCTCACCCTCTGTGGTGTCTCTGTGGAGCCACACAGACCATCCAATGCAGAACCTAGCGCTAATGCGGAGGGTGGGCTGCATGTGTTCTTTGAGTACCAACATGGCATGGGTTGCAGAACAAGAGGAGAGCGGAGGATGTGATGCAGGAGCATAAGATGCCATCTATATCCAGGACAGGAAAGGCGTTCTCTGAAGGGAAAGGAGTAGGTATCTGGTATAGACACACGTCAGAGGCCTTGCTGAAAACCCCCCTCCAGTCTCTCATTCCCAATCACAAGCAGTGTTTCATCAAACACAAGTTCTTGGAATGTGAAACTACAAAACACTGTCTTTCAGGAAACACATGGGAAGACCTATTGATGGATCTTTTGACAGTTACCAGCAATGTTCAGAATCCACTGTAGCTTAGGTCCAGTTAGCACAGGGAAAGGCCAGGCTGCTTCCCAATGTCTCAGTCCCTTAACCTAGTCCTTCTCATTTGGTCCACTGAGGCTGTGTGATACCTTGGACAACACACAGCATTAGAATGACGCAGACAAGCTTCAGAGCCCAGCTCTAACTCTCTGTCTTAAATACTTTGACCTTCCCTTCTAACGCTGTAGAGGTGATACCTGTGTCCCATTTGGTTTTGACTTTAACAATGAAATAAGACTCCCGCACTAATTCTTGATTCAGCTTTAGGTTGGAATACTGTGCTCTGGTGTAGGAAGAGCCTGAAGACAGGGGCTAGGATGTCTGAGAGAACTGCTGGTCAGGGAGAAGTGCAGCCTAGGGCCACTCCACAGTCATCAGTAGCTCACGATGGCCTCGCTGGGGCTGAGTGTTTAAGACAGCAGGAATCCTGCTTCCATCCTGGCAAAATGGCAAAATCCCTGACTCCACGCCAGAGCCCAAGAAGGCAGGGCCAGAGAGGAAACGGGAAAGTCATCCCTCCAAATCCACACTGCTCTGCACAGCTTCAGGCTGAGAGGAGGAAGTGTCCTCAAACCAGCTGGGTCGAGAGTAACTGGTCGCTCTTTTCCTCACTCAGAAAAGCAAGTGTATCCTCTGTCTTCAAACTATACAAGGCAAAACTAGGCGTCCGAGATAACCGGGTTAGTACTACTTCAAGAGGAAACCTAGTGATTATGCTGTTTACAGATTATAGATTATAGATTCTCCTGCAGAAAGCTTGACTCATCTAGCACTGAGTAGGAAGCTGGGTCTCCAGTCCCAGGCATGGTTTCAGTACCGTTAAGTGGTTCTTAAGTCATATTTGAGAGCTGGTGGTCACTGCCAAGGTTTGTGTGCCACTGCTGTGCCCTTGGGGTGGCTGTGCCATGCTGGTTGTTAAGATGGCTCATAGGAATCATAGCCAGGGAGGACGGCTGGCTCCTCCCCTCCTTAGGAAGTGTGCATGGCACCTTCTGGTACCATGAAAGTCCTCAGGGAGTAGGCTTTCAGGTCGGTTCCTGCTCGTGGGTCCCTGGGCCTTGCCTGTTACTGAAGCGCATAGTATCTTCGGCAATAGGGACTTACTTTCTATTTCTGGGGGCAGCAATTTATAAAGAGCTATCCTAATACCCACGGATAAGTGTAGTCTCCACTTCTCATAAGGAAATTTCTCTTTGCTACAGAGACCCCTAGAAAACCACAACCCATTAAATGGCAGAGTGTGAAGCCCTGCTCCAAACCTATCTGCATCTACAAATGCTTCCACACACAAGGCTCAGGGGACATTGTGCAAGAAAGGGCAGAGAGGTTGTAAAAGCCGGAGGATTAGGGGTTTGCTGGGAGATTGTGTCTCCTAGCAACATCAGTAGCCATACTTACAACTTCCCAAACATGAGCTGAAGAAGAACGAGATGAATGGACACAGCAAAGTGGGTGAGGGAGAAGTATCAGTCTTACACAAGAATGACCAGCAGCCAAGGGAATCTGTGAGGAAGAGAGGGGCTCTTCCCCAAGGAGCAGCCCACCAGCTGACTACATATATGTAACTAAAGTTGTATGGACTAAACAGGTTGTAGTTAGAAATATATACATACTTCTATGTATATGTATTTCTATTTCTATGTATATATACATGCAATAACAATTAGTTAAAAAAGAGGTAATGGATTTGAATGAGGAAGGATTTGGAGGGAGAAAAGGGAAGGGGGAAATGTTGTAATTATATGATAATCTCAAAAATGCCAAGAAAAAAACCAAGAGAGAGGAAACCTTGTTTTCTGCGAGCAAGTAGACGTTTCCCTCAGAAAGAGGCACCCCGTCCCTCTGGTCACACCTGTGAGGCCGTGGTGCGTAGTTTCTGGATGCCATTCCCCAGGTGTTCCTTCCTCTGCTGTACCTCTTCTCGCTTCCTCTTCAGCAGGCTCTTGAACAGCGATATTTGCTCCAGGAAACTCCTTGGGGTGGCGTAACTGTATCTCCGCTCGTTCTGGTAATAGCACACACTCATTTCCCTTACACTGCTGTGAACATGGGCCATGAAACGGCTGATCGAATCTTTGTGTTGTGGCTGAAACGTAGATAGGATATTTCTCATGAAATTCTTTCAAATTGAAAATATAATTTAGAAAACAGAAGAAAAAAATACCAGAAGTTATACAGTAATTCCTTTCTGAAAGCCAGGGCAAATTACCTAGCAGAAACTAGGAAAATTTACTTATTCTACATGAAAAACGCACAGGGTTAGAGGGATAACTTTAAGACTTAGCCTCCGCACTGTCTCCTTGCCAGGTAGGACAAAGAGGGCTTTTATGTGCTTCCCACCCAAACTCAGGAGCCAATAGAATGGACAAAGCCCAGATCGTCACAACTTGAGATATCAAGTATATGGGAAAAAAGAAAACATGCAAGACAATATTCCAAGGAGTATTTTTCGGGAGAGGTCGCTTCCATGCTGAACTTTAGACAAAAAGAATCAATATAGAGCCAGGGGGACAAAGAAGCTGAATCAGAGAAATAGAGCTTTATGGGAATCCAGGTCAAACAACATAGATGGGTAAGTTCCAAGCCACTGAGGAGAAATATGCTGGGCAGCTCTATTCTTATTTGGAGAAGGGAACATCAACAACAGAAAGCCCTCCCCCTGCAGAGCCCCTGCCTGTCCCTTCTGGTGTCCTCTGTGACTTCTGCAATAGTTAACTTTTTAATTTGTACAGCCACATCTCCCTCATTCTAATGATTATTTATTGCATTCTGTAGAAGATGAACCAGGTTCAATTAATCAAGGGAAGCCTAAAAATCAATTAATATGAATTAAATGAGCTACACCAACTCTTTGCAAAGTCACACATAATTTACCAAAGTGTTGTCAATAACACTCAGGCAGCTGCAGGAAAGCTGCACACAAGTGGCCGATGATGCAGTTAAACGTTTCAAACCTGCACCATCAATATTGCGACTGGAATTGTGAACAGCACAACACGGAGTGCAGCGAACTGCTCCTCGGCACGCCACCTCCTTAAACACACAGATGCCTCGCCCTGCAGCAAGCCGCAGAGAAATGGGAAATCATTACGTGAGTGCACCGTTGGGTCGGTTAAAAACCCGTCTCCCTAGTAATTGAACAAATGTGTGTTCAAAGCAAAAACTCAGGGATGTAAATCTTGAATTGTACTGAATTCAAGGGGATTCAAGATGCACGCCTGCTAGCAATTAGTGGGTTCAGAAAATAAAATTTATGAGCAAGTCTATAAATGTCACATGCATCATGTTTCCTAGAGGACTTTATCTTCCAAACAACTTGGCTCCGATCTAACCAGGCAGCTCTCTGATCTTGACCCATGTTGCTCTGACAGGACCTTCCAGACACACCTTCCTAGGACAGACAAAAACCTCCTCAGGCAAGCGTAACCTCCTCATAGAGAGAAAACAGCAACAACGGACAAAACGGCCTGGCTCCGGCCCAGCCATGATCCTCATGAGGAGGCTCCCCAGCAGCCCTGAAAAGCTCCTTCTTAACAACAGTTTCATTTGTAAATCTCCGACGGAAAGAGTGGCTTCCGGAGAGCTGGAAGTGGCCCGACACAACTTGTCTCAATGGGGCAAAATAACTATTGTTATGGGGCTTAACAAAATGGCCCAGCATGGGAGACTTGCGAGCCAGGGAGCAGCTGGTTGCAATTCACACTGTTTTTCAGAAAACTCAATAGTTCCAGAGCAGACCCCTCTGATGCCTGTGACTGGTCTCCCCGCATTCTCAATTTGTCACTTTCTCTTATGATAAGGTCAGTAGTGACAGCAGTTCCTGGCACTAACAGCTGTGGCTTTTAAAAGGGTCATTGTAGAACTACTAATTGCAGTAATTTCATTAGCATAAATTATTTATTCTGTCATTCATTTGTCTCCAGTTTTCTTCTGAGTGGGGAGCAGAGAGGGCCGCTGAGGGCTGCCGCAGAGCCTGCTGGAGCTTACACTCTCGGAGACTCAGGGAAGATCATCATTTCTGCCAGATTTGCCCCTTCAGGGGAACCAGTTGACACCATTTTGTAGTCATTTTGCAGCCAATCGTGGTGAAGGCAAAAATAAAAATAAGCAGAGAGCCATTATGAAATGGCTCTAAGTCTGTGGCTTTCCCACTAAGATTGCTTTGGAAGCCATGCTGTCTTCATTGCGAAATTCAATGCATAGATAAGACTGCTTTTTTCTTCACATGAAGAAAGAAATGTTTATTTTCCAGTCTCTCAGTTAGCTAGCTGTAAACACAGAAACATGAATTCTATGGTGCCTGGTGGGATGTCTCTCTGTCACTGGCTGTCACTGCCATACCAAGTACTCAGGAGCCCTGGCTTTTCAGCCCAGTGCTCAGTGCCCCTTGTTGAGGATGCCAGCAAACGGTGAACGCAAATTATGTGTGTGTGTTTAAACATTTTATTTCTTTCCAAACCAGCAAAGCAGACTATATCAGTTTAAAAAATGAAATTTGGATTTATAAGAAAGGCAAATGAAAAACAGGAGAGATGAAAGGGGTTTCCTACTGTTGGCTGAGTTAAACCCAGAGAATTTTGTCCTGTGTGATATCAAACCCTTGAAGGGAGTCTTAAAATACTTTCTTGGAAATTATTTGTGTCAACTTTTTAAATGTGAAACTACCAAGTTGTAAAATCTAGTATTTATAATTCATTCCTTTAGGGGTTGGTAAAAAAAAAAAAAAAGCAGTACTAGATTCTCAGGGCAAAAGCGGTTTGTTAAAGAGAATGTAAGGAGACTCAGAGGAGCGGAGTTCTGAGCACAGAAGCGCCTCACAGAGCCCACTCACACCGACAGGGACTGCCGAGGCAGCCACAGGGCTGCAATCCTATGGTCTAGGTTACAGTTTTAGGCCTGAAAAATTAAGTAAGCCCCCATGTTTCCTACTGCCCACAAAAGGGGTCCTTCTCAATATTCCTTTTATGTTCTTTCAAAATAACTGCACAAATACAGTAAAATGTAAGCCTGGGTGGGTTCTGGGACCCAACCACAGCAGGGCTACCAGTGAGCTATCTCCTCCTGTCATCCCCAGTCACGCCTGGCCACAGGCAAGAACAGGTCCTTCTCAGGAGGCTGGGGTCAGAGCACCAGAGCTCTGAGCAGCCCTGTAACAGGTGCTGGGTGTTGGTCTCAGGCAGATCTCCACGCGCCTGAGTTTCAACAAGTGCTGGATGCCCATCTGAGGCAGATCTCCACGCTCCTGAGTTTTACTTTTGTCTTTAAGTTTGGAGTTCGTTGACTGGTCAAAGGCAATGTCAAGTCCAGGTGAGTAGCCACTATCAGAAGATGTGGCTCCATGAGTCTCCTCACAATAGAAACAGTGGAAATGACTAAGGAATGACGTGCTGAAGAGTCCAGAGGAGACAGGGAAACTCACCTGCTCTCGTCCCTGTCCCTTTAACTCAAACTCACTCACTCACTCACTCACTCACTCACTCACTCACTCACTCATTCATTCATTAGTGTGTGTATGTTTGCAGCTATGTGTGTGTACTAGTGGTTGGTGTTGGAAGTCTTCCTTGATCACTTTCTATCACACACACACACACACACACACACACACACACACACACACACACCATCTTTCAGCTTATCCAGAGCTGAGTGATTCACCTAATGTGGGCAGGCAGCTGGTTTTCTCTGGGGAACCCCCATCTCTCTTCTCTAGCGCTGGAATTCCCACCCAGCATTTATGTGAGTAGCAGGATCAAGACTCCAGTCCTCACACTTGTATGGCAAGTGTTTGATACCCAGTAAACCATCTCCCAGCCCCAGCTAAGCCTTGCTACGGGAGGATAAGGCTGGAGATGTTGTGGCTAGTGAGATTAGCACACCCAGAAAAGCCACAAAATGATGAACCTTCATGTAGCTGGTTCTAGCTGAATTCATGAAAA
The DNA here is from genome assembly GCF_982192425.1 of Myodes glareolus. Taxonomy (NCBI): domain Eukaryota; kingdom Metazoa; phylum Chordata; class Mammalia; order Rodentia; family Cricetidae; genus Myodes; species Myodes glareolus. The sequence goes on along the minus strand of NC_142036.1, from coordinate 3,968,947 downwards.
CTGGACCCTCCTTTCATGGGTGTAGGAATTCCTAAACTTTAGAAAGTTGTACGAACCTTGGGAAACAGCACTCATTTAAAAACTCTATTCTAATTTTGATTGTTAAAAAAACGTAACGACATACTTACATGCATGCATAAAGAAGAAGGGTATGAACACCGGTGGGCTTTCCGACCCATCGCAGACAGAAGCTGAAGCTAGTGTCAAGTTCAGGCAGATCCCAGAGATCTCCTTTTGGTTTTTTTCTTGATACTTCAAAATGGCTTTAGTATAAACCACCCTGTACATGGCTAGATATTCTAAAAGAATGTGTATGGCCCTCTCTTCAGCTATCAGACAATGACTCCAGAGAATTATAACTTCCCCAGGAATCCAACAGTGGGAACGAAACAGACCAAAGCCCTGGTGGCAGCTGGAAGGAGAGACTTCACATGCCCCTGACAACTTAGCAAACCACACTGCAGGACAGGGCAGAACTGAGACGTGCAGGGGCAGTGACGGGTGGGGCAAGACCTTGACCAGGACTTCCTCATGCTTTCTATCTAAATCTAAGCACCTGCTAGCACCTGAAGGACAGACTTAGGGTGTCACTAGTGCTTGTAGGTCAGATGTGGGGTGTTACTAGTACCTGTAGGGCAGACTTGGGGCGTCACTAGTGCTTGTAGGTCAGATGTGGGGAGTCACTAGTACCTGTAGGGCAGACTTGGGGAGTCACTAGTACTTGTAGGGCAGACTTGGGGAGTCACTAGTACTTGTAGGGCAGACTTGGGGTGTCATCTAGTACCTGTAGGGCAGACTTGGGGTGTCATCTAGTACCTGTAGGGCAGACTTGGGGTGTCACTGGGATCTTTTTCTCTCCAATGTGGCCACATTAAACTCTTCTGTTTCCACATTCCATTTTTCTTTAATCATTGAATTGAGTATGCAGGGCCAAGCCTAGTTCTCTAAGGCTACAAGCAGGGCCACAGTTTGACTTTAGAAACTATGGTAATAAGTGTACTTTCCCAGGGGTGTTTTCCCCGAGTAGGATTGGCATATGTCATGGTCAACTTTGTGTATCTTAAGTTAGCAGCGATACTCTGACCAACAATGCAAAGAAATCATCAGTACGGCACAGCCATTGCTGATGAGATAATGTAACGCTCTCCTGTTTGGCATGCGTGTGCATATCTGTGCGTGTGCGTGTGTTTGCACATATACAGGCACATGCATGTTAGTACATTTGTTTTAGTGGGGTACTTGGTTTTTAAGATGAATCTGTAGACCACTGGGGAAACATCAAGTCTAAATATGGCAGACAGGTGACTTTTCTCGTTGAGAGGATCACTCCTGCCGTCCCATGCTACACCCTCTCAGGGTAACGCTGTATTTAACTGTAATGTGACATGGTATTGAACTGGGAGACCACACTGAAGCGTCACCCCAGAAGGGCAGATCTTCCTGTGTCATTCAGCGGCCATGCCTGAGACAAACGGGCGGCTTCCATCCCCACGGTTTCCAGCATAGAACTCACCCTCCTCAGACAGCTCATATTTTAAATTTAAATTTAAAATTTGTCCTTTCATATGGTCCTGCTTTCAACTGTCTCTAGGGCTCATTCTGCCTTAAGAAACAAAAGCAGTGCTTTTCTCTTAAGGCCCTGGTACCGTCTACTTCTGCCCACACCTTCCTAGCCTGCGCGCTAAGCAGTAAGGCCTTCAACCCACGGCATCGCAATGTGCTTCCCTCTGCATCCACAGTCCACTCCCAGCAGCATGTGGGCAGTCCCTTCCTCCCGCCGTACCTCACCCTCTCCTCACTGTGTCCCACTTTTCAGGGAGAGGCAGTGTGTTTTGACACAAGTGTCTGGAGAACAATGTACTGACACTTGAGTGTCAAACTGTTTTGCTCATTGATTTGTCAGCTGTCATTAGATTCAGTATCAGGTAACAGAAAAAAGTACCCATTAGTTAAACACAGTCAGCCCACAGCCCTAAGTGCTGAACATGTACCGATGGGAAATTATATGTCAACATACAGAAAAATGGCTTATTGTGGCCAAAAGGGGTCACCTTGTATAAGTACCTTCCACTCACCCAATAAGGTCAATAATTAGAAAGGGCCCAAATTATGCAGATAACTTTCAGTTTTAATGATGGAAATCAAAACTAAGTCATCAAATTAGCACTCGTTCAAAAGTTTAAAAGCTGTTTCTGATCTCTACAGAAAAGATGTCACATGCTTCTAGGAGGATGTGGACACACTGCTCTCTGAATTATAATCAGTGCCCCTGTTTGACAAATTAGGAAGGTGGGGGAGTTGAATAAGCCCCACACACCGAAAGGAAATCATCTGGCTAATTTGTTTGCAGGCATAATTCAGCATGATAGGAACGCTGAAATCCTCCAAGAATAGTTCTATTTGACACCCAAGATCCTATAGGAGGCGCATGACACCGTCGGATGGAGCTCAGCACCTGGGCAGCCCTCGGGACTGTAAAGCCCGCCTCGTCCAGCAGGTGTCTACGGTCCAGCCAGGCTGCAGTGCTGCTGCCCGGGAAAGCAGACACACACAGACTCAGGGCAGCACAGATGGACAGCCTTGGAGGCTGTGCACGTTGAGCTGCTAGCTCAGATTTCCTACCAACAGAGGAAAATCAAAACAACGTCCAGAAAGCAGTTTACTCTTTGATTTCAGCCTGATAGAACACTGCACGCGCTGGCTCCCTTAGTTTCGGAATCTGAGCCCTCCTTCTCAGTGGTGGAAGACAAGATGGTGCCCCAGCACTTCTGCAATCTGAGGAACCTCAGGATTGCTCAAGGAATTCAATGACTATTTTATCATAATTAATGGTTCTCTAAATCTGTTGCTCACACACGTGTCTGTGGAGCAAAGAAGGAAAACGGAGGCAGGAGCATGCTCCCCACCCAGGTGTGTCGTCCGTGGTGAGTGCTGCTTCCCCTCACAGTCCAGTGGTGAGCAGATTCACAGACAATATTTATGAAAAAGTAAAAAATAAAACAAAACAAGACCTAAAGGAGAAGTGGGTTTCTCTCTACAAAATGCTGTGTGCTGCAAAAGTGAATGTTAGCCCCATCCCTGTGATGATATACTGGCCACTAAAGCCAGCTGCAGACTAACAAATGTGCCCGGACTCTCCCCATCTTCCCCCAAGGATGCAGTATCTAACAAAGCTCTGCAGTGCGACTCTGGAAGGAGATGGGTATGGTGTGTGGAGTAAAGAGAGAACGAGGACTAAATGAGACATCAGCTTCTTAACGGCCCCAAATTCACTCCTTCTGGGCCTATTCTAGGCAACCCCACCTTATTGCTCAAAGGGAGGGAAGAAGAAAGCTCTCTAGGAGCCACACCAACACAGTCTCTAAGGAGGAAGGCACCAGACTTCCAAGCTGGGAACTCTGGGGCTTGCTTCACTGTTGCCTTCTTTCTGCCTGACTGCTGAAAGGATGCTCTGTGAAGTGAGGCTGCTGCTTATTTCCCACAGTCATTTAAACATTTAAAAACGTCATCAGAAGCACCAACCTTATCAAGGAGGGACAAACATAACCCGTGACCCCACAAGGCCAGGGCTCCACCCCGAACAATGAACAGAAAGCCAGAAACAGTGAAAAACAGCATAGAAGAAGCAAACAGATACTTACTTATTTGACATCAAAATTGAGACACTGACATTTGCCTGCCAATAGTATACTGAGACTGTGTATGCCTGGGCGCCTGCTTACCTCAGGCTGACACAACCTACCTCAATCCCCTCCATTTCTTCAATGAACCTCCTGCTGACCGAGATCAGAGCCTCCTGTGGCCACGCATGAAACCAGTCAATAACTGTGCAGTTAACTATGGCTGGGAACTTCCGGGCTCGAACTCGCAGTGTGTGACCAACCGGTGAGAAACAAAAAACCATCTGTGGAGACAAGGGTGTGAGCGTGAGTGGGGATAAGTCAGCAACAGAAGGGTGGTGGGTGTGCAGATGTGCACCGCAGCCTCAGACACGGAGCGGAGGGCCATGCCAGCCACCCTGCTCAGTCACCCCTGCGTCCACCCCCTCTACATAGGGATTCTGTCCCTTGAGCCTGAGTTTGATTACAGTGCATGTCACAGACAGCAGATGCAGGAACTCTTCAGAGTCAGCAGAGTAGATGTGGCCCGTTGTCACAGCCACCCAAGGGTCCTGAGTTTTAGAGGACTGCCCAAGGAGAAGCTCAGGGGGAGCCTGACACACAGGAACCCACGAGGACTCTCCATCCCCCATGTCTTGGGGATTTGTCAGCGGATGATGGGGGGGGACTCCTGAGTAGAGAGTGCCACTCCTTCCCAGGACAGGTCGATGGTAGAAAAGGAGGCGCTCAAGGTTCCAGGGCTGAGGTGAGGCAGCAGATGAGGTCGCCATCTGAGGACATGGCTTTGTTTTACTTATGGCAATTTTTAAAATCCATGTGAGGGGAAAAATAGCTCTAGCATATATCAGCCCGTGTAATAGCTCATTTGACAGTTTACTTGCTATATTTCACAACTCTAGAGAGGCAAGCCCTAATATCTAAAGTTTTCTGTTGTGATAAAAAATACAATATGATTATATTCTTAAATTGTGTTAGTGTGCAGTATGGCGTTGTCAGCTATGGGTAGAATGCACATCTCTTGAACTTTTTCATCCTGTATGAGTTAAACTCTTTATCGGTCAATCAGAGATTTTCTTATAGACTCCAGCAGACAATGGAGACTCTCTTCTCTGTGGATGTCTCCTAGGCCATCATGAAACATTAGCTGGTCTGTGAAGGGTTTATTCATTTAGTATGATGCCATCAAATGTGTCATCCATGGTGTGGCAAAGGACCAGATTGTTTTCTTTTTAGAATAGAGTAATATTCCATTGTTTATGTATAGTTTTCCTTATCTGTCCATAAACTTTTTTTTGGTTGCTTCCGGAAAGCATATATTGTCAAGCTGTCCTGTGGATTTCCTGATGCCAAGATGGTATAAAGTCTATCATCACAGCCCAGAGCATCTTCTGAGAGCCATGAGCCTTTTTAATTTAGTGCCCATTCCAGTGTGAAGCTATGTGAAGACAATTCTTGTTTGTTTATTAACAACAAAATACGAGAAAAATTCTCAATTCTAGAACAGAAAAATAGATTTTTCAAAGACTTTGTTATATTATCTTTCAATAAACGATTTAAACATACCAGTAAAATAACACAAGGAGATGATTTTTCTCCCATGGCTGAATAAACATAATTCAGGCATAAATCTCCACACTATTCTTAAGAGTCAACAGTATGCCAAATGACAAGGGGAGAAATGAAAACAAAGGTCATGGAAAATACTGGAACCTCAGGTAGATATGCTGATTTGTGTCATCTCTCCCTCTGCTCTCTTCAGAAGAGGTTTCTAAAATCATCCTGGGAGAAGAGACTCGGATATGGAAAGCCACCTTCCCGGGAAAAGAGGAACGCTCAAGTGTGGAGAGAAGAGAAGGCTAGAAGACGAAACCTAAGACCTGACTGTAATTAAAAAAAAAATTAGACATTGTCTCCAAAGCCTTAGTACAGGCAATATTTGAGCAACCGGTTTATAACTTATATCATGATGATAATGAATATATGGTCATCAATTTGCATATCGTGAAAAATGTGAGCACCTGTGGGATGAGGAAGCAGAGGAACTTTAGAGGGAGAGGTGGGCGAAGAGGAAAGGAAAGAAAATGACTCTCACCATGAGCAAACCATGGTCAGCTAAAATGGATTAAGCTCTTCCAGAACAATCTGATACTCATAGGACAGCATACTAGTTTAACTTTGCCATGGCTATATTAAGTGAAATGAAAAACTAAATTTTCACACTTTTCTTTATAATTCTGTGTATATATGTGAGTGGGTATGTGCATGTCTGCACAGATGTCTGTGGAGCCCAGAGGCGCAGAATACCCTGGAGATGAAGTTACAGGTGGCTGTGAGCAAAGCAACATGGGTGGTGGGGACCCAACTCCAGTCTTCTTTAAGAGCAGTTTGTGCTCCCAGCTGCCGAGACAACTTCCAGCTTTGGCTTTACGTACATTTTGAGACCTGGTCTTGCTATGTAACATGGCTGTCTGGTAATCATCGTGTGGCCCACAGTAATCGTCCTCCCTGAGCTCCACGCTCCAGTGTGGCCACTGCCCCAGTTACTTTCTCAACGGCTCTGCAGTTGGTCAAGTGCTCCCGGAATCCAGGTCTTCACAGAACGAAATGGAGACTTTTGATAATTTTAGAATTAATTAATTAATTAGATGAGCTATGGCTTCACCTAAACTGAGACCTGGATACTCAACTGTACAAACAGACTTGTCCATTCCCAGTTCCTAAGAAGTGGGTGTTGTCACTGGGTGTTGTCAGCCTGAAGCTTTGACTAGTAACCCACTGCACTGCTCAGCAGTTCCTAGTTTTCCTCACGGAGCACAGGGTTACTCCGGCCAGTTAGAGTTTTGTTTTGCTTTGCCTTTTTGTTTTGGTTTTCAAGACAGTGTTCCTCTGTGTCTGGATTTTTTTCCTTTTTTTTTTTTTTAAAGATTTATTTATTTATTTTATATACAATAAATGCATGCATGCCTGCACACCAGAAGAGGGCACCAGATCTCATTATAGATGCTTGTGAGCCACCGGGTGGTTGCTGGGGACTGAACTCAGGACCTCTGAAAGAACAGTCAGTGCTCTTAGCAGCTGAGCCCTCTCTCCTGTCCTATGAGGTTTTTCCAGGAGGCCACACAAGTGCTTACAACTGTTGGCTACTCAATTTTTTTTTCTAAAAATACACTTCTACAAATGTTACTGATAACTCATAATAAACTCAAAGGAAAATTATTTGAGGGGTGATGATCATCCTGAAAAGCTTTTTCATTATATTCTTAGTAGTTTTAGGTGACATTAACACGAAAGGTATTTTATAAGAAATAAAAAAAGATGATTGAACATATTGTTGTCTTGTCCATAATTCAGTGGTTCAGGCTATGCAGGTGTGCACGTGAATGTTCCCTTTTCAAAGGCCATAGAGTGATATCCGAGGCACGCAACTGAACCTGCATGCTGGACTGGGGGTGGGGGCTGTGGCATTTGCAGGCTCCCACAGGAGCTGGGTAGCACCCAGCTACCAGGAGTTCTCAGACATCTCTCACCATCACAATTCTTTGTTAGGCATCATTTAAAAAATAAATGTTAGAATTATTGTGCATGTATTCGGTGTGTGTGTGTGTGTGTGTGTGTGTGTGTGTGTGTGTGAGAGAGAGAGAGAGAGAGAGAGAGAGAGAGAGAGAGAGAGAGCATGTATATGAAAGTCAGAGGACTGCTTTGTGGAGATAGTTCTCTCCTTTGACTTTACATGGGTTCCAGGGTAACAAATTTGCATGACAAGTGTTTTACCAGCTGGATGACTTTTTGTTACTATCATTATTCATGAAATAAGATACCTGAGTCCAAACAGGAATACTGTACATGCATCTCCATTCGTGTGTGACCAAGCCTAGATACCGAAGTACCCTAAAGACTTTACCCCTCGCTAGAGACTTCGTGCAAACAGTCTCCAAAAGAAGGTCAATTGCATTCCACCGCAGTAGCTCTGCCTGTCTTCATGGAAACACTCTGCTGCCTAAGTGCTCGTCAAGTCTCCAGAGACAAGAGCTGGTCTGCAGTGAACCAGAGGCCAGGCTGCAAGGCTTGTTAGTCACCTGAGGAGCAGGTCAGAATTAGACATCCCTGCCTTGAGTAAATTCAGGCTAATGTGTGTTAGAAAAAAGAACCCATCCCTTACCTGAACTCAAGGTGTCTACCTTTATGTAAGTACCTAGACTTACTGGAACAATCCCTGCTGCCTCCAAAGCAAGGGCCTGGCAACAGCCAATGAATCCTCAGAGGGGGCAGAAAGAAAACCAGCCAGATGGAAAACAAACGCCACCGGATGCTGCGCTGTTTCTGAGACCAAATCCTCCCGAGTGCAAAGGCAAATCCTGAAGTCACCACTGATGCATTTCCTGCAGCGCCAATGTTTGGGCATCAAGAACTTTTGGGATCCATACCTAGATTCTCTACTCCCGTTTCCCCCCTTTCCCACACAGGTGTTGTAGTAATTTGTGATAGCCCACATTTCACCACGCTTTGTCACACACTTCAATTTCCCATAGACACAATCCCTTCTAGAGTACATATTTATTTGTGTATCACTTACAGGACTCAGACCATTTCATCTCCTAATGGAAATTTGAATTGCTATAGTCACTGTATGTTTTTCCACCTGACGTAGTTTATTCTCAGGTAGACAGAATCCTCCCATGTATTTACTTCTAAGGCATTTATCCATAACTTAGGTTTGCATTTATCATCCAAAGCCGCAGTGTATTTCAAGAATTATAAGCCCCGAGTCTTGCTGAGGCAGCTCCTATGGAATGTAGTTTTAGTATAGAATACATTTTCTGTTTGAAAACTCTCACTTTACTATCCTCCTCATGTCTTTCTGTATTATCACCTATCTAATTAGCTGTTAATTTAAATTCTTTTTAAAAGAGTCAACAGCATCTTCCAGTGTGTACATATAAGACACTTTGATATATGCATCTGCTTTGGGCAGCACACAATAAAATCATCCCTGAACTTCTGACTTGGTAACACTGAGCATTTCAGACTTTCCTTGAAAGGGGGCTGGAGAGATGGCTCAGCAGTTAGGAGAGCACTGGCTGCTTTTCCAGAGCACCTGGTTTCAAATTCCAGCACCCACATGGCAGCTTACAACTGTCTGTAATTCCTGTTCCAGGGGATCCCACACCCTCATACAAACATTCATGCGGGTAAAACACCAGTGTACATAAAATACAAATAAGTAAGTTATTTTTAAAAAGTAATATTTAGTACCAGAGAATTCCAATTCATTTTGTTTTGTTTCTTGTGTGTGTGTGTGTGTGCATGTGTGCCTGCCTGTAAGCATGTGTGTGTGTCCCCGTTTACTGTGTGTGTGTTTACTGCACAGTGTACAAGTCTGTCAGTGACTTCTAGATAGTAGAAGAGACAGAGTCTCCTTGTAGCTGCTGCTGCATAAGCCAGGGTAGCTGGCCCAAGAGCTTCTGGGGTTCTCCTGTCTCCCCTTCCCTTCTTGGAGGAGGAGCTTATTACCCAGGCTCTGCTTACCACCTGGACTTGGAGTGATCCTGTGTTGCTTTGCAGGCTGGTCTGGAGCCCTTAACTGCACACCGTTCATTTCTGCTGTTTCTTTAAAAAGAAAACTGGTACCTAATAGGTCACTATTTGAGACATCTCATGCAGTCCTGGGAGCGAGGGCAGCAGAGCCTTAGTTGGTCAGCCCTTGGCTTCTTGTTCTTATCAATGCAATAGCTAGAGCTGTGGGCAGGAGGGGTGCAGACAGCCCTCCATGGTCCGGTGTTCGATGATCTCCTGAGAAGGAACTGGACACTCTGACCTTCAGACAAATGCAGACCTGAGAGGCATGACTGCACAAAGATACCCAGGAAGCTGTGAGTATCTGATCTACTGGACCATTGAGCCTTCAGTGTAGAACAAGCAGCACATGGAAAGAGCGACACCACGGCTGCCTGGATGTGAGTGAGTGCAACTCAGCACTTCTGTGGGACTGGTGGGTGCCTACGACACCACAGAACACAACCCAAGAGCAAATCCCTCGCTGTACCTGATTCCAGGCCCAGATCCTCAGAAGGAAGCAGAGAGGGAACACAGCCCAAGTGGGACAGATACACAACATAAAGCCAAGAAAACTCAAGACATCTCAGACTGACAGGAGAATTGCTACAAACTGAAACGAATGTAATAATCTGAAGGAAAGGCTACGAGCCTCCTCGGTGCCTGAAGAGGTGAGAGGAGAAAAAGGGTGAAGGCGTAAGTCACAGACAATCCCACACCAGTTTGGAATTATGATTAATAGAATGGTTATTTATTCAAAGGGGAAAAAACTTACAGATTACCGTCCCAGACAACAGCCCCTACGCGCGAACAGGAAAGGAGTCCAGGGGCCGGAAACGGAGCCGGAAGACAAAAAGAGAGTGGAGGACAGCCGCTGCTTTTTTTTAAAGGGAGAGACCACGCCCCAATGGGCTGGTAACTCAGCGGCGATTGGCTGAAGGAGCTGAAGGAACTCCCACAGCATCTCCCCCTTTTGTTTAAGTAAGAGAGTTCTAAGCCTACTACGCAATTATATACAATAAGTACAAACCTACGAAATTATATACAATAAATACAAATATCCTATTCTAACTAGCTTAAGTCTTGTATAGCAAATAACTTGGCCAAGTCATGAAAGGAAAGTAACTACATTTATATAATCTTCAATCCCACCGAAGATCTGAGAAGGGAAATAATGTTATCTGAGTAATTAGGAAGTGCAATCAAACAACTTCCAGAACATGTAACAAATCGCAGAGACAACTGGCTACCTGGACAAACACCCAAAGTCACATTTGCAGCGTTGAAGCAACCAACTTTGGCTAAGGCCTGATGTAACTGACATACCATTTTCAAAGGCAAGAAACTTCAAAACTATCTTACCCTGTCTTGGCAGGATATGACAGTCTTGTTTTATCCATTTACGGATATTCTGTAACTCTGTCAGTAGTTGAGGTATGAGCATTTCTTTACCCAAAGGCCAGTTCTGCCAAGAAGAAAGGCTCCAGGTGGAGTGTCTTTGGTGCTCAACATTCTCTCGGGCATAGATCAGTGTTGCCAGGAGTGATTGTGTCTCCCTACCATAGAACTCTGAATTAGATTAAAGGCCATTTTCTACAGCTCTTTGAAGAGGTTGAAGATTATCTATCTATACTGAATATAATCTCTATATATCTAAAGAACCTGATTAGTCTAATTATAAATGACAAACTTAGATGACTGTTGATCTATATAATTCTCAATATCTATCTAACTTAAAGACTGAGATAATAAACAAATGTGCAATAAATGAGGACAATGAGACCTCCAAATATAAACAATGTGCAAGTATACATTGCAATATGGTAAATATATATCAATACATAAACAATATATAAGTATCTTAATCAGAGGTAGAAGTGTACAATGCAATATGGTAAATATACATATATCAATACAATATATATATACAAATACATAAAAATGTTTTAAACAGAGGTAGAAGCATGAAGCATGCATGCATAAAATAGTCAACATAATTTAACTTTGTATCAATATATAAGAATCGATACCAATATGTTTGTCTAAAAGCAATAACTCACAAATACAAATCTATTTATCCCATAATCCAATTATCCCTCCTTTTTTTTTTTTTTTTTTTTTTAAGATTCCTGTGCTTATAAAATTCCTCCCCAACCCTCAACCGTATACTAATTATAACCAACCCCTAAATGATGTCCCTAAACCCAAGGACAAACTTTATTGGGAGAGGGGACGTCGTTCTCTAGAATTACTTCCAGCTGTCATGGGGGCGACGTTCTTTCTGGGGGATCCTGTGAAAGTAAAATGATGGTTAAATTTCAAGATCAATGTCTTTTAAAATTGCAAATAGTCTCTGAGTATTTTGTGGAGGTCTGGCCAGAATGTTGTACAAGATGTGCACCATTTCAGCACGTTGGAACCGTCTTGTGCAGCTGGTACCCAAAACAGGTCTTGTAGTAGCGCTATCAGTATCATGACGTCATATCAACCAGGTGGAGTTGTTGTTATGGGGCCCCATCTTCTTCCTGGAAACTTCAAATGTCACTGTAGGAAAAACTCATTGTTCATTGTGGAAAAGTTAAACATTAATTATATAGACATATACATGAATACCTATATTCAATGAGAGACATGATAGATATATTTAATGAAGGTATGATAGATATGAAGAAAAGTAAAGATGTTTTCTAAACTCATATTTCTTTCTGTCCCATATCATGGCTCTTGACATGAGACAGAAACTCCAGAAACTCTGGGTTTTTCTTTAAACAACAGGCTTGGAATTAGAGAGGGACTGAGCCAGAGTCCAACTCTAAAACCAGCTCTATAAATTTAGAAATATGATTTAGTATATGGTACTTACAGAACCTATTCAGTTTTCTTGATAGTCCCTATTGGGCCGTTATTTTCCATCTGTCAGTATTCAAATATCCAGGGTCCCTTGAACTTTTCAAAGATCAGTGTTTTCCTGTGGAGATAAGAACAGAACCCTGCCCCCATTCTATATGCTTTTCTTACCACCTGTATGGTTATCATCATTGTAGATGCTGTCATTTCTCCTTTCCAAGAGGTTTCTCCTCTTCAAATCGAACCTTTATTAATTTTGATGGTATCCACAATTTTTCTTCTCCTGTGGAAACAAGAGCAAAACCCCTTCCCCAACGTAGCACATCTCCTGGCTTCCATTGAGAGGTCAGCACGTCTTTGAAATAAACAGGTTGGTTTAGTTCAGAAGTTTTTTCCATTATCCAATGCCTCTCTGCTGCTGTTGTTCCTTTCTCATTAGCATTAAGAAAATTCAAGGTTAATAAAGCATTATGCAATCTATTTCTGGGGGTATCTTTCGTCCCTTTCTGTTTGTTTAGCATATCCTTTATAGTACGATTTGATCTTTCTATAACTGCCTGACCTGTAGGATTATTTGGTATACCTGTAACGTGTTTTATATTATAATAAGCAAAGAAGCGTTTCATTTTCTTAGATACATATGCTGGACCATTGTCTGTCTTTATTTGTGCAGGTATACCCATGATGGCCATAACTTCCAATAAATGTGTGATTACCGAATCAGCCTTTTCTGAGCTCAGGGCAGTTGCCCATTGAAAACCTGAATACGTGTCTATGGTGTGGTGTACATATTTTAATTTACCAAATTCCATAAAGTGGAACACATCCATCTGCCAGATTTCATTCCTTTGAGTACCCTTTGGGTTACTCCCTGCAGGCAATGGTGTTTGATTATAGAAAGAACAAGTAGGACATCTCTTTATAATGTCCTTAGCTTGTTGCCATGTAATGGAAAACTCTTTCTTTAAGCCTTTACTATTGACATGATGTTTTTTATGAAATTCTGAGGCCTGCAGAACGCTTCCAATCAATAATTGGTCAATTTCAGCGTTACCTTGTGCTAGAGGCCCAGGCAGACCGGTATGGGACCGGATGTGTGTTATGTACATTGGACAAAGCCTATTCCTAATTATGTCCTGTACCTCGATAAACAATGAAGTCAACTCTGTGTCATCTGGTATGAATTCAGCAGTTTCAATATGCAAGATAACTCTTTCTGCATATTGTGAATCTGTAACTATATTAAGAGGTTCTTTAAAATCCCTTAGCACCATAAGAATGGCATATAATTCTGCCTTCTGGACAGAATTATAAGGGCTTTGTTCCACCTTACTCAATTCTTCCGATTTATAACCTGCTTTCCCTGATTTATTTGCATCGGTATAAAATGTCCGAGCTCCAGTTATTGGAGCATCACGTACAATTCTAGGAAGAATCCAAGAAGTTCTCTTTATGAGGTTAAGTCTATCACTTTTGGGATAGTTGCTGCTAATTTCTCCCAAAAAATTAGCACAAGCTCTTTGCCATGGTTCATTATCTTCCCATAACTTTCTTATTTCCTCAGTAGTAAAAGGCACTATAATTTCTGCTGGGTCTATACCTGCTAGTTGACGAAGTCTCAGTTTACCTTTTATAATTAATTCTGAAACCTTTTCTACATAAGTTTTTAATTTTTTACTTGGTTTATGAGGTATAAATATCCACTCTAAAATAATATCTTCCCTCTGCATTAAAATCCCTGTAGGAGAAATTCTGGAAGGCAGTATGACTAGGATGGAACTAAGATTCGGGTTGACCCTATCCACATGTGCCTCCTGTAATTTTTCCTCAATCATTGTCAGTTCCTTTTCTGCTTCAACTGTCAATTTTCTGGGACTATTCAAATCCTTATCACCATCTAAGGTTTTGTTTAAATGAACTATTAGATCAGGTGTTATCCCAACAGCTGGTCGTAGACTGGAAATATCTCCTAACAATCTTTGGAAGTCATTAAGAGTCCGTAACCGGTCTCTCCTAATTTGTGCCTTTTGTGTTCGAATTTTCTCTAACCCTATTCTGTAGCCTAGGTAATTAATAGAATCTCCTCTTTGAATCTTTTCAGGGGCAATTTGTAATCCCCACCTAGGCAAAACTTTCTTTACTTCTTCAAACATACTTTCCAAAATATCTTTATTTGAATCAGATAATAAAATGTCATCCATGTAATGATAAATTATGGACTTGGGAAATTGCTTACGAATTATTTCCAGTGGCTTATTAACAAAATATTGACACAATGTGGGACTATTGAGCATCCCCTGTGGGAGGACAGTCCATTGATATCTCCTAGTAGGCTGAGAATTATTATAAGTAGGCACTGTGAAGGCAAATTTTTCTCTATCCTTTTTTTGCAAAGGTATAGTGAAAAAACAATCTTTCAAATCAATAACTATAAGAGGCCATCCTCTTGGTAATAGAGAAGGCAAAGGAATTCCAGATTGTAGTGGACCCATAGGCTGAATTACCTTGTTGACAGCTCTTAGATCTGTCACCATTCTCCATTTACCAGATTTCTTTTTTACAACAAACACAGGAGAATTCCAAGGGCTGGTTGATTCTTCAATATGGTTAGCATCTAGTTGCTCTTGTACCAGCTGTTCCAAAGCCTGTAACTTATCTTCAGCTAGAGGCCACTGCTTGATCCATATTGGCTTCTCAGTTAGCCATTTTAAAGGTAGGGCTGTTGGTACCTCTAAAGGTTTGCTATTGGCTGTGTGTTCTTGTACAGCCTGAATGGCTGGTGACCTTTTTCCATAATACCTCATTATATCCTTCCCAGAATTGTGAGTTCCTGGAACTACAGGAATGTTAATCTGGGTATTCCATTGCTGTAGCAGGTCACGGCCCCATAAATTTATTGCAATATTTGCTATATATGGCCTTAATCTTCCTATTTGCCCTTCAGGCCCTATGCATTCCACCCATCTTGTGCTTTGTTTTACACGAGATAGGGTTCCAATTCCCAGGAACTGAACATCTACCTCATGAAGAGGCCAATTCGGATGCCAGGATTCTGGAGTAATTATACTTACATCCGCACCTGTGTCTAATAAGCCTTCAATAAAAATGCCATTTATACAGACTCTTAGCTTTGGTCTTTGATCGTTAATATACGTTTGCCAAAATATACGTTTACTCTGTCCTCCTGAATTTTTTGACTCATTCTCCACATGTAATTCATCATTTAGACCAGTATTACTTTTTACGGCAGACATTGGAGTTTTTAATTTTCTTGGTGAGACACATTTTCAACTGTAACTGGGAATGACTGGGCCACTTTTGGCTTGGGGGCCTGCGAGAGGCCCCTCAAGGAGTTTCCCGATGGTATCGGGTTGCCTTGTCTGTCTGTTGTTGACCTGCATTCGTTGGACCAATGTCGGCCTTTACCGCATCTTCTGCATATACCTGAAGGCTGAGATCTCCTACTTTTGTCATTCCCAGAGGAGATATTATTCCTAGGATTTCTTTGCCTGCAATCCCTTTTCAGATGTCCTAATTTACCACAATTAAAACACCTGGTAGTTTGATGTCTCCTCATAGCTTTGGAAATCGCTTCTCCTACCCAGGATTCATTGTTATAGCTAAACATCTCAACATTCATTGTATGCTGTATCCATTCTTCCATTGGTGCTGATCTAGATCTTAAAGGCCCAATTATCTTTTTACATTCAGTATTTGCATTTTCAAAAGCTAGAGATTCAAGAAGTATTCGTCTAGCTTCTGGGTCTGTTACCCCTATGTCCAGAGCCTTAATTAATCTTTGCACAAAGTCAGTAAAGGGTTCTCTCTGTCCCTGCCTAACCCTGGTATATGATTCGACCCTTTTTGCTGGATCTTGTATTCTATTCAAAGCATTCAAGGCTGCTTTGTGACATAAGGACAGCACTTCTTCATCATAAAGAGCTTGGACCTGTGGATCAGCATATGCTCCTACACCAAGAATTTGATCTTGGGAAACCTCCACACCTTTTGCTCTTCCTTGCTGTTCCATATGTTTGGATTCTTCTCTGAAATAAATTCCAAACATCAAGGAAGGCCCATCATCTAAAACTGCAGACACTAGCTGAGAGAAATCATGGGGGGTAGCTCTGACATTAGAAGCCCAAGTCCTTATCATTTCCTTAACAAATGCAGAGTGCAAGCCAAAGTTAACGACAGCTTGCTTAATTTCTTTTAAATCATTCATTGCTATTGGTGTCCATCTAGCTTCTTTAACTCCCTTTGAGCCTTTGGAAGTTAACCCTTTGTCAGAATAAATTACAGGGTATGTTGTTAGGACCCTGGGTAAGCCAGTTCTAACAGCTGGTGGTGGCATTGTATCCTGTCCTTGTGCCTTCTTACTCTGTTCACCAGCTCCAATAGTTTCTTCAATCATTTCTAATCTTTTTATCATTGTATCCCTTAAATCCTGAATCTCCTGACCTACCCGTGTTTCTAGTAATTTCACTAAGGTATCAGTTTTTTGGTTCCCATTCTGGAGGTTCATTCTATCTGTTACCTTATCAAAACTTTGTGGTAACATCTGAACGTCAAATTCAACAGCCTGTACCCTTTCAGGTAACTTCCTAGTACCCTTGGACATGGAGTCAATTTTGTCTATCATAGTATCCACTTGTTCAGATAACCCCTGATTTTCAATAATTTTAATCCTTTCAACTAGTTGTTCAATATTAGTCCGTAAAAATTGTATCTTTCTTAATGATAAAATATTGAAAAGAAAACTGAAACCTAGTAACAAGTAAATTAATATATTCCCATAGTCATATAAACCTTGCATGACATAATCCATTGTATTAATAAAGAAAACAGTAAAATTGGCGTTGGAAACAAAAACTGCCATATTACCTCTTGTCTAGTTGGTGGCGCTGTTGCCAAGTTGCGACTAGAACCACTGCAAAGGTGACTTAAACAGGTCCTGTTTCAGTGTCTGCCTTAGTATTTGTTAAAAACTAGGAAATATAAGTTGCTCAAGAAAGAAAGTTTAATTAAATCAATTCCATACACGGAACCAGAAACCCAGAATCCAGGGGTAGAAAAGAGCAACCCGGAAGCCGCGTATGCCTCCACGTGACCGAGTCGTTCTGATTCACGCCACTAAAGCGCCGCACTTACAAGGGAAATTTGAAAACAACTCAGAAAAGAGCAAACCAGGCAGGCAGAGACTGTCCCGAGCCTGTGGAGCTTGGGAGGCGTGGGGTTTAACTGAACTGCTGGCTCCACACACAGGGCACAGGCCGCAGCTGAGGGAGGTCTCGTGACTAGCCGAGCTGGTAGCAAGCAGTTGAGTGGGGGGGAAGGGGGGGGTTCTACAACCAAACGTGGGGCGCCAGATGAAGGCGTAAGTCACAGACAATCCCACACCAGTTTGGAATTATGATTAATAGAATGGTTATTTATTCAAAGGGGAAAAAACTTACAGATTACCGTCCCAGACAACAGCCCCTCCGCGCGAACAGGAAAGGAGTCCAGGGGCCGGAAACGGAGCCGGAAGACAAAAAGAGAGTGGAGGACAGCCGCTGCTTTTTTTTAAAGGGAGAGACCACGCCCCAATGGGCTGGTAACTCAGCGGCGATTGGCTGAAGGAGCTGAAGGAACTCCCACAGCAAAAGGGTGAAAATCTACAAGGAGAAAAGACGAGGATGGAAACAGAAGAAGAGGTTCAATCAACTATAAACTCTTCTTAAAAGATATTTATGGTATCTCATCAACATTTCATCCCACACTTGCGGACAGAACGCTGCTAGCAACAAAGACTGAAAGACTGGTCATGACGTCATCGAGAGCTGCAACTCTTGAGAGATAAATATAGAAAAAGGAGTGACTATTAGGAAGACGGGGTTGGGGAGACAGCTCAGAGGGCAAAGTGAGTGCTGTGCAAATGTGAAGGCAGAGTTTGGGTTCTCGGCACCCAAGTGTGGTCACGCATGTCTCTGAACCCACTGTTTGTGTCAGTGGATTATGTCAGTCTCAGCGTCCTACTGACCAGCCAGTTCAGCTGAAAAAAACAAAATTCCAAGTTCAGCCGCCCAGACGCGAAACTATTAATTACAACACTGTTTGGCTAATACCTTATGCGTATTTCTAGCTAACTCTTACATCTTACATCTTAAATGAACCCGTTTCTATTAATCTGTGAATCTCCATGAGGGTGTAATGCACTGGTAAGGTTCTGACTGGCGGCTGGTGTCTTTCTCCTTTGGCAGCTACGTGGTGTGTCTTTGACTCCACCTTCTTCCTCTCTATATCTCTGTTCAGATTTCCCGCCTATTGGCTGAAACAGCTTCTTTAATAATCAATGGTAATAAAACATATTCATAGCATACAGGGGGGAATTCCACATTGTCTCTGTCTCAAAAAATAAGGCAGAGTGTCAGATCTATCTGACACACTCAACATCAATCTCTAGCTTTCACTTGTGCAAGGACCATGACCTGCACATCTCATATACACATGTACACATTTGCGTACACCACACACACACACACACAGAGAGAGAGAGAGAGAGAGAGAGAGAGAGAGAGAGAGAGAGAGAGAGAGAAAGAGAGAGAGAGAGAGAGAGAGAGAGAAGGACAAAATCAGATGATGTATCTTTGTTCCTAACAGCTCTTGAAGATCAAACTGGTCCCGCTGGACAGGATTCTCTCCCACACACTGGTCCCCAAGGTCGCTTATTAAATAATCATTCAGAGACTTAATATTCATTATAATTGCTTGGTTGATGGCTCAGACTATTACTGGTTAGCTCATCATTTAAATCAAGCCATATTTAATAATCTGTGGATCACCACAGGGCTCTAGTACATCTTGCTGATCTGATGGCTCACTGGCTTCTCTTCTGGCCATGCCCTTCTTCGCTTGTGTCTCTGTTTGGATTTCCCACCTAGCTATATTCTTCCCTGACATAGGCTCAAGCAGCTTTATTCATCAACCAATAAAGGCAGCACATATTCTCAGTATGCAGAAGAGCATCCCACATCGCAGAGTCTACTGGGATTAATGAACATGCAAGGAAGTAGCTGGTTAAACAAGTGCCCATCCATTCCTTCGGCCTCCACCCACTGACTTTCGTAGGTGTCCGCAGTGGTTGTTAGGGATTTGGTAGGGGTGAAAGATACTACAAGATACTGAGATAAGAGCTCGATATAAAAGGTGTAAAATGACTATGAAAGGAACACTTTTTGCTTTATCAAAGGCCAGCTTAAGACACTTTGACTAAACACAAAGACATATGGACTCTCCTGAGCTGATTAGTATCTGAAAGATGAAACTTCATCTCTACATTCATTAATAAATTTTAGGCACTTTTAGTAATTCTATCAGAATCAAGGGAATTTTTGGAGTGATTTTTTTTAGGGTTCATATGGAATAAAAATATCAAAAAATATTTGAAAACAGCAAAATACTCAAAGTAAATTCATATGCATAACACTGGTGAATAAATATTGAGCTGTAATAAATAAAACTGGGTGGGGAAATGAGAGAAAATATTCAGTATTTAAGTATATTCATGGCTCCTAAATTAGTTCATATATTCTCACCAGAATTTTTAAATCATGAAAATGATTTTATATTTCATCTGGAAATTAAAGTGGGGCAGTTAAATTAGTTGAAGCAGGGGCTCCAGCTCTGTAGATTCCAGAACATACTATAAAGCTACAGACTGCAAAGCAGCATGGTGTTTCTGCCAGTGTAGACTGCTGTGATTTGGACCTGAAAGCCTTAGCCATGCATGTGTTGAAGGCTGGTCCCAGTGCAGAAGCAGAGCAGAGGCTGATGGAAAGTGACGGTGCTGTGAGGACTCTAACCTGAGATTCTAGGAGGTGGATGCAGTGGGAGGAAGTAGGCCACTGGGCACTTGCCCTGGAAGTGTTGGGCACCACAAGGTGACTAGCGGTGCCCATCACAAGCTTCCCACCACGATATTCTGCCTAAGTGTGCCTTTGCTGTCCATGCAGCTCCCTTAGATGTCTTGTCCCAGTGATGGACAACTGATTCATCTGTTCACAAGTGAGGGAGCCAGTGGGACCCAAGGAGAGCTCCTGGATAGTATGCCCTCACATATTTAGGTATTTAATAAGGAGAGAGTTAACACTTCAAAATCAGTGAGCTAGAAGAAAGATTATGCAATAAGAGGCTTGAGGAAATTTTTTATGCTAAAAATATGATAAAATCACCTTATACTATATAAAAAATCTAGAGATAATCATTAAAATGCTATAATTTAAAGAAAATTTGGGATATGTTTAAATAATGAACTGTAGAAATGCCTTCTCTAAAAGTCTAACACAAAAGTTATAAAGAAAAGTATCTGAGTTAAAAATTTGTATAAATGCAAAATATAGGACATTATAAA
The DNA here is from genome assembly GCF_982192425.1 of Myodes glareolus. NCBI lineage: Eukaryota > Metazoa > Chordata > Mammalia > Rodentia > Cricetidae > Myodes > Myodes glareolus. The sequence continues at coordinate 3,948,535 of NC_142036.1, read as the reverse complement.
GAAAGTTAGCAGGATTATGATAAAATTTGAGAAAAGTAAGCACTATGAGGAACAGAAAAGCATATTATAGTTACCACTCACCACATACAAACTGCTTTCAAATCAGTAAAAATTGTAATAAACGAAAAGGAAATTTGACAAGTAGACAGTTCCCAATAAATATAAGTGGTTATTGAGGACAAAGCACATTAAATAGTCCATTCTGCATATCAGATACCTGAAACATCTAACTTTCTTTTTGGGTGGGCCTTCTAACCTAAGAAAATTGCAACAGGATATGTTACCTAAAGCCCTCTTGGATGTATAGTCATTATACATAGATAAAGATAGAACACTTCTATACTGTAGACTTGGTGTAGTCTGTAGATGATATAATTAAAGGTAGTTTGTATTTTCTTCATGTGGCTCTCTATTCTTATATTCTTACATGACTGTGTTTCTTATATTAACAGAAATGGATTTCTCTACATATACCTAGACAGACAGACAGATCATGAAACAGACAGACATCTGGATGCAATAGAGATTGGTAGACAGTAATTGGCTGCCCGTATTACCTGGACAGGAAGGGAAACAATAGAGAAACTTTCTGGGGTTAACCCACATCCAGGAGGAGAGATGAAATCACTGTTCTGGTATAAGATGAGGGACAGGAGGAGAAGAGAGAGCATTTGGCATTGATGCACTGGCTCCTTGGCAGCAATCCAAGGACACACATTTGACCACAGATAGCAGCCTGCCTGAGGGACTCAAATGAAAGCCTTGCATTTCCAACAAAGTAACACTTGGTGGTTAGCATGAGTGAAGGGTGGTACCAGCAACACTTGGTGGTTAGCGTGAGTGAAGGGTGGTACCAGCATCACTTGGTGGTAAGCATGAGTGAAGGGTGGTACCAGCATCACTTGGTGGTTAGCATGAATGAAGGGTAGTACCAGCATCACTTGGTGGTTAGCGTGAGTGAAGGGTGGTACCAGCATCACTTGGTGGTAAGCATGAGTGAAGGGTGGTACCAGCATCACTTGGTGGTTAGCATGAATGAAGGGTAGTACCAGCATCACTTGGTGGTAAGCATGAGTGAAGGGTGGTACCAGCATCACTTGGTGGTAAGCATGAGTGAAGGGTGGTACCAGCATCACTTGGTGGTTAGCATGAATGAAGGGTAGTACCAGCATCACTTGGTGGTTAGCGTGAGTGAAGGGTGGTACCAGCATCACTTGGTGGTAAGCATGAGTGAAAGGTGGTACCAGCATCACTTGGTGGTTAGCATGAGTGAAGGGTGGTACCAGCATCACTTGGTGGTTAGCATGAGTGAAGGGTGGTACCAGCATCACTTGGTGGTAAGCATGAGTGAAGGGTGTTACCAGCAACACTTGGTGGTTAGCACGAGTGAAGGGTGGTACCAGCATCAATCACTTGAGGTCAGCACGATTGAAGGGTGGTACCAGCATCACTTGGTGGTAAGCATGAGTGAAGGGTGTTACCAGCATCACTTGGTGGTAAGCATGAGTGAAGGGTGTTATCAGCATCACTTGTGGTTAGCATGAGTGAAGGGTGGTACTAGCATCACTTGTGGTTAGCGTGAGTGAAGGGTGGTACCAGCATCACTTGGTGGTAAGAACGAGTGAAGGGTGGTACCAGCATCACTTGTGGTTAGCGCGAGTGAAGGGTGGTACCAGCATCACTTGTGGTAAGAACGAGTGAAGGGTGGTACCAGCATCACTTGTGGTTAGCTGCCCACCTTTCCTCCTCAGCAGCTCAGGCAAAGGAGATAACAACCTATCCGAAACCCAGTCTGTAGCCTGACCTGATGAACTGCATGGCATGGGAAAATAGCAGAGTAATGCGAAGGCTTTTTAAGATTCCAAAGCTGAGGGTCACACAGAAAGCGCAGAGAATGAAGCTGTCACTCACTGGGAAGCTGGCAGGTGGTCCACTTTTGCATTTGGTTCTCCCTTGGTGAAGAGGTCAGAAGACTGAGTAAGGCACAAGCAGATCTGCCTCGCAAGCTTAGCTCGTGTGTGGAATGGAAGACGTGCATTAGGAAGACTGACGGTCGTGCAATACGAAAATGGGGAACAGCTGATGTCAACCTAAACTCTGGGAATATTAACAAGCCCAAGGAAAAACTATGTAATTATTTCAATAGATGCTGAAAAGGAATTTCAGTAGAGGCCTCCCAGACAAAGTGGATGTGTGAAGTCAAAAGCCATTAGGATAGGCTGCTGGGAAGCATCAGAGGCTCCCTGTTCAAGTCAGGTGCAGAAACAACGGCCGTTGGCGCCACTGTTCACACTGTTCTTCTGCAGCCCTTACAAAACCAAGGGTAATAAGCTGCACAGGCGCAGGCTGGACGACATCGCCATCAGCCAACTCCTAGAAACTGTGTGAGGAGGGTCTAGGCAGGTGGTGCAGGCCTACAATCCTAGCACCTGGAAGGCTGGAGCCAACGAGTTATAAGTTTGAGACTAGCACAGGCCACACTACCAGGTCTCAAATAACAAAGTTAAACCTGGATGTGGTGCAACACATGTAATTCCAGCTGTAGTGAAATGGGAGGTGGAGATTGGCAAATCCCTCGAAGTCCCGCTCAGCTGGCCTAGCCTACTCGGTGATGTGTCAGGGCACTGAGAGACCTTGTTTGAAATCAAAGGTGGAAGGCACTGTAGGAACGACACCGGGATTGCTCTCCGATCCACATGTATGTATCTAGTGTAAACCTGTGTGTACACATGTGCACCCATATATGCATGCATCTTTATGAACGCACACACACACACATACATGAAAACATGCAACAAAATCTGTAAGACAGGAGCTAAGTCATAAAACTAAAAGGTAGAAGTTTTCCTATATTAAGATAAGATACAGTTTATGAGAACAATAGAACACATTTTATCATAAAAATCAAATACATTCTTATGGAAAATAACTACTTAGCATGACTTAGTCAGAATTAAGATTGTGTCCGAATGTGCAATATGATTCTAGTGCTTGTTCACACATATGAACACACAAGAAAATGGGGGAAAGCTTGATCAGAGGCAGTGATTAGACATTAGAATATGCAAGAAAGTATTGCTGATTTGCATAAGGCAATGTTGGAACCAATGGAAGGAGCTTAGCAAGGAAAGAGAAGGGAGAATCTGAAGGAGACCTGGGAACCATGGCTATTCCCGATGTAATGTAGGTGATGCCTGAAACCGTTAGAAAAGAAACATACAGCGTTACGATAAAGACATCTTTGGGGCCAGAATAACGTGATGTCTCTCAGTTTACTCTTCGCCACGCAGAGTAAGAAACACGTTCCAGAGGTAGCCTTAAAAACCAAACGGTTCCTAACTTGTGATGCTTAACTTTGATGTGGCACCAAACGGCACACATCTTGTGGACCTCGTACTGAGAACCCTGGGTTTCGACCTTTCCTAGGCTGGTGGTGTGCAGGCTGCTGCCCTCGGATGAGGTCACAGGTACTTGATCTTGACCTGGAGGACCTGCTGCACCATGAAGTTGAGCCATGACTTCCTGCTGATGCATGGAAGGCGTTTTCAACTTACAACACTTTGACCTATGGTGGTCTTATTGGGACACCACCCTGTGGTAAACTGAGGCACAGCTGTGTTCCCAAATTCATTTTAATGCTATGAGAAGACATGGGAAGATTCAATATTCCTTCCTTTGAGCCCATTAGAGCTGTACCTCACTTATGTAACTACTTACGGCCAGTAAGACCACAGCACAGGGCATTTTAAGAGGGATGAATTCTAGCTTCCTGAACCAGGCAACCATGGTTTTTTCTTCTTCCTTCTCCCTGATTGGAATGCACTCTATGGTTCTGTGAGGAAGGAGGAGGCATCCAGATGAGAGCTGGCAGAAGGAAAAGGCTAATGAGACCATGGGTCTCCAAGGGTTAGGAGCCAGGCTGTGCTGACAAGCGAGGGGCTCTGAGGAGACTCAGCCGGGTTTTCTCCTCTGCAGCCACAGTGAGCCGCAACTGTCCCGAGAGCAGTGGTTCTCACCTCCCTCCTGTTGTGACCCCTGACACAGCTCCTCACGTTGTGGCGACCCTCAACCATAAAATCATTGTCATTGCTACTTCATAACTGTGATTTTGCTACTGTTGTGAGTCGTACTGTGAATATGAGACCCACAGGTAGAGAACCGCTGCTGTATGCACGACGACCTTGGAAAGCCAGGCAGGGTAGTGCATGTTTGTGGTCCTCACACTGGGGAGACAGAGGCGGGAGGACTGCTGGCCCCAGCTCAGCCAGGCAGTAATCTTGAAGAAGAGACTTTTCTCGGTCTAAAAGAAACTCCCGAGGCTGTCACTAGCCTGTCGCTCCAGGGGGAGGTGGACACCAAGTCACTGGGGTGTGTCATGAGGGAGATATGGGGACTCTAGCCCTTCACGTCTCCTTGCTTACCAGCTGCCATGAGATGCAGCTTCTCCTAGCATTAGATACAGCATCACTACTGGCACAAACACACAACTTGTCTTCTTTATGAATCTTCCCGGGCATTCTGTCAGTCACATCAGTGGAAAGCTGCCAAACAGAACTTCTAAAATGCTGTGGGAGTATCTTCCGCTGCTTCAGCCAATAGTCGCTGAAGCACAAGCCCATGGTACTGCGGTAGCGCCTTCCGCTCTGTCAGCCAGTAGCCGCTGAAATACCAGCCCACTGGGGCGTGGTATATTTCTCTTTTAAAAAGAGCCACAGATCTTGGCTTGGGCCTCTTGGTTCTGGCGCTTGGTTCCAGCTTGCTCCCTGCTCCTGCTCCTGGCTCCTGCTCCAGCGACTAGGCTCCCTTCCTGACGGTTTATGGTGTATGTAAGTTTTACCCCCCAAAATAAATAACCCCTTAAAACATAACTGGTGTGGGATTAGTTCACCGTTATTTGGCACCCAGCATTTGGTTTAAGAACCACCCCACCCCTCCACCCCCCACCCCCCTATCCCCCCCCCCCACCCCCCCACCCCCAGCTTGGCCTCTGGCTTGGCTACCTGTTACCAGCTCGGCTTGGCCAGCTCGGTTTGGCATGAGCCCTCCCTCAGCCATAACCTCCACGCCTCCCAGGATACACAGGTCCCAACAGTCTCTGCCAGCCTACTTTGCCCTGTTCTGCACGGATTTTTAAATTTTTCCTTGCAACGTGAGTCAAAGAGCTCACAGCGCAAGCTCCCTTTGAAGTTCCAGCCCTGCCATCCGCCATAACTGATTGGGAGTGCTGCAAGCAGCTTGACCCTTAATCCCAGCACAGGGACACGGGGCCCAAAGCACTAGGCCTCTTTAGCAACAGCGCCATGGCTGTGTCACAACCCTTGGCATCGGGTTGAACAGAGCTGCAGGGCAGGAGAGCCCGGCCTGGGTAAGCCAGGCTGCCTTGTTTATTGGCCACTAGAAACTCTCTGACCTTTTGTGATCTGTGAATTTAACCTTTGGATTTGAGTGTATATATTCTAGAGTTTACTTCCTGAATCGACGCCATTGCCACATGGATTCAGGTGCGCCCCACCTCCTACTGGCAGGCAACGGTCATTACAGGTAAGATTTTTCTTTTCGGTTGAAAATACATACATACATACATACATACATACATACATACAAGTACAATTTCTTTTGATTGAAAATGTCAAAAAATATTACTATCCAAAAGTTCAATGGGTTTTTTAATTGCGCTATGGAGGATATTCTGAAGGATGTCTCTGATATTCCTCTTACTTTGTTATTTCTGGGATCTGTTGCTTTTCTGGTGTTTGGCTATTTTATAAGGAGGATACAGTCCTTACAGACTGAATCTACAATGCTGAGGGCAGAGATTAAAACCTTAAGGACAATTGAGACTGATACCAACCTCCTCAAAAAAGAGTTTGGAGATTTCAAGGAGGAGACTAGATCAGAGTTTGGAGTTCTCAAGGAGGAGACTAGATCTTTGTCTGATATGACTCGGTCGACTGACCAAAATATCAAGAAGGTACAGTCTGATATTGCTTCTTTAGAAGGGAGTTTCACTGCTCTGGAGGAGGGGACAACCAAAATGACTCGTAACCTTCAGTCCATGACTGTAAGTGTTGAAATATTAGCTGAGAGGATTATAACCATTGAATGTGAAAATCAGACTTTATCAAAAGGGTATGATAGATTAATAGACAGGATTTCCATACAAGAAGGCACAGTACATGCCACGAGGATTATGTCCAAGGAGGATATGGTATCTCTAACGGACAAGCTCCACGCCTTAGAATTATCAATGAAGGTGATTGTGTCCAAGGAGGAAATGGTGTCTCTGACGGACAAGCTCCATGCCTTAGAATCGTTAATGAAGGCTTTGGAGCATAATACTGGACAGGAGATTCAGGACTTACAGAAGGCAATGGTGAGCAGATTTACTAAGATTGAGGAAATCATAGACTCTGACGAACAGGAACAAAAGGTAGAAAGGCAACATTCACCTCAAAAAACTCTCAGTCTACATAGAGTTATACCTGCCTTTCCAGTAATAACATCAGAAAAGATAACCAGCTCCAACAACCTTAAGGTCATTAAAGAACAAACATGGGAGCCTAAACGTATGAATGATCTGAAAGAATTTAAACAAGCAATTGTGAATTATGGACTACATTCATCCTTTGTTAGGGACATGTTAAAATCCTGGGCTCTGAGCAGCAGGGCCACCTCTCAAGATTGGAACCAGCTCACGTCAGCTGTCCTAGAGAACGGACCTTTATGGCATTTCAAATGCCTATTCAAACAAGAGGCCAGACTTTTACAACAACAAGAATCAGTGAAAGGAACTGAGGTTTCTCTAGATCAAATTCTAGGGGAAGGACTTTACTCTGATCCTCAGAAACAAGCTCTTTATGATGAAAACATTTTATCCATATGTGCTACAGCAGCTCTAAGGGCCTGGGACAGGGTTCAAGACTCAGGTCAGAGAGTAGAATCATATATCAGGGTCAAACAGGGTCAGAGAGAACCCTTTAGTGACTTTTTACAAAGACTAACTAAGGCTGTACAAATAGGGATACCTGATCCAGAAGCAAGAAATATAGTAATTGAGTCTTTGGCTTATGAGAATGCCAATGTAGAATGCAAAAGGATCCTGGGGCCTTTAAAGCTCAGATCAGCGCCTTTGGATGAATGGGTTTTGCATACAATGAATGTTGATACATTTGATTATAGCAATGAAACATGGGTGCAAGAAGCAATTTCTAAAGGTAAAAGGAGACATCAGATTACACAATGCTTTCATTGTGGCAAAATGGGACACATGAAAAGGGACTGCAGACAATGGAATTCCAGGAATAATGCCTCTTCTAGGAATAACAGGAATAGGAGGACTCAGCCTTCAGGTTTATGTAGGAGATGTGGAAAGGGCAGGCATTGGACGAATGAGTGTAGATCAACAAGAGATAAACAGGGCAACTTGTTGCCATTGGGAAACTCACTAGGGGGCCTCTCGAAGGCCCCCATGGCAAATGTGGTCCAGTCATTTCCGATCACTGCAGAGAACATGCCTCTTCAGGGAAATTAGAATGCCCCATGCCTGCTGTTAAAAGCAATAACAGCCTGAAGGATGAGTTAAATGTGGTGAATGAATCAAGAAATCTAAGAGGACAAAGTAAATGAATATTCTGGCAGACTTCTATAAATGAACAAAGACCACAGCTAAGAGTGTGTGTAAATGGCAAATTTATTACTGGCTTACTGGACACAGGTGCGGATGTAAGTATCATTACTCCAGAATTTTGGCATCCGCATTGGCCTCTTCAGGAGGTAGATATTCAGTTCTTAGGAATTGGAACCCTATCTCGAGTAAGACAAAGCACGAGATGGGTCAATTGTATAGGTCCAGACGGACAAATAGGAATACTAAGGCCATATGTAGCAAATATTGCAGTGAATTTATGGGGCTGTGACCTATTGCAGCAATGGAATACCCAAATTAACATTCCTGCTGCTTCCAGAGCCTATATTTCTGAGGACAATATTACAAGATATTACAGATGGCAGAAACCAGCATTAGAGCTATACAAGAACACAACACAATTGATGGCCCTTCAGAGGTACCAACAGCCATGCCTCTACAATGGTTGACTGAGAAACCAATATGGACTAAACAGTGGCCTTTAGCTGAGGAAAAGTTACAGGCTTTAGAACAGCTGGTACAAGAGCAATTAGATGCTGGACATATAGAAGAATCTACCAGCCCTTGGAACTCTCTTGTATTTGTTGTTAAGAAAAAATCTGGTAAATGGAGAATGGTGACAGATCTTAGAGCTATCAACAAGGTTATTCAACCTATGGGCCCTCTGCAATCTGGAATTCCTCAGCCCTCCCTGTTACCAAAGGGATGGCCTCTTATAGTTATTGATCTGAAAGATTGTTTCTTCACTATACCATTACAAGAAAAATATAGAGAAAAGTTTGCCTTCACAGTGCCTACTTATAATAACTCTCAGCCTGCAAGGAGGTACCAGTGGACCGTCCTCCCACAGGGAATGTTAAACTCTCCCACCCCGTGCCAATATTTTGTAAGCCAACCATTGAAAATTATACGTAAACAATTTCCTAAGTCCATAATATACCACTATATGGATGATATCCTGATATCTGATCAAAACAAAGACACCTTAGAAAGGCTGTTTGAAGAAGTAAAAATAGTATTACCTAAATGGGGATTGCTCCTGAAAAAATTCACAGAGGAGATTCTGTTAATTATTTAGGTTATAAAATAGGTTTACAAAGAATTAAGACTCAAAAGGCACAAATCAGGAGAGACCGGTTACGAACTCTTAATGACTTTCAAAGATTATTAGGAGACATTTCCAGTCTACAATCAGCTGTTGGGATAACACCTGATCTAATAATTCATTCAAACAAAATCTTAGACGGTGACAAAGATTTGAATAGTCCCAGAGAGTTAACAGCTGAAGCAGAAAAGGAACTGACGATGGTTGAGGAAAAATTACAGGAGGCACATGTAGATAGGGTGGATCCAAATCTTAGTTGCATTCTAGTCATATTGCCTTCCAGAATTTCTCCTACGGGAATTTTAATGCAGAGGGAAGATACTATTTTAGAATGGATCTTTTTACCACACAAACCAAGTAAAAAATTAAAAACTTATGTTAAAAAAGTCTCTGAATTGATTATAAAAGGAAAATTGAGACTTTGTCAATTAGCAGGTATAGACCCAGCAGAAATTATAGTGCCTTTCACTGCTGATGAGATAAAAAAGTTGTGGGAAGACAATGAACCATGGCAAAGAGCTTGTGCTAATTTTTTGGGAGAAATCAATAACAATTACCCAAAAAGCAAGAGACTTAACTTTATAAAGAGAACTTCTTGGATCCTTCCTCGAATTGTCCATGATGCTCCAATAACCAGAGCCCATACATTTTATACCAATGCTAATAAATCAGGGAAAGCAGGTTACAAATCAGAAGAATTGAGTAAAGTGGAACAAAGTCTTTATGATTCTGTCCAGAAGGCAGAATTATATGCCATCCTTATGGTGTTTAGAGGTTTTAAAGAACCTCTTAATATACTTACTGACTCACAATATGCAGAAAGAGTTATTTTGCATATTGAAACTGCTGAATTTATACCTGATGATACAGAACTGACCTCATTGTTTATCCAGGTACAAGACATGATCAGAAACAGGCTCTGCCCTATGTATATAACACATAACCGATCCTATACGGGTCTGCCAGGTCCTCTAGCACAAGGTAATGCAGATATTGATCAATTATTGATTGGTAGTGTGCTGCAGGCATCTGAATTTCATAAAAAACATCATGTCAATAGCAAAGGCTTGAAAAAAGAGTTTTCTATTACATGGCAACAAACTAAGGAGATTGTAAAGAAATGCCTTACTTACTCTTTTTATAACCAAACACCATTGCCTGTAGGAACTAATCCAAAGGGTATTAAAAGGAATGAAATTTGGCAGATGGATGTGTTTCACTTTCCAGAATTTGGCAAATTAAAATATGTACATCACACCATTGACACGTACTCAGGTTTCAAATGGGCAACCGCTTTAAGCTCAGAAAAAGCTGATTCAGTAATCACTCATTTATTAGAAGTTATGGCCATCATGGGTATACCTACACAGATAAAGATGGATAATGGTTCAGCTTATGTTTCTAGGAAAATGACACGATTTTTTGCTTATTATAATATTAAGCATGTTACAGGTATACCATACAATCCTACAGGTCAAGCAGTTATAGAAAGATCAAATCGAACTATAAAAGATATGTTGAACAAACAGAAAGGGGTGGAAAATGCCCCCAGGAATAGGTTACATAATGCTTTATTAACCTTGAATTTTCTCAATGCTAATGAGAAGGGGACAACGGCTGCAGAAAGACATTGGATATTGGAAAAGTCTGATGAATTAAATCAACCAATTTATTTCAAGGATGTGCTGACCTCACAGTGGAAGCCAGGAGATGTGCTGCATTGGGGAAGGGGTTTTGCTCTTGTTTCCACAGGAGAAGAAAAATTGTGGATACCATCAAAATTAATAAAGGTTAGATCTGAAGAGAAGAAACCTCTTGGAAAGGAGAAATGACAGTATCTACAATGATGATGACCATACAGGTGGTAAGAAGAACATAAAATGGGGGCAGGGTTCTGTTCTTGTCTCCACAGGAAAACACTCATCTTTGAAAAATTCAAAGGACCCTGGATGTTTGAATACTGACAGATGCAAAAATAACTACCTAATGTGGATTATCAAAAAAACTGAATAGGTTCTGTGAGTATGAAGCTCGGGAATATACTAAATCATATTTCTGAATTTATCGAGCTGGTTTTGGAGTTGGACTCTTGGCTCGGTCCCTCTCTAATTCCAAGCCTGTTGTTAGGAGAAAAACCCAGAGTTTCTGGAGTTTCTGTCTTATGTCAAGAGCCATGATATGAGACAGAAAGAAATATGAGTTTAGAAAACATCTTTGCTTTTCTTCATATCTATCATACTTTTCATTGAATATGTCTATCATACCTTTCATTGAATATGTTTGTATATGTCTATATAATTAATGTTGAAGTTTTCCACAATGAACAATGAGTTCTTTCTGCACTGACATTTGAAGTTTCCAGGAAGAAGATGGGACCCCCATAACAACAACTCCACTCAGTTGATATGACGTCATGATACTGATATTGCTACTACAAGTACTGTTTCAGGTATCAGCTGCACAGATGATTCCAACTTGGTTAGCTGAAATGGTGCACATCTTATACAACATTCTGGCCAGATCTCCACAAAATACTCAGAGACTGTTTGCAATTTTAAAAGACATTGACCTTGAAATTTAACCATCATTTTAGTTTCACAGGATTCTTCAGAAAGAACCATACCCCCATGACAGCTGGAAGTAATTCTAGAGGACTATGTCCCCTCTCTCAGCAAAGTTTGTCCTCAGGTTTAGGAACAATATTTAGGGATTGGTTATAATTAGTATACGGTTGAGAGTTAGGAAAGGAATTTTATAAGCTCAGGGATCTTTTGGAAAAAAAGGGGGGATAATTGGATAGATAATAATGGTATTTGTGAGTTATTGTTTATAGATAATTACATCGGCATATATTGAATATTGTATGTATGCATGCTTCTACCTGTTTAAAACATTTTTTATGTATTGATATATATTGTATTGATATATGTATACCATATTGCAGTGTACATTTCTACCTCTGATTAAGATACTCATATATTGTTTATGTATTGATATTTATTGTTTACATTTGGAGGTCATTGTCCTCATTTATTGCACAATTGTTTATTCTCTTAGTCTTTAAGTTAGATACATGTTAAGAATTGTAGATCAATAGTCATCTATGTCTGTCATATTTATGGTTAGACTAATCAGGTTCTTTAGATACATAGAGATTATATATAAATAGTCTTCAACCTCTTTGAAGAGCTGTAGAAAATGGCATTTAATTTAATCTTAGAGTTCTGTGTAGTGAGACACAATCACTCCTGGCAACACTGACCTATTCCCGAGAGATTGTTGAGCACCAAAGACACTCCACTTGGAGCTTGTCTTCTTGACAAAACTGGCCTCTGGGTAAAGAACTGCCCATACCTCAACTACTGACAAATACACGGTATTCGGAAATGGATAAACAGAACTCTCAAATCTTGCCAAGATAGGGTAAGACAGTTTTGAAAAATCTCTTGCCTGTTAAAATCCGGAAATGGATAAAATCCGGAAATGGATAAATAGAACCGTTAAATCTTGCCAAGACAGGGTAAGATGGTTTTGAAAAATCTCCTGCCTGTTAAAAATAATCTGTCAGTTATTCTAGGCCTTAGTTAAAGTTGGTTGCTTCAACGCTGCAAACAGGTCTTTGGTGATTGCCCAGGTAGCCAGTTGTCTCTGTGATTTGTTGCGTGTTTTGGAAGTTCTTTGATTGTACTTCCTAATTACTCAGGTAACATTATTTCCCTTCTTGGATCTTCTATGGGGTTGAAGACTAGATAAATGTAGCTACTTTCCTCTCATGACTTGGCCAAGTTATTTATTATACAGGACTTTAGCTAGTTAGAATAGGATATTTGTACTTATTGTATATAATTGTGTAGGTTTGTACTTACTGTATATAATTTTGTAGTAGGCTTAGAACTCTCTTACTTAAACAAAAGGGGGAGGTGCTGTGGGGGTATCTTCCGCTGCTTCAGCCAATAGTCACTGAAGCACGAGCCCACGGTGCTGCGGGTGGGCCTTCAGCTCCATCAGCCAATAGCCGCTGAAATACCAGCCCACTGGGGTATGGTATATTTCTTTTTTAAAAAGAGCCACAGATCTCGGCTCGGGCCTCTAGATTCTGGCGTTTGGTTCCGGCTTGCTCCCGGCTCCTGCTCCAGCAACTAGGCTCCCTTCCTGACGGTTTATGGTGTATGTAAGTTTTACCCCCCCAAATAAATAACCCCTTAAAACATAACTGGTGTGGGATTGGTTCGCCGTTACTAAAAGATTCTCAAGTGAGACTAGGCAGATGGCTCAGCAGGTGAGGGCTCGCAGCACATGCACAGAAACCTGAATTTGGTCCCAGCATCTACATGAAAGAAAGGGATGGGAGCATGTGCTTATACCACCAGGGCTGCCATGAGGCCGAGGCAGGCAGAGCCAGGGTCCTGCTGACCGGCCAGCTTAGTTGAATCTGTGATGTTTGGGTTCACTGAGTGGCCCTGTCTGAAATGACAACAACAATAATAACAAAGAAACAAACAAAACATGGAAAAGAGAGAAAAACATTGAAAGATTTTTTTTTTTTTTGTTTTTTGAGGCAGGGTTTCTCTGTAGCTTTGGATCCTGTCCTGGAACTAGCTCTTGTAGATCAGTCTGGTCTCAAACTCACAGAGATCCGCCTACCTCTGCCTCCCGAGTGCTGAGAATAAAGGCATGCGTCACCACGGCCTGGCCATTAAAAGAATTTCTAGCTTTCATTTGTGCATGAGCTCATGGTCGTGCGTTTGTGTGTGCTTGTGTGTGTGTGATGACACTTCTCCTAGAGCTACGTGTGATGGCACTTCTCTTAGAGCTACGTGTGATGGAACTTCTCCTAGAGCTACGTGTGATGGAACTTCTCCTAGAGCTACGTGTGATGGAACTTCTCCTAGAGCTACGTGTGATGGAACTTTTCCTAGAGTTACGTGTGATGGAACTTCTCCTAGAGTTACGTGTGATGGAACTTCTCCTAGAGTTACGTGTGATGGAACTTCTCCTAGAGCTACGTGTGATGGAACTTCTCCTAGAGCTACGTGTGATGGAACTTCTCCTAGAGCTACGTGTGATGGAACTTCTCCTAGAGCTACGTGTGATGGAACTTCTCCTAGAGCTACGTGTGATGGAACTTCTCCTAGAGTTACGTGTGATGGAACTTCTCCTAGAGTTACGTGTGATGGAACTTCTCCTAGAGTTACGTGTGATGGAACTTCTCCTAGAGTTACGTGTGATAGAACTTCTCCTAGAGTTACGTGTGATGGAACTTCTCCTAGAGTTACGTGTGATGGAACTTCTCCTAGAGTTATGTGTGATGGAACTTCTCAGATTTTTTTCAAAGATTTACTGTAATTGCATGTGTATGTATATGTGGATAGATGCACATGAATGCAGGTGCCCCAAGAAGGCCAGAGGCACCCGGTACCCTGGAGCTGGAGTTATAAGCAGTTCTGAGCTACCCACTATGGATGTCAGAAACTGATCCCCTGCAAGAGCAGGGAGCCATTGCTCCAGCTTCTGTTTCTCAGATTTTAACACGTCCCCGCACCCCTGGAGAACATGTTAACCAAACTCCTGGCTCCAAGGAACTATGAGAACCGCAGACCTGCAGCATGGTCATCCCATCTCTCCATTCCAGGAAGATTAGATTCAAACACATCACAATGCAACAAGTTTGCTCTTTTTACCACCTGACAAACATATTCTTAACAGCTTTCATTTCCTCTTTTGTGATATAGTTGTGGGAAGGGCCCTCGAACATGCTAGACAAGCATCCCTCCACGGATCTACAGCCTTCTGAGTCATACCTTTGTTATGGAGTTATGGAGCAACCTCTAAGGCAGCTGAATCTTGGATTTGCACCTTATAAACTCAGTACAGAATTACTCAGTAGCATCAACATGAAAGTTCAAATCACAGTCCCCTGAGGAAGCTCATTCTTCTGCCTAACCTTTAAGGAAAGAGCATTTCTGGCTGATGTCACTGTCACTGCCTATCCCTTTCCTCAAGTACCCATGCTCTGTAGAACCACAGAACCTTCACTGAGTTGACAGGCGTAGGGATAGCAGGAGAAACACAAAGCAATTGCTTTTTAAGGACACTAACTTTGTCTGTACTAGGAAGATCAAAATTGCTACAAGAGTGTTGGAGGCTGGGGCCCCAACTCTGGAGGTCTTGTTGTTTTCTAACACTCAGCCATGACCAAGGTTGCTTGCCCTAACTCTCACGATGCCCCAAAGGAAAGTGGAGCTTAAAAATATTTGGACAATACCCCCAAATCACTCTGTTGTATGAGAGGAGAGCGGGCTGTGCCCCACCACCCAGCTAGCTTAGCTCTGAAATAATTACACAGAAACTGTACTCATTTAAACACTGCCTGGCCCATTAGCTCTAGCCTCTTATTGGCTAACTCTCACATCTTGATTAACCCATTTCCATTAAATCAGTGTATCGCCACTTGACTGTGGCTTACCGGCATGCGTCTAATCAATATCCTTCTTGGGCAGGAGAAGCATGGTGTCTGCCCTTCCCTTCTTCCCAGCCTCCTGTTCTGTTTTTCCCACCTACCTAAGGGCTGCTCTATCGGAAGGCCAAGGCAGCTTCTTTATTCAACCAATGAAAGCAACACAAATAGAGAAGAACCTCCTACACCGTCACTTCACAAAGGACACACCCATGGAGATCCTGCCTCCTGCTGCTTGACAGAAGTGCTGCACCTCATTGACGTGCACTTCTCCGGCTCCATGGGCCATTTCTCCACAACAGAGCTCTCAGCTTTCTCTAATAGGTTCTTCACAGCCCACCTTACAAAAACATTGCTTCCTCCCTCAAGGGGCTGGAGCAAGGGCACAGCAGTTAAAAGTGTTTACTGCTCTTACAGAAGATGTGGGGTCCGTTTCTAGCATAACCATTTATAACTCCACTTTCAGGGAATATGACACCCTCTTCTGACTTCCATGGACACCAAGCATACATGTGGTACATATACAAGCACACACACACACACACACACACACACACATGGGCAAAATACCCATCCATACACATGAAGTAGAATAAATAAATCTAAATTTAAAACAACATACTTTCCTTTCCCTAAATGCTGCTGCCTTGAGTTCGGACCCAGGCCTGACAAGTGGAACACCGTCCCTCCCACAGGCTAGTTTCTGGTAACCTTCTTTACCTCCTCCACTGTTGTGGTTTTAACAGCACACTGTACACACCGCTCAGCCCAAGGCTTCCCAGTAGCTTATTACTACAGCTTGCTTCAGGACACACTGCAGACATGGCCTTTAAAAACGCACCTGTCCCTTCAAAATAAGTCACTGAAACCCATACTATGAATCCTGGCTGAGACGCCAGTCATGCCAGCAGCAGCTTTAGAATCACATACAGGTGACGCTGATGCTCCTTACCTTGAGCTGCAGTCGGACTCTGGCCAAGAAGAACTCCCAGCAGCCTTCTCTAGAGTCCACCATGCCAAGACCACGGACCTCATTACGAATCCCGGAAACTACATTGTCCATATCTTCATCATCGAACAGATCCCGGATGTCACCTACTCCCAGAGAATGGGCAGAATTACACAATGATAATGCAATTTATATTTTACAGTGCATTTTTCAGTGTTTGCAATGCTAAGATGAAGCTCCATTAGAAATGTCATCTTCCTTTGTCTTTGTTCTGATAAGACACAGAATTCACTGAGAGCAAGCAGACAGCTACACAACTGTATGTCCTCTAGAGCCTCGCCCCCCGGGCCTTCACCCCGACCAGACCCACACCTCTTAGACCTGTACTCCACAGGATGTTCAAATCCTCCAGACCCATATTGTCTAGTTCTATGCTCCAAACTCCCTAACCCGCAAAGCCCCTGACCTACATCCCACTGGTCATGCACACCCTCTAGACTCTCCACATCCACTGGAGCAGCATATTCTCTAGACCTACACAACAGGTCTAACATAGGAATAATATTTACTTCAGTCTGGGGCCTGCTGGAGGCACCACTCATCCATAAACTGACTAAGGAAGCAGTATAGTTCAAATCAGTTAGGGTTATAGCTTTCTTCCTAAAGACTGCACTAGCAAACATCTCGAAGACAAATTATCTCTTCTTAAAGTTCATTGAAACTACAGATAATTTGTCATTGGGAAAGATCTTTCAAGAAATGTGTCCATTTAATCACCCGAAGCCAGCAAGTCATTAATCAGCACGAGGAAGCTCTCGTCTAGAACGTGGGCATCTGTCAGCAGGAACACGGTGGGCATGTTCTTGGCTCCAGCTCTGATGTACAAATTGACCAGATCTACCTGTAAGGAAAGGAAAGCATGGCTCACGTTTTGTTAAAACCTAGATAGGATGTTGGGAGTGTGTGGCTGGGTGTTGGGAGGAACTTGGTAAGGGGGTGTGGGACAGTAGTTATGACTCTCCTCCCAGTGACTTGTCACAGCATCTCCAATTTGGGCATTTACTAGTGAGCATCATGTGACTTAGTGGAGTCTGTGGATGAAAACAGGCTGCTGCTGAGCCGAGACACCTTCTGATAAAGTGGCTGAGCACTCAGTGACGCCTCTGTCAGGCAACACGGTGACAGTCCCTCGCTCCAACAGTTGCCTCTCTATCCAAAATAGGTTTCCTTCATTATTTGGTCAGCAATATTAAAGGCACGGTTTTGTTTTTTTTAAAAAAAAAGTTTAAAATAGCCCTTGCCACAAATTCTAGGCATATTTTATAAGTACTACTATGGATTGAAACGCAAAAATTTAAATACACAGGATAGTTTACTAAACACACTGCCCCACTGCAGTTTGTTCTCACGCTCCACCTGCAGGGGAAGGAAACCTACTTGCATTGCAAAAGAAGCATCTTCCCTTTTGCCCCTTGTCACATAAGAACATGAGAAGCACTGAACCCTGAGATCATTTCAGGCAAAAATAAAGCATGTTCATATGTTTAAGACAGCATTTTTTCATCCGGGCTTATATTATTGAGCCTATACAAATTACAGAAATGTGTTAATGTGCTTGGCCATAAAGACAAAGGTACAAAGGGACCCCTGGAGAGAGCCCCTCTTCCCATACAGTTGGGAGGCCTTGTCCACATCTCAGAGCTGACATGGATTCTCTACCAGTTTATGCTCTGTCTGCCAGAAAATTGGGCCAGAGATACAATCAGCCCTCCACAGCCACAGGTTCAACCAAGGGCAAACGGGCAAACAAACAAAACAGAGGCCCAAGGGCATAGTGTGTGTGAGCACATCGCCTACAGACGTTGTTTTCTCGTGGCTCCCTCTACACAGCAGCACAACAATGACTACTGTGGCATTTCCATGGGGTTGGGCACTCCACGTAACCTGACGACTTTAAACACACAGGACCGTGCTCCAGTTAGATAAGGAATGTGACCATCCATCCATACCTGAAATTTCACTGGGTCCTGACCCTAATCCTCTACAGAAAACGATGGGTGGGTGAGTGAGAAGATAAATTGGGAGCTTGATGGGGGGTAAAGGGAGGGGGAAGGGAGAGAACATGAGGAAATAGAATGATTGAGTTGGGGGAGGTACACAGAGGGAGAGCAAGGAGGGAGCTATCTTGATAGAAGGAGCTATTATAGGGTTAAGGAGAAATCTGGAGCTAGGGAAACTTCCAGGAATGCATAAGGATGACCCCAGCTAACGCCTAGCAATAGTGGAGATGGTGCCTGAACTGGCCTTCCCCTGTAATCAGATTGGTGACTATCCTGTCATCATAGAAACTTCATCCAGCAATTGATGGAAGCAGATAACAGAGATCCACAGTTAAGCACTGGGCTGAGCTCCCAGAGTCCAGTCAAAGAGAGGGAGGAGGGATTGCATGAGCAAGGGGGTCAAGACCATGATGGGGAAACCCACAGAAACTGCTGACCTGAGCTAGTGGGAGCTCGTTGACTCTGGACTGCTAGCTCGGGAACCTGAATAGGACCAAACTAGGCCCTCTGAATGTGAGTGACAGTTCTGTGGCTTGGGTAGTCTGTGGAATCACTGGCAATGAGACCAAGATTTATCCCCAGTGCATGAACTGGCTTTTTGAGACCCATTCTCTATGGAGACATACTATGCTCAGCCTCAGTACAAGGGGGAGAGGCTTAGTTCTGCCTCAACTTGATATGTCTTATTCTTACTGAGGAGTGGATGAGGGGGTTGGGTGGGAAGAAGATGGGGAAGGGGAGCAGGAGGAAGGAAGGGAAGGGAAATTGTGGTTGATATGTAAAATGAAAAAAAAACCCTTTTAAATAAAAAATAAAAACAAAACAAAACGAATGGGTGCCTGCTGTGCTCGTCCATTTCCTTACCCGAAGCTCTTGGGTCCCGTAGCCTTCGGTCAGAGTGATCTGGAAGACCTCCATGCCGCACAAGTAAGCAGCGAGCCGAGACAGGCTCTGCTTGCCAGTGCCCCCAACTCCAACCAGGAGGGCATGGCCTTGAGGGATTCGAAGGATGCGGCTGATGCGGCACCTGGGGAAAGAACCAGTCATGAAACAAACGTCCTGGATGGCAGCAGTGTGTGGAGATGAAGTGCCAGCTTCAGTGGAATGATTGTGTCCCTGCCCGCATGGTTACCCGTCAGAGAGCATCAGACTTGTAATGTCTGCCTCTGAAGTTACCCAGGTGTCACATGTGGACTCAAACTGCACTATACTGCGGGAAAGGATATTCAAGGCCCATGTGTAAGGTTCAATTTTTATTTTTTTGATTAAAAAGAAAAATCCCAAATCTCTGTCAGTTCCCCAGTACAAAGACCCTCAGGAAGATTTGCATGAAGACCTTGCTCTAAAACCACTTTACAAAAAAACAAAACAAACAAACAAGAAAAGAATTGGCCTGGATCAACAGACATCTCCATGTGCTTCGTTCAAGGAGACTGAAGATCCGTTCCCCTAAAACATATCTATTTAATTTTTTTTATGTGAATGCTTTGCCTGCGTCTGTGTACATACACCAAGCATGTGCCTGGTGTCTAAGGAGGTCACAAGACACATTGGATCGCCTGGAACTAGAATTACAAATGGTTGTGAGTCATTGTGTCAGTGTTAGGGACTGAACCTGGTCCTTTCTTGACCACTGAGCCGCTTCTCGAGCCCCAACACTTGCTTCTTGCTATGATTCTTGCTGCCCTTTCCCCTCAGGTGGCCACATGAAGGCCACATTAGCCATGGGTATCTGAAAGTTAAGTTTCTTCTGAGACCAGTCAGCCCCTCACCCTATTTTAGCCTAGAGATTCTGAATGTTTATACTAACGATATATAACTCCATTTTCCAGGAAGGAATATATTGGTTTTAACACTAGTATAATACTGGTTTACTTAAAAAAATGACTTACATGTGTTATAAAAATTAAAAAACAACCCACAAAATAGAAAGTATGTAGATGTCCAACTACAAAAGTTGGACGTTATTATCCTTGCTTTTCTGAAACAAATAAATTCCAGCATGGATGACCCACATCACTCTTGGTTTTGGAAAACTGAAGCTGGAGTCTTGCAGGACCGACATGTAATATCACTTCAAGGCTCTAGTAACTGAGAAGCCAGAGTACTGTTACAAGCCTTGTGACTCCATTGGATTTTACAACATGGGACCCCACTAATAAGATCACCTTGGAAAAGATACAGCAGGAGAGAAACCCCAAGTCCAAAGTTAGGCAAAATGTTTAAAAAACATTTTAAAGCATGTTTCCAGGCTTTGGGTTAGGCTTTGGCTGCATCTTAAGGAATGTTTCCAGGCCCAACAGAATTCACTAAGTGACAACGTCCCTTTCTTCAAAGCTCGAGGGCACTCTCTTCATATCCCTACAGCTGAGTCAATCACCTTTACTCCTAGAATCTCAAATCAAAGAAACACTTTATGATTTGAGCCAGGAGAATCCCACACTGAAGATAAGGTAGTCTTCCCACATGGGAAAGGGTTTCCCTCCATGTTGGAGGGGGATCAGTTTTACCTGGCCACATGTGCTGACAGCATATTATGATGTCACAGGGGACAGTGTGGCCAGTAATTTGCTGTGCTCAGCATGTTTGCAGCAAGTGAGTGCAGGTTGCTCTTAGAATTGTCCTTTAGCCCCAAGGCTAAACATTCTAGAATAACTATTAAATTTCCTATAGTTTCTCCATTCAGATTCACTTCTTTTATGAGTAATTTTTCTTGTTCTTATTGATTTACTTTTTATGATATACTTTTAAAATTTTTAACTCTTATCATTGTCATTTAATAGAAAGGCCTGGGATAATGAGGGTGATTTGGGCAAGGAGAGTTGTATTGTCTGTAAAGATGACTTCCCACTTGGTGGCAACAGAAACAGTTTAGTTGAGCAGTTTGAGATCCTGGTACAGGCCATCCAGTGGCGTGGCCTCACGGTTCCTTATCTTCATTATAAGAAAATAGCCCCCCTGGAAGGGCCTGGAAATGATCAGATTTTCTTTTAAGCAATAGAATTTAAAAATCCATTGCCTCAAGAAATTTTAGTCGATATGTATCATATCCACCAAAGGATAAATAGTATGTTCCTTCTGAATAAATATTATCTTACTTGTGACAGATAAAAACAAGTATCAGATCACAGAAATTGTAGGAACAAGGCCTTGAAAAGATGAACAGACTTTATGGAGTCCAGTTGGAGGCTCCCAGTAATGTCCCTATATCTTTTTGTTGTAGTTTGTTTTAAATGATCATTATTTGGGTTGATTGTTTTAAATTGGAAGGTAAAAATTATGATATCAGATCTCACGGAAGTCAAATGGTTCCAGTTGTTACTGTGTGCACAGTGTAGATTGCTGTGGAGCGCTGTTTACTACACGATGTGTGTGGAATACCACCACGGTGTCATCTAACAACCAATGACGAATACAAGTTTTTCAAAGAGGGAAACAATGTTCTGGGTACATGAGGCCTGTTTATGCCTCTCGGGCCTCGTATTCTGCTTGCCCTGTTTTTAATCTAAGTTACGCATGCTACAGCCACTTTCATCTTTCACTCTGTTGTTTGAGCATTCCTGGTTCAGGCCTCAGTGGCTTCTGCAACCTGCTTCTCCCAAATCTTTCCACTATCAGTTAAGCTGGTCATGTAGATCTCATCTTAAAAAAATGCCACCTCTTCCCTTAGACACCAGTTCCTCTTTAGAAATCCAATACAGGTTGGGCATCCTTTACCCCCAAATCTTAACTGCTCTAAAGCCTAAAGCACTTCATGGATCTAGGAGACAGAGTGTACAGACAAATCTCAGCCACATTAAAAGCTGACCCAACTCCCCGGAAGTGATGTGCGGAAAGTTTAATAGATAGGGAAAGTACAGCGATGCCGTGATTAGGTTGGGGTTTTAACCCCAAGATGTCTCATTCCAGGAAAGAACACATCAGAAACTCTGTGCATTTTGGATGAGGCATTGGTTTCTCAACCTTCATCTTCTTCCTCCATCTATCTGTTGTCCTTCTTGGCCCAATGCATTACTCCTGGGACATTTTTCTTGATCATTCGTTCATGTTCTCGTAAATGTTCACTGGAGAAGGCACGGGGTGGAGGTGCCCACACTGGGCTGTGAGCCTGGATGATCAACTGGAGAAGGCAGTGGGTGGAGGTGCCCACACTGGGCTGTGAGCCCGGATACTCAAGCTTTACTCCAAGGCAAGCACTTGCTCTACTTTCCTTCTAAGAAGATGTGCCCACCTTTTGTTCTCACTGGCTGCTCTAAGACACTACAAGAATCGGCTATGCTGCTGCCTGGGATGCACTGGACACTGCACACGGCCCACTTACCCATGAAGGTCAGGGTATGTCCCGTCCTACCCACACATCCCACAAGTCATTTCTGCTCCTCTTTCTTCCCACCCTTCTCCAACAGGGCTGCAGCGAAATACATTTGTATGGATCTGTAGCTGTTTGGAAACTAGTTTGCCTCTGCATGTGCAGCTAGGACTGTGACATAATTGACAGCGACATGTGTTTTACCACCGTGGGAACAGTTGTGGCTGCACAACTTACACATGTTGCATGGCATCTTCAAACAGCACCAGGTGCATGGCGGAGTGGAGCTCGTTGTAGGTGTCTACCGTTTCTCTAAGAATCGCCTTCAGGCCTTCCCAGTCCTTCACTGGCATGTAACAAGGGTCCTCCGCACCAGTAGCAAAGTGGCAATAAATAAGGGGCTGTTGCCGCAGCATGCTCTCATCAGCACCCTGCAGGAGAACACGGATAAAGTGTGGGACAAGAGCCACCTGGAGAGTCACCTGGGCAGAGGCCTATTCAAGAGACCAGCTTGTGCCAGCAGGTCTGTGCGCAAGTAGACCAGACAGCATCCCTTAGTGGGACACAGCACATCTGCGAATCTCAGTTATTGTAGGAAAGGGAAGTCTGCTCGCTCACCTGCAGCCCAGAGGCTCTAAGTCTGGCCGCACACCAGCCAGAGGCCTTTGAACAGTGCCCGCTCACCTCCACCACTTACTTTAAAGTACTTATGGGCAGCTTCCAGCATTTTTCTGTGAAACAAGTCACAATCCTTTGTGTCTATCAGTTTGTCTCCATAAACACGGGATGATTCATGAAGCCACAGGCGCAGTACATCTTCTGGGCATTTTAAACATTCAGGAGAAGCAAACAAAATCCCCTATATGAGAGGAATTAGAAACACACCTTTAATTCAGAAGATAGTGTCATTCTCACGTTTAGGATTTATTTAACTCTGTACTATGCACATGTGCAAATAAAACTCATTTCACCTTCTGATAAGTGATATTATAGAAATTCAAGTATAATACCCATTTTAAAAAAAACGTGTATGAGTGTTTAAACCATATATATGTCTGTGCTTCATATGAGTGTCTGGTGCCCTTGAAGGCCAGAAGATGACATAAGATTTCCTGGGACTGGACTTACAGATGGCTGTGAACCATGATGTGGGTGCTGGGAATTGAACCTGTGTCCTCTAGAAGAACTCAGCTCTCAACTTCTGAGTCATCTCTTTCTCCCTCATCATACACATTTCTTAAAAATGATTTATTTATTATTACTTTATATGTATGAGTGTTTTGCCTGCATGGATGCACACAACATATGAGCAAAGCCCAGAGGCCAGAAGACAAAGCTAGATCCTTTAGAAGTGAAGTTAGATACAGTTGTAAGTCACCATGTTAGTGCTGGGAACTGAACCTGAGACCTCTGCAAGACCTGCAAGTGCTCTTACCTTCCCAGTCATCTCTCCAGCTCCCTCATCACATGTGGTTTAAGGAATGTAACTAAAACGATTTCAAGAGTCAGCAGGAGCTAAAGCTCACACCTCTGCCTATGTATCTCAGCTGCCAGTGGATTTTACAAAACAAAAGCCCGAACAGAATGAAAGTAACAGGATACAGACTTTCCTTGTTTTTTTAATCCTTTGATACCTGTCAGTCAAAACCCTTTCACTTCACAAATGAAAAAACAAATCAAATGTAGAAAAGATCAAATGTAGATTGTCCTCTCTGGGAAGGTAGACCGAGGACGAGCACAGACTCACCGTCTCCTGTGCCCACCGACACTGCCCTTCAGCATCTGGGGTGCAGGTGACCCCAGCTTTGTGGACAGCCAGCTTGCTCTCCACACACAGAGCACGGAGGACACTGTGGAGAACTGAACTGCAGGAGGCTGACACTGTTCACAGGTATGGGACATGCTGGGCAGCCTGAACCTGGAAGCTAAGCAGGCAGGACCACATTCCAGCTCAGCTTTTCTGCTAAGAGGAAGACTTGCTTTTAACAAGACTTTACAAAGCAAAGCCTTTCTGGCAAGTGCTAGAAACATGGATGTGAAAGCGAATGGTCCATGCTATTCTCAAGTGGCTGTCTGATGTGTGGTCAGGTTCTGAGGTCCTGACGAGAGCTGTGAGTGGAAGTCCTGTGAGGTTTCCCCATCTGCCCTCCGCACAAAGCAACTGTGAGTCTTAGACAACTCCCCAGGCACTTCACTGCCCACAGATGACCACATCATATCCGATTTAGAAATTCAAGATCTCCAATTCCTCTTTAGGATTCCCTTATATAATCAATGGTGAACACTGCCCTTTTACCACACGTTACAATTTGACTCTCAAATGCCTCCTTACCCTACTTCGGATCACTCTGGTCTCTGTGTTTGTCCCGAACATCCTATGCAATCAAGGTAATTTTTAGTATCAAGCCAAATGATTTATAATTTAAAATTTCATACTTTGATATGTGTTTAAAATGATATGTTATGTTCTATGTAAAAACATGACCAATTCCTCTTATTTGGCACTTACGATAATAAAGCCTTTGTTTACAAAGCTCAGATTCTACCTTCACTGCTATTGCTCACTCACTATCAACCACAGGCTGTGTGTCTCCCTAAATATATGTATTGAAGCTAAACTGTGGGACCAGTGAGACAGATCGGTGGTTAGTGCAGGAGAATTGTATGTATTCTGACAATCATGTTTTAAATAAAACGCTGATTGGCCAGGCAGGAGTTGTGGGCGGGAAAACCAGACAAGAAGTGGAAATGATGCAAGGAGAGCAGGAGAATTCTGAGGAGGAGGAAGCTGATTCCTCCCACTCCTGCCCAGACCATGGAAGCAGCAGGATGTGGTCTGCCCCAGTGAAAAAGGTGCTGAGCCACATGGCTAAAATAGATCAGAAAAATAGGTTAATCTAGATGTGAGAGTTAGCCAGTAAGAAGCCTGACCTAAAGGGCCAATCAGCTTTATAACTTACAGAGATCTCAGTGTGATTTTTCTCTGGGACTAAACAGCTGGGGGGCAGGGCGGGAAAGAAGCCCCAACAAGCATTCCAGTTCATGTTACAGGTGGTGACCTGAGTTCAACCCCCCAGGTCTCATGTAAAGGTTGAAGGAGCGAACCAAGGCCATAGAGTTGTCATCTGACCTCCACAAGCATGTGTAGAATGCACCCTTTCCCACACCTTACACACTCACACACAATGAAAAAAATACTTAATTGCCAAGGTGATAATATGAAGAGGTGGGGCCTCTGGCAGCTATTAAGCAATAATGGAGAGGTGATCTCATATAAGCAGTGCTATGTATTTTCCCTTTTATCCTGTCTGCTGTGGATAGACACAATGGTCAAGGCACTGTCCTCACCAGACACTGAGCTTGCTGGTACCTTGACCATAGACTACTTAGCACCACTGACCTAGGAGCAATACATTCTCATCGTCTAATGAATTACCAAGTCTCAGGAACCTTGCTGTATCAGCACAGATGTTGTGCAACCTGAAGGGAACCATCCCATTGATAGGAAGGGCATAAAGTTTGCCATGTTCCTTCACAGACAGAAACACACACATAAAACAACAAAGTGTAGCTGAAAACTGAAATGGTTCTATCAATGAATGCCACACGTTGTCCTGATATTCAAGAAGCTAGCATGCCAGTTGAGGTACCTGGAAGATGTTTGATAGGTCTCTCAGATTAAAAATGTAGTGGAATTTAATAGCTGTGGGTACAAAGCTCTCTGCCACCATCTGATGGAATGCTATTGCTGCCTGGATCAGAGAGGGGCCAGCCCTGAGAACCGAGGGGCAGAACGCTTGCTGCTGGAGATGGAAGTGGAAGATCTGACCGTAGATGGTCATCAGGGCATCCGTCGATGGAAAGTTGAATGCGAGCACCGTGAAATGCCTCTGAAAAGCAACAACACATAACAGAGATATCAACCAGACCAGAAAATGCAGTTTCCCCCTTTTTATTAATTTTAATAAAGCCTGTCTTTTTGTAACAGGCAGATTATCACGTCTGCCTTATGTGAGCACTTTCCCATTTCCCAGACTTACCCGTCTTCAGTACATGCATCTTAATTATATATGCCTATGTCTTAGGTGCCTAAAGGAAAATAGGATTAAACCGTCTTTGACTGCCAATCTCTGCAAGCAAAGGGTTAGGGGAGAAAGTACCTTTGGGATTTGTGTCTCTAAGCCAAGTTTGTGTCAAGAGAGTTCAGCTGCTATTAGATAATGGTTTGTGAAGAATCATGCTCCTATGGCTATAGTCTCCTAATTAAAGGGCAGGAGGGCTATCTGTGTTGGGAATGCCCTTTTAAATTGGTCTAGAATGTTTTTTAAACAAGTTTTAGCTACATTAAAAATTTAAATTTTTTAATCAAATATGTCAAATCTAAGAATTTATTGGATGTCAAACTTTTCTTAATATCTTACAGTGAATTAAAGAAGTTACAAATATTAACAAGTCAATGCCATAATTCTGGAGTGGAAATTAACAACAAACACACAATTTGTCAAATTACATTTTTTAAAATCCATTCTGATTAAAAGACAAGAAAAGGTTTCTCTGATGGTTGAGAGACCAATAGCATTGCTGCTTTTAAGTAATTGTCTTAGTCTCTGAGCAACCACAAGAACCCCTAGGCTTCCATTTTATATTTAAAGAGGGGCTCTAGTCACTCTTTGTCACTAATCTTTTTTCCCCTGAGGGGAAAATTTAGGTCTCAGTTTTTAGGTTTTATATTTTAACAGTAGATTGAATATTATATTGGCAAAATGAGTTCCGTGTCCCAAAGAGTTAAACAGTCAAATGTTTAATCTGTGTTTTTGGTCTGGCTTTAAGGTAAACAGGACTCACTAGGTTTGGAAGTTTGTGTAGAAAGTTTATTAAGAGGCTGGAAATCACCAGTTGTCATTATGATCTTTTGCCCCCTTTTTAGTAAGTTGTAGTGAGTCAGGAACATTGGCTTAGTGGCCCCATTTTTGGCCTGTAGCATTATGGTATGAGAAAGTCAGGATCATGGGTTTAGGAACCTTTTTTTTTTTCTTCTCCAGTGAAATCATCAGTGGCTGTGATGTCATCAGGGCTAGTACTCCTCTGTTGTATGTGTAGTTATTTTATTTATTTTTATTTTTTTGTGAAAAAAGTGCAAACATATCTGTTGTCAGGGTTTCTGACTGGTTCCTACAATCGTTAAGTCCCAAAGAAATGTAGGAACTTATTGTAGACACAGAGGTCTACATTAACTATAAACTGATCAGCCCATTAGCTCAGGCTTCTTATTAGCTCTTATAACTTATATTAGCCCATTATTCTTGTCTGTGTTAGCCACGTGGCTTGGTACCTTTTTCAGTGGGGCAGTCACATCTTGCTTCTTCTGTGGCGGGCTCACAATGACTGTAGAGAAATGTGCTGCCTCCTTCCCAGAATTCTCCTATTCTCATTGACTCGCCTCTACTTCCTGTCTGGTTGTCCTGCCTATACTTCCTGCCTGGATACTGACCAATCAGCACTTATTTAAAATATAACTGACAGAATACAATTGTCCCACACCACATATCTTTGATCCCAAATTAATTAAGATTGTTCATGGACATCTATATTTAAGAAGCTTAGTGTAAACAGTGTGTGGCTTAGGGCATTATGTGGTGTTTGAGGATAAAATTGTTTTGCTTTTATATTTTGAAGTTGTGTTTTTAAGGAGCCATGTGCACACTCCACAATTCCTTTTCACCATTAACAACCTACATAGCTCTTTTATTGAAAGACCCATTTGTAAAAATTAACATAGCAGTTTTAAGGGATCTTTTTTACAACTTTAGGAAAAATAAAGGAATATAGCTGTGTGAATTGTAGCAATGGATCAGCTGGGAAAAGATTATTAATTGGGCCTTTAAATTGAGCAAATGTAATTGTCCAAGAATTACTATTTTGGAATAACCAATTAATTTTTTGCTTAGTATAAGGAACATTGATTACAGCTGTTTTTTTGCCAAAATATTTTTTAGATTTTATAATTTTTTTTGTGTTAAGTAAGCTATTGCTTTAAAATAAGGGTTTAATATCTTAATTGGCAAAATGGGAAGGTGTAGCCATAAAAGTGGACCATTTTGTCATAATGCTGTTGTAGGAGTAAGTTTTATGGGTAATATACATGTTTGTCAAGGCTAATTATAATTAACACAATGTATTTGTTGCTTTTGTATAGCATGCTCTACCTTGGTCAGTACCTGTCTGGAGTTTCTGTAAGTTATCTGCTGGAATTTGGATCACTGCTTCCTTTAAGAAGTTTACTTAGTGGCTCAAGGTCTTTTTTTAGGATATTTTAAATGAGGTTTTTACCATTGTATGTCTTATTAACAGTTGGTAAGCTACCTTTTTGATCCAAGTTGCAAGTTTACCTAGCTGACAGGCTTAACTTGCACTCATTTACAATTTTTAAGACACCTGTCTGGGCCTTAAGCTGCAGTTTCTTGAAGATACCTTTTTGTGGCTTGGCTGTCAGATAAGGCTCGGCTCCGAACTGACTCTGGGACATGTGGTGGGCACAAACCATGCTCCCTCTGCTGCTTGGACATGTCCCGCCTGGGACTTGGAATCAGGAGGCTCTGGTTTAGCAGTCCCACCATAGACTAGCATGAGAGGAGACTGAGACATTTAGCTCGGGTTCCCCAGTACCCACCATTGCAGTGACTCTGAGACTGTTGTGTCCCTAAGCTCAGGAGGGTAGAGCTATGTTAACTTTTACTGTCCTTGCTTTTTTAATCTAAATCTTATAATTACAAAATCAGAATTCCTGAAGTCCCTCCTCTGTTAAAAGTCATAGAATTATCCACATAGGCTTTTTGATTGTGGGTCAATTAGCCTCTAGGCATTTCCATTGACCAACTGGTGCGCTGACTGGGAGGTGCAGCTCTTCACACTCCCCTGTCTTCTGCCTTTTCTGGCTCCACCGCACAGTGCGGGTCTGACTCAGCTGGCTACAGCAGGTGTGCGTGGACTGCCACAATCTCAGTGGTAACTCAGGCCGTTGCTAGGTCAAATGCCGCATGCATTCCCTCATCCTTCCCACCTGTACAGCAGCAACCAAGGCTGCAGCTCCGTGACTGAAGCACCACTGCTTGCATGGGAGAAGGCGAGGCCTCACTTTGGCCTCTCTGAGTCCAGAGCAGCCCGAAGGCGGTGGTGCAAATGCCCAGTGTGGGGGCAGGAATATAATATTTATAAACTCTAAATATCTTTGCCTTTGTTTCACTTTAGCTCCTCTAGTTATTAAAATACATCCAAGCCAGTGTATTGATAATTGAATATTATTTTTGTCTCATATTTATAAATGTTTACAGTTTTACTCCTGAATTTTTTTGCTCCGCCTTTCTCTTTACTCTTTTATTATTTACTATTTATTTTTGAGTGTGCATCATTCACCTCTCCACCTGTGGTATGATTTTTTTTGCGGGTTCCTCACATACTCTCTTGTACTCCTGGTCACACTTTTATGTGTTTTGGGGTTTACTGGTATGCCCCACATTGGGCACCATATGTTGGCGATCAGCCTTGACAAAAATACCTCTTGCCAGGGTAGCGGCATGGGGATATAGAAAAATTAGCAAGGAACACAAAGATACATGAAAAATAATAAAACAGAAACTACAGGACAGTACTGGGATGGGGGTCCAGGGAATACTGAAATCATCTGCATCTAATTTCCATACGCTCTTTATACAAAAGGGGGAGAAAGGCAACAAAAGGCTTCTTTAACATGATACAAAGGACGACTTAAACAGTTAATTGCTTTAACACTTTAAGACATCAAGTTATTAACATTTTGTTGTTTAGACAGTAAAGTCACTCTAGACCAAATATCCCAAAGACAGTCATTCCCCAAATAACCTCATATTACAAAAACAACAACAAAATATGCTTACATATCATGACCATCTGTCATGATAAAATAAATTTACCTATATGTGCCATCTTAAAGTAAAAACCAAGTAAGCACATCCTGACTCAGGATGTGCAGCTCTACGTGATGCCAACAACTCTCTAACCATCAGACAAGGTAAAAACAGTCTCATTTTTGGGCCTCCACACACTACAAAACATTCTGGAAAAGAACAAATTATTGAGACAATAAAGTGATCAGTGTTTAAGAATTAAATATCTACCAGGCAGTAGTGGTGCACAACTTTAATCCCAACACTCGGGAGGCAGAGACAGGCGGTTCTTTGTGAGTTTGAGGCCGGCCTGGTCTACAGAGCAAGTTTCAGGACAGGCTCCAAAGTTACAGAGAAGCCCTATCTCTAAAAACAACAAACAAAAATCACCACCACTGCAGCAAAAAGAATTAAATATCCACAATATGGAGAGAATGCTTAAAATTTAACAAAAAACATTTGATCTAAAAATGGTCAAAAGGATTTTAATAACATCTCCCCCAAAGAAGATTTACAAGTGGATAAACACCCATGAAAAGATGCTTCAATCTCTGATCACCTGAGAAATGCAAAACAGAGCTATCCTGATACTGCCCTGTTCCCATAAGCATGACTGCTATGAAGAAACAAAGTCAGAATCCTGGTTGACAAAGATGAGGAGAAGCTGGAACTTCCTGCACTGTTGGTGGGGGTGGAAGGTGACATGACCATTGTAGGAACAGAATGGCAGATCCCAAAAAGCTATAAACCAAATTACTGTCTGATTCTGTATTCTACTTCTGGGTAGACAGTCAAAATAATCGAAAGCAGAGTTGTCGAGAAATATCTGTGTGCCTACAGTTCAGAACAGTTTTATTCTCCCTAGAGGGGAAACCAAGAAAGTGACCCAGTGTTCACGGCGAGTAAACAGATGCGCAAAATGCAGCACGGAGGACACACAGCGCATCCCAGGCTTCAGAAGGAAACCCTGCAGGACGCTACATGCGTGATCCCTGCAGCACGCTACATGCGTGATCTTTAGCACGGCATGCTAAGTGAAGCACACCAGTCCTCAGACAGTGCAGGGCTCCACCTAAATGAAGTGCTTAGAGAAAGAAGGGTTGGAGAAACAGAGAGTCTGATGCTGACTGTGAGGGCTCAGAGCAGAGAAGGAGGGGGTCATTGCTTAAGGGATAGAGTTGCAGTTTCACCTAAAAGTATCACAGAGACAGATGGTGATGATGTGTCAGAAAAAGGCATTTAGTCCACCCAGTGTCCACTTAGAATGATTGGTTAAGTTGATAAATTTTATGCAACGCTTATTTTAGTATAATAATAAAACTGAAAAAAAAGATTTTCCTAAGATGCCTGCGGGGGATGCAGAAGGTTTTTCAGGCAGAGAAACTATTCTGTGTGACATTTTGACGGTGGACACATGCCATTATACATTTGTCAACCCTACAGAACAGGGAGGACAAAGAAGGAACCCCAGTGCAAACTCTGAGTGCTTGTTAATGATTACGTGCCAGCATCACCTTGTCAAATGTAACGAATGCAGAGGGTAAACAGAGTTCAAATGAAGCAGGTGGTGGTGGATGTGGGCCTAGACAGAAATACTGTCAACTCATTGCAATAAATGTAAAACCTAACTAAAAATACTGGATTGATTAGGAAAAAAATATCTGTTTAAATAATTGTCCAGTGGGAGTCTTGCTTTATAAGTACCAAGAAACAAGATGCTGTATTTTGTTGAGGGAGGGTCTCACTAAGGATTTTAGCCTACCTTGGAAGTCACTGTATGGCCTAGGTTCGCCTTGAACTCACAACACAGCTGCTTCAGCCTCCCTAGTGCTGGTATTTCTAGAGTGTGCCAACATACCCAGCCTGGTCTACATCCCGAATATGACATCCGAGGACATCTAGGGAGAATGGAATGAAACTCACCTGCAGCCTTGGGTTGATGGTAAAGCTGCCCACCATAGGATTCATGCAGGCCACGTACTGGCAGCTGCGGATTTCCTTAAGCATCATCTTCTGCCGATCATACCTAAGGGACAGAAGCAGAAGCTCAAGTCTAAAGACAAGAGGACAAAACAGTGAGCCACAGCTTGTAAAAGATTTCATCACACACACCGGATCTTTGTGATCGTTCTGCAAGCTCGACCTTCTTGGTCTCATCTAGGACATCAAAAATCTTAGCTCAGAAAATGGAAGATGAGAGAACTGTTGGAGGCCAAAGCCAAGATCAGAAGCTGAATCAATATAAACTCTTACTGCTCATCGATTTCCACATGGCTCTAACATGAGTGAAAACTATGCTGTCCTCACGGCGAGGGTCAGTGGGTTGGCTGGGGCTCCCTCACCTCATCCTCCAGTCACGGATAGCAAACTAGAGTGCCCAGATCAAACATTTACATCCTACAGGGTAAAACCAAGCTTTCCTTCAATAACTTACGACTTAATTTCCACACAGTTGCTATGTTGCTTGACTCCTTTTCAATCCAATCTTGCAAAGATAAAAGGGGAAACTGCTGTGTTTAATATGATTAAAAGATATATAAATGGAGGGCTGGAAAGATGGCTCAGTGAGTAGGGTTCTGGCCACTGATGGAGGAGGGTTATCTGTCTATTGTGTTATTTTCATTGGTCAATAAAGAGACTGCCTTGGCCCTTTGATAGGACAGAAAATTAGGTAGGCGGAGTAAACAGAATAGAATGCTGGGAAGAGAGCAATGAGGCAGATGCCATGGAGCCAGCCACCAGGTCAGACATGCTGAATCTTTTCCGGTAAGCCACCACCTCGTGGTGCTACACAGATTATTAGAAATGGGTTAATATCAAGATATGAGAGTTAGTCAGTAACTAACTCTCTAGAGATAATGGGCCAGGTAGTGTTTAAATGAATACAATTTGTGTGTTGTTATTTCCGGGGCTAAGCTAGCTGTGCGGGAGCCGGGTGGGATGAAAAGCAGGCCTGCCTGCAGCTCCATCACACTACAGGCCACACACACACACACACACACACACACACAACACACACACACACACACACACACACACATACACCCGAGTTCAGATCACCAGCATCCAAGTGAGAGCAGGCATGGTAGCATGCACCTGCACTCCCAGCAATTGGGACAGGCGGATCCCTGGACCCGGTCAGTCTAGTATCAGGGAGGTTCAGGTCCAATGAAATACCCTGTCTCAAAAAATGAGATATAAAGAGACCTGGTATATGGTGTAGACCTCTGACCTCCTCACATGACACACATATATAA
The DNA here is from genome assembly GCF_982192425.1 of Myodes glareolus. Lineage (NCBI taxonomy): Eukaryota > Metazoa > Chordata > Mammalia > Rodentia > Cricetidae > Myodes > Myodes glareolus. The sequence goes on along the minus strand of NC_142036.1, from coordinate 3,914,831 downwards.
ATATGTATGCACATATACATACACACACACACACATAAACATCAAGATTACAAATCAAAGATAAAGAAAATCCCAAACTGTTTGATCTGGGATAATTCTGTCTTCAAATGTAATAATGAGTTCTTAGCGGACAGCAGAATGCGGGCTTTGCTTACCAGTGCCCGTAGTCAATATGTTGTCGAAGCAGTGCATGCGGCTGGGCAGTGCCGTATGCGTCCACTTCAGGCATGTTCAGATCATCAATGAAATAAACCAGTTTTTTATTTCCTCTTGGACCATAGTTGCGACCAGCTTTTTTCTCTAGAGGTTTTTCAAGAATTCCTAAAAATATGTACATAATTTTGTCACAAATGGCTGGCAGAGTGTAACATTTCTACCCTTACTTATTCTTTCCCAAATTCTTCCTCTTTCATGGTGATTTGTTCATGTCCTGATTTCTGGATATGAGCATCTCTAGCAGCTGTCTGCAACACGGTCCCTGCCCATCTTGCTCCTCTTAGCCGAGGTCACTCCAGCCCTCCTTCTCTGGAGACATTGCACTGCTGCTTACGTTGCAGAGGGCCCTGTTGCTGACACGTCCTTCCTCACTTGTTTTGTGGCTTTTTTCTCACAGCGCTCATGGCTGGACGCTGGTTCTGCCACAACATGGCCTCTCAATCCATCTCCATTCTCCTTGCTGACGAATCTAGGAGCAGCTCCCATATCTCCCAAGATATTCCCCATACCTCTCTCCTTGGACCACCAGGGCAGGTAGGTAATTCGATAGTTTCCTGTCCTGTGGTACTGAGGACTCCAAAGCAGAGGTGGGAAGGGTCTGAGCACTGTCCTTGACACCGTATCCAATATCATGTTGCCTCTTCAGACTACAAACATCTCAGGGGCAAGGAAAGCTGTTTGTGTGTGTGTGTGTGTGTGTGTGTGTACGTGTGTGTCCCCACTGACGACAATCATTTATTGTTATTCATTTATCACTCATCTGCTAGATAAACAAAGAAGTACACAGGAGGTAAACACCGTTGGCACACAGCGGTTCCACATGTAAAGATGCTGACTGGTCATTAGCTCCACAGCCACTTGAGCGTTTGTGCCTTTTTCAAAAGGCATCTTAAGACTACTTCTTATGCAGGGCCACATTAGTTGGTATGTGGTTCAGTGGAACCAGTCTTTCCAACATCAGATTCTTCTTCCCAAGATGCAGTTAGCAACTTCCCAAGTTGCTCACTCTCAATGGTCCACCATTGCTACTGTGTGGGATGCAATATCCTTGGTTTGTAAAGCCCAGTCTCCACAGATATGTGTCCCCGAGCTGGACAGCTCTGACTCCGGTCTCCTGCCCTTCTCCTCAGCCACCACCCCCAGTCACCTTCCAGACTCAGTCCACGGCCTCCTACAGCTTCTCTGCTAAGCTGGGCCTTCCAGTCTACATCTTCTCTGCCCGGATATCACCGGTGTTGTGCGCTGAAATTCTCCCTCTGGACACTGACACCTGTAGCTCTTCCTTGTCCTGATTTGATGAGCATCTGCTAAGCAACCTTATTCCTGTCTCCTCCTTGGGAACTAGATGGAGTTTATCATATAACTTGTTGAACTGAGGAGCAGTACACCAGTTTCCCATGCTTAACTCATAAGGAAATCTTTATGTTGCACTTCTGAACAGAATCCATTCCTCACACAAGTAGAGAAATCATACATATTTGCTAAAGAGACAAAACAGAATCAGCTTTCTAATTATTTCAGTCATAAAACAAGACAAGTTGACTGAAGGAAGATGCTGAGTGTGCTAATGTTGGAGGGAAAGGAAGTTTATTACTTGACTCCAGAAACACAGCCATGAAAATCACACACACATGCACACACACACACACACACACACACACACACACACACACGACTGAATTGTCAAAGCCACTGACTGAGATGGCCCAGCAGGTGAAGGTGCTTGCTTGCTGTCAAGCCTGATGAACTGAATCTGATTCCTGGGGTCCTACAAGGTAGAAAAAGGGAACCGATCCCAGAGAGTTGTGTTCTGTCTTCTACCTGTGTCCCACCTACCCACACTAAATAAATATAATGGGAAAAGGTAAATAACTGGAAGTTGGCCATGTCATTTGATGTACTTTGAGTGTCTCTGGACTCAATTCCTTACTCGAAAGAGTAATCGGAGGGTTCTTTTCTTTTTTTTTTTTGATTTTTATTGAGCTCTACATTTTTTTCTGCTCAGAGGGTTCTTTTCTAACACCCTTGTATTACCCAGTTCCATAAATTAATTACAGGGAATTATATGATTTAAAGGTGACATTATTAGCTTTGTGAATGTAAACTTTTGCTGGTTTACAAAGAAATAATCCCAACAAATCTGTCACCCCTGCACTCAGGAGGCAGAAGCAGGAGTAAGCCTGGGATAGGTGGATACTTTGTCTCAGACCATCTTAGAGCAACAGTCTCTTCAGCAGGTGTGTAGGTCCCATCAAAGGGCCCATCTGTGTACCAGGGAAGGGGCACTCACTCTGCAGTGCTGCTGACGTCGTGTAGAAGTTGAAAGGCACACGGGACACCATGTAGTCCTCAGAGAGACTTGCCAGGGTCTCACTCAAAAAGACCGTTTTCCCCACTCCTGCATTTCCAACAAGCATTAGTGGTTTGCCTCTCTCAAGCAGCAACTCAGTAAAATACCTAAGACGAGTTGTCTCCGATGTGTGTACCAGAACCGTCTAGGAGAGAAAAGCAGGAGAAAGGTTAGAGAGAGACAGAGGCATTACCAAGCTTCAAGGCTGACTCAACACTCAATTTTGGATAAAGACCCAAGGAACTCTTTGTACAAGTTCATGTCCAATGTACAGATGTCCCAGCTTTCAACGGGGCAGGTGAGCAATGTGATCAATTGTTAGAGCAGAGGCAACCTATAACATCATTCCAAGAAAAGGACTCACCCTCAGTCCCTTTCCCAGAGCTCCTCCTTCCCCACCTGCTGTACGTGTGGGAGAGAATAAAGCAGATATGGTCTAAAGTGTCTACTTTCTTCAGAAGCTGATGAGACTATTGGGAAATGGACCTCCACACAGAGGTGGAGCAGTATCTTGGCACAAAGGGCACAGTCCAAGCAATAGGGTTCAGTGCAATGAAATACCAATTGGAGGCAGGTAGAGTGTGCCCAGATCCAAAGCATATGTGAAAATTTTGATAAAATTAAATCTTTACGCTTATACTTTGAAATTTGGCAGTTTATTAGTATTTATTTATTCAGACACCATAATGTTCCACAGAAATTTGAAGTGGCCCTACAAGAACAAAAGAAAATGGGTGAAAATGAGGCTCAGAGTTGCAGGCCAAATGACTCATCAGGAAAGGCCTAAAGAAGGTGAGATGGTCCTTCAGGATTCCTGTTTCATAAGAGAGTCTGCCAGACATTCTACAGGACACAAAGAAAGTGATTGACAAACTGTCAATATAGGTGGAACTTATTTCCTGCTTCATGAAAAAGTCTGCCAGATACTATGGGCCTGTGGTCTGAAGATAGATGCCCCAACGGTACAGAAGACCTTTGGGTGACTGTCCAGGCAGCGAGATGTCTCTGTCATTTCTAGAGTTTTGGAGGTTTCTTATAATGCACTTCCTGTTAACTTAGGTAATATTATATCCTTTTGGAGTCTTTGAAAAAGTTGAAAAAATAAATAGTTATAATTATTGTTTTCCTTAGTTATGATAAAAGATAAAGTAGATATAAATACTGTAACTATAATTCTTGCTTAATACCTGTTTTGTTATATGTAATTTTACTATGTTAAAGTCAAAACCTTTTTTTTTTTGAACAGAAAAGGGGAAATGGTGTGGGAAGTCCTTCTGTATATGTGCTGCTTTTATTGGTAAATGAATAAATCTGTTCTGGACAGTGACTTAGCAGAATAGAGCAAGGTGGGAATTCCAAGCAGATAGAGGAGAAAAGAAGGCAGAGTCAGGGAGAAGCCATGTAGCTGCTGAAGGAGACAGATGACCAGGAACCTCACTGGTAAACTACAAGTCTCATGGTAAAATACAAAATAATAGGAATGGGTTAATTTAAGTTATAAGACTTAGTTAACAACACACTTAAGTGATTGGTCAAACAATGTTGTAATTAGTACAGTTTCTGTGTGCTTATTTCTGCTCTGGGCAGCCAGGAAATGAACAAGTAGTCTCTGTCTACACTGTGCGAGTCTGGCAACCTGAATTCAATCTTCAGAAGCCATCAGAGGCAGAAGGAGAGAACTGATTCTATAAGGTTACCCCCCGACCTCCCTAGGGTGACTCCTCATCTGGTGATATCATGTGCTTGCATGCATGTATGCATGTGTGTGTGTGTGTGCATGCACACACACACTCACATACACACAGAGATTGATACTAAATAATAGACTTGGGAAATACAGACTAAAATAAAATATTCAGACAAAAGGTAGATGCAGAGACTGAATTCTGCACAACAATTGAAAAATAGCTGCTATTTTGGTGCTTTTCTTAGTGGCCACATGCAAAAGTGGTAAACAAGACCAACAAACATACGTTAAAAGGCCTTACTTACAGGGTTGATTTTTGATGTTAAAAAGCACACATATGTATAATGGATATAGTTCCTTCTTACGTGGTTAGTGCCAACTGACCAAAATGAAGTATTCTGTGGATCATTCTGGGTCATGGTCTTGACATAACCATTTATTCTCCAGCTTCCCTTTCACACAGTGACACCAGCACCTCCTGAAGACCAGGCCGGGTTCGATGCCATTAAACGTGAGACTTCTAAACATACAAGAGGCTGTTTCCCTTCCAGCCTACAGTTGTCGTCACTGGATTTTTCTTTGGCTGTCAGCTCTTTCCTTCATATAGGAACACCAGGAATGAACACTTAGAGAGCTGGGTGGCCTCCACTATGTATGCTGCACAACTCAGGAATCTACAGCAAACCTGCGAGATATCCTTCTCAGAGAGCATGAAGCTGACACTGTGCGAGCTCGTCAGGTGTGGAAGTGTCAGGTGTGGAAGTGTCAGGTGTGGAAGTGTCAGGTGTGGAAGTGTCAGGTGTGGAAGTGTCAGGAGTGCGGTCACACAATCTCAAAGGGAGTGGCTTTGTCAGAGTTGGTGTGTGTGCCACTGTGAGAGTGGCCTTTGAGGTCTCCTATGCTCAGGATACTGCCCAGTAACTCAGTCGGCTTTCTGTTGCCCACAGGACGGTAGACTCTCACCTACTTCTCCAGCACCACGTCTGCCTGCACGATGCCATGTTCCACCGTGATGATACCAAACTGAACCTCTGAACTGTAAGTGAGCCACCCCAATTAAATGTTTTCCTTTGTAAGGGTTGCCATGGTCATGGAGTCTGCTCCAAGCAATAGAAACCCTAAGCCATCAGGTCACTTGGAGAGTGTCTCAGTTGGTGAGTGAGTGCAGGTGCTTGGACTGGAATCTCTTCTGTGGAGCCTGGGCTCAGCACAAACTCCTAACGCAGCCCTGCAGAACATGGACTCGGGAGCTGCAGTGGCAGGCTGCTCTCTTTGTTTTGGTATGGCCAAGTCTCCCAGTTTTAAAAGTTAATGTGCTTTTCTTTCTTCTCTCTCTCTCTCTCTCTCTCTCTCTTTTGAGACAGGGTTTCTCTGTGTAATAGGTCTAGTTGTCCTGGAACTTGCTTTGGAGACCAGGCTGGCTTCTTAAACTCAATAGAGATTTATCTGCTTCTACCTCCCATGTGCTGGGATTAAAGGCATGCACCACCACCTATGCTTCAACATTCTGGAAATTTCTTCAATCCTAGACAAATTAGGATCATCAGTCATTTTATGGTCACTACAAATATCATTGTGGAAACATTTCTCATCTGGTTCTCTGTTTCTCCAGGTATAACATGGTGCCTCAAGACCAGGATGCTGTAAAGAGGGAGTTAACTGCAGCTAGGGAGATGGTTCATCTGGTAAAGTGTGGGACATATAAGGATGAAAACCTGCGTTGGAATCACTAGTACCTACATAAAAATCCAAACACTGAAGTGCATATAATCCTAGCACTGGGAAATCAGAAGTGGGGGATCCCTGGGGCTTCCTGGCCAGCCAGTGTAGCTGACAGTGAGTTACAGGTTCAGCGATTTACATAAAATAAGGTGGAGAAGTGACTGAAGCAGACACTCAGTGTTAGTCTCCATATGCACACGTGCCCATGTGCAAGTACAGTCACACATAGGCACACATTCCACATATGCACACATACATGAGCACATACATGCACAAAGAATTAATTAGTACATAGATCTAAATTATTTAGAAAGGGCCTGGGAGTATAATAGCATTTCTAATTTCCCATGGTCCTGCTCCAGCGTATAAATGGTGTAGGAGGTCCTTCTGTCCATGTGTTGTCTTCATTGGTTAATGAATAAAGAAACTGCCTTAGCCTAGTTTATAGGGCAGAACTTAGGTAGGTGGGGAAGACAGAACTGAATTCTGGGAAGAAGAAATCAGAGTCAGGAGACGCCATGGATACTCCTGACACAGACGCCTGTTAGAATCTTTGCCAGCAAGTCACTGCCATGTGGCAATCAATATACAGATTAATAGAAATGGGTTAAATTAATATGTAAGAGTTAGCCAATAAGGAGTTAGAGCTAATGGGCCAGGCAGTGATTTAATGAATACAATTTCTGTGTGGTTATTTCGTGGCTAAGCTAGCTGGGTGGCTGGGACAAACAAGCAGGCTCTCCTTGCACCATATAATGAGGCTGCTAATAGAACAACCGCATTGGTGCCATCGAATGTAAAGCAGGTGCATAACTTTCCACAAAGAAAATTGATTTTTCACTTCAATAAAATTTGCTGACTAAAATTGCTTTTTTTGGGTTCTCTTTTGAATATGAATGATAAGATGGATCAGGTTCTGACAGAGGTTTTTGTCTCCAGTTTTCAATCAGCTAGGAAATAGTGCTAGGCAGCCAAAATGAATGTAGGCTGGACAGATGGCAGACTGCAGTGTGCAGCAAACATGGCTGGTGGCCTCCTAACACCCAGTTTTCTGCCTGAATTGCCCTTCCTGGTGGCCTCCACTGTGTTAGAGGTGCTGTTTGCAGTCATCGCCATGTGTGGCCCCCAGACGTTCTTGGGTTAAAGTCTTGGTCCCGTGTGGTAGTTTTGGAAAATAGTGATAGGACATTTGAAAGCAGAGCATGGTGGAGGCCAATAGCCACGGACAACAGGCTCTAACGGGGACTTTAGTGTTCTGATCCTTCGCCTTAGACAGGAACGATACAGGGTAGCGTGACTGTCTGTTTGCTAAGCCTCCAGAGCTGTGAGAAAGTAGATTTCTATTGTTTGTTCTCCTAGTAAGCCTCACTTTGCTATGGGAATTCCTGGAAGCTAAAAGTGGAGGAGGCATTTAAAAGCAGACAGACAAATACACGCATGTGCACGAGCGTGAACACATCAATGAAGACCGGAGTCAACACGCCTGCCCTCTGCCATGAACTTGTAGGTCTAGCCTTGCCCTTTCACCCGTCACTCTCATGTGTGCTCTGGTGAAACCACAGCTTCCTCACAGAGGCGACAACTGTCTCTTCTCAGCCATCCACCAGCACTGTTTCCAACAGCAAGCTCTAAAATGATACAAAATGTTATTTTTTTTTTAAAAAAAGGAGACTAAATCAGAACATGAAGTTGGTCACAGAATAACCCAGTCTAAGAGAAATGGGTTTGGGCCATGAACCAAAGGGAAGTAATTCATGTGGACTTGTCAGCTGCTGGGAGAATGTGGAATGCTACTGCTGTGAAGATCAAACGCGTCATTTGTGTCAGGGGTGGCAAAAGAAAGATGTTCTAGGTGAAAAGTGATGTCCAAAAAGTTTACATAAGCTTAGAAATAAGAATAATTGAATTAAGTAAACCCTGCATCTGGCTTTACAAAGTTTATACAGTTTTTAGGAGATTATAAGCATGTGGCTCCCACAGGATTATGTTGAACCTAGGGGCAAAGAGTTTGCAGAAATATGGACCTCCTCTCTAAGCATCCGTACGGTCGACTCGTCTTTCCCGGGGAAACACGTGATCCACAGAGCAGAAAGCACAAACAAGAGGAGGACAGGCTATCTCCTCTGAAGGCTTCACACACCTACCTTCAGAGGCGCATCGGCGTCCATGCTGAACCGAGGCACCTTATCAGTCCAAGGCAGGAACTTTTTAGTTTTGTGGTCCAGATAATAATCAAAGATGGTTCCCTGCGACGGAAACTTCACGACTTTCATTTCTTTATGCCACCATCGACTAAAGTCGGCTTGATAATCAGAAAGCTAGGGAGAACAGGAGAACTTGTTAGAACAGACCCAGAAAGAGTACAATGCCTACAAATTCTGTTGCATGCTACTGCGTCATAAATGCAAACCAAACTCCCAGGTGGGAATTCACCAAGTGTGATGCTGCTATGCAGATAGGAAGTAGTGAGTGACAGGCAGCCATGAGGGGTACAAAGCAGGCTTAAAAAGCAAGACAATGCTGGGACAGCCTTACTGCACTCCTGTTATTCGATCTAACCGTGAACCCCTGTGCAAATCACCGTGCCAGGTACTGCTGGACTGCGGTTGGCTTCCACCCTGTGAGCACCTTTCATGGGGACAGCAGACAAAGAGAATGCATGCTTTTCACAGCACTAAATCATAATGGACAGAAGATCTGTCTTTTCTTTTGAGTTCCCAGCCTCCAGGCCCTTTTGCTATTTGACATCTTTTTGTTTACAAAATAATGATAATGAAAAACACTACTTAAAAAAGTCTTTGCTTTAAAAAGTAATACATTGCCAATGCTGTGTCACTAACAAAAGGTGTTCTTAAAACTTGACCCGCCACAGGCCCCGTAGACCTGGAAGTGCACAGGGAAAATGGGAAACAGTGCACCTTCTTGCCTTGGTTTCCAGCAGGGCAGAGTCGCGAGTCTGGCCAAAAACCCAATAGAGATGAGCTGTTGTGCACCAGTGAAGTCACAGGGCAGCGCCCCATCTCTACACTGGCAGTGTTGTCTGATAAAGCCACACACATAAGCTCTCACTGTCTTGATTACTAGGGTGCAGGGCATGGGGAACAGACAGCACCGATACAGCGACAGCGTCCCCTACATCCTCAGTGCTCTGGCTCAGGGAATCAGATGAACTCAGTGGTCTGATGTCTATCAACTCCTGTATCCTTGGAAACCTGGACCAGCAATTCATATGTTCCCAGAGGTCTGGCGCAGGGGCTCCTGTACCCCTGGGATTGACCTGACCTTGAGAATTTCAGCAAAATCTGGAAGTGCTGTGCACGTTCATTGCCCATGGCAATCTTGTACTCTAGCATCTCAGCTCCGCATCCCCCTCTTCACTCGGTGGCCCTGTGTCCTTGGGCTATGGTGGGGCCTTTTGAGTACCAGGCTGTTCACACTCAGGAGCAGCCAGGGACTAACACCGATGGGGTGACCACTCTGAAGGAGAGTCCCTCCCCTCCTCAGCTCCAAGTTAGCAGAGTCCATGCTCCTGCTGGGCATTTACCCTCATTGAAGCTATTTTCATAGCAAGGCATGAATATTTTATCTCCCTATAAACTTTGGTCTGAAGCCAAGCCAACGTGATTTTTAATAATCCACAGATATTACTTACTGACTCCACTCTCTTGCACAAAATACACCTGACTTCTACTTCCCTTCAAATTTTGCTTTGTCTAAACATGCCATCATGAAAATGACTCCGTGGTGCATCCTCGAGTCTCAGTTTGTTAAAGCAAAGTGACGGTTCTGGAGCATGGAAGGAAGCAAATGGGACGTCCACCCTTGGTCCACCCTCGGCCCAACAGGGAAGAGGGGGCTCAGAGGAAGCAGAGGAGACCTAGCCCTTGGCTCCCACTGAAAGCAGCACTGACCGCGCTGTCCCATGGGAGCACTTGGAGATCAGAGAAGGACATCTGGCAGCTGACAGGGTGACAATGATTTGTGAGGCTCGACTTACTTATAGAAGTGTGCTCTGCATCCATCACTAGTGAGGACTAGCAGGATGTGGGTCACTTTTGGATGTGATACCTTCTGAGGAGAATTCCCTACCTATGCCTGAGGAGAGCTGAGAACGTGGGATGGCTAGCCAATGGTGTGCCACTTTAACTGAAGAGTCACAGTACTGGAGGACCATGGCCAGGGACATGCTGAGGCACCAGGAGGTGTGGGCATTGAAGAAGGGCACATCTGAGGAGGACCCTGCAGCAGCCACCAGGAGCCCTTGGCACAAAAATCTTTGTCTCTAGGAGAGACGAAGTTTGGCTTTCTCTGCGCATGGAAGCTATCTTGAAGCAATGTGACAGAGATGACATAAGAAGGCACTTGGAAGCAGATGGTGGAGGTGAGACACATATGTTTCTGGCACATGGTAAGTCTAAGTGGCTTGTATATTGGGGTGAGATGAGGTGTGCATTTGCACAAGCTATGTCATCTGTTCCTGTAAGCCATCAGAAGCCTATAGAGCGGTGCCAGAACTACCGTACAAGGAGACGGATTTGCCTGAAGCAGGATGATCATGGGAAACAATGGCACCAGTATTGACTCTGGCTCCAGATGACAACCTGAGCTAAGACTGCAGAGACGCCCCAGACGGGACAGTCTCCACAGCTCAGAACATACTGGGTCCAGAGGCGGGTGATAACATAGCTAAAAGATGCAAACCACATTTTAAAACTCAACTTCCCCACAAGTTTGCATCTGTGAAAACTCTTTCGGCATACTTGGTCTCGAAGCAGAGTGCCTCCAAATGCCCAGACACAGGCAAAGACAAAGTAGACTTCGTAGGCTTCTTTGGGGCTGTCAGGAGGTACATTCTCAGGAGTCAACAAACACTCCAAAAGAGTACAAACAGTCTGAAAAAAAAACAAACCACCATCCATTTAGGGCAATGTTTTTTGTTTTTGTTTTTTCCAATGCTGGAGAATGGTCAAACAAGTTTCTTACAAATTCTACCTCATTCTTAAAAGAGTATGTAATTTTTCAAAACTCAGGATTTGCTAATGTTTAGAGACACAATAAAATGCTGTGTCTTAGATGTTTAAGTCAGAGATTCAAAGAAAAAAGCCACTTCAATCTTTAGAATACTAAAAGATTTGGAGTAAGAAGCATTTTAAATGATTCAAATAACAATTATTAAATAAACTAGGTGAACCAGCCTCCCACTCACACACTCACTCATACATCACATGCATTCACATTCATACACACTCACACACTCACTCATACATCACATGCATTCACATTCATACACACTCACACACTCACTCATACATCACATGTATTCACATTCATACACACTCACACACTCACTCATACATCACACACATGCACACTCATACTCACTCACTCACTCATACATCACATGCATTCACACTCATACACACTCACACATTCACTCATACATCACATGCATTCACACACATACTCACACACTCACACACTCACACATTACAAGTATTCGCACTCATACAACTCACACACTCACTCATACATCACATGCTTTCACATTCATACACACTCACACACTCACTCATACATCACATGCATTCACACTCATACATACCCACTCACTCATACATCACATGCTTTCACATTCATATACACTCACACACTCACTCATACATCACATGCATTCACACTCATACATACCAACACACTCATACATCACATGTATTCACATTCACACTCACACACTCACTCATACATCACATGCATGCACACTCATACTCACACACTCATTCATACATCACATGTATTCACACTCATACTCACACACTCATATACTCACTCATACATCACACACAGTCACACTCATATATTCACACTCACACACACTCAAACACACGTGCACACTCACACACTTACACACACTCACAAAGATGAGTAACAGCCCCTCGTGTGGGCTAGCTCCCTAGAGCACAGAATAGCTGTCAGTAATTATAATCATCATAGGTTCTAACCTTCAGAAGCTCTTGCCCCAGCCCTGACTCAGGCCCACTACCTGAGAGCACCTTGCTCTCCTAACCAGGAAGAAGGGGAAGTGTTAAAATGTTCATATTTCTATCATTTTATGTTATGCCATATCTGTCAATTTGAGATAATTTTCTAACAGAACATCTGGTAGCTTTGTTCCGTGGGAGGAGAAAGCATGGTTTCTAAAGGAATGACTAAGATGGGCCCCAGCGGGCTGTCAGCGGACACAGCAGTCCGTCTTAGGGTTCGGCCCCACGTTTCCTGACACGACACGAAAACATTCCTCAGTGTGAGGTGAGCAGCTGGTAAAACCACACTTTAGCTTCAAGAGTTAAAACACTTCATCCAACTGAAGGACGCTCCACATGCTGGAAACACGGAGCACAGACTTTGTATGAATGTCGTCTTAACTGGTCTCTTGTCTACTCATTTTGCCTTAAACTCCCGTTCTTCTAGGAAACTGTGGGAAACACTGGTCAAAAATAACAGCTTTAGAAGAGCTAAGAATGAAAGGCCATTTCTGAATGCTGCAAAATGAAGATGGAGAGCAGAAATCATTTAATTCCCACGGGCCTGTTTTCACACTACTCACACTGCAGAGAATCACGCAAATACACAAGGCGACTTGAGAAAGAACACCACCCGCTTTTTACAAGCGTTACATCCAAGGAAGTCTAATTAGGCTAACCACATAATTAATTCATTATGAATAAATTCAGACCTGCTTTCAGAAATAAATTATACCTCAGATAATTACTGTTGAATACTATCGTTTACCTAATTGGTGTGTGAATTATCCAAAAACCTGAACTTTCCCTTCTTATTATGCTCCTGACTATTCTAATGCAGCTTCAAACAAATTTGGTAACATAGTAACTTTATGGGAACAAAGCTCTGAGAAACTAATTTTGTTCCTGGAGGGGGAAGCATTTCCATTGTAAAGCCTTAGTGAAGTTTGATACTTCTTGCTACCCTACCGCCATGACCTTGACCTCTCTGTTGTGACTAGCTCTAACTCACCACAGTTCCAACAATTCCCTTGGGTCTTTTACTGGCACAAACTGTCTCACAACGAGGATCAGAACAAAAGACTTCCTGGATCCTCCCAGATTCTTCACCCACAAGGACATACCTTCACGAGCACGTGTATATAATTAGAGGTGCCTTTTCTTTGTACTGATAGCATCTGTGTTTCGTCTGGTTATTGGATTCGAAAACATTTGGAGCATTTCTCTGTGCAATGTTGTGGTTTGAATCTGAAATATTTTGAATGTTTGTCTCCCAGATGGTTGTAGTGTATATGTGTGTGTGCATGCATGTATGTGCACACATGTAACCTTTGGGGGCAGTCAGTTACTATGTGATCCTTAGGGGCAGACTGCTGAAGATTATGACCTAACTCGGTTCCTGGCCTACCATGATATGAACAGAACTCAGTGTTCCCAGTCTTGCCTTTTGCACCACAAAGAACTGAAACTCTCTGGTAAACATGAGCCCAAATGAACTTCCCTCTCGTCTCTTGTTTCTGTCAGACATTATGCTCTGAGTGACAGCTAGAAAAATAAAGAAATGATGCTGGAGCAACTTTGCTCCAGTCTTGCCCCAGAGTGCTTGGGATGAAGCGAGGACTGCATGAACACATGTGTGGTGCTCATGAGTGCTTTCTAGAACTGTGTAAATCTCAGGGGGGCAGGAAAATGAATAGATTTTACTTTGTGGACTCCACACAAACATCCAAGGACTGAACGGGTTATAGCAGAAGGCTGGAAGCAACCTAACAATTCTGAAAACATTTTAAAAAACTTACTTGTTTATGTGTATTTATGAGTGAAGGCAAGAGCGTGTGTGTGTGTGTGTGTGTGTGTGTGTGTGTGTGTGTGTGTGTGTATGCAGGGTGCCTTGACCCTCACATGTGTGCTTGTGTGGTTGCAGGTGCCTTGGCTCTCACATGTGTGCACATGTGGATGCAGGGTGCCTTGGTCCTCATGTGGTAGTCACGTGTGGATGCAGGGTGCCTTGGCCCTCATGTGGTAGTCATGTGTGGATGCAGGGTGCCGTGGCCCTCAAGTGGTAGTCAGAGAATAGTTTGTAGAAGCTGGTTCTCTCTTTCCACCACGTGGGGCTCAGGGATAGAACACAAGTCGTTAAGTGTTAGGCCCAGAGCCTCCACCCACTGGGAAGTCCTCCCAGTACCTTCCCCCATCTTTTTAAGCAGGCAAAATGTGTGCTATTCTGACTTCCCCTTGCATAAAAAATCAGCTCAAACCTGCACCAGGCTGCTCTCTGGAATAGCAGTGATGGTTTTAAAGCTGGTTCTTAGCTTCTCCAAGCACACAGGAATATATTTATCGAAAAGAATAGTTAAATTGGCCTTTTCTGATTGATGCCGTCTTCTGTCTATCCAACTGGCCACATACCTGAAAAGGAACCCAGAAAAGCTTTTACTGAACAAGGGCTTTGAAAAGCAGGATGCCACTGAGTTCGAAGCTCCCCCTTCCACACAGCTTGGCGCAACACTTCATGGACATGTTGAGTGGTTCTCTTTATTTCTCAAATGGAAAATATTTTTAAATGGCCCTTTAAAGACTTGTTTTAATGGCCATTTTTCCTTTAATGAAAAGAATGTAAAAGAAACTTCTAACAGCTCTTAGAAGGCAAACATAATCGTGCCTAAGTAGGCCATTACTTTGCATTTAGAGAGAAGTGCACTATGTCATTTCCCAAATGAACAGACTCTGTTCGTGACGGAGGCTTTATTTATGAAAACAGCTTGGCACTTTTCTTGATTAATCCTGGCATCAATTATTTAGTAATGAGAATTCAGTTATAAATAAAGAGGTGAACAGCCCATAGGGGCTACTTCAATGTGCTTTTCTACTGGACTTTGTAAGACCAGCCTGAAAGGATAATGTGTTCACAGTCGGGAACTCAGAAATGTACGCCATGCCTTAATATATTGATATTTATATGATCTATAGATATAGCTACCTTATGCTCATAAAATGTTTATTTTGATACATTAAACATCACCACCATATTAGTAAACAACCTACCAATGCCATGATGGCATCCTTAGTGGCCTCTGGGGTGCAACTAAGAGATGCTAAATGAAAAAGAATCACTCAGAAAGTTGTGCTTAAGTAGGAAGCAGTGGCAATAAACACATTTAGCAGTCTGCACGGGAACAGTGCCGCCACAGACCGAAGACAGCCAGAACTTGTAAAGGCAAACCAGACCTGCATCTTGAATGTGGTACAAATGAAGCAAAGGTCCGTGTTTTACAAAGCCTTCCTGTGCTTTCCACAGACTTTGAGGAAGGGTTACATAAAATATTCACCATTGTTGTACGGTGATTTGGTTTCTAGAATGACAGCTGTTAGGTCTTCAGTAGGAGCCCGCTTACATGAGAGCAGTGTGACAGGTGCCACTGAGGTGGCGACCGCAGCAGCAACTGAGAACGGAGGCATGAAGACCACATCTGTCCTTGGTAACTGCTGCTGCTGCTCAGAGCCGGAGTGGAATTCCTGCTATTCTTATTTATGTGTTCAGTATGATGGGAGGGCTGGGGGGTGCCTGTATGTTGTGGTTCAAATGTGAAGGTCAGAGAACAATTTGTACGTGTTGGTTCTTTCCTACTATCCTATAGGGCCCAGAGATCAAATTCAGGTTGTCAGTCTTGGGAGAAAGCCCCTTTTACCTGGGAGCCATCTTGCCGGCCCCAGAAGGAAATTGGTGTATCTAGAATCTATGGTAGGAGGAGTTAGGAGAGCATTGCTCAGGTAGACAGGGCTCTTAACTGGACTACTCTGAACTTGCATCTCAGTTCCCTTACTTTTAACCAGGTCACCTGTCTGCCTTGGTTTTCCGGCTATGGATGGAGATGATTGCCCCTTGACCTTTGGCTGAGATCCTGAGAAGTATAAATGGAGCTGATAGAGCTATGGAGCTCCCACAGTTATGGCATGAGGAACGTAGATCAGCATCTAACAATGTACTCCCTCACAGGATTGTGGCATTGGAGGCCTGGGTTCAGATCCTGCCTCAGTCTCTCTGGGCATCTCCTCTGTGCAAAAATTGTCAGGTAGTGCTCTGTTGAACATAAACATCCCACACACTTACACAATGTCTTCCGCATGACTTGGGGAACAGAACACCACTACAGGAATCACCAGGAGCAGCAGACACGCAAAAAAAATCCCTAAAGTGGGCTTTGCATTCAGGGGGCAGGTAAGAGCTTTCTGCTGAGCTGCATTGGTAGCAGCCAGAACCTCCTTTTGGAAACATAAAAGACCCATTGGCAAATGATGCTGTGGCTGCTGTGACCCTATGGTTTCCATGAATAACCAAAACAGGCCATATAGTCAGAGGGAGTCTGCTGGAGAGATTGGCAGTAATGACCCCTGTTGTAAGCTGAGTGTCATCACACAGCAAAGGGAGTGAAAAGGTTTCCATCAACAAATATGAACAAGTGAAATTTTCATGTAGGAATTATTGTTAAATCTTTATAAGTTGGAATAAAAACTGACGTTAAGAAAGAAAATTTAGAGCTCTGGACCATTAAATGTGTCTGTGGCAAAACCAAAGAACTAGATGCACCACTGTCTGAAACTCCTCCCATCTCACAAAGGATGCTGAAGATTTTAGGATGGGCATTTTGGAATGGTCCACTACTGAAGCACATGTAATTACAAATGAAATTCTCTCAAAAGCAAGGAGTACAGGGAAACGAGCCTGGATTCTAAACACAACTGTGTCTACTAGAAGCATCCCTTCCAGCTGCTTAGAGACATGGCTGGTTTAGGTTTCCAGTAAGAAAATTCTGAAGCAAACTGAACATCCAAATGCCCAACAAAGGCTCAGACAGATGAGTGAAGAATACAGAGGGATGAGCTTGCAGGGAGGGTGGGGCGGGCCTCTCCTAACAACATCTGCGACACTTCTGAGAACCAAAAAAGGAGAGAAATCGTGATAAGTGGTTATAGATAACACACTGAACTACAAGAAATCATGAATAAAAGAACAGAAAATGACAAGGGACATAGAGCAGAATAAGATGAGGGGGCGTAGAAAGAACATTTGATGGAAGAAAAGGGTTCTTGACAGAAAACTATGCAGAAAGGACGGTTGAATGAGGGATGACCACTTCCAAGCTACCAATCGTTCATCCTCAGAGGGATGTAAACTTTTCTCTCCAGAACTATACATGGTATGAAGGAATAAGTTGGGAGAATGTTCTAGACAAATGGGGACAGCAAAGCCAAATAAATACAATCTTTACTCTGATGATGGATTCTTTTTAAAGGTAAAAATGAAATTAAGTTTGAAACTCACAAGATTAAAATATGCTTGCTATATTCAAGATAGATTTCTTAAGTGTATGGGCTATAGTGTATTTTATAAAAGAGAATGCTCTCGTTCCCAGGAAATGAGTGCGTAAGTGCTTACAGATGAAATGTCTTAACGTCTCCAACTTATAGTCAAGGATTCTGCAAAGAGTCACAGAAGGAAACAGACTTCTGCATGCCTGTGCATTTCTGACAGCCAGAGACAAAGTGAAGGCAGAGACACAGCAGGAGAGACAGCAGGAACAAGGTTTGTGACTGCAGTCTGTAGTATGAATCCAATTTCCCTGTAGTTGTGAACACTTGGAAGCAAACAGCTACAGAAAACTTACAGTTTCTAAAAAATACTGCTTCAGAAAATGAGCTAATATATTGATCTCTGAATGTAAATGAATATTGAATAAAAATGCACATAAAGCTATCACATTGTGGAATTAAAGTAAGGCAGTGAATTATCTAATAATTACAGAGTGAAAAAGTACCTTAGACATGATGCTGCTGGAACTCTCTGGCAAAAGCAAGTGAACAAATAGAATATGCTTAGACAAGATTCCCTTTGTTCTGGAAATGTCTTGCCTGGACCTATGGTCACAACACATTCATCTCTGATACAATGAAAACCTCCCCACACTGAGACATGACAGGAAGAGAAGGTGTCTAGCTCTTAATACAGACTGAATGGCTCTTGAAGCTACCTGGGACTTTGAATAAAAGTCCTTCTTTAACTAGAAAATCATTCTGAGTGATCTTAAACACTAACAGCCTATGACATGATTGAGGCTGAAAGGCAAAAGGCTTGAGAACATCAGAACACAGTGAAGCCGACGAGGAATCTCTGAAGGACCTTGTGCTGCTACCCAGGGGAGACCCTGCTCTAGAGGTGGGGGAGTTGTGGGGCAGTTCTAAGATTACTCAAGCCAGTCCTAACCAACAGAAACACCCCAGGAACAGACTCCTACATGGAGAAAGATCCTAGCCCAAGAATGATTTTGCACTAGAGGATGAAAACTCTTTCCCTCAGACAAACACAAGGAAGTTTGATTAAAGCTCAAAAGACCTGGCCATGGTTCTCCTCTCTGTAAGCATCAGGGAGAGCAGTGACAGCCCCTGATGGGAAGCAGGGGTCATTCTCAAAGTCCACCTAGGGGAAGGACCAGTCACAAAAGATATAGCAGGGTGGAGAGAAAGCAAAAAGTGACAAGGTTTGCATTTAGAGGGACCTAAAAAACCCTTTTTAGATTAAAGGCTTGTGGTGCTAATGCCAGGTGGTGGCATCTGCAAGATATGGGGTGCAACAGAAGTGTGAGGTGACTGTGCGTGTGCCTTTAAAAGGGACAGTGGAGGTCTCTCTCCATCTCTTTCTTTCTCCCTGATATCTTGGTCACAAGGGTGATGTGGGATTCCCCTCTGTATGTTGTGAATATGTTTTATTCCCATTGGTTAATAAAGAAGCTGTGTTGGGCCCACGGTAGGGCAGAGTAGAGCAAGGTGGGAATCCAAGCAGATAGAAGAGGAAATAAGACGGAGTCAGGGAGACTCCATGTAGCTGCCAAAAGGAGACAGACACCAGAACTTCACCTGGTAAGCCACAGCCTTGTGGCAATACACAGATTAAAAGAAATGGGAAAGTTAGCCAGGAATATGCTTAAGCTAGTGGCCAAACAGTGTTGTAATTAATACAGTTTCTGTGTTGCTATGGGTCTGGGTGGCTGGGATATGAACGAGCAGTCTCCATCTACACAAGGGGAGCAGCTCTGCTGTACCACAATGTTCTGCATCATTACGGGCCCCTAAATGAAGGACCCAAATAATGGGAGATTGAGTCTCTGCTGCTGGAGCCCAAGTCAACTTTCTCTCTTTATAAATTCAGGATTTCTTAGGATTCACTACAGTAAGGGACACTGGCAGCACAGGCTGAAAACAAGGGATGCTGGGGCATGAGAATGGATGAGTAGCAGGTCCTACAGAAGGCAGTTGCAAGAAAAACACAGAGAACCACTGACATGATTCACAGCCATCCTGCTGCGACACTGTTGGGGGCAGATCGGGAAAGAACCTGTCTCCCTTTCATCTCTCCCTCTTATTTCACGCTAAGTTCTTCATGAGTCAAAGAAACCAGAAGCCAGAGATCTGAGAGCCCAGGTATGTAGTTACATGGAGCAGCATCTGGTCAGAGACGAGGTGAGAAGGCAGCACAGAGGGGCTGATGGAGGGCATCTGCTATAGGGTACGGAGGGATGAAGGAGGGCATCTGCTCTAGGGTAGAGAGGGCTGATGGAGGGCATCTGCTATAGGGTACAGAGGGATGAAGGAGGGCATCTGCTATAGGGTACAGAGGGATGAAGGAGGGCATCTGCTATAGGGTACAGAGGGATGAAGGAGGGCATCTGCTATAGGGTACAGAGGGATGAAGGAGGGCATCTGCTATAGGGTATGGAGGGATGAAGGAGGGCATCTGCTATAGGGTACAGAGAGATGATGGAGGGCATCTGCTATAGGGTACGGAGGGATGAAGGAGGGCATCTGCTATAGGGTACGGAGGGATGACGCAACACATCTGCTATAGGAGCTTGTGGTCACCTGCCTAGCTCAGAAGTTCTCAGAGTGAGAACTTGGTCGGAGACTCACAACCACACAGCAATTGAGAAGTTCAATCTAAGCAAGAGAATCAAAACCCTTACTCTGAATGAAGCATTTCCATTGTTTAAACATATGTGCCTATTACATGCACAGACATGCAGATGTTCACAAAAAGATTTAAGAGCTTCATATAAATGATTATTTGTTCATCTTAGTCAACACATATTTGCTGAGTGTTAAATATTTTCAAAGTGCATAATCAAGATGATCTGTAAGTAAAAATGACTTAGACACCTGGGTGCTAATTTAATTACCTTTAAGTTAATGCAACGAGCCTTGCACTTAATTAGTAATATCATCTTTAAATCATTTCAACTGAGATTAAAATATATAAAAAACATAAGATCAACTGACTGGAGAATAGACACAGGAGTTGTATAGACCCTCATACAATACTCATATGTATTCTCATAGAATACAAGCACTTAGCACACACACAAGAACATGCCCTACATAGTAAGTGCAGAGTACAGTGAGATACCACCTCAGCCGACCCAGTGAGGCTCCTGGAAAGACAGACAGTGGGGAAATCTAGAGCAAAAGGAAAAAGGACAGTGTTGCAAGGATATGGAATGCTGTGTAGTATCCTCAGCCTTCTCTTGTGTGGGACTGGTAGGGAGGTAACATGGTACAGGCACTGTGGCTAAATGTGATACCAATTCCTCAAAGAATAAAAGCTGAATTAGCATTCGAACTAGCAAACCCGAGGTTACCTAAGGAACTGAAACTGGACCTCGAAGAGCAATTTGTGTTTATATGCCCACATTTATAACATCATCCACAAAAGCTGCAAGGCAGAGACAGGGAACTCAGGCAAGGGAGGAACAGGAGTTTCCATCCGGGAAGATGCAGACAGTTCTGTAGATGGACGTCAGCGGCATCAGTTCAACAGTGTCAATACGCTCTCGGCCACTCAGCTCTGTCCTCACGGATGGTAATGAGGTAAAGTTTGTGTCACATACATTTTCAAGACAAAATAAATGTAAGAAAAGAAAAAATGCTTACGGATTCCAGCCCAGATCCTGTGGGTTCACATACAGAATGCCAGCTCGGGAGACAGTGGCTGGGGTGGCTGTCCTCAGGTGATGGGTCTCAAACAGAAGCCTCATGGAAGGTGTGAGGGCCACTCGCTCATTGCTGGCCAGGGTCAGCACCTGCGTGAGCAGATGTGGTCACTGCCAGAGGCAGGTTGCCATAAGGAGCCAAAACAGCAGCTAACACACCACCACAACTGGTGCTGTCCCTAGCAGGGCAGCTACAGGCAGAGATCTGAGCCTACTCAGAGGCAGGCTGGCTGAACCCTTAAGGGATAAAATTGTCGTAGTGGACTCCCGACAGCCAGTCCTTCAGTAGCAGAAGTAATGGTTCCCACCCCAAATGTAAGCAGACTCCCATGAGACCTGGATTGCACAATGAGCAACCTTGAGTCTCTGCAACACTGCCGTTGCCAAGCACCCTCTAGTCGCCCCCAGAGCAGGCAGGCCCCAGGCTCTGTCTTCTGATAAACAGTATCTTCGTTCAGGAAGCAATGCCTGCTGCTAAGGTGGTCAATGATGCTACCTTGGAGTAATGTTGGCTCCCAATTTCTCATTCCTGCCCCAACAACAGACCTGTATTGCTCTTTTGGTATCACGTGGGACCTCTTGTCTTTGCCGTTCCCAGGACAACCACACAACATGCTTGGGAAAGCATTTAAACATAATCTGTAGCCATAGGAACAGCTTCATTTGCATTACCAGGTTTCACCAGTTATCACACAGCACACAATCATTCTTTCGTTGTCTATGTACTCAATATTTAATCAGACAACATAAAATATAAGAATTTAATGCTTGGGTCTTAGAAAACAATAAGGCAGATAAATTGAATTCTTATCTATGTACCTAACTTTCATGAAAGGTGATTCAATTCAAAGACAAGGGAGACACATTCCCTCAGTCTCTTTAACTATGATTTACGAGGAAAATACCATTCATCAAAATGCTGATTACATAAATTACTACAATAAGGAGTGTGGGAGATCACTGACGTTAGCAGCCGAGTGGTATTCTCAGGGGCCCTGGGATGTGGGTTGAGGAGTGACCTTGGGCTGAGGAGTGACCTTGCAGGGCCATGCACCTTGTTATCGTCCATGACTGTGTTCAGGGATTCAATCCACAGGGGGTCGATGTCCCCATCCAGGACCAGCCAGGTTGGCCCCTCGTGCCTGAAGTTTGCTTGCTCTCGCAGAATGGATGAGAAGAGGCCTGCAAAATAGGAGCAAATGTCGCTAATACAGTCGAGGGCCGTTTGTCTCTAAAATACATTTATGTCCCCTGAAGCTCCTTCTTTTCAGCTAAATATAAGAAAGTGGCTATCTCTTTCTCGGCGGTGGCACGCCATGGCCTTTCTGAGCTTCTTAGGTGACTCCATCCTGTTAGCCCCACTACTTACAAGCAGGCAAGTTTACCTGTGCAGTCAGCTGTTGGGGACTCAGAGGGAGAGGACACCAAGGGTTGTACCCAGGTTGGCACACTGGTTAGAAATGGGAAGTTCTAAAAACCTCTAACAAAAGCATGTGTTTTATTCCCAAATACATGCTGAATGTTCCTTACCCCAAACACTTGGCATTAGAAGGGTTTCTGATTCCAAACTCTCAGGGATTTTGGAATGTTTGCATTGGCTTCACTGGCTGTGCATTCCTATTCCAAAATCAAACATCTGAAATATCCTGAACCCCTAAACTTATACTCAAAATGTTTTCAATTTCAGTTTCCAGACAAGAAGCATGGTCCACTGTCTTCTGTGCCCCACAACTGTGATGCCGACCTGAATTCAGTCAGTGTCTCATCTTTAGAACTTTAGAAATGGGACATTCCCATTGACTTCTCCCGGGTTTACAAGTAGCCGTGCCATCGCTGCTAAGGGTAGAATAGCCACAATTCTGAGCGGATAAATGCAGCCAAGCACTTCCTCAAACCTTGCTTGAGTTGTATGTTCTGCCGACTATGTGATCAGCCTCACTTTTGATTGCATCAGCACACAGCTAACCTCTGAGCATGGCTATGGCTTATACTAACAGATAGATTTCTAAAAGCAGATAGAGAGAAAGGCATTTTTAAGTGTGTCCAGAAAGGAAGTAGTACTTGCCATCTTTCCATTCTCGGGTGGCATGATGTATGAAGCCAAAGAGCTCATCTGTTGTCACAGCCTTGGGATTTAAGTCACTCCAAATGGCTTTCTGTTTCATGTTAACATACGTTCTGTTCAGTGTTCTCAAAATCTGGGAAGAGTGAGCCAAGAGAACTAATGTAAAAGTTGGCCAAATGAGCAGTGAAAAGATTAACAAAACATTCTGCTAATTTGCCGTGTGTTACTGGATGTCCTACATGTAGTGAGATGCAGAAGGTGGCCAAGGCGGCCATAGGCATGTTTCCTTCTTCATACTGTAAAACTCAGTCTTATGGATGCTCTGGGTGGCAGAATCAGTTCACCTGATCCTCAGAGTCACTTCAATGAGAGAAAGTTGCTTTATCAGCTATGGTATTTAGCAGTGCACATGGAGTAGATTTGAGACCTTTAATCATGAGTGAATATGCATAAGCATTTCCGTTCCTGCGGTCACTCTGCTAGTATCATTTAGACATCTCAGAGTTGTCCACACAGACTGCTGAAGCCCTCCCAGAGCATCTCACCTAGCAGGCTGAGGGATACCCACAGTGTGCATTCCAACAAGAACTTAGGGATGACGACAATGCTGGCATAGACGTTCTTTAGTGCTCAATGACATAGTGAACCTTCACAGGACATGGTCTCGGCTTGGGGAAACTATGGCTGTGCTACTGGCATCTTGTGGGTAGAGGCCAGGGGAACAGCTCCACAGATGTCAGTGGTCTGGACAGGGTACGGTGTCACCGGTGCCTGGAGATTAGCTAATCAACAAAAGGAGCCTAACGGAGAAGACCTCAGAGCCGGGGCTCACTGGGTAGGTGGTGTAGGAGGTCCTGCTGTATTTGGTTATTTCATTGGATATTAAAGAAACTGCCTTGGCCTAGCTGATAGGGCAGAACTCAGATAGGAGGGGAAGACAGAACAGAATTCTGGGAGGAAGAAAGCAGAGACAAGCAGAAGCCATGGTTTTCCTGCCTGAGACGGACGCTGGTTAGACTCAAGCCAGTAAGCCACAGTTAAGTGGCAATACAGATTATTAGAAATGGGTTAAATCAAAATGTAAGAGTTAGTCAATAAGAGGCTAGAGGAAATGTGCCAGGCAGTAATTTAATTAATACAATTTCTGTGTGATTATTTCAGGGGGTTAAGCTAGCCGGGGTGGCGGGATGCAGCCTGCTCCTCTTACTACAGAGAGGTATCTATTTAACTGGCCCAAATATCTATCCTAATTGTCCTTTACAATACCGAGAAGCCAAGGTATCATCCTTGCCAGTTCAGGTGCTCTGCAGGGCTGGTAAAACACTGCCATCTACTTTAGGGTGATGAGTGGCTGAGCCACACAGTCCTGCTCATGGGGGCCCGGGCCTGTGCTGAACAGGGCAGAATAGGTGAGGAGCAGAGGGAAGAAATGAAGTGCCCTAGGAACGTGCAGCTTGTATTTTTAGAAACCATTAATCTACTAGAAATTATAGAATTTAATTTTATCCTTCCATGAACCATGGCCTACATCTGAAAGTTACACTAACAAAGTAATTATAGGCCTATCAGTAATCTACTTTAATATTGCAATGATTACATTTTTGATTAGAAAAATCTCCATACAGAGCCTCCCTCAGCAATTGTCCCCCTTCGGGTTCAGCTCTGAGGACTGGCAAGTGCTGTGTGCAGCTATACTCTAGAACTCATAGGCCCATTCGGATTATTTTTAGTTGTTGGCCACCAAGTGTGTTTATACCCAAGCATCCGGGATGGGAAGGCTCACAGCTCTGCGTACACCGTCTGCCAACCAAGAAAATAAGTGTGTTGCCAGGACTGTCAGGAAGGCCAAACAGAATCAAGCAGTGAACTAAAAATGGGACTTAATAATGCCCATAGCTTCTCATCACAATAGAGAAAATCACACACAATGCACCTAGCCCAGCACACAATAGGGACCTAAAAAAATGTGGGTGCCGCCACCTTCTTTTCAAGCTTTGTTTTGGCTCCATGGAAGACTCTATCACTGAAGGCATAATGAGGGAAAATAGTTGCATCTGTTTTCTTAACGACATGGGAAGTAAAATTTATGATGACCAAAAGGAAGCAAGATGGTTGTTTCAATAAGGGCGGGCAATGCTCGCCAAAGGCCACGAGCCAGGCAGCTCACTCAGCCTGAATCCTTTCATCCTGGGTGAAAGAGGCCAGGTGTGAGCATGCAGGTGCAGGCCTGAATACGGCAGAACGCTGCCTGTCTCAGGTGGAAAGCCAAGTCTGTGGCACAAGCTATTATTCCTAGTGTGTGTGTGTGTGTGTGTGTGTGTGTGTATGTGTGTGTGTATGCACGCACATGTGTGTGTACACAACGGTTGCATTTGGTCTTTCACCCAGTATAAAAGGTAGCAGTGCCAACGGATCAAACAGCAACAGTGAGCTCAGATTCTAATTTGATGTGGGCTTCATTGAAGGGAACCCGAAGTAACACTGAAAATTGCTGTCCACTCCCCACCCCGAGAACATGATACACTATGAGTTACGGTACCTTACTCTTCCCTGTGCCTGCATTTCCGACCACAAAGACGGAGTGTCGCACAGCCAGCAGCTCCTCAAGCTGAACAACCTGCACACAGACAGTCGGTCACTCAGGCCCCTTCGTGACAATGACCAAAAGACAACCTACTCATTTTAGTTCTCTCCCGGAATCCTCGTCAGCCCCCACTCACATACGGGAAAATAGACCGGAAGTCCACAGCGTAGCTTATTGTAGACTTCTCACATAAAAAGCAGGCGAGAATAATAGAAGTCATCACCGTTATCCACCGCTATCCCCACCACCACTTGTGAGCGGGAGTGTGTGCGTTAGTGGAGGCCAGAGATCAGTGCTGGGTGTGGTACTCTTTCCTTACCTTATTCTCTAGAGCAGTGGCTTTCAACCTTCCTAATACTGGGATGCTTTGATACAACTCCTCATATTGTGCGAACCCTGACCATGAAACTATTTTGTTGCTATTTCATCAATGTCATGGTTCTATAGTTATGAACTGTAATGTAAGTATCTGATCTGCAGGATATTTGATATGTGGCTCCCAAGGGGTCAAGACTCACACACTGAAAACCTCTGCTTTAGAGAAGAATGAGGTATCTGAGCACACCTCTTTCTCTCCCCCACCAACACTGGGGTGACAGGCACACACAATCACACCTGGCGTTCATATAGGTAGGCGGATTCAGATCCAGGTCCTTAGGTCCTCTCACTCACTGGGACATCTCCCCAGCCCATCTCAGAACTTCCTATGGCACCTGGTGCATGGCAGGAGGAGTTACTCGTGAACTCAGCGATTCTTCACAGAGTTCCCAGCAGAAATGGATGTCCAACAGTCATTACTCACAGGGGAGTAATGACTTCCATCACAACAACCATCAGAAACACAGACTAGTCATGCATTGTGCTCATGTATTCACTGCGCACAGTGCAGCCCTGCTTGGGCATGGCTTTGGCTAAGTCAGATGGGGTGATCCCGAGTGCTTGTCATGCAGGCTGACAGCCCACCCCCTACAAGAATACATGCATGATTTTACTTTCAGCAGTCTATGAATTGGAGGGAGAAAGAACACAATAAAATTGTGGAATGTGTTACCAAGAAGTTTTGTAATTAATTAAAAAATATGTTTACAGTTAGGATCACGGTAGCTATTTCTATGTTTTTAAGTCCTTGATGAAAGGGACTAGAGTTTGAAGTATTTACTTAGATGTTCTTTAGCTGACTATGATATGAAATACATGAAAGTATTTAATAAAGTCACATCAAAGCCCTGTAATATAGTTAATGTTTGTTACTTGAACTACTAGTCGCCCTGCCTGCCTTCAACAGTCAATACATCTTTTACTTTGAGGATGAAGCTCTCTTCAGGCTGCAGGCGGAGTTCCAGGGTGGATCGCTTGACCATCTGTTCAAAGTGTGGTTTCCTCTGCCGAGGCACATCCAGGGCTGGAAACAGGTCTCCAACCAGGCCCAGAAACACAGGGACATCATCAGTCACGATTTTAGGCATATTGAAGTCTCTTAAAGCTCTCATGAGCACCTGGGACAGAGGATGGAAGACACTGGGTCTCAAGGCAGCAAGGAACACTTCAAAAGCTTACGTAAGGACTGTGAAAGTTCCTTTCTAGCGGCAAATAAATTATTGATGTTTGAAGAGACACTTGCTTAACCTGATTCAAACATTGTGCAGTACATAGTGGATTGAAACATCATGTGCTACCCTTAATTATGTGGGCAGTCCTTCTGTGTATGCTTTGCTTTAATTGGTTAATGAATGAGGCTGCTTAGGCCTATGGTAGGGCAGATTATAGACAGGATGGAAGATATATATCTATATCTATATCTATATCTATCTATCTATCTATCTATCTATCTATCTATATATATATATATAGAGAGAGAGAGAGAGAGAGAGAGTAGGCAGAGTCAGGGAGCCGCCAAAGGAGAAAGACACTAGGTTGGAACCTTACTGGCAGGTCACAAACTCATGGCAATATATAGATAGAAAGAAATGAGTTAATTTAAGATATAAAAGCTAGCTAGAAAGATGCCTAAGCCATTGGCCAAACAGTGTTGTAATTAATACAGTTTCTGTGTGACTATGCATTCATGAACAGTTCTGTCTGCCCTTCATCTAATTCCTCCTGAAACAAAGAGAATCTCACTGTGCCACCACCGTTTGTCTCTCTCAGGAGAGCAGAAATTCCCTGGTGGTTTCCCGACTATTGTGCTTCTCCCTGTGCTAAGCCCTTGTCTGCAAGTCTACCCCACACAGTGGGTGTGCTGGGCCTCACTAGACTGAGTTCCCCAAGCATTCCTCAAAGGAAATCAAACAGTGATTACTGAACTATTTTATTGTATCTGTCAAAATACCTTTTGTGGTTGATATTCCAAAAGCACTTTAAAACTACATTTTCCTTCCCAGGCTCCCGTCTCCGTAGTGAGGAACACTTGTGAGCACCTACAGGGAAAGCCAACCCTAAAAATATCCTGCATTAAGAATAGATGTTTTCATAAACAGGGTTCTGCGTGCCTCCCCAGCCAGGTATATACTTCTGTCTGTCTGAAGTCATTTGGCTACTCCCTCGATAACATCATTTATCAGTGCAGTACCTGGTCTTCGGGTCTATTTTTGTCTCTTCGTTTCAGGGAGCCAGCTACAACCAAGACAGACTTAATAGCACGAAGTCCCCAGTCATAGTGATCCTAAAGCCAAAACATAGGCAAGAGACCTTCATTCTAGACGTGAAAGCTGGAAACCCAGAGTTCAGATAGATACACATTTTTATGATTTACAACAATTAATTCTGGAAGCAAAACAATTTAAAAAACCTTGTCTTTGGGATACATGTCTGACTTCTCCAGCCACTTACGGCCTCCCCCAGCCAATCTCTTTCTATAGTATTTCATTGCAGCTTTTGTTCGGGGCTCCATCTCCTTCGTCTGCTCCTCTTCCTCAGCCAGCCTGACTTGGCACCTGCACTGGACCAAGTGTTCAGTTGTCCCCCGGCCTTCAGTGCTTAGCCACCCATTCTCTATCTTAGTCACTCAGGCAACCCTGCCCCAGTGCTGGCATTAAATATAATAAAATTACAAAATTCTCTTATGAACCAGCATCTCTCTGAGACCTGTATATCATTCCCCATGAACTCCACTGGCTCTGCACTCCTGGGGTAGTATCTGTTTCTCTCTGCAGAATCCCTGAGCCTAGCACACAATACAGTGCTCAATAAACATATATTATGTTAACTTAATTCAAAGGTGACTTCGTTTGAAACAGGGTCTCACTATGCATCCCTGGCTGTCCTGAAATTTGCTACAGAGACCAGACTGGCCTCGAACTCACAGAGATCTTGCCTCTGCTGGAACTAAATGTGTGCACCATCAGCCTTGGCCCCCAAAATGGCTGATTTGGAGGAACTGGTCCCTTGTCTACCACCTTCATGTAGTAACTCTTGTCTCAAATGTTTCTCGGCTGTGGCTCCAGGCAGGCCACCTCTCCCCAGGATTTGGCAGTAGCAGCAGTAGCTATAGAGAGGCAGACAGAAGTAGCATCGACTTTGCAAATGGTTACAGGGGAAAAATTGATCATGTGGGAATGAATGCTTTGTGGACACAAATGATAAATACATGAATAAGCATGCCATCTCATCTGCTTGTGGATAATAAAACAAAACTAGGTCTGATCATCATCTCTGCTGGGAATAAAACAGAGAATGGATTTAAAAACAGCTATGTGTAATGCAGATAACACGGGGTGTACAGAGGAAGTTTTCGTTCCTCTCTCTCTCTCTCTCTCTCTCTCTCTCTCTCTCTCTCTCTCTCTCTGTGTGTGTGTGTGTGTGTGTGTGTGTGTATGTGTGTGGGGGGTGAGGAGAGAGAGAGAGAGAGAGAGAGAGTTTGGGTACACATACCCAAATGAACTCACGAAGAGTCACAGCAGAAAAATGATTTTTTTTTTTTGTCACAGGTCATGGTAGTGATCATCTGGAAGTTAAAAGTACAAAAACAGAGCAGGGCTGGAGAAGGAAAAGAAAAAAAGGGACTAGCAGGTCTGCCAGGCACACAGACTGGGTCATGGCCAAATCCTTGCAGAAATGATGCCAGAGGAGAGGGTGCAGCTGCAAGTTTGCAGATTCGGTTCTTGGGGAACCCTGGATATTTAAATATTGCGATGACTACCACAATAACATCCAATAAACACTGATTCTAGAAAACTATCTTCCTTTTCGTTTCTACTCTCTTCCAATTTTACTCCTTTGCTCAGGAACGAATGCTTCGAATTCCTCTTGTGCCTCAGAAATGTCTCTAAGCTGTGCTAATAAGTTAGCCCAGTTCTCTTTTCTTGGTCACATGCTCTTTTTCTCCTGCCCTCAAAAAAGAACTCACCTCTGTCCTGCCTGACCCCCAGCATCCCGCCTCCTGACCCCCAGCACCCCACCTCGTGACCCCAACACCCCGCCTCCTGACTCCAGCACCCCACCTTGTGACCCCAACACCCCGCCTCCTGACCCCAGCACCATGCCCTCCTCTCAGAGAGGGAGTTACAATGAGCCCAGTTTATAGCAACTCTCCCCGTGTTAGCTCGGGACTTGGGTTGTTTCACGAACCTTACACATCTAACAATAGGAGTATAACCAGCCGACTGGTAAGCTTGAGGAGATTGTAAACCACAATTCATGCAGCTGGGTGTAGGCAGCTGTGATCCTCTGCTCAGAAGACTGAGCAAGGAAGAGGCACAGGAAGCTGTGTCTACCCTGCCGACCCTAGCCCTCCCGTCCTGAGAACCCTGACGGGCTTTTCCTCCCTGATTTCTTCCAGTGTTTACTTCATGCGGTTGGACCTCCAGGTTCCTTAGAGTAGAATACATGGGTGTTTAACGTACTACTTGGCTGTAGTGGATGGTCACTAAATGTTCGCATATTACTACGGCACTGAATACGATAACAATTTCATTTTCCATGGGAAGTGTACTTCTTCATTATAAAATTTAAGTGGAACTTTAAAGGACACTTCAGATTATAAAAGAAAATGAAAATGCTAATAATCTTAACCTGCCGTAAAATCTGTTAGAAATTACATATTCCCAGTCATTTTATGTGTAGAAAACACAGCAGCTGAGCTCATACCCAGAGTAGTGCGCTGCTTTTGCATACAGCAGTGTGATACAGCACTTTCCCACGCTGTTAAATATAACGGTTCCCTTCCCAAACGCCTACCCTGAAATGATAGTACAATCTCATCTCTGACTCCACAGCTCACCCTGACTTTGGGCAGCAGAAGCATCAGTGTGTCAACAGCCCTGTTGTGTATCTGCTGCAGCCTAACTTCACAGGGAGTCCAAAGCTACACAAAGCTAAACTGGACGGGACTGCAGCCGGCACACGCTTGCTTTTTTGTGGTGCATGGACTTCACAAACTTGCGCGAAGCAAGCAACAAGAGGAGAAAGGATGTGACCACTTCCGAGATTAGGACAGATAAACAAAGCCCCACTTCTCCAAACAAGGGGTTAGCAACGGATGAGGAAAAACAACATTTCTAGAATATTTTCAAGAATCAACTTCACCTATCTTTTATAAACCCTTCTGCTTTCTCTCCTACAAGAAGTGAAGGCAGCATGAGATTTCCTTTATAACTGCAGCATCCATGGTGCATAGAGAAAACTTCTATAACCTAATGATAAAATTAATATGGAGTACAAATAAAATGTTACACACGAAGGTGTCTGAAATTTAGTTTCAGGAGAAAATAAGATTTGGAAAACAGGTATTTTGAAACATGAAATCATTCCAGTTGTCTAAGTGTCATTTTAATGCTAAATTATTTAGCATCCATTTTTTTAAAAACCTACTTCAATGTAATATAAAACCAAGTAATAGTAACCAAAGAGTTCTCACCTGCTTGGACAGGAGCTCCTCACAGAGTGTGTACAAGGAAATGAACTTTCGGGCCAATGCTCGTGCGTCCACAAAGCCTTCTGCCACTAACATGATCTCACAGATCAGCTCAGTGTCAGGGGCCACCATGGCACAGGGTCTAGAGTTTACAAACATGTGGCAAGGTCATACATACATATCACCTAAATCAAGCGATTAGCCTGTACCAACGCCTTCACCACTCCTAAACAGATTATAATGGGCTCTGTCAATCACAACTAACAAAACCCTGCAGCTCAACTAAACATGTCCACGGATTCCAGGGAGATGGAGAGACAGCAGACAAGGTAGAAGCCTGGGCATGGGGCTAGTTTAAAGAAAATGCAACACATTAACTTCCCTCCCTGATTGGTTGGGTTTTGTCCTGCATGCTTGGTGGTGCTGGAGATTTAATTTAGGGCCTCAACCACAGAGCCCTGTGCTCTGCCACACAGTTCTCCCTAGGCTTCTAACGTTAGTGTCCACGCTCTCACCAGCCAGGAGAGGGAGTGGTGCTGAGCACGAGGGTCAGCCTGTAGCTGTGGCGAGCAGCATTCTGGTAAAAGTCAAACAGCGTGTCAGAAAACATTCTAGGGAATAATAATAATCCATGTTCCATGTCTGGTTTCAATGGCCATCACTAGGTGTGTGGCGCCTCCACACAGCCATAGACAACCTCTGAGGCACAAGTAACAAAAATAATGACAACATTGGGATCTTTGAGTATTCATGACCTTCGTTGTGGTTTAACAACAACAAAAAGTGATGCACTTGAATTATTTTCAAAGCCAGCTGGGCTTGATTTCCTGCTCACAGAGCCCACGGACACTGAACATCACTCTCAAAAGTGTCTACAAGGTGTGGCTGGAGAGATGTTCCTTCCTGCTTTTGCAGAGACCATAGGTTTGGTTCTCAGCAACCATGTGGTGGCTCACAGGCATCTGTAACTCTAGTTTTAGAGAATCCAATGAGGGCTTTTGTGGGCGCCAGGGACACGTGGTGTAAAATTACACAACATACAGGCAAAACATTCATACACATAAAATTAAAAAGTTAAATAAAAAACAAAACACTTTACGGGAGTACAATTAATCTCTTGCACAATGCTACTAGGGCCTATTAGGAGGGACCTTTAAGATAAACATTTAGAAAAATGTAGTTTCAAGTTCCATTTTACTTGCAGCAAGCTTTTAAAAAGTCCCCTCTCAAAGTCAGGAGCCAGAAACAACCAGATCTGAAACCTTTTCACTAAAGCCAGGTAGAGATGGAACCCAGGCAAATGGATAAGTAAGCCCCATGGTTTAGATGTTTAAGACTGTGTGTCCCCGAATATTTGCGTGTCTCTGTGAGTTCAGTTACTTTCTACTTCACACACAGTTGAGTTTTTTCACCCTGGATACTCCTTATAGTGTTTCTGGGCCTAGGGAACCGAAACCCCTATTTAACCTGACCCTAGATTATATTTCATATTTATTATTCATTGTGCAACAGAAGAAAGGAAAGCAGAGAAAAGAAACATGTTGGAATATTGTCTATCATTGCATTAGTATACACAATAACATTACTAATTTTTAGATAGTGTATAAACAATGGGCTGATATATAAATATTATCATGTACACATATCATCATACCTTACTCACTGACTCCCCCACTACTCTCTCCTGTCCCTCCTCTCCAACAGACCTGCTTTCATATCATATAAGCCTCAATGTTCCTGATGATTAAAGGGCTGCTCATCATCAGAAAGCCAATTCATACAGTTCCATAAATTAACAGAATAATGGAAAACATTTAAAAACTAACATTGAAACACAAATGATGCTGCAGTTACTTTATCAAACAATTTATGAAAATATAAGAAAAAAATGAAACTCTAAGACTCAAGTGAAAGAAGTGCATGAAATAAATAGTGTCAGATATATGAAAATACTGGCACAGTGCACGGCTCTCCAGCAAGTAAGTGTGTTCTGAGCCGGCACATTCACCACTAGGTGGGCTTTCTCTGAAGAAAAGGAAGCAAGGAATTGCTGTGCTAGAGAAAGCTGCTGTTATGAAGAGGGGAAAGCATTCAACATGAGGTACTAGAATATTTGATGAACATTAGGGAACAGAATTAAATACTCATTTTGCCTTACCTACCAAAGTTTTCATTATATGAAACTTTTAAAGTAATATGATAAAGTTAGAGTGAAATGTAAATGAATTATGATTAAATATAAAATAGATGGAGAAGCTTAAAAGAATGAAAGGAAATCACACAAAACTATAAACGTTCTTATAATCTAATGAAGGGGCATTTAATTCTTTTGGAGGCATGCTAAGTAGTTAAAGACACACTGTTGATCCTCAAGAACCCCTAAAAGTCAACTGCTAAGCCATTGGATTAACCTTATGGATCAAGAGGTAGTCGCACAACACCAATTATTGCTATCACGTGTGAAATTGGGGACATCCTTGTAGATAATACGATGAACAAACACATGCTAAAACACTTATTAGCCCAGACAACAGAAAGAACTCCAGAAAAGATATAGATTATCAAAACCAACCCAAAGAGAAATACAGTCTCAGTCACTTCATATCTATAAAGAAACTCATTACTGGAAAGATTCCCATGAAGAAAAATCTTGGTCCAGATGACTTCACTGATTAATTCTGTCAAATAATTTAGCAGTAAATAATAGCAACACTACACAAAGTCTTAGAAAACAGGCGACTCAGCAACTAATGTCATGACGTCAGCATTACCTGATGCCAAAATCAGAGATTACAAAGCAAACACTAAAGACCAATGTCCTCTGTAGTACAGAACTTTAAAAATCTCTAGAAAAATTTACAGTGTACAAAATGCAGCAAAACATAAAAAAACAATGCTTCTTGAGTAAATGAAGTTTATCCCAGGAACATTAGGGTTAAAGGGCGGCTTATCATCAGAAAATCAATTAATATAGTTCAGTCAATTAACAAAATAATAGAAAACACTTAAAAAGCAGTAAAACAACAAAATCTGTTGAAAAGAAGACATGCTTGAAAAATATCCAAGCTTTGGCTAAGTAAGCTTCATTGACTAGAATATTAAAAAAAAAATGAAACAAAACACCCCCAAGAGTTGATAAATTAATTACAGTTCATGATATTTAAAACTTTTATCTTTGAGGAACACAAAGTAAGAAAAAACTTTATACTGTATGTTATCTAATAAAGGAGCTGCGTGTGCAATATGTGCACACACGCACATGGAATGAGCAATAAACACGTGAAAAAACTATTCAAGACCATGAGCATTTATGAAAATACAAAGCAAATTCATAGCAATACACTATAACGGATCAATTATAATGGCTAAAACTTGCCAACAAATGTCATAATATCAGCATTGCTAGCAATGACAAGAGCATAAAACAACAGAATTCTCACTCATTAATGGTGAAAGTGTAAAAGGAACCCAATGGCGTTAGAAACATTGCACATATTGTCTATGTAAAACATACATTTGCCACATGACCAATCTTAGATATACACCCGAAAGAAATGAAAATACGTTCATGCAAAGATTTGCACACACAGTCAGTGCAGCTTCATTTACAAAGGCTCCAGACTAGAGTTACAGAAAATGCCTAGCGCCTGGTGACTCAGTGAGCAGCTTCTAGCACGTCCACAGGGGAACAAGCTCCTCATCAGCCCAGAATCTTGGACCTGTCTCAGAACCAATAGTTCAGGTAGAGTTGCCAGAGAGTAGTAACAAAACTGTGTGTGGGTTAATTACAGCAAGACTTCCCTGGTACCTTAGAGAACTGCACTGAGTCCTGGTCTTGAGGTAAACCAAGCACTCACTGATGATAAATAATAAGGAAACCAATTCTAAAACAATTCCTTGGTATTCATAGAATTTTATGACTTATTAAAGATAAAAGCTAATTTGTATACTGATGAAATATATGAATTTATTCTTTTCTTTTTAATTTTTTGGTTGATTTTATTGAGCTATACATTTTACTCTGCTCCCCTCACTACCTCTCCCCTCCCTTTCAACCCTCTCCCATGGTCCTCATGCTCCCAATTTACTCAGGAGATCTTGTCTTTTTCTACTACCCATGTAGTTTAGATTCATGTATGTCTCTCTTAGGGTCCTCAATGTTGTCTAGGTTCTCTGGGATTGTGAATTGTGGACTGGTTTTCTTTGCTTTATGTCTAAAAGCCACTTATGAGTGAATACATATGATATTTGTCTTTCTGGGTCTGGGTTACCTCACTCAATATGATGTTTTCTAGATCCATTCATTTGTCTGCAAATCTCAAGATGTCATTATTTTTTCTGTTGTGTAGTACTCATTTGTGTAAATATACCACATTTCCTTATTCACTCTTTGGTTGAGGAGAATTTCGGTTGTTACCAGATTCTGGCTATTACAGTCAATGTTGCTATGAACATAGTTGAGCACATGTCTTTGAGGTATGATTGAATATCCTTTGGATATATACCCAAAAGTGGTATTGCTGGGTCTTGAAGAAAGTTGTTTCCTAATTTTCTGAGAAATTGTCATAGTGATATCCAAAGTGGCTGTACCAGTTTGCACTCCCACCAGCAATGTGGGAGTGTTCCCTTTTCCCCACAGCCTCTCCAGCATACGTTGTCCTCAGTGTTTCTGATCTTGGCTATTCTGACAGATGTAAGATGGAATCTCAGAGTTCTTTTGATTTGCATTTTTCTGATGGCTAAGAATGTTGAATATCTTCTTAAGTGTCTTTCAGTCATTTTAGATTCCTCTGTTGAGAGTTCTTTGTTTAGATCTTTAACCCATTTTTTATTGGATTATTTGTTCTTTTGATGACCAATTTCAGGAGTTCTTTTATATTTTAGAAATTAACCCTCTGTCTGATGTGGAGTTGGTAAAGATCTTTTCCCATTCTATAGACTACTGTTTTGTCTTGTTGACTATGTCCTTTGCTTTACAGAAGCTTCTGAGTTTCTGGAGGTCCCATTTGACAATTATTTCTCTGTGTCTGTGGTACTGGAGTTATATTTAGGAAGTGGTCTCCTGTGCCAATGCATTCAAGTGTACTTCCCACTTTCTCTTCTATGAGATTCTATGTGACTGGCTTTATGTTGAGATTTTTGATCCATTTGGATTTGAGTTTTGCGCATGGTAATAGATATAGATCTATTTTCATTCTTCTACATGTTGATATTCAGTTATGCCAGCACCATTTGTTAAATATGCTTTTTTTCCATTTGATATTTTTTTTGCTTCTTTGTAAAAAATCAGGTGTTCTTAGGTGTGTGGATTAATATCTGGGTCTTTGATTCAGTTCCTTTGGTCCTTCTCTCTGTTTTTATGCCAATACCAGGCTTTTTTCAGTACTGTAGCTCTGCATTAGAGTTTGAAGTCAGGGACTGTGATGCCTCCAGAAGTCCCTTTACTGTATAGAATTGTTTTGGCTATCCTATGTTTTTTTTCTTTTCCATATAAAGTTGAGTATTGTCCTCTTGAGGTCTGTGAAGAATTTTGCTGGGTATTTCATTGAATCTGTAGATTGTTTTTGGTAAGATTGCCATTTTTACTATGTTAATTCTGCCTAGCCAAGAATATGGGAGATCTTTTCATTTTCTGGTGTCTTCTTCAATTTCTTTCTTCAAAGATTTAAAGTTCTTGTCATACAAGTATTCCACTTGTTTGGTTAGAGTTACTCAGAGATATTCTATGGTATTTGTGGCTATTGTGAAGGGTGTACAGGAGAGCTACTGATTTATTTTTTTTTTAGTTAATCTTATATCCTGTTTCATTACTGAAGGTAATGAGTTGTTGAAGTTTCTTCATAGAATTTTTTGGGTCACTTATGTAAACTATCATATCAAC
This sequence comes from Myodes glareolus, assembly GCF_982192425.1. Classification (NCBI taxonomy): domain Eukaryota; kingdom Metazoa; phylum Chordata; class Mammalia; order Rodentia; family Cricetidae; genus Myodes; species Myodes glareolus. The sequence continues at coordinate 3,877,417 of NC_142036.1, read as the reverse complement.
AGCAAATGGAGTTTGACTTTTTATTTTCTCATTTGTATCACCTTGATCTCCTCTTTTGTCTTATTTCTCTAGCTAGAACCCCAATGACTATACTGAATAAATATGGAGAGAGTAAACAACATTGTCTTGTTCCTGATTTCAGTGGAATGGCTTTGAGTTCTCCATTTAGTTTGATGTTGGCTGTTGATTTGCTGTATATTACCTTCATTATGTTTAGGTATGTTCCTTGTATCTCTGCTCTCTCTAAGACCTTTATCCTGAAGGGATGTTGTATTTTGTTGGAGTCTTTTTCTGCGTCTAATAAGATGATCATGTGGTTTTGTTTTTTTAGTTTGTTTATGTGGTGGATTATACTGACAGATTTTCATATGTTGAACCATCCCTGCATCTCTGGGATAAAGCTGATTTGATCATGGTGAATGATTTTTCTGATGTGTTCTTGGATTCAATTTACCAGTATTTTATTGAGTATTTTTGCATCGATTTTCATGAGTAAGATTGGTCTGTAATATGCTTTCTTAGTGATGTCTTTATGGGTTTGGGTATCAGGGTAATTATAGCCTCATAAAAAGAATTTGGCAATGTTCCTTTTGTATCTATTGGTGAACAATTTGAGGAGTGTTGGTATTAGTTCTTTGAAAATCTTGTAGAATTCTGCACTGAAACCATCTCATCCTGGACTTTTATTGGTTGGGAGTTTTTTGATGACTGTTTCTATTTCTTTAGCAGTTATAGGTTTATTTAATATGCTTATCTGGCCTTGAACTAATTTTGGTAAGTGATATTTATCCAGAAAATTTCCCATTTCCTTTAAAGTTTCCAATTTTGTAAAGTAGAGGTTTTCAAAATATGACCTAATAATTCTCATTCTCTGAATTTCCTTTGTGTCTGTTGTTATGTCCTCCTTTTCATTTCTGATTTTGTTAATTTGGATAATCTCTCTCTCTGTCTTTTGCTTAGTTTGGATAAAGATTTGTCTATTTTGTTGATTTTCTTGAAGAACCAATTTTTTTCTCCTTAATTCTTTGTATTGTTTTTTTGGTTTCTACTTTGTTGATTTCAGCTTACAATTTGATTCTTTACTGCTGTCTAGTCCTCCTGTGTGAGTTTGCTTCTTTTTGTTCTAAAGTTTTCAAATGTTCTCCTAACTCACTAGTATGAGATTTTTCCAGCTTCTTTATGTAGGCCTTTAGAGATATGAACTTTCCTCTTAACACTGCTTTCACTGTGTCCCATAAATTTGGGTATGTTGTGTGGTCATTTTCATTGAATTTTAGAAAGTCTTTAATTTCTCCCTTTATTTCTTTCTTGACTCATTGATGATTCGGGTGAGCATTGTTTAATTTCCATGTGTTTATGGGTTTTCTGGAATTAGTATTGCTGTTGAATTATCATTTAAAGCCATGGTAATCTGATAAGACACATGGTGTTATTCCAATTTTTTTTTGTCGATTGAGGTTTGCTTTGCTATCTAGTATGTGGTCAGTTTTTGAGAGGGTTCCATGAGGTGCTGACAATGTATATTTTTTTATTGTTTGGATGGAATATTCTATAGATGTCTGATAAGTCCATTTGAGTCATAGCATCTGCTAGTTCCCTTATTTCTCTGTTAATTTTCTGTTTGACAGACATGTACATTGGTGAGGGTAAGGTGTTGAAGTCTCCCACTTAAGTATATGTGGTTTAATCTATGATTTAAGTTTTAGAAGTATTTCTTTTGCATATGAGGATGTCCTTGTATTTGAGGCATAGATGTTCAGTATTGAGATTTCCTCTTGATAGATTTTTTTCCTGTGACAAATATGAACTGTCCTTCTTTGTCTCTTTTTATTGATTAAAAAGATTTTGATTTATTGACTTCTATTTTGTTAGATATTAGGATAGCTACACCAGTTTGTGTATTAGGTTCATTTGATTGGAAATTTTTTTCCAACCCTTTACTCTGAGATGATGTCTGTCTTTGAGGTGTGTTTCTCTTACACAGCAGCAAAAGGATGGATTTCGGTTTTGTATCCAATCTGTTAGCCTGTGTCTTTTTATAGGTGAGTTGAGTCCATTTATATTGAGATATTAATGATCAATGATTGCTAACTCCTGTTATATAAATTTCACTGCTGGTGATGTTAGTGTGTGTGTTTTTCCCTTCTTTCAGATTTGCTGCTGTGAGATCACCAATTGTCTGTGTTTTTTTGGTGTAGCCAACTTCCTTCAGTTGGAGTTTTCCTTCTAGTACTTTGTGTAGGGCTGGGTTTGTGGCTAGGTAATGGTTAAATCTGGTTTTGTCATAGAATATCTTGTTTTGTCCTTCTATGGTGATTGAAAGTTTTGCTGGGTATAGTAGTCTGGGTTGGCATCCGTGGTCTCTTAATGTCTGCATAACGCTTGACCGTGACCTCCTGGCTTTCATTGTCTCCAATGAGAAGTCAGGTGTAATTCTGATAGGTCTGCCTTTACATGTTACTTGCCCTTTTTCCTTTTCAGCTCTTAATATTTATTCTAAATGTTTACTGTTTTGATTATTATGTGTGGAGTAGACTGCCTTTTTTTTGATACAGTCTATTTGGTGTTCTGAAAGCTTAATGTATCTTCATATGTCTATCTTTCTTTAGGTTGAGAAAGTTTTATTTTATGATTTTGTTAAATATATTTTCTGTGCTTTTAAGTTGGACTTCTCCTTTATCTATTCCTATTATTCTTAGGTTTTTGTCTTTTCATGGTATCCCATATTTCCTAGATATTTTGTGTTAAGCTTTTGTTAGATTTAATGTTTTTTTTTTTTTTTTGACAAGTCTGTTTCCTCTATTGGATCTTCAGCACTTGAGATCCTCTCTTCCATCTCTTGTACTTGCTGTTCATGCTTGCATTTGTGGTTCCTGATCATTTTCTCATGATTTCTGTTTCTATAATTTCCTCAGTTTGTGTCTTCTTTATTGTCTCTATTTCAGTTTTCAAGTCTTGAATAGTGTCTTTCATATGTTTGATTGCTTTTTCTTGGTTTTCTTTAAGGGATTTGTTGATGTCTTCCATTTTTTTGTCTGTTCCTCCATTTCTTTGAGGGAATTTTTCATTTCCTCTTTAAGGGACTCAAATTTTCTCTAAAAGTTATTTTTTAGGGCATTTTCTTCTGTCTCATCTATCTTTGGTTGTTTAAGTCTTGCTGTTGTGAACCACTAGTTTTTATTGGTGTCATGTTGTTCTTTGTGGCATTGAATGTGCTCTTTCTTTGTCTACCCATCTTTTCCTCTGATTGGAGTAGTTGGAGCTGTCTGTGTCTCTAGTGATTAATCTTCCAGGTGCCAGTGCATCCAAGGCTCAGATGGTCGCTCCTCGAGGCTACAGTTCCAGTCACCTCATAGGTTGCTCTGTGTTCCTGGAGGTTGCTCAGCACTCCTGGGAGATTGCTCTGTAACACCGGAGATTGTACTGGCCTGCTTCCACAGTGGTTGCTTGCTTGGGGATGCTTCTCCTGAAGTTACTGCCTTGGACCTGCTCTGCTCCTCTGGAGGTTGTTGCCTTATGCCTGCTGGGGCAGAGGTCACTGGCTCAAGCCTGCTTCTGTGGAGGTCGCGGCCTGCTCAGTACTCTTTTCTAGTAGCTGCGTCAATACTTTTGGATGCTGGAGCTCATGATGCAGTTGGACAGGGAAATTTACTTTTTTTTCTTGCACAAAGAATTACATTTTGACTATTTTATCCTGCAGAGGTGGTCAATAGTTGATTGCACACCTGTCATACTGAGACGTTGTTTGGAGAGCACAAGAGTGGCAAAGGGATGCCCAGCATCATTTCAGAAATTGTTGGAAATTCTATTCTAACCCCAAGCTAAAACTGACTGAAAGACTGTGTGTGTTTGTGTTCATGTGAGTACACATGAGCATGTAGAACATATGTCAATGTGTGTGGAGGGCAAAGAATAACCACTAATGCCATTCCTCAGACATCCTTCACCTTTTTTTTTTTTTTTTTTTTTTTTTTTTTGAAACAAGGTCTCTCCCTGTCCCAGGACTAGCCTAGTAGGCTAGGCTGACTAGCTAATGAACCCCAGTATCCAAAATAAAAAACAAATACAATCCAAAGACACACTGATTTGGAACATGCAGAGGAATAAAGACAGGAAAAAAGTCTTCCTTTTCTGTAATTAAACCATGTGTGTACATACATTAAGGTTCTACAATTCATGTATCAGAATAGCCTTGACAGGCAGCATTTGTTATTATTGTGAGGTGACATGTAGGGCTTGAGGGGGGCATGTTATATGTTCAGAACCAAGACTGTGGTGGAGTCTGCAGTGCACACTGGATCCGGGGTTGAGTTTGGGCCTTGTACATCCAGAAACTTTTACTGTTGCTGATTTTTTTATGACCTTACATTCAGTTACCTGCACCCCTAGAGTCATGACACAGTTTAAGAAACTGGGATTGACATGAACTTCATGAAAGATAAACATAATCCTTAATCAGACAGAGTCATGTGGAAAGGAGGGATTAGTTGCCAAGCAGTACAAGGGAGCTCCTGAGAGTTTAGGAATTTCTTTTCAGTTTGGATATCTGTGCTGTCCCACCAGCTGGTCACTGAAGTGGAGGCACGCGAGCGTGCCCAGTTACACCTGAAGCAAGTAATGGAGAGGATAACACCCCTGCAGTCCTCCTACATCGGCAGCCCTTAGTGTGAATGTTGGCTGAGTATTTGGAGAAAGTACATCCACAATGTATTTTAACCATCGCCTGGTAATTTTATATCTAAGAATCTATTCTGGGGCATGGGGAACTGTTGGCAGAGTTTCCAAATAACCATACAGAGACTTATTAATTATGAAAGTTCAGCCGATAGGTCAGGCTTGTTACTAAGTTGCTCTTACAACTTGAATTAAGTCATTTTTATCAATCTACTTCTTGTCTTGTGACTTTATTCCCTTTACTCTGCAGTGCCCATGCTGCTTCCTCTCCACCTGGCTGCTGACTGTGCATCTCCACCCTGCTTCTTCCCAGCGACCTCTCTGCCCTGAAAATTCTGCTTAGATGTTGGCTGTTCAGTTTTTTATTAAATCAATCTGAGCGACACATCTTCACAGATTATCACACAACAGGGAACAGTTTAGCCACTGTCCTAGGGTTCTACTGCTGTGAAGAGACACCATGACCACAGCATCTCTAATAAACAAAACAAAACAAAACAAAACAAAACACACTTAAGTGGGGCTGCCTTACAGTTCGGAGATTTAATTCATTATCATCATAGCAGGAAGCATGCTGGTATGCAGGCAGACATGGCTGGAGAGGTAGCTGAGTGTTTTACATCTTTATCCACAGGCAGCAGGAAATGAATTCCTCCAACAAGGCCATACTGCCTAACAGTGTTATTTCTTATGATCCTGTTGGGCCGGTTTTCATTCAAACCACTGTAGTCACTGAAGTGTTTGCCATGCAAAGTTGAGGACCTGAGTTCAATCTCTGTCACCCAGGGAAAAGCTAGCTGTGGAAGTACACACTTGCAATCCTAGTGTTTGGGAGGTAGAGACAGGAGGATGCCCAAGGCTTGCTAGCTGAGAGATCTTGCCTTAAAATGTTAGCTGGAGAATTTGAGAAAGATACCAATTGTCAACCTCTGGGTCCATATACACACACACACACAGACACCCAAGAAATCTATTTTGGGATTACAACTAGAAACAAGAATAATTTTAATAAGGATAAATGTTTATATATATATATATATATTGAAATAGCAAGATACATATCTATATATATCTATATATATCTTGCTATTTCAATATCACAAAAACAAAATTAAGCCTGCCAAACCAGGCAAGATAATCAAGAAAATAAAGATGAGCTATAAGAGGAATGATTTTGAAGTTATGTAAAATGGTATTTCCAAAGAATTTTCAGTAGTATGATATGTATGTCAAAATATTACAAGAACAAAAGCAAATAAAATCATGCTTAATATATCTTAACTGTATAAAATATAAATTATAGAAGAGACTGGAAGAACTACAACAATCTATTAAGATTGTTCAGTTGGCAAAAACTACTCTTTATACCTTTCTGTATTTGCCAGATGTTTTATAATTTTTGAAAATTCTGTTTATAATGAAATATCTTAGTGAAAAATAATATTAAATACTTGAAATTACTGCATAGTTTTTACTTACTGATTTGAGTGCCAGTTTCAATATACACAGGTGAATTTATCACAGAGAAAATTATCGCCATGAAGGGATTGCAAGAGATAAGTTTTCCATAGGAAATTAAATTCTCTGGTATCAGAGCAAAGCGACTTTAGGTGGCGGAAGCGTGCCAGACTGAGCTGCGAGGCAAGCACTTGCCTGAACAGAGCTTTGAGATTTTCTGGTAATTCAGTTCGGCCAGCATAGCCTGGGTTCATAGTAATAAATATTCCAACCGACGGCTGCAGCGGGATAGTCTCTCCAAGAAATACAAATCTGCCATAAAAAGAACGTTGATGGAATTAAATGTGTTCACTGAACATGAATGCACATCGACAATGTAAGCCACTGCAAAATGCAAATGTGTTCGAACGCTGTTTGTCCTGGGTTATTTTCTTTAAGATTCATAAGCATACACATTTTGAATGTTTTGAAGCATTTATTAAAAATAACCTCCCTTTCTCTACAGAACCACAATATGGGATTTTTTTTTTGTGGTGGGGAGGGTTGCAAAGCCTAAAATGGAAAAATGAAAGGTTGAATATTTAACGTGTAATGAAGTAAATTTACTTTTAGTTCCTTAAATAGAACACTACATAGAGAGTGTACTTGCTAGCAGGAGAGTGGGACTCCTGCACAGTTCATCTGCTTCCTTACCCACCTGTCCTCCCTCTTAGTCAATAAATGCCTACTAAACATCTCCGCAAGGTGTGCAGTGTGACAGTCAGGACAGCAGGACAGTGTGGTGATCAGGAGGACAGGACAGTGTGGTGGTCAGGACAGCAGGGCAGTGTGGTGGTCAGGACAGCAGGGCAGTGTGGTGGTCAGGACAGCAGGGCAGTGTGGTGGTCAGGACAGCAGGGCTGTGTGGTGGTCAGGAGGACAGGACAGTGTGGTGGTCAGGACAGCAGGAGAGTGTGATGGTCAGGACAGCAGGGCAGTGTGGTGGTCAGGACAGCAGGGCAGTGTGGTGGTCAGGACAGCAGGAGAGTGTGGTGGTCAGGACAGCAGGGCAGTGTGGTGGTCAGGACAGCAGGACAGTGTGGTGGTCAGGACAGCAGGGCAGTGTGGTGGTCAGGACAGCAGGGCAGTGTGGTGGTCAGGACAGCAGGACAGTGTGGTGGTCAGGACAGCAGGACAGTGTGGTGGTCAGGACAGCAGGGCAGTGTGGTGGTCAGGACAGCAGGGCAGTGTGGTGGTCAGGACAGCAGGGCAGTGTGGTGGTCAGGAGGACAGGGCAGTGTGGTGGTCAGGAGGACAGGACAGTGTGGTGATCAGGAGGACAGGACAGTGTGGTGGTCAGGACAGCAGGGCAGTGTGGTGGTCAGGACAGCAGGGCAGTGTGGTGGTCAGGACAGCAGGACAGTGTGGTGGTCAGGACAGCAGGACAGTGTAACGGTCAGGACAGTGGGCTGTGCTGGACTCAGAGCTCAGAGCCGTCTATACCACACATGAGCCCTATCAGTTATTCTTTCTTTGTTTCAATTTTCTCATTTAATAAAGAGGGAGAATAATCTCAGCTCCAGGAGAGGACTTGAAAGAACATGAATAAAAATGGTTAACAGCACACTGCAGGGACCCAGTGCACTCAACAGATCTTAGCTATGAATGCTGCCATCATTGCCATCATTATGTCAATGCTGAGGAGAAGCAATGGTTTTCTGGAAAAATTAAGAGGACCCGGTAAGACTGCTGTTGACCAGGCCAATGGAATGGTCACCAGCAAAGATGCGAATGCAACAGCTTTCAGACAGGGCTGGGGAGACAAAATCTAAGTGGTCTCAGCAAGATCTCATGGAGAAAGGGGAAGGCTGAAGCAGTCTCAGAGGAGAAGAGGTAGAAATGAGACACAGATGTCTAGTGTAATGGATTAAATAAAAATGCTGCAGCTTCCCAAGTGGCTGCAGCAGGCTGTGGGCCATGAGACCATGCCACAGGTCCCTGAGTGGGGCAGGCAACAGGCAGGAAGTCCTGAGAGCAGCTAATCCCACATGGGGAAACAGATGGATGGGCAAACCACAAGACCACGCATAGTTCCAGGCAGGGAGCCACGCAGAGGGGCGAGAGACAGAGACATGGATAGGCATGCCATGCAGAGTGAGGTTGGATATTTATTTAGTGAGTTATAGAGAGGAAAAGGAGAAGGGGAGAAAAGGAGAGAGAGAGAGAGAGAGAGAGAGAGAAACAGAAAAGGGGAAGGGAAGAAGTGGTGAGAAGGGAGAGACAGAAGCTGCCTCTTCACAAGGGAGATGGAAAAGGGAGGGTCTCAGGCTGGAAGCTGAGGATCAGCTTGCCTCAGCAGACTGTGAGGGGGTGGACGTGGCTTGAATCTTAAAGGGACAGGATAGATCATCACAACCAGGGCTTTTTGGGACTTGGCTACAGGCAGCCTAACAGTAGATGATTTTTCAAATGGTCTAGGTTAAAATGAGAAATCAGGATTTTCCCAAATGTCAAGCAAGTGAAGGAAGGGAAGTCCAGCTGGGCCTGCACAGAGGGGAAGTAAGTGTGGCCTGTGTAAGTGCCACCCTCCCAGCATGCACAGCAGTGATGGCCTCCAGTTAAAGGGAGGAGCCTCCAGCAGGTGAATCCAGCAGGATTCTTAGGTCTGTGGCCATGTGTGGTTCTATCACTTAGATCCTGCAAGGTAGAGGGAACTTAAGTTAAGGGATCATGGAGGAGCCTTGCAGTCAGTTTGTGAACTAACCTAAGGAAGAAGAGAGGGGTCTCAGACCAGGCAGAGGCACCACCACTGTGTGACTCCATTACATACATCTGCATGGCAAAGGATGGCCTTGGATGGCCTCTGGTTCCTGCAGATAATAGGATTCAGACTAAAAGCCAAACATGGCTGGGGATCAACGAGAAAAGACTTCAACTTCTCTAACACAGCATTAGAGGTGGAATGGGTGAGGCACCAGGCACCCGGATGTTAGAAGCTCACACAGGATGCACACAGCTCTGAGAAAGGGGCTGAAGTAGGAGTCCTTGATCAGTGAGCCGACTGGAAGTGTTCCTGTGCACAAGGGTGGTACCTGAACAAGATACCCTAGAAGAGAGAGATAACCAGGCTAGCCAAGGCAGACTACCGCGAGCGAGACTCGTGTGCCCTGCCGTGCTTATTTTCAAGGCTCAGTCCTCAAGCTCCACATGCTGACTGTGCTCTGCTTTTGGAATATGGTGCCGCAGGGAAAAAAGAGTTTACATTCCAGAAATACCTGGGAAAGTTTGTGCCCAATCCCTGGAAGACCACTAAGGTATCATTTATACGGATGGAATCTCAACAAAGTGGGCGGAAAGACCAGGACTGAGACTTGGGTATAATAAATGAAAGAAACTTAGGAGTCCTCAAGTGGGCTCTGGAGGTGCCATACGCAGAGGTTTGCAGAAGTCTGAAAGGTGAAAGGAGAGGAAGTTTCGGCCCCTAGGAGAGAGCGCATGGAGGTAGCGAGAGCTAGGGGTGTTAGATAAAGTCACAGAGGAGAAAGCAGAGAAAGAGGAAAGGTCTGTCACCACTGACCCCGTGATAGCCAGCATCAAAACCCATAGCTAACACTGACACGGGGCCCACTGTGACCCAGAACTTTGCCAAAATCCTTTCCATCAAATACCATGGGGCTCTGGAAGGAGGTTCTGTATTTTACGGCCAGAGAAAACCAGGAAATGAACAGCGTGAGGGAAAGAACAGTGAGAGGGGAGGTGTCCCGTTCCTGGGTGAAGCAAACGCGAGACTTGGCAGAAGAAAAAGAAAGGTGAATACTGAAGCCTCCTCACTGACCTCCGTACAAAACAGTTAGTAAAGATGGATGGTGAGTTATTCAACGTTAATATTCAAATTATTTCATCTATTTTATGTGGCAGGAAAACAACACAATACGGAGAAGATTAACCTTATCTTCTGATTGTGTGTGGGAAAAAAATAAAAAGAACGAAGATAAAAAGGAAAGCCACAGTCTCTACCTCCTTTTCCCATCTCTGATGGCGTCCTGGACCATCTTCACCTGCACTGCCACCACGGACAGGACCTCCACAGCAATGCGGTTGAACTCATCGAAGCAGCCCCAGGCTCCCGTCTGCACCAGACCTTTATAGATGTTTCCTATGGACTACAAGGAGGTGGCATGGTCAGAGTGGAACAGAGGGTTTGGAGCACTTACAGGTGAGTCAGCCGTGATCTGGAATCCAAAGTACTCCAGAATCCAGAGCATCTGGGAATCACCATGACATCCCATGGGGAAACATTTCCATGTTGTGAAATTTCGCTTTATTCACAGGATTATTGAAACGATTGAGTAAAATCATCTTAAGTCTGCAGTAGGTGTGCACGTAATACAAATAAATCACACATTTAGATTTGGACTATAGATCTATACTACCATGAGGGTGAAAATATAGCAAAACCTGAAAATTTCAGAAATGAGAAGACCTCGCAGCTCCAAACATTTTAGAAAAGGTATATGGCTCTTTCCAAATAGGATTAATGCTGTTAGATCACATTTTATGTTTTAATAACTCACCCTGTAGTCCATTTGCTCTGAACAGTTGAAAACATAAACCATCATGCCCAGGGCACGGCCAAGGTCTTTGGTGGTTTCCGTTTTGCCTGTTCCAGCCGGGCCGGCCGGTGCTCCGCTCATGGTCAGATGGAGGGACTGTGTTAGAGTGATGTAACACCTTCGCACAACCAAACACAAATACGAAGCTTGAGCCTGTGCTTTCAGGACACATTGGGAGGAAATGTTTTTCTCTTAAAAGGTAGTTAGGGGCTGGAGAGATGCCTCAGAGGTTACGAGCACTGTCTCTTTTCCCAGAGGTCTTGAGTTCAATTCCCAGTAATCACATCGTTGGCTCACAACTATCTATACTATAATCTGGTGCCCTCTTCTGGTGTGCAGGCATACACACAGACAGAACACTGTGTACATAATAAATAAATCTTTCTTTAAAAAGTGCCTAAGAAGTCAAGGCCTAGAACACAATAGAATCAAAACCCACCAGTGAACTTCTGGTTTGTTCACGGCAACCATGCGGCAGCATTCTAGGCTGCTCGCTTCAAACAGCTGGAACGCTCACTGTCCGGCCACAGGAGCTGTGCATTAGAATGCAAACACCTTTCTCTTGGATGGAATTGAATCGCTGATACTTCTAGGAGACGATACTATTAATATCGCAGACAGTGCCTCAAACTGATTATCGTCGGGGTAGGGAGGTCTGCGATGATGAGGAGTTAAATAGGATCACATTAAATTGCAGTGTAACAAGTATACTAAGATCTGAGATACACAAGTATGCAGTATATATATGTAGACCTACTTCAGGCAGAAGGTGGGTGCGATTACAGCACCATACAGCACTATGCCGACGGAGCACCACAGTTGATATATTTTAGAATTTCATCTGGAAAGTGCTGCACATGTATTTAGATTATGATGCTTATTTGGGTAGGGAGGGACCAGAGGTACTGAGACTAAAGTCTCACCCAAAGGATAGAACTTAATATTTGCAAAAGTCCTAACAAATGACAAGGGCCTCAAATTGCTGATGGCCTTCACTTGAGTCTCTATGTTGTTTTTGTGTTAGTGCAGACAGATAGATAGAAAGATGCATGCTGGGAGATCAGGGACTGAAATCTCGTTTGTGGATTATCAGGTATCGATCTTAAGTCCTCTGACCTCAGCATCCTTGATGCCTCTTAACCACAAAGTGTGGGTCACTGCAGGGCTTCGTGAAGGCAGTCAAAGGGAAAAGTCCCCAAGAGTTCAAAGCACCATGCCAATAGAAACAGGCAGAAAATGACCCACAGCCCTTCCACCAGTGTAGGCTGAAAAGCATCTCCCACCGAAGGAGCAGAAAGGCTCTTACACAAGGGCCTGAGCCCTCTATGCACTTGTGTCTGTAATTTCAGGTTTGGGTCAAACATGGCCACCTAAATCTGTACTTCCGCTGCCTGCCAATAGGAGGAGCCAAACGTCCAAGCTCCAACCAATGTGGTAGGTCCAGAAAAGGTGTTTCTAGGACCCCTGCTGGAGGACATTTGCTCTGGGCTTTCTTTCCACCGAGTGAAACAACCATGGAAGCCATGCTCAGCTTGTTACCCACCTCATGTGAGCCCAGGTTCCGTGTTCATTAAGACCCAGAACTTTCGGGTTTCTCCTAATGACAGCTTAGCCAGCATGCTCACCACCACAGCCGTGGCAGCGCCAGTCTGTCAGTGGCAACCTGGTCAAGCTCGCTCTGACTCTGACGGCGTGGGAGGAGACAACTCGCCTAGTTCCCAAAGGGACGGTCACATCAAATGTCAAATGAGACTAAACGGGTGCATTTACAGGACTTGCAAAATTCATAGGTCAGACAAAGGATACAAGGGAACCGAAGCACAGCTAGCCCCGCCCCCAGCAGTACCTGGACTACCGCAAGAACATGCACTTTCAGACTTCCAAATGAACTACGTAGAGAGCTTTAATTCAAAATTTACTAAGCAATCAGCTTTTACATATTGGAACAATTTTCACTCTTTTCTCCTGTACCTCCACCCTTCTCTCTTTCTAGAGATTTGCCTACAGCAGCTGTGACTACTTCATGAGGAATACTGTGCATCAGTGAATGAGGGAAGGCGCTGAACACTTTTAGGTGGAGAGAAGTTAAGGAGAATGATTTAGACAGTTCCAGAAGCCGTGTGTGTGGGTAAATGATGAATTCATAAGACTTACATGTACATGAACAACCCCAAAGCTAGAAAGAAAATCCCAGCAGCCCCTCCAGGGCACTACAGCCACATAGCTGTCTTCTAATTCGCCCATACTTTGGTGGTAGGAAGTGGTTGGGAATACTGAAGGAGGACCGTCCCTCCTAAATGCCAATGATTAAGTGTGTTTTTCATACCACATAACTTAATGGGAATTGATAATAAAATTCCCATTTTTACCCTAATGAAAGAATTTACACACATAAAACATCTTTACCTCTACATCATTTCATTTAGCTTTTTGTGTGTTAGCAAATAGCAATTGAATTTTTGGTCGCAATCTGTAGGTCCTCTGGTTTTCTTGGCCCACTGTGCTGTCTTCTGCCCTTTAACAAAGACAGGCTTCTGCCTACTTCGGGACTTCTGTAAGCTCTGTCTCTGACTTTCTACCCTAAAATCCGTACGCAGCTGATTCTGTGTCCACAATTGGATCTCGGCTCTAACACAGTCTAGATAGATATTGATCCCAAGTCTAAAATGCTCTGAAACCTGTCTTTGAAGAATTTGAGAGACTGAATTTTCAGATTGGAGAGTCTACACAAATATTTCAAAATCCAAAAATATCCTGAATCGGAAGTATTTCTGAACCTAAGCATTTCAGACAGGGGAAGCTCCACCAGCAGGAGACTGTTCCCTGCAGACCCTTCCGTTGTCAGTCTGTCGCTCCGACCGCTGCCTAAAATAAATGCTGTCGTTTCCCTTCATCCTCACGTCCTCACACATCACATTCCCCCGGAGCCTGGTGAGTGTGACAGCAGATACAGCGTGGACAGCACAAAGCACAGCACTTCACAAATACCTGGCAACTCATCTAACCAACCTGAAGGCTCTCCCTCTGCTTGTATGAAGAAAACTAAAGTTATTATAGGCTATCCTCACCATGCCTGCCCTTCCACAGAAAGATGATGGCAGAGGTAGGTGGGCAGAATGGTCTCAGGAGCAACCAGGCTTCCTTAAACCACATTAATGCATAAATGCTTTCTCCACTTGGTACTGTTTGGCTTCTGCAATTCTGTTTCTCTAACTCAAGTTTCTTCATTTTGCCTCTGGGATGAACACCCGGTGTCTATTTCCATGCTGTTTTTATCGATAGCTTCCCAATTTGCTCATCAGTTCCTCTCAGCCCCCTTCCCGTTCTCACACACCTCTCTCCATACAAAAGGACAGCGGGGCTTGGTTTCCCATCTGAGGGAAGTTGGATTTGTTACCTGTCAGTGAGAGGAGTGATCACCAGTCGAGGACTGTTTCCCAAGTATTCGTAGAAGTACTGGAAGTGCGCATCACAAATATCAACAGAGCAGTGCTTCTGAGCCTCCTCCCACTGGTGCCGGAGTTGAGACAGCCAGGCAAAAGCATGGGGGCTGGCAACCTATAACCATTGCACAATCTTAACACACCAAACCCCAATGGTTCTGAGGTAACAAACTGACTAATCTCACCCCTGTGCTGCCTCATACCCTAAATCCTCCAGGAGGACCTCTCGAGCATGCTGTTGTACCTCCCAGCTGCATTACTAACTGGGGACATGTGTGCAATGAAAATCTTCACAGTGCCAGTGTGCTCAAGCAATGTCTTACCTTTTATGAGTCACCCAGGGGCTAGTATGTTTTGTATCTTTATGCACATATTACTGAAATCCAATGAAAACTTCATTTTCTGTATTAAAATTACACATAATCCATAATTTCTGCACATTGAGGCATAAACTATGCTTTCACCAGTGTTCATAGTACAGAACTTTTTACTTCTTTTTTTAAAAATCAGATTACATGATGATTTTATAGGCTACTCTTTCTCATCTTACTCAGTTGTACCTATTTCCTTTCTAGTTTGAAAAAAATCTGTCTCTTGCAAGGTGTGGGGGACTTGAAGGTTCCCTAGAAGTCACTTCAAGTCACCAAAATTCTTGCCTCTTAGCTTTCCAAAGACTAGGCAGGAATCAACACGGCATAGACATATATTATAGCGGATGAAGAAGACCAAGTGTCCTTTAGACGAAAACAAGGAATCTTTGATCTGCTTTAATGGTTTAGTGGCAAGAATAGTTTCTTTCTAAAGTAAATATATTCTTATAATAATTGATGCTACTGAAAATAAAACATATGGGTACATAAGAAAGGGCAAGGTCATGTTAGAAGAGTGAGTTCGACAGCTCATTACCAAAACAAGAACACACAGTAAGTGGTACTTCGCAAGGACTGATCTGAGATCAATAAAGCTATTCCTTCTTACTACTCTCCACCTAGATCAAGGACTACTTATGTTCATGACTTATGTGAAGCAACACTTGTGTTCATGTGTGTACATGTTCATGTGTGTATGTACATGTGTGGGCCTGTGTGGCCAGAGGTGGACATTGGGGGTTTTCCTCAATAGCTCTCTACATTGTACTTGAGACAGAACTTCCAGTGAAGTCAGCCCTCGATGCTGTGGCTAGACAGCTGGTCACCAGCACCCAGGACGCTCCGGTCTTCACCTTCCTGGTGCTGGGATTCCAGGTGCAGCCACGACCTTGCAGGTTTTGGGGTCTGAACGAGCGACCTCTCACTTGCACACTAACTGAGCCGTGTCTTCAGCCCTGAAAAGGCACTTTCCTGTATTTCATGGAGAAAATTAAAATACTGATTCCAGTAGAGAAATGAGTAGGAAAATAACAAACCGTGTGTGATGATACAAGCATACAAGCTAGGAGATGGGATTGTTATTTTTTTTTAATTTTTAAAAATTTAAATAATTTAAAAATATATTTTAAAATAAGATAAACAGGTTTAATTGCATGCTTTACAATTTTAAATTTTGCCTCAATTTAATTAGGAATTTTTCTTTATCTTTTTAATTTTTTTTCTGTTTCTTCTGTTTAGTGTTTGTTTCTCTCTTTTTAATTAAAAATTGTTTTCACACAATGTATTTTCATCACGTTCCTTTCCCTCTGGGGTAGTTTGAATGGGACTGCCTGATCCCCGCCCGCATGCCTCATGTATTAGAATGTTTGGTTCCTTACAGGTGGGACTACTTGCGGGAGGTCTGGAGGCACAGCCTCGTGGGAGGGGATGTGACATTGGGGTGGGCTCAGCACTGAGGTTTTCATAGCCCGTTCCTGGTCGGCCCATCTCAGTCTCTCTGTCTTCCTCCAACCTGTGGCTCAGGATGGCGTCTCACGCCTGGCTACTTAAGCTTTGCTTCCCGCCTCTGCAGCTGTGAGCAAGTCCCTAACTAAATGCTTTCTCTTGAGTTATCTTGGCCATGGTGTCTCTTCATAACAACAGAAAACTAAGATATTCTCCCCCAAGTCCTTCCAACACCTCCCCCAAGCTCCCTACCCACTCAACTTTGTTTTTTGCCAACACAAAACCAACTCCATGGTTTTTCAGTGGACTTTTTGTTTTGTTTCGTGTTATCAGTCTTTCTTGTTCATTCTGATCTTCATTTGTGTGTTTATGTGAGTTTTATTTTTATTTTTTTGCTTAATGACATTTCAGTACCACCCGCCCACCCCCAGGAAGGCTGTGGAGGCCTTAGATGAAGGGTCTTACCAGCAAAGCTGTCTGAATCAGACGAGCACGTCTCTAACATTAGGAAGTAAAAGTACAATTGGGGGAATAAAGAATGAAGAAAATTCCTTTCATATCAAATATTGACAGCATCTGAGAGGCACGGGGATTGTTAAAAGAGATAGGTGGCAAAAATCATCAAATGAGTTAAAAGATTAAAATATAACCTCTTAACAAGGAAAAACATTATTTAGCCATGAACAACAGGGCAATCTAGAATCAAAGCAATCTAGAATCATGACCAATACTGAGTTCTTCAGAGTGAAATGGATCAACACTACACAGAGATAAGTTTTTAAAACAAGTGTGTGTGTGTTTAGTGTATGTAGTATATGTGTGAGTGTATATGTGAGCTTTTGTGTGTGTATGTGTCTGTGTGCATGTATAAGTTTGTGTGTATGCATGTGTTTAGTGTTTGTGTGTAGTATGTGTGTATAAGTGTATGTGTGTGCAGCATATGTGTGTGTTTAGTGTATGTATGTGTGTGAGCTTCTGTGCGTATGTATGTATAGTGTATGTGTAGTGTGTGTGTGTAGGCACATTCATGTCACAGCACAGGTGTAGAAGCCAGAGACAATCTTGACCAGTGGTCCTCCTTTTCCGCCTTATTTGAGACTCTCATGACCACTGTATCCAGGACAGCTGGCATGAGAATTTTCAAAGATTCTCTTCTCTTTTGCCTCCCCCACCATAGGAGCACTGGATTACAGCCCTGCGCTACTATCCTTTGCTTTATGTGGAGTCTGGAGATCTGAACACAGGTCCTTAAAGACTGAGCCTGTTCCCCAGTCCCACCCCTTGAGATAGTTGGAATGACATTCAGTGTTATTGCTGTTGACTGTGTCATTCTTGGAAGTAGGAACCAGCAGACACGGCTGTGAATGGCTGTGAAGGTGAAGGCTCTCCCCATGGCCCTTCCCTTTGCACAGTTAGGTGACCTGAGGCGTCTGACTTTAGCGAACCACTGGGATCACCAGGGAACTCAGATGTACGGCACCCAAATAACTTCACTGCGACCCTGACAATAAATACCACTTCCAGGAAACAGAGGTAAGTCACCTTCCAGCGACACACTTGCCTTCTGAGAAATCAGTTTTGCCACCACATCCCTGGCGTGGACATCAATGGTACAGACGGTCATGATCTTCTGCCGGTCTCCAGGCGAAAGCTCCCCCATAAGAAGTGTGATCAGTGTGTTCAGCTGTGAAATCTAGGAGGATTTGTTTGTTTTTTAAATATAAAGGAATCAAGGGTTACAAATACAGAGACAAATGGGTCAATATTTGTAAAGAATATTTTAATTTATAAAACTATCTCAAATTTGTTATCTCAGCTGATTTTCAAAGAACTATTGAGAGAGACAAAAGTATTACCCCCCCCATTCAAGGGAAAGAGCCGGGACACAGAGGAGACAAAGTCAGTAATCCCGCCTCTAAGGGCTGAAGCAGGGTTTTCTGGATATATTGCATAATACGCTCTAATAACGATCCAGCCTGAAACTTTCATTCAGAAGAATAAAATCTAAGGTAAAATAAACTCTTTATAGGCATAAGAACTAGACAGCAGTTAGCTTAGAAAAATTTGCCTAACAATTTATATAAGGTTTTGGATATCTATAGTATGATAATGAGAGAATGCTCATAGATACGCATTGCATTTTGCATCGTTCTTTTGATTTATGTTATCAGTCTGGTTTAGGCACATTGGCCTTTTAGATATATATTTTCAAAGCCCTGGCCTTTTCTTCTTGAATGGCAAGTAAGGAATGGAATAACATGAATGACAATGAACTGAGTCATGTGGAACAGAAAGTACGTCACTGCAGTCAGCAAGAGGCTTATCCTGCTAGGAAATTATCTCTGTGCACACACAAGGACTGAGCAGTTGCCATGACAGGCTGCTCAGTCTTCTCTCAGAGATCAGGCCTCAATGTCAGTCTCCTGAAACAGAACACGCAGTTTCTTAGGAAAAGCCATGAATAAAGAACAATCAATCTCTGGCACTCTCAGCAGCCAGGCCAAGCCAGAGCCAGCAGCTCAAGGACAGGGTGCCCCAAAATGGAAAGCTGTAGTCCTGACCAACCCCTTACTAGCCAATTAAGACGTACTAATATGATTTCCACTTACTTAAGTCAATCATATCTGAAATGACCTAACTTCCTTAGACACTCCCCTCTGTAAGACTTAAAAGAAGCCCCAACCTTCCTTTGGAGGTTGTAGACATCTTGCCTTTGTGTACGATGGTTGGATCCAGTGTGCTGGAATAATAATAAAAAGACTCTTTGCTTTTGCATCGGCTCTGGTCTCTTGGTGGTCTTTGGGGGTCCTGACCCTGGGCAGAACAGCCCTCAGACCTGTTGAATGACTGTTAAACCTGGTTTCCTATGGTACAGTGGAGAAGTCTATGAAATGACGAAAGTCCCGAGCGGCTCTGAGTCTGCTACACAGCTGGACTCTAGGGAAAGTCACATTCTGTAGGAAGAAGGGAGAGGAAAGGCAGAACAATGGCGCCTTTGTCTGCACGCCTTACACAAATGAGAAGACGAGTTTCTGAGCACTGACGGAGAGCACCGCCCTGTCATCAGCTCGCCGAGTCCTACAATCAGTTCCCTGTCCTCGCCCCATTCTCTGCTCACACTCTGAAGAAGGTAGGCTTGACGATCAGACCACAAGGGACAATGGGCCAGACAATAAGAATGTGCTTACCTATGGCAGTCAATCGATACCCTACCTGTGCTTACCTATGGCAGTCAATCGATACCCTACCTGTGCTTACCTATGACAGTCAATCGATATCCTACCTGTGCTTACCTATGGCAGTCAATCGATATCCTACCTGTGCTTACCTATGACAGTCAATCGATATCCTACCTGTGCTTACCTATGGCAGTCAATTGATATCCTACCTGTGCTTATCTATGGCAGTCAATCGATATCCCACCTGTGCTTACCTATGGCAGTCTATCTATATCCTACCTGTGCTTACCTATGGCAGTCAATTGATATCCTACCTGTGCTTACCTATGGCAGTCTATTGATATCCTACCTGTGCTTACCTATGGCAGTCTATCTATATCCTACCTGTGCTTACCTGGCAGTCTATCGATATCCTACCTTACCACCCAGGAACTTGTGTCCCAAGTCTGAACTGCATTACCAGTTCTGGAGCAGGGATTCAGATCTTACAGTGTCTCAGAGAGTGACCTCATACTCCCTGATTCAGTCTGGCTACCCCTGAGAAGTCTGACGAACTGTGGCCATGAAGGAAGCGTTCTGAGGACAACTGAAGCCAAACACAAAGTCTGGTTTACTCAGAGAAATAAAAACATGTGTTGGGCATTGTAGCACAGGCCCATAAACCCAGAGAACCGGAAGGTGTGGAAAATTCCTTTGTGCTGTGTGAATATATCAGTGTGATTAGTTTAATAAAGAAGCTGATTGATCAAAAGCTGCACAGGTAGAGGTTAGGCAGGATTTGTAGACAAAAAGAGAGCAAAAGAAGGAGGAAGAGGAGGAGGAGGGAAGAGTCTTAGAATCGTGAGAAGAGCCAGTGAGAAGGAGATGAACTTGCCATACTGAGAAAAGGTATTAAGTCATGTAGTAGAGTGTAGATAAGTAACATGGGTTAATTTAAAATGTAAGAGTTAGCTAGCAACAAGCCTGAGCTATTGGTCGAACATATATAATTAATAATAGGTCTCAGTGTGGTTATTTGAGAACTGACTGGCAAGATATAGAAAAGTTTACCTACAAGGATGCTGATATAAGAGCATTATTAGTTCATGGGAAGCCTGGGCTACAGAGTTAGTTCACTCTAACCTAAGTAAATGCCTCAAACTAGAAAAAGTCCTGGGGATACAGGGCAGTGGTAGAGTACTTACTTAACATGTACAAGACCCTATGTTCATTTCCTAATATTACAATGTAAAAATAACATATGTAAATTAGGCACCAGAATCTGTATCAGCTCTGGTGGCATGTACCTCTATATGCTGAGCTGGCTCACCAGCCTACACAACTATCCATGAGCACATAGTCTACTGCCTCACCCTGAGATTGAGGGAAGATTGACAAACACAAATTACATATTGTGTGCACGACAGTAGTTTGGCACGTATGCTGTGCCATGTTTACCACAGCTGATGAATTGTTCTTAGTGGTTTGCAAGCTACCTTGAGATCTCCTCTCTCACAGATATTAAGGGAACCATCCATGGGATGCAGAAGCACCAACTATAGTTGCCCATGTTGTTTACGAGTCTTCAGAATGTATCCATTTGTACAATAGGAGATTTTACACTCTGATCAATAGTTCTGCATTTTCTTTAATCACTGCCCATGTGTTTGATGTTTTAAGGGTTCTTCATATCCATAAGATCATAGTCATGAGGTCACACCCGTGAGGTCTTATCTGTGAGGTCATGCCCATGAGGTCACATATATTTATTTTCTGAGTTTACTTCATTTCACTGAACATAATACATTTCAGATTCATCCATGCTGTTTTAAGTGTAAGTGGCATGATTTTCTTTTTCTAAGGCTGAATAGTATGTTTTCTTCTGTGTGTGTGTGTGTGTTTGTGTGTATATACACAAATATATGATATTTTCGTTTATCAAGAAAATAGTTATTTTTATATCTTGGCTCTTGTGAATAAAGCTGCAATGAGGAGTGGAGTGCAAAGAATCCATCAGACAATTTTATTTCCTTTGGTGAAATAGCCAAGGAAGTGAAAGGCTGTATGCCAAGAACCATCAAGTACCAGCAAAAGAAAAATTTAAAGATATGTAAATATGTCCCATATTCATGGGTTGGAATAATTCATATTTCCTAAATGCCTAAACTGCTCAAAGTAATTTATAAATTAAATGCAATCTGTATCAACACCCAGTTGCACTTTCCAGGAAAAGAAAAAGAAAACTTAATATATAGAAATCACAAGTGACCTTGAATAGCTAAAACAATTTTAAGCAGAAAGGGAGAGAAGCTGGAAACATTATGTCTGACTCAAATTATTATGAAAGTTGTAGTAATTAACAGGATGAAACAGAATTAATGCTAGAGTTTTAATACAGAAACAAACATACACGTGGAGAAAGATTAACAATTTCAACAAATGATGTAGGGACAATGAATTACTACTTTGATTAAAAAGGCAGATGTCATTGCATGCCTGTGTAACACAAATAATAAAAACCCAGAGACAGAAATTGGGGTTCAATATGAAGATCAGAAAAGCAAAGCAGCCAGCCACTGGCTCTTACCTCTACCTCAAACCAAAATGGTGATCCTGCCTCCAGGGATCTCAGAATGAGAGTGAGAGCTGTCTCCTTCTGTCTGATAATCATCTCTAGTGCTGGGATTAAAGGCCTGCACCACCACTGCCCAGCAGCTATGGCTGACTAGTGTGGCTGCTGGATTAAAAGTGTGTGCCACCACTGCCTGGTTTTATGGCTGACTAGTGTGGCTGCTTTGTACTGACCTTCAGGCAAGCTTTATTTATTAAAACACAAATAATCTACTACTGTGTCTGTGATCTCAGTAGCTGGGAGGCCATGGCAGAAAGGCCAGCTCAAGGTCATCCCTATAAACACACTGAGCTCAAGGATAATCCGGGCTAGATAAAACCCATATTTAGAACAGAGCAACTTAACACTAATTTCAATGCAGAATAGATTAAAGCTTTCTACATGAACTCTGAGAAACAGACATACAAGAGCAGGTCCCCAATACTCTTGACAATGAGTTTAGGGATTTGAAACCAAAACCACAAGCAACAAAAGAAAAAAAAAAAGGCGGGACTACACCTACATAAAAAGTTTCTATCCAGCAAAGGAAGCAATGAAGAAAGTGAAGGCAACACAGAATGAGAGAAAATATTTGGAATCCATGTATCTGATAAAGGGTTAATAGCTCAATATTGGGATTTCTACAGATCAGAAAAAAAACCAACAACAGCACCCCCACAAGTATTCTGACTTAAACATGAGTCAAACACCTGCTCAAATGGCTTCAAAGATGACACAAATTCACCAACCCGTAACATGAAAATATGCGCATCACATTCAGTCATCAGGAGAATGCGACTCAACCCACCACAAGGCAGCAGCACACACCCTTCAGGATGTCAAAGGATAAGGACTGGTAACAATAGTCATTCACCTACTTATTATCGTACAACAAACCTTCAATTTCACCCAGAGCACATGTGGCTATTCTTTTGTGGATGATATGCTCAGAACCCATCACTTCCTAGATGTCAGCTTCCAGAAAAGCAAGGACAGTGTCTGCTTAGTCAGCTCTTGTCCCCTGAGCCACTGAGGAGCTGTTGAGGTGTCAGTCAAACAGATATAGGACTGAAGCACAGCACATTATGTACAAGGATCTATAGATATTTTTGGAAATTTATACATACTTACATTATCTATAGGGTGGTGCATGCATGTGTGTATGTAACTAGCATGTGTGTGTATCTACATATATGTGTATGTGTGTATATTTGTCTATTATCTACTTATCCATGCTCACATGTGTGTGTGTGTGTGTGTGCATGTACACACACATGTGTATACTGAATAGGAAAGAGATATTCAGTACTGGGTATTGCCTCATCTGGGCCAGGATATCCAAATCCCACATTGTCAGATGTGACACCACCAGCAGAATTTGTCTAAACAGTTCATTACTACCATAACAGCACCTTATGCCTCTATGCCTAAGTATATTTATAATTTCAAGTACTTCTCATGCATGCAAGCATGCAATCCTCCACACAACTTGTCATTTCTACATTACTGACTCATTTCTCACAGAAGTTCAGTCAAATGTAAGGTGATCAAGGTGATGGTTTGCCAATGTTATGTGCATAGTGTCATGCTGCGGGAGCTCCTTCCGCTCCTTCAGCCAATAGCCACTTAGATACCAGCCCATTGGGACGTGGTCTCTCTCTCTTTAAAAAAGCAGCGGCTGTCCTCCACTCTCTCTCTGGCTTCCGGCTTCGCTTCCGGCTCCTAGACTCCTTTCCTGATCGCACAGAGGGGTTGCTGTCTGGGACAGTAATCTGTAAGTTATTTCCCCTTTGAATAAATAACCATTCTATTAATCATAATTCCAAACTGGTGTGGGATTGTTTATGACTTACACCTTCAGTGTCATATGTTGGGTTCTTAGTCTCTAGAGACTAAGACTTCCCCAGTGATATTCTCTCAAAAACAATAAGATTCTGTAACCATAACAACCACCATAACATGTCTATTATTTAGGAAGTGGTTCCAGGTAGCAATTACAGAATGGTCAAACTATAATTAATTCCATGTTTATGTGTGGATGACATAGAAAATAGCGCATGATAGCTTTTCAAGATAACACACACTCTCATAGGATACATGCTTTCTCTTGCCCCTGACCTAGAGTGCTGTCTGATTCTTCTACTTGCTCATAAACAGTTGTCCTAAGCGACTACTTTCATACTGCACCCAGGCTCTAAGCCCACTAAGGGAACGGCCAATCTCTGGCACTAGAAAGCCACCTACCTGCAAAAGCAGGCTGTCTGCAAAGCACAGCTCTTCCCACTCCCCCCTCCTCCTGACTTACCCTACTCCAGCCACACTGTGTCTTCCCTGTTAAGGCTGCCTCAGGCCCCAGTTGTGGCTTCCATAAGAAGCTTCTCAGGCTGGCCTCCTCCACTGTACTGTCTTCTACACCTTCTGTGCAAACATTCCATAGAGCCCATCTCATGGGGCTTAACAGAATTTTATTAGTTGATTGTTGGTGCTTTTTCTCCACTCCTTTGACCATGAGCTCTGACAGCCTGAAGCCCACACAGGTCTCCCCACCTAGCGCAGAGGCCAGTGCAAAGCATGTGCTTGTTCTCAGTAAGCAAGCGCTGTATTAATGAAGGAGAAAGCCCGGGGAAAACGAGGGACATAATGCACAGCAGAATCCCATTGCACTCGTTCTGTTCAGAGGACACATGGAGTGTCTACTCCAAGCTTACATGCCCATGAGGAATGCAGGTAAATAATTAGAATCTGCATAAAGCGCTCTCACAGCATACAGACACGGGACCTGGCCAAATACAAGGCTTGGGAAAGCATTTTGCAGGAAAGAACATTTTGCTAAACCAAAAGAATGAGGAGTTATGCTGTAGTGAAGTTAGAGTTGACCACCCTGAAAGACCACAGGAAGCAGCTGTAGAAAAGCCTGGAGTGGAGCAGGACTTTGAAGCCCAGAGTTGCAGAAGAGAAAACAGGCATACAGCATGCTGTGGGAGAAGGCGGGGGGGGGGGGGGGCTCACAAAGGCAAGGCACGGTCCACATTTAGGCTGACGGGCTGCAAAAAGTGCTATGTGGTGGGGTGAGTAGCATACTATATATGGTTTTTTTCAAAGATCTCTTCTCCTGTCTAGGGAGGAGAGAATTGGAAGGAAACAGTACTGGAGGAAAAAAAATTCCATAGTGTCACCATGGCTCAGCAGAGAGGGAAAGTACCATGGATTAAGGCATTATCACTATAGAAAGACAGACGTGTGAGCACCGAAGGGACCTGGCAGATGATAGGACCCTAGGTGAAGGACCTTACTGTGGATGCTCTAGCTTGGGAGCAGCGGTGGGAACCCCAGTGGTTATTCCCATTATGCTTCCTACTGGACTTCAGGAAAGCTGAACTGAGAGCAAAGTGGCCAGCAATGCTATGAGGTGAACAGTAGCCTCAGAAGTGGTGAGAGTAGCCAGGGGTGGGGGCTGTGATAAAAAAAAGGGGGGAGGGGGTGGGACATGGCCACACAGAACAGAAACACCTACGGGAAGGGTGAAGAGAGACTGGAAAGCAAAGAACAGTTTGAGCTTTCCAACTGAAGGTGAAATTCATATCATAATAGATACGAGGGAATGTGAGAAGGAGGTAGCATTTTGCAATACCCAGATAATAATAACACACTCAGTCCTGTGGGAGAAACATGGTAGAAAGACTGTTGGTGAGAGGGTGGGGCTGTCCACACTGCGCATGTACACAGCTAGGATACCCAGGAAAACACATGGTGCCTACCCTGAACAGGGACATTTCTCATTCCTGAAGTTTGCTATGAGAACAGCTCGCATAGAGCTTGCAATGTGTCAGCAATCATAAGTGACCTGGAGGTTATTTACAATGTGTGTAGGCTATAAGAAAATACTGCCTCAGTTTGTGGAGTCCTGGAACCAATGCCCCAAGGACACTAAGGGATGACTGCCCAAACATGATGTTAACAAGGTAGCTGCAGAGCAGGTTACAGAGCTGGGGCAGGACATGGAAGGAGACAGCACACTCAGGAACAACTGCTAATTGTTCTTGATTTTAAGTAGTGAGAGAGACCGGGGCCTGCACAACGGCCAGAAGGAATGAGCCAGGGTGAGAACTGCAGACGGCACAGTGGGAAGGTGATGGAGGAGGTCAGCAAGGAAGAGCGCTGGTCACGGGGGTCACCCTCCTGTCCTAACGGAGAGCAGTATGGAGCGGGGAACAGGAGCCTGCTATTCTCTGATGCCATCAGCTGATCCGCCGAGCACCTACTGCGCGACAGTCAGTGTGCGCATCCTAGCTCAGCTCTACCGCTCTCCTCCAACGTATGGGTGAGATCATGAGGTAACTTACTCACCCAAGCTTACCCAGCCGCAATTCTAGTCGATCTTTCCCCAACACTTTACAAATACAGACTTACCCCAGTTCCCACCAATGGGAGCTTGGCATGTAAACACTCCAATGACATGTGAGACGGGAGAGATAGAATTCCTCATCCAACAATTCTCTATTTTACACAAGCAAAGGAACATTTCTTAAGACAGGACTTGAGTCCAGGTCACCACTGATCTCTATATAATAAACACTTCTAAGGGAGGCTAGTGTTCCCACAGAGGACCACGCACTAGCAGGAGGGTAGTGTTCCCACAGAGGACCACGCACTAGCAGGAGGGTAGTGTTCTCACAGAGGGCCACGCACTAGCAGGAGGGTAGTGTTCTCACAGAGGACCACGCACTAGCAGGAGGGTAGTGTTCTCACAGAGGACCACGCACTAGCAGGAGGGTAGTGTTCTCACAGAGGACCACGCACTAGCAGGAGGGTAGTGTTCTCACAGAGGGCCACACACTAGCAGGAGGGTAGTGTTCTCACAGAGGACCACGCACTAGCAGGAGGGTAGTGTTCTCACAGAGGGCCACACACTAGCAGGAGGGTAGTGTTCTCACAGAGGGCCACGCACTAGCAGGAGGGTAGTGTTCTCACAGAGGACCACGCACTAGCAGGAGGGTAGTGTTCTCATAAAGGACCACACACTAGCAGGAGGGTAGTGTTCTCATAAAGGACCATGTGCTAGCAGGATGGTTGTGGCAATGTAGAGCACTCAAGGTCAGAGAGGTGGTTCCTCATACATGGGGAGATGATCTCCAATTAGTGCTGACCCAGCTTTTGTGGCAGGAGGACTTAAAGATCATATCTGAATGTAAGCAACCATGTCCCTAAACTACAGGTTTACATAAAGCAATAAAGGAACATTTTGTTTTTGGTTTTCAGAGGAAAGGATTCTCCTTTAGCCTACATTTGTGGTGCCTGAATTATGAGCCTGGGACACTCAGGCCAGGAGCCTGGAAAAACAGCTCTGCAGAAATGCTAAGACCAGAGTTCTCAGCTCAGCAAATCACAGTGCACTGTATAGATAGCATAGTTGCTGGCTCAAGCAATTCCTTTCCATCTGCACTGAACTCTTCGTTTCCGGTTTCCTAAAGACAACAGCAAGGATCTTTCTTCCTTAAGCCCAGTTCACCTTCAGGAACAGCAGAAAAAACAGATCTTCATTTTCAGAAGCCATAGAAAGACATTATGAAAGGAACACGTTCCACACTTGTTGAACTGACTGCCCACTCTGTGGAATGCTGATTTGTGGGCTTGCTGTCCAGCGCTCTGATGGTATTGCTAAGTCACTAGGCACAGGAGTGAGCCATCGAGATGAAGTGATCGAGCCTCGTTCCCAACACCAAAGAAAATCATTCCAGGGTCTCATCATTGAGCACGATTGTCTCTTCAGCTTTCTGGTGGACATTTTCTCATTGAGTTTTGAAAATTCCTTCTCTTGCTTATGCTTGACAAGAAAAAAAATGGAAAAGGCAACAATCGAAGAACCTGTCTTCAGAAAGTTTAAAAGAGAAGCAAAGCAAACTTAGAATAATTACAAAAGAAAATGATCAAAATAAGGAAGTCAGTGGACCATAAACCAAACAACAGGAAAAATAATAGTATAAAAATAGTAGCATTAAATAGTAGTATCAAAGTTCTTTTCTGGCAAACAGATGTAAAATTGGCAAATATCTAGAAGACTGAGGAGAAGGATGAAATTAAGTACACCAGGAGAGAGTTCAGAAGAAAGGCTTTAGATACTCTATGGACAATATTGAGACCATAAACCAGCTCTCAGCATAAACCTTAAAACCTGGATCAGAGATTAAGTTTTCCTGGGAAGAATCAGACAGTCATCATTTTCTGGCTTTGTAACACAGGATCTCAATCAAAACAGCTGCACTTTGCCCCAGTGGCACAAGCGCAGCCAATGACAACAGGCACCAGGCCTGTTCGACTAGGTCACTCCGATTCTCTAGCCCCTGGAGCAAGAAGAAATGGGCAGAACCTTTGAAAAGCACAGTCTAAAGCCTGATGCCACAGAGCTGCAGTCCATAAAATACATTTATGACAAAAATGCCACATAAAGGAAACTCCAGACAGAGTTGGTATTATGGTGACAGCCAGCAAAACAGACAAACAAACAAAAAACAAAACAAAACAAAAAAAACAGAACAAAAACCCCCACAACTTTCCCACAAACTAGATTTCTACTTTCTAATACCTTTCCAGCAGGCTTTGAGCTTCATAGTTGGCAAAAATACTACAGGAAAGAAAGTACTCAAAGGAGTGGGGTATAAAGTCACATGGTAGCCCCCTGGTGCACAATTTAACTCTGACATGTAAGATGAGGATAGCAGAACCCAGGAAAACAGGGAAGAGGATTAAGGGCTGAGAAGTTGAGCAGAGATGGAAGCAGAGGCACGGAGGAGGTAGGAGGCGGTAGTGAGTGGGTTAACCCAAGCTAAAGATGCATAAAAAAGAATCCACTAGTTAGTAAATTAATTTCAAAATACAACTGTAAAAAAGAAGCTGTTTTCGGGTTTCTATTGCTGTGAATAGACACCATGACCACAGCAACTCTTATAAGCAAAATATTCAATTGAGGGATCTTCCTTACAGTTTCAGAGTTCAGCTGATTATCATTATGGTGGGAACACGGCAGCAGGCAGGCAGATGTGGCAGTGGGGGAGTAGCTGAGAGGCCTACATCTTGTAAGCAACAGTAAGTCAACTGAGACACTAGATGGTATCTTATAGAAAACCTCAAAGTCTGTCCCCACAGTGACACACTTCCTCCAGCAAAGTCATACTCACTTCCGCAAAGCCACACTTCCTATTAGTGCCAATGTCTATGAGATTATGGAGGTCAATTACATCCAAACTACCACACTCCACTTCCTAGTTCCCAAAAGCTTACAACAATATCATAATGTGAAATGCATTTAGTCCAACTTCAAGAGACCCTATAATCTACCGCAGTCTCAACAAAGTTTTAAAGTCCAAAGTTCAAAGTCTCTTTCTGAGATTCATACAATCTCTTTACTATAATGTAAGCCCCTGTAAAATTAAAACAAAAAAACTAGATCACATACTTTCAACATATAATGGCACAGGATATACATTACATTTCCAAAATGTAGGTGAAGGAGCACAGTGAAGAAAGGCTGGACCAAAGCAAGACCAAACTCCAAACTGCACCTCCATGTCTGATGTCAAAATGTTCTTCAGATCTCCGACTCCATTCACTTTGTCGACTGCAATGCACTTCTTTTTCTTGGGCTGGTTCTACTCCCTGTTAGCATATCTCTTCTACAGGCATTTCCAGGTTCTGGCATCTCTAATATCTTGGGTTTGCTAAGGCAATCCAGGCTTCAAGGTCACAGCTTCATGCAATGACCTCACTAGGACTCCATTCAGGGACACCCCTGACACATGCCTGGCCTCAGTGGCTTTCCTTAGGGGCAAATTCCATAACCCACTTCTATCCTTAACTCTAAATCCAGAACTATGTGGCCAAACATGTCAAGTTCTGCTGCTTACTGGGTCTAGAACATGGTCCCCTTGCTCAATTACATCTTTTCCAGGTTTCTGGTGTTCACTGCCCAAGCTTGGCTGTCCTGAAACTGGATCTCTAAACCACAATAGCCTCAAATTCAAAGATCCACAAACTTCTGCCTCTGGAGTACTGGGATAAAAGGCATGCATCACTCCAGGGGCTCTAAGCTTTCTTAAATTCCTTTTCACAGGTTATAAATGTAACTGGGTAGGATCTTACCCTGGAGTCACCATTCCCTTTACTCAATTTCTTAATCTGTTTATCTCCTTGATTTAGTTCCATTCCACAGGATTTAGTTCCATTCCACTTTATGGTGATTTTTCTCTCTTCGAAATTTACATTTTGTAATTTAACCTGTTCAACTTGCTCCTTTTTGTTATAAATCATCATTAGAGTTACCATAACAACCACATGATAGAGTCTATACGAGGCTGTTTTGAGATTTCTTCTGCCAATGGAATTATCCAAAACTCTTTACTTTAGCCTCAGGTAGACTCTGGACAAGGGCAAAAGGTGGCCACATTCTTCACCAAAATATCACAAGAATGATCTCTAAGCAGCATATTAAAATTCTTCTCCTTCAAAATCTCTTGAGTGGGCTCCTGATAAATCTTAGCTTCACTGTCTTCCATGCTCCTACTAGTATGGCCCATTAAGCAGCACTTAAAACATTCCACTGCTTTCCTAACCCAGAGCACTAAAGTCCAAATTATTCCAAACAAACACATGGTCAGGCCTATCACAGAAGTACACTACTCCTAGATCCAACTTCTGTCCTAGTTAAGGTTTCTATTAATAGGAACAGACACCATGATCCCGGTAACTTTTATAAAGAAAACATTTAATTACAGAAACTCACTTACAGTTTCAGAGGCTTAGTTCATTATCATCACGTCAGGGAGTGCACTGGCATGCAGGAAGATGTGGTACTGGAGGAATAGCTAAGAGTCCTACATCTTGCAGACAAAGACAACAGGAGACACTAGATGGTATTCTGAGCACAGGAAACCTCAAAGCCCGTCTCCACAGTGACACACCTCCTCCTACAAGGCAATAGCCACTCAGCAAAGCCACCCCTTTTGAGATTATAGGGGCCAATTATATTCAAACTACCACAGAAGGCTTTGAATAAAATTACAAAGTATAAGTGGATCATGCCATTTCCAGAAGACTTGGGTTATTAAATGAACTTCAGAGTACAAGGTATGGAATATCTCACTGTGAATTATAGTTAAGGGAGGCCCCTGAGGTCTTCAAAACAGCACACATTTGCCATTGCCCATGACTACACAGCTATACCCTTTTGTGGAAGACACCTCACATTTTAGATGTAGGATATAGAAAAAAAATCAATCTCACACTGACTAGGAAGCTTTCCTGGCTAGTTTTCATGATTCCACATGATGTCATTCAGCCTTCTGTGGGAGAAAAGACAGACCCTGCATTCTTCAGTACCAACCTACCAACCAAGAGGTATCCACTGGTACAACAGTGGTGTGACTATTATGAGAAAATTGCTTTGTGACTGGATTTGAGACTTGCTCCACAGAAAGAAATCTATGCCTGATACTTTAGCCTTGTTTAAAAGCTCCTATCTAGGGAAGCCACAAGCCCTAGGATAGAATCTGTTGTTATATTGCTAAATGGTTAGTCAAATTCCTTCAAAATATATATGTTTACACCTGTAGATCTGGGATGCTTTCAATCTTGGTTGAAGGTTTTTGTTGTTGCTGCTGTTGTTTGCAGTGGGCAACAGTCAATGGAGCAATGCACAACTGCTCCAGTGCTGAGAAGTAGAGGCTAAGAGCTCATCTTAATAGGACACTTATATCAAATTCTACTGCCCTCCCCAAGGCTCAGAGAACATTGTAGAAGGGGACACAGAAAGTATTTAAGAGCTGAAAGATGGGGAGGGGTGCTTTGAGAAACATCTTCTTGACAAGGCATTGCTATTGCAATAATGAACTCATAGCTGCTGTTACCTACACAAGATTAACTCATTTTCATCTGTGAGGTCCTTGGATCCCCAACTCAGTCTGCTTCAGGGTTGAGGGGTCCAAGGAGCCAGCAGGAAGTGTTCCTGCCACTGGGGCTTCTTTGTACCATCTCACCCTGCCTCCCAAGCCCGCCTTTTTGTCTGCGAGGTCCTTGGAGCCTGGCAAGAGGCCCTGCTCCCACGCTGAGGGGATTCAGAGAGGTGAGTGAGTGGCCACACGGCCGGACGGTCCTGGGGAACTGAGTCCAGGCCCCCTCCAATTCCCTAAGCTTTTCTGGCGATCTAGTGTGGTGTGTTCCTGGATGCTGGCTTTCATTACCCCATTCCACCCTGCCCCCAAGCACTCCTTTTTATCTGCAGGGTCCTTGGATCCCCCCAGCACAGCCTGCATCAGAACGGAGGGGATCTGAGAGCCTGCTTCAGTTCTGAGGGGACCTAAGAGAGGGCAGACCAAGGAAAACTCCAGCCACAGCAAAGATTGGACCAAGATGCCAAGACTCTCCTGGCCTCATTTGAAGGAAGAGATGGGCAGGCGTCAATGCAAGAATTCCTCCAATATCCTGAAAAGCAACACCAGAATCCAGCGAACAAACAACAGAAAGATTTGAACATCCTAACCCAGAAGAAGTAGAAGAAATAAACTTTAAGCATAACCTTATGAAAATGATGGAGACCCTTAAACAGGAAGTGAAAAGGTCTTGGAAAGATTAGAGATACAAGGATCATATCTAAATCTAATAAAAGCAATATACAGCAAGCTGACAGCTAACATCAAATTAAATGGAGAACAATTCAAAGCCATTCCACTAAAATCAGGAACAATACAAGGCTGTCCACCTCTCCATATCTCTTCAACATAGTGCTTGAAGTTCTAGCAATAGTAATAAGATAACATAAGAATATCAAGGGGATTCAAATTGGAAAGGAAGAAGTCAAACTTTTGTTATTTGCAGGTGATATGATAGTGTACATAAGTGACCCCCAAAACTCTACCAGAGAACTCCTACAGCTGATAAATACCTTCAGTGATGTGGCAGGATACAAGATCAACTCAAAAAAAAAAAAAAACAAAAAACCAGTAGCCCCGTTATACACAAAGGATAAAGAAGCAGAGAGGGAAATCAGAGAAACATCACCTTTCACAATAGCCACAAATAGCATAAAGTGTCTTGGGGTAACTCTAACCAAGGAAGTGAAAGATTTATTTGAGAAGAACTTTAAATCTTTGAAGAAAAAAATTGGGGACTGGAGAGATGGCTCAGAGGGTAAGAGCATTGCCTGTTCTTCCAAAGGTCCTGAGTTCAATTCCAGCAACCACATGGTGGCTCACAACCATCTGTAATGAGGTCTGGTGCCTCTTCTGGCCTACAGACAGAATATTGTATACATAATAAATGAATAAATAAATAAATAAATAAATATTAAAAAAGAAAAAATTTCAAGAGGATAACAGAAAGTGGAAAGTTCTTGGATTGGGAGGATCAACATAGTAAAAATGGCAATTCTACCAATGGCAATCTATAGATTCAATGCAATCCCCACCAAAATCCCAACAAAATTCTTCACAGACCTTGAGAGAACAATAATCAACTTTATATGGAAAAACAAAAAACCCAGGCTAGCCAAAACAATCCTATACAATAAAGGAACTTCCGGAGGCATTACCATCCCTGACTTCAAACTCTATTACAGAACCACAGTATTGAGCTGTAATTCTTCTCCTCTGAATGTGGCTGACAAGTGGGGCAGACTGAGACGTCAATAATAATGACACTGGGATTTGTCTCTACTGCATGTACTGGCTTTTTGGGATCTTATTCTATTTGGATGCTCACCTTCCCAAGCCTCAATAGAGCGGGGAAGGGCCTTGGGCTTCCCACAGGGCAGCGTAGGAAATTAAAAAAAAAAAATTTAGTTCAGACTTAATGATGACATTAAATTGTTCTTCCCTGTATTGTTCATAAGTCAAGGGAGTCTCATGACTTTAGTCCTGTACTAGTGATCCCAGCCAATGCAGTAGCTCAAGAAAAGGAAATAAAGAACAAATGAGAAGTAAAACTATCATTGTTTACAGTTGACATCTTCATATACATAGCAAATTCAGCAAAATCTGTACTTCAAAAAAGTCACAAAGTACTAAATAAAGAAGGCAAGTTTTGTAAACTCCTTAGATGCAGGGTAAATACATTTTCATTCAATGTTTTTATGATTTGCCATAAATACTGGAAGTTAAAGTTTAAAAATTTATTAGGACCAAAATATCATAAATTTATTTATCACAAATAAATATAGTGAGAAATGTATAAGACTCCTATATGAAAATCTACAAAAGACATTGCAGAGGAATTAAAAATGATCTCTCTTCAGGAGGTACCATGACCTTAGGTTAATTAGAACTAGTCTCCTAAACTTTATATTTACAATTATGGTCAGTCTAATGAGAATATAATTCGGCTAAAATATTCTTCCAAAAATAAACACCATGTTAATAATAATGTATATTTAAAAGTTCCAGAATAGTCCGAATATTTATGAGAGGGAAAATAAGAGATATGAGAAATTTGACTTCAAGGTTTACTATAATATTACAGTAATTAAGACCGTGGATTTGTCATAGAGACAAAAAATAGATGAAGAAAATTGTGTCAAAATCACACAATCACACATACATACACACACACCAGGAAGAGAGAGAGAGAGAGAGAGAGAGAGAGAGAGAGAGAGAGAGAGAGAGAACCTGACTTTCTTTGGATCACGGTGGGAAGCCAATTCACTAGAAACAAGGAAGGACGAGTGGGTCAATGTCCTAACAGAGACCCCGAGAACCATCGCACATCTTGGGAGAAGTAGATACATTGATGACTTTGAGGTGGATGAGTATTATTCTGTGACACAAAAGGTATTAGCCATGAGAGGAAAATGGTTATTACATCAAAAAATTCAAATTTCTATTCATAACAACTCCCATTAAAATATGCAAATTATGGAACTAGTAACTTATCTGGGTAGCAAAAGTAACTGTGCAATCTATTCACTTTTCTGATAAAGGATTTATATCCTGAATAAATAAGAACTCTTGGAATTAACAGAAAAAGGGAAAGTCACCTAAATGTTTAAAAAAATTGAGAGACACCACAATATAAGACAGAATACTCGTTAATATGAAACCATTATTCAGTGTCTTCAGATGTTAGATAAAGTCAGGTTGAATATATGCTGAGATATTGATTGACGGCTCCTGGAAAGGCTAGAATTACAGACAATTGACAGCGTGAAGATAGGTCAAGTAGAGGAAGCATCTAGAACCCTTGTGAATCTTTGGTGGTAGACATCAGTGTCTTTGATGTTTAAATATGCACCTTTATTACCACTCAATCTTAATTTCATGGATTTCTCCAGAAGAAATAAAATATATTGGTGTAGGAGTTCCTTCTGTTTGTGTGCTGCTTCCATTGGATAATAAATAAACTGCCTTGGCCTAGTTGATAGGACAGAACTTAGGTAGGCAGAGTAGACAGACTGGATGCTGGGAAGAAAGGCAGAGGGAGAGACGCCATGGATCTCCTGCCTGAGACAGACACTGGTGAGAATCTTGCCGGTAAGCCACAGTCACATGGTGATACATAGATTAATGGAGATGGGTTAAACTGATATGTAAGAGTTAACCAGTAAGAGGCTAGAGATAATAGGCCAGGCAGTGATTTAATTAATAAAATTTTTGTGTGGTTATTGCGGATGTAAGCAAGCCAGGCAGCCGGGACGACAAGCAGCCCGCTTCTCCTGTCACAATTTATTTCTAAGAAAATTCTTTTTTTTCTCAAGAATATAAAAGCAGTATAAGCTTTCATAGTAGAAAAACAAGTGCTAGTCAATAGAATGGATAAAGAATTTACAGTATATTGATGTGATGGGATACTACTAAGAACTCAGAAGAAAGGTTCAGCAAATACAAACAACAAAATGGGTGGATCTCAAAACATTAAGAAACATGAATGGCCTAAGATTTACCCTACTTACAAGCTGACTTGTTAGCCTGTCACAGTTCAACACCAGCAGAGGACAGACTCCTGGGTGGAGAAAGGCCACTCATTCCTCAAAAAAATAGCACAAGCCATCCTAGGGCTTCTGCACTGTAGAGTCATGATAGGGCTGGCTCACATAGCACATGATAGGACTGGCTCACACAGCACATGATAGGACTGGCTCACACAGCACATGATAGGGCTGGCTCACACAGCACATGATAGGGCTGGCTCACACAGCACATGATAGGGCTGGCTCACACAGCACAGCAATCCTAGGGCTCCTGTATTGTAGAGTCAACTTCCAGTTGGAGAAAAGGAATACACTTAAGAGACTCATAGTGACATCATAGCAACACCAGCTAACAAAAACTTTGTATTCAAACACTGCTAAGACAGATTCTAAATGTTCCAACCACAGAAAGTAAGTCGATATACATGCCAGATGGCTTGATTTGGTCATTCCACCAATGAACACACATATCAAACAAATTCTCAACCATAAGTATATAAATTCATATCATTTAAGAAGGCAAATATTTTCAAATTTGAAGTATTTGGGGCCAAAGTGAGACA
Organism: Myodes glareolus; assembly: GCF_982192425.1. Lineage (NCBI taxonomy): Eukaryota > Metazoa > Chordata > Mammalia > Rodentia > Cricetidae > Myodes > Myodes glareolus. The sequence goes on along the minus strand of NC_142036.1, from coordinate 3,841,156 downwards.
ACCACAATAACTCAAAGAAGGTAGAGCAGGAAGTAAGTTTCGACAAAGCTACATGCGGAATATGTGGGCAGTGACATTCTTCTGTGTACATACTATGTGGACAGTGACATTCTTCGGTGTACAGAATATGTGGGCAGTGACATTCTTCTGTGTACAGAATATGTGGGCAGTGACATTCTTCTGTGTACAGAATATGTGGACAGTGATATTCTTCTGTGTAGCTGCCAACATAAGTATGCTTCTTCCGAGTGAATAGCTACAAATTTGCACATACATGTACATTCACACAGAAACACAAACAGCTAGCAGACAGAAGGAAAACCTCAAGATGGTTGCACGCCAGAGGCTGTCAATGGTTTTCCTGAGAGTAGATCTTTTTTGCTTGTTTTATTTCCCTTCCTGGGCTTTCTTCTTTATTTTCAACAACAAACAAATAATAAAGAAGCCATCAAGTTAAAAATCATAAAACTGATATAAACATTACCCACAGAATGTCATTTACTATTTTAAGAAATAAGTATTCAGAAAATCTAGAAATGGCAAGTTGGAAGGCGAGAGAATCAAGTGCAGAATATGGAGGAAAACCAGAGACACGCAGAAAGATGGCAGTTCCACATTGAGACAATATGAATGTTTTTTAAATGTCCTCACTTTATAGTTATAATCGAAGCATAAATGTCAATAAATCAACCAGCCCTGGAAGAAACTGGCCACTTCTTTAATCTGCACCTTTCAACTTTAAATCTATTAAATGGAAAACAACACTCCAGTTTCCTCAGATCAGAAAATCAAGAATCCATTTTCCACCAAAAGTTAATAGAAAATGGTAAGTCAACAGTTTTTAACCTGTGGGTTGGGGCCCTTCTGAGGGTAGAACAGCCCTGGCACATAAGTCTCATTCCAGACAGTCTGCATATCCGATAGTTACATTATGATTTGCAACAGTAGCAAAATTACAGTTAAGCAATGAAAATAATTTTATGTTTGGGGTCACCACAACATGAGGAACTGTGTTAAAAGGTTGCAATTTTAAGAAGGTCGAGACCCATTGCAGTAAGTGAACAAAGTTTATTGTTCAATCTCTTTTAACTGTCAAACCTCTAAAAGTACCTGTTTCTTATGGAAATCCTTTAGGGCTGTTTCATAACCTTCCTCCAGCCGACTGAAGGCAATTCCTACATCTGTGGTCCACCATATTTGTGAGCCAGTCAGAGCCACCTGAGCTGGGAAGTCCAAGATCCATAGCTCTCTGGGTTTCTCCTCATAGGCTCCGAGGGCTTCTGCGATCACCTGGCGCACTGTTTCCTTCATAGTCTGTTCAAGCCGCAGGAGCCAGCTTTCCACCTCGGGAGAGAAGCACAGGCTTCGAGCAACAGCACCGCAGATGGACTTTCTGCCACTCTTCTGAGAAACACACAGCGCCAGCAGAGGGGAACTCAACCACTAACGGACTAAGGCTCTCCCTGTGCGACCCTTTCTACCCCTCAAATTACAGCTAACTCCGTAACCTTTCAGTGGGTAAACAGTTTCTCTAAACAGAGAACATGCCTTTCATTCCTCGGCTTTGCAGATAAAGGGGCTCTACACAAGGACTCCTCTACTGAATGTCTGAGAAGTCAAACACCATGAATCACCATGACCGCCTGTTAAGGCATGAGCTGCAGGCTAGAGCCTTCAGAACCACGATTTTAAGAATTGTATCTTCTTATTATGTTTTATTCTTCTGAAAGCTCCCCTCTAAAAATCTTCACAGTGCTTAATCTTAAGCCAAAATGTTTTCAGTAAATATCTTAATTATATTCCTACTGGTTCCAGCCCTCACACTTGTCAGGAATTAGATAGCATGGCGGTGTGAGAGACAACTGCCGACTTGTGAAAATTAATCTTTTTTAAAAAAAAAGTTCCAGTTCACGTTGCTCGCATAGATACATTCTGGCCAATTTTCCATACTGTTCAAATTGCTTTGTTATATTGATCCATGCACCTGTTTCTAGTTGGTCACATAACTACGAGGCTGTATAGACTGCACATAGTAGACCCTAACAGTAAAATGGCTGTAATGAGTGCATCCCCGGGCCTCAGGAGATGAGGAAGATGATTCTGCTGGTTTTCTTCCCTGGCTCCCTGAGGATGGCAACAACATTTTCACCTCCTGAGAACTGGAATGACGCACGAATGAGCTGACTAACCTTCTTCTTGAGAGGTAAAGGGAACACTAGCCATGGTCTGTCATCTGCTATGCGTGACTTTCCTGACTTTAGAGCCGGGCTTTATTACCATTTACAAGTTCATGGTCCCTAATCTAGCTGGTCGGTCCTGTATTTCTGCCTTCATCATGAAGCACAGCACCCCGCTCTCAGACCATCAGACAATAAGCATCCTCAGGAGACAGTAATTGTTGAAGCACCTCTTTTGTACTCTGGATGCATGTCCTCAGCAGACCTGCCTGTCCTCAGGAGAGCCACTAGGGAAGACTATGGGCGACCTGTCCCACCACTCTGTTTTCAGATGACTCTGCCAGCAACAGCAACTCAAGAGTAGGATTTCATGACCTGACCGAGTTCTGTTTGCAGGATTCAACCCTTTAGAAACCTCTTGACATTCTGTCCATCCTAAGATAAAAATGACCACAACTGGTTCTTACTCATCATATAAACCCCATTTCCTCAACGAGACAAGGGCCAAGGCTTCATCTCTGATCCCTAAAAGCCCAATCTAATGCATAATAGGCTTTCAATAAATAAATTTAACAGGCTAAATTGGAAGGAACCAATCATAAAAGTGTGGGAAAGCATAAAAAGACAATACAAAAAGCATCTTTTTAGAAAAATAAAACAAAGGTAATTAGAAAATAAATGCCATATAGGCTCAGAAGTTTCTAGCACAAGCTACTTCTATAGAATAAATTAGAGCTCTCGGAAATCTTCCGGTATCCAGGGTTCCTGCTACTGACAACCACATCCATCAGTTGGATGATCCCCCTCTGGGCACCACGCCAGATGATGAACAGTCTGCCGGGGAGGCAGCAGACAGCCGCACACTTTTGTCAAGATAGTTTATGGTGACTTTTTCTAATCACTATAATAATATCCTAAAAAGCCCAAGAGATCAAAAATATGTTTTAATCAGAGTGTCCTACCATCTGCTTCCCCTTCATTTGGCAGAGTTTTCTGGTACAATATTAAAAAGTTAACAGTGAGGAGAAAAGAGAACACTAGTAAAATAAGTTTGTAATAGTGCTTTCACAAAGAATACTTCAAGGAAGCCGTCGCCCAGGCCTGAGAGGGTCTCTGATAAAAACCGAAGGTTACACTGGTGATCAGACCAAGCTATTCCAGCCTCCTCAGGAAGACTGCAAGCCCTGCCCTGGTTAGCTTAGATCAACTTGACTCAAGTCAGAGTCATTCGAGAAGAGAGAACCTCAACTGAGAAAATTCTCTCGCCAGATTGGCCTGTAGGTACGCCTGCCATGGCATTTTCTTGATTAATTATTGTTGCGGGAGGGCCCAGTTCACTATGGTTCTTACCAACCCTTGGCAGTGGTTCTGAGTTATGTAAGCAAGTATTCTGAGCAAGCCATTAGGAGCAAGTCAGTAGGCAGCGATCCTCCACGGCCTCTGCTTCAGTTCTTGCCTCCAGGCTCCTCCTCCTTCTTCCTTCAGTGATGGAATGTGACCCGAGAGTTGTGAGCTGCGGCAACACTTTCCTCCCCAAGCTGTTTCTGACCATGGTCGTTAGCACAGCAACAGCGGCCCTGAGACAGCTAAGCTATCAGACTGTATTTAAAGCTGTCATCTAGCAAAATGACTCTTCCTTGGGGCTAGCTGTAAGAATGTTTCCAGGTATTTGTCCGGGAGAGTGGGGACTATGCTTAGCTAACTTTACAGTAACTGGGGTAATAGCATCATGCTGGGAGATTCTATCAACCATACTTACTAACTCAAGCAGCCACTCACAGATTCACATCAGAATGCCCAACCACAATGTCTCTTCCCTTCCCACAGCCTCTGGGCGCGACCTGAGCAGAGTACACTGGTCAAAGATCCCGAGTCCTACTCATCTGTGACCATCCCTTCTGTCAGCGGAACTCCAAACATCGCGGACACCCTGCTGATGCTAACACTAAGTGAGCAGAAGCTGGGCAGGGAAGAGGAGCTCCTTGGCACAATGGAGACCGTGAACAGCCATGTCCCGGCATGGAATCAATGAGAACTTGATTTTTAACAGGACATAAATTGTCTTGCTCGTTCAATTCAACCTTTAGGATTGCCTGAAAATTACCTATTTTGCATAGAAAACCTTAAAATCAAGTCTTACATGGCCTATGCATTCACACCCGTCCTGGAACAGGACATACTCCTTTTCTTTGCTGAACATCCCGATTGCTTTGTGTGTGGGAACTTCTGGATTATCTTCGAACTGCAGATCTGAGAGGCTGTCGAAGAGTTTGACAAGGTGGCGTGTTACCTACGACCAGAGCATGAGAGAAGCTGAAAGTTTCTTACTGTACACGGACCCTGGTAATTGAGAAACAAAGGCATATTAAGTTACTAACTTTTCTTCATAAATTTCCAGGATGGTCTCAAAATCAAGGTCATTATTAAAATTCCAGTACCTGAGATGAAGCTGGCAGAGAGGAAGCGAGGCATTCTGGTCCCACTGTCATATATAGCCTGGTGAGTGCTCACTATGCAAAGCAATCATTGTCTACTCAGAGTCTGAAGGTTTACCAAGCTGTCTTTGTGTACCATAACTGTGGACAACAACCTTTGTATACCACAACTGGGGACAACAGTCTTTGTGTACCACAACTGGGTACATCAACTTTTACTAGAATGCCTATGGTCAAACTTCTAAAATTCAAATTTATATTATTGGTCTGAACTCTGAAAAAATAGTAAAATATCTAAACAAACACACAAAGTAGACAAAATATTATGGTTTGGGGTCTACTGACATTTTTTTTTAGGTGGGATACTTTGAGTGAATGACGTTTCTTTATTTTGATTTGTTAGGTAAGTTTTTCAAGTCAACATTGCTGAGTCTGAATGGCAAATTTGCATTCACAGGTTCAAGACACATTAATGACGGCCGCATTCCCACATCCTCCCTTCTCACAGCTGTACCCTCAAAGGAAACTTGCATTGAATGTGATGTGCCTTATTAAAATTGGGCAAACTGAAGTTAAAATAAGAGACAAATCCCAGCCTTTATCTAAAGAGGTCAGTCTGAATAAATATATCTAACTGGTCTTCAAACATAAGTCCCAGGCTGGCCACACCCTCCCTCCATTGAAGCCACTAATAAAAGTCATGACTGGCCTTCCACCTAGGAACAGTGCCTAGCACTGCCATGGAGGAATGGAGAGAAGGGCAGCTCCTCAGGAGGTGGATTCACCACCAGACGTCAGTCAAGCCACCCATCTCTTTTGGAGAAGACTGAGTAAGAGCCAGAGATGGGCTCAGGGGGAAGTGCCAGCAGCACAAACTCATGGCACCGTGACACATGTTTCATGTTTCCTCAACAAATTAAATAGGATCACCAAGAAACCATCAATACATCCTGAAAACAGCCACTGAAACAGACAGTTATAGACCAATGCTCCTTCCATTAGACACAGTCACCAAAAGAAAGAAGCAATCAGGTATCTATTCAGATAGATGCGTAAACAAATTGTGCATGGTACATACTGTGAAATATTACTCAGTCATATGGAGGCGTGTGTGTGTGTGTGTGTGTGTGTATGACAACAAAGACCATGAGTGCTAGCACATGCCCTTATCCTAGAACTACGGAAATGAAGGCTGAAAGACTGAGTTCCACTACAGCCTAGGATGCACAGAGAGACTCTGTCTCAGAAAACTAAAGGCTAGGATGTAACTCAGTGGTAGAACACTTGCCTAGTACACGCAAGGTCCTGTGTGTGTACTGATCTCTAGCTCAGGAAAAAAAGACAACAACATAATATGAATGAACCTGGAAAACACCGAGCTCAAGGACAATAGCAGCCTCTCATCCAATCCTGTCAAGTATTTACATAAAATACCAAGAATGTGCAAATCCAGAGATACCGATGGCAGGCCAGTATTTCCTAGCGGTTCTAGGGAGACAGACGTAGGTAAGCAGGGTGATTGATCCTGAGGTTTATTCGGGGCGATAAAATGTCTCAGAAGTAGAAGAAAGGTGATGTAGCAGTTGCATAATAGTAGAAGTGTGCCAACAACACTGAATTGTATTCTTTAAGACAGCTGATGTCTTGTGATATGAATTTTACCTCAACAGAAAACAAAAACTGTTGCCATGGAAACGTTTCCCAGCACACAGGCTTCACCTCTGCCACAAGTGTCTCTCGACCCATACTTGGCTTGGCTTGGTATGTAACAGCAGCTTCTAGAAACAACAGCAGCTGCCTGCGTCATCTGCCTGACAAGCCCATCAGGGTGAGGAAGACTTTCCTTTGGGGTGACTTCATCTTTTAAAATCTTCCACCTTTACACATTGTTACATTCTCAGTTTTAGCACAAAGAACAACAGCATCAGGACATCTTCAAATTCGAAAGAGATGACTTTCTGAGACTTGTGTTTACTGTAGGCACAGGGAGAATGGTAGGCAGCAGATCGCTACCTGGGTTATTATAGTGTCCTCCACCCTGCACGTTACCCAAAGGACATCTATACACAGACCATCTCTGTAATAATCTAATAATTCACTCCCCACCAAAGTGGCCGAGAAGCGCACAGATGTCAAATGGCTTCAGCAGGGTAATGGGCCTAGATAACATTCAGTTGAGAAGCTGCAGGGTAAATGAGACCCCAGCCATCAGATGCCCCACACATTATTGCTTTGCTCAGAGAATAATTTCACATCTTCTGGCCTTGTAGTCACCCTGACAGTGGCCAAAAAATGTAAATCTCCCAACCTACAGTTCTCTGTGACCTGTAGCTGGTGTGGTTGGAATCAGATGCTTCTTATCGAAATTTTCTGATGAAATATCTTTGTATTTTAAGTGAAATTAGATTTCCTTCTTCCCGGTTAACTGTTTGGGAAAACATTTTATTTTACAACTAAAAACATACATTAAAATAACACTTTCAGACTATTATCAAGGGAACAAAATTAAGGAAACTTTACCATGCTCTAACTTGACTCCTAAAAGGTTATCAACAAAAACCGAATAATGTTTCCCCCATGTATATAGTGTCACATGGGTGTTATGTCCACTAATGCACATGGGCAGCCCCAGCTTAGCAAGTAGCATGTGTTCATAGTAATATGAACAATTTGTTAAATGTATGGGATAGACCTATAAATCAAACAATCACCCAGAAATAGCATCCAGGAGTATATTCTAAGAACCCGTGCATTTTAGGATGATTTCTATCCTTTTTGCCGTGTACCTATTATATAATTTTACTTTAAAATGATCACAATATAAAATTGTAGTTTTTCAAGTAAATTTATAAAAACTGAAATTCATCTAGAGGAAAATAGGGAAAAAACATGTGTACAACTGGGTGAATTTTTACACTGTAGACATGATTCATACAGATATCAACATCATTGCCAAACAGAAGACCAGCAATGTGGAGAGAATAAGAGACTTACAAGTGATCAGCCCTAAATTTGATATGTTTATACATACATATATACAGACATACATACACACATGCACACAGATATACATTTAGACTTGAGTCTTGAATATACACATACACACACACACACAGCCTCATAACTCAAAGCTCAGTTGTCTATGTAGAACAAGTACAAATATTGTAAGAGTTAGAATTGGCGGATGATGTAAATGAAACAGTACTTTCCAGACACAACAGGGCAGAAGCACACATGAACCCACAGTACAGCATGCACAAGACCTACACAAGCTAAAGCCAGGCAAAATCCTAGCATGGACACAGGAAGGTGGGCTCCACGTCCCATTCCCGAAGAGCTATTGGCATTTGATTCCAATGGGAAAGGAAAGGTCAGTTTTCTTTAGTGGTGTGACACCTGATCTATACCAGACTCAGGGCAGGCCTTAGACCCAGGGCCAGATGACCAACACGAACAGTAACTCAATGAGGAGAAAGGGAGGGAGGGATGGACAGAGGGACGTTTGGTGGTTAGGAAGCTAAAAGGATCTGGGGGGCGGCTAATGTGATCAATGTATGCTGCGTGGAATTCTCAGTGTATTAATAAAGATATTGTTTTCTTCTCTGAAAGAAAAGCAACAGGAGAGTAGGGCTCAAAGATTCCTCATGGCCTATATGAGCTCCTCTTCCTCTCAAAATGGGCATTTTCAAAAAGAACAGCAATTCCATTATAAAAGCGAATTCAATGGCTGCTGTTCCGCATCATTCTACTGAGATTATTTGTGTATAAGGTACAGTATGCCTTTGCTCTGTACCATGTGACATTCCAGTGAGTGAGTATACTGCAATGTACCTGCCCTTCTCTTGCTAGAGATGCTGAAATTGTTTCCAGCCTGGGGAAATATAGGTAGAAAAAAAACTACGTACATATGCATTCTTGTGGTGATTTAAGAAGATGAAATACTTGCTCCGGTTTAAATCACGGTGACCAGAGACCAGCGTTCCTCCTCTACATACATATTATCTAAGACTGTGAGGGTTAAAATGTTAGTCTCTTGGCACATTTGATCTTGGGGTATCTCTTTCTATGAGCTTTGGGAAGCCAAATCCTGTCAAAGATTGCAGGTATCCTATACAAAGTAAAAAGAGGCAATGAATACTCTCCATACAAGGACTGATGGCATTCTCAGCAGCCTTCCCAGATACCAGAATAAGGCATAGCTGACAGCAGGTTCCTTCAGGAAGGAAAAAAGGAAAGACAGAAGACAGGAAGAAAAAGAAGGGAGGAAAGGAAGGAGGGAGGAAGGAGGGAGGAAGACTAACCTCACATACTAGTACTTTGTATTTCTAACTTCATATATGACTTTTCATTCTAAAGCAGTAGCTTATAAAAGTCTTGATGGACATGAATGTGTACTTATAAATGTGATTGAGTATACAAGCAACACACATCAGTGAGCTTTGAAAGTATCACAAACTATTCCCAAGGTTTAGTGACATTTCACAGTTTGCAGTCATTGTCTGTGTTAGAATCTTCAGTTGCCTTAGCTAGTCCCCGATCTCACACATTTGTGGTCTGGTATTCATGGCTTCTCTGATGTGGTAATGGTTTTCCAGGTGGTGTCTTGGTCCTGCATTCATCATCCAGCAAATTGGTGCTGACTCACTGGGTGGGAAAGTCAGAGATTTCCAGAGAGCAGCAAAGTTGGAAGTCTCAGTGCAAAGGAGCCCAAGAGCCTCTGGCAATGATGCACTGGCCAGCTAGGCATGGGGCCGTGCAAAGGGGGACAAGCTTGACGAAGGCAGTGACAAGACAAGGGAAGGGGGCAAACTGGTGGCCATTTTTACTGTATTATGTTTTGTATTTTCTTGATTTTTTAATACAATTTACTTGTCATTAAAAAAAAAGCCACAGAAAGTGACTCCTGTTTGTCTACGTGACACATAAGGAGATACAGATGCAAAGTTATGATGAGATGAGAGCCACGACCAATCTCACGTCCATACAACCTTAACCTGTCTTCTCTTTATTCCATCTGCTTTCTGATGGATGGCTAACATGCCTGCCGTGTATAGTTTCACACAGTTAGCATTTCGGTGTTCAGAATTTTCTCACTCTGTCCAGCATCGTCTTCCTTTCGCTAAAGCATTTCCTTTAACATCTCTCGGAGTGCCAGACTGCAGGTGACGAGACCTTCCAGTATGTGTGTCTCTGAAGACAACCTCCTCGCGTTGCCTTCAGCCTTCAAATACACTTTTCTGGGTAGAGAAGTTCAGCTTGACAGCTTTACAGTGCATCCAAGAGACAGCTCCAGCGTCTTCTCACTTGCACGATTTTCAGAGTGAGGTAGCTGTCACCCATTCCGTGTGTTCTTCTGTGCGTCCTTGGGCTTTGTGGGTCATGTTTAGCGTTATTTCTCCTCATTGGTTTTAAATCAGCTGAGCAGGTTTTCATAGTTCCCTTCATATTCTCTCTCCCTGTCTCTCTCTCCCCCCTCCCCCCTCCTCATTCTCCTTTTCTCTCTCTCTCTCTCTCTCTCTCTCTCTCTCTCTCTCTCTCTCTCTCTTTCTCCCCCCCCCCTTTCTCGCCCCTCTGTGCCCCTTGTTCTGCTTTTAGAAGCAGGGTCTTACTCTATAGCCAAGGAACTGGAACTTACTTTGTATCTCAGGCCAGTCTTGAGTTTCTGGTACTCTTCTTGCTTCAACTCCTGCTTACAGTCAGGGGCCACTCAGTGTTCCCGAGTCCCTTAAATCTACTTTCCACCAATTTGGAAAGTTTTAGTTGTGCCTTTTCACATATGTTTCTCTCTTCTCCTTCCCCCACTCTAGACAGTTAAAGTACATATATGGAACTTTCTTGGGATATTTGTATTTCTCCTTGATGCCTGAACACACGGAACAGACATGATGATGCTCACTCTGTCAGTTCTAACACCAGTCCTTTGGAGGTCAGTTCTTATTAATTTATTTGTCTCTTCTATTATGGGCTGGACAGTCCTGGTTTACTTGTACTCCCAGGAACCTTTAATGAAATGCCAGGAATGGTAAAAATAAAATTGTCACCCATATATTCTGAACCATAATTCAGTAAAATTACTTGGAAGGTTTGATCCTTTTGATCTTGGCAGGAAGATTTAGTGAGGAGAAAGAAGACTGTTTGGTATTCCTGACTACCCAGCAAGTCCTTCCTGGTATTCTACCAATAAATCGTAAGGGTGTCCCCTCACTGTGGAAACAAGTGCCATTCCAGGGCTATCACCTCTAATCCTCTCAGGTTGGGAGTTCCCTCATGCACATTCACCAATCAAAACCTCCGTAACTTACTCAAAGGGGCCTCACCTGCTCCTTTGTGGGCTCCCTTGTTCATTCTGCGCAGGCGCACTGTGGCTAGATTCCCCTTGCAGTGACCTCTCCTGAAGACTGGAGCCCAAGGCAGCCGCCATGGCGCTCACAGGCCTGTTTCTTGAACATTGTAAGCCACAGTCCCTACTGCGCCAATCCTGACAGTGTGAAAAAAGCGTCCTACTTCAGTACAGAAGAGTTCTTCAGAGACAAGCTTACCCGTTTCCTCTCGTGTAGCCCGCTGCTCCTGCAGAAAGGCATTCCCTGAGCATGCGTACTGTTTATCTTGTCACTTAGGGAATGTCTTGTGAACTCAATTCCCATCACTGCAACTTTTGGGCATACATATTAAACTAGTGTTTTCACAAGTGAAATTTGCTTTAACGTATTTGCTCTGGTATATCCAGCACACCATTATAACATCAGGTGAGAATAAAACTTAATACATAACGCTGGCAAAAAATATCCTATCAGAGTTATCAGTTACCCTAAGGTATAGTTACAATTAAAATGGCATGTAAGGGCATTTGGGTACCATTTACATTTAACTACACTAGTTTAGTTAAACACACAGAGTGGATATTTTTTTAAAGGATAAAAGAATCATAGCATTGCTAGTGAACTCTGTGAGGAGCCGTAGCTATAATGTGTAACTACTGCATGGGGCCCGCAAATGCTGCAGGTGTGAGACCAGCTTTGCCTTGCAGCAGCGCGCAGATGTGCGGTCTGTCATCCTTCAGATAGTCTGTGCACCGAAGAGGTCACGCTTAATTTCAAAAAGAAATCAATCTTCAAATCCTGAACCAAACCTAGTTTAGTGATGGCTAATATTGGTTGCAGACATCCAAGACACGCCAAAAGTCATCCTCCGTGACATCTCAACCCCATTGTCCTAGATCAGGTGCCTCAGTTCACAGAATGGAAGCGAGTTCCACGTCAGACCTCCCTGCTTGAAAAGCTCAGGCTGAAAAAATTTCACAACGAACTTCAGGCATTCTCTTAGACTAACACTCTTAAATTAAGTTTTAGGAGTGGGGTGGGTGAAGAACTCAAGCCACTCACAAAATGTCGAGATGAGTTATCTGCCCACAAGGGTGCCTTTTATAGGCTCATTACATTTACATGTTAGTAAAGCTACCATCTCACGCTATCTTGGTCACACTACATTTCAGAATGTCAGCACAATGGGCAGAAATGGACACGCTCTGCCTGGTGGTCAGAATCTGATTCTGATAATTGCAAATGCAGTAAGAGAAAACAGGTGGGCTGTATTGTGCAAACGCATAAGACACAAACAGCTTCACAGCTGATGACTCAGGATTTGGAATCCATGGTGACCATGCAGAGATAGACCTCTCAGAGAATGAAGTAAACTACGGTATGACCCCAGACAACACAAATGACTCTAAGGACCTTATTGGTCCCCTGTGACACAAGTCACTCAAGAGTTGCTGTTTGTGCCACTGAGGCTGGTTACTACTTTCTGATAACATAATGTTATGAACTGTGTGATAACATGTTACTTGAGTTGAATTATTCGAAGTTGAAGTAACAAACAAAAGGATTTCCACGTGCCCTGTATCCAAGGCTCAATGATGATTGTGGAAGATGGGGGTGCAAAGATTGTAAGAGAAGGATGTAAGTGGTGGATATCGGCATAGCCACTATTTGCTGGGGATGATGGGGCCATTGCATACGTGACCCCCAATACTGTGTCTGCATGAGATCAAGCCAGCCAGAATCTCAGCACAGACATGGGAGGGGCTCATGAATCCCTCCCCTAGATGGAAACCTACTGCTCACTAGCAGCTGTTGGGAAAGGAGAATTCATTCGCTTCAGGGATAGACTCCTGAGAGACCACCCTGGCAACAGTACATGGTTCTACATCCATGCACACACAGAAGTCAGAGACACAGAGAGAGACAGAGCACAGAAGAAAGAAACATGGAGGGCAAGGAAGGGCCTGGAGGGGCGAGAATGGAGCACAGATTAGATCAAAGCACTGTATTAGACACATGCAAAACAATGTCTCATATATGTATAAAATTCTCAGTAAAATGCATTGCATAAAGTTTTCAAAGAACAAAAAATATTTTAAATGATTTAAATAAAATTGTATTTCATGTACTTTGAAATCAAGTGACTCTCTACAAAATTGCCAAGTCAACCAGAAATCTAATCTCTTCCTAGTTGATATGTTAAGACAACTGTAAACCATTTCTCCCCTACAGCCCTGGGACCTGGACCACTTTAGCCCTCCTCATTATTGCTGGCTTTCACCAAAAGGGCTGTGAGACACCACTATTCTGGACACCATTGCACTGTGTTCCAACCCTTGGCTTCTTTGTAAGTGGACATCTTTAACATCTTACATTGTCTAGCTGTTCATTAAGGACAATGCTAGTCTAATGCTGTAAAAAAGTTCCTGAAATCATGTTTTTGTTTTTTGTTTTGTTTTTTTGTCTTTTTTTTTTTTTACAAAAAATATGATCACAATTCTATGAATAAAATGAGGGTAGGGTTATAGCAGTAAGGCAGACTAATGGGATCTAAAAAAGATGCTTCACCAATATGGAAATATGGAGTTATATGAAAACAAAAGAGGGATTTAAAGAGGTAAACACCACTAGCAAGTGAAGAAAAGTTGGCAACAATAATGTGTATACAAAGTCACTGTGTGGTTTGGTTGGGCCTTTAAGCACTTTTTTTTTTTTAATGGTTAGAAAGAAGGCTGGTGAGTGTATTGGGCTGGGGAGACAGCCCAGTGAGTGCACCGCTCGCCTTGCAAGCACTTGGCTGGGCCAAATATAAAGGAACTGAGCACGTTCTTAAGCCCAGCACTCGGGGTTAGCTGGCCGGCCAACTTGTCCTAATCAATGAGCTCCAGGCCAGTGAGATGCTGTCAAAAACCAGAGTGAAGGGATCCCAAGGAAAGAGATCCAAAGTTGGCACTGTCCCCCCAAGTTAATTAAGAAAAAAGAATACGCTGAGTGATTGTCCCCTTGTGTAGAGCCAGGACTTCAGCTGAGGACAGAGAGGCGTGGAGAAAGTAGCATGCGTAGTGGTGGGCGTCCCTTCCGTGTTGTCAGACATATCAACACCATCCCCCATCCAACTCTAGTGCTCCTCCGTCAAAGTGTCCAAGGATAGAGGGGCTTTCCCTCGGCTGTGAGGAAGCCGCCCAGGGCAGGAGGCCAAGGCATTCCTTCAGTGAATACCCGGGAAATAAAACAATGTATTCCTAATGTCCACTCTAAAGACAAACAAGAGGAGCTGGTACCCAAGAGTGAGTCTCCTGCATGCCCCTTGCTCTGACATCTCTTAAAAGAAAAAAGAAGAAAGAAATGAAACCAGATAGTTGGTTACACTGCCAAAAGCAAGAACTACGGAAGGTGAGCTGGAAAGAGGGCTCGGAAATGACAAAGACCTGCCTTTGCACAGGACCCACGTTCAGTTCCTGGCACCCCCGAGGCTCACAACTGTCTGTGACTCCAGCTCCAGAGGACCTGCTGCCTGCTAACCTCCATGGATACCTGCACACACGTGGTGCACAGAAATCTACACAGGCACACATGCATGCACAGAAACTTTAAAAAGAGCTAGGGGAGCTGGGGTAGAGGTGAACTACCTGCCATGGGAGGGTTATGGGAGCTGAGGTAGAGGTGAACTGCCTGCCATGGGAGGGTTATGGGAGCTGAGGTAGGGGTGAAATGCCTGCCATGGGTGGGGTGCTTGATTCCCCGTGAGAACTTGCAAGCATGCTCTACAATACTCAGCGGATGGCTCCTGACCGCTGCCAGAGAATCATCCACAGCTGAGAAATGGCAGCAGAGGGCTGAAATAGAGCAAGTGTCTAGTGTGTGGATGGCCCTGAGTTCAGTCCTCTGTACCATAAATCATCCCCCTAATCTTGTCCTCATTATAAGTGGCCAGAGAAGGGAATGGACCGAACACAGTTACCAAGCCCCAAGTGTTGTGTTGAAAACCTGGCCTCCACATGGAGATGAACTAGGCACCAACTTGATTTTGACCGGTTGTTTTGGACATACTCACTCAGTTTTAGTGAGAAAAACAGACCAAGACTAATGATTCCTGCCCAAGGCATTACAAAAGGGGCTGCTATTAATATAAAGATATTCAACAGGGCACAGAAAAATATTAGTATCTCTTATTATTCTACAGAATGAACATTTCTTGATGAAACAGGAACAAAGCGTTTACTGTGTTTGAGAAGCTATGCTTAGAAGGACAACATGGTCCTTTTTTAGACTTTTTTGTCTTTCTTATTTTCTATATAGAAAATTGAGCTTGCATTATAAGTACTTGAACTTGTAAGATATTTGGGACTTGAAAGATCAATAAAATAGCTTATGACAGCCCTCATCATAAGTCTGCACCCAGCAGTCCCGAGGACACCCTGTGACTATTGGCGTGTAAGCGTGGGGTCACTGTGACGTCGGACGAGCTTGTCAAGCAGCTGACTGTGTGCTGCATAGATATGCAGACCAGAGACCAAGCAGGGCGACTGTCTCTGCAGAGCCACCCAGAGGCCAGCACCAAGACACAGCGCTACCTGAGTGGCCCCAGAAAGTGCTGTCCATGCTGACTCAACCGCTTTCATATCTGTAAAAGGACCTCACGTGTATTAAGCAAAGAGAATAGCCACATAATTCAATCCTCATTCCAAGTTAAATAATAACCAAGGAAAAATAGTGACTACAAGTAATGCATTTAGCCAGCAGCAAGATGCATGCAGCTGCACTGTAAAGAGCTGCAGGCTTCAGAGAGAACTCATGGCAATGTCTAGAGAGAGTCTGTTTTTCTGAGGCTAATAAAACTGCACAACACTAAAACCCAAACCAGTCTAGAGACGAACAACGTCGGTCCAGCACTTCCACAGCTATAAGAATCAGTGGAGCCAGGGAGTCTACAGGACAATGACAGCCTTTAAACGTTTACAGGAAGGGAGTTTCAGAGCTGGCAGTTTGTCTCTGCTCTGAGTTCTCAGATCACAGAAGATAACATCAATGTTCCTTTGTTTTCACTGTTGTTGTGAGGACTAGGGAATCCATGACAAGCCACTTTTACACAGATGAGGGAAGTCAGAGGGGAGAGGACAAGGCCGAAATGATATACCTTCCCCTCAAAGAAGTCCAACATAATTAATGATGACAGCTTCTCCAGAACTCTCATGACCTCAGCCCCAGTGACCCACTTTTCCAGGAAAGCTGCCAATCAGGCGCATGGGCCTCCATCCCTGATCTTCAGTCCTGGGAAGTCATGGGTGAGTTCTTCCTGTTCCGGGACGCTAGACGTTTATGACTCACGTCCCACCCTTTGCTGAGCACCTGGACAGTTGCTCTTGCTTCTTCTCTAGCTCAGCCTCTCTCACTTCCCTCTGCTGCCACATTAAGAAATTCAAATGCAGATTTTCTAGTTCTTGGCACATGAGATGTGACAGATGGCGTCTGATAATGGTGGAGAAACTGGGACATTCCTTAACTAATCAGCGGAGCACAGCACTTCCAGAGCCATTACCTGCCTCGGCTGGGTTCCCTTGGAGAGAATGTCCAGCAAGTCAGTTGAGGAGATGAAGTAGAAGCGAGGAAAAGTGACCCGCTTGGTTTCCAGGTACTCAGCCAGGGCCTTTTCACAAAGGGAAAGTCTGCAAGAATGAAAACCCGTCTTAAGTTTGCTCCATGTTTCCTCATTGACACTTCAGCAGAACAAACCTGCAGCTAGCATGACTCCATTCAACCAGGAAGTTCACAGTTTCACAGCTATCCCCCGGCTCTGACATCCTCTTACAAACAGAACACAACCCGGCAAGGGAGAGGGAGGTGCAGACACATACATACATACACACTCACACAGCATCATATGCCAGACTCAGGTTTATGTCACTCACTGCCTCTCAAGATGAAGACCAGATTTGGCATTGCTCAATCAACCAAAGCACAAATTGCAGTAGGAAGCTGTAATTGGGGCAGAGCCCTTTTCCCATTGGCTGTCTGCAAACACAAGTGCCTTCGACCTTCTCTAACATCCAGGGGAATCAGACCCAGAACTGCTCCCACTTCATTACCCAAAGTCCTAGCTGTTGACTAGACACAAATAACTACAACTTTTCAGTAAGCATCTCATCTGAACGGTGGATTCACCCATTTTAAGCTGAAAGCCAGGATGTTCTTGGGGATGTGGTTGTGAATTTTATGTGAATGTGACTTCACAAATGGCACTTGGGAAAAGGATTCTGAAAGCACTGACATGCTCTGTAAGGCTGATATATGTACAGAGAAAGTATAAAACAGGGGGAGGGCTCGCAACTCTAATGCAGCACTTGGAAAGTTGAGGCAGGAGGCTTCCCATGAGTTCAACGACAATCTGGAAACAAAACAGCAACAAAAATGACCAAGGAGGCAAGCGCTGAGAGAAAGGCGGGGAATGAATGAGAACAGACAAACAGGCCGACTAGAGAACTGTGTGAGTGCTGTCCAGGGTTCGGGTACACATTAGGTGTTCAATAAGATGTCTTATCAGAAAGATAGGAGAAAGAACTGATCAGTTCTCAGAAATCTCACCTAAGACACACAGGGAAGCTAGAGAAAGCGTGGCTTCAGTCACGTAATGTTAGACATCGTTAGGATGTGAAGGAAGCAGACTTTACCCGACCCTTTGTCCTGTTCTTACCTGTGCTGAAAATCTTTCAGTTTCTCATAGAGGTGGGGTCTGCATGTTGCTTCTAAGATATTTTTTATTTTGGCTGTCTTGAACATTAACTCCTGTATAGAAGCAGAACATAGATTTTAGAAAGTCAGTCATTTTCTGGCAGCTGTGTGGACGGCGCTCAGGAGACTGTAGGAATGCCTGGCCCTGTGTCTGCTTCTGTAGGAACAGTGTCTGTTAACACAGTTTCATTGAACAGTTGTACCGCTCTGCTCCGGAGCACCAGTCATGGTACAGTGACAGCCTTGAATCGCTGATATGGCAGCGGCAAGATTTGTAAAAACATACTTTCAGTTTTCCGATTTCTCTGCACAAATTGCGTTCCATAAACCTTACATCATGCATCATGGGTTTCTACATATGGAAACTTTGCTAGAACAGAATGGGATGACGTCTGACTGACCTTAAATTCAGCATCTACTACATCAAATCTTCTGGCATCTTCCACAAGCTGGATTCGAATATCTTCTGAGCAGGCAAAGATGCTTTCCAAATGAGACCAGGTTCGCTGGACTTCCATCCAGGTAAAGATGACTGTGTCGGCTACATTTAACTTGTTCTGCCAGCTTAGGACTTGCTCGATGAAGTACTCCACATACTTGCTTTGCAGAAGAGTCTGCAACTGCACCTAAAAGGCCGGCAGGCTCGGGTCAGTCGCTAACTACTGGGCTGAGGGCCACAGAAAAGCTGCTCTGCTGCTGCCGTGGTTTTGTACCTTGTGTGAAGCCCAGACAGGTGCTATCAAGCTTTTGCAAAATGGGCCAAAGAACTCATTGCATGCTGATGTTCCCAACCAAAGAAATGAGGTAAGAAGCATCTGTATTTAACATGTCTTCTACAAGAAGGACATGCACTGTGTGCAGGTAAAATCCACTGTCGGGGGCTGGGGTGATGGCTTAGTCCATAAAGTGTTTGCTATGGAAGCACGAGGACCTGAGTTCACAGCCCCAGCACCCATGGAAAAGACAAAAACAAAAGCTAAGTGTGGTGGCATGTACTCCATTATCCCAGCACTGGGACAGGCAGAGAGACAGGCAAATTCCTGGGCTCACCAGCCAAGCAGCACCATCCAACCAACTAGTCCCTCAAAGATGATGAACACCACCTAATGGATAATAGGGGCAGCTTTAAGAATTAACACACACTCACTTCACTTAGCCCTTAGGCCCCGCCGACTCAGTTTTCCAGGGGTGTAAGTCCATGTGTGTGTGTGTGTCTGTCTGTCTATGTGTGTGTGTCCATGTGTATGTGTGTGTCCGTTATCCATGTGTGTGTGTGTCTGTGTCTGTGTATATGTGTATGTGTGTCTGTTCGTGTGTATGCATGTGTGTCTGTGTGTATGTGTGTGTCCATGTGTGTGTCTGTGTGTCTGTGTGTGTATATGTGTGTCCGTGTGTATGTGTGTGTCCTTGTGTGTGTCCGTGTGTATGTGTGTGTCCTTGTGTGTGTGTGTCCGTGTGTATGTATGCATCTGTGTGTGTGTGTGTCCATGTGTATGTGTACATTTGTGTGCATCAAGATTTTTAAAAAGTCAACTCTCCCTCCAGCTTTCTCTTCCCGTTTGCAGCCGAGGGTTGTGCGCTACAGCAACACTGTCACCAAGACTCCTGCCACACGTAGCAGCCTGGCAGTCACTGCTCACCATGCTAACATGGAAATCTCAAGACCTCCTGCTCTCTTTCACTCTAAGTATTTGACACACACGATTCCTCTTTGGGGTGAGCCCCTTGGTTTCTATACAATATCCTGCCCCATTATTTCCCTGCTCACGGGCTCTTACCCCTTCCCATCCATTCTGCTGTTACCTGAAGGTAGCCATCCTCGGGCTCTGGGCCTTATGTCCTTTCTCTCTCCATCTCGCTGGCTGCTGACAATGGCCTCCAACCCTCATGCTACACAGAGTCTGGGCTCTGGGCTGATTTCTGCCTTTATATAGTTGACTCTCACACTTCATTGGCCCAGAATCTTAGTGTCAGTATGTTCTAGGTTTACATCTGATCACAGAGACAGTCATTGCCTTCTCCGGTGCTCTCACCTCCCTGTCTTCTTGTAAGGTCTATAGAGATGCTCTCTATCCTTACAGCTCAAGGTCATGGATGCTAATCTCACATCCGTGTCTCCAGATTTACTTTTCATAACTTTCATGGAAAAAAATATATTCTGTCTGTCTCTCCTTAGTTTCCTAGGAGTCTGTCTGTCTCTCCTTAGTCTCCTAGGGAACTCTTTTTTGCATCTCCTTTCTGAACTACAAGTCCACACTTTTGAATGTCAAATGATCCCACACCGGGAGCCTAGCAAGAGTAGATGCTCAGTGAACAAATGAATCAAACTTTGAAAGTGAATTTTGAAAAAAAATCCAAAATTGCTACTTAAAATAAAAATCTATAATAAAACCGTCCATTTTACCTGGTTGTGCTCTAGTGTTTCAAAAAGCTGTTCATCAGACTTCAGCAGTGGAATACCTGTTCTATGGTGAGCTTCATAAGAAAATTCCAGGGTCTCCCAGGTGTGGCTGACTTCAGTAATAACCTAGTAATCAAAAGAATCAATTGATTAAAGTATAAACATCAAATTTAGGACTAATATGTCACCCATGACCTAGAATTCAAAAAAGTTTAATTATTATATCAATGTTAATATGTATAAATTTATCAATGAATTATAAATTACAAATAAATATTTAATACTGACATCAATAATTTAAAAGTGCATAATATTAAATGTGACTGGCCTCATTTTTTCCTACAAGACTCATGGTGATCAGATTGGGGGAGTGAATGCCAGCACAGCAAAGAACCAAGCATCATAGCAACACCAACCTTCTGCTGGATCTGATTCACACCCCCTCCCTGAGGGTGTGCAAATGTGAGAAGGGACTTCAAGGTCACACCAATTTATAAATTAGCCAGCACGAGACAGGGGTAGGGCCTGTGTGATTTCAGGCCCCTAAGCAAACCTGGGTAAGCCAATTATCCTTCTATGCTTCAGTTTCCCCATCTGTACCCTAGAAATAAAAACATTATTATTCTGAAAGACTAATTGAGTTCATCAAAGTCCAGTTCCTAGAGTGGGGCTTGCAACAAAGGAAAAGATATGCAAGCGGCCCTGCTCCCTTCGACAGGGCCAGCCCCCCTGTTGTTGCCTGTCCCATGTCTTCTGTTGATCCTGTGCATCCTAGGAAAGATGCAGTCCTAAAGGTGTTACCGCCTAAGAGCTGGGTTCATTCACCCAGCATCATGAAGACACATCCCTGGACAGTACCTTCTCAGTGCCCAGCTCCTTCACGGCCTTGTCCACAATGTCTCTCACATCATCTTCTGCTCTGTGCAGCTGCAACACCAGCAAGTCTGCCAATGTTGTGGCATCATTTATTGAAAATGTGACCTGATTAGGAAGAAAATGAGGCAGACTCTGTATTCCACATTTAATGATGTCCTGGGAGGTGTGGGAATACAGTCATCCCCTTTCCGCTCATACAACCTGAGCCTTCATCTGCAGTAACTCTGTGGAGCCAAGTCTCCACCACGTTCCCACACAATGCTTTCTTTTGTTTTATAGCCTTCCAGTTTCAAACTGCTCCTATTGCCTTTACCCCAAAAACTATTTTTTTTAAAAGATTCCCACTTTCCCACTGTTAATTTATTATAATTTAGTTGAAACCCTAGGAACTAGCCGGCAGCCCATTTGTCTTTTCTTCCTCGAGTTCTGCTCACAGAGCATAATTTCCAGTCACTCGTGATATGACCTAGTTTTACCACTAATTTAATCTTAGTGGCTTGCCAAAAATTATTGTCACTCATGCTATTATGTAGGTTTATCACGTGAAATAATTCATATCATTCTCTCCAGTATCCTTTGCCCCCCACGCCTGTCACCCAGGATTTGGTTAACAAGAATTTGGTTCTTCCTCCGTCCTAAAGTCAATTCATGTGCTTTACAAACGAGAGCTGCAGAAAAGCCATCTCCCTCACAGTCCTCAGAGGACAGCACTCTGCCTGCAGGACGCTGCTGACCTGTCTGACTTCCACCCTCCCCCGCCACACACACACACACACACACACACACACACACACACACACACACACGAGTGACCAACGAGCCACTGCCTCAGGCTGAGCAGCATCCTCACAGGTGAGACTGTCATTGGTCATGTCTAACCCCGGAAAATCCCGGAAAAGTCAGTGGAGTTGATCATTCTGTCTGCATTCTGACTTCACTCCCCAGCCAATAGGGCAGGAAGATATAACAGGACTTCTATGAGTCTTCTGTGCACTCAATATGTACCCCAGCCCAGGAGATAGGCTCTTTTCTACCTCTACTCAACTCCAGCCTAGAAAATGTGCTTTTTCCCTTCTACTTTCTGACTGATATAACATTTTTTTTTAGCTTATAAAAACACATTCCTTAAGCAATCAGACGCCGTGCCAAGGCTAAAGTGTATAGGAGGAAATAAGAGGAGAGACAAGATACACAGTCAGTTACATATGCAGATATAAAAAATTCTGAATGAATTTATAAATTGGCAACAAAGAGTAAGTAGACAATGTCTAAAAGAACTAAGGAAAATATGAGCATAATAACTTCGGGTCACTTGATAGACCTCTTACCACAGGCTAGATCTCACATATGAGCATATAAAGTATCTAATAGGTCTGCACGAGGAACTTTGTTTTTATTTCATAGAATAGCTAATGAAGGCACATGATCCCTTCGTATTGGGATGAGGGCCACACTGCCAGGCTGCCTGTGAATTCCTGCCCTGCCAACTTTCCTGCACTATGATGATATTCCTTCACAAAGAAAGCTCCTGCTTCACCTTGGGAGAAAACACATCCCAGGTTTCCCTACACGTTCCCAAGTGATCTGGGTCACTTGTGCTGAAAAGCAGAGCATACAGCTGATACATTTGCGTTTCCATAGATACAATGGGGGACAGCCCAGAACCTCAAAGGCTAGGACATGTGAAAAACCACTTGTCATGCAACATGATACCAAAAAGGACATCATATTACACACCAAGTTTAAAAAAGAATTCACAAAAGAGCCCCAAAGTTAGGTCTATACCTTTCATTCCTTCCCAGGGTACATAAAGTCACTAGCTGCTCTTTGGTTTCTGTGAAATGTTGTCCTGTTTCTTCTCGATGGCTCCTTACAGGGCAACTATGATGCTTAAAAAGCAGACAGAATCTTTCTCAGGATAAAAGTAAAAATAAACCCAAACTGGAAAAGCGAAGTGACTTCCTGAGGTCACACAGGCAGGACGAGTGGGCTCACTGGTGGCTCCTCATTGATCCTCAAGGAACCTGACCTCTTGATAGTGACTAAGGGCTTTTCCACTCTATGTCAGATGAGGCAAGCTAGGAGTAGGGACTACACAGTAAGGTGGCCCCAATACGTACCCCAATGGCCTTCATCAGCTGCTGCCAATGCCTGTCCCTGAGAGCAGGGCTCTGCAACTCGGCGATGGCTCTCAGCGAGGTCGTCAGGTCCTTCACAGTGCCCTCCAGGCCTGAGTAAGCATCCCAGGCACGGACGGTCTGGTCCAGTGACCAGATTTCCTAAAGAAATGTAAGGGAAGGTAAATGCCCAGATTCCTATAGAAAACAATATATTGCATGTATGATTCTCTCCCTTGGGAGAATACATGGGCCTTTCTCCATCCATGGATTAAGAAAGACAGTGAAGGCATGTATGAGGTCAGCCTCGGCTGGATAGAGTGTTTGGGGTTTTTTGTTTAATAAATCAAAGAAGCAGAAAGTATTGGCTCCTCTGGACCAGAGGTTGTAAACCTGTGGGTGAACCCCTAAAATTCTGGTTGTTCGCAAGTATCGTTTTCATTGTTGGAGTTAAAGAAGTTTTAAATAAGGCCTCCTCTCAGCTTTCATCCTGGCCCAAGGAACAAAGTCAGCAGTCGGGAATGACAAAAATCCACAATAAAACCGGGTAAATGATGGTGCCGATTCTTTTAAAAATAAGGAGCTGCAGTTGGGGTGGGGTTGTCACTGGAACATGAAATAACCAAGGGCAGAAGAAATAAGGGGGGGGCATCACAGAGTGACCTACAGCACGGCAGCCCATTAGCACTGAGGGGCTCGAGACTGGGACAGGATGGGAGAACAAACTGGGCAGAGATAGTCCAAGCTGAGCTCAGAACTCAGCCTGGGCCAAAGACATTGGGAAGTAGGAGGGAAGCAAAGGTCTCTCTCTCTCTCTCTCTCTCTCTCTCTCTCTCTCTCTCTCTCTCTCTCTCTGTCTCATGTGTGTGTGTGTGTCTTCTTTCTTTCTTTTTTTTAAAAGTATTTTCCAGGTTTTTCTCTTAGAACTCTCTGAAGTAGATGAGTCTACCAGCCCATACCTGTCTGTCAGGGCCTGACATTTCTTTCTTCTTTTTTCTGTTTTTACTTTATTTTATGTGCATTGGTATGAGCGTGTCAGATTCCCTACAACTAGAGTTACACACAGTTGTGAGTTGCCATGTGGGTGCTGGGAATTGAACCCAGGTCCTCTGAAAGAGCAGCCAGTGCTCTTAACCATTAAGCCACATCTCCAGCACCAGGGCTTAACATTTTTGACTATTTTTCCTGCTGTAGCCTTTGGCTTTCTCCAAAGAAGTTCTGCTTTCTTCAGGCCACATAGAGCATTAGTCAAGACATTAGTTCTGGTAATGAAGTTCTGTGCACACTGCGCCCTCTGGGCATGCTGGAGTGACCAGTGGCTACAGAGGTCATAATAGGTCATGTAAATACAGATGTAATCCCAAAAGCCAAAGTGATAGGTGCTTTTTTAGACAGACAATACTCACGGTTTCTAAGGGAAGAAACCAGAGGCTCAATTCCTAAGCTATATCCCCGGCCCTGATGCTCATAACCTTCCTCTCTACTCTAGAAGGCTATGGCAAGCTCATGGTCAGGGCTGTCTCCCATGCACTCATTAATCCTTCAAGTAGTACACCAGAGCTGAGAGGACGGCTCAGCGGTTAAGAGCACTGGCTGCTCTTCCAGAGAACCTGGGTTCAATTCCCAGCACCCACATGGCAGCCCACAACTGTCTGCAACTCCAGTTCAGGGCATTTGACATCCTCACACCAATGCACACAAAATAAAATTAAGTAAAAGAGAATACATGAATATGCCTTTATCAACTCATTCTCAGAGGACAGGCTTGACGAGGTGCACAACTTGGTGAGAGTGGAAAAAATACTGTTTTGTCTCATTCTGTTTGAAGTAAATAGGAAAACACAGCCCTCTACACCAGATACTACTAGGCAAAGGAAGATGGAAGAAGGCGGTGCCCAGAAAGACAAATGGCTCTACCCAGCAGTTATGAAACTTGCCTTGGCAAACCTCCTGAGTTCCGCATCCATCTGTTCCACGTTGATCTGTTTCCACTGAGTTTTTGTCCAATTATCAATGCTTCTCTGGAAGTGCACAGGAGATGAAAGTGTCAACACTTGGCAGAAGCAGGTCTCCACAGCCAAATACACAAACTGCTGCGACACGGGGCTCTCTCCACCAGTGCAAGGTCAAGTTAAAATATTAACTGCGCTTGTCAAAACTTCCCCATCACGAAAATAAAAAAAATGTCAGGACGTGCGAAGCGTCAGGCTAAAACGCTATGCTGTATTAATTTCTGATAGCAATAATAAATCCACAAGTCACCATCATTTCATCCTGAAGAGTTAAGTAAATTGTGAAGTATATTACTGAAAAATAGGCTTCTGTAATTCTACATGCAATAGAAATTAGGCTGTCATCTAAAAGTCTTTATTGTAACAAAAATCTCATTTAGCAGTTTTGACCATGTTTTATATGTTATTTAAACGTTACATCTTGTTAATATATTTTTTACATGGGTTTAAACTGACTTAAGGAATTTATGCAAGTTGTATATTTTCCTGGAGCTTTTTCTACATAACCTCTTAGTATTAATCACATACAAATTAAATATTTTCAGTACATTTCAGTTTATGCATGTATACAGAAAATACAAACAGGATGTCTATGTGAGTTTGTATGTGCAGTCAACTGTATATTCAACAGAGATTTATGTATTAATATTTATTCATATTCTATAGAATATTCTCAAAGGATCTGAGGCAGTCATCTCATATAGCAATGTTTTAGTTTGAACTAAAATAAAAACAACCGATATTCAGGCAGAATCTTTCATTAACAGAGTTCTCTAAACCTTAATTCTTGGGATAGATGTAGGGAGTAAAATCTAATGTATGTATACTCTAAAACACCATGAAACCCAAATAAACTGATTTAGACACTGAGATTACATGTTCACTCAAATCTGTTATGAAAGAGAACAATGATGCCCCCAAGTCCATCTTACTCTGACGTAAATGATGACATCCCAGAGGCCCTTGAGCAGCCGGATCTCTCTGCGGCACTGCTTCATCTGTTTGTACTCCGGAAGAGCCACCTCGAAGAGCCGTGCACAGTCTTGCATCTGCCCCATCTCTTCCTCCAAAGTCTCCAGCTCCTGATGTGCCTGAGGGGAAAACACACCTGCCAGCTGCACACTAGGGACAGAAGCCACACCGTCCCTGTTTCTGTGACCGCACCTTCAAACTGTGATTCTCAAAAGGAAATTGAAATAAAAAGCCTGCCGTGTGATTTGTAAGTTGTAGACGGCTGTTGACTTCTTGCTTTCTTCATGCGGTTGGAACCTTGCTCAAGAACAGGGGAAGTTTTATATCAGAAATGAGTTTTTTAATGATCAGTTAGTTTAACAAAACAATAACAACCAAAGAAGAACAAGAATAGGAAGAGGAAGAGGAAGAAGAAAGGAGAAAGGAAGAAAGAAAGAAAAAGAAAGAAAGAAAGAAAGAAAGAAAGAAAGAAAGAAAGAAAGAAAAAACCAAATTCTAGCTGTGAGTAGTGCCTCATGCCCATGTTCCCAGCACACAGGAAAACAAGGAAGGGGGATCACTGAGAATAAACCAGCCTGGGCAAAGAGGAAGACCCTGGGAAGGAAGGAGCAAAGGAAAGAAAGAAGGAAGGAAGGAAGGGAGGGAGGAAGGAAGGAAGGAAGGAAGGAAAGGAAGGAAAGAAAGAAGGAAAGAAGGAAGGGAAGGAAGGAGAGAAAGAAGGAAGGAAGGAAGGAAGAAAGGAAGGGAAGGAAGGAAAGAAAGAATGAAGGAAGGAAGAGGGGGAGGGGGAAAGGAGCGAGAGGGGGAGAGAAGAAAGAAAGAAAATTACTCCAGCTCCAAAATGGTGCTGTAAATGATTACCAGTACAAGCTCAAGACCACACATGCCCAAGGGCATCCAGAGTAAACTCATCCGCACACGCCTGTGTTCAAATTCCAGCTAACGGTCACCTTTGCTAAGGCTCCGCTACTATCCTGTCACATAGAAAAGATAATGTTTTGCATCCAGTGTAGATTAGTTTGTTTTCCCCTTTAGACGAGCATCTCTTAATTTTCCTTTCTATTAACAGGGCAGTGTGCTCACATAGTGAAGTCTCAAAGGAGGCGCCTTTCACACACACACACACACACACACACACACACACACACCACCTCACTGCTGTTTCTGCACCTGCACCCCTGCCCTTTCTCCTGTGCTCAGTGATCAGCTTCTCCAGTCTGAACCGGATTTGCCTTCTGCTTCAGATTTCCTTTCATCCTCCTCTTAAGGTCCAATGACTGAATTCCTTTAGTTTTCTTCCTTTTTCTTTTAACATTAAGAAAATCAGGATTTGATCTTTTTATGTTCTGTCAATTCTAACTTTTTGACAAGCAAATATTTCTGTTTATCATGTACATGTTTTAAAATATGTGCTCACGGTGGCCTAGATCCAAATGAAAACGTCTTCTTAACATATGTATCATCCCACTGAAGGTTTGGTGCAGTGACAGCATTTGAAAACGTACTCTTGGAGATTTTTAAATGTCAGAACATGAGCTTTAGCCAGTTCTACAACATGCTTGTCCCTCGATATCTTCAGGAGACTGGTTCCAGGATCCTGCCCTAGATACTCAAACCCAAATACACTTAGTCCCTTACATAAAATAGCATGGCCTCTGTATTGAACATATGAATGCATTTTAAATACTTTCTAAGTTATCTTTAATGCCTAATGCAATGTAAATGAACTATAAACAGCTGTTACAACAGCTGTACAAATCACTTTTTCTGTTTCTCTTCCTACTGGCTGATTTTAATACGTATGTCACTGTGGTGGTTAATATTGTCAAACGGACATGATCTACAGTCACCTGGAAGACACGCCTCTGGGCTTGAGCTGCTAGAGAGGATTAACAGGGACGGGAAGACCCACCCTAAATGGGGTGGCACCACTTCACGGGCTGAATGAACAGGAGGAAGCGAGCCCAGAGTCAATAGCATCAGTATGGCCACGCTTTCCCTCTGTGACCAGCTGCTTCATTCTCCTGCCGCCACAGACACTTCCTTAAGTTAGTCTTGCCTGGTAATTTTTTTACAGCTAGGATAAAACATAAATAATATTCAACACTATATAGAATTATTATTTCTGGGGAAAATCTTGATAAATATGTTCTTATGAAAAGGTAGGCATTACATGCTGAGGTTTTCAAGTTCCGTGTTAATGTGTTCTGTGGCCACAAGTTCTATTTCTTTGGGGGCTGTAACCTCTGACGGCTAGCATTCCATTTGACACGCAGGTCATTCTTTTCAAGGGGTCTGCGTGTGGGTCTGTCCTGAAAATGACATTTGCCTTGGCTGTCCCTCCCTCCCTTTCTTTCTTTCTTTCTTTCTTTCTTTCTTTCTTTCTTTCTTTCTTTCTTTCTTTCTTTCTTTCCTTCCTTCCTTCCTTCCTCTCTCTCTCTCTCTCTCTCTCTCTCTCTCTCTCTCTCTCTTTCTCACTCTCTCTCTCTCTCTCCTCCTCCCTCCCTCCCTTCCTTCATTTCTTTCTTCCTTTCTTGGTTTTTTGAAAAAGGTTTTGTCTGTGTAACTTTTGAGGCTGTCCTGGAACTCACTCTGTAGACCAGGTTGGCCTTGAACTCACAGAGATCCACCTGCCTCTACTCCTGAGAGCTGGGATTAAAGGAATGTGCCACTACCGCCCGGCAGCTGTCACCTTTTCTGGAGGCAAAGGTAGCAGGAGATACTTTGGTGACTTGTTCTCAGTGGATTCATTCCAATGTCAGTGTGTCTGCATTTCAGTCCTACTGGAAGAGAGTTATTGGGTTTGGAAGATGCCGCCAGCACCCTCTGGTTTCTGTTCTTGCTGAGAGCCCTCTTGCCTGCCTGCCACTTCCAGCAGCTGTATGTCTGTCTTTATCTGGTCACCTATGGTATTCTGAGGTTCACTGTGATGAATCTAAACAAACTTTCACTTATCCACAATGGGTTTCAGGCAGCTTCTAGAATCCACAGTCCATGCTCTATCTAGCTCCAGAGATATGTCAATATATTGATCATTCTGTTTATTCCTGCTGGAAGTGGCAGGCAGGCAAGTGGGCCTCTCAGCCGGAACAGAAACCAGAGGGCGCTGGTGACATCTTCCAAATCCTATGACTCTGTTCTAGTTGATACATTCAAATGTCTTCCTCTGCATCTCTTGCCTATTTCTCATTTCTTTTTGCCTATTTGAAGTGTTCCAAGTAATTTCCTCCAATGTAACACGCATGTCCCCATTTTTTTCCAACTGTAAATAGTTCATTCTCCTATCTGTTGACGTGTATGTTTTAGGCAACTGTAATTTTCATTTCCTTAAGTAACTGGCACTTTTCCAATTTCAGCTGATCATATTTGATAGACTCAAAACTGAGCAATGCTCTTATTTTTCCAATATTCTCATTTTCTAGCATCTGAAGATGTGCACAACTCTCCATCTGGGCTCCTGTTAGCTTCCAGGCATGATGGTTGTGTGCACAACTCTCTATCTGAGCTCTTTCTAAATCCCGGGCATGATAGCTGTGTGCATGACTCTACATCTGGGCTCCCACTAACTCCTAAGCATGATGGCTGTGTGCAAGACTCTCCATCTGGGCTCCTGCTAGCTTCCAGGCATGATAGTTGCGTGCACAACTTTCTATCTGGGCTCTCACTAACTCCTAGACATGATGGTTGTGTGCAAGACACTATGTCTGGGCTCCTGCTAACTCCCAGGCATGATAGCTGTGTGCATGACTCTACATCTGAGCTCCCACTAACTCCTAGGCATGATGGCTCTGTGCTATCTTACTGCTCGCTTGGGTTTGACTTGACTGGTCTACTGCTCCCTCGAGGACAATGGATTAAGATCAGGACCGTGTTTTTCAGGGATTTGAGTTTCTTTCTATTGGGTTCTAAAAAGAGCTACTTACAGACATTCCTATTCCCTGGCCTTGAAAATTCCTTAATCTCAAGGCAGCATAGAGGGAACCACAGGTGCTTATAACACAGGCTCACATTTATAGATTCCTAGAGGACCTCTTTTCTCCCTTCACCTTACTCTGAGGCTTAGCAAGGGTCAGTGGGAATCTCAGAGGCTCCCTGTGCACCCTGGATGCACTTTTGTTCCCCTACCCCGGGTATCCTGAGATCTGCTCTGATACAACATCCACTGTGGCAACAATTTCCATCTCAAAGCTGCAGCTTCCAGGATGTGCTGGCATTCTCAAGAGTCACTAAAGCAGCATGGCTTTGGCCTCCTTTCAAATGTTCTATCTTGCTGATAAGAGATTTCTCCCACTTTCCTGAGCACAGCAACCTGTGTATGATGTGGGAAGTCCTTCTGTATATGTGTTGCTTGTATTGGTTATAGGATAAAGACTCTGTCTTGGCCTGTGATAGTAGAGCTAGGCGGGGAGTGGGGGGACTAAACTGAATGCTGAGAGAAAGAAGGTGGAGTCAGTGAGACACTATGTAGCCACCAGAGGGGAAAGATGCAAGCTGCCAGCTGGAACCTTGCCAGTAGGCATGAGCTTCATGGTAAAATATAAAATAAAAGAAATGGGTTAATTTAAGAGATAAGAGTGAGCTAGAAATATGCATAAGCTAATAGGCCAAGCAGTGATGTAAATAATACACCTTCTGTGTGATTATTTCTGGAGTCTGGGCAGCTGGGAAATGAATGCTCCATGTACGACTGTACATCTGTGGTGATGTATCCAGCATCTTTCAGGCAAGAAGAATCAGCACAGTGTGCAAGTCCCGCAAAATGAGCAGCCTTTTATCTTGAATAATTTCCCTATTTTGTGCACCCCACCTTTAGCTCTGAACAGAACCCAACACTTTACTGTGGAATCCCATCACAGAAAGGAAGGAAAGAAGGAAGGGGAAAGGAAATAAAGAAGGAATGAATCCCACCATAGACCATCATCCTCCTTGTTCCTGGAAGGTCAATGGCTTCTATTTATGGGGTGAGATGCCGGGGGCACTAGTTCTCCCAATGGCACAAGACTGTGCATGACTTTGCTTGAATCTGATTCTAGAAGTATTAGATTGACAAGCCAAGCAAACACAGAGAATGACTTCAAGAAAAAGGTAGCCCAGCTCCATCCTTTTTGAAATGTCTTCCACACATCCTGAAAAGGCATGGGATGAGCTTCTCACTTTTAAATATTCAACTATAAGCAGCTACTGTGTGTGCGTAAGTGGCGAGATTCAATACATATCTGTCATAAATGTTTGCAGACAACATATTGGTGAGTCAAATAAAAAAAAAATTTTCTCATCTGCAATCTGTTTGGACCACCTGGAGTTTAGATACAATCTTTTAACAATCCTTTATTAACATATGCTAACTTACTCCTTTTCAATGGGCATAAACTAACTTTCTTCAAAATGGGAGAAAAAACCTTAGGCCACAGAGTGGTTTTTTTTTTTTAATAGGATAAAAGCAGTTGTTTCAATTCAAAGCCAGATTTGGAAAATCTGGACACCATTCCAAGAGGAAATCCTAAGTCAAACATGAAGATTGAGCCCAAAGAGGAACCCAGAAGTGCCCAGCACGTGGACGAAAACATTCTCACCCTTACAGGGCATTTTTGCACTTCTTGGGTTGCTAGGTTAAGATCCTGCAGGGTTTCTAACACAAACCCCTGTGAATCCCGTGTGGGTTTGAGTTCTTACAGCGATGTAGCTTGTGAGAAACCCTGGGTGACTCACAGGATTGAGCCCCAGGCTGCTGTGCACTCCTCTGATCAAAGCTACACTCCACAGGCTGGAGCTTGAGTTCAGTGGCTGAGCACTGCTGGCCTCGTGTGAAGCCCTCACATCAGTCTCTACCACCGGAGAACAAAGGAGAAGGTTATTACACGGGGAGCAGCATCATTGTTAGAAGTGCTGGTTTCTCCGAAGAAGATTTAAATAGGCAAAACCGTATGCTGATTGTCTTCATCTTTAAGGAGAAAAACTGAAGTGATCTCATGGGGCTACAATGGTAATTAAAATGTAATATGCCCAATAAAAGTTCTTTTTACCTCCCTCCTGTGTGTGTGTCCCTGTCCATCCATACACATGTACATATGTACCTGCTCATGTGTTTATAGGGAACTGAACTCCAGACCTCCTCCAGAAATGAGGCAAGCTATACCCATCTATATTCCTGTCCTCACTTTTTATTTTGAGATAGGACATCACTAACTTACTCATACCAGCCTTAAAATCAGTTTTTAGCCTATGCAACTTGAATTTTGCAAGCCTGTCATGGTTTCACAAGCAGCCAGGATGACAGACCTGTGTCCCCAGGGCTGCTGGATGATAGATAACTCTACTACATGAGGTCACATCATTCTTATTTCTGTCCTCCGACTCTTGACAGACAGCAAGACCTCGCACATTCTTAGCGCTGTTTTCACTTGGGTGATTATTTTGATGGTGGTGGTGTTTGGAGGAAGCACAATTTAAAACAATCTAATGTAGAAAAAAATAAAACTCCTTTTCTGACCTGGCTCCTGCTGTGCACATGAGACGGTTGAAAAGGAATTACCTTATCGAGCACTGAGTATGGATTCTCTGCTTTAAATCCAAGCGGGGCATACCTTCTGAATCTCTCTCTGAATTCTGCTTGCTTTTCCTAGTCAGGGGAGAAAAGTGAATGTCAATCAGATAGATTCTATTACCCTTGTCAAACTTCCCTTAAAAATAGACAGACACAAACCCAGTAAGTAACTCACATCAAACAAAACACATTTCTTTCGAATAAGAGTGACCTCCGCATTTTGGAGTGGGGAGACTTTGTGTCTGACCGTAGCTGCGATCTTCTTGGTGGTTTCCCATCGTTCTGGTAATTCCTGTATAAACAAATGTGCAACGGCCATCACTTCAGTTCCTGAGACAACTCTACTACGTGAGGTCAAACCATTCTTATTTCTGTCCTCCGACTCAGGACATCTTTTAGAAGTAAGTCATCCAAATAAGACAAAGTCACAGGATAGAAGGGGTTAGAACAGGAACACCTCCCATGCAGGCACCAGAATTGCTTTCATCTTAAAATTGGCAGAAATATTTAAAATAAAGACCTCTAGATCACTTTGCCCTTGTGGGATTAAAGCTGTGTAGATGGGAAAGGGCTTGGACAGGACAGCGCTTTCTAGGGAAGTTCCTGAGTTCTGATCCTTACCTAGGAGTGACGTATGGACCTACAGTTTCCAGGGCACAGAAGGGTTAGGGTAGAAAGACACAGAGACAGAAGAATCCCTGGGGCTTGCTAGCTATCTAGTCTGGCCAAATGGGTGAACTCCAGGTTCAATGAGAGACCTTGTCTCAAAAAATATGTGATTAAGAAAAATACTTATCATTGAACTGTGACTTCCACAATCATATAAATCTTTATACATGTGCATCCAGAAACACACACACACATATGCACACACATACACACACATGCACACACATACATGCACACCCAGACATACACACAGAGACATGCACACATGCGAAATTAAAGTGCCCTTGGAATGAATTTACTGCTTCCTAAAAACCAGAAATGTAAATCAGGAACTTTAGTTAGTTTGTTTTTTTTTAAAAAAAAAAGAAAGAAAGAAAGAAAGAAAGAAAATAAAAGAAAGATAGAAAAAAGAAAAAAAGCTTTGACACTTTAATTCTGGGTAGGCAGAAACTACAATGTGACCCTGCTTCTTCCTTCTGTCACAATTTGCAGGGTTCTGAACTGGCTTAAGTTTTAGCACTGAAGTTGACCCATTTTTGGTAAGGAGGAATTTTTGAAGGAACTTAAGAAGCAAAGGGGACAGGAGGTCAATTCCTACTTGATGTTGAACAAAAACAACAATAAACAGTTGAGGTACTACCTCCACTCTGCCCTCCCCACCCACGCTGCAAACAGATGAGGAGCCACTGACTGTCTGTGACAGACATGGAGAAGCATGGCTGTGTCCAAGGACACTGAACTTGTCTGGCCACACACAGCCACGTCTCGTGACATGGCCCTGACTTGCTGGGCTGCACGGCAAAGCTCCACAGGCTGCTTTGTGACCCTCAGTAGACACTTGATGACCAGTCCAGCTGCTGCAGATTGTAAAGAGGGTGCCGCGCTAAGTAGCTGTGTGGAGAGGGTACTACAGCGGTAAAGCACATTCTTGGACTTAAAACTAGTATAGCATCTCCAAAAGAGAATGAAGGAGGCATGTGCAGAGCTTCTTCACGTGGCACATTGTACTAATGTCCCTAACAGGCCAACCAGTCATACAATCAATATAATTAGGAAGCAGTATAGTGTCATGACAGAAACCCCCTCCAACTCAGGAACCAACAGACTCGGGCTCTAAAACACTGTGCTCCCATCTTTTGCCACATCTCATCAAAATCCTGTGTCTTGTGACCCTGGATTCTGTCCCCAGCATGATGTTGCTTGACCATAATTCCAATGACTCAGGAGGTAGAGGTCAGGAGTAGGGAGGGATGAAGGAAGTTCAAGGTGAGCCTTAGCAACGTAACAAGTTCAAGGCCCAACTGAGGAGAGACCTTGTCTCAAACAATAGGAGCAACACAACCCAATCCAACTCAGCATCCCATCATAAGCCATGGGCAGGAAGTCAGGAGGGTCACAGGAGACATCCCGGTCCGTACCTTCCTCAAATACAGCAGACGTGACAAGTGCTTGTAAAGTCTAAATACCCCTTTACTTGACGCAAAAAGCAAAAGATTGGACCATCTCCAAAGTCTAACGGATAGAATCCAATTTGGGGAGGGAGAGGAGGTAACTCAATGTGAGGCACAGTGAACGAGGGCCTCTGGGAGAGACGGAGTGGATAAGCCCTGTGGACCAGAACTCTACTGCTGCTGCAGGGGAGACTGTGTGCAGCGTATGAGGACGAATGGGTAGGCTGAGCAACTACTACTGTTAGCTGGGTTGGGGAAGTAAGAACTGGATTAAAATATGAACAGCAGACATGCCAAGGAGAGAACAGACTAAAAAGGCTAATGATGACAAAGAAGTTCTCAGAGATAGAAGCACATCTAAGGTGCGCTTTGTTTTGTTTATAATCCTAGAAGTTAGCACAGACACATCTTAAAAGTGCAAGTTATTCGGGAAAAGTTACATCTCAACATATTTTTCCTCTCATCCGTGGTCTGCTTCTGAAACATGGACGATTTAATATTTTCAATTAACATTGATACTTTCAAACCCTGAGGAAGTCAAATTTTCATATTATAAATTCTCGAGGAAATGAATACTTCCCCTTACTGATTAATTATGTTATAACTGGCTTCTCTGTGAGGTAAACGCCAAGGTCCAAGGTCTGACACAAAGAATACCCAAGTTCTTTAAAGAAGATATATTGGGGCAGTAAGGTGGCTTAAAGGGTAGAGGCATGTATCTCCAAGAGTGAGCTCGATCTCCAGAACCCACGTGGTTGAAGGAGAGAACCAGTCCTGAAAGTTGTCTTCTGACCTCCATACATCTCCCTCATATATACAT
This sequence comes from Myodes glareolus, assembly GCF_982192425.1. NCBI lineage: Eukaryota > Metazoa > Chordata > Mammalia > Rodentia > Cricetidae > Myodes > Myodes glareolus. Next base: position 3,805,633 of record NC_142036.1, on the reverse strand, counting down.
ACAACACCCAGAAAAAAAAATAAATGTGAAAACTAAGTAAATTTAAAAAAAAAAACCTTTGTAACTGATGCTGCTATGGTTATTTTATCTCTCAGGGGTGTTAAGCATTTGTCTGGCCAGTTTGTCACTTGTCCCAGGTAGCAGCTCAAAGGACAGTTCCATGTAAAACAGAATAATTCATACACAGCAGTTCCCTGTGTCCTTTAAGGTCAAAGATCACTTGCAATAATATATTGTTGCGTTTTGTCCTCTCAGAACAAAATGTTGCCACCAGTGTGAAAACCAATTCGGCAATCCTTGAAAGAGTCACATACAGAACTACCATATGACCCAGCAAGTTCACTCCTAAGTTCATGCCAGAAAAAAATAAAAACAGTTATTCAAATATCCACACATCAGTGTTCAAAAGAAAATAATTCATGCTCGCCAAGATGGAGGCAAGTCTTACACCCATCAGCAGACGGACAGGTAAACACAAGATCAAAAGCAGCAAAACGTCAATCATGATAGAAAGTGAATATGCTTCAAAGCCATTCTATCAGAAGAAGCCAAATCCAGCGTGTGGGCTGGGGGTAGAGAAGGACTGTGGCAATGGAGTGTGGTAATGAATGGCAGTTTCTTTGCCGGATGAGGAAAATTTGGTGGCACTGAACAGAAGTGGTGGTAACACAATGCTGTGAATACACTAATTCCCAGTTAATTGTACATTTAAAATATTACTTTCACGTTAACCTAGATGTCAACTTCATCTGAATAAAAAAGAAGTAACTGAAATAAGTTGGAAACAGCAAATATAGACAAATAAAAATTACCTCAAAAAGAGTCACAAGAAATAGTTTTCCAAAAAGGAAAGAGAGGCCAAGGCATTATCTAGTGTGCCAAGGCAGATAGATGAGAGCTGTCCCCAGAAGGACTGAGAAGCAGATGCTGTAGCTAGAGACTCTCTTAGAGAGCAAGCAGAGAACCAGATTCTTGCATCCATTTAAACACCAGGAATGGTACATGCATACGGTAAGCCCACAGCTGTCGGGTGGTGTAGAGGCAGGGGGATTATGAGAGCTTGCTGACTGTCACTCTTGCTCCAGATTCAGTGCAGTACCCCAACTCAGGGACTTGGGCAGAGAAGAAGAGAGCAGGTGTCCTCCTGGTGTCCTCCTCGGGCTGTCATATTCACCACATATACATTCACATGCATACGGAATCAGTCAGTATTTGAGTGTGTGCTCTGACCACTAAACTCAAAATGAGTTTTGGCTAATGCACCCACTGATTACATTCACAAAGTCTGTTGTAAGTCCACCCCACTCCACTCTATACAGAATTCCAATATGCACAGCAGCAGAAACTCAACTTGAAGATCTTTTCCTCATAAATTTGGTTAAAATTAAGCAGACCTTGCTTGTATTCTGGCACCTACCAGCCACCAAATGTTTCTGGAGCACAGCCAGTGCGAAACAGATCTGTCAGGAAAACAGAGATTTTTCCCATCCAGACCAGACTCTACATTTTTATCATCACATCCATGACGTATTTTAGAATGCTTCTCAGATGGCGGGCAGCAGAGAATGCAGAAGCTGTGGGTATGGCTGCATGGCACACATGAAAATGACGGGGACTCGGGGACTCAAGGAGCAGTGTGGAGGTGTGGATCGCCGGGACAGCGGGAGGACAGTGTCGCAGTGGATGAGAATGTTTTCTTATGCCGCACACAGAGATGAGTATTGGTTGGCCTTACCACTTCTACGGCATGAAAACATTCATCTCTTTTATCTTCAGAAAACACTGTCTGCATCTCGCTTCATGCTGTGACAAGACTGTAAAGTCAGCCCTGGCTGAAGGAATTGCCTGTCTCATGGGCGCTTACCTCTAACTGGGCGTAGACTTGCTCGGGCAGCTTCTGACCATAGCTTTCCAGCAGCATGATGGTTTCCTTCAGGGGTTCAAAGAGCTCATCAGTAGCTCTCTGCCGGCTTCTTACAGCCAGAAGATGGCCCATGATGTCTACTAAGCTGCTGTGGTCGCCTTCACTTGGCTGTTGCTGCAGACCTACATCTGTCCTCTTGATGAACCCCTGCAGTTCATTCAGACTGCAACGAACATGTACACACATGTATGCACACTCTATGTTAATGGAAACATCTTGCCTCATATAGAGCTCCAAGCAGGAATATGCACCATAGCAGAAAGACAGAAACAATCAAGTGCCTATTACCAGATTTAAGCATCCATTTGTGTCATTCCATACATTCCTCTCCACACCATGCCACAACATCTTCTCCAGCCTGCGGCAATGACTAACCATGCTCGTTCTCTGTGGGTAACTTCATGTAGGTAGAACAACACTGTTTGTGGCCTGCAGCTGGTACCTTTCCCCAGACAGAGGTTTTCAAGGTCGTTCATGTATGAGCATTTCAAGGTCATTCATGTATGAGCATTGACTTGATGGGACCTTATTTTCATTATATATAAATATTCTTTTTTAAATCTACTCTAAAGTTAGCAGTACAAATACTATTGGAGTTGATTTGTTAACTACAAACCAGTCAGCTGTGGGTTTACATACAGAGGCCAGAGGCCAACTTCAGGGGTCAGTCTTCAGATTTTACGCAACTTTGTTTGGTTTTGAATCAGGGTCTCTAACTAAGCCTAGGGTGTGGGGCTGTAGGCTGGCTGGTTAGCAAGCCTTAGGGATTTCTCTGTTTTCGCCTTCCCACATCTGGAAGTAATGCATATTCTGCCACACTCAGTTTTTACATAAGTACAGAGTCCTCACTCTTACACGACAAGCAGTTTACAGATTGAGCCATCGCCACAGCCCACCAGCCAACTTCTGTCAAAAGCTAGACCCATTTCAAACCCAAAGGTGAAGGCTACCTGCCGATGACAAATCTCAGCAGGTGCTCCTGGAACATCCAGCTCCACTTCCTGATCACACTGAGCAAGCTCAGCTTGAAAGGCTTCATGTCTACCTTGAACCAACTGTTAAACACTCGGAAGTCATCAAACTTGCTCATCTGAACATACAAAGACTCATAAATGTCGATCTGTAAGATTAGGAAAAAACACAATATAGCAACTTCATGAAAAGCTAGTAAATAGTACTAAATGCTAAGGGGTTGCCTTGCCTGTTCTTTGAATTGTTCTAGAGTTGGTGGCTGCAGGATGTCCTCATTGGCATGAGCGTCCATCTCCTCAGATGGTGCAGCGTGGCCATACAGGAGGAACTGCTTCAGCATCTCAGCTCGGTCGTCCACCCAGAGGTAAGAGTAGGTCTCCAGAGAGCTTCTGAACTCCAAGACTTTGTTGGTGACATCAGCCACTCTGTTCATTATCTCCTGCCGGACCTCTGCCAGGCCTAGCATGTTATCCATGTCGTTCTAAACGAGAGGGGAACCACGTGTGTCCTTATCCAAGGATTTCTTACCATAACACTATCCAATGTAATCATTCAAGGGACATCCTCAACAAAAGGAAAAAAAAATTCTGTGTGCCTGTGTGACCCTAACTGGCATCTTCTCATTATCCCAGTTTGGTTCCTGAGAGAATACCTGGTAGTTTGCGATGCCCAGGTGTGCCGCCACACGCTCCATCTGGGCAGACATCCGGAAGCTGCCACACAACATTTCCTCCACCAGATCGTAAAAGCCGTCCCCAGACTCTCTTTCCAAAGGGGGCTTAAACACAATCTCAGGGGGCATTAAGAACATTTGTGCTTGGAAAAACGGTGCAGGTTTTAACTGTCTCTCTGTGTTCATCAGGAAGAAGTCCAGGTCATGCAAGATGGCCTGAAAAAAGCCTTCCACCACAATGTCATCAATGAATTCCACATAAATTTTCCAGGAATCCAGAGAAGGATCAGCTCTGAAGAGCTTCCGGTTCTCCTAAGAATGAAAGATGAAAGGGTCAATGCTAATCAACCTAAAAAGGAAGCCTGCCCTGGAGTGCCTGCTGAGGAAAGGACTGTATTTTTGGATGTGGTGTCCAGACATTCAAATCTAAGGCTATAGAACCTTTTGGTAAAAGACAAAGGCTGATGTAGGATTTTATAATAGTATAGCATTAAGCTAACATACCAAATATATTCAAAAATATCCTTTAAAAGAAAAAATCAATATGAAAATTGATATCTTCAAGTACAGGCAAGAAATATACTAATTCCCAGCAAATTCCGGAAACCCTGGACCCCAGGCCCCAGTTCCTGGACTGTTCCCAGTTTATATGGTCAAGGACTTTGCTATCCAAGCCCTTAAATAAAGAGATTTCCTAATGGCCTCTGATAATAGTATTCTGGGACACTATGGTATTACTAAGTTGGGGATGGGATCCTATGAGTTTGCTGCCTCCAAATGTAGGGCTAGATCTCCTGGCAGTGTTGCATTTCATGTCATGTATCTGGAACGTCCACAGACAGTCATGCGACCTGCATGCATGCATCCTGAGAACCTGAACACAACAGCCTTTCCTTTTGTGGTCACTAGAAAGCCAAGGGATAGGGATAAAAGCAAAAAGGGAGAAATTCTATAGATATGAAAAACAAAGTCCCTGACACATTCATCCTCCCCCTGCCACTCACAAAGATTCCTTGAGTCAAAGAGGAAAATGTCCCTCACAGGCTGGACACATCTAACCAACCGACATGTGTCTCCTTTACAGCTGCCTCATGCTGGGAAATTTTCTCATTTTCTTACACAGAATGGGAGTTTTGAAACTACTCAGCTCTGACTTGAGGAAAAACAGAGAACATTGTTAGAAGAAAAATGCCAACTGTACTCTCTGAAAAGGCAGAGAGTAACTCTCTTTCACAAAGGTTTCTAGCCAGGTTTCTTGCTGGCCAGTGCATTTTAATTGGGATTTATTAGTATGAATGTCTAACACCTGATATTGGAGTTTAAGATTTTTTTTTTATTATCAAGAAATGTTAACCAGGTAGCGGTGGCACATGCTTTTAATGCCAGGACTCAAGAGGAAGAGGCAGTTGTGTATCTGCAAATTCGTGGCTAGCCTGGTCTACATAGCAAGTTCCAGGAAAGCCAAGGCTACACAGAGAAACATGTCTTGAAAACTAACAAAAAATAAAAGAAGGGAAGGAAGAAAGGAAGGAAGAAAGGAAGGAAGGAAGGAAGGAAGGAAGGAAGAAAGAAAGAAAGAAAGAAAGAAGGAAGGAAGGAAAGAAAGAAAGAAAGAAAATGTAATTCCCCTGCCCCAGAAAACTAATTGTGATCTGCCACCTGTCCGCTATGAGGCAGACCCTACTACATGAGCAGGTGTTAAGCCCACCCCCACAAAGTCACGGAAGATTTGACAACACCAAAGAGAGCCACACCCGATGGTAGCTTAAGATGCTAAGAATACTGTAATATTCAGATGTGTTCTTCCCTTATATGGCAAATGCTTGGGGGTTCTCTTCTGCTCTAGGCGCCTTGGGCAGCACCTTGGAGAAAACACAGTTCTACCGACAACCTGATCACAGACTTCTAGCCTAGATTTCTAGACCACAAGAGAACACACTTCTGTCAATTAAAATCCCCACTTGTGAAACTTTGCTTTTAGTTCATCCATGAAGGCTCTGTCCTCATGACATTACCCTCTTCCAAAGGCCCTAGCTCCTGTTCCCAGGACCTTGAATGTTAGAATCTGAGCTGGGGAGGGATTATCATCCAGACCACCTTAGAGGTCCCAGATGGCTCCTGACTAGGAGCAATGGGAATGACTAGAAAGGTTGGGGTCTGGATGTGTTTTGAATTAAGCAGAGCTAACACCTTTTCTCCTGGGCCAGATGCGGAGGATGAAAGGGGAGATGCTGACCACACATTCCGTCAAGATCTGCAGGAGGTCCTGTGAAAGGAACGGACATTTATGGGAAGACCGGGGTTTCCATTTTAGACAGTTGGAGGTGTTCATTGGTCAAATAGAAGAGTTGGACAATCAGGTTTACTAGTCTGGGAATCAAGAGAAGGTTCCCACTGGAAATGCAAATTCAAGAGCAAAGACACTAAACCAGGATGTGGGAGGAGGCCTTCCAACAGACTCGGGGAGTCTGGGCCTGCTGCCCAGGGTGCCATGCCTCTCTTGTGGAAGGGACAGTGGCACGGCAGGTCCATACCTGCTCTGAGGTGTTGTCTGGGCTTCACGAGGCAGAAAAGAACCTTGGAGGCATCTGGCATGCAAAGTAATAACACATCTGGAAATTGAACTAAATTGAAACAAAAGTAAACCTGTAAGGTCTCCCTATCTATCCCCCCTCCACGAAGGCTAGCATCTCACCTCCCTTAGCCTCCCCTCTCACTTCCCTGAACACACCAGGTGCTCTGGCTAGCCAGCAGCTTCCTCTGTACGTCACTGCCAGCGCCGGCCATGTCTGATTTCACTTAGACCTGCTGTAATCACATGATTGACCTGCACCCTCTCGCCAACCCTCATCGAGTGCCCAGCTTTTCCTGTAGCACTGTCCAGTTCTGACACACCAGGCTTATTCTCCCCCACTAGACCGTAAGCTCCAGCAAGGATCTTTGTTCTACTCACTGACGTATCGCACACTTAGAATGGGGGACCAGGGAGATGGCTCAGTGGGCAAAGCACCTGCACACAAGCATGAGAACTGGAGCTCGGTCCCCAGCACCCACACAAATGCCTGGTAGGTGGTCATCCGCCTAGAATTTCAGAGCTCTCCAGATCAATCTGACTGTCCTGGTGAGCTCCGGACCCAGTTGTGATCCAGCCCCGAGCAATCATGTGGTGAGCAACATCACCATCGGATGGACCTGCACATGCATGCACACCCACTGGCATGAGCACTGCACATACAAGTGCTCCCACACAGGTCCAGGCATGCATGAACACACAGGTGCATACAAATAAACAAAAACTTAGAAAGGTATAAGGACACAGGAGGCTCACAGGAAAGTCACAATCCTTTCTCTCCCCTACTGCTGAACTGGGGTCCTTCATCTCACACATGGGAAAACCAGGTCCAGTTTCTGGGAGGCATAGGCTGAACACCGTAGTTTCCAGGCTGTACCAAGTGTCCTTTCTCTGTCCAGTACCACAGTGTGGGGAGACCAGAGGGACAGTGTTTATGGCTTCAGGATCACACGCTCCTCAAGAGAAGGTTGCACATAATGAGATTCTCAGACGTGAACAGCAGTCGCTTCCCTGGCCCCATCAGTGACTGAAATGCTAACTTCCCCTTGTTTGTCTCTCGCACTGGCTAGCTACAGGTACCAGAAGGCAATCTCGGCCAGTCCCTCATTTCACTACAGAAGGCTCCCCGTCATGTCTTGATCAGTTTCCACCTCTAAATGAGTTCCTCCAGCAAGTCCTTCCCCTCTGTGGGCTGTGAGATCATTCCAGCCCACCCAAGAACATTAGGCAATGTGAGAAATAAGGCCCTCTCTAGCCCTGACACTTTCCAGGTATAGGTAAACTTGCACAGTGCCCCACAGCAAGTCTCTGCATGTTCACGGGCCTCCGCCTCCACTTTCCCCTTCTCTGTCCAGTCTCCTGGATAACTCTGCAGGCTGACACCAGTGTGTCTCTTTGCCAAGGCAGCCATGGCTTCTACTTTCCCCATTTCCTGCCCAACTCTGGCTTTCGTTTCTAGGTCCTAAGTAGGGATGAGGCATGTGTAAATTCCTCCCACTTGTGGCAGTTGAATGTAATTTCCCCTATAAGCTTGTGGCACTATTGGGAGGTGTGGCTCTGTGGAGGAATTGTGCCACTGTGGAGGTGGGCTTTGAGGTCTCATACATGCTCAAGCATACAGTGCTCACAAAGGTTAGAATAAGCTGTTGGATAACTTGGAAGGGCAGTTAAAGATGGTTATGAGCTGCCATGTGGGTGTTGGGAATTGAACCCAGGTCTTCTGCAAGAGCAGAAAGTGTTTCAACCACTGACCCATCTCTCCAGCTCCAAGAAACTCAAATATATTTTTTAAAAGCAGAGTAACTATTACTGCCCTCCTTAGGAGATCACGAAAACAAGGTGGCTGACACTAGCCAACCAAGTAGAAGGATTTAATAACAACCAAAGGGATCACCTGGTCAAAGAAGGATCGATCTCTACCTCCGTAGCTTTGGAGCCTGCCCTGGAACTCGCTCTTGGCTGGCTCGAACTCACAGAGATCCACCTGCCTCTGCCTCCTGAGTGCTGGGATTAAAGGCGTGCATCACCGTCCCTGCAACCTCTACTTTTTAGTTAGGTCATCGTATTTCATATTCACATCTCTCCCTCAGGAGTGAGGAATGGGAACTACACAAAGCACAGGCAAATAACACAGACTTTTCCACCTTGAATTACAGCAAGACCATCTGTTAACCCATTCAGGCCTGGTCTACAGCATTAGGTTAGCATCTGTTAACCCCTTCAGGCCTGATCCACAGCGTGAGGTTAGCATCTATCTGTTAACTTTTTCTAGTCTGATCCACAGCATGATGTTAACATTTATCTGTTAACCCTTTCAAGTCTGATCTACAGCATGAAATTAGCATCTGTTAATCTGTTGACTCCTTCAGGTCTGATCTACAGCGTGAGGTAAGCATTTCTTGTTCTGCTCTTTATGAAATAAAAAGCTTTATATATGTAGAAATGTTGGAACTATTACCTCTACCAAGTTGTGTATCTTGCAGCCATCTTCTTGTATCAGCTTGTATTTTTTAGCAAATAGGTCCCCCTTGTCTTCCAAGGTGAAGGCAGCCTCTCTTCTGGGCTCCCTCCGGGGCAACAGTGGCCACTCTGCCCAGCACTGCATGGTTTGCTGGATTGTTCGTACATTGCTCTGAGTCTGGGCCACTCTGAGCTCCAGCTCCGTGGTGGCCACTTGTACCCTCTCCATGTAGACCCGGAAGTCATCCTGCCAGGTCAGCCATGTTGCAGCTGCCTTGAGCTGCTCGTCAACAGCTTGGAGCTCGTTCTCAATGAGAGGGTGTTCGACCTCCAGAAGGGTCTGCTTCAGCCTATTGTAGCTTTGTACAAGAAGCTCAAGACTCCCAATGCACTGAGCAAGAAAACACGAAACAAAAAGGGACCAGGTTTATTAGCATCTTTCTGTATCAAATGTCACAGGTCTCCAAACCAAGAAATAAAATTCAAAGTATTTTCATCTCAAAGATACCAAAGTATCAAAAGCCACAAACCTTTAAAATGATGTTCCTTTTCTGGAAAATGCCTAAAGCTGAATCTGGTATGTCGGATTTCTTCAGCATCAAAAGGTATTTGACATCTCTCAATACTGCCACAAGCTATTTCAAGAATATTGAGAATTATTGCATACTTTAAGAATTCCTGTCTTGGCCACTAAGACAGCTAGTGAGTAGGAAAGCTTGCTGGGCAGGACTGCCAGCCTCAGCACAGGCCCTACTTCCCACAGGAAAAACCCAGGTGTGCTCACATGTGCAACCCCAGCCCAAGGTCTCCTGCAGTGATGCAGGGTGGAGACAGAAGACCTATTGGAAGCGCCCATAGTTGCTGCAGCAGTAGAAACGAGAGAAATGACCTCCGAAGCACAGAGGCAAACTACTCCTGCAAAGTGGTCCTCTGACTCTCCATGTGCCCCATACTTTCTCTCTCTCCCTCCCCTTCAAATAAATACAAATGAGTAAGACACTAAAAATAAGGGCACATTTCAGTGTTAAAATGAGTTTAACATAAAATGCTTAAAATGTCATCTAGCAGTTACTGTATTTCTAGTTCAAGGAAACGGAGTTTTGCTTCATCTGCTCCGCTGAACCCCAAGTCGTATCTGCCTTCCTCCAGTAAGGAATATGAGCTCTACTGCTCAAAGCAAATGTCATTTTTTTAATTAATTAATTTTATCTTTTTAATTTTTAAAATGTTATCTAATTTAATTTTATCTTAAATTCTGAGCATTCCAGAATCCACAGACTGCATGGAATGAGAGTTGTCAGTGTTTGGTGTGTGGTGGTTGCTTCTAATGCTCACAGTTGTTCTCAAAGGGAAAGCAAGGCTGTAGATGGTGCTAAACCCATGAGACTCTCAATTAACCCTAATACATTTCCAAATTGCTTTTATACATATTTGTATGTTTTACTACTTATCTATTATTGTAGTTTGAATGTAATGGCCTCCATAAGTACTATTAGGAGTAGGTGTGGTCTCGCTGGAGGCAGCGTGTCCTCGTGGGGCAGACCGAGGTCTCCCGTACTCACGATCCTGCTCAGCCTCACAGCTGACTGAGGAAGCGTGTCCTCGTGGGGCAGACCGAGGTCTCCCGTACTCACGATCCTGCTCAGCCTCACAGCTGACTCTCCTGTCGCCTTCTGGTCAAGATGTTGCCAGTACCAGGTCTACCTGCACACTGCCATGCTCCTGCCGTGACGATAATGGGCTGAACCTCTGAACTGCAAGCTGTCACCTCAATTAAATGTTTTACTTTAAGAGTCTGCTGTGGTCACGCTGTCTCTTCACAGCAATAGAAACCCTAATTAAGACATCTATTTGGAAATAATTACCATTTCCAGAAAAAAAAATATGCCTGCGATACGTCTGGGAGACCCCTCTCACCCAGATAGGATGGCTAAGGAACTGAACATGTAATAAAGCCTGCGATACGTCTGGGAGAACTCTCTCACCCAGCCAGGATGGCTAAGGAACTGAAACATCATCCACTGAGTCCACCATGGAGGTGGGGGTGGGGAGACTAGTTCTCTGGGGTCATAAGTCACTATGTCAGTTTTCTTGGGAAAATATTTATGTTGGTGTATGAAATTTCCATTAGCAAAATAAGGTGAGGGTATTTGTGTTTATTTTGGGAAAATAGACCAGAATTAGGGTGTTCAGCATGACCTTCTAATTGAGTAAGCAGACTTCCTGCTTCCTAAGCAGGCATTGGGATTGCTGGGGAGGGTCTGCAGGATCGCTTCCACGATACTGAACATTCTTCATTATCCAAAACTCATTGTTTTTTTTAATCACAAAAGTTACAAAGAGGATTGCCTTTTACTCTCATGAAAAGTCATGGTAGGTGAACAGAACAGAATAATTTTGTGCCTCTTATTTAGAAGATAAAAGGACTAGGATGTTGTGTAAAATATATATTAGAGATATTGCGTGTGGCCAGGCATGGTAACACACACATCTAATCTCAGCCAACACTTGAGAGGCAAAGGCTGATAGATACCTTTGACAGGGTGGTATTCATAAAGAGACTCTGCCTCAAAAAAGTCAGTCCATTGAGCAATCAATCAATCTCTCGCTATATATGTATATGTGTGCACACACAATATATATATATATATGAATACATGTTTACTAAACATGTGCATATTGAAATTATACACACACACACATACACACACACACATACACACACACACACCCAAATACAGTTCTGCTAATAAGGCTTCTGTACTGTCATTGTACGTAAGATGCTATATAGTTAGCCATGAGTTGGGAGCATGACTACAACCCCAGCACTAAGGAAGCAGAATCAGAAAGGTCTCAGTCTAAAGACAGTATAGACTCCATAAGACCCTGCCTCAAAAAACAGACAATGGAATATGTAATGAAATTATTTCACATATATTGAAAAGACTTGAAATCTATGTTACATGACAGTAAAAAAAAAAGCAATCCATTCTGGATGCTATTTAGCTGTGAATATTTTATGTCAATGATTTGTTTTATATTTTAAATTACTGTCTGATTATCATCAGCTTAGCCACCACCATACATCATAAGACAGTAACAAGAAGCTTAACTTCCCTTTGGGAGAAATGACAGCAAGCAGAAACACCTTTTGTCAACCAAAAGCATGACAAATCTTTGCTCCTTTTAATCTGTGGCTTTCGTGTCTTAATTGACTAAAACAATCCAGTACTTGTTATGAAAATACACACACCAGAAGCCATGTAGTAGACTCTACACGTACCAGTCAACTGAGTTAAGGTTACTAAGGTTCATAGCTGTCAGGCAGGAAGTTTCAACACGGAACAAAGAAAAGATGAAATGGACCCTGTTCTCAGGAGCTCACCATCAGGTGAATATGGGGTGAACGTCATTACAAGGTATTAATCAATTAATAAGGAGCAGAGGAAGTGCCTGTAATCCCAACTACTTAGGAGGCAGAGACAGAAGAAATGTTAGTTCAACATTTTTCTGGACTACAAGGTAAGTTCAAAGCCAGCCTGAGCAACAGTGAGATGCTGGTCTCCCCCAAAATAAATCAGTAAGGAACTTGGCGATGAAAAAGTAGAGTATAAATAAATAAGCTCACTGATAGAGTGTTTGCCTAGAATCTCTGAGTTCCTGAGTTCATTCAAACACACATATACACGACATATGCACGCTCACACTCGTATACACATGAAAACAAATCTGTTTAAAATTTACACTCCGCACAGAAGCACGACTTTCCCAGAATAGAGTTTAAATGACTGAAGTGGACCCGCTCATCTCCAGGGAGGCTTCAGGGACAAACGAACAGCATCTTGATGCGTTAAAAAAGTAAAGTCCTACCTTTGGGTCAAAGTTGACGCTAAGTAGGCCATTAATGGCACTGAATTTAACCAAGGGCTGATTCAAATTAAGTTCACAGATTTCCTCCACATTTCTTCTCCATTTACTATAGACATGGCTTTCAAATCGATCAAGCAAAGCGGTGATTTCAGCAAACTTCTGACAGACTGCAGCCTCGTCAGGACTGTCTGGAAATCTGCAGCAACAAGGTGTTCTAGGTTTCTACGTACGTCAGAGAAGGAAGTTTATTTTGAAATAGAGAATGGGATCATAGATTATAGAGGTCAGAGAGGAAATGGATGAAAGCCTTACAGTGTTGTAAAATCGCATCTGTTTAAAGACAGAAGTAGTTACAAGTGAATAAATGGAACTCCAAAGGCTTCGCTAGAGTCAACAAATCACCATTTCCTAGAAGGAGGTTAAAAAGGGTGCAGAGGACTAGGTGACAAAGGGGAGCTTGAAGAAGAGAAAGTAAAATACTTTAAACTTTCCAGAGAGTGAATGAAAAGATAAAAGGACCAGCAAAAACTGTATGGATAATATGACATTATGAGTCCCATAAAATATTCCAGAATTATGATAAAACCCTCTCACCAGCTCTAACCCGGCCAAAAAGGAGCAGGCCCACACACCCTCAAGCGCTAACATGAACAGCCACAGCCAGGTGTGTGACGGCACTTTCTGTGATCCTGGAGGTACAGGCAGAGGCAGGGGAATCAAGACTTCAAGGTCATCCTCAGCTACCTAATGAGTTTGAGGACTATCTGGGCAGCAGAGATTCCATCTCAGTACAAGAACACCCACAAGACCGTCGCGATTCACCATGCAGTCAGCCTGTCTACTCACAGATAATGGAGAGATGTAAAGTTTGACCAAAATATTTGAAGGCGTTCAAGGAGCATTCTGGCCCATTTAATATTTCCAGAGGTGAATGGCATATTTTTGTTGAGAATTTCATGCCCTTGTTCAATCTGTACGTTTCATGAAGAGGAAGAAAGGGGACACTTAGTCAGGGTGTTTTCCAACCTTATACACAGTTTTTATTTTACTTTCATAGTGACATTAAACATGTGTGTTTAATAATGCCACTAATCGAGTTCCCCATCCTGTCGGAAAACCATTAAATAGGAGCATTCAGTTGGCAGCAGAGCTCAGCGGTAGACCCTTTCCTAGCATGGTGAAGGTGCCAGGTTCGATTCCCAGCACTAAACATACTTGCTGCTGACACTAACTTCAAATCCTTAAGTATAATTTATCTAATAAATCTAATCTTTTCACACAATAAAATGACTCTAGTGGGTAGCCATGCTGTGCTGAAGTTTCTCAGTCTTAACTCCACTCACCCGCATCACGTGATCATCATACAGAACTCCACTCACCCGCATCACGTGATCATCATACAGGTGCTTACACGCATCCAGCTCTGCATGAAACATGTTCAATAAAGTGCTGTAATGTGGGCTGAAAATTTCCATGACAACTGGTTTCTCTAGAAAATTCCCAAATATGGTCAAAAGCTGTGAAAAAAAAATCAAAGTTAAAGAAAGGTTAAGAACTTTGGGCTTTAGTAAAGAATTCAGTTCACAACTTCCCCAACTTGGTTTCTCCTACTACTAGAAGCAAAATCTAGAACTCTAAAATACATGTGGTGCCACTAAAGACAAGATATATTTTGTGTTTTCCTAAAATTCTATATAACCAATAAGCCACATTCCACATGAAATTTCTTTGCCTCCATGGAAATTGAGAATATCAGAAATGAGTCAATATTACCAGCAGTCCTGGCCCATGGTTGCAAATCCCTTCTGCTGGGTGTCAGGGAATGTTCTCATCTTGTTTAGTGTGTGTAATAGTGTGTGTTGTGTGTTTCTCCTCATCAACAAGTACGCCAAATGTACCAGTAGCACTAACTGCTCTGCTCAGGCCTCTAGCACACCCTGAAGATCTAGCTGTCCCTAATAGTGGTCTGATGCAGCAAGGGTTACTATTCTGAGAACACTCTGTAGGTGGATACCTCCTTTGACACAAAAGCCCTGGCTCAAGCCAATGCCTTAAGCTGATCAAGTTGTCTCTTTCTCAGAAAGAGCACATGTCTACAAATTAATGCAACTGAAGTCATAAGTAGGCAGAAACTATGTGCAAGCAGAGGAAGCCCATGGAGAGAGTGGGACAGAGAGAAGTAGACAACAGTCTACTACCAATCTAGTGACGGCACCAGCTTCCTGAAGGCCCACAGTCTCCACTGCTCTCTGAAGACTTCCAGGTTTCCCAGTTCCTCACCAGTAACCATGAAGGTGAGCTAAGTTTATTCTCTGGTGTGTTCTCAAGAGGTGGCTTCTTGGCAAGCTAAATCCCATATGAATGGGATATTTGTATGCAGTGAGAGTTTACACAGTGCTGTGTAACTGAAGGCCTTAGAAACACTTCTGTCGGATGCTCTCCCACAAGGAACTGAAGTGCAGGGGGATGCCGCTGGCCAAAATGCATAGCCGAGTGGCAGAACTAGACTAAAAGCAAGGTCTCGTCCTTCGCTGGCATCCTCTTGGTCTCTCCATCCAAGGGCTTGCTTTCTCCTGTTTCAGTTATCAGTGGCTAACTGCAGTCTAAGAACACCAAATATGAAAGTTCTAGAAAGAAACAATTTCCTTAAGTTTTGTTCAATTCTGTAATTTTATGTTGCATTGCTGTAATGATTCTGTTTATTATCAATGTTGTTACTCTCCTAGTGTGCCTCATTTCTGAACTGAACTGATCATGGGCATGTAAGTATAAGAAATAGTGAGTTTACTTAGATAAGCTCAATGATATGCAAGGCTGAGATGGATCTTGGACTATACCTGTGTGGGATTCATATTGTGCGTACTTCATAATGTGTGCAATTTATAATGTCTGCATTTATATTGGTGTATTCTTCAAGAGATATTTCAAAACAACTAAGTAAAATGAAAATGAAGAAATTTTGTTTTTTTCTTAGGAAGCAATGAGTGTCCCTCAGACCTTTCATTGAAAAACAGCCTTATTACAGAAGTTTTGTGAACATTCTCATAAGTTACACACAATGAAAATGACACAATGAAAAAGTTATGCAAATTAAAATATAGATGCATCTATTTCGTGGGTCATCAAAGACAAGCACATTCTGGGTTTTTCTGATAATGGTTATAATGGTAACAGAAACTTTCAGATAATTTTAAAGCCAGCTGGTCAGTTATCTAGCAAATTATTAATTATCTTGTCCAGTCCACTGTGTTATCAGTTGGAGCTTCCTGTGAACTCACAAGCAAGCGTTACCATCCTAGGTTAACAGAGGAAACATCAGCATCTCCTGGAAATACATTTCTTTCATCACATTCTCTAGAAGCTTCTGGGCTACAACTCACCTTGCTTACTCTCCTGGTGGTGCTTAAGCCCTGAGTTTGCAAAAGGAAAGACAGAAATATTCCAAAGAGAGACGCTGGGGAGCTAAAAAGTAGTGCTTTTGGACTTGCCGGGCCGCCTGGGCTACCCTAACGGTGCATCGCCGTCAATACGTCAGAGTTCTGCACGGCGCCTTGAGGCGGAGCAATCAGCTGCTCAATGGAGCCTCGTGCTGTCCTTCACAGTGGCCCTGCAAGCTGAAGGCCAAATCCCACAACACTGTCTTTTCCTAAGGATTCCATTTCAGAAGTCTTTAATGCCACTGGTTCTCAGCTTCCTAATGTGAAACAGCTTTTTGTAACTCTGCTATATGGCTTAAGTAGTATCAATATTAGTTTTTCCTGAGGTTGCCTTGTTCAAAGACTTTTTAATCCTGTGGGATTTTATATATATAAATACTTATATTTATATATATATAGACATATATATGCAGGTCGAACATATCAGCATATCAGCAATGCTGGGGACTAGAAGGATCTTGGACTTCAGACTTTTGGGGAGGTGGGAGTATTTACACTCCCCACCTCTGCCTCCTCCACACACAATGAGCTACTTTAGGGCTGGAGTCCATAGCTAAATATATAATTCATGTATCTCGTCTACACTTAGACTGAAGGTCATTTCATATAATTCTTAATAGCATTGTATATGAAAGAAGTTTTAACAACATGGTGTGTGACCCCTGTGGCATGGTCTACCTCAAGGTATTTGGGAGTTTGAACACTTTGAACTTCAGATTTTTTAATGAACCATCTTCAACCTTGTACGTTGTCCAAAATCTTTTCTGAACTCTTTTTCCAGACACGCTTCAGTTTACCTTAATAGAAATCTTAGAGCCATCCATTAGCATTTCGTTTTCAGAAGGTGTCAACACTCTAGGTTCTTAGGCATGACAGGAGTCTGCCAGAACACTAGGATCCATTATCCTTCGTGGCCATGTCTTTACCAAGAGCAACATCAGGCTGTCATCTCTCAGAAACAACCTACAGAAATATTCCTCAACGGTCAGAGTTCATCAGCCTGCATCTATGGCTGAAATCATGTTTCCTGGTAGTATAGAACCCTGTACATCCTTCTTCTGCCATTACCCTCCCAACAGTGTGCCTTTTCTAATTCCAGTTAATCCAGTTACCCTCAAGTTCTCAGAGAACTCCTGCCGTCTACAAGGCAACCTAATCCTAACAGAAGCTAGAAGAGGATACCTGGGTTTCCTAAGACGGGATTTTATCTTATTATTTCAGTAGTCACGCTACAAAGATGTGGAACACTTTTTTTAAACCACTTGACAACAAGATGAAACCACTTAGAAGAAAAATAAACTAACATGTACTTAAATAACCCACATTAATTGTTGTGAGTGGGCAAGAAGAACAATTTGCACTCGACTGCTAATTAAACAGAGTTAGGAACCTCTCTATATTGAGAGTTCACTCTGTTCTTTCTTCTCGTTACCCACAAAGCTTAACAGAGAACAATTTCCAATAACAGAAATATGAGAAGTCATGCTCAGACATCAGAAAGAACTACTGTTCAATTTGGTTAGAAAAAAAAGCCCAACTCTCTGCTGAACAGGAAAGGCTCCAAAGTGGACTGGAATGCTGTCATTTTGTTTAAGAACAATATGTATGCATATGTAGCCAAAGGGAAAACAGCATATCAGGCATAGATTAATTGTACCCTAGAGAGAAAACCACAGAAACACGCCCTATATCTTGGCCAATGAGCACTTCAGTTTTATCTGAAATGATTTTTGTTCTTTTTTTTTTAAAAAATCACCATTTGTTCCTCCTCAGTCCTCACTGTCACAATGCTCAGAAGGTGACTTAAGGAGGAAATAGACCCAGTGCTGGTCAACTCATCTGAAAACCGAATAATATCTTTGAAAATCTGCCTGCTATGTCACTCTGCGCTGAGCCTGCGGTTCCCAGCTGTGCTTGCTTGGGTGGCAGACACCCAGCTTCCCTTTGGGATGTCACCTAGTAGCCACTTACACGTGGTTTGCAATGCCCTTGCTTTTAAGCTGCTCCCATTCTCTCCATCTCCAGGAGCTATCAAAATGCATTTCTTTCCCACGACTACCCCACTTGGCTGCCTCTCCCCAACCCTCCCACCCACTCACACAGCATCTGGGTGAGCAATCCAGCACGGGCTTACATCCCTCAACCCTTCACATGACTCTTAATACACATATAATCTATGAAGTTCATTCACAAAACATCCTTGCATGCTTCAAGATCTCTGATGTCAGAATGCATTAGACAACCAATGAAATTATAATTAATTCAGCAGCATTTTTTTTATTGACACATAAAAAACTGCCTGGTAATCAACGGTGCCTGACACCCAATGAAATAGGGAGAATTAGTCCTTCTTTGTTTCAGTCAGAGTAATAAAGCAGGCACAGGCAAACAAACTAAAGGCAAGGATTATTGAAATTACAGATTTTTTTAACTTTTCAATTTGGTTTACTGTCGAGTCAATATTTCATTGGCCACATTCAATCTGCTCTGTAGGAAATGAGAGCTAAAATAGAGAATGCAAGGAAAAGAGAGAAAGTTAAATGTCCTAAAAATGACCTTCCCAGAGTAAACGCCATTAGTTTCCAGGGCGTTATTCAAACCTTGAATGGGCTTAGAAGCAAAAGGAATGTGGTTGATCTGGTTATACTTTACCTGAATCAGAAAAAAATGTATTTGGCCTTGTCATCTAACAGTTCAAATAATTGACTTTCTTAGAAGCTTCCTCAGAACTGACCTTAAATGCGGATTCCAGACCACTGCAGTTGCAGAGACCTTCGCAAAGCAACATTCCAAGTCTTCTGTCAAAATCCAGGGTTTTGGATTTAAATTTGAAATAGTCGCTTTCAAATCTCTGTATAATGAAAAATAAAATGTTCAATACAGAGAAGACTCAACAGTAAAATGGCAACCACTTTAGTTTGACCTTACTTGCCCTCAGTCTCCTAATTAGCTTATTTTTCATAAGCAGATTCCAGAAAAGACCAGGAACAGCTGCACCTGTCTGACGCATGGGTGGTCAGCCTCTAGAACACTGCCCCGGGAGCATGCTACCCATGTCTCCTGAGACTCAGCCCTCCCAGTACTGTGACCCCACACTTGCATGTGGGCACTAGTGCGCCTGCCTTCCTCCATCTATCAACCACAAATAACGAGTACAGCTTGGTACACCTCCAGCACCATGGACATCGGCAAGTTCCACAGAGAGCTTGTTTATTCGTGGGATGGAAAGCCTGCGTGTGAAAGCATTGTCATCAGGTAAGCACTGAAATCCACGCATCTGTGAGAGCGTCAGGAATGACAGGAGTGGAAATGCTCAGATATTATCCCCAGGTTCTCATTAATATGCTGCTGACAACCCTGGCTTCCTCCTCATGCATAACCACCCACGCCCATGATTAGAAGGAAGGAAATGGAGAGAATGACTGCAGCTTTGTCATCTTCAGGAAGGCTGTCCCTGGAGATGCACAGCTATCTCCAGGCTTCACCAGCCCCAGGCTTAGCACAGTGAAGGTCTTCGCCTGTCTACCAACAAACCCAGCAATAGCAGTCAGTCATCCCCACAGCTAGATCTGTGTGGCTCTGTTCTCAGGGCCTTACATTAACTCAGTCATTATAGGATATGGAAGAATATAGAATATTGCTCTTCTATTTGTAAGTGGCAGAACAAACTCTTTGCATTCTAAGCCAACTCAGTATATAGTATTCCTTAGAGCCAGTGATTGTGAACTTGCTCCCTAAAGTCACTGACCATCAGTGTAAAAGGAGTTAGGTGTCACTGGATACATTTATTACATTGACCCATTTAGGGTAAAAATTTTAATTTGTTCTGGGGGGAGGGATTTGTAACCTGATAGCATTCTTCTGTTTAAAACTATATCTAAGGGACAAGGCCAGTTCAGGTACCCTCTCCTTTACTGCCCAAGGACCTAGCTGGGGACATCCCTTTGGACACCTGGGAACCCCTCTAGAGCCAAGTCTCTTGCCAACCCTAAAATGGCTCCCTTAATTAATATATCTTCTTCCCTGCTCCTATATCTGCCCTTCCGCCATCTCAACCATCCCACTCCCCGAAGCTCGCCCCAATCCTCCCTTCTTCCTTCTCTCTCCCCCTCTCCCATCCCCCCACTCCACCCCACTCCCATGCTCCCAACTTTTGCCTGGGGATCTTGCCTGCTTCCAATTTCCAGGAGGATCTATATATGTTTTTCTTTGGGTTCACCTTATCATTTAGCTCCTCTAGGATCACGAATTAAAGACTCAATGTCTTCTGTTTATGGCTAGAATCCACATATGAGTGAGAACATACCATATTCATCTTTTTGGGTCTGGGTTATCTCACTCAGTATAGTATTTTCTATTTCCATCTATTTGTATGCAAAATTCAAGATGTCATTGTTTTTTTACTGCTGAGTAGAACTCTAATGTGTATATGTGTCACACTTTCTTTATCCATTCTTCCATTGAGGGACACCTAGGTTGTTTTCATGTTCTGGCTATTACAAATAGTGCTGCTATGAACATAGCCACACTGGTGAATATCTTGAATATCACCATAGAACCTTCGTCCGGCAATGAATGGAAATAGAGTCAGAGACCCACATTGGAGCACTGGACTAAGCTCCCAAGGTCCAGTTGAAGAGCAGAAGGAGGGAGAAGATGAGCAAGGAAGTCAGGACCGGGAGGGGTTTGTCCACCTACTGCGATGGTGTGACAGATCTAAGGGTAGCTCACCAAGGCCAGTTGGACTGGGACTGCACAAGCATGTGATCAAACTGGACCCTCTGAATGTGACTGACAGTGGGGGCTGACTGAGAAGCCAATGCTAACAGATGGCCCAGATGTCTGAGTTCTACATCCAGAGCAGATTCAAGATGCTGCCTGAGATGATCAAGCCTCACAGGATACTCCAGTCATGACTTGATCATAATTCTAAATTTTCTTTAGGTCTCCATAAGATTATCAGCGCCCCCAACCAGCTGGAAGTAGCCTAAAATACTATGCCCACATTCCCAAAAAATGGACTATGGATATTTTCCTTTGTTTAAAAAAAAAGAGAGGAGGGGGGAATGGTGTGGGAGAATTGTCTGTATTCTGTCAATCATGTTTTAAATAAATGCTGATTGGCCAGGCAGGAAGTATAGGTGGGAGAACTAGACAGGAAGTAAAGGTGGGGCAGTAAGAACAGGAGAATATTGGGAAGGAGGAAGCCCATTCCTCCATAGTCCTCCCCAGACACCAAAGAAGCAGGATGTGACCTGCCCTGTTAAAAATGGTACCCAGCCATGTGGCTAACATAGATAAGAATAATGGACTGCTATACGTTATAAGAGCTAATAAGAAGCCTGGGCTAATGGGCCAATCAGTTTATAATCTTCTTGAGACCTCCGTGTGATTTTCTTTGGGGCCTAACGACTGTGGGGACCAGGCAGGACAGAAACCCTAACAAGCAAGCCCAGGCCTCATGTTACAGATAATGACACTGGGGTTTGATCCTATTGCATGTACTGGCTTTTGGGATCCTAGTCTATTTGGATACACACCTTCCTAAACCTGGATGGAAGGGGGGAGGGCCTTGGACTTTCCACAGAGCAGGATACCCTGCCCTCCCTTAGGACTGGAGGGTGAGGAGGAGTGGTGGAGCAGGAGGGAAATGGGAGGAGATGGAAATTTTGAATGGTATTGTTTATAAAGCAAAAAAGTAAAATAAAATAACTATATCTAATCATTCAACTATAGTAATATTCAATATGGAAACTGCACTGTGAGTCCATTCTCTGGCCTCTGTGAAGACATGTACCTGCTATGGGCTCAGTGTTTCTGAGTCCATGATGAACCCTAAACATACAAAGGGTAATGAGGGCAGTGCCCCGACTGGATGTGACCCGTGCCCTCTCACCCAGCCCACACAGGAGGACAAGTGGGTCTTGAGAGCTGGGGGCAGCCCTTGCCCCACCCTGAGTCAGTGTGTTGCTCGCACACCCTGAGGACACTGAGCAGGTCCCTTATCGTGAATTTAACTGGGAGTGGAGAGAGCAGAACATGGTGGAGTTCTGGACCGTCACGAACCATGTTACATTTATCATCAAGAGGATGGAGCTAAGTCTCCTGAATTCTAGCCAAGCAGCTTCTCTATTCAAGAATCACTCACTTGGAAGTAAACACAACTTCTCAACAAGTTTTAGCAAACCTCACGCACTGCTCTTCTCAGGATGGAGACACAGTGCACAGTCTCTAATTCTTAACCACTTAACCCTTAGAGACAATGGCAACATCAGACGTGGATGAAACAGAATCTCCACCCTAGACACACACCGGCATAATAATACCATGGTTCTCAAGATTCTATATGGCTGGGACCCCACAGGCTGCTTTAAAGTACGCAGACACCACCGTAGTCTTCTCCCTCTGGGTTCTATCCACTCTGTCTTCTCTAATTGCCTTTACCTAGTCAAGGTCCGGATCTCCGTGCACTGTCACCTCTGAAACAGGGCTGTTTTCATGTCCCACTACCAGGCCTGCTGTACAGCAAGTGCCTACTGGTATTCTCCCCTGCATTCTGGGTCAATAGCCCTAGTGACTAGACTCACTTTTCACAGTGAAGTACTAATGTTTCATGAATTTCCCAGATCACAACTGATTCTCAATAGTATTTATTAGACAGTAATTGGGGAGCCAGCATGACTCAGAAATCATAAAAATGTCTCTATATTCTGGAACTATAAAATTGTCTTTATTAGCATCCTGAGAAGCTATCAGAAGGTTTTAATTAGAGAAAAGTGAAGATTTGACTAAGCATGCAAAAGGCTCTCAAGCTGCTACACACAGAATAAAATAATGGAGCCAAACAGGCCAGTGAGCTGCAGCTTACAGGCCAATGCCACAGTTCAGCTGAAAAGTGAGCCAAGGGTGTATGTTCCCCTCAGACAAACTCGGAGGCTGGGACGTTGTGAGCCATGCATGACTCTGAGGACTTCCCCTGAGGAGCCAATTATCTGTGACATCTGAGGGCCTGGAGACAGACAAGGGTGGCCTGGGGCTGGGGAAACACTTAGTTCTGAACAGGTTGATTTGAAGGCATCCATTAAATTCCCGGTGGAGATGAGGGTTAGACAGTTGCCCTGTGTGCTCAGACTTGAAGGGGGCCGTCTCTGTTAAGTGCCTGCACTGGAACATTTTGGCTGGAGCTCTTTACCCTCTCTGCCCTGCCCTTACAGGGTGTAGTCAGATTTCATTTATGTTTCAATAAATAGAGCTTGCCTGAGGATCAGAGAGCAACATAACCCTACTGGTCAGTCTTACAGACCAGACAGTGGTGACACACACCTTTAATCCCAGTAGTCAGACTAGTTTTGCCATAAAAACCAGACAGTGCAGGCCTTTAATCCCAATGGTGCACACCTTTAATCCCAGAACTGGAGAGGAACAGAAGACGGGAGGAGACAGCTCTCAGACACGGTCTCATTCTGAGATTCCTGGAGGCAAGATGGCCATTTTGGACTGAGGTAGAGGTAAGAGCCAGTGACTGACTGGTTTTGCATTTCTTACTTTCAGGTTGAACCCCAATTTCTTTCTGTCTCTGAGATTTTCTTATTAGTGCAACAGCAGTGAGGGAGAAGGCATGACTGGGTATCAGACGTCATCATTTCTGTTTTCTGGAGTGATTAGCACAATCCTCCTACTTCAGTTATTTTTATATCCTAAATTCCATACATCTGACATCCTGCAGTGTGGGTGTCGCAATTAGATCTTGGTTGTGTTTATTTTACATATCTGCTATTTTGTGTCCTTTAACCAAGAGGGTTAAATTGTAAACTAGGAAATCAGTTTCAAATTTACAGCAAATACTTAAGCTGCTGTACACCCCAGGTCAGATCTCCTTTGGTGTGGCCTCTATTCTCTCTGTGTTGATTGGAATGCAGACAGGTACAGCACTGTTCTCAAATAATGTGAAAATAGAAGAACTGTTTAACCCAGTGATCCCTCACCTGAGTCTACCTTCAGCTGAGATAAAAGCACCTCCGAAAGACAGCTGCAGGAAGATCAGAGCAGGTGACTCACACTCTAGGATATGCAACAATGTAAATGCTGATCAACCCATGAATCACACACACACATGCACACACACAAACACACACACACACACACACACGAGAGGGAAGAGAGAGCTTATATGAAATGGAATATTACTCTGCTCAGACAAAAGGAAAGCTTGTCATGTGTCATGACACAGACAGCCCTGGGGGACACCATGCAAGCGGAGTGAGCCAAGCGCAAGGAAACGACTGTGCGGTTCGCTATACATGGATTTGAGTGGGTGTGGGGAGGCTGGGGAAGTGCAGAGAGGTAGGTCAGAGGATACAAAACCACAGATATACAAGATAAACAAGCCAGGGGAGCTAAATAAAATGTGAGACATAGAAAATGGAATGTTGATTCTTCAAAATGTAATACTTTTGTTACATTAAATAAAAATGATTCAAACACATCATTTCAAAAGATTGACAAATCTTTTGCAGATTAAGTCTCTCATTGTCAGTTTCCCCCCAAATACTCAATACTCAGTTACAAAATGAAAGTGGCGATATTATGATTTTCCAGAAAAAGAAAGGATTATAAAGAAGCACTATGAATAACTATGTACAAAATTAGAAACCACAGCTAGGCACGGATGGTGGTGCATGTCTGTGAGGCCAGCAAACAGCAGCAGAGGAGGGAGGGTGAGGAGCGGGTTAGCCTGGGCCACATAGCAGGAATAGGTTAGCCTGGTCCACATAGCAGGACTTCCAGGGAGGTTGGGGAGAAGAAAGGGTAACCCAGATGAAAAGGACAAATTCCCAGAGGCATGCCATCTAACAAGATCAAATCAGAAAAGTCAAAGCTCCTAAGGAGATTAAATAGGTAAACAAGCAGCTTCCCATCAGACAAAAGCTCAAGACCATATGGTCTTATTAGCAGTTCTGCAAGTATGTAAAGGAGAATTAAGGGCAATCCTTCCAAGCTTGCTAACTCACTCTACACGAGAAGCACTGCTCTGATACCAAAGCCAGATAAAGATACTTCGAGCAGAGAAAACTTCAGACTAATGTTCCTTATGAATGATGAGACAATATGCAAATGGATTCAGCAGTTATTAAAAGAATTACAGGCCATGGTCAAGAGAAATATTCTACAAAATAAGATGGTTTAGCATACAAAAAAATCAACACAATATACCACATTAACAGATGAGAGTAGAGTGTGAACCTTCCATGATCTCAGTCAATGCAGAAGAACTTAATATCCAGCACTCTTTCATGAGAAAAATATTCCCTGAAATAAGAATGGAGCTAAAGGCAAGGACCCCTGTGAGCACCGAGTAATTAACATCATCCCCAAAGATGAGAGGGGTAAAAGTTCTTAAGATCAAAACAGGAATGCCCTTGTCTAATTCAATACAGCATCAGAAGCTCTCACCAGGGCAATTAGGTAAGTAAAACAAAAGCACCCAAATTGAGAAGTAATCATGTCTATTCATAGGTGACATGATTTTATCTAAAGATTGCATACTTAGGAAATGAAGTCAATAAACAAACTCACAAGGTTGTGGGCTGAGAAATCAATACACAGCCAGTTATGGACTGGGGGGCTCCGCCAGTAGAGTAGTGAGTGCCCTCTGTGCAAACACAAGACTCTTTGTTCCTTCCCTAGGCCCTGAATAAATTAACCCAGGAGGCTTCCTGGATCCGGCCAGCAAGCCTAGCCTAATTGTCAAGCTCCAAGAACATGGAGCCTGGGAACAACACAGGAGGTTGAACCCTGCCCTCCCCCATATGAATATGGTCCTGCACAGTCAAGACACATAAGCATATGTTGTACACAGGAAGAAGAAAAGCATTTGCATTTATGTATACTAGCAATGAACAAATTTAAAAAGTAAGCAGACAGTACCATCTATAGTAGTATTAAAAAGAATAAAATACTTCATAATAAGTTTGACCAGGGAAGTTGAAGACTTACAGATCAGAAGCTATAAACTAATTGCTGTAAGCAGTTTAATAAGGGGTGGGTAGAAAGAGCCCACTTACTTGTCATTACAGAGACAATACTATCGCAAACACTCTGCCCTGTCATTCCAATCCCTATCAACATCTCTCAGCGATGCCTCTACAGTAACTGAGAAGCAGCGTTCTACAGGTCTGACTATCTTTCCAAGTTAGCAGGCTCATACTTCCCAGTGACAAAGCTTACAAGTCTGCAGTATTGACAACAATGTAGTGCTGGCCTATAGATCAATGAAACAGCATACAAAGCCCAGACATAAACTCTCATCCATTTAAGCAAGTAATTATTGACAAGGGTGCAAAACCATTCGGTAAAGCAAGAACGTCCCTTCAACAAATGTTGCTAGGGAGTTTTATTGATTACCCTTTTGCAAGAGTCAACCTGGACTCTTAGAATGCTTAAACATTGGTTCAAGGTAGACTCAAGCCTTAATTGTAATAGTGAAGGCAATAAAAATTTCCTAAAGAAGACACTGGAGAAATGCTCATGACATTGAACTGGGCAGTGTTTCTTAATCCTTACCCTCTTCCATTTATAGGACAATTGTCTTCGATATTTTCTGTACGTATGTTCAGAATATGTATGTAAGTGGTGTTGGGTTCAGTATGTCTCAGGGGGCAGTCACCTAGCTTCTATGAGGCCTTAGGTTCACTCTCTAGCACAGAAGCAAAGCAGTGGCAACACTACTTAGGAGGCTGGAGAGGAGGACACCGTCACAATAGACTCACTGTCTCCTGCATCCTCTCTGCTGTACAAAGCTGCTTCCTTTACCATTTCCTCCCTCTGCCAAAACCTTTCGTCATCTTCTTG
The DNA here is from genome assembly GCF_982192425.1 of Myodes glareolus. Classification (NCBI taxonomy): domain Eukaryota; kingdom Metazoa; phylum Chordata; class Mammalia; order Rodentia; family Cricetidae; genus Myodes; species Myodes glareolus. Next base: position 3,778,874 of record NC_142036.1, on the reverse strand, counting down.
AGCTCAGTCTGCTGGGAGTGGTTTTTTTTTGTTTTGTTTTGTTTTGTTTTTGGCTTTTGTTCATCTAGTTTTCTTTTGGTCTCCCTTTTGTTCCTGAGGGCAGAGAACCCTAGGTTTACAGTTCTTTCTCAGAACCTATTTGCCCAGTGTTTGTGTGGTTTCTGATAAGAAATCTATCAGTAGAATTAGATTCCTCTATATAGACAGGTAAGAGTTCATTTCTCTCTCACTTTCAGTTTTTAAAATGTAAAGGCAGGCATGGTGCGACACAGCATAAGCCTAGCCCTTGGGAACCTGAGGTCAGAGGCTCACTTGGGCTCAGGAGGTTTACACCACAGTGCAGCTGGACAGAACAGCACAGCGATGATGCCTCCAGAACAGAGCGGTCACTGTCAGATGCTTCCAACGCCTCCATCATCACCGCTGCTCGCCTTCTTGGCTGAGATCTTCCCGCCTCACAGCACAGCGAGTGTGCACCAAATGGCATCCAGACATTGCGGACCATAAACCTCCATTACTGTCAGAGGGACACAGGTCTAGATTCTGGGACCCTCCAAATACACAATGGACGAATGTCTCCTGGTTACAACCAAGCTAGGAGGTCCAGCTCCTGTGTAGGCTCTGTGGATGCCACACGAGTGAAAATCCTCGGTCTCAGCTAGGCATCCTCTAACCCCACTCCTATGACCTTGGGATCTACCAGGTGAGAGAAAAACCCTTAAACAAAACAAAAAAATCAGATTTCCATATGGAAATCCAGCAGGCACGAAGACCATGGCTCTCGCTTAGTCATCTCTAATACCACTCAGCAGGGCTTGGGGATGGAGCCATTAATGCCAACCCACTAGTTTAGACTTCCTAGCCAGCCTTCCTGGGCTGGCAGCGGTGGGAAACTGCTGCTTCTTGGGTGCTTGGAGACAGTATAGACACTTGTAAGTTGTCTGTTTTCCAAGGGGTGCCCACTTCTAGATCCCCTGGCAAGAATACAGTTGGGTTTTTGTAGAGGTCAATGGTGTGTGCCCAGTGACATTTCTAGGTTCCTGATATATTAGTCTCTAATTCTTGACTATTTTACACAATATTAAAACCCAAGGAACTTACTGCCATATTGTTTCCTGGGTTCTGAGGTGTTTGGCCAATCTGTTCTCTCTCTCTCTCTCTCTCTCTCTCTCTCTCTCTCTCTCTCTCTCTCTCTCTCTGTGTGTGTGTGTGTGTGTGTGTGTGTGTGTGTATTAATTTCAAACAAAATAACCACAGAGACTAGGTAGCTAGTAAGTACCAGTAGGGAAGGGGGCATCTCCCATGAAAGGGGAGGCAGAACACAGTGTCGTAAAGGGGAAACAAGCATACAAGGATTAAATGGGGAGAGGGTCGGGGATGCGGGTTATAGCAGTGGCACAGGGAGGTCAGCTAACACTCTGAAAAGCCATATGGAGATCTACTGCCATAGAAACTTCCTACTGCATACACATTTATGAAAGGAATTTAAGTGGGTCACCAAACAATGAAAAGACATGCCCACGTGTACGTCCACATGCATGCATTGCCCATGGAGGCCAGAAAAGAGCATCAGATCTCTCTGGACCAAAGTACAGATGGGTTCTGAGTTGCTGTGTGGATGATGAGAATCAGACCTTATTCAAACCAGTGCTCTTAAACAGCCGGGCCAACTCTTCAGACCAAATGATTATCTTTTACAAAATATATGACAGATATAATACACTCTGTAAATAAAAGCAATCCAGACACACCTTTAGGAAAGAAAAGGGGCTGGAGAGATGGTTCAGCGGTTTTCCCAGAGGCTCTCAGTCCTCCACAAGGTCATCAGGTAGGCTGGACTGCTGGCTCCCAGGACAGCCTCACATACCGAATGTCTTTGCAATGGCTCCAGGGATGAGCCTGGGATAACTGTTACCACACTCCTCCTGCTTTTCCATAAATTATACAGAAACGTTCTAGAGAGCCATTGATCATGGTACTGTCTTGCTCACACTAGCTGCACTTTCCAAAGTCACTAGACTTCAGTAGGGTCAATCAGGTTTGCTACCTGCATCCTTACGAAGCTGTCGTACTACACTTCAGGTTTCAAAGTACAGGTTTCAAAGATTGATTTGAACAATACATACACGAGAGTGAATAAACTTACATTCCGTATTCTTTAATATAAACTATTTTTTTTCTCCTTTTTAAAACTCGGGTTTCTGGTTTTGGCAAATCATATATAAAGTTCTTTATCCTAGAGCTGGTCACACCAGCATGCTCTAAGGAATAGGAACTGAAATCAGTTAAGATCTGAAAATTTCCCCCAATTTCCTGAAGTTCAAAATATAAAATTATTAGTAGCTATAAATAACAGAAACTATGTGACAATATACATGGGTCAATGACGCAATGATGACCGAGAACTAATGTCTCAGCAGACCAAAGTTAACCCAGAAAAGTTAATATAAAGTACACAAGTGAGAAGCAGCTCAGTAGGTGTGAACACAGGAAGCCCCTTGTTGATATTCACAAGAAGCTGACCTAGGCTCTGGTCCCTGATATTCCACGAGGAGCTAGGAGAATTGAAGAGACTCATTAGTGTCTCTGGGTCCTACAAAGGTCAGCCTGGGTAGCCTGCACCATCACCGAGATCTACGCCCTGTTGTAGCTCTGAAGCGGTAGAGACCCAGGAGTGAAAGGGTGAAGAATGCATGTACTAAACGTCAGTCATCACCATATTACCGTGTCATCGCAGTCAGACGGGTCATAAACGCTCTCCTGAAAAACCTTACAGCATTCCAGAAACTCTTGGCTCATCGCACGGATCTGCGCATTTAGGACTGCTCCCTTGGAGCCACCAAATTCCAGTCTTTCCAGTTTTTCAAATTCTCGTATGGTAATAAACATGTCCTTTGTGAAAAACAGTAAAGATCTTTCGTCATCCTCAGCAACAAAGGAGATTTTTAAAATTCCAAATCAAACATTTTCAAATATTCAGAATCAATGGGTGCTTACAACACAACAAAGGAATGCTACTGAATTCACTGAACACAGCAAATGCTCAGCTTTAAAACCACACTTCATTTTAAAACACCAACAGGTACCTCACAGTGGAGACAGTGCATGTGTACTGTGTACACATGAGTCTGAGTGCAATCCTAACAGTAATACAGACAGCCGCCGGGATGATACCCAACATCCCTAGTCTCAGCGCCCACGCTTTGCAGTGGTCCAGCACCATGATGAGAGGGGAAACCAGGAGACTCTACAGGGCAGAGGCAAATCACCCCTAGATGTTGGAGAGACTTTAGTGGCATTCAGGCTGACCAACAATAAGAATTTTCACATAAATTTCTGATTTTGAATGAAACTCAGCAAATCTTACATAAACAATAAAATGCAAAATCTGCAGAAAGTTCTACAACTTGAAAAGAAGGCATGGTCATCAGTTCTAAAGAAGGCGTGGCCATCAGTTCTAAGAAGGCGTGGCCATCGGTTCTAAAGAAGGCACTGCCATGGGTTTAAAAGGAGCCTATGTTGGTAAAAACAACACAAAATCTGTGCGTTCAATTTTTACATTTTAGATTTTAAAAAAAGCAGTTATACACAGGACTGGAGAAAGGGTTCAGCGGTTAAGAGCCCTGGCTGCCATTCTAGATGACCTGCGTCAGTTTCCCAGCACCCACATGATGCCCTCTTCTGGCCTCCACAGGAACTGCATGCATGTGGCGCTCAGCCACCCATACAGACAAAACCTCCATATACAGAAAATAATAATACAAAAATACTTATACAAAGTAAGACTTCCACGATTTAGTTTCACGATTTTACTAATTAATTTTATAGCATTTGTATTCTATACTTGTCAATGGTACAAACTCATCTATTTCTATGGCAGTGCGAATGACCAGCATTAGAGGATTGAGCCAGAGGAGCAGACCTCTGAAGCCCGTGTGCAGCAGTCTGGGCTATCTAGTGAGACTTGGTCCTAAAGAATTTTTAGACAGTTGAAATCAAAGTGTGATACTTTATCAAGTGGGTTTTCAAGTATGAAATTTCCCTTTCACGTTTCATACATTTCCTCTTCAACAGGAAGACTGGGTCCTTTACAGCTTCCTGCCCCGTAATCTTTTACAGGCGCCGACAGGGGGCGAGATTTACTTACTCTCATACAGTAACTGTTTAAAAATTAATACAAAGTAGAGTGTGGAGGTACACTCCTGTCAAATTTGAAGGAAGGACAGGAGGATAGAGGTCAAGACTATTTGAGCCACACAGTGGGGCCGTGTCTCAGCCGAACCAAGGGTGCATGTCAGGGTGAGGGGCTTCCCGGGCGTACATGCAAGGCCAAGTGTGATCTCCAGTGCCATAGAAAAGAAGGAAGGAGAGAGGGAGGAGAAAGGAAAGGAAGAAAAAACCCTCAAACCTAAACCTTTCACAGCCTCCCTTCTTCCCTTCCCCATCCCACGGATCACATGACAAAGCCTCTTAGCCTCACCCCCATGTGCCGACATAGATGAATACCTCTATTCTTGTCAACTGGTCAAGAAACCGGTTAAATCGGCCAAACACCAGGTGAGACGGGAAATCCCAGGGCCTCCACTCCACATTTCCAGTGAAGTAGTTTGTCAATTCTTTTCTAGACTTGAAAAAATAATTTCGGAAAGTCCTTAAGATATTGATGGCCGCCTGCACCTTTTCCAGGGCGTCTTCAATTTCTCCCTTCAAAAGATCTTCAGGTGACAGGTATGCTCTTGCCTAGGATTTAATTAAAAGGAACCATGATCAAAAATATATTTCTTTTTTATTGTAACCATCTGAGTTAAGCATTTTAACTGACAATTGCTAGAACTGAGCCAACAATGCTGTTGAAACAAGCACAAACTCTAGAAATACAGATGCTTGGACTCTGGGGACATGTTTCATGTGAGAATGGTGTGAGGAGAGCCTGCTGCTTCCAGACAGACATGTACTAAGTCTCACATGCATGACAATAGGGCTTTGGACAGTTATTTCTACCAACGAATATTCTGGACAATCAGACTTTCACATTAAAATAATATGCGAGGCAGCAGAACCGCCCATCAGAACAGGTTTTCAGGGGGGCCACTCTACTGGCGTCATGGGGTCACTGGCAAAGGTAAAAACAGCTAGTTACATGATGTCTGTCTTTCCCATCAGCACCTTTTTTTTTGCTGGGAAGAATAGGCAGCACCATAGGACACATGACCGAATGAGCTACACCACATGAACTTGAATTTGGTTTTAAAATGCAGGTGGGAGAGAGACAAGAGAAATAGTTCAAACTAGTTACTCTTCAGAGGTTAGAGAGGAAACGAACGCAAAGGAACAGAAGAAATAAAGTTGGAGACAACACAAATTTTCCATGATACAAATTAGATCAAAAGAAACTGTGTCCGCCAAAGCAGCCGTACAGAAAACACTAGAATGAATACCTGGCACCGAAGAAAGAATAAGCATGGCCAACGGGTTTCAAGAGGAAAACAAATGACATCATTAAAACTGGTGTACAAACACAAATGCAATAAATTGGCTTCAATCAACACACGCTTCTCCATAACAACTTCAGATTTCCATGGTGCCAACTCCCCAACCAAAAGACAAGCTAACAGGATTCACCTTCTTGTTGTCTACAAGAAACTCACTCCAGCATTGAGAACGACACTGCATTAGAGTGAACAGATTTAAGAAAAGACTCCAGAAAAGTTGAAGGGGACCATTGAGTGGGAGGGACCACTCAAATGAAAGAGTTTAAAGGGGGGTAGAGCATAGGGGTGTGAAAGAGAAAAGGGGGTCTTGGGCAGAGTAGAGGACTAAGCAGGAAGAGGGGTAGGAGGGTAAAACAGAGGAGAGAAAGAGGAAAGATAAAAACATTAAGAATTTTTAAGCCATATGAAAATTGACTTTTTATAAGCTTTCTAAAATACATTGTTTTTAAAAATAGTTCAATTGTAACTACCTGCATGGAGGAATAACCGTGCTCCTGGAAACCATAGACTAGAGAAGAGAAAGCCCAGTCCGAAGTGTGGGATGTCTCCCTGGAGTTTGCTGGTCTAGGGGGGTCCTCCAAAATCCTCAGAACAATAAAGCTATGCCATTTCACTTGGCTGCCCACCAGACCTTGATAGTAAAACACTATTGCTGAAGACACTTTGGTCTCCTGGACTGGGAAAAATCAAGTGATGAACTGGAAGCCTCTTCCCCAATGACCAATTTTAATATTAGCACAAGGTGGTAGGCAGGCTGCTGGGAGAGAAAGGTACCGACAGCCACACAGAGCTCGAACCTTGGGAACTAAGTAAAGACGTTCACGATAAGAAATGCCCATTGGTGCCAGAGTGGCACAGCGCCTTAGGGGAACGAACGGCTATCCGACCACACTTAAGCCTATGCGGCTGGAGGGAGTGCATGCCTGGTACCGTAAACTTGACCTCTTGACCTGTGACTACAGATGTCACAGACCTTACAGAAGAAACCCTTAACCTTCTGATAAACTGGTACATAGTGTCGGACAGCTCGCTAAACACTTGTCCGTAGACCCTCACATTACAGTAGTTACCCCTTATCAGAAGCTTCTTTCTACAGCGGACAGAACTTAATATGAAAAACTGTGAAAAAAATGAAAGTACAGTGGATAAGTGAGGATGGTGTGCGCATCTCATAAACTCTTAGGGAGCGGCAATTAGGAGGTGTGGCCTTGTTGGAGTAAGGAAGTTCATCACATCACGGTGGGAGTAAGCTTTGATGTTTCCTATGCTCAAGATGCTGCCCAGTGTCACAGTTCACTTCCAGTTGCCTTCTGATCAAGATGAAGCCAGTACCATGTCTGCCTGCATGACGCCATGCTCCCCACCATGATGATAATGGACTAAACCTCTGAAACTGTAAGCCAGTCACCCCAGTTAAATGTTTTCCTTTCTAAGAGTTATCCTGATCATGGTGTCTCTTCACAGCAACAGAAACCAAAGTAGGACTATACACACACACACACACACACACACACACACACACACACACACCACAACATCACAGCACATTCCTCCCCACAAGACTCATGGAGCATCATTAGAGAAGGGACAGAAAGATTCTAAAAGTCAGAGTTTGTGGAGGAGAGCTGAAAAACAGCGTCTCCTGGACGTAACGGGCAGCTAGGCTCTCAAGGAACTCAATAACTTTGGATGCTACACAACACCTATAAAAGACCAACTCAGTCAACATCCCAGCATAGAAGAGGAGGTCCACAAGACTCCATCCTTCATTAAGAAACTCAGGCAGGGGACGGCTACTGGGAAGGGAAAGTAAGCTTTCATGGCGTTGGGGCTACTGGTAAGTTGCCCATACAACAGTGGACAGTCCTACATACATGTGCATGCAGACAACACTAATGGACTCAGCAGAGTTTGTATGTGCATGGCATGAAGGTGTGAGGTAGATGTTGGATGTGGAGAGAGGGACCTGGAGGAATTGAGAGGGGAGAGTGAGGAGTTTTCAAAACAAACTGTATTCATGTAATAGTAATAAAAACATGTCATTTTGTGACTCTTAGAAAGCTACCCCACACCTCAAAGGGGCCCTGTCTCAAAGAATAATGTCGTGAGTGATTCAAGAAGACTCCAGATATCACATGTGCATGCACACGCACATGTATGTGCCCATGCACATGCAAACATGCACATCACCACATGCATGCATACACACACACACACACACACACACACACACACACACACATTTTCTATTTTAAAAGATCCTGACAATAAAACAACAGGGAAAGGAGGGGGAGTTTGACCTTTAGAGGACCCAGTACCAGAGTTGGCTCACTGGTGATTTTAGATCCCTAACAAGTTAGGGCAAGCTTACTACAAAGTTAATATGCTACTTGGAGAATCATGGAAATCAGGTCATTGAAACCTTTGGACAGAAACCAGAACTAAGGAATAAGAGATGCTGCAATATTTCCTCAGAAGCCTGGCAGCTCTGGCTGTTGGCGCAGACTGGGAACCAAGATAATAGCTTGCTAGCTTCAAGGTAACCAGGACTATCTCAGAAGCCATAGATGCCAGAGCTTTATAGTAAAATGGTTTTGGTAATTTTCAAACTGAGAAAAGGATCCTTCCAAAGAGGTCAGGGAGCAGTGCTAGCTGCATGGACAACACGCTGCCTCTGGCTCACATGGAGATGCCGGTGGCTGGCAGCAAGTACCTGCTTACCGCCAGAACAAGACAGAGTTTGGCTCTCAAAGGACAGGAACAGACGAACACCAGAGGAGATGCTGCTAAAACATAGCAAGGCACTGACTCATTGTTCTCTGTCCACCATAGTAGCCACAGCCTGTCAGTCCACAGCTGGTGAGAGAACAGGATTAGCCTCTTGTTGCCCTTCTGTTAAGTCCCAGGCACCATGCTAGCCCTTCTGATTATCATGATGCCATTAACTGGAGGAACCGAGGCTCAGAGAAGTATTCAGCTTCCTTTAAGTGGGTGGGCTACAGTCCAGTTGGTGTGAGCCAAAGTCCTCCCGTATACTGCTACATCTCTACGCAGATGGCTGAGGAGGGGGGCAGAGAGGGGAAACTAGCAAGTCAATGACACTCTAGAACAGGCTGCATACCAGGTATTTATATTACAATTCATAACAGCAGAAAAATTACAGTTGTGAAGCAGCAACAAAATAATTTCATGGTCGGAGGTCACCAAATGAGGAACTGGTAAAGGGTGCAGTGTTAGGAAGGCTGAGGCCCACTGCTCTAGGAGGGCTAAAGTTCACACACTGGGGAGTCCGGGATCATCCCTAACCCTGAAGACACTACAGTGACTCAGAGGTTTTAGCAGGTAACTAAGGTTTAATGGCATTGGAAGAGTGGGTCCAGCTGGGTGTAACATCAGCACTCCTGAGAGTAGAGCAGGGCCGGGAGTTTAAAGCCATCCTCATCTACACAGCAAGTTCAAGGTCAGCCTGGCCTATATGATACTGCTTTTTCTGTCTTTGTTTTCCAGACATCAGGCTTTTAACCTAACAGGGGTGTGGCTTTACAAGGAGAAACTGGTTGACTACAAAACAAAGAGTTTCCTTGCCAGACTTGACCCTGCCCTCTGCCTAGTCGCAGAGGAGTATGCATGTTTTACTGTGTTGCCTGTCACCTTGGGTTATTTAGGTATGGCAGTGCCAGACACCAGAGACCACTTCCAGCTAAGAATCCCTGGACCACATGATGTCCAAGACTCTCTCAGCTCTTGTTCAGTATTGTTCTCAGGCATTTGTGGAGACAAGGATGAAAGTTCACACATAAAGATGCCAGGTGGTGGGGCTGGGGATGGATGACCATTTTCAAAAAGACAGTTTCCAAGCTGAGCAAGGAATAAACAAACAAACAACTTTAAAAACAGTGAATCATAATTCTTTCCATATAATTCCATTCAAGGATAACTGAAATATTCTTACTTTCTCAAATCAGCCAACACTTCTGTAGAAACTGAGAGAAACTACGAAGTCCAAAGCATGACCACGGGCCTTTTGCTGGAATCTACCTTAAATTTGTTTAATCTCTTTGCCTCTTAAATTTGTTTAAATAAACAAAACTCAGAAACAGTTTGTTCTTTGACTGTGACCTATTTCAAGAATGGCCTGAATACCATAAAAGATGAAAACTCACCTGGCAGTCACAAGCCTAGTCTGAAAGTGGGAGAAAAAGGGCATTCTCCTTGTCAGCTGGGCTTGCCCATTGTTGGGTTTATTCATTGTTATTGGACTAATGAAGGCAATGATTCCTATTGTCCTTAACTCTTATTGCTTCATACCTGGTCAATGAAGAGGTTACAGAACTCTTGCAGTAACACTATAGCTCGAGCAGGGGTGTTATAAAACCTGGAATGTCTCCAGATAAGGGAGATGGTGTGGAACAATGGGGCAATTAGGATTTGAGTCTGTGGGAATTCTGCCTCCTGGAGACCTTGAATGTGCCTCCTCAGAGGTCTTAGGTGAAGTTCCACATCACGAGCTTCGAGAAGAGCTGAAAAGAGGAAGTACCATTCATATTACATAGTGTCCTTTTTTAAAAAAAATTTAAAAACCCCTTACAAGTCAAGACAACTGTCACCATAGACAGTTATAAAAGCTGTAGACTTTCCCACTTTGTTATCTACCCTACAGCCTACACGTGAGCAGTCTGAAGGCTAGAGACTGTCCTTCTGCAACTCAGCCTCCCTGCAGGGCACTGATGTAGTTACTCACAGACCATAAGTAATTGTGGCTAAAGACCCACAGGGAAGGGAACCTCCAAGTCGAAAGAGAGCTGTAGAACCCTGCAAAAACCTCGTGAGGATGAAGCATCTGGTGTGGTTGCTACCTCACTGCTGGGTTGCCAAGCTTCTCTAGAACGCTCAGGACAGGCACGATGCACCACTTCCTCTCAGTTTCTATGAGTAACAGGTGCAACAAATAGGGAACCGTCTACTACGTTGTTCACTAACATCTGGTTAAAGTTATCAGGCATGGTAATAGAAGCAGTTTGGAATCAGATATAAGGTGCGATAATACTATACTGTGACTGATCTAAATGTCACTAAACTCACACTATATGAAGACTAATTTTATAGGAACTTGCTGCAGAAGCTTCTTCAGCTAATAGCCTTTAAGATACCAGCCCACTTGGGTGTGGTCTCTTATACTATAATGGACAAGGTTAAGCGTGCTCTCCGTTGCTTCCAGCTGCTGGATTCAGTTCCCGTTTCCCATTCGTGCAGAGGACTGTGATCTAGGACTAAATCTATACCTAAATAAACAACCCTTTATTATATGCAAGCCTAAATTAGTGTGGGATTATTTTATAACTTCCATTTTCATCTGGTGCCCAATGTGGGGCATGAACCCATGACCCTGAGATTAAGAGTCTCGTGTTCTACCAACTGAGCTAGCCAGGCTGAAGATGGATGTTCCAATGGTACAGAAGAACTTTGGGTTACTGTCCAGACAGCAAGATGTCTCTGTCAATTCTAGAGTTTTGGAATAAGCTTACAATGAACTTATTGTTTACTTAGGTAATATTATTTCCTTCTAGAGTCTTTGATAAAGTTGAAAAATAGTTACAGTTTTTCTTAGTGATGATAAAAGATAAAGTAGATATAAATATTGTAAGTGTAATTCTTGCTTGATGCTTGTTTTTTATAAGTAATTTTACTATGTTAAAGTTAAACCTTCCTTTTTATTTAGACAGAAAAGGGGAGATAATGTTGGATTGCCCTCTGTATGCTGTATGCTGTGAATATGTTTTATTTCCATTCATTGGTAAAGAAACTGCTTTTGGCCAATGGCTTAACAGAATATAGCCAGGCTGGGAGAGAGAGAGAGAGAGAGAGAGAGAGAGAGAGAGAGAGAGAGAGAAAAGGCAGAGTTAGGAAGAATGGAGGCACCAGAGGAGAAAGACACAAGCTGCCAGGCTGCCAGTCAGAACCTTGCTGGTAAGGCACAGCAATGTGGTGATACACAGATTAATAGATAGAAATGGGTTAATTTAAGATGTAAGAGCTAGCCAACAAGAAGACAGAGCTAATAGGCCAAGCAGTGATTTAATTAATACAATTTCTGCAGAATGATTTTGTGGTCTGGGAAGCTGGGAACAAACAAGCAGCCTCCAACTACAGGCACTTTTATTGGAATAAAAACTGTGTTAAGCACCTAAGAGTAAGGGAAGATTTCCACTTTGATCCTAAAACTGTGTCTCACCCAAAGCTGACTGTAGGTTGTGTCTAAAGGCAAAGAACAAGCTAAGCTTTTTGACCTAGTGCTATTCCCAAGGATTCATGTCAAAGACAAGTCACTGACACACGCTGCTGGACTTGGTAAGTCCACCCTTCCACCAGTAATAAAACCTTGAGAAGAGAGAAGGCTGTGAACCGTTTCCTCTCGGAAACACACATGCACGAGTGTACTGCGGTTGGTGTATATCTACCATGTTAATTTAGAAATTAAATAACCACACCACAGTTAGGTGCCCTTCACCTGTGCTAAGCAAGCCTACTGATCTCAGTCTTAGATATGTCTTCAGCATGAGTCTTCTACCTCTCGGTCACATGGGTTTGGGCCACTGAAAAGGTTTTTCTCTAATCTCCAGGTCGTGTGTTCTCGATGTTCTGATGGTCCCTAGGACTCATTCCTATACCTATGTTCACATGAAATATTTATCTTATATTAACGGAAGAAAAATGTCATTTGCTTCTATTTATTGAGGGTAAACCTGCAACCTGACTAGTGCTTGCTTAGTCTGAGAGCTCCATCCAGGGTTCTCAGAGGAGAGCTGGCCTCCAGGAGACATCTCGGTGATGTCTACGGGACACTTAGGTTTATCATGGTTGGGAAGGTAATAGTGGGTGCAGTGAAGGGTGCTGTTGACAGACTGATACCTGGATGACTTGTCGGAACAAAGACTCATCGAGCTTCAACCATGACTAAAGTGAGAAGCACTGCCCTGTGTCCCATAGCAAGTCCGCAATGGGGGTGTGGAAAGTAGGATTTGACCATTGAGAAACCAGCAACGTCCATAAGCTGAGAGAGCTGGGAACCCAGATCCAATGAGACACTAACCACCCCCCCCCCATGTTTTCAAATACAACTCTTGGAAGCAAATGTAAAAATAGACATTTCAAAGCAAATTTGAAATTACTTCCAAATGCCACACAGGAGAATAAAAGTGTTCTAATGTTAGAAACAAGCAAAATGCAAAAACAGTTATTTTCTTGGCTTTAATTGTAAGATGTATCCTTCAGTGCCATATATACCTATAGTTGCTTAAACATCGACAAAAAATAAACAAGTCAGGAAACTGGGGAGGACTGTCATCTTTGGAAGAGACTAAGGAGAGCGCTGAGGACAAGCAGGAGGAAAGAATTTTAGCTAGACACCTTCTTACAGTTTTTTCTGTTCTACGGATCTAATCTTTACCAAAACATTGATGGTGACTGGGTCACCAAGAAATAAGAAATGAACCCATGGAAGGTTTGGAATGTTGAATACCTAGACTACACAGACATAGCCCATGTCCTGTCTGGAAACCTCTACCACGGGCTGTCGTGGACACCAGCTAAGGAGGGAAGGCCTTGCCTCCCCTATACACCTTCCAGCTAAACCTTCTCCCTAAAGTTACATAGTACATAGCAGATGAACTAAAAAGGGTTTGGGACCACAGGAAATTCAGTAGAGAGATGGAGACAAAACTGCCTTTGGAAGAACCGCGTGCTGTGCTCACGCCGCGGCCACACGCTGAGAGACAGGTAGACTTCAAGGCCAAGCAGGCAAATGGGGGGTAGGAGTGAGGACAAGGGCAGATGGCTATACTATGCCAGGGCCAGGGATGAGGATCTGGGGTCTTACCATTTTCCACAGTGGTGAAGATGCCATTCAGAGCAGGAAAATAGCTGCTTTGTCTTGTTGTCAGTATCTTCACCATCTTGAGGACAATAGGAGCCTGCAGCTAAAGCGATGAAAATACTTGAATAAATATACAAACCAGATTACTAAATAAATTGGCTCTAATTAAACATTTACATTATATACCACTCACACAATATGCATAGTGTTCTTATTACATTTATTTTTTATTTTGGCATATGTGGAGGTCAAAGGTCTACTTGTTGATGTCATCTCTCTTGGGGGCACTGGCATCTAACTCAGGACATCAGGCTTGGCACCAAGTGCCTATAGCTGCTAAGCCATCTTACTGGTGATAGGAACAGGATTTGAGACTCAGGGGCATATTGGTTTCAAGATGAAAATAAGTTTAAATAAATTTTTTCGAAAGTTTGTATTTTATTTTCCATTTAGTTTGTCCAAAAAAGTGGGTTTACATATTATACATATAAACTGTTAATGATCTGTGCCAGAGCATCCCCAATCAAGAAAAACAAGAATGAAAAGAATAGTTTTTATGATATTATAGTCATTCAGTTGACAGGAAGCACCCAGCAAAGAGATCAAAGTTAGTTCTCCCACAGCCAAGCAAACTCTTACTCCTCCGCAAAGCAAATGAATGAGCCATAATAATTGTGCTTGCTGGCTGTGTGTCTACTTGACACAGCCTAGAGCAGCGCTTCCCAGCCTTCCTAATGCTGTGACCTAATGCAGCTCCCCTGCTGCGGTGACCCTCAACCACAGAGTTACTTTCAATGCCACTTCCTAACTCTAATTTTGCTACTGTTATGAGTTGCAATGTAAATATCTGATGTAGTACAGCTGATCTGTGACCCCTGTCATGACCCACAGGCTGAGGACCACTGATCTCGAGTCACTTGGGAAGAGGGACACTCAATTGGGAAGATGCCTCCATAAGATCTGCCTGTAGGCAGGCCTGTAAAGCCTTTTCTAAATTAGTGATTGATGGGGGAGAGCCTTGGTCACTGTAGGTGGGCCATCCCTGAGACTGTGCAAACTGTGGAGAGCAAGCCAGTCAGCAGCAGCCTTTCTTAGCCTCTGCATCAGCTTCTGCCTGCAGGTCCCTGCCTTGAGTGTCTGCCATGACACTGGGTGGAGTACAAACTCTAAGATAAAATAAACCCTTTTCTCCTGCAAGCTGTTGTTAGTTATGGTTTTATGACGATTCAAAGCCAAACTGAGACAGCAATTAAACCTTGCTACTTCTAGCCATCCCCCACCCTCCGCCATTGAGCTGCTCTGTGCTCTCAGATACTACCAAAACATCCTTATAAAGGCAACCAGTTACCATCCTCATTAACAGAAATGCATTTCTTGTAGAAAGCACTGTGGAGTAAGAAAAGTGCGTTCTCCTCAATCATACAATGGCTGATAGACTTTTAAAACGACCAAGCAATGCTGCCCATCCCAGAGCTGACTCTGCTCATTTGATGTAGAAACAATCCCAGCAGGGTCTACTCACTTGGCGGTGTATGCATTTCAAGTTATCAAGCCTCACAGCCCAGAAGTCCAACTCTGTCTCAGGGGTCGGGTGGAGGCCACTCAGCAGAGGCTGTGCTGAATCTTTTTCTATAATTTCTTGGATCTGATGTGACCATTTAATGACTACAGATTCAATGGCATGTAGTATTCTCCTCTCGTCTGATTGTGGTCTATAAAATATATATGATTACTAAAAGCATCCAACAGTGATGTTATTCAAATAAAGACAGGATATGGTACTAATAGTTTTTATGCATCTATAATCTAGTTTTCTCAATATAAATCTTTCAAAATCCATTATTTTCATGCTCCTGGTTTGAGCCTGACATCATTGTATTATTCTGTGTATAGTACATTTCCAAAGCTAAGAAAATGATCCAGTTCAGAGAAAAAGTGTCAATGGATGCTCAACTGCAAATGCGACATCATTGTCTCTCCTCTTCCAAAGTTCAGGGGCCACTGCAGGGGAGAAGGCAGAAAGGCTGCAAGAGCCAGAGGCTGTGCGGGGGGGGGGGGGGGGGGGGGGGGAACAGAGTGACTTGACGGGACCAGTGCAGGCGAGAGCACACAGCAGCGGTGGGTGACTGCGCAGGCCCTGCATGGGGTGGGGAGGAGCTCACAAACTGAAGTCCAGTGACAGCTGATGGCCTCTCAGGAAGGCAGAGGCAGTTTTCAAGGGTGTGTCTCCTGGGTAGGTGGACAGTGCTCCCATGGGTGGCCCTAACCGCATGAACATATATTGGCAGCGTATCTGGACTCAGTGGGTAACTTAAAAAAAAAAAACTTCAGAACCAGAAGTCGGTAGGGGACAGGAAGATAATGAAGTTAGTGGGAAGAATAGAGGGGGTGTGATAAAAATATGTTGTGTGAAATTCTCAAGGAAAAAAATTACTATATTTAAAAACCGATAAATGGGTTAGAGAGATTCCTTAGTGGCTGAGGACGTCTGCTCCTCCACCAGAGGGCCTAAGTTGGGTTCCTGGCACCCACATCAGATGGTTCTTAACCACCTGTAGTTACAGGCACCATACACAAGTATACACAATTACACAGTATACCTAATCAAAAATAAAATAATAACTAGTAATAAAATTGATAAAGAATTATCACATTCTTAAACAACATTTTCCAAAAAGAATGTTTCTAAAATTATGAATATTGCTAGTTTTCCTTAGAAAGTAACTCGTAGACTGGAGTGTGCCTCTGGTGGCAGAGCTGGCCCAGGTGCACAGATCCCAGGTGTGGTGGTTGATGCCTGTAATCCAAACATGTGGATGTGAATACAGGGGGAACAGAAGTTAAAGGCTATCCTTGGCTACACAGTGAGTTTGAGGTAACCTATACTACACAAGACTCCATTCAAAAACAAATAAACAAAACACATTACAGGAAATAAAATACATTTTAAGTGACATGTTTTAAAGTAACTCTATTTTGCTAATAGTTTAAGAGATGTGATATTTTGTAGGGATGTAAGTCACTCATTTTAATACACTGCATAGAATTGAATATACTATTACTTACCTGGTCACTGAGTAATGCTGGTCCAGGTCAATATTTTCTGCAATAGTAGGAATTGGTAGAAGAGTTCTTTTTGACATTTTGCCCCTAAAAACATGCATCTTATTTTTCATGACTTCTATGTGATATTCCATATCTCGTGAAATAAAACATGACCAGGATTTGTGATTGTTCTTATTAGAAAGAATGGGGATTATTATCTAGAGGAAGCAACGTTTTAGAAGCAGTTAGTTAGTGGACAGTGAGTACCTTCAAAGACTTTTTTGTTGTACAAATTCTTTTGTCAACAAAACCACTCAACTCCAACAAATAATCTTAATACAAAAACTACAGGGAGTGGACCAAGTCAGTGTTCCATTGATGCTGATTCACTGAGCTGTTGTCTTAGTTAAGGTCACTACTGCTGTGATTAAACATCATGACCAAAGTAACATGGGGAGGAAAGGGTTTATTTGGCTTATGCTTCCTCATCACTGTTCATCATCTAAGGAAGATAAAGCAGGAATTCAAACAGGGAAGGAATCTGGAGGCAGGAGCTGATGCAGAGGTACTGCTTACTGGATTGCTCATCATGGCGTGCCCAGCCTGCTTTCCTATAGAGTGCAGGACCACCAGGGATGGCACCACCCACAATAGGCTGTGCCATTCTTCATCAAAAACCAGTTAAGAAAATGTTCTACAGCCTAATGGAGCTTATGGAGGCATTTTCCTAATTGGAGGTGCCTTCCTTTCAGATAACCCTAGCTTATGTCAAGTCAAGTTGGCATACAACTAGCCAGCACACTCTCCAAAATACTTGTCTACTAATATGAAGGTAACTATAAAGTCAGAAGGAAAAGGTTGAGGAAGATCAGAGGTTCAACTTTAGCTTGAAATGTCAACTACACAGTCAGTAGACAAGAAAGGCATGCGGCGCTCTCTCTCTGGGTCAAAGAAAAGAGAACATGGCTGGAGAGAGATGAGGATTCCTAGCACACTTCTGTGAGCTAGTGCATGTGTGCACTTAGCCATGACAATCCTTGTGGTGTTTGCCCTCCAGATCTTCTGGAGACCTTCTGGCTCGTTCACAGTCTTGTCTGAAAGGGATTGAAAATCACAGCACAGTTGTGATGTCCTTGCTTTGTTTTCCCTGCCCAATGCTCGTCTCAGTCTCTTCACAACATTGAACTCAACCTGTGTTTAGATTAAAAACTAAAAAAAACCACAAAAGGCATGAAAGCAAAGGGAAGATATTTGAGAAGTAGGAATCAGGGAGGGAAATGGGTTAATGGAGGGTGAGTATGATCAGAATGTATTATATACATAAGCTATTGGGACATTTTTTAATGTCTCAATAAAACCCAGTAAACTATAATTAATGTATTTTAATAAAAACTAACCTCAAAACTGGGGATGTACTATGGGACAACATTCTTGCACCCTGTAAAAAAATTGTCACTTGTATTGATTTAATACCACACTGATTGACTGGTAGCCAGGCAGGAAATAAAGGCAGAGTGACCAGAATAAGAGATTCCAGGAAGAGGAAAGGCTCAGTCTGCAGTCATCATCCAGATGCAGAGGAAGCAAGATATGACTGCCTCACTGATAAAAGGTACCAAGCCATGTGACTAACACAGACAAGAATTATGGGTTAATTTTAGATGTATGAGTTAGTTAATAAGAAGCCTGAGCTAATAGGCCAACTAGTTTATAATTAAAGCAGGCCTCTTGGTGTTTCTTTGGGACTGAATGGCTGTGGGACTGGTCAGGACAGAAACCTTTGTCAACATGGATGGCGTGTGCCTTCTATGGATATATACATTTACATTCAAAGCATATTGTAAAAACTATGGGAGTCTTGGTGTGAGACCAATTCAGAGAAATATTGGGAGAGTTTCAAGGTTATCAATTGCCTTTTGCCTAGCACAGCTCATAGAGTTAAACCTCACCAAGACCCACCTGGTGCTGCCAACCCTCATCGAAAGGCATAAACTTAAATCATAGGTTGTTTCCAACTCTGCTGAGTCTTCAGAAGACCCCATGCAGTGAAAATTCCTTGAGTACCTGCTTCATGCCACAAACCGCACCAAGTAACAAGCACAGAAAACCTTCCCTACAATTGGCTATAACCAGGGGTGGGGGATCAAAGCATAGCACTAGAGCCAGAGGCAGAGACTTGGGCAGCCTGAAGATTCAGGAAGACAACAAATGTCACACCTCCCAACGCTGAAGACCAAGCCCTTAACACCACCAGACTCAACCTTCAGTGCAGCACAAAGGGAGCATGTGAGCAATTACTAACTTCATCACTGCTTTCCACTCCCTGATATAAATGAAACTCCATTTAGTTAATAAAAGGGTGATATCAGTTTTCCAAAATGTAAGCTCATCTCTACCCTGACTGCAACACCTTAAACCTCTAGCCAACTGTTGGAGCCCAGTCAACTCAAGTAGGCAGGGAAATGTTTCCAGCATTTGGCAAGGGGTCAGGGCAGAGTGAAAGGGAGAGAAGGGCTCACAAGTCAAGCCTATTCATGTACAGATGGGGTTAGGAAACAAGCTAACTGGATCACTCTGCACCCAAGGCCAAAAAGCTAAGGCTTCTACACACCCTGCTTTTGAAGTCGCCAGAGATGGCTCAACTAAAGGCGAGTGTTTGGAGGTAAAGAGAAGACAGACCAGTACCTCATCTAGGAAGGACGTTACATGTGAGAGCAGTGACCAAGGCAGCTCTCCACATAAAACTGTTTCAGAGAAATCACTTTCTTCCACACGTTCAGTCATCTTCTTGGCAAGATAAACCAGGCTGTATTTCACATCTCTTGGAATCTGGAACAAAAGCAAAATAATTAGTTCAAGTTCACCACAGTCTCTTTGATAGCAAGCAGGACTGGCTGAACCCACTAGCAGACATTGCCAACAGAAGAAAACCTAGCATCTTGCCCATGTTTACAAACAAGGTTGGTCTGTTGCTCTTCCGTGTCCTGGAAAAGAATATTCTGTTCTTTTAAAAAATATCTCCTTCAGAGACACGTCCGTTCCAGCAGATCGGCATACACTGTAAGAACCTCATAAACAAAACCAAACATGAAAACATTTCAAACTTTAGTGGATTTTGGGGGGTGGGTTATAACGTTCTCTTGTTTGGAAACAAGACAAACTGAGATAAGAACAAGACACAAGGGTAATTTGTATTTCTGTCATCAAGGCAAAAAATGGAAGGGTTTATTCAAGATAGTTTAACACTGCTATAAGTGGGGAGTGACTTTGGGAAACTATTCGACTGTGCTATGAGCTTAATAAGGGGTTTTGACTTGTATGACAAACTTTTTTACAAAGTTATAATTAGGAGAATACCAGAAAAAAAGATTTGCAAAACTTATAAAATCATGATGCAATCCTGTTACATACTATACTCTTCAAACCTATCCTAATGAGAACGTCTGGGATGACGTCACCACTCACAACAGGAGCTCCAGATGTAGCCCTGCTGAAAGATAACCCACGGGGGAAGGGCTCCAGTTCAGAAAAGAAGAAAGGAAAAGAAAACAGGAAAGAAAGACGATGCCTGTTAATCACCACGCCTGTGCAGATTACAGGCTGTTCCTCCCCTGTATTTCCTTTTGTATGTTATTGCATCATGGAACCAAAATCAGTTTTAAAGAAAATCACATCAGAGAATTATTCAATTGGACACAGTTTAAGAATTGTATTTATTTGTAATTTTTCAGAGCACACTTCTTGTACACACCATATGGGGGTTACTTTACTTGAAAAGCAAGAATTTACAGTTGGAGAGGGCAGAGATGGCTCAGTTGCTAAAATGTTCCTTTCCCTGCACTCACATGGTAATAGTTGACCGTCGTTTGTAACTCCGCTCTGGGAAACCCTTCCCCTCTTCTGACGTCCATGGGGCTCAGGTACACACGTGGTGCACAAACACACATGCAGGCAAAGAACTCAAACACAGAAAAATAAAATAAATGTATCTTTTTAAAAAAAGGAATTTACACACTAATTACCAAGATAATGCTCCTTGAAATTACTAATAATTTAATTTATGCAATAAAGATGTTTATTTTGTGTTTTAAACCACAGCAGCCAGTCTTGTTTGGCCGTTGTTGTTGTTGACTTCTTGGTTTATGTTTTTGTTTGAGGATTTATTTATTTGTTTGTTGTTTTGACAGAGTCTCATGGTGTATCCCTGGATGTTCTGGAACTTGCTATGTAGAGCAGGCTGGCCTCCCACAAACTCATAGAGATCTTCCTGCCTCTGTTTCCCCAGTGCCAAGATTAACAGTGTGCGCCAAAGCATGACCTGCTTGTTGGTTTGTTTTAGTTTTAGAACTCGATTCTTTCTTTCTGGGACAAAATGTAGTTAGCAGACACAGGGACAAAAGCCACACACTTTGTTGTCGTCCTTTAGAAGGATACGACTCTGGAGTTCCCACCCACACAGAAGTTATTTGATCTAAAAGCACGCCTGGCTCTGTACACATGCAACATTGGCTATGCTAGCTGTTTCGTTTTGTCTTGTTTTGTTTATAACATCATTTTATATAACCAATTCTATCGGTAGGCATCTCTTCCAGAAAACTAACCTATAGCCACTTACTTGGATCAGATCTGGTGCATATGGGCACCTGGATTTCTGAGGAGTCCGGGAGGCTAGAGGTTAACTTTAAGCCTTGAAGCAGGCGCCCCTCTCCTTACCTCGGGAGAAGCCAAGAGCCGCCCAGCGTCTGCGACACAGAACAGCAGGCTGGCAGGACCAGAACTCTCCAGAAAGTCTCCGAGGGCCTGCCGGTGGTCCTCGCTCTCCAAGAACTGGCTCCACGTCTCCTCCTGGAACGCCAGAGCCTGGCGCAAGAGACCTCCCAGAAAGCGCACCCGAGGGTCCAGGGCGAAGCGCTGTGCTCTCAGTGCAGCCACTGCCTCCTCGTCTTCATCGTCCTGCTCCGAGGGGCTAAGACGCAGCACAGTCTCTTCCTCCTGGGCTGCCATCTCCTACCTGCGAGGGGAGTTTTGGCGAGGATTTTCAGAGTCGTACACCACAGAGGTGACCCCGTCCTCTGCGATTCCTCAGAGCTGGCACCTGTAGCAGCGTGCGCAGTGTTAGACTCGCAGAAGTTGTGACCAGGACTGCGGCGCGTCCCGTTGCCCGGGAGATGGAGGCCCTGCCCCAGCTCAGGAGTGGGGGCGGAGCGAGAGTCCAGGGCCGCCCTGCAACTCCCAGAATGGGGTCGGAAAATCAAGCCAGGAAACTCAGGATTTCTCTGCTTTTGCCTCCTGTATATATTGAGGGCTCCCAGAAATGTCCCAGGCTGGTTAGCAGCTGTCGATTTAGCAGTACTGTCTTGAGCAGATATTCCTGCTAAATTCACTACCCTGGTTAGTTCGTCTAACCCCTAGAAAGAGGGGGCTAAGAGTTCAACGTTTAACAACGGGCAAAGTATGCCCAAAGCAGTTAGGTAGAGAAAAATGCTGCAACCCGGCTCCGTTGCCAGTTTTGAGTTCCCTTGCGGACCTTGTACAAGTAATAAAACAACTCTCCATTTAAGTGTCCTACTTGTCAGATTTTAAGGTCTAGACATCACAAGTCCCGAGGCGCATCTTCAGACTCCGAAGGAGACTGCAAAGCGCTCTTTGTAAAGGCCAAAATGCCCCTAAGTCGGCTAACATTAGTCAGCGCAGGGAGAGGGGAGTAATTTTGTAGCTCAGAGATGGAATCCTAGCCAAGCATGCCAGAGCGTGACGTCCATCCCCAGCGATGTCATTCACGGAGATTCTCATTAGAAAGTTAGTAAGAATTTTGAGAGGGAGGAGGTTCTTTGAACTAAACAGTTTTCACAAATTTCTTTTTATGATTCATTTAAAATTAAACACTTCAAACTACTGCCAGTACCACCCCCCAGGAGCTGGCAAAGGAGTACTGCCCTTGATATTCCAAGCATATTAGTAAAATTTAAGACACATATAGTAAGACTTAAAATTTTGGTTTTGTTTTGGGGATATTGCCTCTCAGAGCCATCTATAAGTTTCTCTGGTAATACTACCAAATTCTTTAATTTGAATACGTTCCTGAAAAATCTTCACAAAGATGTCCCAGTCAACATTAAATCTGCCTTGTGGCTTATGGGGTTTTTGCGAGTGTCCAGATGCTTGCTGTGGGAGACTAACAGTGAGTTCATATTCTCTCGGCTTTGTATTCCAGGTGTGCACACTCCCGTCAGTCCTGATTCCAGAGAGACCAGAATCCCGAATATAACGGTTCAGCTGCGTCGAGGAGATGACTTGCTGGGTCAGAGTGCTGGCCCTGCAAACCTGACTACCCAAACTGTATCCCTAGAACGCATAGAAAGCCCGGTTTAGTGATGTGTAGCTGGAATCCCCCGATTCTCAAATGAGATAGGAGGCAGAAACAGGAGAAAGCCTGGAATCTCACAGGCTAGCCAGCCTGCAGTACACAGACCAGCAGCTGAAACAAGGGAGCCCTGCTTCCTTCAGCAAGGTGGGAGGTAAGATTAACCCCGAGTGGTCCCCTGACCTGATCACTTCATAAATTTATTAAAACAAAAAACAAATTAAGTTGTAAGTTAATAAACTACTCTCAATTATGGCAGGAAATTTATTGAATAAAAATACTAATACGAAAGTAAGATTTTTCAAGTACTTAAAATGTAACAAAATAGTGAAGGAATATGTAACAAATAATTGCACTCAGTAGTGAGGAGCCGGAAGGGTGAAGCTGCCCTGGAGGGAGCGTGCGGGTTGGATGCAGGATTCACTAAGGGCAATGCAGCTTTAACTTGTTGCTGGGGTTTTCTATTCGTTGTTTTGTTTTGTTTTTTACAGCAGAATAGTTTGTTTTCAGAAAGCATTTATATCTGTAATTAACAAATATCTACAAATAAAAATCTAACATACTGATTGAGGCTGTTCTGACTGAGTTTGCCTTCCATTTCTATCCCGAGTGACCATGTACCTGCTGGGTGCCTCAGTTTCTTCACCTGAAACAGGAAAACTAATTAACTTATCAATAAACACTTCCTCACTAGCCTTCCCTTGAGGAAAGTTTACTTTAATATTAATCAAAAGCTTTTTGGCCATGGAACTGGCTTTGGTTATTGTATGTGAGCAGGTGAACAAATGTAAGACAGGCTGCAGATGGCTTGTGTGGTGAAGCTTGTCCTCTTGTGCTTCTGTCATTGTCATGGGGAGAACATGCTCAGCTAGCCTGATGGTCCAAGAACAATCTTTTCTCCCCTTTCCCACTCCTGTCAACTTCTTGTCCCAATAAGTTTCCCTCTGACTTTCATATTTGTTTAACTGTGCCCCACTGCTGTTTGCATGGGCATGGTAGAAGGTTTTTTACTCCAGTGAGGACAATTGAGCACAGATAGCACTTGAAAAACCATGACACGCCCTAGCCCTTCAGTAACCATTAGCCATCAATAGATCCTCAGGAAGGGATGGAGTACTGTAAGTGCCTCTTGTATCCATGATAGACTGCTGGTGGGCCTTGTGCAGATACTGCTGCTCTGAATGTGTGGGTACAGCAGCCATGCCAAGTCCAGCAGACAGCATTTAATAGCTCTCCCTCCCTTCCGACCCTTTCCAACATAACAGTCTTCCAGTTCCATCTTATACAATGTTTCCTGAGCCTGAGGTTGGAAGCTGGAGGTTGGCACTGATGTCTGGTTTAGGGCTAAGCTCTCAATAGTTGTAGTCAGACTTTTTGTCAGGACTGTTGGCTCCCCAGTAATGACATGGAGACTTAGTATTAATTACGAAAACTTGGTTGTTTCTAATTAGCTCTTATAACTTAAATTAACCTTTATCTTTTAATCTACATTCTTTTACATAGCTCTGTGAATCCACAAGAGTCTGGTAAAGGTTCTCAGGAATTTATTTAGGTGTAAAATAAGGTTAAACACTCACTGACACAAGAAGGGTTAGATGCTGCCCCTGATGCAGCTGCCTTGAAGAAACACCAACCTCAAGGTGCCTGCTCTGCTCTGACCTCCCCATCCAATGGAGTGCAAGAGCAGGAGAGCGTGAGATCGCCTCCCGTCAGCTTAAAAGTCATCACATTCACAGCCAAGAATCCCCAAAGCCATTGGCTAAAGGGATCGAAGTCCCACAACATGGTTTGGTTACCTTTACTCTGTGCTGCCCATGCCACCGCCTTCTTGTCTCCTGGCATCTCTACCCTTTTCCTTAAGAGAAAACCCTAAGCCTGAAAATCCTGCCTAGGTCATTTAGCTTTTTATTAAATGAATCTTTACAGTATACAAAAGATTATTCAACAACATTTCCCCTTTTTGTCTAAATAAAGGGGAAAGGTTTTAATTCTAACATAATAAAATTATACACAATAAGAACAATTATTAGGCAAGAATTACACTTACAATATCCAGTTCATTTGTATTTGGCAAATTCACAGAAAGTACTGTATTACCTATCCTATCTTGGTACTCAAAAATTTTGAAGCTAATTTACTTTTTTCTTTTGTTATTAATTTTTTAAATTTATCTTATATAACAACCACAGTTTCGCCTCCTTATCTCCTCCCATTCCCTCCCTCACCTCCTTTCTACAATCCCCCATCCATTCCTCAGAAAGGATAAGGCTTCCCATGGGAATCAACATAGCATGGCATATCAAGTTGAGGCAGGACCAAGCACTCCCTTCTATATCAAGGCTGAGATAGGCATCCCACCATAGGGAATAGGTTCCAAAGAGTCAGCTCATGCACCAGAGACAGATCCTGGTCCCACTGCTAGGGGCCTCACAAACAGACCAACTTACACAACTATCACCCACATGCAGAGGGTCTAAGTCAATCCCATGCAGATAGGCTCCCTAGCTGTCAGTCTAGAATCTGTATGCTTCCACGAGCTTGGGTCAACTGTCTCTTGGATAAAGCATCATGATCTTGAGTCCCCGCCCTTTGCTCATATATTTCCTCCTCCCTTTCTTCAGCTCGATCCCTGGACTCGGCCCAGTGTTTGACTGTGGATCTCTGCATCTGCTTCTATCAATTACTGGGTGAAGGTTCTATGATGACAATTAGGGTAATCACTAATATGATCACAGAAGAAGGCACAGGCACCCTCTCCACTATTGCTAGGAGTCTTAGCTGGGGTCATCCTTGTGGTTTCCTGGGAGGTTCCCTGGCACCAGGTTTCTCCTTAACCCCATAATGGCTCTCCTCTATCAAGATATCACTTTTATTGCTCTCACTCTCTGACTCTCCCCCAACTCTCTCACCCAGATTCCTCATGTCTTAAATTACTTTTTATCGTAGCTTATATTACCAACCTAAAAATATCTTTTTAGACCTTAAAATATTTTCTTAGACAAACAACTTAAGCTTTTATGCCTCTAAATCTTATATACTTTACATCTCTTTTGTAAGTTTTTTCTTTTGAATTTGTTAACTAAGAAAACCATAACTATTTTCTCTTTAACTCCATCAGAGACTTGAAAAGAATAAAATATTACCCAAGTAAGCAAGAAGTGCAGAGCAAACAACTCCAAAACAATAGAAATGACAGAGACATCTGGCTGCCTGGACAGTCATCCATGGTTCCTTTGCAACATTGGGGCATCTATCTTTGGCCTACAGGTCTAGAACATCTGACAGACATTTCTGTGAAGCAGGAATTTTGAAGGACTGTTCTACCTTATCTTGACAAAGTTCAACAGTCACTTTTTTGTGTATCCTGCTTGTCCAGTTCGGACAGCATACTGTCAGCAGTTGAGGCAAGGAAAGTTTTTTTGCTTGGATGGTTAGTTTTGTTACAAAGAAAGCAAACTCCATATGGAGGTTCTTAGATGTTTCCTTTTTTTTTGTTTCCTTTTTTGAGGCAAACTGGTGCTGCCAAGAGCAGACATGTCTAACCATCGTGAAAAGCACTCTGTTATTAAAATATTTTAAATGCCATATTCTGTAAGTCCTTGAAGTATCTGAAGATCATCTATCCACTTACCTAAAATATATCACTGTATGACCTTTAAAACAAACCTAACATGACTACAATTTTGATTGTTATAGATGACTAACTAGTAACCTGTGTTTCTTAATTATCCCAAATGGTTTATAGTAATATTTTCAAAAACTAGAACTTTATATGACATTTTACATGAACTGCATAGGTTCAATACCCTAAACAAGAGTAGAAACAAATATCAGTATGTTGTAACAAAAATAATCTCAATTTTGTATCAATACATAAAAATTCATATCAATGTAAAATATTTGACACTAATGGTTAAAATTAGACTCAATAATTCACTCCTTTATCCCATTATTTCTATACTATAGCTTCCTTTTTCCATTCAGAAAGAGATTTCTAAATCTAATCACCTTTAATTTTTTTCTAACCATGACCAATAACAACTTGTAACCCACTCCTAAATAATGACAAACATCCCACCTATTGGGAATGTAGACATTGGCTTTGCTAGACTGCTTTCTGTTGTCTAGGGGTGCTGGATTCTTTAGGGGACAATGAGAAATGGGGGTAATTGTCAAGTCCTAGAAGCTATATCATTTGTTGTCCAGTATTTGTGTAATGAGAAACTAAAAGGCTTATCTAAAGTACTGATTGGAGTAGCCTGTGAGGCTGGACTATCTCAACCACCAGTCTTAAAATTGCTCTTGATGTAGAACTCTAAGGAAACTGCAACTGAGGCACTCTGAGAGGTTGGATTACCTGAGCCATCCATTTTCACTGGTGTACGATCCCCTTGCTCTGAAAACACACAGACTTTTAAAGATAACACACATTTCTGCATCAACACAAGTATGGAATGTGCAGTGTACATATGTCTGCTAAAGATGAAGTTTTTTCTATGTTTGAACAGGTAAAAGTCATCTGTTAACTTTATAAGTCCATTTGAACTACATAACCAAACTGTAATATAAATCTTCATTCATACTATAGGAAAGAAATGGAATATAATACTAAGTCATGAGGACTATGTAGCCAATAAGATTTATCATGTCTTATCCAGTCTCAGAGCTGTTCTCATGCAGAGGGATGGGTTTCCTCCCCCATTTGTGTAGTCAAGATACTCAGACGGTTTCTCCCAGTCAAATCTGATCTCTTATTAACCTGAAAGAAATCCACAGCCTTTTGTTTCTTGTAGAAACAAAAACATAACCTCTTCCCCAATGTAATATATTTTTTGACTTCCAGTTTAAATTTAAGGCATTCCTAAAGTATATAGGTTGGTTTAATTCAGCAATGCCTTCTACAATTCAACATCTGTCAGCAGCTGTTATCTGTTCATTAGCATTCAAACATTCAAAATTAACAAAACATCATATAATATCTAAATTCCCTGTATTATAGCATTTTCATCTTTACGTGGCTTATACTTTTTAAAATCATTATTACTTCTCTCCTTAAAGACTTCATTAGTTTTAAAGTATTTATTTACTTTTTATGACTGTCTATACCCTTTTCCTTTTTTTCTTAAGTATACATACATTAGTAAATACACTGTAACCTGTTTAGAGGATTTTTCCATCTGAACCTGCTTTACAGTATATCTATAACCTTTTCTGTCTGGATGAACAAAACCTTAAATGATCACACAGCTTAGCTCATGGCTCACTGGTGGCTCAAACCTACAGGCAGTGGTCAGGAGAGAGTCTTTGTATTGGTGCCCACATGAGCGACTACAGGATTGGAACCTGCATTTGGCTCTGGTTTGTGTATTTGGAGCTTTTTCAGGTCTTATATGGAAATATGCATCCCCACATTGGACACCTTTTGTAGTCAGACTTTTTCATTGGGACTGTTGGCTTTCCAAAAATGACATGGAAAGTTAGTATTAATTATGAAAGCTCAGCCAATAGCTTAGGTGTGCTTCTAACTAGTTCTTATACCTTAAATTACCCATATCTTTTAGTCTACATTCTTTTACATGGCTTGGTTATCTTTGGACTGCCCATGCTACTTCCTTCAAGCCTCCTAACATCTCTGCCCTTCTTCCCAGCATCTTCTGTGCCAGGAAATCCTGCCTAGCTATTGGCTGTTCAGCTTTTTGTTAACCCAATCATAGTGATATATCTTCACAGTATACAAACAGATTATTCCACAACAAACAGTCATCTGTTCTTAGCATTCTGACCAGTTATGAATGTCTGCATTAACAGTTCTCCACTGCAAACAGAAGCTTCTCTGATCCAGGTTATCTAACTATGGTATAAACAAATATTTAGAAAGTAGTTTAATAGCTGTCCAATTAGCAAAACAACAGTAGTAGACACCCCCTCAAGGACTTATAACCTCCCCAGTCATGGGCTCTTGGCCAGGTTTACAGCATCAGACATAAAATCCTTCCCATGGAACAGGCCTTGGACCCAATCAGAAAGCAGTGAATTATCCCCATAAGAGTCGTGCCACTGTTGCACCAGTGGACACATCTCTCCTGGAAGATTAGTAGCGGAGTTCACAGGATTCAAAGAAAGATAAGACCATCACTAACTTTTCTCCCCAGCAGCCTTCATAACACCTTCCAGAACCATGAAAAATGAGTCACCAGGGTGAGGGAAAGATTCTTGCTTCATTCCTGCTTAATTTACTTATGTCTGCAACAAAAATACTTGGCATCTTCCACAGTAAATATTGTCAGGTAGTTTCAGTGAACAATCGGTGCTCCACCTACCAGTATGCTACCCACCTCTACTTTCACATCACCTGTGTTCTACTACTTTCCCTTTCCCTTAAGGCCTCCGACCCTTCCCTCCTCATTGGCCCTTCTTTATTTATAGTGTCTTTTAAAAATATTTTTATTTATATTCTAAATAAAGTTTTCTTTATTTGGAGTGTCTATGCACACAAATCTAAAGATTCAAAGTTAGGATCTACTCATTGGTTGATAGTGTGTTGCATAATCTCCACATGTGTATGCATGTCCTGGGCTTTCTCTTGTGGATTTTTAGACTTCTCGTGCTGTACATGGATAGAATACAAAGAATTACTTCTTTTTTTTTATTTCTTACACTTGCTTTTTGTACTAACATATTATCTACTTTAGAAAAAGCTCCATATGCTGCTTAGAAGAATGTAATTCTGTAGTATCTAGATGGGAATTTCTGCAGCTGTCTGTTAAGTTTATTTAATCTATGATGTCATTCAACACAGATATTTTCCTCTGAATTTTAAGGTCACTGTTTTGTTATTTGTTTTGTTGTTGTTGTTGTTGTTGTTTTTGCTTAGGATGTCCTTGCCAATTGGTGAGTGTATATTGAAGTCACACTTTACTATTGTGCTGGGTTCAATATGTGACTTTGCATCTATTGTTTTATGATATTGGTTGCATACATGGTTGGGCCTTTATATTTAGAATTGCATTGTCCTCTTGGTGTAGGTAATCATTGTGAAGAATATCTTTTCTCATTATGTTTGAAGTCTGTTTTGTCGAATATTCGAACAGCAACAACTGTTTGCATTTGCTTACAATATCCTTTCTCTGTCCTTTCCCCTGTACCTGTCTTTTGTGGTAAATGTATTTCTTAGAGGCTGCAAATAAATCTTGGTTCCTGCTGTTTGGTCCAACCCACTAGTAGTCTCTGGCTTTGAGAAATTAAGATCATTGATATTCAGAGCAACTGGTGAAAGGTGTGAACTGATTCCTGCCATTGATATTCAGAGAAGCTGGTGAAAGGTGTGAACTACTTCCTGCCTTTGATATTCAGAGCAACTGGTGAAAGGTGTGACTGATTTTGGCCATTTTGTCAATTTTGTGGTGTTTGGTTCTTCCCTCTTGATCTTTTGCTGAGGAGTCATTCTAACACTGTTCATTCTCTCTTCTTTCTGGCCTTGTGGATGGATTTGCCTTCCTCTTCAATCCATATAATCCCTTCAAGCATGAGCATTTTCTGTAGAGTTGACCATAAATTCCTTTAGCCTATTTTTCCACAGGAAGTCTTTGTTTGCCCTTTAATTATGACATGTAGCTTTGTTGGGTAGATCTGGCTTCTTGTCTGGGTTAGCCATTATTGTCTTCCTGAACTTGAAACATATCCTTCCAGGCCCTACCTGGACTTTAAGTTTGAGTTGAGAAGTCTACTTTCATTCTAATGTACCTGCATTTATATGTGACTCAGACTTTCTCCTGTGCTACTTTCAATATGCTTTCTTTGTGCTGTTTATCTAGTTGTTTGGTTCTAATATGCTGAGGGAAGTTCTTTTCTGGTCTTGTTGTTTGGTATCCTGCTGTGGGAACTGCTTCGGCCAATAGCCTTTAAGATACTGGCCCACTTTGGACATGGTCTCATGTACTATAAATGCAGATATAAAGGATGTGCTGGGTCCCTTGGCTGCTGGATTTCATTCCAGTTCCTAGAGCATGAAGAGGACTGTGGATCGCTACTCTTTCTGTGAGTTTATCCCCTAATAAATAAACCTTTGTTATACTCCATTCTGGGCTAGTGTGAAACTCTTTTGTATGGCAACAGTTTGGTGCCCAGGAAGTCAGAGTCTATGCCATTATCGGACCTTGCCCAGAAAGTCTGCAGGATTCTCCCACCCCACACAGCTGAACTACCTTTCTGGCATGCAGTTGTGCACTGTTTGGCTGGCCCACTACTCAGTGACTTGGAATTTTCTGCCAGTCCATCCACATAGCTTGGTTCCACCTAGCTGACTAACTTTCACCCATAACTTTTTGCCAACATGCCTCCAAGGCTAGTCTAGTTTCTGTCACACCTGCTCTGATCAGGCTTAACTCCAATTCTGGGAACAGAGATTGCTCCAGCTTACTTTTCAATTCAGATCCAAGAATGCCTGGTCTGAGATCCAGCCAGTAACTTCATGGCTTGTGACTGCCTACAAGCTCTGGGTTCCTTGATATTCTGTCTACCTGAAACCTCTCCCTTTTGTCTAATTCTAGAAGATGTGGCAAAGGCCAACATTGGATCAATGAATGTAGATCAACAAGAGAAAAACAAGGTAACCTGCTACCATCACATAACTCCTGTGGTAGGGGGCCTCTCACAGGACCCCAGGTTAAATGTGGTCCAGTCATTCCCAGTTACTATGGAAGACATGTCTTCCCAGGAAAATTTAAAAACCCTGTTCCTGATGAAAGAAAAAAAAACCATACTGCTCTGGATTGTAAAAGGGATGGTGGGCCACTTTCCACCACCCACCCAGCTAGCTTTACCTGAAGTAATTACACGGAAACTGTATTCTTTTAAACACTGCCTGGCCCATTAGTTCTAGCCTCTTATTGGCTAACTCTCACATCTTGACTCTGTGAGGTATTAGGCAGGAAATGGGAGCAGGGAATTGGTGTGGGAGAATTGTCTGTATTCTGTCAATCATATTTTAAATAAATGCTGATTGGCCAGGCAGGAAGTATAGGTGGGAAAACTAGACAGGAAGTAGAGGTGGAACAAAGAGAACGGGAGAATTCTGGAAGCTCCCTCCATAGTTCTGCCCAGACCACTGAAGAAGCAACATGTGAGCTGCCATGCTGAGAAAGGTACTGAGCCGTGTGGCTAACATAGATAAAAATAATGGGCTAAGATAAGTTATAAGAGCTATTAAGTAGGCTGAGCTAATGGGCCAATCAGTTTTATAACTTGTAGAGATCTCTGTGTGATTTTCTTTGGGGCTTGCCAGTTGTGGGGTACCAGGCGGGACAGATACCCCAACAAGCCAACCTCGATGTTACACTGGATGATAGAATAAACATGGAAGATGAATCAAAAATTCCAAGAGAAAATAGAAAACATATATTTTGCCAGACTTCTATAAATGATCAAAGAACAAAACTGAGAGTATGAACAAATAATCCTGGAATTGAAAGATTACTGGACACACGTACAGATGTACCCATATTATTATTACTCCAGAATCTTAACATCTAAATTGATCTCTTCAGGAGGCAGATGCTCAATTCCTAGAAATTGAAACCCTATCTCAAGTAAAACAAAGCATGAGATGAGTTGAAAGCATAGGGACAAAAAGACAGAGAGGAATGCTGAGGTCATATGTGGCTAATATAGCAATAAATCTATGGGGTCATGATCTGGTATAGCAATGGAATACCCAGATTAACATTCCTTCAGTCTCAGAAATGAAGCATAAACCAACTCATATTTCTGGGAAGGATATTAACAGGGACTATAAAAAACAGTCACCAACCATTCAAGCTGTACAAAAACACAAAACAAGGCAAACCTGCAGAGGTACCAATGACTTCACCCTTAAAATAATTAACAAATGAACTAATAAAGGCCAGGTTACACAATGGCCTTTATCAGAAGAGAAACTACAGGCTTTAGAGCAGCTGGTACAGGAGCAACTAGATGCTCACCACATTGAAGAATCAACCAGTGCTTGGAATTCTCCTGCATTTGTCGTTAAAAAGAAATCTGAAAAGCAGAGAATAGTAACAGATCTAAGAGCTGTTAATAAGGTGATTTAACCAATGGATCCTCTAAAATCTGGAATTCCTTTGCCTTCTCTATTGCCTAAAGGATGGCCTCTTATAGTTATGGATTTAAAAGATTGTTTTTTACTATACCTTTACAAGAAATGACAGAGAAAAATTTGCCTTCACAGTGCCTATATATTCTAATTCCCAGCTTACTAAGACATAACAATGGAGGATGCTCCCACAGAGAATGTTAAATAGCCCCACCCTGTGCCAATATTTTGCAAGTCGAATATACTACATAAGCAATTCCCTAAATCTATAGTTTACATTACATGGATGACATTATGCTATGTGATTCAAATGTATATACTTTAGAAAAAATGTTTGAAGAAGTAAAGAAAGTTTTGTCTAATTAGGGATTTAAAAATGCTCCTGAAAAAATACAAACAGGAGATTCTATCAATTATCTAGGTTATGAAATAGATTTACAGAAAATTAGCATACAAAACATGCAAATGAGAAGAGACTGATTGTGGACACTTAATGACTTTCAAAAATTGCGAGGAAACATTTCCAATTGATGATTTACTTCTAGGATAACACTTGATCTAAAAATTCATTTAAACAAAACCTGAAATGGTGACAAAGATTTAAACATTCCCAGGGAATTAACTGATGAAGTTGAGAAAGAATTGACTTTTACTGAAGAGAAATTGCAGAAGGCACACATGGATCATGTGAATCTGAATCTTAAATGCATTCTGGTCATATTACCCTGCAGGAATCTTAATGCCAAAGGAAGGTGTTATCTTAGAATGTATCATCTTACCACATAAACTGAGTAAAAAATTAAAATCTTATGTGGAAAAGGTCTCTGAATTGACTAAAAAAGGGAAATTGAGACTTCATCAATTAGCAGAAATAGACCCAGCAGAAATTATAGTGATGAGATTAAAAAAAAATTATGAGATGACTATAAACCTGGCAAAAAAACTTGTACTATTTTTTTGGGAGATATTAATAGCAACTATCTCAAAAAAGATAGAATTAACCTTATAAAGAGAGCTAATTGGTTCCTTCCCTGCATTGGGACACACCAAACACTGGAGCCCAATTCTATACTAATGCAAGTAAATCAGGAAAGGCAGGTTACAAACCAGAAAGAAAAGTGGAACAAAGCCCTTATAATTCTGAACAAAAGTCAGAATTAAATGGTATTCTCATGGTACTAAGGGATTTTAAAGAACCTCTCAATATAGTTACTGATATACAATATGCAGAAAGAGTTGTTTTGCCTATTGAAACCACTGAATTTATAACAGATGACACAGAATTGACTTCATTATCTATTCTGATTTGTAACATTATCAGGGCCTGCTTGTTTGTGTTTTCTGCCCCAACTGGTACCCCACAGCCAGCAAGCCCCAAAGAAAAATTACACATATATCTTCATAAGTTATAAAGTTGATTGGCCCATTAGGTCAGGCTTCTTATTAGTTCTTATAACTTATGTTAACCCATTATTCTGATCTATATTAGCCATGTTGCTTAGTACATTTTTCAGTTGAGGCAGATCACATCCTGCTGCTTTGGTGGTCTAGGCAGGAGTGGGAGGAATCAGCTTCTTCCTTCCCAGAATTCTCCTGCTCTTCTTGCATCATTTCCACTTCCTGTCTGGTTTTCCCACCTATACCTCCTGCCTGGCCAATCAGCATTTATTTAATACATGATTGACAGAATACAGACAATTCTCCCGCACCACTGGTTCAAGATATAATCAGGATTTGACTTTGTCCCATATACACAACACACATCCAATCCTATAGATGTCTGCAAGGTCCCTAGTATAAGGT
The DNA here is from genome assembly GCF_982192425.1 of Myodes glareolus. Classification (NCBI taxonomy): domain Eukaryota; kingdom Metazoa; phylum Chordata; class Mammalia; order Rodentia; family Cricetidae; genus Myodes; species Myodes glareolus. Next base: position 3,744,204 of record NC_142036.1, on the reverse strand, counting down.
AATGCAGAAATTGATCTGTTATTGGTTGGAAATGTGCTGATGACTTCAGAATTTCATAAAAAATATCATGTCAATAGCAAAGCTTTAAAAAGGAATTTTCTATTACATGGCAACAAGCTAAGGAGATTATAAGGAGATGTCTTACTTGCTCTTTATATAACCAAACACCACTACCTGCAGGAAGTAACCCAAAGGGTAGTCAAAGGAATGAAATCTGGTAGATGTAAGTGTTCCACTTTGTAAAGTTTGGAAAATTAAAATATGCACACCACACCATTGACAGCTATTCAGGTTTTCAATGAACAATTGCTTTGAGTTTGGGAAAGTTTGATTCGATAATCACACATTTACTAGAAGTTATGACCATCATGGGTCATAACTGTACAAATAAAGACAGACAATAGTCTAGCATATATGTCTAAACAATGAAACAGTTTTTTGCTTATTGTAATATAAAGAATATTACAGGTATATTAAACAATCCTACAGGTCAGGCAGTTATAGGAAGATCAAACTGAACTATAAAGTATATGTTAAACTAATAGAAAAAGATGCAGAATACCCAGAAATAGATTGTATAATGCTTTATTATCCTTGGGTTTTCTTAATGCTAATGAGAAAGGAACAATGAGAGCAGAGATTAGATAATAGAACAAACTTCTGAATTAAATCAGCCAGTGTATTTCAAGGATATGTTGACCTCAGAATAGAAAACAGGAGATGTGCTACATTGGGGAAGGAGTTTTGCTCTTGTTTCCACGGGAGAAGAAAACTATGAATACCATAAAAATTAATAAAGATTCAGTTTGAAAAAGAGAAACATCTTGAGAAAAAGAAATTATAGCTCATCCACAGAGGTGACAATTCTACAGGTGGCAAGGAAACATCATAAAGGTTGGGGCAGGGTTCTGTTCTTGTCTTTGCAAAAAAATACCCATCTTTAAAAAGTCAAGGTACCTTGGACATCTAGATTCCTAAAGAAGAAAAGATAGCTATCCAGAAAAAGTCACCAAGCAAAGAGAAATCTGATGTATGGTACCCAGATCCTCTGCAGGGTAAAATTTCACTACCTAAACATACATATCTCCCTACTTTTCAGCATAATGATAGTTATGACTCACTTAAAAATCAAAGCTGGCTTTGCAATTGGACTGTGGTTATCCTTCTCTAAATCCAAGCATGTTGTTAAAAGAAAAATTCAGAGTTTCTGCCTCATATCAGAAGCCACCTGGTATGAGACAAAGGGAAGAAAATATTTAGGAAAAATTTTACTTCTCCCCATACATATTTTTGTCTCTATGGTACCTTTCATTGAATATATGTCTATATGAATAATGCTTAAGTTTTTCCAAAATGAACAATAAAGTTTCCTTCAGTAATCTTTGAAGTTTTCAGCAAGAATATGGAACCTACAACAATGATTCCCTCTGGTTGATATGATGTCATTATGCTAATAACACTTTGAGATCAGTTTTGGGTTACAAACTGCTCAAGATGATTCCAACTTGGCTAGCTGAGATGGTACACCTTTTTACATTGTTCTGGCCAGAACTTTAGATAAGAACTTTGAAAAAACCTAACCAGATACTCAGAGATTATCTGCAATTGTATCAGACAGTAATCTAGAAACTTAAACGTTATTTTAGTTTTTACAGGATCTCATAAAAATAACATTACCTCCATGAGAGCTGGAAGTAATTCTAGAAAATGATGTGCCCTCTCCCAACAAAGTTTGTCCTTAGGGTTAAGGACATCAATTAGGGGTTGGTTATAATTGGTATAGGGTTGGGGGTGGAAATTAAATAGGCTTAGGAATCTCTTTTGAAAAAAAAATGGGTTGGGTGGAATAATAGGTAGATTAGTGTGATCTTACTCACACTAATAATAATAGCGAGAATATTTGTGAGCTATTATTTATAGACAATTTACCTTGGTATAGATTTTTGTATACTGATACAAATTCAAATTACATTTGTTATATTGAATATGCTCCTATTTCTGTTTACAATATTTGTGTACCTATGCAAAGTTATTTTGTCATATTGTATGCATGCATGTTTCTACCTCTGCTTAATATATTTTGAATATTGATACAACTTTAAGATATATTCATCATATTACACTATATATTTCTACCTCTGATAAGATACACACACACACTCACAGAGATTTTACATTTTGAGGTCATTGTCCTCATTGCTGTACATTTGTTTAAAGATTGTTTAATATTTTAATATGAAGCCTTAGTCTTTAAACTATATAAGTATTAAGAATTATAGGTCAATAGTCATCCATTTTGTTGTAATTATAGTTAGACTAATCAGGTTCTTTAAATGCATAGAGATTGCATTCCACATAGATAGGTAATCTTCAATCACTTCAAAGAACTGTAGAATATGGACTTTAAATAACTTAGGTTCTATTGATATGAGACACGATTGTTCCTGGCAGCTCTTATCTATTCCCGAGAGAATGTTAGACACTAAAGACACTCCAGTTGGAGTTTGCTTTCTTCTTTGCAAAACTGCTCTTTGGGCAAAAAATTGCTCCTGCCTCAACCACTACAAAATACATGGTGTGCACATTGGACAAGCAGGATAAAAGCAAAAAGGTTGCCAAACCTTGCCAAGACAAGGTAAGATAGTTTTTAAAAGTTTTCTGCCTCTGAAAATGATTTTTCAGTTACTGTAGACCTTAGCCAAAGTTGATTGCCCCAACATTGCAAATGAGACTTCAGGTGATTGCCTAGGTAGCTGGTTGTCTCTGTCGTTTCTTGCACCTTTTGGAAGTTGTTTGATTGTATATTACCTATTTACTCAAGTAATATTATTTCACTACTCAGGGATTTGGTGGGGTTGAAGACTAGAAAGTTGTAGTTTCCTCACATGACTTAGCCAGCCATTCCTATTATACAGACTTAGACTCTTTAGGATGGAATAATTATTGAAGCATTTAGCGTATGTTTCTTGTTTGATGTTGTTCATGCTGGTTGTAATTCTATTTTTTTTATACTTGATATTTGTTCTTATTGTATATAGTTTTGTATTAGGCTTAGAACTCTCTTATTTAGACAAAAGGGAGAGGTGCTGTGGGAAATCCTTCAGCCAATAGCCTTTAATATACTGGCCCACTTTGGGCATGGACTCATGTACTATAAATGCAGATATAAAGCATGCACGGTCCTTGTGGCTATTGGATTTTGTTCCAGTTCCCAGAGCATGTAGAGGACTGCAGATCACCACTCTTTCTGTGAGTTTACCCCTAATAAATAAACCTTTGTTATCCTCCATTATGCAATAATGTGAAACTCTTTTGTATGGTAACAGTATCTTAAATACTTCCTCCATCTGGTTTGGCATCTTTACTACCTCTAAGAAATATGCTATTATGATTCTTTAGAAAATCATTTCTATGCTTGTAGAGTGAGATTCTCTTCTGCTTTTATTGCTGTTATCTGCATTTGATATTTTCAGAGTCATGTATACCTTAGAAATCCCACTTAATACCTTCTTATTATTTGGTTTGTGTCCTTGTTGGACCATTCCATCTCTACCTGTCTAGTCCAGATGTTCTGTTCTCTCCTTCACTGTTCTGTTATTGAGAATTCCCATGATGCTTTTTATTCAACTTACTGTGTTCTTCATATCTAGCATCTCAAATTTGCTTTGCTTCAGTATTTCCTTCTCCTTGATAATTTTCCTTTCATTGTTTGAGTTACCGTACTCATTTCATTCAGGTCTGTGTTTTCTTGACCAGGAGCTGATATTCTTCTTTGATTTCTTTTGGGTTCCCTATCTTGGATGTCATCTAACTCACACTAACTAAATGTCATTGCTGTAAGATGAGTTAAGTTCTACAGGGTTTCCATTGCCTTGGTTTTTCATGTATTTTTTCATTAGGGTTTATGTATCTGGGTTCATTTCATTGCTTGGCCTTTTCTGTATCCAACTGTACCCTTTCAATTGAAGCATTTGCAATACTCAAGTGGGACTTTGATATGTTGTAGTTGGAGCACACCTTTCATAAAATGATCTTCAGTGTAAATGGAATATTAATTGCAAGAATAAACACAGCATTGTACTAACCAAATAAGACCAGTGGTCCCTTTGACTTCAGTAGGTTAGAGGATAAACAACAAAGGACAGTGTGGTGTGTACTTGTATTTCAGTGAGTCAGATTATGTGGGGGTGGTGGTGAGGAAAGGAACAAGTATTAGATTGACTTTGAAAAGCAAAACAGAAAACTCGCTGAGAAGAGAAAACTGTAAATTTGTAAAATCTACAAATTTTAGAGATAGTTAAAGCTGTAGATGGTTATAATTAAGAGGTACAGTAGAAGGGAAGAAGGATGAAAGAAAGAGGAATATGACTTAGCAATGGGTGGAAACATATGAGATGCAGGTGACGAGTATGGTGGGGAGTGTCTGGATGTAGATTAGGTGAAAAGAGCATCAACAGCTATCCTATAACCTACCTGAGCAAGGTCCAGACAAAAGCAAACTGCTGTGGTTTACAGATGCCAGAGGGAGGATATTGGAGACTAAGAAATTAATAGAACACTGATGGAGTGAATTACTGGCACAGCTTGCCCTGAGTTCAGAGGTGAAGTTCTGGACCTTGCTGGTACTGGGGGCAGTGGGAATGAGAGTAGGGAGTCCTTGGTCTCTGTGGCGTTCATATTCTGTGTAGTTTCTCATCTCTCAGGTTCAGCATATGAAAGGAACAACATTTCTCAAGCCATTCTCTGGCAGTTTTATCCAACAAATGATGCTGATTCAAGATAACTTACAGCTGGGCCCAATTCCCATGCTCCAGCCTTCTTTCTCTGCAGAGATCTTCCCAACTAACAAATTCATCTACAGACCTTGACTCTTGAAAATGAGTATACTGTGTATGATCTTTACTGTTTTCTTGGATGGGTTTCAATGACCATCACTCTAATCTGCCATCTCACCCAGAAGTTCTACTCTCTTCTTTTTGATTCCCACTCCAAGTTTTAACGGAACTCATGGGCACCCAAACTGAACAATTCATTTCCAAGTTTCCCTTGGAAATAATGGGAAGTGTAAGTCATTGAGACATACAACATCTGACTTCTTAGCATACTACTTCTCTTTCCAATTTGCTGGCAAGAATACAAATATAGAATATTAAACCTCATTCAATCATGCAAATTACAGTAAGCATAGGAAAGATGCTGAATCGTCCTTCCAAAATAAACAGGCAAAAACTATAGTACAATTCTATTATTTTATTTTTAAATTTCTTATTAGTTCTTTCTTATTCAATATCCCTTTTTATCACATTCATTTATTCTTCTGACACTTCCAAGATCCACTTCCTCCTCTCTACTTACCTGGTTTGTGTCCCACTCTCATTTTAACCCATCAGACCTTTTGTGCAGACCAAATATTCTTGGATGCGTAGTCCTGCACTCAAGCATGGTTGACTGGACCAGGACAACTCGCTTAAAGAAAACGTCTCTCTCTCCCAGCAGTTAACAGGTGTCAGTAGCTCCACTGCTAGGGATATGGTTGCATCTCCAGCTCCCCATCTTGTGCTGGGTTTGGTCTGACTTGGGCTTACACACTTCTTGTGCATGCTGTTGAAACCTCCCTGAGCTTCTATGTGCAGTGGCCTTGCTGTGTCCAAAGACACAGTTTCCTCTAGTCCTGCAGAACTCTTTCCACCCCCTTTTTGGCAACGATCCCTGAGGCTTGGGACGAGAGGGTGTGGTTTTAATTCCTTGTAGGACTGAGCATTCTGTAGTCTCTTATTCTCTATACCTTGACAGTTGTTGGTCTATATTAAATACCATCCGTCAAAAGAAGCTTCTCAGACAAGGGCTAAGAGAGACATTAAGCTTTATAATTTACTCTTCACAGGAAGGCATGAGAATCACACCTTCCTAGCTCTGTAGCTTGCGAAACACAATCTGTGGGTGTGCTTTCTCTGGCAACGAGAAAACTGCTCACATCGCTGAGAAAACAGATGCTCTCACCCATCACTACAGGATACTCAAGATGATACAATCACAGAGCACTCAGGAACTACTGGAAAAGTGATCTGTGCATCACTTCGATGTAGTGAGCTTCTCTCTGGAAAACTGGACATAAGGCTAGTCACTATACTAGGAGCTGGAAAACTGGAGTAGCCCAATGTGCATCAATCAGAGGTTGGTTTGATAACTGTGAGATGCAGTGGAGTAACATACAACTATTGAAGAGGATAAGGAATTTGTCTATATGCTTCCTGAAATGCTTTCTAAGATACTTTTGAGCAAAAAAAAAAAATGAAAGAGACATGTGTGTACTAGCTACCATCTATGAAAGCAGAAGGATTGTAACACATAGAGTATTGATGATTTATTGTTTTAAGAAACACAATGAAGTAATCTCCAAACTAAAAATCAAAAGTGTTTATACATGGGACAGGATAGAGGAAGCTAGACTTTTCAACATGCTTTTCCTAGATGACTTGGAAGCCCATAAATATACAAAAGTTTAAAGTTTGAAACAAAGTCTATAAAAATCAAATGCATTAACTGTGTTGATTTGATGGAAAAACCAGATAGAATGATATCATGTGACTTTAAAGCAGCAGTTAGACAGTCTGTCCTTGCTGTAAATCTGTCCCAAGGACAAAAGAGCTGCACAACAAAAACAGCATAGCATTTTAAAGGGACTTTCCAAATTGTGGCGTTGTTGATGTGTCCATGTGTTAGGAGCACGAAGTTGGATTCTCTGATACTCATTGTCATTTGTAAAGGAGCACTCTTGCAGGGGCCAGGTGGAGGCAGAAGCTGGACTGTTAGGCAGTTGCAAGAGAAGCCTTGCTCAAGCCCACAAGGAACTTGTAAACTCTTTCAACTGAGGCAAGGAAATCACGCCTTCAGTGTTCATGACCTTAAGTTGATGCTGGCTATTTTGACTGAAGTGAGGTGGAATCTCAATGTAGTTATGGTTTTCAATTCATTTGCTTTTGTGTAGAGATTATATAGATTCCCATCCCCACTACCCTACCCCTCAGGCAATATTGAAGTATTCTGATCAGTTGTAGCTGCCTAGTGCCTGAGGATATTGGTGGTGCATGCCTTTAATCCCAGCACTTGGCAGGCAGAGAAAGGCAGATCTCTGTGAGTTTCGAGGCCAGCCTGGTTTACAGAGCAAGGATCAGAACAGTCTCCAAAGTTACACAGAGAAATTCTGTCTCAAAAAACAAAACAAAAAAACAAACAAAGAAAAACAAAAGCAAACAAACAAACAAAAGAAAGAAAACAAAGATTAGCTGGGTGGTGGTGCACGCCTTTAATCCCAGCACTCAGAAAGCAGAGGCAGACAGATCTCTGTGAGTTTGAGGCCAGTCTGATCTTTGAACTAGTTCCAGGACAGCCAAGGCTACACAAAGAAACCCTGTCTCAAAAAGCTGCCCTCCCACCCAACCACCCCCCAAAAAAAGAAAAGAAAAAAGAAAAGAAAAATGGAGAGATTGCAGTGGACTTGTGTTTGGCTCTCAGAATCCACATCTGGTGGCTCACAAACACCTGCAACCATCTGGCTCCAGGAGTTTTGACCTCTGTGGACACCTGCATGCATACAGCACACATACAAACAAGTACGTACACACACATAAATAAAAATAAATACATTTTAATATTTATAGGGTGGTGCTGGGATGGGAAAGGATGCAGATCTATACACTGTGGATGGGAATGCATATGGGTGCAGTCACTGTAGAAATAAAAAACTAATCTAAAGCTATGCCAAGTGTGGCGTTACATTACTGTGTAATCTCAGTATTGATAGGAGGATTGGGGTTAACAGTGAGCCTCATCCACTAACAAGTTTGAGGCCAGTTTGGGCTACATGAAAGTGCAGTCACAAAATCAAATACCAGCACCACTACACATATGCATTAAACACACACACACGCACACTCTCACACTCATACACTACATACACACACAGAAAAGAAAGATAATCAGAAATAAGATAGATGAGTTAAATCGAAAACCCTTCGTACCTGGTTCTGAAATTAAAGTTTCAATATATACTCATATTGTACTTTATCTTTTAAAGATTATTGCTTAGTTTTGCTTTCTGCAAAGGTTTTAAAATTAGAAATAAGTCAAGTATTGGCATGATAATTACTTAAGATACGGGAGTGGGAGAAAGTCACAAACTTTCAGAAAGTGCCAATGCCCTAACAAAGCATGTTTGTACAAAAGGGTGGAAATGCTTCTAAGAGGCAGTGGAGGGTATAGAAGAGTGCGGGAAATCTCACGAAGGACTTAGGAGGGGCTTTGAGAGATAGCTCAGCAGGAAGGAGCTCTTGCTGCTCTGTGAGCCTGTTGGAGTCCTGTTCCCAGCACCTTATCAGGTCTGTAACTCCAGATCTAGGGACCCAAAGCCCTCCTCTGGCCTAGGACTCTGTGTGTGTGTGTGTGTGTGTGTGTGTGTGTGTGTGTGCGCGCGCGCACGCACATGCGCGCACTCTCCCCACACTCTCACACACAACTGCGTGCATGCACACACACTCACACACACATAGCACAGCAAACAAGCATGAAAACAAAAACACTGCCAAAGACCAGAAGAAAAAATGGCAACAAAGCAACCAATATAACCACATTCTGATAGGACAAGGTATGAGGATACTCAGGAGGAAATATAAATAATTATGAGCAATTGTTAAAGTTTCAGGTGGAAAAAACCAGAAAGTAATTTGATCAAAGTGATAAAACTATTTTAAGAAAAACTCATGAAAACACTAAAATAACACACACACACACACACACACACGCTCTGTAAAGAATGTCTATGACAAGACCATCAGGAGTTTCAACACGGTTAGTGAACTTGAAAACAGCTCAACAGGAACTCCTCAATATGAAACAAGAAGAGAAAAAGAAGATGAAGAGAAAGGCCTTCACACCCCCATGCTGCAGAATGATGTCCGTCTCTGAGTCAGAATCAGAATCTTAGACAAAAAAGAGAATTCATGAGAAGAAATGTTTTAAAATAATAGCTGAGGCATTCTTCTGAAATTAACAAACATCAAATCACAGATAAAAAAATACCTGAGGACACCAAGCAAGAAAGACACAAACAAAACATGACAAAGCGATATAACCCCATGTAAGCACAACCCTCTTAAATTGCTGAAAATGAAACACACAGCGAACACCTTGGAAAGGTAAAGATCAAAAAGTGGAAAGGAAAGAGTTGCAACAGACTTCTCTATGCCAGGAAGGAATGGCGGCACATCATTAAAGGGCTGGAAGGAAAGAATCAACAGTAATGAAAGCTTTCTGTGCCATTCTGCCCAGGACAGCAGCAGCAGCAATGGACAAACACACTCACCAGTGTACGAAGCAATGATCCTCACTTCCCAGTGAAGGTCCTGGAGCCTTGAGTAGTGGAAGCTAGCAGTTCATTCCCAACCTTTCCAAGTCTGGAATCAGCCCAGAGAAAGGCCGAGCAGCTGGTATGCTGAGCTGGCTCTATGAGCTGATGTTGCCAGTCCCTGGGCAAGAACAATTCCTGCCTTCTCCCCACTTCCCTGTAGGCTGGCACTCCAGAGAGTTACAATCTCTCCCATTCTGTCCAGCACAATCTCCACTCCCATTCCCCATCCTGTGGGGCTCGAAAACCCTATCTCTTGCCTGATACTGTCGGTAACTTTCCAGCCCTAAAGTGAACTAAAGGGCTCAGGCAAGCAAATGCTAACTACTAGCTAGGGAAGATAGTCATCTAGTTTTTCTCTGCTTACCTGTGTCTTGTTAAGGAGCTCTAAACACACCATATTTAAATGAACAATGATGCTTTCTTACACTGGCAGCAAACAGAGGCAGACAAACAGTACTGCTCTGTCCTCAGACCTCACAAACCTGGGCCTCAAGAAAGCCACCTGGGATTAAGTCTTCTCCACTTCAGTTAGCTCTTTCTGGAAATGCCCTTGCAGACTCATGTGGAGGTACAGTTGTTTTTGTGGGCAGGGGTGTGTTGGATCCCAGGCCTTTCCCGACTCCTCGAGGTGCTATGCAGGACTGTTTACCCAACCAGTGTAGCTTCCTGTCATCTCCTCTGCTCGCTCCACTGGCTAGGGGAATTAGCACAGAGAGCCTTATCCTCTATTGGCATGGTAATTCCACCTGCAAAGAAGGGTTCTCGTAGTGGTGCCTGTCCTGTCTGTCACTGCAGCTAGCTCGGCACCCCCTGCCTGGTAGCTCCTGCCACTCAGCGCCAGGCGCCCAACACCTTGATCTCACTACCGGCTGGGAGGGGATTCTCGTCCTTTGGCCCCTAAGTATATAAACCTGGAATTTCGCTGAATAAAGTTGACATCTACCTTTTGGGCAAATGATGCAGGTCTCATTCTCTGTGTGTGTGTGTGTGTGCGTGTGTGTGTGTGTGTGTGTGTGTGTGTGTGTGTGTGTGTGTCTGTCTGTTTTTAACTCCTAGGACATTGTTCCAAGCTCGCGGTTCGATACGGGAGGCGCACACCCATATGGGGGGGGAAGGGGCTTGTAGAATTGGGTAGAACAGGAGTGGGGGCTGGGTTTAACCTAAAGATCAGAAAAACAAAACAGTCAGCCACTGGATTTTACCTCTACCTCAGTCTGAAATGCCCATCCTGCTTTCAGGAATCCTCAGGAAAAGAATAACTAAAAGCAGTCTCCTCCCCATGTTATATTCCTCTCTAGGTCTGGGATTAAAGGCTGCCACTACTGCCTGGTTTCTATGGCAAACTAGTGGGGCTAATTGGGATTAGAGGTGTGTGTCACTACTGCCTGGACTGTAAGGCTGACCAGGGTAGCTGTTTTACTCTCTGATCTTCAGGTAAGCTTTATTTACTAAAATATAAATGAAATATCATTACATTTCCCCCCTTTTCCCCTAAAATAAAAAAGAAGGCTATAACTTATATAAGAAAAACTATATACAATAATTACAATAACTATATACAGGCAATAAAAGTATCAACAATGTTTAGTTCATTCATACTGGACAAATTCAGAGAAAATATTCCATATCTATCCTATCTTGGTGAGTCTAAAGTCTTGTACCTAATTTACTTTTTATTATAACTTGTTTTCTGCATCAGGAAAACTATAACTATCTAATCTTCAACTTCCTCAGAGACCCAAGAAGAAAATAATATTAGCTGAGAGAGCAGGAAGTATGAGCAAACAATTTCCAAATAATGTGAGAAATGACAGAAACAGCTGACTTCGTGGACAATCACTCAAAAGTCCTCTGCAACGCTGGGGCATCCATCTTCAGTCCACAAGCCTAGCATTTCCAACAGACTTTTCTGTAAATAAGGATATTCTGAAGGGCTCTCCCTCCTTGTTTTGACAGTGTGTGGTAGTCACTTTCTTTTATGTCCTGCTTGTCCAATTAGGACACATACTGTCAGCAGTCAAGGCAGAGGCATTTTTTTTTTTTTGCCTAGTGACTTACTTTTGACACAAAGAAAGTAAACTCCATGTGCAGTTTCTTTGGTGCACATTATCTTCTCTGAAGTAGTTTGGTGATGACAGAAGCAGACATACTCTTGTATGTCTCAATGAGATATACTCATTGTCATAAAGAATAGCCTGTTTTATTAAAACATCTTAAATGCTATATTCTGTAGATCTTGAAAGTGTTTTAAGATGACCTGTCGTTCTAAAATATCTTTGTTTGAGGAGGTACTCATTCTTAAATGAGATTCTAGATCCAATTGAGTGGACAATAAAGACTGATCACCACAGGTCATACTTGTCAGCATGACTAATTTCCAGATGAAGAGAATAATGACAATAACAAGATCATGGATTCACTTAGCATGATGTAACTATTGCCCACATGACCAAACTGCACTATTCTTCCCCATGATCGATGACAAAGTCCTTGGAGAGATGTAGTACTGCTGTTTGTGAACTTGACTTAAGCTGTGAAAAGGGAACATCAGCTGAGGAGTTGATTCCAACAGCTAGCCCACTGGCAAGTCTATGGGGTTTTCTCTTGATTAATGATTGATGGAGGGTGGGACAGTTCACCATGGGTAGCAGCACCTTGGGCAGATAGTCCTCAGAGGAATGAAAGGGGTGGCTGAGTGGGAGCCTGGAGAATAAACTAGGAGGTAGTGTTCCTCCACAGCCTCTGCTTCAGTTTCTGTCTTGAGTTCCTTCCCTGACTTCCCTATATAATAGACTGTGATAAATCCTGTTCTCCTCAGATGGCTTTTGGCCATGGTGTTTATCATAGTCATAGGACACAAACTAGAACAGATGGTTAGTTTTTTTAATATCTTATAACTTTTATGTGATAAAATAGATTTAAAAACACTGAATTGTTGGTATTATCTCAATGTTATATTACCTGGTAGAAAAGTGAAAGAAATCACAAATATCTTCTTATATGTGTATCTATGCATAAACATTCTTTTCTCTAGAAATATACAAATATATTTAGAAAATCATTATGAAGTCATACTGTTGAGACTCATTCCCTGAGACATCCTAACTTCATGCTTTACAGCCTACATTTAATTAAGATTCAGGAAAAATTAAAAGGGAAAAAAACACTGATACTTGATTTCCATCCTGGTTTTTTATTTTTTTTCACCCATATATTTATGTATTTTGACCCCATGAGAAAAAAGTATCTAACATTCTGAACTTCCAATGAAATGAAGAAGAGGGAAATTATTTTTGAGAATGAAATGTGTTCACAGATATTGGATTTTTAAGAATGTCCTCCTTTGGGTCTGGAGAGACGGCTCAGCTTAGAACACTTACTGCTCTAGCAGAAGACCTTGGTTAGATTCCCAACGCCTATATGATGATTCACAGCCATCTGCAACTCCAGTTCCAGAGAATCCAACACCTCTGACCTTTCTGGGCACAAAGCACATGCATGATGTACAGATACATGCTGGCATAACACTCAAACACATAAAAATGAATTTAGAAAAAAGAATAAAATAGTTCTTCTTATATGCAGCATGTCCACTGGATAGGATACCTTTTGACACAATTGTTACATGTTTGGTATAGATAGTACACAGGTTGCTGCCTTCAAGATGGTCACTTGCCTCCTACAAAGCTTACATAATGACACACTGAAAGCTCAGACTGTTTTGAAGAGCTAAGTGGTTTCTTGCACCAGTCACTAGAAGGGGAGTGAGTATCTTAATCAGAATTCTATTCATGAATAAATGCCATGATCACAGCAACTGTTAAAAAAGAAAGTATTAAATGGGGGTTTGCTTACAGTTTCAGAGGTTTAATCCATTAGCATAATGGCAAAGAGCATAGTAACACACAGGCAGACGTGGCGTCTTGAGAGGGTGGCATGGCTGGAAGTGAGATAATAAAACAGCCATTTCTAGTTACTACAACAGAACCAAAGAAGTGTGAGGTCATTGTACAAAGCATGAGAGACTTCGGAGTGCTCAGCCCTAAAAGGGATGTCTTCTTCAACCTCTTTCCCGTAAGCCTCAGAGAACTATGAGAAGAGGAAGTGGAAAGCTTGGAAGGAAGCAGAGGTGGTAGATAATTCCACAGAAACTGTGACATCCAGACGCAACAGGATTGATGCACACATGAACTCACAGAGACTATGGGAGCACACACAAACCTGTGTAGGTTTAAACAAGACAAAATCTCAGCACTGAAGACAGAAACTGTACACTGGAAGGAGATGGGGAGAGGAGAACATGGTTGAAATATATTGCATGAAAAAAAACTAAAAAACTAAAAAAAAAAACAAGTGGGGTCAGCAGCTGGAATAGAGTGAATTTCAAGATCAATGTTAAAGAACAGCTAGCAAGCAAAAGAATTAAAATAGTTATTTATTTTATAGGGAGCTTTACTGGAAGCGCCGGAAATTCTTACAGAAATAGTGTCTAAAGAGTACCTGGAAGCTACGAGCTCTGATAAGGAATAGCCCAACAATAGAATATGATGACAAATTTCATGTCATCCTTGTAGCGACTCCAGACATAGTTCATGTATCATATAACAACCAAGGAGACATGAAAGAAATCAAATTCATTCCTAAAGCTAATTACATGATATCTTCTTCAGAAAGGTAAACTTTCTGATGAATACTCCAAAGAAGAATTCATATTTAAGCCTTCAGGATTAGACTTAGAAGTAAAGGCACATTTCAAGTCCAAACAAAATGAAGTCAAATGAAACAGAGTTTCTACTACATGCTAATACCTAACATTTCTCCAACCAGGTAGCAATCATTCTCTGAGAACAAATAATTTGAATCCTTCTCAAGGTGAACAGAGTGTTTTAAAAGAGTAGAAACAGCCTAGAACTCTGGAGAAAAGCTGAGGGATCAGAGAAGAAGAACAAAGGGAGAAAAAAACCCAGAAAATAATCTAATATTGTGTCTACTTCCTGTCCAGGAAGCTTTGCTTTCTGCTGCTGCTAACAGAGAATGTAACCAATGGCGACACACAGTCGAGGTGTCTATAGTCCTCCAAGAGCTCTGCATGCTCAGGACTCATTGGTAGCCCATGTCAACGACTGATAGATGGGGATGTGTTAGCTTCAGTGGTCCCCAGTGGCTCAGCGGGATCACAGTTGCTGAGCAGCAAAGATGCCTTCTGTCACTTCATGCTGGGCAATGTCCTGCTAGAAAAGGGGAAGCCTTTTGCTGCTGCTGTCACAGAGTGCTACAAGCTGGCTAGTTTGCGAAGGATAGAAGTTGATTTGGTTCAAGGATCTAGAGACTGAAGTTCAGGAGTGAGGTAGGCACTGATGAAGACGTCACTACATGAGGAGCAGGGAGTGTATGGGCATGCCCAGAAGAGGTTTGGATGTATGCTTTTGAGTAGAAATACCATCACCTTATTTATTCGAGAGAATAAATTTGTGAGGTCAGAAATTTATTCTTCTGACCAAATCACCTCTTAATACTGTGCCAAAAAATGTATTTTAACATGATTTGAAGAGAATCTTCAAACAACAGCAAGGGGAAAAAAAAATCTTTATTCTAGCAGTGAAAAAGAAAAGATAGAATTTCACTAAGACGTGAAGAAGACTCCTTACGTCATGCTGGTTAGAATGAGTTCTTGTCCTCTTGCTACAGTTTTTAAGGCAAAACTGACCTCTGGATGCCCCACAGGCTGTGCTCAGACAACAACCCCCCATATGCAATTAAAGACACATTGTTAAGAAAAGCACAGGGAGAGGGTTTATTAACTGGGGCAGCACTGGAAAGAAAAACAAATAAAGAGGTCCAGTTGTCTCCAATCATCAGAATACTGACACTAGGTTTAAGTTCAATAGAGGGCAAGACATGCACAATTAAGCAGTCCTGGTCAAAATGGGGCTCTAGCCACACTTTACTTAGCCATTATCATCTCAGAACTTCAGGGACTCAGTCAAACTGTGCACTTGCTGATCTGCACATCCTTGCTCTTCCGCAAAATTTACTGCCTCTGGAAAACAAGGTGACTCTGGCAAACAACAGTGTTTTTCTGTGTCAAGCAATGTGCAGACACAGGATGTAGGCAGTGGTACCAGGCTTTCTCCTGCTCCTGCTTCCTGTGGGTCAAGTAAGGAGCCAATGCCTTTTAGCAAAGACCACTTTGATATCTCTGTCTAAATGCTGCGTTTCCTCAGAAGGATGTTCCTCACAGTCCTTGACACTAAGATGCTTTTCATGAATGACGGGAACTATTTCGTCATTTTATTACTGTGTTTGGCTAACACCAAACACGGTTTATTTCAGAGCCACCCTTGGTTGTGCTTAAAACTTCTGAAGGCGGGGCTGGAGATATGACTCAGTGGTTAGGAGCACTGGCTGCTCTTCCAGAAGTCCTGAGTTCAATTCCCAGCAACCACATGGTGGCTCACAATCATCTGTAATGACATCTGGCACCCTCTTCTGGCGTGCGGGTATACATGGAGACAGAATGTTGTATACATAATAAATAGATAAATCTTTAAAAAAAAAAAAAAAACTTCTGAAGGCAACAAAAACAGCACGACCCCAAGAAAACCCACAAGAGTTGAGTAGCTGTAATATATGGCCCAGAGGTAGCGACAGAAGAGCTCGGTGCTGCTGTTCAGGTTGCCAGCAGAAAGGTGTGGATGAGGGCGGAGGCAGACAAACCTGTGGGTCAAGCGAGATGATAAGCAGGTTCCTGTCAGGAAAGCTAACTCCCTAGTAAGGTCATTTCAAACTACCACAGAGGGACCTTCTCTCCCACTGTTAGTTTGTCAGAGTGATTTAAATGAAAATAGAAGAGCTCAAACCTCTTTATAGATGACAACCACAAACTTAACAATTAAAGGGGTAAAACTAGAAAAAAATCTGATATAGGCTTACAGGTAAGACTGTTACTGTGACATCTACACAGAACTCAGGTGTGCAGTCTGATAGGCTTACAGGTAAGGCTGATACTGTGACATCTACATAGAACTCAGGTGTGCAGTCTGATAGGCTTACAGATAAGGCTGATACTGTGACATCTACACAGAACTCAGGTGTGCAGTCTGAGACTGCGGCCAGCAAGCAGGCCCAAGGAGAAGCTACACAAATTCACCTAGCACTTGGTATGGTGTCTTCCTTGACCAGTGACGCATTCTGCCTTACATCCCTTCTTTTTATTACTTGCTTCCAATTAGCAGTAACTGAGCCCATGAAGGTAGAGATGTCAGCAGACATCAGAGTTTGGGCATACACAGCAAGCCATGGGGCAGAAACACAGGGCTGCAGCAGTAGCAAAGATGGTTCATTCGGAAAAGAGACACTTCCAGGGTCACAAGTTGGTTGAGCAGCCCAAGGACCCAGCGATGTGCACAGGCCTGGGAGGGCTGACCATGGAGTGATGAGGGTGTTCCAAAAGCAAGACAGCAGATAAGACAGTGGACAGCAGGGAGCTGGGCTGCATGAGCGGCCAGGGACTCTATAAACTCTAATCCTGGGGAACTCAGAGCAACTGGTGCAAGACTAAACACAAGGGTGAGGAACTTGAGGCTTAATGTACTGTCTAGCAAATCAACTAATGGATCTGTCTGCTTTAATCTCACTACAAATGTCTTATTTCTGCCCCTCCCCCTTTTTCTCTCTGATTTCTCCACTCTTATTCAACATAGATCTCGAAGTCTTAGCTACAGCAATAAGACAAAAGAAGCAAATAACAGGGATATAAATAGAAAAAGGAAGTTCAAGTCCCCTTGTTTGAAGATACTGTGAGTGTATCCATAAGGAACCCTGGAGACAAAACCTTAAAGTGGCAGGGTAAAAATGAACACACAGAAGTCAGTCCCTTCCTATATACCAATAACAGACATGCTGGAAAAAAAAAACCCAGAGAAACAATTCCACTCACAATTCACACCCAGAAACAAATGGATTAAACCAGAGTCCCTGGGAGTAACCAAGGAAGTAAAATACCTCTACAGTAAAAACCTTAAAACACTCCAGAGAAACTGAAGAAGGCACCAGTTTCTGGAAAGGCCTCTCATGCTCATGAATTGAACAAATCAATACTGGGGAAATTCTTCTCTTACAGAAACAATTTATAGACTAATGCAACCCCCATCAAAACTGCAACTCCATTCTTCAGAGAACACTAAAAAAAATCTTAAAATTAATTTGAAGTCCATAAGACCTTAGATAATCTTACAGACCTAATTAGGGACAATAAGGCTCAAAGTATCACCATACCTGATTCCAAGTTATGCTACAAAACCACAGTAACAAAAACATGGTACCAATACAAAAATATCTAGATCAGTTGAATGGAATAGAGGACCATGTACAAGGCTGTATAATTACAACCACCTGATTTTTGACAAAGATATCAATAATAGAATGGGGTCTTTGACAAATGGTGATGGAAAAACTGGAAGTTTACTTACAAAGAACAAAAATGGACCCTTATCTCTTAACACACACAAACACCAACTTCAAATTGTTCAAGGATCTCAATGTAAGATTGAAAACTCTGAAATTGCTAGATGAAAAAACAGGGACCACACATAGAGATGATAGGGCTTCCTGATTAGAACTCAGGCTGTTTGTGGAGGGGCCGTGGGGAACAAGGTCCCAAATCAACAAAGGGACCTCATGAAGTTAAAATCTTTGCACAGCAAAGGAGACCGGTGGTCTGCAGGATGGGAGGAAATTGATGCTAATTGTGCTTCTGTCAGAGGATTAGAGTCTAAAATATACATATAACTAAAAAAAATAACAAAAACTGAAGAATAAGAAAACAAGCAATCAAATTTTTAAAAATTAGCTAGGGAATAAGAGTTCTCAAAATAATAGATTGAAGCGGCCAATATACGGTTTTAAACATGGCTGACACCCTTAGCTATGGGGTGCTTTGAGTCTGTTTCACTCGAGTCAGATGCTGGAAAGACTGTGTGAAAAGAAGAATTTTTGTTCACTTTTGGAGTGTAAACTGGTGCAGCTAGGATTGAAACCCCTGTGGAAGTTCTTGCAAAATAAGAATATTACTAGATACAATCTCAGTATACTACTTCTGGGCATGCAGCGAAGGAGTCCATCACTGACCAAACAGACACTTGCTAACCCACCATCACTGCTTCTCTATTCACAACAGTACAGAAAGGGAGCCAACCTCCATGCCTGTCAACAGATGGATGCATAATGAGAATGTGATATGCATATATAATGGAATGTTGGTCAGTAATAAGGACAATGAATGCTGCAGGACAGAGGACCCGGATAAGCTAGGATCAGAAGTACAAATGCTGCATGGTCTCTGTCTTATGATGAGTCTAGATTATAACTTTATATATTGTATTTATGTGGGCAAGAGTGTAGAGAGGCAAGAAGACTAGAGAGAGACCCATAAGAGAGAAAAGAAAGCCTAAAGGGAGAGAGGCTCAGGAAGTGCAGCAGAACACAGCACTAGGAAGTGGAGAGGGGGGCTTCTGGAGGTGGAGGGCATAGTGGGGATGGGAACCAGAGAGATGCAAGAGGGCAGGAGATGGTGGGGAGAGTCACCAAAGCTATGCTTCAAAATCCAGATCAGTTACTGTCCTGTTGCTGGGAGTAAATGCCATGACCAAGGCAGCCTATAGTAGGAAAGGTTTATTTGGGGCCGACAGTTCCAGAGGGACAGGAGTCGGTCATCATCATGGCCGAGAACACTCCATGAGGCAGGCGGGCAGGGTGCTAGAGCAGCTGATGTGAGCTCACATCCAATCCACAGAGCAGGAGCAGAAAGCAGACACTTTGAGAGTGGTATATCTCTCCAAAGGCCACACCTTCTAATCCTTCCCAAACAGTTCTACTAACTGGGCAAAGGATGGATACTTTCGTGGTAGATGGGGCAGCATTTGAGTTTATTTGTATAACATGGACATTTTTCTGCATGCTCAATGTATTTGTTTTGTTTTGGTTTTGGTTTTGTTTTCCGAGGCAAGGTTTCTCTGTAGCTTTGGTGCTTGTCCTGGAACTGGCTCTTTATGCATGTGTCATGTGTCTCATTGTCATCTTAAATTTCTTCCAGGGGTGTGGACTTTTGTGTGATAATGTCACACTAAATAATGTCACTTTCAGATGCTCTCAAGTGTCAGTGGGCATCAGTAAGTTTTCTACCTTTCTTTTGGCCAGCCTACCTTCCTCCATATGCTAGTCTTGAAAACCTTTTTGTCAGACTCTGCCTGCTCTCCGGACTCACAGAGACCATAACCATGTCTTCTGTTTGTTTTCTTACAGCCTTTGTCATCTAGCACAGAGCCTCTACTGTTCAAATATTTGCTAAATTGACTGGGAGTGGTGGCATGTACCTTTAATCCCAGCAGTTCAGAGTCAGAAGCAGGTGGATCTATGTAAGGTTGATGGCAGCCTGCTCCATATAGTGAGTTCTAGGCAAACCAGAGATATACACTGAGACCTTGTCTCAAGAAACAAATGTTTGCTAAATTAGAAAGAACACCTCAGAGACAGAGAAGGAAAGGACTTTTGAGACCAGCAAAGCTCTCATTAGGACTTTGAGTTTCCAGAGGGGAAGGGGCTAAAGTTATTTATAAAAATAGATTAACGAAATGATAGAGGTCAGAGCAGGAAAGCAGCTTTTCTTCAGGAACTTTTAATTTTTATCTCCAGGAAAGGAATGAGAATAAACCATCCAAACAATATAAAGGAGCAAAATTACAAAGAGTGTGGGTATAATTATTCCTGAGTTCTCTCCTCGGTGGTAATAAACATCATCTTTCTATTTCTGTCAGTTACACCTCAACTGGAGGCCAGATTAAGAAAAAAGATTGCAAGTCCTGTGCTGGGAAGGGAGCGGTGGGTAAGGACGGATTTGCCACCATGAAGGCATGAAGGCAGTAGATGGTGACATTCATCTTTACATTTGCTAGAGCTGAGCAGTTTACAAAACTCTGCTCTATAGGATTTGTTGTTTAGGGGATCAGGATTGAAGGAGGGCACCCATGCCCTTTGGTCTGGCAAATCTCTTTCCTTTGTCTGTGTGTCCCCTTTACCACACTCTTGTGTGCACATGACAAGCTTTCCTCATGGGCTGTACATGCTGTTGGCTTTTTTCTTTAATAACTCTAATGTACTAGTGATAAATTTTTCCAGGATATAGAATATCATATGGAACTAGAATATTTTCAGTTTTCCAAGGACAAATATGCTTTTATTGATGTATGAAATTTCACCAGCATAGGACCCGTCAGCAACTACCAAAATCAATCTCTCTCATACAAAGACCACATGCACCCGCACCGCGCACTCAGAGTTGCTATGGTTAAGAAATATGGACAGTTAAGACATCCTGTCACTATGGGACACAGAGGATGTCAACAGAGTCGCCTCTGTAAACAGGTTTGTCCTAAAATGAAAAAAATGACTGTCTTTTTTTCAATAATTTATTTTTATTTATGTGCATTGGTGTTTTGCCTGCATGTCTATCTCTGTGAAGGTGTCAGGTCCCCTAGAACTAAAATTACAGATGGTTGTGAGCTACCATGTGCTGGGAATTGAACCTGGGTCCTCTAGAAGATCAGTAAGTGCTCTTAATGGATGAGCCATCTCTCTAGGCCCTAAGATGCCAGTCTTAACAGAAGAAAGGAGGCTGGTTGTTGTCTGGATTTCTATCCTGCCTGGTTTCTGTTCTCCCACCAGGTCCCACAGTCATTTAGCCCCAAAGAAATCACACAGAGATCTATATTAATGATAAACTGATTGACCCATTAGCCCAGGCTTCTTATTAACTCTTATAACTTATATTAACCCATTATTCTTATCTATGTTAGCCACAAGGCTTGGTACCTTTTTCAGTGGGGCAATCACATCTTTCTTCTTCTGTCGTTGGTACTGGACTGAAGAGGGAGCTTCCCTCTTTCTAGAATTCTCCTGTTCTCATTGACCTGCCTTTACTTCCTGTCTGGTTGTCCCACCTATACTTCCTGCCTGGCTACTGGCCAATCAGCATTTATTTAAAACATAACTGACAGAATATAGACAATTGTCCCACACCAGTTGGTGGCAGTCAAAAGGAAATAAACACAACTTAAAATGTAGTTCATGGGTCCTGCAGAGTACATTGTCCCCTTCCCCCATTTTAGTATCTTTCAAATTGCTATCTTTTATTTGTGGTCATGCAGGAGGCAAGTCTATTGTCATTCTTCTCACCCTCTGTACATCTTCAGTGAGAGGAAATCTCAGAGATCCTGGTGGAGCATCCTGTGAACAGTGTGTAAGTGTCAATGCTCTGAATGACCCAGATGGTGAGACTGACTGAAAATTGAGGACTTGTGGGATATTAGTTATCTACTGTGGTCTAATAAATCACTCTCCACCCCAAACATAGCTGCTTTGAACAATACCCAACAAATCCTATTGCACTGCTCAAGAATTCATGAGGTGTCTGTTAGGCATCTCTGGACAGGGTCTCACAGGTTGAGGCTGCAGTCACCCTAACAGTGGACTGGCTTGGACAAGTCTTCCAGGCTCACTTGGGAGGCTACTGTGCAGAGATACCATTGCCATGCCACCAGGGCCTCTCATAGGGTTGTTTATGTGATGGGATCAGGACTCCCTGGAAAGACAAATCCAAAAGAACAGCTAAGAGGGAGGCCACAGTGCTTTCTTATGATTTAGTCTCCAAGTGTCTGGTTTGTAGACTGTATTCCATGTTTTAGAAGCAAGTCATTAAGTGCCATCTACACTCAGCAGAGGGTGATCAGTCTCTATCTACTGAACCCTGGAGTATGAAAGAACGAACATAGCAACTTTAAAACTACCATTCAAAGAGTAGACATAGGGGCATCCCAGCACTTGGAGGATCAGAAGTTCTAGAAGTTCTTTGATACATATCAAGTTCGAGGTCAGTCTGGGCTACATGAAAATCTTAATAAGCAGTGAGAGGGGAGGGGGCAGAAAGAGGGAAAAGAAAATTAACATTTGAATCTGCCCTGGTGCTGTATGTCTGAAGTCCCAGCATTTGGGACAGACATTGAGGCAAAATGCTTGGGAGTTCAAGGTCTTGCTAGGCTATGTATCAAGTATAAAACCAGCCTGGACTACATGGAGACCCCATCTCAAAAACAAGGCAAAGAAAACAAAAGTCTAACACCCAGACAAAAACATGAATGGAAATTTTAGTCCTGGTATGAAGAACTTTCATGTTTTCTTCATGTATGAGAGCAAGGCATATAGAAATGTGTAAATATTTAGTAAGTTTTTTCAGAGGTATAAATGAAAACATCTAGGCAATACTGTAACATCAACGATGAAGCTTCTCGGTAGGGGCATAAAATTGTGTCTTACATTCAATAAATAGCAAAGAAAATTTTAGAAGAAATCGATCTTGTTTATCTGTTACTGTTGCATTTATTAACCATTTCTCTGATTTACCTTTTAAAATTGTTCAAAATACGGCAATCAGATGAATTAGTACCCTGTACCAATCTTATGAAAAGTTTTGAGTTAGCCGTAGGATTTTGAAGGAAAATGACTTCTGCCCATCTTTTCTTGATTTTCATGTTTAAGCACAATGCTATGTAAAAGCATGGGCTTCATCACAAAGTTAGTTAGCAGTTAAATGGATGCTTGGTGGACTGGGTTTTTCCATTCAAATATTAAAAACAAGCGTATAGACTGAGCATAAAGTCATCTGGGATCATATACTAGTTATTAAAATAATGAGAAAACTGCACACACCATGAAGTAATAGACACTTCTAGTCTCCAGCTCCACTTTAACCCAGGATTCAGCAAGGATGGGAGAGAGGAAGAGTAGTTGCTCTGGGAGCCTGCTTCTGTCACTATGCACAACTCCTTTGCTGAATGGACTTTGTGCTTTGTGCCTCATTAAATTCTTGCCTGTCACCCTGGTCTCTGTTTGCGTTGCTATAATAAAAAAAACACTATAAATTAGGTAGTTTATCAACATCAGCAATCTCGAGGTTCTTGGTGCTGGGAAGCACAAGATGACGGCCCACAGATGCTCTTTCCTCTGTATGCACTCACAGAGCAAAAATATCCAGCTAGCTCTCTGGGGCCTTTCACAAGGGTACTTCTGTGACAAACACTTGTACAAATCCCACTCTTGACACATGAGCTCCTTAAAGATTAAGTTCTAACATTAATTTGGGAGTGATCCCAATATTCAGAACACAGATATGGAAAAAGAGAACCCATAACTGTCTTTATAATCTTGGAAGAGGGTAAATGGGGTTGACATCTAAATACAGAGGAAATCTATTGTTCTGCCTTGCTAGATAAATTCAAGATCACAGCCTGGACACTGGAATGAGCTGCATGGACTTCAGGGCTATGGCAATATTTCAGCTTAAGAGAGGAAAATTAATACAGGAGGGCTGTGGGATCTCCTGTAAATCACACTTTGGGATTATTCTGAACACTGGAGTGAAAGACATTTCCTATTTTCCTAAAAGACATCAATATTTAATTCACAAATCTAATCAAAATTCCATTAGAATAAAATATATAAGCAGAAGATAAGCATTTTATTTGGATTTATTTTCAGGGGGAGTCTCATATTAATATTTTCAAGAATTGCCAAGATCACAGATTCAAGTCAGTTTAATTAATATTTAAAATTTGCTTTTATCAGCAAGATAATTCTCTTCCTAAAAAATACAGAAAAAATGCCTGTCTCTGTAAAATGATTATTCCAAGAAATCTGCTAGGTTTGCTTATTTCTTCCACTTTTCCTTGAATATGTCTTGTTCACAAATGGATTGTAGGAGAAAGCACTTACAGGGATTTGCAGAATCTGTGAACCAGTTTACATAGACTTCTAATACAAAGCACCACATCCACATCCACACTGTGAGAAACAAAGGCAAATAAGCGAGAACAGCCAATGGCAAAAACACTTCAAGTCCTTTAAATAAACTAATACAGGACCACCAAATTGAGACCTGACTTTTCAGTAATGATCTTTTTTCTGTCCATGAAATCAGAAAGTAACCATAAATTTCATTCTTACAATGCATCTTCCCACAAAGCACAAGCCAGTGTAAAGAAAGCTGTGAAGACATAAAGTGATTGTGCTAATGAAGGGTGTAACCAGCTACACTATTATTGAATTTGGTATATGTCTTTTTTGTTAGCTTGTTTTCTTTTATGGTATTTCCTCAGTAGTAGTTTTCAAACCTGTTAGGTGATCAAATACTTAGAAATCATGATGCCTTTTACATTGTGCTATGAATTATTCATATATTTAATTCCAGCATAAAGTTATATAAAGTAGAAACAATTTTATCAGCAGAAAATAAACTTTATTATAGCTTCCACATCACAAAAATACTACTATAAATAAAATATTTATTAGACTGAATTTCATAGCAAGATAATAAATAACACAATTTAAACCAAGCCAACCACCTAGGAAGGTAGGGTACAAAGAATAATCGTTGCTCGAGGCATCTGTGCAGGCTCATCTCTTCCTGTCTCCTGTCCCTCGGTGGTGTGGAATCCATCTCTGGATGAGCTTTCTCAGCTGTCTTGAATCCTGGGCATTCTCACTTGCCCTGCTTTGGCTCCTCCCAGGAGGCACCATCTCAATGTGCTTCAGTACCTTCAGTCTTGTTCCCAGTGTGACATGTCACTCCGGAGACTGTTGTCTTGCAAACTAGCTCAGCCTGAGAAAAATGTAGTTGAAATGGGTAATACTCGCTCAAGTTTCCTTCCTTTTTGTGCAGTTCTGAGTTAGCTTTGCACCATGGTGCTCCTATTCCAAGCATCTGGCTGCTCAGTGTCCCCTGCTGGGTCTGATGGGTTGTCTCCCCAGACCCCAACACAGTACAGGAGGTGTGGCCTCTGTGAGGTGGTAAGATCTTAAAAATGGTGAACTCCTGAAATGGTGATAGTGCCTCGAGAAAAAAGGCCCTCGGAGAGCCACCTCATCCCTTCTACTGTGGGAGGGTTGTCAAGGCAACACATGAACCAGGGCTGGACCACAACAGACACTGAACCTTTGGCCTGCTTCTACTGTTCACAAGCCATCCAGTTTATGTTATTTTGGGACAGTAGCGTGAATGAAGTACCTTCTTCTAGGTTACTGATCACAAATGCTGCTGCTTACCAGGCGCTTGGTGGGCTCACTGACAATATCAATCAAGACTGTGCAAGGAAGGGCAAAATGCAGGAGTAATTCAACACCTGGATCAACAACCACTAATCCAGCCCAGCCTGAACTATGGCTTCTTTTCCAAGTACCATCACCATGGAGAGATGACTCCATCAGTAATAGCCCTTTGTGCTTTCCTCCGGCTCTTCCCATCTCTCCTTTCCTGAACTCCTTCTGCTATTTCCTTTTGAGATCGTGCTCAGGTATCCAAAAATAAACGATTTCACCGCCACCTGCTACTCAGAGAAGCAAAACCCAAGGCCATGTCAACCAGAAAAATCTTAGAAAATGTCTTTAAATTCTTGCAACACAATTATAAACTGATGGAGCCTATTACGTACATTACAGCACAAACAATAATCTCTGAAAAAAATTGAAAAATTTCACATCTCTTACTGGCATCTGAAGTCATTGTACCCTCTAATTTAGTACCTAACCTTTTAGATAAGCTATATGAAACACGTTTGCTGACTTCAAGGTCATCTTTAACAGCAGCGCTGTAGACTACAGGTGTCATATTATTGCTCCAAGCATGGCTTCTGCTTCACACCAGTTCCATGTCAGCAGCCTGATTGTGACTGATCCCAATCTTGTTCACGCGGTTGAAATTCCTAGTTCAGAAACCAGACCATTACTGTCTTCAAAGTGAGTCTCCGGTTTTGAGTTTCATCTTTTCAGGCAGTGTCACCCTGATGAGTACATGTTAATCTTTCAGGAAATTGAAACATATACTAGTCTGGGGAGGGATAAAAAGAGGAACAAGCAAACAAGCCAAAGAATTCCAAGTGTATCTTTGGGAACCGACGTTAAGCTTTGGGCTAAGAACCACCCAGAGGAAAAAAGGACAGACACAGTTGAGCAATCCTGGTCAAGATGGGTACCTTTACTTTTGACATGAAATCTTTTGACCAAGTTGTTACTTGGTGGGGGAGCATACATTTAACTGTCCCTTGGTTTGATCACTGTTAAGAACATATGCTATGCATGTACGTTGTAGCATAGTCATGCCCTTAGGCTGTGCTGTCCAAGCTGTGCACACACACATACACCACCCTGCCTGTTTCGTGTTTAAACACTATTGGAGCCCTGTGTGCAGCTCACTTCCCTTGGTGTCTAACACCCTGCAGTTCTCTCCAGTGGCTCTGCTATGTATAGACTTGGAAATGTGTCCACTAAAGTCATACTCAAGTGTATTCATAAGGTTTTTGTGAAACATGCAAGTCTATGCTAGAAGGAAAAGCAGTTCTGTTCTTGTTACAGACCTTCCCAAATCTAGGTGGCCTACACTTCTTCTACATGCTGCTGTGGGCTTAAATATTCTTTTAATTTTGTTTTTCAATTTTTAGACCATCCTACTATTTCCTAACATTTATTGCTTAAAATTATTTAAATGAAGTGTCTCTAAATCAAAATTTAATTTTCATAAATGTCTACAGCAATGGCCACAAGTTAACATGCAATCTAAGCTGGAGTTCTTTTGCGGTATATTGAGAAGAGTTGATCAGATCTGAACACCAGGATTAAGAAGGGTTGCCAATACATTTTCTAGTGAGAGGCATTTAAATTTTCAGTGTTCACTGTGATGAGAAGGCTGATAGTTTAAACACTTTATTGCTGCTCTATGATATACATAATTAAATGAAGCATGTTCAACCCAAGGGGACTTTAAAAGGTTACTTGCAATTGTTACTGCAGGCAACAACTTGTACATGATTTTATTTCCAAATCCACAAAAAACAAATTTTATACAAATCAGCACTGTAAAAATGTCAATTACAGCCCCAGAGGCTTTGCTGGCAGAATAATTGTCTAAATTCTAGGATATGGGAAAACAGGTTTTTTTTTTTTGTATTCATTTTTTTTTTACCATTTTCTTTTTTACAAAAAATTTACAAGTGAAATGTTACTACGAAACTTTTTATAAGGAATTTTTGCAAAACATTTACATTTTACCATCAACTATTTCTGTTTTAAAATCATTATGTAGATTTAATACCCTATGCTGCACATCAATTTATGTGGGATGACAACTTAGTGACATGCATAAAAAAACACCACAAGGCATTAAAATGGAGACTCAAATACAAATATTGTTGCAATAAAACAGTTATAAAATTGAAAAATAGGACCTAAACATCATGCTTATCTAAGTTTGACAAATTAACTTTTTCTCCTAGATTACACACTTTTATTACTGCTCTCATGAGTGTGATAAATAATGACTTAACATCAAGTTCTAATGTAATCAGCAACACATACACAAACTTAACCAAAGAAAGTATACTGTTAGAGAAAACTATTCTAACACTGGAGTTCTACCATGATAAATACAGAGCTCTGCACTGATAATTTTACAAAGAAAAGCTTCAGACCGGTGGCAAAGAGAATGAGCAGTGAATGCCATTAACAAGACTACTGCACGTTTGTGCCCTACCACGCTACATCCCACGGAGTCAAAGGACACTGAAATTTACGACTGCATACGACAGAAAGGTGGACTCAGAATGGTAGGCAGAACAGACTGTCAAAATATTTCTAACTTCAGTGGTGAAATGTGTCTGCTGACTGGGGTTTGTCTGATTCGCTGTTGGTGAGGATAACCTGCACTTCGGATGAGCATATGAGTTGCATGAAACTGGCTCGGGGGAGAGTGATGCAGAGTGCTCATACTTGGTGCTAACAACAGAAGAATAGCTTGGAGAAAACATGATTAAAACATTAAGAAAGTCTCTTTGCATAAAAAAATTTATAGCATTGATTGTGTAGCATGATAGATAAAATATATATTTGATGTTTCAGCTCCTATATAATAAAATTAAAATCAACACTACCAAATGCTCCTCTGTACCAAACAAAACAACAAACTGATTCTGATGTTTTAAAGCCAGATGCATCAGTTGTTAAGAGTACATTAAATAAAATATACAAAACAACTTACAAAATTCAACTGAAATTTAAAGACTTTGTTACAAGTCTACAAAAGCTTTAAGAAACTTGAAATTTATAACCACAGTGTAAAAATTTTTTCCTTTAATCTCAAAGCTTTTTTATACAAACCGAAAGCACAAAAGGCCTTCAGTTTTATATAACGCTACAAAGGGCTGGCCTAAAGTGTACATAATGTAAACAGTGATCATTACAGTATTTCTCCTTCATCAAAAATACAAGAAACATCATGATTCTGGAAGAGAATTCTCATGAGCAGTATTTTTCCTGAAATAATAAAGAATGCACAAGAAAACATATACCTATCTTCAAACCAATAACAACGAATTAGGTAAAAATTTCAGTTTCCAAATGGTCAGTTTCAATAGTTATGATTCTGTGTAAGTACGCTCTAAAAACATTAAGTGTCTTACTAATGTTTAATCTAGTAGAATAATCCAATTGTTTTTCATATGAAATGTTTGGCCATCTTTCCTAATAAGACACTGTTCTCTAAGACCCTTGCACAAAAAATGAAATATATTTTCAGTCACTATTTGACTGAAAAGTATTCTGGTTTTCCAAAAATATTTTTTGCTTCATAATATCATTTTTATTATATATTTGCTAAGCTGTCTAGACCTTTAGGGAAAACTTTGTTATTGATACAACATAAAGACATCACTGTGATATAAATTCTTATAAGCCTAACACAGTACTAGAAATAAAATTGGATTAGCAAATTTTTAGCAAAGGAAAACAAAATTATAATGTAGTTAAAAATAAATTTCTGCTGACCTGAAAAAAGTATGATAATTCTTTCTTTGGCTACTAAGTCAAAGCATAAAGAATCCTACACATTGTCAGCATAACTCATATTTACAGAATATGAAATTACATAGATTTGTAATCTATGCGAGCATTTCCAATATGAGCATTTAAAATGAAATTTTGCTACTGAACACAGGGTTAGGCACACAGTCAACCCTAACTTCACAACTTGTTAAACTGCTTCCTCTCACCTTTTTGAAGCTATCATGATTTCTGTTCTAATAAATTTCCCCCAGTATTTTCCTAAATTTTCAATCTAAAATTTAACCTAAGATTTCGCTCTAAGGTCCTCTTGTGTCTCCAAAATGGAGAAAATAATTGGGCTTCACTGATTGTCTGCATACACACTACTATAATGTAGTGGTGATAAACACCCGAGATAGATCTCAGGTTGCTATTTTGGAACGTAACCTAATTCAACTTTTGAAGAACTTTTGATAGTTAGAAAAGACGGCCAAAACTATTTTAAGTGGATTTTTTTCCAAAAACCAAGCTAAAGAAATACAGTATTATCCCTATTGTCATATCACAATCTGTTTTCTGTGCTAGAGAGTAAAAGAAGTATGTGTAATTATTACTGACTAGATTTGAACAAGGTACTTCCCAACAGGTTAAGGTCCAGCCCGCAAATGGGTGTCTCTTTAGACACGTCAACAACTGGGGTGGTAGAAGGAGGTCTGTTTAAAGGTTAGGTGATTATTTCCAAGGACTACAGCAACTTATAACATGGAAGAAATACTCTTCTGTTTCCAGTATATTGGTTTTCTTTTTCTATTTTTAAAAATTCAACACTTTATGCGTTGAACCAAAAATCCCTGGAATACTTAAAGATTCCAAGGTGCAGATGCGATTTCCCACTCTGATTTCCACTTGACCAGCCCATTTCCAGATTTCAAAGGTGTGTAAACTTAAGTGCAGCACTAGAGGTCTTTGTTATAAATAGCGTTTCAGAATTCTTCCATGTTTGTTGAAACATTGGGAGTTGCTGGATTGGAATCTTGAGAAATGGCTGCAACTGTGACAATCCGTGGAGAGCCCAGCACCTCTGTGACAGAAGAGTCCAGTTCTCCCGAGGTAACAATGGCAAGAGCTGTCCCACCTCCTTTCTTATTCTGGTGAGTTTTCACATGTTTGGAAAGGTGATCACTCCGCATAAACCTTTTAGAACATTCTGGACATTCAAATCTCTTTTCACCTGTAAACATAAGAAGTAAATGAAATTATATACATATTTTAATTAAATAAAATTTTAATTTCTAGTAATTTCTCTTCCATGAATATTTCACTTTTATAAGTTATGATATACAGAGATATGCCTAGTTTGAGTAGGGACACAACATTTTCTTCTTGATTTTAGGATGGTAAGGAGCCAATCCTAATTCAGAGCCTTGTTCAGGCTTGTAGGCAAGCTCTTTACCACTGAGTTATCTCTTAGTCCTTTCTATTTAAAACAACAACAAAACAAACAAGCAAACAAAAAACCGATCAAGCAAACAATGTAGAGGAAAGCCAAGTGGCTGAGAATAAAAGACCTGAGCTTAACTTAAAAGTCCTGTTTTGCCATGAACTAGGGGAGCCTTAACTTCTCCATCTACAAAATAAAAGGTTCCTGATAAAATAGCTCTTGACCTCTTGACCAAAAGCACAGCACGAAGGGAAAGGTCCTGTGTGCTGTCGCTAGCTGATAGTTGGGTCTCATCTTTAAACCTGAGATTTTTTTTTTTTAAGTTTTTCAAGATAGGGTTTCTCTGTAGCTTTGGAGTCTGTCTAGAACTAGTTGTTATAGTTCAGGCTGGCCTCGAACTCACAGAGATCTGCCTGCCTCTGCTTCCTGAGTGCTGGGATCAAAGGTGTGCATCACCACCACCTGGCTCTTAGAACTATTTTAAGCTAAGAATTTAGCAGTATGTTAGGTTTTTATGAGTAAAAAAAAAAAAATGAGAGCTGGGAACATATATTTCAAATTAAATCCAGCCTTAAGCTTCCAAAGAACAATGGTGCTATTTCGATCCTTAAACATGTTTTCTACAAAATATAAGCCAGTTCTAATTAGAATCACTTCTACTTACTAGAGTACAAATCAATCAGTAACTTAAAAGGACAAAAGCCGCTCTCTTCTTGAGTAATGGAGTAACACATCAAAGCTTGGCCGACTCTTCTACCCTGATGTTTACACAGGCTAACCAGCTAACAGCTTTAGTCCTTCCTTTTACAACTGTTATGGCAGTGAAATAGGGTTTTCCTGGTGGGAAACAGAATCTGGATAATATGGAGATTCATTTGTCTTTGTTTCCTTGGCCCTTCTCTGACTCACCAAGAGAAAATCCATAATTTCGAGTTTTGGCATATCAGATGTTCCCCCATCCAGCCCTTGTCTTCATTACATTTATAATATAGAATTTTTCTTTTAAAGGCTAAATAAATGCATTGGACAAAATTCCCAGAGGCACTGAAAATACAGGCAGCAAATCACTAAAGCAAAGGAGTCCGGATATTATTAATGTTGACACTCAGCAAAGGGAGAAAATTAAATACAGTTGAGAAACAGTCTTGCCATCATTTACTATTGGACCATAAATGACTCCAGTTGATGATGTTCAAGCTAGGAAACTGTGATGATAAAGTTTTAGATTTTTATTTTATAGATGAGCAAAGTTGAGGCTCAGAAACTAGCTTGCCTGGAGAGCACAGAACCTACATATGGGCTTCTTATGTTCTACCACAGGCCAACTAGACTGCCATTACTTCACAGTGGCCAAGCCTGATTCACAGGCCTGAGACATGGGAGCCTTTCCTAAGGCTGGAGATAAAGCTGCACGGTGGCTGTCTATCAAACACTTATAATTGCAATGTTCATAAACTCAGTCACTTTCCAACAGTATGTGTAGACTATCTATGTATGGCACTTGAAATCTCTTCATTTTCTTATTTCTTAAGGTAAAAAATATTAGACTACTGACTGAAAAAGAGGTTTTAATGGTATAAATTCACTCTTCATCTGAACCTTATAAATTATGTGATGAAACTTTGCATTCAGTAGAACTTATTTTCTAATTTCCCTTGAGAGTTTTCTCTTGGCCCATGGGGAACTTAGAAACATGCTGTTTGGTCATTTTAGGCAAGTCAAAGGCCAACATGGGCTACAAAGCCTAGTTCCAATTTCTGCCTCCATTTTCATTCTTACATTCTCTCTCTCTCTCTCTCTCTATATATATATATATACATGTGTGTATACATACATATATATGCATATTGTGTACATACTCCCACACACACCCATGTATATACACAGGGTCTCAATTATAGAGCATTAGCTGGCCTGGAATTCACTATGTAGACCAGACGAGCATGAACTCAGAGAGGAATCTGCCTTCCTCTCCCTCCCTAGTGCTGAAGTTAAAAATGTGTATACTATGTGAGGCACTAACTCCAGTTTTTGTTGATTAAGATTGCTTTCCCTTCAAGTTTCTTTCTTATAACATTTATTGTTTTATCATCAAGAACTTTTAGATATAAAAGTATTATCATCAAATATTTCATTTGATGCAATGTTGATGGTAAACATTTTTAATCTGATTTCATCTTGAAAAAGTCTGTCTGGAGAGTACTTGTGCAGTCATGAGGAGCTGAATTTGGATCTTCAGATCCCAGCCTCATGTAACAAGCTAATGGTAGTCTGGGACATACCTGCAACTCCAGCACTATAGGGAGGGTGGTGAGAAGGGTCACTTGGGCTTGCTAGCTATCAACCTAGCCCTGTGAACCATGGGTTCAGAGAGAGACGCTGCTTCCAATGAATAATGCATAGAGTGATAGAAAAAATATTTGTTGTCCTCTTCTGGCCATGCACACACACGAGTGTGCATCTGTACATATTTAGGTGCATTTACCATACATAGAAACCACGTTTTTGCTGTTGTTTTACTTTGTTCTGTTTTTTTGAGATAGGGCTTTTCTCTTGGAACTCACTCTGTAGAGTAGGCTGGACTTGAACTCAGAGAGATCTGCTTGCCTCTGGCTTCTGAGTGCTGGGATTAAAGGCACGTGCCACCACACCAGGCTTACAAAACACATTTTTTAAAAAGAACTATTAATATATAGCCCAGGTTGGCCTGAACTTTATGAAGTAGCCCAGGCTGCATTTCCACTCAGACTCTCTTCTCAGCTTCTCCAGTTCTAAGATTATAGGAATATGCTGCTATAGGAGGTAAATGGTCCCAATTTGCTCTCGGTATCAAGGATATCCTCCCTCTACCCCCATAATTTTTAGGGGGAAGCTACTATCATTTAAATTTCCATTTCCTGTATGCATAAATGTGTCATTTTCTTTCACTGCCTTTCAAGATTCTCATCATCTTTGGTCTGCAGTAGACCGATCTTGTGACACACCTGGGCATGTTTTCCTTTTAGCATCTAGTTAGGATTTAGCTAATGTTTGGATCTCTAATTAATACCTAATATGAGAAACCTTGGCCATTGTATGCTTTTTTTTTCCTGTATCAACCTTTTCCCTTCCTCTAATTATATAAACTTTAGATCCTTTATTTCTGCCCCATGCATCCCTGAGGTCCAGCTCACTCTCTTCTGTCTTATCTCTTCCTCTGATTTCTACTGCTCTCTCTTCAACTGCACTGCTCTCTCGCTACAGTTCCCATTTGGCTACTGGACATTTAGTCATTTCTTACTTTGAATATTGTACTTTTCCATTGGGTTATGTCCCATAGTTTTAATTTCTCTAACTGCAAGTGTCTGCTTTTCCATTTCTTTTCATCATGTTTGCTGTTAGTCAGTCCATGGACCATGGTTTTAATGGCTGCTTTAAAGTCTGAGAAATTCTTAAATTTGGATTATTTTAACACCCTGTTGTACTCTGGACAGTTTAGATCTTATGCTGTGGAGATTATAAGTCCTTTAAAATCTTCTATAAAATGTTTTTGTAAGAAAAGAAAATACCTCCACTTATGTCCATTCAGATTCAGTTTTGTACTTCTTTTTTTCAGATTTCCAAGTTTCAATATTAACT
Organism: Myodes glareolus; assembly: GCF_982192425.1. Classification (NCBI taxonomy): domain Eukaryota; kingdom Metazoa; phylum Chordata; class Mammalia; order Rodentia; family Cricetidae; genus Myodes; species Myodes glareolus. The sequence goes on along the minus strand of NC_142036.1, from coordinate 3,709,822 downwards.
CCTCTTTGAAGGCATTGTTCAAGGGCTAGGAAGATGTCTCCGTGGGCAAAGGCAATTGTCAGACAACCATGAGGACCTAAGTTTGAACTCTAAGTACAAAAAGGGGGGGGGGGGCGTAATGGCTGTGCAAGCTATAAGCCCAGCACTGTGGACTGGAGACAGGTAAATCCTGGGAGTTTGCTGGTTAGCTAAGCAGCCGAACCACAGAGTAGCCTAAACCATAAACTGCTGGTTCCGTAAGAGAGGTTGTCTCAAGGCACTAAGACAGAGACTGATGCCTCCCTCTGATTTTTGCATGTGTGTGCATAGATACACATACACCTGTAACTTATGTGGATTTAGTGCATTCTCTCTCTCTCTCTCTCTCTCTCTCTCTCTCTCTCTCTCTCTCTCTCACACACACACACACACACCACCACCACCACCACCACCACCACCACCACCACCACCACCACATAGGGAGAAATGTGCACATGAAAGAATTAGGTGGTGGTTTACCAGATTTTGTGTCATTCTATGTTGACCCTGTGCATGCACATCTTAGGAATGAGCCAGCATTTCCTTTGTTGTACACATAGAATTAGTGACCAGCTTTTATCTTTTTTTCCCCTCAATAGTTCCTCCATATTTTTCAAGGCACAAATCTATCTTTTTTTATTTCATCAACTAGAAAGCCAAGTTTTATGGCCTCTTATAGCATCCATCTGGGGTCACAGTTTGAACAAAAATATTGAGAGAAAAATAATGGTGATTCCACTCATATAGCATGGTAAAAACATAGCCCCATTTTGTGGATCCTCTTGCTAGAGATGTGAGTGTGTAAAAACTTTTTGGTACCTATGTTGCCACAACTGCAATGGAATGTTGATGGGCCTGGTTTGGGAGTCCACTGGCCCTTTTCTGATTTCTCTGGCTATATACATGGAATTTCTCTGATTTTTTTTTTTTTTTTTTTTTTGCTTACACCTCTAAACACTAACCCACAGGATGGGGAGTAAAAGCAGGCAGAACAATGTGAAACTTACCTGCATTGGGTACTTATTTAAGTTTGAGTTCACACCTCAATTGTCTGCTCTGTTGTTCTCATCACTTAGATAAGGAAACAAGCAAACTACTCAGTTATAAAATGTTAGCCCTGGTACCAAAAGGCTGATTCATTTTGCTGCTGGCCAAGTCACAGGAAATAGTTCTGAACATTCTCCAAACTAACTGAAGTAGCAAGCAGCTACTTTTTGGGGGAAAAAAAAATTAATGGATCTATAGTTTCTGATCTTATCTAGTTCATCAATTAATCCTTTTTCTTTTGTATATGAAACCACGGGCATTTCAATGATCAACTTTCCTTTTCACTTAAGCCTCTAATTACATACACATTTATACAGGATAAAAGACTAAGCTGTACATATTGTGAAACTCTCTGCAACACATTGTGAAGTCTCTGTGAACAGCACTTCAGGTACATCTCTGGGCTTTTCTTAGCTGGTGAAAAATAACAGATGTGGTTGAAGATGAAACCTCCCTGTAACATTATTTATCAGAAATCATCCCTGGATTGATCACTTCTTGGCACAGTGTAACTTTCCAATGAAATATTCTAAAAAAAATGGACACCATACCCACAGTTGGTGCGGGAGAATTGTCTGTATTCTGTCAATCATATTTTAATAAAATGCTGATTGGCCAGGCAGGCAGTATAGGCGGGAAAGCCAGACAGGAAGTAGGGGTGGAGCAATGAGAACAGGAGAATTCTGAGAAGCAGGGAAGGGTCTCCTGCGCAGACCACCGAAGAGGCAGCATGTAACTTGCCCAGCTGAGAAAGGTACGGAGCCATTATGGCTTACATAGATGAGAATAATGGGTTAATATAAGTTTTAAGAGTTAATAAGTAGCCTGACCTAATGAGCCAATCAGTTTATAACCTGATGTAGACTCCATGTGATTTTCCTTGGGACTTGCTGGCTTGTTGGGGTACTGGGTGGGACAGAAACCCCAACAAGCTGGCCCTCATGTTACATACAGTAAACTATTCATTGAAATGAGCTATACTATTACATGAAGTTATGCTCTATGTACATCTAAATAATTATTATGTACAATAAACACTTGGTTCTAGTCCTATAATATTTTCCATTAGCAGGAAAGGTAAATGTAAATCTTTATTGTTTAAGATGGCAGCATGATCATACCTGACTGCCTTCCCCTGAACCACCATTAGATTAGCAGTGATGGGGGGGCGGAGGGCTTAAATCTACAGCATAAAACCAGAGGAGAGTCACAAACAAAACAATGACTGCACTGCATTTGAACACCAAAACAGAGATTATCAGTAAGGGGATGTGTTCTTGAACAGTCACTTCTGCACAGAACCCTGGATGTCGAACCAACAACAAAATTCAGGTCCAGCCATAAAGTTTTGTTGTTTTCTTTTGAGGCAGGCTATCCCTCTGTATGTTGGTTGGTCAGGCCGGCCTACCTCAGAGATGCACCTTCCGCTGCCTCCTAAGTACTGCTGCTCAAGGAACGAGCCGCCAGGCCAGCCATTATTCATAAAATTAACCTGACTGCCATAAAGTCAAGCGAAATATTTCAGTGTATCTAAAGAGATGCTATCATGGCATCTGTGGCAGCCATCACAGGGAGAAAACAAAACAACACAGCGCAGTAATTTTCTCTTGCGACCAGGACGAGAGGTGAGGAAGAGCCTCCTTCACAAGTTTATGTACTATCGATTTTTAAATACTGTGCATAGATCATTACAGACTTTACATTACTTTAGCAAAGCAAATTGATCCTTACTACTTTCAAAGGGGATTAAAAATAATTTTTTAATTTTTTTTTTACCTACTCACAGTCAATCAATGTGTTTCTATTAAGAGTGGTGGCTAAATATTGAACAAAAAGCCATGAATGATCAAGGCTTTTTCAACTGAAACATATTCAACTTTTAATCAATACTTATTTCAAAAGATATTCTTGTTTGATACTGTTTTCAACAAAATTAACGAGCACTGGCATGGCTACTTTCAACCTTTTCAAAGTCCTCTTTATAAGCACATAAACACAGGGCTTAGGCTTGTCTCACTGCAGTGCTGGGACCTTCACTTCCTGCACACTATGCAAGCATTCTACCACCAAGCCCCAATCTCAGTCCCTAATATGTTTTGCTAATTTTTAAAAACACTTTCTAACGTTTTAAAAAAGATTTTTTAAAATCGTGTGTGAAAGCAGCTGTCTGTGGAGGACATACACACGAGTACCAAACCCTGGAAGCCAACGATGGAGATGCTGGGCTCCCTGGAGCTGGACTTAAAGGTGCCCTACACCGATGCTGGGAGCCAAACTAGGGTCCTCTGTAAGAGGAGCACAGATTCTTCATGATAAGGCATCTCCTCATATCCCTAATATCCTTTTAATTAAATAATTGTATATAGAATAATATATATTCAAAACATTTGTACTAATAAGCATAAAGAACATCTGATTCTGAGTTACTAAGAGAGCAGATGATTACAATCTAGATCATATTAAAAAGGAGAGGGGAGAGAGAGGAAAGGAGGGAGGAGGAGGAAAGGGAAAGGAGGGATGAGGAGGGAAGAAAGAGGCTAGAGATGTGGCTGAAATGGTAGCAGGCTTAGCACGCACAGCCCCTGGTTTAACTCCAAGAACGGCATAAACAGGATGTCATGATGCATGGCTGTACTCTACGCCCTCAGAAGGTGGAGCCAGGTGGATTAGGAAAATCAGAAGATCAAGGTAGTCTGGGATACATAAGACTCCTGTCTCTAAAAGGTGGGGTATACCGTCAGCTATTAATATTTGATTCTGAAGCATTTATGTTTTGTGTTTCTGTATGAGTATGGATGTGTGACACAGAAGACTTTAAAAACCCATCAACTCAAACAATTGCAATCACAAAGCAAGGCTTCAAATCAAATGACTATTCTCCTTGACTTTGTTAACCTTTCCTCTGCAAATCCAGAGAGGAGATGCCAAATATTCTCATATGGGCATACATAGCAGAGTCATTCTCAAGATCACACACAACATTGTCAAGAATGAGGTGGCATTAGAAGTACCATGCAACACTAACAGATTTAAAAACTTGTAAAACTGAAGTTCATAGAGGTAACATAATGCTAAGCTCCTGGGCAGAGCAACATGCTAATGCTCATTAGTGTTGCTACTCCATGGGTGTGCCAAGGTGGATCACTCCATGTTTGTGATTTGTAATTTATGATCAACTTACGGCGCCGGGAATGGAGCCTAGGACCTCCATCACTCCTAGTCATCCCCAGCTATCGGAGATCACTTTCTAATCTACAGGATGGAGCTTGTTTCTATCTCATGGTGAGGCTTGAGCAGCAAATGAAGTAATACCTTCAAATACATAATAAACAGCAGCTCCTAAGAAAGGCCAGTTCTAGGACCTCCACGTCTTTAACATACAACTTCAGTTTCTGCAGATTAACACCTAACTTGAAACGTACTCAGTAAGAACCAGGTGCATTCTCAACAGAAGATTTCACACAGATTGCAGTAACTGAAACTCGATGGTGCTGGTATAAAAACTGACAAATACAAAAACGCTTCGTCACAGGGGACCTAGAAATTAAGGTACAATTACAGAGGAGAGTTTGAAAGAAATGTTATTGCGAATTAGTATAGAGAAATAACCTAGTCAGGAAATGGCTTTTCATATGGGAAATATTAGCGCCTTGGTTCATTCTCTCTCTCTCTCTGTCTTTCTCTCTCTCACATACACACACACACGCACACATCACACCACACACACTCACACACACACACACATGGCAAAAAAAACAAACAAAAGGAAACAAAATTACCCTTTTGGGCAATCTAAAGACCAAACTGGAGGCAAAAAAGAACAAAACAAATAAACAAACAAACAAACAAGGAAAAAAACCCTCAAAGCTCTAAGAATAAAAATGTTCCAGTAACATCAAAATATCTTAGACTTGAATTTTTCATTAAAAAGGTTTTGTAGCTAAAGGTGTAAAACTTCTGTATGACAAAAGAAAACACAAAAACATGGAGTAAATCTGCACCATATAAATGAATGACTGAGAAAGCCCAGAAGATAAATGAAGAAGAAAAAGAAGCAAGATAGCAAAGAAGTCAAACAAGCAACACACATAAAAAGAAGCTTGATCTCAGGGAAAAATCGTGAAAAATGCAACTTTAAAAAGAGAAACTAGTTTAAATAGATATAAACTTCTGAAGCCTGGCGCTCCAGTAGTGAGAATCCAGGAGCACAGACTTCTGAAACCACCAGTCAAGCAGAAACAGTAAGAGCCACCGTGGAGACACCATTGGCAAGCACACATGCTCTGTGATCCCTTACACATGGCCAGGGCTGTCAGAGCAGCAAAGAACCTACCAACAACAAACACTGCAGGAAATGATTTCATGCACTGCGGTGATCATGTGAAGGAATACTGAAAACAAACAAATGTGCACTTGAGTAAAAAGGAAAATGAAGTACGCAGAATGATATTGTTATGTAACATTTTATGACCTGTATAAAACATTACTTTCTATGGAGACCCACAAATAGTATGCATGAATATTAAAAATGTACTAGAAACATGACACCAAACCACAGACCGATGGTGGCTGCTGTTTTTGATACTGACTTATTTGGTGAATTGATTTACTAAAAATAACAAAAATTGTAATTGTGAAAGAATGTTAAGTGGGTATTTATTATATTATTCTTAACAGTTCCTATAAAAACAAAGGGGAGACTACTCAAAGACACCAATATGATCACTGTAGGGATTGGCACTCAAATTTACCACTGCCTACCTGCTGGTGGTCAGGGATTTGTGCCCTGAGGCTCCTTGTCCCAGAGAAGAACCTGCTGGCTCCTATCACAAAGTTTACAAAGGCATGGTATGGCAAACAAATTCTTCAGGTCCTATCCCTTCTGGCAGTCCTGGGTTAACTGGTGGCATCACTACTGGACCACCAGGATTAACTACTTCCCTAATGACCTTTCCTCTCAGTTCACCCAGGACCTCATCCTCACGCTTGAGGGCCAAAATAACTTGCTGGCTGCTGTGATGCTACAGAACTGGCAAGGATTAGATCTACTAACCATAAAGAATGGTGGTCACTTATAGAATATTAGTAAAGATGTGTTACATCCATTTATGCTGTGGAATATTTATTTAGTGATGCAAAGATATTTGTTTAGTGATGTTGCATTCTTTTATGTTTTATTTGTTTAATTCTGTGATGTTACTTTTCCTGCCTAAAACACCTGATTGGTCTAATAAAGAGCTAAATGGCCAATAGCTAAGCAGAAGAAAGGATAGGTGGGGCTGGCATACAGACAGAGAATAAATAGGAGAAATCTGAAAGTAGGAGGAGCAGGAAAAGGAGAATGAGAGGCAGACACTAGAGGCCAGCCACCCAGTCAGCCATGGAGTAAGAAGAAACTAAAGATAAAAAGAATAAGGAAGGTAAAAAGCTCCAAGGCAAAATGTTATTAAAGAGAAACAGGATAATTTAAGTTTAAAAGCTGACTAGAAACAAGCCGAGCTAAGGACAGGCATTCAAAGGTAAGAATAAGTTTCTGTGTATTTATTCAGGAGCTGGAGGGCAGACCCCCAAAGATAAAACAAAAAATAAAACAAACAAACAAAAACCAACTAGAGTGGCCTTTGCATCATCCTCAGGGAGAAATGTTGTTTCTATGTCAACCAATTAGGTATGCTAAAAGACAAGACCCAACAACTCTAGACATCTTCAAAAATGTAAAGAATAGCTCAGTGACGCTGGCTGATGGATTGTTGATAGTCTAATATGGAAGTGGATATCACATTTCTTAACCCCCTTTCTCCTCCTTAAAGATACTGACAATCATAATCTAGTTTTATTCTTACATATTTAAACTTATAAAAAATAAAAAAATTAAATGAATTTAACATCCTAAAAAGCAAAAGGAACAAATTCCAGGTCACATAAATATGGTGATAAAACTGGAGAAGTAAAATAAATGTACATCAAAAAGAGGTAAGGTGTCTTGCCCTTCCCAGTGTGACTGTCAGTAAGCACCGGAGAACTAAGTAGAAAGAGCAGCCGCAGCCTGAGATAACAACTCACCTGTGTGGGTCCTTCTGTGCCTCTGAAGCTCATCGCTCCTTGTGAATCTTTTGCCACAGAACATCCAGTTGCAGATGAAAGGCCTTTCTCCAGTGTGCCAGCGGAGATGTGCTCGGAGGTGAGAGGTCTTGCCATACACTTTCCCACACCCTTCAATGTGGCAAACGTGCTGCTTCTTCTTTCCTGGTTCACTGCTGCCCCTAACAGAAGAAAAGCAACACCATTACATCCCAAACTCAGCTTACATCTCTGCCAAAAGGGTAGACCTCTACACGAGTAGAAAATTCTTTTCTGACTATGTCTGAACACAAAGAAACATGAGAAAATTGTGCATTAATGAAAAAAAATATGTTCATGTACTACATAAAAAAACTCCCATGAAAATGTGGCAGATCTCAGAATTTATGTCTACACAGCTCTGGTTGCCTGGACTTGATAATCTCCCAGCCCTAAGCATCCTTAGCATTAGAGTCCAGGCATGCTATTGATACCTGGGGAAAGAAAAACAAAACTCTTGAAAATTCTCCTCTAAGTATCATATCACAATTAATGCAGACCTCGTGACCATGGATTGGCACTGGGTGCCTTTTAACCACCCTCAGCCTCGGAACAGGGAGTGCTGGTGGTAGAGTGAGAAACACCGCGCACTGCCCCTCTCTGGAAGATAGCAATTTGACTGGGAGGCTGTACTGCTCTGTAACTTGTCATGGAGGTAGGAGGGAAGGAGACTAACTGTTCTTATATACTTCTATAGATGTCATTGAGGGAATATTTGCTGTTATTTGTTCTTAGGACCCTGACCAGAGACTCTTGAACAATGTTGGGAGGTAGATTTGTAATGTGTTGGTCTTGCTGGGAGGGATTCCTGGAACTCCTTGACACACTGGCCTGCTAGCACTGCATCTTTGTATCCCACATCATTACCCAATTTCCCAGCTAAGGGGTCATTTTCCAAAGGAAACAACTGCTGCAAAGCACCTAGGGCACATACACAGGAGCCGGAGGTAAAGCTAAACCACAGGATGGCTAGTCCTGGGGAGAAGCAAGTAGAGAGGGCCAAGGAGCTTTCAGATGTGAAAAATATCAAACATATACACGCTCCCAGAAGTCAACAAAATGTTAATTCAGCTAAACTAACCAAGACAAACAGACTCAATTAACTCACTTATAAATGAAAATCATTATCAAGGTCATGAAAATAGAAAGGATCTTAAAGGAACATTAGGGAGAAATCTGTTACCACAGATGAGGCGGATAAGTTCTTCAACAGAAATCTAAAAACTGACAAACAAGCAAACAACCAAATACAAGTGGTCAATCAAAATAAATCTGTAATAGAAAGAATTAGAACTATGCAAAGCCTAGGTTCAGACAGCTTTACTGATGAAATCCCATCCCCCAATACATATCACTGTTTGCTTTTGAGACAAGGTCTTCCTATACATCCCTGGTCATGTATAAAAAGAATTTTACACCATGACCAGGAGGATTTTATCATAAACATGCAAAAATGCGGGCTTGTACCGACTACTTACGTTATAACTATACAGAATTTTCTTAAAAGCTCATGATCATTATAATAAATGCAATAAAGTATTTGACATAATAATCCTTCTGTGGTTAAAATAAGGAAGAAAAGAATATCCTCAATTTGATCCAGGGTTCTAGAGCTAGAGTCATATTTAAAAGGTGACAAACTAGATGGCCTGCTCCCAAATCCCAAACAAACAGAACTTCGGAGTAGAAAAAGTAAAACAGAGCTAATTTTTATTCGCAGATATAATTGTAGATACAGAAATCTTTTTTAAAAAATTTTTAGCTTTCCTCTTCTTTGACTCCTCCGAGGAGATCCCCGTCTCCTTATCCAATCAACTTTACGTTGTTTCTCTTTCTCAAAAAAAAAAACAAAAAACCTACAAAACTAGAAAATCAGAACATGTAAGAGATCAACAAGACAAAAATTGCTACAACAAAACAAAATGCAATCGAAAGGCCTCCCCCAGACAGAGTGAGTTTTGTGTTGGTCAAAACTCCTGGAGACAAGGCCTGTCCTGGAGCACGGCCTGTTCTGGGGCACGGCCTGTTCTGGAGCACGGCGGCTGCACCCAGTGACACTCCTTTAGAGGAAACTCATTTTCCTTGGCTAGGCGGTACCAATTGCAAATAGCTTCTTGGTTAGGAACAGGAACCCATTTCTGCTCCCTCTTCTCAGTACTGTGACCCCATCTGGCTTGAAGCTGTGCAGGTCTTGTGTATGTTGTCAGTCTCTGTAAGTGCCTAAGTGCACCAGTCCTGTTATGTCTGGAAGACACTGTCTCCTTGAACTCACAGTCTGCTGACTGTGTGACACCGCTGGCTCACACAGCCTTTCCTACATCCTCTTCCACATACATCCCTGAGTCGTAAGGAGCGGAGTTTGATGAAGACATCCTATATAGAAGTGATTCTCCACAGTTTCTCCCTGCCTGCACACTGTTCAGCTATGGACCTCTGTCTGAAGTTTCTCTGATGAGTGCTGAGGGAGGCACTCACCTAAGGCACAGCAATTGGTCATTAGGAGTCACTGCACTGCTCTGTTCCCTTAGCTGACTAATAGCAGCAGGTTTTCCCTTTGGCTCATGGTCTATCTAGTCTCAGATCCTTAGCCGCTTTATCAGTTTCAGATATGGGTTCCACTTAATGGAGAAGACCTTAAATACAATCTTTAAAAGTGGCTGATTGTGGCAGAACATTTGTGCTCCTACTGTGCCAGCTGAGGTGTCATTTGTTTTACTAATCCTGGCCATTCTGACCAAGATAAGATGAAATCTCAAGGTGGTTCTAATTTCCCTGATGGCTAAAGATGTAGAACATTTTTAAAAGTATTTCTTAGCCATTTGAGCTTCAGTTTTTGAAAACTCTGTTTGGTTCTGTACCCTGCTCTTTAATTGGGTTATTTTCTTGGTGTTCAGTTTTTCTAGTTCCTTATATATTCTAGATACTAGCCCTCTTTTTGTGTATAGCTGGTAAAGCATCTCAACGACAATGTCCTTTGCCACCAAGAAGCTTTCGAGTTTCATGAGGCCCCATTTATTTTTTTAAACCATTTTATTGTATTTGTGTGCTCTGCTTGCATGTGTGTCTGTGTAGAGCCTGCATGACTGACGTCTGTGAAGTCCAGAAGAGGGCGCTGAATTCTCTGGAGCTAGAATTACACACAGCTCCCAGGTCCCATTCACTAGTCATTGGTCTTAAGTGTGTTCTGTTCAGAACACCCTTTTCTGTGTCAATGAGTTAAAGCCTAGTCCCTGCCATCTCTTCTATCTGACTTAGGATATCAAGTCTTATGTTGAGGTCCTAGACCCAATGGGAGTTGAGTTTGTGAAGCGCAATGAATAGGTATCTATCTGATTCTTCTACATGCAGCCATCCAGCTTGACCAGCACCATCTGTTGAAGATATAGTCTTTTTTTTTCCAGTGCGTATGGTCTGGTTTATAGAAATCTTCAATTTCTTTAAATTGTGTATAAGTGCTTTGCCTGCACATATATCTGCATACCACATGTGTGCTACGAAGGTCAGAAGAGGGTGTTCGATCCCTTGGGAATGGAATTACAGACAAGTGTAAACTACTATGTGGATGATGGGTCTTGAACCTGAGTTCTCTGGAAGAGCAGTCAATGTTCTTAATTGCTGAGCTATCTCTTCAGTCCAATAGATATAGAACTCTTAAGCAACCATTAAGAAAACCACAAGGAGAGATCATCAACATTCCACAATATAAGATCAGTACACAGAAGTCAATCTGATTATGTACACTTGGAATGAGAAATAAAAAAGTTTCATTTATAATAACATCAGGAAGATTTAACAGAAATAAATGCAACAAATGCTAAACTTACACTGAGAAGCCAAGGACAGTGGCACTGGGTTTTGATTCTACTGCATGGACTGACTTTGTGGGAGCCTGGTTTGTTTGGATGCTCACCTTTATAGACCTGGACGGAGGGGGGAGGATCTTGGACTTCCCACGGGGCAGGGAACCCTGACTGCTCTTAGAACTAGAGAGGGAGGGGGAGGGGGGGAGAGGGAGGGAAAAGGGAGGCGGGGAGGAGGTGGAAATTTTTAATAAATAAATAAATTAATTAAAAAACAAAATACTGAAGAAATAAATTAGCAAAAATCTAAATAAACAGAAAAATGCTCTTTTGTATGAACCTGAAGGCCCAATATTGTTAAGTTGTCATAGCCCCAAACTGACCTGCACTTTCACCTCAACTCTCATCAGAACACCCCCTTCTCATCTCCATAGAAACTGACAAGCTAATGTTAAAATTCATACAGAATCCCCAGTGGTGTTAAACACTTAATGCAGTTTTGAGAAATGGAAGCTAAGATCATTCAAGAGGAAAAGAAACTTCAGTAAATGATGCTAGGTGAACCTTTCCTTCATAACACATTTGAAAAGGAAACTAAGAATTATCGTATCTAAATCTCAGAGTAAAATATGTAAGATAAAAAAAACAGAACTATGAACATTCCTTAGAATTGGTAATGGTTTCTTCACTATGAGATCAAAAGCAAAAGCAAACAAGGAAGAAGAAACAAACAAAAATTATACTTCAAAAGGTTTTGTGCTTTAAGAGATACAATTTTGACAGTATATGTTCATTCCACACACTAGGAAACAATACTTCCAAATCATGTCCTTGTGAGATCTTATACCCAGAATATATAAAGAACTATTCAGTGATTTTTTTTAAAAAAAATGATGCAATTAAATGTGGAAAAAGGATCTAAATACACATTTCTCTAAAGATACACAAATGATCAAAAACCACAAGAAAAGATGATCAACATTACCAATTACTAAGAAAATTTCAATCAAAAGCACACTGTGATATCCCTTTCAGACTGATTACTAAGCTGGCTTTAAAAAACAAAAAATTAGGCAGTGAAAAGCCTAGCAATTCTACGATGAAACTGGAACCTTCTTCATAGAGTGCTGGTGGGAATACAGAATGGTGCAGCCACTTTAGGAAATGGTGTAACAGTTCCTTAAATGGTTAAACAGTCACCATACAGTCAGGCAACTCTATTTCTACACACACACACACACACACACACACACACATACACACACACACACACACACAGACCGAGAAATAAAGACTGAATGTCTGCATGCACACTTTTATATACATATATACAGTGGTCATAGTGGACAATAATGGACAATTCTGCTGTATATCAATGGGATAAACAAGTATGATACATAAATATACTAAATATTCCACACAATGGAATATGATTATTCATAGAAGAAATGAAGCATTGATCATGCTATCACAAAAATTCAAATACTGTCTGATTCCATTTGTATGAAATGTCCAGTATAATAGAATCTATAAATACAGAAGCCAGTGTAGAAGAGCTGAGGAGTTTGGGGGACTTTTTTGAAGCGGACAACAGTGGTTTAAAACACTGTAGTGACAGCTGTATGACTGTGGCTGATTCCAAACTACTGCACTGTATACATCAGACAGGTAAACAGCATGGCACAGGAGGGAGCTTGAAATCAACAAAGGAGTTTCAAGTTTTTACCTAGTAAGTGAAAAAAAATCATTTATTAAAAAAACATATAACGCAAAGCAGAAGACTGCTTCTCAAACAGCCCAATGTAACAAGACTGCATTCCAATTTCTGAGAGAATGCTCGGAGGCTCCAGGAACAGTGGCCAATGACTGCTTACTAATTCCAGAAAGCGAGGGTGAGAACAGCAGTTACCTTCCTTCTCCTTCCCTACAATTAGGACAGGAGCAGGCAACTCTTCGGAGCCTCTTGCCAGGCTGCACCTCTGCATCAGAGGTCTGCTGGCCTTGCTGCAAATGCACTTGTGTGAGTTGGTCAGGACTAACAGCACCTATCGTTGCATTAGCAATCCCTCCAACCGCCACCGTCACAGGAGCTATAGTAGCTTGCTGGACTTTCACTCCATCCTGTCCTTGCTGCTGACCTAAGAGAAAGACAGAAAAACAGAGCATCAGAACGCCTCTTATTCCTAAAGAAACGAAGAAAAGAACCTCCATGTGGACATGGAGCCCCAAAACCAAAAGAGTTAATTGTTTATATCAAACTAACCCTTCCAAAACACACAGTGTTTACCTTAGCCACTCTTTTTTCATCTGCTGAGATTATATATAAACACTGAGGGCTCATGGATATCTGAAAACTCTGACCCTAGGTGGAAAATGCTGTATCAATACAAACCATCATTATCACTTACAATCAACAACATTATCTCAAAAAAATGCAGGAATAAAAATTAACCAATGTAAAGATTAAGTATTACAGACATTTCTTGTTTCTAAACAAACAAACACCTCCTTACTGATGACATTTTTTTTAAGTATACAAAAATAATTAAATGTTTTCTTCTTTATTCTGTTGGAACAGGGCATTGCTACGTAGCACAGGCTGGCCTGGAGATCACTACATAACTCAGTTGGCTTCAAACTCAACAATCCTCATGTCTCAGCCTCCTAAGTGCTTGGGTTACAGGCATACCACCACCATGCCCATCCTAAGTGGTTTAAATGCAAAATCAACAATGACAAATATACAGTCACTACAGCAAACACATTTTTTTCTAACTTTAGTCTTTTCTTATACTTTCGCTTTTACTCTTTGAACTATGTCAAGTATGTACTAACTTTGCTTCTTTACTAGAGAAACTATGAAAACTGTATAATGACAGTGTTGTAGGATAAACTATGAAAACTGTATAATATGACAGTGTTGTAGGATATTTGTACACTGCGTGAAGATGTGTTTGTTGTGATTGATGTAATAAAAAGTTGAAAGGCAATAGCTAGGCAGGGTATACAGGCAGGATTTTCAGGGACAAAGAGGACTCTGGGAAGAAGAAGGTGGAGTCGCCAGCCAGACACTGAGGAAGCAGCATGGGCAGTACAGAGAAATGAAGTAATGAGCCACATGACAGACTGTAGATTAAAATAAATGGGTTAATTTACATTATGAGAGCTACAGAGATTTGCATTGGTATGGATCTTGGCTTACTGATACAAATTTTGCTATATGTATATGTATTTCTGATCTTGATTAAGGTATTGTGTTTGTGTAGCTCATTTAAACATGTAAAGGATAATTAAAAATACAGGTTAATAGAGAGTCGTCTATAATAGTCAAGCTTGTAGTCATGTTAGTTAGGTTTTCTAAATGTACAGAGATATACTTCAGATAGATATTTCTTCAGATTTTTCAAAGACTATAGAATATGGCATTTAAAATGTTTTAAGAATTTAGGACTTTTCATTACAGTGAGACACACCTGCCCCTGGCAGCACCAATCTACTTCAAGTGGAAGATGGGCATTGAAGAGGCTCCTTACAGAGTTTCCTAGCCATTTGGACAAGAAACTGCTCTTGCCTGGACTACTAGGTGTTATGGTATATTAACTGGACTTGTAAGAGCCACAGAAAAATGGCTGCTGAACTTGCCTAATTCCTTCAGGGTTCCTGCTTCATAAAGGAGTCTGCCAGACATTGTGCAGGAAACAGAAAAAAGTGACCAAAAAACTGCCAGTATAGGCGAAACTGTCTTTGAAAAGAAAAAGAAAAGTCTGCTGGATATTATGGGCCTGTAGGCTGAAGATGGATGCCCAACAATACAGAAGAACTTTAGGTAACTGTCCAGGCATCAAGATGTCTCTGTCAATTCTAGATTTTAGGAAGTTGCTTACAATGTACTTCCTGTTTAGTTAGGTAATATTATATCATCCTAGGGTCTTTCATGGAGTTGAAGAAAAGTGAGTTGAGTTTTCCTTAGTTATGATAAAAGATAAGGTAGATATAATATAGTAACTGCAATTCTTGCTTGATACCTGTTTTATGTAATTTTACTATGCTAAAGGTAAAGCCTTCCTTTTTATTTAAACAGAAAAAGGAGAAATGGTGTGGGAAGTCCTTCTGTATATGTGCTGCTTTTATTGGTTAATGAATAAAGAAGCTGTTTTGGGCCTGCACAGGGCAGAATAGAGCTAGGCAGGGAAAGCTAAACTGAAGGCTAGGAGAAAGAAAGTGGACTCAGAGAGAAGCCATGTAACCCTGCTGGAGACAGACACTGAACGGCACTTTACCCAGAAAGTCACAGCCATATGGCAATACACAGATTAATGGAGATGGGTTAGTTTAGGATGTAAGAGTTAGCCTGAAATACAGTTAAGCTATTGGCCAAGCAGTATTGCAAAGAATACCGTTTCTGTGCGATTACTTCTGGATGAGCAGCCAGGAATGAACTAACAGCCTTCCTACAACATTTTACCTTCTCAAACATAGAACAAAAAAATCAACTTTGGATGACTTGTACTGCATATTCCAAATGTGTACTAGTGTAGATATATATGTTACCTTATAATGTCTGTGTATTTTCAGAAAAAAAAAGCACTAAACCCACCAATGAAGACAAGTAGCCCATGTGATGATCCAGGCTCTCAGAATGCCTCTGTTTGATTTTCCTCTCTATAACTACTTCACAAAGTTGCAAGCTGAAATGGTTCAGTCTCACAGACACTCAAGCCAGGACTTCAGATAAGCACTGCATTTTCCCATTACACAGTAAACAAAAGATACAGCTAGCTCTCCTAGGACTTGATCATTATCCCAATTTTCCCAGAGTCCCCTTAAGATGCTGCTGGCCCCAGACAGCAGGAAGTAATTTTAAGAATATGACACTCACATCCCTAAGCGGCATGGTGGGTAGTTTTTGGTTGTTAACTGGTTTGTGGATGTTTGTCATCATTTAGAGAGGCTGGTTACAAATTTTTACTATTTATGGTAAGAGAGGAAACTAAGTAAGAGAGGGTTAGATTTATAGATCTCTCTCTGAAAAGAAAAAATGGGGATATGGGAATGATAGAATAAAGGGGTAGATTAATCTACTTTCAGATTAAAAAATTACTTGCAGCTCATTTAAAAATATCATGTAAAGTTCTAGTCCTTGAAAGCTAAAATTATAACTCATTTAGAATAATTAAGAAATTCAGGTTAGTAGTTTGTCATCTATAACAATAAAACTTGAAGTCATGTTAGGTATGTTTTCAAATCAAATAGAAATACATTTTAGATAGACAGATGGTCTTCAAACACTTCAAAGACCTACAGAATATGGCATTTAAGATGTTTTAATGACCTAAGGCTTTTCATGATAGCAAGATTTGTCTGTTCCTCGCAGCACCAATTTACTTCAAAAAAGGATGATGGACACTGAAGAACCTCCTTATGGAGTTTGCTTTTATTGTAGCAAAGTTAGTCACTGGACAAGAAACTGTCCTTACCTCAACTGCTGACAGTACGCTGTTCAAATTGGACAAGCAAGATACTAAAGGCAACCGCCAAACTTTCCCAAGTCAAGGTAGGACAGTCCTTTAAAAACTTCCCGCTTTACAAAGAAGTCTTAAAATATTCTAGGCCTGTAGTTTAAAGATGGATACCCCAACATGGCAGAGGAAACTTGAGTGATTGTTCAGGTAACTGTTTCTATCATTTCTATAGTAAGTTGCTGGCTCCACATTTCCTGTTTACTCAGGTAATATTATATCCTTTTTGGGTCTCTGATAGAGTTGAAGATGAGATAGCTATACTTACAGTTTTCCTTGTTACCAAATTCAGAAAAGAAACTCACAAAAGAGATATAAGGTATATAAGACATAAAATCTTAAAATGTTTATCTAAGAAAATGTTTTGAGATCTAAAAAGACAGTTTTGGCAATCCTGTATTATAAAGGAACTTCTGGAGGCACCATAATCCCTGACTTCAAACTCTACTACAGAGCTATAGTACTGAAAACAGCCTGGTTTGGGCATAAAAACAGACAGGAGGACCAATGGAACAAAATTGAAGACTCAGATATCAATCCACTTACCTACAAACACCTGATTTTTGACAAAGAAGTAAAAAATATAAAATGAAAAAAAAGAAAGCATATTCAAGAAATGGTACTGGCATAACTGGATGTCAACATGTAGAAGAATGAAAATAGATCCCTATCTATCGTCATGTACAAAACTCAAGTCCAAATGGATGAAAGACCTCAACATAAAACCAACCACACTGAACCTCAGAGAAGAGAAAGTGGGAAGTACACTTGAACGCATTGTTACAGGAGACCACTCTCTAAATATAACCCCAGTAGCACAGACACTGAGAGCAACAATTAATAAATGGGACCTCCTAAAACTCAGAAGCTTCTATAAAGCAAAGGACATGGTCAACAATACAAAACGGCTGCCTACAGAATGGGAAAAGATCTTCACCAACTCCACATCAGACAGAGGGCTGATCTCCAAAATACATATCAATTATAAGAGTTGTCTACCTCAGAGAGTTGATATAAGGATAATATGCACAAATCTCTTGCTATAGTTCACGGCACAGAACTGTTCACGACACATTAGCTGTTGTCACCCTCAGCCACTGAGTTGGTGGCACTACAAGGATGCACTACGCTGGCAGAAGCAAACACAGGCTTAAAATAAAAGTGCTTATCTTAAAACGGCACTTGCAGTACTTTGAACATATGAAAAACTGAAAATCACAAAGTAAAAAAATATGACCTTTTCTCAACAAATAAACCTGAGTTGACATTCCCATTTAAATTAATCTCCACCTCCACTGTAAACCCCTCAGGAGCACCCACGGCTAAAGCACAAATACAGGTGTCCTTCTGCACCCAGGAACGCTGATCTCAGAACGTCCTCTCCATCTAACACCATACGCTGACATCTACAGATGCTCGAGTTGCTTACAAAAATGGCACAGTTTTGTATAGTACCTATCACACCATCCTCCCATTAGTTTAAAAACCACTACCATACTTATACAACGTATGCAAGACATTGTAATACTGTAGTCTTTTGTTAAAGTCTCAGAAGTTGCTGGGTGTGAGGCATACACCCTTCATCCCAGCCCTCAGGAGGTGGATCTCTCTGAGTTCACAGCTACTCTGCTCTACACAGTGAGTTCCAGGACGTCCAGGGATACACAGTGAATCCCTGTCCCAAAAACAAAATCAACACACAACAAAAATGTTAGCCAAAGTCATAGATTGCACCCCCTGGCCCAAATACTTCACCCAAGGGTTGGTTAAATCTTAGGTTTGAGCCGGAAGATATAGTAGGATGAACGTAAATTAAGGACTATGTTAGAGAGAGTTTTAGGAAGTTCACAATGTCTTCACCTTTGAATAAGTACATACGGTAAAGTGACCCAAGTGAGACCACAGCTGTGAAGTCAACATTGCACACTCAGGGACTCTGTGTTCTTATCCCAAAGCAGTCACCTGGACCTCCCTAAAATTCATGTCTCTTACCGACTTCAAGAATCATTTCTGCCAAGTACTATGGTGCATATCTTTAATTTTAGCATTAGGGAAACAGATATCTGTAAGCGGGATGCCAGCCTGGTCTATTTAGCAAGTTCCAGGCCAGCCAGTGTTACAGTGAGAAGGCTGTGTGTGTGTGTCTATGTGTGTGTGTGCACACACGTGCCTGCCTGCTCCTCTCTGAATGTCTGTCTCTGTTGTCCACCCCTCTGTCACACACACACACACACACACTATTTTGGGGGCTGGGGATGAAAGGACTTGCTTCCCCAAATATTCAATCCCCACTGCTAGCCCCCACCACTCAGAAAGAAAAGGGACACTTTTGATGATCAAGTTGGGTTTTCAATAAAATCTTGTATTATAAGCCAATATACAAATACAAAGCATAATTAGTATGCCTCACTGTACCTTGAGTATTTAAATATTCCATAAAAAAGTCAGGTGGTGCTGTAAACCTTTAATCCCAGCACTCAGGAGGCAGAGGCAGGTGGATCTCTGTGTGTTCGAGGTCAACCTGGTCTATAGTCCTGATGTCTTCACAGCAATAGACCTTACCTAAGCCAGGATGCTATTCTGAACAGAGCACTTCCATGCTCCGGTTGACTACAGAAGTGTACATGCAAACTATTCTACCACATGGACCTCATTTCTGCTCACAGACTTTCTTCCAACCCCGTTACATGGTCACTAAGCTTCCTCTGCGCTGCTTACCACTCTGTCTGACACTCTACTCTCTGGACTTTCAACTTGGTCGGAAATGTCCCTTCTCTCGGTTTATCTTTGAACCAGCATTTAAACCCACATTCTTACAGATTTATCTGCTCTCTGTTCTTCACCCCTCATTCTCTTCACAGACTATTCATTAGGTATCTCTCCTATCACTGCCAAGTATCATGGCAGAAGTAACTGACAATCCATCTGTTTCTAACTGTACTTGAATCCCGCCCCCTCCCACTTTCCTGTGCTGTCCTGCTCTCACTTCATTCTGACCGCTCCACTTCACTGTCCTCCCCTGAAATTCCCTTGCTGCTCTCTCGGGTTCTGGTTTCTTAGTTTCTACCTGTGAGAATGTTCTCGCCCACTTTCACATTTACTGTCGGGTATAAGCTAATGCTTCCCAATTCCATCCCCTCTACTCAGGTATCTCCTAGGAGATATCTGTCTGTCAACTCTTGTCAGGAAGCATTCCCAAACAGATTCCTCAGAGGCAAGCTGTCTAAAAATCAGAGAAGCTAATCTAGCTCTTCTGCCTGTCCAAATAGGAAATCTGGAAGTCCTTCCCACCTCCCCTCTATTTTTCCATCTCCTACAACAGAAGCTATCATTTAATACCTACTGTGAGGTAAGAAATTTTTCCACGTTTTGCATACTAACATCCCAATGAACTTATTACTGCTGTCCCCATCTTCAGATTTGAATATTCAGGTTTTTAAGGAGTATGGAAAACACCCAATTTCACAGAGTAGATATGAAAAGGCCAACTCCAGAGACATCTTTATTTTACCATACAAATTGCTTATGTTGGTCCATAGTCCCCTTGAGAGTACCTCTTCAAAATATCTATTTGCCCACATTCTCTGCCCTACCGAAATTAGGGCAGGCAGACCACTGTCAGCTTTCATCATTTTGATCCTTGCAACATCCCTATTGCATGTCTAGGTCCCCTCAAGTCCATGAGCCCCACATGTCAGTATTTCCTCCACATGCACAGCTGCTGACTGACAGCTTCTCCTCTTGGCTTTCCTCTACTCTACTCGTCACTACATTCAGGGAGCTCCTGTTTCCTGTAGTGGCTCCTGTGTCATCTTCTTCAGGGCTTGGACACATTCTTCTACCCAGCATCTCAGTCTTCCATTACTGACAACAATCCAATGCTCACACTCTCAATTACAGCTCGACAATCAACCATGGCCCAAAGGGAACAAATGAGAATTTTAAATGGTCCATTGTATGATTCCTGTAATAGTTAAAAGCTACTGGATTGAAGTTTTTCAAAGACAGCAATATACTGCTGAGAACAGGCTTTGGCAGCTTAGAAAAGCATAAAGGGTTAGCAAGATTCTGTGGCGGGGGAGTAAAAACAAAACAGTATCTGAGGTTCCTAAGTCTCCTTTGCATAGTGGTAAGGTATCTGAGATCCTAACTTCAGAGAGGAGGATTTATTTTGACTCACAGATCCAGATGCTTTAGTCCATGGTGTTTCTGGGCCTGTGGTCAGCAGCATGCTATGGCAAAAGTACATGACAGAAGAAAAGCATTCACTAATGACAGACCTAGATGGAGTTTTTAATGAGGCAGGAGCATACTCCTGGAATGAGATTATGGATCCTGGCTTCTCTCGTTGCCGGTCTTTGTCCCAGCTCTGGGGTAGATGGCTTTTTTGTAGTGTGTCCAGTGAAGGTATGCTGAACTCTTCCTACCCCTAAACGCAAAGGGTGAGGCTCTAGAACTGTGGCTTATTTTAGTGTTTTCTGTCTGTAACTTTATTATTTCAGGCATTTTTATAATAATGGAAAGCTGATGAACATAAGAATGCAATCTACAAATGAGACTTATTCATTCAAAAAGCTTCTGAGTACCTGTTTATGTTTCATGTTTAACACTCCTAGCAAAATAAAATCTGATCTAAAACACTTACGTGTAAGGATAATGAGGCACTTACAACATGCACAATAAAACAATGCACAAAGCACAGCTGAGCTACATAAAGTGATTTACAATAGAGAACAATGATAAGGGCGCATTTAAAAGCCTAAACCCAATGTAGCACTCTGCTAAGGGTTTAAAGTTTAAAAGATTAAAGAGATAAGGAGCAGAAAATCCTCCAGGAGCCCAGCGTGACAGTATGTGCCTATGATGTATACCTGTATTCCTAGCACGGACGCTGAGGCAGGAGGATCATGGGTTCAAGGCCAGTCTGGCCTACATAGCCAATTTCAGCTCAATATATCATTACAATTCCCATTAGTCTTGGAGGAAAAACAGGAGGGTCTTAATCAACTTAAATGATCTAGATTGGAGAAGGGAAACCATTGTTAAGCTATGTCACCCCTCCCACTCAATCCAGAGAAGAGCTGCAATATGTCATTCATGCTTAAGGAGCTGACTAAATTGTGGGAATGAAATCCAACATATTATATTTAATCATTAAATGCTCTCTTCTAAAACACGGGGAAGGTATACAGATTTCCCAAATTTGTACACATTTACTACCCTGAGTAGTAAAACACAGATATGAATCTAGGTTAACCAGAATCCAGAGCTGTGAATTTTTTTCAAAACGGCTACATTTTTCCTTGAGAATTGGGAATACTACTTGAGACTTGGAGACACAAAATATGTTTAGGCATATTACCTGCCTAACAAAGCAGATGTATAAAGACATTCTTCCTCAGAATATCCCTAAACTAGGAAGGAAAACACCCACATAAAAAGCCAGGCATTACTTTGGCTACATATACATAAACCCTAGCTTGTGGGTGGTAGGGTGGGGAAGACAGGCAGACCACTGGCACTCACTGGCCAGCCAGTCTACCAGTCAGTGAGCTTTGGGTTCAGTGAAATAGCGTCTCAAAAAGTAAAGAAAAGAGC
Organism: Myodes glareolus; assembly: GCF_982192425.1. Classification (NCBI taxonomy): domain Eukaryota; kingdom Metazoa; phylum Chordata; class Mammalia; order Rodentia; family Cricetidae; genus Myodes; species Myodes glareolus. The sequence continues at coordinate 3,687,720 of NC_142036.1, read as the reverse complement.
AACTGAGGAAAACATGTACCACCAACACCTCTGGCTTGTACATGAAAATGTGCACATGTGTATACACACATACAAGCACACCTATAAAATGGATGCATGTGCACACACACACACACACACACACACACACACACACAGTCAAAACAAAGACACTCCTTTTTTATTTCTAATTGTTCCTACTTATTTCAACTTCTTTAAAGAAGTACAGCCTCCTCTCAGTCATGGTCCATATAGAGCCATCTACAATCTAAATATCATGACAAATATTCCACAAAAGGAACACTGAAGGTGACCTTTAAAGACAGATTTTAAACTCCTCCTATTAAGAGAAGAATTCTCATGGCCAGATCCTCGTTGTCAGGATCATATAATGAGTACTCTGAGTGTTCTGAGTACTCTGGTACTTTGGTACTCGTTATATGCTATCTTTAATGTCCTGATGACATCATGCTATTACATGGATCTCTCCTTTGACCACAAAGGTCCTTTCTCTGTCGATATGACTAATTTCTAGCTACACAAATACCCTCAATGATTACATGCCAGACTCCTATGTTCTCACAGAAGGTTTTTCTATTTGAATGCATCATCACACTATCTTTATAACTAGAATATCAGCATCCCCAATAGACCTCACTAAACATGTATGCTAGAAAGCTCTCTTTCACATCAGTTTCTGTAGCTACTGCAACACCTTGCACCTAACAAGCTCAATATTTATGAGATGAATAAACACAACCACTCCAAAGCCTTTCGGCATCAGTCCCAAGGCATCACTTTCTCTCTGTCTTGAAACTTCTCCGAAGGATATGCTACACTTGCAAGCTCTCAATCATCCTATTTCTATAGCTGAAGGTTTGGCTAGGATTCTTAAGCTTTATGGAGTAGAATCATCCGGCTGAAGTTTCTGTGGTGGTAAAAATGTGCCACAGGGCTCCCAGGATGGCTTCAACAGTAAGGGAAGACAAGAGTTCAATCCCTAGAACCCAGGTAAAGATATCAGGCATGGTGGTGCATACTTGTTCTCTCAGTGCTAGTGGGGTTAACACAGGAGGATCTCTTTGTCTTGTCTTATGAGTAGGCTGTAGGCCAATGAGACCCTGTCTCAAAGGAGGTGGACACCCTTCCTGAGGATGACACCCGCGGTTATCCTCTGGCTTATACATGCATGTGCATATGCGAGTACACACACATATCACAAAATACATGCACATATGTAGAGAGAGACAGTACAAGAAACCCTGAGTGAATGTGTATTGCTGTTGGAACAGGCATAACCAAGGCAAGGCCTCAAGGGACTTGGGCCCACTAGCTCTGGCCAAGTCATTCCCCATACGGCTGAGGCTCCTCAAGGTGAAGCTTTCCTCAGGTGTCCGAATATGAGCTACTGAGACTGAGGGATGAGTGTACCTGAAAACTAGCAACTTCAGCTTCTTCCTCCAGAATGTTTACAGCCCAAGACTGCTAGCCATAGAGACCTCCCACTGAAACTAGCCAACTCCTCCCTGAGCTGCATCTGACAACCATGCTGAGGCTCTAGCTTGCAGTGACAGTAGGCGGCACTCCATCAGAGTGCACACACCCCACAGGACTTCAGTTTTTTCTGTCCTTTCTTCCTCAGCGTCCCTACTCAGGGTTCCAGGACCCAAGCCAAGAAGGACCCAGCATGCATTAAATAAATAAATAAATAAATGTGGGGAGAGAGAAAGAATAAAAATAAACGAACATGCACTGCAGTGGCGCTGCGCAACATAGCCTCTAAACATCCATGCCTGCTAACACTAGAAATACAGTGGGTCAGTCACAGAATGAATTTATCTTTTAAGTTTTACCTTAAGAAGCCACATTCAGCTAGGGATACTACACTAAACAGTACAGTCATAGGCTTACAAATGATTCAAACACAAAGCCCAATGACACTCCTTACTGTCCTACGTATCCTCTTAGTGCTCATACTAATACAGTGGGTATATCATTCTGTTCTTTACTTCTACCAGAGAAGTTTTCCCTTCTGTTCCTCAGAGACTGAGCAGAGCCCTCATTCAGGTTCTCATCCTTTAGCACTTCCAACTGTGCCCCTTGTCACCTTCCCATTCCACCACCATTTCAATCCATCTCTATGAAGATGCCTTCTAAATCCAGAATGCTGATTTTCTCACAGCCAATTTCCAATGTAAACCAAGCAGTTTCAGTGGGATACTGGGCTACTCTTTAGGATTACAAACACCAGAATTCAAGCTTGCTCTTTTTTTTCTAAATGCCATTTCTTAAAATTTTTACATTCAATCCAGGCGTGGTGGCACATGCCTTTAATCCCAGCACTCAGGAGGCAGAAGCAGATGGATCTCTGTGAGTTTGAGGCCAACCTGCTATACAAAGTGAGTTCCAAGACAGCCAGGGCTGTTACACAGAGAAATCTTGTCTCAAAAAACAAAACAAAATTTACACTTAATTGTGTGTGCAAGAGTGTGTGTGTGTGTGTGTGTGTGTGTGTGTGTGTGAGAGAGAGAGAGAGAGAGAGAGAGAGAGAGAGAGAGAAATAATTCTTAACATGCTATAGGCTACAAGGTTTGATTTCTTTGTACTGATATCTATATATCAGTACTATATATCTGATATATATATATATATCTCCCAGATACTGGTTTCTCTTAGATGTGCTAGATGATAAACCACTTTCTGAATGCATTTACCTTCTCTTACCCCTCAAACCCAAACACAATTACCATCTCCTCTGTGATTTATCACCCACCCTTATTGTCATTTGAAATCTGGACTTCTATCCACACTGCCATCTTCATTCTCTGACTGTCCTGCCAAAACACACAGCTACTTCCTTGTCCTTTGTACTGCTGTCCCTTCGACTTACAATCCCTTCCTTCTAGACTCATGCTCATTAGGGCCTCCCTCGGAGGATCAGTTCAAGTTTCACATAACCTTTATTTCCACTCTGGAACGCAGTGGCTTTGCCCTGCTCTTAATTCAGAATCACTACCATTCGTCATTCGTTTCGATTTTGGTATCTGCTATCATAGATTATTCCTATACACTAGAATATAAGCTTTCTAGAAGGCAAAGGTGTATACCTCTACTGTCTCATAATTTGACTTTAATTGGACAGGATGTCTGTAATCCCAGCAGGATGCAGAAACAGCGAGTCTTGAGTTTGGCACTGGTTATACAGCAGGAACTTAATAAAAACAAAAGGACTCAGGTCTTAACTATGCATGTTCTTAATGAGAATATAAGAAATAACCACAAAGCATATGTGTTTGAGAGGCATCAAGCAGCAAAAGACAGCAACCAAGGACACTGGCTATTAAAGGGGTAAAACAAGAAGAGAATAGCAAACTGGTATAATCACAGATAATATGAGCAAAGGCAATTAATTTTATTATACTAATCATCTAATAACCCTTTGGATTTTTTTTGTTCTATGCTCAAAGTACACGAAAAAACATGATTTCTATGTCTACACATATCTCTCCACAAGCACGCATATACATTAATATGTATTTTAATGAAATTACAAGGAAACAGGCAACTCATATAGATAGGTATAAGAATTCCTAACAGGCCTTAATTCCATAGATGTTTCTAGGTGATCCTTCTAGCCCTGAAAATACAGAACTGGCACTCGGGGTTAAGAGGGTACAGTATACTCTGTCAGTTCTTAGGGTCATCTCTTAAAATAGATGCACAGTTTAGGGCCAAGAGAGTCTAGTCCAACACTGTTACTTGTCATGGAGCATAATCTAACCTCACAGGGATGGCTATTTTAAGATGCATCTCCAAACAGCAAATGGAATGACCAGGAAAACGCTTGCTTTCTACTTTCAAGTGTAAGTGAAGTAGCCACAAATTTTCTCTAAAACACTCAGAGGAATTATTTCTGCCATAAACACCACACAGCACATTCTCTGTGCAATGCAGCCCTATCTTCAACAGCACAGGGCTCGGCTGTGGCCAGCTCCTTTCGCTTCCTCTCAGAATGGAAGAGAATGAACATTTGAGGAAAACCATCAGATAGCTAGTATTTTATTTTCTTAGATACAAATAGTATTTGGCTTATTCTGGAAGGGTCAAAACACAGGCAAAGAAAAGGCTTTGCTCACTTTCCTGATGAGTTCAGTGTGGATGTTGTCTTTTACAGTAATTAACCTGGACAAAAGAACCATGTGTAAACGTGATGGATCAGACTAACTTAAATAGTATGAAGAGGTGCTCAAAGAAAGGCATGACCTTTACTGTAAAACTATCTATTATCAAGCTTAATCCCTTCTATGGATAGCTATATTTCCTTTTCAACTGAAATTCTAAAGTATTTTTAAATTTCTTCATCACCATAAACTCTCAAACCTGTGATATTGGCATTATATTTCATTTAAGAAACCATATAGTTCTCAAAAAGAAGTGTAAGTGTTCAAATATTAGCCATCAGAGAAAAGCAAATAAAACTCCTCAGAGATTCCATCCCCCCAAGTTGAACTGTCATCACTAAGCAGTCAAGAAACAACCTGTGCTGGTGAGGGTAGCGCGGGCTGGATTTTATAACCATTAAGAAAATCAAATGAAGACTCTCTCCAAAACCCAAAAGTAGATATACCACACAACTCTGCTATAATACGCCTAGGTATATACCCAAAGAAGTCTGACATACTACAGAGATATTTGTACATCCATGTTTATTGAAGCTTGGCTTACCAAAAGATGAATGGATAATGAAAATAAAGTACATACACGCACTGGAATTTTATTCAGCTATAAAGAAAAAATGAATTCATATTTACATGGAAATAGTGGGAACAGGAATATGATCTAGTGAGGTAGCTCAGTCTTGACAAACATCTCATGTTCTCTCCTTGTGAACCCTATTTCTAAAGATTAAATATATGTTTAAGTGGAATTAGTGTGAGGAGAAGCCAGAAAGTTAGAAAGAGAACCATGCAATAAGACAGAATAGAGACTAGGGAGGCAAAAGGCAGCAGCACATGATATAAAGGGCAAACAAGAGGCGGGAGGATGGGGAGGGAAGAGGTTGGGATTACATCTCATTTGATGTATAGAACTTTATTATTTCACCAGCACTGTATTTATATTGTATTAAATGCTACATGTATCTAAAATAAAAGAGAGGGCTGGAGAAATGGCTCAGAGGTTAAGAGCACTGACTGCTCTTCCTAAGGTTCTGAGTTCAATTCCCAGCAACCACATGGTGGCTTACACACATCTATAATGAGATCTGGTGCCCTCTTCTGGTATGCAGGCAGAACACTGTATACATAATAAATGTTTAAAAAAAATAAGAAGAGATACAGAAATCTGAAATTATTAAGTTCTTTTGAAGAATGTTATAAGATTGGTATTATATACAAATTTTTATAGTTTTAAATGAAGGATTTTAAAACCATTTTCTATGGCAGTCCAAGTGAATATATATACTGCTGGAGTTGGAAAAGAAAGTGCAATATGAAAACACAAGAAAAATGCACTCATTTAATGTAACTTTTATTGACAGTTACAAAACCCATATTCAATATAAAGCAGACATGCATTATTAACGTAATACTTATATTACGTTATACCTGTGTGCATATTCATCTGTGTACATGTGCAGGCAAGAGGCCAACCTCAGGCGTTGATCCTCAGGAGCCCTCTAATTTTTGGAGTCCAGTTCTTTCATCTGCCTGGAGCTCACCACGAAAGCTAGACTGGCTGGCCATCAAGCCCCAGGAATCCTCCTGTCCTGGTGTGGAAAGTACCAACAACACGCCCCCATGCTGGGATTACAACTGCATGTCTTTACTCCTGGCCTTAACATGGATTCTGGGGACGCAACTGAAGCCTTCAGCACATGTAAGCATTTTACTCACTGAGTTTGCTTCAGTAAGTGTCTCTGGTATTATGGAGACCAAGTGTGAGAGCTGGAGACAGACAAATGGAGTAGAAGATTAAAACAAACAAACAAATAAACTGAGTTTCCACGAACAAACAAACATACTCAGATTATTCTGTGTCATTAGTTCATCATTCAAGGTTGTGCTATTAAAATTGTAAAAACAACAACAACAAAACTCACTGAGCAAAAAACTCAATAAGGAGCACTTTATTTAATACAATTAAGGAAAAAGAAAGTCAATGAGGTAGAAGCAGCCTGGCTCCACTATAGTTTTCCAGTTCATCAGACCAGTGCTAAACACACATGGTTTTCTCAAATGTTTACTTAATGTTTTGTTAAAAATTACTTTCATTCAGAGAAACAGAGAAGTTTCTCTCATTAAGGAAATGCCAGGTATCTGAGAAGGCAATATGAAATTCTAGAAGAACATGCTGAGATATAGTATAACCAAGATTTCACTGGCAAAGATTTAACACCTTTCCTTCCTAACTTATAACCCATTTAAGCATCAATAAAGAACACATCAGTTTAACCTAGTCCCACTTTCAACATAATGACAATTTTTCAGTTTTTCATGGATATGAACAATCTTAAATGTCAACATGGAAACCACTTCTCAGGCTTCATTATCTTCATTTCTTAAGATGTGGAAAACCAACCATGGATCCCAATTTATATAAAGATCCAGCAATATAAAATACATAAAACCCCCCTCCACTCTTGCATTTATCTTTTAATATTATGGGTGTCCCCTCCCAGAGCAAAGAAGAAAAAACACCAATTACACAGCATTCCGTAGTCATTTTGGGATATGTACTGAATGTGTTCATGCTTGAGTGTGCAGTGAACAGGTCCATGTATGTCAGATGTGTTCTCAACAACTCTCCAGCTTAACTTTTTCACTATTTGGCAAGACTGTCTGGACAGCCAGCTCTTAGGGTTTGACTATCTTCATTCCCCAGTGCTAGAGTTACAGAAGAACGACCATGCCCAACTTTTTACATGGGTGACAGAGATCTGAACTTCGTTCTCATGTTTGCTTGACAAGTACTTTACCAACTGAGTCATCTTCCCATAGACTTATCTTTTATTATAATCCACTGACCTCCCCCATCAACAACTTTCCCTCCTAATATCTCTATTCATAATACAATTGCTTGGCACAATTTATCAAAAAATGCACACAGGGCTGTGGAGATGACTCAGCAAGTAAAATCTGCTATCTGAGCAAGTCTGATAACCCGAGTTCAGTCCCCAGAACCCACGTAAAAAGCAAGGTGTAGAGGTATGCATCAGGAAATCCAGCATTCCGAAGGCAATACAGGAGGCAAAAACAGGAGACATGTCCTAGAAGCTTGTATTGCAGGTCAGCTAATCCGGAACATGCCTGCAAGAGGCGAACAACCAGAGACAGCGTCTCAACAAAGCAGAAGGTAAGTAACAACTCTGCCACACTGTCCTCTGACCTTCACATGCACACCATGCCGTTCCCCCACTCTGTCTCTCTCAAACAAACAATTTTACAGAGTAAAAATGCAGAACAATGTTTACTGGCTTAATGGCTATTACAAGTTTCTATGTTTGCAAATCTACTGCTGAAAACAAAATAAAACAATAAAAACATTTAAAAATCAGGTTATTATAGCAGGTAGCTAAGGGACATACTGGGGTCTGTCGTTAAATAGAATATATGAAATAAAATTTAAATAAGCATATTAAAATTGAAGTTTAGCTTTTCTAGACGGAGAAACTATTCTATATATTGAGTTAACATTTGACAGCCAAATCGCTATCCCCAGACACTATTTCCCTAAGAAGGAGAGAAGCTGGCACAATTTGCCTATAATTATTTTTTTTCCTAAAGAAAAGCTTCTAATACTTGAATGTGCCTTTGAGCCTGAAGGACTAAAAGCTGCATTGTCTTGACATTGTCAACAACTAAAGATTTGATTTGGATAAAACACACCTAATACGGGCTTTAGTTTTTGTAGTTCTTATTAAACAAAGACAGCTGAAACACAGGTAACACGCTGGAGTTTGAGTCTGAAATGTACCTTACACGTCTGTTTATTTGTTCCCCTGCTGGTGGCACTATTCTGGGTTCTGGCGATTGTTGGGAGATGGTAACACAATGCAGGTAGTACTGGTTCTCAGTTCCCACTTTCTGTACTTGTCTGCCATGAGGTAAAAGACTTTGTCCTCCATACCCTCCTGTAGTCATGGTGTTCAGTCTGAGGTTGGTTGGCATCATGCACTTTGGCAGAATGTCAAGGCTGCATGCATGTACATATTGGCTTACACACACACACACCCCTCAGCAACCTGATTCAATTTAGATGCCTTCAAAAAAAAATCCCTTAACTCTTCTTAATACTATTTCTTAGTTATAAAATGTTTTGACTAAGAATAGCTTTAAAAACAAAACAATATTATAATGATTCAAAATAATCTTGTTGACAGAAAACAGCCACCGAAGAGTTTGTTACTTACAGTTTACAGGAGAAGGAGCAGAAACCCTGCCATGGATTTGAAAGGATACACAGCGGGCAGCAATGGGTGAACACCAGGAAGTAGAAGGGGACAAATTGTGGGAAAGAGCTTTAGTATGGTATCTGCAGGAAGGAGCTTGTAGGACAGGGTAGAGGAATTAGAATCTGCTTGCTTGACTAATTTAAAGGGCTCTTGACCATAGATGCTGCTCCTTCCTAGCCATCTGGTTTAGAACACTGTAAAAAAGACAGCTCAGATGATGAAGCCCTTGCATGAGAACCCAAGTTCCACCCCAGCACCTGGACATGTAAATGTTGTGAGACAGTAGCACCTGCTTGCAATCCCAACACAGGGGAGACAGAGTAAGAGAATTCTAGAGTTCGCTGGCTGCCCAGCCTATGTGGATCAGTGAGCCCCAAATGTCTGACTAAATTGCTGGAGGGGCAGCCCTACCAGGGCCAGTGAGGCTCCAGATAGCAAAGTATCATTCTGAGATCTGAATTCAACAAACAAGGTAGAGGGGGCTGCAGATCATTCAGTGGGTAAAAGTGCTTGTTATGCAAGTACAAGAATGTGAGCTTGAATCCTAGCACCCACGAAAAAGCAGGTGTGGTCAGGAGTACCTAGAACCCCAGCAGTGTGTGTATGTTGTGGGAAAAGGGTAGGAACACTGGGGTTTGCTGGCTAGCAGCACAGGCCTGGCTTTAGTGAGATCCTATCTCAGTGGAATAAGGCAGAGGGATACAAGCAGGACACCCACTATCTCCTCTGGCATCTACACATATCTGCAAACATTCATCACATAGACACACACACACACACACACACACACACACAAAATGAAATATCCTGGAGTTGCAGAGTTGGTTCAGTTGTTAAGAACACTTGCTGTCGTGCAGAGGGACCTGGGTTCAGTACCCAGCACTCACACACAACTCAAACCATTGTGACTCTAGTTACAAGGAATCCCAGCTTCCTCTTTCAGACTCTGCAGGCAGCAGAAACACACTATACCTATGCATACATACAAACAAAACATTCAAATATATAAAATAAAGATGAATAAACCTTTTAAAAGTGTGAAGGCTCTTGAAAACTAACTTCTGAGGTGAAAGCTCTAGCCTCCACATACCCACACATGTGTAAATTCGTAAGCAGGGGGAGTAATCAGGGTACAGATGGATTTGTACTGGAAATCACACTGGCAGGATAACTACCATCTCTACAAACTTGGCTAACTATAGGAGAGACGGCCACTCTAGGGCCAGCAGGGTCCCAGAGAGTAAAGCATCAGAAAACACAAAGATATGCTTAACACACCTACTTAAGTGAATCACGATTAATAAAAACTCAGAGAGAGAAACTGGGGGTCAACCTGAAGATCTGAAAAGCAAAACAGTCAGCCACTGGTTCTAACCTCTATCTCAGTCTGAAATGGTGATCCTGTATCCAGGAATCTCAGAATAAGACTGAGCCTGAGAGCTGTCTCCTCCCGTCTTATATTTCTCTCTAGGGCTGGGATTAAAGGCCTGCACTGCCCGATGTCTATGGCAACTAGTGTGGGTACTGGAATTAAAGGTGTGCGTTATTGCTGCATGGTCTATAAGGCTGGCCAGCACGGCTGCTTTACTTTTCTGATCCTAATAAATAATAATAAAGTTTTATTTATTAAAATCCAAGTGAAATACCACTACTTAAGGTAAGTAACAAAAATATATTTTTAATGCTCGCTATATATTATCACTCCGGTTATGAATTTATGTCACCATCTAACAGGAAATAAGATGGAAAAATACTAAAGACACACATTAATTCAGAAGAGGAAAGGCAAACATAATAGTATCAAGACATCTATTTAATGCTCTGGCATTTACAAAAAATATTTTCACATATAGCGCTCATTAACTCCTGGAGAAAAATTGTCTGCTAAGTAGACATAATCTTCATCCACAGCTGTTTATAAGGAGAGTCAAGGAGCTCAGCAGACCCCACCACATGCCAGACAGTAACTGGCAGAACAGGGGACCAACAGCAAAACATCCCTTCAGCTTAACCTGAATCTACGAACTACATAAAAATAAAGATAGTCATTCCCGATCAGTAAAGATTAATTGCTCATTGATCTTACTGTAATAGATGTGATTAACCTAATGAAAAAACATGAGACCCTTAATAACTAATAAAACACAAATCCTTTGCTAGGAGTATATGTAAGTGGGATACTAACAGTTTTTTCCTTAAGTTTCTATAACAGCAGTGTGCTAGACCTCAACATAATCTTTGATGTATATTTATAAAATAGCTTTTATTTCTCAGCAATCATTGTTAATTACATAGTTTTAAAATATGTTTCTATAAATTTGTATTAACCTACAAAATGAAATTCAAGCAAATAAAGTACTTAAAACTGCTTCACAGAGTGGGTATTAAGCATTCTCACCACTAAAATAATTATATGAGGTAATAATGTAGTATCTAATTAACTATAATATATTTAACCACAGCACAATATACAAATGCTTCAAAACTTCATGTCATACATGACTAATACAAGCTACTTTATCTGTCAATTAAAAACAAGCAAAAATTATAACTAAAAACTCCATTATGTTATCACTACTTCATTTCTGGAAAGTAGCTTCACAGGAAGCCATTTTATTCAGGCTTTAATGTAATCCAGGATTTCACTGTCTTGCCAAGGTTCAGTTAACAGTCCAGGATTACACTGCATTTGTGTGAGCAGTTGTAAGGCCACAGTAACTCTCCTTGCTCCTGCTTCTACCAGAAAATCACAAAATTCTAGCAAATCAAAACAGTACCCTGCTCTGAGGAGAACATTTAGGCTATAAACCAGCTGTGACAGTCTTTACCTGCTAGAAGAGGAAGCAAAACGCTTACTTCTTTTAAAGTGAGAACTAAGATCTACCTAAGATGTGTGCCTCTAACTTTCTACATTTTACAACAATGTGGCAAGTTCCTTAGTATACCTAGTCATGAGGAACTCAGGATAAAGCTGCAAGGTCAAGAGGCAGCAAGAAACACCTTAAACTCCTTCAAGACTGGGACCAGCTTCCACAAAGGCTACAAAGCAATACTGGACAAGTGACCTCTCTAAAGGTCACTGTGACCGTAGTACTGACACAGGGACTTGTTGCTTGCAAACTAGAGAGCTCAGCTCTAAGCAAGCACAGTCCCTGGTCTGAAAACACAGCTAGAGCCTCGTGAGATCACATACTCCTGTAACCCCAGCACTACAGAGGCTGTGGTAGCGAATTACAAATTCAAAACGACTCTTGGCTATACAGCACATTCAAAGATAAGTATTGAAACTGCGCCCAAAACTAAGGAAATCAAAACAAAAATGTTGGCTGTCTTTGAACAATCATCTTGATGTATCTGATACCATGGGCATTAGAGGGTTTCAGGTAAGGGCTAAAGGCCAAGGGTTTGGGGACCTCACCTCGTTATTTGCTATTCCTCAGGCTGGGTATGTACATATTTACAAGGATGCCAGCAAATGAATCATCTCCTAAAACATTCTGAGTCTGCAATAATGACTCAAGCCTAACTATTCTCTCTTTAAGGGAGAATAGCAAAACACATTAGGTTTGCCAAAAGAAAAACAAAAACAAAATCTTAAAATTTCTTGAAATATTGATAGACCTCATTCACAGTTAAACTTCAAACTAGCAATGGTTTTCCTCCTGACCTCATAAAAGAAAGTGAAGTTCAACCTGATACACATTGTACCTTTAAATTACAGTATTTTAACACTAAGTGAAACGTCTCTGCTATTTAAGATTACAAATCATATATGGTATTAGCTTAGACAAAGGAACCTTCTACCAAAGTCAAACCAAACCAAAGAGCCACATGGGTGGTGGCTTACACTTATAATCCCACCTCAGTACTTGAAAGAGGAAGATCAGGAGTCTGAAGCCAGACTGGGCTATAGGGAACCCTCTCTCAAATGAGTAATAAACAAAAGAAGAGGAGGACCAGGAGCAGGAGGGACAGCATTGCCATCAGGACCCCATTCCCACCAGTACACAACTGTTTCATGGCAGGACCCTCCCCCACACACATCAGTTACCACTGCTCATCCCAAACTGACTGTGAAGGAAATGTGTGACTTTCAGTCTGTGACTTAGTTATCACTGCCACTTCAGACAGTTGCCACGGAATCATTTAAACATCACTGAAAGCCATCTGAGTACTTGGGTTTCAGGGTTTTCTTTGTAATTTTAAGGGCAGGGCAGGAATGTGAAGTGGTGAGTTGATTTTTAATTAATATCCCGAACTGAGTTGGTATTTTTAATTATAAAATAAGGTTTAAATACACATACAATACAATCTCCTTAAATTTTTCATCAATGTTTTTAATGAGCCAAAGTATATGACTATAAATGTATAGAGGAGTATATACAAAGTCAAAATATACAAAATAAAACATGTACAATAAACGTACACACACACCCTCTACCTATGTATGTATGTTTAGATGTATCAATCTATTTAAAATGTAAATTCATTGATTATCACTGGTAATTTATAATCAAAAGACTGAAGAAAGTTCTAAACTTTCTCATGGTAACTACAATTCCAGTGGTGTCAAAGATTTCTTAAGAAAAACACACAAGAAAAGCTTTAAAACTTAGATAGAATTTGGGTTCTTTTTCCATATCTTCACTCACTAATTCTGTAACAACCAGAAAATTATTTTAACTTTCTTGGCCTTGATTTTGTCATTTATTAAAAACACTAGAATTTGGGTATTATTAGGTCAGTGGCCGAGCATATACCAGATAAGGCCCTAACTCAATCTCCATTCACACACACACACACACACACACACACACACACACACACACACACACCCATACAAAATAAAACCTGGGCTTGGGATGGATGTCAGCAGAGTGCTTGTCCACTAAGTTTGGGATTATGCATTTGGTTCCCAGCACTGCAAAGCAGAAGAGAACAAAAGCTCCTACAAAGAACCGAAGAATGAGAAAACAAAACCTAAGCAGAACAAAATACAGCCCGTGAGGGCTGACCTCTGCTCCTCCTGCGCCAGCCGCGGTGTCACACACAGTGGCAGACACTGCATGCACCTTGTTTACTGTGAGAAGCAAGAACAGCATCCCTGCTAACTGAGCTCATGTCACAGAAGAGAACACACAGGTTAAAGACTATGAATTCTATGTATATAATTCTTATAGTCACTGGGTTTTCTTACAGTTATTCCTTAGTGTTATTTCCTCCACAGAATGAAAGTGTTCATCTTTTAAAAACATGACATGTCATTTTCTAATAAAGGGAGTCATGAAATGTAAAACATATTCTTTGTAGTATTGTGTAACTATTAATGAAAATGAAATATAAAACTCTCACTTATATTCTTAAAAGGTTTGTAGAATGATTTTTAAAATTTACTCAAGGTTAGTGTGTGCATGTGTGTGTAGCCAAGAATATATTACTACTAGCCTAAAATTCCCAACCAAAGCAGGATTCAAAGTCATAAAATGTGTTTTCTAGTTTACTTCCCTGTGTGGTACATGTACTCCGTTCACAAAGGGGGCCAAAAAGAGTACTCTGCTGAAGACCCAGGAATTCATTATCTCACTGGGTAGATTCTACTATCACAGTCTGAGACACGTATGACATGGTGCCGCTCACCTCCAACAGTCCATGTAGAGCCTCAGCCATGAGGCTTAATCTCTTTACAGCTTTGCTTTCTTGTTCTGTAAGTATCTACGTTTGTCAACATACATCACTTCCCCAGTCTCGCCTGTTTCTGAGCTCTCCTATATGTTCTCTACTTCCAAACCCAGTATGTAAAAGTATAAGCCGGCAAGCAGGTGCAAATGCATTCAAGCGTATCATGTCCCTGACCCAAGCATCCTTTCCAGAAAAGTGAATACTTCCAGGATCTAACAACAGCTGAAGCAGAGCAGACATTTACTTCTTAACTACAGGGAAACACATGGCTTCTCCTGTATTTGTAGACATACCTAACCCTGCATCCTTGGTTGTATTTTGACCAAAGCTTTCTGATCTGTTTTACAAATTTCACTTAAACTCTATCTCATTGAAATCCAAGCACTGACACCTACAGCAGAGTTTCCCCTTGACTACTTTCCAGTCTTCTAGGGAATGGTACTCCGTGGAGTGCTTGCCGTAACCTCAAACAGATAGTTTTGATTATAATCTACAAAAGCCCTTTCTAAACACATTATCTGGCCTCATCGATGTAACACTATGACGTAAAGGAATGGGCGTCTATCACTATTCAGCAAGTTTGCCCAGTAACAGCTAATAGAACCATTAATGAAGGGCAGTATCCAAACAAAGTCTAAGTTTTAACTCTTAGTCTTGTTATCTGTGTCTGCAGGAACCAACAATAAAGCCACTACAAGAACGCACTTCTCTGATCAACGAGAACAGAGTACTTCCTACCTTCCTAAATGTATTACTATGCCTAAGGTTAAAAAAAAAAAAAACCTTCATATATTTGACTTATCACTTTTTTTCCTTACTCAAAATGTCCTTTGGTCTGAAAGTTTAAAACAAACAAAGAAACAAAAAACTTTCCTAGTAGATACATTGAGCTCATAAAAAAACAAAAAAATAGGAGAGAAAGAAAGAAAGCAAGAAAGCCACACATTCTGAATCTGTGTAGTCCAGGAGTTAAATAAACAAACAATGCTGTAACTGCTTCATGGAGTGAAGGCTCAACTAGTACCCTGGGTTTTCCAACTGTTTTCCTGATTCAGTTATAAGAGAGTAACCACATTATTCATACTGAACTACAAGTTCAATGTTGGACACTATACTAGATGTGTAAAGATACTAATGCCTTCTCATTCATCAAACCAAAGACCAACTAACAGAAAACTAACACATAGGAATTCTAAAAGTAATGGAGAGCGGAAACACACTTGTGAACTGGTCTAGAACTGGCATTACACCACTTCTACCATAACAAAGGTAATGCCACCCTAACTTCCCGATCATTAGCTGTAAGGACCATAAGTTTAAGAGTTTCTGTGTGCTCCAGTCAATATAGGACCAGACATCCAAATATCCATGTTCTTAGGTTTTAGAATTAGATCCAATCAAACTTTCTGTATAGCGTGAGCAGTTCTTCCATAATCTACAATCTCTGACGACAAAAAATAATTACCTAATGAAACCAATCATTCTATTGGTACAGCTCTTCTCTGAAATGTGGGACACAGCATATTCTGTTTCCCACGCTCAACTCTAACAGAACCACTTCCACCTTAGGAACTCAAGACAGTAGCATGCCTTCACTTGTGTCTATTTAACAGTGAAAACCCTCACTCTGACAATCCCAGGAATCCTTGCTATGATCATCGGCTTATTACCATCTCAATACACAGCAGTGCAGCAGCAGTCTATAGACAAAGCTGTAACTCAACCCACGACAAGCCAGTAACTAGTCCTGTTGCTAAAGGTGGGCTTTGCATCCTGTAGGTACATGATTCCCCGACTTTAAGTGGAGTATATTATCTGCTTTACTTATCTCCCCACTGATGCTTCCAGCCTATTATGTGCTCTGACTCTCAATTCTATATCCTATCATATGGCACTATCTTTCAGCCTTTTCTCATTTGTTAATTCAGTAAATAGGGCCATTCCTTCAGCCCTGTACTTAGAAAGCAATGGGGGTTGGGGGGGGGGAGAGTTATACCGTATCAAGGATAGAATCTAATAGCAAGACAGTAGACACTGCAATATGGTTGACAACCAAAGAATTTTTCATCCAATCGTGTACCCATCTATGAGTCTTTGAGAAGTTACGACCATATTGAAATTAAGATATAGTATAATTCTTTGTATGGTGGAGCACGCCTGCATTCCTAGCACTTGAGATGAGAGGCAGGAGGATCAAGAGTTTAAGGCTGGGTCTGGCAATGGCTAAGCAAGTATAGGTGATGCCACCAAGCCCAAAGACCTGAGTTCTATTCCTACGAACCATATGACAGGAGGAGAGAAGTGACTCCCACAAACTATCCTCTTTCTCCACATATGCTATGCTCCCGTTTCATAAATGGAACTTTTAAATGTAATTTTAAAAAGTTCAGTACCACCTTCCACTACACAGCCAGTTTCAGGACAGTCTGGGTTGGATGATGCTATCTCCAAACTCATAAAATAAAGCAAAGACACCACTGACATTAACTCCACGTGGATGTTTGAAACCTCCATAGTAAGCCCAAACTGTAAACTGGGGTGGCCACTTGAGACCGCTGTGTGAGACAAGTGCACAGGATGAAGAATGAAAACAAAGCAGCACAACCCTTTCTTTAAGAATATTAGCAAAGCAGAAACTCATACTAATACCAGGTTTTAAAAATACCTTCAACAACTGGTAAGGCTCTACATCTCAGCAAGAGAAACATGGACTATTTAAAGACAGGCTTCCTCAGTGGTCTTATCCTTGCAGTCTCTTATCACTTATGTATTTGTTCCCAAACAACTAAAGCTCAGTGAGGCAGACAGGAGGGATACACTACCTACCCACAAAATAATATTATGTGCTTAAATATTATGAATACAAACTCAGCACAGAACACATATTAGCTAGAGTAAATGTTTGCTTTTTCCTCCACAAGTACTACTTTTTAAAAAATGTTCATATATGATGGACACATAAATGGAATACTAGACCAGGGAGGCAGTGGGAGAAGGGTGAGGTCAGCCTGAGCTTTCTAATGAGTTCAAGGCCAGTCAGGGTTACACAGCAACGTCCTTTTGTCATTTTTAAAAACCATTTCTAGTGGACTGGAGAGATGGCTCAGAGATTAAGAGCACTGGGTCTTCCAGAGGTCCTGAGTTCAATTCCCAGCAAGATCTGTTGCCCTCTTCTGGTATGTGAAATTCATGCAGGCTGAACACTGTATATGTAATAAATAAATAAATATTTTTTTAAAAATCCATTTCTAGTTATTGTTTCAGAAAAGATATAAGTCTTTCACCTGAGGATCATACATAGAACTTACTAATAGTATTAGATACAAACTCTTTTATTTCTTATTTTTTTGAGATAGGGTCTCTATGTAGTCCAAGGTGGGCTGAAATTAACTATGTAAGCTAGGTATATCTCAAACTCATGACAAACCTCCTGCCTGAGCCTCATCTAGAGTTCTGAGAGTATCAACATGAGACCCATGTCCTCTTAGACTTCCAAGAAGTGAAAAATAACACTATCTAGTTCCTACATTAAGTTCAGTAACAGACCCGGAGAGCTGTATCCTTCAGCAATGTTTTATTTAATATGCCAGGTGACATAGGGATAGTCTATCCGTGAGAAGACAAACAAGAGAATTCTAGTTCTCTAAGTCCTAACTTCAGTCTTATTTTCTCATGTGCTAATAAAAGACTTGTATAAGCTAGAAATATAGTGGGAAAACAAAGGAGTCAGGACGGCACACTCTACTGTGAAACCTGTGTTACTCAACCCTTCTGAACTTGTAGCTTCTTCTACAAAGGGGGCTAGGAACGAGGGTGGGAGAGCAAGGTCTGAGTATATTCTAAGTTACCTTAGCAATGCCAATTTCGTTAAGCTCACCAAGTACCAGTTCCTTTGAAACAACTTGCTCATTCACTCAGCAGTAAAAATGGCACACACTTTGTACATTCCAGAGCAGAAAAGCACGCATGTATGGTCCAAGATCTGGTTCCCCCCTCAATCTTTATTGTCAACTTTAATGAGTCATCCCCAAAGTACTTAATGGAACATTGGAGAACCTGACCCACATTTCTATATTCACTTAAAATAGTAAAATAAAATACCTTTAAAAATAAACTTTCACAGCAATATGAAAAGGTCACAACTGTAAGCTATAATCTCAAAGATCTTTTCCAACTACGAAGCTATCACCTGGTAAGTGTTATTTCTGCAAGATTTACCCATGGCATCTCCCTTAGCTTCCTTCTTGATCAAGCTTCCTTTTCCATTTCTCTTCAATCTGTCTTAATGTGTGTTCCAATATTCCTTACATATTTCTTCATACTCTCTAAATTAGAGACTGGAAAATAGCCAGAAACACTTGACTCTCAGCACTCCTGAGAGATGGATCACAAACTCAAGACCACCTGGGCTTAATGTGAGTATGAGGTCAGCCTGAGTTATACAGGGAGGCCTTGTCATTTAAAAAACAAAAAAATAATTTGAAAAGGAGATGAGAAGTGTTCTTAGCTCCTCTGCCTGTCAAGGCCTCACAAGAGCTGTTGTCTTAGTCAGGGTTACTACTGCTGTGATGAAAACAACTTGGAGAGGAAAGGGTTTATTTGACTTACATATCTTGAGTTACAGTCCTTTGAGAAAAGTCAAGGCAGGAACTCAAGCAGGGAAGGAACTTTGAAGGCAGGGGCTGATGCAGAGGCCCTAGAGTAGTGCTGCTTGCTGGCTTTGCTCTTCATGGCTTGCTCAGCTTGTGTTCTTACAGAACCCAGGACTAGCAGCCAGAGCAGTGGGAGAGGGGGTGCACCCACAATGAGCTGAGCTCCCCACACCAATCACCAACTACATAATACCCTACAGGCCTGCCTGCAGCCCAATCCTATGGGGTCATTTTCTCAACTGAAGTTCCCTCCTCTCAAATGTCTCTACCTTGCGTCAAGATGACATGAAGCAAGCCAGCACAGATGTCCTTTTTAACTAACATGGCTTTACATGGAGTATTTTTTATCTTCTATGGAAAAAAAAACTTCTGGAGGCTAAAGATCAAACTGGTAGTTCTGAACCTGAACTTCCGTCCCTTATGATGAAGTTGAAGGTATTTACACAGTATTGGAAGGTTTTAGTGAAAAAGTAACAGAATAACTGACTGAAAAGGAAACGACGAAGCGTAAGTACGAGGATGATATATACAGGTATGGTTTTAAGAAGCCCAAAAAGGAAAAAAACGAAAAATACTATCTGTTATCTGTATTAAACCTTAAGCCACTTTTCTACTTTGAATAACGCAGAAGAAAACGTAAATGTTAAAAAGTTAATTCGACTAAGTTAAATTTGGACTCTTAAATTAAATGTAAGCTTTATGTTCTTTGGTTCCCATTTTTAAACAGTCATTAAGAACTGGCCTTTCCATTCCTGGCTTTATATTATATCCCCAGATTTGAAACCTTAATTCCCTATAAAGCAAAGGAATTACGTAAGAGACAAGTTCTTGGATTGTCAGCAACATCTTATCAAGTCTCAACCTCCTTTATGGGAAAACCAGCATAAAAATTTAGTTTCTACTGAAATTGACAAATCATCACTTAATCAAGCAAAAGGCTTATAGCACTACAGTGTGGACCACTTAGATTAATTGCTGAAGCAGAAACCAATGGTACCCATTAGCTCTCATTTATAACAAAAGAAAAAACAAAACAAAAAGACTAGAAAGCATTGTGAGAATATTAGCAAGACTTCTATTTTTACTTAACTAAAACATATCACAAAAGCTCTGCCTGACTCTGCCACCCCTACTGGGATTAAAGGTACAAACCACCAAACATGGTTCAAATAAAGGTTCATAAACTCAGTTGTTATCCATCGAATTCTTCCCAACAAGAAAATAAAGAATGTATCGGGTATATACTTATGTATATAAGTCTTTAATTATAACTACACTCTTAACTCATTAAATGCTGGATGCTTAGCTTAGAAATCAGAATTTTCAGACAAGAGCAAAGAAAGTACTTTTTCTGAACAATATGCCAAGGAAAAAGCTTGTCATTTCAAAAAATTGTGAAGTTCTTTAACTTCAAAATCTGGGTTCATTCAATTTGCCTTGTCTGATTCTTTCTCTTCTGTCCATACCAGATCTCCTCCACTTCCTGAGAAGGAAAAAGGAGCCTGAACCATAAGAAATGTTCAGTCTTGCTCACGAGCTAGCCATTATTCTGTCAAAGGTAATTAATTCTTCCAAGCTCTGAGATTTGTCAAGAGCATTTTCTTACTTATAAGCAGAGGGCCCAGGCACATAGCTCAGCTGGTGGAGTGCTAGCACACGTGATCCCATGGATCCATGGGTACCTCAGGCATGGCGGTGCACATCTGCAGTCCCAGCACTGGGAAGGTAGAATGAGGAGGGATCACTCACAGCCTGCTTTAGCTACGTAGAGAGTTTGAAGGCAACCCTGAACTGTGTGGAATCCTGACTAAAAGAGGAAAGTTAGCAGGCTGCGGGCAAGGCTGGGGAGAAGGAAAGTGGGTAGTCACTTAGAAAGAGTATCATCTAATACCCAACGGAAGCACAGTAGGTGAGCAGTTCCTGAGAGTAATTGAGTAACAAACAGAATTTTGAATGTTCCCAAGACAAAGAAATGACAAACGTCTGAGGTGATGACATAAGCACCCTGACCTAATCAATACATAGTGTAGAGTACTGAAATATCACATTAGACCCCACAACTATGTACATGAATTATGTATCAATTAAAAGTAAAATAACATTTTAATTTAATAAACCTGTGACTATTAACAGCAAATATTTTTCCATAAATTCAACACCACAATTCTGGAAAGGAAAAGGTTTGAAATAACAGAAAATGGCAACCGAAAGTATTAACTCTAAACTAGGGCTCATTTATAAAAGGGATGTAGGCATGTGTTCTCCCTCTTCTCATAAAGCGCTTAGTGTTCTGCTTCTAGTGTATTTTAAAAATAAAAACAAAAGAAATTAATGAAAACAAAGCAATTTCATTAGATTCACTGTTACCACTCTGGAACATTGTTCCCATGTTCTGAACCCTCAAAGAATACTGTCCAGTTTGCTAGCTAACAGAATAAAACTGCCAACAGCTAAACCTAAATTCGTGTGGAAATCAGTCTACTTCTACTCTTTATACTACAATCATCTCCTTACAGTGTCAACAAAACTTTAAATTGTTGAGTTTCAGCAGAGAGGAAAGTCTTCGTGTGTGGACTTCACTTAAGCAGATCTCCTAAACTATGCAAACTCTAAGTAAAAAATATAGGAATAACTATATCTAGTAGGAATGTTCGTTGGGGTATTGTGTGTAGTGTGACTAAAATGGCTATCTGTCAACCAAACACACTTGGGCACGTATTAACTGGCTTAGCACCACCTGCTCCCAGTTCTGCCTTCTGACTCACTGTTGATTCTACCTCTGCCCCCCAAATTTTACCCCTAAAAGCTTTATCTTCCATGGTTTATAATTCACCATTCCAGGAGTTGGGGGTCAGAATACTGGATTACCTTCAATTTAGTAAGAGAGAATTTCTGGATTGCAAAATGTTAATTAGAGAGCAAAAGAACTGGCCATTTCTCTAACCCATTTGATAAATTACTCAGTGCTATGAACCACAATTCACTAATGTTTAACAGGCAAGATGAAATGTAAATAAAATAATTTCTGCTTTGACAATGCAAACTATTATTCAAAACACCAAACCCAGGCACTGTTCTGAAGCACTCCAGTTAGTTTTTAGAATGAGTAGGAACTACACAGAGTAAGGACTGGAAACAGAACCATCACTTACATACTTGGGTACTAAAATTTTAGGTGAACAATCACACTGAAAACACTGACAATATACACACAATATTCGCGATAAGAGCCACTAGCTAAATGTGGTTACTTGAATAAAACTTAGACTTCAGTTCCTCAGTTAATCTACTTTTACCATGTATTACACGCCCAGTCACTGTGCAGAACTAGTGGACAACTCTGGAGAGGACAGACACAGCATGCAAACATCACACAAAGTTCTGCTGGGCAGTGTTGTAGAGGTAGGAGATAAAAATGTAATTAGGTTCTCCTGAGTGGGCAGGCTCTCTGGATAACTTTTAAGTATTCATCGGCTTGAGTTGTGTGGAAAAAGAACCCATCCTAATTTTTCTGCACCTCGTTTTGCAAAAGGTCATTCAAAAAGGACAAGCATATCCAATCTTAAAATACCTGAACAGAAATTTTTATTTAACAAAATTTGAAAAATCAAAGGTACTAAAATCAAAGCAAGTTTCTGCCAACTCACAACTCAGAATCAATTTAGTCTAAGTACAATAAGACTTTTAGTACAGTTAAGACAGCCCCCCCAAAGTAGTTCTACTACTTACCAGAACTAGGTTTTGAAGTGCTTTAGATGTATCTAATTCTATGCACAATAAATAACAACTGTTTCTATAGCTGCTTTAAAAACTAGATGGCCATCATTTGTTCAAGTCAGTGACATTTTACAACCTACAGCTTCGCTTTTCACTAACCACATGACACCTTTAAATAATTCAAAACATGTTTAATAAGGACCTTTGAAATAAGATTTTTTAATAAGGACCTTTTAAATAAGACTTTTCCTTAACTTTATACATCAAGTACCATTAAAGTCACACTCCTGACCTGATCCTGAGTGGAGCAAAAAGAAGATATAAAACTTAAGGAAACAATTTGTAACTTCAATTTCTATCCTAACTGCAACAGTAGCTAGTTTAAAACTGCTCTAGACACTACAGTGAAAATGCCTCAAAAACCAAATGCTTAGACAAGAGAAGGCCAAGATAAAAACCTTCTTACACAGAAGTAGCATTTCAAAAGACTCACAACCATATCCGAATTCAAGTTAAGCTAACTTTCCATCAAGAAGAGCCGAGTTCCTCTACCGGAAGAGTTCAAGTGTACTCAAATATGATCTCTATAATTATGGCTCTAATCAGAAAAAGATGCTTTATGAAACAATTTAAATTATTAAACAAATTTGACACACAAAACTGAGTGCTAAAAGCTACAGAAATAAAGAGACCACACTGATAGCAATGTATGGTTGTGCTGTAACAGTCCAGCTTTGACCCTCACCAGTCTGTGTACCTCAGAGGTGTAGCAAATCTAAAAATGAACCTGGAGCAATAGCTCTGTCACTAAGCCCTGCTAATAAGAGATTAAAAAGAAAAGATGTGGCTTACCTGCAACACTAGTGATTGTTACTGGAACTCCCTGAACTTGAACGCCCGCAGCACCCAGGTTGGCAACGCTCACTGTCTGAAGGTTAGGCACTGATGCAAGCTGGGCAGTATTCAGAGTTATTGGGGCACCAGCAACAGCCACAGGAGCGATCTGAGCAAGAGTTGTGCCACCACTTGAAGACACGGGGGTGATGGTTAGCTGCTGAGATAACCCAGCATTCTGAACTTGCAAATTTGAAAGACTCTGAATATTCTGAACCTGGACAGTTTGCCAGCTGATTTGCCCTGAAGGTGTTAAAGTTGGAGCCCTGATAAGCACCTGAGTCGGGTTGACAGCTTGAAGTTGAACATTCTGCAAAGGCTGCTGCTGGATGGTCTGAATGGTCTGCCCTGACTGCAGCTGAAATGACTGTGGCGGAATCGCTTGGATGATCTGCTGCTGAGGCTGCTGGATCTGGATTTGCTGCAGGATAGGCTGGCCTACAATCTGTACCTGCTGAAGAGAACTGGACTGATCCTGGGCAGTTTGTATCCCATTGGGCTGAAGCTGACTGGAGCTCTGGGCTTCAGACTCCGTAGCAGCAGGTGTTTGCGATTCTTCAATGGTGCGTTCAGAACTACTGGCTGATGTGCTTGCGTACTGGCCCGTATCTGCTGAACTCACTAATGTGTCACTGCTGGTTAGAGATGTGGATGCAGTGGTAGTGCAAGTAGTAGAGGAAGAGGGCGATTCAGGCATAGTACTGGCAGAAGCAGTGGTGGTGGTGGGCGTAGAAGCTAATTGATTCCCATTGGAAGTCCCACTATCAGTAGTGGTTGTAGGCTGGCCAACTTGTCCAGTCCCTCCTCCAGCAGTCACGTTATTTATCACGGGCAAAGCTAAAGTCACTCCTCCAATGTTAATCGGTAGGGTTGTTACAACTTGAGCCTGAGTACCAGGCAGGGTCTGCAACTGCAATGGTATTGAAACACCAGGTCTAATTTGTACTGGAACTGTCTGATTTGCCAGGTTTTGAGCAAGAATATTACCAGAGGCTGTCCTGTTAGCAGCAGTGAGGATAGCTTGATTATTACCTGCAGAAATGAGCTGAATTTGACCCTGCAAATCCTGTAGAGATGAACTACTAGTTGGATTGATTTGAATTTGCTGACCTTCCACCGTCTGAAGTTGGGGGATCACTTGGTACTGTACACTACCACTTGGATTCTGTACTTGTATGACTTGAAACTGATTAGGGGTAGAAGAATTACCTGATTTAGTTTTTGTAGGAGAGGAACTCCCGTTATTACTGCTGGAAGAACTAGATGAACTAGAAGCTGGTTGAGAGATGTTATTTTCCTTTGAAGCGGGAGGAGTGGAGGCAACAAGTTGCCAAGCGTTTCCTGCAAGCTGCGTTGTCACCAGTTCCAGCTGCTGTGGCTGGCTCTGAAGTTGGACCAGTCCTTGGCTTGGGTCTATAATAATCTGCTGCTGTCCGGTTGCTTGATTTTCACCAGGAGTCCCTATTTTGCTGCAAGTAGCTGCCAGTAAAGCCAGAGGAGAAGGCTGAGAGTCCTACCCAAAATGGGAGGGGAAAGGAGAGGGAGGGGAAAAAGTGGGCGGATTTAGTGGAAGACAGTAGTGGGAGGGGGTTATTTATTTTGAGAGCTCTAAGTATCAGAACATACTCAACAGGCAGCAGAATTAAAAGGGAAATATGAACAAAAGCGGGTAGAAGCTATACGAATAAGAATGCAAGTCCTGTTACATAAAGTTTAAATAAAAAAAGAAATTTCTGGTAAACTTTCTGAAAGTGTTATTCTTCTGAACTCAAAATGCCCTTGGGAAAATAGACACTGTTTTCTACCAGTCTGAATTCCTGGTGAAATTCTAAACATCGTTAAAGCCTCAACTAGGGGGAAATACTCACGAATTTACAATTTAAGTTTCTCATTCAGAGATGCTTTGAGTGGCTAAACATTTTTATCCTGTTCTTTACTTCTGGGTATTTAGAGGGCATAACTCCCTATGTTACCTAAAGCTTCCTGTTGAATTTTTTTTTAACGTTTGCTTTTACCTGGGAGCCTGAGGTTTTGGATTTTTTATTGTTATTCTCTGGCTCAGAGGTTTTCCCTCCTTCTGTAGCCATCGCCGCAGCCGCCTCCTCCTCCTCCTCCTTCTTCTGATCTGCAACAATCCCCCCCCCAACACACACGACAACAGGTTATTAGGGTTATTATTATTCGTTCTCCTCCCTACTTCCCCCTCCTTCCTTCTGAACATTAATCTCCATAAACCCGCGATCTGTGCACACCGGCAGGGGGTGGGGGAGAAGGAGGGGAAGGGAGGAGGGGGCTCTCACAAAACGTGGTTTGAAACCCGACCCATAGGCTCCAAAGCAACACCCAGAAGGAGGTTGTTCCAGCTTAGACATTAAGACAAAACACAGCCCTCCTTCCCTCCCCCTGGTTCCCTCCCGCCCTCTCCTCCTCCCCTTCCAGCATCTCGGCGGCCCCGGGGGAGGGGGAAGCGAGCAGGGTCTGGGGAGGGAGGGACAGAGGGAGGCGGTGAAGGAGACCGAGGGGGGTGGAGAATACGTACCGCTCATCCCGCATTAACAGGACAAACCCTCACAGAGACACTGGGATAGAGGTGGGTGGGGGTGGGGGCGAGGCGGGAGGAGAGGCCGGTCCCGCCCGCCCGGGGTGGCTCGGAGGAGGCTGTAGCTGGCACAGGCTCTGCCTCTTTTTCCGCGAATGGCCGCCGCTGGGCTGTGGCGTAGCAGCTCCTCTCTCCGCCCGAGCCCGGCTGACTCGCCCTTGATTGACAGCCGCGGCGTGCGGCGCGGGCGGCGGCGCGGGCCGGGGGCGGAGCCAGGGCGGCGCGAGCGCGGCGATCCCCACCCCCCTCGGCCTGCCTCCGCCGGCGCCGCCGACTCTCCACCCCTTCCCCCAGCGGATTGGCCGCCGACCTGCCGGGGCCGGGGCGCTGGGGCCGCCCCCTCTCCTCCCCTTTGCCCGGCCGGTGCTCGGCGCGGCTCGGCGTGTGCCCGTGGGCCCGCAGCGCGTGCGGCCTGGGCGAGCTAGCGGCGCCGTGCCAGCGGCAGGCCCTTCATACAGCCAAACTTGTTGTCTCAGGATATCCCGCCCCCTCCTCAGTTCCCGGCGCCCTCCACTCAAAAGCGCACGACAGCCGTTTGCGTGGGGCCGCGGAAGAAAGACATGGGACTAGGCTCGCGGGAGGAGAGCAGAGCGGGCGCGGCGAAGCGTGAGCTTCTTGCCGCTCCGCGAGCTAGCTGACCCGCCCGCTGCCCCCGCGGCGTGAGCATGGCTTTCCTTAGGCGCATCCGGACCCGGGCGCCCTTTTTCCCTGGCTCGGCTTTCATTGGGTGATGCCGCTGACGCGCCTCAGTCGTGGGCGGAGGCGGGCGGGCCTCTGGCGCAAAGCCTTTCGGGTCTTGTAGTTTCTGACGGAAACCCCAACGAGGCACCACCTTCTTCCCGCCCCCGAGCGCGGCCTGGCTGCAGAGCCTAGAGCTGCCCGAGGGGGCGGTGGCAGCAGGGCGTGGCCGGGGCCGAGTGGGAGTTGAACCCAGAGCTGGGGAGGGGGAAATGGGTGTTGTTTGCCTGGGCCTATCGGCCGAACGGGGCTGCCCGAACCGCCTCTGCCACCGCCTCCTCAGCTGAAAGCCGCTCCCCGAGGGGCGAGCTCACACCCGGAGCGCGCGGCGATTGAGCAGGCGGTGGCGAAGGGAGGCGGGGTCTGCTGTCCTCCGGGTTTGAATGAAACTGACTGGGGGAACATTCCCTTCACCCTACTTCTTTGCTCACCTAGCTCGCTGGGACCTCCGGTCTGAACGCAAGGCCTGGGTTCCCACCGAGCAGGAGCTTCCATTTTTATTTGTTGTCTCTCTAATTGGGTGCTGGTGCAGAGAAGTGATAAGTCTTCTAGGGTGGCGCCTTCGATACCTAGTTCTTGGCGCGATTCTCGCTCCTAGAGGTCTCACAAGGTTGTCCGGGCGAAGGAAAACCCGGCAGCATGTGGGTCAGCCCTGCTCATGGTTTCAGCGTGAGCTTTTAGGCAAGCGCAATTCACATCTAGCTGTGCGAAGCACTTTGTCAAATGCTCCTGAGCCGGCCCCCAGCTTCTCTCCAAAGACATGAAGTCAAGATACCAGGGAATATACCTGCGACTAATGAAATGTACCAAAGCTAGAAGTGAATCTTAATACGAACCTTGGAACAGGACTCCATTACACACTAGGCTTAAAGCCCTCTACTCTCTTTGACGTGGACCCCACACGTAGCTTTGTGTGTTTTTGTCTGGTGCCTGAGGCTGGTGTGTTGCTAGGGTGAGAGAGGAAGTCTCTGGTGCTGTACTTGACTAGTGTTTCCTTGTTAAGTATTTGGGCTGATGACAAAGCATTGTAGAAAGCAAGGAACTCGAATAAAGAATTACAGTGTTGCCTACTCCATCTTATGAGTTGAAGATGCTACAGTAATCTGCCTCCACACACATTCCAATGTGCTAGATCTTAGAAAGCTCAGAAGTGCTCCTTGTATTTACAGAAGCAGTGTCTCCTCAAACCCTGTCCCCACCCAATTCGCCACAGTAAATGAATACCAGATAAGAACTGGAGCCCTTGTGGTTTTCTTTAGAAAACCTGCCTCAGAGAAGTAATACCAGTGTATGGATTTGCAAAATGTCCTAAATGCTCCGCATCCTGTTGATAAGTGGATGTACTAGTATCCAGGAAACAGTGCCAACCCTCACTTCCCGCGGTGGACAAAAATCTACAAGTTCATCGCTGTTGTGGACTGAGTTTTTGGATCCTCCAGATCTAAATTCAGATACTGGGACTCTGTCCCTTGGCGTGATGTTATTCAGAGGCAGAGTCTTTGGGACTTTTTGGTTAGGTGAGGTCATCAGAGTGGCACTCTCACCAGTAAAACTGAGTGGTCTTAGACTGACTGTCCTTCACTCTGCTGTCCCCTATGTGAAGCACAATTTCAACCTGATGGTCTGCCACCCACAAGACACTCGCCAGAACCTACCTGACCCTACCTTGATGTCAGGCTCCTTCCAAATAGTGGGAGCTAAATTGTTGTTCACAAGATATGGGTTGTGTTACAGTAGCCTTCGCTGATTAAAACCCTGGCTGCGTCTTGAGGCCTTGGCCTGGGAGCAAATAAACCGCTTGTGGACTCCATCAAATCGTATCTTCTATAGAAATAACCAATAACAAAGACTCTCCTTTGACAAAACTTAAGCCGTTCTCTGAATCATGTTTCTAACTTAGCCTTGACCTTGGGTTTTAGGTTAAATTTAGTATCTTTGTGCGTTTAGTCGAGTTTTAGCAAGAAACCTAACGGGTTAGTTTAGTGACCGTCTCCTGTCATCGCTAGCTGACCAA
The DNA here is from genome assembly GCF_982192425.1 of Myodes glareolus. Classification (NCBI taxonomy): domain Eukaryota; kingdom Metazoa; phylum Chordata; class Mammalia; order Rodentia; family Cricetidae; genus Myodes; species Myodes glareolus. The sequence goes on along the minus strand of NC_142036.1, from coordinate 3,658,996 downwards.
ATTCACTATTGCTTACCCTTGCTATCACCCTTCAGTAGCAGTCTTGTCAAACAGGGTTGACAGTATCCTCTTCCACTCTGGAATTTTCTCAACAGTAATTTTCTATCCAGTGACCCTACTGTCTTCCTTAGTTACATATGTCTACTTGCCCTTGATCTGATCACAATTGAGCTAGGATACAGACAAGCACCATCATTCCTGTTTATGTGGTGCTGGAGATCAAATCCAGGGCTTCGCGTATGTTAGGCAAGTAGTCTATCACTGACCGACCTCCCCAGCTTGCACGCTTTGTATGATTCCTTTTCAAGTACCAGTCTCCACTCCTGGCGGCCAAAGGCCAGGACTTCGACCCCGCACAATGCTGAGGTTGCTCAGACAATGGGATTGAAGCAACTCTAAAGGTGTTTGAATAGCTTAGAGGAAGGAAAAGACATGACATGACTGAGAGAAAGGCTCATTTTCCGAATGACTCCTTCAAGGGCCAACTTCCTGGAATAACCACTGCACTGCTTCATATTCTTTCTTGGAAGTAGATAACAAAAAAGGCTTCGAGAACTGCTGAGCTGAAGACAGCTCCACATTTACCACTGATTCCCCATAACACACTGAGAGCAGCTGGCAAGAATCAGATGCCAGCACAAGGGTGTGTTTGCAAGTGGTCCTATTAGGAAGAAAGAGACTGTACATGGTACCATAAAAAGGCCTATTGAGTGTTCAAAACTATATTTAAAAGGTAAATTTCTTAATCAATAAGAACCGTTTATAGAAAACAGAAAAAGTTTGAAGTAATTGAGGTTTGAATATAGAACATTTGCAAGAAAATAGGCAAAGGTTGACTGTGGATGTGGGGGCCTTTGAAAGTCAGAAATGTTTGTAAGTGGCATTTCCAAATGGACACGACCAAGTGACAAGTATAGATTCACCCAGAGAGCCTGTGTAGGAGCAACTAGAGCTGACAGCTTGGCTCTTCCTTGTACATACTCAGTTCCTTCATGGAATGCTAATGTCCAACATCAAGACATTTAATTCATGATTTTGAGACAGAGACAGGAGGCTCACCATTGAGTTCTAGGATAGACTAGTCTACAGAGTAGGTTCTAGATTATGTATAGCAGCACCTTATTTCAAAAAACGTTTAAAAAAGAAAAGAAAAATAATCAAAAAACACATGTCACTATTTTTAACATGTTGAATTTCTGCTGTTGTCCAGTTGTATTTGTTGTTGATTGAGATTAGGATGGATTGAACAGTTCTTGGCAATTACGTGGGCATAGCATAAGACAAAACATTGTTTGTTGTAAAAGGAGTGGCAGGCTGCGTCCCGCCACCTGGCTAGCTTTACACCCAAAATAATTACACAGAAACTGTATTCATTTAAACACTGACTGGCCCATTAGTTCTAGCCTCTTATTGGCTAATTCTCACATCGTGATTAAACCATTTCTGATAATCTGTGTAGCACCATGAGGTGGTGGCTTACCAGGAAAGATCCTAACCTATGTCCTTCTCGGGTCGGAGAATCATGGCATCTGCCTGACTCTGCTTCTTTCTCCCAGCATCCTGTTCTGTCTACTCCGCCTATCTAAGCTGCTGTCCTATTAAAAGCCAAGGCAGTTTCTTTATTAACCAATGAAAGTAACACATAGACAGATGACCCTCCTACATAAATTGTTGATACTTTATATTCATTTAAGCATGCAGAGGACTATGTTGTAGCCAGCAAACAAAAGATCACAAAATCACTTTCTTCAGACTAGAAAGTTGGTTATCAAAACATACCTCATAAACCTGGCTTCAGAGTACGCGTGATAATCTCAGGATTAGGACTGGTCTGCGAAGCAAAGAGAGAACTTGACTCGAAATAACGACAGCAACAAATCTGTGTTCAAAATGGCAGGTTCCCAAAGCACACCAGTTGTTTTTGATGCACCTGTGTTTTTTACTGGTAAAGGGATCATTCATTGAATTTTTGTTAGAAGAATATATCATTGAAAACAAACTACTTGGATTTACTTCCTAGTCTGTTACCAGTAATGGTACAATCTTGGGCAGGTGATATTGACCTCTCTGAGCCTCTGTCCTTAAGGATGAACAGTAAATACCACACTGTTAGCATTGTATAAAGTTATTTTAGGAATTGAGTCAGGTTAAACTTTTCTAGAACAGTGTTTGGTAAATTTCCCTTGTTAGCTCTCTGCCTGGAAGTATAGCTCAGACCTTAAATACACAAGGCCTGGATTCTGTCCTAGCAACCAACAGAAGGGGCGGGGGGTTGAAAGGAGGGAATGAAGTCAGCTAATTAGCACTTTTATTTTTTATTATATTTTGTAGTGCTGGAGATCAAACTTGAAATGTACTCATTCAACGCAAGCACACTACCACAGAGCTAAAATCATCTTTATGGTATCATCAAATATATCTGCCCATTCGCTTATTATTAGAATAGGTAGTTTTAACAAACCAAATACAGAAATACGTACACCAAGAGCATCTCTATTCCGTGCAGTTTCTCCTGAAACACTGAAGTGATCAGTGTAAACTATTGGTGTAACCTTTGACACTTTGACTTCCATAAATGATCCACATGTTTGTACTGGGGTATGAGATTGTAATATTAAATTGCATGTACAAACGCACTTCCAGACATATATGCACAGACTGGCCTTTTTGATGTCTTACTACATTATGATTATCTAACAGAAAAATATTAATTGAAACTATCATTTTAGTACAATACATTACTTGATGTTGAAATATATTTTATTCAATATAAAGACTGTTATCAATAGAGCTATTTGTGCATGACTGTAAATAATTCACAAGAAACATACCTGTTCCAATGCAAAGATTTTTAATAGCTGCAATGAGATGACTGCACAAAAGGGCTTATTTTATTCCATATATTTGGTTAGTTCAGTATGACAGGGTTCATATCTTTGAGGTTTCACCAGCATTGATTATTTCCAGCCTGCCCAGTTATTGGCACAGTGACGGTAGAGTGTGTCTGCCTGACTGCTGGAGAAGACCCAAGCATCTTTGGTTTGTGATTATGTGCTTTCCCAACACAGCAAGCTGCTTGTGTATCTCCTTCTCTCTTCTATTTTGTATAGTGTTATTTTTTTTCTCTTACCAGTTTTATGAGCTGAATGTATTTGTATAGCATTATGGCTTGCATATCTTTTGCACTGTTAACATAGTTCCCCAATGTATTGTTTTTGCTTTTATATTCTGTATAATATGGTTTGAACTCTATTTTTCAATGGATAATACCAACACAAATAAATATTTTCGGTAGTATACTAAAATATAGGGACAGAGTATTTTTTTTTCACTCATTGGATATAGTTATTTTCTCCATTCCCTAGAAGGCCTATCCCATGGTAAGCATTCAGTACATATTTAATGAGTCAGTGACGTTTCAACATTTAGTACATAATCAATACAAAAAACTTAAGTAACCTCTTAGATTGGGCGGGGGCTTTATAGCCTAGGATGGCCTCAAACTGGCCACTCTCCTGTCTCAGTCTTTGGAGTGGTGGGTTTACAAGCAGGCACCCTGGCATAGCATAAATTAAAACTCTAGCTATGAAATACACCATAGGGAGGGCTGAAGACACATTTCCCCAAGGGAACAGTGTTAACACCCAGGCATTATAACCAGTTATCCACCCTAGCAGCTGCAGGCATTGATTTTTTTAAATGATGGTTATGGATTCTCTGAACTATCCCAAGGGCACCTAGCAACAATAACATTCTGGTTATACTTCCCTATTTATTTATATTCATAACATTTTTCTTCTCACAAAGGACCTGTAATATGTCATAAGACAGTAACATAGGGATTGAATATAAAAATTAGATCCAATATAAAAGAAAAAATTGTACCTCAATAGTGTCAGCAGGCATTTTATCTGAACTTTAATTTGACTCCAAGTTTCCTAGCAGCCAGAGCAAATAAAGAAATGTGTTTGTATTGCTTCATTGTTTAAAAAGGGCATGAAGGATGTGTGCTACTTATCTCAGAGAAAGCAAAGTTTTTCCTAGCTCCAAAAATTGATATCTCCTTACTACAGTTCATAACCTACTTGTTTTGGGTATAAATGTGTCATTTTAGGCACTCAAAATTTTTGGAAGAATTAATTATAGTACATTTAAGAATATGCTTTAATGGAACTTACTGACTTCCAATGTAGACTTATTTAGGAAAGGCTTATGTTTGTTTTGGGATTGATAAGAATAATCATGGATTAGGGCTGGAGAGATAGCTCTGTGTTTAACCGCTCCAGCTGCTCTTCCAGAGGGTTGGGGTTCAATTCCTAGCACCGTATGGAGGCTCACAACCATCTCTAACTCCACTTCCAGGTGACCTGCCGCTCGCTTCAAGCCTCAGTGTGCACCAGACACATGTATGCAGTTAAGACATACATATAAGGAAAATACTCACATACATAAAATAATAATAATAATTTTAGAAGATTAATCAAAGATCACTTAAGAGCAATTTTATTCTTCTATTCTAATATAGTAAGACCTGACAACAATATTTGAAAGTTGCAGAAAATTAATCAAGAAGATTTAGTTGCAGACAATCCTGAGGTATATTTGGAGATTTTGCCTCAATAAACAAGGTGACACCCAGGTAAAACAGCCTGCCACCTCGACTGAACTTGAGTTCACCCCTGGACTGACACACAGAAGGAGAAAATTGACTCTTGCCATTGCAACTGGACCTTAGTTCACACACACACACACACTCACACCGCCTGGGACCCACATGCATAAGGAGAGAATTGACTCCTGCAATCTTCTCACTCCACATGTACACCATGGCATGTGTGCACACCAACTCCATGAACATGACCTCAAGAACATAATAATAAAATAAGTAAATTTTTAAAGATTTATTTAAAAGAACTAAACAAACATTTGAAAATTGAAAATGAAGGCTTGAGGGAAAAGTTTTGACCTTAAAAAAGTACATGTTCATTGCAAACCCAAGATTTGTGATTTTGTTGTCCCAGACTGTCTTAAAGACTTTCTTGAATATTTGAAAATTTCACACTGAAACCCTCAAGACTGCTAAAAGGATTGACTTGAAAGTAGATTATCTAGGAATTTCAGCTAATGCCCCAAATTTTGATCTTTCCATGTGAGTTTTTGTTTTCTCCAACAACAAAATCAGTCACCTATGGAGGGCACTGTACTCTATGGTAAGATTAACTCGGCAGGCTACTCATGAGGAAGATAGGGCTCCTGGGAACTCATCTGCAGTCCTTGAAAAAACAAATTCAAAATTAATCATAAGGTCTGAAGAGTAGAAAGAGGATAGGAGACCCTTGTATACCTGTTTCTCCATTGTTTGGGGGAGCAAATCCAGGGCCCTGTGTTCTGTCATGGAGCTCTTCCTCCAGAATCGCTGTGTCGTTTTGTTGCTTTCTGACTCATTAAGCCAGGATTTTCATGCCTACCCAAATTTTGGTGGGTCTGTGAGAAGTCAGACTTGTTAGAACATCCACCATGGTGTTCAGGTCTCTTGGTTCCAGCTGTTCCAGAGTGAGTGAGGTCAGGTAGGAGGAATAAGAGTGGATTGGGGATCTCCTGTCTCAGGGCTCCCTCAAGTTACTTCATCTCCCGGAGTTTCTTCATCTATATGTAAAAAAATCCATGATAATTCCAATAATATAAAGTTATTAAGATTAAATGAACTTCTTTCCATAATAGGCACTTAATAATTAATCTGAAGTTCTTTCTTTCTGGTTGAGTGATTATATTATCGTTTAGGATAATTTTTAATTTTCCTTTTCTTCTAGTTCTAAATATACAGTGAGCAATCAAAGTAGGTCAAGGATCTTCTCCATGAGCAAATAATGCTTTGGGGGTCACACATAGCCATTTTGGGTTTCAGGGTCGATATGCATGTAATTTTTAAAGCACTTTACTATAACACTTACAGAAAGCAATTCAGTTAAAATTAGCAAGAAGAGAACGTCTCTCTTTAGCTCCAAAAGAGTCAGAGATTTGCAGTTTGAAGATTTTTCCAGTTAAACTGAGAGAGGACTTTGTCCAACAAAAGGAATAGGCATCAGAGTCAGCACTTTGAGACAGCGTAGAACAAGGTAGAGAAAGCCTCAAGGCTAAGGTCTGCAGAACTGTCTCCCAGGGGCTTGCTCTGGGAAGCACTGGGTGGTGCTGTGTCGTACATTAGGGGGAGTTGATGGTCACCTAACAAGAAAGAAAAGAAACAAGGAAAACAAAAGGCCAAAAGACTGAGAGGAGTCCTAGGAAAAATTGTCGTCACTACAGTCGTCATCATATTCTGCAGTGAGTTGTGTCCTCCGAATTTTTCTTTTTCCAGCTGTAGTAAGCAGTTTGGGAAAATCTGGAAGAACACAGAGGTGTCCATCAACAAGTACAGACACAAAGGCATTATTGGCAAAGCTAGCTGTAGGTGTGGTATCTTCTCAAAGCATGTGTCTGTTCAAATTTGTGGTCACTTCCTGACAGACGACATAGATGTAAGCACCGTCACCAGGAGAAACTAGGAAGCATTTCTCAGTAGTAGGAAGTCGGGGGAAGCAAAAAGAAGGTTCAACATGACTGGATAAGCTATAAGGTGCTCAGCAAATATAGCAATGACAGATTTTCATCAGGGTACGTGCAAACTCTTCCACTGTTTGTAGCAGTGAGATAGTTTTGCTTCTTTGCCAATCAAGCCAAACCTGAATGTTTTTAAAGGATGTCATCAATAGAAGGAAAAGACAGGCCAAGAGAGCAAGAGGGAAGGGATGGTTGGAAACATGTACGTCAGTGGAAAAGGTGCTGTAATGCCTTCAAACTCTATTAGGTCTGTTACTAGGTCTGTTATTAGGATTGGTTTGGGGGTTGGTTGTTCTGTGGTTGTTTTTTGAAGTTTCAGAGGCCAGAACTAAGATCAATACATGAATGCCATCAGGAGATGTATTAGACAAAGTACAAAAAGTACCCACTGGAAGGGAGAGTGTTGGTCAAGGATAAAAAAAAACTTTTAGAACCTAGGCCAAAGTAGGCCTGAGGCAACAAACTTCACTTTGGGCTGCAACAGGCCTGAGGCAACAAATTCTACTGGAGTGGGAGTGAACTAGCTACCTAGGCCGGAGTGGGCCTGAGAAAGCAAGCTCCATGGGAGTGTGAGCAGAATCAGTTCAGGGACATTGGCAGACAGGGATTGAGCCAGCGATCTGGGCCAGAGCAGACCTGAGACAGGGAACTCCAAGGGAGTGCAACAAAGCCCAGGAGAGCTGAGTGACCTCCCGGAACATGAAGTAACCAAAGGGGTAACTAGGACTGTGGCACTGACTGTACAACAAGGAACAATCATCTGAGCCTTGAATTCACTGGCACCTAGAAGATTAATTGACAGAATCACCGACAGCCCCAAATACACCTATTAGAGGAAAAGATGAGCAGATGAGCATGCAACACCACAAAGAGCAACATGACACCAGTAAAACCTAAAGACCCAACAACAGCAAGACTTGAACAACCAAATATAGATGAAGCAGAAGAAAATGACCTAAAAAAAATCACTTCAGGAGAATGTTTGAAACTCTTAGAGAGGAAATGAGAAATTCACTCAAAGAAATGGAGGAAAAGACAAACAAAAAATTGGAAGACATCAGCAAATTTCTTAAAGAAAGCCAAGAAAAAGCAATCAAACATATGAAAGACACTATTCAAGACTTGAAAAATGAAATAGAGAAAATAAAGAAAGCACAAGCCGAGGGAATTATAGAAACAGAAATCATGAGAAAATGATCAGGAACCACAAATGCAAGCATGAACAGCAGAATACAAGAGAAGGAAGAGAGAATCCCAAGCACTGAAGATACAATAAAAAAATAGACTTGTCAGTCAAAGAAAACATTAAATCTAACAAAGGTTAACCCAAAATATCCAGAAAATATGGGATACCATGAAAAGGCCAAACCTAAAAATGATAGTAATCGAAGTTCAACTCAAAAGCACACAAAAAAAGTATTTAACAAAATCATAGAAGAAAACTTTCCCAACCTAAAGAAAGATATGCATATACAAGAAGCTTAGAGAACACAAAATAGACAGGATCAAAAAAAGTTTGCTTGCCATATAATAATTAAAACACAAAATATACAGGATAAAGGAAGAATATTAAGAGCTGCAAAGGAAAAAGGCCAAGAAACACATAAAAGCAGACCTAGCAGAATTACACCTGACTTTTCACTGGGGACAATGAAAGCCAGAAGGTCATGGTCAAGCGTTATGCAGACATTAAGAGACCATAGATGCCAGCCCAGACTACTATACCCAGCAAAACTTTCAATCACCATAGAAGGACAAAACATGATATTCCATGACAGAACCAGATTTAACCAATACCTAGCCACAAACCCAGCTCTACACAAAGTACTAGAAGGAAAACTTCAACCCAAGGAAGTTGACTACATCAACAAAAATACAGACAACTGATGGTCTCATAGCAGGATATCCCAAAGAAGAGAAAAATGCACATACTAACATCACCAACAATGAAAACTAAATTAATAGGAGATAGCAATTGCTGGTCATTAAAATCCCTTAACGTAAATAGACTCAGTTCACCTATAAAAGTACAGGCTAACAGATTGGATACAAAAACACAATCCATCTTTCTTCTGCATACAGGAAACACACCTCAAGCTCAAAGACAGACATCATCTCAGAGAAAAGGGTTGGGAAAAATACTAAAATCAAATGGGCCTAAGAAACAACCTGGTGTAACTATCTTAATATCTAACAAAATAGACTTTAAACAAAAATCAATCAAAAGAGACAAAATAGAACATTTCATATTAGTCACAGGAAAAATCCATCAAGAGGAATTATTAATGCTGAATATCTATGCCACAAATACAAGGGCATCCTCATATGTAAAAGAAACACTTCTAAAGCTTAAATCAAACACTAAACCCCACACACTAATAGTAGAAGACTTCAACACTCCACTCTCACCACTGAACAGGTCAGTCAGACAAAAAAATGAACAGAGAAATAAGGGAACTAATGGATGTTATGACTCAAATGAACTTCCTAAAGACCCAGTAATACCACTTTTTGTGTATATATCCAAAGGATGCTCAGTCGTACCACAAGGACATGTGCTCAATTATGTTCATAGCAGCATTGTTTGTCATAGCCAGAATCTGGAAATAACCTAAATGCCCTTCGACTGAAGAATGGATAAGGAAAATGTCGTACATTTACACAATGGAGTACTACAGAGCAGGAAAAAAGATGACATCTTAAATGTTGCAGGCAAATGGATGGAGCTAGAAAACATCATTTTGAGTGTGGTAACCCAGATACAGAAAGACAATTATCACATGTACTCACTCATAAGTGGTTTTTAAACATAAATCAAAGAAAACCAGCCCACAAATCACAATCCCAGAGAATCTAGACAACAAGGAGGACCCTAAGAGAGATATACATAGATCTCACCTACATGGAAAGTAGAAAAAGACAAGATCTCCTGAGTAAATTGGGAGCATGGGGACCTTGGGAGAGGGTTGAAGGGGAGAGGAGAGACAGGGAGGGGAGCAGAGAAAAATGTAGAGCTTAATAAAAATCAATAAAAATAAATTAAAGAAGAGAGACAACCTCCCCTCCAAAAAAACTTTCAAATAAGGAATTTGTGGAGAACTAGAACTTTGAGGAATGAAACATACAGGATTAGAGAGTACCCTTCTATGGGAGGTGTTAACATCCGCTCGGAAGAATTCCAAAGGAGGGTTCATATTTCTGAGAACAGATTTGGAATTAGTGGAGATTCCACGTCTTGAAATTGATGGGCCACTTTTGTAGAACAAAGAACATGGAGACTGTCAGTCAGTGGATGCTGTGGGTTCCAGGAAGAAGGAAGACCAGGTAAATAAGGTAAATGAGGGGAAAGACAGTATTCTGCTGATCCCACCTTCCTGAGGACAGATCCGTTGGGAGAAGGGGTATAAGAAAGCAAGTACTTCAGAAGGTCAAGAGTCAAGACCTTTTTGCTAGTTATTGGCAGGGTCTCATGGTCTCATGGCCAAAGAGAGCACACTGCTCTTTCGTAGTTGAAAGTCTTTGTGTCCACGTGAAAGTGAATTTTGGTTGGGCATGAAACATTTTTGTATGTACAAAGTAAAAAACAGCACAGGAATTCCTGTTGGCCAAACTGACAAAAGCAGAGTAATCTGGGAGGCAGTAGCTGGTGTCCCAGAGAAACAGTGCTGTGGCTCGCACCACCAGAAACAGAAGCTGTGAGATCCACTCCTCAGGGCTTGAAAGGGATGAAAAGTAGATAAGGGAAAGTGAATTCCTGCTCTTAAAGAATAGAATAAGAAATCAGATAGCAAAGCTTGGAGGAGTTTATTTGTTTGTTTGTTTGGTTGGTTTTGGTTTAACAGTTCTAGAAATTTAAGCTTTGTTAGTTTTGTGGGAAACTCATAACAAAAGAGTCAGTTGGTATCAGTTAACTGCAACCTGCATTTGTTTTCAGATGAGTGTCTGGTATCTGTGAGACAGCATGAAGGTCAGAGAGAGAAGAAATGAAGTTAGACCTACTTAGGTTCCTGTCTTTCCGTAGTCTTCCACTAGTTAGATAAATTTGGGCAAACCTCTTACATTTGATGAGTGTCAGTTACCTTCAATGGCAAGACGGGGGTAATGATTGCAATCTGACACATTTTTTAAAAATTTTTATTTTTTTAATTGTTTTTATTGAGCTATATATTTTTCTCCCCTCCCCTCCCTTTCTCCCCCGACCTATTCTGCCCTCTTCAATGATCCCCACACTCCCAATTTACTCAGGAGATCTTGTCTTTTTCTACTTCCCATGTAGATTAGATCCATGTATGTCTTTCTTAGGGTTCTCTTTGCTGTCTAGGTTCTCTGGGATTATTATTATATTATATTTGTATTTCTGGGTCTGGTTTACCTCACTCAATATGATGTTTTCTAGATCCATCCATTTGCCCACAAATTTCAAGATGTCATTATTTTTTTCTGTTGTGTTGTACTCCATTGTGTAAATCTTCTTATCCAGTCTTCAGTAGAGGGACATTTAGGTTATTTCCAGATTCTGGCTATGATAAATAATGCTGCTATGAACATAGTTGAGCACATGTCCTTGTGGTATGATAGAGCAACCTTTGGGTATATACCCAAAAGTGGTTTTGCTGGGTCTTGAGGTGGGTTGTTTCCTAGTTTTCTGAGAACTCGTCATACTGATTTCCAAAGCAGCTGTACAAGTTTGCACCCCAACAGCAATGAGGAGTCTTCCCTTTCCCCCACATCCTCTCCAGCATAAACTGTCAATAGTGTTTTTGATCTTGGTCATTCTTACAGGTGTAAGATGGAATCTCAGAGTTATTTGATATGCATTTACATTACTCAGATGGCTAAGGATATTGAGTATTTCCTTAAGTGTCTTTCAGCCATTTTAGATTCATCTGTTGAGAGTTCTCTGTTTAGGTCTTGGGATGTTAAGTTGGGAACTTCACCCCAGCCCCTGGCATCCATCCCAATCCCCCTGGCCTGGAGTTTCTTTTACATATGAGGGTCCCCTGTATTTGGGGCATGAATGTTCAGCATTAATATTTCCTCTTTATGGATTTTTCCTTTGACTAATATAAAATGTCCTACTTTGTCTCTTTTGATTATTTTAGTTTGAAGTCTATTTTGGTAGATATCAGGATAGCTACACCAGGTTGTTTCTTAGGTCCATTTGATTGGAAATTTTTTCCCCAAACCTTTACTCTGAGATGATGTCTTTCTTTGTGTTTAAGGTGTGTTTCTTGTATGCAGCAGAAGGATGGATTCTGTTTTCGTACCCAATCTGTTAGCTTGTGTCTTTTTACAGGTGAGTTGAGTTCATTTATATTAAGGGATATTAATGACCAGTGATTGCTAGTTCCTGGTATTTTAATTTTCATTGTTGGTAATGTTATTGTGTGTGTTTTCCCCCTTGGAATTTGCTGCTGTGAGATCATCTATTGACTGTATTTTTGTGGATACAGCTAACTTCCTTGGGTTGGAGTTTTCCTTCTAATACTTTGTGTAGGCCTAGTTTTGTGGCTAGGTATTGGTTAAATCTGGTTTTGTCATGGAATATCTTGTTTTGTCCTTCTATGGTGATTGAAAGTTTTGTTGGGTATAGTAGTCTGGGCTGGCATCTATGGTCTCTTAATGTCTGCATAACATTTGACCATGACCTTCTGGCTTTCATTGTTTCCATTGAGAAGTCAGGTGTAATTCTGATAGGTCTGCCTTTATATGTTACTTGGCCTTTTTCCTTTGCAGCTCTTAATATTCTTTGTTTATCCTGTATGTTTTGTGTTTTAATTATTATATGGCAAGCAGACTCTTTTTGATCCTGTCTATTTTGTATTCTCTAAGCTTCTTGTATATGCATATCTTTCTTTAGGTTGGGAAAGTTTTCTTCTTTGATTTTGTTGAATATATTTTCTGTGCTTTTGAGTTTTTCTTTTCCTTCTATCTCTTATTATTTTTAGGTTTTTTTTATGGTGTCCCATATTTCCTTGATAGTTTATGCTAAGTTTCTGTTAGATTTAATGTTTTCTTTGCTTGATTAATCTATTTCCTCTATTGTATCTTCAGTGCTTGGGATTCGCTCTTCCATCTCTTGTATTCTGCTGTTTATGCTTATACCTGTGGTTCCTGATCATTTTTCCATATTTTCCATTTCCAGAATTTCCTCAGTTTGTGTTTTATTGTTTCTATTTTCGTTCTCAAGTCTTTAAATATTTCTTTCACCTATTTGATTGCTTTTTCTTGGTTTTCTTTAAGTAATTTGTTGATTTCTTCCAATTTTTTTGTTTGTTTTTTTCCTTTGTTTGTTTGAGAGAATCTTTCATTTCCTCTTTAATGGCCTCAAACATTCTTCTAAAGTTATTTTTTAGGTCATTTTCTTCTGCTTCATCTGTATTGGGGTGTTCATGTCTTGCTGTTGAAGAACCACTTGTTTTTGTTGGTGTCATGCTGCTCTTTGTGGTGTGTTCTTATCTTGTCTACTCACCCTTTCCTCTGAGTGGTGCAGATGGGGTCATTTCTCTAGTGATCACTCTTCTGGGTGCCAGTGGCTTCAAGGCTCAGATGGCTGTTCCTTGTGGTAGAGCCGGGCCATGGTTCCAGTCAAGCTGGAGGTCCCTCTGTGCTCCTGGAGTTTGCTTTGCACTACCACAAATCGCTCTGCAGTCCCAGAAGTCAGTCAAGCCTGCTGGGTCTGCTCCTGTGGAGATTGGAGATCACTGGCTTATCCTTGCTCGGGAGGAGGTTGCTGGCTCAGGCCTGCTCTGGCAGAGTTTGCTGGCCTGGGCTGGCTTGGGCCTGGTCCTACAGATGTCCATGGCTTGGGCCTTGGTCCTGTTCCCGCAGAGGTTGCTGAACTGAGCTTGATCCCATGGAAGTTGCTGGCTTGGGCCTACTTTGGTGAAGTTGATTGACTCAGGCCTGGTCCTGCAGATGTCCCTGGCTTGGGCCTGCTCCCACAAAGGTCAGTGTCCTGACCCTATTCCCTCAGAGGTTGCTGGCTCCGGCCTGCTCCCACAGATATCCCTAGCTTGGGCCTGCCTTGACACATTTTTAGAGAGAATTAAATTAATATGTAAATTACCAATAAGTAAGAATTATGTAGTTAATTAATTATAGTCAAATTGAGTTAGATGTAAGTAGCCATCAGGAAGGGTTTTTTTAAAGTGCTGTTTGTGTTTTTCATCTGTCATCAGGAAGATAATGAATGACATTGTTCCTTATCCTCCAGTTTAATGTAGAAGCCAAGAAGCTTGTGAAATGTCACCAAGCTTCAGTATTCAGGAGAGTCGTTGCATGGCTAGCCCTAGCTTGTGAACAGACTGAGCAATCACCATAGCCTAGTTTGCCAGCAGCAGCATCTTAATCTCCATTTACTCTTGCCAAGTGTAGAATTAGACTAAAAGACTGAAGTATTTCTGATCATTTACTTTATAGGAAGTGGGCAACAAAGGCCATCTGTACATTGATGGGTCATGTTATACATTAAGTAGTAGGTTAGTGGAAATCCCTGAGCATCACACAGCTATACGACATCATTCACCTAGAACACTTGGGCTATTCAGAGTAGAGTCCTCTGTCTGGTAGCAAAATCAACCAAGAAATGTTAAATGTATAGAATCACAGACCTACTTGTGGATTTTAACAAGATATCATGGCCATTAATTAATGCAGAGTCAAGTTTGATCCAGTCAAGTACCAAACTAAATTGCAGTGTATAACAACTTTCTCCTGATGCTATGCATTTCTGAAGATCTGCTTTAGGCCCTTTGAGGACATTTCGCTTTATGCGGAGACAGAAGTAACTTTTTTTTTCATAAAGTTTATTAAATTATAAAAGTTTCCATTTTCGCCCCTCCTCCCAACACCCTCCCACTTCCCCCACTCCCTCTCCTCCTCCCTCTCCATCCCTAAGAGTAGTCAGGGTTTCCTGCCCTGTGGGAAGTTCAAGTTCCTCCCCCCTCCCTCCAGGTCCAGGAAGGTGAGTATCCAAACAGACTGGATCCCAAAAATCCAGTATATGCAGAGGAAACAAGTCCCAGTATCATTGTCAATGGCTTTTCAGAAAGACTCCGGGCCAGCCACATCCAGAGAATCCGGCCACATTCAGAGAATCTGGTTAGATCACGTGCTCATTCAGTTCCCGTCCAGCTGGCCTTGGTGAACTCTCATTAGATCAGTCTCCTTGTATCAGTGGGTGATGGTGCCCGTCGCAGTCCTGATTTCTTTTTTCATTTTCTTCATCCTTCTGCTCCTCATTTGGACCATGGAGGGTTCCGTCCGGTGCTCCAATATGGGTCTCCGTCTGTATCGCCATCCAACGTCGGATGAAGGTTTCCTCTGCAGAAGTAACTTTTGATGGACCCTTGCCTGCTGTTCCTTAGGAGAAGGCTCAGTTATCTGATTCTCAGTGCTTTATATTCACTGGGTTATGGAATAGTGTTTGATTGAAAGTGAGACCCCAGCCCTCTAACATACCTATATCCTGGGATGAATGATTGGAATCATCACCCCAGCTTCTGGCCTGGGAGTTGCATTGTTCTGGACTCCATCTCCCAGCCTGCCAAGCGCTGACCCCTCCCACAGGGCATTTAGGCTCGCGAAGGAAAAAGGAACATGTGGTTTTGGGTTTGTGTGGGCTCCTCTCACCGCCGTGCTGTCTCAGTCCCCTCCCCCCAGTGCCATATTTATTAAACATGGGCATTTTAATTTGGTCTAATCTGGTTTGATTGGAGTTCTTTGCACTGGCAGAACGTTTTCAAGATTAAGCCAACAGATAGTTCAAGCTTAAGGTGACCAGTCATACCTGGCAGAAGATTCAGACATCTATCTTTCTAATCCCCATATTTCCTTTTAAGGTATAGAAAAGGAAAGGTGGGAACAGAGGTTGATTTCCTACCCCAAAGGGATTCAATTTGGTCTTTCTAAATCTCCCTCTCTCCCTTCACCCTCCCTCTCTTCCTTCTTTCTCCTCCTTGCTTCCTCTCTCTGTCCCGGGAACCCAGGGGACAGTTCATTGGGAATGACTTCTGGTGAGCCTTAAGCAATAGAATTAAGAAGTATTGAGGTACAGCCCCTCCATGTTTTCTAACATTGCTACTGTTTGGATCAACATTTCCAGATCTTGGCTGTGGTCCTGGGAAATCAGGAAAGAAGAGAAACCTATATGGCCTTTGTTACTTTTAAATTAGTCTTAAAAAATAATCAAGTGAGTTTTCCGTGTATCCCAGCACAGTTTCCCAGAGATGAGGCAGGCATTTGAGAAGGCTTCTTTTGTTTAGAACAATTCTTCTGTACTGTGCAGTGAGTATATGTATTGACTACGCATATTGTAGCAACAAGTATTCATTTGGCATGTAGCAGTACTAATATATATTGATTCTCCTCATCCTCCCAACAACCCAGGGATCATGGTTGCATTCATTTTACAGACGTAGTATCTAAGGCAGTGAGTTTAGTAATTTACAGGGTCATCCAGGTAAAAGTGCACCTCTGGGACTGGAGGTTAGGAGCAACACGTTAGAGATCCATGTTAACTGCTTGTCTCTGAGCCCACAGGAAGGATGCGCGATTTGAGTGTTCTTCCTCCTCTGGCTCATATCAACCTAATTGCATTACCATTCCCTACAGAGCTCCTTTGTGCCAGCTGAGGGACAGCCTTTAAAGCATGAAAACTGTGTATGGCTTTGGTGAATGAGGTTCCTTGTTTAAGAGACCAACCCAATTTCAGACTAGAGAAGGAAGCATCTCACTGGCTCAGAAAGACTCTCCACGGCATGCATACTTATGATAAAAAACAAACCACCCAGACGAAATGAGATAACCTGCTTAATCCAATTGCAGAGAGAGAGTTACCATTTTTCAGAAGTATGTTATCTAAAGGGTAAGATTTTTCAAAATGGGACCAATTAAACTCATTTTCTTGTTTGGGGTGAAGCAAGTATACTATTTACAAAGCAATTGCACAGATATTTACTCCTTGATTTTACAGCACCCCAAAGATGCCGAAAGGCTTGCCTAAAATAGCACACAAACTAAGTGGCAACATTGAGGATGCAATCTGTCCCTGAGGTGAAGAGGCAAGAAGCTCCAGCTCCTTTTCTGTTCTTGGATGATAAAGGTAGGCTGGGGGGTGGCAAGAGAAAGCACAGCAGACAGTAACGTGGAAATGTCTAGTCACATAGAATTGATAGCTCACAAGGAACAAGGGCTTCAAGGGACAGCAGATACTTCCCTGACAGTGTCACAGCATGAGATCCGTTTAGTCCCTCCAACAGACCCAAGAGAAGCATGATGTAATGCCCATTTGGGGATGATGAAATGGATGCAGTTCAGCAATTTACTCAGACTCACCCTCATAGCAACTGGCAGACATCAGATTCGAACTTGAACATCTGATTCCAGGGCTGCTCTCAATCAGCCAGGAAAGAGCAAAAGAAGATGCAATACCCTGTTGTGAGAAGAACTATTACCACAGTACTCTCATGTTAAGAGATTGTTTGGAAGACAACAAGACTAGGCGCTGTGTGTCCACTGTGGACATTAGCAAGAAACAAGTTAAAATCAGCTTTGAAAGATGCAATGTTTAGTGTTGGAGAGGTGGCTCAGAGGTTAAGAGCACTGACTGCTCTTCCAGAGGTCCTGAGTTCAATTCCCAATAACCACATGGTGACTCACAACCATCTGTAATGAGATCTGGCACCCTCTTCTGGTGTGCAGGCATGCATGAAGGTAGAATTTGTATGCATAAATAAATAAATAAATAAATAAATAAATAAATCTTCCTTAAAAAGGTGTAATCTTTAATGTAGTGGTCCTTTATTGTTTTGAGATTTATTCCTGGGAAGGTTTAACTTCAGAAGGAACTTTAATAAAATATGTTTCCTCTTGAAATTAAATAATAGGGCTAGTAATGTATCTCAATTCACAGAGTTTGTCTAGTGTCAATGAAGCTCTGAGTTTTATTCCAGATTTACACAAATCCACGTAGCCATGGTAGTACATACTCGCAATCTTAGTGCTCTGGAAGGAGAGGTGGGGTGAGCAGAAGCTCAAAATCATCCCTGGCTGTGCCCTGAGGTCAAGGCCAGCTTGTGTGATATGATCTCAGTACCTTCTCTATGTCAAGTTTTCTATCAAGTGATATGGGGGTTTCAAAGACAAATAAAACCTTCACAACTGTTTCTAGGAAACAGGAGAGGCAATAAGACAATATCTACACAAGAAAAGTTATAGGGAACAAGTTATAAACTTATAAAGAGTTCAATGCAAAAATTGAGGGCTATAACAAATTATTAAATGAATTCCATAGTCCATAACTGCTGGGAGTTCAATGCCCCTCAGACAATTACAAAGGGAATCTTTGCCATGGAGAAGTTTGTGGAGACTGAAACATGCAGGCCTGTTTCCACCATGTCTGCCGGTCAGAGGGTTTGGAGGCTGACAAGCATAGTTGTGCGTCAGGAGGTGACTGCTTGCTTCTTTTGAAATTAAGATAGCTCATTCCAGTAAGTCCATGCCATCTTGACAGGTGGTCAGGATATGCAAATGTACCTCTGCTCCTTTTGTAACTATGAAGTCACCTGTGGAAAGGCGGTCTTCAGCATACTGGATCTACAGCGCCTTTACTACCTAGACGACAGAGTGCTAATGATTTGATGTCTCAGAATGATAAAGTGATTGTGTGAACTATCCTTTGTATCATGTTAATAAAATCTTCTGTCACTTTCTCT
This sequence comes from Myodes glareolus, assembly GCF_982192425.1. Taxonomy (NCBI): domain Eukaryota; kingdom Metazoa; phylum Chordata; class Mammalia; order Rodentia; family Cricetidae; genus Myodes; species Myodes glareolus. The sequence goes on along the minus strand of NC_142036.1, from coordinate 3,640,682 downwards.
CCCCCTCCCCTGTTTAGATTGGGTGTAAAAACTGTGGAAAAATAGCCGCAGGTGGATTTCAGGATTTCAGCAACTGTCATGCACTCCAGATACTTTCTATGCTTTCTGTTTTATTATTTTATGCATCTTCATATTCTTTGCTTAAATTTCTTCAATTCCCATGCCCCTACTCTGGTAAGAAGTATTTTTGTCGAGGCCAGTCCTCAACATATGGCACCAAAAGGTGGAACTGACTAGTGAACCCCGAAATACACACAAATGTCCAGGCATACAAGAGAGTATGTGAGTAACCCCATGAGAAAATTGCACCGCAGGTGGAGAGGTGAGCAATGTGTACTCAAAAATAAATACAGATAACAAAAAGGAAAGAGAAAGGCAGGAAAAATGTGGAATAAAACTGTAAATAGTTGTAAATATGGGGCAAAAAAATAGTATTCAACTATCAGTACAGTTCTTAGATGTATTTTGATAGCTAGAGGAGCTGAAGTGGAGCAGAAACAAAGGCAGAGATATTTAGAGTTTGTAAATAGTTTATTTCCGTCCCTGCTCCGTTGCTCCAGGTCTCGGGGAGGCCAAAGTAAGGCTGGCCCCTGCCAGCGGCAGAGCTATGGTCACTGAGCTATGGTCACTGAGCTGCAGCCTCTAAAGGTCAGGCGTGAAGAGTAAAGGGAATGCGACGTTTGGCCTAGCAACGGCCTGAGTTACCACTGAGATTGTGGCAGTCCACGCACACCTGCTGTAGCCAGCTGAGTCTGACCCACGATATGCGGTGGAGCCAGAAAAGGCAGAAGACAGGAGAGTTGGAAGGGCTGCACCTCCCACAGTCAGCGCCCCAGTCGGTCAATGGAAATGCCTAGAGGCTAACTGACCCACAATCAAAAAGCCTATGTGGATAATTCTATGACTTTTAACAGAGGAGAAGACTCAGAAATTCTTCAAATTTTATGGTTACAGGATTTACAAGAAATAAGCAAAGATAGTACAAAGATAGTAAGAACTGGCATGGCTATACCCGCCTAAGCTTATGGTCTCATGCTGAAGTCTCAGAGCCGCTACAATGGCAGTCTCCTGAGAGCCTGTAAATTTATCAGCCACCTCTAACCGTGGCCTCTGATGAGAGTATTAAATGTAAAAAGCATAGCCTGTGCCCACCACAGCAGGCAATGAGGGACGGGCATCTCCTGATCCCTAGTACCAGGCAGGACAGTCAAGCAGCAGAGGAAGCACGGCTTGTGCTCCACCTTGTGGCCCAGCTTCAGCTAGGAGCCTAGCTTGACCTAACAGCCAAGAAACGGGGGTGGGGAGTTGGGGGGCGGGGTGTCGTGGCGGGGAGGAGTAGCCTCAGGGAACTGTAGCTTCAGGCCAGTCATGTGTCTGCGGAAATGTAAATCAGCAGGTTAAATATGCTTTCTTTTTTGTCATTTTGCATCTTTTGCTACTTTGTCAAAAATTAGGTGTTCAAAGGTGTGTAGATTAATATCTGGGTCTTCGATTCGGTTCCATTGGTCCTCCTGTCTGTTCTTATGCCAATACCAGGCTGTTTTCAGTACTGTAGCTTTGTAGTAGAGTTTAAAGTCAGGGATTGTGATGCCTCCAGAAATTCCTTTATTGTACAGGATTGTTTTGGCTATCCCGGGTTTTTTTGCTTTTTTATATGAAGTTGAGTATTACACTTTCGAGGTCTGTGAAAAATTTTGCTGGGATTTTGATGGGCATTGCATTGAATCTGTAGATTGCTTATGATAAGCATGCCATTTTTGCTATGTTAATTCTACCTACCCAAGAGCACGGGAAATCTTTTCGTTTTCTGGTATCTTCTTCAATTTCTTTCTTCAAAGACTTAAAGTTCTTATCAAACAGGTCTTCCACTTGTTTGGTTAGAGTTACTCCAAGATATCTTATGTTATTTATGGCTATTGTGAAGGGTGATGGTTCTCTGATTTCCTTCTCAGCCCATTTATCATCTGTGTAAAAGAGATGCATTTAGGTTGTTTCCAGATTCTGGCTATGACAAATAATTCTGCTATGAACATAGTTGAGCACATGTCCTTGTGGCATGATTGAGCATCCTTTGGATATACCCAAAATTGGTATTACTGGATCTTGAGTCAGGTTGTTTCCTAATTTTCTGAGAAATTGCCTTACAGGTATCCAAAGGGGTTGCACCAGTTTGCATTTCCACCAGCAATAGAGGAGTGGTCCCTTTACCCCACATCCTCTTCTGCATAAATTTTCATTAGTGTTTTTTATCTTGGCCATTCTCACAGATGCAAGAGGAAATCTCAAAGTTATTTTAATTTGCATTTCTCTGATGGCTAAGGATGTTGAGCATTTCCTTAGGTGTCTTTCAGCCATTTTAGATTTGTCTTTTGAGAGTTCTCTGTTTAGATCTGTACCTCATTTTTATTAGATTATTCTTTTGATGACCAATCTCTTGAGTTCTTTGTATAATTTGAAGATCAGCCCTCTCTTCAATGTGGGGTTGTGAAGATTTTTTCCCATTCTGTTGGCCGATGTTCTGTCTTGGAATGATCATTTCCTTTGCTTTACAGAAGCTTCTTAGTTTCAGGAGGTCCCATTTATTAATTTTTTCTCTCAGTGTCTGTGCAACTGGGTGTGTATTTAGTGAGTTGTCTCTTGTGTCAATGCGTTCAAGTGTACTTCCCACTTTCTCTTCTATGAGGTTCAATGTGATTGGTTTTACGTTGAGGTCTTCGATCCATTTGGATTTGAGCTTTGTGCATAGTAATGAAAATGGATCTATTTTCGTTCTTCTACATGTTGATATTCAGTTATGCCATTATCATTTGTTGAAGATACTTTCTTTTTTTTTCCATTTTCTTGTCAGCTAGGCAGACTTGCAATTTGGATTAGAAAGACAGCTTACAAACTTTTAATAAGACACACAATGGCTAAAACCTCATCTAAAATATCCTTATGGGAGACCTTGAGCCACTAAGTGAAATTCTTGAAGGGAGCAGTGATTCAAATTCCAGTAGACAGCTTACAGAAGCTACCAGAGAGGTACTCACTGAGGTAGAATGTGCTATACAGAAACAGCAAATACATTATATTAATTATCATTATGATAATTATTATATAATTAACATAGTACATTATATTATTATCTTATAATTAATCTAACATAGTATATTAATTATCACCTTGGCAAGTGTGTATATTACCTACAAAACTTACTCCTACAGCAGTCTTATGGCAAATGGCCTGCTTCTATGGCTGCACCTTCTCGTTTTCACCAGTTAGGTATTAAACCCTAATTTTGAAGCAATAGCTTCCTTAGCACAGAAAAGCAGGATGGAATCTAGGAGATATTTTGGCAGGGAACCAGCTACGATCAATGTTCCTTATAGTAAGCAACAAATTGTTTGGTTATTTTAATTGTTGGGCAATTGCATTTGCTCAATTTGAACGCCAGATTAATAATCTTTTCCCAGATGATTGTTGCTGCAATTTGCACAGCTATATTCCTTTATTTTCCCTAAAGTTGTAGCTAAAGATCCCTTGAAGGATGTAATACTAAAGTTTACAGATGTTTCTTCCAATGGAAGACCTGCATGTCTTGTTAATGGCGAAAAGGATTGTGGGCCATGCCCATAGCTCCTGGAAAACAACTTAAAGGGTTAAAAACAGAAGAGTTAAGAGTCGTCACATAATGCTTTAATTTATACACATTTTATGGCTGCCTGTGAGCAATCTTCTGGGGGCAGATTTGGCACGATGGCTCCAAGGCAAATTTTGCTAAGGCAAGGTGAAAAAAACCCTTACACCGGATTATGGAAAAAACCTGACCCTGTATAATTTGGGGTTGAGGATATGTTTGTGCTTTTTTCACAGGAAGGAAATAAAGCTGAGTGAGATGACTACATATATAGCAGAGGATGCCAGTCCTGATGGCATCACAGCAGCTGATGACGCCATAGGAGAAGCAGGAAGAGGTTCCTGAACCTGTGACCCCGATTTCTTTATACTACCATGCTGCAGGCCAAGAAAAGGGGTCTGTGGAACCGAGATTAGGACGCAAGGTCGGCCTGCTTCAGCCATTCGGTGTGACACTGGGCTGTGTCGGGACACTCAGTACCCACACAGCCACTGAGGCTGCCGCTGCTGTGGCTGCTGCCATGATCCTGACAACAGCCTGCTGCAGTCTGGCAAGGGAAATCAGATCATAGTGACTACTGGTGATTCCCAGCCTCTTAATGGATTTGCTGTGCAGACTTCCAGACCTAGTGAGTCCTGTTTACCTTGGAACCACACCAGAAACACAGACTGAACATTTGACTTTTTTACTCTTTGGGACACAGAACTCATTTTGACAGTATGGTATTCAATACTGCTGCTGAAATATAGGACTTGAGAACTGAGACCTAAACTTTCTCCTGGCCGGGGAGGACTCATTACAAGGAGTGACTGATAGCACATCTTCAAATGTCAGGAGGGGAACCTAAGGGTCTTTGCTGTTACTCAGAGACTGGGACAATCACTTAAAAGCAGCAATGTGGTTGGACTCTCACCCATCAAAGAAACCTTTTCTTGTCTTTTGATTAGAATGGATTTAAGAGAATTGTGATATGACAAATTATGTGGTTATTGTTAATTTCCACTCTAGAATTATAGTATTGTCTGTTTAATATTTGTAACTGCTGTAGTTCACAATAAGATGTTGAGAAAAGTTTGACATTTCCTATGGGTACTTGGATTCAACATACTTAATAAGAAATTTAGATTTTGATACAGCTAGAAATTGTTAAGAAGCACTGTAGACCAATTGAAAAATGCATTCCTAACCTTTGTGATCCTTCTCTCTCTTAATTAGGAGACTGTAGCCACGGGGACATGTTAATTGCAGATGAACTTTCTTGAGGAGAGACACAGAGCCCAGAAGTATTTTTCTCCTTTAATCCTTTGTTTACAGAGGTTGGCAGACATTGCAGGTGGTGGTGGTGGGGGGGGGGGGGGGGAGTTTGATCCTTTTTCCTCCCAGGCTCCTAAAACCCGGGCTTGTATTATTAAAATACAGGTATTGAAGGCAGGTACGTCTGGCAAACGGGAAAGTGTTCACCTAACGCAGACGCGATCATGTGTCGTGCTGCAGAAGCACAGGCTTTATAAAAATTAATAAAAACAGAGGAACTGTGGAGGATGAAAATGCAGGGCTATTTCCACCGTGTTTGATGGTCAGAGAATTTGGAGGCTGACAAACATAGTTGCACGTAGCAACTCAGGATGTGATTGCTTGTTCTTTTGAAATTAAGATAAATCCACACCATCCTGACAGGTGGTCAGGATATGCAAACGTACTTCTGCTCCTACATTTGTAACTATGAGGTCACCTGGGGAGGGATGGACTCCAGCATGCAGGATCTAGAGTACCTTTGCTACCTAGACAACAGAATGCTAATGATTTGATATCTCGGAGTGATAAAGTGATTGACTGTGTGAGTTTTCCTTTGTATCATGTTAATAAAGTCTTTTGTTACCCCCCTCCCCCACTGACCTTGGGCATAAAAGCTGTGGGTGAATTTCAGGATTCCAGTAACTGGAATGCCCTCCTGAGACTTCCTACGTTTTCTGTTTTATTATTTGCATATTTGAGGCTGGTCCTTGACAGAAGTTTGAACCTGGTATTGAAGGTTGCTGAGGTGTGGTATTGGCGAGCTGCAGGAGAATGGAAGGCTGGTCCAGGCGGAAGAGTGGGAGCGCTAGTTTAGAGGAAAGGCCATGCTAGGAAAGCACATTTGAGGGAAATGGGAGAGTGGACCCAAAGTCAGACTGTACCGGACTGCGATAGGAAATATCTGGTGAGGTGCCCTGACGCTGTGCTTCTGCCCACTTGTGTCCTGACTAGGAGCTGGTAATGCCTGACCTTTCTCCTCCTCTCCAGGGCTCACTGAACAAAGATAAGAAGAATGTGAACCCCTTCTAGTCAGTAGTTTACAATGTCCTGTTTCAGATCCCTGAAGGTGCCAACATGGTTAATCTTGATTGTCAACCTGACAGGATTAGGAATCAAATGGAGGACATATCTTTGGGTATCTGTGAGGGTGTTTCCAGTCACGTTTAACTGAGGAGAAATGAACCTTGGGGGAACATGAGTGCACCCTCCTACAGGCTGGAGTCTTGGGCTGAACGGAAAATGCTGAGTACCAGTGTGTCTCTCACACATACAATATGAGTAGCTGCCTCAGGTTCTGTCTGCAATGGCTAGACCTCTTCTCACTAAGATTTTCCTTGACACACTGGATTTCACTTCCACCTGTGACCCAAAACAAATCCCTCCCCAAGTTGTGTTTGTTGGACCCTTTTGGCCCTCAGCAAGAAACTAATACAGGTTCCTAATGGTCTGTAGTCATTGCCCTAAACCTGTAGTCACCTTAGATTCCAGGAAGAGAGAATCCCTGACCTACAATATGGGAGTTGCTACCCACAATTGCGGGGACAGAAGTAAAAGCTTCTAAGGATCAGGTTGGCTTCTCCACTAAGAATATCTTGGGACCTTGAAGAGTCAGAGTTGAGACATGGGGTTGATGAGTTCGCATATTGACTAAGATGCCTAATTTTGCATCTTTCTTCCCACTTCTTCCTGTCCCTTCCCACAGCTTCTATAAGTACCCCAAATGAAGATTTGGGGTCACTGGGCCCATCTGTTTCTCAACATGTTCACCGGATCCCCTTTCCCTGCTTTTCACCATTGTGCCTTTAACCTGGTATATTGTGATGGGGTGGCTGAGCCTAACCAGTTGGGGCTGCTAGATCCTGGAGTCTGGCCTCTAATTCTCTTTAGAGAAGGCACTAAATAATAAAGCCCTTCAATACCCTCACAGTCTTCCTTCCCTTCCACAGATGTCATTTGTCTTGGCTTCATTAAAAAGTATGCTTATTTATGACTGGGTGTGGTGGCACATGTCTGTAAACATAGGAAGAACTTATCCCGAAATAATAATTACAACAAATGCCTACTGTGGCACCTAATTATTGTATATTCTACCCTCTAGTAGCTGGTATCCTTAGGGAGGTATGCTGGGGTTGGGGTAGGGAACAAATCCTAAGTTAATATATATAAAATTTCGTGGCAATGGACCATGTGGTAGTTTTGAATGAGAATGTCCCATAGGCTCATATATTTTAATACTTGGTTTTCAACTGGTAGACTTTATAGGAAGGATTAGGAGGTGTGACCTTATTGGAAGAGATGTGTCCTTGTTGGAGAAGGTATGCTTCTGAAGATGGACTTTGAGGTTTCATAAGGCCCTACCAGGCTCAATCCACCCAATTCAACCTGCCTCCCTCCCCAACACCTTCTTGCAGACCAATGTAAGCTTTTAGCTACTGCCCTAGTGCCATGTCTGCTTGCCATTTTGATCACGGACTAGCCTTCTAGTAAACTGTAAGCAAGCCTCCAATTAAATGCTTTCTTTTGGTCAGGGTATCTCTTCACAGCAATGGAACAAAGTTAGAGCATATGTTAAAAAAAACAAAACGCTGGGATGTAGGTGAGGCAGTATACTATAGAATGGGCACAGTAGGAGATCAAAGACAAATGAAAGGTTTTCTCTCTTTCTGGGAGAAAGGTTTTCCAGGCATACGGACAAGCAGGAAGAGAGGCCCTGAAGTGAGGACAAGTCTCGAGAGAGGAGGACAAAGGAAGGCAGTCTTGTGACTGAATAGGAAGGACAGGTAGTAATGAAGCCAGACAGGTGGGTAGGGCGGATTCTGAAAACCTTGGTGCAGATACTGAAGCTGCTCAGAGGAAGGTGGGCAGCCAGGGGAGGATGTGAGTGAAGGAGTGTAACACAGTATGAAATGTGTTAGTCTCTGTCCCTTGCTCATGTCACAGAACTCTTAAGACCTTTGGCATTTCCTGAGTGACAAGAATGTCTTTTGTTGTCCCTTTTGATCACATTTAGGATTATGCTAATAAGGTGATTTAAGTCTCTGCTTCTGAAAGAGGCCAGTCACTAGAAAGACTGAGTGACCAGAGTATGAGAGGGATAGAGGGATTGGCCTGTAGAAAGCCCTTTCTACTAAACCAGAAAAAGGCCTCCCTAGCATGATGAAACTATAGGTTCAGCATCAGTACCATAAACAAAAATAGAGAGTCATGACGATCACGATGTTGTGACCTTTTGGTGGCTCTGCATCAAAAGGTGTGAGAGAATAGCATCTCAGAGAGGACAGGAAGGCTCCAACTCCCACCCTGAATATTTCACTTTTCATCCATGTGATTATCTGTATTCTATGTAATACCCTCTGGGATAAATCAGGTAGTCCAAGTAGCACTCCGAGTATCTTGCTGCATCCTAGCAAATTAGTTAACCAAGTCAAGACTTATGGCCAACCAGTTGGACACATTGGTGACATGTAGTGGTATTTTATTTGTATTTTAATGAATAAAGCTTGCCTGAACACAAAATAGCCACATGAGTCAGCCAAACAGGACAGGCAGTGGTGGCACACTAATCCCAGCGACCACAGTAGTTAGCCATAGAGGCCACGTGGTGGTGCACACCTTTAATTCCAGCTCTGGAGAGGAATATAAAGCGGGATGAAACCAGAACTCACTCTCTTTCAGTCTGAAGATTTCATGGAGGTAAGAGCTCTCTAGTGGCTTGACTGTTTTGCTTTTCTGATCTTCAGGTTGAACCCCAATGTCTGTCTCTGGGTTTTTATTATTTGTGCTACAGTGACAACCAACTACTCATGATTGGCATGTTATGAAACAGTCTTATGGAACTGAGACCTCAATATGTGAGCTACAAAACTATTTCAGGGTAAATTGTGTTAGAACTGAGTTGAATCATAGCTTAGTCAGTTGATGACCACCAGATAATTTATTTGGTAAACTGGAGAAATTTCCATTAGCCCATAGGTTAAGAAGTGCTCTGCCTGGTATATCAGAGAAGAAAGAAAACATTGCTGTTTAAAAATATCCCTTTTGAAGTAATAATATCAGAAATCTTTAAGTCAATCTTTGCAGGCTAGTATAGAGAGCAGACAGCAGTGAAGGGACACAGGCTCAGAAGCAACCTGTCGTGGTTTTGTACACATTCTGTGTCTTTCCAGGTCATGTGTCCTGTATGCACTCCAGGTAAACATCACCTGTGTCCAGTCTCTCCCTACCATTCTGGGAAGGTCATCGGCCTCTGCCCTGCAATGGACTGTAGCTCTGGGCATGATTTGGGCTGTATGAGATCTAAAAGCCCACCCTCACAGAGACACACCTCCTCCAACAAGCCACACCTCCTGGGGTGCTGTGCCCAGAGCTTCTGGAGGTCACTCTACTCTTACCTTCTAACTTCTCATCTCTGTGCCCACTTTTATTCCAGTTACCGTATTGCTAGGCAAGACCTTCTCCTCAACTGGGATTTGATCTACAAATTAAATCATAAAATAACATTCTATTTTAAAGTTTCAAACCCCCTTCTTTGCAGTTTTTCTCCTTCTTGATCTGTTCCTCAACCTTCTAGAAAATTCCAGATCATTTGCTGATTATAATAAGTCAGGCCTCCTGGGATCATCGTGGCCGCTGTAAACACTCTTCAAGGCTGCAAGCTCCCATCCTGCCTGCCTGCTCCCCCCCTCGCTTTGAAACTGAAGCCTGTCAAGCTCCCATCACCCTAACCACCCTTCTCATCTCATCCTCCCCCTGCTCCTGCTGGTCCACAGAATGAGGCTAGCTTTCACGTCTGCACTTTCTGGCACCCTTCAGTGCTTAGATTTGTTTACCTCTTTCTTACCTTAGAAACACACAAACCACCCTGAACACTCTCCCCTCCACAAGTCATTTACCTTGCCTGTCTTTCTTTCCTTTCTGAATGAGTTTTTTTTTTTTTTTTGGAAAAAAATCAGTAGAGTGAACACACAGATATATGTATGCACACACACACACACTCATACGTATGTGCTCACATGTAATGGATTCATGCCCCAGTGAACGATTATTTGCCAAACTTAACACAGCATCTGGCACGTGTGAGTGCTCTGTAAATGGGATCTCTGCCATCACAGGCGTCTCCCTCAGCACTACCATCAGTAGGTGCTTTACCTTCACATCTATGCCACCGGAGAGCATAGCTGACATTTGTTATTTTCTGTAAAGCTACACAATCATGATTTCATTGTTTAATGTGCATATCCTTATCCACGATTGTGATGACCATTTCCTAAGGTATTGTTTTTGGGTGTATTCCTGTATGTCTGCATTATATGTGATGTTGTATTATACTGATCATTTCAATATTTCTCTACAAACTGATTTTCAAGAAATACAATAAAGGCAATTTTACGTTGGATTGTATAAGTAAGAATTTATTACATCTACTAGTTTGGAAATAACTGCTGCCTATTTATATAAAGCAGATAAGGGAACCTCCCTGCAGTGCTTGTTCTCGTATATAGTCTATGTATTTATGGAATTAGTGTGATACTAAAAGTATGATAATTCTCCCTGACTTTGTGGGTTGTTAGCTAAAGCTGCTTTCAGAATAATGACTCCATTTTCTTCCAGTGAATCTGTAATGTGAACCAGCATCAAGAATTTCTCAAGATCAACTTGATAAACATGATTTCTGGTCTACTTCTGAGTCAGTGAATTTCAAGTTTAGAATTTGTATGTTGACTTCTCTCTATGTTGCAGAGATTTGAAAGGGTCTGTGAGTCACGACTGTTAAACCCCACACCCAGAATTCCTGCTCTGGAATTCTCGAGGTATGGCCCGAGAAATTACATTTCTAACAGCTCTGAGGTTGGGGTACACACTTGAAGGTCTACTGCTGTGGTGTATGGCGTATGGTTAACTAACACTTGAGGATATCCATTCCACAGTTCCAAGCTGGCCAGCATCCAGAGAATTTCATGGGCTCATTAAACATACTGGAGGTCTTCAGATAATCTGTGGAACTCCAAAAATCTCACAAATGCTGTGAAGCTTAGCTACACCCCAGTTTTCTTGGAAAGATTAAGAGCCCTAGAGACTTAGCTGACCCCTGCGAGTGAGCTGTGTGGTCAACCCACTGCCTAACTCCTTAGGCAGCTGGTCCAGTAGGGTTTGTTTTCTCTTGCTGTCCTCCATGAAGCAGTTTTTGTAGATGAATTCTAGCTCCTCTCCTGTCTCAATTCCTTTGTAATAACAGGTCCATTTGAGACACCCTAAGTGTGCAACCATTTCAATAATTTCATGAGAATATCACTTGCTTTCTGGCTCCTCTCAGAGCTAATGTTTTGCCCTCCCAGTAATCGTTCTTTCTTTCTACTACATCAGCGGAGAGTTTGCTTTTGTCATTAACAAAGGGACAAATTTGACTGGCATGTGTTTGGGAGTCTTGTTTAGAGTTCAAGGATACTCCACCCCAAGCAAAATTAATAAGTAAATTCTTCCTTAAGAGAATGAAATGTTAGACAGTTCTAGAAAGACGGTGCTCTGAGGCGATCATTAGCCACTATCTCTGCAACATAGTGACTATTCAACATCCAAAGAGAAATAGCCAGGAGAAGCGAATCACATGGCATCTGGATTAAGCCCGCAGCAACTCCCTTTCATTCTGATTACAAGAGCCAATAATTTTCTACTTTTCTGTTAGCTGCCTGGGTTTGAGACATGACTGTACTGTTCCTGAGATTAAGGCTATTCAGAGATGGTTTTTTTTATTTAAAGATTAAGTTATTTTCATATAGTGCAGCCAGACTCTCTTAGTTAGGGCTATCATTGCTGTGATGGAACACCACAACCAAAAACAGATTGGGAAGGAAAGGCTTTATTTGGCTTACACTTCTTTTTTTTATTTTTATTTTTTTAAAAAGAAAAGAAACTATTGTTTCATTATACATATCAATTCAAGTTCCCATTTTCTTCCGTCCTCCCATTCCCTCCACTTACTCCCTTCCCCCTGCCCCAACTCCCATCCACTCCACAAAGAGGGTAAGGCACATTGCTTTGGGGAAGGTCCAAGACCCTCCGAGATTTAGTAGATATCTAGGCTGAGCAAAGTATTCATCCAAAGAGAATAGGATTCTAAAAAGTCAGTACAAGCAGTAGGAATAAATCCTGGAATCACTGCCAGTGGCCCCTCAATCTGTCCCAGCCATGCAACTGTCAACCATATTCGGAAGGATGAGTTTGAATCTATGCTTGAAATGGCAGTTTCTCAGAAAATTGAGAATCAGTCTACCTCAGGATCCAGCAATACTACTCCTGGGCATATACCCAAAAGATGCTCAATCATACTACAAAGATATTTGTTCAACTATGTTCATAGCAGCATTTTTTGTAATAGCCAGAACCTATGAACAACCTAGATGCCCCTCAACCCCTCAAAGAAAGCATAAAGAAAGTGTGGCACATATACACATTAGAGTACTACTCAGCAGTAAAAAACAATGACATCTTGAAATTTGCATACAAATGGATGGAACTAGAAATCACCATCCTGAGTGAGGTTACCCAGACCCCCCAAAATGAATATGGTATGTACTCACTATAAGTGGATACTAGCTATAAACAAAGGATAGCGAGCCTATAGTTCAATATTCTAGAGAAGCTAATTACAAGGTGAACACTAAGAAAAACATATATAGATCCATCTGGAAAGCTGAAATAGACCAGATCGCCTGATAAAATTGGCTTACACTTTTACATCACTGCTCATCACTGAAGGAAGTCAGGACAGGAACTCAAACAGGGCAGGAATCTGGAGGCAGGAGCTGATGCAGAGGCCATGGGAGGGTACTACTTATTGGTTTTCTCCCCAACGTTTACCTACCCTCCTTTCCTATAGAACCCATGGTAGCCAGCACAGAGGAGACCCCAGCATCAACAGGGTAGGCTCTCCCCCATCAATCGCTAATGAAGAAAATGCTCTGTCAGCCTGCCTACAGCCTGGTCTTATAGAGTTCTTTTCTCAGCTGAAGCTCCTCTTCTTAGATGACTCTGGCTTGTATCAAGGTGGCATAAGCCTAGTCAGCACACAGATTATACTCATCCTCTCCAAATGAAATATTAAGTACCATATTTTGAGACTTACTTAATTTTTATGTTCATTTTGAAAAACAGTTAAAGAAATCTGAAGTGTAGCCTGGGGCACAGGTAGGGAAACCCACCTACTAGTGAGGATGCAGTAGAAGGATCACAGATTCAAGGTCTGCCTTAGCCTCACTGGTGAAAGCCTGTCTCAAAATACAAAATTAAAAAAAAAAAGTGAGAATAATGTTCAAACGTAAAGCACTTGTGAAGCTTGCATGGGAACCTGAGTTCAATCTTTATCACCACAAGAATACATACATGCAGTCATCTGTAAATAAGTAATTGAATGTCTCCCTTATGGGTCTCAAATTTCTATACCATTGCTTTACCAACACATGATAATGTTACTATTACACTTCTATAAGTTCAATGCTCGCCTATATTCTCAAGAAATAAGATGTGATTAAGGTATTTGGAATTCCTGCAACAGACAAATGGTCGGTGTCTTATATTGATTTCTGTTGCGATAAAATACCCTGACAATCATCATGAAGAAGAATGGGTTTATTTTAGATCACAATTCAAGGTATTTGGTGGTAGGGAGGTCAAGGCAGTAGTATCTTGAAACAGCTGGTCCCATCACACCAGATCAAGAACTGAGCAATGAATTAAGTCATGTCTGCCAGTGCTTGGTCTGTCTCCTCTACACACAAACACTAGACTGCACACTGCCTAGGAGAGCTGAATTTCTCTCTATAAAAATGAAAGATGTTGACCTATACTTTACCATGGAGATAGCATAGAAGAATAATGAAATGTGGTGTTAATTGTTGATTCGGTTTGTATTGTTGTATTACAGAATCAAAAGACTTGAGTGAAGTTCTCTGGTCAGTGAAATTCAGGGGCTGTCTTTTCTAAGAAGAATGATTACTGACACACTGTAATTGTGGTCCCTCATCTTAATTCTTTATTAAAAGTTTTAGACCAAGTTACTACAGTCCACTTCTGTTGAAGGAAGCAAGTAAGCATGTGGAGGAGAGATGGGAAAGAGATGCCCCGTGGTCAGTGTGCTGTGGAGATAGGTGGAGCTGGCAAAGCATGGTGCCGAGGAACACCCTGCTGTGAGAACCCTGAGCAGCCACCTGATTCTGGGCACCTGCTGTGGTTGAGGGCCATGCCTGGGTTTGTGGTCTTGTTGCACCAAGGTCTGTGTTGATATCAGTGACCCATACTACCACCGAAGGCTATGAGAATGTCTGGGTCTGTACTGTAACTGGAAGCCATACTGATATCCAAGAGCTGCCCCCACCAGCCACCACATGATGGTACCAGCAGCAATGTGGGCTTGGGAGAGTTGTCACCCCACCACAGCTTGGGTCTGTGTGTAGTAGAACTGGCTGCTCAGCATGAGTTTGGGGGGATCCGGTTCTGCTCCTCTCTGGTTAGCCTCTCCGGAGATCTCGTTTTGCCCCTTGCCTGGGTAATATGGGAGAGCAGACATGGAGGGTATGTGAGAGCTGGCCCTGCCCCTTGTCAATGCAACCCATGGGAAAGCTGGTCCTGCCCCTCAAAATTTGGTGGGATAGACTTAGAAGAGCTGGCCCTACCCCTTGCCTGGGTGGTGTGGGAGACCTGGCCCCATACCTTGTTCAGGTGGCGTAGGAGAGCTGACCAGAGGCTTAGGCGTGGGAGAGTGAGAGACCTGGCCCTGCACCTGACCTGGCCAGAGGGGGAGCTGGTTCTGGTGACAGGGATGCAGGAAGCCTGGCAGGCTGACAGCTCTACAACTACCTAGGCCCAGATCCAAGACTTTGAATTAACGCACCCCAACATCTTCCCCATTTAGGGGCTGCTGGAGGTCTTGAAGAGGCTGGATCCTGTAGGACTCAGGGCAACAGCTAGATAACCGAGAGTCTCCATAAGCATCCAGTATTGACATTGTAGCAGAAGCCAGAGGCCTTGAACTAGGCTAGTGACTCATTATAAGGAAAATTTGCAAGTAAAACTGTTTGGGCTGATTGGGCAAAATAGAATACTGTGTGACACACCTCAACCTCCAGTGCCACTGTAACCAATGACTTCTTAATGGACCTGCAGGAACGATGGAGGAGTGGAATGGTCCATGCACAAAACTATGTAGTTGACAGAGGATCAGGTAATTGCTCAGAGGGGTCAACGAGATGTTTTTTGTTGCTGTTCGTTTGCTTTTTTTTTTTTTTATCAACTTTTGGAGGAGACTACAAGTGTGGAGGGCAGATGTGGAAGGACTGGGAAATGAGTGAGATTGCAGTGTTGATGTGAAATACCCAAAGATTCAAAGAATTATGTTGAAAAAAATCTTATTAGAGATAAGATAGTAGATTCTTTTCTCTCCCACAAACACATATTTAAACAAATAATTTAAATATGAGGGAATGACTCATTTCATGAATTCTCGTCCTATGGGGCCTGTCACAAATGTGTTTATTGTAACATGAGGGCCGGCTTGTTGGGGTTTCTGACCCGCCTGGTACCCCACAACCAGCAAGGTCCCAAAGAAAATCACACAGAGGTCTCCAGAAGATTATAAACTGATTGACCCATTATCTCAGGCTTCTTATTAGCTCTTATCACTTATATTAACCCATTATTTTGATCTATGTTAGCTACATGGCTCAGTACCTTTCTCAGCGGGGTAGGTTACATCCTGCTTCTTCGATGATCTGGGCAGGAGTGGAAGGAATGGGCTTCCTCCTTTCTAGAATTCTTTTGTTCTCATCACCCCACCTCTTCTTCCTGTCTGGTTGACTCACCTATACTTCCTGCCTGGGCAATCAGTGTTTATTTAAAACATGAATGACAGAATACAGACAATTCTCCTGCACCAATTTATTTCCTAAACTTCCTAATATTGATGGTATTTAATTTTAAGTAGTGTTGCAAAAACTTTCAAAACATGTCACTATGTGCTATTTTTATCTTATGTAGTTACTAAAACTGCCTCTAGCTATTAATTTTGGTCTTTTGTACCTGTTTTGATTTTGAAGTTGTTTGAATTTTTATTAATATTTTATTCATTCTTTGACAATTTTATATATGTAAACAAAGTACCATGGTCATGTCCATCCCCACGCCCCCCAAAGGAACCTTCTCAACTTCATGTCCTGCTATTTTTCTTTCTTTAATAACACACTGAATCGAATTAATATTGCTTGTCTATGCATGGCTGACAGAACCATCAGTCAGCTGACAACAGCTCTCCATGTTAACACTTAATGTGTCCAGGTGGCTACTGTGCCCATCTCGGTCATGAATATAACTTTCTTCCTATGTGCCTTAACCCTTACTTTTGAGGTCACAAAATAAGAATAATTAGTAGGATTATCAATGTGATGAGGAAAATACAGTCATTTTAATTGTTAAAGTTTCTATTTGATAAATAGACTGTGGGTTTTGTACTCTCTTGATAGATATCAATAAGAGTAACACCCTGAATTTTGTCTTTCTTTTTTATTTTCAACGTTAGGTTGATTATTTGCTTAATTCAATTGAGTTTACTAAAGTTAATGTACACATTATTTATTTTAAAACTGGGTGAATTAAAAGTCAAATAAAGTAATCTGTTCATTTCTAAGTTCAGTAAAACCATAAGGTCATGAAGAGTGAAGGGAGTCTAAGGCACTGACCGCGACAGCCGTGTTCTAGGAAGACCTGTTCTCTGGAACTCAGCTGAGTGCTAAGCTCCACTGCCCTTTGAGGAAACCAAGGGTGAAATGTAGCTTGAAGGCAAATGTTCCCTTCTTGTATAATTACGTACTTCTTGGAAAGTCTAAATTTCACAAGGCTCTTTGTTGGCTAGGGAGAAGACAATACAAATAAAATTTTAAAATACTTTTAAGAGTGTGAAAATAATTTGTTTTCATGACACTGAGAGAAAGGATGGAATGTTCCTCATGTTTCTGTGATGTCATCCTTCTATGGGAAATGGTATGTCATCTAGTTTGATGAATTACTGATCAGGTGACTTTATAGGAGCAGAAGTTAAACAAATTTAGGGGTCTGGTCTTCAGACATCCCCCACATCTAATGCACCTTTGGAAAACTATGCCTCACTTGAACATTTTACACTTAATTTCCATAAGAAGTTCAAAAAACCTAAAGTGGATATAATTCTCTTGCATATGTCAACTGTGGCATTTTGAGGCTGAAATTTTCCTATGTACTTAAAAGCATAACAGATAATTTAAAAATATATTAAGACGGTCCCTGATTCACTGAACTTAACAAATATCCCACTTTCAACCGTGTGAGAGTAGCGCGTACTCAGTGGATCCCGCCTACTGGCTCGCCTTGGCTCCTTCTCAGGGAGCAGTCCTCAGCAGAGCCATAGCTCGGGGCCATGGTGGGGAACAATTGCACTCTACTGGACTGCCGAGCAGAAAACACATACTTCAAGTTATGATAAGCTTATATAGATGAAATTTCATACTAAGTCAAGGGGTTTTCTGCAGATTCCACACCAATACCGCTATTTAAAATACAGGATGACTTTGTTTGTAAGAAATTTTACATGGTTCCTCATTCTCTTTGAACTCTATTTTTCTTCCACTAAAGAATTGTGAACTCTGTAGATAGGAGCCCTGTGTAATCCTGCATTTTGCTTTGCCTACCCAATGGTTGTTACTACTCCACACCAATTACTAATTGCCTCAAATTTTAATGTTATGTACTTACATAAATCACTTAAATTTTCATAGTTTCTATTGCTGTTTCTTTCCTTTCAAACATTTAACTTGCCTACTTCCTCCTAGTTAGTATTGTGCATTGTGGGAATGGTTGTGAGCATTGTTTTTATTTTTTTAGAGAACCAGAGATAACGAAGTTGAGCTGGGGACAAATGCAGTGCGTATTTAATGTTATAGATCTCCGAGGTTGACATTCCTTCCCCCATGTAGTTAAGTGACAGCTCGTCACCTTCCTATAGGAATAATGCCTCTATCACTTAGTGAGCTTACCTACAGTCTTGACAAGTAGGTGCAGGGCTAGAGGCTTGAAAGATGACGCGGATACAGCACCTGTGCCACAAACATGGAGGTGATAGAGAAAAAGCAAAGCTGAAGTCACAGAGAGGCTAGTGTGTGGACAATTGTCAGCAGACTTTGGTGTCACGAACAGCCAGGGCCCTGAGCATAGCTGGCAATGCAGCATGCGCAGCTGCAAACGCATCACAGGCTTCCCTTTCTGGTAGCAGTGATGTCACACAGAATTGCTCTGCAGATAATAATCTGAGCAGTCCTAGGAGCAGCATTTTGGGTGTGAGCCTGCAAGTTTGTATGGCACTCACTTGACTGGGTCTCCGTGACACCGGGATTGTAGAAGCTCAGCTTTTTACACATATTCTGAAGGTCCCATGCTTTTGTGACCAGTGCTTTACTAGCTATGCTGTCTCCTAACCCCTGCAGAAAGCATTCCAATCCGTGAGTAAATTCATTGCTTTATTTTATTAATTTTATAAAATAATATCCCAACCTTAGTTTTCCCTCCCTTCTCTCCTCTCATTCCCTCCCCCATTTCCCCTCAATGTTTTATACATCCAAATTACCAATAATAATCTAAAAATTTGACCAAGAACATTAGTGGGAATACCTAATTATATTCCTATTTCTTTTGTAAAAATAGTGTGTTGAAGTAGAACACACTTCTACTGGAAAGGCTGTGAAGACACCAGACAAAAAATGTGGAAAAGTGGAGCAGAAACATAACAGGTGCTTTATCCAAATGCAGCATTCCTAGATTTAGAAATATTGATACTACCCCTCCCTCCCTGCCCGGCTCTTCTCTTCCCGTTGAGGTGGCGGCCGGCCTCGCCTCCTAGTCAGCTTCGCTTTTCCTCTCCTCGAGTCTTCCCTTTTTCTCGGGGGCCAGAGCGGCCAGACTTCTCATTTCTTTCTCTACGGTGGCCTAGAGCCCCTGCGTGCGCTCCTTCCCCCGCCATGAATGAGGAATACGATGTGATTGTGCTGGGCACCGGCCTGACAGAATGTATCCTGTCAGGGATAATGTCAGTGAATGGAAAGAAGGTTCTTCACATGGACCAGAACCCGTACTATGGAGGAGAAAGTGCATCAATAACACCACTGGAAGATTTATACAAAAGATTTAAGTTACCAGGACAACCACCAGCATCAATGGGGAGAGGACGAGACTGGAATGTTGACTTAATTCCCAAGTTCCTTATGGCCAATGGTCAGTTGGTGAAGATGCTGCTTTACACGGAGGT
The DNA here is from genome assembly GCF_982192425.1 of Myodes glareolus. Taxonomy (NCBI): domain Eukaryota; kingdom Metazoa; phylum Chordata; class Mammalia; order Rodentia; family Cricetidae; genus Myodes; species Myodes glareolus. The sequence goes on along the minus strand of NC_142036.1, from coordinate 3,621,447 downwards.
CACTCGCTATATGGATTTCAAAGTGATTGAAGGGAGCTTTGTGTATAAGGGGGGGAAAATCTACAAGGTTCCTTCCACTGAAGCAGAAGCCCTGGCATCTAGCTTAATGGGACTATTTGAAAAACGCCGCTTCAGGAAATTCCTAGTTTATGTTGCCAACTTTGATGAAAAAGATCCTAGAACTTTTGAGGGTGTTGATCCTAAGAAGACCTCAATGAGAGATGTGTATAAGAAGTTTGATTTGGGCCAAGATGTTACAGACTTTACAGGCCATTCTCTTGCACTGTACAGAACAGATGACTACTTGGATCAGCCGTGTTGTGATACCATTAATAGAATTAAACTTTACAGTGAGTCTTTGGCAAGATACGGTAAAAGCCCATACCTGTATCCACTCTATGGCCTTGGAGAATTGCCGCAAGGATTTGCAAGGTTAAGTGCTATATATGGAGGTACCTACATGTTGAATAAACCAATTGAAGAAATCATTGTGCAAAATGGAAAAGTGGTTGGTGTAAAATCTGAAGGAGAGATTGCTCGCTGTAAGCAGCTCATCTGCGACCCCAGCTATGTAAAAGATCGGGTTGAAAAAGTGGGTCAGGTAATCAGAGTGATTTGTATCCTTAGCCACCCTATCAAGAACACCAATGATGCCAATTCCTGCCAGATCATCATTCCACAGAACCAAGTCAACCGCAAGTCAGATATCTATGTTTGTATGATCTCCTTTGCACACAATGTGGCAGCACAGGGCAAATATATTGCCATTGTAAGTACAACTGTGGAGACCAAGGAACCAGAGAAAGAAATCAGACCAGCTTTGGAGCTCTTGGAACCAATTGAACAGAAATTTGTCAGCATCAGTGACCTCTTTGTACCTAAAGATTTGGGATCAGAGAGCCAGATCTTTATTTCCCGTGCATATGATGCTACCACTCACTTTGAGACAACCTGTGATGACATTAAAGATATCTATAAGAGAATGACAGGATCTGAGTTTGACTTTGAAGAAATGAAGCGCAAGAAGAATGACATTTATGGAGAAGACTAACAGCAGTACATATTATGTAATTAGGACAAACAAAATTTGGCAAATAATGTATATTGTATGAAATCAATATTGTAAGCCCTGCTTTTATGATCAAAATGGAGATTGAAGAGTGCTATACCAGTGAATACTTCTCCCCTTCACTTTTCTAATATCATGTATTAACTTGTTTTCATGGAATGGCTGGCTAGTCAGAATTGGTTGGTTCTGTTCAGTTTAACCAGACAGGCTTTTTTCTAGTGAAGGAGCCGATCTAAACAAATATTGATACTGATAGAGAACTTGATACAGTACTTGTATCTTTTAATCAGTGTAACCTTTGCAATTGTGTGCCTCTGCTCAAGAGCTGGATCTATACATTTTGTGCCATCCTGATATTGGAAGTCTAAATTGAATATCCTTTTGTTTGAGAAAACTAAATGTTTTCTCAAGTATTAAAGCAGGGCCCAAATAGTTGACCCACATGTTTTATGTGGGCATAAACTTCTAACCAAACTTCATTCAGACTTAGCGAGTTGTTTGGAAGAAGCTAGTATGTGGTATTTTAACCTACTACAATTGCTGAGAAGGGGAAAGGAATCTTACGGTAAGCAGGTAAAATATAGAAGCACCTTTTATCCCAGGTATGGCTTCTTCAATGGACCAAGCTGCAATGCAGTATTGATTTGACAGAGCCTTGATTTCAATGATGTCTGTCTCAAAATGGCTCCAAATGATTTCTGTACTGCAAAATAAAGCCAAACTCTGGAAAAAAAAAAAAAGAAATATTGATACTATCTTTTAGCATCATAGCATTTGTAATGCTTTCTTTTTAAATTTTAAATAAATATTTGCACTTTTGCTTGAATTTATGACTTTTTCCTTCAAGGGCCCTCCTCCTTTTCTCAATTATATGAGCCACAAGCCCTACCCCCCATGTAAGCTGCCTATACCTTCTCACCTCTGAATTTTCAGGCCTATGCCACCATGGTGCAAGGCAGTCACTCAGCACTCCGATTGAGGAAAAGTCTCCTGACCCATTCTGCAGCTCAGAGAGTAACATCTTTGCTGTACACGAGTGAAGACTTGAGCTTGAATTTCCAGCACCCATAAAAACTGGGTGGACACAAGAACCTGCCTGAAATCCCAGCAGAGATAGCGAGTCCTAGAGAAAACAGGCTAGCCATATCAGTCAAGAGGTAAGCACCAGGTTCAGCAAGAGACCTTGCCTTAGTATGCAAAGTGAGAGCAATCCAGTAGGACAGGCCACATCACATCAACCTTTGCATGCTCCCAAGGCACAACCATATACTCATGTGCACCTACATACATTCAAGCATGCATATATGCATACACAAAACATAAAAAAAAGCAACCAAGTAAAACTCGATGACAAAACACAATGAGTAGCTTGTAGAAGGAGTGGCGGGCTGCATTCCTGCCTGGCTCACGCATGGCTAGCTTTACACCCGAAATAACAACATACAAATTGTATTTTTTTAAATACTGCTTGACCCATTAGTTCCAGCCTCTTATTGGCTAACTCTCACATCTTGATTAACCCATTTCTATTAATGTGTGTAGCACCATGAGGTGCTGGCTTACCAGGAAGGATCTTAACCTGCGTCCATCTTGGAGAGGAGAGCTACAGCGTCTGTCTCACTGCCTTCTTCCTCCCAGCAGTCTGTTCTGTCTTCCCCGCCTACCTATGTTCTGACCTATCAGGCCAAGCAGTTTTCTTTATTAATTAACCAATGAGAGCAACCGATAGATAAAAGACTCTCCTATATCAGTAGCTGGATTGAGGAACTGAAAGGCGTAGCTGGGTAGTAGAGTACTTGCTGAGAATGTGAAAGGTGTAGCTGGGTGGTAGAACACTTGCCGAGAATGCGGAAGTTCGCAAGTTTAATATAAAGCACTACAGAAACAATCACCAAACTAAAGAAAATGAAGCAAACAACAACCACTACAATGAAGCCAGTGACCTAAAAAGTCACTTCACTAAAGAAGATACACAGATGACAAGCATGTGAAAAGACATTCAACAACATGTCACTCAAGAATGGGCAATAAAAACAACTGGAATAGTTCCATTACATAGTTATTAGAGTGATCAACATTGAAAACCCATGGCACCAGATGCTGTGCACTGAAGCATGAGGAACATGGCAGGCAGGCCCATAAAACACCATGGCCACCTTGGAGGACAGTGGCAGTTTCTCAGAAAACCAAGTCCATCCTTGCACATGAACCAATAATCACACTCCTTCATACATGCTCAAAGGAATGTTTGTGGTAGCTCTGCTCATTTGAACAGAGACATGATCACATTGTCTTTCAGTAGGTGAATAAATGAACTCTAGTATATTCCTAAGGTGGAATATTATTCAACATTGAAATATAAATCAAAACATGAACAAAGATGAATAGAAATCTTTTGTTCTCTCTCTCTCTCTCTCTCTCTCTCTCTCTCTCTCTCTCTGTGTGTGTGTGTGTGTGTGTGTGTGTGTGTGTAGGAGGTTCTTCTGTTTTTGTGTTGTTTTCATTGGTTGAGTAAAGAGACTGTCTTGGCCTTTTGATAGGGCAGCCCTTAGGTGGGCGGAGTAGACAGAACAGAATGCTAAAAAGAAGGGAAGTGTGGCAGATACCATGAAGCTCCTGCCTGAGATGGACGTAGGTTAAAAATCTTTCCTGGGAAGCCACTACCTCATGGTGCTACACAGATTAGCACAGGCAGTAATTTAATTAGTACAATTTCTGTGTGATTATTTTGGGGTTAAGCTAGCTGGGCGTGGGACGCAGCCCTCTCCTCCAAACTACTCTCTCTCTCTTTCTCTCTCTCTCTCCTTATTGTTTATTTTTATTGTTTATTTTGTTTAAAATTACTTCTATCCCAACCATTGTACCAGCTATGTCTCATAGGATGGAGAACTAATGTGTATCATTAAGAGAAAGAAGTCAGTCTGACAAGGTGCATTGTATGATTCCAACTATTTAACATTCTGGAAAAGGTATAACCATAAAAACAATGAATATATTGGTGTTTCCAAGGACAAATGGGTGGCGGGAATAAATAAATGAAACACAGTGAGTTTTTAGGACATTGAATAGGCCACTTTGTAAGTATTGATTACTTTTCTATTGCTGTGATAAAACACCACGACAAAGGCAACTTATAGCAGGCACATTTCTCTGGGCTCCTATTGTAGAGGGAAAAGAGACCATCATGGTAGGGAAGTGACCAGCATGGATGCTAGAGTAGCTAGTTGAGAGTTCACATCTTGAACTGAAAGCAGGAAGCAGGGAGAGCTGAAAGGAACGACCTTCCACAGGGATAAACTTCCTTCTGCATGGCCATACTCCCAAACCTCCCAAACACCACCAACAACGAGGGACTGAGTATTCAAACATCTGAGCCTATAGGAGGCATATCATAATAGTAGATATGTATCTGTACACACTGAGTTGTAAGTATGTATAACATTCAGGCAATTCCTTTCTCTGGTCTATTTTTATTCTACTATAAAAACATACTTATGGGCTGGAGAGATTCACTTCAGTTAAGAGCATTTGATGCTCTTGTAGAAGATCAGAGTTGGGGTCCCAGGATGACATATGGGACAACCTGCATCTCCGACTCTGTTATGTCTGGCACCCTCTTCTGACTTCTACAGGCACTTATATTCAAGTGCATATATGCTCACACTTATAAACATATACACGAAGGTTAAAAATAATGAAATAATTTTTTTCTATTAAAATTTAAGCCACAGTTGTGGGCTGCTGGGAATGGCCTTGAACTTTGGTTCTCTGAGCAGCTTTGGACATTTGGACCACATATGAATACAGGAATGATGGTGCCTTTTCATTGTAAATAGTTTCAGCAGTTTAAAGGCTCCGGAAACTGGTTGAATATTACAATGTAGAAGATGATACTGGCAGAATTCCTGATGTGCCTCATAGGGATGCTTTGACTCTAAAACATATCTTCATGCTTTAGCTGTATCGTCGGTATATAGGTTAAAATAATATACCCTTGTGCAATTTACTCACCCTATACACATGTGGAAAATCCTTTTCAAATGTTAGAAAATAATTATCTGGCTGAACCCATAGAGCTAGGGTGTGGTTTTCATGAGTAACTGTGAAGTTTTTGCCATTAAAATTAAGATATTTCAGGCCTGGGCTGAAAATGTTGAACAGCTTGCGGAGCACAGCACGTGTTGAAGACCATAAATTCAGAGCAATGGGCTTTAGGAGCACGTCGTGTCGTCAAGAAGCACTATTCTTTCGTATTTCATTTCCTTCTGAGAGCTACTGCCTTCAAATAGGAAATGCAGAGCCTTGGACTTGGTCCTTATTATTTAAACAGCATATTGAGAGGAGGTTAAACTGACCTCAGTCATAATGTCCATCATTTACTGTAACTGAATGGAGATAGATTTTTTGCCTTCTGTGTTTTTAAGACAGAAGCAGCCTGGAGATCTGGAGTGAAACCAAACTACAGCTTGTTCATTCAACAACAAGCTATCTCCTACTAGTATAAGCCCACCAAACACTTTTTATGTCACGCATGATTATTTCTGTCATTTATGCAAGTCATGGTAAGGGTGGAGCAAACATGATTTATTCAGCCTTTTCATCACAAGGAATTCCAATATAAATGCCTTTGTGAACTGGTCCTGATGCAACAGACTTGGAATCTCCATTACTCAGGAGGCTGAAGCAGGAGGACGGCAAGTTCAAGAGCAGCCTGGGTAAGATAATTAGATCTTGGTTGAATTAAAAAAACCTGAGCATATATTTCTACACTGAAGTACTTGTCTAGCTTGGAAACCAGGATTTATATCCAGTATGGTGAACAAACAATATTTCTCTGTGAAATTTCTAATAAGAAAATTAAGGAACCTCTGTGTATCAAACAGAGACAAAATCTTGTGACTAGTTAGCTTATTTGTCAATCACTTTAGGTATAAGGGGAGACAGATCACTAAATTTAGAAGAAGCATTTGAGTCTCTGAAGAGGGTGTGTCTACTGTCTGGAGTATCAAAGTTAACTCAGGCGAAGGGGCTGTGCTATAGTAACCTGTCTTGCCTTGCACCCTAGTACCTAAAACCCAGGGAATTTCCTCTGTGGCAGTTTATGCTCAAGGGATGATCTAGGATTGGCTTTCTTGACTGCTCTTGGATATGTCTTATATTACCCAGGCCACCCTTGAACTTAGAGCCCATGGAAGCTGTAAGTGCTGAAAGGACAGACCTTTAAACCCCCACCCCATGTCTACTCTGATAAATGAAGGGATAAATGCCACAAATTGAACTCCATGAAAAACTCTGGATCCTTGAGATCTGGAGTTCCTGGATTGGTGAATGCATTCACCTCCTAGAAGGCTGGCACACTCTAACTCCCAGGACAGAAGATCCTGGACCCATACCCCTTCCTGGCTTCCCTAAGGACCTCTTCATCTGGGTGTTCATTTATAGAGTATACTATGAACTCATAAATGTTGGTGACATATATGTGTGTCACATTCTAACAACCTGAGGAGAGCACACTTAGAGTCTGTCAGTTGGAAAGACAGTACGGGTTCTGATCTTGGACTTGTCTACTGGAGTAAAGGACTCCTGTGGGACTGAGCCCTTACACTTGTGGGATCCAGTGCTATCTTGAGGAGTATTAGTGTCAGAGCTGAACTGTTGAACTGTTGGACACCCACTTACAGTCTTCAGGGAATCAGACAATATCTTGTACATTTGATCCCAGAGAGACAGAGTAATGAAAGTTTTAGGGACATAATTACAGACATCTGAGAAACTGGGGTGATTGTCTGACTAATAATTTAAAATGATGTTGAGTAGAAGCCAAAGAGGATTTTAATTTTCTGGCAATGCCTGTCTCCTAAAATTCTTTTCCCTACCTACTGGTTAATCGCAGCTGTCAAGAAGAGTGGCTAAATGAACAGCAGGTCAAAAATTCTCCTAGATCAAATCCGCAGCCTCTCAGTGATGAACATAAACATTTTAAGCACTTCTTCATGTAAGAGATGAGCCACACTCAACACAGTTGTAAACTGGATACCACACGACAGCAGTTGACATCTATTGGGATGGGCTACCGACTGTCCTTGCCACATATTATTTTTTGAATCTTCAATTGACTATAACATGAACTTGGAGACTGCTGTTGTTAGAAACCAATGACTTTTGTACAAAACTCAAGGCACGACCGGAGCCTGGAATCTCTGCCTTTACTTGCATCTATCTCCTTTAGGCATCTTGCTACAAGCCCTTACAAATAACCCGTTTCAGAATGTGTACCCCTCTCCCCACCAAGCCCCTAAAGATTTCTAGCCACTCTCTTAAACTTTAAGTCACCTTGGGTTCCAGGAACAAAACTGATTGATAGACATATGTATGATAGTGAAACACAACAACTCTGAAATAATAGAGGGCTGTCCCAGGCTACCCACTAAGGACATTTGTAGTATGAGGTCAGGCCTGCTTATCGTCATGGCTGCCCGGCTAGCTACATAAGTTTCTGCCCTTCAAAAGGCCAAGGCAGTTTCTTTATTTGACCAATGAAAGCAAGACATAGAAAGAAGAACCTCCTACACCAGAAATTACCTAGATGATGAGACTGACCTGGAGAAGGAGTCATTGTCAGGAACTGGATTGCTCCCTTAAAGCAATAAGGACTTCTGCTAACCACTTTGCAGAACCAGAACCAAGACATACTCAGCCACTCTGTACCTTGACCCAAGCTACTTAGCTGAGCATACTTCACACCACTACCTCAGCCTTCATTTTCTGAAGCATAAAGATCAGCTTCAGTACCTCAAAAATGGACTCGGGGGCTACTGAAACTGTTCATATGTTCTTTTGTGTGTGTATACACACACACATATACACACATATATATATATATATATATATGTATACACACACACACACACACACATATATATATATATATAAATATGTTGTGGATAAACACAACAGTATTAATTAAAATGCAAAAATTATTGATGAAAAGAATCTGAAAACAATGTTGTGAAAATTTTGCCAGTACAGCTTTTGAAGAGTTTAATAACAGTAGAAAGTCTGTGAGAATATTGACTGATATTTGAAAAGTTTTTGCTTAGTTTTGTTGGTATAGTGGAGATTGAACATAAGACCATGCACCAACTGGGCAAGCACCCTTCCACTGACCTTTCTTCCCAGCTCTCTTTTCACTATTTTTGTTTTTTTTTTTTAAATTGATTTTTACTGAGCTCTACATTTTTCTCTGCTCCCTCCCCTTCAGCCCTCTCCCAAGGTCCCCACACTCCCAATTTACTCAGGAGATCTTGTCTTTTTCTACTTCCCATGTAGATTAGATCTATGTATATCTCTCTTAGGGTCCTCATTGTTGTCTAGGTTCTCTGGGATTGTGATTTGTGGACTGGTTTTCTTTGCTTTATGTTTAAAAACCACTTATGAGTGACTACATGTGATAATTGTCTTTCTGTATCTGGGTTACCTCACTCAAAATTATGTTTTCTAGCTCTATCCATTTGTCTGCAAAATTCAAGATGTTGTTATTTTTTTTCTGCTGTGTAGTACTACATTGTGTAAATGTATAACATTTTCTTTATCCATTCTTCAGTCAAGGGGCAATTAGTTTGTTTCCAGTTTCTGGCTACGACAAACAAAGCTGCTATGAACATAGTTGAGCACATGTCCTTGTGGCATGATTGAGCATCCTTTGGATATACACAAAAGTGGTAGTACGGTAGTACTGGGTCTTGAGAAAGGTTGTTTCCTAATTTTCTGAGAAATCACCACACTGACACACTGACAGCCAAAGGGGTTGTACCAGCTTGCATTCCCACCAACAATGTTACAATTACCCTGATACCCAAACCACAGAATGACATTACTAAGAAAGAGAATTATAGACCAATGTCACTCATGAATATTGATGCAAAAATACTAAATAAAATACTGACAAATTGAATCTGAGAACACATCAGAACCACCATAATCAAGTTGGCTTCATCCCAGAGATATAAAGATGGTTCAACTTACAAAAATTTGTCAACATAATTCACCACATAAGCAAACAAAATAAAACCACATGATCATCTCATTAGATGTGAAAAAGCTTTCTACAAAATACAAGAGTTAGATATGTCCAGGAAGTGCAGCATGCCAACAACCTCTAAGCACGCCATAAAGATGGTCACTCAGTTTGGTTTGGAACAACTGTTCGGAAGTTGGTGAACAATTTAAAAATTTCTTGTCTTTTTTATGTCTCACTTCCAATTAGCTACCAAAGTTTGCTAATTATGTCTTGTGAATACACTGAACCTGACTTCTTAGACCTACTATGTAAGCAGAGACTGATAGTTCTTTTCTCAACTACCTAGACCCAAATAATAACACAGAAACCATATTAATTATAATAGTGTTTGGCCTATTAGCTCAGGCTTCTTTTTAACTAACTCTTACATCTTAATTTAACCCTTTTTTATTGACCTGTGTATCAGCATGAGGATGTGGCTTACTGGGAACGGTCCAGTGAGCATCTTTCTCCTTCAGTGACTACATGGTATTTCTCTGACTCAGCCTAAATGTGAGTCAACTAAATCCACATAAAAACTCAGAGAGCTTGGGAAGGAACTCTAGACACAAAAGAACAACATCAAATACAGTTTCTTGGTAGCTGCATTTTAAATATAGACTCTGTTTGCTGACAGCAAAGAGAGGTGCGACTTCTTTAAAAAATGTCTTCCAGACTCAGTGTTAGCAGCAAAAAATTGCACAGCTTCTTTTAGATCCAGCTTTCTGCTTAGTGATAGCAGAATGATCTCTGGCTCTTTTGGGAGGGCCTTCACTTAAATGGAGTTTGTGAGTAATGAGTCACAAGTTGCTTAATGGCATGACATAGACCCACTGTGTCCTTGGAGATGGGGCTGTGTGCATGGCTCACAGAAGTGGTGAACATTCCTCTGCCATGTTGCACTGGGTGGAACAAACATTGATTCTAGCCACATACACTTAGCATTTTTTAAAAAAGCACCCCTGGTCAGAAAATGATTAGAGATATGCAATAAAGACAGATTCAAATAAAAAAGACTTCTGAATAGGTCACAGTGTTGGATAAATGTACATAGGCTTGGGAGAGAGAAGAAAAAGAGTGTAGACAATTAAAAAAAGAAACAAAATCTTTAAAGAGGCAGTAAAAGTAATATAAAAGAGTACAGACAAACATAGATTAAAAGAGAAAAGTAATTTTAAAAAAGCCACGTAAAGATGAAAAATACTGAGAGTCTGGATTATGTATACTATTGTGTTTCTTTGAATTATTTTGACTCCAGAGAGACATTTGATTGTGGGGACTGCTGAGATAAACCAACATATATATTTAAAGGTGTCTTGACTTCAAAATTTGAGTCTAAGGTATGTTGCTTTGGAAAAGAGGTTCTGCTTTTATTTCCACAGAAGATGGGAACCTGTGGATCCCTTCCAGGCTAATATGGTTTGATCAAATAAGACCCCCTAAAGTTATGGCCTAGGTGGTTCAACATCTGCAACACCTTCAGGACTGCTGGCTATGATGGACCTACCACACAGGATTCTTTATGAAGGACCTGATTAACAGCACCTCCAATCAGTAGGAAGAATTCTAAAAATTATGCCCAAATTCCCAAATATTGTTTATAAATGATTGTTTTCATTTAAAGGGGTTAATTTTAAGTGATTAATGGTCACAGTCAATTTATATAAAAAATGAGGATATAATAAAGAGATAAATACTTTGCATGGTATGGATCTTGGTCTATTGATAGAAATTTAAGGTTGATGCTGTTATACTGTGTATATGTATTTCCTCTCTTGTTCAAGATTTGTGCAACTCATTTAATAAAATAAATACAACTCATTTAACAAAAGAAGTACAACTCATTTAATAAAAGAAATACAAATAATAGATAGTCATTTATAATAGTCAAACTTGTGCAGTCATGTTAATTGGGTTTTCCAGATATGCAGAGATATATTTGAGATGGATAGGTATTCTTCAACCCTTTCAAATACCTACAGTATATGGCATTTAAAATGTTTTAAGAACTTAGGACTTTTCATGGCAATGAGGTATGTCTGCTTCTGGAAGCAGTAATTACTTCAGAGAGATTGATGGGCATTGAAGAAACTCATTAAGGAATTTGCCTTCAATGTGACAAGACTAGCCATTTGGAAAAGAAAATGTTCTTGCCTGGACTCCTTAATGGTATGCTTTATGAACTGAACATGTAGGACCCACAGAAAAATGACTGCTAAACTTGCCTAAAGAAGGTGAGACAGTCCTTCAGGGTTCCTGTCCCATGAAAGAGCCTGCTAGACATTCTGCAGGACACAGAAGAAAGCAACTGATGAACTTTGCTATTACAAGACAGAACAGGTCTTCATGGAAAATTCTGCTGGAGACTATGGGCCTGTAGGCTCAATATGAAGACATGTAGTTATAATTTTCCATAGTTATGATAAAAGATAAATTAGATATAAAATTTTAGACTCACAAAAATAGAATAAATGATAAAATATTTTCCTTAATTTGCCAAATATAAATGGACCAAATATTGCAATTGTAATTCTTTCTTGATACTTGCTTTGCTTGTCAAATTTTACTATGTTAAAGTTAAAACCTTCTTTTAATTTAGACAGGAAAGGGGAGATGATTTGGAATTCTCCTCTGTATGCTATGAATATATTTTATTATCATTGGTTAATAAAGAAGCTATTTTGGCCTTTAGCAGGTCATAATATAGCCAGACTGGAAGAGATCTATAGAGAGAGTAGGTAGAGCCAGAGAGATGCCATGTAGCCACCAAAGGAGAAAGACTCCTGCTGGACCCTTACCAGTAAGCCACAGCCTTGTGCTTATACATATATTAATTGAAATGGACTAATTTAAGATGTAAGAGTTAGTTAATAAGAATTCTGAACTAATAGGCCAAGAAGTGTTTTAATTAATATGGTTTCTGTGTGATTATTCAGGTCTGGGTAGCTGGGAAATGAATGAGCAGTCTCCTCTTATAGTACTGCGTCAAGACTGCCTCTTCTACTGCAATTCTTTACACACTGGGCTTTCTCTCTTCTAATATTTATTTTCTATTTTGATTTTAAAGTCAGATTTTAATAAATTCAAATTTTATCTACATTTCTGGGGATGGAATCTGAAATTTTTAGGACCATATACGAGGTTCTTCATCATCCCTGCCTGGCCTCTTCTGTCACTTCCTCAATATTAGCATAAACGCAGTGCTGACTGTCTTAGGGTTTCTGTTGCGGTGATAAAATACCAGAACTATAAGAACTTTGGAGGAAAGGGTATCTTTTGTCATAGAATGCTCAGACAGCAGCTCATCACTGAGGTAACTCAGGGCAAGAACTCAAGTAGGACTGGAACCTGGAAACAGAAACTGAAGCAAAGTCTGTAGAGGAACACTACTTACTGGCTTGTTCCTCATGGCTTCCCTAGTTTGCTTTCCTATACCATCCAGGAAAACCAACCCAGGGGAGGCTCTGCCCTCAGCAGACTGGACTCTGCCACATCAATCTCTAACATGATAGTACTCCACAAGCTTGCCTACAGGCCAGTCTTATGGAGGCATTTTCTCTATTAAGATTTCTTCTTCTCAGATATATCTAGGTTTGTGTGGACAAAAAGAAACTAGCACATTGACATTTGTGCATTTCAGTGTTTCTTGCTGGGTTTTGCACATATTATCTTCACTAGCACACTCCTGCATCTTTACTATGTCAGCTTTGACTTGGTTTCATCTGTTTTACCAGATATAGTTCAAAACAGATACCTTTATATAGCCTTCTTGAAATACCAATAAATATCTCCATCATCTGTGATGTAGATAAGGACTTATTGGAACAGAGAGAAAGGGATACAGAAAGGGACCAAGACAAGATACAGCCTCCCCAAAACATGTCTTAAGTAACATGTTTCCTCAGCAAAGTCAAATGCCCGACTTTTTACCAGTCCCCCCAACAATACCATTATATTATTAATTTATCATAGACCAACCCATTTATTGAGTCAAGATCCCGAGGGGCCAAATGCTTCCCAAGAAGTCATCTGCTGGCAACCTAGCCCCCAGTAAGTGAGTCTTTGGGGCATTTTGTATTCAAATAATAACAGTAACAAAATACCTGGTAAAATAAAGGAGGAAGAATTTATTAGGCTTCAGTACACAATCACCCTTTTCCATTGCTATGGCCATGGGATGACGCAGAAAACCACAGCAACAAAAGTAAGTTGCGGTACAAACTTGTTCACCTAATGGCAGTGAGGGAACAGAATGTGTATGCTAAAGACTTTCTTCTTTTTCCCCATTTTGTTCTATCTGGGCTCTCGGTCTTCTGGAAAGTCTTGTCCACATTTAGGGCGACTCTTTCTCTCTTTACTAGTCATCACTAGAAATGCCACAACTGCACAACCAGCACCTGTTTTTTTTAATGTTCTATGAATTTCTCAAAATTGACAATCAAGAATGCCTATCACAAAACTACAATTTGTCAACTTGATGCTCAAACATATCTCTTTAATGCTAGTTAATCTCAAAATAGAGACAACGTGATGGTCACAATTCTACTAGAAATGATATCCCAAATACAGCTGAAAATGCAGGATATGTCCCCTCAAAGTTTTAACAGTTTTGGTGTTTCTGAATTCATTGAACAAAGGTTCAAGTCTAAAAGCTCTGAACTTCAAAGCAAGCTTTTAGCTAGAAGTGTCTTTTCTTCTCTTTTCCTGCTAGCAGGAATTGAACCTAGGACCTCATTCATGTTGGCCAAGTGCTCTTCCACTGGACTACATACCCCCATACCCTGTGGTTCTAATCTTCTTTAGACAAAAGAAACTATATTTTCCCAATCCACAATGGTTCAGAGTAAGCATTTCTATTCCAAAGAGGAGGAACAGATGAAACAGGAAGGAAAGATGAGAACAAAGCAAGATTGAAACCCATCAGGGAGGATATTTAATTCTGTAGCTCTGTGAGCATTACAGCTTTCATAGAAAATTATCCTGGCAGGCTAGCTTCCCCGCCAGCCATCCCAGCTTCCATCCAGAGGGCCTTCGGAGTGGTGAGTTGATTCGGGCCCGCGACAGGGGCCCGGCGAGGGGGAGCTAGGACTCTCCCCGACCCCATAGACTCCCAGGTCAGCCTGCAGTGCTGTTTCCACCCTGCTAGGCTCTCCCACCTGCCATCCCAGCTTCCATCCAGGTACAAATTTCTATATTTCTCCCCTCCCACTGAGCCCATAAAATTTCCCCAGTTCAGCTGCCTTGCACACTGGGCCTGCTCTGTAGGGGCATCCCGGAAAGAGGCAGTGCCTGTGCTTCAATACCCTGCTTGGGGAAAGGTAGGCATTCTATCAGTGAACTCCCTGCCCAACAAGGGAACCTGACCCAATACCAGAAGTTCCAATAGAGAGCATTTGATCGAAGAGATGGGCAGACGCCAAGGCAAAACCTCCTCCAACAATCTGAAAAACAACATGAAAATATCAGATCCCAATGACCCTACAACAGAAGGATTTGAACACTCTAACCCAGATGAAGTGGAAAAAAGTGCCATTATGAAAGCAATAGAGTCCCTTAAACAGGATATGAATAACTCCCTTAAGGAACTGGTCGAGAAGTATAACAAAAAGTTTGAAGAAATGAGTATAGAAATGGATGAGAAATATAACAAAAAGTTTGAAGAAATAAGTAAATCCGTGAGTGATACCCTGAGAAACCAAGAAAAAACAATCAAACAAGTAAAGGAAACAGTTCAAGAATTGAAAACTGAAATGGAGGCAATGAAGAAAACACAAAACGAGAACCGGCTGGATATGGAAAACCTAGGTAAACGAGCGGAGACTACAGAATCAAGCATAACCAATAGAATACAAGAGATAGAAGAACGAATCTCAGATTCTGAAGATACCATAGAGAAAATAAATGCTCTGGTCAGAGAAAACGGCAAATCCAACAAATTCTCTTCACAAAACATTCAGGAAATCTGGGACACAATAAAAAAACCAAATCTAAGAATAATAGGGATTGAAGAAGGAGAAGAACTGCAGATCGAAGGCCCAGAAAATATATTCAACAAAATTATAGAAGAAAACTTTCCCAACCTAAAGAACGATATTCCTATGAAGGTTCAAGAAGCATACAGAACACCGAATAGATTGGATCAGAAAAAAACATCCCCGCGCCATATAATAATCAAAACACAAAACATAAATATTAAAGAAAAAATTTTAAGAGCTGCAAAGGAAAAAGGTCAAGTAACTTATAAAGGTAAACCTATCAGGCTTACACCGGATTTCTCTATGGAAACCATGAAAGCCAGAAGATCCTGGATAGATGTACTGCAGAAACTAAGAGACCATGGATGCAAACCCAGACTACTATACCCAGCCAAGCTATTGTTCACTATCAACGGAGAAAACAAAATATTCCAGGATAAAAACAAATTTAAATAATACGTAGCTACTAATCCAGCCTTACAGAGAATATTAGAAGGAAAATCACTACCGAAGGAATCCAACATTCCCAACACGATCTACAATAACTCGAACATCTAGCGACCATTCACAAGCACAAATCAAAGAAGAAAAACACATACACTCTACTACCTAAAAAAAAAAAAAATGATGACCGGAGTCAACAACCACTGGTCATTAATATCACTTAATATCAATGGACTCAATTCACCTATAAAGAGGCACAGACTTAGAGATTGGATACGAAAACAGGATCCAACATTCTGCTGTTTACAAGAAACACACCTCAACCACAAAGACAGACACTTACTCAGAGTAAAGGGTTGGGAAAAGGTTTTCCAAGCAAATGGACCTAAGAAACAAGCGGGCGTGGCCATTCTAATATCTAACAAAATCGACTTCAAACTAAAATCAATCAGAAGAAATGGAGATGGACATTTCATACTCATAACTGGAACAATTCATCAGGAGGAAGTCTCAATCCTGAATATCTATGCTCCTAATATAAAGGCACCCACATATGTAAAAGAAACTCTTCTAGAACTCAAGGCGGTCATCAAACCACACACACTAATAGTAGGAGACTTCAACACTCCTCTCTCACCAATGGACAGGTCAATCAGACAGAAACCAAACAGAGAATTGAGAGACCTATTGGAGGTATTGAATCAAATGGACTTAACAGACATCTATAGAACACTCCACCCAAATAGGAAAGAATATACCTTTTTCTCTGCAGTTCATGGAACCTTCTCGAAAATTGACCACATACTCGGTAACAAAGCAAACTTCCATAGATACAAAAAAATATTAGTAACTACCTGTGTCTTGTCAGATCACCATGGACTAAAATTAGAATTCAACAACAATGCTCCCCCCAGGAAGCCAACAAACTCATGGAAACTGAACAGTCAACTACTAAATCACCCCTGGGTCAAGGAAGAAATAAAGAAAGAAATTAATCTCTTCCTTGAATTTAATGAAAACAAAGACACAACATACTCAAACCTATGGGACACTATGAAAGCAGTGCTAAGAGGAAAGTTCATAGCACTAAGTGCCCAATTAAAGAAAGCGGAGAAAGCACACATTGGAGACTTAACAGCACACTTGAAAGATCTAGAAAAAAAAGAAGCTGATTCACCCAGGAGGTCTAGAAGACTGGAAATAATCAAACTGAGGGCTGAAATCAACAAAATAGAAACAGAGAAAACAATCCAAAGAATCAATGAATCAAAAAGCTGGTTCTTGGAGAAAATCAACAAGATTGACAAACCCCTATCCAAGTTAATCAAACGGCAGAGAGAGAACATGCAAATTAATAAGATCAGAAATGAAAAGGGGGACATAACCACAGACACAGAGGAAATTCAGAGAATCATTAGATCTTACTATGAAAGTTTATATGCCACAAAGTTGGAAAATGTAAAAGAAATGGACATTTTTTTAGATAAATACCATATACCAAAGTTGAACCAAGAACAGGTGAACAATCTAAATAGACCTGTTAGTCGCGAAGAGTTAGAAGCTGTTATCAAAAATCTGCCTACCAAAAAAAGCCCAGGACCAGATGGTTTCAATGCAGAATTCTACCAGAACTTTCAGGAAGAGCTAATACCTATACTCCTTAACGTATTCCACAATATAGAAACAGAAGAGTCACTGCCTAACTCCTTTTATGAAGCTACAGTTACCCTAATACCAAAACCACACAAAGACACAACCAAGAAAGAGAATTACAGGCCAATCTCACTCATGAACATCGACGCGAAAATTCTCAATAAAATACTAGCAAACCGAATCCAAGAGCACATTAGAAAAATTATCCATTATGATCAAGTCGGCTTCATTCCAGAGATGCAGGGCTGGTTCAACATACGCAAATCTATCAATGTAATCCATCATATAAATAAACTGAAAGAAAAAAACCATATGATCATCTCACTAGATGCTGAAAAAGCATTTGACAAAATTCAACACCCATTTATGATAAAGGTGTTGGAGAGACTGGGGATACAAGGATCATACCTAAATATAATAAAAGCAATATACAGCAAGCCGACAGCTAACATCAAACTGAATGGAGAGAAACTCAAAGCCTTTCCACTAAAATCAGGAAAGCAACAAGGCTGTCCACTCTCTCCATACCTCTTCAATATAGTGCTTGAAGTTCTAGCAATAGCAATAAGACAACATAAGGGGATCACGGGGATTCGAATTGGAAAGGATGAAGTTAAACTTTCGTTATTTGCTGACGATATGATAGTGTACATAAGCGACCCCAAAAACTCTACCAAAGAACTCCTACAGCTGATAAACACCTTTAGTAACGTGGCAGGATACAAGATCAACTCCAAAAAATCAGTGGCCCTCCTATACACAAAGGATAAAGAAGCAGAGAGGGAAATCAGAGAAGCATCACCTTTCACGATAGCCACAAATAGCATAAAATATCTTGGGGTTACTCTAACCAAGGAAGTGAAAGACCTATTTGACAAAAACTTTAAGTCTTTGAAGAAAGAAACTGAGGAGGATACCAGAAAATGGAAAGACCTCCCCTGCTCTTGGATTGGGAGAATCAACATAGTAAAAATGGCAATTCTACCAAAAGCAATCTATAGATTCAATGCAATCCCCATCAAAATCCCATCAAACTTCTTCACAGACCTTGAGAGAACAATAATCAAGTTTATATGGAAAAACAAAAAACCCAGGATAGCCAAAACAATCTTATACAATAAAAGAACTTCTGGAGGCATTACCATCCCTGACTTCAAACTCTATTATAGAGCTACAGTATTGAAAACAGCTTGGTATTGGCATAAGAACAGAGAAGTCGACCTATGGAATCGAATAGAAGACCCAGATATTAACCCACAAACTTATGAACACCTAATTTTCGACAAGGGAGCTAAAGGTATACAATGGAAGAAGGAAAGCATCTTTAACAAATGGTGCTGGCATAACTGGATGTCAACCTGTAAAAAAATGAAAGTAGATCCATATCTATCACCATGCACAAAAATCAAGTCCAAATGGATTAAAGACATCAACATTAATCCGTCCACTTTGAACCTGATAGAAGAGAAAGTGGGAAGTAGTCTACAAGATTTAGGCACAGGAGGCCTCTTCCGAAGTAGGACCCCAGCAGCACAGACAATAAGAGAAACAATGAATAAATGGGATCTACTGAAACTGGGAAGCTTCTGTAAAGCAAAGGACACTGTCAGTAGGACAAAAAGGCTGCCTTCTGACTGGGAGAAGATCTTCACCAACCCCTCATCAGACAAAGGTCTGATCTCCAAAATATACAAAGAACTCAAGAAACTAGGCACTAAAACTCTAATTAACCCAATTAAAAAATGGGGTACTGAACTTAACAGAGAATTCACAACAGATGAACTTCGAATGGCCAGAAGACACTTAAGGTCATGCCCAACCTCCTTAGCGATCAGGGAAATGCAAATCAAAACCACTTTGAGATACCATCTTACACCTGTCAGAATAGCTAAAGTCAAAAACACCAACGATAGCCTATGCTGGAGAGGATGTGGGGTGAGGGGAACACTCATCCATTGTTGGTGGGAATGCAAACTCGTGCAGCCACTGTGGAAATCAGTGTGGCGGTTTCTCAGGAAACTGGGAGTCAACCTCCCTCAGGACCCAGCAATACCACTCTTGGGAATATACCCTAAAGATTCCCTAACATACTACAAAAGCATTTGTTCAACTATGTTCATAGCAGCACTATTTGTAATAGCCAGAACATGGAAACAACCTAGGTGCCCCTCAATAGAAGAATGGTTAAAAAAGGTGTGGAACATATATACATTAGAGTTTTACTTGGCGGTAAAAAACAATGACATCTTGAATTTTGCATGCAAATGGATGGAAATAGAAAACGCTTTACTGAGTGAGGTAAGCCAGACCCTAAAAGAGGAACACGGTATGTATTCACTCATAAGTGGATTCTAACCATAATTAAAGGTCTTTGAGCCTATTATTCGTGATCCTAGAGAAGCTAAATAAGAAGATGAACCTGATGAAGATTATTTAGCTATCCACCAGGAGGTAGGAAATAGACAAGAGTCCCAGGTAACCTCGGGTGCATGGGGGGGGTGGGAGGGTCGATGGAGGGGGAGAGGGCTAGAGAGAAGGGAGTAGGGGAGGAACGGGGAAAGCTTGGTGGCCGGGGATGGGGGGGGAGGGAGGTAGGATGAATATGGGATCAGGGAACAATATATTTCAACTAAGGGAGCCATTTTAGGGTTTACAGGAGACTTGATTATATATGGCATCCCAGGTCCAAGGAAAAATCCCCCAGATTGCTCTCTGGACAGAGGAGAGGGTGCCTGAATCGGCCGTGGCCCGTGACCATACTGATGTATATTTTGCTTATCACCATAGATCCTTCGTCTGGCGAAGGACGGCTATGCAGTCGGAGGCCCACATTGGAGCACCGGATTGAGCCCCCCGAGGTCCGGAGGGGGAGCGGAAGGAGGAAGAACATGAAAGACGAAATCAGTACTGCGAGGGATGCTAGCACCCACTGATACAAGGGAACGGATCTGATGAGAGTTTACCAGGGCCAGTCGGACTGGGACTGAACGAGGACGTGATCTAGCCAGATTCTCGGAATTTGGCCGGATTCTCTGACTGTGGCTGGCCCGGGGTCTTTCTGAAAAGCCATTGACTATGACACTGGGACCTGTTTCCTCTGCATATGCTGGATTTTGGGGATCCAGTCTGTTTGGACACTCGCCTTCCTGGACCTGGAGGGAGGGGGAGGGAGCTGGAGCTTCCCACAGGGCAGGAAACCCTGACTGCCCTGGGGACGGAGGGGAAGGAGGAGGGGAGAGGGGGGAGTGGGAGGGTGTTGGGAGGGGGGACGGAAATGGAAACTTTTATAATTTAATAAAATTTACAAAAAAAAAAAAAAGTATCCTGGCAGTCAAAAGCCAAGGGATACCTAGGGCTTGGAAGAGAAAGGTATCCCCGCAGAAGTATTACAGCTCTGTTCTGGCAGGGGATGGTTTTCTCGGCAAAGTGTTACAGTCCTTGCTCAGGGAAAAGTATCCCTAATGCAAGTGTAACAACTCTGCTCCAGTAAGAAAAAGCTTCCCCAGCCAATGTGTTACAGTTTTGCTCTGCTCTTGCTTCACTCTGTTCTGCTCTGGCAGAGTGTTCCAGCTCTGCTCCATCTAGGAAAAGTCTTCCCACAGGAACATAGCAGTTCTGCTCCGCTCCAGTGAGAGCTGAGTCCTTAGAGCTCTGCTGTGCTCCTGTCGTGCTCGGTCAAAGAAAGTCATCACAACAAACCTCGCTCAACCCCAGACTGAACAGGCACAGGGCTTATATAGGGTTTCTTAGGGATGGAGCTTTCCAGTGTGAAGATTTTCAGAGTGGGGATTGGTTGGATCTCAAGTCCTAAGCTTGGGACAAGTTCAGAGATTGGCTAGATTTCATGTTCAGGAATTGGTTGGTTTTTATGTTCAGGGATTTGTTAGATTTTAAGTATTGACTTCCTTCGGGGCAGGGTATATTTCCTTGACTGTGGCCTCAGGAACAGGGTGTTCTTTCACTGGCCCCTTTCACCCTCTAAGTTCTGTGTCTAGTATCCAGAGCACATAGAGGTACAATGTGAATTTCCAAGGGCTTAGGAAGTCCCTCATGTGATACCTGGTCAGTTGTAGCTCATATAGTCTTACTCTTGGGTGGTCCTGGTAGGTGTTCCATGTTTATGAGATAAATAATTTCTTAGGATCCTCATTGTATCTTCAGCTTCATTCTCCCAACATCATATACTCAGTGACTGCTTGGAGGGACTCTGCCCATGCTACTCTGCTCCCAGGAGTTTCTTTGAAATCTGGGTGGAAGATTTCACCAGGACTCCACAACTTCTGCATTTATTATGCAGGCAAACCCAGCATCATATGGGTGATACCAAGGTTTTCTGTCACCTCTAGCCAGATCCTCTTTGAAGGTGATTTTGGCAGCTTCTGCATAGCTAAAGGGCTGAGCATGGTGAAATCCTGACCAAATAGCTCCCTTAGACATCCCTATAACAACAGGATGCCACAGTAAAACTCTTTTCAAGGAAAAGTAATTCACACTTTTATTTTCTTTTGCCTCTGATGACGACATCTTGATGAGTCCAGAGATGAAGTAAAGACATCTTTTTTATTCTCTCAATACAAAATATTTGCTTCTTTCAATGGCTCTGCTCTCATCTGAATTCACAGCTTCCTTAGCCTCAACTTTCCATGAACTTTTCTGCCTAAACCATAGGTTTTTCAAGTATTCCTCTTCTGTTCTGCTTTTGGCTGCTAATTCTCACTGTAAACCTGACTAAAAGGAGCCAACAGCACCTGTGCAACATCCTGAACATTAGACTTCTCTTGAAATTCACTTTACAACGTGAACTAGTTCATCACTTTCAAAGTCAGACTCCCACAAGATTTCAGGACATTAGTATAATGCATATATGGTTTTTTTCCCCCAGAAGGTAGTAAACTTGTCTTATAGTTAAACTCCTGGTAAAGTTCTCATTTTCAACTGAAACATCATGGAAAGTCTTTACTGCCCAAATTCCTATAATGTTCTGATCTTCTAAGGTCTTTCTGGAATTGCTATCTTTACATCATTCTTAGGCTTTTCTTGTTTGTATCTCCAAAATTTCCCCAAATCCATTTCAAAAGGCTTCCACCATGTGGAAGTAAACAGTCAAAACCATGTCCCTCCTTCCTTGGTTCTAACTCTCTCTGTTAACCAGGCTTTGTTACAGTGATAAATACTTGGCAGAGCAGGCTGAAGCAGGAAAACACCATTTTGTTTCTGATTATCAGAGGTATAGCCCCCTACCAGCTGGCTTCATTGCTTTTAGGCCTGGACAGGGCAGATGTACTGAGGAGGAAGAGTGCAGACTTAGGAGCTGCCTATCTCACAGCAGCCAGCAGGTTCAGAGGAGAGACTTCAGGCTTCCCTGTCTGTCTTTGCTCCTCACAGCCCCACATGCTCACCGATAGTGTCTACCACATTCACAGTTGGTTTGACTCCTTCAGCTGCTGTCATCATGCCTGTCCTCTCGTAGAAGTGTGCCTTCCGGTCCTGGGACCGCTTTTCAATATAACTAAGTTGGCAGTCTCTTCATGATATATTTAGATTTTTTTTTAACTTTTAATCATTAGTTAGGTGTAGTGACATCTATTTGTAATCCCAGAGCTTGGGAGACTGAGACTGGAGGATTATGAGTTGAAAGCTAGCTTAGGCTAATAGTGAGACCTTTTTCGTCAAAAAACCTAAGTAAATATACAAACAAAATAAGTAGTGACATGATTAAAGCAAAGTACGTCAACCTTGGGGTCTCTGTTGGTTCTCTTTAAATGCTTAGAAAAATAAAGAACTTTACAGCTCCATATTTTGTTTATTACTCAGCACCCTTTATAATACTGGAGCCCTAGGGCACAGTGCTTCTCCAGTTTATAATACTGGAGCCCTAGGCCAGAGTGCTTCTCCAGTTTATAATACTGGAGCCCTAGGGCACAGTGCTTCTCCAGTTTATAATACTGGAGCCCTAGGTCACAGTGCTTCTCCAGTTTATAATACTGGAGCCCTAGGGCACAGCGCTTCTCCAGTTTATAATACTGGAGCCCTAGGCCAGAGTGCTTCTCCAGTTTATAATACTGGAGCCCTAGGCCAGAGTGCTTCTCCAGTTTATAATACTGGAGCCCTAGGCCAGAGTGCTTCTCCAGTTTATAATACTGGAGCCCTAGGGCACAGTGCTTCTAAATGCTGAAAAGCAACATTTTGATCAGTATAGCTATGTTCAGAAGCAAAGGGAACTGGTGTTCATAGACCTGACTTTGGGTTGCTAACAGAAGATCCCAGATAATATACAGAAAGGGGAGGAAAGTGGGAGCAAGAATCTTGCCTCGTTCTCAGTCTTGGTCAGACTACTCCGGTGGAGAATTATGTTTGTATTGGTCAGGTAGGGCTTCATCTGGGATAGAAAAGTTGTTGCTGCTGCCTGGAAGGAAGTCTGGGCTCTTGTCTCAAGATCCTCTCACATCACACTGTTGTCTCTGGAGTCCAAGATACCTGGAGGAGAGAATGACTAAGGAACTAGATGGGAAACCAAGGCAGTGACACAAGTGAAACTTTCCACCAGCCCAATGCAACACTGGCTTCTGTCCAAAGGAAGCTCCACAGCTGGTTTTCATCTTTAATCATCGCCATGTGGCACTGGCTTACCAGCTAAAGTTCCAACATGTCTGATTCTGGTGGTGGCTCCATTGTGTCTCTCTGACTCTGCTTTCTTCCTCCCAGAATTCAGTTCCATCTTCCCCACCTACCTAAGTTCTGCCCTATCAGGCCAAGGCACTCTTTATTCATTAACCAATACAAGCAACACATAGAAAGAAAGACCTTCTACACCATTCCCCTTTTCTGTTTAAACAAAAAGGAAGGCTTTAACATAGTAAAATTCTAGCAAGAATTATAGTTACAATATTTATATCTACTTTATCTTTTATCACAACAAAGGAAAACTATAACTATAAATTCTTCAACTCCATCAAAGACTCCAAGAGGATATAATATTACCCAAGTAAACAGGAAGTGCATTGTAAGCAACTTCTAAAACTCTAAAATTGACAGAGACATCTCACTGCCTGGACAGTCACCCAAAGTTCTTCTGTACCATCGAAGCATCCATCTTCAGTCTACAGGCCCATAGTATGAAGCAGGAAATTTCAAAGACAGTTCTGCCTATATTGGCAGTTTCCAGTCACTTTCTTCTGTGTCCTGCAGAATATCTGGCAGACTCTTTCATGAAGCAGGAACCCTGAAGGATCATCTCACCTTTCGGCAAGTTCAGCAGTCATTGCTCTGTGGGTCCTGCATGTCTGGTTTATGCAACAGTCCAGGCAAGAGCAGTTTCTTGACCAAATGGCTAACTAACTCCATAAGGAGCCTCTTTGATGCCCATCATCCTCTCCAAGTGATTGGTGCTGCCAGGAGCAGATGTGTCTCACCATCACGAAAAGTCCTAAATTCTTAAGCATTTTAAAATGTCATATTCTGAAGGTCTCTGAAAGATATGAAGAATACCTCTCTAACTGAAATATATCTCTATACATCTAGAAAATCTTACTAACATGACCACAATGTTGACTATTATATCTGTTAACCTGTATTTCTAAATTATACATTACATTTTTAAATGAGCTACACAATCACAATACCTTAATCAGGATCAGAAATACATATACATATAACAAAATTGACCTTAAATTTGTATCAATAAACCGAGATCCATATAAATGCAAATCTTTATAGCATATCCCCATTTAAATGTAAAAAAAAACATTTATAAACAGTATTTGGGAATGTGGTCATAGTTTTGTTCATACTGTTTTCTGTTGTTTGGAGGCGCTGTTAATCAGGTTTTTCATGGTGTGTCATCTGTGCTGGGTTCATCCCAGTCAGCAGTTGGGTGAAGGAAGTTTTTGAGGGTGTTCACGGTGATCTTTCAGGAGGCCTTAGTCCATGAGACCATATTCGTCTGGGAAAAACCCACAGGTTCTAATCTTCTGTGTAAACAAAAGAAGAACCTCTTTTCCAAAGCAAATATCCTTAGACCCAAAGTTGGAAGTCATGATACCTTTAGAACATATATGCTGGTTTAGCTTAGCAGCCAATACAATGAAATGTCTCTCTGTACTTAGCTCCTCCACAGTTAAAAAATTCAAAGAAAATACAATATACATAATCCAGTCTCTCTGTGAATTTTCCATTTTTACTTGGTTTATTTTTTTTTACTTCTTTTAATCTATGACTATCTGTACTCTGTTTCTTTAAAGACTTTTCCCTTTTTTAAAGCATTAACTTTATTTTATGACTCTCTATACTCTTTTGTTTCTCTCTCCCAAGTCTAGGTACATTTATACAACACTGTGAACCATTTAGAGGTCTTTTATGTCTGAATCTGTCCTATTGTAAATCTGTAATTCTTTACTGTCCAGCAGCACTTCTTAAAATGCTAAACACTTCTAAAAAACTTAAGTTGCACCATTAGTCGGGGTAATACAGTACCATCCGTTTGCCTGCCCAGTCTAAAACTTAAGCTGTGTTATTATTATGATAAATATGATAGTTCCTGCCCATGCTTATCACAATTCAGCATGGCACAAAAATTCTGTTTGTGTCTCTGAGCCGCATGCATTGCCCAACGTCCAGTCACACAGCGAGTCTACGTTTCCATCAAGCAAGCTGGAGCACTTTACTCCCAAACCCCATCCAAATGCTCCGTCTCTCATAAGAGACAGAGGTCGTGCTGAAAGACCTGGTTAAATCCAGATCCCCCTAGCAGGAAAATAGAGCCAAAAATCTAGCAGGAAGAGAAGAATCAGAAATCTAGGATTAGCCAGTTTCAGGGTTTCAGGAACTAGCTGAAGATAAAGGTAGATTGTAATCTTGAGAGTAATCTTGAGAAACAGGGAGATTCCCCCTAGTAATTATCACCCCCTAGTAATTATCATTAGTACTTTTAGAATAGGAACTAGCTGATTATGACCTTGAGAATGATCTTGAGAGGCAGGGAGTTGCCCCCTTATAATCATCACTGGAATTTTCTGTGACACCCTCCCTGCCCCCCTTTCGGATTACTGGGCTGTGTGATTTCTTCCTATTAAAAACTACTTCTCCCGGTCACTCGAGGTTGAACTCTTCCCCTGCGTGGGTTATGAGTCTCGGCCCCAGTGCACTGATTCCTGTCTTGTCGTCTTGTCATTAAACCTCGTGTGATTGCAGCATGGACGGTCTCTCGTGAGTTACTGGGGGGGGGGGGCGTGTTATCCTGAGGCTTGAGTGAGAGTCTTCCAATATGGGGGTCTTTCATTTGGGGGCTCATCCCGGGATTGGCGACCACCCTCGTCTCCGAAGACCTACTTGGAGGTGAGACATTGTGTGTCTGTGTCTTTGTGTGCCGGCTGAATTCAGGTTCAGGTTCTGTACATTCGGATTTACAGTCATGCCTTTGTGTTTCTGTTCCAGTTGAATTCAGGTTCTGTATTTTCGGTTTTGCAGTCGCCTGTGTCTCGGGAGGAGACAGAGGGGGTGATCAGCAGGCATGCTAGATCACCAACTGCTGCCCTGGGAGACGTCCCGGGAGGTGAGAAGGGACCCAGGGACGCCTGGGAGATTCCCGTCTGGGTGCTGGTGAGGATATGGAAGTTCTCCTGGATTGGAGGAACTATGTCCTCTCAGCTGTCTGTATTTCTGGAATGGTTTTACCTGCTGTTGGAGACAGACATCTGTTTGCGTGTCTTGTGTGCCTTTTGTTTTGTCTTACTTGTGACTTTGACGATTGGGACAGACTGACATTGACTCTTGAGTCAGTGGTTTTGTCTTTCTAAAGCTTTGTTAGCCTTTGTGTATCTTCGGTCTCTGTTTTGTCTTACATGCAGGTAGTGTGTTCAGTTCTCTGGTGAGATACGCGGGTGGCGTTTCTCAGTTCTGTGGTATGATACATGAATGGCATGGTCAGTTCTCTGTAGAGACTGCATGGATAGCGGTCTCATTTCAAAAGTGGGGCTGGTCACACCCGCGAAGCAGCTTGAAGTCTTTAGTTTGGCGCCTTTGTCCTGTATGTCTGTGTAATGTGTGTTGTGCTTTTGTCCTGATTTAGACTGACGCTGACTACTCAAATAATGACTTCTTTGACTTTGATATTGTGACCACTTACACGACTTTAGAGATACGGCCATAAGCATAGGGGTATATTTCATAAAAAAAGAGTCAGCCTCAGACCCAAGCACGTGGCTGCGGGGCAGCATGCTTGTATGGATGGCTGGGCCATTCGGCTTTGCTGTTACAAGGTATTGAGGCTGCCAGACACAGTTGTAGAAGGTGGATGTAGCTCAATAGGATTTCAAACACTAAATAAAAAATCTGAGGGTAATCGCTATGACCTAAAGAGGTTAACAATCTTTTTTTCCTCAGTGCTATGTACCACCCTGCCCCCACCCCCACCCCCATGCTGCTGAATGAGTTCCCTCTGTCTGCCCTGGGAGCTGTGCGCCTCAAACCTGTGGTCAAAGCTGACCAAGGCTTGGCTCCACCGGTGAAGAACTCTTTCAAAGTATCTGTCATCATTTATAGAGGCTGGTTACAAATGATTGTTGGTTAATGTTAAAAGAGAAAAAAAATTGCTGGTCTCAAATGTTTCACACTGGTATAGGATTTTATATACTGTTCTTGTTTAAAATGTAGCCATCTATCCCCACTGAGAAAAACCACAAGAAAGACTTTGGTAAGAGTTTTTATGTTGTCTAAAAAGCAAGAGAAATTTTTGGTATGAGTGAGAGTCTTCCAATATTGGGGGTCTTTCAGTGCTAGCAGCATAGCCCAGAAAGCCAGCGACTGCGGAGTCAAGATCTCTCCTAAAGGAGCTGCAGCAGACTGTCAGCAAACAGCAAACAGCTGCGTTAAACTCTCTCTCTCTCTCTCTCTCTCTCTCTCTCTCTCTCTCTCTCTCTCCATATAGTCTTAGAATTTTTTTAAAGCTCTCTCCGGTTTTACATCGAGTTAGTTGACCATGTTGGAGTGCCAACTGTTTCAAGGAGGTGCTGCTTGTTCATCCTGACTGCCTGGCTAGTTTAGCTCCGAAATAATCACACAGAAACTGTATTAATTAAATCACTGCTTGGCCCATTAGTTCTAGTTTCTTATTGGCTAATTCTTGCATCTTAATTTAACCCATTTCTATTAATTTGTGTATTGCCACTTGGCAGTGGCTTACCAGCTAAAGTTCCAGCATGTCTGATTCTGGTGGCTCCATAGCATCCCATCAATGATATTTTCATTTGTTTAAGTTCTATATGTGCTGTCAATCCTCAATGCATTTTTAAATATTTTTTTTGTATTAGATGTTTATCTTCTAGTGTGATCAAAAATAAAAAAAATGATCTCAGGTGCGATGGCATACATTTGTAATCTCAGCACGCAAGAACTGAGAAGAGGGGGACCCTGAGTCTGAAGCCAACTTGGACTAGACAGTAAGACAAGTTTGAAAACAAGGCATGAGGCTGGAGGAATGACTCAATGGTTAAAAAAGCTAGCTGCTCTTCCAGAGGACCCAGGTTCAATTCTCAGTATCTATCTGGTACCACACAACTGTTAGAATTCCAATTCTAGGGTACCTGGTGCCCCCTTCTGGTCTATATGGGCATCAGGATGCAGGCAAAACACCCATACAAATAAAATATTTTTCTAAGAAAACAAAAAAACAAGACCAAAATATGATTTGTTTACTTTCATATTGTGTCCTTTGTTTCTTTATGGTTTTATTGGTCTTATTCTTTCTGCCCTAAGTACTTTAGAACATTTCTACTACTCCATATCTGCTGATAGCAATGCTCTGAAAACATGTTTGTTTTAGGCTTAATGAGAGGGTTTAGCTGATTAAACCCTTGCTGCCAAGGCTGACAACCTGAATTAGATCCCAAGAATCCACATGGTAGAAGGAAAGAGTCTACTCTTGTAAGTTGTCCTCTGGTCTCAACACACACCCCATGACTCTCCATTCCATGGATAAATAAAAGTAATACAATCTTTAAATACCTTTCTGTGGTATAAGAAATTTAATTTGATTTCTGTCTATCCCCTGTTCTTAGAACAAAGCACTTAAAACTTTTGGATATTTTTCAGTGACAAAGTATCTTTTGTTGTTAATAATGAGCCCTTTGGTATGTGTTAGTGAGGGGACGCAGGTGGGATCCCTGCAAGGTAGAAACTTCCCCTCCAGCTACTAACGATCAAGAAATGTACCTGAAGACAAGGCGGAGATAAAGCTATACAAAGCCCATTAAGAGGGCTGGGAGTATAGATCTACTGAGTTCAGTTGTTCTGTGCTTTGATACACAACACAAAATATACAGGGTAAAGTAGTCCATACCTGTAATCCCAGTACTTGGAAGTAGAAGCAGGAGGATCAAAGAACTACATAAATAAACAAATATTTAAAAAATCCTTAAGAGCAATACTTGCTGAGCTTCAAGTTGCTGAAGTGGGTGTGTCAATGGCACTAAAGAGGATAAGAAGCCCCACCCACAAACCACATCCTCTGCTCTGCACACTTTCACCATCCTGTTGTTCTTGACCCTGCGAGCTGTGTGCTGTACAAACTGGATTGTGTAACTAAAGTAGTTCCCCAAGTTCTCTGAGGCACTCCAGCCAATGGGCAAGCCTGGTGAGAGATAGAAGGTGCCCACTTAGGGCCAGCTATCCAAGAAACAGGAAATAAGCAACTTGTGCTTTGTGCCTAAGAGGTGGCAGAGTGCAGAGCTTGGCTTAAATAACAATGTCTGACACCACATCTAGATAGATGGTGTCAGAATGGAACTGAATTATTGAACTCCCAGTTGGTTTGTGGAAAGAAAAGACTTCATCCATCTAGTATTAGAAGTTGTCCTGAGAGTTAAGTATAGAGAAACCATAATATGTCTTTCATCTTTATTTTCTTTCTTTGATTTTAAAATTAATTTTCTAGTTTGCATACAAAATGAGTTTTATTGCAATATGCTCATATATATGTATTGTTTATACTGTGTTCTTATTTATTCTGATCCCTACCCTTCCCCATTCTCCTCTTCCTTCCCTCTTCAACAGTCCTCCTTTGCTTTCACGGTACATGTGGATGTATATCTACCTATCTGCCGAAAGTTAGACTCTGTGTGGAAGGAAAAGGTAGTATTTTATCTCCCCACTACCCTTTCCTGTTCCTAACTCTTCCTTCCTGTTAGACCCCTCCCTTCACAGTCTCCTTCTTCTTTCATGTCATGTATATATAATCTCGATTCCACATATGGGAGAAAACACAGTATTTGTCTGAGTCTGCCACTGGTACAAAGTAATCTCCAATCCCAGCCCACTTTCTTAAAGATTATATACTTTCAATGTTCTTTATGGCTGAATAAAATTCCATTGTGTACATGTATAAATATAATCATATTTTTTATTTGTTCACCTGCTGGTGGTCATATAGACAATTCTACATCTTGACTACTTTGGACAGTTCAGTGATGTCACTGATGTACAAGCATCTCTACCACCTCTACTCTTGAAGGAATTTCTGTGCAAAGAATCTAGGTAAAAAGGTTTCTATTTCAACATCTTAAAGATACACTCTTCTATACTTTGGTTTGCACAATTTCTGATAATTTTGCTGCAGTTCTTCTTTGGTCCTTTATCTACAATGAATCTTTTTCCCCCTAATTATTTTCTTTATCTTGGTTTTCAGTTACATGAACTTGACATGTCTAGACAGGTGCATTTTGTTTTGTTTCTTTTTCAAAAGCATATGATTTATTTATTTATGTGTGTATATGCATGTTTATAAGCCTCGTGGTATGAGCGTGGAGGTCACAGGACAACTTGTGGAAGCCACTTTTCTCCTTTCACCATGTTGGTCCAAAGGATTGAAACTGAATCCTTAGACTTGGCATCGAGTGCCTTTTCCACAGAGCCACCTCAGCAGCCTTGTGCTGTGGGATATTTGTACACTGTGTGAAGATATATTGCTGTGATTGGTTTAATAAAGAGCTGAAAGACCAATATCTAGGCAGGAGGTATAAGCGGGACTTCCAGGCAGAGAGGGAAATCAGGAGGACATAACTGAGGCATGCAGGAGATGCCAGGAGACTCAGAGAGGAAATAGGAGGTGCAGAATGGAAGAGAGGAGACACCAACAAGATATGGAGGGAGTCAGACATACAGAATGAAAGGTAAAAAGCTATGAGAAAAAAATAGATTAATGGAAATGGGCTAATTTATGTTATAAGAATTAGTCAGAAACTAATTCTTTCTAATTATGAGCTTTCATAATAATAAGTCTCCTTGTTGTTACTTGTGACTGGTGGTCCTGATGAAAAATCATACTGCATTCTTGTTTTATTCATTTCTGTACTTTATGTTTACTTGGGTTGGGGCTTTCTGAACCTCTCAACTTGGTCTCCTACTGCTTTGGAGAACAGAGTCAGGTCAGGACTTCATCCCGCTGCAATGATGGCTCTCGCAGTATCAGCTCGCGCTGTGAATGAGAAGTACGTTTTCAGTCAGACTCTTCCCATGTCTCTGGTGTGAATCACGTGAAGGTCCATGAAAAAAAAAAACAAACAAACAACCCTGACATAGTGACATAGGAATATTGGGATTTTGTTACAAAATGTCACATTTACTCAGAAAGTTAGTGCCCCAGAAATTGAACAGCCACTAAGCTGACCCAAACCCAAATCATGTTCTTGTCTCGACAATTCAAGGAATAAAATTCATGAACCACATCGGATAACTTTCAGGGAAAGCTCATCATAGATACATTGATAGGAGTCTAGCAAGTAATGGTAGAGCGATGGCGTTTTAAATCAGTCACGGAGCTCAGTCGTGTGTGGCACAAGTCAGAACTCAGAAAGTTGGGCAAACCCAATAGAACCGCCTGGTGGCTTTAGCAACTGCATAGGGGATGAGAATTCTGGGAAAGGAAGCACATGGTCCATGAGAGGAATGGTTGTTCCGCTTATCTCTAGTGCGGCTTAGGATGAACTGTCCTCCGCAGCAGTGTCCCGCTAGCCGAGTGATTGACCAGCACAGCGGATTCACTCTTCCTCCGTTTTGGATAGCTTGGCTTGTTAGGTCTCCACGTGGGCCAGAGAAATAGTTTTCTCTAATGTGCCTAGTCTGATTTAGACTCCTAATCAAGGGTACTGTAACCAACCTCATGAGAAGAACTGCAGCGCAATTAGCTATGCAATGATTGTCAAGATATTTTGGACAGAAAAATTATGCACTGGAAACGCAAGGCTCATTTAATAGTTTAGTGAATACCCATTGGAAAGAAGAAATATGTCATACTGGAAAAGCGCCGACTCGGCACAAGAGCTTTACTTCTCGTGAACCCTTTGTCCCCAGCTATCATTTCACATTATATTCTAATGTCCAGTCAATTCTCAAGTTTTCTGTGAATTCTTCTTTTCTTGTATTTGTTTTTAGGTATGGAATTTGGCTACTTAGCTGTGAACTCATTCATACCCCACTCTCATACCTAACTCAGCTTCTCTAGTCCTCTCTTTCAGGGAGAGAGAGCTTGGGTCTCTCCTCTTGGAGTTTCCTTTTTCCTTGAAAGGAAATTAGCAGCTCACCTCTAGGTATCAGCTTTCTGATGGGAGTCGGTATTTTCTTGTACTGATTATAAATAATATTAGATTAATATTTTATATAAATAAGGGCTAATATAACATATTACAGTTGTTTTTAATCTTGCACTGGTAATAACATCTGGGCCTTTATAACTATATCAGGTAATCATTCTTGCTGTTAAATTAAATGATATAATTTTAATAAAGCAGACTGTCATTTCTCTGCCTCTCCCCTTGTGCTGGAGATGGAAATTGGGGCTTTATACAAGCTAGAAAATGCTCTCCTGCTGGACCGTCTTAAGAAAAGGCACAATGCTGAGAATTTTCTAGCTTCTATTTTATTACACTTACTTATTTGCATGCTTGTGTGTGCGTGTGTGTGTGTACATGTGTGTGTGTGTGTGTGTGTAATTAGAGGTCAGAGGACAGCTGATGGAAGTTGGTTCTCTCCTTCCACCATGTAGATCCTAAGGAAAAACACAAGTTGTCAGACTTGGTGACAAGTGTCTTCATCCCACAGAGCGAGTGACCTGAACCTCTGAGCCCTTTCCCAGTCCCTTCTGCCTGCATTTCATGAAGCTTTTCTCTCCAGGAAAAGCCATTCTAACACTTTCTATGTGAATGCCTGTATTGTGTATATTTTACTAAGAAAGAAATTACGTAAATGAACATGCCCTGGCATTACTACATGATTTGTGAAAGCTGGCGTACTATGTTCTCCTTGGTTGTATACTAGAAGCTAATGCACGTCTACAGGCAATTTAAACATACATGCTGTTGACTGAAAGGAAGTTGTGTAGGTTAGGGGGCTGGGATTTTGTTTTTACATTTTTGTTTGCATAACCTAACTATTGGGAGTTTAGCATGCTAATAATGTACCCTGTAAATCTCACAGAGTGTAACATCTGATGTTTCCAGTTTGTTTAATCACCAAACCCTTCAACCTGTTGCATATTTGAAAATAGAATTTAAAATTAGGCAGTGTGTAACAGGATGAGTGTTAGAACTTGAAGATTTTACTTAATAGTACAATAAGTGTGATCTTTACCTTCATGCAATAAACACATATGTAAAAGAAAGCCAGAATTATGGCTCACAATGCTGCTAGATTAATTCCCATGAAAACAGAGCAAACTGCTTAAAGATGCCTAGAACACAAGATACAGTAATAAACCTTAATAGGGGAATAGACTGCATAAAATGTAAGTACCAAAAGGTTAATAAAATGCATAAAGATCAATTTGAATATTCAAGACAATTATGAAGCCCTAACTGAAAATGAGCAAAGGCTTCAGATAGATGAATCATATAAGAAAAATGTAAATCACACAAAATTTTACTAAAAAGTTTATTATTGTTACATTTAATGTCTGCAGTTTGCCCAAATTAAAGAACACGCAAATAAAACAAATACAATATCGATACAGTTGTGATCAAGTAAGCTCTTTTGAAAAACATCAAAAGCAATAATTAATAATAGCCACAAACAAGTCTATCTGCTTATTGTATAACATTATCAGTGGGATCTATTTATAAGAAATCAACCCCTGGAATAAAAAAAAGCATGTTCATGAACAAATACAACTTCACTGTTAATCTGTTTATAGAACAAAAAATAGAAACAACCTTAATTATTATTGTAGGCAATGTGAATTAAATATTGTTATGCTAATCTATGGACGATTATTTTTATGAAACCTCTACCCTAGACAGTTTACACTTCCTGAAAACAATTGTAGAAATGAGGTTAATTAGGTGTGCTGTGGTGTGTTTACAGAATTTATTGAAACTTCACGCTTGCGTGGGAAGGATTGCTATGAGATGATTAGCACGAGTGGGCGGGGGCTGCTCTGGGCACTGAGGGCTGAGGAGCCTGCTGTCCCCACGCTGTGACCTCAGTATAGCTTTAATCAAACCATGAAGGGCTTAGGGGAGCTCAGTGCTTCGGTGCCTGCCTCGAATGTGCAAGGTCCTGGGCTTGATCCCTAGCACGGACAAAAAATAAAAATAAATTTAAAAAGTAAAGGTGGAATTCATATTTTCTCTGGCCCAGAGTCCACATTTAATTTATGGATGTTTTTCATATATTTACAAAAGCTACATGTACCTTAAAATGTAGCTGCTAATATGACAATCAAATAGTGACCCAGGAGACATTTTGAATAAAAGATGGAACGGCGCTAAATCACGAAGCCAGTCAGCACGGAGAGAAATTAGCTGCATCCCAAGTGGTGGTGAAGAATTCTGTCAACCTCAGACAACAGTTCAGGAGGTGTAACACTGTGTGACAGATAAGAGCAGGTCTGAGTACTCCATCAGACAGGCAGCAAAGGGATCCACAGCTCAGCAGCTCCCAGTTTAAACCAGCGACCAGATCTGTAGCTGCTACTGCCGCGCAAAGAGTCGGCGCCCTGAAGGGAGCAAAGAGCCGGCGCCCTGAAGGAAGGGAGCAAAGAGCCGGCGCCCTGAAGGAAGGGAGCAAAGAGCCGGCGCCCTGAAGGAAGGGAGCAAAGAGCCGGTGCCCTGAAGGAAGGGAGCAAAGAGCCGGTGCCCTGAAGGAAGGGAGCAAAGAGCCGGCGTCCCTGAAGGGAGCAAATCAGGCTCCTTTATTGGATAGTAGGCTTTGCAGATCCATACACTTGCAGAAATACTGTGGTGTACAATATGTGATATGATACGGAGATGGCTTTGACTCTGTGGTAGTCTGCTTATGAGGACTAGTTTAAAATCAAACTGATAATTGATCTTTCTCATAAGCATGCTTCACATGCCCATGTGATGACCCGTTGGAGACTATGCAACATGTTGCTGTACTTAATGAATTGTTTTGTAATTTTTAATTTACTTTTTTAATCACAAGTGTCTGATTGACACTTGTGATTTAAAGCTGACACGGAATAGGAAATGTAATAATTAAGTTTAAAGATGTCATTTTAATGCCCACTAAAGTTATAAATTTAAATTGTTATATTTTAATAAGCGAGAAAGAACTTACTACAACTGTTTTTATTTGTAAATTTTGTAATGTGTTTGTGGAGACATAAAACATTAGACTTACAGATATATAACTTAAAACTAGGAAATTTTTGCATGTGTGTATGCATGCTTGCGTCTGTGTGGAAACAAATATGTACAGTTGCCTGTGCATGCATCTGCTCATGTGTGTGAAGGTCAGAAGTGAAAGTCAGCATCTTCCTCTATCACTGCCCATTTTATTTACAGGGCAGGATTCTCACTCAGCCTAGAATTGGCCAGTGCAGCTATTCTATCTAGCCAGTGTGCCCTGGGGTATCTTCTTGGCCTCCCACGTACCTGGACTATATGCGGTTGGGTCACCACATAGCCACGCTCTTGATGTAAGTTTTCAAACCACTTTTATCTTATCTAATACATTAAACATAATAGCTTATTAGTTAAAATTAATCACAGAATAAGTAAAAGTGATTATGCTTATTTTTAATGAACCATTTGATTCCTAAATCAGTTAGCTAGAATTTAATTTGAACTCAGAAGTTCAGGAAGCATTCAGTCTTTCCATTAACTACAGTAAAATGTTACATATTTAGACAGTTCCCAGGGTTTAAGTTTGTATAGAAAGCCCTCGCTGGATATTAAAAGATTCACTGAAATGTTATAGCCAATATCCCTGATTAAAAATGACCCCATGACCAACATGTGCCACCCTGGAGAAGCCAAAAGATTATGTTACCTTTTGAATTTAAGTAGGAGAATTTGTTGTACTTTAAATGTCTATTTAATATTTTTCATATTTAACATAGAAAATCATTAACAAAATATAAGAAGCAGATATTACCAGCAATTTACCAATAGAACTTTTCCTACCACATTTGTGTTTCAGTTCTCAATCTCTAAAATTAATTCTATGACTTGAAAGTGACATGAGTAAATTGACATCCTACTCAATAGTTTCTAATGTTCAAGTTCTCCCTCCCTCCCTTTTTCCCTTACAGACTAGGCAGGGATAACACACACCTTTAATCCCGGTAGCCACACTAGTTTTCATAGAAACCGGGCAGTGCAGGCCTTTAATCCCAGGGGTGCACACCTTTAATCCCAGTCCTAGAGAGGAATATAAAACATAAAACGAGAGGAGACAGCTTTCAGACACAGTCTCATTCTGAGATTTCTGGAAGTAGGATCACCATTTCGGACTGAGGTAGAGATAAGAGCCAGGGGCTGGCTGTTTTGCTTTTCTGACCTGAAGGCAAGCTTCATTTATTGAAATACAAATAAAATATCACTACAAGTGTGTGTGTGCGTATTTTACACATCAATGAAGGAAGCTATGCATGAGACTGAGCTTACGTCTGACACTGCTAGGGTGACCAAGAGCCTGGGCAAAACCAAATACTATTGTTCTTCTACAGGAAAATAGCAAGGAAATGATAGAAGCAGGAGGAGGGAGAGAAGGAGGAGGAGAGGACTGTGGAGTGCAGTTAGTGAGAACAGGAGATAACAGCTGCTCTCTAGACTCGGCATGTCTACTTTCTGGTGTGTTGCACACATGCTCACCAGGGGTTCTCCCACAAGCTGTATCCTTAGCCCTCCATGGAACGATTCTTAATTTGCCCACCAGAAACAAGTTATCTTTGTGACTTAGAACATATGACAAACACTAACTACCAAAATAGGTATTTTTGATTTCAGTGTTTACTACACAGCAGGGTCACTAACAAATTTCTTAATATTCTCCATCCACAAACTCCATACCTTGCAAATGGGGGTGGCAGTTAGTACCTACCTCACTTGCTGGAATAATAAATGTCCACAGCTAAGGCACCCAGGGCCTGCTTCAAGCACAGCCCGACAGCTTCATGGTTGGCAATGTTTCTCCATGTGAAACTTCCAGTGCCAGCATGAGTGCCAAGTGCACAGCTGCTTCACGTGCAGGACGCAGGTGAGTCACAGGCACAGCAAAGGTGTTGCCGAGCTACAGCCCTGTGACAGGGGTGGCAGCGTCAGTGCAGAAACAACATTTGTGTTCAGATTTGGCCTGATTCACCAGATAGCTCAAAACACACAGGCAATTATTTCAAAATCTGAAATTGTCAAATATATTTCTGGTGCCAATCAATTTGAACAAAGAACACTCTATCTGTGCAGAGATTATAATGTCAGCAGTCCTATGGCGTCAGTACTGACTTCTGTTAAATCTCTCATCGGAGGCTCCTAGCATCTCACACCTACACTGAGTGACATGGAGTTCTTTGGCTTTCACAGTGTTGGCCAGTGGAGTCGGGAAGGCAGTTCAACAGCTGTACGAGGAATGTTAGGCCAAATCACAGTAAGAAATTAAAGTTTCCTGGAGGCAGAAGTGGAGCATCCCACATTTACAAGGCAGTCTGGAGTACAAAATGACTCTGTCTCATGTAAAATTTGAACACTCTGCCACCACCAGCACCTCCAACAACAACACAAGAAACACACAGCACACAAGCAGAGACAACAGTCTCGACGCGAGAAAGCACATCAACTCATGAGAGAATATTCATCTTGTTCTCTCATGCATAGCCAGAGCTGAATGGTTATAACGGCAGAAATGGGCATTCTAAAAGCCCAGCACACTGAGGACCCCAGTAAACCCAACTATAAGG
This sequence comes from Myodes glareolus, assembly GCF_982192425.1. Lineage (NCBI taxonomy): Eukaryota > Metazoa > Chordata > Mammalia > Rodentia > Cricetidae > Myodes > Myodes glareolus. The sequence continues at coordinate 3,583,063 of NC_142036.1, read as the reverse complement.
GAGACACAGTTGGGGGTGTCCCAGATTTTAATTTTCTACAGTAAACTAGTGGGTTAATTTCTATGAACCAAGAATGCAGCTAGTCAAATTTTGTCAAATTGGAGAACTATAAACCAGGTTTAGAACATAAATTAAATGCTCTTAATTGCTCTTTATAAAGTATATAATCCTAAACTATGATGCCTAGGCTTTGAGGCTAGAAAAAAAAAAAACACCTTTTCAGTGAATGCTTTTCAGAAAAGCATTTTTTTTTCTGCAGGGAATAGCCTATCCTCCTAAGAGAAAAATGAGTCTCACCAAAGACCTCATAGAAATGACCAGAGATGACAACCATGACCACGGAAACATTCCCATAGCCAGTAGCTTTGCTGAGCCCATGCTATCCTCTGCCCCCACCGGCCCTCAAGACTCCCTGACAAGCTGCTGTTCTTTCTAATCACTGTGCTGATACCCAGTGTCAGAACGTTGTGGATTGTGCTGCAAACACCATGGAATTACTCGAGCCTCTGTGCTCAGAAGTTACTTCGCCTATTCCATCACTATTCTTTTTTAACTGGGGAAAGAAACCCAAGATATAAGACTTCAGTGGGAAATTGGCAACATGGATATTGGAGAACCAATGACACTATATTAAACTTCAAAATGAAAGAGGGGTCCTGAGGACAAAATTCACTGGCTTCCACTTTCAAAGGTCAACAGGCAACAGTCTGTAGACTGCGATGATTTTTCAAGTGGTCTGTAAATACGTCATGTGTTTAGGAGTGAATGCTGTAACCTAATCTTTCTGTTGACTATAAATCCCTAACCATCACAGCCCTCTGTCTTGTCCCTCAGCACCTACTCAGAGAGGAGGCAGCAATAGGTTTGCAGACCGTCAAAGACCGCTGCTACTTTGTTCTTGTATTTTTTAATCTTTACAAACCTCATAGCACTGATTTTAGTGCATGCAGATGAAAATCAATGGAAGGAAATGTAGTTTGGAGTACAAACATATGCCTTACTTTATCTGACTATCTAGTCTTATCAGGTCCGGCTCTCTCAGTTTGTGTTCTGTCGGTAGCAGGATCAATCACTGGAACAAAAGGAGACTGGGAATGGTATTAAACATTTAAGCAATCTATTTTGGTTTCAAATGAAATAGTTGAAATGCTCTGGCATCTGAAGTTTGGGAACTTCTAAAGTCAGTTATCTTCCCCACAAAGTCATAAAAAAGACTTTTAATAAAAATTAAGATTTTTTTTAATGTTTAAAAAAGATTTTTAAAAATTTCAGTGGTCTGATAGGGAAAGGGGAATGTGGGTTATAAACACAGCAGGAGAGAGGTGGGTAAAATCAGGTACCTGAAAAAGTCACAAGAAATCATCTATAAAACTATTACACATGCAATTCCATGTACAATTATTTGTATGGACTTTTTGGTTGTTTTGTTTTTGTTTGACTGGTTGGTTTTGGTTTTTTGAGACAGAGTTTCTCTGTGTAGCCTTGGTTTTCCTGGAATTCACTCTATAGACCAGGATGGCTTATACTCAAAGACCCACCTGCCTTTGCTTTCAAGTGCTGGGATTAAAGGAGTGTGCCACCACCACCCAGCATACACATGTAGTTTTAATGAACTTTCACATCTGAGCTAATAATGCACAACCCAAACACCAGAATAAGAAGCCTACTTTTGAGTTGTTGAATAGGGCAAGCCAAGACTCCCCAGACATGCAGCCTGCTGCCGTTACCCTTAGCTGACCTTAGTTGCCCTTCAGAGGTGGAGGGTAACTCCCCATTGCTGAAGACAACATGCACTTCAGACACGGGGCCCAGAGACCCTGAGTTGGAACTGACCTGAAAGCCCCCTCCCTCAGGACTAGCTTTTGAGAACCAGAAGGCACCATGTACACTGCCAAAGGAAGGAGACAACCAATAGTCCTACCCGGATATGATGCCTATGAACTACATCAACAGCCATCATGGCACAGTAACACTTTGGCGGTAACAGCAGCTCTCTACTTGGACTTAAGACCACTCAGTAAGAAGGGAGCCATGCCTGGTACTGGAATCTAGCTAACTCTCGGTGCTAGTGAAGTCGTGGTTACTGGAAGAGAATCTGCAGCCTCTAATTGACTAAAGCAGTGCAATCACTCACACCAGTTTGCAAATGTTTGTCCCTATGCCCACAGATAAGTGTTGTCTTCACCCCTCATCAAGGAAACTTCCTCTTGTAACAGATGAAGACCACTATAGAAAACCACAGCTGATGGCAGAGCGATCTGGCACTTAAAAAAAAATCCCACACTAGCTCAGAACTGAGAGCTAGATAGTTATTTAGGGGAAAAACTTATAAATCAGGATTTTCTGCTTGAATGGTGGATGGATATGGGATCCAAACAATATGAATGAGCAAACAGAAACCAGGGAAAGGGAGAAGGGGCAGATTCTGCAGCGGCGTCCTGGACTGTAGTGTGAGAGGCCACGCCCCAGTAAGCGGATAATTACAAGCTGTAAACCTTCCTGCAGCACCTCCCCCTTTTGTTTAAATAAGAGAGTTTTAAACCTAATACAAAATTATATACAATAAGAACAAATATCTTATTCTAATTAGCTTAAGTCTTGTATAATAAATAACTTGGCCAAGTCATGAGAGGAAAATAACTACACTTGTCTAGTCTTTAACCCCACCGAAGATCCGAGAAGGGAAATAATGTTACTTGAGTGAGTAGGAGGTACAATCAAGCAACTTCCAAAACGTGAAACAAATGACAGAGACAGTTGGCTACCTGGACAATCGCCCAAAGTCTCATTTGAAACGTTGAGGCAACCAACTTTGGCTAAGGCCTAGAATAACTGACAGACTATTTTTAAAGGCAAGACATTTTTCAAAACTGTCCTACGCTGTTTTGGCAAGAATTGAGAGTCCTGCTTATCCATTTCCGGATACTATGTATTTTGTCAGTGGTTGAGGCATGGGTATTTCCTTGACAAGAGGCCAGTTTTGCCAAGAAGGAAACAAGCTCCAAGTGGAGTGTCTTTGGTTCTCAGCATTCTCTCGGGAATAGATCAGTGCTGCCAGCAGCAATTGTGTCTCACGTCAGAAGAACTCTGAGTTATTTAAATGCCAATTTCCACAGCTCTTTGAGATGGTTGAAGATTATCTAACTATGCAGAATATAATCTCTATGTATCTAAAGAATCTGATTAGTATCTAATAAGTAATCTATAAGTATAACAAACATAGATGACTATTGATTCATAATTCTTAATACCTATATAGCCTAAAGGCTAAGACAATAAACAACTGTGTAATAAATGAGGACAATGACCTCCAACTGTAAACAATGTATAAGTATCTTGATCAGAGGTAGAAATGTACACTGCAATATGGTAAGTATATAATATATATAAAGTAATCAATATATAAAAAATGTTTTAAACAGAGGTAGAAGCATGCATGCAGATAATATTCAATACAATTTAACTTTTTATCAATATACAAGAATCTATACCAATGTAAATATATACATAATAACTATAAATAATAACTCACTATAAATAATAACTATAAATAATAACTCACAAATATTCACTCTATTACTCACTATTGTTATTAGTGTGAGTAAGCTCATACCAATCTGTTATTCCATTCAATTTTTTTTTTTCCAAAAAGATCCCTGAGGCAAAAGCAAATCTGTCCAGGCCGTGGACGGACTAAGCCTCAAGCCTGGTGTACATGTAGTTTAAACTTACCTGGCGGAGCCATCAGACACTTTAAAGAAATCCCACACTAGCTCAGAACTGAGAGCTAGATAGTTGTTTATTTAGGGGGAAAACTTACAAATCAGGATTTTCTGCTTGAAAGGTGGAAGGAGATAGGATCCAAACAATCTGAATGAGCAAACAGAAACCAGGGGGAAGTGGAAAAGGGACAGACTCGCAGTGGCATCTGGGTATATAGTGTAAGAGGCCACGCCCCAGTAGAAGGGTAATTACAAGCTATAAACCTCCCTGCAGCACACTGGAGCCCAATCCCAATGGATATATCTACAAAACACTCCTACACCTAAGGCTTAGGGAACATTGAGGAAGAGGGAACAGAAAGATAATAAGAACCAAAGAAACAGGGAGTTTGTTATAATATCGTGTCTCCTAGTAATAGCAGAGCTATACCTATAAAATTTCACCAGCATGACTTCCCAAATGTGAACTGAAACAAGGATGATATCAACAAACATGCCACAGTGGGTAGAGAAAAGCCCATGAGAAAAATCCTACACAAAGAGCAGTAGGCAAGTGAGGTAAACTAGGAGTGGGGGAGATGGCTTCTGCAGGGAAGAGACTCCCAACCGACTGTCCAGTGACAAATGGTCACTGAAAACATGTATAAAAGTAACACTTATGGACTGGACAGGTTATATTTAAGAATGCATGTGAATATACATTTTATATTCTTGAAATAACATCTAGTGAAAAAAGAGGTCATTAATTTGAAGGATAGTAGAAAGAAGTAAATGGGAGGGTTTGGAGGTAAAAAAGGGAAGGGAGAAATGTAGTTATATGACAAGCTCAAAAAAACCTAAAAGTAAAAAAACTTAAAAATATAAATATTATTTCAGTGTCTAAGTTCTAAGTCATAAAATATGAGTGACTTTCAAGCTAGCAATATTTAATAATATTGGTATTTTTTAAAAGATTAGATCATTATTAGCAGAAAAAGATTATTTTTCTTTACTTGAAACCAATTGACTTTCTTACATCAATAAAAATTATGATCTTTATCATATTAAAGTTAAAGATGTAGAATTAATGATCTGGTGGGTAGTTTACCTTGACCCATCTCAGGTCATCATTCTTGGTACAGGAGACTCGAGAAAATGAGAAGCTCTAATCATTAAGCTGTCTTGATGGATTAGTTCATTGAATTAATGATATTTTCCTAGACCAATGCATGTTTTTTTTTTACAATACTTAAAAATATTTTTTTTAATGTGAAGATTTCTGCCTACCACACAGTTTTAATTACAAGATATCAGGTTTGTTAGGAAAGGTTGAGTTGAGCATTTACCACGGCTGTAGGGAGATCCCTGTTAGGTCAAAGTCAATTGACCTCATTACCTGATTAGAGAAGAAACAGGAGTCAAAGCCATGGGATCAGTATATTAACAACCTAATCACTTTCTGTCAGAGATGAGTCTGTTGGCAGTTTTGTCCTGCAGATGCATTCTAGCGTTGGCCCCTAAACCTGTCATATTAGCTATTGGAACAGGAAACACACTCAAGCCTGTCTCCAGATGTAAGAAAGAGCACACTCTTAAATTTATCTCATGAATCCATATTTCCTAAAATTGTTGGCATTTATAGAGACAAACCCTGAGAAGCATGCAGCCTCCATGAATGCACATGCTTCTTTTTCTCTGCACACAGCATCTTAATGGAGGGAGCAACAGAACAGAGACAATGTTAACAACCAGGACTCCACAGCCAGAAGAAAATCTTGACTGACAAGTTGGCCCCTATTCTTATAAATAAGGAAGAAAAAAATGTATTTAAAAGTACATCACACAACATTTAAACAATTTTAGGCTGATAGTTAAGTGACACTGTAAATGGAGACTGTTCGTTTGTTTTCCGGCCACCCAGACCTGAATAATCACACAAAATTATATTAATTCCAATACTGTTTGGCCAATGATTCATTCATATCTTTAGCTAGCTCTTTATCTTAAATTAACTCATTTCTATTAATTTGTGTATCACCATGATGCTGTGGCCTACCTGTAAGATTCTGGTGGACATCTTTCTCCTTTGACAGTTACATGGCATCTCCTTGACTCTACCTACTCTCTTTCTCTATCTTTGTTTGAATTTTCTTTCTGACTTTGCTAAGTCATTGGTCAAAACGGTTTTATTCATCAACCAATAAAAAGCAACACATATAAAAAAGGACAACCCACATCATCTCCCCTTTTCTGTCTAATTAAAAAGGAAGGTTTTAACTTTAGCATAGTAAAATTGCATACAGCAAAACAAGTACCAAGCAAGAATTACAGTTACAATATTTAGTCTGGAAATATTAAGTATCTGGAAAAATTAAAGAAAATAGTCTATAATCCATTTTATTTTTGTGAGTCTAAATTTTCATATCTATTTTTATCATAACTAAGGAAAACTAAAATTATAACTATCTAGTCTTCAACTCCAAAGATTCCAGAAGGATATAATAATACACAAGTTCACAGGAAGTGCATTGAAAGCAACTTCCAAAACTCTAGAATTGACAGAGACATCTTACTTCTTGGACAGTCAGTCAAAGTTCTTCTATAATGTTGGGATATTCATCTACAGCCTATCAGCCCATTTTGTCTGGCAGACTTTTCCATGAAGCAGGAAATTTGAAAGACTTTTGCATATATTCACAGTTTGTCAGTCACTTTCTTATGTGTCCTGCAGAATATCTGGTAGACTCTTTCATGAAGCAGGAACCCTGAAGGACTGTCTCACCTTTAGGCAAGTTTAGCAGTCATTTCTGTGGGTCCTGCATGTCCAGTTCATACAGCATAGCATCAAGCAGTCCAAGCAAGAGCATTTTCTTGCACAAAGAGCTTTCAAATTGCATTAGGAGCCTCTTCAATGCCCATCATCTTTTTGAAGTATATTGGTGCTGCCAGGAGCAGATCCCATTATCATGAAAAGTCTTAAGTTAACAAAAATTTTAAATGCCATATTCTGTAGATCTTTGAAATGTTGAAGATTATCTGTCTAACTGGAATATATATCTGTCTAGAAAGCCTAATTAACATGACTACAAGTTTGACTATTTTAAAAGTCTATTGATCTGTAATTTCTAATTATACATTATATTTTAAATGAGCCATATAAACATAACACCTTAAACAAGAGTGTATATATATATACATATATAAATATATATTATGACAAAATTGACCTAATTTTATATCCATGGACCAAGATTCATACCAATGCAAAGTATTCATGTTTATATCACATCTCCCTTTAAATGAAAACAGACATTTATAAGCAATCATTTTGGGAATTTGGGTGTAGTTTTCTCCAAACTACTTCCAACTGTTTGTTGGACAAGGTATTTTTAGGGTTCACAGAGACCTTCCAGGGGTCTTGTTCCCTCAAACCACATTAGCCTGAAAAGAATCCACAGATTCTCATCTTCTGTGAAAACAAAAGCAGAACCTCTTTTCCAAAGCAATATATCCTTAGATCCAAATTTTCAAGTCAAGATACCTTTAAAATGTATATGTTGGTTTAGCTTAGCAGCCATACAATGAAATGTCTCTCTGTACTTAACTTGTTCACAGTCAGAAAATTCAAAGAAAACACAATAACATACCTAATCCAGACTTTCTGGGTATATCCCATCTTTATGTGGCTTATTTTTGTTAGCTCTATTACTTTTTAATATTTAATTTTATTATCTTTACTCTATAACTGTCTGTATTCTTGACTGTACTCTTTTTCCTCTCTCTCCCAAGCCTATGTACATTTTTAAAAAACACTCTGACCTGTTCATAGGTTTATTTTCACCTGAATCTGCCTTTATTGCATATCTGTAATCGTTTTCCAAAAAAGATCGCTGTTTTTGTTGTTGTTGTTTTTAATGCCTGGCCCTGCCTTTTGGCTCCTCCCTGTCTAGCATGGCGGAGGTGTGCTCACTGCCTCTGTGAGCCATGCTCACCGCCCCAGCTCCAGGGAGGCAGGAGGTCTATGTCTCCATCAACAACTTGTGACACTCTGCTCATAAACCCTATTGAAGTGGCTCTGAGGGCATTCACAGACTGGTGGATCCAGCACAATTTTCAGAACTTTATCATCATTCCAGACTGGAACTCTGTGCCCATTAAACAATAAATTGCTGTTTCTCTCTCCTCCTAGCCCCTGCCAACCACCACTCTGCTTCCCATCTGCATAAATATCATATTCAGATGGAGTCAGACATCTGTCCTTTTGTGTATAGCTTGCTTAACTTAGAATAATGTTTTGAGATTGAACCATATTGTAACATTTATAAATAAAGTTTTATTTTGGACAAAACAAGGCCTATTCATTTCCATGTCACCCTGGGCTGCTTTCTCATTTAAAAGGGAGAGATGTGTAATTGTGATCAAGGGTTTATGGCCAGTGAAGCCTAAGATATATCTTCTCTGACCCATTTTGTAAGTCTAGAACTCTAGTTTAGATTAATATTTTAAAGGCCTCTTTAAATTATTAGTTGCCTGTGGCAATTTTGGCTTATTTCACAGCCTGAGAAATAGGATTAATGAACTGTTTATCACACTGCTGTCATTAATAAACAGCCTGAAATGCTAGGATTTAAGTTTTCTTTCCCCAGGCCTGATTCGAGTGAAAGAGGGCTCATTTTCACATTTACTGGTACACATTTCACATAATGAGGATGTGTGAGATCTGATTAGTGAGTCTTGGTGCAGGAAGCTCCTCAGCATAACAGGCAGTTACAGAATCTAAAGTGTCTAAACCCGCCTTGCTTTTGTCCTCCTCATCTGTGCGTCTGTGAGGAAGAGAACAATGCTCATACTGTATGGAACCATAAAAGCAAATCTTATATCTTTTTACTTAAACCTTTTACTTTTTTGTGTGTTAAAATTGGATAGGACTCTATTAGTACTACTAAATTATATGTTGACAAGTACAACTAGTCTGAGAACATTTTTCCCTCTGTTATCAAAGCAACCCGGAAGGAAATGTACACCATAAATGTGAAATGCAGATGACATGGTAGACAAAGCAGCTTCCCGCGAGGTCAACTTTCGATGATTTTTTTTTCTGGTTAACAAAATGCAGTACACCTGGGTGAACAGTCCAGATAAGAGAGGGCCTGTTTCATTCCATCAGATGAAATGAGGAGGGTCAAGGAACACTTTATGAAAACCAGCAAAGTAATAACAACCAAAAAATTGTATAGCATTGAATTTGTGCCAAACACTCTCCTGGGATGTTGCATGCATCAACCCACCCGAACTTTATGGCAAATATATGGTCTAGGAAGTGTATGATTATCTCTGTTTTACAAAATCAATATTCCTATTTTCAATGTTAGGTTAGGGTGGTAACTAAGTCACGTTGTCTTCACTCTGTCCTGGCAGTCCTGTTCTCATCCTCAGTGCATATGACAGGGAACACTCCCAACTTCCTCAGACATCAATTCCTGTGTCAGTCAGTTCCTCTAAGGTTGTCTCCAGCTACCTTAGACAATGCCTTCATAAGGGAGATGTGTTACAGAATATTTAATTATGTAAACATGTGTTGCATTTGTTTAATTCTGTAAAGATATGTTGCTGTTTTACCTTGCCTGCTTAAGACACCTAATTAGATTAATGAAGAGCTGACAGGTCAGTAGAAAGGGAGGAAAAAGGGGAGACCAAGTGTTCATTCTCTGGGGGCAGTTTAAATAGCCTGTGGTAGTGGTCTCGACCCTCCCTGAGGAGGGGTCACCATTTGGCGGGCTTTCTCGGAGGTAGAGTTTGGACTGAGGCAACTCCCAGAGGAGGGAACTTGTAATGGAGTTTTCTACCCAACATTCCAACAATGGATGCCAGGAAGCTGGGATGAAGACCCCAACTAAACAGTACCTATTGAGGGAATGCCACACCTGTTAAACAGCTTTCATTATGTCCACCTGGCCCCTTGCAGATAACATTCTGTTTTCAGCCTCTATGAATTTTTTTTTCAGACTGGATGTGAGATTTATTACTGAACATGATTTGGTAGGGCACAGGAGAGCACCGTGAAAGCCCTCAGGAGTGTAGGGCTCGCCACTTGTCCAGGGGACCACGATTAGGAATATATTTGACCCCACAGCCATCAGGAATCAGTTGCTTCTCAGCAACCATGTCTTCAAATTCATCTGCATTAAACTTAGTAAAGCCCCATTTCTTTGAGATGTGGATCTTCTGGCGGCCAGGGAACTTGAACTTGGCTCTACGAAGAGCCTCAATCACATGTTCCTTATTCTGCAGCTTAGTGTGGATGGACATGATGACCTGGCCAATATGAACCCTGGCCACTGTGCCCTGGGGCTTCCCAAAGGCACCATGCATAGCACAGGACAGCATCTTGTTGGTTCAGAGGACATGAAATGGTGAAGCCTCACTCGAATGTGAAAGCCATCCTTGCCACACTCTTTACCATGTACTTGTTGGCACAAATACGGCAGCCTCCAGAGCTTCGGAAGAGAGTTGTTCGTATTCATCTGACATCATGTGGCCACAAAGTGGGAATTCATCAACTTTTGCCTTCTTCTGCCCCAAGTCAAAGATGCGGATTTTAGCATCAGGGACACCTCAGCAGAAGCGAGACTTTGGGTACGGCTTGTTTTTACAATGCCGGTAACACCGGGCGGGGCTGCGACCCATGATGACAATAGGATCGTCGGTAGCGCGCTGGAGGAAAAGAGCCAGACTCTATGAATTTAATAGCTCGAGATCTTTCACATATTTAGTCTATAGCTAGTCAACACTGCCAACATTCAATTTAGAGAGAAGAAAATTTTATTGAGTCTCATGGTTTTGGAGACTTCAGTCCACGGTTGATTTGCCTCCCTGCTTTTGAGCCTGTGGTAAGACAGTATTACTCATGGCAGGAATGTCTGGCATTGGAAGATGCTCATTTAACCACAGTCAGAAAGCAAAGGGAGAGGCAGAGGAAGGGTCAGAGCCCAGTATGCCTTTGGAGGCAAGATGTCTCCAGTAACCTGACTACAACCTCCCTCATAAGCTTCTTCTGCCTCCTAAATGGCACCAGTAATATTTTTCATACCTCAATGATTTATACAGTGGCCACAACATTTCACAACCCTGCCATCATTTAATGATAGTTACTGATCCAACCTTATCATCTCACATTTTAAAAACTGCTACCATCCTAGTAGCAGCTGCTAAGTGATAAAGTCCTTGCAGCCCTGAGGCTATACTTGTGATAGTGAAGCAAAAGGTAGCACCAGTTCACAAAATAGTGTGGGGAACGAGCGTGCGTGTGTGTCCCCCACATACGTCTGTCATCTGCCGGTGGTGTGACCTCATCAGGCGACCTCCTTTGGAGCAGGTTTTGACAGCACCTGCACCGAGGGTTGTTCTGAAGTGGTGTATGGGTTGGTATGTGGAGGAGTGGGTCCTGAGGCTGGAGAAGTACTGGGTTGGTAAAGTGCTTGCTGCTTGCTGTGCAAACATGAGAATTTGATTTGAGCTCATATAAAATGCTGGGTATAGTGATATTCACTTGTAATCCAGCACTGGAAGGCAGGATAGGAGGATCTTCAGGGCTTGTTGGCTAGCCAGTCTAGCTGAATTTAAGTTACAGGGTCAATAAGAGATGTTTTCTCAAAACTAAAATAAGGAGCAATTGAAAAAGACACACCTGATACCCACTTCCGGTCTCTATGTGCATGCTCACATATATGCACAGACACAGCACACACACAGTTCCTGACCCAAGTGTGGCACTGTTATAAAAAACCTTTCACCTAATCGTCACATTTCACCTTTGGTCTTTTCCTGCCAGAGTGCTGTTATTCAAAGACTGGATACCACACCAAGGTTGTGTTTGGCGCCTTTCCTGGCACTTAGCAAATTGCTGCCTGGTTTTGTTTCTTGCTTTTTTTGTCTTTGTTTTGGTTTTGTGAGTCTTACCTGTCTAGCATAGTGTAGTGTCAGGTCCCCAACTATTAGTGGATCAGTAAATGGACGGATGAACCCTAACAGTGAGGGTGATGGTGCACACAGTGGGTTTGTTCATCCTTAGAAAACAAATTGCACTCACAACGTAATGTGAGGGTGAAGCCACCACTGAGTAACTGACTGTGTGCTCCCTCTGTGTGGGAAAGGAAAACCCATTTCTAACAAACTGAACACAGGACGTCGGCTTTGCACATGGAGAAAACAAGCTCAGGAGACACAGACGTGAGGAGCACTCTCGACGTGGTAGCTTCTAAGTCTGGGACTTGAGAAGCCAGAGCAAGGGGATCCTGAGTTTGAGGTCAGTCTGGGTTACATAGTGAAGCCCTGTCTCCAAAATCAACCAAACAAAAGCAAAAGGGGTCCCTGATAGAGTAAATTTCCAAACCTGTGTGGATAGGAGAGATTTACCTTGTCCTCCCCTTTCTGCTTCCGGGCTGCACTGAGGTAGTGTCTCGGCCCATCACACCCTCCCTCTCATGCTATAGTCTTGTTTGGGCTCTGGCTGGAGAGGAAGGCTCCACTGACAGGTGTGTCCCAAAAGATATCCAGCCAGAAAGCCAATGTCAGGCCTGAAGGTCAGAGGTTATCCAGGAATGGCTCTGGACAAGGTCTGGAAACATAAACATAATAACATATTTAATTGACTTGCTTGAGAACTTCTCCAGAGGAGGGAGTATTTCTCTCTCCACATCACACCCGGTGATGAGGGGAAGAGATTAAACTTGGGCCCCCAAGAAAGGCATCGTTCCCTCTTAAGGAACTAGTTTGCTCTCAGAGGCCCCACTTTCCAGGGTTGTCACAGTGGTAACCCAGTCTAACGTGAAATTGGGGGCAGGTAACCATACTCAGACCCTAATAGCAGCGTCCACTGCTACCAAGCATGTTTCTGGATCTGCACATGCTGTTTTGTATTGTCCTGGGAAACAGTGAGGGAATTCTCTGTCATCATTTCCACTCTCTCTTAAGTGAGCACCAGTGAGGTTGTCAGGACTCCTTATTGTGGTTATTCTGCAGTAGTGGCTAGATTTTCTCACTTTTTGTTGCAGGAGTAATTGAACCCTTTGGAACAGGCAAGTAGTTAGTTGAAATGTTGCTCACCCAACCTTCCAAGGGCAATAGTCACCTTTTTATTGTTCCAACAAAGGTCACCCCAAACTTCCCGTTAAGTTCGCCTGGGCATAGAATAAATAAAGAGGTAGTTACAAAAAAATACCTAAAAATAGCAACCTATAGTTTTCTTCCCTGTTCCAAGGTATCCCCTGCTATAACAAATCCATGCCATGCTAGGTAATGTACCAGTCTGCTGGTGAAATATGAAGGCCAAATACACACCCCTCATTTGACGCAGCGTTTCATGTAGCCCAGGTTGGCTTCAAACTTGCCATGTAGCCAAGACTGACCTTGAAGACCAAGTGTCACGATCACAGCCAGGCAAGTGCCGCCAAGCCCGGTGCTAAGGATAGAAGCCACGGTTTCAAACGTGCTAGGCTAACTCTACCAATTGAGTTATAGCCGCAGTCCAGCTCTAACTCTCCCTTGGCTGGAATTTTACTTAATCCAATACAGTGGCTGTGGCAGAGCTTAATAGTCATATGAATCTCCTCCTTTTCTGACCTCAAGAAAAGCACCGCCTCTTGACACTGGCCATATTTCATTGTCCTCTTTTTCAGTGATTGAGTGGTGGTTAGTGTTTAGAAAGGGTGGTTATTTTGAAAGCCTCATGCAGATTGCAATAAAAGGCTTTGGACAAATCATAGAATTTGTCTCTTTTCTCTAGGGACCAGTTCCTGACACTCATGAGGGAGCAAAGAAGATTGCTTTCTCTTGAAATTATGTAGCATCAAGAGGTGTGGCTTCTGAGAGGAAGCAAATGAACAGAGCTGTCGGCAGAAGAGCAGACTCCTGAGCAAACTCCACTGAGGCAAAAAAAAATTGCTTTGATTTACTGCATTTTGTACACCTCTTTATCTTTCGCTTCAAATCCCACATTCCCAGATGTCTGAAATTGAAGGTGTTTTTCTAGGAAATAATTTATTGTGCCTCAGAGGCCCTGGTAACCTTGGTTTGCTTAGAGCAAACCCACAGAAGAACACAAAATGGACTTGACATCTAGTAACCTAGGTAGTTTAGCCTGTAGAAGGGTGGCTGAAGTGTTCACATTAAGGTGGAGTCTCTCATGCTGGTTGTCAATGCCCGTAAGTGCTAACTTTATGTGGCTGGGGTGGCTGCTGCTGTGAGATCAAGCAGAAAACCAGAACTCATCTGATGTGGCTTTGTGCTGAAGACCACACCATTGCACCAGATCCCCAGACAGCTGTGTGGAGAGAGAGCGAGCACCACTTCCTCCAACACTAGACCTCCCATACTGGGGATGCAGAACTCTGTAAAACTGAAAACTAGGACCAGCTGATCATTGCATTTCCTAACAGGGTCTTGTGTACCCCAGACAGTCGGCAAAATTGCTATGTCGGTGATTTTCTTGGCTCTACCTCAAAAGTGCTGGGATTTCAGGCATTCACACAATGCTGTGTTCATGTAGTGCTGGGAATCAAACCTAGGTTTCCTAAGTGCTAGGCAAGTCCTCTACCAACTTAGTCAAATCCCAACCTCATTTTTTAAAATTGTGATTTGAGACAGTCTTTCTATGCTGCCCAGGCTGCTTTTACATTCCTTATCCTCTCGCCGCAGGCTCTCAGAAGTGCCGGGATGGTGGTGCACACCACTACAGTTAACATGATTAGTTTCTTTACAAATGGAGAAAATGTAACTACAAACCCCACAAAGTCTGTTGGTTTGTGTTACTCAGTCAGGTCTGGACAGTATGGTCTCACCCGGTAACTCAGGCTACCATAGAAGTCACTATGTAGCTGAAGGTGGCCTGGACTTCATGGCAATCCTCCCGTTTCAGTTTCTTGAAGTTACAGGCATGAGCACCATGGTCTGTATAAGCCCGGACAGAGAGAGCTCTTCCTTTCCGGTCCCTCTAACACGAAGGTGGAATCCAGGGTCTTGTGTATGCAAAGCACAAGCTCTTCTGATGAGCTACACCCCTGGCCCAACCTCTTGCTCTTAATGCTTTCTAATTTGTTTGTTCACCTACTGTGCACACAGCTCATGTGCATGGAATCCCGTGTGTAAGCCACAGGCCAAAATACTTGGCAGGGAATATTGGTGAATCAGATAGAGGAATCTGGCAGAGGCTTAAGCAAAAGCTAAAAATCATATATGCCAAAGCTGTCTATAAGTGATCATGTGTAAGAGACCCAGTACAGCTTCTGGGGCATCACCAGGAAAGATTTTAGAGTGAGCTGGCAGCAGAGTCTGGACCTTGAAAAAAGCATCACTTTGAAACTGAGGTGATTTCAACAAGCTTATGGAAGAAAGTTCCTCAATGCCTCTGGTAGACAAGCAAGACACCAGCTTGACAACAAAATGTAAAACTATCAACTAGAGATTGAGCTTGTCCTAGGCCCAACTGCTAGAAGCTTGCTTTTTAAACAATGGGGAGATGTTTATCTTTTTAAAGTGGGAGCCTGCACTGGTGAAGGGTGGTGAGTGGCATTCTTTGTCTCTGAGATGAATTCACTTAGAGGAGGTCTTGATGGAATTACATTGTTTTATTTTCCTAACCTTGGGTTACCTCAGAAAACCAGAGTTGACTATCATTTCCAAGAGTAGCAGCTTGTATTTATTGTTCATAATACTCATTTTTGAAATGTTTGTTTTTCTTAGTTTAAATTATGAGAGTATGTGGGCCTCTGTGAGTGGGTATGTGTATGCTAGTGTACTGTTCCCAAAGGTCAGAGATGCTGAATCCCCCAAAGCTGCAGCTACAGGGAGTTGTGAGCCGCCTGACACCGGGACCGAAGACAGAACTTAGGTCCTCTGTAAGAGCAGTGTGCACTCCTCGCTGATGAACCGTATCTTCAGCCCCCACATTATGGACTTTAAGTGGTTTACAAGGTTTTCTTTCTAGCACCCACCTTGGTTTCTTATTCTTAGAATTTACTGACTGTTAAAACTCGAGTTCCTTCCTTTTTCTGAGATAGGGTATTTTGTAGCACAGGCTAGCCTTGAACTTGCTATGTAGCTGGGGACGACCTTGACTTTCTGATTTCCTTGCCTCTGGAATACTGGGCATATATGTCTGTGTCACCCTGTCTCGTTCATACTTACGCGGCACTGGGAAAGGACCTCAGGTCCTTGAGCTTGTAAGGCAAATACTCTATCAATTTAGACACATTTCACTCCACTTTTTTATTCTTTGATCGTGTAGACCACCTCAAAGTTGTACTGTAAAGTGCATATTACATAATTCTCAAACTTCTACAGTGACTGGATGCTCAGAGCTGGTGATCAACGGTGTCCTTGTAGCCCTAAAGCATAGTGAGTGAAATGACCTGGAGCCAAAGCCCTTTGGATTTGCTGAGACCAGGCAACCTGTCCTTACAGAGGCAATGTGAGGTGTGTGCTGTTCACCCGAGGAGTCGATTTCCAGGAGCTGAGATGTGCTAGGACTAGCTCCTTTAACGCCTTCCCAAGCGCCTTTGCACTTGCCATCCTGTCTCTATAGCTAGGGATGCTGAACACTGCTGAAGATGGCACTTCCCATATTTTCTCGAGGAATCTAGATTTTCTGGGGAGAAAGGGGAGAGTAGGAAGTAGTAAAGAAGACAGCCAACAAACCAGAACTCTAGTGAGACACAAGGGCAGAGGGACGTTGTTTACTGACAGCCCTTGTGAAGAGACTCCTGTTCAATTTCCTGCCCCTGGGAGCTGAGTGTTTATGTTACTTCTGGGGAAGCCTTGTGAGGAGTTAATCTATCTGTCTGTCTGTCTGTCTGTCTTTCTGTCTGTCTTTCTGGATTCTTTTCTGTTGTCATCAGATGGCATCTAAACTTTGTTTTCTTTCTACAAATTTTGACCAGGACCCATTATCCTACAATGGACCCTTTTCTGCTTAAAATAGCTACCACAATCCAGTTCTCTTTGACCAGAGTGCTGAGTTTTAACTGGCCACAATGCCCAGGAGAACCAGAAGGCACAGTCTTCCAGTGTACCATCTATAAGCCAATTTGCTTTCTTTCTCCAAGACACAGAAATAAAGGATGTTTGTTTTCAGAAGGCAAGGAACACCTAGCTAAATTATCTAACAGGTACTTGATACATGGGACAA
Source organism: Myodes glareolus (assembly GCF_982192425.1). NCBI lineage: Eukaryota > Metazoa > Chordata > Mammalia > Rodentia > Cricetidae > Myodes > Myodes glareolus. The sequence goes on along the minus strand of NC_142036.1, from coordinate 3,566,179 downwards.
TACTGAAATTGCACCTAGGTAGCAATGGGTACCCAGATATCAGCAGAGCCAAGAACAGGAAATAATGTCAGGTCCCAGAGAGCTGACACTTGAACCCAGGATGCCTAGTGGGCCACAGCAAATGTAAACTGCAGAGCTTTACTTTCCATGGCCAACTGCTGGCATGGACTTTGTACTCCATAGAGTCGGTGAGCCGATCTCATCCTGTTGACTTGCCTGCCCACCATGTTTCCTGATCACTCACGATTGCTGCTTCTTCCGAATGTGTGCTTCTCTTGGAAGTATTTGTGACTATGGTTGTTTGAAAGAACATGCCCCCCCCCCAAAAGAGAGTAGCACTATTAGGAGGTGTGACCTTGTTGGAGTATGTGTAGTCTGGTTGGAGGCAGACTTTGAGGTCTCACATGTGCTCAAGGTACTTCCCAGTGTCTCAGGCCATTTCCTGTTGCCTACAAGATATAGAACTCTTAGCTATTTCTACAGCTCCATGTCTGCCTGCAAGCTATCATGCCCCACCATGATGAAAATGGACTGAACCTCGGAGCTGTAAGTGAGCCACTCCAATCAAATGGGTTTTTTTTCTTTTCTTTTTTTTTTTTTTATAAGAGTTGCCATGGTTGTTGGGCAGTGGTGGTGCATGCCTATAATTCCAGCACTTGGGAGGTAGAGGTAGATAGATCTCTGTGAGTTCAAGGCCAGCCTGGTCTACAAGAGCTAGTTCCAGGACAGTCTCCAAAGACACAGAGAAACCCTGTCTCAAAAACCAGGAAACAAAACAAAACAAAAAAGAGTTGCCATGGTCATGGTGCCTATTCACAGCAATAGAAATCCTAACTAAGACAGTGGGCATGACCCCATCAGAGACAACTTTGGCTCATATATCCTCTCTGTAGATGGCTTTTATTTTTGGCAGCCAGCTCCCAAATAACAACGTGAAGAGTTATCATCAATTATGAAAGCTCAGCCTTCTCTTAGGCTTGTTCTTAATGAATTCTTATAAGTTAAATTACCCCGTATCTTTTAATGTACATTCTTTGATGTGTCTCAGTTACCTTTACTCTGTACTGCCCATCCTGCTTCTGCCACTTCTGGCTGGCTACTCCTGTTTTCTTCTCTTTCTTCTTCTTCTTCTTCTTTTTTTTTTTTTAGAGCTCTCTGTCCCCAGAAGTCCTGCCTAGGTAATAACCATTCATCTCTTTACTAAACCAATCACGGTGACTCATCTTCCCACAGTATAAAGGAATAATCCACAACATCTCTCTAAGGGTCTAAAAATTTCTAAGAATGGGATTCAGATTAACCAAGCCCATTGTCTTGGTAATTATAAACTTACTGCTCAAATTGGCCGCACTGGGTTGGGGGAGGGCAGAGCGGCAGAGGTGCTCTGGGTATCACTCATGTTCTCTTTACACAAGATCTCCCCTCAACCCCTTGCTCTTGACGATCTCCATATGTAGTCCAGACTGCCCTGGAGCTCATGATTCCCTCTCACCTCAGTACTTTGAATGTCTAAATTATGAGCACACACCACCACTTTTTATCTAGTGGAGCTATGAGACCAGTTTTTGTTGATGGAATATACGCACAAATTTTTAATACTTTTAAGTCAGAGCAATTAGAAATAGGTCTTCTAATCTATTTTCCCCTCAAAATACAAGAGAAAGATGTGGCCAAAATTTTGGAGGCACAAGAACAAAAGATCCCAAGCTGCTGTAGAGGGGAGCAGCCAATGTGTTTGGTAAAAGTAAAGCAGTGCTGGTCCCCAAGTGGCTGAAGTGGTCAGTGATCTGTGAGGAGCTGTGGTGGTAAAACACTGTGGTTCCTGAGTGGCCTGTGGGCCACGAGGAGCAATGGGTCCCAGGCAGGGCACGTGTGGCAGGTGAGAGACAGAGATCGATAGGTACGCCATGCAGAGCAGCTGGGTACTTGTTAGTGGGTTATGGAAGGGAAAGGGGAAAGAGGAGAAGGGAGGAGAGCAGAATGAGACAGAGAGAGGCAGAAAGAGACAGAGAGAGAGAGACAGAGAGAGAAAGAGAGAAAGAAACAGAGAGGGGAGAGGAGAGGAGCCACAGCAACAGCTACCTCTTCAGGACAGAGGTGGAAAGAAAGAACTCACAGGCTGAAAGCAGAAGGAAGATACACTTGCCTCAGCAGACAAAGGAGGAAGTAGGTGGGGCTTGTGTGTTAAAGGGACAGGACAGACCATGACAGTACCATCTCTTTTTTATAATAAAAAGGCAGGAGGTTAGGCATAACAGATTAAAGAAATTGGGGCCGAAGATTCTCAAGACTGCTTTCTGCTATTTGTGGGCATCATCTTGGGGGGAACCTGAGAAAGCTGGGTGCTGGTCACACCCTAGGATAACTGGTCTCTGCTCCTGTCCGTTGTCTGTGGTATGGAAATGTCTGGTGTCTCTTACACCAGAACAGAGGACAAAGTTAAGTTTAGGACAAAAAAAATAGGACCAGGGAATTGAGAGGGGTGTCTCTGATCTGTTTAAGGTGGATCCTTCATTTCGGCTCCCTGGAACTCAAAAGAATTTATTGGGTTTGTGAAAACATAAGTTTTAAACAGTAGCATATTTATATCAGAATTACTGTGACATATTTTTACATAATGAAAGTATTTTTAAGACTATGAAAGCAAGATGAGAAAGAAATTTGATAATTTGTACAGGTATTCCTCAAGGTCCTCCACGGTCACTGAGGGTTGTATTTTCTTTTTGCTGTTTAGTGCAGGGCTTGACAGGCTCCAGAAGCTCCTATGAGCTAAGAAATTCGTAGGAAGACAAGCCTACCTTGACCTGAGCACCTAGGCTGTCAATTCAAGTAGATCTTCTGTAGGTGCCAACCAAGTAAGTTCTCTGTCATTTTTAATCAATACTTCAAGTAAAATTTTATCCTTTCAAAAATCTCTGATGCATTTTGACAGCTGAGAGGTTTATCAGCTTTAAAGGACAGCCTCATCCAACAAATCTCAGCAAAATACAAATACAAATTATCAATTACCTAATAAGCAGGTCAGATATACCCCTCTCAATAGCTTGATCCTAATTTTTTCCCCCAAACTTAATTTTGTCCTCTGTTCTGTCAATACCTTAAACAGGTGTAAGAGACACCAGACATTTCCATACCACAAACACCAGACAGGAACAAAGAGATCAGCTTTCCCAGGATATGACCAGCACCCAGTTTTCTCAGGTTCCCCCCAAGATGACACCCACAAATAAGCAGGAAGCAGTCTTGAGAATCTGCCATCCCAATTCCTTTAATCTGTTATGCCTAACCTCCTGCCTTTGAATTATAAAAAGAGATGGTACTGTCATGGTCTGTCCTGTCCCTTTTACAGACAAGCCCCACCTACTTCCTCCCTTGTCTGCTGAGGCAAGTGTATCTTCCTTCTGCTTTCAGCCTGCAAGTTCTTTTTTTTTTCCACTTCTGTTCTGAAAAGGTAGCTGTTGCTGTGGCTCCTCTTCTCTCCCCCTCTCTGTTTCTCTCTCTCTGTTTCTCTCTCTTTCTCTCTCTCTGTCGCTCTCTCTCTCTGCCTCTCTCTGCTCTTCCCCTTTCTCCTCTTCCCCCATTTCCCTTTCCCCTCCACAACCCACAAGATAAATACCCACTTTCTCTACATGGCACATCTCTGTCTTGCCCCCCGCCAAGTGGCTGTCATTGGCCATGCTGCAGCCACTGGGGGGATGGAGCTGTTTTATTTAAATCATAACACAATGTACTTAGATGTCTCCAACATATGGTAGCAGCTGAGGCTTACTTCTGCTATTAAACCACCAAGGTTGAACATTTGCTATGGCTCCTGGGTCATTTGGGCCCTCAGTACTTCCTGAATATTGGTTTCAAAGGTCTACATTACAGAGTACTAGAAACTGACATATTAAGCTGGCTTTAAAGAAGAATAAATTATTCTTTTTAGGTTCTTAAGACTAGAACACCCAAATCAAAGTGTCAACAGGGCCTCCTTGACCTGAGGAAGAAAGAACCCCCCCCACTGTGCTTCTAGTTGACCTTGACTGGGTATGCCTAGCATCCCTGGTCCCAGCTGTGGCCTTCCTATATTTCTCTCTCAGTCTGCATTTGAATCTCTCTCTATCCTGTAAAGACACCAGCCAGTGGATATAGGGCCTCCTCATCCAGTAGGGCCTCATTTTACTTCCAAACTCTTGATGCCCACGTAAGGTCCTGTGGGACCCAGTGCAGCCTGGTCACAAATATGGGATGCAGGCCGCATAGCTACCCTGGCAGGCTTGATAGAGATCAGCTAAAATGGAGGTCTGAGTTTCAGTTTACTGACAGCAGTGCTTGGTTCTAGGAAAAGCCATAAACTGACACCACCCAGAGAGGGCCAGCATTTAAAGGGAAGTACCTGACATTTCAACCATTAGATAAGGTTTCCAGAAGTTCCTGAGTCCAGAACTCACCTACTCCTCTTTTGCCAAGACCCATAGACAAATATTAGCCAATTAGTGTCCTGAACCCTGAAAATCCCTTCACCCCAACCTATACTGTAGCAAAACCACTACCTCGAACGGGCTGGACACTCTCTGCTCTCAACTGTTGTGTCAGACAGACAGAGAATCCAAGCCCGAGCTTCAATAAAGGCTTTTTACTTTTATATGCAGGAGACAGTCTCTGCGGTGCTCTTTTTGGGGTCCCTGTGATCTGGGCATCACAGTCCAGTACCAGGATCTGGGCGGACAGGAATTATGGGAGTGCCATTTGATTCAGTGCCACCCTCAACAGGTTAAACAGCCTAGTGACGGGACCAGAATTTTGGAGGATTTGAGTTAGAATTAGTAATTATCTGTGAGCCTACCTTTCTCTTACACAGTCATCTCTATTGCTTCATTGTGGTTAAATTATCAGACAACCTGGGAACATCTAGAAGATGAGAACAAAGAATTCAGAAAATTGGTGCATGTGGTGGTACATTCTTTTAAGTTCAGGGCCAAGTGTTTTAATTTTAGGGCCAAGAGTGTCTCTCTGGGTTTAAGGAGAGCCTGGCCTACATAGCAAGTCACAGGCCAGCATGGGCTACCTGGTAAGACCGACATTCTAGGAAGAGGCGATAACACAAGACCCTGGCAAGGTGGAAAGTGTCTTGTCCTTATCAATCCCTGCCGTGAGGAAAACTGCCGACCTCATTGTTAGGAATCCAAGGATCACAACAGTCAACTTGCATTGTTAGTGTGCAACCTTCTGCTAAGCAGTGTCCAATTACTGCGATGCCTTCTTCCTTTTGTTTCTGAGAAAGTCATAATTGTGACATTTAATAAATAATAACTCCTTAACTCATACGCCTGCCATCAACTCTAGAGGTCCTACGCTGCCAGTGATGTTTGCTCTCTAGGCAGCCAGGGCAGAACAAAAGTCAGGTCACTTCTGCTTTCACTACCAGAAAGGGAACTGAAATCATGACAGCCCTCCCCCAGCCAGTCCATACCCTTTCCTGCCCCTCTTTAACTGATCTTATCTCCTGCCCACACTGCCTCTTTCAGGTAGTGATCCTTTCTAGTCCTTTATTAAGCCCTTCTCTATGTTTTTCAACATTTTAATTTTTTCACTATTGTGGGGAAAATGTATGTGAGTGAGTATGTGTATCATGAAGTTTACTATTTAAATCATTTTAGGTGTGTAATTCAGTGCCATATATTACAATTATAGGCCTCTGCAGTCACTGCCACTATCTAGTATCAGAATGTTTTCATTGTCTCAAGCAAAAATATTTTTGAAATGAAGTAATAGCTTTCTTATTGCCCTTCCCCAACTCCACCTGGAAACTTCTATTCATTTTCTCTAACTATGAATTTGTCTATTCTAGTACTGAGTAGAAGTGGAATTAGGCTTATTTCATTTCTGTAGTCACTAATTTGGTTCACATAGTGATGTGCATCAGGATTCTCTTCTTTTAAGTGACCGAATAATATTCCCTCCTACGGTCTTACTATGTGTTGTTTACCACATGCTTTTGGGAGCTCTGGTCTTACAGTGTTGCATTTACTCATTCCCACTGGCTGGAACCCCTTGATGACAATTATCAAGCAAAATCTTTTGAAAATGTCACACCCCACACCCTGGACCTGGAATGAATGGGACACTGTGCCCTAGGAAGAGTGACCTTGATTGGTGCAACAGAATAGTACAGACCTAGAAACACTAGTCTTCTCTGATTATGGCCAGGAGGAGAGACTGCCAAGAACATCTGAACAGTAGAGTTAAGCAGAATCTCTGTGTCCGGAAGGCATCCAAGATGACTCTAGATGATAAACTTCAAGGCAATGGGAACTCAGTCCCAGCTGCAAGAGTCTGGATTCTGATAAGAACCCAGATGAACTTGCAGAAGGATTTGCCCTCAGATCTGTACTAAGCTCCAAGCCTACTGACCTTTCAATTTTGGCCTCCGAGCAAAGACTCCAGTTGTGCCAAGACATGGTGGCCACAGCACACCCACTCCAAACTGGAGCAGGGAGCTCAAGTCACTGGATTTATCTAGAGAGTCAGTATTTGGAGTTCTGCTGAAATGACCTGACTATTTAGTATGACAAGACCATTTGTTTGCTGTTTTATCCATACATCCTTTAACTCAGGAGACTGAGACAGGAGAATCAGAGTTTGAGGTCTGCATGGGCTACAAAGTGAGTTCAAAACCAGCCTGAATAATTTAGCAAGTCCTGGGGGTGTGGTTAAGTGGCCGAGCACTTGACTGAGGGACATGAACCTTGGACTCAATTCTCAGTACCTTAGAGGGGGCGGGGGCCCTAGGCATGGCTCTGTATTAATTAAGAATATCTAAGATTTAATTAAGCCTTGAACAGTCACCTTCTGGTGACTTCTGTGCTCAGATGATGAAGGTCCCCAAGAGCAGTGAGCAAGGGGAATTAGAGTGCTAATGTGTTTGGAGTTTGGAAGAACTTAGTAGAAGTAAATGTGTGTTTGTTGTTGATGTTATATGGCTTGCTGTGCTCTAAGAACGGAGACTTGATCCGTCATCTGGGTTTTGGATAATTTTAGGAGAAACCCAGGTTTCTGAGACATGAATGGTATGCACGGCTGTGATGATTGGTATTGCTTATCCAATAGATGGGATCCAGAATCATCCAGAGACAAACCTCTGGGCATGTCTGTGAAGGGATTACTAGACTGGGCTAAACTGAGGTGAGAAGACACACCCTAAATAGGACTGTCACTGTTCCAAGGGTTGGAGTCTGGGCTTTGAATAAAAAGGAGACCAGGATGAGGAGCAACATTCATCTCTTTCTGCTTCCCGACTGCAGGTGTAATGTGACGGGCTGCCTTCTAGTCCTGCTGCCATGACTTTCTTGCCATGATGGACTGTACCCTCAAGCCATATGTCAGAATAAAACCTTTCTTTTTTAAGTCACTCTCATCACAGCAGTGAGCAAAGAAACTAAGAGAGCATCTCAGCATGTGTGCAGTCACCGGGACGGGAACTGTCTTCCTCAGCTACTCACTGTGGTCTTTAGAGATTCTGATTAGATATGGACCACAGTCCTTTTGCAAGCAGCCATATTACTAGACTGAATAGTCTAAGCTCATTAGCTTTAATACAACAAATCAGATTGCGTTCTATTGCACATGTGCAATGAAAACCTGCTTATGGAGGCAGGAGGTCATCAAAGCAAAAGTAGCATCAGAGACCATTTGATGTTTTTAGAAACTCCCGGTAGCTCAAGATGTGGGTGAGAAGCTGTGTCGTTGTCACCATACATGGCAAAGGTGCACAGTCAGTATACTAAGTCACTTTGCCTAATAGGAAGCTGGGGTGAAAAAGGCCAAGTCATCTGTTTAAGATCACACAGTAGGTGCTAGAACCACCAAATAAGATTCAAGCCGCACGGAGCATCTGAGGGGGTGGTTCCTGAAGAAGGCGGTGTTGACTTCCTCATCCCCTCCTCCACAGGAAGAGCTTGCTGGTGGGGAGGAGGGGAAGCAGTGCTCTAGAGTCTTTGGGGTTGCTGATGTCATCAGTAAATTCATCTGTACTTTGCCCTGGGTTGAGGCTCAGCTTCTGACTTCAAGGGGAGTAAGTTTTAGAATACTCCAACCCGCCCGACCAACACTGGGGCTCTTGAGTGAGTCTCGCTCTTGAGTGACCCTCTTGAGTGAGGGTCGCAGATAAAAACGGCCGCTTTCCTGTTTTCGGTGAGGAGTCTGAGTGAGAGATAGTTTTCTCACCTGTCAAATGGGGTGGCAGTCATGTCTTTCTCCCAGGGTTCTATGAAAGTTAAGCGAGATAGTCTTTGCAGATACAGTCATGCAGACTTCATGTGTGGTGCAGGGGGCGTCTGTCTCCCTGGTACCGCTACATGGTTGGACTTGGAGAGCAGACTTCACACAGCAGTCCCTGAAAACCAATGTCCACTGTTAGTAAATATAACATAGAATGATAATAACTATAAAAAGAGAAATCAAATTCGTCACCAGTCCAACCCAGCACCCCTCAGCATGGGCCTAGGTTTAAGAAGTACCCCTTGCCAGTTTCTTCCTGTAGGAGAGCTGCAGGGCCAGGCCTGGGGTTCTGACCCTGTAAACACTGTCTGATACTGAGACACACAGGAGGCACAGCCGCAGGGCTCTCGGAAAGGAGCAGCTGGGTGGCGCTGTTGACACCTGGAAGAAATGAGTTGAACACTGATAAACCTACCTGGGTTGAAGACCTGGATCCAGGCCCATATGAATAGGCTTAGAAGCTCCCCCAGATCACAGTACCAAACTCCACTGACCAACAATTGCCAAGACAGAATTGACACTTGATAATATATAATCTGCCTAATAAAACTGATTGAAATTGTGACTTTTCAAAGTTATTTCTAGTACCTCAAATTAAGCTTTAAAAGGAGACTTCTTTTTGATTCAGCTAAATCACAATAATTGGTTTTAAACCAAATGGAAACATACTGATTATCAATTAAGCCAATGGATTGATAAAAGTACGGGGCTTGCTTATTTGTTTCTAAGCTTTGCCTTTCTCCCTGACACTCCATACTTACTTCTATCAATCTAGTGATTAGAAAAACAAAGTTCTGGTAGGTGATGAAAACATTACACAATCACGCACTGTGGAGCGAAGTCCACGCCATGCCAAGTGTGGAGGCTCTGTTCACCTCAGTGTGCTGTCAGCTCGCGAGAACAGCAATTTTCTTTAGGAACTTTTACTAGCAATAAATACAGACCCGGGTTTAAGGGGCAGCATCGCTGATTTCCTCTTCCCAGGGACCCCATTTAGCTGCATCTTCTGTCCATGACTCCCACACTCTGTTGCTGCGCTGAAAGCCAGCGACCTACAGAGTAATTAGTTTGGGTTTTGTCTACACAGCACCCACATAAGCAATTGGAAAGTGAACATTTCAGCCAAATCATTGGGCTTTGTGTGTGGCGGTTCCCGCATGACTTTAAATAGCCAGTTAGTGTTTTTCTGTTCGGTGAAAAGAAAAAAAGTCATTTTCACTAATTGGTTCTTTCATCAGCATGTGGACCACATTGTCAATAGTTGGCCTGGGAGGGGTGAGCATGCCAGAGTGCTGTTCTGTAATGGGATGTGGAAGAGAAGAGGAAGGGGGAACAAGGCCGGGGACTGAATATGAAGACGAGTGGAGGAAAGACAGAGTGAGATGAGAATGAAGGGGCACGGTGAGGCTGTGGCTTAGAACACACTCCATGTCAGCAGTGTTGTTCTTGCATGTCCATCTGTTTAACACGCAATGCTGATTCCGGAGGGTACCCTGACAGGCTGGGTAAGACCATTGCCTGGGCTCGTCCCAGGTTCCTCATTCTGCAACAGATGGTAGACTCAGTGATTGTGCTTCTATAGACTACTAGGCCCTGCTTGTGGACCTGCTCTCGGGGCTGTGCTCTGAGAACCAGCGGCCTGGAGAATGGACTTTAAAGAGAAAGAATTGAAGAGCAGAAGCTAACATCAAGGTCACCTGTGTTCTGAGTGGGGAGTTGAGCCAAAATCAAAATTCATCTCTCTAATTCCTAGCCCATTGTTTCTACCATAGAGGGAACCATAAGTTAAAAGGGAATTCTGAAAATGTCATACAACTCTCTGGGGAACTGTGAGTCCATTCTTTCCCTCTCTGTTTCTTCCCCACCAAAATGGGAGACATTTTTGTTCTACAAGACTCCATCCTTAGCTCTTATTTTGGTATGCAAATAAATGCTGATTGGTTCAAGTACAGTTGTCCCCTTGCTGTCCACAGGGGACTGGGTTCCAGGACTCTGTGGATACCAAAACTGCAGACTTGTATATGAGATACTGTCACATTGGCAAATAGTTTCCACACAATTTCTAGTATAAATTTAAGTAATCTCTAGATGGTACATAACTCCCAATACAATGTAAATGCTATGGAGATAGCAGTAATGCTTTGTTTAAGAAATAACGTCCAGAAAAAAATATCTGTGCATTTCAGAACAGATCAGTTTTTTTGTTATAATCACTTTACTTAAGGTTGGTTCATCTGCAAACATGGAAGCCTTGAATGCTGAAGGCCAACTGTGTTTCATTAGTGACTCTCTATGATGAGATCATACTCAGTGTACCCATTTCTTCATGATGTGCAGAAACAGAGGCATCACAGGAAAAAAATCATCTAAGTCTTTGTTGTTAAATCCCCAAAGTCAAATTTAAGGTGTAAAATAATAATGTAAAACCTGGTTTGAAGACTGGGGTAACAGCTCAGTCAGTAAACTGTAAGCAAGAGCACCCAAGTCTGATCCCCAGAAGCTATGTATAAGACGTAGAGCATGGTTTGGTGCACGTGCAACCCCGAGCCAGGGAAGTGGAGACAGGCACATCAACAGGGCTCACAGTCAGCCAACCTAATCTGCATGGCACTCTCTAGGCCAGTAAAAGACCGTGTCTGGAAAGACAAGGTGGGTAAGGCAGGTTAGAGATAACTAGGGAGATGACTTCCATAGGGATATGTACAGATGTCTGCACACATGCACTCACACACACACAGTTTAAGTATCTACATGATGAGCAAAGTGCTTGTCTTCTGCCCCTTAATACATGAAGACAGCTTAGTTTGTCAGATGGTAGAGTGGGCAAGAGAAAGGAGCAATAGAAGAAACATCCTCTGGGGGAGGGACAGGACTTGGGAAGGATCACCTGAACTGAGTGAAGTCATACACAGTGACCATTCATCTACTAGTCCTGCATCACCAGTGAGCCACAGAGACGCTCTTAGTGACCCAGACTGCATCTCTAAAGTGTGATGAGCTTCCTCCAATGGCCTTGATTGTTAGCAGAAAGAGTGACCCTACACTGCCCTCCTGTCTGGGGTGGGGTGCTCTTGACCTCCCATCTGACCTAGTCCATTGGACCACTCTGAGATGACATCTTTCAACGGCCCAGGGCACTCATATGGTGTTGGCTAAGTTTTGGGTGCCGAGGGGGGAAAGCTGCTGGGCGGGGAGCTTCTTACATCTTCCTGCCTGAAGCTGTTGTTCAGAGACAGGAAGAGGTGTGATTGACTGCGCTGGCGCCTGCTCTCCTTGGCAGAAACCGCAGCAGGGTAACTTCTCCACACTCACCGAGAAGTCGGCTGAGTGATTGATGACTTCGGTGACAATATAAGACCTCTGGCTTTATCTTCTCTTAAAAAAACATTTACCACTGGCCACTGTTCATCTTCAATTTCCCACAAACACTTCAAATTCAGCTCCCCATACCCTAGTTCCCTCAAAATGTACCACTTCCTACCTGTTCTCACCCCTCCACATGCTGCGGAGCAGCAGTTTCCTTCAGTCACTCCTGAGCCCATGTGGGAGCCCTCTGACTCTTTCCACCTCATAGCCCAAGCTTTTCTGCCTTCTTTGGACACCCTGAGAGAGCCGCTCCCACTTGGTCTTCACACAGTCCTGGAGGCGTGGTTAGTCATGTATTTCACATGTTCTATGTGAACCAGCTTTTTGTATGTGTCTATCTGCTTTTATGCAGGTAAGGTCCTGTGTTAGCGTGTGTGTAGAACTCAGAGGCTGATGTCCATGTCTTCCCCAGCCACTCCGTCTATTTTGAGACGTGGTCTTTAGCTGAACTCGGTCATGCAGATTGAATACGACTGGCTGACCTGTCATGGGATCCTACTATTCTTTCCCAGCAGTGGAACTCCAGTTCTCACGCGTGTGTGCAAAGTGTGCTGCTGCCTGAGCTGTCTCCCCAGCTATCGCTCTCCTCTTCAGACGCTGAGCTGTCTCCCCAGCTATCGCTCTCCTCTTCAGACGCTGAGCTGTCTCCCCAGCTATTGCTCTCCTCTTCAGACGCTGAGCTGTCTCCCCAGCTATCGCTCTCCTCTTCAGACGCTGAGCTGTCTCCCCAGCTATCGCTCTCCTCTTCAGACGCTGAGCTGTCTCCCCAGCTATCGCTCTCCTCTTCAGACGCTGAGCTGTCTCCCCAGCTATCGCTCTCCTCTTCAGACGCTGAGGGTTTTAGAAGAGGCAGAGTCCTATTCATTTTTCATACCTAGAGCAAAGAATAATGGCCAAGACACATAGGTACTGAACATATTCCTGATGTCTAGAAAAGCAAAACAAAACCAAGCTCCGAAACCACAAAAAGCAGAAATTAATGAAAACAAACATATTTTAATCCTATGTGGAGTTATCTCGTGGCAGTTTTAATTTTGCATTTCTCTAATAACTAATGATGTTTAGCATCTTTTTGTGTGTATATTTATTCAAAATATCTGTTTGATCTTTCAAAAACTTTAATCTGTCATTCTTACCATTCCCACATCAGGTGGCTCACAACTACCAATGAATCCATTTCCAAGGGGGGGTTCCACGCCCTTTTTGGCAACCATGGATACCTGAATATATGCGGTGAACATGTAGAAAAGAAGGAGCATGCATATGTGCACACACACATGTAAATACAAAAAAACTTAAAATTTAAATAAAAATAAAATTAAAAATTTTAAATTTGTATCACTTTTTTGTTAGTTTGGAGACATCTAAATCTTGAACTTTCAACCAGCTCGCTTCTGATGACACTTAAGTGTTCATTTCACATTACACCTTCAGTATTCTCTTCTAATTACTTCGGGTTTTATTTGTTTCCTGTTTGTTCATCCCCCACTTCTTGGGGAAAGCGCTCAGGTAGTTGACAGCAGACGCTTCCCTAGTATACAGAACCAGAAAGTTACCCCAAACATCACGTTCGCAGCACCCCACATGTGACATGTTGTGTTTTCATTAGCATCCATATTTCAGAAACGATTTCTAAAATTCACTTTTTGTTCTCAAAAAGATCTTAGTATGAATCTTGGTTGATCTAAAACTCACTATGTAGATCGAGCTGGCTTTGAACTCACAGAAATCTTTCTTCTTTTGCCTACCGAGTGCTTGGATTAAAAGTGTGCACCACTATACCTGGCTTCTGAGATTCATGGGTTGTTTCCAAGTGAGTCAGTTTCCAGATTGTTAGGGGTTATTAATTCTGTGGTTTGCTACTATGATTTATAATCTAATTACATTTAATTCAATTGTAGAACTCTGATTTAACTGGAAAATATACTGTGTAAAGTTTCAAAATTTTCCACGCTGCCTATGGTCTGTCACGGGGAAGATTCCCTAGGTACTGGAAAGAGAGCTCCAGAAATGCCAGTTGGGTCTCTATTTTTTTTCCTGTAGTTCTATTAGTTACCAGGAACTGTGTAAAGTCATCTATGTGGTGAATTTGTGTGCCACTCTGTCAGGTTTTTTTTTTTTTTTATACATACACATATATGTATATATTTGTTTGTATATTTGTGTGCACATTGTAAATGCCAGTGTGTGTGTGTGTGTGTGTGTGTGTGTGTGTGTGTGTGTGTGTGTGTACATACACATACATATATTTTCCAGTGAATGTTGAGGACACTCTCATGTGATGTACACCTTTATTTTAAGACAGGGTTTCTCGCTGGCCTGGAACTCACCCAGTAGGCTGGTCTTCTGTCAAAGGACTTAGAGAGATTTTGTCTCTGCCTTCCCAGTACACACCAACATGCCTGCCCTCTCTCTCTCTCTCTCTCTCCCCTCCTCCCTCCTTCCCTCCCTCTCCCCTCCCTCCCTCCCTCTCTCCTTCTCTCTCTATTCCCCTCTCTCTCACTCTCTTCCTCTCTCTCTTCCCTTCCCTCCTTCCCTCTCTCCCTTCCTCTCTTTCTCCCTCCTTTCTCCTTCCCTCCCTCCCTCTCTCTCCTCCCTCCTTCCTTCTCTCCCTCCCTCCCTCTCTCCCCCTCATTTCTTTCCTCCCTCCCTCCCTCACTCCCTCTCTCTCCCCCTTCCTCCTTCCTTCTCTCTCTCTCTCTCTCTCTCTCTCTCTCTCTCTCTCTCTCTCTTTCTCTCATAGTGTGGGTTCTGGCAACTGAACTCAGGCACCTGTGCTTGCCAGAGAGATAGCTCGGCCAGGAAAGGGCCTGCCTTGTATTATCATACATACTTTTTTTTTTTACGTGATATTATGTACAAAAATGTAATGACATGATAAAAATGTACTCTTTGTCTATAGTAAAATTCCTTTGGGTTTGATAATTAGACAGTTATTTTTCTTTTTATGGTTATTCTTAAACACTATGTCTTTTCCATCTTAGAATTTAGGGTGTTCTCTTAGAGATGGTGTAATGATTTCAACCACATAAGGCTGATATTTTCAGGTTCTAGGGGTCGTGCAGGTACAGGCAAGCCCTCAGGCAGAAGTGCCTAATGGCCCCCAAGGATGTTAAAGGGCCCGGCATGACCCACATGAGATGTAGATTACATCATCCACTTATGACTCAGCTAAGCCCTTGTGTGCATGCGTGAGCCCCATCTGCATCAACATCCTGTGCGCATGGGCTAGGCAGCTTTTAAAAGCTGGACATGCCATCTTCCTCTCTCTCTCTCCGCACACTGACTTCCCAGGCCTGTGCATGCCTTCTCTAATAACCTCCTAAGCGGGTTTGTTGCGTGTTCCGTGTTTCCTTCTTACTCGCGCCAGGTAATTTCAGATAGTATGTAAGTTTTTCCCTTTTTCTTCTCAAATTCAGTCTACTGGTTTCTATTTATTTGTTCATTTGTTTATTGTTTAAGGATTGAGGCTCAGGACTCAACATGCTCAGCAAGTACTTCCACTGCCGAGCCTCCGCTCCAGCTTTGACCTGTGCCCTTTAAAGAGTCAGTTGGCAATATGGTTTATCAGTCCTGCCATTTGCTATTTGTTTTCTTTTTTTAGCACACAATTATCTTCCTTTTTTAAAAAATATTCTTCTTCTTACATTTTATTTCTTTATCTTTATCTCTTGTTCATATTCCATCTCTCCATGACTCTTGGCTTTTGTTTTTCTCTGGGGATTATGACACAGTTCTTTAGTCTATCACACTCTACTCAAAATGAACATCAGAGATTTTCTTGGAAGATATAGAAATTTTGAAATAGTACATTTCTTTTCATTCTTCTGTTCTTAGGCATATTCATTATGCTATAAATACATGAATTAGCTTTAATTGTCAACTTGACATAGCCTAGAGTACCCTAAGAGAGAAACCCAATGAGGCAGCGCCATCTCCCAGGCAGGGTCCCATGTCCTATAAGAAGGCAGGCTGAGCTTGAGCAAGCAGCGTTCCCCATGGTTTCTGCCTCAGTTTCCAAGCTTGACTTCTTGCAATGAAGGACTGTGGCGTGTAAGCTGAAACAAATCCATTACTGTTCGAAGTTGCTTTTGGTCATGGTGGTTGTTAAAGCAAACAGAACAGAAATCGATATAATATTATAATTTGTGCTTAAAATAGTTCTATATATTTAAAAATTAGGAAAGATTTGTTAAGATTTGTTATGGCTAAATTGTGATCCTCTATTCATGCAATGAAGTTTAAATCTTGATACTTTAGAATAAATATTTCAAGGTAAGTCTTTTAATGAGGCAATTAAGTTAAGGTAAGGCTCTTCGGTTGTTCCTAATCCAACACAAATGGTACTTTTGCAAGGGAAAGAGACCTGTATACACAGAAAACAGACCATGTTGACACAAAGGGCGAGAACTGTCTTTTCAATCACTAAAAACCAATCCTATCCACCTTCATCTTGAACTTCAGACTCAGAACTATAAGAAACTTCAACTTCTCTCATTGGAGCCACCCAGCCTGTGGTAATTTGTTAAGACGATCCTCACCGACTGGTACAGCTCCCATGTTTGCTCACCTACGTGCCATCTCCAATTCTGCTCTTTTTTTTTTTTTTCTGGTGGTGCTGGGCTTGTTGCATAGGTGACACATACTAAGTCATACCTCTCATTTGTCCTTGTCCCTGTGTTAAATCCTAGTGACATCTGTTAGAGATACTTTCTAACAGGAGCTCTCTGTCAACACAAAAATCCCAATCAAGCCAAATCAAAACAAGCCGAATTAAAAGATGTCCAGGTTTATAGGACTCCTGCGCTCTTGGGTGGCCCCAAGGGAAACTGGGAAGCTGCCAACGCGACCACCAGGAGGAAAGAGAGAAGACCACGTATTGACTTTCTGGGGAGCAGTTTAAAGACTGGGGGAGTGGTCCTGACCTCCTCTAGGGAGGAATCAAGGTTTGGTGAGCACAGGAGCGGGGCCTCCAAAGATGGCATTCAGAGACTGGGATTTACAACATCCTCTACCATTTCTGCTCACCTGAAGAATTATTTCCGCTTTCCTTCCAGTGCATTTCTGTTAAATTCACTCTTGGTTTATCTATCAGCATCTTTATTTTCTCTTCACTGTCCAAGTATGTTGTTGCTGGGTATTGAACTCCTCCTGCCGCCCCAAGACAGGGTTTCTCTGTGTAACCACTCTGGCTGTCCTGGAACTCACTTTGTAAGCCAGCCTGGCCTCAAACTCACAGATATCTGCCTGCCTCTGCCTCCCAATAGTTGAGATTAATAGCGTGCGCCATCACACATGTCAGATATGTTCATTTTAATCATCACAAGAATGGTGTATGATGTTTATTTCTTTTGGATATCATAGTTTCTAAAGATTGCATTTTTGTATTGAAGTCTATGGGTCTATCACACAGCCTTGAACAATCACCATGGACTGGAGAGGAAGACCAAGTTTATGTTTGAGGAGCTTACCTGCTTCTAAAGTAGGAGATTCCATAATATCTAAATAACTACAAAATACACCAAGAGAGAGAACAATCAACAGTCCTACCCAGCGGCAAACTCCCCAAACTGCAACAAGATATCCACTAGGGTGCTATAGTGGCTTTTGTATCCAATTAGACTTAAGGCCAGGCCAAGAGAAGGAATTCAGGCTTAGTACTAGAAACCTTATCTACTACCTACATTTGATAAAGTCACAGAACTGAGAGGAGAATCCACTCCTGCCACTTTCCTAACCTAGTAAAATTCCCAACTACATTCTAAATCCCTCTATTTTTGAATAAATTCTTTTATTTTGAAATATCAGGATAAATCCAGGCCCCCCAGCAGTGAAAGACCCCCACATGAAATTGAAAGACCGCCGGAGTTGGGAGACTCTCACTCAAGTCTCGGAATAACACGACCCCTCTAGTAACTCACGAGAGACGGTCCTTGCTGCAATCACATGAGGTTTAATCGACGGGAAGATGGGAACCAGTGCACTGGGGCCGAGACTCATAACCCATGCAGGGGAGGAGTTCAACCCCGAGTAACTGGGAGAAGGGGTTTTTAAGGGAAGAAACCACAGCCCAGTAATCCAAAGGGGTCGGGAGGGCATCATAGAAAATTCCAAAAATGCCAATGATAATCACAAGGGGGCAACTCACTGTTCCTCAAGATTATTTTTAAGATTACAATGCAACTTTGTCTTCAGCTAGTTCCTGAAACCGAACTGGCTAATCCTAGATTTCTGATTCTTCCCTCTCTGCTTAGATTTTAGGCTCTATTTTTTCCTGCTGGGTGATCTGGATTTATCCAGGTCTTTCAGCAGGAAGAGTAGAGCCAAAAATCTAGGTTAGCCACTTCAGTGACTTTGTTCCAGGAACTGGCTGACCATAAAGTTAGATTTAATCTTGAGAACAATCTTGAGAAACGGGGAGTTACCCTTGTGATTATCACTGGTATTTTTGGAATGTTCCAATGATGCCCTCCCTACCACCTTTGGGTTATTGGGTTATGGTTTCTTCCCTTAAATACCACTTCTCCCAGCTACTCGGGGCCAAACTCCTCTACCCCTGCCCGGGATACGAGTCTCAACCCCAAAACGCTGGTTCCTGTCAATAAACCCCGTGTGATTACAGCAAGGATGGCCTCTCATGAGTTCTTGGGGGGTCGTGCTATCCCAAGACTTGAGTGCGAGTCTCCCAACTCCGGGGGTCTTTCAATTTCATGTGTCAAAATGTTTGCCTGTACACATGCTCCTGTACCACGTATGTACCTAAGAGCAAATATATGCGGGCTAGAAATTGAACTCAACTTCTCCGAAAGATCACTCAGTGCTCTTAACCACTGGGCTATCTCTCCAGCTCCTAAATACCTATCTTATACTCAGCAATAAATGTAGTTCTCAGTCCTCAGCAGCGTGATTGCCTAAACAAGACCTGCATATGACAATACTAGCTGCCATATCCACAAGGATGGAAGAAATCTCACAAGGCCTCATCCTGAGATGAAGAATTACAGGCTATCAATGGCTGCTAAGAAAGGGAGCATCAATCTCTGTGGATGAGTACCAGAAAGGTTATCCAATCCTAAATGGCCATCCCTAAACACATGAGCAGCACTAACGGAACTTCAAACTGTGCTTGTAAATCTGTATGTGTGTGTGTGTGTGTGTGTGTGTGTGTGTATATACATATATATGTATATATATGTATATATAATTAATAATTAGAGAAAAAATCATAAATTTAGGGTGTGGGAGATGCAGGAGGAGTTGGTGGAGTGGGTAAAGACAGTGCTTGCCTAGTGCACTTTCTGGGCACTAGGGGCCTTGAGTACCAGCCTCAGTTCCCCCTCAGGACTCAGAATTGGATGTCTTGGCAAGCAAGGATCTGAGGGTAAAAGAATTAACTTAAGCACATTATCTCTGCATCTTCTGTATTTTTCGTGAGGGGGGAAAAGTGAAGTGAAGGGGGCATGGAGGAGAGGAAGAACATGAAAAAGAGTAAGGGGAAGAAAAAGGAGAAGAAAGAAGGAGAGTAAGGGGAAGAAGTAGAAGTAGCGAGGAGGAGGAAAGGAAGAGCAAGGGCTGGTCGCCATGAGGTTTCTATTTTTACAGACGTAGTTGGAAAACTCCTTACGCAAGGACAATGAAAACATGCACATCAAAATCACAAAGCAGGGCAGGTAGAACCTGAGAGAACAACACGCAGAACCGGTGACCTGACCCAGGGAAATAGTTGACATTCTGAACCGTTAGATAATGTTACTAAAGATCCCTGAATCATTCTCCTCATCTAATCTCTTTTGTGATAGCCAGCTTTGGGGACACTAGTTTTTGTTTGTTAGCAAAGGTGGGGCACACTGCCTTCTGCTCAGTGTCTATCTGCTACAGAAGTTTTCATGTGGTCTGTTAGCAGGTATTGTGTGGGACTGACTTTATGTAAATTTGACTGCTGGAACAAAGCATGAATGCCAGAGCTCCTGGCCTTCTGGTGTGGGGGAATAGAGCAAGGTCACTCCACGGCCCTAGCAGAGGTTACACTGCTGAGGTGTTCTGGGAATGATCCCATTTCGAAGGGAAGAATCATGGCTTCACAAGGTTTCCACAGATATGACAGAGACTTTTCCAAAAGACAAGTGTTCCCACAGCGCTGCAAAACGAGTTGCTCCATGTGGACATGGACATGTACACTTCCCGTGGATCTGCCCATTGGTCCGTCAGCTGTGCACTCACTGTTGTCTTGTGGGCCCCATCATCTGTTGCTGTAAAGAATCTTAGGATGGAATGGGGCCCATGGAGCAAGCATTTTCCCAGTAGTTTCAAAAACACCTGAAGTAGACAGTACCTAGATGTCTGAAATGGTGGGTAGAAAATGAACTAGTTCTGCATAATACTAGTCTCCCCAGAGTGTGGAGACTCTCACTCAAGTCTCCAGACAACACGACCCCCCAGGAATTGACAGAACAGGAATCAGTGCACTGGGGCCGACACTCATTTCCCACGCATTGGTAGAGAGTTTGACCCCGAGTAGCTGGGAGAAGGGGTATTGAAGGGAAGAAACCACAACCCAGTAATCCAAAGGGGGTAGGGAGGGTGTCATTGAAAAATTCTGAAAATACCAGTGATAATCACAAGGGGGTAACTCCCTGTTTCTCAAGATTATTCTCAAGATTATAATCTAACTTTATGGTCAGCTAGTTCCTGGAACAGAGTCACTGAACCGGCTAACCTAGATTTTTGGTTTTTCTCTCCCTACTAGATTTTTTTTGGCTCTACTTTTTCTGCTAGAGGGGTTTGAATTTATCCAGGTCTTTCATCTTAAATTCTTCAATTGAGAAAAATAGCCTGAAGCTTTGAAGTCATAGGTGGAATCCTGCAGCTGGAGGTCATTGCAGATAGGCATGTGGGAAATAATATTTAAATAACACATGCTTTTCCCATTTTATTTTTATGTTTTTAGATTACTGATCAACTTTTGTGAAGTTTACGCAAGCTAGAATCATTTTGAAAGAGAGAGCCGCTGCTGAGAAAATACCTCCAGAAGACTGGGTTGTAGGCAAGACTGTGGGGCATTTTGCTTCAAGGAGAAACCAATTCTTCAGGTTAGCTTTGTCAACTGACACTCAGGCTCCTCTGTCATTTACAAAAACAAGTGAGATAGTGACAAATGAAAGAAATTGCTCACTGAGATCACTGCCAAGAGAAAGGGCCACTACAAACGGCAGAGGAGTAACTTTTAAGTGAGATGCACATGTTTTAGTGGAGGCCAAAAGGAGTTGTAGAGTCTCACCCTCATACCTCTGGGTGGGTGGTGGGAGAAATGAGGAAAGGACTTAAAAAATGAATTTGAAGTCATAATCCTTCCAACAGCAGAGGATGTTTTAGATTTTTTTCTCAATTAAATGAATGCTCTAGAAAGAAATAAAATACTGAAGACCACAGTAACCTTGTGATTTAGCCTCTTGGGTCTTCATATAGGATGTTGAATTAAAACCAGCAACAGAGAGTGTAGTACCCACGTGGACAGCGCGGACTGGCAGGGGCTGCGTGCCGGAGGGCTGCCACTGCCAGGCGCTCCCCTTCCACCTCAGCTGCATCCGAAGTGCAGCTGAGCCGCAGCCCATTCGTGTAGGATGTGGCAATGGGTCTCACTCCTCACACTTCTGCTGGCTCTTGCTGGAAACACCTCTGGTGAGTTTGCAGGCTATCTGTATCCCACAGTCAATTCCTGTGTTTAAACAGAAAAGAGAGGATGTTCTTGCCTCCAGCTGAGAGCCCAGGGTGTTCCTCTTGTCATTCCGTAGGGTATTACCTGGATCTGTTATCATCTGTAACTTTGACAAACACTGTTGGAAATCACTCAGCACACATCTTAGTCGGCAGGCTTAATGAGGTGATGAAGTTTATTTCAGAACAAAGTGCATTGCTTTTTATAGTATTTTTACACGGCCCTAAAATAGATCGCTGGGTTGTTGTTCAGGGAACTAAGGACCGAGGAAAGCAGCAATGACTATAACATAATTGGGCGGAGACCTGGGAGGTGAAGCACACAGTTCTGCACAGTGCTGAAGGGCTATTTAGACAAAAAGACAGCGCTGAGAACCCCAGATATATTCTCTGGAGCCCCAAGTTTTCTGCCTATATCTGGATTTCTTTTATCATGATACATTGCTTAAAATAGTGTTATTTATATTGTTTATTACAAATGTTTTTTCCATGTCATTCGTCATGGTATAATTATATCCCAAGATGTGTTTGTTTTCCTGCTAGTTGGAAGACAGTGAATCCCAAATATACAGGCATCGATACCTTGCATATCAAAGCTGTCTATGCATCTAAATTGTGGTTGAATTTGGAAAGTAAATTAAGCATAAGAAATAACATTTATTTTCATATAGTTCAGGCTGGCCTCAAATTTTCAATCTTTCCTCCTCAGCTCCTGGGTTCTGGGTTTCCAGATATGTTCAGGTGTATATTTCCACCATGCCTCATTTTAAAGTTTTAATTTATGAAGGTAATTAAGGTTAACTATAAAAATATTGGTATTAAAAACAGAAAGAAGACTGAAGAGATGGCCTACCAATTAAGAGTCCTTGCTACTGTTACAGAGGGCTGGAGTTTGAGTCCTAGGATCCATTTTCTCACAGCCTCCTGTGACTCTAGCTCTGACACCCTTGTCTGACACTGGCAGGCACCCACATGAACACTCACATACAAACACAGAGATAACGAATGAACATAAGTAAAAATAAAAAAGAAATATTTAAAAAAAAACAACAGAGGTTTGACAGGATGGACAAGCGCTGCTAGGCCAGATGGCCTGAGTTTGTTCCCAGCTCCCGCAGTGGAAGAAGAGAAGTGGTTCCCACAAGCTGCCCTCTGACTTCCACGTGCAAACACTAAATAAATAAGTACGAGAGAGAGAGAGAGAGAGAGAGAGAGAGAGAGAGAGAGAGAGAGAGGTTAGAACCTTTTCTGTGCATGTTTATCTGTAGCTTTTAAACATAAGTATATTAGTAATTATACTATGGAAAGCACAGAGAGAGAGAGAACAAGCTACAATGTGTTTAGTTCTGGTACTTATGCTAGGGGTACTTTTTACTTTTAGACATATATAAGTACCCAGGAAAGTAGGTTCTTTCATTTATTTTAAAGCATTTTACTTAACTTTACTTCATGAGAAGGGGGTTACATACATAAGTGCAGGCTCTCAAAGAGGCCAGAAGAGGGTGCTGGTCCCTGGGCTGAAGTTACCACTGGAGTTGTGAGCATTGTGCTTGCTGGAATTGAATACTAGTCCTTTGCAAGAGCAGTATGTGCTTTTAAGCACCGAGCTTTCTCGCTAGCCCTAACTCATAAATGTTCTGAGTATGTAAAATCTAGTTAGCAAATAATGGTTTAAGTTATTCTCCTATTAATATTTACCAAA
The DNA here is from genome assembly GCF_982192425.1 of Myodes glareolus. Classification (NCBI taxonomy): domain Eukaryota; kingdom Metazoa; phylum Chordata; class Mammalia; order Rodentia; family Cricetidae; genus Myodes; species Myodes glareolus. The sequence continues at coordinate 3,543,135 of NC_142036.1, read as the reverse complement.
TATTCAGTAAACATATTTATACATGCCCCCATTTTTTCTATTTAAGAGTCTTTGTTAAGGAGAGATACCAGAAATTAACTTATTTATGAAAATTAGAAATTTGCTAAAGTAAATATTCCAAATTATACTCTGCTTGAAGTGCCATAGTTTTGATGAAAAAAATCCCAGTGAACAAATCAAACCACTGAAGCTTAGATAGAAAGAAAGAAAGAAAGAAAGAAAGAGAGAGAGAGAGAGAGAGAAAAGGTGTTGGAGAATAATAACAAGTTGGAAACTCAGTTCTGAATCTGTAATTACTAGTAAATTCGAACACTTCTTTTGTATTTGTTAATCAATTCAACTTTGTGTTTGATAAATTGAGATGCTTTTATCTCTTCATAAGGTTCTTTATAGTCACTGTCTGTGCTGGGAACAGATTTCGTGGAAGTGAATTTTCATGGTGTGGCTTTGGATGAAGTTGCAGCTGACTGAGGAAGATTTGGGTCCCAGAAGCAAACAGTACAAAAGTCAGGCCAGCAGCTCTCACCAAGGATGAACAATAGCCAACTTGATGGTATTACTGTGGCCTTATCAAAATGTAGAACTGAAAGACCTGGATAAATTCAGACCCCTCTAGCAGAAAGAGTAGAGCCAAAAACAAATTCTAGCAGGGAGAGAAAAACCAAAAATCTAGGTTAGCTTGTTCAGTGACTCTGTTCCATGAACTAGATGACCATAAAGTTTGATTATAATCTTGAGAATAATCTTGAGAAACAGGGAGTTACCCCCTTGTGATTATCACTGGTATTTTCAGACTTTTCCAATGATCACTGGTATTTTTGGGATTTTCCAATGACGCCCTCCCTACCCCTTTGGGTTATTGGGTTATGGTTTCTTCCCTTAAATACCCCTTCTCCCAGCTACTTGGGGTCAAACTCCTCTACCCCTGTGTGGGAAATGAGTTTCAGCCCCAGTGCATTGGCTCCTGTCCTGTCAATAGACCTTGTGTGTTTGCAGTAAGGACGATCTGTTGTGAGTTCCTGGGGGGTCGTGTTATCCCAAGACTTGAGTGAGAGTCTCCTCACTCCGGGGATCTTTCATTTGGGGGCTCGTCTGGGATTGGCGACCCTCGTCTCTGGAGACCCACTTGGAGGTGAGACATTGTCTGTGTCTTTGTTCTGTGTCTTTGTGTTTCTGTGCTGGCTGAATTCAGGTTCTGTACAGGTTCTGTATTTTTCGTTTCTTTCAATTTTGGTTTTGCAGTCATTCACGTCTTGGGAGGAGACAGAGGAGTGATCAGCAGATGTGCTAGAAATCACCAACTGCTACCCTGGTGAGGATACGGAAGTTCTCCTGGATTGGAGGAACTATATGCCCTCCCAGCCATCTGCATTTCTGGAGTGGTTTTGTCTGTCTAGGTTTTGTTAGCCTTTGTCTTTGTCTCTTTGGTCTCTGTTTTGACTTAAGTGCAGGTAGCATGTTCAGTTCTCTGGTGAGATATGCGTCTGGCGTTTCTCAGTTCTGTGGTATGACACGCAAGTAGCGTGGTCATTTCTCTGTAGAGACATGCATGGATAGCGGTCTCATTTCTATAGCGGGGTGGGTCACACCTGTGAAGCAGCTCGAAGTTGTGTCTTTGGTTTGTTTGGTGCCATTGTCCTGTATGTCTGTGTAATGTATGTTGTACTTTTGTCCCGACTTAGACTGATGTTGACATATTCAAATCATGACTTCTTTGACTTTGATATTGTGACCACTTACAAGACTTTAGAGATAGGGCCATAAGCATAGGAGTATATTTCATAAAAACAAAAGTTAGCTTCGACCCCAAGCACGTGGCTGCAGGGCAGCATGCTTGTATGGATGGTTGGGCTATTCAGCTTTGCGGTTACAAGGTATTGAGGCTGCCAGACAATAGGATTTCAGACACTGAACAAAAAATCTGAGGGTAATCGCTATGGCCTAAAGAAGTTAACAGTCTTGTTTCCCCAGTGCTGCATACTACCCTACTCCCCCCTCCCGCCCTGTGCTGATGGATGAGTTCCCTCTGCCTGCCCTGGGAGCTGCATGCCTCAAACCTCTGGTCAAAGCTGACCAAAGCTTGGCTTGGTGGGTGAAGAACTCTTTCAGATCCTATGGGCTATAAATATCTGTCATTATTTGTAGGGGCTGGTTACAAATTATTGTTGGTTAATGTAAAAAAGAAAAACCTATTGTTGGTCTCAAATGTTTCGCACTGGTACAGGATTTTATGTGCTGTTCTTGTTTAAAATGTAGACATACATCCCCACTGAGAAAAACCACAAAAGAACTTTGGAAGAGTTTTTATGTTGTCTAAAAAGCAAGAGAGATTTTTTTTGTGTGTGTGTGTGTTGTCTAAAAAGCAAAAGAGATTTTTGGTATGTTGTCTAAAAAGCAAGAGAAATTTTGGTAAAAAAAAAAACAAAAATGAGTGAACAGAAATGGGCTTTATCTAGTTCCCTGTGTATGTTTTCAAGGTCAAATTTAAAGCAGGTAGGGAGCGACTAACAGTCTAACACCGAGCTCTCGTGCTAGGTCTCAGAGGGGCCAAAAGATGACCCACTAATTTGGCCAAGGTAATAGAGGTTCTTCAGGGGTCGCTTGAACTGTCATCTGTGTTTCTTGAATGTTTAAAGGAGGCTTACATGTGTTATACTCCCTTTGACCCAACCTCTGAGGGTCAGCAAGCAGTGGTAGCTATGGCCTTCATAGGACAGTCAGTGTCAGATATTAAGAAAAGTTACAGTGGTTAGAAGGATTGCATGCAGGATTATAACTTGCAGGATTTGGTTAAGGAGACAGACAATGTGTTTCATAAGTGACAGACAAAGGAAGAGAAGTGAGCAAGAGAGAGAGAAGTGGGAGGCAGAAAAAAGAGAGGACCGGAGGGATTGTAGACAAGAGAGAAGTTTGACTAGAATTTTGGCCGCAGTGGTAGGAGAGAAAGGAATGACAGGACCTAGACAGATAGGGAACCTGGGCAACAGAAGATCAAAGATGTATGAAGATTGGACAAAGACCAATGTGCTTATTGCAAAGAAAAAGGACAGTGGGCAAGAGAATGCCCAAAGAAGAAAGGAAAGGCCTCTAAGGTACTGGCCCTAGAAGAAGATGATTAGAGGGGATGGGGCTTGGATCTCCCTCCCTTGCACCTAGGGTAACCCTGACTGTGGAGGGAACTCCTATTATCTAGTGGACACAGGGGCTGAGTACTTTGTGCTGAAACAACCATTGGGGAAGCTAAAGAATACAAAGACTATAGTAATTGGAGCAACTGGACAGAAACAATATTCATGGACCACCTTATGAACTGTAGATTTGGGGAGAGGACAAGTGATTCATTCCTTCTTGGTTATCCCTGAGTGTCCTATGCCTTTATTAGAAAAAGACTTGTTAAGAAAGTTGAAGGCCCAGATCAGGTCTATTTGAACAGGGCTGGAGGTGATCAAAGCCTTTTTGTTGACCTAACCAGTGACCTTCGCTCCCCCTGCTGTCCTCAATTCCGCTACCCTACTGCCCGAGACTGATGACTCCTTATCTACTCATCACTGCGCTGACATTTTGGCAGAAGAAGCTGGTACCCAAAATGATCTGAAGGATCAGCCTTGGCCTGTGAGTCCAAGCTGGTATACGGATGGCAGCAGTTTCGTGGTTGAAGGTAAGCAGAAGGCAGGGGCAGCAGTGGTGGATGGGAAGCAAGTAATCTGGGCCAGTAACCTCCCTGAAGGGACGTCAGCCCAGAAAGCCAAACTTGTAGCTTTGATACAAGCTCTACGGAAGGCAGAGGGGAAGTCTATCAACATCTACACTGACAACAGTATGCTTTTGCCACTGCTCATATACACGAAGCAATATACAGTCAAAGAGGACTGTTAACATCTGCAGGAAAAGACATAAAAAAAATAAAGAAAAAATTTTGAATCTACTCGATGCCATACATTTGCCAAGGAAGGTAGCCATCATACACTGTCCAGTGTCCCGCGCTACCGTCTCGCCAGCAAGAACCACGCAGTACACATAGGATCCTTCTGCAGAAAAGCTTTATGTCTCTTGGGAGCTAGAGCATAAGCCACATGGCGGAGACCCAGATAAGATGGAACCCATCCCTTATAAAGGAAACAGACCCTGCTCTGGACGTGTCATTTCTGGATTGGTCAACTGCTCCCAGTCCCAAGTGAAACCTTGGGAGTAGTGGAAAAATACCAACACATGTGAGCTTTCTAGCTCACCTGGCGGTGCAGCGCCATCTATGGTGGAGAGTGTGGTTGCGGCCCTCTACATCTCCCCCTAATTTTACTTCTTTGCAGAAAGGCAACTCCCTAGGAAGGTAAAGATAGAGGTCGCACTTCCCAAAATGAAAACATTAAAATGGGCTTACACGGAATCTGTCCCTAGGCTCATGACACCTGGAACCTATCCGGCCTGCCCTCTGCCAATTTTCTGGGAAAGGGAATATACGGCAGGAAACCCTTAAGCAGAGCGACTTATCTCTCAGAGAGGGCCATTCTCTGTGCGATGCTCTTAAGCTCGACAACCTTCAGGGTTAGCTAAGCCAAGCACTCCACCCTGTGCAATGGACCACAGTCCTAGGGGTGCAGGAGCTGGTTGGCTTAAACCTTACTGCTTTAACATAGATAACCACACATCAGTAGAGGCCCCCTGTTCTAGGGCAGCCAGCGCTGAGCAAAAACCACTTTATCCCTATGGCTTTGGGATTTGAGTCAGCAGACCATCCAGAGGAGAAACACTAATCCATAGCATAGGACTGTTCCAAAACATTTCCACCCCCACCCACTCTTTGAAGTAGGGGATGAAGGACACGATCCAGGACTGGAATTCTTCGGCCAGGCTTATGTCCACTCGCGTGGAGTTGATTGTCACGATGGACCATCTCAAGGAGGACAGCAAATCATCAAAATTCTCCTGCAAGATACAAAGACAATTCTCGGGACAAGTTAGCCACTTTTATAAAGTTCTCATATGGTACACTGGTCACACAAAAGGCTGGAGTTTTCCATTCACAGCCCAATTGGGCAAGCTGCCATAAGATATCCACCTGTTCTTGTACTAGGTTAATTATTTGATTAAGAACCATTATTTCACCTCTAATAGATGTATCTATGGTAGCCTGCTGATCTAGGGCTGTAGCCACTGTGGTAGATAACTGATTGAGGGTCTCTGTTTTTCATGGTATAGGCCGTGCTGCCCCAGTGGCGCCTAGGAAAAACCCAGGCCCTGTTTGCTGATATTAGGTTTAAGATTTATTGGCTCCCGTATTCCTTGCCAGTACGGTGGCCTTGGGTTCCAGAGCCCGCCCGCCATCCAAGGGCTGTGTGCGTGTGCGGCCCTGGGCCTGCTCGCTGCGCGGCTCCCCGTGTCCCGCTGTGCGGCTCCGCCTGTCCCAGGCCAGGAAGTGGCGGCTCCACCCCCAGGCGCCCCTGCCTTCCCCGCGGGGCTAGCCTAGTTCTCTGAGGCTGTGTTGGTGGCGGAGTGTGGCGGGAGCCGACACTCAGACCGAGGCGGCACAGGCAGCAACATCTCAAGGTCCGCGCCAGAGCCGCTGCGGCTCAAGGGGCCAATGGGAGAGGCGGCGAACAGGGCCGCTTTCCTACTAGCCAACTCTCAACACCTGTGCCACAGCAAAAGCAGCTGTAAACAAACTCTCACAGACCCAGCCAACGACCCAATCACTTTAAAAATCTAAGGGCTTTTTGCATCTACCTCCCTGTGGATCCTGAAACATTAGATTTAAAACCAAATAGTTGTAAGCTGCCATGTGGTCACTGGGGAATTGAACTCACAACCCTTGGAAGAGCAGGCAGCATTCTTAACCCCTATGCTATCTCTTCAGTTCCTTATTCAGATGGAAAATCTCTCGGGCTAGTAGCCAGCATTGTTCGCCCCGCCCGTTGCCCCAGGCTATGCCTTTGTTACCTAGGATCAGCACAGCTCAGCTCAGCCAAGCGGAACAGAAGCCACTCCAGCCTCAGAGCCCCTCACAGTTTCAGGCACATTGCAAGCCTTCTGACCTGGCAGCTTGTGGCACCGTTCTCATTCTCGGTACTGCTGTGATACCCTCCAGGCCAGGCACCAACTGAGCCTGCGCAATATGCCTCCCACCATAGCCACAGAGCAAAGCTCCGCTCCAGCCGCCCTCCAGCCCCAGCTGCACCCACTCCGAGCCCAAACCGGTGCACGGAGCAAAGCTGAACTCAGAGAAGCAGGCTTGAAAGGACCTCATTTAATCTTTAAGGGAATTTGGGCGTCGTTTAGTCTCTTTGGCTGCTTCCTGCTGAAATTGGGCCGTTGCATTCTTAGGGGTATACACTACAACATTTCAGGAGGTCTCGGTGATTCAAACCACGTAAATCCCAAGTACACCCTTAGGCTCTCCCCCTCCGTGGAGACGAAAACAGAACCTCCCTCCCAAAACACCACATCCTCAGCAGTCTCCAAGTTCAAATATCCCTCTCCCATCCAGTACACAAAAGACAACATGAGCAACACAACATAAAGCTTTTGACCCTGCAAATCAGCCCTCTCCCCCATCCTCACTCTCTTTTAAAATCACTGGGGGGTCCTTTTTAACTTATTTTCTTTTCTGTCTCCCCCATTCTTTACCGGAGGGTCCTTTTTAACTTATCTGGGTGCGCGCACAACCTCCCACTGCTGCTCAGTTTCTGATATGCTCTCTGGACTTTAGAACGTACCTCTCTGAGCACGCATGCCTGCAGTTCTGAATCCTCCTTGTGTCCAAGGGGTCTCCGGTGGTGCAAAGTTCTTCTTTTTCCCGGGTATCAGCACCAGATGTCCCGCGCTACCGTCTCGCCAGCAAGAACCACGTGGTACACATAGGATCCTTCTGCAGAAAAGCTTTATGTCTCTTGGGAGCTAGAGCATAAGCCACATGGCGGAGACCCAGATAAGATGGAACCCATCCCTTATAAAGGAAACAGACCCTGCTCTGGACGTGTCATTCCTGGATTGGTCAACTGCTCCCAGTCCCAGGTGAAACCTTGGGAGTAGTGGAAAAATACCAACACATGTGAGCTTTCTAGCTCACCTGGCGGTGCAGCACCATCTATGGTGGAGAGTGTGGTTGCGGCCCTCTACAGTCCAGGACACCAAAAAACTCAAGATGCTGTGGCTAAAGGAAATCAGATGACAGACCTAACCGCTAAACAGGCAGCCCAAGGAGCAATGATCCTGGCAGTCAAAGAGCCTAAAGATTATCATGATATCAGTGAATCCAACTTTAGATACACCCCCAGGACTATCAAGTTATGGGCAAATTAGGACTGGTAAAGGAAACCCCATGTGGGGCAGTAGAGACAGAAGGAAGAAAACTAGTCCTCCCACAAAAAGAAGGGCACAAGTATGTTACCAACTTACATTACCTGACCCACTTGGGGGCCAAGAAACTAAAAGATGTGGTTAGGTCCTCTGGCTATTATGTTATAGGACTCTCTGACTTGGCAGAAGAAGTAGTCAAAAGCTGCAAGGCCTGTGCTATGACTAATACAGGACACTCCATATCTACTCCTGGGAAGAGGTTCAGGGGCGATTGGCCTGGGGCCTACTGGGAAGTATATTTTACAGAAATTAAGTCAGTCAGATATGGCAACAAGTACTTATTAGTTTTTATAGATACTTTTTCAGGCTGGGTAGAAGCTTTTCCTACCAGGACTGAGACGGTCAATGTGGTAGCTAAGAAGATCATAGAAGAAATCTTCCTGAGGTTTGGGATACCCAAGGTAATCGGGCCTCATAATGGACCTACGTTTGTTGCCCAGGTAAGTCAGGAACTGACCACCCAACTGGGGATCAATTGGAAATTATGCTTACCAACCCCAGAGCTCAAGTCAAGTAGAAAGGATGAATAGAACCCTAAAAACTGAACCTAGAAATAGAACCTAAAAAATAGAACCCTGACAAAACTGGCACTAGAGACCTGCAGGAATGACTGGACAGCCCTCCTTCCCTTTGCCCTGTTCCAGGTTCAGAACACCTAAGGGCAATTTAAACTCACCCCTCATGAGATCCTATGTGGGGGACTGCCTCCACTAACTGAGTCGGGTGGAGTGTATAATCCTGATGCTATCCTTTCTAGACTTTTATTTGCCCACCTAAAGGCCCTTGAAGTGGTGAGACGCCAGATCTGGGAACTACTGAAAGAAGTACATAAGGCGTGCTGCATCAGTTCCAAGTAGGGGAAGTCATTTTTTTTATAAAAGTTTATTAATTTATAAAAGTTTCCATTTCCACCCCTCCTCCCAACATCCTCCCACTCCCCCCACTCCCTCTCCTCCTCCCTCTCCATCCCTAAGAGCAGTCAGGGCTTCCTGCCCTGTGGGAAGTTCAAGTTCCTCCCCCCTCCCTCCAGGTCCAGGAAGGTGAGCATCCAAACAGACTGGATCCCAAAAATCCAGTATATGCAGAGGAAACAAGTCCCAGTGTCATTGTCAATTGCTTTTCAGAAAGACCCCGAGCCAGCCACATTCAGAAAATCTGGTTGGATCACGTGCTCGTTCAGTCCCAGTCCAATTGGCCTTGGTGAACTCTCATTAGATCAGTCCCCTTGTATCAGTGGGTGAATGCACTCCTCACGGTCCTGCCTTTCTTGTTTATGTTCTCCCTCCTTCTGCTCCTCATTTAGACCTTGGGGGCTCAGTCCAGTGCTCCAATGTGGTTCTCTGTCTCAATCTCCATCCATCAACGGGTGAAGGTTCCCTCTGGTGTTGCCTTCTTTGCTCACGTTCTCTTTCCTTCTGCTTCTCATTTGGACCAAGGGAGTTAAGTCCAGTGTTCCAATGTGGGTCTCTGTCTCTATCTCCATCCATCGCCAGATGAAGGTTCTAGGGTGATATGCAAAATATTCATCAGTATGGTTATGGGGCAAGGCCGGTTCAGGCACCCTCTCCTCTGTCCAGAGAACAATCTGGGGATCTCTCCTTGGACCTGGGATCCCCTTTATAATCAAGTCTCTTGTAAACCCTAAAATGACTCCCCTAGTTGAGAAATATACTTCCCTGATCCCATATCCATCCTTCCTCCCTCCCCCCCCCATCCCAATCCCCCGAGCTTTCCCCATTCCTCCCCTACTGCCTTCTCTCTAACCCTCTCCCCTTCCAACAATCCCCCACCATGCACCTGAGGTTGCCTGGCACTCTTGTCTACTTCCAATCTCCAGGAGGATAACTACATGATTTTCTTCAGGTTCACCTTCTTATTTAGCTTCTCTAGGATCACGAATAATAGGCTCAAAGACCTTTAACTATGGCTAGAATCCACATATGAGTGAATATATGCCATATTCCTCTTTTTGGGTCTGGGTTACCTCACTCAGTAAAGCGTTTTCTATGTCCATCCATTTGCATGCAAAATTCAAGATGTCATTGTTTTTTTACCGCTGAGTAAAACTCTAATGTATATATGTTCCACACCTTTTTTAACCATTCTTCTATTGAGGGGCACCTAGGTTGATTCCAGGTTCTGGCTATTACAAATAGTGCTGCTATGAACATAGTTGAACAAATGCTTTTGTGGTATGATAGGGCATCTCTTGGGTATATTCCCAAGAGTGGAATTGCTGGGTCTTGAGGGAGGTTGACTCCCAGTTTCCTGAAAAACCGCCACACTGATTTCCACAGTGGCTGCACAAGTTTACATTCCCACCAACAATGGATGAGAGTTACCCTCTCTCCACATCCTCTCCAGCATAAGCTATCATTGGTGTTTTTGACTTTAACTAATCTGACCGGTGTAAAATGGTATCTCATAGTTGTTTTGATTTGCATTTCCCTGATCGCTAAGGATGTTGAGCATGACCTTAAGTCATGCTAAATGTCTTTTGGCCATTCGAAGTTCTTCTCTTGAGAATTCTCTGTTCAGATCAGCACCCCATTTTTTAATTGGGTTAATTAGAGTTTTAGTGTCTAGTTTCTTGAGTTCTTTGTATATTTTGGAGATCAGGCCTTTATCTGATGAGGGGTTGGTGAAGATCTTCTCCCAGTCCGAAGGTAGCTCTTTTGTCTTACTGACGGTGTCCTTTGCTTTACAGAAGCTTCTCAGTTTCAGTAGGTCCCATTTATTCATTGATTCTCTTATTGTCTGTGCTATTGGGGTTCTACCTAGGAAGTGGTCTCCTGTGCCTATGTCTTGTAGACTATTTCCCACTTTCTCTTCTATCTGGTTCAAAGTGGTCAGATTAATGTTGAGGTCTTTAATCCATTTGGACTTGAGTTTTGTGCATGGTGATAGATATGGATCTACTTTCATTCTTCTACAGGTTGACATCCAATTATGCCAGCACCATTTGTTAAAGATGCTTTCCTTCTTCCATTGCACACTTTTAGCTCCCTTGTCAAAAATCAAGTGTTCATAGGCTTGTGGGTTAATATCTGGGTCTTCTATTTGATTCCATAGGTCAACTTTTCTGTTCTTATGCCAGTACCAAGCTGTTTTCAATACTGTAGCTGTGTAATAGAGTTTGAAGTCAGGGATGGTTATACCTCCAGAAGTTCCTTTATTGTATAAGATTGTTTCAGCTATCCTGGGTTTTTTGTTTTTCCATGTAAAATTGATTATTATTCTCTCAAGGTCTGTGAAGAAGTTTGATGGGATTTTGATGGGGATTACACTGAATCTATAGATTGCTTTTGGTAAAATTGCCATTTTTACTATGTTGGTCCTCCCAATCCAAGAGCAGGGGAGATCTTTCCATTTTCTGGTATCCTCCTCAATTTCTTTCTTCAAAGACTTAAAGTTCTTGTCAAATAGGTCTTTCACTTCCTTGGTCAGGGTTATCCCAAGATATTTTATGCTATTTGTGGCTATCGTGAAAGGTGAAGTTTCTCTGATTTCCCTCCCTGCTTTTTTATCCTTTGTGTATAAGAGGGCAACTGATTTTTTTGAGTTGATCTTGTATCCTGCCACATTACTAAAGGTGTTTATCAGCTGTAGGAGTTCTTTGGTAGAGTTTTTGGGGTTGCTCATGTATACTATCTTATCGTCTGCAAATAACGAGAGTTTAACTTCTTCCTTTCCAAATTGAATCCCTTTGATCCCCTTATGTTGTCGTATTGCTATTGCTAGAACTTCAAGCACTATATTGAAGAGGTATGGGGAGAGTGGACAGCTTTGTCGTGTTCCTGATTTCAATGGAATGGCTTTGAGTTTCTCTCCATTTAGTTTGATGTTAGCTGTCGGTTTGCTGTAAATAGCTTTTATTATATTTAGGTATGATCCTTGTATCCCCAATCTCTTCAACACCTTTATCATAAAGGGATGTTGAATTTTGTCAAATGCTTTTTCAGCATCTAATGAAATGATCATATGGTTTTTTCTTTCAGTTTATTTATATGATGGTTTACGTTGATAGATTTGCATATGTTGAACCAACCCTGCATCTCTGGGATGAAGCCTACTTGATCATAATGGATAATTTTTCTAATGTGTTCTTGGATTCGGTTTGCCAGGATTTTGTTGAGAATTTTCGCATCAATGTTCATGAGTGAGACTGGCCTGTAATTCCCTTTTTTGGTTGTGTCTTTATGTGGTTTTGGTATCAGGGTAACTGTAGCTTCATAAAAAGAGTTTGGCAATGACTCTTCTGTTTCTCTATTGTGAAATACATTAAGGAGTATAGGTATTAGCTCTTCCTGGAAGTTCTGGTAGAATTCTGCATTGAAACCATCTGGCCCTGGGCTTTTTTTTGGTCGGGAGGTTTTTGATAACAGCTTCTAATTCTTCGCGACTAACAGGTCTATTTAGATTGTTCACCTGGTCTTGATTTAACTTTGGTAAATGGTATTTATCTAAAAACCAGTCCATTTCTTGTACATTTTCCAACTTTGTGGCATATAAACTTTCGTAGTAAGATCTAATGATTCTCTGAATTTCCTCTGTGTCTGTTGTTATGTCCCCCTTTTCATTTCTGATCCTATTAATTTGAGTGTTCTCTCTCTGCCGTTTGATTAGTTTGGCTAGGGGTTTGTCAATCTTGTTGATTTTCTTCAAGAACCAACTTTTGTTTTGTTGATTCTTTGAATTGTTTTCTGTGTTTCTATTTTGTTGATTTTAGCCCTCAGTTTACACAATGAAAGCAGTGCTAAGAGGAAAGTTCATAGCACTAAGTGCCCAATTAAAGAAAATGGAGAAAGCACACATTGGAGACTTAACAGCACACCTGAAAGCTCTGGAAAAAAAAGAAGCAGACCCACCCAGGAGGAGTAGAAGAAGGGGAAGCCAATTTTATCTGGTGGCATCAAGTTGGAAATCTTGAGCCTCGTTGGAAAGGGCCATATTGGTACTCTTAACAAATTGCAGTATTTGGGGCTTTCAGCACCACCACCAGTCAGGATGCTTGTGTTTGGGGACTAATTATAGGCTGACTGTTATTGAGGTTACAGGTGTAGTGTCACGCCTGGGAAGTCCACCGGCTGCCTACAAACGTTTGTGTATTTGAGACTCTTAAAAGCCTTAAGACTCCTGACACCAGGTACTTGGTTCGTGGCTTAGATAAATGGAGGGCTTATAGTACAGATCTGACCCCTGTGTGTCAACATCGGTTTTTAATGACACCAAAGATTGCTGTGTACTTGTACAACTGGTACCTAGGGTCTTTTAACATCCAGCTAACACGCTTGAAGATGAGTTTGACAGGCACCCAACTCGCTTTCGACAAGAACCGATTTCTCTGACACTAGCAGTAATCCTGGGCCTCAGGATAGCTGCCGGTGTTGGGACAGGTACCGCTGCCCTAATACAGGCCCCTCAGCACTTTAATGAATTAAGAATAATGATGGATGAAGATTTGAGGGCTCTAGAGCAATCTATTTCCAAACTCAAAGAGTTGTTCACTTCCCTCTCAGAAGTGGTCTTACAGAATAAAAGGGAAATTGATTTGTTATTCTTAAAAGATGGAGGATTATGCGCTGCTCTCAGAGAAGAATGTTGTTTCTATGTGGACCATTCAGGAGTAATTAAAGACTCCATGAGTAAACTTAGGGAAAGGTTAGACAAAAGACAAAGACACAGAGAAGCACATCAGGGATGGTTTGAGAGCTGGTTTGATAGGTCTCCTTGGATGACTACTGATATCTTCCCTTATGGGACCATTCCTAATTTTGCTTCTGCTACTGATTATAGGTTCATGTATATTAAATAAACTAATTACCTTCATCAGAGAAAGAATAAGTACTGTTCAGATTTTGATATTATGCCACCAATATAGCACTTTACAAGGCCAAGAAGATATTGAAATCTAGTTCTATGATTAGAACTAGGTACTAGAAGAAGTGGGGAGATAAAAGACCCGGTAAATTCAAACCCCTCTAGTGAAAAGAGTAGAGCCAAAAAAATCTAGCAGGGAGAGAAGAGCCAACAATCTAGGTTAGCTGGTTCAGTGACTCTGTTCCAGGAACTAGCTGACCATAAAGTTAGATTATAATCTTGAGAAACAGGAAGTTACCCCTTGTGATTATCACTGGTATTTTCAGAATTTTCCAATGATGTCCTCTCTACCCCTTTTAGGTTATTGGGTTATGGTTTCTTCCCTTAAATACCCCTTCTCCCAGCTACTCAGGGTCAAACTCCTCTACCCCTGCATGGGAAATGAGTTTCGGCCCCAGTGCACTGGTTCCTGTCCTGTCAATGAACCTCATGTGATTGCAGCAAGGATGGTCTCTCGTGAGTTCCTGTGACGTCATGTTATCTCGAGTGAGTGTTATCTCAAGTGAGTGAGAGTCTCCCACTCCGGGGGTCTTTCAGAACTAGTTTGTAGATTTGGGTGCTTAATATTTAAGTGTCTATATTTTACAGTTTGAAAGAGGATGGAATTTGAAACATTGATCTTTCAGTCAATTTTCTCTATGTGGTAGATAACACAGACTCAAATTCTTTTTATTGCATATACCTCTGCAACATATTCGTGTGCTTTAACACTTGGTTCCCAGCCAGTGGCGCTATTGTAGGAGACTGTAGTACCTTTCAGACATGAGATTTAGCTGGCAGGTGTAAAGTTTTCAGAGGGGCTGAATGAGTCATAATTCCTCTGATTCTGGTTCCAGCTGTCTGTTTCCTGATCCACTGATTGTAACCAGTTAGCTCATACTCCCGATAGCCCATCTAGGAGTTGTTGCGGCTGCCATGTTTCTGTGCACTGTACCTTCTCAAACTGTGAGCCGGAATAAGCCCTTCCCCCTCAAACTACTTCTTCCTATATTTTATCACAGCAATAGAACCCTAACTAAGACAGTAGTCCACGGAGGGGAAGCCCTTGAAAGGAAGACCAGAATCCCCTATCTTTCCCCTCTCTGTGTGTTTCTGGTCTATTATGTGTTGAGTAACCTTTCCCCACCACAGACACCAACAAGGAGGACTGACAGTGGATAGAGACTTCCAATGCCTTGTGCCAAGATAAACCTTCTGTTGTTTGTATGATGTTTGTCATTTTTTTTTTCAGTCACAGAAATGGAAAGCTAACAGACTGTTTACAAGTAGCTAAAATAAAATTGTGTAGGGTCAGAACCTTTCTGGAATAAGTACCCCAACACCAGTGAGATCAGAAGAAAGCAAATATCTCTGGGAAAGAAGGATGGCCCCTAAAAGTCTTCAATACCAGGTCCAGTTTGTGTTTTTATTTTATATTTTAAAACTACAAGGTGGGATAGGTAAGCAAGCAAGATTTTACAGAAGCCCACATGGCAGTCAACAGGTTGTTAAGGGCAATGGCCCATTATTTTTAGCTACTTTTTAAGTTCATTTTGTATTAGGGAGCAAGAGTAGTCGAGTTTGTCAAGAAAGTAGTATAATTAGTGCTTAAGTAAATCAATAAACCAGTATCTAACACAATTTTCAAGCTTACTTTACTTTAGTATCACTGATATAGGGATAACCAGTTGCTCTCTGATCAGATGTGAGGTCCACTTCCAAAGAGGGAGTTCATGCCTTGTAGTGTGGGCTTTGTCAAAAGCCCTCAGCTACGACAGAGGTCGTAGATCCTAGCAGTGAACCTGTTGCTTTTGTTTTACTAAATGAGATTGCTGTCAAATTGCCTTCTAAATATGTATTTTCATACCCATAGATTACTTCTGCCCTCATCTTTGATGAAAAAGAAATTCTTTTTGAAGCAAATGGTAGTTGATACAGAGACTTTTAGCTGGTCAGGAAGTTAAGAATAAGTGACTATATAGTATCCCTGAACAGGAAGTGTATAACTGCATCAAAGGACCAGGAAACACAAACATGGGAGAAATGGTGGAAAGAATGTAAGAACCGGATAATAGGGAAGAGGGCTGTGAAATGTCTTCTGGGCATGATATGGCACTTGGGAACTAACAGCAGTCAGTCTGGCCACACGTGACAGGGCCTGTTACCATTCCATCGGGAGCTGACCCCTCCTTAAGATGCTATTGGTAGTTGATATATGATGAGGTAGAGAGAGTCATTGTCTTCAGTAATGCAACTACTGCTAAGATGGCCAGGCACCAATAGCTGGAGCTGCACCATGTCCAGGTGGGTAACCTAGCTAAGTTCAGTGGAAAACAAAACAAAGGCAAGAGGACATGAAGGTGAGAGGCAGAATTGATGTGGGAGGGAAATAAAAGAGTGGGTGAAGGGTCAGTGTTATAAGAGCATACTATACACATATATGAAACTGTCAAAAATAAAGTAAAATAAAATGACAATTTTGTGATGGCTATTCTTGGTATCAACTTGACTACATATAGATGTAAATAAACCCAAGAGGCTGGGCACACCTACAAGGGATATTTCTCAATTAAATCATTTGAAGTAATCCAGAATTTTTTGAGCTGGGAAGATCCGCCTTTATCTGGACCTACCTACTTCTGACAGCCTATGGAAGGACATAGAAAAAGGAAACTCTCTCTCTTTCTCTCTTTCTTTTATTCTCTCTCTCTCTCTCTCTCTCTGAATCCATTCTATCAGTTCTGTTTTTCTAGAGAACCCAGACCACTATGGTGGTTTTCAGTTTGCTGTCCAAATAGTTTTTGAAGCCAAATTATTTGAAAGCTAAATTAGTCAACACTATCAATTTAGTAGAAAACAGACGAAGGTCTTTGTGTTAGGTAAGGTTTCTACTGCTGTGATAAACACCATGAGCAAAAGCAGACTGGGGAGGAAAGAATTTGTTTCAATCTACAGTTTGTAGTCCACCATCCAGGGAAGTCAAGGCAGAAACCTGGAGGCAGGAGCTGATGCAGAGGACATGGTAGAGTACTGCTTACTGGGTTGCTCCCTCACAACTTGCTCATCCTACTTTCTTATAGCATCCTGTACCATCAGCTGAGGGATGGTGCTGCCCACAGTGATATGGGCCCTCCAACATCAATCATCAATCTTGGAAACAGGTTAGTCTTGTGGGGACATTTCCTGAGATGAGCCTAGCTCTTTCCAAATTACTCCAGTTTGTGTCAAGTTGACATAGAACTTGCCAATGCAACCTCAGCCTTTATCTCCCATGATGAACCACTGGCTACAGAGCACATGAGCTGGTTTGCTTTGCTGCTGGTGGTGATGAGTTGCTGTGAATCGTCATGTCTTCCGCACAGTGCATGGTGGGGCTGCCAGTCTGCCATCGCGAGGAAAGCACTTGTTGGAATCTAGCAATGACAGTGCTCAGCACAGTTAACCAAGCTTGGAAGTGGTACCTTTCCAGTTTACATGGAGGCACCGAGGCACAGCACCCGGGGATCGTATGGAAGTGGTACCTCTCCAGTTTACATGGAGGCACAGATGCACAGCACCAGGGGATCATACACTTACCATGACTGTCCATCAGACTTAGTGGAGAAATGACCTATCAAGTGCCTGCTACTTTCTTTTCTTTCTTTTTTTTTTAATTACAACACTTTTTGGCCTATTAGCTCAGGCTCTTTTATTAACGAACTCTTACATCTTAAATTAGCCTATTTCTATTATTATTATTATTATTATTATTTTAATTTTTATTTATTTATTTATTAAAAATTTCCACATCCTCCCTGCCTCCCTTTTCCCTCCCCCTCCCTACCTCCTCCTCCCTCTCTAGTCCTAAGAGCAGTCAGGGTTCCCTGCCCTGTGGGAAGTCCAGGGTCCTCCCCACTCCATCCAGGTATATAAAGGTGAGCATCTAAACAAACTGAGCTCCCAAAGTCCAAATGAAGAGCAGAAGGAAGGAGAACATGAGCAAGGAAGTTAGGACCACGAGAGGTGCGTACACCCACTGAGACACTGGAACTGATCTAATGGGAACTCATCAAGGCCTGCTGGACTGGGAGTGATGGAGCATGTGATCAAACTGGGAACTCTGAATGTGGCTGTCAATGAGGGCTGACTGAGAAGCCAAGGACAATGGCACTGGGTTTTGATTCTACTGCATGGACTGATTTTGTGGGAACCTGGTTTGTTTAGATGCCTGCTACTTTCAAGGCATATTGTTAAATGGATGTTGGGAGGAGACAGAACAGAGGTGAGATCTTAATAGAAAAGAGAAAAATAAATGATATTTGACTTTAATAAATTAACAATCTAAGGGGTAGAGTCAGAGTTGGCTAATAAATAAGCCCAGCATGGGTGGAGTGACCAAAAAGGTGTGGTCTCAAGGGCTTCTGCTCTGAAGGGAACTGTTTCCACATTTCGTTGTTTAGATGCTTTCTTGATCTCTCATGAGTATTGTAGGAAACATTTTATCCCCCCCCAAGTATTAGGTGATGTGTTGTGGTCAACAAAATATAAGATATAGATTTAGAAATGTAGATTCAAGACCCGAGCCCATCAATCATTAAGCATTTGAAACTGAATTGTCAAAATTCACTGGCTCCCACTTAATGCTTGAGATGTAACTTAAAGCTCACAGGACTCTTCCGAGGTTGAACAGAGACAGTGCCTAGTAGAGCAAAAGGTACATCATCAAATCTTAGTCTTCCTTTGTAGAATCTTGTAATCATTACTTTTCTCATTACTATGACAAAATATCTGGCAAGAAACAAATTAAGGGAGGAAGGACTTATTTTGGCTTATAGTTCAAGGGGTACAGAAATCACAGGGGAGAGGCATTGCTGTGGAAGCATGAAGCAACCAGTCATAATGGTGTCTGCAGTCAAAAATCAGAGGCCAGGAACTAAGAATATGGTTCTGCAGTTACACCTAACTTCTCAACGGAAACTCTGAAGCCAGAAAGTCTTGGATAGATGTTGTACAGACACTAAGAGATCATGGATGCCAGTCCAGACAAAGCTTTCAATTACCATAGACAGAGAAAACAAGATATTCCATGATAAAATCAGATTTAAACAATACCTAGCCACAAATCCATACCTACAGAAAGTACTACAAGGAAAGTTTTAACACAAGTCAGTTAGTTACATCCACAAAACATAGGCAATAGAAAACCAAACTCAAAACCCAAAGAAGGAAAACACACACATAATACCACCAACGACAACAAAACCAAAAATAACAGGAAATATCAATGTTTTCAATTCACCTATAAAAAAGACAGAGGCTAACAGAATGAATACAAAAGAGCATCCATCCTGTAGTCCACAACGCTACTCCTCCTCCCAGGGTTCATCTTGAGGACAGTGACTGTCCAAACATCTTGTTGCAGTTTCCAACTGTTCCTGTGCTCCCTCTGCCCCCACTGGTGGTTAGCTTAGGGATTTTGTTTACTCTTGAGCCTGGTAATTTCTCACCTGCCTGGGGGGAATTTCTGTTGTGCAGCAGCTAGGTTTATAAGGTTTTTTCTAAGCCTGAATAATCTGCATTCTCTCCTCACAAATGACCCACATCTCTTGTGTGTTTGTTTAATCTCCAGGCCCTTGCCCGGCTCATGGATGGTACAGTAGTGTGAACTGTGCTGTAGGGAGTAATGCAGGCACTACAGTTGAAGACCACTAGCTAGATGAGGAAGTAGGGACTCTTGAGAGAGCACCCTTGGAAGGCTGGCCAGCAGGTAAGAAATTGATGGTGAGGGTGAATTAAAGATGGGTGTTAATAATTCTGTTCCAGTATTGATGTGCTGAATGATAGGCAAATTGATAGTTCTTTTAGAGAAGCAAGGCACTGGTATTAAAATTGAGACAGCATAAGAGTTCATTAAGACAGTTTTAGAGTTTAGTCCCTGGTTTTTACAAGCAGGGAGCTTTAATATTCCTGATTGTGAGCAGGTAAAAGCTGACCTTCAAAAAGCATTAAAAGAGCTTAAAAGAGAGAGGGTCAGAAGAATTTCCCATAGCAATATTTTTACTATGGTGTTTAGTCAAAGATACTCTTCTCAGTGATAATGTAAAAGTGAAAGAACAATTAGAGAATTTGGTCAAAACCTTTGAGGAGATTCAGGATGAAGAATCTGTGAACTCTATTAAGAGCTTTGAGGAGGGGGAAGTTAAAAGTACTAAAAGGGATATAGAAGAGGAAAAAGAGACTTTATAAAGGGAGATTGTACTGCTAAAAAAGAAGTTAGAAAAGAAGAAAGGAAAAAAGCAAACAGAGATGTCTCCAGGAGACCTTCACGGCAGAATCCATTTCTTGCTGCTTCAAGTCCTTTTGCTGCTGCCTCTGCCCCTATTGACTTAGTGGCAGCAATCCAAGATAGACTACATAATTTAAGTAGAGAATGGCAAATTTATCCTGTTGTGGAAGTTATTGGTCCGCAAGGACCGAGGATCAAGCAGCATAACCTTTTGGCTTTTTGGACATTAAACAATAAAAGATGCAGTTATGGCCTATGGGACCCATGCCCCTTCACTGTGGCTTTAATGGAATCTTTTGTGGAACTCAACCTTATGCCCATTGACTGGATGCAACTTTGCAGTCTTGTCTTTCAGGAGAAGATTATTATGGAGAGGTGAAATGCAAGAAAATCACACAGGTATTACACAATGTAACTCCACTGTGGGTTTTCCCCAGCATAACCTTGACATGTTAACTGGTGCAGGACAGTACGTGGGCTTAGCAGCACAGATTAATTATGTCCCTGCTGTTTATGCTCAGACAGCTGCCATGGCCATTAGAGAGTAGAAAGCTCTACCTAATAAAGGAGCAGGGGCACTGCTGTCTAAGTTCCTTCAAGGACCCTCAGAACCTTATCCTGAGTTTGTTGACCATCTGTTACAACTGAGGGGTCACATTTTTGGGGATTTGGACACAGCTACACCTGTCATAAAGCAATTGGCCTATGAAAATCCTAACAGATTCTATCAGGAGGCTGTACACCCCCACAGAAATAGGAGCTTAAATGACTATATCTGTTTATGCAGGGACATTGACGGCACTAACATCATGGAACAGGTGATGGTTTCTGCCCTTAGGGGAAGACAAAGTGGAGCTAGATCAAAGATTTATTTTCAATGCGTACAACTGGAACATTTCTAAAGGAATTGTCGAGGGTAAAGGGATGGGTAGTCGACCCAGGGGAAGTCCAGGTGTTTGTCCATTGGGCTAATGAGTGCCCCTCTAAAACTGACATTCAAGGAAATCCCCTTCCCATGTTGGGGAATGGTAGGAAGGGCTTGCCCTGGGCCCTCAAAGCACAAATGTATGGGACCATGAGCAGACCAGCTGTTTCCATCAGATTTATTCCTCACAGAAACTCCTCACTGTCCATGATCTTGTCCAAAGCACCCCAGGAAGTGCAGGACTGGACCTCTGTACCTCTGCCTGGGCAGTATTGACTCCACAGATGGGTGTGCAGGCCTTGGGGACTGGAGTATATGGACCTATTCCAGAGGGTTCAGTAGGATTAGTCTTCAGTAGAAGTAGTTCATCACTTAAAGGAATTAAAAATTTACCAGGAATTATAGACTATGATTATACTGGAGAAATTAAAATTATGATTGAAGCTTGAATGGGAGTCCTTATCATCCCTCAAGGAGCGCAAGTAGCTCATCTGATGCTTTTGCTCATGTTTTGCTCTACTAATCCATTCCGTAAAAAAGAACAAGGTGACAAGGGGTTTGGTTTCACAGGAATTTCTGGAGCATTTTGGGTTTCTAGTTTAGAGAACTGCCCCACACTTAAATTAACAGTTAATAAGAAATGGTTTCAAGGTCTTCCATTTAAAGGGGATGATTTTTCTGTGAATGCTAAAAAACATTGGCCTGCATCTTGGCCTCTACAGCCAGCCTCTATGGCTTTACAGGGGACAGAAATAGACAGTTCTCCAGAATGCAGTGCCCAATATTTAGATTGGAAGGTTGAAGAAGGCCATAAGGGCATTTTAAAATCATTTGTCCTAGAATACCTTCCTCTCAATTTGTGTGAGAGAAATATTTTGCAAGCTGTGGGAGCAGTTCTGACCTCTGAACCTGTGTAGCACATGTTAACAGATCAAGGCATTATCCCTGAGCAGAGGTTGGACAAAAATCTGCAGGGAGACCTACAAATTTTAGCAGACAAGAAAATAATACAACAATTACTCAGACAATGTGCAGGGTTGGGAAATTTTTCTTAGGGGCCATTGCAGAGCAGCCAGAAAGCATTTCCATAAAATGGAAAACTGAAAAACCTGTATGGTAGAGCAATGACTCCTAAGTAAGGAAAAATTACAGGCTGCTCATACCCTGGTCCAAGAACAGTTAGAGGCAGGACACAAAGTACCATCCACTTCTCCCTGGAACACTCCTATCTTTGTTATTAAGTTATTATGTCTGGCAAATGGAAGCTGCTGCAAGATCTAAGAGCAGTAAATGATTGTATGGAAATTATAGGGGCAGCTCAACTTGTGCTGCCTCAGCCTGTGAGTATTCCTGCAGAATACCATCTTTTAGTTATTGACCTGAAGGATTGTTTTTCACCATTTCTTTGTATCCAAAAGATTCTGATAAATTTGCTTCCACTGCATCTAAAAGATTCTGATAAATTTGCTTCCACTGCATCTAAAAGATTCTGAAAAATTTGCTTTTAGTGTACCATCTATAAATTTCAAGGAATTATATAGAGCTACCAATGGGTGATATTACCCCAAGACATGGCTAATAGTCCTATAATCTGCCAAATGTTTGTGACCTGGGTTATTGCCCCAATAAAGTATAAGTACTCTCAACTGTATATCTTTCATTATATGGATGGCATCATATTGGCTGGAAAGGACCCAGATATGGTTCTTGATGTTTTGATGACTTACAAGAATGCCTAGCCCATTCTGGGTTGATGATAGTCTCTAGAAAGGTGCAACAACAGTTTCCACATCAGTACTTGGAGCATCAGCTGTTGCAGACAGGAGTGAAACAACAGAAAGTTTCTCTTCACTTAGATAAACTACACACTTTGAATGATTTTCAAAAATTGCTTGGAGACCTCAATTGGGTCTGGCCCAGTTTGGGAATTCCTACAAGAGCCTTAAAACCACTTTTTGACATTCTGCAGGGGAACCCAGATCCAACCTCCTTTGGTAAGTTGACTCCTCAGGCAAGGCAATGTATGACTTTAATTGAAGAAAAACTTGCCTCTTCTTATACTCATTATATTGATTATAGTCAGCTGCTGCTGTTGATAATTTTTCCCTCTCAGCATAGTCCTACTGGAGTTTTTTGGCAACAAGGACCCATCCTATGGATACATTAACATGCATCACCTGCAAAAATTTATCTCATACCCCTCTACTGTGCTATGTGTTATTCAGAAAAGATATAAACTTAGTTTGCAATCCTTTGGAATGCTACACCATATACCCAGGCAGAAATAACTTGGCTACAAAATTTTTCTGAAGACTAGTTCTTGTGCACTAATTCCTGTAGGTTTGATAATCATTATTCTTCTGATACATTGGTCACCTTTTTCAAAAACCATCCAGAATGCTTCCTGAAAGTTGTTTTTTTTTGCAAGCTCTGGCAAGGGCTCGGAATGTGTTTACTGATGGGTCTTTCAATGGGAGAGCTGTTGTAGCCTCCACTCCTGATTTTAATATTCAGCCTGTTGGTGTTAAATCTGCTCAGGTGGCTGAATTGATCGCTGTACATATGACCTTAGAGAAATATGCTGACATTCCATTTAACCTTTTCACTGACAGTCAATATGTAAGCAAAATTCTTGCACCTTTGGAAACTGTAGCTTATATTGTCTCTATATTTTAAGTCCAGATGCAGTTATTGGCTATTCAAACATTGCTTTGGGCTTGATCTGTTCCCATTTATATAGGGCATCTGCAGGCTCATACTGACCTCCCTGGTCCCTTGAGCGAGGGGATTACATTGACTGATCAGCTTACTTGCCAAATTTGTGCAGTTAGTCAAGAATCTTAAGAAGCTGCAGAAAAACTTTATAATCATTTTCATCTCAATGCTGGATCTTTAAGATTTCATTTTAAGGTATCTTGAGAGCAGGCCACTGATATTGTTAAAAAGTGCTGTCTGTGCATAGAACTTTTGCTGTTCCCCATTTGGGAGCTAATCTTCATGGGCTTGCCCCTAATCACATATGGCAAATAGATGCTACCCATGCTCCTTCTTTTGGGCATATACAATATGTTCATGTAATCGTGGATTCTTTTTTTTTTTAACATGGGTGAAAGGGTTTATTTGGAGGAATGCTTCTTACTAACTTCCTCCCCATGGCTTGTTTCTTTTTTTTCAAATTTATTTATTTATTTGTTTATAAAAATTTCCACTTCCTCCCCTCCTCCCCATACCTCCCATTCCCCCCACTCCCTCTCCTCCTCCCCCCCCACTCTCTCTCCTCCTCCCTCTCCAGTCCTAAGAGCAGTCAGGGTTTCCTGCCCTGTGGGAAGTTCAAGTTCCTCCCCTCTCCCTCCAGGTCTAGGAAGCTGAGCATCCAACCAGACTAGGATCCCAAAAAACCACTACATGCAGACAAAACAAGACCCAGTGCCGTTGTCAATGGCTTCTCAGTCAGCCCCCATGTCAGCCACATTCAGAGACTCCGGTTTGATCACATGCTCATTCAGTCTCATTCCAGCTGGCCTTGGTGAGCTCTCATTCGATCAGTCCCCTTGTATCAGAGGGTGAACGCACCCCTCGCGGTCCTGACTAGTGAACCAATGACAGGAAAGGTCTTTGGGGGGCTGCCCCAACCTAAGAAAGGAAATGTGTTTTGACCTGGATGCTTTCCCATGACAGGTAAGGGGTGTTGCCTGATGTCCAATGCCACCTAAGACAGTACTAATCATGTAATTTATAATAAAGGGGGATCTGTAGGGCCCGCAGAACTACCCCTTCTCCTGGGGTTTATCTTGAGGACAGTTTCTGTCCAAACATCTTGTTGCAGTTTCCGGCTAAACATCCTGTTTGTTCCTAGGCTCCCTCTGCCCCCCACCTGTGGTTAGCTTAGGGATTTTGTTTACTCTTGAGCCTGGTAATTTCCCACCTGCCTGGGGGATTTCCATTGTGCACAGGTAGGTATATAAGGTTTTTTCTAAGCTTGAATAAATGGCATTTGGCATTCTCTCCTCACAAATGACCCATGTCTCTTGTGTGTTCCTTTAATCTCTAGGCCCTTGACCAGCTCGTGAAAGGTACAGTAGTGCAAGTTGTACTATATATGTTACACATCCTTTTGCTGCATACAAGAAACACATCTCAACTTCAAAGACAGACATTACCTCAGAGTAAAGGATTGGGAAAGAATTTTGCAATCAAATGGAGCTAAGAACCAACCAATGTTGCTATCCTAATACCTAACAAAATAGACTTCAGATTAAAAATAACCAAGGAAATGAAGAAGGACTTTTCATATTAACCATAGGAAGAAACGTATCAAGATGAAGTCTCAATCCTAGACTATGCCACAATACAAGGGCACCCACATTTGTAAAAGAAACATTACTAAAACTTAAATCACACATCAACCTCGACACACTAATAGTGGGAGACCTCAACACCCCATTCTCACCAAAGGACAGAACTGCCAGATAGAAACTTAACAAAGAAATAAAGAAACTAACAGATGGTATGGGATTCATCTCTGTATGCTGTGAATATGTTTTATTACCATTGTTTAATAAAAAAAAGTTGCTTTGGCCTATGTGCCAGAAGACAACAAGGTGGAAAATCCAAACAGAGATAGAGGAAGAAAGAAGGCCAAGTCAGGCAGATACCATGTAGCTGCCAAAAGAGAAAGATGCTATAACCTTACTGGTAAGCCACAGACTCATGGCAATACACAGATGAATAGAAATGGGCTAATTTAAAATATGAGAGTTAGATATGAGTATGCTTAAGCCATTGTCCAAACAGTGTTGTAATTAACACAGTTTTATGTGATTATTCAGGTCCAGATTCCCGGGAAATGAAATAAAAAAAACAGTCTCTTTTTACATAATGGTACCCAATATTAGTCAGCGTACGTCCACATAAAATCTAAGAAACCAAAAAAAGGGGAGGGACTTGTAGACCCACAAAAATGGGAGCCATTTGGAGCTTCTTGGTAGCCACATTTTTCAGATAGGCTCCGTTCGCTGGTGGTGAGCAGAGCATGACTTCCTTAAGAGCCTGATTCCTGGTTAGTGCTGGTGGCATTAATGGCTCTGAAACTTTTGAGAGGTCCTGCGATAGAGAACTTAAATGGAGTTTGTGGACAGAGTGCTACAAGTTGCTTCATGGTGACATAGACCCGTTGTGTCCCTGGAGCTGGAGTAGTGAGCATGGTGGGGAACATACCTCCACCATGTTGGATGGGGTGGAGACAAAAGACAAAGCTTCAGCCTTAGTCCTATTCACACTGCTTAGCATTTTAAGACGTACTCCTGGTCAGACAAGGGTTACAGATATGCAATAAAGACAGATTCATTAAAAATAGTCCTCTAAATGAGCCATAGTGTGGGATAAATGTACATGGGCTTAGGAGAGAGAAAAGAAAGAATACAGACAGTCATAGATTAAAGGAGTAAAGATAAAATAAATATTAAGAAGAAATAGATTTTTAAAAGCCTTGTCAAGATGGAATATACACAGATAATCTGGATTATGTGTATTTCTATGTTTTCTTATTTTTTACTGTTAATGGGTTAACTGCTGAGAAAATTTTGATTTTGATTCTTGGGTGACCAAGGGAGGCCACCTGAAAAATCTCCGATAGGAACAGATGGCCCAGATGACAGAGGTCTACATCCAGAACTGATCCAAGACTGTTGCCTGAGATGATCGAGACTCACAGGATACTCCAGTCAGGACTTGAATTATAACTCTAAGTTTTCTTTAGGTCCCCATAAGATCATCAGCGCCCCCAACCAGCAGGAAGTAGCCTGAAATACTACGCCCACATTCCCAACAAATGGACTATGGGTATTTTTCTTTGTTTAAAAAAAAAAAAAGAGGGAAATGGTGCAGGAGAATTATCTGTATTCTGTCAATCATATTTTAATAAAACGCTGATTGGCCAGGCAGGCAGTATAGGCGGGAAAGCCAGACAGGAAGTAGGGGTGGAGCAAAGAGACTGAAAGTATTCTGGAAGCAGAAGCTCTCTCTCAGCCACTCCTGCGCAGACCACTGGAGAGGAAACATGTAAGCTGCCCAGCTGGAAAAGGTACTGAGCCATTATGGCTAACATAGATAATGATAATGGATTAATATAAGTTACAAGGACTAATAATAAGCCTGACCTATTGAGCCAATCAGTTTATAATCTTATGGAGTCTTGTGTGTGATTTTCTTTGTTGCTTGCCGGCTGTTGGGGTACTGGGAGGGACAGAAACCCCAACAAGCTGGCCCTCATGTTACATATGGCGCCAACGTGGATAACTGAATCCACATAAAGCGTGAGAAAGCTTGGGAAAGAATAGAGTAAAGCATGGTTTCTTGGTAGCAGCAATTTCTCAGGTCTGCTCTGCTTGCTAGAGGCAAGCAAGGCTCTCATCTAAGGGAGGCTTCCTGACTCAGCCTTAACTGCAAAACCTTGCAGCTCATTAAGAGGTCCTGCCACGAAACACTTAAATGCTGTTGATGACAAGCTGAACGCATTCTTTTCAGTTTTCAGCTGTAGCAGGAGAAAAGCTGTGCTGTTTTAAAATGCCGGCTATCTGGGCTGTCCTGCCAGAGCAAACTCTGACTCTTTCAGGCAGGCAGTCCGACTGAGTGTGGTCTGTGAGCAGAATGCTGCAGCTTGCTTGCTGGCAAGGACTTTGAAACGCCATAGAGTTGTGGCAGTGAACACAGCTCTGGCTGGTACCTCAGCCTTGAGGCTGAAATGCTAAGGAATGAGCTGGATCTAGCTGTCAAAGCCACGGCTCTCCATATTGCTTAGTAAATTAATGGCTCATGTGGTCAGAAAAAGAAAAATATACAGTAAAGAGAGATTCAAAGAGGAAGAAAACCTCTAAATGGTTTACAGTGTGTATATGCAGGCTAAAAGTTAAAGTTCTTAAAGTTAAAAGGAAAGAAAGAGAGTAGTTGGGTGTGGTGGTACACACCTTTAATCCCAATGCCTGGGAGGCAGAGGCATATTGACCTCTGTGACTTCAAGGGGTAGAGGTAGATTGACCTCTGTGACCTCAAGGTGTGGTAGTACACGCCTTTAATCCCAATGCCTGGGAGGCAGAGACAGATCTCTGTGAGTTCAAGGTGTGGTAGCATACACCTTTAATCCCAGCACTGGGGAGGCAGAGACAGGAGGATCTCTGTGAGTTCAAAGACAGCCTGGTCTACAGTGTTATTCCAGGACAAAGATATACAAAGATCCTGTCTCAAAAAGTAAAAGTAAAAATAAAAGAAATAGAGGTTAAAATAAAGCCACATAAAGATGGAAAATGCACAGAGAATCTTCATACTGTATGCTTTTATGCTCTCTTTAAATTGTTTGATTGCTGAGGAAGGAGCAACAACTGCTAAAAGACTTTTGTTTATAAATGCTGCTGAACTAACCCAAGATAGGAATTTTGAAAATACCTTGGCTTCAAAACTGAAGTCAAAAGGTATGTTACTTTGGAGAAGAGATTTTGCTTTTGTTTCCACAGAAAACGAGAGACTCTGGATTTATTCAGAGTTAAGAATAATCACCTTTGACCAAGGGAGGCCACCTGAAAAATCTCCGATAGGAACAGATGGCCCAGATGACAGAGGTCTACATCCAGAACTGATCCAAGACTGTTGCCTGAGATGATCGAGACTCACAGGATACTCCAGTCAGGACTTGAATTATAACTCTAAGTTTTCTTTAGGTCCCCATAAGATCATCAGCGCCCCCAACCAGCAGGAAGTAGCCTGAAATACTACGCCCACATTCCCAACAAATGGACTATGGGTATTTTTCTTTGTTTAAAAAAAAAAAAAGAGGGAAATGGTGCAGGAGAATTATCTGTATTCTGTCAATCATATTTTAATAAAACGCTGATTGGCCAGGCAGGCAGTATAGGCGGGAAAGCCAGACAGGAAGTAGGGGTGGAGCAAAGAGACTGAAAGTATTCTGGAAGCAGAAGCTCTCTCTCAGCCACTCCTGCGCAGACCACTGGAGAGGAAACATGTAAGCTGCCCAGCTGGAAAAGGTACTGAGCCATTATGGCTAACATAGATAATGATAATGGATTAATATAAGTTACAAGGACTAATAATAAGCCTGACCTATTGAGCCAATCAGTTTATAATCTTATGGAGTCTTGTGTGTGATTTTCTTTGTTGCTTGCCGGCTGTTGGGGTACTGGGAGGGACAGAAACCCCAACAAGCCGGCCCTCATGTTACACTTGCGGCTGCTAAACTAAATCTACTTATGTATTTTAAAGGTATCTTGACTTCAAAATTTGAGTCTAAGGATATGTTATTTTGGAAAAGATGTTCAAATGGGTTTAACAGACATCTATGGAATGCTCCACCCAAACACAAAAGAATATACCTTCTTCTTAGCACCTTATGGAGTCTTTTTAATATCAACTGCATACTCCATAACAAAGCAAACCTCAACAGCTACAGAAGAAATTGGAGTAACCCCCTCTATTTTATTGGATCACCATGGCGTAAAGAATTCAGCTGCAACACTAATTGCAGAAAGTCCACAAACCCATGGAAATTGAACACTGCTCAGCTGAATCACCACTGGCTCAAGGATGAAATAAAGAAAGAAATCAAACACCTCCTAAAATTCAGTGAAAATGAATGCAAAACATGCCCAAACTTATGGGACACTTTGGAAGCAGTGCTAAGAGGAAGGTTCATAGCACTAAATGCTTACATTTATAAAAAAAAATGGACAAATCTCACACTAGCAACTTAACAACATACTTGAAAGTTATAGAACAAAAAGAAGCTGACTCTCCCAGGAGGAGTAGACAACAAGAAATAATCAAATTCATGTCTGAAATAAATAAAATATAAACAAAGAAGACAATACAAAGAATCAATGAGACAAAGAGTTGGTTTTGTGAGGAAATCAACAAGATAGACAAACCTTTATTCAAACTAACCAAAAGTCAGAGAGAACATCCAAATTAACAAAACAGAAATGAAAAGGGGAACATAACAACAGACACTGAGGAAATCCAGAGAATCATCAGGTCATACTTCAAAAAACTGTACTCTACAAAATTGGAAAATTAAAGGTAATGGACAATGTTCAAGATTGGTGCACAAGTCAAAGTTAAATTAAGACCAGATAAATAATTTAAATAGACCTATAACACCTAAGAAAATAGAAACAGTCATCAAAAGTCTCCCAGCCAAAAAAAAAAAAAAAAAAAAAAAAGGCTAGGGTCAGATAATTTCAGTGCAGAATTATTCAAAGAACTAATAGAAACAGACAGAACATTGACAAACCCTTTTTATAAGGCTACAATTACCCTGATACCCAAACCACACAAAGATACAGCTAAGTAAAAGAATTACAGACCAATTTCCCTAATGAGCATGGATTGATGCAAAAATTCTGAATAAAATACTGATAAACCGAATCTAAGAACACATCAGAAAAAGTCATCCACCATGATCAACTAGACTTCATCCCAGAGATGTAGGGGTGGTTCAGCAAATAAAAATCTGTCAATGTAATCTACCATATAAACAAACTGAAAGAAAAAAAACAAATGATCATCTCATTAGATGCTGAAAATCCACTGACAAAATTCAACACCATTCATGATAAAGGACTTGGAAAGATCAGGATACAAGGAATATACCTAAATATAATAAAAGCAATACACAGCCATTCAAAAGCCAACATCATACTACAAGGACATAAACTCAAAGCAATTCCACTAAAATGAGGAACAAGTCAAGGCTGTCCACTCTCTCCATATCTATTCAATATAGTGCTCAAAGTTCTAGCTAGAGCAATGGGATAACAAAAGGAAATCAAGGGGATACAATTGGAAATAAAGAAGTCAAACTTTTGATATTTGCAGATGATATGATTGTATACATAAGTGTCCCAAAAAAATTCTACCAGGAAACTCCTATAGCTGATAAAAACCTTCAGTAATGAGACAGGATACAAGATTAACTCAAAAAGATCAGCAGTCTTGTCAGAATGGCTATAATAAAAAACACCAATGACAGCTTATGCTGGAGAGGATGTGGAGTAAGGGGAACATTCCTTCATTGCTGGTGGGAATGCAAACTTGTACAGTCACTTTGGAAATCAGTATGTCAGTTTCTCAGAAAATTGAGAATCAATCTATCTCATGACCCAGCAATACCACTTCTGGATATATACCCAAAAGATACACACTCAAACCACAAGGACATTCACTCAAGTATGTTTATAGCAGAATTATTTGTAATAACTAGAACATAGAAACCAATAGATGACCCTCTATTATCCAGAATGGATAATGAAAATATGGTAATTTACACAATGAAGTACTATTCAGCAGTAAAAAAAAAAAATCTTGAAATTTCTGTGAAAATTTTTGGAACTAGAAAAAAGCATCCTGAGTGAGGTAACCTAGACCCAAAAGACAAACACAGTTTGTACTCACTCATAAGTGTATATTAGACATGAAGTAAAGAATAACTAGTCTGCAGTCCATAACCCCAGAGAAGCTAGGAGAAAAGGAGGATCCTAAGAGACAAATGAGGATTTCCTCATATATTCCTTCATAAGGGGAAATAGACAAGATCTGAGTAAATTGGGAATGTCGTGGAGGGGTGGATGTGAAGAGGAAGGGGGGGATGGGAGTGGTGAGGAAAACCTGAGGGAGTGGGTTCGGGATGGTCAAGTTGGGGGAAGGACAGAGAGAAATAGCTTGATTGAGGGAGACATTATGGGGTTTGGCATAGAAGCCTGGCACTATGTAAATTCCCAGGAATCAACAGGGATGACCCCAGTTAAGACTCCTGGCAATAGTAGAGAGGGTGCCTAAACTGGTCTTTCCCTATAATCAGATTGATGACTACCTTAACTGTCATCATAGAATCTTCAATCAGTAAATGATGGTAGCAGATGCAGATATTCACAGCTAAGCAGTGGACCACGCTCCCAGAGTTCAGTTAAAGAAAGGGAGGAGCAATAATATGAGCAAAGGGGTCGAAACCATGATGGGGAAGCCCAGAAAACAGCTCACCTGAGCTAGTGGGAGCTCGCTGACTCCAGACTGACAGCTGGGGAGCCTGCATAGAACTAGAGCCTCTGAATGTGTATGACAATTTTGTGACTTAGGTAGTTTGTGGGGCCACTGATAGTGAGAGCAGGATTTATTCCTAGTGCATGAATTGTCTTTTTGGAGCCCATTCACTATGGAGGGATAAGTTGCTCCATCTAAATACAGGAGGGAGGGCCATAGTTCTTCCTCAACATGATGTGAAATATTTTGTTGACTTTGTATGGGGGGCCTTACCCTCTCTGAAGAGTGGATGGGGGTGGATGGAATAAGGGGGGGGAGTAGCAGGAAGAGGGAAGGAAGAAAAAACTGAGATTGATATGCAAAATAAAAAAGATTGTTTAAAAAATAAAATAAAGAAATCCTAAGAAAAAAAGAAATGTATACTGCTGCTCTCTTGGTAGACTTTTATTCCACTGCCTATTAATTCCCAAATAACTGACACAGAGACTCAATTAATCAATAGTTCAGACTTTTTACTAGCTAACGCTTATAGTTAAATAAACCCATATTTCTAATCTACTCTGCCACGTGGCTTGATACCTTTTCTCAGTATGGCCTGCTCATCTTGCTTCTCCCTGTAACCACTGGTGCCTCTTTTGGCTCTACCCTTCTTTATCCTATAATCCTTAGTTTGATTGTCCTAAACCAGCCAGCCAGTTCTTTATTAACCAATGAAAGCAATACATATTCACAGTGTACAGAAGGATTATTCCACATCACTGCTCCTATAGATAACCTGAGTTCAGCCCCTCACATCCACATTGGGTGCCCTACATCCACATGCACTCCAGGCCTATTGGGATATGATGTATTCTTCAGGCTCCTGTTGGAACTTACACGCACACATGCACACATATGTGTGCACACACATGCATACACACACATGTACACATGCACATGCACACACATGCACACTTAAAAATAAAATCAATCTTTTTTCTCTTTCTTTTTTTAATTTTAATTTTTTTATTTTCAGCAAAGACTGGAGAAGTGCGACCAGGCTAAGAAACTGCAGACTTAGTGTTCTAGTTGGCTTTTTTTTTTTTTTGCTATGGTAAACACCACAATCAAAGCAACTTGGGGAGGAAGGGTTTATTTAGTGCACAGTCTGTCTTAAGTTTCTATTGCTGTGAAGAGACACCATGACCTCAGCAACTCTTATAAAGGAAGGCGTTTAGTTGGGGTGGCAGCTTACAGTTCAGGGGCTCAGCCCATTATCATCATGTCAGTACATGGCAATGTGCAGGCAGATGTGGTGCTGGAGAAAAAACTGAGTCTTACATATTACAGGCAATAGGAAGTAAACTATGTGGCACAGTGAATGAAACTTGAGCAAAAGAGACCTCAAAGTCCACATAGTGGCACACTTCCTCCAACAAGGCCACACCACCTAATAGTGCCAGTCCCTTTGGAGGCCATTTTATTTTGAACCACCACATTCCACACCCTGGCCCCCAAAGACTTGTAGCTATATCATATCACAAAAATGCATTCAGTCCAACTTCAAAAGTCCCCATTGTCTACCACAGTTTCAACAATGTTTAAAAGTCAAAAGTTCAAAGTCTTTTCTGAGATTCATTCAACCCCTTAAATTCAGTCCCCTATAAAATCAAAATAAAAAAAATAGATCATTACTTCTAACATATAATGGCACAAGATATACATTATTATTATTCCAAAACACAGGGAAGGGAACACAGTGAGAAAATACTGGACCAAAGCAAGATTGAAAACCTGCTGATCAAACTTTAAACTCTGAATTTCCATGTCTGGTATCAAAATGCTCTTCAGATCTCTAACTCTTTGCAGCTTTGTGGACTGCCATGTTCTTCTCTGTCTTAGGTTGGTTCTACTGCCGGTTAGCATCTTTTCCTGTCAGGTATCCCATTTGTCTGTCATCTCCAGCATCTTGGAGTCTTCAAGGCAATCCATGCTTCATCTTCAGAACTTCACACTATGGCCTATCTAGGACTCCATTCTGGGACTTCCCTGACACATACCTGGCCTCAGCTGTTGTTCTTAGGTACAGAAGCAAATTTCATAATACCTTTCTTTTATCCTTAGCTCCAAAACCACACAGGAAAATCTGCCAACCTCTGCTGTTTATTGGGCCTGGGACCCCAGTAATTGAACTCCCTTGTTCAATTACATCTCCATCAACTTTCTGTTTTTCACTGTCTACAGTTGGCTGTCTTAAAACTTGCTCTGTAGACCAGGCTAGTCTAAAACTCAAAGATCCACCAACCTTTGCCTTGTAAGTGCTGGGATTAAAGGTGTACACCATCACACCTGGCTCTAATATTTTCTTCAATTCCTTTTCACAAATTGGAAGTTTAGCTGGGTGGGATCTTGCTCTGAGGTTATCACTCTCTTTATTTAATTTCTTAATCTGTTTATCTCCTTGAACACAGGATTTAGCTCTGTTTCACTTCCTGATGCACCTTTTCTCAATGTTTCATTTACTCAGCTTGTTCCTTTTCATTATAGATCTCCATCAGAGTTAACACTAATAACCACACAGCAGAGTCTAGACTAGGTTGTTTTAGAGTTCCTATGCCAATAGAATTAACTCAAAACTCTTCACTTTACCCTCAGACAAACTCTTTAGATAAGGGCAAAAAGCAGTCATTTTCTATTGTGGAATAATCCTTTTGCATGTTGTGAATATGTATTCCTCTATTGGTTAATAATAAAGCTGAGTTGGCCTATCACCAGGCAGACTAAGGCTATGTGGGAAAGACAAATGGAGAAACAGGGAGAAAGAAGGGCAGAGTAGTGAGAGATGCAAGCCAGCCGCAAGAGGAATAAGACATGTAGAGAACAGGTAAAGTCACGAAACCATGTGGCAAAATGTAGATTAAAAAAAGTGGGTTAAGTTGTAAGAGCTTGTTAGTAATAAACCTAAGCTACAGGCTGAGCATTCTGTATTTAATATAAGCTTTTGTGTGATTATTTGCGACTGGGTGGTCGGGGACAAAAGAAAAACTCTGTGTGTCTTTATTAAAATATCACAAGACCAATTTCTAGGCAACATAACAAAATTATTCTCCTTTGACACCTCTTGATCCAAACCTGGACAGGTTGGATCATCATCAGTATCATTGTGCTTAAAGCATTCTACTGCTTTTCTAACCCAAAGTACCAAAGTCCAAATTTCTCAAAGCCAATATCTCAGTCCCTGGTACCAACGTCTGTCTTAGTTAAGGTTTCTATTACTGTGAAGAGACACCATGACCATGGCAAATCTTTTTTTCTTATTTTTTTCCATGGCAATTGTTATGAAGAAAAACATTTAATTGGGTGGCTTGCTTATAGTGCAGTCCATCACCATCATGGTGGGACAAGGCAATGCTGGAGAAGTAGCTGAGAGTCCCACATCCCACAGGCAAGAGGATGTAGACTGTGTGTCACTCTCAGTGAAGCTTAAACAAGAGACCTTAGTAACCCCCACAGTAACACGATTTCCCCATCAAGGTTGTACCTACGTCAGGAAGGCCACACTTCATAAGAGTGTCACTTTTTTGGGGGACCATTTTCTTTCAAAACACCACATAGTCCCTTATGATGGGTGTAGTGACATTTCAATTGTATTTTAATAAATAAAGACTGCCTGAAGATCTGAGAGTAAAACAGTCAGCCTTATAGACCAGGTTATGGAATGCACACTTTTAATCTCAGTAGCCATGATACACACCTTTAATCCCAGTATTCATACTAGTTGCCACAGAACCTGGGTGGTACATGCCTTTAATGACTGTGGTGCACGCCTTTAATCACAGCCCTAGCTAGAGAGGTTTACAAAATGGGAGGAAATTGCTCTCAGACACACAGTCTCCTTCTGAGATTCCTGGAGGCAGGATCGCTATTTTTTGACTGAGGACAAGGTAAGAGCCAGTGGCTGGCTGTTTTGGTTTTTGGATCTTCAGGTTGAATCACAGTTTCTGACCCTGAGCTTTTATTAATTGTGCCAGGAACTCAGGGCAGAAACTCAATCAAACAGGAACCTGAAAGCAGAAACTGAAGCAGAGGCCATGGAGAAGGAAGCACTGTTTATTAACTTGCTGAATTTCCTTTTTGTTTAATACAACCCAGGGCCACTTGCCCAGGGCTGGCACCACACACAGTGAGCTGGGCTCTCCCAGATCAATCACTAATAAAAAACTGCCTCAGATTTGCCTACAGGCCAAATTGGTGGAAGCGTTTTCTCAGCTGAGATTTCTTCTACCCAGAATACTCTAGCTTACATAAAGTTCACAGACACACACACACACACACACACACACACACACACACACACACACACATCAGTACACTCATCCCAAGTGATCCACATCCTCACCTGTTTTCCATGTCTGGTCCCATCCCCAGTTCAGAACCATGTGTACAAGCATAGAAGCCTATGAAGGACTTTGCGTATTCAAACCACACAGTCCTACAGTCTAGTTTCTTGTTCATTCGTCCTCTGGAATCCTAGCTAACCTTTGGATTCAACCTTGTGCATTTACATCTAGCCCATTCATAGTCCTCACTGCTTCTCCAGCTTTCGGTTGCACATATTTGTGCTAAGAAACATAGTTCACAAGGACTTGGAAGCTTTGACTTTTATGTTCATCATACCCCCTTGAGATGCACAATCTGTGCCTGGTAGTCACATGCCATTGCCTCGCTCACTCTACCAGCAGTATGAAAGGAAGGGAAAAGTAAAATGGGAGTTTAGACCCCAGGAAGTATTTCTCACAGGGGTCTAGCACTCCTGTCCGGAGAGGTCCTGGCTATAAAGTTTGAATTCTTAGCTGTCTCAGTCATTTTTCTAGCACAGCGATTTTTCATCAGGATGTCCTACCATGGCACACTGGCAGATTATGCATTCTTGGAGAGTTTTCATTTCATAATTACCACTGGAAGTTGCTAGCTGACAGGCTCTCCGCAGTTCTGACCTAGAGACAACAGTCTTGTCCTGTGATGACTGACAGCAGCATACAGGAAGCCGTCTCTCTCGTTCTCGGAAAGTCAGCTTAGCTAATTTACTTGTTTCCATTAATTATTTAGTTTCAGCTGCCTGTGTTTCATTGCCATGCCTCTGTGGACTGCAGGATTCTTTCCATAGTGAGAACGGTCTCAGCTTGTCCTCCCCCAGCTTCCTGTCGCACCTGAAAGTGACAGGAAGTGAGATGGGCCACGGGCAGAGACAGCTGACCTGTAGGTGTTACTCAGGAAGAGGTGTTCTTATGCGGATCCTTTACATAAACACATTACTATGTGTAGCGCATCAAGCCCGATGTGGGCAAATCTGCCATTTACCAATTGTGTTTGAGAAATTAAGCTGGAGCTAAATGGGCGTCTCCATAAAGGCAGCCAGAGAAGACATCTTCCCTTCCCTGAAAGCATAAGCCTTTACATTTTAGTTTTGTTGAAGCCCAGATAAAGCCCAGGAATCTCAAGAGGGAGCCTCTTGGCCCTGTGGTAAAGTGATAGCAATTCATTTGTATGTGCATTCTTGGCTTTTTATGGCATCGCCAACACACAGTCAGAAGGGACTTCCAGACACACCTTCCCAAGCACATTGTCAAGGAGAAGCGTGGGGCTCTACGGCATCTTCAGACAGACTTTCCACCATTTAGTGTTGACTTCAGATCTTTCTACATTTGGCTCCATCTTCGGTGAACTGATTCCTAATGGTAACAGTCCAAAGGTTTTCTTCCTCTCAATGCTACTAGTGACCTACCAGAAAAGACATCATTTAACTTGCCTGGTAAGCACCTAACAGGAGTTGTGTAGAGCAGATGATGGCAGAGTGTGTGCTCTGAGGCGGTGTCTCTGTGGACTTTAACACCCAGTGATAGATGGCTGCTCAGCATGGTGCTGCACTATTACCCGAGAAGAGGATCTGTCCACTCTCCAGAGGACCAGGGTCTGAAAGGGATTGTCTTACCCAATCTGTTATGATAGGAGCTCATAACAGTAAGATCTTGCAAACAGATGACAGAGTGAAGGAGTCGAATGCATTTTGCCAAAGGGAAATTTGCCATCTGCCTGTCTTCATGAATCACATATGCTGAGAATAATATTTTAGATGATAGTGACAACAAGATGCAGTAATTTGTAAACGGAAATTACCGATGCTGCCCTTTTTAGAGCAATCTGTGAAATAAATCAGCACAGCCGTCTATAGGTGGATCACAAGTGGAAGACTTGAAATTGGAGAATAATAAACTCTATTGTGAGCTTCTCTATAACTGTAACCAAGATACCAAGTTTTTACAGGGCAATCACTTGGATCTGAACTTTACTGTTCTCTCATACACATCTTCAATGTGCCCCTGGGACACACACGAAATATAAGATTAAGCCAATGACAACGGAGAGTTCTCGGCAAGGTACTCTCAGACATGCGATTAACAAGCACAGAGCCGTGTCACTCACCCCTTGGTTCTCGGAATGCATTCCTCTCAGCACAGATCCAAAGGGTTCCACCAGTGGGGGCCTCATCAGCGTGTGCTGAGATCAAGAACTCTGGAAAACAACAAACCGTAATGTAGAAATTCAGCCACAAATCTGGGATGAACCATCTTTTTCTAATGACCTCAGAGTGCTCTTGCTTTATCACAGACACATCGTAAGTTTAGGTAGAAAACTAGTTGCTGTCAATCAAAACCAGGAAATAGACATCTTTTCAAATGTTGTTGGTTTAAAAGGGTTTAAAAGACAATGAAGATTGTTTAGAAGGTGCTATCCTTTATGTTGTAAGTCAGATGATTTCAGCAGATTATCTTATAAAGTCTTTGTAGTAAGCCTGCCTTTGCTATACTAAATACCCGAGACAAGCAAGTTACAAAGAAGAAAAAGTGTTTAATTATTTACGTGTAGTTGCCCGTGCACACATCAAGCACACATCCCACCACAGAACCACATTCCTAACCCAGGTTCACAGTGCTTCCTAATTTCAGCCAAGAGCACTTAGCACCTTTGTTCTGGGACTGTCATGAGGCGGTGCATTAGGGCAGACACACAGGAGCAAACAGGTTCATGAGGATCACCTCATGGCAAGGTAGAAAAAGGGAGAGGCTGAGGAATGGTCTGGGCTAAGCCAGCCCCTCAGAGGCATGCCCGAAAGATAGCAAAACCTTCTACACTTGCCTTCTCTTCAATTTCCAGAACTGTGATATACCGAACGGCGCCAAGTCTGTCAAACCCAGGTCTTTCTGTCAGTTTAGAATCAAGCTAGCAATCGTGAAGACAGTTTTTTTTTCTGTTTTGTTATTTTGAGACAGGGTTTCTCTACAGCCCTGGCTGTCCTGGAACTCCCTTTGTAGACCAGGCTTGCCTGGAACTCAAAGATCTTCCTGCCTCAACCGCTCTAGCACTGGGATTAAAGGCATGTGCTCCCCTGGCTTAAGAGAGTTTTTAAAGGCAAGTATGTGACACTGTGTGACACGGGTCTGCAGAGTCACGCCTCACCGTGCCTACAGTCAGCGCAGGACATAGCAATTGTTTCCGCCTAAAGGTATTCATTGCATGAAAGTAGGTAGCTTTCTCCTTTTGTCGTCCCTTCAGGCAGAATCTCAAGGGGTAAATAGTACATACTTAATAACTTCCTCCTTCTCCCCACAATTTTTAACACACAGGAAGAAAGGTACTTAACAGCTTAGGTGCAGAACCGTACCTATGCAGTTCTAAGCCGCTGAAGGCTCAAAAAGCTTCCATGCCCAGATAGCTATGAAAGTTTGTTTAGATTTTCCCTTTGAGACTTACAAAGATGAATGTTTGAAATATCCAGAAAACAAAAACAATAAGCAACAACAAAATAAAATAGTTTTATGACAGCTTTATCAACAAGGAAGACCACAGCTCTTGATTTTTGTCTGAGACATTAATTTGACAAAGGTTTTTATTGGAAGAAAAAGAAAAGTCATTATGGTTGGAAAAGAAGCCACTCTGTTAGGTAACGTGATCTTATTTGTAGGTTAAACACTAGCAGTGACCCAAATCTATTAGCGCCAACACATGAATTCAGCAAAGCTGCAGGACACAGTGGCAGCATACAAATCCAGAACATTTAGCATAGACCCTAAAGATAAATTAAAATGTTTAAGACTAGAGGAATTTGAGCACAGTCAGTACAGGGCAGCTGTTCTCAGCCTGTGGGTCATGACCCCTTTAGGGCTTGAATGACTCTTTCACATGGGTCACAGTCAGATAGCCTGAATATCAGATATTTACATTACAATTCATAACAGTAGCAAAATTACAGTTATGAAGCATCAATGGATATAATTTTATGGTTGGGGTCACCAGAGCATGAGGTATTAAAGGACCGCAACATCAGGAAGGTTGAGAATTGCCGCTCTAGGGAAACAGTGTTTGAGGACGTACATGGGTTAACCTTATTTAAACATTGTGCAAGATATTTTTATATTAAAACAATGCAGGAACTCCATTATGCTCATATTTAATGTTTCATTCATTAAGTTAAAAGGAACATATTTCAAAGAATTATAGGAACAGTGCTGTGTGGAGAAGGAATCTGATCCTTTTTAATTTTCTTGTTTGTAGAGAATGCAGATATAAGGTCACAAAATTGAGGCTGGAGATGTGGCTCAGTGGGGAAGGTTCTGTGCTGCTCATGTAGAGACCTGGAGTTCAGTTCCCAGCACCCATGATGGGTGACTCACAACTACCTGTCACTTCAGCACCAAGAGATACCAGCACTCTCTTCTGGTCTCTGCAGGCACTGCGTTCAAGTACACATGTCCACACACACATCCATAGATACGATTAAAAATAAAAAATGAATCTAAAAGAAAAAGAAATAAGGCCACAAAATTTATTTAGAAACCTGATTATTTAGCATATATAAGTTCAGATTGAATCATTAGTCTTGTGAACCATTGTAATCTTCCACATCTGTAAAGAGACTAAAGGCAGATTAATACGTAGCTGTAAAGAGGTAAAATACAGACTAATATTTGGTTAATCTGGTATATGACAAATGAATGAATAAAGAGGAAAGACAATAACATCATACGCCATGGTAAATAGAAGCTATAATTTTGGTCTTAGAAGGCCTAATAACTTGCTTATTTTTTTTATAATATTTATTTGTGTGTGTGTATGTGTGTGTGTGTGTGTGTGTGTGTGTGTGTGTGTGTGTACATGTGTGTTCTTTATCACTAGGATGCCATGGTTCATATACAGAGGCCACAGAATAACTTGTGGGAATCATCTCCTTTACCCGCTTAGTCACATTACTGGCCTGAGTTGCTCTAATACAAGCTTAAAAAATAGGTGTTAATTGTTTCAGGACCGGATTCTTATTTGAGACCATGTAATCATAAGCTGAGTTTTACCCAACACTATATGATTCACTGTAGGCAGAGTTTTCCTGTACTGGTACCCGTTCCCAAATAAGCGGCACAGAGCCTTAATATTACTTGTAAATGCTTGACCAATAGCTCCAGCTTGTTATTAGCTAACTCTGACACTTAAATTAACCCATATTTTTATTTGTGCTCTACCATATGGCTCCTGACTTATTACCTCATTTTCTATACACCGCCCTGCTTGCTCGGTAGCTGACTGGTATCTCCTCTGAGTTCTCTGTGTTTGCCTGCTGTAGTATGAGGGCCGGCTTGTTGGGGTATCTGTCCCGCCCGGTAATTCCCAAAGAAAATAACACAGAGTCTACATTAGGTTATAAACTGATTGGCCCATTAGGTCAGGCTACTTATTAGCTCTTATAACTTATGTTACCCCATTATCCTTATCTACATTAGCCACATGGTTCCGTACCTTTCTCGGCTGGGCAAGTTACACACTGCCTCTTCAGTGGTCTGCAGCAGGAGTGCGGAGGAGCTTCCTGCTTCCCAGAATACTCCCAGTCTCTTTGCTCCACCCCTACTTCCTGTCTGGCTTTCCCACCTATACTGCCTGCCTGGCCAATCAGCGTTTTATTAAAATATGATTGACAGAATACAGACAATTCTTCCACACCAGCCTGCCCTGCCTATATTTGCTGCCTGGCTACAGGACTGTCAACTTTTCCTTAACCAATGAGAGTAATACTATTCACAGAGTACAGAAGGATTATTCCACAGCAATGCACTGCTTAGATTTTTTTCTATTTTTATTTTATTTTTAAAAAACTATCTTTTTTTCATTTTACATACCAATCCCACTCCCTTCTCTCCTCTAATTCTCTCCATCCCCCACACCCCTATCCGTTCCCCACGCCCCATCCACTCCTCAGAGAGGGTAAGGCACATAGCTTTGGGGAAGGTCCAAGGCCCTTCCTACTATATCTAGGCTGAGCAAGGTATCCATCTAGAGAATGGGTTCCCAAAAAGCCAGTACAAGCAGTAGGGATAAATCGTGGTGCCACTGCAGGTGGCCCCACAGTCTGTCTCAGCCATACAACTGTCACCCACATTCCAAGGGCCTACTTTGGTTCTATGTTGATGTTAGGAATTTTTCCTAACACAAGCTCTCTGCTGACACAAAAATCCCAGTCAAGCCAAATCACAACATGCAAAATTAAGAAATAACTAGGCTTAATAGGATTCCAACCCGGAGGCCACCAATGGGGAGCCAGGAAAGAGACTACAAGGGGACCTTCTAGGGAAGCAGTTTAAGTAGACTGGGAGAGTGGTCAAGGTTTTGGTGGGCTCATCTTGACAGTCCTCTGGGGAGGGGTCAAGGCTTGTCAGGCACAGGGACGGGGCCTCCAAAGATGGAGGACAGAGACCAGGACTTAGGACTTACAGTTGGTTCTTTCCCTGTTTGGTCAGAGTCGGTGGGCTCCCATTACCTTAGGTCTTGACCTCTTTGCTCATCGTGAGGGTCAAATTTAAACTAAACTAAGACCACCCCTCTTATGCCCTCTCCATGGCCCCAAGTTCCCCAAATGAGCTGAACTCACTTGACTGATGAGGGTATAACTGATGACAGCCACTAGCCACATGGCTAATGGCAGTTACTAACCACACGCCTCAACCATGCCTGATGTATTTTTAACTGTTTTACTCTTCAGTTCTGAATTTCACCTCACCATAACCAATCACATTAAACATCGCTACCCCAAGACGCTCTGACAAGGTTGTGACCCACTTGTGGTTTTTCCCTGTACAAACGCTGGCCTGTAAATGCTCAGAGCCATTCTCCTTCACCTGCTACACCGGAGTGTTGGGCAGTGGTACTAAGCCTGGGCTTGTAATAAACCTCTTTGTGTTTGCATTGGATGCTGGCTATGAGGTAGTCTTCTCTGGGGTCTCATGACATAGGCACAAGACTCACATTCTCACTCCTCCCTCTCTTCAACTGGACTTTGGGAGGTCAGCTCAGAGCTCCACTACGGTCTCTGCTTCTGCTTCCATCAGTTGCTGGATGAAGGTTCTATGGTGACGTTTAAGATAGTCATTAATCTGACTGCAGGGCAAGGCCAGTTCGTGTACCCTCTCCACTGCTGCTTAGGGTCTTAGCTAGGATCATCCTTGTGGATTCCTGGAAATTTCTCAAGTGCCAGTTTTCTTGCTAGTCCCATAATGGCTCCCTCAATCAAGATATCTCTTGCTCTCCTTCTGTTCTTCCTCCATCTTGACCAACCCGTTCCCTCAAGTTCTCCTTCCCCTTCCTCTTCTCTCTTCCTCCATTTCCACCTCACTTCTACTCCCACCCCCCATGCTCCCAATTTTCTCTGGAGATCTTGTTTATTTCCTCTTCCCAGGGATGGATATATATATATATATATATATATATATATATATATATATATATATATATATATATATATATATTTCTCTTCGGGTTCTTTTTAGCTTCTCTGGGGTTGTGGACTATAGACTCATTATCCTTGCTTTATGCTAATATCCACTTATGAGTGAATACATACTATGCTCATTTTCTAGGTCCAGGTAAACTTACTCAGAATATTTTTTCTAGTTCCACCCATTTGCATGCAAATTTCAAGATGTCATTGTTTTTTTAACACTGAGTAGTACCCCATTGTGTAAATGTACTACATTTTCTTTATCCACTCTTCGGTTGAGAGGCATCTAGGTTGTTTCCAGGTTCTGGCTATTACAAATAATGCTGCTATGAACATAGTTGAACAAATATCCTTGTAGTGTAATTGAGCATCCTATGGGTATATGCCCAAGAGTGGTATTGCTGGGCCCAAGGTAGGTTGATTCTTGATTTTCTGAGATACCACCACACTGATTTCCAGAATGGTTGTGCAATTTTGTGTTCCCACCAGCAATGGATGAATGCTCCCCTTACTCCACATCCTCTCTAGCATAAGCTATCTGTTACAAGGAGAAAGAGGTCCTTTGTTTGTCCAAATTGTTGTATGGAGAGAAGGCCCGCATGTTTTTCCCAGCTGCCCGGCTAGCTTACAACCAAAATAACCATACAGAAATTGTATTAATTAAAATACTGCTTGGCCATTAGCTCTAACTTCCTATTGGCTAACTTTTACATATTAATTTAATCCATTACTATTAATCTGTGTATCGTCACGTGCCAGTGGTTTACCAGCAAGATTCTAACCAGCATCTGTTTCCGGTGGGAGGATCGATGGTGTCTTTCCCTCTGCCCTTCTTCCCAGCATCCTGTTCTGTCTTCTCCATGCCTACCTAAGTTCTGCCCTATCAGGCCCAAAGCAGTTTCTTTATTCATTAACCAATGAAAGCAACACATGAACAGAAGAACTTTCTACACCAGCTATCATTGGTGTTTTTGACCTTAGCCATTCTGACAGGTATAAGATGATATCTCAGAGTTGTTTTGATTTGCTTTTTCTAATGGCTAAGGATGTTGAGCATTTCCTTAAG
This sequence comes from Myodes glareolus, assembly GCF_982192425.1. NCBI lineage: Eukaryota > Metazoa > Chordata > Mammalia > Rodentia > Cricetidae > Myodes > Myodes glareolus. The sequence continues at coordinate 3,498,824 of NC_142036.1, read as the reverse complement.
TGTTTTTTAGCCTTTTGAGATTCTTCTGTTGAGAATTGTCTGTTTTGACCTGTACCCCATTTTAAATTGGATTATTTGATATTTTGATGTCTAATTTCTTGAGTTCCTTATATATTTTGGAGATCAGCCCTCTGTCTGATGTGGGGTTATTGAAGATCTTTTCCCGTTCAGTAAGCTGCCTTTTTGTTTTAGTGACTGTGTCCTTTGCTTTACAGAAGCTTCTCAGTTTCAGGGGGTCCCATTTATTTATTGTTGTTCTTAGTGTCTGTGCTACTGCGGTTATATTTAGGAAGTGGTCTCCTGTGCCCATGCATTGAAGACTACTTCCCACTTCCCCTTCTATCAGGTTCAATGTGGTCAGATTTATATTGAAGTCTTTCATCCATTTGGACTTGAATTTTGTACATTGCTTAGAATTTAAAAGAAATACGAGGTAATATTTTGGTCAAGCCATAATAAAACTTGAAAGAAAATTCAGTCAATCTTTGAGTGCTTTTATAATCTTGATGGTGGAAAAGTCTATATGCTTATTCATATAGAAACACAGGATCTTTTTACTTTTATATGTGCAAAAGGAACCATAAGAGCTAACTAGAGTAGTGTATATTCTTAATCCCAGTACAAGGGAGACAAAGTCAAATAGATCTCTGTGAGAGCAAGTCTAGTCAGAACTATACAGTGAGACTCTTTTATTTATTTGCTTGTTTTGTTTTTTATGTTTTGTTGTTTGTTTGTTTTGATTTGTACCATAAACAAATTTAGTGTCAAGCAACTAATTTGATAAGGAAAATAATGTAAAAATTAGGCTGTCTGATTACAAATGGATCAGTACAGGGTAGGCAATGGTTAATAAAAATAGAACACTCTTGAATGTCAATAGTAGTTCTCAAATATAAATCAATGCATACTTGTCATTGTTTTTCTCCTACTACATTGGCAACTGTTTTGCTTTCTTTTTGTTATTGTTTTTGAGACAAAGTCTCATCACATAGCCCAAGCTAGTATTGAACTTCTGGTCTTCCTACCTCAGCCTTTTAAATACCAGGATTGTAGACAGGGGTTGTCATACCTGGCTTCAAGCTTTGTTTAATTTTGGAGAATGGTAACTAGTACTGGTGATATAAAGAGAAAACTTATTTATGTTCTTCAGTAGAAATATTATTTGATAAAAAGGTCTCAGGAGACCAACTTGGCAATATCTGAAAAGGTGTGTTATATCAAAAGATTAGATCAGAGATTTTTATTTCTAATAATCCAAATGAAGAAATGATCTCTCTCTCTCTCTCTCTCTCTCTCTCTCTCTCTCTCTCTCTCACACACACACACACACACACACACACACATGCAAACAAACAATTTATGGATAATGGTATTCTTTGCAATTCTTGTTTATACTTTATGAATAGTGGCAGGATCAGCTAGGGTAGTGCTAAGGTTTCCACATGGTTTGACTGTCTAATTGTGCCCCTCCAAGGTCTATTGTAATTGAGGTCTTGGTTCCCACAGTGGCAAGTTGGGAAGTTTTGGAATCATAGTGAATTGACGTTCTTAGGTTGTCGGGGCTGTGCTTCACAAGAGATTATGGGATTCTGCCTCTTTCTTGTGAGCTCTCTCCCATGTTGCAACCACCTAGGAGGGCCTTTACCTAAAAGAGGTAGGTCAAGTACCATGCTATTGCATTTTCAACACCTTTGCTAAAGAACATAGTCTGTCTTTCTACCTCTGATCTGTGTGCCACTATGTATCTGAGGTGTATGTGCTATAAATGGGAGGTTCAGCCTCAGATATATGGATTTTCAAAATTTCATGTTTTAGAAATAACGAGAGGAAGAATAAAGTGAACATATACATTTGATATATTATATATAATATATATGTATATACCCACATATAACTATTTCTGGTCCTCTTCTAAGTTTGTTTTAGTTTGAAGGTCTCCCTCTACCATTTCATGAGAGCGTGTGCATGTGTCTCTGTGTGTGTGATATTTGGAAACAAACCTAGAGTCTCGAGGATGTTTGGAAGGCACTTTGTCACTAACCTACATGACACGCCATTTCCTGTAGTTTTACTTTACTCTCCCTCCCTCTGTTCCTCCCTCCATCCCTCTGTCCCTCTCTCCTTCCCTTTCTCTTTTCCCTTGTTTGCTTGAGGACAAAACTCCAGGACAAGCAAGCCAAGAGAATATTGGTAATTATAATTGAGCAAACCCTGTAGCTGTGTGAATCAGACAATTATGTAGTTGTTGACTGGCTTTCATTCTTTGCCCAGCATGCATGGTTCAAATTAGGGTAAATGAAGTAGGCAACTCAGATTTTGTAAATGGCATGAAAAAGGAAAGCCTTTTGTTGCCAGTATTTTTCCTGCCCAATCATACAAAGTCTGGCACCAAGAAATGGAGGATTCTTGAAGTGCTGCTGTGTCCTGAAACCTGCAGAGCCATATTGGCCAGACTTGTTTCCACTGACAAGTGAGATCAGAGAGTCACCACCAGGCTGGTTGCACCAAGTCATCTGGAAGCAGAGCGGTGTGGATTCGTGCCATTGGGGTCTTTCCACTCCAGCTGGCTATGTGGGTAGGCCTGCCCAGTAATTCTCTTTGAAATAAGAGGACTGAATTTTCTGTGATTGGAAATTTTAGACCTTTTTTTTTTTGTCATCTAATGTTTGGCAAAAATCCACCAGTTCATTAAAAGGGTAGGATAAATATTTGCAAGGTATTAATGATGTTATCAAATAAGTGTTTAGAAATGAATCTATGAGTTATTTAGCAGATGCCTTTTTACTCTGAACCGGAACCAATCACAGAGTACAGGATGTGAAAGCCTGCATGTACGCGGCTCTTCCCTCCAAATACCAACAGACACACATTTCGTGTGAAATTAGAAAGACTGAACAGGAACTTCTCCCCCCCCCCAAGGCAAACGAAATACAGTCAATGCTGCATTAGTTAGTCACGCCTCTTGTGAAGGTGCCTTCTCTGAGGTACTAGAGAGAGCCCCTCCTCAGCCTCTCTGGGTTCTTCCACAGAGACCTGTGTTGATGGGTCTGAGCACAGAGGCAAAGGTATGACTTGAGACTTCATTCTTAAGGAGCAAATTAGACCAGATTATATGTTGCTAAAACAACACAAATTAAGAGTGACTTGGATTTCTGTCCACACGGCAGAGTTAGACGAGGAATAAATAAGTGACCAGGCACTCTAATGTCAAGAGGCAGAGACCATAAACAATTAGATGGAGATGGTGTAATCATCATAGAGGTTTGGTTCCTACCTCTGAACACTACTCCATACCTTTCATTTTTCCAGGCTTCTGGAGACTTTTCACAAATTTAGAAGTTCTAATCTTAGCTATATGATTAGCATTAGAAAGCCAATGACTGGGAAGTTTGTTCTCACAAGGTTGACAAATGGCAAGGAAGTAGGATGAATCACCAGTCCTGGGGTGTATGTGTGGGCCTGAAACCCTGCCGACTCCACTCCTGAAGGGCAGTTCCCTGAAGCACTGCTCCGATCCGGGGCACTAAGAGGTGCTGTGCAGATGGAATTCACAGTGACACTGAGGGCTCCCTTCTTCCTTTTGATAAGCTGCAGAGAAGAGCAGGTTGTGTGAGAGAAGCACTCTGTCACGTGGTGGCAGACTCTCCAGATACTCCTTGTCTTCTACCTCTCCTCCCGCTCTCCCTCCCTGCTCCTCTTTCTTTCTCTTTTTTCAAAAGTGTTACTCAGGCCTGAGACAGGGTAGAAAGACTGGAAAGAATGGAGGCCTAAGAAGAGAAAGGAACCTCTCAGGAAAATCTTTGGCCGGGTTAGAAGCAATGATTCTACCACAGCGAACAGTACTTGTGCCAAACGTTGCCAACAGAAAAAATATATTACCTACATTAAAATACTGATGAATCAGACCAAGGCCTGAGTAGATGACTAGACCTCTTTCTGCCTGAAGACATTTCATGGGCTCCTTTCAGAGCTTTGAAGAGAATAGCTTCAATCCCCCACACCAATCCTGCATCTGAGGGTATAAGGAAAGTGAGGCTGACTCTGTCTGAGAACGCGCAAAAGGCTCTAGGTCTTTTCATGGGTGTCTTTCTTTCTCTTAAACCACTATTAAAAAACTTTATTGAACCCCAGCTCTGCTACACACTGGCTAGTCCCAAAATTCTTTTCTCTCAAAGCCACAATCTCAGTTTAGCTTAAGTCCACGTCCCTAGAAGACTAGGGGAGTTCCCAAGGCTGCTAAAGGTGACAGTTTAGCTATGCTTCCTTCCTTGTCCCCCACACCGCTGACAGGACCACGTTTTAAGTTGTAAACATAGAGGTGTCTAATTTCTTGACCTCCATTAAAGTACCCAATGAACTTTATTCTGTTTTGGAGGCATTTTTTATTCCTACCTAAACAAACAAACAAACCCCAGCTGATACTCCCTGTTTTCAATCTTTGGTCATTTCTGTCTTGGTATCTCAGAGGTTCTAAACATACAGGAGAAGAACTGCCAAGAAATATATTCTACTTATATTTGCACATTAAGCTATGCAAATATGAAAAAAACTTCTCTCCTTTCCTCTCTGAAGAACCTATGACACTTGACGATATAGACATGCCCATATTTCTTCAACTCTGAATTTACAGATTGCTTAGAGGGTCAGCAATGTAAAAGGAGGCAAGTGTCCCTTAATGTCATTTAGCTAAAGAAGTCTCAGAACACTTCTGGGAGAGTTTGCACTTTGAGATTCTTCGATTACCTGGGTTCGTAACAGAGGATGCCATCTGCAGCTTAAGGACTCCTGCTATGGATGCATTTGGGGAGTGAAACATAAATTCCATCTAATCTTTTAGTTAGCCCCTACCCCAGAGATGGTCTCTACCAAAAGGCATTTGATTTGCTGGAGCTCTGTAGCATTTTCTTGCTGACAGCTAAGTGGGAGTGTCTGTGGGTCACTAGGGGACACAGACAGGAAGGAGAAAAGGTTAAATTTCAGAGCCTTTGGGAACTTGCTCATGCTTGTAGTTGATCAGGGGATGAGGGTGAGGGTAGGGAATAAGGGTGGGGCTGGGTGTAGTGGTGATGGTGGTTATAGAGGGACCCCACAGTCACGTATGTAAACTATCATATCATCAGCAAATAGTGAAAGATTGACTTCTCCTTTTCCGATTTGTATTCCTTTGATCTCCTTTTGGTGTCTTATTTCTCTAGCTAGGGCCTCAAGAACTATATTGAATAAATATGGAGAGAGTGGACAATCTTGTCTTGTTCCTGATTTCAGTGGGATCACTTTGAGTTTCTTTCAATTTAATTTGATGTTGGCTGTTGGCTTGCTGTATATTGCCTTTATTATGTTTAGGTATGTTCCTTGCATCCCTGCTTTCTCCAAGACTTTTATCATGAAGGTTTTTTCAGCATCTAATGAGACGATCATGTGGTTCGTTTGTTTCAATTTTTTATATGGTGGATTACATTGACAGATTTTCATATGTTGAACCATCCCTGCATCTCTGGGATGAAGCCAACTTGATCATGATGGATGATTTTTTTCTGATATGTTCTTGGATTCGGTTTGCCAGTATTTTATTGAGTGTTTTTGCATCAATGTTCATGAGTGACATTGGTCTGTAATTCTCTTTCTTAGTAATGTCTTTCTGTGGTTTGGGGATCAGAGTAACTATAGCCTCATAAAAAGAGTCTGGCAGTGCTCCTCCTGCTTCCATTGTGAGGAACAATCTGAGGCGCATTGACATTAGTTCTTCTTTGAAAATCTTATAGAATTCTGAGCTGAAACCATCTGACCCTGGGCTTTTTTTGGTTGGGAGACTTTTGAGGACTGTTTCTATTTCTTTAGCAGTTATAGGTCTATTTAATTTGCTTGATACAATTTTGGTAAGTGATATTTATCCAGAAAATTGTCCATTTCCTTTAAGTTTTCCAATTTTGTGGAGTACAGGTTTTTTTAAGTATGACCTAATGGATCTCTAGACTTCTTTTATGTCTGTTGTTATGTTCTCCTTTTCATTTCTGATTTTGCTAATTTGGATATTCTCTCTCTGTCTATTGGTTAGTTTGGATAATGGTTTGTCTATTTTGTTGATTTTTTTCTTATTCTTTTTAAGAACTGGAATCAAACATTGCAATATCTTATCTTACCCACCCTTTAGGATCAAACAAATTTCATTTGTCTTTTTTTTATAGCTTTTGTTAACCTGAAGAATATGGTTGTAGGAATTCTAATTTTAAGTTTTATTTGAAACAAACAATTCTGAAATTTTAACTGACCTTAGTACTTTTACTTTGCTCATAATTATTAAAAATCCACACCTTCATTATTTGATGTCTTTGTTCAAACCATTTTCTTTGCAGGCAGGCACAGCACAGCCGCCAAGAACCTGACACTGCTTGGAATGGTTCTTCGCCTGCTTTAACTGTTACTTAGAGTTTAGTGGTAGTCAGAATAGCTTCTTTCTTCCTACTGGCACACTAATATTAACTCCAGGATCTTTAAAGGACATTCCAGTTAGTTTTGCTTGCTAGTGCTTTGACTTCTTTGTTTGTGCGTGTGTGTTTGTGTATGGGGGACTGTGTGTGTATATACACATTTGTATGTGACTATGTGAACAGTGTAAGCACATGTGCGGGTCAGAGGTTGACATCAGTAAGTCTTCTTCTTTGCTCTCAATTTGGTTTATTTTATTTTTGAGGCAGAGTCTATCACTGAGTTTGGGGCTCACTTTCTAACCCCTGGGGCTTAACTACCTCTGCTACCCATTGCTGGGGTTAGAGACACATACTATCATATTTTGTTTTTTTCATGGGTGCTGCCAATCTGAATGCAGGACCTCATGCTTGAGCAACACGCACCTTACTCCCTGAGACATCCTCCAAGCCCCGCTCATGTCTGTTTTGGTGACAGAAAACACTGTTAGGCATCTTGCCTAGAGTATCAGTAGAACTACTGAAGTTATAAACAAATAGGAACTGGAGGTCAGATAGGCCTAAAAGACTGTGTGCTCTAAAATAAATCCAGAATAACTGGGTTCACAGGTTCCTAATGTTGGATGGAAAAACCCCAGATGGATGTAGTATTTAAATATTTTCTTCCAACATGCTAGTTGAGAGTTTGTCTTGGGTACCTGTACTCCTGAGCAGAGTGTTCCTTATAGTGACAACAGCTTAAAGCACTTGCCTTAATTAGGGTCTCTGATGCTCAAATAAAGCACAATGACCAAAAGTAAACCACACTGTGGTGCTTCACTGACGGAAGTCAGGACAGGTACTCAAGCAGCAGGAACCTGGAGGCAGGAACTGAGCAGAAGTCATGGACGATACTGTTTATTGGCACCCACTATGGCTTACTCAGCCTGATTTCTTATTATAACCCAGTACCACCAGCCAAGGGGTCATACAACCGACCATGGGCTGGGCCCTCTCATGTCAATCATTAATTAAGAAAGTGACCTACTTCACAGCCCACCAGCGAAACACGAAGATTTCTGTTTCTTCATGTCCCGCACCACACTTGTTATAGCTTATTACTCTAGTAGCCATCATCCTAATAGGTGGGTGCCCAGTTGTGGCTCATTGTCCTTCAGGTCCGCCTGCTTGGCTGGGTGAGAAGACCTGCAGAGCTTGATTTAGTTGGCAACAGTAAAGACGAGCAACATGAAGGTCATTTTTCAGAAACTGATTTTCTCATATTTATCACGAAAACTCAGGACATGGTGGGCCCTGAGCTTGAGTTTTTGTTTGAATATTTGTGCACAGAGATGTTACCATGCCTCTTCTGAACATGACAAAGTCAAGTGCCACATTTTCCCCAGACCATGCAATGGTGCATGCTGGACTTTTCTTTAGCTGACCAAGCTTAAGGGCATTATGGTTTGAAACTAGTTTCTGAGCTGAAGAGTATTAGAGAGAAGAGAGTATTGGGAAATATGGAACATAGGAAAGGGTTTTGTGTGTGTGTGCCCGCGTGTGTGATCTTCAGGATTACTCTTCTCAAGAGTGAAGATTGAAATCTATTTGAAGGACTAGTCAGAAGACCATATTGGTATGAAACCCCAGATATGATATGTCCAGCATTTGGTGAGATAAAGATGCTGATGGAGCACTATTAGAGTTCGGATATGAAGGCTTCCTACAACAAGGCCCCTGTGTCAAAGGACTGGTCGCTGTTATTGTGGTAGTCTTGGAAGCCATTGGGGATAGACCCTAAAGCTTTGTTGAGACACATTAAGGGAAAGCTAGTTCTTCCTGGCAAGAAGGATAGATTCTATCTCTGCTCTAACTGGAGAAATGACATTCGGATCTACTCCAAAAAATAGTAATATGTACCATGGTCTTTCCTTAAGGGTTAATACAATTGTGCCTGTCAGTTACTGGCCAAGAGTCCATCCTTCAGGAAAAACTGATTCACATAGACATACAAAGGAGAGGGAAGGCCTAATTCGACCTCTAATTAGAGAACATGCTTGTTCTTCCCAGAAATCCCTCTCAGTACTTATGAATCCACTACCATGAACCTCTGCTAAGCCTGCCTACTTCTTGAGTTACTCAAAAAGTATGACTTTTCTTTTTCTTCTCTTTTTCCAGAATCTGGGTATGATCTCCTGACACACAGGGTTTGTGTTTCTTTCTCTGAAGCTGCCTGTCCTTCATGGGGCTGCATACAAATGTCTGGTTTTCTTTGTTTCTCTTCTCCTCCTCCAGTGCTCTCTCCTTGGTCTCTCGGTTTCCTGTCTTCCAGGAGATGAGCCACTTTGTTGACTTACGGCATCCTGTTATGACACTCTACCTCACAACTGTTCCAGAACCAGAGGAGTCACTGGCCAGGGACTGCTACAATGAGGCCAAATCAATCATCCTTCCTTGAATTTGTTGCTCAAGCTTTGGTCACACTGACAAAACATGAGACTAATATAAGCACCCGTGATGCAGTAGGCATAATTTTAAACACTAGGAGATAGGAACGGACAGAAGAGACACAAATCCTTGCCTTATCTTTGCAACATTTGTGTTCTAGGAAGAGCAGGGAAGAGAAAAATAAAGCATATCTAAATGAGTAAATTATGATATGTAAGTTAAAAAGGGAAGATTTCAAACTGTTGATTATGTGGACTTATACCATGTGAGAACCGCACCTGCTTTCATAAAGGAGGCAATAGATTTGAATAACTGTATGGTTTATAGGTTTCCTTCTTTCTATATTTCAAAATTTTCATTGATTTCATTTTAGTTTAATGACTTCCTATTTTGAAAATAATGAAGAAAAGTTGTTTATTCAATTTCTGGGTGATCATTGAGAGATGGAATAAATAAGCCCCATTAGGCAATCAGTTGCCCCAAATTCAGAGGCAGAGATTTTGTTTTGGGGCTCAAATTTGTGAATGCATTTTATTTAATCCTTAAAACAATTCAAATATTGATGTTAAACCTGCGTTCTGGAAGCTCTTGTCTTCCACAGATGGGACTCACGATGTTAGCACAGATGATTTCGTGTCCAGGAGCAAAGTGCGTCATCTAAACCCATCTAACTAATGAGCTGGGATATGGAGCTCAAGCCTAACACTTGAAAAAGAGGCCAAAATAGCTCAGCAGGAAGAGTGAGTCTGTGTACGGTCCAGCACGCAGGAGCCTGAGTCCAGTCTAATCAGCACAGTGAGATGTCACAGAAAAACGGCTGCATATAGAACACAGAACATTGTAAGACGGTAGAAATGCCGTAGGTGTCTATCTCGACGGTGACGCCAAGGAGGATCTCTTTTGTGACGTTTCACCAAACTGTGTACTTACGGTTTGTGGCCTTTTCTTTATATATCACTGGCACTTATTAAATAACTATACTGTAAGAAATTAAAAACAACAAACAAACAGAAACCCAACATCCTTAATGTGTGCCGATCAAACTCCACAGAGGCAGAGCTAGGCGTGGTCACATTACATTTGTTCCCAACATTGAGAGGCTCTAGGGGATCTGACACCCTCTTCTCACCTCCATGGACAACTACACTCTCATGTGCGTGCATGCATGTGCTCTCCTGCACGCGCATGCACACACACACACACACACACACACTTCAGTTAAAAATAAGTATTAAGAAGAATTCCTCCAGAGATTGGCACATGGCCTTATGTTTGTTCTCCAGCACACTCCGCCTGCCCCTTCTGGACCTTTCCTCGTTCTGTCTCTTGTCTTTTTATCACATTCACAGGGCCACTCTTCCCACCACTTGGGCCTGGTTAAATGTTGCATTCTCAGGAATCCTATAACCCTTCAATCAGAAGTAGCAAGTGCTTCCCCACCACAGTGATTTTGAGGAACCCAGAGATTCCTAAGCCCTTAGCTGTAGGCCTGGCAGGACTGTTTTCATAATAATCCCACCCTTAGCTCCTTCTTATTGTCAGCCTAGTGTACAGGGAAGTTTCCCAAAAGCTACATGATATCTGAGCATTGTTCTCCATGGCTAATGGATGTGTCCTTGAGTGGCTTGTGTTTTAATACCTTTTCAATTTTCATTTCTAAAGCTAACAGATCTACAGTTGTGAATAAAAAATGGATGTATACTAATACTAATATACGTGCTGAAGGCACACATAGACATATCTAAGACATATACATTTAAAGTATTTTTAAGACCATAAAGCTTAAGAACTTTTTAAAATTCTATCTGTGTGTGTGTTTCTGTGTGCACACGTGCTTGTACAAATAAGAACACATCCTGGACTCCCCTTGAATTTCCCGTGTAGCCACGCCGAACCTTGAACTTCTTATCCTCCTGCCTCCACTTCCAAAGTGCTGGCCTCCATGTTTACTTAATGCAGGGCTGGGTAGGCATTCTGAGCCACACCAATTTTATCTCTTTTAATTAAGTAGCCTGATAATTCTCTTACTATCAGATACTTTCTTTAAATTTTTGTTCATTTGCTGTACTCTTCAGCCCCGTACTGTAGCACAGTGCAAGTGGACATCTTGTCAATCTTGGCTACAGTGTTTTCAGATTCCCAGTAGGGCCTACCACACAACAGGAGTTTGCAGATATTGTAGTAAAAGAGTCATCAGGCACGCAGGCCACACCTTTAATCCCGGCAACGGGAGGCAGAAGCAGGCAGATCTCTGAGAGTTCAAGGCTAGCCTGGTTTACTTAGTGAGTTCCAGAACAGTCAGAGTTACTAGTAAAACCCTGTCTCAACAAACAAACTATCAAACAACCTCAATAAACAAACAAACAAATAAATGAGTGCTGAAGGGCAGGAAAAAATATAAAGCTTTTATAAATATAAAAATATTATTCAAAGGGACCATGACAATGTTGAACATACTGGATAGTGTGTGTGCCTAGAAACGCCACTGGCCATTTACAGGTGATGACCATGCTGAAAGACGTCTACTAAGACGGGGTGTCACACCCCTATGCTTGTGCATTGTCTCAGAGGTTCTGCAAAGTAGTAAGAGCCTTAGAAACATGCCTACCCCTCTAAAAGCAATAATTACACTTCTAGGAATATTTTTACATGAAATAACAGAATGTACTATTTATATTAGTAAAGAAATTTAAATGTTCAAAAATGCTCTCATGGTTACATCAATTATCCATACGAAATCAAATATTTTGTAACCATTGAAAAGCACATTTGTAAATCATTCTCAACAGCATGAAGAAAGGGTGGTATTTATAATTCAAATGAGAAAGCATGATTAAAATGTGTAAACACTGATTTCAATTGTAAAAATTTACTGAAAAATATTGCCATGAAATATATCAAAATCATAGTAATGGCTATCTCCAGGTGGTAGAATTATGGATGGTTTTTCCTTCCTTTATACTTTACTGGTTCCTTACCATAAACCTCCATTAACAGAATAACACAGACTGTGCTTTAAAGCAGCACAGGGTAGATGCTCAGAGTGTAACAAGGAAAATTGCGACGCGCTCCCTGACCAGCAGGAATGGACGGTCACAAAATCAAGAATCCTTCTCAATCACAATTTATTAGAGCTCCTTGCTTGAAAGGGGGAATGGGGAACAGGGATGACGAGAGAGAGTGAAAAATCCAAAGACAGCCGCTTTTCTAGGGTGAGAGGCTCGAATGCTGATTGGTTGATGCCATTCTACTAGGATCCAAGGCCACGGGACAGGTCAGGAGACCGAGTCTCTTGAAATGCAAAACAAGGCTCCAGCACACCGGCCTAAGGCGGCAACATCAAAGGATATGTATACCTCCAGGCTGTAGGAGTGCTGGCACTATCTGGCCAAGGCCACATCCAGGCGGCTCCCTACAGCTCCTCCTTTTATTGTCTTTTAGAGCAATAAGGCAAAACTATTTTCCAATCTGGTCCCCACCTCATGATGTGTGGACTGATTAAAGAAAAGAAAAGCAAGACACACCCTTCCCGTGCAATGGGACAATTACTTCCCTGGGAGTGCTAGGGCTGTGTCTGCACACCCTCCGCCTATGCATACCTTCCTCTGTGCCGTGGGACTATCTGGTCCCTAGAGGGTGCAAAGGCTATGCATGGCTAATTGCCTGTGAGCTCTTTTGAGGCTGAGAGCCAAACCTGGGGTGAGGATACACATTCCAAGACTGCCAAGGCTTGTGCCACAAAGACCTTGTCCCTCCTCACTTGGGCTAGCAGGTAGCACACCAATCAAAGACATACAGCACTTCCACCTAGACACAGCATGCCAAGGATATCTCTGCTCCCACCCATCCCCAAGGAGGGAGAAAGGCAGAATAGAGTCAGTCAGAAAATTGTTAAGAGATAAGAGGTTGCACAGGGTGCTGCTCAAGGTGATAACGTGAAACAGTTGCTCTTGACACCGCCCAGAGGGTCATCACTGGCACGAATCTTCCACAGCAGGACACTCAGCATCCACTGGATCATCTTTCTTCTTTATTTCTCTTGTCAGTCTCGTTGGCACCCAGATTGGATCTTCAAGATTCTGAGGGAAAATGCAAATTGCTCCCCTGGATCTGGTAATTACCTGATCCGGTCCACACCATTTATTAATCAATACATCCTTCCACATGACCAAATCTCGCTCTGTAGAGCTTTCAAACAGGGCATGCCTGTCTGCTGCTGTTTTTCCAGCAATATTTTGAATTAAAAAATTAAGTGTAAAGAGTGCAAGAGAAATCCTTTCTCTGGGGGAAGCTGCTATAGCTATTCCCCCTTTTTGCTTTCGCAAAATTTCCTTTAAATTTCTATTTGCTCTTTCTACGATACCCTGGCTTTGAGGATTGTATGGTAGGCCAGTGGTATGTTCAACTTGTAATTGCTTGCAAAAGGCTTTAAAGCCCTGTGAGGCATATGCTGGGCCATTGTCGGTTTTTAAACGACTTGGCTTTCCCCAAGCTGCCCAGGCCTCTAAGCAATGCATTTTTACATGAGTTACCTTTTCCCCTGCCAGTGGGGTGGCATGAATTATTCCAGAGCATGTGTCCACCGACACATGAACATACTTTTGTCTGCCAAACTCCGAGATGTGAGTCACATCCATTTGCCAGAGTGAGTTTGGCTTTAACCCCCTGGGATTTACCCCAATATGTGGGGGATGTAACATGGTCACGCAGGAGGGACAGGCTTTTACTATCCTCCTGGCATTTTCCCTAGAGATCTTAAACTTTAAGCGAAGTGTATTCGCTGGAACATGATAAAGTTGATGGAAATCTCTAGCTAGCTGGAGTGAATCTGTAGCCACAAGGGCGAGTGCTCGAGTAGCACCATCAGCTTGAGCATTAGCCTCTGCCATAGGTCCTGGCAAGAGAGAATGGGCTCGAATATGAGCAACATAAAAGGGATTTTCTCTTTTTAAAATATGTTTTTGTATTTGTAAAAGAATATTAGACACTGTACTTGAGCTGCGAATTGAGGCTGCAACCTCAAGAGAGGCCACAGCATTGACCACATATTGTGAATCTGAAATTAAATTAAATGGCTCAAGAAATCTCTGAAACACCTCCAAAACCACCAAGCACTCAGTGACTTGGGGGGAATCAGGTCGAAATTGAAAGACCACAGGTTTAGCATTTCCTGCCACCAGAGCCCCTTTTCCGGTCTTTGAGCCATCTGTATAGATAGTTAAGGCTCCTTCTAATGGGTGGGGTGAGGTAATCCTGGGAAAATACACCAAATTTTTCTCCACAAAATTTATTAAGGGGTGCCTTGGCACATGATTGTCAATAACATTAGGGAATGCACAAAGCAGGATAGCCCAGCCATCTACTGTGGCTGTCAAAACTTCTACCTGTTCCCTCGTATAGGGAATTATCAACTTGTCAGGCATTCTCGCAAAGTGGGCTAAGCAAAGCTTTATTCCCATTAATGCTTGGCCAGCCACCAATTCTGGATAATATTGAACAGATCTTGCTCCTATGGAATTTCCATGCATCCACCAGAGGGGTCCATCTTGCCATAACACTCCAGTGGGATAATTTTTTGTTTTGAGAATGCATAGCAAAATTGGTAAGGATGGATTCACTCGCTGTAATTGAGCTGTAGTAATAGCAGATTCTACCCTCTTAAGGGTCTGCATTGCAGCCGGGGTCATGGCTCTAGGTGAACAGATATCAGGATTGCCTTCTAAGATGGAAAACAAAGGCAAGAGCTCAGATCGAGGTATATTTAGATATCCTCTAATCCAATTTATATCTCCCAGCAACTGCTGGAAATCATTAAGAGTTTTAAGGTGATGGGTGCGAATAAGCACTTTCTGAGGCCTGATGCTTTCAGGGGTGATTATAGTCCCCAAAAATTTCACCATCGAAGATGTTTGTACTTTATTTGAGGCTATGTGGAGTCCTTGCTCCTCCAAAAGGGATGTAACCTTTTGGAAAACTTCCTTTAGGGTTTCCTGATGTGGGGCAGATAATAATAAATCATCCATGTAGTGAACAATTTTTACCGTAGGAAATTGTCTCCTAACAGGACTCAATGCTGCATCTACATATAACTGACATATGAGGGCGCTATTGGCCATTCCCTGAGGCAAAGTTTTCCATTGAAACCGAGCATTGGGTTGCTCATTGTTAACAGATGGAAGAGTAAATGCAAACCTTTCCCGGTCCTGAGGACACACGGGAATTGAAAAGAAACAGTCCTTGATGTCCAAGGAAATTACAGGCCAATTCTTTGGTATTGCTGAAAGCAATGGAAGACCCTGCTGGGCTGGGCCTATGACCTGCATCTGAGCATTGACTGCCCTAAGGTCATGCAGTAACCTCCAACCTCCAGAAGCCTTTTTAATCACAAAAATAGGCGTATTCCAACGCGATACAGAATGTTCTAAATGTCCTAGTTCTAACTGTTCTTGTACTAATTGTCTTGCAGCTTCCAGCTTTTCCAAGGAAAGGGGCCACTGAGGGACCCATACCGGCTTATCTACTAGCCAAGGGATGGGCATTGTCTTTTGTGTGGAAGCTACAGCTTCAGTGGCCCCTATGAAAAACCCAAGCCTTTTCTATCTAACTTGGAGACAGTCTCAATAGGATTCTGTCTACCTTGGAGACATTTACCAAGTCCCTTATTGGGAACATAGCCCTGACGTGCCATCATTTGCTTACTGGTATCAGAATAATCATTTGTAAGTCTCAATCTCATTTGAGACTGCACATCCCTGCCCCATAGGTTGATGGGCAAATCAACCACAAAAGGCTGAAAAGTCCCTCTCTGATCTTCTGTTCTCCAGACTAACTCCTTAGCACTTATATGCGGTGTTTGTGCATACCCCAGCCCTTGAAGGGACTGGGAGGCCTGTTGTAAGGGCCAGCGTTTTGGCCATGCTTGGGATCTGATGATACTTTTATCTGCTCCAGTATCCACTAGGCCTGAAAAAATCTTTCCTTCTATTTCTAAATTTAAGATTGGTCGCTGATCAAGCTCCAAGGATAAACAAGCCAAATCTACTCCCATGGGAGCAAGGCTTTTGTCCTTTAAGACAAGCCCCTCCGCTGGAAGCTTATTACGCCCTGAAGGCAGAACTAAGAGTTGAGCTATTCTGTCTCCTGGGGCGATGGAAACTACCCCATATGGAGAATGGCAAAGAATTTTAATGCAGCCTTCATAAGCAGGGTCTATTACTCCAGGATGGACTATCAGGCCTTTCATAATTGAGGATGAATGTCCCAAGACTATGCCAACAGTATCTTTTTCTAATGGCCCAAACACGTCAGTTTCTATGACCTGAACTCCCATATCCTGAGTTAATAGCAGTTTGGAGGTGGCACAGAGGTCCAGCCCTCCGGAGCCTTTGGCTGTCCTTCTTGTTGGGACGATGGAGTCATCTCGGGGACTGCCATCGTGTTCTGAATTGCCCCAAATATTTTTGGGCCCTGGGTGCATGGGCCCCTCAATCCGTTTTTTGACAATGACTGAATAGGCATAGGAATAAGTTGTCCATTTATATCCCTAGCTGATCTGCACTCATTAGCCCAATGTTTCCCTTTCTTGCATCTGGGACAAATGTCTGGCTGCCTCTGCGATGTTGCAGCTGAGAGCCCTGAAGAATCTGAGGCATTATGACTATTGGGACATTGTTTTTTGAAATGCCCCAACTGTCCACATTTAAAGCATGCCTTTCCCTTATCTCCTCTGACACCTCTGGAAGCAGCAAGCACAGCAGCCGCCAGCCCTGCATTGGTTAGAGGCCCCCCAACTTCACGGCAGGCTTTGATCCAGGCTTCTAATCCCTTTCCCTTTACTGGACCTATTGCTCTTTGACATTCCTTGGTGCTCTGCTCAAATATTATTTGCTGGACAAAAGGCAATGAAATATCTAAATTCCCAAACATTCTTTCAGCTGCCTCTGTCATCCTAGCCACATAATCAGAGAATGGCTCTGCAGCACCTTGAATAATCTTGGTTAGGTTACCAGCTGTTTCACCTTTATTAGGGAGTGATTTCCATGCTCTATAATGAATCTCACTAACCTGCCTATAAACCTCCCAAGGATAATGATTCTGATTTCCAGCAAATGCCCCCTGTCCAAGAAGCATATCAGCCGTCCACTCTGGGTGGCCACTTTGTATGTTAATGCGCTCTTGGGTCTGAGCCTTGTCCTGGACTATAGATTTAAAATCCAGGAACTGCCCTGCTGGAAGAGCTGCTCTTGCAATCTCCTGCCAGTCTGTAGGAGTCAGTGCTACTGTAACAATCCTTCTCAATAATGTGATTGTATAACTGGCATTTGCTCCATAATTTTTCGCAGCTTCAACCAAATCCTTCAGCTGTCTGTATGGGATTGGTTCATACCACCTATTGTAATTCTGTGGCTCCTCAAAAACAGGAAAGGCAGCAGCCAGTTGCGACCAAGTTTGCCTTCCTATGAAGCTGTGACCTTCTGTAGCTACCTGCTGGTACATGGGTGGAGGGGCGGATGGGGGGAGGGCAGCAGGAACTGGCGCCTCGTCTCTTCTGCCCTTTGTAGTAAACACATCAACATCGCCCCGCCTCCGGCTACCTTGCTGCTCTTTCTCGGATTTAGCAGCCGTTCCCTCTAGTTGTTCTTCCTCCTCTGATAAATCTAAATCTACAAATTCTTTCACTACTAAAGCTATGGGGCTTCTCTTCCCCTTTTCTCCTTTTTTTATTTCCGGATCCTTATCTTTTAATTTTTCCTTTTTCTTTCTAGGCCTACACTCTTGTTCCTCCTTCTGATCTGATTCTGAAAAGCTGTCCTGATGTTTCTGTAATGCCTTGCGACCCTGTTTTAATATCTCTATATTACGTTCTTCCTTCAAGCAGTCCCGCACCATCCTCCAAAAAGGAAGTGTGCCTCTCCCAATATTTCCTTCTGCTTGTTCCAAATCCCTGCCTAGCTTATTCCAAGACGGCAAAGTTAGGTCACCTGAAGCTGCAAACCAAGGTGAGACATCAACAATGTCTTTTACAATGTTAGCGACAGTGCTAGAAGAGATCTTTAAATCACGCTGTCGCAAAAGTGCCTGGATTGAGCGATAAATCTCCCTGGGGTTCGAACTGGCTCCATAAGAATTGCCCATGGTGCGCACTTACCCCCTGGGCTAAAGAAAAAAACCTCCTTTTTACTTACAAGGAAGTCCTTTTAGAAAAATGCCGCTTGATCTACTGCGGACTTATTTTTACTTTTGACTAGAGCTGTAGTCGCAGCAGCAAAGGCACTCACCACCTGGTTAATCACAGCGCAACCCAAAGCAACAGAGAAGAAGGAATGCAAACATTACCACTCTGGACCAGCCTTAGCAATCAGCATACATCTGGAGGATTTCCTGACGTCAGTCACCGCTCTTTGTGTTGAGTTCTGAATTCTGCTCCCTCCTTGGCTTGTTCAAATCCGGCGTCCCGGTTTTCAGCACCAAAATGCGACGCGCTCCCTGACCAGCAGGAATGGACGGTCACAAAATCAAGAATCCTTCTCAATCACAATTTATTAGAGCTCCTTGCTTGAAAGGGGGAATGGGGAACAGGGATGACGAGAGAGAGTGAAAAATCCAAAGACAGCCGCTTTTCTAGGGTGAGAGGCTCGAATGCTGATTGGTTGATGCCATTCTACTAGGATCCAAGGCCACGGGACAGGTCAGGAGACCGAGTCTCTTGAAATGCAAAACAAGGCTCCAGCACACCGGCCTAAGGCGGCAACATCAAAGGATATGTATACCTCCAGGCTGTAGGAGTGCTGGCACTATCTGGCCAAGGCCACATCCAGGCGGCTCCCTACAGAAAATGTTTAAAATTATGTCTCAGATGCTAAATCATCACAGAGACAGAACTGGAGAGAGAAAATAGCATCCAGATCAGGACAGAAATATCATGAGTCAATACAAGTTTGACTTCCTTCTCAAGTGTGGAATCTCCCAGCAAGTGTCTCAAATCCAAAATTTTAGTGTACTCATCTATAGGATGAGACATAGTGCTTTCCTCAAAGGCAGTGACCAAGATCATCTTTGATACATAAACCTTAGCCCAGTACTTGGTATTGGCTAGCACTCAAAGAATATTGACTCTAATAATCAACATCATACCTAACTACATCTCCATTAACAATCTTCCAGAAAAGACATTTAATGTACCTGTCTCCAAACCAACAAGTAGGATCCCAGAAGTCTGTCCCATAACTCTGGAATCTCCAAATACTTTGCAAAAAAATATGCCCAAGGAAATAAAAGGAATGTTCAGAACTTAAACCTGTGTGAAAATTGAGGGAGGGGGGCCTTGTAAATACGTAGAATGAAATGTTCCAAGCTTTTAAACTTAAAAGCTTAACGTGGCTATAAAAGTCCAGCTGGTGTCAGGAGCTCTGATGGTCAAGGACTGCAGATGGGTCATTAGTCACCTCTGTCACGTTAGTCAGACAGCAGTGCTCTGTTCCTGTGTGTGACATAGCCTTCGAGCATTCCATTCCTAGCCACAGTATTCCTCCCGTTTCTGAGTACTGAGGAGGAACAAGGCAGTAAAGTGGATGCTGGCTTTGACACCTCTCTCTCTCCAAATTTGACACCTCACTGTTCCCCTCTGACATATCTTCTCTCCCCCCTTCTTTGGTACCTCTCTTTCTTTTCCACTTTGATACCCCTCTTGATTCTTTGATGTTTCTCTCTTTTGACTCCGAAGTGCCTCCTGCTTTGTCACCTTTCTCTCTCCCTTTGACATCTCCTTCCACTTTGATACCTCACTCTCCTGACTCTTTGACACCTTTTTCTTCCCTTTGCCATCACCCCCTTTTGATGCCTCACTCCTGCTTGGACACCTCTCTCTCCTGCTTGGACCCCTCTCTCTTCCAACTCATTGACACCTCTTTCTCCCCTTTGACACCTCTCTTGACTCTTTGACACTTCTCTCTCCAGTTCTGACACTTCTCTCCCACAATGACACCTCTCTTTCCAGAGTCCTTGACACCTCTCTCTCCCACTTGAAAAGTTTTCTCCACTGACTCTTCATTGACTCCTCTCTCTTCTGGCTCTGACACCTCTGTCTCCAGCTTTGACATCTGTCTTTTCTGCTCTGGCACCTCTCTCCAGCTTACACACTTTCCTCTCCTGACATTTTGGAAGTCTCCCCTCAAGCTTTGATGCTTCCTCCCATCTTGACAGTCGTTCTGACTCACGTGTCACTCTCACATGTGTCTATAGGTCCCTCCTTTCCTCATTTCCCTCAGTGTCCCTAGCCAAGGTTACAAGACCAAAGTCACAGGGGTCCCAGTGAGGTACACCCTTTCTTTCCTTGAGACACTTCGAAGACTCCAAACTTTAAGGAAAATATTTCACATTTATACCATTTTCCCAGAGTCTCTGCCAGGTTATACTGTTTCTTTATCCTCTCGCTGTATGGAGTAGGCACCGAATACCTGAGTCCCTCAGCATTTATATGCCTAAAGGTTGAACCATTTGGGTGACTCTGTCTTTGAAAGTAATTAACATTAATTGGAGTCATGACCTGGAGGGACCCTGACTCTAGAAGTGGTGTCCTTGGAAGGAGATGTATCAGGAGGAAAAGGTAACAATCCATGTGGCAGGAAGAGTCCTCACCGGAAACCAACTCTAGCATCTCGACTTTGCTTTGTATCCTCCACAACTGTGAGGAACGCAATCTGTACTTTTCCCCTCTGGTGATCACCCTGAGCTGACCAGTCCATCATACTCCACTTCTTCCCTCATCTCATGGGTTCAAACAAAGCTGAATCATTTGAAAATAAAGCCCCGAATTATCGGCCTATAGAAGGTACTCCCACCCAGCCCGTCAAGGCACTGTGAGCTACTACCATTCTGTCACTATTCATGACATCATCACTTGCTGTAGCTTAAATGTGTCTGCTCCCAAACCATCTCCTGAAACTAAGCAGTGAATGTGATGGAATCCAGAGAGACGGACTCTATCGGGTGATGAGACTAAGATGGTGCTTCTCATGCGCACAGGAGTAAAGGCTTGCAGAAGAAACCTCATGCTGTATTCTGCTAGCATGCATTCCACTTTCTGCCAGTGAAGACAACATTTCTTCCCTCTAGTGATCCACAACTCCAGAGGCTACAATTACTCTATAGTACAACAAAGAGAAATATTCATCTTTATAGTTAACAAAGTATTTCCATTTTGATCACATGCTCCTTCAGTCCCAGTCCAGCTGGCGTTGGTGAGCTCTCATTGTGATCAAACTGGATTCTCTGAATGTGGCTGACTAAGGGACTGTCTGAGAAGCCATTGATAATGGCTCTGGGACTTGTTTCCTCTGCATGTACTGGCTTTTTGGGATCCTAGTCTGTTTGAATGCTCACCTTTCTAGACCTGGAGGGAGTGGGGAGGAACTTGAACTTCCCACAGGACAGAAAACCCTGACTGCTCTTAGGACTGGAAGGGAGGAGGAGAGGGAGTGGGGGTAGTGGGAGGGTATTGGGAGGAGGGGCGGAAGTGGAAACTTTTATAAATTAATAAAACAATAAAATCAAAAAAACCAAAGTATTTCCCAATTATTTAACTAGATTCGTCCTAGTTTTTGCTCAAATATCAAACTGGAGGATGCTACTCTAAACATTACATAGAAGAACAATTTGTTTTCCTCTAGTACTTTTCTTCCATTGAAAAGAACTATATTGTATATTCAAAGTGTAACCCAGGTTAGGCTATGAGCTACAGCTGGATAACGAAATAATTACTATAGTGATAGTAAGACAATTAAGACACCTCTCGTCTTAGAGTTGATATTTTTACGTGTGTGGAAAGAACAGTTAATGTTTACAGTGCTCAGCAACTGCTATTTTGCTCTCTTGTTCTCTGTGTTTGAATGCTTACTTTTTAGAGTCCTGGTGTAGGAGGTCTTTCTGTATTTGTGTTGCTTTCATTGGTTGAATAAAGAAACTGCCTTGGCCTTTTGATAGGGCAGCAGCTTACATAGGCAGAGTATACCAAACTAAATGCTGGGAAGAAGGACAGTGTGGCAGACCTCGTGATTCTCTTGCTCAAGACTGATGCTGGTTATACTCATTCTGGTAAATCACAGTCAAGTGGAGATACACATTAATGGAAATGGGTTAAATCAAGATGTGAGAGTTAGCCAATAAGAGGCTAGAAATAATGGGCCAGGTAGTAATTAAATTAATATAATTTCTTTATGGTTATTTCAGGAGTTAAGCTAGCTGGGTGGCAGGATGCAGCCTACCCCATCTACTACAGAGTGGTACCTCAATGTGGTCAACTAATTCCACATAAAACCTGAGAGGGCTTGAAAAGGAATTCTAGACACACACACACACACACACACACACACACACACACACACACCAGAATTTAACATAGCTTTTTGCTCTTTGGTGGCGGTGTGTGTAAGAGAGATTTTCCTGATCCAGCTGTAGTGGGGGAAAAAGCTGCACAGTTTTAAAATGCCAGCTTTCTGGGCTAGGCTCCTAGTTCTACCTCTGTCTCTTGCAGGAGACAGAGAATTTGGATGGGGTTTTGTGAGTAAAGTGCTACAGCTTGCTTGATGGCAATGTGGACTGCTGTGTTCCTGGAAATGTGCTCGGCTCAGGGGAACCAAATGGCTCTGAGGCAGGAGCGGCTCTGCCATGCTGAACTGCCATGCTGAACTGTGCTGATCTCAGGCAGGAACTATCATAATTATCATAATAACAGCACAATTGAGGTTTAGACTGGGGAGGAAACACAAGGTACCATATTACTCCTACATGGTGCAACCTAAGTTTTTAAGAAGTACATAGTATTTTAGGAATTGCTGCTGGATAGTAAGGAATTACAGATTCACAACAGGACAGATTCAGACATAAAAGACTTCTAAATGGGTCATGGTGTTAGATAAACCACGTAGGCTTGCGAGAGAAAAGATAAAGAGTATAGAGAGTCATAAAATAAAATTAATGCTTTAAAAAAAGGGTAAAGTCTTTAAATAGACAGACTACAGATAGTCAAAGATTAAAAGAAGTAAAGAGAAATAAGCCATGTAAAAATGGAAAATTCACAGAGAGTGTGGATTGTGTGTATTATTGTGTTTTCTTTGAATTTTTTGACTGTGAAGGAGCTAAGTACAAAAAAAATTCATTAAATGGGCTACTAAGCTAAACCAACATATATGTTTTAAAGGTATCATGACTTCCAAATTTGGGTCTAAGGATATGATGCTTTGGAAAAGTGGTTCTTCTTTTGTTTTCACAGAGGGTGAGACCCTGTGGGTTCCTTCTAGACCAATATGATATGATAGACCATGCCCTCTTGAAAGGTTGCCATGAACACCCTTAAAAATTTACTTTCCTCAACTGATGACTGAGATAAACCTAGCGTACAGGATACACCATTGAAGACCTGAATAGCAGTGCCCTCATACATCAGGAAGAAGTTTGGAGAGAAATAACTATGCCCATATTCCCAAATATTGTTTATAAATGTTCTTTTACATTTAACGGGGGATATGACATAGATATGAATAATTTACATTGGTGTAAATCTTGATTTATTGATACAAGTTTAAGGTCAATTTTGTTATATGTATATGTAATTCTGATCTTGATTAAGGTATTGTGATTGTGTAGTTCATTTAAAAATGTAATGTATAATTAGGAAATATAGGTTGTTAATGGATAATCATCAATAATAATCAAGCTTGTAGTCATGTTAGTTAGATTTTCTAGATATATAGAGATATATTTCAGTTAGATAGGCATTTTTTATATCTTTCAAAGGCTACAGAATATGGCATTTAAAATATTTTAATAACTTAGGACTTTTCATGACAATGAGACACATCTGCCCTTGGAATCACTAATCTACTTCAAGAGGAAGATGAGAATTGAAGAGGCTCCTTATGGAGTTAGTTAGCCATTTGGGCAAGAAACTGCTCTTGCCTGGACTGTTGCATAAACTGGACACAAAGAAACTCCAGATAGAGGACTGCTGAACTTGCCTAAAGATGAGATGATCCTTCGGGGTTTCTGTTACATGAAAGAGCCTATGAGACATTCTTCAGGACACAAAAGAAAGTGACTGAACTGTCTTTGAAATTTCCTGCTGTACAGGCTGAAGATGATGCCCCAATGGTACAAAAGAACTTTGGGTGACTGTCCAGACAGTGAGATAGATATCTCTGTCATTTCTAGAGTTTTGGAAGTTGCTTACTTCTTAGGTAATATTATATCCTTCTGGAGTCTTTGATGGAGTTGAAGAATAGATAGATAGTTATAGTTTTCCATTGTTATGATAAAAGATAAAATATATCTAAATATTGTAACTGTAATTCTTGCTTGATAACTGTTTTATTATATGTAATTTTACTATGTTAAAGTTAAAGTCTTCCCTTTTCTTTAAACAGAAAAGGGAAAATTTTGTAGGAGGTCCTTCTGTATTTGTGTTGCTCTCATTGGTTGAATAAAAAACTGCCTTGGCCTTTTGATAGGACAGCAGCTTAGGTAGGCAGAGTAGACTGAACTGAATTCTGGGAAGAAAAACAGTGTGGGAGATGCCATGATTCTCCTGCCTGAGACAGGTGCTGGTTAGACTCATGCTGGTAAGCCACAGTCAAGTGGAGATACACATTAATGAAAATGGGTTAAATCAAGATGTGAGAGTTAGCCAAAATTTCTGCATGATCATTTCAGGTGTAAGCTATCCGGGTGGTGGGACACAGCCCACCTCTCCTCCTACTACAGAGTCCACAAATAAATGAGGTTGTGCAGTTTCTGTCTTTGTCTGATTTATTCCATTCTCGTTTCATGTAGGTTGATTATGTATGATAAATGGCAGGCTCTCCATTTTAAAGACATTCAATGTGTGTGTACAAATACATCATACTTTCTCTCTCCATTCATGCACCAATGGACACAGGTTGTTTCCACATTGTGGCTGTGGTGAACAGTGTGTAGTGAATGAAGCCATCTTTAAGAGTTGGTGAACTCTTCTTTGATACATAGTTGGGAACAGGGATTGTTGAGTTATCTGGTAGCTTTAGGGTCAATTATCTGAAAAGTTTTCACACTGCTGCCATGTAGTCTACATGCATTGACAAACAGCCTTCTCCCCACTGTTACCCAGTGACTGTTCTTCTTGACCTTTGAGTGACAGCTACTTTAGCAGGTATGAGCATGTGCCTCAGGTAGGTCCTAATTTCTGTCCCCCTAAGGGCCAGTAGACGAAGGGTGTTGAGTTCTTTCCAGATTCAGAGAGCAAGGCAAAGTCAGTTACTTTCATGTTTTCTTGGGGTAAAATGTCTACCCTGGTACTTTGCCACTTTTAAAACATATTTAATATAGTATTTTTATTAATTCTTTGAGAATGTTAAACAATGTATTCTGACCATATTTGCTCCTACTCCTCCTAACTCCTCCCAGTTTACCCCAATGTCTCTATTCCCTTCTAATTACATGTTTTTTTTTTAAAAAATAATTCATTCAGTCCAATTTGTGTTGCCCACATAAATGGTGTAGTGGGACACCATTCGGCACATAGTCTACACTATGATGCCACAATTATAAACAAAACAGTTTTTTCATCTTATTTTTCTACTGTTGGGTGGTATGAGCACCTAATCAATTTTGGATATTAATATCTTAGTAAGTGCATCATTCACAAAGCTTCCCCTATTGTAGATTGCTACTTTGCTTTCTTGATTGCTTCTCTGCTGGGCCCAAGCTTTAATTCAATGTCTACTTTTTAAGTAGTCTAGTTTTAAGTCTAAGCTTCTGGTGTAATCTTCAAACTACCCCTTGCTCAGGCTGGCGCTCAGGACTTTCCCGATGCTCTCTTCTGGAAGCTTTATGGTTTAGGGCATGAAGCTAGGCTGTGGCTCACTGAGAACTGATTTTTGTTTGGTATCAGGGCCCAGTTTCTCGTCCCCCTTTAGTGTTTTTATAGCATACATGATTCCTCATAATAGAAAATTTTACTACTCTATAACCACTCCCTGTGTTTTACAGGAAGTTCACCATCCCCCACTCTCCACCTTACCCCTTCACACCCATGCCCACCATGAATAAACACTCAGTGTGTATATGTGGCATGAAAAACAAAAACCTAGAGAGAGATATTTGGGTTCAAACTGAAGATTAGAAAAGCAAAGCAGCCAGCCACAACCAATGGTGGAAGGTTATACCTTCAGCCTGACTGCAGACTGAGACCCTAAATGCCTGTCTCCTCCTGTCTATATTCCTCTCTAATGCTGGGATTGAAGGCAGGCACCACCATCACCTGGCCTATATGGCTAACTGGTGTGGCTTCTGGGTTTAAAGGTGTGTGTCACCTCTGTCTGGCCTGTATGACTGACTAGTTTGGTAAGCTTTGTTCTGTGATCTTCAAACAAGCTTTATTTATTTAAACCAAATAAAAAATCACCATATTTCCCCTAAAATAAAAGACTATAATTAATATAAGAAAAACTATATACAAGAAATATAATAGCTATGTATAATATATATAAGTAATAAATACATCAACAATGTCTAGTCCATTTGCTTTTGACAAATTCAGAGAAAATACTCTATTATCTATCCTATCTTGGTGATTCCAAAGTCTTGTACCTAATTTACTTTCTATCATAACTTGCATTAGTATGTTTGATATCTCTCAACCTTATATACTTTACACTTTAGTGAATTTCTTTTCTGAGTCTCGTAAACAAGGAAAAATATAACTCTAACTATCTAGTCTTCAAATACCTCAGAGACTTGAGATGGAAATAATATTAACTGAGGGAGCAGAAAGTGCAAGTTAGTGACTTCCAAATTGTGTGAGAAATAATAGAAACAGCTGGCTGCCTGGACAGTCACCCAAAGTTCCTCTGCAACTTTGGGGCATCCATATTCAGCCTGAAGGCTGAGAAGATTCAGCAGCCTTTTCTGTGAAGCAGAATATTCAGAAGGACTGTCTCACTTGTCTTGATAAGATTTGGCAGTCACTCTCTTTTGTCTTCTATTTGTTCAATTAGGGCAGTATACTGTCAGTAGTTGAGGGCAATTTTTTCCCAATGGTTTATTTTTGCCACAAAGAAATTAGGCTCTATGTGGAGTTTCTTTGATGCCCATTATCTTCTCTGAAGTAGATTGGTGCTACCAGGAGCAGACAAGTCTCATTGTCATAAAAAAGAGCCTGCATTATTAAAACATCTTAAATGCCATATTCTGTAGATCTCTGAAGTATTTGAAGATGACCTGTCTATCTAAAATATATCCCTGCTTGATCTTGAAAGCATATTTACTATGACTACAAGTTTAATTGCAATAAGTTACTAATTACTAACCTGCATTTCCTTATTGTCCTAAACAATTGGTAATAACTTTCAAGAACTAGGAACTTGCATTAGATTGTTAAATTACAATACCTTGAGCAAGATAAGAAACATATGAGAGCATGTTTGAACACAATCTTAAATTTGTATCAAATACAAGATTTGTTTGTAATACACAAAAGTCCAATCCAATATAAAATATTTAAAACTGGTAGTTGCTTTTTATTTTTATTTATTTATTTTTTTGGTTTTTCGAGACAGGGTTTCTCTGTAGCTTTGGTGCCTGTCCTGGAACTAGCTCTTGTAGACCAGGCTAACCTTGAACTCACAAAGATCTGCCCGCCTCTGCCTCCCGAGTGCTAGGATTAAAGGCATGCGCCACCACCGCCTGGCTGGTAGTTGCTTTTTAAAAGATAAAAAAAATCTACTTCTTGTCTTATCATATCTATATTCTTCCTTTTTTACTTTTCAGAGTAGATTCAATAACCTACCCTTTTATTCTATCATGTCTGTATCCTTTTCTTTTCAAAAGAAGAACTCTGAATCTAATCTCATTTGTTCAACTTTCCTCCTGACCATAACCAATAACAACTTAAAATCAACCCCCTAAACAATGACAAATATCCACTATCTATAGTGATACTTTGTTTGTGATATAACAAGTAAAGCATGCCTGAAGATCAGAGTACAAAACTAGCCACACAAGTCAGCCATATGAGCCAGTGGTGTAGAAAGTCCTTTTGTCTATGTGTTGCTTTTAGTGGCTAATGAATAAAGAAGTTGTTTTGGCCAGTGACTTAGAAGAATAGAACTAGACAGGGAAACCTAAACTGAATGCTGGGAGAAAAAAAGGCAAAATAGGTGAGAAACCATGTAGCCCCACCAGAGACAGATGCTGGAACTTTACCCCGTAAGCCTCACCCTTATGGAGATTCACAGATTAATGTAGATGGATTAATTTAAGATATAACTTAGCCAGAAATACGCTTAAGCTATTGGCCAAACAGTATTGCAAATAATGTGGTTTCTGTGTGATTATTTCCAGGGTGTGCTGCCAGCAACAAACAAGTGGGCTCCTACAACAGGCAAGGCAGTGGTGGTATACACTTTTGATACCAGCAACCACAGTCATTAGCCAAGATTTCATAGAGGTAAGATCTCTCTAGTGTTGGCTGCTTTGCTTCTCTGATCTTTCAACTTGAACCCCCATATCTGTCTCTGAGTTTTTATTGTTCATGCTACAATAACCCAATGAATGATGAAAAACCTCTCATCCCACTTCTGGTGAATGTGGACTTTGAATTCTTAAATTTACTTCCTGCTGTTTGGGGGTGACAGCATCTTTAGAGGATCCTGAAAAGAAAAATTTGTATTAATTGTCATGTCCTGGGAGAGATGGCTTTATTATTTGTTCAGTCTCTGTGCATAGGGAAAGTGCGGGCTTACCTCAAGTCTGGACCAGAGTGATCTGTTAGGCTGGATCATCTCAGTTGCCCACCTCAAAATTGTTCTCAGCAGTTTGTGGTCCAAAATTGTTCTTTAGGTAGTGTTTTTCAGCTTATCTTAGTGGTATTATCATAGTCCTGGAGAAATCATTGCTGTGTGACCCCATCCTCCTTATAGAGACTTCAAAGGTCGCTGTTAGGCATGCTCATGGTTCACTGCAGAGAACTGATAAAGACTCAAACCTGAAATTATGTACAGGAAGGTAGATGAAAACTTTTTCTAGAATTAGTACTCTATATGATCATTGATATCATGGCAAAAAGTTTAAAACATATAATTTTAAGATAATATTTATACCTTAAGAAAAGCTGTTAAAGAGTCAAAATAAAACCAAAAGATTATGAAATTAGTGGCAGTAAAAAGTCCTTAAATATTTGTTTTTCTTCTGTCCCATATCTAACATGAGACAGAGATTTTGCTTTCATAAGCAGACATGGGTCTAGAGAAGGAGAGAGGCACACTCCAACTCCAAAGCCAAATTTAATCTTTAACTAGACTGGTACTATAAGAAAGACCATTTGCATTGTATGTCTGTACAGAATAACAGAGACAAACATTTGGGAAGATTTATAAAATCTTATCCGGATGAAAATGTGATATACCAATAGGGCAATTTACTCTTTTTCTTGGGATATTTTTTTCTGGATTATTTATATTTTTTGTTCAGATGTCTCATTTGTCCAATAGTCTTTGGATTTCTTAGCTAGATACTGTTATTCTCCTGGAAAGACAAAAAAGAGAGACAGAGAGAGAGAGAGAGAGAGAGAGAGAGAGAGAGAGAGAGAGAGAGAGAGAGAGAAGAAAAAAGAAAAAACCTTTCCCCAACCCCAATTTTGGAGAGGTTCTCTTTTGGCAAGTTATACTGATCAAATAAAAAGCATTTGTTAATTTTATAGGTCAGTTTAAAAAGTATTATCTTTTTAAATTAAGAGGTATCTCCTGTTCAAATCGAATGTTTATCAATTTAGATAGTATCTGTAGTTTTTCTTCTTCTGTGGAAATGAAAGCAAAACTCCTTCCCTAATGTAACACATGTCCTTGTTTCCATTCTGAGGTCAACACATCTTTAAAGTATACTGGTTGATTTAATTCCATATTTTTTTTCTATAATCCAATGTCCTTTGCAGCTGTTGTTCCTTTCTCATTAGCATTTAATCTATTTCTGTTTTGATTATAGTTAGAAAATTATTGCTTCTTGGAATACCTTGTCTATAACTTCTAATAAGGTGACCTGTTTGCCACAATTGTAACATTCAACATTTTGATTTTTCCTCAAACCCCTGGAAATCACCTCTCTTATCTAAGCATCATTATGGTCATAAGATTCAATATTGACTGTATTTCAGTTCCATTTTTCTAACGGTGCTGACCTTGCCTTTAAAGGCCTAATTATCCTTTTACATTGAGAATCAGAATTTTCAAAACTCAGAGATTCAATTATTATTTGTCTAGCTTCTGAATTTGGTATCATTTTATTTACGACTGAAGTCAATCTTTGTAAGAAATCCATGAATGTTTCCTCTGGGTCCTGTTTCTTACATGATGCAGAGGTCAAACTTTCTCTGCAGTAATTGTGTTTCCCATTTTCTAATCTGGGAAAAAACTCTCCCTTTTAGCTAATCCCTCCCTTAAGAATTTCCAGTTTTCTCACCAATTCTGCCACTGTTGCTGCTGAAGATGTAGAGCTTATTGCTACTGAGTAGAACAGTAAAAGCCTGACTGTATTTTAAGGCAACTACCTAGTCTGGCAGCAGCCCAAGTAGGGAGTCTGGGAAAGGCCCACCAGGAGAGAAGAAAGGAAACCCTAGCTGGTAGGGCAGTGACTCTAGCCATGTGTAGCTCTGATCTATGCCAGTGGCTGTAAAGTCACAGTCAAATGACTTTTTCATGAATTTGTACCCCAAAAGTTGGGTGCCAGGTGTAGTATGAATCCTGAAAACCCAGAAAGAGAGATTGGGGTTCAAGATGAAGATCAGAAAAGCAAAGCAGCCAACTACTAGAGAATTTCTACATCTACCAAGATACTGTCCTCAGCAGAGCTGCAGACTGCAACCCTGAGCTCCTGCCTCTTCTTGTCTTATGTTCCTCTCTAGTGCTGGGTTAAAGGTGTGCACCACCACTGCCTGGTCTCCATGGTTAACTAGTATGGCTGCTGGGATTAAAGGTGTGCACCACCACTGCCTGGTCTCCATGGTTAACTAGTATGGCTGCTGGGATTAAAGGAGGGTGACACTGCTACCTGGCCTGTGTGACTGATTAGTGTGACTAACTCTGCACTCTGATCTTTAGGCAAGTAGTATTTATTAAAACACGAATAAAATATCACTATAAGTACTTGCACTGCTATGTTTCCAATGACAAAATCATGGCCTAGGTACAAACTGGGGACAATTATTCTTACCCTCATTCTGTAGATGTCAAAAATATAGAGTAGAAGTTTAAATTAAATTACTTACATCTACACCAACAATGACTGTATCAAATAATAACTGAGGACCAGAGGAGATAAAAATGTAGAAGAGGAAGCCAAGTGTGGTAGTATACACCTATAATCCCAGAAATCAGAAGGCTGAATTGTCAGAACTATGTAGCTTGAATTCTAAGTGGTCTTAATAATAAAAATCCAGAGTCAGGTATCAGGGTAAATGCTGAAAGATCAGAGAAGTAAAGTAGCCAATCAATAGAGAGACTTTTTACCTCTACCAAATCCGCAGACTGAAAGGAGCAAGATCCTGTCTCCACAAATCCTCAAACTGAATGTTCTGACCTCCTGTCGCCTCCAGCCTTATATTCCTCTCTCTGTCCAGCCATAGTGTTATAATCTGCTGGCCTGGTCTGTCACCTAGGTACCCTTTCCCTTTAATAGCTAAGCCCTGTCCACTCCCAACCCCCTCTTCTGCTGAGACGAGCAGATCTCCTGCCTCCTCTCCAGCCTACCTCCCTCTCTCCCCTCAACTGTCTTGTTCTATTTCTCTCTCTCTCTCTGTCTCTCTCTCTCTCTCTCTCTCTCTCTCTCTCTCTCTCTCTTTCTTTCTTCTTCCCATTACTCCCTTATCCCCTTCCTCCTTCCCTTTTCCCTCCATAACCCACTAAATAAACTCTATACCCAAACTCTCTCTGCGTGGTCTATCTGTCTCCCATGGAGGCCTCAAGTCACCCACCAGGGGATTGGAAGAGGCTTTTGGTGACCCACTGCTGACCTACTAAGTAAGGTCTTGGGTGACCCACCAATGCCTCATCAAGGTCCCTTGTGGGACTGGCCTCAAGTCACATACATGTGAGTGACTCCGCCTCCCTAGTGCTGGGCTTAAAGTTGTGAGCCACTAGTACCTGGCTCTGTTTCTCTTTTAGACTGCATCAATACTGTGTAGCCCAGGGTGACCTTGAACTCACAGAGATCCATCAGCCTCTGTCTCCCTAGTGCTGGGATTAAAGGTGTCTACCACCATTGTCTGGCCTCTGTTACTAACTAGTGTGGCAAGCTTTATTTGTTACAACACAAACAAAATATCATCACATTGAATCATGAGTTCAAGGCTAGCCTGAGGCATGTAGCAAATACCAGGCTAGTCTGAGCTACCTAGAGGAATTCCATTAAAAACAAGCAACCAAATCAGTGGGTAAAGACACCTACTGCCAAGGCTGTTTCCATTCCTGTGGCTAATGCAGAAGAAGAAAGCTGATTTCTTCAAGTTGTCTTCTGACCTCCACATGGTATGTGATTATCTCCCCACAAACACAAAGTAAATGAATGTAAATTTTTTAAGATTTATTTGTTTATTATGTACAGTGTTCTGCCTGCACACCAGAAGAGGGCATCCGATCTTGTTACTAATGGTTGTGAACCACCATGTGGTTGCTGGGAACTAAACTCAACCTCTGGAAGAGCAGCTAGTGCTCTTGATCTCTGAGACATCTCTCTAAGGTGGTTTTAAATAGAAAAGAAAACCATGAAAGAAGGGAAGATAACACAAATAAATTAATGTTTTTGAGGATCAAATGTGACAAGAAGGGTTACAGGCAATGGAGATGGAAAACTACAGCTGCCCAAACTTCGCAGTGAGAGTATGTGCTAACAGCATTGAAGTTCTGAAGTATTACATGTCGCAGACATATTGGATGTAGCTCCTCCTCCACTTTATATAGTGCTGAGAACGAAGCATACTTCCAGTTAGGTGAAATACTGGCTGGGAAGCACCCTGGCTCCAGAGTTCCTATAATGGAGGAAGCAAGCTAGAGTCACTGTAAGAGAAGAAGCAGCACTGCTCCCCACCAGCATTTTACTTAAATAATAATTTCACCTGGGATCATTTATAATGGCAGCAGGATCTTGACATCCCTGTAATGATCTCTGCTTTACAGGAAGTAAGTGGAGGCTTACATCATCAAGAAATCCCTAGGTCATGGAGCTAACCTGGTTGCCATGTCTGAAAGATGGGAACCCTTAATGAAATGTAATTTTGAGATTGTGACATCAGCACCAATACTAGGAAAATTACATTCAGGACCATCTAGTTAAACTTTATTTAAAGAACATACTACAACAGGACTGTCAAAACAAAAACTGCCAATATTCTTTTATAGCATGATATTTAATGATGTGGGATTCCCCTTTGTATGCTGTGAATACAATTGATTAATAAAGAAAACTGGCTTGGCATAAAAGGACCAAAGAATAGAGGTAGGCAGAGAAAACTAAACTGAATGCTGGGAGAAAAATAAAAACCATGTAGCCCTGCTGGAGCCAGACAGAACTTTATCCGGTAACTCACAGCTACGTGGTGTTACACAGAATATTAGAAATGGGTTAAATTAAATTAAAGTAAAGTAAAATTAAAATGTAAGAGCTAGCTGATAAGAAGTTAGAGCTAATAGGTCAAGCAGTGTTTTAAATAATATAGTTTCTGTGTGTTTATTTTGGGATTAAGCAGCCAGGAACTAATAAGTGGCCCCCTCCTCCAACAATTTAATAATATTTAAAATCCTGGATTTTAAATAAATTCCCTGAACTAAAACTAACATGGCCATAAATTTCATCCTTTTAAAATGCAGTTCAATGATTTTTAAAAGTATAATCATGTTGTCCACTTCACCACAACCTAATAGCAGATTATCTGTATGAATCCAGAAGAAAATCGTCTACTACCAGTCACTTCTCATTAACCAAGAACCCTCTGATCCTAAGCAACATGATCTGTGTTTTGTTTGTTATTTATTCCTATGGATTTATCTATTCTGCATACTTCTTGTGCACAGAATCATGTGATATCTGTCCTTTCATTATCTAGTATATTTTAAATGTTCACCTGTATATGTAATTGCTTTATTTTATTTAACTTTATCCAGTGTTTGCCTGAATGAGTGTGCAGTGTGCATACACCTGGCATTTGTGGAGACTAGAAGAGGGAGTCAGACTTGCTTGAACTGGTGTTGCGGGTAGTTGTGAATGACTACACAGATGCTGAGAACCAAACCTGGATCCTCTGCAAAAGCAGAGAGTCCTCTTAACCTTTGACCCACATCTTTATCACTTCATTCTTTTCTGTGACCAAAATATTATTCCACTGTGCTGGATATACCACATTTTATTGACTATCCATCAACTAATGGGCAATATAATCCTGCTATGAACCTTGTAGAGTGTTGTGAAATCCACATTCCCTGTACCCCTAGGTCATGCAAGGGGTGGAATTGCTGGGATGCATGGTAACCCAGTGTTTACCTCCTAGAGGAACTGCTGGATTATTTTTCACAAGGGCTGCACCACTCTGTGTTCTCAGCAGCTATGTACCAGGGCTCCAATGTCTCCACATACTGGCCAGCATTTGTTATTGTCTACGTTAATGATCCCAGGTGAAATTATTTAAGTCAAATGCTGCAGATTTTCCAGTGGCAGCAGTTGGCAGCCAGCCATGAGACCATGCCACAGGTCCCTGAGTGGTGGTAGTGGGCAACTGGCCATGAGACCATGCTGCAGGTATCCGAGCAGCAGTAGGCAGTGGGCAACAGTCCCGAGAACAGCCAGACCTGGTGCAGTTCTGCAAGTGGCTGCAGGGGTCCATGAGGAGCAGTGAGTACCAGGCAGGCAGCCACATGGTGGGTGAGAGAACTCAACAGGGCAGCCAGCCAGCAGATGGAATGGCAGGCACACCATGAGACCCCTCCTGGCCATGCTGCAGGTCTCTGAAGGTGGCTGGTCCTGGGCAGGGAGCCATGTGGCTGGCCCTGGGCAGGGAGCCATGTGGCTGGCAAGAGACATGTGGAAAGGCACACCATGCAGAGTGAAGTTGGATATTTATTTAGTGGGTTATGCAGGGGAAAGGGGGGAAGAGCAGAGAGAGAAAGAGAGAAATGGGGGGAGAGAAGTCACAATAGAAGCTACTTCTCTGAGAGAGAGGCAGAAAAGGGAGGAACTCAGACTGGAAGCTGAAGATCAGCTTGCCTCAGTGGAAGGGGGAGGGAGTGTGCTTGGCTTGTCTCTTAAAGGGACAGATCATTATATTCCCATCTCTTTTTATAATAAAAAAAAGTGGGAAGTTAGGCACCATAGGTTAAAGGAATTGGGGCAGTGGATTCTCAAGACTTCTTCTTGCTTATTTGTGGGCGTCATATTTTAGGGGAAACCTGAGAAGGCTGGGTGCTAGTCACATTCTGGTATAACTGGTCTCTTTGCTTCTGTCCAGTGTTTGTGGTATGGAAATGTCTGGTGTCTCTTATACCTGTTTAAGTTATTAGCAGAATAGAGAACAAAGTTAAGTTAAGGAAAAAAAATGGGATCAGAGAATTGAGAGGGGTGTATCTGATCTGTTTAAGGTGGATCTTTTAATTTGGTTCCCTGGAACTCACAAGAATTTTTTGGGGTTTGTGAAAACATAAGTTTTAAACAGCAGCAGAATTACTGTGACAGATGTTTTTGCACAATTAAAAGTATTTTTAAGACTATGGAAGGCAGCATGAGAGAGAAATTTGATAATTTGTTTTTGTCCTCACACCTTTATAACTTGCAGGTACACACCTTAATAACTTGTATTTGTATTTTACTGAATTTGTTTGGTGAAGTTGTCCTTTTAAACTGATAAAACCTTTCAGCTGTCAAACTGCATCAGAGATCTTTGAGAAGGATGGAATTTTACTTGAGTTACTGATTAAAAATGACAGAGAACTTACTTGGTTGGCACCTAGAGCTACTCCTCAGGGTCCTCTATGGTTGCTGAAGGTCACATTTGTCTTGTGCTATTTAGCTCAGGGCCTTCCAGGCTCCAGAAGATCCTATGGGCTAATAAATCTGTAGGAAGATAAACCTACCTTGAACTAAGCAGTTAGGCTGTCAATTCCAGCAATTCTGTCTACTGTCTGGAGATCTTAAGTTTAGACGAAAGGCAGTTTTTCCCAGTGGTCAGCATTTGGCATTTGAAGTGAATTACAGACGGGCGTCGTTCTGTGCCCATCTGTCTTCTGTCTTCTTTGGAGAAAGTAGAGTGCTGCTGCTAGGAGCCAACCTTTCTCTTTTTGTTATGAAAAGTTTTTTAATAATTAAATATTTAAATGCCATAGTCCCCAGATATCTGAGCAGTTGAGAGCTGTTTATCAGGTGTAACAATGGTATAGAATTTTCCTGGAGTGCTGGGTCTGAGCTTAACTGTACTGGCTCTTAACTTAACAGGTAAGATTTATACTTGTAAAAAGACAGAAAGAAAAAGACTGCATGCAACAGAAGGTTAACAGCAGAATGGACAATAATAGAGAACAGCTAAATATATTTTAAATCAGGGTTGAATTAAATATTCTGTATTGTTGTAAGAGACTTAAAAGTACATACCAATTTAAAACATGAAATTTATTGTTTTTGTAATGTCCAAATCCACAAAGTCCCCACAAAAGCCAACAAGGAAACTGAGTCTCATATGTAAAGGCAAAGAGCCTTTATTTTAATCAAGTTTGAAAACTTGGTCTTTTCACATGCCCAGCGTATTGGAATAACCAGAGAGCCCTGAATTCAGTTAGAATTGGGTTTTTATAGTAGTAAAGGTGGGAGTGAGGGGTTTCTGAGGTTTTAGGACCTCTGATTGACTGACATTTGTCTAGGGGTGTCTTGGTGAGTGTGAGCTGGCAGGTGGTCCTCTCTACAGCAGTTAGAATGTTAGGCATTTCCTTTGGATGGTCTGTTCTTGGGTGGATGGTCTGTTCTTGGGTCAGGGAATCTCAGTTTGTGGTTCTTCCTGCAACTAGGCATTGCCTCAGGGTAAACTACTGAGACTTAGGTCTCCATTTAAATTTATCCATGGCCTAGTTCTACACTGGCAGGTGGTAATGGTTGGAAGTAAAGAACTTCCTTTGCTGACCTGCCCATACTTAGCTTATCATGGCTGGCCCCCACAGCTTTATAGTCTGAAATGAGATACAATGAGCAGACAATAATAACATTTAACAGTAAACATAGGTATATTTAAGTTACATGTATGAACACACACACAAAGTGAACAGGAATTAGGTGAAGTAGATCCTCTTGTGGGCCCTATCAAAGGCATGCCACTGCACAAAACACACATGCAACAGAGTCAGCACTGGGAGACCAGACAGGAAATATCTCAGTAAAGATGGCAGAACTTGGTCACCTGACCTGGCTCTCAGTCAAGATGGCAGTAAAGTCACCTGCTCTAAGTTAAGATGGTGGTAAGGCCACCTGACTTCTGTCAAAATGGCAATGGACACATGTTGTATGGAAAAGCCACTCATACAAAATGGCAGTGAAGTCACCTGCCCTCAGTTAAGATGGTGGTAAAGTCACCTGATCTCAGTCAAAATGGTAGCAGAAT
Source organism: Myodes glareolus (assembly GCF_982192425.1). Lineage (NCBI taxonomy): Eukaryota > Metazoa > Chordata > Mammalia > Rodentia > Cricetidae > Myodes > Myodes glareolus. The sequence goes on along the minus strand of NC_142036.1, from coordinate 3,461,324 downwards.
CACATGCTATATGGAAAAGTCATGATTTTTGAGCTGCAGAGATCTTAAGTTTAATAATAAGAAGACCTAGAGGCATGATCCACCCTACTATACCATTATACCACAAGACACAGTGGGGAGCAAAATGCTGAAATTGAAAACAGTCATCTCATGGATCCAACCAATCTTGTTGGCAGCAGAAGCGGTGGCAGTGACAGTTTGAAGAAACTCCTTCCATTTGCCTGTGCACTGACCGTAGTTAGAAGGCTCCCACAAAAGTGGAGCCAGCAGGATATCGGCGGAGTAATGGTAAGGACTAAAGAAGTAGGGCATTAAGGTCTGGTGGTTTAGAGCCTCTAGAAGGCATCCCAGGGGGATGCTGGATTGATGGACATGGATGGCTTGTTAACCATAGCTGAAACCATGAAAACAATGACACCACAAGGCCTATAGGAGCCATCTCTCCTCTATAGGCAGGGTGTGAGTCAAAGGCAAATACTTCAGGGCTTGCAGTGTCCTCTGTCTCCAGGCAGGTGCTAAAGCCTGACTGGCTCTGGTGGGGGCGACTCAGAAGCCGGAGAGGCCAGAGGCTGCTCTGAGTGGCCTTTCATGATGGGGAAGAAAGAAAAGAAAAAGAAAAAAGAGAAAGAAAAATCTGAGGGACCCTGGTTTCCCAGTCTTAGGAGGACTGATTATTTTGGCTAAGGGAAGCAACCCAGAGATAAATGTCTGGGAAGGGCCCAATTGTAGCCATAAAGACCATGGTTGGGGGCTGTCCCCTATTTCTAGGAACACTGGGAGCTCAACAGTCAATTCCTCAGGTTCAAAGAAATGGTGAAGCTGATCACAATTTGGAAACTCACCAAATGAAGCCAGTGGTGTGAGTAGAAATTACGCTCAGGCAGATGGAATGGAGAACTGTTGTAAAGAAACCTGGTTCTCAAGCCCAGGGTTCCACGAGTCCTCAGCCGGCCTGCCCATGGGCCGGAGGGAATATGGAGAGCCTATCTGAGTAGTGGCACCATTGTTATGGTTTAAGTAAAATGTTGCAGGTCCCCGAGTGGCTGCAGCAGGCAGCGAGTCCTGAGACCATGCCACAGGTCCCCGAAGTGGCAGCAGGCATTGAGTCCTGAGGTCACAGCAGGCCACGGAGGCAGCTGAGTCTCTGGCAGGAAGCTGCATGGTGGATGAGAGACCTCGACAGGGCAGTCAGTCCCACAAGAAGACACAGATGGATGAGCATGCCACGAGACCATGCCGCAGGTCTTTGAAAGCAGCTGGTCCCAGGTAGGGAGCCACACGGTGGGTGAGAGAAAGATGGATAGACACACCATGCAGAGTGAAATTGAATATTTATTTAGTGGATTATGGAAGGGAAGGGGAGAAGGGGGAAGAGCAAAGAGAGAGGCAGAGAGAGAGAGAGAAACAGAGAGGGAGGAAGGGGAGAAGTGCAAAGAAAGGAGAGACAGAAGTTGCCTCTTAGAGAGAGAGAGAGAGAGAGAGAGAGAGAGAGAGAAAGGGAGGGACTCAGTCTGGAAACTGAAGATCAGCTTGCCTCGGTGGACAGGGGAGGGAGTGGACATGGCTTGTCTCTTAAAGGGACAGGACAGACTATTACATTCCCATCTCTTTTTTATAATAAAATGCAGAAGGTTATCTCCTTGTGTTTTTATTGGTTTTTTTGTTTTTTGTTTTTTTACTTTTTTAAATAGTTTATATGTGGACAAACTCTGCAATTTAACTCTATGGTAATTTGAGTGAAGATTGTCCTCGTGGGCTCATGTGTTTGAACACTTGGTTCCTGGTTGGTGGTACCCTTTGGGAAGGTTTGTTGGAGAAGGTGAGTCACTGGGGTAGGCTTGAGGGTTCAAAAGACATATCGTTCCCAGTGTTCTCTCTCTTTGACCTCAGTGAGCTCTAAACTGTTTCTGCTGCAATGTTCTGGCTCCACCCTCACGGACTCTAATTCCCTGAAACTGTAAGCCTAATTAAATATATAATCTAATATTTAAATCCATATGCTATATTTACACACATATGTACACAGGTCTCCCGGGTTGTGGTATTTTGTCATAGCAATGGACAAATAGCTAAGGCAATTTCTATCACTGTGATCTCTGAAAATCTGGCAAGTTCTCTTTAAAGCCTATGTGATAGATCCAGTCCTGCTCATTCCCTGCGACTCGATCTGAAGATTGCACTGTGGAGTCAGTTGAAGGAAAATGATCATCTCCATGAGCCAAAAGGCAAGTAAATCATCATTTTCATGGCTCGTGGCATTATTACTATGTCACTCGGTCAGGGATAAGAAATATGAGAGACTCAGAAACTCAACTGTGTGCACATTAGAATATCTGGTGTCTACAATATGTCTTTTGATGACTTGCCCCATTCACTTTTAAAACCGGGAAGGTGACAATAAAAAGACTCTGTATCATGTAAAATGACAAATTTTATTTTTCATATTTGTTCCCTCAAGAAGCAGCATTGCAAAGAAATAGCGCCTCTGAAAGCCAGGCCTGCATCATTTATGAGCTCTGCGTGGCTCTGGCAGTGAAGCAGATATTTCCATTCTCAAAACTCAACGCACGATTTACCTTTTATTGGAGCCTTGTTATAAATCCTGTTTCCACACGTGTATGCAAGAGCCGTTTTATATCAGATGTTTTGGCCATAAGAAATGGTTATATGCCGCTGTTCATCAATCAGAACAAGACCCTGAGGTCTCTTTCGGTAAGAGAAGCCTAAGGATGACAAAAGGCCACCCTCTCCTCAGGGAGCCCCCAAACTCCTAGCATTCAAATGCCCATTGCCTTAGTTAGCTATATGGGATTCACTCTCAGGCAAGTTCATGTCAGCAGTTATACAGCTACTTTATCCTCTCAGAAAGAGATCACTAAATGTTCTTTATTTAATCCAAATCGTTATCTGGACAAACTGCAATGGTCTGTCAGAGAGAGAGCTCACAGGTTGGAAGCAGAGAAAAGATTCACTTGCATTGCTTGCATCTGTGGACGGGGAGGGAGTGAGTGGGGCTTGTCTCTTAAAGGGACAAAACAGAACATTACGTAAACCTGCTTCAGAAGACTGCATAAGTCAAGTTCTCCTCTGATTGAGGAGAAAATTTCATCTGTAGGTAAAAATCTCTCTCTCATATCCCTGCTTGTACTCAACTACTTCTGTTTCATTGTTTGCAAAAATGTGTGATACCCTCTCCCATCTTACTGTTTTCCCCACTATGCAGTAAGAATGACCAGGCCCTGGAGTTTTGATCTGTTTTCTTCCACTCTGATAGACTTAGGATGTAAACAGTTTTTAGCTTGTGGGTTTCTGTCAAGTACCAGCCTCGACAAAAATACTTTTTGCCAGTTTAGGGGCATGTAAATTTTAGAAATATAAGTAAAGAATATGAAAACACATAAAAAAATAACAGGACAGAAATCATAGAAAGTATCAGGACGGCATTTTAGTGACTGAAATCCTGAAATTCCTGTGTTTATTTTTCCAAGCTTTTATACCCAGTGTAAAGGGATGGGTGGGAAGAAGGTAATAAAAGACTTTATTAACATGATATAAAGGATAACTCAACACATTCAATGGCTTTGACACTCTGAGACACAAAATCATTAGCATTCTGTTGTCTAGGTAGGGAAGCTGCTCTACATCACACATGCTGATGGATGCCCCTTCCCAGGTGACACCATAGTTACAAAAGCAGGAGCAGAAGTATGTTTGCTTATCCTGAGCACCTGTTAGGGTGGCATGGACCTACTAGAATGAGCTATCTTAGCATCAAAGAACCAAGCCATCACATCCTGTTTTGGGACTTGCCACTACGTTTGTCCATCTAACCTCCAAACTCTCTGACCACCAGACCAGGGGGAAATGGGCTCCACTTCTCGGGCTCCACGGGTTTCTCTCAGCATTTTTGGACAAATGCAAGTATGAAAGTGGCTGCTGTTTATGTGACTGCTTTACTTCTCTGACCTTTCACTTTTTAAAGAAAAAGACATTAGCTTATTTTGAAACACTGAGTCTGGAACAAGTCTCCATACACTCCCTTCCTTTCTGGCCACTTCATTCCACACATCTCTTATTCTGCTTGCTCTGTCTAATCCTGATGATACTGTGTTGTTGGACACCAGTGCTGGTTCCTTTCCAACATAAACAATCATCTCCCTGAGCACCTGCTTCAGATGTGTAGGTTTCGTCTTGCTTTCGTTTTCTTGTTTGCTTTTTAAGGGTATTTTCTTGTTTTTGAGGAGGGGCTTCATGTAGCTCAGGCTCATTGTGAACTCTATGTATGTAGCGTCAAGTGACCCTGGGCTCCTGATTCTCCAGTGCTGGAATTACAGGCACAGGCCACTGGGCCCAGTCTATGTGGTCCCGGGGGTGAATCCAGGGCTTCTGGGTCATCTTCTGTTCTAGCAGTACTTTATCAACTGGGTGAGTTCGCAGATTCTTGGTTTTTATCACCCCCTAATACCAAAGCTTCAATGTGGATGATATCACAGTCATCTGTGACGCAATTAGACAAATTCTCCCTGTCAAATATCTCATTGATGTGGGATTCTCCTCTGAATGCTGGGAATATGTAACATGAGTGGGAATGGTGCCCACGTGGATAACTGCATCCACAGAAAGCCTGAGAAAGCTTGGGAAAGACTAGAGTAAAGCATTTCAGTTTTCAGCCGTAGCAGGAAAAATGCTGCGCTGTTTTAAAATGTTGGCTTCCTGGGCCATCCTGCCAGGGAAAACTCTGACTCTTTCAAGCAGGCAGTCCAGACTATGGAAACACTGTTGCAGCTTGCTTCCTGGCAAGGACCTTGAAAAGCCATAGGAGCTTTTGACTGTTGTTTTCTCCATATTCCTTAGCAAATTAAAGACCCATGTGTTCAGAAAAAGAGAGATATACAGTAAAGAGAGATTCAAACAGAAAGAAAACCTCTAAATGGTTTACAGTGTGTTAAAAATATATGCAGGCTTAAAAAAAAGAGGTTTGAAGCCTTAAAATAAAAAAGAAAGAAAGAGAGTAGTTGGGTGTGGTGGTAGACACCTTTAATCCCAGCACTGGGGAGGCAGAGACAGACGAATCTCTGGGAGTTCAAGGATAGCCTGGTCTACAGAGGGAGTTCCAGGACAAAGATATGCAGAGAACCTGTCTCAAAAAGCCAAAAATTAAAAGTAAAAATAAAAGAAATAGAGGTTAAAATAAAGCCACGTAAAGATGGAAAATACACAGGGAATCTTGATACTGTTTGCTGTTATGCTCTCTTTAAATTGTTTGAATGCTAAGGAAGGAGCAACAGCTGCTAAAAGATATTTGCTTATAAATGCTGCAGAATTAATCCAAGACAGGTATTTTGAAAATACCTTGGCTTCAAAATTGAAGTCAAAAGGTATGTTACTTTGGAGAAGAGATTTTGCTTTTGTATCCACAGAAAATGAGAGGCTCTGGATTTATTCAGAGTTAAGAAAAATCATCTTTGACCAAGGGAGACCACCTGAGCAATCTCTGGTAGAACAGATGGCCCAGATGTCTGAGTTCTACATCCAGAACAGGTTCAAGACTGCTGCCTGAGATGATAAAGACTCACAGGATACTTCAGTCAGGACTTGATCATAACTCTAAATTTTCTTTAAGTCCCCATAAGATTATCAGCGCCCCCAACTAGCAGGAAGTAGCCTGGAATACTACGTCCACATTCCCAAAAAATGGACTATGGATATTTTCCTTTGTTTTTTTTTTTTAAAAGAGGGGGAAGTGGTGCGGGAGAATCATCTGTATTTTGTCAATTATGTTTTAAATAAACGCTGATTGGCCAGGCAGGAGGTGTAGGTGGGAAAACCAGACAGGAAGTGGAAATGATGCAAGGAGAGCAGGAGAATTCTGGGGAGGAGGAAGTTGTTTCTTCCCACTCCTGCCCAGACCACAGAAGCAGCAGCATGTGAGCTGCCCCACTGAAAAAGGTACCGAGCCACATGGCTAACATAGATCAGAAAAATAGGTTAATCAAGATGAGAGAGTTAGCTAATAAGTAGCCTGACACAAAGGGCCAATCAGCTTCATAACTTACAAAGATTTCAGTGTGATTTTTCTCTGGGACTAAATAGCCGGGGGAATGGGCAGGACAGATACACACACACACAAAAAAAAACCAGGCCCCACTCATGTTACAGGAATACCATCAATTAATAAAGAAAACTGTCTTGGGCCTGTGCAGGGAGTAGAGGCAGGCAGGGGAAACTAAACTGAATGCTGGGAGAAAGGAGGCAGAGTAAGAGAAGTCATGGAGCCTCTGCCAGAGGCAGGTATGCTGAAACTTTGCTGTTAGGCCACAACCTCGTGGTGATGCATAGATTAATAGGAATAGGTTATATGTAATAGAAATAATTTCTATGTAAGAGTTAGCCAATAAGAAATTAGAGCTAATGGGCCAAGCAGTGATTTAAATAATATAGTTTCTATGTAATTATTTCAGGGCTGAGCATCCAGGACCCACCAAGCGGTTCTTCCTTCGACAAATTGGCCTCCTTCAACATCTCATGGCTCAAGTTTCTCACTTCCACACTGCGCAGCTGACCACTTAACCAGTGGACCACTGCAACCTTCTCACAGTGAGTTGTGTAACACCTGGGAAGCCTCAGACGCCTATACAATCCCAGGTCATTTTCAAAAAAAGGACTTACATGGTCCTGGGTAGAATTCATGGTATAGAATGTGCCTTGCTACTTGATTAAACTTGTGAGCAAAAATAAACATAACTGTGTTGTGGGTTGGGCAGAGGGGGATTATTGGAGAGTGCTGAGAGGCCTGGTGTGGGAGCCGGCTATCTCTGGAAACCTGCTCTCAGTGTGGTCAGCAGCCAGCCCCACTTTCACACTGAAGCCCCATGTTGTCCTCAGATCTCCCAGAGTCTCCCACCAGAGAAGACCACTTTTTGTAGTGACTAAGTGGCACCAACCAAACAGACTTCAGAAACTTGTCTAAACCCAGATGGAAACAAGGGCATTAGCAAACCATTAGTGCCAAATGTTCCCTCTCTCATCTAGCAGGAGTGAAGGCCACTTCTTCCCGGCTGCATGGCTGCCTTTGCTAGGAACCCTGGATGTATGGACATGTAAAGAGGTCAAATCAAATATTCACTGATAATAAATCACGATAAAGTTTATTTTAAAATAATTATTTGCTATGCATATAATTTTACTCTCTATTAAAGACAAAAGAAAACTCACACAATAATGAAGCGATGCGTGTCTAATACTACAACTCAAAGGCACACTAATGTACTATGTACTGAGAATGATGTGGAAGATCTTTTTTATTATTGTTAATTTTTTTAAAAAAATAATCTTTTCTCATTTTATATACCTATCCCAGTTCCCACTCCCCCTTCTCCTCCTACTCCTCCCACATTCCTCCTACCCCAGCCACCATCCACTCCTCAGAGAGGGTAAGGTTTCCCATGAGGAGTCAATAAAGTCTGACACATCACTTTGAGGCAAGACTGAGGCCCTCCCCCCATATGTATGCTTAACAAGGTATTCCTCCAAAAAGAAGTCTCAAAAAAGCCAGTTCAAGCACTAGGTATAAATCCTGGTTCCACTACAATGGCCCCACAACTGTCACCCACATTTAGTGGGCCTAGTTTGGTCCTATGTGTTATACTCAAATCTGTGAAGTCCCCCAAAAGCCAACAAGGAGATTGAGTCCCGTATGTAAAAGCAAAAAGCCTTTATTTTATGCATATTTGCAAACTGGGTCTCTCTGCATGCCCGATGTATTGGAATAAATGGAGAGCCCGAGCTCATTTAGAGTTGGGCTTTTATAGTAGTAAAAGTGGAGGTGAGGGGTTTCTGAGGTTTTAGGACTGCTGATTGGCTGACATTTGTCTAGCGGTGTCCTGGTGTGGTGTGCTGGCAGGTGATCATATCTACAGCTAGGCATTTCCTTTGGATGGTCTGTTCTTGAGGGGGGTGGTCAGGTAATCTCAGTTTGTGGTTCTTCCTACAACCAGGTATTGCTTCAGGGTAAAATACTGAGACTCAGACCTCTATTAAATTTATCAATGGCTAAGTCCTAGTCTGGCAGGTGATAATGGTTGGAAGTAAAGAAGCATCCTTGGGTGATCTGTTCATATTTAGCTTATCATGGCTGGCTCCTACACTATGCAGGTTCCCCCGCTATCAGCCCAGAGTCATTGTGCTCACACTAGCTCACGTCAGCTGTTTCTGTGTGTATCCCCATTATGATCATGACCCCTATGTTCATATTATCTTTCCTCCCTTACTTGGACTGGTCTCCGGAAGCTCAGTCTGGTGCTTAGATGTGAATCTCTGCATCTGCTTCCAGATGAAAGTTCTATGATGACAATTAAGGTAGTCATCAATCTGACTATAGTGCATTACTCTATTACTTAGAGTCTTATCTGGGTTCATCCTTGGGGATTCCTGAGAATTTCCCTAGTGCCAGGTTTCTCGCTAGCCCCATAACGGCTCTCTCAATCAAGATATCTCTTTCCATGTGCTCCCTCTCTGTCCTTGCCCCATCTCAACCATCTTGTTCCCTCATGTTCTCCTCCTCCCTCCCCTTCTCCCCTCCCCTTCCTTTTCTACACCTCTCCCAATTTTATCAGGAGATCTTGTCTATTTCCCCTTCCGAGGGGATCCATATATGTCTCTCTTAAGGTTTTCCTTGTTACCTAGCTTCTCTGGTGTGGTGGATTATAGGTTGGTTATCCTTTGCTTTATGTCTAATATCTACTTATGAGTGAGTACATGCCATGCTCATCTTTCTGGGTCTGGGTTACCTCACTCAGGATGGTTCTTCCTAGTTCCATACCTTTGCATGCAAATTTCAAGATGTCATTGATTTTTACTACTGAGTAGTACTCCATTGTATAAATATACCATGTTTTCTTTATCCATTCTTTGACTGAGGGGCATCTAGGTTGTTTCCAGGTTCTGGCTATTACAAGTAATGCTGCTATGAACACAGTTGAGCAAATGGCCTTGTGGTATGACTGTACAAATTTTGCGTATATGCCCAAGAGTGGGATTGCAGGGTCTTGAGGTTGTTGATCTCCTATTTTCTAAGAAACCACCATACTGATTCCCAAAGTGACTGTACAAGTTTGCACTCGACCAGCAATGGAGGAGTGTTTCCCTTACTCCCCATACACTCCAGCATAGGCTATCATCAAAGTTTTTTTTTTTTATCTTAGTCATTCTGACCAGTGTAAGATGGTATCTCGGAGTTGTTTTGCTTTGTACTTTCCTGATGGCTAAGGATGTTGAGCAAATCCGTAAGTGTCTTTAAGCCATTTGTAATTCTTCTGCTGAAAATTTTCTTTTTAGTTCTTTAACCCATTTTTTAATTAGATTATTTGGTATTTTGATGTCTAGTTTCTTGAGTTCTTTATATGTTTTGGAGATCAGTCCTCTGTCTGATGTGGGGTTAGTAAAGATTCTTTTCCATTCAGTAGGCTGTCGTTTTGTCTTGTTGACCATGTCCTTTGCCTTACAGAAGCTTTTCAGTTTCAGAAGGTTCTATTTATTAACTGTTGTTCTCAGAGTCTGTGCTATTGGTGTTATATTCAGGAAGTGATCTCCTGTGCCCATGTGTACAAGGCTGCTTCCCACTTTCTCTTCAGTGAAGTTCAGTGTGGCTGAATTTATGTTGAGGTCTTTGATCCATTTCTTGGACTTGAGTTTTGTGCGTAGGGATAAATATGGATCTATTTGCATTCTTTTACATGTCAACATCAGTTATTTCAGCACCATTTGTTGAAAATGTTTTCTTTTTTCCATTTTATAATTTTGTTTCATTGTCAAAATCTGGTGTTCATAGGTTAATATCAGCATCTTTCATTAAATTCCACTGGTTCACCTCTCTGTTTTTATTCCAATACCAAGCATTTTCATTACTCTACTGTAACAGAGCTTGAAGTCAGAAAATGTGATGTTTCTGGAAGTTCCTTTATGGTACAGGATTGTTTTGGTTATCTTGGGTATTTGTTTTTCCATATATAAGTTATGTATTGTACTTTCAAGGTCTGTTAAGAATTGTGTTGGGATTTTGATGGGGATTGCATTGAATCTGTAAATTGTTTTTGGTAAGATTGCCATTTTTATTATGTTTATCCTACCTATCAAAGAACATGGGAGATCTCTCCATTTCCTGATATTGTCTTCAATTTCTTGCTTCAAAGATTTAGAGTTCTTTTCATACAGGTCTTTTACTTCTTTGTTTAACATGACCCCAAGATACTTTATGTTATTTGTGGTTATTTTAAAAGGTCATGTTTTTCTGATTTCTTTTTCAGTCCTATTATCATTTTATAAAGCAGGCCTACTGATGTTTTTTTTTAGTTGACCTTGTATCCTGCCAAATTACTTAAGGTGTTTATTAATTGTGGGAGTTCCCTGGTAGAATTTTTGGGGTCACTTATGTACACTATCTTATCAACTGCAAATAGCAAAAGTTTGACTTCTTCCTTTCCAATTTGTATTTCCTGATCTCCTTTTGTTGTCTTATTGCTCTACTTAGGACTTAGCGTACTATATTGATAGATATGGAGAGAGTGAACAGCCTTGACTTGTTCCTTATTTTAGTGGAATCGCTTTGAGTTTCTCTTAATTTAAGTTGATGTTGGCTGTTGACTTGTTATATATTGCTTTTATTAAGGTTAGATATGTTCCTTGTATCTCTGATCTCTCCCAGACCTTTATCATGAATGGGTGTTGGATTTTGTCAAAAAGGCTTTTTTCAGTTCAGCATCTAATGAGATGATCATGTGGTTTTTTTTTCATTTCAGTTTATTAAATGGTGGATTACATTGACTGACTATCGTATGTTGAACCATCCTCACATCTCTGGGATGAAGCTAACTTGGTCATGGTGAATGGTTTTTTGATGTGGTTTTGGCCTCGATTTGCCAGTATTTTATTGAGTATTTTTACATCATTGTTCATTTGTGGGATTGTTCTGTAATTCTCTTTCTTGGTTGAGTCTTTGGATGTTTTGGGTATCAGGGTAACTGTAGCCTCGTAGAAGGAGTTTAGCAATATTCCTTATGTTTCTCTTGTGTGGAGCAATCTGAGCAGCAGAGGATTTAGCACTTTGCAGTTCTGGTAGAATTCTATACTGAAACCATTTGGCTCTGAACTTTCTTTGTTTGGGAAACTTTTGATAACTGTTTCTATTTTCTTAGGTGTTATAGGTCTATTTAAACTGTTTATCTAGTCTTGATTTAGTTTGGTATGTGTACATATCCAGAAAATTGTCCTTTTTTTAATATTTTCCAATTTTGTGGAGTACTGGCTTCAAAGTATGATTATTTGGATTTCCTTAGTGTCTGTTGTTATGTTCCTCTTTCATTTCTGACTTTTTTAATTTGGATATTTTCTCTTTGCTTTCTGGTTAGTTTGGCTAAGGGTTTGTCTATCTTGTTGACTTTTTTGAAGAGCCAGCTCTGTGTTTCATTGATTCTTTGTATTGTTTTCTTTGTTTCTATTTCATTGGCATCAGCCTTCAATTTGATTATCTCCTGTCTTCTACTCCTCCTGGTTGAGTCGGCTTCTTTTTGTTCTAGAGCTTTCAGGTGTGCTGTTAGGTCACTAGTGTGATATTTGTTCACTTTTTTTTTTCATGTAGGTACTTAGTACTATAAACTTTCCTTTTAGCATTGATTTCATAGTGTCACATAGGTTTGGGTATAATGTGCATTCATTTTCATTGAATTCTTGAAAGCTTTTAATTCTTCATTTCTTTCTTTCCAAGGGTGATTCACTTGAGCATTGTTCCAGTTCCATTAGTTTATAGACTTTCTACAATTAGTGTTGTTGAATTCTAACTTTAAGTCATGGTGATCAGATAAAATACAAGGGTTATTCCAATTTTTTTTTTGTATCTGCTAAGGTTTTCTTTGTGACCAAGTATATGGTTAGCTTTAGAGAAGGTTACATGAGGTTCTGAGAAGAAGGTATATTTTTTTGTGTGTTTGGGTGAAATGCTCTGTAGATGTCTGTTAAGACCAGTTGAGTCATGACATCTGTTAGTTTTCTTATTTCTCTGTTAAATTTCTCAGACTTGTCCATTGGTGAGAGTGGAGTGTTGAAGTCTTCTACTATTAGTGTATGGGGTTTGATGTGTGATTTAAACTTTACTAATTTTTTTTTACATATGTAGGTGCTCTTGTATTTGGGGCATAGATGTTTAGAATTGAGACTTCATCTTGATAGGTTTTTTTCTGTTTTTATCCTTCTCCATCTCTTTTGATTGATTTTAGTCTGAAGTCTATTTTGTTAGATATTAGGATAGCTACACCAGCTTGTTTCGTAGGTTCATTTGATTGGAAAATCTTTTCCCAACCCTTTACTCTCAGATAATGTCTGTCTTTGAGGTTGAGGTGTGTTTCTTGTATGCAACAGAAGGCTGGATCCTGTTTTCATGTCCATTCTCTTAGCCTGTGTCTTCTTTGATATTAAGAGATATTAGTGACCAGTGATTGTTTATTCCTGTTATGTTTTTTGGTGGTAGTGTTTGTTTCCCTTCTTCTGGGTTTGCTGGTATGAGGTGTAGGTTATCTGTTGCCTGTGCTTTTGTGGGTGTTTCTATAAGGCTGGGTTTATGGATAGGTATTCTTTAAGTATGGTTTTGTAATGGAATATCTTGTTTTCTCTGTCTATGGAGATTGAAAACTTTGCTGGGTATAGTAGTCTAGGCTTGCATCCATGATATCTTAGTGTCTTCAGCACATCTGTCCAGGACCTTCAGGCTTTTAGATTTTCCATTGAGAAGTCCGGTGTAATTCTTATGGGTCTACCTTTATATGTTACTTGACTTTTTCTTCTTGGCTCTTAATATTCTTTCTTTATTCTGTATGTTTAGTGTTTTGATTATTATATGGGAAGAGTTCTTTTTTCTGGTACAGTCTGTTTAGTGTTCTGTAAGCTTCTTGTACCTTCATAGGCATATTCTTCTTTAAGTTGGGAAAGTTTTCTTCTATGATTTTGTTGAATATATTTTCTGTTTCTTTGAGCTGGAGTTCTTCTTCTTCTATCCCCATTATTCTTAGAGTTGGTCTTTTTATGGTGTCCCAGATTTCCGGGATTTTTGTATTAAGAATTTGTTGGATTTAACATTTTCTTTGACCAATTAATCTATTTCCTCTATTATATGTTCAACTCCTGAGATTCTCTCCTCCATCTCTTGTAATTTGTTGGTTATGCTTGCCTCTGTAGTTTCTGTTTCCATTTCTAGAATCCCCTCAGTTTGTGTTTTCTTAATTGACTCTATTTCAATTTTCAAGTCTTGAACTATTTGAGCTGTTTGTTTCACCTGTTTGATTGTTTATTATTGGTTTTCTTGGCTTTCTTTAAGAGATTTATTGACTTCTTCCAATTTTTTATTTGTCTTTTTCTCCATTTCTTTAAAGGAATTTTTATTTAAGAGTCTCATCTTTATAAAGTTGTATTTAAGGTCATTTTCTTCTTCTAGGTTAGGATGTTCAGGTCTTCCTTAACTGGAGTTTGGTTCTCAGAAACCATAAAAGGTAGTTCACTGTGTCCATAACTCCAGCTCCAGGGAAGTCCAGGCCCTCTTCTGACCTCCATAGGCCACACACACACACACACACACACACACACACACACACACACACACAACAGACACACAAGCATAAATTAAAAATTAAAACACAGTTTACAAAGGAAAAACTTTAATATATCTGGTCATGAAATTAATCCCCACTTCCCAACAACATCCAGTCCAGATGAAAACCCTGCTTCCTGAGGCCTTCCCAATTCACCAGACAACTGAAAAAACTCCCACAAGAGTCGTGTTTAACAGTCTAGTTCAATCTGCCCTGAACTTGCCCAGGTGTGCATTTCCAAGGAGTGGTAAACCCAGTTGTCTGGCTCAAGCTTTACCTGGGCCATCTGTGATTGGAACACAAGGACCTTGGGAAGAGAATTCTCCTCATCTGGCTGAATGGCTCAGGCTGGTGTTTGGCAATATTTAGTGCTGGGCAGATGGAGGGGAAGTGGGTAACTGGAATTCAGGCTATAGCTGGGTTCTTGGGATAGCCAAGGTTCGCAGTGTTGAGAATTGCACAGGAAGAAACCTTCCTCTGGTTTCCTGTGGTACTTCAATTGGTACGATGGGTTTTTTTAAAAACCATTTGTATATTATTTCCTTTCTGTCCCAAGAATCTTTCCAGCCATTGCAGATAAAGGAGCATGTCAAACTCATGTACCTTTCTTGAGCCTTAGGATTCATAGTTGGCCATGAAAGACAATAGAAATATCTCAGTCTGAAGAAAAAAAAATGTTAGAAGGCAATAAACATTGCTGAGACTGTCAAGTTAGACAATGTTACTATTTTAGATGTTCTTCCATTCTGGGTGATGGGATAGAAGTGAAGATCTGAGGTGGGGGTGTGGGCTTAAGCAGACATATGAATCTGGAGAAAAATGCCACCACCTTTGGATCAGGGGGAGGGGATTCTAGGCAGAGTGAGACCCAGGGGCCCTCAGCTGAGCCACCCTTGAACTGAGCAGTCTCAGTGTAGCAGTGTTTTCCTACAAGTCATTGCCTTAGGAATCCTATGCTTCTGATTCTACAGCACCCCCACCACTGATTCCTGAGCACGAAGTCCAGCTGAGCAAGGATCCCATTCCCCATCCTTCGGGCCTTGTTCAAGTTCACAAGTGTAGTGACTTGGGCAGCTTCTTTTGCTCACACCGCCAGCCCCCATCTCTCTGGGAAATATTCTTTAATGCTTGGTTCATGGGCAGAAAGAACAAGTGCTTTCTTTCTGAGAACAAATGTTAGCATCATATAACACCTCCTGTCCATACCTGAAGTACTAGTTGCCTGCACAGTCTGATAAGAGTGCTCTAGGTCCCCAGTCAGGGTGAGAAACGCAAAGATAGGGCATCAAGAATAGTCATGATGCAGAATTATTTGGCACAATTACATTCATGTGGAAATAGCCCACTGATTGAAAAGCAACAAAGTGTCAGTAATCATAACTACTAACATTTCACATTTTTAAGAACTTACTATTCTCCATGCTGAAGTCTCCTTGGGAAGTGGGTATTGTTATCATGTTTGTAAATGAGGGAAGAGAGAGACAGAGACACAGAGTCAAACAGAGATACAGGCAGACAGAAAGACACATGCACACACATGCATGCATTCATGTGCACACACATACATTCCATGGCACCCATGTGGAGGTCAGAGGAGTGGGTTCTCATCCTTTACCATGTGGGACCTAGGGATGAAACTCAAATCATCAGGCTTGGTGGCAAGTGCTTTTACCCTCTGAACAAGATCACCAACCACACTAGAATTTTATTTCCATAGAATTTTTTTTTAAAAAAAAAACTGTGACTATTAGATGCAGAAAAATACGTGCTTGTGAGTGTCTGTTGCATGTTTCTTTGTAAAAAGACAGTTCGATGTGCAGCTCCTGGAGAGCATGACTGACTTTCTCGTTTTCCACTGTCCAGACATCTGTAGCTGCTTTTTTTTTGTTGTTGTTGTTGTTGTTTTGTTTTTGTTTTTTTTTTTTTTTGCAGAGCTAGGCTCCGTCTGGTGGGTATAAAATGTTCTATTGGCTTGTGTTAGCCAAATGTCCCCGACTGCTGGAAGCAACAACCATCCTTTTCTGCATCAGTAGCTATTTGAAATTCCTCTTGTGTCAAATGTCACTCACTTTCCATTTCCCTGTCTTTATTCTTTTTCTTTTTCTTTTTTTCATCTTACACCTATAAGAATGGCCAAGATAAAAAACACTGAGGACAACTTATGCTGGAGAGGTTGTGGGGAAAAGGGAACACTCCTGCATTGCTGGTGGGTATGCAAGCTAGTACAGTTCTTTTGGATGTCAGTGTGGCAATTTCTCAGAAAATTAGGAAACAACCTTCCTCACGATCCAGTAATACCACTTTTAGGTACATTTAAAGGATGCTCAGTCATACCACAAGGACATGTGCTCAATTATGTTCATAGCAGCATTGTTTGTCATAGCCAAAACCTGGAAACAACTTAAATGCCCCTCGACCAAAGAATGGATAAGGAAAATGTGGTACATTTACACAATGGAGTACTACACAGCAGAAAAAAAAATAATGACATCTTGAATTTTACAGGCAAATAGATGGATCTGAAAACATCATTCTGAGTGAGATAACCCAGATCCAGAAAGACAATTATCACATGTACTCACTCATAAGTGGTTTTTAAACATAAAGCAAAGAAAATCAGCCTACAAATCACAATCCCAGAGAACCCTACCCTTATTCTTGTTGTAGTACATCTTACTAGCTTCTAAAAGTTAAAAAATCAGCAGCATACATTTCAAGAACCCTTCTTGGAAAGCTGATTTAGTAACTCTGGCTTAGGGACTCTAGAATTAACATTCAAGTTCCCACCTCCTTCATTCAAATTGATACCTCCTTCCCACGTGTGGGAGTGAGGCCAAGAGAGTCTGGGATTTGTTACTGTGACAGTAAGTCCTCAATGACAGCTTGCCTGAGTTTGGAGTTACCACAGAAGCACATCTCTGGGTGTCTATGGAGGTGTCTCCAGAAAGGTTTAACTGAGGAGGGAAGACACAGCCTGAAGTTGGGTGGCCCGACCTGTGAGTGGGCAAAGCAATGAGAAAGCAAGCTGATGGATGCCTCCATTCTTCTGTCTGTCTGGTGATGTAGGATGCAGCATGACCGGTTGCATCAAGCTTCGTCTGCTGACGTAGGATGCAGTATGACCGGCTGCATCAAGCTTTGTCTGGTGACGTAGGATGCAGCATGACCAGATGCATCAAACTTTGGTGTCTTTCCTTCCCTGACAGGATGGATGGGGCCTTAAGATTTTTCTTGAGTATTCACTCACAACAGAAAATGTAATTGATGTAGCTACATACATAATCTTCCAAATAACTTGCCTAAAGATTCTTAACCTTGCTTTCTGGTTATATTCTACAGTTACTGGGAAGCCTCTAGACTTATGTACAACTTCACATATTTCTGTGAATCTTTTTATGAGAATGTATCCACACACAGATGAAAAAGATTTGTGGGTGCCTCTCCTTAGCAGTGGTGGTAGAAGTGAGTATATTAGAAACAAGAATAAACAAAACAAAGAAATCTTCTAGACTAGTGGTTCTCAACCTGTGGACCACGACTCCTTTAGGGGTCAAAGGGCTTTCACAGGGGTAGCCTAAGACCATCAGAAAACACAGATACTTACATTACTGGTGCGGGAGAATTATCTGTATTCTGTCAATCATATTTTAATAAAACGCTGATTGGCCAGGCAGGCAGTATAGGCGGGAAAGCCAGACAGGAAGTAGGGGTGGAGCAAAGAGACTGGGAGTATTCTGGAAGCAGAAGCTCTCTCTCAGTCACTCCTGCGCAGACCACCGAAGAGGCAACATGTAAGCTGTCACACTGAGAAAGGTACTGAGCCCATGTGGCTAACATAGATAAGGATAATGGGGTAATATATGTTATAAGAGTTAACAAGAAGCCTGACCTAATGGGCCAATCAGTTTATAACCTTATGGAGTCCTGTGTGTGATTTTCTTTGGGGCCTGCCTGCTGGGGGGTACTGGGCGGGACAGAAACCCCAACAAGCCGGCCCTCATGTTACATATGGCGCCCAGACGTGGATAAATGAATCCACAGAAAGCCTGAGAAAGCTTGGGAAAGAATAGAATAAAGTATGTTTTCTTGGTAGCAGCAATTTTTTGGTTCTGCTCTGCTTGCTAGAGGCAAGCAAATGCTCTCATCTAAGACAAGCTTCTTGACTCAGCCTTAGCTGCAAAACCTTGCAGCTCATTAAGAGGTCCTGCCACGAAACACTTAAATGCTGTTGGTGAAAAGCTGAACACATGCTTTTCGGTTTTCAGTCGTAGCAGGAAAAAAGCTGTGCTGTTTTAAAATGCCGGCTTTCTGGGCTGTCCTGCCAGAGCAAACTCTGACTCTTTCAGGCAGGCAGTCCGACTGAGTGTGGTCTGTGAGCAGAATGCTGCAGCTTGCTTGCTGGCAAGGACTTTGAAACGCCATAGAGTTGTGGCAGTGAACACAGCTCTGGCTGGTACCTCAGCCTTGAGGCTGAAATGCTAAGGAATGAGCTGGATCTAGCTGTCAAAGCCACGGCTCTCCATATTGCTTAGTAAATTAATGGCTCATGTGGTCAGAAAAAGAAAAATATACAGTAAAGAGAGATTCAAAGAGGAAGAAAACCTCTAAATGGTTTACAGTGTGTATATGCAGGCTAAAAGTTAAAGTTCTTAAAGTTAAAAGGAAAGAAAGAGAGTAGTTGGGTGTGGTGGTACACACCTTTAATCCCAATGCCTGGGAGGCAGAGGCATATTGACCTCTGTGACTTCAAGGGGTAGAGGTAGATTGACCTCTGTGACCTCAAGGTGTGGTAGTACACGCCTTTAATCCCAATGCCTGGGAGGCAGAGACAGATCTCTGTGAGTTCAAGGTGTGGTAGCATACACCTTTAATCCCAGCACTGGGGAGGCAGAGACAGGAGGATCTCTGAGTTCAAAGACAGCCTGGTCTACAGTGTTATTCCAGGACAAAGATATACAAAGATCCTGTCTCAAAAAGTAAAAGTAAAAATAAAAGAAATAGAGGTTAAAATAAAGCCACATAAAGATGGAAAATGCACAGAGAATCTTCATACTGTATGCTTTTATGCTCTCTTTAAATTGTTTGATTGCTGAGGAAGGAGCAACAACTGCTAAAAGACTTTTATTTATAAATGCTGCTGAACTAACCCAAGATAGGCATTTTGAAAATACCTTGGCTTCAAAACTGAAGTCAAAAGGTATGTTACTTTGGAGAAGAGATTTTGCTTTTGTTTCCACAGAAAACGAGAGACTCTGGATTTATTCAGAGTTAAGAATAATCACCTTTGACCAAGGGAGGCCACCTGAAAAATCTCCGATAGGAACAGATGGCCCAGATGACAGAGGTCTACATCCAGAACTGATCCAAGACTGCTGCCTGAGATGATCGAGACTCACAGGATACTCCAGTCATGACTTGATTATAACTCTAAATTTTCTTTAGGTCCCCTTAAGACTATCAGCGCCCCCAACCAGCAGGAAGTAGCCTGAAATACTACGCCCACATTCCCAACAAATGGATTATGGGTATTTTCCTTTGTTTAAAAAAAAAAAAAGAGGGAAATGGTGCGGGAGAATTATCTGTATTCTGTCAATCATATTTTAATAAAACGCTGATTGGCCAGGCAGGCAGTATAGGCGGGAAAGCCAGACAGGAAGTAGGGGTGGAGCAAAGAGACTGAAAGTATTCTGGAAGCAGAAGCTCTCTCTCAGTCACTCCTGCGCAGACCACCGAAGAGGCAACATGTAAGCTGTCACACTGAGAAAGGTACTGAGCCCATGTGGCTAACATAGATAAGGATAATGGGGTAATATATGTTATAAGAGTTAACAAGAAGCCTGACCTAATGGGCCAATCAGTTTATAACCTTATGGAGTCCTGTGTGTGATTTTCTTTGGGGCCTGCCTGCTGGGGGGTACTGGGCGGGACAGAAACCCCAACAAGCCGGCCCTCATGTTACACATTACAATCCATAATAGTAGGAAAACTACAGTTATAAAGTAGCAACAAATATAATTTTATGGTTGGGGTTCACCACAACACAAGGAACTGTGGTGTCGTCATGTGATAAATCCTTTTGTACACGGTGAAGATGTGTCTGTTTTACCTCATCTGCCTAAGGCACCTTCTGATTGGTTTCAAAAAGAGATGTTGGTCAATAGCTAGGCAGGAGAGGACAGGTGGGACTTCTGGGGGAGAGAGAGGAACCTAGGAGAAGAATTTGAGCCTTGTGGAATTCATTCACCAGTGAGACGTAGGAAAAGTCAGACATACAGTGTGAAGAAGAGGTAACAAGCCATGTGGTGAAACATAGATTAAAATAAATGGGTTAAGAGTTAGTTTGGAACAAACCTAAGCTAAGGCCAAGTTTTCATACTTAATAATAAGTCTCTATGTCATTATTTGGGAGCTGGTGGTCCAAAGAAAGACCTGTAACACTGTATTAAGGGGTCACAGCATTAGGAAGGTTGAGAACCACTGGTCTAGACATTTAATGATAGCTCCATGTGATTTCAACTACAGCTGCTATTAGGATAATGAGATATTTTAAACTGCCTAGAACTGCTCCAGTTTTAGCAAACAACAACAACAACAAAAAAAATCAAAACCCAGTTCTGGGCAAAGTGAGATAGCTTATCACATTTTAGATATTCCTGTCTAACAGCTGGAGATAGTAGATTTTCCTTCCTTCCTCCCTTCTCCTCCCTTCTTCTCCTCCTCTTCTCCTCCTTCTCCTCTTCTTCCATAATTAAAATTTGTTTCCTTTTAAAATTATTTGAAATTTTCATACAGTATCAATTTTGCAATTATTTCCCACCCCAGACCCTTCCAGATCATCCCCTTCCTTACCCACCCAACTCGATGTTCTTCCTCTCTCTTAAAAATAGAGCAAAATGCGCCCCCCCCCATGCCATCAGGATCACTCAGGTGAAGAACACTCACACACCTGCCTGGGGCCTCTTGCCATGGGGAGATAGACAAAACCACCTGCCTAGCCAGTTCTTTGCATCACTGGGTAGTTGGGTGCCATTATGGTGAGCTGTGGTATATGATATATGGTGGGGTATGGAAGAGAGAGACAGAGAGACAGAGAGAGACAGAGAGGGGGGAGAGAAAGAGAGAGAGACAGAGACACAGAGAGAGGCAGAGCAGTTCCTGTCCTGAGGAGAAAAGCAGATCAGAAGAGGCAAAGGCAGGGAGGAATGGGCTGATGTGGAAGGGTGCTGGTAATGTCTATGTTTGAGCTGCAGCCTAGATCTGAGTCAATGTCTGGGTCCATGGTCCTACTGAAGCCAGGATCTGTGTTGATATCCATGGCCCATATTGCCACCAAAGACCACAAGGATGCAGAACATCTGGGGCACTACCTAGTGGCAATGTTTGAGTCTGGGGTCTATGGTGCTGATAGGGCCATGCGAATTTGAGAGGTCTGTGATGCCATTTAGGGCCATGGTGACATCTGGACCCAAGTTGCTGCTTATGGCCATGTCTAGGTCACTTGTCCTGCTGCAGCTGGGGTCTATGTTGAAGTCCATTGCTGTGTTGCCACAGGTGCCCATAAAAACCATGTGTTGAACCAAGCATTGAAATATAAGGGTGTGCTGAGCAAATCCATCCCTCACTGGTCTAGAAAAAGCTCCCTCTGTCACCAGAATGTTGACCCCTCCCCTTGCTAGTCCCTGATGGTAGACCCTAGCACAAAAGAACTGCCCCGGCCCAATACTTTGGAGATCTAGCTCCACCCTTTACCTCAGGTGTTGGGAGAGCTGACCCCCTAACCTGAGGGGGATGATCCTAGAGGCCCAAACTGCTTCAGCTACCACCCAAGCATATACCCATGGTAGTGAGTTGGCACTCTCCAACATCTATTTCTTGCATGATCTGCTCAATTGTATGAAGAGACATAGTCATAGCATCTCTATGACTTGGGACAACTGTAGGATATCCAAGGAGACTCTTGGTCAGGGTCCAGTACTGATGGTGTGCCAGAAGCCAGAGACCTTGAACCTGACCAACAACACTTTGCACAATGAACACTTGCAAGTGAAGATGAGTGGACAAAAGGGTCTACTACGTGCACACAGCAGCTCCCAGTGCCACTGCAAATGAAGCGGTGATGGAGAACAGTGACCTGGCTTTGTTGGCTTTTGTTTTTTTGATTTTTATTTTAATTTTTTTTTTTTACTTTTTTAGTTTTATAATTTCTTTAAAGTTTTCAGGTGGTCATTGTTACAAGGTAAATGGCAGATACAGAGGGACTGGGAAATGAGTGGATTGGAGGCATGATGTGAAGTTTCTGAGTAGCAATAAAAAACTATGTTCAAGAAAAGCAGAAGAAAGGAAAAGGCCACTATAAAACATGGCATCTCATTTGTGTAAGCTATCTACTCTTAATCACGGGGCTTGTTCCAGAGTGTAATTGGCATCCCAGTGCTACTCCACTGGTAAAGAAAACAAAACTGTCTCTCTCTCTCTCATAAGCTATCATTAGTCATAGCTTCCTGAGCAGTGCTGGGATTTTGTGAGCACTTCCTTTCCTACATGCTGGCGTTTTACCTGGATAGCTTAGTGCAGGTTTGGGGCATGCATCCTGTCATGGCTTCTGTGTGTTTACATCTTCATTTGTCCTGTTGTTTCTGTAAAATGCTGTATTTTTAAAATTGTCCACCACCTCTGGCTCTTACAGTTTCTCTGCTTACTCTTTCATGAAGATCCCTAAAGCTTGAGGGAAGAGTATGATAAAGACATTCTATTCAGGGATGAACACTCTGGTCTCACTCTCTAGACATCTTCCAGTTATGTCTCTGTGTTAATTACCAACTATTACATGAAGAAACTTCTGTGCTGAGGACTGAGCAACACATTGCTCTCTGGATATAGTGTCATGTCTTTAGAAGTCATTGTACTGTTATGTTCATTTAGTATATAATAGTAGTAGGCTTCTCCTTGCGTCCATAGCCTCAGGTTCTTGGCTTTATTAACAACAGGTATGCATTTCATCTCATTCAGGGACTTTAATCCAATCAAAAGGTGGTTGGTTGTTTCCCTAACATTTGGGTCATTATTTCACCAGCAGGCACACCTTCAAGGTAGGGTCACAGGTGAGTGAAACCAATGAGCTCATTGGCACAAGAAAGGTTTCCTGAACAGGACTGTGCTAGTTCAGGAATTAAGAACAACAACTAATAAATGGGACCTCGTGAAACTAAAAACCTGCTCAGCAAAGGACACCATCATTCAAGAGGCAACCTAAAGAATGGAAAAAAAGTCTTTTAAACTATGCATCTGATAGTGGGTTAGTATCTAGAGTATACAAAGAACTCAAAATACTAAACATCTAGAAAACAAACTAATGAAAAATAGGGTATAGAACCAAGCAGAGTTCTCAAAAGATGAAAAGCAAATGGCTGAGAAATGCTTTTTAAAAAAATGTTCAACACCCTTAGTCATCGGGGAAATAAAAATTACTTTTAGATTTTGCCTTAGCCCAGTCAGAGTGGCTAATATTAATAAATGTCATCAGATGCTGCCAAGGACGTAGGAAGAGAATGCTTAGTCATTGCTGACAGGAAAGAAAACAGGTACAGTTTCTATGAAAATCAACACAGATGTTCCTCAAAAGGCTAAACTCAATCTACCATAAGCCCCAGATATACCTTCTTGGACATATGCTGAAAGAACTCTACATCTCACTACAGAGATATTTGCTCATTTATGCGGATTGCTGCTGTACTCAAAATTAGAAACTAGAAACATCTTAGCTGTCTAACAATTGATGAATGGATAATGAAAATGTGGTTCATTTACAGCAAGAAAAAGTAAATTTCGGGTAAATGAATGGAGATAGAAATATCATCCTGAATGAGGTAAGCAAAACCCCAAACCACAAACTGTGTGTTTTCTCCTTTATGTGGTTGTTAACTTTTATTCTTTAAACCCAAAGAAGGTAGGTTGATTATTAGGGACCAGGTGAGAAGAGGAGATCTTCCAAGGAAGGACAATAGAACGTATTGTTACAAAGGAATATAGGGGAAGTGAGAAAAGGAATGATTAAAGAGGATGGGGAGAGGTAGAGGGTAGAGGGGTGAGTATGGAGATGAATAACTAATAGTAAAGCTCTTTTGAAGAGTCATATGGGAACCTAATACTGTAGATGCGTCCTAAAATGTATGTGTATATATAAAAGGAACTTAAATGGAATCACCTTATGATGAGGAAGACAAAAAGAGCAATCCATCTAGGCATCATGTGCTACCTCATAGAAACCCCCAGGACCAGGAATGGAATGCATCATTTTTGTGTAGTTGACCAAAGGGGTCTCACAGATTCCAAACTCCACAGGATATTTTCACCATTATTGGTTACCCTCCACATTGAGAATAAGGCCCCCATTGCTGAAGACACCTCTTAACTAATGGCATAGGGCACAGATAAGCTAAACTGGTGCTCAGGGAAGCTTCACCCTGCCCCAATATCCTGATGCCTCTCATAGGAGCCAGTTGTACTCAAGTAAAGTTTGAAGATTTGCTTAAAGTGACTTATGTAGGAAGGAGGAGGGCCTACTTGCTTGTCTCGGCTGCCTGGCTAGCTTAGCGCTGAAGTAACCATACAGAAACTGTATTAATTAAATCACTGCTTGGCCCATTAGTTCTAGTTTCTTATTGGCTAACTTTTACATCCTAATTTAACCTATTTTCTATTAATCTGTGTATTGCCACATGGCAGTGGCTTACTGGGTAAAATTCCCAGTATCTGTCTCTCAGGGATTCACAGTATTTCTCTGACTCTGCCTTCTTTCTCCCAGCATTGTGTTTAATTTTCCCTGCCTAACTAAGTTCTGCCCTATCAAGGGCCCAAAACAGTTTGTTTATTAACCAATGAAAGCAGCACAAAGACAGAAGGAACTCCTACACCATTTCCCCATTTCTGTTTAAACAAAAAGGAAGGCTTTAACATAGTAAAATTACATATAACAAAACAGTTACCAAACAAGAATTATAGTTACAATATTTATATCTACTTTATCTTTTATCATAACAAAGGAAAACTATATATATATATATATATATATATATATATATATATATATATATTTCAACTTTATCAAAGACTCCAGAAGGATATACTATTATCTAAGTAAACAGGAAGTTCATTGTAAGCAACTTCCAAAACTCTAGAATTGACAGAGATATCTTGCTGCCTGGACAGTAACCCAAAGTTCTTCTGTACTGTTGGGGCATCCATCTTTAGCCTACAGGCCCATAGTATCTGGCTGACTTTTCCACGAAGAAGGAAATTTTAAAGACAGTTCAGTCACTTTCTTCTGTATTCTGCAGAATGTCTAGCAGACTCTTCCATGAAGCAGGAACCCCAAAAGATCATCTCACCTTTAGTCAAGTTTAGTAGTCATTTCTTTGCTGGTCCTCCTTGTCCAGTGAAGCAGTCCAGGCAAGAGCAGGTTCTTGTCCAAATGGCTAACCAACTCCATAAGGAGCCTCTTCGATGCCCATCTTCTTCTTGAAGTAGCTTGTGCTGCCATAAACAGATGTGTCTCACTGTCATGAAAAGTCTTAAGTTCTTAAACATTTTAAATGCCATATTCTAAAAGTCTCTGAAAGATTTGAAGAATACCACACTAACTGAAATATATTTCTATATATGTAGAAAACCTAACATGACTGCAATCTTGCCTGTTATAGATGACTATCTATTGACCTATATTTTTTAATTATACATTACATTTTTAAATGAACTACACAATCACAATACCTTAATCAATATCAGAAATACATATACATATAACAAAATTGATCTTAAATTTTTTTCAATAAACCAAGATTCATATCAAAGCAAATTATTCATATTTATGTCATATCCCCCTTTAAATGTAAATAAACATTTATAGACAATATTTGGGAATATGGGTGTAGTTTTGTCCATACTGCTTCCTGCTATTTGGGGGTGCTGTTAATCAAGTCTTTCATGGTGTATCCTGTGTGTTATGTTTATCTCAGTCAGTAGTTGGGTGAAGTAATTTTTAAAGAATGTTTACAGTGACCTTTCAGGGGGCTGTGGTCTATCAAACTATATTTGTTTGGAAGTATTACACAGGTTCTCATCTTTTGTGGAGGTTTTACATGGATTAGTTGGCAAGAGGGCCTGCTTGTTTGTCCCAGCCACCTGGCTAGCTTAGCCCTGAAATAACCACACAGAAACTATATTAATTAAATCACTGTTTGGCCCATTAGTTCTAGTTTCTTATTGGCTAACTTTTACATCCTAATTCAACCCATTTTTATTAATCTGTGTATCGCCACATGGCAGTGGCTTACTGGGTAAATTTTCCAGTGTCTGTCTCAGGGGGATCCTTGGCATCTCTCTGACTCTGCATTCTTCCTCCAAGCATTCTGTTTAATTTTTCCCACCTACCTAAGTTCTGCCCTATCAAGGGCCAAAAGCAGTTTCTTTGTTAACCAATAAAAACAAGGACCTCTTATCCCAGACTTAGGGTATTGTGGCAAACTTTCAGAAAGTTTAAAGTTTCTGAGAAAATAATAATATGGAACTGAGAATTAGGATGATTTTATTTGCATGTCAAGTTTGTTGGGGATTGTGGGGTGGGAAAGAAAAATGAAACACTTGAGAAAAGTCTTATATCTATAGACAAACATACACTGTCTTATTTAAAATCTAAGCAAATATTAAAATCTTGTATTTAAAAAAGTTAAGAAGCACACTTATAAACCCAGCACTCAGGAGGCTGAGGCTGGATAGTTATATATTTGAGGCAAGCCTAGGCTATACTGTGAGATAGACCCTGTCTCAAAATAAAATAATAAAGCATATTAGAAGAACATAGCAGTAAATATAATTTCTAATCCCCCTAGAGAGGGATGGTAGAGAGTTGCTAACTAGAGGACAGTTTCTATAACTGGGGGCAATTTCAAACTCAAAACCAAACTTGGAATTGACCATGGTAATTCCATGTAATTCCTAGCACAAGGGAGGCTGAGACAAGAGGATTACTACAAGTTCCAGGCTAGCTTGGGCTACATAGCGAGTTCATGGCCATCCTAAGGTGTAGTGTGAGACCCTGTCTCAAGAAACATCAAAGTGGAAACATAGCCTGCTACTATACAGAGAACCAACTACCCAGAGGAACACCCTACTCTCTAGGCCCGCTATAGCAGGACAAAACATTGGGCTCCTCCTTCACCTGCCTCAGCTTCACTAGCCAGATGGTAGGAGAGTTTCCGGCAAGACACCCCACTCTGTAGGCCCTCCATACTAGAGAAAAATCCCAGGCCCCTTTTCTACCTGCCTTGGCTTCTATAGTCAGCCATCAGGTGAGTTTCCTGCAGGTAGGCTTCTGCAAAACCCCTGAGATTCAGACAGTGACAGTACAGAGCAGACCAAAAACAGTTCCCAAGACACAGACAGCCACTGCAAGAATTGGACCAAGATGCAAAGACACTGCCAGCATCAGTTGAAGGAAAAGGTGGGTAGGCACCAATGCAAGAATTCATCCAACAACCTAAAAATCAAAATGGTAACACCAGAACCCAGTGGTCATACAACAGGAAGACTTGATCATCATAACTCTGAAGAAGCAGAAGAAAATGATTTTAAATGTAACTTTATGAGAATGATGGAGACCTTTAAAGAGAAAATGAAAAACTCCCTTAAAAATGGAGGAAAAGACAAACAAAAAATTGGAAGAAATTATTAAATCTCTCAAAAAATATAAAAAGAAAAACAAGAAAAAATCAAATAAGTAAAGCAAACAGTTCAAGACTTGAAGTCTGAAATAGAGGCAATAAAGAAAACAAATTGGTAGCATTCTGGGTAAATGAAAGGGAACTACAGAGGCAAGCATAATCAACAGAATACAAGAGATGGAAGAGAGAATCTCAGGGGTTGAAGATACTATAGAGGAAATAGATTCATTGGTCAAAGAAAAAGAAAACATTAAATCCAACAAATTCTTAACACAAAACCTCCAGAAAATCTGGGGCACCATGAAAGACCAAACTTAAAAATAATAGGGATAGAAGGAGAAGAACTCCAGCTCAAAGGCACAGAAAATATATGCAACAAAATCATAGAAGAAAACTTTCCCAACCTAAAGAAGGATATCCCTATGAAGGTACAAGAAGCTTACAGAAAGCCAAATAGACTAGATAGAAAAAAATTCCCCTCACCATATAATAATCAAAACACAAAATATACAGAATAAAGAAAGAATATTAAGAGCTGCTGATGGTAAAAGTTACAAAATAATCCCACATTAGTTCAGAATGATGTATAATAAAGGATTATTTATTTAGGAGTAGATTCCCAGATCACAATCCTAGATCACAGTCCTCTACACAAATGGGGAACAAGAACCAAATCTAGCAGCTGGACGTGAGAGGTGGAAGGAAGAGAGCAAGTGCACGCTTTACAATTACATTTATAGTATAAGAGACCATGCCCAAGTGGACTGATATCTTAAAGACTTTTGGCTGAAGGAGCTCCCACAGAACTTCCTCCTTTTGTTTAAATAAGAGAGTTCCAAACCCAGTACAAAACTGTGTACACTAGGAACCGATATCAAGTATAAAGTTAGAATTACAATCAGCATAAACAATATTAAGCAAGGAACATATTCTAATGTTTTAATAAACATTCTATCCTAAGTAGTCTAAGTTTTGTATTGAAAATGGCTTGAGTAGATCCTAAGAGGATGATAACTATGACTATCTAATCTTCAACCCATCGAAGGCCTGAGAAGGGAGATAATATTACTTGTGCAGGCAGGAAGTACAGTCAAGCAGCTTCCAAAATGTCCAGTACATGACAGAGACAACTGGCTGCCTGAATAATCACCCAAAGTCTCATTTGCTGTGTGGAAACAACCAACTTTGGCTAAGGCCTAGAGTAACTGACTGACCATTTTCAGAGGCAGGAAAATTTTCAGAACTGTCTTACCCTGTCTTCTCAAGGTTTAGCAGTCTTTTTCCTTGCATCCTGCTTGTCCAGTCCAGACATCATGCACTTTGTTAGTGATCAAGACATGGGCAGTTCTTTGCTCAAAGCCAGTTGTACCAAGAAGAAAACAAACTCCAAGTGGAGTGTATTTGATGTTCATCACTCTCTTGAGATTAGATCTTTGTGCCAGGAGCAATTGTGTCTCACATCAACAGAATCCTAAGTTATTTAAATATCATGTTCTATGGATCTTTGAAGTGGTTGAAGATTACCTACCTATCTATGCAGAATACATTCTCTATATATCTAAAGAACCTAATTAGTCTGACTAAAAGTATAACAAACATGAATGACTATTGACCTATAATATTTATACCTATATAATTTAAAGATTAAGACTTCATATCAGAATGCTAAACAATTTTAAACAATTGTGCCATAAAGGAGTACAATGACCTCTAAATGTAAATAATGTAAAAATATCTTGATCAGACTTAGAAATATATAATGCAATATGATAAGTATATTATAAAATTTTATCAATATACAAAATGTCTTAAGCAGAGGTATAAACATGCATACATACAATTTGGTGAAATAACTTTGTATAAGTATACAAATATTGCAAACAGAAGTAGGAGCATATTCAATACATGCTCAGTATAAAATATAATTTTATATCAATATACAAAAATCTATACCAATGTAAATTGTCCATAAATAATAGCTCACAAATATTCATTCTATTACTCATTATTATTATTAGGATGAGTAAGTTTACACTAATCTACCTATTATCCCATTCAGTTTTCCCTCTTGGTTTTTTTAGAGATCTCTGGGCCTAAATAATTTCCACCCCAACGTCCAACCCTATGCAAGTAACTTTGAAATGGTGTCCCTAACCCTGAGGATAAACTTTGTTGGAAGAGGGGACATTGTCTTCTAGAATTGCTTCCAGCTGTCATGGGGGTGATGTTCTTTTTATGGGGTCCTGTAAAAATAAAATGATGGTTAAGTTTCAAGATTGCTGTTTTGTATAATTTCAAATGGTCTCGCAATAGTCGATAGGTTTTTTTTTTTTTCTTTTTAAGTTCTTATTTGGAGTTCTGGGCAGAATGTTTTATGAAGGTGTACCATTTCTGCAGCTGGTACCCAGAAACCAGTCTCATAGAAGCACTATCAGCATCAAGATGTCATATCAACTAGGTGGAGTTCTTGTTGTGAGGCCCCATCTTCTTCCTTGAAGATTCAAAGATTACTGCAGGAAAATCTACTGTTCATTATTGAAAACTTAAAATCTATCTTCTTTTCATCCCATATCAGATAACTCTTGACATGAAACAGAGATTCTGAATTTTTCTTTTAACAACATCTTGAATTTAAAGAAGGATAGCCATCATCCAACTCTAAAGTTAGCTCTGATTTTTAAGTAGAGATGTATGCATGCCCTAATAATCAAATTTTGCCATGCAGATGATACAGCATCTTAAGTCAGATTTCTCTTTGCTTGGTGAGCCTTTCTGGATAGTTATCTTTTCATTTTTAGGTGTCTAGATAACCAAGGTCTCTCAATTCTTTAAAGATGAGTATTTTCCTGCAAAAACAAGAACAGAACCCTGGTACAATTCTTACAAGGTTTTCTTACCACCTTTATGGTTGTTACCTCTGTAGATTAGCTGTCATTTCTCTTTCTCAAGAGGTTCCTCTTTTTCAAACCAAATCTTTATTAATTTTGATGGTATCCATAGCTTTTCTTCTCCTGTGGAAACCAAAACTAAACCCCTTCCCCAATGTAGCACATCTTCTGGTTTCCATTGTGAGGTCAACATATTCTTGAAATATACTGGCTGATTTAATTCAGGTTTTATTATTATCCAATGTCTCTCCACTGCCATTGTTCCTTTCTCATTAGTGTTAAGAAAATTCAAGGTTAATAAAGCATTATGCAATCTTGGGTTATTTTCCATCTCTTTCTCTTTCTTTAGCATATCCTTTATAATTTGATTTGATCTACATGTGCCTCCTGCAATTTCTCCTCAATGATAGTCAATTCTTTTTCCATTTCAGTTGTTAATTCCCTGGGATTATATAAGTCTTTGTCACTATCTAAGGTTTTGTTTAAATGAATTATTAGATCAGGGTTATCCCAACAGCTGGTCCTAGACTGGAAATGTCTCCTAACAATCTTTGAAAGTCATTAGGAGTTTGCAACCAGTCTCTCCTAATTTGTGCCTTTTGTATTCTAATTTTCTGTAAACCAATTTTATAACCTTGGTAATTGATAGAATCGCCTTTTTGTACTTTTTTCAGGAGCAATTTGTAATCCCCATTTAGGCAAAACTTTCTTTAATTCTTCAAACATTCTTTCTAAAGTATCTGCATTTGAGTCAGATAAAAAAATGTCATCCATGTAATGGTAAATTATAGACTTAGGAAATTGCTTGTGTATTATTTCCAATGGTTGACTTGCAAAGTATTGGCACAGGGTGGGGTTATTGAGCATTTCCTGTGGGAGGACAGTCCATTGTCTTCTCCTAGTAGGCTGAGAATTAGTATAAGTAGGCACTGTGAAGGAAAATTTTCCCTGTCCTTTTCTTATGAACGTATAGTGAAGAAACAATCCTTTAAATCAATAAGTATAAGAGGCCATCCTTTTGCTAATAGAGAAGGCAGAAAAATTCCAGATTGTAGAGGGCCCATAGATTGAATAACCTTGTTGGGGGCTCTTAGAGCTGTCACTATTCTCCATTTTCCAGATTTCTTTTTTTTAATCAATAAATACAGGAGAATTCCAAGGTCTGGTTGATTCTTCAATGTAGTGAGCATTTAGTTGCTTCTGTACCACCTGTTCTATAGCCTGCAGTTTGTCTTCTATTAAAGGCCATTGTTTAACCCATATGGGTTTCTCAGTTAATCATTTTAAAGGCAAGGCCATTAGTACCTCTGAAGGTTTACTAGTTTCTTTGTCTTTTTGTACAGCCTGAATGGCTGGTATCCTTTGTTTATAATATCTTATAATGTCCTACCTAGAAACATGAGTTTTGGGGACTGCAGGAATGTTCATCTGGATATTCCATTACAATAGTTCATGGCCCCATAAATTCACTGCAATATTAGCTACATATGATCTCAGCTATTCTTTCTGTCTTTCTGGCTCTATGCAGTCAACCCATTTTGTGCTTTGTTTCACTTGAGAATAGGGTTCTTCTTGAAGAAGCCAATCTGGATGCCAAAATTCTGGAGTAATGATACTCACATCTGCACCCTTGTCTTGTAATCCTACAGTTACAATGCCATTTATATGCATTCTTAGCTTTGGCCTTTGGTCTTTTCTATAAGTCTGCCAAAATACACGTTCCCTATTTCCTACTGGAGTTTTTTACTCATCCTCCATGTTTATTCCATCATCCAGAACAGTATGGTTTTTTAACAGTAGGCACTGGGTTGTTTAATTTTCCTGGTGAGACATGTTATCCACAGTCACTGAGTGACTGAACCTTGTTTGACATGGGGGCCTGTGAGAGGTCCCCCAAGGAGTTTCTCATTGGTATTGGGTTGTCTTGTCTGTGTTTTGTTGACCTACATTAATTGATCCAATGTGGGCCTTTGTCACATCTTCTACGTACCAGAAGAGTGAATGCTCCTATTCTTGCCATATCTAGAGACAGTATTCCTAGGAATTCCTTGTCTACAGTCTTTTCTTAGATTTCCTATTCTACCTTAATTAAAACATTTGGCATTGGTGTGTCCTCATACCACTGGAAATCTCTTCTCATACTTAAGCCTCAGTACAAATGTTTCAACATTCATTGTATGCAAGATCCATTCATCTATGGGTGCTGATCTGACCTTTAAAGGCCCAAGGATCTTCTTACATACTAAACTGGCATTTTAAAATGCCAACAATTCAGTAAGTACTCATCTTGCTTCAGGGTCTGTCACTTCTATTTGTACAGTCTTAGTTAATCTTTGTAAGAAGTCACTAAAAAGTGCTCTCTGACCTTGTTTAACCATAATATATGATTCAGTTCTATTTCTTGGCTCCTGAATCCTGTCCCAAGCATTAAAAGCAGCTGAGGGACAAGGTGTGTTCATCATAGAGAGCCTGTTCCTAAGAATCAGAGTAATGACCCATGCCAAGAATTTGATCTTGGGAAGTCTGATACTTTTGGTTTCCCTTGTTGTTCTAAAATGTTTGCTTCTTCTCTCCAATAGCATTTCCAAAGTAGCTGAGGTCCATCTTCAAGGACTGCTGAGATTAATTGAAGTCAATCATGTGGGGTGGCTTTATTTTTTTTGAAGCCCACATTTTTTACCATTTCCCTGACAAAAGCTGAAAGTAGTCTATGAAAAACTATTGCTTGTTTACTTTCTTTTAGATCACCTATATGTATTGGTTTCTATGCATATTCTTTGACTACCTTAGGGTACTTTGTGCCAGGTGGTCTTTTTGTGGAAATTACCAGATATGCAGTTAAAACTCTGTGTAAGTCATCCAGAGTCTGTCATGTACTGATGAGGCTAAATCTTGTTCTTGTACCTTCTGTTCCTGCTCCTCAATTTCTATAAATTCCTCAATCTTTTCAATTCTTTTTACTACTATCTTTTGTAAAGTCTGAATCTCCTGTCCAGTGTTCTGTTCTAATGCTGAGGCTCCTCACTGAGGATTCCAAGGTATGAAATTTGTTCAGTAAAGATAATGTCTCATCCTTGGACAAAATTTTGGTTGTGTGCATATGACCTTCTTGGATAGCTATCTTTATCCATTCCTCCATCATAACTTTTCAACAGATTCTGACTGTTAAATCCAGCAGCATAAATTGTTTTAGATAATTCCGTCAAATTGTTGTTATTCCTCTCTATAGTATTGATCATCCCAACTGACTGTCCATTATTAGTCTGTAAAGACTATATTATTTCTAAAAGTGCCTCATTCTTGGCCCTGTTGTCAAACCATTTTTAATGAGCTAATACAAAAAAACAAAACTAATTCTTAGAATCAAGTAAAGGGATATAGAAGAAAAATCGCATAATTCTTGTAGAATATCATCCATAGTATAAGCAAAATAATTATTGAACCCCTGAATAGTTATGTTATCAGTAATTTTTTAATTTTTCAGATCTTACCTGTTGTAAGGCAATTATAATGACTTGGAGTAGTTGTAATAATTATTATTGGCCAGTAGGTGTCAGAGTTGCTGCCATGTGGCCAAGAGATGCTAGCAGCTAAGTAAGTACATGTTGCTTACTTAGGTACTGAGAACTATGCTTTACCTAACAAATTAAGAACAGTTATTAAGGCAATCAAATGATTCTGAGAGTTGGAACCCAGAATAAAGAGAAAACTGAAGTTTACTGTCAGTGTGAGCTGCAGATTGTTTGTGCCTGTGTGTAGTGTGCCAAGTGGCTGCGTGTGGGTCATGATCTGGGAAGTGTAGGGAGCAGCCTGTTGCACCTGGGTGCTGGCTAGAGCTGCAGGTGGGAGATTCAGTGTCCAGTGTACCATGTGGCTGGCACACTGATCCCCCCCAAAACAGGGTAGACTGGTCCCCACATTTGGGTGCCAGGTGATGCTGAAAGTTACAAAATAATCACACACTAGTTCAAAAATTACACATAATAAAGGGTTACATATTTAGGGGTAGGCTTACTGATCGTAGTCCTTGATCACAGTCCTCTTCACAAACAGGGAACAGGAACGAAATCTAGCAGCTGGAAGTGAGAGCTGGAAGCAAGAGAGCAGGTGCATGTTTTACAACTACATTTATAGTATAAGAGACCACACCCAAGTGGGCTGGTATCTTCAAGGATATTGGTTGAAGGAGCTACCACACCAAGCTGCAAAGAAAAATGGTCAAGTAACATATAAAAGTAGACCTATCAGAATTACACCCAACTTCTCAATGAAAACTATAAAAGCCAGAAGGTTCTGGGCAGATGTGCTGCAGACACTAAGAGACCATGGATGCAATCCCAGACTACTATACCCTGCAAAACTTTCAGTCACCACTGATAAAGAATACAAGATATTTCATGACAAAATCAGATTTAAACAATACTTATCCACAAATTCAGTTCTATAGAAAGTACTAGAAGGAAAATTCCAACCCAAGGAATCGAAGTATCCACAATACCAAAAAATAACAGAAATTAACAATCACTGGTAATTATCTCTTAATATCAATGGATCAATTCACCTATAAAATGACATAGGCTAAGAGAATAGATATGGAAGCAGGATTCAGCCTTCTGTTGCATACAAGAAGCTGTATTTGACCTGGAATTGTCGCAGCTTAGATTCTTAAGAGCTTAGCATTTTAAAAGCTCTTCAAGACAGTAGAGAATTAAAGACAATGCAATAGGACAGATTTAAACATGAAAGACCTCTAAATGAGTTATAATGTTAGATAGGCATACGTAGACTTGAGAGAGAGACTTAACAGCACACTTGAAAGCTCTAGAACAAATAGAAGCAGACTCACTGAGGAGGAGTAAGAGACAGAAAATAATCAAATTGAAGGCTGAATTCAATAAAAACAAAGAAAGCAATACAAAGAATCAATGAAACAAAGAAGCTAGTTGGTTGAGAAAATCAACAAGACAGACAGACAAACCCTTATTCAAACTAATCAAAACGTAAAGAGAGAACATCCGAATTGACAAAATCAGAAATGAAAAGGGGGACACAACAACAGAAACTGAGGAAATCCAAATAATCATTAGTTCATACTACAAAAACCTCTACTCCACAAAATTGGAAAATGTAAAAGAAATGTATAATTTTCTGAAAAGCACCACATACCAAAATTGAATCAAGACCAGGGGAACAATTAAAATAGACCTCTAAACTGCAAGGAAATAGAAGCTATCATCAAAAACCTCCCAACCAAAAAAGGTTCAGGTCCAGATGGTTTTAGTACAGAATTCTACAAAAACTTCAACGAAGAGCTAATACCTATACTCCTCAAAGTGTTCCACATAATTGAAACAGAAGGAACATTGTCAAACTCTTTTTTA
Organism: Myodes glareolus; assembly: GCF_982192425.1. NCBI lineage: Eukaryota > Metazoa > Chordata > Mammalia > Rodentia > Cricetidae > Myodes > Myodes glareolus. Next base: position 3,425,703 of record NC_142036.1, on the reverse strand, counting down.
TGAGGCTATAGTTACCCTGATACCAAAACCACACAAAGAATCAACCAAGAAAGAGAATTACAGACCAATTTCACTCATGAACATAGCGAAAATACTCAACAAAATACTGGCAAACCAAATCCAAGAACACATAAAAAAAATCATCCACCGTGATCAAGTAGGCTTCACTTAAGAGATGCAGGGATAGTTCAACATATGAAAATCTATCAATGTAATCACTATATAAATCAACTGGAAGAAGAAAACCATATGATCATCTCATTAAATGCTAAAAAAGCATTTGACAAAATCCAACACCCCTTCATGATAAAGATCTTGGAGAGATCCGCAGCACATGGGACATATATAAACATACTCAAATCAATAGATAGCAAGCCAACAGTCAACACCAAATTAAATGGAGAGAAACTCAAAGCAATCCCACTAAAATCAGGAATAAGACACTGATTCACTCTCTCCATATCTACTCAACATAGTTCTTGAATTTCTGGCTAGAGCAATAAGACAACAAAAGTAGATCAAAGGGATTCAAATTGGAAAGGAAGAAGTCAAACTTTCATTATTTACAGATGATATGATGGTATACACAAGTGACCACAAAAACTCGACTAGGGAACTTCTACAGCTGATAAATACCTTCAGTAATGTGGCAGGGTACAAGGTCAATTAAAAAACATCAGTAGCCCTCCTATATACAAATGATAAACAAGCTGAGAAAGAAATCAGAGAAACTCCCTTCACAATAACCACAAATAACATAAAATATCTTTGAGTGACAATAACCAAACACATGAAAGACCTGTATGACAAGAACTTTATGTCTTTGAAGAAAGAAACTGAAGAAGATATAAGAAAATGGAAAGATCTCCCATGCTCTTGAATAGGTACGATCAACATAATAAAATGGTAATTCTACCAAAAGCAATAATCTATAGATTCAATAGAATTCCCATCAAAATTCCAACAAAATTCTTCACAGACCTTGAAAGAACAACTTTCAGCTTCATATGGAAAAACAAAAAAGCCAGGGTAGCCCAAACAATCCTGTACAATAAAGGAAATTTCAAAGGCATCACCATCCTTGACATCAAGCCCTATTATAGAGCTACAGGAATGAAAACAGCTTGGTATTGGCATAAAAACAGACAGGTTGACTAATGGAATTGAATTGAAGACCCAGATATTAATCCATACACCTATGAACATCTGATTTTTGACAAAGAAGCTAGAAATATACAATGGAATAAAGAAAGCTTCTTCAATAAATGGTTCTAGCAAAACTTGATGTCAACATGTAGAAGAATGAAAATAGATCCATAACTATGCCCATGCACAAAACTCAAGACAGATGGATCAAAGACCTCAACATAAATCCAACCACACTGAATCTCATAGAAGAGAAAGTAGGAAGTAGCCTTATATGCATGGGCACAGGAGACCACTTCCTATATATAACACCAGTAGTACAGACACTGAGAGCCACAATAAATAAATGGGACTTCCTAAAACTGAGAAGCTTCTGTAAAGCAAAGGATACAGTCAATACGACAAAAAGGCTGCCTCCTGAATTGGAAAAGATACCAACCCCACATCAGACAGAGAACTGATTTCCAAAACTTTATAAAGAACTTGAGAAATTAGACATCAAAACTCCAAATAACCCAATAAAAATGGGGTACAGAACTAAACAGAGAATTCTCAACAGAAGAATCTCAAATGACTAAAAGACACTTACAAAAATGTTCAGCATCCTTAGCCATCAGGGAAATGCAAATCAAATCAACTCTGAGATACCATCTTACACCTGTCAAAATGGCTAAGGTCAGAAACACACCAATGATAGCTTATGCTGGAGAGGATGTGGAGTAAGGAAAACACTCATCCATTGCTGGTGGGAATGCAACCACTTTGGAAATCAGTCTAGCGATTTCTCAGAAAATTGGGAATCAACCTACTTCAGGACCCATCAATACCACTCTTGGACATATACCCAAAAGATGCCCAATCATACTACAAAGACATTTGTTCAACTATGTTCATAGTGGCATTATTTGTAATAGCCAGAACCTGGCAACAACCTAGATGCCCCTCAACCAAAGAATGGATGAAGAAAATGTGGCACATTTACACTTTAGAGTACTATTCAGCAGTAAAAAACAATGACATCTTGAGATTTGCATGCAAATGGATGGGACTAGAAAAAAATCTGTGTGAGGTAACTCAGACCCAGAAAGATAAACATGGTATATACTCAATCATAAGTGGATACTAGCTATAACAAAGCTATAAACAAAGAACACTGAACCTATAGTTCATGATTCTAGAGAAGCTAAGTAACAAGGTGTACCCTAAGAAAAAACATACATATATCCACCTAGAAAGGGGAAATAGACAAGATCACCTGACAAAACTGGGAGAATGAGGGTGGGGGAAGTAGGGAGAGTGGAAGGGTAAGATGAGGAGAGAAGGAAAGGTGGGAGGAGAACTTGAGGGAATGGGATAGCCAAGATGGAGGAAGGACAGAGATGAGTGCAAGGAAAGAGATATTTTTATTGAGGGAGACATTATGGGACTAGCAAGAAACTTAGCACTAGAGAAATTTCTAGGAATCCACAGGAATGATCCCAACTAAGACCCTAAGCAATAGAGGAGAGGGGGCTTGAACTGGCCTTGCCTGCAGTCAGATTAATGACTATCTTAAATGTCACCATAAAAACCTTCATTCAGCAACTGATGGAAGCAGAGGCAGAGACTTGCATTGGAGCTCTCGACTGAGCTCCCAAAGACCAGATGAAGAGTGGGAGGAGCGAGAATATGAGCAAAGAGGTCAAGACCATGATGGTACACCCACTGAAACAGTGTGTCTGAGCTAATGGAGCTCACCAACTTCAGCTGGACAGAATAGGAACCAGCAGAGGTCCAAACCTGTCCCTCTGAATTTGGGGGACAGTTGCATGGCTGGGGCAGACTGAGAGGCCACTATCAGGATTTATCCTTACTGCTTGTACTGGCTCTTTTGTAACTGATTTTCTTTGGATGATGCCTTGCTCAGCCTAGATAAAGTAGAGAGTCCTTGGACCTTCCCCAAAGCAGTGTGCCTTACCCTCTCTGAGTAGTAGATGGGGGTGGAGTGGGAGGGAAGATGGAGAAAATGGGAGGAGAGGAGGGAGTGGGAACTGGGATTGGCATGTAAAATGAAAAAAGATATTTTCTTTTTTTCTTTTCTTTCTTTCTTTCTTTCTTTTTTTTTTTTTTGATATTTGAGACAGGGTTTCTCTTTAGCTTTTGTTGCCTGTCCTGGAACTAAGGTAAAAATTTTAAAAAATAAAATAATAATAATAAAAAGAAACAACAAAGTATTAGTTTAGAATGAACTGACACATTACTGCTTAGGCTTCTATGTAAATCCTTTACTCTCCCCCAACAGTAGTGTACCGTTTTCCACTTGCAATCACTGCACATTTTCCTTTCTGTGTGTTCTAGGTATGGTACACAGTGCTGTGATCACATGCACACTGTTTTTTAAAAAGTTCTTTGTTTTGTTTTATTTATTTTACCAGACATTGTCTCATGGTGTAGCTCAAAACAGCCTGGTCCTTGGGATCCTTGGTACTGGTATTATAGTTTTGTGTTACCATGCCAGATTTACTCTCCACTTTTAAAAGTTATTAAGTTTATTCACTTATTTACTGTGTGTGTGTACCTGTATGGTGTGTGTGTGTATGTGTGTGTGTGCATGTGCTTGTGTGTGCACCTGTATGGTATGTGTGTGTATGTGTACATGTGTGTATGTGTGCACCAGTATAGTGTGTGTGCATATGTGTGTGCGTGTGTCTATGCGTATGTGTGTACCTGTATGGTATGTGTGCACACATGTATGTGTACACGTGTGTATGTGTATGTGTGTGTATTATGCACCTGTATGGTGTGTGTGTGCACGTGTGTGTATGTATGTGGTGGTGGGTGTTCACCTGTATGGCATGTGTGTGCATGTGTGTGTATGTGTACATGTGTGTGCACCTGTGTGGTGTGTGTATGTGCACATGTGTGTATGTGTACATGTGTGGGTGGGTGAATATACCTGTATGGTGTGTGTGTGCACGTGTATGTGTACATGTGTGTGTGCACCTGTGTGTGTACATGTGTGTGTATTGTGCACCTGTATGGTGTGCATGTGTGTGCATGTGTGTGTTTGTGTGCGCACCTGTATGGTGTGTGTGCACGTGTATGTATGTGTGTGGTTGTGGGTGTGAACCTGTGTGGTGTGTGTGTGTGTGTGTGCACGTGTAGATGTGCATGTGCACCTGTATGGTGTGTGTGTGCATGTTATGTGTACATGTGTGGGTGGGTGCGTGCACCTGTATAGTGTGTATGTGTGCACCTGTATGGTTGTGTGTGTTTGCACACACATTTGTGCATGTGTGTATGTGTACGTGTGTGTGTGCGTGCACACACTATGGCAGGCCTGTGGAGGTCAGAGAACAACTTGCAGGAATTGGCTCTCTCCCTCCACTATGTGGCTCTGTTATCAAACTCAGGCCAACAGATTTGCTTTAAGTACCTTCACCCTTTGACCCATCTTGCCAACAGAATCTTAATTCTTTACATAAAAAATTTTCAAAATTATGGTTAACTTGTGTATTTATCCATATATATGGATAAATATATATTATATTATTTTTATATAAATATATATAATATATAAAATATATATTAGATTATATATATTAGATATTTTAGATAGGGTTTCTCTGGTTGTCTTGGAACTCACTCTCTAGATCAGGATGGGCTCTAAACTCACAAAGATCCACCTGCCTCAGGCTCCCAAGTGCTGGGATGGTGAAATTAAAAGTGTGCACCACCACAGCCTGCATTTTTAAATGCATTTTAAATAAAATGTTTTTATGGTATATGTTCTTCCTGCTCAAAGTTAGTGATTAATTTCCAGCCAGTCATGAGAGTACATCCCTGTGAGCTTACATTTACGGAGTGGGCGGAAGGACCAGGAGTTTAAGGCAAGCCTATGCTGCATAGCAACTTCAAGGTCAGTCTGAGCAACACAAGACTCTGCTGTGAAAAATCAAAATGCAACAACAAATTCTTCCTCATTTTTTGGCATTCTGCTATTTTGCTTATGTTTTATATTTGACTACTTGGCCAACACACAACAACAATAAAAATAATAAATTTGTGAAGAGATTCTTTTCTTCTTCCTTTTTTAATTTTAATGGAAATACCTGTGGTGTTTCACCATCCAATGTAGTGCTGCATCTTGGCTATAGACACGTGTTATTTATCCACATTAAGGAACTACCTATTGAAAGAGATTTTTTTCAGTTAAGCAGAATTAGATGTTAAGTTTTAACTATTTCTTAGGTGACTAGAAAAGATTTGGAACATATTTTTAACACAACTTGATTATGGCCAATTAAGTAAAAACTGTTTAGTAACTAGTACACAGTGTAATTTCTCCACAACATGCAACAATTTTATAATGCTTAACAGTGTTCAGGGCCAACGGTAAGGTTGCCTCTCTGCTCCTTTCCTCTTCATTTAAGCTAAAGTAATAACTCAAAATCATGCTTTTTAATATTGTGCTTATTCAATTGTTTTGAGTTTTTGTCACAAATATTTTTCCCCTGTAGGTTATAATACATCGAATCTGATTAATGCGGAAAGCTCTGACAGATATTTTAGTGAGTTGATTTGTGCCTCTAAATGCTTGGAATTATTGCTGTTGGTTGACAGCCAGGCTAAGGCAATAAAATACCGAGAAGTAAAGATGCGAGTTTGTCCTCTGTTAGCATATGCTTTTTTGTGTCAGCACTTTAAAGCCCGAGGTTGGTAGCAGCCCCATGAAGTCCATGTTAGTAGCTGCACCCCAAACTGCTGCATTTGCAAATTCGTTCGTTCATGCGATACTTCACTATAGGGAGCAACTTGTAATGTGGATTTCGTCAAGTTTAAACAAAGAAAAGACAGTTCTCTAGGAAAGTGCACATCAGTTAACAAACAATTTTCTTAACGTTATGGAAAAGTGGCGCTCCCTCCAGCCTCATCCCCAGGGCACAAGTCCTCTGGAAAGCTTCCCTCAGCACTCGGAACTAAAGCACGTGCCCATCCACGGTGTTCTGAAATCTTCTGGTTCCTCCACTGCCCTGGACAGTGCGGGCCTTGTCTCTCCTATGGACTTGCAGCTAACGAGCTAGGTAGCCGCCTCTGCACACCTGGCATCTACTGCTCGGTAAACAGCATGAGGAATGAGCAACGGACGCACAGACGGGGTCCTGTGGGCATGTGGCCCTACATTAACAGCTCAAAATTTGGACTCATGTTTTTCAAAACTCCTTTAACAAACATTTTATAATATGTAAAATATTCCTTGTATAAAGAGAAATATGCAAAAGATGAGTCAGAGCAACAAAATCATAGAGATTTGTCCTTCTAAGTGCAAATATAGGTCTAGTTCTCTTTACTAAATACTCTTTTTACAATTGTGTAAAAATAATAGAATCGAGAGTAAAATCAACTTAACGGAAATCTCTCTCCAGCCTCAGCCCCATGTTCTTCTTCAGGAATCCTTCCTTGACACTTAAAAGGATCAAATGGCCCACATCTGTGTTTCTAGAACCTTCTTGAAAAAAAGAAAAAGAGAAATGCATGTAATGCTTGGTCCCTATTACTGTATGCCTTCTGCACTGGGACTGCACATGCAGGACCTCTTGTACTTTGGAGTATATTTCATGGGAATTAAGAGATAGCTTGTCATCCAGTCTACAGTACTGCTGGTCTGAGTTTCTCTGGGGGCTCCCCCCACTAGCCGAGTGAACACATTATTTCAGAGAGTGACTGCTCTGTCTCTTAGCCTCAGTGTGAGTCCCACCTGCAGCAGGTCCCTTGTCCACTGGGATGAATTCAGTCCAGTGAGCAGTTGCCATTTGTAAGGTAAAGTTACCCAGGACTTAGGATTACTTGTCATTGAAGCAGAATTTAATGTGTCCGGCTTCATCCTCTGCAAGATGAAATACCAAGCTGAAAAACTGAGTAGACATTTCTGCCGTGGTTCCCGTTAGGTTGTCTGTTACTCAGAGCTCTTATGTAAAATGCAGGGACATATTTCTTTGCTGTGACGTTTGGGGCCATTTGAACATTTTAAGTTTTAGGGTTATTGTGGTTACAAAGAAGATAGGCTGTGACTAATCATATTGCTATAGGGTTCTTGGATTTTAAAGCCCTAAATGCCAGTAGCTGGAGTGACCCTTATCACTCTCTCAAGCACTGGCAGTAAAAACAGGAGTTGTAAATGCCACTTTTGATGTGTGTTTTAGTGCCTTCCACCAACACTGGCTGTTGAAGGAAACAACCAGGCCATCAATATGGGCGCTCCTGGCCTTACCAGCTCCCGGCTGATGGATTTGCATTTGTTGGTAGCTTCTCCAACATCTGTGAAAAAAACCAGCTCAGATCTTTGAACAATCTCCAGACTCAGTGTGAGCAGACAAGTGCCAGCCCTGTCGCCCTATAAATTACACGACAAGATGAGTTTTTGAGGGTTTGTACAAATCTAGCCCTCATTTCTTAATTGCTCTATCTATTAAGGACCACACGTGAGAGTTTTTACCCAAAACGCAGATCATGCTCTCCAGCTCAAAGGGATTGACTCTGTACTCCATTGAGTACTTGACAGTCTCCAGCTCAAAGGGATTGGCTCTGTACTCCATTGAGTACTTGACAGTCTCCAGCTCAAAGGGATTGGCTCTGTACTCCATTGAGTACTTGACAGGGTACAGTTCCATTGTAGTTGTACCCCGAGAGATCTTACTGCTAGATTCTGACCCCCCACAAATCCAAGAAACTGGATGAAACCCAGTTTCTTTCTGGGGTTGGCTGAAGAGGAAGTGGGTGAATCCTGTTCCTCACCTAGTGGACTTCCCATTGGCATTCATGCTCATGGCTTGAACGAGGTGTCTTGAGCTTCCTGGACTCTGGGAGTTTGATAAATTCCTCAGCAACACCTTTACTCTAGGAGAGGGAGTGGTTCCTAGCCTTGCTGGTTTGGGCAGCTCTGAGAAGTACTTCCATAATGTGAATGTTCAGAAGTATGACATTTATGTCTCGGCTGAAACATCTGGCTATGCCTGATGACTCTGATGAGCTCTCCTTAAATCCTGACAGCACCAGCCTTAGGCCAGTAAATGCTACATGCTTAAATCTGAAGCAGAAATTATTTTGGATGAACTGAATTGGAATTAGCATATTGGTTTGGGTTCTAAGCAAATAGTCTTTGTGCATTGGTCATGAGGTGCATTGAGTACGCATGCCATATTTTCATGATTTAGTATTCATAGGGACTCTAAGAGATTGTCTAAGAAATAATAGCAATTATTAGAATGGTTTAATTCAGCCTTCTTAATTCCTCACATCCCCCCGTGGAAAAATAAAATCTCTCAAAGACATTTCAATTTTATTTTAAATTTGATTCACCTGGATGTTCTTACTCAAATATATGCAAGAATGGGAATGGTTTCTTTCATATACGTGGGTCAAATAAGGATACTGTACCTCAGAGCTCTCAAATTTCTGGGACACAGACATCTAACATGAAGACATGAGTTGGTGGGCAGGGGATTAAACCCAAGGGCAGAGAGGTTTTTAGCATGTACAAAATCATGGGCTTGATTTTTATAGCAATGTAAGCACCAGCATTTTTTCCACTTTTGACCTCGAGGTCCTCAGCTAGACAAGAGGGTATTTTTTCCCCACATTTATTGAATACTGTGTGTCAGGCACTTTTCATATTACTATCATACTTAAGACTCAAGCAGACCTCAGATATCCTCATTTTATTCTCATTTTTCTGATTAGAAAAAAAAATGTGACCTGAGGCTATTGCACAAAGCCCAAACAGCCCCTGCTATCAGCACTCATGCTGGGAGTGTCAGTCCTGGGTCCATGCTGCCCCCTGCATCCGAGGCACTGTGAAGGCATGGATTCAGAAAGCCAAAAAGTGGTCGACAGCCGTTCGGAGTATGTCTGTGCACATCAGAGCACACAATGTAGCTCAGAGCTACCTATGCTGGTGAATGTTTTGTCCACTTGACAAAAGGCACAGGATCTGGGCAGAGGAACCTCAGCTGAGACAATACCTCCACCAGATTGGCCTGTGGGCAACTCTGTTGGACATTTTCATGATTAATGTTTGATGTGGGGGACACACACGCAAACACACACACATATGCACAAACTGTAGCTAGTGCTACCCCTGGGCAGGTGGTCCTCAATGGTAGAAGAGCACACACTGAGCAAGTCATGGGGAGTGAGCCAGCAAGCAGCATTCCTCCATAGCCTATGATAATGGACTATCACTTGTAAGGCAAATCAACTTTTCCCTCCCCAAACTGGCCATGGTGCTTATCGCAGCAATAGAAAGCGAACTGGAACATTGGCTTTGTGTGGGACCCAGCTCCAAATGAATCACACACAGAGAATTATTCTTAGTGATGAATGCCTGACCTTAGCTTGGCTTGTTTCTTGCCAGCTTTTCTTAAATGAAATTAACCCATCTACCTTTCGCCTCTGGGTTTTTCCTTTTCTTCTGTGTATCTTACTCTATTGCTGACTGCCTGGCCCCTGACACTTTCCTCCCCTTGTTTTCTCATTTCTCCTCCTCGTCCTAATTTCTCCTATCTATCCCCTCTGCCCTGCCTACCCCTGCTCCTGTCTCACCATTGGCCATTCATTACTATTAGGACCATCAGGTGTTTTAGACAGGCACAGTGACAGCTTCACAGAGTAAAGCAAACGCAGCATAAACAAAAGCAACCTACCTTAAAATAATATTTCCCAACAAAACGTGATACTTTAAATTTTAAAAAAAGCTCCGAAGGTTGTAGAGACGGCTCAGCAGTTGTCCCAGAGAAGGACCTGCACTTTACTCTCAGCCTGCACATCACGTGCCTCCACCTCCAGCTCCAACGGACATTTGCACACTTCCACTCGTGTACATACACATATGGAGAACAAGTGCGGGGAGGAAAAGGAAAAAGTATTCCCCCTAAACAATAAATCAAAAGCAAATAACCACAAGAGGAAAATGTTTCAGAACTCTGGTTTCTTCTCTGGTTCCTGAATTCCAAGATGAGTTAGCAAATGAAGCGGCAGTATACTGGTGTGGTTCTTGTATTTTGGGCAAGTCTTTTAGTACAGGTGTTTGGCTGAGTATTATTAAAGCATCGACGCCCTCAAAAGGAAACACTGCCACTAGAGTCTCATTGTTGTCTCTTCTACAGGATTTGAAAGTATTTCATTCGCAGAGCTCGGAATTGGGAGAACCAGAGCTTTGCACCCGACTGCCTACCGTCGGGGGTTTGTTCTCTCCGTTACCTCCAGGAGCCTCAACCTCACTGTCCTCCTGCCTTAGCCTTCAAAGTGCTAGGATCACAAGCGTCTGTCTAGATCGTTTTCATTTTAACCAAGCCACATGCTCAAGGATGCCCAGGTCCTTTCAGTCACCTAAATGAGCAGCTTCACAGCCAATGACAGATGATGTCAGGCCGTTTGGTGGCAGCAGCATGGCGCCTGCGTGAGAAAGCAAACTCAGGAATCATGTTCAGAAGGTCCCTTGCATCTTTTGTACAATGTATATAATATTAAGCATATTATTCACAATTAGCACCCAAATCAGACTTATTCCAGACTTAATATTAATAATTAGTATTAATATCCCAGACAGAGGTACAAGGAAACTGTCTCTCATATACTTTCTCAGTGGGGGTTTTTCTGAAGTGTCTAGTGATTGAAGCATATTACTGCCTCCAACTCACCTCAGATCAGAATAACCCTTATTTTATAACAAAGCATTAATACCACAATAACCAACTGAGGCTGTACAGAAGGGCAAATGTTGAAATACTTTGAGATTTTTAATCAGAATGATTGAAGTCTTAGACTTTGCCACCTTAAGTCAGGACTTTATGGATGTAAGAAATAATGCAATTTTAATTCAAAATTCAACCAACCATGCCAATAAATTTCTTTCAAATACGTTAGACTAAAAGCTGACTGCCCTCTGGTGGGCTGTTTCTAAAATATTTAGTGTCTTTTAACTGAAGTGCTTAAAATATTGCACAGTGGCATGAAATATTTCACAACGCAATTTGTGAGAAGAAAATTATTTGGGCAAGGAGGAAACTTTAAAATACTTTTATTATGTATTTATTAGTATTTATTTATTATGTATTATTAGTATTTATTTATTATGTATTATTAGTATTTATTTTTAAATACTTTTATTATGTAACGAGTTTAATTGATTTATAATATTTTAACTAAATATTCTATTTGCGTGTAAATTTATCTGATTTTCAAATCTAAATTAAAACAGGGATAAAAAAACTTTTTCTGGGGGATCATTTACATTTTTGAAATGCTGACATTTCGGTGATTTTCTGCTGCTCATAACAGTGGGGAAAGTTACATTCTTATCACAGTTAAGTTCTGTTCCCTGGCACCATTTTTGCTCAATTTTATTGTCTGGAAAAGAAACAGCATAATCCTATTCTCCATAAAATATGTATTAAATCAAGAAAAAAAAGTCTAAACATATCACCTCAAAACAGGTAAGGCAGGTATAATGTAGGGAAGGCTCGGAGGGTGTTGACGGATGCCCTGGCCATCCAGGGACCTGGCAAAGCCTCGCCCTCCTCTGTTTGCAGTTCCTTCCTGAAATATTGGGTGGGCTGCAATTTCCGAAGGCTACCGAATCTGTCAGTTTTCATCTGTTTCATGTGGATTTTGCGTGTTAACAGCCTCCCAGGTACCCCTGTTCCCACCATCAGACCGGTAGGCTTAGTTCAGGATTCTGACCCGGGTCATAAATTGCCTTCTTAGCACCTGGGCCTCATCCTATGTGAAGAAATATTGTGGATAACAGTTCACATAAATGTGAGAACTTCAGACAGCTAAGATGGAAGACAGAAAAAAATTGAAGGAATATTACTTTAAAACTTCTCATCTCTCTGAGAAAAAAATAAAAATGAGCACCAAGTAATGTATCTGGTGAGTTTGGTTAGACGCCGGCAACAGCACTGCAAATTCTTTTCCATGACCATCCTTGCTTTCTTCTTGGTGACTTTCTTAACAAGGACTAATTTTTTGTCTCTCGAATTCGAAATGAAACTTACAAGAAAGATAAGTGTACTTTCGAGACAATGGAACTAAAGATTGCAATCAAATCACGAAATTGAATCAACTTCTTGGCTGTAAACACTCAGCTTCAGGTGACTTGAGCGCCGCTGGGATATCTGGACCGCAGTCTGCAAGTGCAGTCTCCCATAAAGTTTAAAAGTGCCTGGCTAACAGAGTCAAGAAAGCCACGTTTTCAGATCCTACCTGGAAGACTGGCAGAGCGAGGTAATTTAAAACAACTACGTTTTTTGCAACTAATTAACACACGCAAAGCCCCTAACATGTAAGCATGCCGCTTCTGTGGAAACACAGAACTGAAGAAGCGTCTATCAGAAAACTGCTGCTTTAAAATGCCAGCCCCCAAATAAAATGTACCCCAGCTTACTGTTTTATGAAGGCTCTCTGGAACTTAGTGGGAAAGCAATAAAACACAAGCCAGGCCAAAATCAGCTAAAGTCATGCTGTTTTGTTGTGGTGTCTCCCCACCCTTTCTGGTCTTTTTCTCTTGTAGCTCTCTCTATGTTGAATGGAGATTTAGTCTTTCATTAAGAAAAAATTAAGGTGTTGATCCTACGTATTTAGCATTATTACTCACGCCATGTTTTCTGGCAGTTCTACAATATATGAATGGAAACAAACGCGTGTATAAATGAAAATCCACCGAGGAAAAAGCAGCCTCCCTACCCAGCTTCAGGTAGGTAGAGACTGCGACGAGCTTGTTCGTGTATCTACTTAAATACATACCGTCCTATCAATCTGTCGGCGCTTGCAGTCATGTGAGCTCTCTGTGTCCAGCGGATCAATATTATTATATTTTTAAGCGAGGTTTCTTCATCCCCCACCCCCATCCCGCCTTCGTTTCAGGTGGAACCGGTTAATGTCAGCGTTGCAGTTTCAGGTCCCTAGGACTGGAGTCGGCTCCCGTGCTGCGCGTTGCTTTTTCTATCAACAGAGGGCGCTCTGCGGTTTGCCAAGGAACCCGGCTATTTCGCGGCTCGGGCTGGGCAGCATAAGGCATCCCAGCAAGCCGGGTTTGTAGTTTCATCCAGTACGAGGCAGACGCTCTTCCAACTAGCCTGTGTATAATTTATTAGAAATGCTACTGATCACCGAAACAAGATACGTGAATAAAAGGGAATCCCATGATTTACAAAAGTTGGATGCCCGTGACATCTAAGACTGCTGCTATTAACCCAACCGGTTAGTACTGGAAGTGATCATATGCATAGAATTGAGATTGAAGGCTCAAATGCCTCCACCTTGGGAAGCCCGGGCGACAGTTTCATTTACCGTGATCTGCCTCAGCCTGGAGCGCGGGAGTGTCTTTAGTGTGCCTGGTTGTTTCCTACTTTAATATATTATAACCGTCTTATACCTAATCCCAGACAAATGAAATAATTCCTCCTGAGGTAATATGCCTGGGTCCTAATTGACACATTAGGATGTCTCTGGGAAGCTCTTTCTTTGCTGTAAGTTAGAGAGACGATTCCAGATGCCAGTGTTATTAATTTCTCACCAGTCAAAAGCACTAAATTTCAACTGAAAACTTGAGAGAATTAAAAAGATGTACTTCAAGAAAATTAGATTTTCTCGGAGTATTTGTCCAAGATCCACATTTATGGATGTATAATTTATTAGATGTTTCAACACATAACCATAATCAGCTAACACGAAGATTGCATTCACTCTGCTTGGCAGTGTGAATTTTTTAAAAAAAAAAAAATACCTTAAAGCCACTGTGAACATGGGAGCAGCAACCCTAACAGACGCCAGAATCAACATATTTGATAGAAGTAGATGCATCACCATAGCCCATTATTTCAAATGAGAATATTCCATCTCAAGAACTGGAGTGATACCACCAATAATAGAATAAATGGGGATGTGGAAATCACGCGGCATGACAGCAGCGGCTCCCAACTAGTATGTAAGAGTGGTGTAAAGTACAGATGTGTTCAGAGGTCCTCCTCTGAGACAGTGTGCTCCGGGGCCACAAAAGGAAAGAAACGCCTGCTTGCCTTCCGTGGAGGGCCTGCTTGTGGAATATGGAGGATGATAAAATGAGTATTTAAGAGCTAAGACAGGGCAATCCAGCGAACCATCCCTCTGCGGCTGCCAATTGGAGGATACGAGCCATTCTCTTCCTTTTGCAAGTCTGTTTGCTAGCAGCTGTTCCAACATTCATAAAGACCATTCCCACTGATTGCAAAATAACCATAAATTTATTTACGCATATTTTTGAGTTGGAGGTATAAAAATAATTATATGTCTGATTAAATCCACTCGTGCCTTCATGTCTTACTAAATCTATAACAGATATGAATTGTTACAGTGTACCTCATCTAAGCACATGAATAACGCCATACTCCTGTAGACGCCTGCTGTGCGGCCACAGAGTTCACGGCAGCCATTTACACAGATGTAGTGGGACTGTTTCATGAATATCATTTATTTTAGACATTGGTATGGATTCTGTGACATATGATTGCTCTATAGAAAGCTGAAATGTTCTTTTCTATCATTAGTTCAGTTTCTTAGAATATATGAAATTCTTTTATAAATTGTCTTAATGAGCCTGTCACGAGACACAAATGATGGACTGAAATCCCATACTTTTCAATGTGTAACCATGAAAAAAATCACATATTTACTTCGCAGGTGACTGAATTCTTTCCCATGGGAGTTGCTCCCTTATTCACACCCACCTACATCCCACCTTTTCCCACCATTCTGCCCACCTCTGCCCACCCCCTCTGCCACTTTGAACCAAGGGAATTTAAATGGCTGCAGTATTGGAGAAGACTGTGGAGGACGTCAGACTTAGGAAGCATGATGCTTAGAACCACGAGTTTGGTTCCGTTCTTCAGTCCCTGCAACAGACATGAAATTTTGCTTTCTTTTGATTGAGACTCAGCTTATAATAACTTCAGTCACATAATGTTTAACCACATTTGTTACACCACAACACTTGTTAACACTTCATTTTGAGTGTCCAAGCATTATTAATTCATTGGTATTCCTTGTAACAACAGAGATCATAGTGAACTCATCTGGTATTCTCGCAGATGCCGTAAGTACTTCCGTAGGAATTCTACTACATTTCAGTATTAATTAAACAAACTCCCCAATTTTCATAGGAAAATAGGAATATTCTGTATTTCCTAAGTCTGTGTCTTTCAGTGGTGTATATACACATGCTAATTATGAAGTCATACATATGATTATTTGTATAAATCTTTATGAAAATACTTTATATGCAGAACAGATAACAAGCTAAGATAAATGTCTAGGGGTTTTTTGTTTATCTTCCTTTTTGTGTGTCAGCATTTCAGAAATTCAGAGAAGTGACCTTTGCAGCACATCCCTCACGTAAGGAGGGCAGCAGCCCCGCTCAGACACAGGTCAATAACCACAGGCGACGTCCCAGGCTGTGTTCGTCCCCAGACTGCTGATGCCTATGCCCAGGTTGCCACTGTGCATGTGATGTACTAGGGCAGCCCAAATGCTAGCCCCGTTTGCAGCCCTAGCTGGAAGCTTGAAGTGGCTTACCAAACAAGAATACAAAACCATTTAAAAGAGAGATCTAGAATTTACAAACCTTCAATCGCATCAAGGTTTCTGAAATCATAACAGGGGCTTTCGATGTGTTCGTAAAGGTAGTCAACCCCGCTTCCTTTTCTGCTTGTGGGTATTACCTTCCTCCCCCGCCACACCCATCCCTGAGAGAAAGAACAATCATGTTTCTAGGCTCTTGCAGGAGGCTTTCAGAGTCGCATCCATAAGTGCCGAGAAGAAGGGGGAGCATGGGTTAATGTGAGTAGTAGGGGCTGAAAGATGGGGTCTGTGTTAATGTGAGGCTTTTGTCGCTGTGTATCTTGTTTGGTTTGGTGGGGAGGGGCCTCACCACCGATTCTCAGGCAACAGCCTGAGGAAGCCAACCTTTATGGAAAGCTACATCCTCCGAGGCTACGACTTTAAGCGGAGTATGGCATAGCTTAACTCTTTAAGCATCTGAGTGTGTCTTAAGACAGGAATCTTTAAATAGCACTTACAGCTCAGCATTATTTGCTCACTATTTCTCATTTGCAATATGAATGGAAAATCACTGGTTTCAAAGCTCCATCTTTGCCAGAGAAACTGTCACAGCCCTGAGCTGGACTCGCAGCACTTCTGGCAGCTAATCTAAAAAACCGATGCCTTTAAAATGTTTTAAATCGACCTTGGCACTGTAAGACCCCAAACAGAGCACGGAACAGAGGCGTTGTGCAGCTGGTGAACATGTTTATTTTTTTCCAGAACAAGCAGAGATGGTGCCGTGATTTTTCTCGCATACCCCAGGCAGTAAGAAGAGAAAATTCTGTTCACAATTCTAAATGTCGGAGAGCAGGCAGATGTGGGTTTTTCTCTTCCGGCTTTCATCTTCTGTTCCCTTTAACAGAGCCGTACATCAAGGCGGGGAGACAGGGCAGGGTTCTGCTTTGCACCTTGAAGAACCGCAGGCTGTTCTGACCCCCGGGGCACCTGGACACAGCAGAATAGTTTAAAATGCTCTTCCTATGAATTCTTCGCGTTTTCTGATTTCACCTTTTAAGACAGACCTCTCTCATAACGCAGAAAGTTCTTTTAAGGTAGGTATCACGCTCGGCCCTTTAGCCTGACAGTCCTTGCTCAGAACACAAGATCTTTGTGCTGGAACCCCAGTGCCGGTTACCTTGATGTTGCCTGTTAAGCAGTGGCAGATTCTGTTTTGCCACCAGCAGCAAACAATTTAATTAGGAACAGAAAATAGCTGCCTGCTCTATTTCCCCCTGCAAGCGGCGGCTCCTTGTCTAAGCAAGAAGAAACTACCACTATAAAAATCTCCGTCTTTGAGCTGTCTCAAAGGAAACTTCTCAACCCCACTTGTTTCACCTTGCTTTCTCTGCAACAATTTAGTCTTTCTTTCTAAAACGACCTTAGGTATGTAAGGCCGTTTGTAAATTATACAGTGCTGGTAATATCGTGAAGTATCCCGACTGCAGTTTATGGGCAGATGAAGGGGAATGAGTTGTAACAAGAATAAATTACACAAGATACACTGGAGGAAGAAACACCGGAGCCAGGAAAATTATTAAATTTTAGAGTGGCACTTAGTGAGGACCCCAAACGAAGTGACCTTCCAAATGGACGGCCACAGTAAACGGGGTTCTCAGGGAACTGTCTGCCATTATCTGAAGAGGAGATTAGAGGCCCCAGCACCACAAGCCCAGATGAGAGAGGAACAGGTGCATGGACATCACCAAATTAGGTGACTTCACCGACAAACAATGGTCCCTCTAGAACTGAGGTGAGTGTATGACACAGAATCGTGTGCTGTCGAAACTAATATCGTCTGTGGTTTGGGATGGCATGTTGCAGGTCTACTTTTGCCTTCTTCCAAATGCAACTGCCTTAATGAGCAAATGCTTGCATCATCCTTAAAATTGATGCAAAGCTCTGACGAGAGATAAGAAGCAGAAGCCAGTGGCCTGAAATAGCCCGTTCCCTCTACTGTGCTTGATCTGGGAAGCAGAGTTAACTTCTGATTGTCCTATAACAACAACTAAGTACCTATGTCTTTGGGATTGAGGTAGAACTGACAGGTAAGAATATCCTCACACCTTCCATGGACAACTCAGTGTGTTGGTTATGCATACACCGCTATGACTAGCACTCAGATCTTCCTTGACCCAGAAAGTTCTGCCCTGCCCCACCTAGTTCATCTCCCTCCGCCGCTAGTCTACCAGCGTAGACCAGCTGTGAACGTTCCTGGACTGCGTGTACATGTATACACACGTGCCAGAAAACATGCTGTTGTGTCAGCATTTGTCAAACTCATTACTAGCTGTGGTTATCAGCACCTTGGGATGAAAGAGCAGAGACACGGGCGGATCTGCACTTGAACCCCGACCCCAGCGTCCGGGCGTCTCACTTCCCCATCTCTTTTTAATTCCGCAGTGCTCTGCACAACTGTACTTCAGAAGTGCAGTGCTGGCTCTGTGACTGCTTGGCTGGGTGGTAACCAACCTCTCCACGGCTGCCCAAGGAAAGCAGGTAACCCCCTCAAAACTGCCACAGCCCAGATTCTACAAAGAAAAACGAGATCAATAACTATTTAGAGCAGGTAAATCCCGACAACCTGAGTTACACCTATGAGACTCACATAATGTGAGGAGGGAAGCTGGCCCCAAAAGTCATCCTCTGGCCTTCAACACCCACCACAGCATGCAGTGCATATACAAATATGCATACCATAATAAAGAAAGAATGGAACACAATTTAATCACCATTTCATGTGTTTGTCATGAGGGCTCAATGAGAAAATCCTCTTGTGCTCAGTACAGGTTCTGCTTCCAAAATACTTAAAGCAAATGAGACAGCATGTGCCGACACATGCCTGCAACCCTAGCACATGAGGCAGAGGCAGAAAGATCACCTTCAGATCAGAACCGAAGCCGCAGAGTGAGCTCCAGGCCTACGCAAGACCCTGTCTCAACCAACAGACAAACAGCCACAGAAAGAGCCACTAGGACAGAAACACTCCTGTGAGCTGGCACGATAAGTCTCAGCGTTTGGAAGGTGCAGACGGGGGGGGGGGGGGGGGGGGACAGGCATTCCAGGCCAGTCAAAGCAATATGACATCCTGCCAAAGAAAGCAATTATCTGGAGACTGGAGACATGATTCTGGGGTTATAAATTCTTGCTGGTCTTGCGGAGGACCTGGGTTCACTTCCCAGAAACCATTTTGGGTGACTCACAACTGCCACCAACTCCAGCTGTAGGACATCGGAGATGGCCTTAGTTTGCGTTCTATCAGGGGATAAAACAACACGACCAAAAGCCACTGGTGTGGGAAAGGTTTCATTTCAGCTCCCATCATGGAAGGACGTCAAAGCAACTTAAAAAAAAAAAAAAAACCTGGATACAGAAGTGAAGCGGAGACCGTGGGTTAAGCTATTTTCTGGCTTGCTCTATGCAGCTTTCTGAGTCTGTTTTGTTATACAAGCCAGGATCACCTTCCTAGGGGTGGCGGCATCCAGAATGATGGTGCCTCCCACATCAATTACTAAGAAAATGTCCACACAGCCTTGCCTACATGTCAGTCTGATGGAAGCAATTCTTCCACTGAGATTTTCTCTTCTCAGGTATTTCTATGTTCTGTATGTCAATTTTCCAAACACTAACCAAAAGAGAGGCCCTCTTCTGGCCTGCACATGCAACTGCACACATGTTGTACAAAGTACATAAAGATGTAAATAAAAATAGAATAAAGTTTTTAAAATCCGAATCATGAAAAATTACAACAAATAGAAATTGCCAGAACATATTTCTGTGAAATTTACAATTGCCATGACATCTGAGTTTATTTAGAAACAGCTGCCAGTGGGAGCAGGAAGCTTTCAGAACTGGACAGGCGCTTGACTCTCAAGCATCCTCATGTTTCGAATGCTCAGGCCCCTGAGAGTGTTTTGAAGGCTGTGCAGCCCTGAGGAGGGAGGCCTGGCTGGTAGTGGAGGAAGGTCATTGGGGCAGGGCTCCAAACTGCCTCCGTGGACGGAGCAGCATTCACTGTCACGTGACCCAGTATGGTGCTCTGCTTTCCTAAAGTGAGAGACAGAACAAGCCGCCATTCTGCTCTCCTGTTGCCTCTGCCATGGGCTTCGTCCCAGCAATGAGAAATGTGACTCACATTAAGAGTTTACGAATGATTTTTTTTAAAACAACAAAACTAAAGAAAGTCTAGTAATTTGCTTACGATCAGTGGAAAGGCTGGGTCTGGAGTGGTAGTGGCGCATGCCCACAGGGCTGCCTTTACCTGCCTGCCTATACTCCTAGAAGGTGAATGCTATTGCTGTCTCAGCCTTTTCAGCCTTTAGCAGACAGAAGGCCAGCGGCTCTCCAGGAATCCTCAGGGCTTTCGGTGCCAGATCAGAACCACTGAGATACCCGGATCTGTGAACTGAGCAGCTCCTGGGTTCTCGGTTTCTCCAGTGTACAAACAAACAGCTATTGTTGGATACTCAGACTTTATGAACTTGCCTAACAAATACCCTCTGTAATATGTAACCACAGTGTGTAATCTGCTTCTCTGGAGACCCTGATGAGTATAAGGTTGGCTTTTCTCAGGATGCTCAATCAGAAGCGTGCTGAAGCTCCATCGGCTTACCTTTGAAACCTCTTGCTGCTTTGATTTCAGTTTAGTCTTGTCTGATTCTGACACCATCTCAGTCAGATCTTTAATAGTGTCCAGTTCTCTACTGAAATTTCTTTAAGTGATGAAACATACTTTTAAACTTATTCCTGATATATAGATCTACGGGCAAGTCCAAAAACTCTAGTGAAGTTCTAGCCTTTACTTCACTTTGCCTTTTCGATTCAGAAAATGAAGTGGATACTTGTATTTACAACTGAATGTTTTATCCACACTGTATATCTTTAAGAAGTGCATCTATACTGTGTTGTACTCAGCCATGTTGGCCGAGATGAGCATATAACAAGGCATTGTAATCATTTGTGCCTTATTTCAGAAAAGTAAGCACTAGGTTAGTGCTTTAGGACTAGACATGGGTTTCTTTCTTTATAAAGCAGAAAAGAAAATAAGCACTCAACTATAGAGATATTTTGTACAGGGGATAATTTGTAAGCCAGTCAAAGAAAACCAACGTTCCCTGTCTTATCAGTTGAAGTTGCCTTAAGTTCCAAAGCCTTTGCGTGATGTGGGACAAATGTCTATATTCTGTCAATTATATTTTAAATAAACGCCGATTGGCCAGTAGCCAGGCAGGAAGTATAGGTGGGGCAACCAGACAGGAAATAGAAACGGGTCACTGAGAACAGAATTCTGGGAAGAGGAAAGCCCATTCCTCTGCAGTTGTGAGCCTGCCACAGAAGAAGCAAGATGTGACTGCCCCACTGAAAAAGGTACTGATCCACGTGGCTAGCATCGACAAGAATAATGGGCTAATATAAGTTATAAGAGTTTATACGAAGCCTGAGCTAATGGGCCAATCAGTTTATAATTAATGTAGACCTCTCCGTGATTTCTTTGGGACTTAACAACTGCGGGAACTGGGCAGGACAGAAAGCCCTCAGACAATATTTGGGTTTCACACATTCAATATATTTTGAATAAATACAAATAAGAATTGTTGGGTAGGAGATTTCTCCAACATAAAACACTCACCCTGGAAACAAATTCACTAAGAAATCAGGAAATTTCTACAGAAACTCCTTTACACAGGAAGTAGACAACTGGAAAGTCTAAAACTTATCAGATACACAAAGCTCCATCTTCCCCAAGGTTATATAAGCAGTAAGAGGCTGCTGAGGAGGAGAGACTCTCCATTTTGTTCCGCTGTCTGCAAGTTGCTCAGAGAGCTCCAGGCTCCAGCTCTCCTGAGGCATCACCCAAACTGGGATGAACTTCTGGCTATGTTATTTTTTGCGGTTCTTGCTACTGTGAGTAACCCCACTCTTACCCCCGTGAGTAACCCCTCACCCTCCTGTGAGAAACCCCTCATCCTCACTCCTGTGAGTAGCCCCTCACCCTCACTCCTGTGAGTAACCCCTCACCCTCACTCTTGTGAGTAACCCCTCACCCTCACTCCTGTGAGGAACCCCTCACCCTCACTCCTGTGAGTAACTGCTCACCCACATTTGCTCCTGTGAGTAACTGCTCACCCACACTCGTTCCTGTGAGTAACCCCTCATTGGTTAAGCACACTGGACTTTGGTGTATGTTAAGTTGGTCTGGCATCATTTCCTCATCCGGTCATCTGAGGTGAGTTGATATTTGTTAATGTCTTTCCCATGATTAGTATCACACAGTAGAATAAAAACCCTTCACGTGTCCTTTAAATGTGGAGACAACTGGTGACATGTAAGTAAAGACAACTCAAGCCAGAGGGGATTTGACTGGAAAAAGAAAGACAGGGCAGAAAACTTCTATTTTTCTTTCTTCTTTTTTGTTTTCTACCTTCATGTTTAAAATTTGGAATTTCCCATTTTTCATGAGTAGTGAAGTTTTATGTATAATCAGCAATACAATTTAACTAGGTTTTATCCAATAATATTCTTTTATTTTTGAAACTTTTGAAATGACTAAGTTGGAAAAACTTTTTCCATGTTACATATTATCCATGAACATCTTTAACTTTTACTTTTGGCAGCAATCAGTTTTTCTGGGCTACCCTGGGTGAGAGTGTAAAGGGTTGGGCACACAGATGGGGGCACTGGATTTTGGCATAACCTCCATGGAGACTGAGGTGTGGTAGCTGCTAAGATGGAAAAGCATATAACCCTTGGCCTAACAAGTCCTTCTCTAAAAATTTAGGTTAAAGTATCTAATTATACTCCTACGATACTCAGCGAGGTGTCATTTGGGAGAGCATTTGTTTGTCAATACCTGAGTGACTGACTGCTGCTTCAGCTATACAAGAGAACACAATGCACCTATTAGACTTGTTATACATTGGTGTGAGACAATCCTAAAGAGACATTAAGAATAGATCATGTCTGTATTAATCTCATATATAATACCTTTAAAATACTATAGAAAAAGCTGGTATGGTATGAATGAATGAAGAGCTCAAGGTGGGAGGGAAATTATCATCATGTTTTTTCCTTTTGAATTTTACACTCTCAGAATTTATTTACTGTTCAAATAAATTTAAAAACTTAATCCCATAGGAATCTCATATGAAAAGTAAACTTGAAATAAGCAGGGTTAGTCCAGTTGTGCTCAATTATTTTATCAACCCAAAAATCAAAAGTCTAAATTACCTGTTTCTGAATGTAAACTCATTACAGGCTGAGGTGCAAAGATGTCTCATTGGTTAAGAGCTCTTCCACAGAACCTGAGTTGGTTCTCAGAACCCAAAACAGGCAGCTCACAACTGCATGTTAACTCCGGTTCCAAAAGACCTGGCCTCTGAGGGTACTGAACTCATGGGATGCACATACAAGCACCTGGGCACATACAAATGCATAAAATAAATAAACCAAAAAAAAGCACTTTAACCACATATGGTGGCACATGCTTTTAATCCCAGAAATGGGGAAGCAAAGGCAGGGAATCTCTTTGAGTTTGAGGTTAGCCTTCTCTATGTAGAGTTCCAGGACAGCCAGGGATATAAAATAAAACTCTCAAATAACATCAAACAAACAAACAACAACAACAAAATAAAACCAACTTATCACAGTTTGAGTTTTCGTTATCTAAAATGCTTAGGACCAGAAGTGGTTTGGATTTCAGATTCTGAGATATTTGTGTATACGGAATGAGATATCCTGGGTATCAGATCTAAGTCAAAACACAAAAATCATGGGTGTTTTATTTGTGCCTTCTACATAAAACTTAAAGGTCATTTTGTAAAATATTTCTTACAGAGCCTGAATTGTGATTTCTGCCCATCTTATGTGGCAGGAGTAGAAATTTCCACTTCATGACACCATGTTAACAGTCAAATTTTTAAAATTTGGGAGCATTTCTGATTTGTACTATTTAGAATAAGCATAATCAGTCTGTGTATACCAAAGGCAAAAATACTATAATCCTGGGCCACAAAAGCTCAAGAACAGAAGGGAACTGCTTTTTAGCCACATATTTAAGGAAAAATTGTGAAAACTAAACACAGCCATTTTTTCTTTTTTCCACACTTAGTGAGATGCAATCGTGTCTCTGTAAAGTTAGATAAAGGAAGTCTTGTAGCCATCGTTAAATGTCTTTACTGTAAGATTTATTGCCATAATTATGACAGAGCAAATGATTTTTTTTCCTGGAAACAAAAATAGTTTTAAAAAGAACTAGGTATTTTTTTCTTTTCCCAGCAAAGTGTAGATACCCCGAAATTACATGGTGTCATAGAGCATGCCATAGTTAGAAAAAATGATGCCCTGCCTTTTCAGTCTTATTAAGAAAATTACACACTTAACTCTTTGTGCCTTTGAAGGATGCCTCTGCCTGATGAACTTTGTTATTAGAACAGCATTCAGCTGGAAATTGTGTATTTAAACCAACTCATTTCAGAGTTAGCAAAGCAAGTTCTAAAATAAAGCAGAAATGTCATAGCAATAGATCCACACTCTGCAGCAGGGGTTGGGCACTCCAAGAGCTTAAAGCTCTTTTTTTTTTTTAGTTTTAGTTTTATGTATTTGTTTTATGGATGTGAATATTTTGCTTATTTGTGTGTATGTTTATTACACACCTGCCTGGTGCCCTCAGTGGTCAGAAAGGGGTTTCGGATTCCCTGGAACTGGAGTTAATAACAGGTGTGAGCCACCATGTGTGTGCAACGAATTGAACCTGGGTCCTCTACCGAGGCAGCAAATTCAATGACTGAGCTATCTCCAGCTCCACACTGCAAAACTTTTCAAGGAGTGCATGGCAGAGGAAGAACAAGAACTAAGAAGGATTTCCACTAGAGCAGTGCTTCTCAACCTTCCCAACGCTGTGACCCTAACCATAACATCATTTCTGTTGCTACTTCATAACTGTAATTTTGCTACTGTTATAAATTGTAAAATATTATGAATGTAAATATTTTGGAGACAGCTGTTTGTGAAGGGCTTGTAGCCCACAGGTTGAGAACTAGGTGCTTGCTAACTGGGTTATTACATACTGCCTCCAGCGGAAACCAGGCCATTTTCTTCATTGCCTTCTGCATACCGGAGAGGGCCCTGCCTCCCATGTTCTCACGTTCTTGTATGTTTCCCTTTCCTTTCTTATCCATGGTTTGTGTCACAGCTCTGATCTCGTTACTAGGTGTTGGGGACAAAAGAAGAAGTGGGATGCATTTTTTTTCCTCCAAGAATTTGGAGGTTTGTAAAGAAAGGTTGGAGGGTGGTAAACACAGAAAAAGATAAAAGCAATGACATTTACTAATCCCTGGCAGTCCATATGGAGGCCATGTAATTTAGCCTGAAGTGCGGCCCGTTTGGGTGTCTAGGGGAGAGAGACTGTACAGAACCAAGACAAAGTTTCAGAGAGAAAGTGTAGCTCCTTGGCAGGGTTCACCTGCCATGCATAAGGTTCAGTCTTCAACAGAAGGAAGGTAAGATTTAAAGGAGAAAAGAAAAGAGGGAGGAGTGGAGGGAGGGAGAAGGGGAAGGAGCAGGGAGGGCTGACTGGAGGCACTAAGGTACTGGAAAGGAGTTTTATTGACTTGCTGAGATTTTCTCTCTCTCATGCTTTCTCATGTTTTCTTGTGTATTTGTGTTCATGGGACTTGGGCAACATCAAGAAAATTCCAGGTGGATTACACAATAATAAACTAATATGGAAATGAGGAATACCCGGATGATGGTTGAGGATGGACACCAGTCAGCTTCACAATGCTGCTACTTAAAGATACAATTAAAGGCGGGGGAGAGGGGAAAGGTGTGTCAGACCAAAAAACAGGGCTCACACAGGGGATTCCCAGCAGCTCAAATGTGTGATCTGGGGGGAATGTGAGCATGGCATGGCAGCAACCATGGAGCCTACTTACACCAGAAGATACACTGTACGGCTTCAGGGTGCTTGCTGTAACAGCCAGCCAGAAGGAGGAACTGAAACTGCGGTGGTAGTCATAATCAGGTTGTTTTCTCAGAGACTGTGCAGAGCTGGGAGCCATGCCACAGGCCCAGCCACATCTGACAAACCCAACTCATGGAAACATCACCAGCCTTCAGGGAGGCAGATCAGGAGTCTGGCGAAGCTGCACACAGTGCTTTTCTCTTTGAAAATACTCCCCAAATATGGATATTTTTCAAAATAAAATACATAGGGTAGACAATTAAAGTTAACTATTAATGCCTCATGGAGTGAAGTATAGCCATACTTTACTATGATTGTATGAAGGGAAGCAGCCGTGCTAGGGCAAATTGTCGCCCAGTCTTTCAGCACCGTGGCAAAATACCTGGGCAAAAGAAGAAAGAAGAATATTCCCAGCTGTGTTCAGAGGTCTCACCCCCTGGTCACCTGCCTGCCTTAATTCTGGGCCTAGGGCAGGCAGAACATGGGGGTGAAGGGGCAGGCACATGAGCAAAGTAGACAGGAGGCAGAGGGACAGGGCATGATCAGGAACAAGGATGTCCTTCCCAAGACGTCCAACCACGTTCCACAGTCCATGGTGACATCAAGTAGCTGACCCATCAATGACTTAAGTCAGAGCCACCAGAATCACCTTTCAGTGATTGGACAGCCAACTGAGGACCGAGTCTTCAGCATATGGTTGTTTTTTGAGGACTGTGTATATCTACACCTATAAACAGGGTAAAGTGTCTTCAAGTGATTTATCAATTATTTTTTCTTTCACTGTCGGTTACATTCACATTGGTTGTATCACTATGACTGCCTTCCATTTCTCGACCTTTCACCAGCTTCCCCACCAAGTGAAACCATGACCATTAGAAAAGCTCTCCACAGACTGGAGAGATGGCTCAGCAGTGAAGGTCTCTGGCTGCTCTTCCAGTGACCCAGGTTCAGTTCCTTGCACCCACACGATAGTTCAAACTGTCTGTAACCCCAAGATCCGACCCCCTCACACAGGCACACATGCGGTCTCTGTGAATTTGACTGTCCTAGGTCTCTGCTGTCAGCAGGGATTTTTTTTTCATTTATTAGTTTCCGTGTAAGGTTTCTAAACTGCCTTCACTTCTGTGCCCCACTGAGAACCCACACATATGTTCATGACTAGACTTAGCTCGAGCAGATGAAATCTACGCACTCAACTGTTTCTCGGTCTTAAAGTTTGGTTCACAGAAAAGGAGAAGATAGTTAAATTTCAAACTTAGCAACTTCCTATAACTTAGTTCCTGAGTGGACCTGGTCTGCCTCTGTGACCGTTTGATGAGCAGAAGCCTTTCTTACTGGCTACAGGAATCTCAAGCTTCCATCTTTAATGCCTAGTGACCCTTTCTCAAGGAAGGATAACGTGGCCACTATTGTAAATATGTGGGGAACTAATCTTACTCCCAGGAAGTGAAAGGGCCATGAAAATGGATAGTACACAGAGAAACAATTTCACAGCTATTTCTTTTACAATATAAACTGAGTGATTTCAAATCTCTACTGCCTCCAGTCAAACAACATTGCTACAATTATGTTATAACCTGACTGAACAACAAAATGCCCAAATACTAAAGAAATGGAGGTTTTAATCAGCTGGTTGTGTGTGCTTTCAATCTTTTGGTTTTTTTATGCAAGAGTTACTTACCTGCTTGTGTTATTAATTCAGTTCAGTTAAGCAGAAGGAAATTCTCCAGAATGGTTGTTGCCATTATTCTAATCAGTGTTTAGCCTCTGCATCATTGGGGGAAGTGTCTTTTGATGTATTTCTTGTGGTTGAAAAATAATGCATGTAAATGATTTCAAGTGCAGATATTTTAAAGTAGAAAATTTAGGAATTATTCATAAAACATTACCACCAAAAGATAATGAATGCTGATATTGGGGGCATTTTCCTATAAATATATATTAAATATGCAGATGGTACCCTTCTCTTTGTACTAAAATGTATCACATTTTCCCAAGCCACCCATTGTTTTCAGAAGTAAAAAATTAGCTGCAATGATGCTCCATAATATGGTTTGTACTTAATTATTTTCTTGTTTCTCTTATTTTAGGGAATTACTGATAGGGAGAAGCAGCTTGCCCTGATTGTTCAGAGCTAAAGCCAACATCTTCTCTGCCCTTTTTTGATCACTATGATTCCAGGCAAGTCTATAAACTGCATAACATGCAAGGTGCTAAACCACAAAACAAGATGAATTCAAAGAATTATTTGAGGATCATCCATGAATGTGTGTTCATCAGCTTTCTGTTGCTATGGTGAGGTACCCAAGACAATGGAAGTGAGAGGGAAAAAAGGGATGTCTGTCCCGGTTTCTGTCTTCCAGGCTTTGAGCCACACTTATGTGGTCCTATTCCTTTGAGCCTGTGGTGGCTTGGTATGTCACATCACAAACACACGGCGCAGGAGGCTGCCCACCTAAGGGTGACAGATGGAAAGAGGGTGCACCCAATGTCCTCATTAAGGGTATACCCCCAGTGACCAAAAATCCACCCAGAGTCCACCCCCTAAAGAGCAGCTGCCCCTTGGAGCTGAGGGAGGGAGCACGGCCGCACTTGCACCAGATAGTTCTCAGTTATTGTGCTGTTTATATCCCACAGTAAAGCAAATTGACATTTTTTCTTTCATAATTTTCTTAATTAGCATACTTATATCTCTGTATTTCTCTCAGGTTAATTTTTCCTGTTTGTCTTGTGCTCAGGAGATGTTCAGTTCTTCCATCTGTTAAAATCATGAAGAAATTGTCCTTAATGTTCCTCATACCTGGGACTCTCAGTGTCCCAAAAGTACTGATTTGTGGCATGAGCAAATAACC
Source organism: Myodes glareolus (assembly GCF_982192425.1). NCBI lineage: Eukaryota > Metazoa > Chordata > Mammalia > Rodentia > Cricetidae > Myodes > Myodes glareolus. The sequence continues at coordinate 3,397,131 of NC_142036.1, read as the reverse complement.
AAATCAAAGGAAATTCAAGTCTAGAGACAGTCAGAGTATTGAGGGCTCCGAGCTCATCATGGATGCTCTCCCTGAGGTTCTCCATGAACTGTCCCGTCTTCAGCTGTTGCTGTATAGAAGTCATGTGATTTGCTGTTGGCAGTTCTCATTTTGAGAGCATGTTCTCTGCTTCTCGTCACTGTTAGAACTGTACTTACGGAATGTCAAACCAGGAGTAGAGCTGACACTCCCATGTGAAGGTATGAGAGCCTAGCAGAATCCAGGTGACTAAAATAAAAGGCATGCAGATATACTCTGTGCACAGGGGCTTGCCTAAGAGGCGAACAAGACAGGCCTGGACATCTCGCTAAATGGCTTCATGCTAGAATACCTTCCTAGCACACACGAGGCCCTGGGCATGACCATCTTCCCTATTAAAAATGTTACCTCTGCTTAAATGCACAGATAAGGGCTGAAGTCCCAAGGTTCTGTTTCTAGACCCTGGGTGGAAGAAAATCTTGAAGGCAGGCATATTGTAATCCTCCACAGTGACCACGGCACTGTCTCAATAAAGGTTACAAAATGCTTTCCTTTGACTGATGCAGTTTTTTACCATTGCCAAATCAAAACAAAACAAAGCCACAACAACCAAAAAACTCCATTGCTTAAGGATATTCAAAACAAAAGAACAGCTTGATTATTAAATGTCAAAATTTGGGAAGCATCTTATTAAGCATGGTCATGTCAAGCGCCCCAATGCCACAGACCCATGGGGATGACAAAGCCTTATTCTGGACCAAGTACAGATGTTATGAATGGTGAACTCGTAGCTAAAACCAGTGTGCATAGAAAGTGTGTGCCACTGCTTCCTCCTCCCAGGTGTTTCTAGCCTGAGACTCCCTCTACAGAGACCTCTAGAGAAATTAGCCAAAGTAGCCTCCTCTTTGGGCAGTATACAATGAGCAAACCTCCTCTATTTAGGTGTATTCTTTTTTTTTTTTTTAAATATTTATTTATTTATTTATTATGTATACAATATTCTGTCTGCATGTATGCCTGCAGGCCAGAAGAGGGCACCAGACCTCATTACAGATGGTTGTGAGCCATCATGTGGTTGCTGGGAATTGAACTCAGGACCTTTGGAGGAACAGGCGATACTTTTAACCGCTGAGCCATCTCTCCAGCCCTAGGTGTATTCTTAAAAATTTTAAAAATAAAAGAGTTTCTGGTGCCAGGGCAGAGGTATGCTGAAGGCTATAGCTCCAAGTCCCAAACACTGAGTCTCTAGGGTGTATTTCAGCATCAGGAACCTCACTCCCACGGTATGGCAAGATGATGCATATTATCCATGAACAACAAGACACTAAGGGGGAAAATATCTTCTTACCTTGGCGGAGCTCAAAAGATCCAGCTGCAAACATCATCTCATATTATTTTTCCAAAAAGATTCCAAAGAGTAGAATTTCACCAAGAAAGAAGGACAAGATAAAATAAGAACTTAGCAAGAAGACAGTCTGGAGAAGACATGGGTTCTATCCCCGGAAGTCTAAGTTTCTAAAGGGAACTCTTCCTTCACATATGTAGCAGGGTAGATGGAAGTAATTTTTAAAAGTAGTTTAATTTTTAATTTTATTTACATGTATGAGTATTTTGCCTACAAGTCTGCCTGGTGCCTGCAGAGGCCATCATTCCCCACTGGAATCGTCACAGATGACTGTGAGCTGCCATGTGGGGATTGAAAATTGGTCCCTAGTCTGTTGTAGGAGCAGCCGTACTCCCAGCTGCTGAGCTATCACTCCAGCTCAAATGAAAGTGATTTAAACAAGGCAGAATCTCTCAAGATATGAGACTGGGGAGTGCTTTAACCAGTTCTGGTTCCTAATACTACCTGAACATTACTCTCAGGCAGATCATCCCCTTTCCATTATTTCTCCGGTCTGCAAACAAATAAAAATCTGATCACCTTATGAGTCGGTTCCACTTGTTGCAGGCACAAACAGCAAGGTGCTAACCGTTATTCAGGCTACACCGAGGAATGGCAGTTTTCATAGTCTGACCAGACAAGAAGCCCCCAGAAGGGTCATTTCCTCCCACTTGGGCTTGTTTATTTTACAAGTGTCAAGGAAATTAAATGTGTCATATGCTTGAAAAATCAACTAAATTGGTGATTCTTTTCTTGATGTTTCTGTTCCTAACAGAACAGACAATATTGGATGCTTATGGGCTAGGGCGCAGGGCTGAAGAAGATGCACTCTGATCAGTATAGACTGTTAGGAATTGAGATTTTAGAACAGTGTAGACTTCAGTTCCTGATCAAAGTTCCCCCAGAACCACAACCATGTATATAGAGTCTTGGCTACCGAGAGGGACAAGGGGCTGGCACTGAGCTCTGGAAGCGATATTTTCTAGGAATGAAGAGAGAAAGAAAGAGAGAAAGTTCATGTAAGGACTGAGAACAAGGCTTACAAACCAGGACACCTGGTTCTGCCCATATGTAATTGCAGGGGCAGCACCTGTTCTCAGAGCTTTCACCATTATAGGTCTTACACTGTTGACTCTGGAGTACTTCTTCACTAGAAGGTAGTTATCTCTACAAGATAGCTAAAAGTAGAAAGTCTAAATAAATACCAACGTACTGCGGGTCATGTCAGGCTCATATTCTACACCCACAGTTACTCACTAGATATTTGACTGGGGAAGTTACTCAGTCTCTCTAGATGTCAGTGCCACTAACAGTTAGAAGGGTACCTAAACTAACTCAGAGAAAACTTCCAGGACAGTGCCTGGCATGCAGTGACCACTCAACAAAGAACAACTGTCATCTTGGAATGTGATACAGCAACCTTTGGAAATATAACACTTACTTCAGGGGTACTTCATACAAGTGAACCAAGTTGATGAATGACTTGATTATGTGATTTCCACATTTCCCATGCTGTCTTTGCTTTCATTTTCTGTCCAGTCACTTTGGCAATCATTCTCAAAACAACCTAGAGTGGAATGATTCCACTGGAGGAGAGACAGGTATGGAGTGAGACGATGGTGGGATTTCTGTGAGTAGACAGATACAGTAGACAGGTGAATACAGTAGACAGATACAGTAGACAGATACAGTAGACAGATGAATACAGTAGACAGATACAGTAGACAGGTGAATACAGTAGACAGATACAGTAGACAGATACAGTAGACAGATGAATACAGTAGACAGATACAGTAGACAGATGAATACAGTAGACAGATATGTAGACAGGTGAATACAGTAGACAGATGAATACAGTAAAAAAGTGAACCCCTGAATCATTGTAGAATGCTTAATGGGGAACCTGGACAAGGAGGCATTGAAATCCATTTTCCTGTTAAGTGCAATCTCTGCAACCATGATTAATTTCTTTTTTTGTTATAAGTGGTATGCTAATCTTCTGGGTCCCTTTTCAGATAGAGTTGTGTACCTATAGCTAGCCCTCTGAGTGCACAGGCTTGGCAAGTTTCCTTCTGATGTGAGAGCTTCCATACAGTTAGGATAAATTCTGCCCTCAATTCTGTATGACATTGCTGGCAGAAGGACCCAGTTGCTAGATAAGTGTTTGAGGCCCTAACAGCAGCCCCTGGATTCCAACATTGATTTGCTGGCCTTCTGCCATCATCTATAAAGATCCTGTTTCTTGGCATTTTTGAAAGAGAAATCTTCAAAGAGGGAGTTGGTTAAGAATGAACATTTTAGTAAAACTGCCTGCTGCTCCTTGGCCACTCCCGCGATGGGAAGATGCAGTCAATTTAGCAGCTGCAGCTGTAGCTGACTGCGGAAGAAAGGATATACTCAGGTCTCTTTAGATGCATATTGCATAGGGAGCTGGCACCAGGGCTGTGATTTTGCAAACTGCAACCTGGTCTGACTTCCAAACACAGGATCCTTAGCCTTCAAACAGGGAGGGGTAAGGCTCTGCATCTTGGTGCCCTTTACGGGCATCCCAGATCATTTCTGTAATGTATGTGGGAGGCTTCCATTTCCCTAATTTTCTTGTCACTCTTGCTGTTCAGAACAGGTATGAATGAGCACGGCCAAATGCCATCACTGTGGAGCAAGATCCCATACTACAAGGACAGCCTCTTCCCCAGTGTCACTGCCAGATGCCGGAAATGGAAGCTGCAAACTTCCTTCCAGGAAGTCAGTATCCTTGAAGTCCCAAGTTGATAGGAGGAAATCCAGTCTCTGAGTGAAGTGATTGAGGGACCTTGTATACAAGTGTCTCCCTGTTCAGCTGTGTGCAGAGTGGAGTTTGCTGATCTTAACTGTAGGACTCAGGAAAAGCACCAAATGTGTTCAATTAATAAATATTAAATTTAAACAGTTTGTATGTCTAATTCATTTGTAAATTAGTTCACTAAGTATTTACTTAGCCTCTGGTATAGGTCAGACACTAAGTGATCAAAGCAAACACCAACTGGGTGTGGTGATACAGCCCTTGAGTCAGGAGGGTTTCAAGTTCAGGGCCCACCTGAGCTGTAGACTGAGTGCAAGATTAGCCTGGGCAACTTAGTGAAAAAGGGTTCTGAAATAAATACCAAAACCAAAACCAAACAGGTGAGATGCATTTACTGGCTAGATGAATGTTTTTACAGCACGTGTGTGGCCCTGCATCTAATCCCCAATACCGCCCAAAGCCCAAGTCCTTTAGAATGCAATCAATGACGGTAAATTAACCACACTTGGTGCAGGGCAGCAGGAGTACAGGATGATAGTGGAAGTGTGAAGTATAGGCATTTGATATTGTCTAGGCGACAACAGAAGGTTACTCAAGAAAGCAAAGACCCCAGCAGAAATCAAAAGTGTATGTTGCAATTCTTTAAATAAGTGGGAGAGAGGAGAAGAACTGCGAGTAGAGGGAGATGCACCACGAGATGCTCAGTGACTGACTGCAGCCATAGGCAGAACTGCATCCTGTGCAGACTGGTGTCAGTGTGTGTTGGATTGATGTCCACATACACCCACTTCCCATGCAACACCAGGAAAGGCAATCTAATATCTGAGATGGTGTGAGGGACTGGTGGGTGGATTCACAGACAGTGTGGTTACATGGGACAGTGAGAGTAGTCGTGTCCTAAGTGTGTCCAATAGAATGTAGCTCAATCCAAAATGTATGAATCCTTACTCTCTGGAATCTTCCATGTAATACTTTCAGACTGCAGCTGACTATGTGTAACTAAAAGCATGCAAAGGAAGCCTCAACTAAAGTATGTACACATGCTTTGTGAGAGGAAGGGTCACCAGCTTTGAGGGGCTCAAGGGGATGAATATGAAGCAGAATGGATAGTGTGGGGAAGGCGGCTGGCAGACTGGCTCCCCATCCTTCTGGTCTCTTAGGCCATTGTAATTATTTTGTTGGTCCTGAGATTAATAGAAAGACTTGAAATAGTTTTGAGTTTTAAAAGCTGATGGTGTCATAAATCAGCCACGATAGTTTCCCTGCTCTCATCCCAGGAACACAGCACAGTTTGCAGGAAGCAGGTCTAGATTCTGTGTGTCCCCGCCAGGGGCTGCAGCTGCGGTCCTCATAGCACTCGCTCTTGCCTGCGACTCAGTGGGCTTTCAGAGACCTTGGTCATATTCTGTCAGGTCTCTGAGCTCAGACAGGCTGCTATTCTTCAAATAGAGACTTCAAGGACATACTTAAAACAGAAGGTATGCAAGGGGCCGTCGAAGGGGTTAAGTGCCAGGTACAGCAGTGATTTGCCTTCTTATCTTGTTACCGATAAAGCTAACATTCCTAGAAGTGTGTGTGTGTGTGGTGGTAGTGGAGTTGTGTGTGTGATGTGTAGTATGTGTATATGTATTTAACAAAAAATCCAAAGCAAGGAGATCATGAAGATCCTACCATTAGCATATTTTTTGGTACCATGCGATGAAGAGGTGAAGAAAACATCAGATTTGGAAAAAGGCGATTTTCACACCTTACACTAGGCAACACGCAATTAATCTTTCTTTCTTTCTTTTAAAAACTAAACAAGCCCTACACTTTGTACAAAATGTAGAAAATCCGCACAAACAAAAACTTCTAATTTTGCTAACAGCTATTTTTTTCTCTTCTTTTTATTTTTCTTATTTATTTATTTATAAGAATTTCCACTTCCTCCCCTCCTCCCAATACCCTCCCGCTCCCCCAACTCCCTCTCCAGTCCCAAGAGCAGTCAGGGTTTCCTGCCCTGTGGGAAGTCCAAGTTCCTCCCCTCTCCCTCCAGTTCTAGGAAGCTGAGCATCCAAACAGACCAGGATCCCAAAAAGCCAGTACATGCAGACGAAACAAGACCCAGTGACATTGTCAATGGCTTCTCAGTCAGTCCCCATGTCAGCCACATTCAGAGACACCGGTTTGATTACATGCTCGTTCAGTCCCAGTCCAGCTGGCCTTGGTGAGCTCTCATTCGATCAGTACCCTTGTATCAGTGGGTGAACGCACCCCTCGCGGTCCTGATTTCCTTTTTCATGTTCTCCCTCCTTCTGCTCTTCATTTGGACCTTGGGGGTTCAGTCCAGTGCTCCAATGCGGGTCTCCGTCTCTATCTTCATCCATCGTCGGATGAAGGTTCCCTCTGGTTCTGCCTTCCTTGCTCATGTTCTCCCTCCTTCTGCTTCTCATTTGGACCTAGGGAGTTAAGTCCAGTGTTCCAATATGTGTCTCTGTCTCTATCTCTATCCATCACCAGATGAAGGTTCTGTGGTGACATGCAAAATATTCATCAGTATGGTTATGGGCCAAGGCCAGTTCAGGCATCCTCTCCTCTGCTGTCCAGGGAACAATCTGGGGACCTCTCCTTGGGCCTGGGAACCCCTCCAGAATCAAGTCTCTTGCAAACCCTAAAATGGCTCCCTTAGTTGAGATATAAACTTCCCTGCTCCCATAACCATCCTTCCTCCCTCCCTCCTCCCATTCCCCCAAGCCATCCCCAATCCTCCCCCTCTCCCCTCTCCCTAACCATCTCCCCTTACTTCCACCCCTCCACCCCCCGTGCACCCAAGTTTGCCTGGCAATCTTGTCTACTTCTAATATCCAGGAGGATAACTATATGATTTTCTTCAGGTTCACCTTCTTATTTATCTTCTCTAGGATCACGAATTATAGGCTCAAAGACCTTTAACTATGGCTAGAATCCACTTATGAGTGAGTACATACCATATTCCTCCTTTTGGGTCTGGGTTACCTCACTCAGTAAAGCGTTTTCTATACAAGATATAGGCACAGGAGACCACTTCCTAAGTAGAACCCCAGTAGCACAGACAATAAGAGAATCAATGAATAAATGGGACCTACTGAAACTGAGTAGCTTCTGTAAAGCAAAGGACACTGTCAATAAGACAAAAAGGCTACCTTCTGACTGGGAGAAGATCTTCACCAACCCCTCATCAGAAAAAGGTCTGATCTCCAAAATATACAAAGAACTCAAGAAACTAGACACTAAAACTCTAATTAACCCAATTAAAAAATGGGGTACTGAACTGAACAGAGAATTCACAACAGATGAACTTCGAATGGCCAAAAGACACTTAAGGTCATGCTCAACCTCCTTAGCAATCAGGGAAATGCAAATCAAAACCACTTTCAGATACCATCTTACACCTGTCAGAATAGCTAAACTCAAAAACACCAATGATAGCCTATGCTGGAGAGGATGTAGAGTGAGGGGAACACTCATCCATTGTTGGTGGGAATGCAAACTTGTGCAGACACTGTGGAAATCAGTGTGGCGGTTTCTCAGGAAACTGGAAGTCAACCTCCCTCAGGACCCAGCAATTCCACTCTTGGGAATATACCCAAGAAATGCCCTACCATACTACAAAAGCATTTGTTCAACCATGTTCATAGCTGCACTATTTGTAATAGCCAGAACCTGGAAACAACCTAGGTGCCCCTCAATAGAAGAATGGTTAAAAAAGGTGTGAAACATATACACATTAGAGTTTTACTCAGTGGAAAAAAACAATGACATCTATTTTTTCTCTTCTTGAGAAGTTTAAAAATTTGATACACCAGTGTTATTGAGTGATTGGCATGTTCCTTTTTCATAGGAAACCCACTTCCCATTAATAATGGGAATTGACCTGGAGGCACCAGGAGCCAGAGGCAGCTCTTCTGTGGAGATGAAGCCTCACCTCACAACAGCCTTGGCGTCCGACTCTCAATGGCGTTGTTTCCTTTCAAGCCGTCAGTGATTTGAAGTGGTAACGAGGACAAACTAAGTGTATGTACATCACAAGCAAAAGCGAGTCGATGTTCTTGGGACTGTTGAAATGAGAAAGAACAGTCCAGATAGAAAGCGGGTGTTTCTACCTGGAGCTAAAACTGTACAAATCCATTTTCTCACAATCAAGAAGTCACAGGTCCCGGAGCCAGGTTCTGTGGGCTTGATTCCCTCTGCGGAAGGAGAGAAAGTCTGCCTCATGCTGTTCTAACTGTTCTGCTGGGTTTACAGCGGCACCTCTCCCATCTCTGTCTCCATGGTCACATGATAGTCTCTCCGTGTGAATCCTCTGTTTCTCTATATTGAAAGCACCCTTCCCTTTGTGTGCCCTGCTCAGTCCCTGGCTTTACATTTGCTCTAATCCACTGTACTGCCATCATTGTGAAGCCCTGTTTGCAAATACAGCCACACACATATATGAGGATTAGCTCTATGGCAATGAAGCGTTGTGCGGAACAAGGCCTTAATTTCGCCAACAGAGTTTCACAGAAGGAATCTTTTTTCCCCTCGAAGGACCCCTCCTCCAACTTGGCTCTATATTTCAAAATAATCATAGAGGTTTGAGAGCTTAATACAGCCATTTTTTATTTTAATTTAACTTTATGTGTATATACAATATTTATGTGTGCACATGTGGAGATCTGAAGACACCCTTGAGTGTTGGTCCTCGCCTTCCATCGGGCTATCGGGAACAACAGCAGGGCTAAGAGTATGCGTGTGGGTCATAATGCCCAGCTTTACTCCGGTTCAGGGATCCAATCTCAGGTCCTCATGCCTACGTGGCAAGCACTTTTTACCTTCTGTATCACCTCCCAAGCCCCTACAGAATGAATTAATTCATAATGAGCTCTTCCCCATTCACTGCTAACGAGCATGGAGGAGAAGTAGCTGCTATACGTCTGGCCCATGCTGGGTCTCAGGATACGGCCATGGCTTAGTATACATGCCCTCTGTTGTCTGGTTGTCCATGGCGAGACTTCTTATAAACGGCAACATGTCGAAGAGAATGACGACAATAAAATTTGTTAAACAGTCTCTGTGGGTTCCTTTTCTTTTCCCAGTGGGGAACAGGAAAATGGCATCCTGTTGCCAGCAGCTGAGGTTTCATGGTTGTCTCTTCTCCATAAACCATTAATCGTTTTTTGTTAGATCACATAATTTATCGTATCCGTTCTGAATGTGTAATGTAATAAATAGTGTGTGCTAGAAGGTAGTTAGTCTTTCTTCAAACAGGATATGGAAAATGAGATAAATACCTAGATTAAATTACCATATGAGAGAGAGAAAAATGAAACAATTTGCTGACTTGCAAAAATATGTAATAGCCATTGTAGAGACAATCTAAATTTTCAAACATCACTCGCCTCCCTACGTGTGGCAGAAAAAAGCGATTCATGAGAAAATTTTTGTAGCAGTGTTGAACAAAATAATTATTTCTAAGTTAAAAGACCTGATAAATAATCTATGTAGATAGAATAAATTCATTTAGGAACTTACAATATAACATTTAAAAGTGACCAATTTATTTAAGTGTCTCTAATTTGTGAATGAAGGGGCTCATAAACTTTTAAAATATATTATCAGCAAGAACTAAGTTTTTTGCTCCATTGGTCTTTTTGGTGCTTTGTTTTACTTTAAGAAAAAGTTACTAGAGATTTACTTATACAAATCAATTTGCATCTTTAGAGATGAGTTTGTTGTATTTGTAGCAAATACAATTCCTATTTGCTTCCTGTTAGGAGCTTGTGAAAAATGACTGCAGCTTTTCCACCATCTGTCCTTGCTGGTATGGATTATAAATCAATCACATTATTCTTGTTATTATTATTATTTCATATTTTTCATGGGTCCAAACCCCTTATTATTAAGCTTTTATCTTCCTGAGAAACTATCAAACTTCATCTGTGGGACTGAACCCACGACCCCGTGGGAATCCCAAATAGAATCTGAATTTTCTCTGGGCATTGGGCACCATTTGTTGTTTGTGCCTCTGAACTGGTATCATTGTCGCTCTAATAGGATTATGTTCGTTGGGATGTGTGGCCTGCTGCAGCATTTGTTCACTTGTATGCAGGCAGAATCTGCTTATTCGTTTTCTGTCCACCCAGACCCGAAAAAAATCACACAGAAACTGTATTAATTACGACACTGCTTGGTCAATAGCTTAGGCTTCTTATGAACCAACTCTTACATCTTAAATTCATCCATTTCTATTATTCTATATCTTACCACGAGACTCGTGGTTCTGGTGAGGTTCTGTGTGGGCTGTCTCCTGTGGTGGCTACATGGCATCTCTCTGACTTTGCCTAGTCTCTCTCTGTATCAGATTTCCTGCCTGGCTATACTGTGCCCTGCTATGGGCCCAAAGCAGCTTCTTTATTAACCAATGGTAATGAAACATATTCGCAGCAGACAGAGGGGAATCCCACATCACTGTGTCCTTCTGCAAAGCAGGGACCTCAGGATTAGAGAAGGGTGCAGGAAGTATGGAGGGATGAATTAAAGTACAGATTACAGACATCTGGATCCTTTAGACAGGAGCATGCTGTGTGTCAAAATCAAGAGGGAAAACTGACTTGTGAAATAATGTTTCAGTAATGCATTTAAACGAACTATTCCATAGAATTTTTTTTCTCATTGAAACATTTACCTATATAGAGTCACTTGAAATGTCTAACTTTCCATTGTTTCATTCTTTCTATTTCATGAGCATGCTCTCAAGCAGAACAATCTGCCTGGATTATTGATTTAGCAACATGTTGAAAGCTATCTTCCACTGGATATTTGGAAGTTTGAGACTTTATATTCTCAAATACACCAAACAACAGTAGCAACATTGAAATAATTAAGACTCTTTAAGATAGAGCTCTGGAAAAAAAAAATTAAATGTTGAATCCATTCAGCTTTCCTAGGTAGCAGGCTGATTTACAAAGCCTTCGTGATTTGCTGGTGTTTCTCTGTGTTTATAAAGCTCTCTCTATCTCTAAATGTAGAAGTCTTCGCTAATGTGATTAAGACACTCTTAGTTCTCGACGCCAGTCTCACTCAGGCTGTACACAAAATAAAGAGCCTCCTGAGCTCCAGCCAGAGCAACTACAGAGTCGTGATGAGCTTCGTAATGCTAATGCTGTTTTGATAGAGAAAACCACAAGTCACGCAAACAGCAGCCTCCTCTCTCAGCACAGGTGTGTAATAAGCACATGTAATTAAACCAAAGACTCCTAATGGTTTGTTGTTGGATACGCATTCACAGCAGCTGACTGTGCTCTGAATGTGCGCTTCATGACTTGGGTAATTTTCTTCTGTCTCCACTTCTTGAACAGAATATTCCTCATGGACTCATATATGAAATGATCCTCTGCCTTTTACAGAGCAGATTCCCACCGCTGCCTGTAATTTAGCATCTTTGCCATCTCAGTATTACCTAAAGATGATTAAAAAGAGCATGTAAATTCACAAACAGGTCGTTTTATTCTTCAAGTTAAATAATATAGAAATGCCCCCCAAAAGGAAAGTTATGAAAATGTAAGCCTTTCACCATGGTTCTCATCCCAGTGAAATACATCAACCTTGCATTTAATCACTGTTATGCATAAAATATGGCTTATGGCTCTGCTCTATATATCAAATAAACTCCTTTGTCTGTCATGGATCCGAGTCTTTTCAATGCTGTAAAGCAAATGTGAATGCTAAAACTGCTCTGAAAAAGTCAGTGTAGAAGGAAACAGCAGCTCCAGACTGTGGCTGTGCTTTCAAGTTCTCTTTGTCCATTTGGAAATAATTTTAATAATTAAAAACACTCACACACTGCCTTTTAGGAATGACAAATCTGTGTAAGTAGTATGTGAATTGATTTATTTTAATCTCTTTAGTTCTTTCCCTTCCAGTGTGATTTCCTGTTACTGTTACATAAAGCAGACATACATGTAGGCTTCCATGTGTGTGCAGTGGTGCCTCTTCCTCTCTGTAATGGTTTGAAGAATCTGTCTACTGAGGTTCACAACACAAAAGAAAACAGATAGTGTAAACTCGTTTTGTATTTCTAGAACGGTGATATCTTATCCATGAATTGAATGATAGTATGTGGTAAAAGTGGTCATGATAACACCCAGGCTCAATAGCATTTTTCCATAAATTACTGTTTGGGAGCTATTAATCACTGTATTCGGATGCTGGGCATTGCCTGTTTAATTCAGCTGCTTCTTATTTACACATCATCTTGAAGAATGCCACCGGAACAGAAATGAAAAGTTTGACATTGGCTACACAGCTCACCTAACTCCACCTCTAGCAGGAACTAAATAATCACCTTCATTTACGTGGGTATCTTCCAGAGCCTTGCTTGGTTCTAATACTAGACAAAGATTTTATTTTAATTGCGTCTCTTTTATGAATTTAAAGGACTGGAACTCATTTCTTGGTATGTTCATAGTTGCAATGACATACTTTATTTTGTTGCTTATGAGATAAATGAGTCATTTCTCCTTCAATTTCCCCTTTTTATGACCTTGAATTGGTGTGATTGTAATTGAGTATGTTAGAGAGCGCAGGATGCCCTTGTTCAGTGTATTTTGCTAATAACAGATGTGGGATGTGTCCTTTAAAAAGAGAAGTCATCAAAGTGGGCTCAGGTTCCTTCCCCCAACTCCTGAAAACCCACCTCTGTCTTCCTAACCACTGCTCTGTCTTCTTTCCAAAGCCTTGCTTTCCTCCTCTCAGAGACCTTCCACCTGCAGGGACCTCCACACCCCCTCCTCTCTCCCTGCACCCACCCCATCCCCTCTCCCTGCACCCACCCTATTTCCTCTCCCTGCACCCACCCCATCTCCTCTCCCTGCACCCACCCCATCCCCTCTCCCTGCACCCACCCTATTTCCTCTCCCTGCACCCACCCCATCTCCTCTCCCTGCACCCACCTCATCCCCTTTCCCTGCACCCACCCTATTTCCTCTCCCTGTACCCACCCCATTCCCTTTCCTGCATCCTCTGCGGTCTTACTGAAAGACACATCCCATCAAATATGCTCTCATCTCTTTCCTGTTAGAAAAATGCACGAAGACCCACACCATGCCTTCTCCTTTTATTCTCCAGTTTTCCACACAGAGACACGCCCAGTTCACGTGTCAATCATTGGCTGGCTGCAGGATGTACTGACCTTTCTTCCGCAGATCCCTGTCTCTAACTCACTCTCAGTCCTCTTTTTCTTGAAACAACTTGTAAATTCCGTACATAGTGACCAAAAGATTTTCATTCTCTGCAGCCCTGTGCCCACAGTCTCCTGTCTTCTCCTTGCATCTCTGATGACTCCTGACGCTTTGATTTTTGTTGCCACTTGTTTGGTTTAAACGGGTTGCCTAGAACTCCCAGAGACCCACTTTGCTCTGTTTCCCATTCGGAAGCACCTGAAGTGTGTCAATGGCTCAGGTCTTGCATTGGGGAAGGGATGATACTTTGGGTGGCTTATGGTTTCCTATAAACTTCAGCAGATAGTAGCTCCTCACGAGTCAACAGAATTCCGTGTTCACTCTCAAACCTTGTTTTGAGGGTCAAAAGAATAACGTATGTTGCATTTTGTTAGGTAGTAAAGGTCAGTCGAGTTCATGTCTAATGACTGGTGTCTGAGTCAGGCTGAATTCTCTGTCTCTAAGGGCTCTCATCTGGAGCCCCTCCAGACAGCTGATGTTCTGGCTCCTGCAGGCTCTTCTAGGGAACTGACCTGATGTCTCTCACTGTTCTTCTGCAAGAAGGGCTCGGGGAGGAGAAGTCGGTGATGTCCAGCTCCCTCCCATGGTAAGTGAATTTAAAATAGATTGCCCTGTTCTCTAAAGGCTGCTCTACTTAATTAAAGTTTATTAAGAATCTTAGATGTTCAAACTTGGTAAGAGTAGACAAGTGAAGTATCATTATTATTGCTATTATTTTATTATTTTGCTACAATGAAGCCACACAGTTGCCGGTGAGCTGAGTAGTCACTGTCATTTAGCAGAATGAGTATCTGTCTCTATTTTGAGTTCTGTTTTGAATGACTAAGTGATTTAACTACATCAATCTTTCTTGAAAAGAATTGTCTTTTAGTTCTGTGAGTGTGTGTGTGTGTGTGTGTGTGTGTGTGTGTGTGTGTGTGCGCGCGCGCACAATATACATATATTTACATACATACTTGGGTATATGTATATATGTATGTGTGTATGTGTGTGTGTGTGTGTGTGTTTATATCTATATTTGCATGACTGTGTCAGCCAGAAGACAACTTAAAGTGTGATTCTTCAGGTAACATCTACCTTATTTTGAAACATTATCACTCACTGACCTGGAACTTATCACATAGGCACAAATGGTGGCGGAGAAGCCCCAGCAAGCTGCCCGTTTCCCTTCACCAAGGCCTTCCATTACAAGTATGCACTGCCATGCTCATTTGTTCTCACATGGTTCTGGGGACTGAACTCAAATCCCCGCAGTTGCAAGGCAGATAGTTTACCAACCAAGCATCTCCCCAACCCCAGGCTTCTGTTTCTTCACCCATCCAGGCTAGTGTTAATCAATACCTTCCAAATTAGCTATTTTAACCTTCAATTAGGCACATGCCATGAATGTGTAACACCATCTCTCTCCACTTTCTTTTCTTTCTGAAACAGGGTTGGTGTAGGAGGGTCTTCTGTCTATATGTTACTTTCATTGGTTAAATGAAAAGACTGCCTTGGCCTTTTGATAGGGCAGAAAATTAGGTGGGCAGAGTAGACAGAACAGGATGCTGAGAGAAAGAAGGCAGTGTGGCAGACACCATGGCTCTCCTCTCCTAGACAGACAGACGCTGGTCAGACTCATCCTGGTAAGCCACAGTCAAGTGGTGATATAGATTATTAGAAATGGGTTGAATCAAGATGTAGGTAGGAGTTAGTCAATAAGAGGCTAGAACTAATGGGCTAGGCAGTGTTTAAATGAATACATTTTGTGTGTTTGTTATTTCGAGCTATAAACTAGCCAGGCGGCTGGGAGCCGGGTGGCAAGAAGTGGCCCACCGCTGCCGCTATTACTACACAGGGTTTCTCTGTGCTGCCCTGGATGTTCTGTAACTGGCTGTCCTCAAACTCACAGAGATCCGCCTGCCTCAGGTTTCCAAGTGCTGGGATTAAAGGTGTGCGCCATGACTGCCCAACTGTAACATTAACTTTTTATTTTTGTATGTTGTATATATTTTTCTTTCCTTTTTTTCAGCTGCTGTTTATTGACATTTGGGAGGGCACCATAGCAACAGGCTGGAGATGCTGCAGCAGAATGGAAGGTGGAGAGTGGACGGTGTGTCTGTGGTGAAGCCGCTGGGAAGCCGAGGAGTGCACAAGGAGAGGCCAAAGTTGTTGGGAAAGCCAGTCAGGGCCAGCGCCAAAGGTTACCTACACAGGAGCCTGGTCCTCATGCCCTAAACCCCTACAGTTTTCATATTACTCTATTATTCTGAACATTTTAGCAAATGCCCAAAAAAGCTCAAGTGTGTGCAGGTCTGTGATCAGAATAAAGACAATGTATGCATCATAATCTGCTGGCTTGATCTGTCACCTGGGCACCCTGTCCCTTTAAGAGACAAGCCCCACCCACTCCCGATTTCCCCTCCTCTTTCTGCCTAGGCAAGAGGATCTACTGCCTCATCCTCAGTCTACTCTCTCTCTCTCTCTCTCTCCTTCTGGAGGCCTCTCTCTCCTCCTCCCCTTCTCCCCATTCCTTTCCCCCTTCCCTTTCCCCTCTATAACCCACTAAATAAACGCTATACCCCAAACTCTCTGCAGAGGCAGAGTATCTAGTATCTATCTGTCTTCCGGGGAGGCCTCACACTACCCACCAGGGGACCCACAAAGGCCTCGGGTGAACCGCTGCTGACCCTCATGGCACCAGCCTCAGGTCCCACCTGTTTATAAATAATAACAGTATGTCCTCTCAGGAGCAGCATATTCTAGATCAAACTCTCATGGGAACTGCAGAGTCATGTGACAGCAGTTGTCACATGGCCTTTCTCTTACTCTGCTTGTACATTCTCCACCAAAGCAGAAGACAGAGCTGTGAATTGCTTTTGACAAAGTCTTATTGGATAATCCCTAGCCCTGAGCTCTTTTTTAAACTGGTTCAGAATTATAGTCTTTTTCTACTTCCAAGTTTTCCTAGAATGTTACATTAGTGGTGGAAAGGTTTTCAATGATGGGAACTTCTGAGTCCCAGACTCCAGCTTAAAAAAAAAAAAAATGAGCTCCAAGAAATTTCCAGAGAGGTGTGTGACTTCTTCCTGGAGGATGTAAATGCCTGTTCATCCAGACAGGGCACTGAAGACAGACAAAGAAGCAACTCTGCCCATGGTTAGCATATTGAAGCAATGAATTTCTCAAAGTCCCTTCTGCCATAGTGGATGACCTAAATCTAGCTGCTGTACCTGAATGCTCACCCCAGGATGGGGACAGCTCACACAAGCTACACTCTAGGACTCTTATGTCCCAAGACAGCTACACCCCAGGAGTCCTATGTCCCAGGACAGCTACACCCCAGGAGTCCTATGTCCCAGGACAGCTACACCCCAGGACTCCTACATCCCAGGACAGCTACACCCCAGGAGTCCTATGTCCCAGCACAGCTACACCCCAGGAGTCCTATGTCCCAGGACAGCTACACCCCAGGACTCCTATGTCCCAGCACAACTGCACCCCAGGCCTCCTACGTCCCAGGACAGCTACACGCCAGGACTCCTACATCCCAGGACAGCTACACCCCAGGAGTTTTATGTCCCAGGACAGCTACACGCCAGGACTCCTACATCCCAGGACAGCTACACCCCAGGACTCCTACATCCCAGGACAGCTACACCCCAGAACTCCTACGTCTCAGGACAGCTTGCAGGCATCCTGGCCATGACACTCTTTTCTTCTTAAACTTCTTTTATGACCTTGGGAGTGAGCTTGTGAGTCTCACAGTTTTCTAGAGCTTCCTGCACCTTTTGGGTTTCATTTACTTTCTGTGTCTTCTATGTTTTGAATATTTCCTGCACTTAAAAGAAATGGTCACAAAATACACTTCTGGTCCCCAAGAAGAAAGGTGAATTGGTATCTGGAAAGATGAAAACTGAATTTCAAAGTCATATCAACATGAACTGTAAAGGTCAGAAATAAAATTTATCTTACTAATTTTTATTATTTTTATTTTATTATATTTATGTATATGATCTTTTCACTGTATGCATGCCTGTGCACCATGTGCAAGACTGGTGCACTCTTAGACTAGAAGAAGGCATCATATAGCCTGGAACTTGGGTGTCACGAGGGTGGTGGGAATCAAACCCAAGTCCTCTGAAAGAGCAATCACTGCTGAGCCATCTCTCCAGCCACCTTATTATTAATTTTGAAATGAGTATATCTTCCACATCATCACAGAAATACAGAGAATGTGCCATGTCCAAGTACTGCACACTCCAGAACGGAACAATAGGCTGCAGCTCTGGCTGCCTCCTGCTCTGCCTACCTGAGAGCGCATCACTGTCCTAACCTGCAGGAAGGAAGGGTACCTAGAGCAGACTCACAGCCACATTCAAAGGGTAACACACAAGGTGCTTTTGTAAATTCTGTTTTAGGGGAGAATTTCATGGAGAAATTTTACAGTTTACAAAAAAAAACAGTTTTAATATAGATTTACATGTGGGCCCATGAAAAGGGTTAAGAAGAGAAAAGTATGCTCTGTAGAATGGGTTTAGGCTTCTCAAGAAAGGAAACTGCCTGGTTTTGTAATGTTTAAGGGGAAGCAATGGAGATAGAATTTTTTGCAGATAAGAAGTTAAGTGAAAATATTTAAAACAGTAATACAAAGAAGAAAGAACTAGCAGAAGTTGAAAGTTTGGAGCTGCAGGGCTGCACAGCTGTGTGACCTCTGTCCTCTCCTCCTTCACCCTGAGCTGCAGGGCTGCACAGCTGTGTGACCTCTGTCCTCTCCTCCTTCACCCTGAGCTGCAGGGCTGCACAGCTGTGAGACCTCTGTCCTCTCCTCCTTCACCCTGAGCTGCAGAGCTGGGTTTCACCTCTCCAAGGAGACATGCAATCTTTAGTTGCATTTCCTTTGGTGGGCATGGGTAGTAGAACTTTCAAACTTTCTCAAAATTGAAATTTAGACTCTGAAAAAACAAAATGTAGTCATACACACACACACGTTAAAATGACATATATACATAATACGTCAAAATGAAACTCACTGCTTTGTATGTTAACGAAATTTCTAAAAGCAATAAACAGTCTCTTTTCTTTATTTTGATTTAAAACCATTTTTCCTACACTCACATTGCATATAAGCTCATACATATATGTACACACATATGTGTATATACTCATACACATGAAAATAGTAAGTATGTATGTATATATACCTGTGCAGTTGTATGGCTCACATGTATTTTGCATGTATGAGCATACATATATGTACACATATATGTGCATATACTCATACACATGAAAATAGTAAGTATGTATAATACCTGTGTGTTTGTATGACTCACATGTATTTTGCATGTATGAGCATACATATGTGTACACAAATGCATTATTATAAGAGATTTTATAAATCTTGACTGCAAAATAAGAACAGCAAGAAATTGCTGAAAAGGTGGCTCAGCAGGTAAAAGTTCTTGCCACACTCGCGTAACAGCTCATGAGCTTCCGTAACTCCCGTTTCAGAGCACCTAGTCTCTGAGTGCACCACGTATACACATACTCCACACAGTACACTTACCCACATGCAGGCAAACACTCGCACATATATATAATATAAGAATAATGACAAAGGGAAGTTCTTGATAAAGCATAACAAAAAATTAACTTTTATTGGAAGATATTATAAAAAACCAAAACCAAAAATAATTCCCTAAACCAGTCTAACCAGAAGAAAAAGAAAAATATAAAAACAAAAGAAAAAGACAAGACGTGAAATTTTCATGGAAACTTGAAGAATCTAATAAATCCAACATTTAGTGTGTTCTGGCTCAGAAAAATAGAAAAATCAGAAAAATAGAAATTGCCAAAGAAATACTAAAAGGAAGTCTCTTAGATCCTGCAGGTTAAAAACATTCTGGGAGTATCCACATCAAAGGGGGATTTTTTTGTGATTTTTAAAATATTAGGAATAAGGAAAAGATTGTTTTAAGTTTTACAAGAGGAAACACATAAGAACCTGAAGACAGAATGGTAGCCAACTTCCGAAGGCTGACGGAATCCTAGATGGCTAATCCACACCTCCAACTCTCACTTCTGGGTAAAGGAATTCTGCTGAGGGCTGGACCTGTGGCTGGAGGGTGGGTGAAGTGTGGAGCATGCACTATGATGGCACGTGCCTGTGATCCTAGTACTTCGGGGGAGGGGGATGAAGGAAAATCAGGAGGTCAGGGTCCTTCTTGGCTCCCAAGTGCATACCCAGCTTGTACTATGTGAGAACTTATCTCAAAAAACAACCAATTAGGTGTGAGAATAAAGTGTCATAGAAGAAATTGGAGTCTACCTATCTTAACACATCTCTGTCTTGCTTTCTAAGACATTACAGAAGCTTTGGGCAAAATATTCAGCAATATGGAGGGCTAGAACCGGAATCAGGGAAGTGTCTCTTTGAGGCTCCCTGACTGAGACAGTCTAGTGATGGCTGAGGACAAAAGCTTCCTCCTGCTGGTGGTCTTCAGAGTGAAGTGCCCTGTTGAGGAGAAACCACTTGTCTGGGAACAAGTGTCCCTCGGGAGCTCAGAATTACGAGTAGCAGCTCTCAGGAGGCAGTCAGTAAGAAGAGGGGACTGTGGGCCTAAAGCTACACCTCTTAGAGATCAAACCCAGATGGGAGTGGAGACCCAGAAAACCTAGGCAAAGGACACAGCGGCAAGCGTTCCTCACCCATGGGATCCATGACAGTGAGTTAGTGGTATTATAGTGGCTGGGGTGGTCATTTAATTTGCAGAAATAAGAGAGGGCTAAGAGTCACTGAAGATTCTACTTATCATGAAGACACAGTTTAAATGTCTGTCTTCTCCATGCTTGCTCTGACATCCCAGGGCAAAAATGACCTCTTTACATTTCTGTGGGATTTCCTTTTATGGTGGCTCTGTTTTGTGCATGTATTTCTCCTTCTGGATCATAAATTCCTTGAAAGCAGAGGTGGCATTTCTTACGAACTTGTGAAGTCATTTGAATAAACCAGTGAACCAAGAATTCACTTCTGTCAGCCAGGAACGAGCCCCAGGCGTCAGCTTCAGCTTCACCGCGATTTGTCTCGTGCTTATGAGCAGCTAAGACTTAGCATAGTACAGATCTGGGGAGCTGAAAGTCCTGTCACCCAAAGGGAAATTTCTTAAGGATGAACAACATTCATGCTCATCATAAAGCCCCACCATTGCAGGTCATTAGAAACAGACATATGGCTTTGGAAACGTGGAGACAAGCCAGAAGCTCCTCCGGACGCTCTGGGCACTGTGGTCCTTGTAAGGATTTGATGTTGGTTCATACTGCACAGTGACTGTCCAGAGGAGTCAATCCATGTGTCTTAGACTCGTGAACACTCAGATGGGTTTAAATAATAAATACCCAGGAGCCCAGGCTTGGAAAAGAGCCTCCCTCCTACCGCAGTACAGACATTCTAGCCAGATTTGGTTAATTGAAATCATGCATCGAACTAAGTCGCCAGTCTGATGGGATCTGACAAAAATGATCATAGGATGAAATTGCCTCTCGCTGATCCCCACCTATCTTACGTTTCAACTTACAGCAAGATTGAAGCAAACTGCTCCAATTTACTGCTCCCGACCGCTGATAATGGACACTTTGCCGTGCACTCTCCCTCATTACCGCTCAGGTCAGGCCGTTAACAGGGACTCTTGCCACTTTTGACAGATAGTCGCTAGCAAGATGAATGGCGGTAGCCACATGACCACTTAGGACCAGGCCTCTCCTCTTTAGCACCTTCAAAATGTCTTTAAAATCATAAATAAAGATAAAAGCCCGCCCTGCTCTGTTTAACTCTTTATTAACTGGCAGAGTCGATAGACACCAGGCACCTGTGACCCTGTTAGTCCTTCGCAGCTCAGCTCTGAGACTATTTCAAAGCCGCCACTTAGCAGAATCTTTAGAAGTTTCTAGCGAAGCTACGGGGTCACTTTGTCCTCACGGGGACAGAAGATGGACTGTAAATTGAGGCAGGTACTGGCCAGATGTCTCAACTCTGCTGAAGACTGGGAGACACCCGTGACTTGGAAGAGCTTAGGTGGAGTTAAGTGTGTGTTAGGAAAACTAGGCCATGTTCCATAACAAGCCGATGGAAGGAGACTGAGAGGTAGCTCATCTCTTCCTATATTCCTAACAGCCTTTCCTAAAAATCTTATCAGTATTCCACACTGTCTTATTTATGTTTAGAAGTATCCTGCCACTGGGTTGTCTTGAGTGGACAGGCTCTGCTATAGAGGATGTATAATGAAGAAGTTTTAAAAGAAAATGGAAGGGCCAGTAAGGGGTCTTTGAGTCCGACTTGATCCCCGGTAGCTGCATGGTGGAAGGGGGGTGTGACCCCTGCAAGATGACCTCTGACCTCTGTGCATGTTCACACACACAATTCAAAAGTATAGAAAATGCTACAATAAAATATTTTTAAAAGATTAAATTCATATGCTTTATGTTCCTGAAGGCTATGTTACTTTCTATATAAACAAAGCATAACATATACAATGCTTGGGTTTGTACCTGACTCCTGATAATCACATTCATTTTGCCTTTTTTTAAAAATATTTATTTATTTATTATGTATACAATATTCTGTCTGTGTGTATGTCTGCTGGCCAGAAGAGGGCACCAGACCCCATTACAGATGGTTGTGAGCCACCATGTGGTTGCTGGGAATTGAACTCAGGACCTTTGGAAGAGCAGGCAATGCTCTTAACCTCTGAGCCATCTCTCCAGCCCCTCATTTTGCTTTTGAGAAACAGAAGAATGGACCCCACAACTCTTCTTAGATTTATATCACATTGTCTTGTTCACTGTGCTTCATGAAATCAGATGAACTATTAAGTACTGTAATCTGTTATCCTCCATTAAAGTTAATTGATTTTTCATGTCACTTTAGAAGAAATGAATTGTCTGGAGAGAGTCTCACAAACAGTAGAGGCTAGGGGAAGCTCTTCTGTCCCCATCATAGCGGAAGCCGTTCTGTTCCCATCATAGGGGAAGCCATTCTCTTCCCATCATAGGGGAAGCCGTTCTGTTCCTCATAGGGGAAGCCGTTCTGTTCCATCATAGGGGAAGCTGTTCTGTTCCCCATCATAAGGGAAGCCGTTCTGTTCCTCATAGGGGAAGCCGTTCTGTTCCATCATAGGGAAAGCTGTTCTGTCCCCATCATAGGGGAAGCTGTTCTGTCCCCATCATAGGGGAAGCCATTCTGTTCCATCATAGGGGAAGCTGTTCTGTTTCTCATAGGAGAAGCTGTTCTGTTCCATCATAGGGGAAGCCGTTCTGTTCCATCATAGAGGAAGCCGTTCTGTTCCATCATAGGGGAAGCCGTTCTGTCCCCATCACAGGGGAAGCTGTTCTGTCCCCATCTTAGGAGAAGCTGTTCTGTTCCTCATAGGGGAAGCTGTTCTGTTCCCATCATAGGGGAAGCTGTTCTGTCCCCATCATAAGGGAAGCCGTTCTGTTTCTCATAGGGGAAGCTGTTCTGTTCCTCATAGGGGAAGCCGTTCTGTCCCCACCATAGGGGAAGCTGTTCTGTTCCTCATCATCTTTTGATGTCGTGCAAGGTGCTGGCTCTGCTAATTTTTCTCTCCACAGAAATCTCAAAAATATAATTATTCCAACGCCATTATTTTTATTGCTTTATGATCATGCTTACAAATAGCATGGCTGTATTCAATAATTAGACTCAATGGATAAAAGCCGTAGTCATAAAAAAAGGCTTTGAAGATGTGGAGATGCTTAATGTTGATCTGGGAGCGGTTCATCTGTCATATACCTTATGGTCCTGCCATAAGAATAATATAATTTGAATGAACCTGTCATTAAAAAGAAATAAAGTGCAACCAGATAGAAATATTCACAACTGAAGTGCATGGATAGCGTTTTATTATGTTTCCTGAAAATAAAATCTTATTTTTCATTTTGCTTCAAACATTACAGAGCTAAGGGATAATGATATCACATATTTACTGGAAAATTCTTATGTTCTAGACACTGCACCAATATATACAACCAGCATCATTTTCATAG
Organism: Myodes glareolus; assembly: GCF_982192425.1. Lineage (NCBI taxonomy): Eukaryota > Metazoa > Chordata > Mammalia > Rodentia > Cricetidae > Myodes > Myodes glareolus. Next base: position 3,373,673 of record NC_142036.1, on the reverse strand, counting down.
AATCTGCAAAATGCTACCCTGAAGCCAGCTTCAGTTTTACCTTTATTTTACAGGTAGGGAAACGGAGGCATAAAAAGTCTAAGTAGCTTGTCCAAGTTCAACTGGCGATCCCAAAACTGTTGGGACAGGAGCTGAAGCCATCTTCCACCCATGTAAAGCTGTTGACAGTTACACACCACCGCCATTCTGATCATCCTAAAAAGTCATTGTGTCACTTAACATGAACCGTATACAGGCTTAATCAATTGTTCATTGTTTTATGGTCTTAGTGTTTATTTGAAAATGGTTCTGGAGCTGAGGTTATAACTGAATGAGAGAGTTTGTCTTTTCGTATATGAGCCCTGAGTTCAATCTCCAAAGCAATTAAGAACTATACCTCTGCTTAGAAACAGTTGGTTTATGCAAAGTAGATCATTACTAGTTTAAAAACTGTCTGTCAATATCAGTGAAATAATCTCCAGAAAATTGTGCATACACATGTGCTGTGTGGATATATGTATACAAGTTTGTATGTTGTATGTGCTTGCACATGGAGCCCAAAAGTCAGATGTTGTGTCTTCTTAAATTTCTCTCCACTCTATTTTTTAATTTTTATTTTTATTTATTATGTATGTATATTAGGGGGTGTGTGCATGTATGTGCACATGCATGTGGAGCTAAAGATAGTATTAGGTGTCTTTCTCAGTCACTCTGCCCTTTGATTTTTGAGGCAGGGTCTTGGATATATCAGTCTGTCACACACAGCGTTGAGGTTACAGACCTCAACCCTGTGGCAGCTTTTTACGCAGCAGCTGGGGATTTGAACCAAGGTCCTCCTGCTTGCATAGCAAGCACTGTACTGACAGAACCATCTCTTCTCCTGAATGATTGACACAGGTATGGAGGAAGCAGTCACCTATGGCAGCAGCTTCCCCCTGAGCACATGGGTTGTCCCCTACCTCTCCTGATCACCTGCCCTGTGAAGTTCAGATTTGTAAGGCAGCCCCAGAAACACACAAGCCAATTCCTCAAAATTAGCCTCAACATATATCTGCTCCTGGTCCTGCTTCTCTGCTTGAACTCTGGGTGGTGTGGGCGTTGATGACTACTGAATACTACTTCATACCCTTCACATGCTCTATTTTGTGCCTAGATAGTTCTAATGACTTTCTGTCTCTTTCTTCGCCTGCGCCCAAAGCCATATTAAGTCTCCCATGGCTTTACTCTGAATATCTTGCACTTTGTTCTCTTTGAGGGCTGGTATATGCACTTTGCTAGATATGTGACTACAAAGATGAATAAAATACAGATTGTTTTCAGGAACTAACTTTTCATCCCTTAGAACATAGTGTTGGTGATCTTCTCCGTTGTATGAGAGAATAGGAAACTGTTCCACCCAGCAGAGGCCTCATGAGCTCACATCTGCAGTGCTCTCCTCCTGGCCTCCAACGGGGATGGCAAAGACCGATGCCTACTTAAGTCCTGTCTCATGCTGTGCGGAATATAATCTGGCTAAATTAAAGTGAATGGGGAGAGCCAGAATAACCAATTGATGGGAGCACATGCATTTAGAACACACATAGATCTGGGTTCAGTCTCCAGCACCAAAAAAGAATTCAGTGTAAAATCACAAGAGCCATAGACTGAGACTCTTGGCTGGGACTGCTGAATCACCACAGTCAATTGGCCCATTGTGGAAGCCACCAGCTTTGCCACACTCAGGATTTGGATTCTATGGTATCTAGTTGGAGCTCCCACACCCCACCCCGCCAGCAGCTGGAAGGCTATTGCTTGCTATCACACCACATTTGCCTCTCAGCTCTGTAAAGTTAATCCCTGATCTCGGAGAAACTATCACGTGAAACAACACTGTGCTAATGGCACTTGCCAACAATGAGACAGGAACTGGTGGGAAGATGTCTTTCACTTCACCCCGCTGTCCAGACCAGGGTCAAATGTGTGGAGTTGGTACCCAGAACTCCATCTGCAGTGAATTCTGGGAAACAAGTCATTTGGCATCTCAGCTGCTACAGTAGGGAGGGTGAGCAGAAGGCAGTTGGGGTGACTGAGTTATAGCCCACATTTCCCACACAGCTGCTAGCTGTATCAATGCCTGGAGGCATTGATAACTTGTACACAGAGAAGGCCAACTGGTTAATGAAGAGTCCTGGTGTCCTAGCACTTCACGATCACGAACACAGTCAAAAGTTTCTGTGAGGGGTTGAATCAACCATTAATGAAAGCTACTCTTTAAAGTTTACAACCGTGCCAGGTGGTGGCAGCAGCGCACGCCTTTAATCAGGAAGCAGAGCAAGCGAATCTGTGAGTTCAAAGTCAGCCTGGTCTACAAGAGCTAGTTCCAGGACAACCAGGGCTACACAGAAAAACCCTGTCTCAAGCAAAGAAACAGCCAACAAAAATTTATATCTGGGGTCAGGGAGATGGCTCAGTGGGGTAAAAACCTAGTACATAAACCTGGCAACCTGAGTTTAATCCTGTGCTCATGTGAAGGCAGAAAAAGAGAAGCATGCATGCACTCACACCCTTCTTTCTCTATGCCTCCCTCTCTCTCTCCCTCCCCCCCTCTCTTCCTCCCCCCCTCACACATACACACATAAATAATTAAATAAAATGTAAAATATATTTTTAAATTTACACCTGGGGGTTGAAGAGGTAAGGTCAAACAGACCTGAGATCAAATTTCCAGCATTTTTGTAGGAAGTAGCATACAACCCCAGTGTTGGGGTGAAGACAGACAGCGCAGCTTCCTGGCCCACCAAGCTGAAAAGCAAGCTTCATGAAAGACTCTGCCTCTGACAGTAAGGTGGGTCGTGATAGAGAAGAGGTGCTCGGGGACCTTTGCAGGTGTGTTCATGGGTGCACACAAACTTCTGCATGCACCATTCACCTATCCAGTGCATACACTATATACAAAAAATACTGTTTTAATTACTGCTGGTAAGGTGTAGTGGTGCATACTTATAACCTCAGCATTCAAATGGAAGAAAATCACAAGCCCAAAATCAACTTTGATTATATGGCTATTATTAGTTCAAAAAAATAACAAAATTTAATTAACATATATACAGCTTTCTTCATCATTACTCTCTAAAAATTTGTTTTATTTGGATGTCATTCTATTTGATATGATAAATACAGAGGTAGTGAGAGGATGTTTGTTGTAGGTTTTATTCAAGTACTATGAAATTTTATGTGAGGTATATGAACAAGTGGGATCCTGGTATCTTTGGTGAGGCCTAAACTGGTCCCCAGTACTTAGGGCTAACTGACTATATTAAATGGATGAATGAAATATAACAATACAAATACAATAACTAATTCATTGATTTTGAGAATTGAAGTTGATATATTTGTCATTATTTTTCCCAGCTAATTGTGAAAAATAAGTTTGAGGCAATGGCCATACAGAGCCTCTGAGTGCAGCGCACTCAGTAAGTGTTTCCTGGGCATGGATGGAGGAATACCCACTGTCAGAGACCGGAATCTGCTCAGCATATCTCCAGTTGGCCTACACAGCCCGTGTTATTGATTCCCCAGAGCACAAGGCTATTGGACCTGAAGCTGGGACCCACTTTTTATATCACAGAAAACCATAATAAAAATGCCACCTCTTTATGTATTTTATTTGCATGGAATTATTTCTTATTGAGCACATCCTCCTACAAATAAATCCCATAAAAAAGTGGCCCGGGGGCAGGGCCTACTTCATTGCAAGAGTTCCTGCTAGACAAATCCGGAACTTTGGGTTCTGTGCATCAGTTGTGCATGGCGACATAATGTCTAGAATTCCAGAATGGGGGAGGTGAAATGAGGATCAGAAGTTCTGTGCCGTCATTGGCTACATAGCAAATTTGGGGCCATCTTGAGCTACATGGAATCTTGTCACACACACACACACACACACAAAAAAAAAAAACCTTAATTTTTTTATGTAGCAATAACACATCTGAACATGTAGTGCGCTTCACTGAACACTAAAGGCAAAGGAGATGTGTGTGATACCCCGGCCCTCACTGTGCTAACAGTGACAGGAAGACAGGCAAATCTTAAGGGAGCCAAGAACATTCTTTGATGTAATTGTGACAGACATTAAAAACCAATCAAAACAACCACAACAACGAACCACAAAAGCTGTCCAGAAAAGATAGAAAGATGGCCTTTCAGAATGGGGTCACAGTTAGCACGCACCCATTCCACTGGTGTCCACTCACACATGGGAGAAGCCTATGCCTTTGACTCTGACGTCTGTGACAGGGTACTACAAGGGGCAGCTTCGTGATCCGCTGCCAGCAGGAGCTGGCAGCACCTTGCATGCCGAGAATTTCCTTGGAGAGAGAGCATCTCTGTGGTTCACATGTTCTAACAAGCAAGGCTTCTGACTCTGTCCTTGGAAATTTTTATTTACTAAAATTAGTAAAATTTAACTTTGTAAATGTTTCTCTACATTTTCCCGAAGGAAGTCCTGGCTGAGAAGATTCCCTTGTAGTGACCCCCTACACTAGTTCATAACATCTTAGATCCACCTCTATGCCAGCACCTCTCAACCTTGGATCTACTTACACAAGATCATGAGTCCTGGCAGTTCTGTGCCTTGCTACCTTTCTCCTACCCAGCATTTAGTTGCCTGACAACAATGCCCTCCCACTATTTGATAACCAAAACTATCTCCAGGGTTGAGGATGTAGCTTTAATCATAGGCTATTTGCTTAGCAAGCCTTAAGTCCAGAATTTCATTCTCAGAACGTTGGAGGGGGAGGCACAATGATTTCTATTTCTTGCCAAACTTGACTTGGTAGCTAAAATTGTACTTAGCTGAGGATCTGGTGCTGTGTGCAAAAGTCTTACTGTGGTAGCATAAGAACATGAGTTCAGATTCCCAATATTTATGTGAACAGTGAGCATGGCCATGTGTGCCTTTAACGCTAGTGCCAGGAAGCAGAGCCAGGCACATCCTGGTGCCAACCTGTGCAGATGAAATAGGAAGGTCAGGTTCAGGGAGAAAACATGTCTCCAAAAGTAAGGTAGAAGATAACTGAAGTAGATACATGGCACCTGCATGCCCACCTGTATCTATATCTAATGCACACCTGCACACACATCTGCATGCACACCTGTATTTATACCTGTATGCATACCTGCACACACATCTGCATGCACACCTGTATGTAGGTGTTGATTTCATTGGTTAATTAAAAAAGAAACTGCTTGGCCTGATAGGTCAGAACATAGGTGGGTGGAGTAGACAGAACAGAATGCTGGGAAGAAGGCAATGAGGCAATCGCCATGACTCTCCTCTCCAAGATAGCCGCAGGTTAGAATCCTCCCGGTAAGCCACCACCTCGTGGTGCTACACAGATTATTAGAAATGGGTTAATCAAGATGTGAGAGTTAGCCAATATGAGGCTGAAACTAATGGGCCAAGCAGTGTTTAAAAGAAAACAATTTGTGTGTTGTTATTTCGGGTGTAAAGCTAGCCGTGTGTGAGCCGAGCGGGAATGCAGCCCGCTGCTACTTCTACACCTGTATCTATACCTGCATGCATACCTGCACACACACCTGCATGCACACCTGTATCTATACCTACATGCATACCTACACACACATCTGCGTGCATACCTGTATCTATACCTGCATGCATACCTACACACACATCTGCATGCACACCTGCACAAACACCTGCATGCAAATGTGAACACTGACATATACACCTCACACACAGCTGTACTTGGTTAACAATCATCATCTTAACTGCTCAAGGTCAAGATTCTGGATGACTAACTAATGATTGATAGAAATTAAAACAACCGACACTGTATCTTCTTACTATTTAGAAAAACATTGTTCCTTTCTTCTTGTTCTATGAGGTCAAACACAATGTGCTTATTCAAATCCGGTTAAAGTGACTACAAACACTGCTTTTCCATCACCGAAGATGATCTGGGAATCCCATTCTCCCCTGTACATCAGATGATCTGTCACTGTACGAATCATAAGAGCTGGGTTTACCTTTGAAGGTCTCAGGAAGCTTTGTGGACCTTGACTTTGATCGCGCTGGCCTCAGTGGTGTGAGAGGGTCTCGAGGCTTGGTGGGGAGGCAGCCAGTACAGTGACTGCAGAGGCTTGGCCGATTTCTGGGCTGCAGACAGATGATCAGACCTTGTGCTTTCATCACTTTTTCATCTCTAGTTCTGTGCTTCCGGCCGCGACACGTGTCCAGTGTCCTGGGTCACCATGTGAAACGGCTCCTCCAGTCAGACTTCTCTCACGGCGCGCATCGCTAACCCCAGGGCTGTGGGGGACTCAGTAAACCAAGCTGCATCCTCTGCGTCAGCACAAGCCAGACTTTCACAAGGAAGACCTTTCGTACAGAATGTCTGCATCTCCCTCTAAAAAACAAGCTTTTTTGCTGTCTGGAATATCCCATAAGTTTTTCTTACACCCTCCCCACTCTTTTACTTGAGTACATTGACCCGGCAGAAGCCCTAGGGCAGCTTTCCGAGTGACTAGGTGAGGGAGATGAGCACAGAGTGAGCCAGAGGCTCTAAAACATCCCTTCTGTACGCTAAAAATCCTTGCCGCTTCCCACCAGACACCAGGAGCATTCAGGAAAATCCTACCTGTTTCCTTCACAGCACCTGAAGAAACAGTAGGTTCTTGGTAGGGATGTACGCAGCTGTAATAAAGTGGTCCATGACTTCCTAGAGTCCCTGATGTGGACAAACACTGGTGTAAGTCCTTGATCTCTGCATTAATGCCAACATTGTCCACAGCTGTCACATATGGGGAGCGGCCTGATTGATGATGCTGGGCACAGTTAAACAAGAGTATCTGCTGACCCATACAACATATATCCAAGGGAGCTTCCCTGAAGGAACTGGGTCTCAGTGCAAGCAGGCTAAGTCAATCCTAAGCACTTCTGCCCCCTTCTATATACAGCACAGCCATCTGCGGTTCCCCATGGATCTGACTGTACGGAGAAACACTTGAGGCCAAGTTGCGCATTAACTCATCCAGTTGTCTAAAGTAACCATGACGCTAAGCACAGCTCTCTAGGGAAGTGAAAGTACAGGTTCAGAAAATTATGCAGGCACCTGCCACCTGTTGCCTGGTGCTTTAGGACATCTGTTGAAGTGGATTCAGAAAGAGTGTTGTACTAACATACTGCATATTAACACAAGAAGGGGAAACCAGGTCTTAAAATGTCTTTGAAAAGCCAAGGAATAAAGCTTCCTTAAGTATCTCAGAACAAAGTTTTCTGTTCCTACTGGTTTCAGTACACTGCACACAAATGAACTTTAGATGTTTATAGATCTGAACACTAGGAGACTGTAGCGGATGTTTCCGCCCCTGCGGCAGAGGAAGCATAAGAAACAGTTTCAGGCAAAGCAGAACTGAACAAGCAAGCAAGCAGGCCTGTGTGCATATAGGCTGGGGTGCTCACTTTTCAGTGGGGACAAAAGAAAAACAAAATGAATGATGTAAGCAGTGTGCTGTATCAGGCACAGTTCTGAATAATACTCGAAGGGAAAGCACCCCAAGCCCTTTCTGCTGACTCCTCCACAGATGGCTTCATAACAGGACCTCAGGTCCTGTACAAGGTTATGACGTCCTTAGGCTCGGATCAAGTTTCTTTGGTTAACTGGTACTGAATGCCTGCAGGAAATACTCCTTGGCATCAGACGACTTCTAGAGTTTTAGGTACTGCACGGAGGACTGACCAGCAGCAGCAATTAGGAAGGCAGAGCTCAGTGTGTATGTGAAGACTCTGGCGCCAATACCACAACATCTATGAGTGGTCATTGAGCACAGCAAGAACACAGACAGGTCCCTGCACAGCACCTGTCCCCGCTGGCTGTGGAGACCTGTTCCCTTGGTCTGCTGTCTGATGCACATCTGCCCCTAACCCTCTACCAGGGAACTTAAACTGTGCCTAGGGAGGGAGCTTTGTTCTCAGGCCCAGTCCCTGTTAAAGTCCCTTCTTGGGAACCTGCTCACCAGGAAGAGAGAAAGACAGAGGTTTACACGATGAAGCTCCAAGGGAAAATGTCAAGGAGCCAGCAAACTTTGTAAAAGGTTGAAACAGCAACGGGGTGATAGAGTGGAAGCACCTGCACTGAGGGCGCCCCCAAACATCAACACCCAGTATCTAGTTCATGTCAGATAACAACAACAAAGCAGCACAGATGACCACACACAGGCAGAGGCGCATGTTTGCAGTGAGAACAAAGGCAGCCATAAATATTCCAAGGAGCCAATAAAAGAAGATGAAGAAGAAGGAAGGAAAAAAAAACAGCCCAGAAGTGGTTAGCTCTCCAGAGTAATGGGCTCCATAAAAGCCTTTATTGTTAAGGGAGTCGCTTTAGTAAGAGGTGCATGAAGAAAGCCGAGTGAATGTGAAAAATTGCATGCAATAACCAGCGCCCAAAGACGATTATCAACCTCTGAATCCTGTATTTTGGAGCGAATCGGTGCTGCTATTAGAAGATTGCCATTGTAAGTTAAAGAAAAGCTTCTGTGGTACTTCCCTCCTCCTTCTGGGGAAACAGAAAGTCAATATAGGCTTCTCCTCTGTGCTCAGTCCATTTATGTGAACAATTATTGTAAAGATGTAATCCAATCTCACAGCGTTTCCCAAAGCCTAACTCCCGTGAACTTTCCAGCAGAATTCTGCACATGCAACTCCCAACCCAGAGCTGAACTGATTGTAGAGGAAGGGCTTCCCTCGCCATCTGCCCTTCCCCCTCCTGCCCATTCTTCAGCCATCTGTTTGTTTGTCCTTGCCTATTGAGAGGACAGTGGGTGACATTCAAGAAAGCTGACCTGTCTGAATCTCAATCACTTAGAGACTAGTCAACTAGAATTGTGAAAATATAAATAAAAAATGAAAAACTGGATGTTTTTACCATCATGCTTTCAGTGTTTTCTTGCATTCTCTGGGAAGAAAGCTGTCCTGTGTGCTCCTCGGCAGATGGCGGCAGCAAGGTCTTCGAGAATGTCTGTGTATGAGGGTCGGATAGGTTGGTGAGAGAGGATGCTGCTGAACCTAGCGGCTGACACCGCTGAAGTTCTGTCTGACGCAGATGAAATGTCCTAGGCAAACAGTTGGCTTCTCCCACGTACAGCCCATTCTGGCCTTGTGGTTTATGTAGCCCAGGATGACCTCTCTCCACCTCCCGGTGTGTGTTCTGTACCTGGTCCGTACTGTGCTAGAGACAAGGCTAGGCTTCCTCTACACTAGGCAAGCTCTGTGCCAGCTGAGCCCTGCCCCAGCCTCAACAGTTCTTTCATTCTTGCTTGAAGTTGCTCTTGATTGGGAGTCTCTCAGTACCGGAGATAAGAAGGCCATGTTACAGCACGGCAGAAAACCAGAACGGTCCATATGAAATCATGATGAAACTCATTTGGTCACATAGCCCTGAGATGAATTGTTTTCAAATCTCTCCTAACAGTTTAAAAACACTTACCTAGAATTTGTAGCAGGCCAGGCAAGGTGGTTCAGTGGTCACCATGACCTGGGCAAGCCTGATGACTGGAGTTTGCTGATGTGAGGGACGGAGAGAACCGCTGTCTGCAGGCTGTCCTTTTGCCTCGATAACTGCTTGTGTCCGCATGCAGGCACACCTGGACCTGCCCTGGGCCTGACAGAGAGCATCACCCCTGCTCGTGCCTGTCCCTTTAAAAGGTGTGAAAGACTCCCGAGGGCATCTTCCTTCGGGAGAGACCCCGTGCCCAAAGATCAGTCGAAAACACCAGCCGGATGCAAACAGCAAGAGGTTTATTGGATACGCAGGTACGTGGGGCGACAAAGTCTCTCGGAGGACTTGCACGCCCGCAGGTTGGGGATGAGGGGTTCTTATAGGAGAGCAAAAAGCGAGGTTTACAGAAGCAAGATGCAGGGTGGTAAATTCTTAACCTAAATAACAATGAGGGGACTACTCAGCGGTTTACTGTTCCTCCTATCCTGCCCCCCTTTTCCTGGCTGGCGACCAGATGTCTGATTGCACAGCCCCTGACTCGTGACGAGCCCCGCTTTATACATGACTCAGGCCTCGCAATCCTCTCTTTCTTTGTTTCTATGGCCAGTCCATAAATCCCCTGTCTTGCATCCAGATAAGGCTGTCCTTGCTCTAACCTCAGGTATCTTTGCTCAGCATTTCGGAGGCCCTGAATTAAACTTGTTATCTGCTCAGCATTCCGGAGGTCCTGAACTGAGCTTGTTATCTGCGAACCTTTGCAAAACGGTATAACTGTGGTTAAAACGAGTTGGGGTCCTTCAGGTGAAACTCCACCTACTTCTCTCTTCTTCCTCTTCCTCTTTCTCTCTGTATCTCTCTCTTCTCTTCCACCACTCCTGTCCCCAGAGGCCAGCCTCTTCCCTCCCCACCCCCTTTTCCATTCCCTTTCTCTCAGTAAAACCTCCTGTTTGGCTGGGGCCATCATCCCAGCTCCTGGCATAAGCCCCCTCCCCCAGGAGTTGCCTCAGTCCAAACTTTACCTCTGAGAAAGCCCACCAAGCAGTGATCCCTCCTCAGAGGGGGTCAAGACCACTCCCACGGGCTATTTAAACTGACCCCCAGAGGAAGAACATGTGGTCTTTTGGTTCTCTGTTTCCCTCTCTGTGTCCCTCCCGGGAGGGGGGGCACCCAGAAGTGTTGCCATCCATTAAATCTGGATGTCTTCTAATTTGGTCAAATTGGGATTATTTATGTCGGTGGAGAGGTTTATCTGCCAAGGAAAAGCAGTTAACACTTCCCTCTCTCATAAGCTCTGTCTGTATGGCGTATCTGTCTCTCATCCTGTGTGTGGCCCCTTAGCCTGCCAAGGTCTCTCTCCCACTGAGTTATAACCACTTGTATACACACACACACACACACACACACACACACACCATACATGCACATATCACATGCATCACACACACACACACACACACACACACACACACACTACATACATTGCACACACTAGCACATACACAGAAAAGTGTAATTAAAATTTTCTTAATTAAAAACTAAAAGCATTTGTAGCCACTTCCTCATCACAGGTTCCCACATGGGACTCCTGTCCTCCCCCACGTCCTATAAGCCTGAGCAAAGGAAGGGCTCTGACGCCTGAGGGTTCTTAACTTCACCTGGTGTCTGTACTTGACTAGTTCTTTATGACATGGGAACCCAAGACAGTGATGACTTTATTGTTGCTAAGGAGGAATAGAAAGAAGTTAGTCAGTAGGTACCTGATTTCCCAAAAGGGGCAAGAAGGCCTGGATGATACAGTCATGTGAGGTGACCATCAATAACAATTACTACACTGTGCATTGCAAAAGCTAGACATATGCATATTTAATTCTTTCTCTGCAAGGAAATGATAACTGAGGCTGAAGATGTATGTAGCCAGTCAGTGGAGTGCTTGTTTAGCACCCAGGTTCATTCTCTAAGACCACGTAAAACCCAGAGCTCACACCTGTAACTCCTGCACCCACCCGAGACAGGTGGAGACAGGATGAGTTAAGTCCATCCTCACCTACATAGCGGATTCTAGACCAGCCTGGACACACGGCTAAAACGAGAGAGAGAGGTAAGAAGGTTAGTTTTGCCCTGGCCTAAGCATTGCACACACGTGTACTAAAACATCACTGGGCACCCCGTGGTATAAACAACTCTTCTACTTTTATTGTCACTAAGATGAAACTGGAGGTAACATGCTACAGAAAGGTCCTGGTAAAGCAACCTGGGCTATGAGTTTCCTCGAGAAATATGACATGGAGAGGGTGTGCACCAGGAGCTTCCTTTGAAGGGAAAGCACAGACTCTGGCTCCTGTGTGTGAAAGTGGTCCATGGGAGGGGGAAGAGTAAAGAGAATGAGTGGTGGCTGCTGGGAAATGCACTGCTGCCTTCCTTCCTCTCTTAGGCAGGGGAGCCTGTGTGACAGACGTGTAAGTCTATACTCAGGTGTGTGCATTTCTGTCTGCCTGACTGCGTGTTTACGTATAGATTGAATCCATGGCTGTCCACATGTTAGACAAGCAATTTGGGTTATATTTTGAAGGTAAAGTAGATAAGATTTGTTAATGGGTTGGATACATGCTTTGAAAACACTGGAGTCCAAGGGGAACATTTAAAGGTTTTACTGTTTACTATTGATAATTTGACCCAAGTATACACTGAAATATGATCGTATCCACTATATTTCCCTGTCAACTCCCTCTATATCCCTCCCACCAACAGTATTTCCCCTTTCACAGGATCTTTGATTTGACAACACACAAGTCAGTTAGTGCTGCCTACATGTACCTGGGTGTGGGGACATCCACTGGAGAATGGCTGCCTACAAGTGGCCACACCCTCTAAAAAGAAAGATTCTCCCTTCCCAGCAGCTACCAATGGCCAGTAGCTGCTCCTCAGTGAGGGGTGGGGTCTGGAGACTCCACACACGTGCGCACGCAAATGCGCACGCAAATGCACACACACACACACACACACACACACACACACACACTAAATTTTTGGCTGGCTTGATCTTGAACATGTAATCTCAGCTGTTTTGAGTTCATGAGTGTGACAGTCATGTCAAATCTGGAAAATAGCATTACACTGCACTCCTCCACATCCTATGATTCTTATATTAGATTTTTGTCCTTACCTGCAGAAATATAGGGATGTGATTTGCAGGAATAAGAGAGCTGGAGAACATAACTAGGGTGCGGTAGGTTGAGATAAACCTCTAGAAGGGAGCTACCAGTAAGGCATTTGTATGCTTACGTCTGGAGTGCAGTAGGAAGTCAGGAAAGAAGAGTATGCTAGGTAAAAATGGGCTCCCAGAAACTGGAGGCAGAGCCCTAGAATGAAGTATGTGTCTTTGCTGTAAATACTTTACCCTGCCTGTTACAGGAGGCTGCTTGTTTGTACCCGGCTGCTCAGCCCTGAAATAACCACACAGAAACTGTATTGATTAAATCATTGCTTGTCCAATCACTATAGCATATTCCTAGCAAGCTCTTACATATTAAATTAACCCATTTCTATTATTTTATAATTTACTACAAGGTTCGTGGCCTACTATGAACTTGCAGCTCGCATCTTGGTGTCTCCTGACTCTGCCTTCTTTCTCCTAGCATTTAGTTTAGTTTGTCCTGCCTACCTCTATTCTGCCCTGTGCAGGCCAAAGACAGTTTCTTTATTAACCAATGATATTTATGGCATACAGAGAGGAATCCCACATCACCTGGATGCCATCTAGTCCCCAACATGAAATCACTGTCATGGTGAAGAATGTTCTTCTCCTGTGGCCAGCAACTTAGCTCAGGCATGTCCCTTAGAATCAAACATAAACATGGGAGTTTGTAACATGAAGGGCCAGCTTGTTTGGGTTTTCTGTCCTGCCCGGTTCCCACAGCTGTTTAGCCCCCAAAGAAAATCCATCACACAGGAATTTCTATAAGTTATAAAGCTGATTGGCCCATTAGGTCAGGCTTCTTAATGGCTAACTCTCATATCTTGATTAACCCATTTTTCTGATCTATGTTAGCCATGTGGCTCAGTACCTTTTTCAGTGGGGCAGCTCACATCCTGCTGCTTCGGTGGTCTGGGCGGGAGTGGGAGAAATCAACTTCCTCCTCCCCAGAATTCACCTGTTCTCCTTGCATCATTTTCACTTCCTGTCTGGTTTTCCCGCCTACACCTCCTGCCTGGCCAATCAGCATTTATTTAAAACATGATTGACAGAATACAGACAATTCTCCCGCACCAGGAGTTACCATGGCACTAGATAGTGGCATATATAGAATGGAGAAAATAAGAGAAGAAATTCTAAATGGAGCCCTGAACAGCCCTGTGTTGAGAGTTGAGGAGTGAGAAGGAGTTAAAGGGAAGTGGTTTGGGGAAGTGGGAAGCAGCCCTCTGGCACAATCTGCTAGCAATGAGCTTGGCAGTGTGGGAGCCTTGTGACCTGGCAGAAGTGGCTGAGAGTGGTGTGGGGAAACAACAGTCTGGAATGCTTCAGAACCACCCAGACCCCTCAGAATAGCAGCACCTGGAGGTAGGCTGGCTCTGGCAGCTGAACCCTGTATTAGAACTTTTAGAATGTACTCAGAGCCTTTGAATGAAGCAGTTTTCAGATTCCAATGATGTCAGTAGTAGGAAAGAATTAGAATGGGCTTTTGGCTGAAAGGTCTTGGAGGAACAGAAAGGAAACCAATCTATCTTCACCATTTGAAAAACTGCTCAGTGCTCTGTACAGATCCCAGTCCTGCTAATTGCCTGTTTCCTGTGGTTTAAAAACAAAAGCCAAGGCCTTCATCAGGAGTCACTAACCAGCACTTCATTTTGTGAACAAAGTTGTGGAGGACATTGTCTGATTCATATCTGAACTTAAGTGTTTCAGGGCTGTCTGTTGGCTCTTAAGGGTCTATGCTTGGGTACAATAGCAGAAAGGGACATCTGGGACACGTGAGGCTTTGAGATGAATTCCATCAGTGTCCTCCATTTTTGAATCCTCATTTCTACACAAATGTGGTAGTGTAATAGTGTAATAGTTCTGCTTAGGTAGAACTAACTGGTTTTCCGGGGCATAGTTCTTTGCTACCTTTTGATTGATTACTCACTTGTCCACTCAAAAACTGGCAAAGGGCTGAGGATGTAGCTCAGAAGGTACAGTTCCCTTGATCCTTAGCTGATGGGAAACCTCCTTCAACCAATGGCCTTTGAGAGGCTGGGCCAGGTTGAGATGTGACTTTGGGTACCAAAGTGCCACAGTCTGAAGGCGTAAGTCACAGACAATCCCACACCAGTTTGGAATTATGATTAATAGAATGGTTATTTATTCAAAGGGGAAAAAACTTACAAATTACCGTCCCAGACAACAGCCCCTCCGCGCGAACAGGAAAGGAGTCTAGGAGCCGGAAGCGGAGCCAAAGAGGGAGTGGAGGACAGCCGCTGCTTTTTTAAAGAGAGAGAGAGAGAGAGAGAGAGAGAGAGAGAGAGAGAGAGACCACGCACCAATGGGCTGGTAACTCAGCGGCGATTGGCTGAAGGAGCGGAAAGAGCTCCCGCAGCAACAGTCCTATTCCATGAGTTTTCCCTTTTAATAATAATAATAATAATAATAATATAAAAAAACTTCATATACCCTACTTAGCGCTAGCGTGGGACTATTTAATTCGTGTTCCCCCACCTGACACATTCTGCTTCACTCAGCATCTTAGTAATCGGGTGTGGTGCTGTAGACCTGTAATCTGAGCTTTAGAGAGGTGGTTGGTGGCTGGGGGAGCTCAAAAGCATTCCTGTATATATACCAACTTTGATATCAACCTGGGTTACATGAGACCATGTTTCAAAAGAAAAATCAGACAACAATAACAGCAAAGAAGTAATGTGGAAGAGAGAAGTGAGGAAAGTATTTCCAATAATACAGTACCAGAGAACATATTATGCCCTATAAACAGTTTATGTAACTAAGGCTTATGAGGCTACCAACACTGGCCAGGCATATATTCTAGGGACTTAAGAGGTGTTGGAAGAATTGGTTTTATCCTAGAGGCACAAAAGGCTTTAAAATTAAGGGACATTTTAGTCTGATCTGTGTTTTAATGCTTGAGACAGAAGGCATTACATGGGAGTCTGTCAGGACAGGGTGGTTCCTGAGATATCACAGAGGAAAGCTGACTAGGCTTGGTGCACAGCTGGACGTGTCAAGGAGAGAGGGAAAGGGGGCAAGGACTCTCGATCCCTTGATCACCCTCCCAGGGGCTCACCGAGTCTTACTCCCTTCCAGTCACTCTTACTATCTGTGTGTTCCTACCACCGAATACTCTGGCAGTGCAGTGTATCAACAAGAGACTGGTTCCTTAAGTGCTAGAGGCTGAGTTTCTTTGAAAAACAATGGGAGTGCCTCCCTAGAGGCTCCACTGTCATGACCTATCAATCACACCCAAAGGCCCTGCTATGAAGAGCATCACACAGGGTTCCAGTCTGTTAGAGGGAATGCGGCACCCAGACCGTAGTTGCTCACTCCCAATTCCCGGCAGTGTCCACACAAAGTTGCTCCCCAGGCCTTCCCCCATCGCAGTCTTTGCCCTGCTCTCCTCAAGCATTTGCTGTCTCTTCTGTGTGGTCTTGCCTCCACTGTGCCTGTGATGCTGTTTGGGGACCTTTCCTGTTTCTTCTACCCTGCTCTTTCTGTGTGGTTGTCCTGTGTGGTTGCTTTGTTGCCCCTTTCCAGCAGTTGATGCCCTTTGCAGACTTTCCAGGGACCTGCTCCCTCTTTCTGGCTTCTCCACAGCTGTCTGGAGCTTTTCTGGGTGCCTGCAGTTGGCTGTCACAGTCCCCAGCACCTTTAATGACCTATCTACACTTCCGAAGACAACATTCACTTTCCCAGGGGAAGGAGCTTGTGTCTAGCTCCCATGCCAGGCCTCCACTAGTGAGTTAAACTTGGGTTTGCAAACAGATTGTGCATGTTTTCCTCAAGTTGACACAAACCTAGACATTCTTGGGAAGAGTAGACCTCACCTAAGGGATTGCCTTCGCCACATGGGCCTGTGAACATGTTGTGTGTGGGGGGCATTTTCTTTACGTGTTGACTGACATGGGAAGGCCCAGACCTATGTGGGTGGGCCCATCCCTAGGTAGTAAGGCCGGAGTGTATAAAAAAGCAGACTTGAGACACAAGTCAGTAAACAGCTCTCCTCCATAGCCCCTGCTTTCAGATCTTGGCTTCACATTCCTGCCTTGAGTTTATGTCCTGACTTTTCTCAGTGATGGACTGTTACATGGACATATAAGCTAAAATAAACACTTCCTTCCCCTAGCTGCTTCTGGGCAGAGTGTTTTACCACGGTAGCGGATCCTAGCTAGAGCGGACGATGAGTACAAAGGAGCCAGGCACACGTGTCTGTTGATTAATTAGCGTTGTGTGTGTTGATAGGTCAACCTGACTACACAGAATGCCTGATTCTCTCTTAGACTTCTATTGTTTGTATTTCTTTTATTTGTTTGCTTGTTTTTGTTTTGTTTTGTTTTGTTTTGAGACAGGGCCCTGGAATTAGCTCTGTATACCAGGCTGGCCTCAAACTCAGAGATCTGACTGTCTCTGCCTCCCGAGTGCTGGAATTAAAGGTGTGTGCCACCACTGCCCAGCTGGATTTTACTGTTTTTAATAATTCAGACCACTTCTTGGCATTCCCAAAAGAAGCAATTCAATAAGTTTTTGATGAATTAAAAATGGGAAAAGTGAGTCAATAAAACATAGTTTTTCTTTTTAAATCGAGCTTTTAATTTTGAGGTCACTGTAGATTCTCTTATAGTTTTCCTTTATCCAGTGCCTGCCAGTGGTGACACCTTAGAGTATGCGCTAGCACAGCTGGGGTAAGACTGTCTATATGAGTTACCTTTCTGAAACTGTGACCAGACACTTAAAAGAGCAGAGGTCCATTCTGGCTCAGAGTCTAATGGTGTTCAGGCAGCGAGAGCATGGAATGGCTTGTCTCCTCTTGTTGGGTCGGTGCACAGTTCTGCTGCCTGTGTGACGTGTGACCTGACACCTCAGTCCCACGTAGCTTGAGACTTTTCCATATCCTTCTCAGTCCCACAGGACCATTTTCCCCCCTGCCTGCTGGTCCCTGCAGTCACGTATTAAACAATCATTCAAATGCTTAATATTAATTATAACTGTTTGTTCAATTGCTCAGGTTTCTCACTGGCTTACTACATCTAAATTAACCCATTTTTAATTATCTGTGTATTGACACGTTCCACATGGTTTACTGGTAATTCTCTTGCATCTTACTCCTCTGGCAGCAGCTGCTGGTCTCTCTTATAACTCTGCCCCTCTTCTCCCTGTATCTCTGCTTGAATTTCCTGCCTGGTTCTATCCTCCCTGGCTATTGGCCAAATCAGCTTCTTTATTAGCCATTGGTAATAAAACATATTCACAGCATACAGAAAGACATCCCACATCATTTCCTTTCTTTTGTCTAATTAAAGAGGAGGGTTTTTAACTTTAATGTCATAAAACTACAATAGCAAAAAAAGGTATCAAGCAATAACTAGAATTACAATATTTAGTCTATTTGTATTGATAAAAATAAAGAAAAACTCTACCATCTATGCTATCTTTTTGGGTCTAAAGTTTCATATCTAATTTATCTTTCTCACAACTAAAAAAACTATAATTATAACTATCTAGGCTTCAACCCCATCAAAGATGCCAAAAGTCTATAATATTACCTAAGGAAACAAGAAGTGCATTGTAAGCACCTTGCAAAAATCTTGAAATGACAGTGAGACATCTCACTGCCTGGACAGTCACCCAAAGTTCTTTTATAATGTTGAGGCATCCATCTTCAGCCTGTAGACCTCAAGTATCTGGCAGACATTTTAGTGAATTAGGAAATTTGAAGGATTGTCCCACTAATATTGCCAAAATTCATCAGTCACTATCCTTCTTGTCCTGCAGAATGTCTAGCAGTTTCTTCTGTGAAGCAGAGACCTGAAGCACCATCCCACTAAGTCTTGGCAAAGTTTAGAGGTCATTTCCTATGGGTCCTGCATGTCGAGTTTATACAACACACTACACTATCAAGCAGTCCAGGCAGAGCCCTTCCTTTCCCCAATGACTAGTTTTGCCACACTAAAAGCAAACTCCATATTGAGTTTTTTTGATGTTCATCATCTTCTTTAAAGTAATTGATGTTGCCAGGAGCAGATATTTCTCACTGTTGAGAAAAGTCTAAGTTCTTAAAACATTTTAAATGCCATATTCTGTAGGTTGTTGATGTGTTTGAAGATTATATCTTTGTATAGCTAAAAATTCTAACTGATATAGCTATAAATTTAACTATTATAGATGAATAACTATTAATCTGCATTATTAATTTTATGTTACATTTTAAATAATTTGCATAAACTTAACAACTTAAACAAGAGTAGAACTATACATATAATATTAAGAATTTGACTTTAAATTTATATCAAAAAACCAAAATCCATACCAGTGTAAAATATTTTGAGATTAACAGTTGTTTTTTATACTAAGATATATTTAATAATATGCCCTTTTTATATTTTTATATTATATCCCCCTTTCTTTTTTTAGAAAGAGATTAACTATGACCAATAACAATTACCAAACCCCCTTAAATGAAAATAAACATTCATAAAAAATATTTTGGGAATTTAGGCTTAGTTCTCTAAACCACTTTCTTCCAATTGTTGGGCACTGGTAATCTTTAATGAACCCTGAGAAAATTTAGGATTATCATCAAGTCCTGACCTGAGTGTTTTGAGTGGCTGGTCCAACTTAGCCAGCAGTTTTGAAGCTGTTGTTGATGTTGGATCACGTGGGCCATCATTCCCATCAAAGACCTTTCAGCGTGTCTTCCTCCATCAAGTCATATTAACCTTGAAGGAATCCACAGCTTCTCATCTTCTATGGAAACAAAAGCAGAACCTCTTTTCCAAAGCAACATATCCTTAGACCCAAATTTTGAAGTCAAGATACTTATTTAGCTTAGCAGCACCCACAATCAAATGTCTCTCTCTAGTTAGCTCATTAACAGTCAAACATTTCAAAGAAAGCAAAATAGTACGCATAATCCAGACTCTCTTTGTATTTTCCATCTTTTTAAGGCTTTTTTCATATTACTATTGCTGTCTCTTTATAGATTTTATTTTATTTTTTAAAACTATTTCTTTTTATAACTGCCTATACTCATTTTCTTTCTTTCTTAAGCCTACATACATCTTTTTTTAATACACTGTGACTCATTTAGAGGTTTTTTTTTGTCTGAATTTATCTTTTTTGCAAATATGTAATCATGTTCTGACCAGGAGAGTTTTTAAAATGTTAAGCAGGCATGACTAGGACCATCAACTGTTGGCTTCACCCTGTTCAGCTTTCCAGCATGGCAAAGGTACATTCACCACCAGCTCTGGGAGCCATATTTGCTGCACCAACTCTGGGAAGCAGCAGGTCCATATTTACATCAAGTAGCTTACCAGTAATGCTCTGACATCTTACTCTTCCACTGACTGCTGGCTCTTCCTCGAGTCTACCCTTCTTCTCCCTGTCTCTCTGCTTGAATTTCTGGAATAGGAGGGCCTTCTGTCTGTGTGTTGCTTTCATTGGCCAAATAAAGAAACTGCCTTGTCCTTTTGATAGGACAGTAGCTTAGATAGACAGAGTAGACCAAACAGAATGCTGGGAGGAAGAAAGCAGAGTCAGGCAGACGCCATGGCTCTCCTCTCTTAGACGGACGTAGGTTAGACTTATCCCAGTAAGCCACAGTCACATGGTGAAACACATATTTAATAGAAAATGGGTTAATCAAGATGTGAGAGTTAGCCAGTAAGAGGCTAGCGCTAATGGGCCAGACAGTGTCTAAATGAATACAGTTTTCCGTGTAATTATTCCAGGTGCCAGGTGCCGGGAGCCGGGTGGGTGGCGTGAAGCGGCTCACTGCTCCTTTTACAACAAGTTTCCTGTCTGGCTCTATCCTGCCTGGATATTGGCCAAATCAGCTTCTTTATTAACCAATTGTAATAAAACATATTAACAACACAGAGAAAGATTATCCCACAATATTTCCTCTTTTCTGTTGGGTGTCATATGTAGCCGGAAGCTTTTCTGTGTCACACCCAGTCTCACAGTCATTTATAAAATAATCACTTAGAGGCTTAATATTAATTATAATTGTTTGACTGATGGATCAGGCTTATTACTGGCTAGCTCTTACATTTAAATTAACCCATTTCCAATAATCTGCTTATCAACATCTTAAGATTTATTAAGATTATCCCATGGCTTACTGGTAATTCTCTGGCATCTTATTCCTCCCTGGATCTCTCCTTGGTTTCCTGTCTGGCTCTATTCTTCCTGGCTATTAGTCAAATTGGCTTATTTATTATCGAATGGTAATAAAACATATTCATAGCATACAGAAAGACATCCCACATTGGTTCCAGACAGCAGTCTTTCCAGATCATAAAAACCCAGCTTTATAATGAGATCCTACTAACAGAAATTTGGGAGCCATGCATTCCTGCCCTGAGCTCAACTCATTTCCTTACATCTTCAAATGCTTGGTTTTAATTGTACTCTAAAAGACTCCACTCTTCTCTCCAGAAAGAAGTCATTGATCCTTAAATAGTCCCTGACAAACAACCGGAGGACCAGTGGAGTCACTGAGTCTCTAAGATGAAGCCTTGGCACTGGGCTTGATTTCCTAGAACTTAGTAATAGTGAAAAGGAGCCTTTCTGTTTCCCTTCTGCTGGCTCAAAAGTGTGATTTCTGTGGCTGGAGAGATGGCTCAGTGGTTAAGAATAGTGCCTACTCTCCCAGAAGTCCTGAGTTCAGTTTCCAGCATCCACATAGCACCTCATAACTGACTATAACTGTATTCTCTGGTACCTAATGTCCTCTTCTGGTGTGCATACATGCAGACAAAATACCTACATATATAAAATACACAAATAAATAAATCTTAGAACATGAGATTTGTGTCCTAGCTCTTTGGAGCTCAGGCTTTGCCTGATTAGAGGCAGAGACACATTTTATAAGATCCCTGTAACCACAATCTTTGCTACCGAGGAGCCTATGTAACGTGTCATGACCTTCATGGTAGATTAATGTAGGGAAGAAAGGGAAGGAAAAGCTATTGAGTTCAGTGTCCACTAAGGACATGACTTAAAAAATAAAACTAATTATGAGAGATAGCTCAGTTGGCAGAGTGCTCTCCTAACACACATAAAGCCATGGGCTCCATGTCTAGTGCTCCATAAACTGGGCATGGTGGTGTGCACCAGAGATAGACACAGCACCCAGGATGGTGTGCACAAGGCAGAGGGATTCAGATGTTCAATGGCATCTCTACAACATAGAAAGTTCCTACACAGTGGGGGCTACTGTAATTATTCAACCCCAGATAAGGCTGCACTTCCGGGTTCTAAAGGCAGGCACATGTGGTCAGGCCCTCGGGCACAAAAGGCCCCATGTGACCCATGTGCGCACATGCGTGGTTACCTATGTATGACTCAGCTAAACCCTTGTGGTCATGCATGAGTCATCTGTCATCCGAGCCCCACGTGACCCATGTATGCGCATGCGTGGTTACATCCACGTATGACTCAGTTAAACCCTTGCGGGCATGCGTGAGTCACCCATCATCTACATCATCAGTGTGACGCAGTCACGTCAACCCCCTGTGCGCATGTGCAGGGCAGCCTTTAAAAGCTGGACGACATTCGCTCCCTTTGCACCTCGATCTACAGGCCTGTGCACACTCCCCTCCCCTCTAATGAACTCCTAAGCGGGTTTGTTTGCGGTCTGTGTCTCCTCACTCACACTAGGTATCAGCCACCAGACAACCTACCTCCTTTTCATCCTCATCAAAACAAATTAGAAAACAGTTCTGGTTCTTTATTTCTTTCCCTTTCCATTTTTTTTTTCTTTCTCTTTTCAGACAGGAAGACTGTCCTACATGGGATCAAACTCAGAGAGTCTCAGTGTGAGGGAGAGCGTTGGCTTAGGAGGATGTGAAAGATTGGAAACCACATCTCTCACAGCTGAGATGGGATTTCAGAGATGCAGGCTGCTTCCTGGGGCTTATGCTTTTTATGCTGATTGATAGGCTTCATTATGTCCTAGAGATTAGAGAAATAAGAGAAACACCACGTGACAATTAGCAAACAGTCAGGAACCCGAAGAAACACATGACAGATCAGTAGATTTATGAAAAACAGTACTGACAGGCCCATTTTTCAGAGTTCAGTGTTTCACCTGCAGAATTTAAAATAAAGAAAAAACTCCCAAGATTCATGTTCACATTTCAGATGCTTCACTTAAATGAGAATGCAACACAGTCAGGCGGGTTCTCTCTCCTCTGGAACTGTTTTCAGGGAGAGAGCTTCTGGGAGTAGCAGAAGATGCCGAAACACTTTGCCCCACCTGATTCAGCCAAGGTTCCTGACAACATAGAAATGAGCAGAGATTTACCAAGGAAGGGATTCAAGTCAGCAACTGCCCCAGATAAAACATAAAAATAGGAGGGGTTGATGCTTCTTAGCTTTTCTTTGCAAGTTTTCTTTCAAACTTCAGCATTTTTGTCCTTCCCTTCGCATTGCCTCTTTCTTGTCTACATAGACAGAGATCATGTGCTCACACTTAGGTGCAATGACTAACACTTGTGTTCTGTGTCTCACAAGGCTTCACATTTGGCTAGAGTTCTTGAACCAAGTGTTTTTTTTTTTTTAAAAAAAAAAAACTCTTCTGCTCTTTTCTCCTTGAGTCTCTTCATCAGCTCAGTCAGAAAACCCCGCTCCACCTCCACCAGACACCATGAACTCTCCCTGGTGCGCAGGAGCGCTTTTCCACCTTTCTCCACAGGAAACTGGAAGAGCATAAACACAACAAAGAGAACAGCTGGAGCACAGCCATGACTTGGATTCTAAAATCGGGGTGGGGTTGTCCAGGAACGGGGGTCACTGTTCTACAGTCAGTCTGCTGGCTCAACCTGGGCCACTTGGTGAATCCTAGGTTAAATTTTTGTTCACTGGGAGACCTTGCTGGATTTGGTGCTGGATGCTTTTCAGCGTCTAATTGTGGTGTTTGGAAGACAATGGAAACAGCTTAAAATAATATGAATGCTGCTAAAAGGAATGTGTGGCTGTGTGAATAAAAGCAATGCTGCTTTTTGTAGTGTACATTTAGTCTGTGAGCAAACACAGCTCACTCAGGTACCATGGGAGATTCACTTGGGGGAAGCCATGAACTTCGAGTTCTGAGTTTTGCTTTCACAAGCAGCTGCTGAAATTAGAACAGCGGCTTACCAGAAATTAGAGTTTATCCTTTTGAATCCCTTAGCAATTTGCTTCTGTTGGGCCGCAGTCATTATGATGCAAAGAGGAAGGCTCCCGGAACAGGGTGTGATTCAGGCCTGCATTCCTGTTGCCACGTCCAATTCAGCTGAAAGCTACAAGTAGTGAGTGCACTTCCTGGTCTTTGACCCTTCCTGGGAGCTTTTGAAAGGCAGAGTTTGTGTGGAACACTGAAGTCCTTCTCCACATTCACAGCCCACTGAAGGTGGTCAACCCACTCAGAGGCCTGCGGAAACCGCTTTTTAAAAACTGTCCCTCCACCTCCCCACTAACTTAAAAACAGGGCATCCACCTTCCTACTACTCCCCTCAGCAAACCGAAACAGTCACCTGAAAACAGAGGTTAAATGGCCCAAAGTATCTCTTACTCTTTGTCACAAATGGGCCAGTGACACAGAGGACAGTTGTTTTAAAATCTCTCAGCTTGATCTGACCAAAGACAGATAAAATAGTGCAATCCAGCACGAGAGCCTATCAGACTTTAATCTGTGTCATATCCTCTTACAGCACCCCAAATTACAGACAGGCAACTGGGGAACAACAGAGATTAAGTAATTCATCTAAGGCCACACAGCCATTGGGCAGAGCGCAGGTGATCCAAGCCCAGGAAACCTGAATCTAGGTCCCTCCCCTGCCTCTCAGGATGGGAGCAGAACTGGACTCCATGATTTAAAAAAAAAAAAAGAAAAAAAAAAAAAAAGAAAAAACAACAACAACAACAAAAAAAACAAAAAACAAAAAAAACCAGAAAAGCTGGTAAAGCAAATTTCAAAATAGATGAGTTACAGAAAAAAAATAAATATAAACAACTGATTCATTCATCTTTAGAGGCCATTTAAAGTCAAGTTCAGAAATCCATGAGGTTGAATTTAAACATGCATGTACACTGGTTGACGTGTAACACTAGGTAGCCAAAGGGTGAAGAATAAAGGGTCATCCAGCCACTAAGTTTGTCTATTCATCTTCCAGCTGAAGGTGCACCCTTGAGCAATAGAACAGATAACCAACATACTGAAGTCCTCACAGGACAGGTAAATCTGATCAGACTAAAATATTGTTCAAACAAAAATTGCAGGAACAGAACAAACTCAAGGACTCAAACCAAATCACAGGCCCCCAGGAACCTTCAGTTCCCCAAACACCTGCCCTCAGGCAAAGCAATGAAGCTAATTGGTGTGCACTGAGCTTGCCAATCACACAAGATTTCAGGGTAAAATGGAAATACCCCGGGCTGTAGAAGCAGTAGGGATTCCAGGCCTTGAATAGGCCCAGAAGAACTGCTCTGAAGCAGAAAGAAGGATTTCTGCTCTGCGGTCACTAGCCTGTAGGCATCCAGGGGCAACGAGAGGGTACAAACTCAACACAAGAGCTGGAGATCTCTGCAGGCCTGTTAGAACTGGGGCGAGTGCCAGAGCCGCTGTGCTAGGTGATGGGTCATTTTACCTGAGCAAAATCTGTCCTCTGTAAAAACAAGGGGAGGGCAGCATTAACCCTAACAAGATCTGCTTTGATACAAAGTGCTCAGGTTTGAGCAATGAGGTGGCATAGCTGTACCAGGGGTCCTTACGGTGAGCTGAAAACTTCCCACACACTCTGCCACCAGTGTTATGCTTTTGGCCCTTTAAGGGGCAAGGCACGCCCACTCCCGGTGGCCCCTGACCTCTTCCCGTCATCTTGAATCACTCTCTTACTGTCCTCACTCTTGGGTGTGCGCGCATCTCCCCGTGTCTCTCTCTCTCTCTCTCTCTCTCTCTCTCTCTCTCTCTCTCTCTCTGCCCCCCCCTTTCCCCTTCCCCTCCATAACCCCCTAAATAAATATTTCAATCTCACTCTACATACTGTGTCTATCCGTGTCTCTGCCTGCCTGCACCTGCAGGCTGCATGGCGGGACCACCGCAAGCCCATCTTCTGGGACTCGGGGATTTTAAAGTATAAAAACCAGTCAGTTCTTACGGATTGAACGCCCAGTGCTTGAGGAGAAGGTGAAGCAGAGTCAACCAGGCATGGTCTGTTTGTCCATCAATGAACAAGGAGGGTCTAGAGCCAAAGCACCTACAACACACTGCAGAGTGGGGCCCCAAGACTGGCAGCAACTACGGTAGCTAACTTTGTTAGCAACTACGGTGGTTTGAAAAAGAAATGGCCCCCACAGGCCCATAGGGAGTGGCAGTACAAGGAGATGTGGCCCTTTGGAATAGGTAAGGCTTTGTTGGAGAAAGTGTGTCACTAGAGGGTGAGCTTTGAGGTCTCAGATGCTCGAACCACGCTCAGTGTACCCAGTGTCTTTCTGCTCCCTATGAATCTGGTTGTAGAGCTCTCCGCTCCCCCAGCACCATGTCTGCCACTGTGACAGTAATGCACCAAACCTCTGAACTGCAAAGCCAGCCCAAATTAAATGTTTTTCTTTGTAAGAGTTGCAGTGGTTGGGGCTAGAGAGGTGGCTCAGAAGTGGTTAAGAACACTGGCTGCTTTTCCAGAGGACCCAAGTTCAATTCCCAGCACCCACATGAAAGCTCACAACTGTCTGTATGTAATTCTAGTTACAGGGAATCTGACACCTTCACACCAATGCATACAAAATAAATGAAAAAAAAAACTTACAGTGGTCATGGTGTCTCTTCACAGCAATAAAATCTTAAGATAGCAACCATGGATAGAAATGAATGGTGAAGAGGAGGTGATAAAAAGCAAGAACCTCATGCGTAAGATATTCAGTAATGTAGCTGGAGTTGAGGTCAGAATGCCCAGCTCCTGTAGCCCAGGGCACCACACTCAGTCACCCAATTAAATTGATTAGAGATGATAGACAGCAGAAAAGAGATTTACATTCAGAGGATGCATTCAGAAGGGATTAAAAAGGACCCAGTGACTCCAACTCCATTGTCTTTTCTAAAAATAGGTAGTTTTCAAACTTTAATTGTGTGTATATATGTATGTGCGTACATGCATGTGTGTGTTATTGTTGGAATACAAAACAACAACAACAAAAACCATACCAAAGTCCTGGCCAAGAGTGTGGCCCTCTGGCTTGGGTGGAAACTGAACACTCCAGCTGTGTGTCAGTCACTTGACTACGGGCTCATCCCTAGGAGGCTGCTGGTTATCATCATGCTAAGGAGAGATGGGCAGAACAATTAGTCCTTTAGTGAGATATGTGGTTTTTAGCTTTTGTTCCGAGAATTCCTGCCTCTATGACAGCAGCTAACAGACTGCAGCGTTTTCAGAGTCCATAACTTCTTTTCATTCTCCTCCTTTCTAAGTATGATTTCCTTAATGTAAAGCTTTTATGGCCCGATAAAGCAATAATCCAAATCAGACCAAATCAAACCACGTTACAAAAAGTCCAGGTTTAATGAATGTCAGAGCTCTCTGGTGGCCTTCCAGTCCCCAGAGAGAAGATGAGAAGGAAGACTGGAAAACCACGGCCGGGGGAGCGGGGAGAGGAGAGCTGGAAAGACCATGTGTTCATTCTCTCTGTGTGTAGGGGGACAGTTTAAATAACCTGTGGGAATAGTCTTGACCCTCTCTGCGGAGGAGTCACCATTTAGCAGGCTTTCTCGGAGGTGGAGTCTGGACTATGGTAACTCCCAGGGGAGGGGGCTTGGGATGGATGCTAGGGGCTGGAGTGATGCTTCCTACCAAACATTCCAGACTCCTTGGATACAGGGGTGTCAGAGGGCTGGGGTCCCATTTCCAACCAAACATTCCAGACTCCTTGGATATAGGGGGTGCCAGCTCAAGACTGGCTACTTCCTGCGGGCATGGAATGACGTGGGAGAGGGGAGAGTTGAGAGTTGGAGGGCTCATGCTCAGTGAGAGGTGTGGCTAGAGAGACATAAAGTGTACTGCCATCTTGAAGGTTTCAGGCATTTGTCCCTTGAGGGAGATTAGAAAGCAAGTGGCTAGGAGAAAAAATATATTGTTATTATTGGCCCTATGAATGGGGCTAGCCATGGGGCATTAGTTGCCAGAAAGAATGGGAGAGAGAAGTGCCATGGTTGTACAGGAGAGGCACAGGTGAATAAGTAAGAAACGAGAGCAGATAGGCTCTTTAAAACCAGATTTTAGTTGGTAGGTGTCCTTTTGAGCCAGGAGAGTTGATACCAATGGTAAAGTCCCAGGAGCTGGTGCAGGTGTTGGCGCTAACAGGAGGGCCTTTTATAAGTTGGACTTGACCCAGACAGCAAGAGTGACCTGTAAAATGTGCTTGAAAATGGGTAGGGTTAAAATAGGCTCTGGAGACTTTGTTTTTACCAGACCTGATTTTTTGGTACAGCAGTAGAACTTTTCTCAGGAACCTGCAGGTAGCTGTGAGACAACTGGAACAGGAAGTTTTAGAAGACAATTAAAGGGAACTGGTGAAATTACCTGACGCGAGTGAGAAGGAATCTAGTGTCTGGGAGATACAAATGTTAGGGTGTTGATAGGCTAAGCTCTGATCTGTTCAGGGACGGGACCAATCTAAGCCTTCCCTTTGGCTTCTGCTTCCTGCTTCATGTTCTTCCCCTTTATTGTGTCATTTACCATGACATTAACTGATCCCTCACCACTCTCCAGCGTCCTGCAGAGGCAGGATAAGAGAATAAAGAATAATACTCCCTTATCACCACCTATATAGAGGGTTTTAAACTCCCATCAGGAGAGGACCTTGCCTTGAGGGAGGTCTTTCTTCAGAAAAGTCTTCATCAACAGAGAGCCTGCAGCAGTTCATGTAAGTGCCAGGGTCTTAACGCAGCTGCTGGGGCCAGCACTACACTTTCCACAATAGGCACCACTAACAAGACCACTATTAATAAATATTTTATATGCAATCAACCCACTACAAACCCTAGTACCCATACTGGGAACAGATTTCTACTGTTGGACAACTAAGTAGAAGTCCCGGTCTTGAAACACTAAATGCTGACTTCTGAAAAGTCCTAGGGTTCAGCAGGAATCCCTGTGATACACGCTTTTCTAAAAACCCTTCTTTTCAATGTCTGTGGTAGCTTGAGTTGACCTATAACTTAGTATGATGGTGGACTTAATCTCAAATTCTGATCAAAAGTATTGTGCATATTAACTTAAAGTTACTTTTGGGGTATTGGGGGTGAGGATTAGTTATCTTTCAAGTTCCCAAGATTCCTGGAAACCTGATTCAGGCAGAGCAGTGGGAGGAAATGACCAAGCAGGCAAAGAGAGCACAGAGGGCGGATATTAGAAAACAGTGGCTGTGCCTTTCCTTGTGGGATGGAGGAGGAGGGATGCCACGGAGGGAGGCAGGGCACTGCACAGCACAATGCCCATTTCCTCACTTGATCTCTGGCATTACCTGACCAAGATGCTTCCCGCTCTTGCGCACAGTGGTGGCCTACCTCCATTTCTCTAGAAACCACATATAATCTGGGTTTAAAACACCAGTTCCCCTCCAGATCCCACATTGCTTCTGCTAATTGTTTAAAAGTAATTACAATTTTACAGCAATCCTGGCCATATCTGTGTGCTGGTGATGTGTGTTCTCAGAGACCCTAATGTGACAGTACACAAAACCTGCATAACAAGTCCCAGGCGACTCGTCCTGTCCAGTGGACATCAAACACGCTCAATCCGTCGACAGTGATGGATGTTTGAAAATTGTCTCCTGGCTGCTTGAAGATATTTTCATTTCTGATGGGCCTGTAATCTGTGAGAAATGAACTTCAATTGCTTTTTCTGCAAGTACTAAAAAGTTACTCTTCTGTCTTGAAGGGCTCCAGCAAAGCACATGTCAAGGACCGGTAGGTCAGTGGGGCTGAAATCACAGCTCTGAAATGAACACTTGATACTGTATATAAATTGAATGATCAGCTGGGTGATTTTAGAACTCCCTGGGTGGAATTTATGTGTCTTCTGAATGAGATGATGGTTCTAGGCCGATGGGAGTACCTGACATACAGCCCTGCAATCAGCAGGTGAGGGGAGGAGAGCTGGGCGGAGGAGGTGGCTGAGCGGCTTGACCTCCAGTCTTTTCACCCTCTCCTTCTGATTGTCCTTCAGCGTGAGAGCAGCTGCTTCCAGAGCAGTGGTGCCTTGCAGTGTACAGCTTGCGTGCCTACCTGAGCACGCACAGGACGGCTCAGCATTAGCTTGCTCTGTGAGAGACAGTCAAGTGCGCCTTGACCTCCAGATCCCCAGCAGATTGGGAGCTTCTGAGAACAGCCTAACAGTTTGTAGCCTTGGCTTTGGAAAGTGAATCGTTATTGTCTGATGAGTTTTTTCAGAATATGGCTCATATTCACACAGTTAATTCTAATCTTTTCATTTAGATCCTGGGCTTTCAAGGAAGAGATTGAGAGGAAGAAAGACTTTATAGAGGGGAAGAAGTAATGTGTGAGAGAGACTAATGAAATTGTAGAAGAAACAAAAATTAAAACAAACTGAACAAGAGGAGAAGAAGTCGAGACACATGGAGGGTAGATGAGGTGTAACTGAGCAAAGGAGAAAGCGGCAAGGAGGAGAAGGGTTAAAACCTCGGAGTAATCCTGAATGTTACTCAGAATGTTGATCATTCCAGCTCTCATAACTATCTTTGTTAATTAGTCTCTTTTCTTTTCTTTTTAAAATATTTTTTTCATTTTATTTTTTATATTCATCAGTGTTTTGCCTGCATATATATCTGTGTGAAGGTGTCAGGTCCCCTGGAACTGGAGTTACAGACAGACAGTTGTGAGCTGCCATGTGGATGCTGAGAAGTGAACTCGGTCCTTTGGAAGAGCAGCTAGTGTTCATAGCTGCTGAGCCATCTCTCCAGCCTCTCTTTGTCTCTCGTCAATAGTTCATGGTGGGATTCCCTTCTATTCCCTTCTTGTCTTCCAAACTGTGTTAACTCCTTCTGACAAGTACAACTGGACTTCCGTTAATGGAGTATTGGGACGAATGGAAAGAGAAAGGAAGGGAAGATGGAGGAAAGGTTGTCCTCCTGTTGCCAGCCTCCTGAGGATGCAGGCCATGAGGCTTGTGCTCAGTGTGTGTTCTCCACGGAAGTCTCTAGAGGAATCAAGGCATTCAAATTCACCCACTGCTCACAGCCTTCCACTGCACCCACAGCAGAATCTCCTGGTCACATGGGGAGAAGACTGACCCCAGAGGACAAGTGCTCAGAGCCCAAGACTGAACCCACAGGGCTCCCATACTCGACTCCATCTTAATCTCCACATTAACTCTGTGGGTCTGGTTTCTTACATCCCTTGGAGCATTTTCTTTGTTTAGATAGTTGCCAGTTTGAATCTGCTGCCATTCTTGGTCCCAGCAAGGAAGCATGAGTTTCAGGTTATTTTAACAAGTCATTTATTTAACAAGGACCAAATATGAACGACTTATCAACTTTGATTAAGATTAGGGATTCTGCTTGTTGCAACAGAAGTTATTGACGCACATAAATAAGTTGTTAATATTTTAGTACAGGTAAAACATAGAAAGAAAAGTTCAAAAGAGGGCTATTCTACTATGAAAGTTGATGATATTCGGGTGTATCTCAACTGATTTAACCTGAAACAGACTCCAAAGGTTGTGAGCCACATCTTTGCACAAGCAAACGGGGATTCTTGCTCAGACTTACTCAATTTGCATGAATTTGTGCTCATATTTAACTGCACTCTCTTTCTTATTACAGCACCAAAAGACAGAGATCCTGGTGAATCAGGTTAATGTGCCTGTCCTGATCCAATGTTTGGATCCATTCCCTAGTCGTGTTCTGCCTTCCACATCACCGCGCTGGCTGCAGGGATTGTTCTGCTCCCCTAAGAACCTGCATTACAAGGATTCCACACTTACTAACTGTGCCTGGTTTGTCACATCCCAGTTCTAGGCTGAAGATCAAAAGCATAAAAGGCATGGCGATTCTTAGACTACTAATCCATTTCGATTCCATAATTTAGAAATATGTTTTTTACAAGGGGCTGTGGCAATTAAAGTAAAAAACACATCGAAGAGTCAAAGAAGCCTGAAATTTATGATAAGATTCAGACGTGTGATGTTTCTGTCTTGGCGCAGAACAGGTGGCATCCAGTCTCGCTGGAGTCCTCTCGGTGACTGCATACATCCCATTAGCACGTGTGTAAGAAGTAGGACTTCGTTTATAAACATGCCAAAGGTGGCTCCCACTCCAAACCTTCTCTTTCTGGAGGACAAAGTGCCTGGGCCAGGATAACAATGTCAATCAACTTGCGTCCCCCCCCCCCCCCCCGAAAGGGGACAGAACCTCACTTTCTCATTTCTATCCAACCCTGATTCCCAGATAGTGGCACTGGTGGGCAGCGCAGGCCGGCAAGAGCATTAATCCACACAAACCTGAGATCTGGGATAGGCTGCCTCTGCTTTCCTCAGATAAACTGTGGATTGCTATGGGCTGTGGCTGGGCTTTGCGCCCCTGGGAGTAATGAACACGCCACGCCGACGGATCTCAGTCTGTACATACCTTTCTCTGAGCAATTTTAACTTTTCCCATGTCCATTAGGCCTTCCAGCCTAATCTCACTCTGCCAATTGCTCCCATGGTGAGATCATTAAGTAAATTATTTTAAGATCAAACACCCTGCAGTGACAATGGCGTCCCATGTAAGGTAAATGCTTCAAAGGCCCCCCTTTCAAATTACAGCTCTCCGGAGTTCCTAGTCGCCTCTGTAGGGCCTGCCCCGCCATCTCCTGCACCGCTTGGCTTGTTGCCCCAGGCAAAGGTAGCACTGCTAATTGGCCTCTGTAACAAAACTGACCTGTGGACAGGATAAGGCTTGTTTGGAGCTTAGAGACAAAAATTATTCAAGGTTAAAAACACTTGAATACCCCAACTACGTCATCAAGAAAGCGTACTGAAAGAACGTCTTCCCCCGCCGCTCCTGGTGTGAAAGAATGCGCTCCCGGCGCCCGAGCGGAACAAAGGCGCCTTCAGGTGGCCCGCGCCCGCACCCTCTCCGCGGGGCTCCTCGTCATCCTCTTAAACCCCGAGCCCAGGAGCCCCAACCTCGCCGGGGTTCCCGGCCCCCTCCTGGGGAGGGCCTTTGATCTCCCGGCCTAGTGGCAGATGGGACAATTTAACTGCTTGGAACAGGTGCAGCGAGTTTGCTTGACAGGTTGGGGCTTTTATTTCTAGCGCATTAGCCGGGCGCATACAAATGGGTTTTTGACAGATTCAAGCAGGTAAAATAACCCCGAGGCTCTGCGAAAGCGCGGTCACACCCGCCGAGGGGGCACAATTGTAGAAATGCTGCATAAATTAAAGACAGGTAAAACCTTGGGGCTCCCTGCTGCACGAGGCTCTGGGGTTTAGGTTTTGTTGTTGTTTGCTTTTCACTACTTGCAAAGGTGGTGTGTGGGGGTGGAAGTAGGAGGGCATTCTCCATCAAGTAAACACTACACTCCTTGATCTCTTCGGACTCAAAAGAAGCCGGGCTTGGTCGAGGTGGTTCCCAGCCATCCTCCTGTGGCGGTGGCTTGTCACACTTAAGCGAGACTGGCCGGGACTGAGGAGCAGTGGGGAATAAAACGAGCCCCCTGCCAGGCTGCCCTAGGGCTACCCTCCAGCTCCCGCCCCTTGCTTCCCTCCCTTCATTCTTCCTCTCCAGGTGAAAGACTGGGATCTACAAATTGTGCTTAGCTAATGAAATAGCTCACCCATTGAGAAAAGTTTGGTAAACAGCGGTCTTCTGAGGACAGTCTATAGAGTCAGGGAGTTGCTAGCTGCACTAGCCAGTCTTCTCCAATGTGGAAAATGAAACGATCTGGGATACTCGACCAGTTAGTTACTCCTTACTTTTCTCGGAAAAGAAAAATGTTGAGGACTAACGTTCTTTTTTCTCTTCTAATTTTGGAACACATAAATAATTTCCTTACAGCAAAAGTGTTCCAGAATATTCTTTTTGTGAAATGACACATTGAAAAAATTTAAAAGTTGTGAAATGTGATTTGGCATTATTTTTTCTCTTGTTTTATATAATATATATATATATATATATATATATATATATATGTTCGTGGTTGTCGCCTTTGTGACATAAGTTAGATTGCAAATTAATAATTTAAACTTGTTTCCTTTCATTTTTTACTTCTGAAGGTTTTGAGAATGCTCTTTCATTGTCAAGAATCTTAGCTAGGCATCACAGTTAAAAATCTCAGCTCCTCGGGAAGGAGGCTGCTCCTTTCTTGACTGTACTTCTAGACCAAGAAAAATTAAAAATCACCTCTTGCCTTTTTCTTGGCCTTGCTGCTCACTAATGGGCTGACAGAGACAGCACTTACAAGACAGCAGCTCTCAGAATCCAGCCTTCACAAGAGGACCCCTCCTGACAAAGATGCCTCTCTGGATGTCACAGCATTTCCCCTGCTGCAGTCTCAATCCTGGGCTGGTACCATAGAGAATGGCTAAGACCGCACAGGACACTGCGTCCAGTTCCCGGTTGTGTAGAGGAACTAACTATAACGAAGGGAAACCAAGGACTGGGTACTTAAAGTAAGTTGTGTTGTTAATGCTTTATGTTTGTTTGCTCAATGGCTGAATTCATCCAGCATGGCTGCGCCATGATGTGGGAGGCACTACACAGATGCAGACACCGTGTTCAGAATGGGGCCAAGAAGACCTCTGGGACAAGGGTGTGCACACACACGTATGTGCACAAAGAGAAATGATGGTCAATGAACATTTAGTTGGGTGGTACATTAAACACCGATACTTTGTAGGGCACAGAGTACTATGGAAGAGTAACCAGCCTTAACAAGAGTGAGTTACCACCAAGTTCAGGAAGAGGGTTTTTGTTTGTTTTGTTCCTCTTTTCTTTTCTTTTCTTTTTTTTTCTTTTCTTTCTTTCCTTCCTTCTTTCCTTCCTTCCTTCCTATCTTTCTTTCTTTCTTTTTTTGAGACAGGGTTTCTCTATGTAGCCTTGGCTGTCCTGGAACTTGTTCTGTAGGACAGGGTGGCCTCAAACTCACAGAGATCCACCTGTCTCTCCTTCCTGCATTCTGGGATTAAAGGTGTGCACCAGCACACGGGGCCCAGGAAGGTTTTAAACAAAATATTTAAAAATAAATGGGTGTTTACCTGGGTAAGAGAACATAAATATATAAAGCACATATCAAAGAAGATAAGGAACTCAAACTGTTTGGACAGTGTAAAAACGTTTAAGACAGAAGTCCTGAGGATGAGCCTAGGAAGCAAGTGCCTGGTGGTTGGTGGTCATGGGGCACTGCAGAGCTGGCACTTACTGTCCAACACCTCTGTGAAGACTAGCCAGCAGTCTGAGGACGGCACACTCCACACAAGTTCTGGAATACTAATTCTCAGATAGGTTCATATGAGAGAAGCAACTTCTGACTCTCCTGGTTCCCAAATCTTTGGTCAGGATCATCACTGCTCAGGCCACGTGCACGGGTCTAATGCAGCAGAGTATACTACTTTTGTTTCTTTTAATCTGGAGCTTTCTAAATTTAATTTTTTATATTCATTTATTTTCTTTGTGTGTGTGTGTGTGTGTGTGTGTGTGTGTGTGTGTGTGTGTGTGTGAGAGAGAGAGAGAGAGAGAGAGAGAGAGAGAGAGAGAGAGAGAGAGAAACCAGAGAAAAACTTTAGAGATTAGATTCTTTCCTTCCACCAGAGCTGAATTCAGGCTGACAGACATGGCAGCAAGCACCCTTATCCACCGAGTATCTCACAAGTCCCCTTCTCCAGCTTTTAAATAACTGAAACATGTGCAAGGAATCTATGGTTGTGATGTTTTAAATATATGAACTTAGAAATTCTGTGTTTTTAGAAGCCCTGAGGCTTTGGGATTGTGAATTATCTAATGCAGAGGTATGCATTACAATCTTTCTGGTTACCTGTGTAAGGTTTTTGTCTGATACTCTAACTGAAACCCTGTGGTCAGACTCTACCACATCACAGACACCCTGTCTGAGAGCCTCTGTCTAGCATGCGGTCAGCAGGAGTTCATGACCACTGTACCTTGGGTGAGACCTGCTACTGAGATACCCTCTTCTCTCAGTCCTTGCTTTTCTTGAAGAACAATCAAATCATACCTGTTAGAAATATTTTTTCAGACAAGCCTCTCCACTTACACAAATAATTTCAATCAGACCTAATTAAACTGAATTAAAAGATGCCCATGTTTAATGCAGTGCTCCCAGGTGGCCCTGTAACAGCATGGAGAGGGGAAGAGAGGAAAGGGCAGACCACACGGAACACGAAGACCACGTGTTCATTCTCTGGGGGGTAGTTTAAGTAGCCTGTGGGAGTGGTCTTGACCTTCCCTGGGGAGGGGTCGTCGTTTGGTGGGCTTTCTCAGAGGTGGAGTTTGGACTAAGGCAATTTCCAGGGGAGGGGGCTTGAAATGGAGTTTCCTGCCCAGTATTCCAAACATGGATGGGATGAGCCCCCCAACTAAATATTTTAAACATTCCCGGCTTTTTGGATAAGGGGGTGCCAGTGACCTGAGGTGAAGCCCCTCAACATAACATTTTAGACTCCTTGGATAAAGGGGCACCTGCTCAAGTCTGGCTGCTTCCTGTGGGCATGGGGCAACCTGGGAAAGGGGAGAGCTAGGAGTTGGTGGGCTTACTCTCAGCGAGAGGTGTGGCTGGAGTGGCATCCAGTTTACTTTCATCCTGGAGACGTCAGGCAGGAGGTCCCTGAGGGAGATGAGAAGGCAGCTGGCTAGGAGAAAAAAAATATTGTTATTATTGGTCCTATGAATGGGGCTACCCATGGGAAGAGTCATTAACTGTCAGAAAGAATGGGACATAGAAGTGTTCTGGTTGTACAGGTGAGGCTCAGGTGTATAATTGGGACACAACAGCAGATAAAACCAGATTTTAGTTGGTAGGTATCCTTGATCCAGGAGAGTTGGTACCAATGGTGAAGTCCCAGGAGCTGGTGCAGGTGTTGGCATTGTCGGGAGAGCGCTTTGTAAGTGGGTCTTGGCCTAGACAGCAGGAGTGACCTGTAAAATATTCTCAAAAATGGTTGGGTTTAAAATATGCTCTGGAGACTGTTAATCTTTACCAGATCAGATTTCCTGATAACACAGCAGAACTTTTTCCAGGAACCTGTGGGTATCTGTAAGAGAACTGGAACAGATTTACATCTTGGTGTCATAGCAAAAGGTTATTGCTTTAGGTTAAAAGATATAAACATTTTAGAAAACAATTAAAGGGAGTTGGAAACTCTGAGTCTCTGAAGATACACCTGAAACCTGTTGATCCTGGACTATGAAGCCTGTAAAAGAGGCACAATCTGTCTTATTTTAACGGGAAACTTAACAAATGAAGTAATGAGCTACCAGTACCTTAAGTAATCAAATACCATTAGACAGATCTAAGGGGAATAAATGAGCAGAAATGGAATAGCATTTTTAGCTAAGCAGGCAATCCCATGTCTCTCCTTAGACCTTGGAGAACACCAGCCTAGAAGCAGTGCTTGTTGTTAACTGGTGAGTACAAGAGGCCCAAAGAATTTCCTATGGGGAGATTTAGTCTATTTGTCTTGGCAGAATGAGAAGATCAATTCCCTGGGGTGACATCCAGGAAGCTGAAGAAGTAGAAGGCTGCTTTTTGCTGTGTGGGTGGCTTTGCTAAACCCAAAGGCAAGCCTCCAGGCAAAAGGTCTTCTGTAACCATGTATCCTATTGGGGAGCTATAGGATGCTGTGGGAGCTGGCATGTCTCTGTGTTAGAAGCTCTTTTGTTAAATGCCATACACTTCAGATCTGTAAAAGCACTTGAGAATTGGGTACCATTACCTGTTATATTTAAACTAGGCATAGAAGCTAAATTTAGCTTTGTATTTTATCCAAGAAGATTAAAGGAATATTTTAATAAGTCAAAGACTACCAGCACATGTGTGTGCTCTTACCCACCATGGTGGTGGGGTCAAAATGGGGGTTACCCACATGTTTGTATTTTTCCAGAGCTGTTGTAATCTGGATATGTTTTACAGATCTTAAAATATACACACATACACACATAAAAACATAAAGCAAGCACGCTATGAAAATGCAACCACATATTCACAGAGACATACTGTGGCCACATTATTCTAACAGACATACAAATAAAATGCGCTTAGGAACCTGTGTCAGATGACCAACTTAAAAATCCAGGTGTAGGCAGGTGTCGGGAGCCAGGGAAGCACAGAGGTGGTCTCTTTAAAGACCAGATTAGCAGATGCTGTGAGTGGGAACAGAAACATAAGGACAGAACAGCTATAGGGTTTTAAAGTAGAAGGACAGGGGAAGCAGATCCGCCTTAGCAAATCCCAGAGTGAGATAAACAGAAGGGTCTTGGATTAAAGGTATGTGCAAGGGCTGATCCATACCACAGCTAGAAACAATTTTTTCCAGTAAATGACACAATCCCAGGGTTCACAGTGTGATCAAATACCCTGCAACAATCAGGAGATGTGGCCTTGTTAGAGGAAGTGTGTCACTAGAGGGTAGGCTTCGAGCTTCCAAGTGCTTAAGCCAGGCCCAGTCTCACCCTCTCTTCCTGCTGCCCACTGATCCAGATGTAGACCTCTCAATTCCTCTTCAATAAGGTGTCTGCTTGCTTGTTTGCTACCATGCTTCCTGCCATCATGATGATGGACTAAGCCTCTGAATTGTAAGCCAGCCCCAATTAAATGTTTTCTTTTATAAGAGTTGCCATGACCATGGTGCCTCTTCACAGTAATAAAATCCTAACTAAGACGTCAGTCCATACAATATTACATTTATGTACATGTTTTCAGGGATGGCCATTTGGTATTGGACAACCAGTTGGTACGCTCTTCCCTGGAGAAGGTCATTTCTTCTGCTCTCAGCACTCCTCAGTTGCCTGTAGTTCTAAATATAGGGCTGAGGCCTCAACAAGCTTTCTCCCTTCCTGGTAGTATGACTGTTATCACTTATAAACAGGTGGTGAGGGACCAGTCCCAGGAGGGGCAGTGGTGGGTCATCCAAGGCCTTGGTGGGTCCCCTTGGCTGGTGAGATACCACGTAGGTGAGAGACGGACAAATATGCCATGCAGAGAGAGTTTGGGGTATAGAGTTTATTTAGTGGGTTATGGAGGGGAAAGGGAATGGAGAAAAATGGGGGGAGAAGGGAGAGAAGCAGAAGCTACCTCTCTAGAAGAAGGGGGGAGAAAGAGAGAGAGAGAGAGAGAGAGAGAGAGAGAGAGAGAGAGAGAGAGAGACTCTGCTTGCCTCAGCAGAAAGGGGGGGAGAGATTGGGAGTGGGTGGAGCTTGTCTCTTAAAGGGCCAGGGTACCCAGGTGGCAGACCAGGCCAGCAGACTGCAATAATAACTATTGGTGTCATCCTTGTTCAGGTTATTTTTAGGCAGTCATGCTGGTGAGGAGTCATGGGTATAGCTTCTCCAACACCCTAGGAGACCCAGTCTCACAACAAAACTCCCTGTTTTTCCATCTCTTGCAAGCTTATTATGCGTGTCCTCTTCTGAAGTGACGACTGAGCCTTTGGTGCAAGAGTTGTGTTCTAGATGTATTGGTTATGGGTATTCTCTTCTAAATTTGAGACATGTTTTAGATAAAGCCTTAATGAAAACTTCTCTAAGAGAAAATGCAAAAGTCTTTGGTGACCCATGTGCCTGCAGCTTTGCTTTCTCTGTCCTCTGTGCAAGCCCCATTCAGGGCCCAGTCCCTGGGCTGGACTATAGGGAATTCCATTCTCCAAATGCTGGTCAAATATTGTGTCCCACAGGCCTCATCTGCAGTGTTGTTTCCTGAGAGCCGCTCATCTTGCCGAGACCATAGCTTCAGGCTTGTGCTCCTAGTCATAGCTTACAGCTTGTCTCCCCCACTCCCTCCATGTCACTGTGCAGATACGGGTGGCTCCTGCTGATAGATGATAAATGAATGCAAGATGGGATAGGCTGAGCTTACAGTGAGTCAGACCATTATTGCAGAAAATTTATAATGAAAATAAGGAAAAGTAACTTGAATTAGAGGGATATGCTTATGCAAATTGATATATATGTCTCAGCATGGTAAGAAGTCACCAGATATGTCTGGAAAAAATAAGTAGTGTAAACTAGCTACTGACTGTAAATGGGTTTATAAAATCCATTTTGCACATGAACACTTATTCACTCAAAACAAAGAAATACTTAAAACTAAATTCAATAAAAAATGCATGACTGGTGAAAAAAGGAAATCATGCAAAATTGAAAAACTAAAAGATATGTGAGAATATTTGAACAAATGGAGACATATACCAAGCTACTGAATGAACATCAGGCTTGTAAAATATTATCCTTGTAAAACTGCTGTGTCTCATATGCAAGCAAAGTCCATTGGATGTGGTAGAGAACTTCACAGTTTCCCTTTGACATCCTCTTGGAAGAAGGAAGAATGAAGAAGAATATCATTTAAAAATTTAAAAAGAAGTTGGCAGGAAGGTGTGGTGGTCGGTGTTAACTGTCAACCTGACAGGCTCCAGACTTGCCTGAGAGATAGCTTCTGGGCATGCCTGTGGGAGATTATCTTCACTGCTTTAATTTGCTGTGGGAAGACCCTCCCATTGTAGGTGGAATCCTGGACAGGAAGGGAGAAAGCAGAGCCAAGCAGCAGCAAGCAGTCTTTACCAGCTTCAGCCTGACCTGACAGGTTGCCCCAAACTCCTGCTGTCTCCGCTTCCCTACTGTGAGGCAGAACCTTGAATTGTGAACTAAGGCAAAGGCTTTCTGCCCTAGGTTGTTTCTGCCAGACACTGAAACATAAGTAACATCCAATGAGTTTGCCAAGGTAGGATTACAAAAAAGGGCACAAGTACTGTCGGAATTGCTGATGCAGTTCTGCAGTACAGAGGGCCACCAGAACTAAGGAGGGTATTTTAACTCAATGCCAGAAGTGTGTTTTATTTTCAATAAATGCTGCTGGGTAATTACTTACCTGTTACAGACCAGTAACATAAGCTCTCAGCCCCCTCTTATATTGGATATGTTTGTTACAAATCATTAATGCACTGTAAGGCACTGATGCAAAGGCATGGTATTTTATGGCACTTGCTTCTCTCTCAGCAAACCAGGGTTGGATGTCTAGCAACCACATGGTGACTCACAACCATCTGAAACTCTGGTTCCAAGGCATCCAATGCCTTCTTCTGACTTCTGAGAACACTATGTATGCACAAGTTGTAGGAATATACATGCAGGCAAAATATTCATATACATAAACACTTTAAAAATCTGAAAATAATTTTTAAAAAGTAAACTGAAACTGAAGTGACAAATTTACGAAAAGATGAGCAGACTGACAATGAGTTTTAATTCAGCAAAGCTAACCATAACCAGATTTTGAAAAATCAATATTAAGCAAAAATAACTTTTAAAGATTTCTAATACCAAAATGGGCAGAAGATCAAATAAACACAAATTCGAGCAAAATATCTATAGAATTCAACAAGACACAATACTTGTAACATTACGTGTGTTTAGAATGTCTGCAATCCCTGACAGTTATGAGAAGGAAACTCAAATGTTATCATTTTCTTATTGTTAGGAATATTTTCTAACTGAGCCTTCCCGGCGATGCAAAATAATCCCAATCAAACCAAATCAGATCAAATTAAAAGATATCCAGTTTTAATTAGACACCTGAGCTCCTGGGTGCTCCAGAGGGGAAACACAAAGTCACCAATGCAACCACTGGAGAGAAAGAGAGAAAACCACAGATTTATTTTCTGAGGAGTAGTTTAAATAGCCTGTGGGAGTGGTCTGGACCTTTCTTGGGGAAGGGTTCAAGGTTTGGCGGGCTACCTTGACCTTTCTCAGGGGTCAAGGTTCACTGGGCACAGGGGAGGGGCCTCTAAAGATGGAGGCTGCAGGCTAGGATTACACTTACAGTTACCTTACATTGAGTAGATTGTCCATAATTTTTTTTAAATAAATCTTTCTTTCCATGTTGATACAGATTTCAGGTACTTGGAAAAAAACACTATTGATGTACTTTGTGTAGTTTTCATGTGTGATTTCATTAATACAATTTCTCAGTAGTAAGAGGTGTGGGCAGAGTCTCGCCGCCTGGCTAGCTTCACCCCCTGAAATAACCACATGGAAATTGTATTAATGAAATTACTGCCTGGCCCATTAGTTCTAGCCTCTTATTGGCTAACTCTCATATCTTGATTCAACCCATTTCTAATAATCTGTATGTTACCACGAGGTCGTGGCTTACCAGGAAAGATTCAGCATGTCTGACTCTGGTGATTCCATGGTGGCTCCCTGACACTGCTCTTCTTCCCAGCATCCAGTTCTGTCTTCCCCGCCTACCTAAGTTTCTGCCCTATCAAAAGGTCAAGGCAGTCTCTTTATTCAATCAGTGAAAGCAACACATCCTACACCATTTCCCCTTTTCTGTTTAAACAAAAAGGAAGGCTTCAACATAGTAAAATTACATATAACAAGTATCAAGCAAGAATTACAATCACAATATTTATATCTATTTTGTCTTTTATCATAACAATAGAAAACTATAGCTATCCATTCTTTAACTCCATCGAAGACTCCAGAAGGAGATAATATTACCTAAATAAACAAGAAGTAAGCAACTTCCAAAATTCTAGAAATAACAGAGACATCTCGCTGTCTGGACAGTCATCCAAAGTTCTTTTCTATTGTTGGGGCATCATCTTCAGCCTTCAGGCCCATATCATCCAGCAGACATTTCCATGAAGCAGGCAAATTTAAAGACAATCCAGTCATTTTCTTTTGTGTCCTGCAGAATGTCTCACAGACTCTTTTATGAATCAGGAACCCTGAAAGACCATCTCACCTTTAGGCAAGTTCAGCAGTCCTTTCTCTGTGGGTTCTCTGAGTCCAGTTTATGCAACAGTCCAGGCAAGAGCAGTTTCTTGCACAAATGGCTATCAAACTCCATAAGGAGCCTCTTTGATGCCCCTCTTTCTGTTGAAGTAATTGGTGCTGTCAGGAGCAGATGTGTCTCATTGTCATAAAAAGCCCTAAGTTATTAAAACATTAAATGCCATATTCTGTAGTCTTTGAAAGATATAAAGAATACCTATCTAACTGAAATATATCTCTATATATCTAGAAAATCTAACTAACATGACTACAAGCTTGATTATTATCGACAATTATCCATTAACAACCTATATTTCCTAATTATACATTGCATTTTTAAATGAACTACACAATCACAATACCTTAATCAAGAGCAGAAATACATATACATATAACAAGATTGACCTTAAATTTTATCAATA
Source organism: Myodes glareolus (assembly GCF_982192425.1). Classification (NCBI taxonomy): domain Eukaryota; kingdom Metazoa; phylum Chordata; class Mammalia; order Rodentia; family Cricetidae; genus Myodes; species Myodes glareolus. Next base: position 3,330,591 of record NC_142036.1, on the reverse strand, counting down.
AAGTAAAATTTATACCAATGTAAATTATTCATATCTATATCATATTCCCCCTTTAAACGTAAAAGAATATTTTAAGCAATATTTGGGAATATGGGCGTAGTTTTGTCCATATTGCTTCCTGTTGTTAGGGGGTGCTGTTAATCAGGTCTTTAATGGTGTATCCTGTATGCTAGGTACATCTCAGTCATCAGTTGAGCAAAGTAATTTTTGAGGGTGTTTACAGCAACCTTTTAGGAGGGCATGATGTATCATACCATATTGGTCTAGAAGCAATCCACAGGTTCTCATCCTCTGTGAAAACAAGAGAAGAATCTCTTTTCCAAAGTATCATATCCTAAGACCCAAATTTTGTAGTCAAGATAACTTTATGATATACATGCTGGTTTAGCTTAGCAGCCCACACAATGAAACGTCTCTCTATACTTAGCTCCTTTACAGTCAAAAAATTTAAAGAAAACACAATAATATACAGAATCCAGGCTCTCTGTGAATTTTCCATTTTTACGTGGCTTATTTTTTTATTTCTTTTAATCTATAGCTATTTGTACTCTGTCTCTTTAAAGATTTTACCCTTTTTTTGGCATTAACTTTATTTTAAGGCTTTAACTTTATTCTCTATATTCTTTTTCTTCTCTCTCCCAAGCCAACGTACACCCATCCAAACTGTGCCCCATTTAGAGGTCTTTTATGTCTGAATCTGCCCTATTGTGACTCTGTACTTCTCTACTGTCTTGAAGAGCTTTTAAAATTCTAAGCAGTTAGGTAGCCACTGCTCTGAATGTTGGTTCCACCTCTCTCCAATTTCACAATGGTGGACATACTATTTCTGCTAGATCCGGGGTTGCCAGGTAGTAGCCGCAGTCAGCACTTTAACTCTGAGAATGAGCTTTTTATCTGCCAGGCAGAGCACTGTGCAGCCTGGAAACATCTCTGTGTATGGCGGCAGAAATCCACCATGCTCTCCTGCTTGGGCACGTCTAATAAACCTGATCCCGCCTCCTGCCCAGGCAGGGAGCACTGAGTCACAGGCATGGTCTCAGCCGCTTTCCTCCCAACCCTGGTGGGCACAGTAACACCTGAACCCACAAATGCCACATAGTCATTTCTGCGTGTTTTTTTTGGAGTTAAGCTAGACGGGTGGCCGGGACAAACAAGCAGCCCTCTCCCTTGCAACAACCGATGGCCTGTTTTTCTGGAAATAAGCAGGTTTACACATCCGTGGATATGGCATAGTGAGTACAAGTAGCCCCATTCACTCTCAACCGTCCTGGGTGAAGTGGTAAAGTGCCTGGGCCTGATGCTAAGCAGTCGACACACAGCTTTAGAGCTATGCTACAAAGTCCGTTTGAACTTAACCGTTTCAAAATTGCATGTAATTGTAAAATATCAGAAACAACTTATCTAAGAAAAAATAAACCAGTGTTTAACATTATTGACAGAATACCAGATTTACTGGGGAGCCTTAGAAAAAGTATTGGTGTTCAAGTTCCTCCTAGACCCACTGAGTCCAAATTTCATTATGGGAGACCAGGCCCTCAGCACTTTCTAAGACTTTTTAGTGGTTGCAGTGTTTGGAGAATGAGAAGCTGAACACCCCAAGGTGCACATCCACAAGGTGGGACCTGGCAGTGAAGGGGAATCTTCTGAGTATGACACCTGGCAAGGAGAGCGGGTGCCCAAAAGGAGCACGGCCTCACTTTATTTTAAAGGTTTGCGTTTATTTTTGTGTACATATCTCTGTGTGTGTGAAACGTGGGCTGGACCCCATAGAGTCTGATCGAGGGTGTTGGAGCAACAAGCAGTTGTAAGCTACTCAATCTAGGTGTGAAAACTCAGCTCAGGTCTGCTAGCAGAGCGGCAGGAGCTCCTCCATTTGCTCTACCCACCAGGTCTCACTTCCAGTTGTGTTTCCATGTGGCGGGAAATACATGTAAAGCTTACTACTTATCTATTTTAAGTATATAGATCAGTGGTATTTGTAATGACCCAGCTGCAATATTGCTGTCACTTCTGGGTTCTAGGACCATGCATATGCCGACAAGCCCTCAGGCAGAAGTGCCTAATGGCCCTGGGAGATCTTAAAGGACCCTGCATGAGCCACGCGTGGCATGGTTGAGTCACCTACATCTGATGCAACTGCATGAGCCTTTGTGCACATGCACAAGGTCTGTCATCTGCATATGATGTAACCATGTCATCCCCTGTGCGCATGTGCTAGGCAGCCCTAAAAAGTTGGAGGCACCATCTTCAGCACTCTCTCTCTCTCTCTCTCTTTCTCTCTCTCTGTACACCGACCTTCATGTACCCCCCCCCCCCCAGTAAACTCATAAGTAACATGTTCCGTGTTTCCTTCTCACTCGCACCAGGTAATTTCATTGGTGCTGTGACTTGGCCAGGCTCTCCTGCCTACGAGCTGTCTGAGAACACGTGGAACCCTAGGCTCAGGAACCAGGTTTCTTTGCAACAGCTCTGCATGACAGTATTAAGCATCCTTACAATGCGTCTTGGTTGCTATTTTTTTGCTATGAAGAGACACCATGACCAAGGCAAGTCTTATAAAAGGAAGCATTTAACTGGAGACTTGCTTACAGTTTTAGAGGGTCAGTCCATGATCCGCATGGTGGAGAAGCTGACAGGCACAATACTGGAGAAGTAGCTGAGATCTTTACATCCTAGTCCCCAAGCAGCAATCAGAGAGATGGAGATACTGTGCCTGGTGTGGACTTTTGAGTCCTCAATCCCACCCTCAGTGACATTCCTTTTCAACAAGGCCATAACTTCTAATCCTTCCTAAACTAGAGGTTTAACTAGAGGGGAACAAGCATTCAGACAGAGGAGACTATGGGAGTCAATCTCATTCAAACCACCACACATTCTTACTAAATATTATCATTATTTAAAAATGTACATTTGAATTACATTCAATTATATATTTCATTTTGCTCAACATACAGACAAACATATATACTTAAGTTATACATGATAAGTTTCAAAAAGAAGGTTAAGTAGAATCAAATAAGTATAGATTCATTTTCCCCTCACCCTTCTATAGGATTTAGCTTAACACTGGACATTTGGGCTCTTCAGACTCACTTCATTTCTAAGATAATATCCAAAGAACTCAGTAGTCTCACTTTTGAAATACTCACTTTAATGTAGAGTTTAGCACAGCTCCCCTGGGGTCCTTAGAACAACTTCAACAAAGAGCCAGCATGGGAAGTGTCATTTGATACCCACTATGGTGGGGGTTCTCTCAAGAACTGTTTGGTGACATTTGCTTGAGAACCGAGCTCTGCTGACCCGGCCACGTCTTGGGTCTTGCCATCTAGCTGAGACTAATGGTCCTCCTGCCTCAGACTCCTGAGTGTTGAGACTATACGTTTGTACCACTATACCTGACTTAATGCAGTGCTGGGGACTGAACCCATGCATGCTTCTTGCATGCTAGGCAAACATGGCACCTCATTCCTGACATGAAAAGTCAAGTGTGAGCTGTGTCTGCTAACTGCTTCCAGTTTGGAGGCAGGGACTGTTTAAGACCCTGAGACATTTCTAGGCATTCTGTTTGCATGTTGAGAGATAAAATATGCCTCATGTAGTCATATTTCTGTGAAAACTGCTACAGGTTTATGGGGGCGCTAAAATGGTGCCACAGACATGGAAATTAGTGTCGGCATCTTATCAGATCCTTTATATATGGCTCTTACTTTAGGGAAACATACGATGGTTATTTGGCACTTTCAAATAAGTAGGTTGGCTTTTCAAATTTCAATTCCTGTCAGATCCCCAGCCAATCTATCAGTTTGGTTTTCCACAGCCTCTTTCCTAGACAAACACCGTTAAGCACTTCAAAAATATCAGATTAACATTAATACCTTATGGATTAGGGGCCAGACAAAAGTGGGCTTAGGAAAACACTGCAAGTAGAGTCTGAAGGTAGGTTTACCTCAGATCAGTTTCCTGCAGGCCAAGCTCTCAGAAATGTGAGGGACAAGAGGCCCACTCTGCCATTTTGAGCCTGGAGTCTGAAATGGACGGAGGAGAAACCAGATATCTGGGAGAGCCTTTGCAGCTCTCCTGGGAGGGGCTCCTGCATCCCAGCTGGAGGATTTCCTGTTTTGTTTTGTATTTTTTTCCTTTGTTCTCCACCCAATTCCCCCATTTTCTGCCCTCCCTTCTGCATTAAATCTGACTGTGGATTCTGAAGCTATTCCTTTACTGGGGCCAGAGCTCCAGACTAGTAAAGTCATTGTCTTCTGACAGGACGATGACTTCGGCTTATGGTGTGAGAGAAAAAAGCCTATCATATCAGCTATTCAGCACACAAATGGAGACAAGGTGAAAAGCCAGCCAATACACGCACTTGTCTTGGATGTCATTTGGTGTGAGTTTATGACTTCCAACCGTTTTCAGCCATATGCAGATAATAAAATTGTACCTGTGAGGATGTCTGCATACCATTTACTTATGTATAAAGATTCCTTCCTCGAAAGCGTCTCTTTCCAGCCTCTTCAGAAGCACAGGGGACTCAAATCTTAGCATCTATGATAGACTGCTAGTGAATTTAAATTTATCCAAACTTATCACATTTTTTCAGGTACCTTTTTTGCATCTCGTTACTTTTTTTTAAGGTTCTCAGGATTCTTATTGAAATTAGTTAATTAAAAACCTCTGAGATCTTTTTTTTTATATTCTAAAAGGCTGCTCAAATCAGGCATACAGGATTTTCATTCCCAATACTTGCATGTTTATGGACTTTTAGAAACAGAAAGCCACTCACAATTCTGAGGTGGGAATTAATGATGTAATTGTTTATTGTTCTAAAATTCAAATGTGAGTCGCTAATATATTTTACAGAAGATAAATTTCTACTCTATTACTATGGGTGTATTATACTTGCTATTCTATAACTATAAAAACACGAACAAAGACACATTATGCAACTGGTACCCCTCAGCCCCCATAAAGGAATGCATGGGGACAAGGTATTGGTATTCCAGGCTGTGTTCTACCATTTATCTTTGCTGTTCATTTCTCACTATCTATTTCATGATCTTGTTTTCCTCTATTATTCTGGTAGTCTCTCCAGTGATGTACTGTAAAAAGATAATACATTTTAGTGGCAAAAAATGAAAGAGAAGTCAGTGGGCCTGGAATAAATCTTTGCATCGATTTGGTTACCAATTTGTTTCCTTGTGACTATAAGTCCAATCAGATCATACTCATTTGCTGCTCAGTTATTCAATCAACTGCTCTATGAGCTGAGCTGAGGATATTTATATGTTCACCCCGAATCCAAAATAGTTTCTAAGATCTATGCGCCGAAGCGCTGTTTTTCTAATCAATGAGCCCTCTTCTACGTGTGTTTTCTGTTGCTCAGTGTTACTCTAACAAACAGGAATAAACTAATAAACCTAATTTTTGTTTTACAGTGGGTTAAGATCACCAAATTCAACTCTGTAGCCTTAACTTCCACAGTCAGGTTCTCAAATCCTCTTAAAGTCTTAACCATCGCCACACATCCCTGGACCTGACTGTGCCACATTCAACTTCCTCAGGATCTAGGCATTTTTAACAGCTATTTTCATGCTGGAGAAACTGTATTCACTGTGGAATCCTATTTGTGCTTGGTGTATGGGTGATCTCTGAGCTAAGTTGAATTGGAGTGTCCCTGAAGACATGTGCTAAAAGACTTGGTAACCGACCTGTTGTTATTGACAGGTGGTGGGAACTTTGGGGACAAGCATTTGATGAGCATGCTAGGACTTGACTGAGCCCCTCCCTGTCTCTTTGACAGGGAGCTTCCAACCTGCTGAGGACTCCACCCCAAAACTCTGAATCCAGTGCTGTAGCTTATTTATGTGTCTGCCCCTAAAGCAAGCCGGTGTCAGCCTTGAGGACAAGAGCCTTGCTAGTGGTTTGCCTTTTGCTTTTATGAACTCTCTTACATGATGTAAGATGAACAATGACAGACAGACACCCAGACAGACAGACAGAACAAGGTAGAGCCAGCTTGTTCCGTAGCATGGCAAATTCTATCTTGATAAAGTGTGTGTTTATTTTATGCCCTCAGACTCCAGTGGATTCAGGTTTACAGGGTCCACGTTTAAGATACAAATATTTAAGTTGTAAATTCTAGAAAGCGCTCTTATTTAGTAACCCATGTTTGCTTTGATACTATCTCTTCTACCATTTTGGGGTGGGGGAGATCAGAAATCACAATAGCAGTATTTTTTATTTCTTTTGTCAATTTCTACCCTGACTTCCCTTCATGATGAATTCCACTGCAAGCTGAAGTAAACACTTTCCTCTCCGAGTTGCTGTTGGTTACTGTGGTGTTCTAGCACAGCGTGTTGAGAGGCTCACAGGGTTTGGGCAGAGCTGGGGTCTGCAGCATCCACTTACATTGCTTCTGCTAAATCCTCTTCTGTGGAGCCCCTTCCTCAGTCGGCTTTTTGTGGCTTTGTTATTACTGGGTTGTTTGTTTTGAGATTGTGTCTCCTGTAACTCAGGATGACCTCAGACTTCCTACAGAACTGAGTGCATGTGTATGTGGCAATATATATGGGTGCTGGGCCTCGTGAGGCCTGGGCATGAGCCCAGTGTAACTTCCTGAGCCTAGCTCAAGTTTGGGGACCTGTCTACCCGACCTAGGCCCAGCCACTGCTAACATGGTGGAATATTATTGGCCCTTGTTTCTTGCTCCACCCCTTATCACAACCCTATGTAAGTTCCTGCCTGATACTCAGAGGGTGTGTTTCTCCGGGTGGCCAGTGCCTGGGTCGTTTGACACTTCCCATCCTGCTCAGCCCCAGGGAGAGTCCAGCAGGTCTGGCTTTGCCCCTGCTCTTTCTGCCAAAGAACCAGGCCTCTGAGGATAACCTTGAACTCCTGACCCTCTAACCTCTACTTACCAAGTACTGGGGTCACAGGTATGTGCCATCAAACACCGAGTAAGCACAGTAAGGGAGCAGCCTGCCGACTGAATCACACCCCTGTCTTTGTCTCCTCCATTAGCTTCATGCCATGTGTAACTTCCTTCCTGGAGTTTTGTGGGAACTTCATGTTTTTTTTCCCAAATACTTGATCTTGAAGAAAATCACCTGAGACTTTAGGAGGATGGATTATAGCTCTGCAGTGGCTGGGATGAGAAGGGTCAAAAACCCACAGCAGGCTCAGTGTCTCTCCCTGCCTGTCACCTATGGATCAGCTATAAGCTCTCAGCTGTGACTCCAGTGTCCTGCCTGCCTGCTTGCTATCACATTCTCCATTATAATGGCTATGGGCTGACCAATCAAGCTTTCTTTAATAAGCCTCTTTGGTCAGGGTGTCTCTTCACAATAAAAGAGTAGCTAAGACATATTCTTCCTTAAAGCACTACAAAGTAACAACCAACAACATCGCTTGAAGTAAGCCATTGGCTAAAAGTCAAGAGCCAGGAGATGACTCAGCTAGTGAAGATCTTTGCGGCCTGTCCTGATCATTTGAGTTTGATTCCTGGAACCCACATGGTAGAAAAAGAGAACTGACTTCTACAAGTTCTTCTCTGATCCCCACATGTGTGCATGTGTATGTGGGTGTATGTGTATGTGCACACTGCCCTCCCTCCCCAGGGTTACAGTGCCCATCAGAATGCTGGCACACTGCCCTCCCTCCCAAGGGTCACAGGGAGTGTTTGGACTCTCTCCTGAGCTAGAGTTCTTTGTAAATCTTCCTTACAAGGCTTTTGTTTTTTGATAATGTGTCTCCTTTATCACAGGCTGGCCTTGGACTCTGTACTGAGAACTACTGATCCCTGGTATTGCAGGCGCATCCCACCACACCTGGTCTATTTAGTGCTGAGGTTGGAACCTAGGGTGTCACGCATCATAGGCAAAACCCTCCCAAGTGAGGTACGTTCTCTGCTCTACAACAGTATTGTTCCTTGACAAATGATACTTACATGTTTGCTAGTTCTTATTTATTACATAAGGTTTTAAAGATTCTTTTTTGTTGTTGTTGGTTTGTTTTTTTTTTTTTAATTTGGTTTTGGTTTTTCAAGACAAGGTTTCTCTGTATAGCCCTGGCTGTTCTGGAACTCTTTGAAACAAGCTGGCCTCTGACTCAGAGATCCACTTGCCTCTGCCACCTGAGTGCTGGGATTAAAGGTGTGCGTCACCACTATCCAGCTTGAAGATGTCTGTCTTAATCTAGTTTCTTGCTATTGCATACCAGAAACTGAGGAATTTACCTAGAAAAGACATTTATTTCGATGCAGTCTGTCTGAGCCTTGTGCTGCGATACAACATGGCAAAGAAAGCATCTGGGTACAAGTAGGTCTTCACAGAAGAGACTGTTGGGGCTGGTGCTGATTTATAACAGCCTCTCTTAGGAAACAACCCCAGTCTCAGGGAAGCAACACTTGTCCGTTCATAAGCATGATATACACAGGATGTCGTCATCTTTTGAAGGTCCCACCATTTATCAACTTAGTTACACAGGCAATCAAATTTCAACATGAGTGGTGGAGGGGAAAGCCTATGTCTAAAGTATCTGTAACAATGAGTCAACAGTTTATTCAATGACAAAATATTTAGAATCACTTATGTTTTCTACAGCTCCAACAACTGCCTGGAGCTCTTGTTCTTACAGTCTAAAGGTTAGCGTTTATCAAGAATTTGTATTTTTATCTTTGTACTAATGCTCAGAATTGATCAAAGGTTGTATTTAGAGAAAGGGATGAGTAAATGGTGGACGCTGTGCATGATTGAAAGAGAGCCGAGTCTGTGACGTGGGCTCAGGAGCACATTTACTGTGCCAACCATCTGAGAAAATCTCCTTCAACTTGTGGCCTGATTCTAACTTCCCTGTGTCCATTAGATCAGTAGCTAGTATCAGCACCCGGAAGTTAGCATGTGTCCTCACTGGTCTACAGACCTAACTGGCTCTTCAAGCTTAGTCACCCCAACCAACCAACCACCAAGCAACCTACTAACCCAAGAGGTTTCTTGTGTTCCAGACAAAAACCCAGAGAGTTCAGAATTCAACGTCCTGTCTTCCTGTTACTGTTATTTTACTTTCTTTTAAGTTATTTGTTAACTATTTTGGTGCAGAGACCCTTGTCTTTATTTCTGAATCATTTCCTCAATCCGGGTAGCAGTTTTGTTTGTTTGTTTTTTTTTTTTTTTGTCAATTCTATTGCAAGAATCTTCAATATCAGCATCTTGGAATCAGCCTAAAATCAAGATTTTCAAGAACAAACAAGCTCCTCTTTTCGAAAAGACTTTGTCAAAGCTTCCATTTTTATTTCACTGAGTTCAGAATCCCCAAGTCATTTTGTCTTTCTGACTAACTATGGTTGAATCGACCTTAGAAATGTCTCATGGCCACGATCCTAGCCAAGGGCTTTCTCTCTCTGGCCCTACTTTTCTGCCATGGGACTAAGTTCTCTTGAGTGTTAACTTCCTCTGGCCACCGTTTCTTCAGTGACCCTTTATCACATAACTATGAGTAGCAGGAGACCCCATGGTTCATCCCATCCAAAGTCCCATTTCACAGATGAGGAAACTGAGGTTTGGTGGGGTGTTTACTCAAGGCAGTGTTAATATGCCACCGAAGTGAGGTTCCAAGTCAGGCTTCTTGCCATGGAAGCTAATGCACCCCCTTTCTCCTAACTTCCAGCTTTCAAAACTTTTGTTAGATCTGTATATTGAACCTTGAATTCACAGAGATCCGCCTGCCTCTGTCTCCTGAGTGGGGAAATTAAAGGCGTGACCATCACTGCCCAATCCAGATGTCTTTTTAATGTCATTTCCTTGTCCCAGTGAACCTTGATTGTGCTAGAAACACACCAAGTGTAAGCCCAGATTAGTTATGACCATGGAGTCCCTGCTCAGCAGGCAGTGCACGAGGGTCTTTAAACCTCAGGAGGAGCTGGGGAGGGCCCTGAGTAGGGAACTGAAATGTTCAGAGGTTGCCTCAAAAAAATCTTAGTATAGGAGAAAATATGAGTACTGAGCTGATCACTGGTTAAGAAGCGTTTGTGATACAAACACAACCCGTAAAGGAACGATGACAGTAAAGTATCTTTCCAAGCGTTTGCTTTAGGGGCAGATTTTTTTTTCAGTTCTGGCAGAATACATATGACATAATTAATCACCTTACCCATTTTAAGCACACCACCACTCGTTTTCAGAACCCTGGACCCATTTAACAATGTTTTCCTATTATCCTCTTCCCTAACCGTTAGTCTGAAGCCAATAAGATTTTGAGATTACAGGCTGCCTCATTTTGCAGGTAAAGAGGAAAATTGAAACAAGCAGAAGAGTTGCTTGGAACTAAAGCCACTTAGAGCAGGTTTTCCGATCCATCTCCCGAGCCCAGAATCCGCCTAGACTGGACTGGAGCCTAGTGTCTACCCATCCTCTCTTTGCTGTTGATCTCTCTGTTCTTCTCCAAGTTCCCTAGAAGTGTCATTTACACGATTCCTCAGTCCATTCTTTTTATTGCATTCAAATAGGGGCACATCTTTTTTTTTTGCATTTTTATGTTAAATAGGCCTTTTAAAGGTTTAGCTATGCTTTTAAACCCCAACTGAGCAGCCAGTGTCATAGAAACAAACAACCCTTTAAGTGTGCTCTGAGACAAAAGTCTGCAGCTTTTCTCCTTTCAAAGAGAGCTTCGTGGACACAGGCCTTCCCTGGAGTCTCACCTCCATGAGTAAGGGAATTTCGCACAACCTAGTTTGGTTCCTTCTCTTGAAGCAGAGGTCGACTGTGCCTTTGCTGTTACCAGAGAGGGCGAGTGACTTACTGCAGTCAACAAGAAAACTGTAGGCCAGAATTTATGGATTTTGTTCTTTTTAGCCTAATGAGCATTGCAGCATATTATCACTTACATCACCTAGATTGCCCGATCGCTCTGCATAATATTACTTCAATCCATTTTGAAACAAGTTCAAATTGCCATTTTTTTTTTGTTGTTGGAGTAATGATCAAGTATTGACATGCGTTGAGTCTGTACAAATGCCTACAACCTCCCTGTATGCAGCCTAGTCAATAGAGTGTGATGCTTGCATTAGGGATTTGGAAATCAATGTCGTTTTCCTGTTATTCTTTTATGATTAAATCAATTGAAGTTATTTACTCATAGCAGAAAATATGGGTGATTGCCAACCCTCTGGCTTAGTGAATTGCTTTCTCACGACTGTTGCCCTGTAATGAGAAGGTACATGTTCTCTTCAGGGATAGACTAAAACCTGTTCATGTATAGCAGCAATTTGAGATGCAAAAGTGTCTTTTATTAAAGGCTAAGAGTGTTGAATGCCAAAGGGCATCTTTATCATTTGGCACTGCATTAACATTGCCAAAGGAGGGAAATAGACTCAGAAAACTCACCATTGGTCAAATGGTTCTCTGTTACAGAAGCCAAGCTAGGCAGCAGCCAATGAGTGCTCTTGCCTCCTCCTCCCTTGTATATATTCCTTTCTGGGATCCCAGTTAAAGACAATGGACATGTCAGCGGAGCTGAATGAATGGGGCCTATTTGTTGATGGGTTTTCTTTCTTTAGCATCTGGTGAGTGACCTACAATGTCTGATGTGACAATAAATAATGGCTCGGATAACACAGATTGCATTTAATGTATTTGAATGAAGATGGCAGAAGGATAAAAGCTATTAGAAATGGCAGGAGAGATGGCTGTGGAGGCTGTGGAGGCTGTGGAGGCTGCAAAGCTCCATGGAAGGCGAAGGCACCTCCGACAGAGAATGTCTTTGCTATCTCTCTAAAGTGGGTAAGGAATTTGACTTTAGACTAGTCTTTTGATTTTAGAAAGGTCTGAGCAACCAGCTGCACGGTACAGGCCAAGGCCTTTAAAGACACTTGAGCTAGGTTTCTTTTTCTGAATTGATGAAAATGGCACAGAAATATAAAATCAAATAGTTTTGGCCAGCTTTCCCAAAATCTTCTAAATTGTTCTTAATTTCTTTAACAGCTTTCCTTAGTAAAATTTGCTGAGGGGAGAAGAAAAATAAAAAAATTGTAAAACAATTAGTGTCTCCTTTACTATTTATTTATTTATTATATGTACAGTATTCTGCCTACATGTATTCCTATAGGCTACAAGCGTGCATCTTATCTCATTATAGATGGTTGTGAGCCACCATGTGGTTTCTGGGAATTGAACTCAGGTCCTCTGAAAGAGTAGCCAGTGCTCTTAACCTCTGAGCTATCTCCCCAGCCCCCAATTTCTGTCTTTCTCGCCTGGAGTGCTAGGGATCAGTGCACGTAGATGGAGGAGGTGACACTCCCCCTCCTGTACCAGGGGTGGCTCCTGAAACTTTACAAGCCATGCTCATGCTTGATGTTTCAGAACATTGGCATGTGCTGGTACATGAGACTAGACAAGGAAACAGGTTTGATGGCTGGAACCAAGCTTCCTGCTTGCCCATCAAGGAAACGTGATTCTGTGAGCAAAGGTGATAGTTTCCTCTGAAGCTGTGATAGTCACTCAGCCTACTAGGTGAGTTTGGGGTCAGTAATATTCTTTGTCTAAAAACTAATGACAAACAACCTCCAACAAACAAGAAAAAAGAAAATAAAGGAAGAAAAAGCAAAAGAAAGCAACAAAAATCTCTGACAGTGACTGCAGGCTGTATGTAACATGTCGTTCAGAACAGTGCGTACTGAGCTTCGGATAAACACTAGCAATTCTCTCTCTCTCTCTCTTCTCTCTCTTCTCTCTCTCTCTCTCTCTCTCTCTCTCTCTTTCTCTCTCTCCCTCTCCCCCTCCCTCCCTCCCTCCCCCCCCTTAAGAAACGGTCTTATGTGTTCTGGCCTCAAGCTTAACTTTGTAACCAAGATGACCTTTACACTTCTGGCTCCTGCCCAGCCACTTGAATGCTAGGATTACAGACAAGTGCCACCACACCTGCCTGAAGTGGTCACTGCCACATGCTGTAGGCAAGCAGGAAGAAGCCTGTTCCTGCTCCCACCCCTGTACATACTGAGACCCTCTTAGCAGAGACTGACACAGAAAGGGAAAGGGTATGGTCTGCCTGGTGTTACTGAGGCAAAGCTGTGCTTGATGCTCAACAGTTTGGGATCAAAGCATTAATGTGGTGGTGACTTTGATGGCAGTGCCTGTTCTAAGCAGAGGAGAGCTTCCCATAGCAGTACTTGTGGGAACAGTGAACTATGGCCCTCATAGCCATGGCTCAGAGAAGGATGCAGGGGAGACGACAGTGACGTCATGAATGCAGACAAGATGCCATTTAGGATGTCCAGAAACCTTGCAGAGGGGAGGAGGCATATCAGAGGGTGGGCTGGGTTAATGTTTTAAAATAACACAGATGTGTGTTAAAGATCTAGTTAAGTCTGTGATTCAATGACAAGTGAACACATGGGAGCCACTCACTGGGAGGCCCAGCGGCAGTTGAAGCTAACTGGACTGGTTCCTCTGGGGTCATCTGAGTCCTGGATAGAGCACTGTTTACCACGATCAGCCACTGCCCGAGGGTGATGTAAATGATCCATTCGTTAAAACTGCACCTTGTCAGGATGTTCAGGAGACAGGAAAGCATAATGGAGCCTGCAGAGAGTGTTATTTTGTCTTCTGCTTCTAGGAAGAAATAAGGAAAAAGGAGGGACCACAGAGGACGATCTTTAATTCTTAATACAGTTGCTTGAGAATTCCCAATAGTGTGGTTTTCTTCTAGAAAAAGATGAGGTGGCTGTTGACAGACATGGCGGGATCCTTGTCCATAATGCCAGTTTCTTCTGGCCAGAACTTAATCATGTCTCTGTACCAAGTGACCACTCTGGGACAAAGCAGTGAGGAAAGCCACCCAGCAAACCGGGGAGAGAAGAGGTACTCGTTCGAGCTGGCCTAGGCCGAAGGCTGAGCTCCTGCGTCAGATGTGGGACCGGACAGAAGAAGGGACCTGTGATAGCTTTGTCAACTTGCCCGGAGCTGGGATCACCGAGGAGACTAGCCTCCAGGCACACCTGGGAGGAATGATTTAACCTCTGGGCATGCCTATAAGGAATGATTTATATTAGGCTAATTTAGTGATGAGAAGACCCATCCACTGTGGGTGGCACCATTCCCTGGGCTGAGGTCCTGGAATGTATAAAACAGGAGGAAGTGAGCTGAGCTCACATAGCATGTGCTGCTTTCTGTATCGTGACTGTGGGTGTGACGTGACCAGCGGCCTCACCCGCTTGACTTCCGCCATGATAGCTTCAAACCGAGACGAAGCAGAAATCTTTCCTTTCTTATGCCACTTTTGCTGGGATATTTTATCACAGGCACAGGAAACATAACTCATACAATTTTACCCGCCTATATGAGAAGAGAAAGAGGGGACGGACACTCAGGGACGTGATAAGCCTTGCGGATGCCGCCGTAAGACTCAGGGGGTTAGAACAGTGAGTTTCCCTGCAAGTAGATGAAAACTCCATCTGCCCGTGGGTGGGTCCTGTTTGCTTCATGTGAAGTCAGGGGCTCTAGGTGCTCTTTTAGGGAGACAGCCACTAAATACCTTTAAAGAAAGCTACAGGCCATTTGAGAGGATCAGAAGTCCTTCCCATCCTTCAGGGACGGCGATGGCTAGCCACTGCTGTCTTCAGAGGGGAAGCCATTGCATTTGAAAGACACGGTAGTCAGAGGAACAAGGAATAGCCTCTTTATAAAAGGCAACACGACCAATGTTTCAATTGTTTTTCTGTGGCTGTGATAAATTACCATGGCCAGGGCAACTTATAGAAGAAAGGGTTTGTTTGGACTTCTGGTTCTAGAGGGTTACAGACCACACTAACAGTACACCATGGCAGCAGGCAGCAGGCATGGTGCCTGCAGCAGAAAGTTAGAGCTGAGACCTCATATCTCAGTGATGAACCATGAGCTGGAAATGGCACGAAGCTTTAGTCTCAAGGACCACCAACAGAGACCAACTTCCAGCGACAAGGCCACGCCTCCTAAGTCTCTTCAAACAGCAGCACCAAATGGGGATCAAGTGTCAAATACTGAAGCTTATGGGGGACATTTCTCATTCAACCCATCACAGCCAAGAGTGAGACTTTAAACCCTCTAGAAGGGTGACAGATGCAATAAAACTACACATAGAAACATGTTCCCATGTGAGGCATTGTTGGTGCACGCCTTTAATCCCAGGCAGGTCTCTGTGAGTTTGAGGCCAGCCTGGTCTACAAAATTCCAGGATGGGCTCCAAGGCTACAGAGAAACTCTGTCTTGAAAAACCAAAAAAAGAGAAAGTAATATATTCCTAGGGGAAACATTGCAAAGTTGAGGAGAGTCACTAACAAAAAAGGAAGAATTAGAGGTCTCATTACTGTAAAGTTTTCCGGCCTGACAAGCCTCTCCACCAATGCAATAATCCAAATCAAAATGAGTTAGAAAAAGTCCAGGTTTAATGGATGCCAGCACTCCCTGGTGGCCCTCTGGGAAAACACAGAGAGGGGAAAGGAAAACTGGCAAGACCATGTCTTCTCTGGGGGCAGTTTAAATAGCCTGTGGGAGTGGCTTGACCCTCCCTGGGGAGGGTTCACCATTTGACCGGCTCTCTTGGAGGTGGAGTTTGGACTGAGGCAACTCCTGGGGGTGGGGGTGGGGGTGGGGGTGGAGGTGGGGTGGGGATGGAAGTGAGGGCTTGGGATGGAAGTTTCCACTCAAACATTCAAAAATGAGTGTCAGGGCCTGAGGTGACACTTTCAACCAAATAATTACACCAGACAATCACCTTCATTTATACCTCACTTCATTGTTTCCCAGCAACAACCAGAGTCCCTCAATAAGGAATAAGATGAAAGGATGCCTTCCATGGCTCCGTGGAACCCAGAGAACCTGCCATGATGCCCACTGAGGGGCACAGGTGTGCCTTTTAGCCAGGGTTTAACTTCTGCTCTTCTTGGCAGAGTCAGCTGCCAGCATCAGTACTCAGACAAACAGCGGGTTCCCTGCAACTCAGGGATGGTTTCCTCAACTCAGAGTTAGAAATTGTGTCCAGCGAGGAAGAAGGGTTAGAAGGAACCAGAGTAAACTGCCCTTTGGGAGAGACCAAATGACAGGTGAATCTGGTTCACAAGGTCACACAGGGTGGCTGCAAAGATTTCTGGGTAGAGACAATCACCCAGTAAAAATATGTAGAAGTCAGTTAGCACCTAGGAGACACCAAGATGAAAATGAGGACATTAAGTAACCATTACTCACGGGGCTGTTACGTGGGTGTAAAGGGTGGTCCAGCATTGTCCATCAGAGGCAATACTCCAGAAAGAGAGATGCTTGTGAGCCGCCTCCATCAGGATGACCAGCAAAACCGCAAACCTTGTCCATTTGCTCATTTCTTCTCCTCTTGTACGACATGTACTGAACCCCTGGTGACTTGTAACGCTATATATAGAGAAAAGAATCCAGGAGTACAAGCTCCTCCACTCCTGCAGCTGAGCAGGATATTCGTTTCCCATTTTATCTCACGTTTTCTGTGGAAATGTAAGAGACATGTGGGAAGGGCTGGCCTGCCTCCCTCCCCCTCAGTCCATTTTCTGTCTTTCTTGCAGTGAATGCTTACCATGCAGTGAGAGCTACCTGGTCAGCAATCGATTCTAGAGGCTTACAACCCAAGCGTGGAGATCAGACACCTGCACAAATAATGTTGTTCCAAGGCCCAAAGTGGTAAGAGCCACGCACAATGTCCAAATGGTGCCAAGGGTTTGAGCTCAGGGCCACTGTATGCATTCAGATCAATTTTCAGCTCTTGTTCAGCTACCCAGGAATCTGTTTAGTATAAAGCCAGGTAAAATAATCTAATGGCCCCATTATGTTCAGAAATTGCTGAGTCTCATTTGGTCACTTATAGAATTGAAAAATACTACAAAGCCGTAAAAGAAGTAGATTGCCTTCTTGAACACACGGTATTTTCTGTTTATGGTGAGATGATAGCCATGTGGCTCCTGCTTGTTTGGCTGGTTGGTTTTCCTCCTTCACACAGTTTGGATCTTTATCAATGTGTGTGACCCAGGGTGCAGGACTTGGTGCTGAGGGTCCAGGAAAAGTGGTGTACCCCTGAAGAGGTTTCAGTACGTAGAGAAGAAGATTAGCACTGGCTTGCTTGCTTCCAAGCTCAGCTAGAGTGAAGCCGCCTTTATCACAGCCCATTTGCTATTACTGCCAGTACAGCATGCACGGATTGGAGAGAGGTGCTGGGAAGCACGGACATAAAGATGATTTGGACACTGCTCAGTTTTGTGTTCTGGTCACAATCTAAATAAACACCCCGTTTCTTATTCTTAATATGACTCGATAAAGAAAGTAATTGTGCCAACATGTTGTTTTCACGTGACCTAGGCACTTCTGTTTTGTTAGGAACTGCTACCATTTTCCTCTCTCTTATTTGGAAAGTAGAGGATTGGGACTTTTTCTTGGATGAAAGACAGCTATAGAGACTGGGCTCTCTTGGTGTAGTCTATGCCTCTTAGGAGGCTCCGGGGAAATAAGTGTGCTTAGCCTAGCATGCATTGGCAGGAGAAAATTACTTAAAAGGTATATGAGAGTTAAAGGCATGTTTGAGGTGATTTACAAGCCCAAACCTTTATCAGCCTGAATAGCCACATTATATGACATGCAGGCTGTTAGTCTCCACTCTCCTATTCACGTCCTGACCCTACAGCTTTGTCCGTATGAGGACTGTGTCGTTACAGCTGGTCCCTCAGATAGTCCAAGGTCACCCCCTCATCTTTAACCCCTAGGAATAGACAATACAGGCTCTAAGACATGGATATCATTAGAGATCTTAATCCAACTAACCACAATGTTTTAATTTTATTAATATTTCTCTTTACGTGTAGGATTTCAGTGGCTTTATCGCACTTAAGTTTTATTATAAAGTATTTGGTTTTATCTAGAAGTTTACTATCCAATCTAGAAATATACTACAAAAGTAATGTGTTCACATTCTCTCTCTGCGCCTCACACTCCTTCCTTGGCTCGTTCCTCCCATTCTGCCATTCTCCCCAAGAAAAACTAAGAAAAAGCCACCAATACCACTATATGGTATTTCAATGGATACATTGTCTCAAAATGTATTAGACTATTCTTTAGGCTTGTTTATGTTTAATTATATGAACATCTCATTTATGACATGATTTCAATTATGTTAATAATTGAAAATATACAAATATACCATCATATATACATATACATATATATACATGTACACACACGCACACGCACACACACACACACACACACACACACACACACATATATATATATATATATATATATTCAGACAAGGCCTCATTATGTAGCTCTGGCTGACTTAGTAGACCAGGCTGGCCTCTAAATCACAGGGTAAACTGCTCTTTCATTTCCCAGCTGCCCAGACCTGAATAATCACACAGGTATATTAGGTATATTTCTACCTAGCTCTTAAATTAGCCCATTTCTATTAGTCTATGTATTGTCATGTGGCTGTGACATTACCCCATTTTCTATCTGTCTTGTTTCCTTGGTGACTGGCTGTCATCTTTTTGACTCCTCTCTCTCTCTCTCTCTCTCTCTCTCTCTCTCTCTCTCTCTCTCTCTCTCCCTCAACCTCTGTTCAGATTTTCTGCCTGGCTTTACTCTGCTAAGCCATTGGCCAAAACAGATTTATTCATTAACCAATAAAAGCAACACATACACAGAAAGAAATCTCACATCACATAGAGATCTTCCTGCCACTACCTCCCTAGTGCTGGGATTAAAGGTATTTTCCACTACTCCCAAGTGACAATATTCCATTAGGTTTGTAAGCCAATCAAATGGTATAAAATTTCTGTACTCTCAAGTTTATCGTATGCCTATTTTTAATTTTACTGAAACAACAAATGGATGATCTGAGGTAGAGAAGTAATATCCTTGGTCCTCTTGTGTATAAAATATGGTGGACAAACCAGCATTTGAGAAGCATGAAATAAGTTTATGCTTTTCATGAAATGCAGTGATTGAGTCCTATATTTAGTGATGTCAAGTTTCAGTCAAGGGTGTGTTTTATGGCTGTGTGTTCAGTCCCATAAAAAGAGTGTTTTGTGGAAATTGAGATAGGTGCTTAATTGCTATGATGGTTCTTGGTGTGGGCATAATAAATATGTGAAGCTAGTTTCTAAAACACTCCCAATTCATCCCAGAAACTAATGAGTAATATGAGAAGCCATCAAATAGCCGTGTTTTTTCAGTTGACCTGAGAAAGCAACATAAAGGAAGATGCCTCCAGCTGGATCCATGTTTCTTCTTGGATCAGCCAGCTCCTTGACAAAGAGTCTCACGTTGAAGTAGAAAAGCAGGAAAATACCAGCCTGCAGCAACACAGAGTCTCAATGTATCTTCTAGGGTCCCCAGTTAGTCCTAATCCATAACCAAGTCGAGACCTTCAGAGGAAGATGATTTGGGATAATGCTCTTGTACATTGTAACGATTTGTTAATCATATTCATTTAATAAAATGCTGATTTGTTAGTAGCCACACAGGAAGTATAGGCAGGGTGACAAGACAAGGAGAATTCTGGGAAGAGGAAGGCAGAGAGTGAGTCACCATCCAGACACAGAGGAAGCAGGATGAGAATGCTGCACTGAGTGAGGTACCAAGCCACGTGGCTAACATAGATAATAATTATAGGTTAATTTAAGTTGTAAGAACTAATTAATAATAAACCTGAGCTAATAGGCTGAACAGTTTATAATTAATATAAGCCTCTATGCGTTTCTCTGGGACTGAACAACTGTGGGACTAGGCAGGACAGAAACTTGCGTTTACAAGAGAAGATGCACCTAGGGATCCAAACAGATGATGATCCTCACTGGTAGGGGTATTTTGAGAGGCAGAAATCTGCAGAGGACCAACAAGAAGGAAACTGCAGTACTGGTAGGTGGTGAACATATCCGAAAACACCAAGATGCACAAAGTCTGTGCCAGAGACAACAGGCTCCACTTTATGTTTCTGAGGAAATAAAAAATGGATAGCCTGACCCTATCAGAGTTCTGTGTGTTACATCACCTGTCAAAGAGGTAAGTTCAGGTCAAGTTCAGAACTGGCGGTCTGTAAAACTCAGTAGAGGTCATGTTTATTTGAAGGAAATGACAACTTTCTCAGTAGATAAGAGAATGTGGGTCAATTCTACAGAGTAAGTTCTCCATGTGCTGAGAACAGGAGAGATATTTGACGGAATGCCAGCAGGGCAGCAGGGAGGAGCCTTCAATTCTAGTTTTGGTGTACGTGGGCTAGAGAAATCCTCTTAGTATGAAGATTTGGAACCAGATTCTGGAGCCAGGTCTGGCTGCCTGTATATACAGAAGATGCGGATGTGTTGGCCTGCAGACCAGTTATGAAGACCAAAACTTTGGAGAATTCTAAGGGTGTTCACAGCTGTGAGAGAAAGTAGTGGCTTTTTCACAGGTGCTGACCTAGCAGGGGTGGGACCATTCAATGGTTCTTTTCCTTCATCTTCTTCTTTGGTTTGGAGCCCATTTTCTTTGTGTCTCAGATTAATCTTGGGTGTTTACCACAGGAAGTGGATTAATGGTCTGTTGGCTACCTTCTTTTATACAACTTCCCATCTTCTCAAGGGCAGCTTGACTTGAACCAGGTTTATCACATTCTTTATACACCTGCTGTCAACATTGGTTGGCTCTACTGATGATAGCATGGCTCTTAAGCACCCTAAGCACAAGCTTAATTTACCTGAGATTCTACCTTCCTCGAGACATTTGTCAATCAGTGTCATGCAAACACTTACTTTCTATACCATTACAGTCTTCTCCAGCATCATATGTCATCACTTGGGCTATCCCCTTCATCATCCTGCTACCCAGGCTAGACCATATACCATTATGAGGCCATACATCTTAACACATAGCTTTGACCATGTCCTTCTCTAGCTCTAAGATGTCAGGGGTGACTTAATCATCACGCATTTGATGCTTGTTAAAGACTTTCTTTTTTCTTTTTTTTTTTTTTTAGTAATTTTATTAAATTATAAAAGTTTCCATTTACGCCCCTCTTCCCAACACCCTCCCACTTCCCCCCCCCTCCCTCTCCTCCTCCCTCTTTGTCCCTAAGGGCAGTCAGGGTTTCCAGCCCTGTGGGAAGTTCAAGTTCGTCCCCCCTCCCTCCAGGTCCAGGAAGGTGAGTATCCAAACAGACTGGATCCCAAAAATCCAGTATATGCAGAGGAAACTAGTCCCAGTGTCATTGTCAATGGCTTCTCAGAAAGACTCCGGGCCAGCCACATCCAGAGAATCCGGTCACATTCAGAGAATCTGGTTGGATCACGGGCTCGTTCAGTCGCAGTCCAACTGCCCTTGGTAAACTCTCATTAGATTCGACCCCTTGTATCAGTGGGTGATAGCATCCCTCGCAGTCCTTCGTCATTTTCTCCGTCCTTCTGCTCCTCATTTGGACCTTGGGGGGCTCAGTCCGGTGCTCCAATGTGGGTCTCCGTCTGTATCGCCATCCATCGCCAGATGAAGGATCTATGGTGATAAGCAAAATATTCATCAGTATGGTTATTGGCCAAGGCCGGTTCAGGCACCCTCTCCTCTGTCCAGAGAACAATCTGGGGATCTCTCCTTGGACCTGGGATCCCATATACCCATATATAATCAAGTTTCCTATAAACCCTAAAATGACTCCCTTAGTTGAAATATATTCTTCCCTGATCTCATATTCATCCTTCCTCCCTTCCCCCTATCCCGGACAACCGAGCTTTCTCCATTCCTCCCCTACTGCCTTCTCTCTAACCCTCTCCCCTTCCAACAACCCTTCCACTCCCCCCCCTCCCGTGCACCCAAGGTTACCTGGGACTCTTGACTATTTCCTACCTCCTGGCGGATAGCTAAATAATCTTCATCAGGTTCGTCTTCTTATTTAGCTTCTCTAGGATCACGAATAATAGGCTCAAAGACCTTTAAATTATGGTTAGAATCCACTTATGAGTGAATACATACCGTGTTCCTCTTTTTGGGTCTGGCTTACCTCACTCAGTAAAGCGTTTTCTATGTCCATCCATTTGCATGCAAAATTCAAGATGTCGTTATTTTTTACCGCTGAGTAAAACTCTAATGTGTATATGTTCCACACCTTTTTTAACCATTCTTCTATTGAGGAGCACCTAGACTGTTTCCAGGTTCTGGCTATTACAAATAGTGCTGCTATGAACATAGTTGAACAAATGCTTTTGTAGTATGCTAGGGAATCTCTAGGGTATATTCCCAAGAGTGGAATTGCTGGGTCCTGAGGGAGGTTGACTCCCAGTTTCCTGAGAAACCGCCACACTGATTTCCACAGTGGCTGCACAAGTTTGCATTCCCACCAACAATGGATGAGTGTTCCCCTCTCCCCACATCCTCTCCAGCATAGGCTATCATTGGTGTTTTTGACTTTAGCTATTCTGACAGGTGTAAGATGGTATCTCAAAGTGGTTTTGATTTGCATTTCCCTGATCGCTAAGGAGGTTGAGCATGACCTTAAGTGTCTTCTGGCCATTCGAAGTTCATCTGTTGTGAATTCTCTGTTCAGTTCAGTACCCCATTTTTTAATTGGGTTAATTAGAGTTTTAGTGTCTAGTTTCTTGAGTTCTTTGTATATTTTGGAGATCAGACCTTTGTCTGATGAGGGGTTGGTGAAGATCTTCTCCCAGTCAGAAGGCAGCCTTTTTGTCTTACTGACAGTGTCCTTTGCTTTACAGAAGCTTCTCAGTTTCAGTAGATCCCATTTATCCATTGTTTCTCTTATTGTCTGTGCTACTGGGGTCCTACTTAGGAAGAGGCCTCCTGTGCCTATATCTTGTAGACTACTTCCCACTTTCTCTTCTATCAGGTTCAAAGTGGACGGATTAATGTTGATGTCTTTAATCCATTTGGACCTGAGTTTTGTGCATGGTGATAGGTATGGATCTACTTTCATCCTTCTACAGGTTGACATCCAGTTATGCCAGCACCATTTGTTAAAGATGCTTTCCTTCTTCCATTGTATACCTTTAGCTCCCTTGTCGAAAATTAGGTGCTCATAGGTTTGTAGGTTAATATCCGGGTCTTCTATTCGATTCCAAAGGTCGATGTCTCTGTTCTTATGCCAATACCAAGCTGTTTTCAATACTGTAGCTCTGTAATAGAGTTTGAAGTCAGGGATGGTAATGCCTCCTGAAGTTCCTTTATTGTATAAGATTGTTTTGGCTATCCTGGGTTTTTTGTTTTTCCAAATAAACTTGATTATTGTTTTCTCAAGGTCTGTGAAGAAGTTTGATGGGATTTTGATGGGGATTGCATTGAATCTATAGATTGCTTTTGGTAGAATTGCCATTTTTACTATGTTGATCCTCCCAATCCACGAACAAGGGAGATCTTTCCATTTTCTGGTATCCTCCTCAATTTCTTTCTTCAAAGACTTAAAGTTCTTGTCAAATAGGTCTTTCACTTCCTTGGTTAGAGTAACCCCAAGATATTTTATGCTATTTGTGGCTATCGTGAAAGGTGATGTTTCTCTGATTTCCCTCTCTGCTTCTTTATCCTTTGTGTATAGGAGTGCCACTGATTTTTTGGAGTTGATCTTGTATCCTGCCACGTTACTAAAGGTGTTTATCAGCTGTAGGAGTTCTTTGGTAGAGTTTTTGGGGTCACTTATGTACACTATCATATCGTCAGCAAATAACGAAAGTTTAACTTCATCCTTTCCAATTCGAATCCCCTTGATCTCCTTATGTTGTCTTATTGCTATTGCTAGAACTTCAAGCACTATATTGAAGAGGTTTGGAGAGAGTGGACAGCCTTGTCGTGTTTCTGATTTTAGTGGAAAGGCTTTGAGTTTCTCTCCATTCAATTTGATGTTAGCTGTCGGCTTGCTGTATATTGCTTTTATTATATTTAGGTATGATCCTTGTATCCCCAGTCTCTCCAACACCTTTATCATAAATGGGTGTTGAATTTTGTCAAATGCTTTTTCAGCATCCAATGAAATGATCATATGGTTTTTTTCTTTCAGTTTATTTATATGATGGATTACATTGATAGATTTGTGTATGTTGAACCAGCCCTGCATCTCAGGGATGAAGCCTACTTGATCATAATGGATAATTTTTCTAATGTGTTCCTGGATTCGGTTTGCCAGGATTTTATTGAGAATTTTCGCGTCGATGTTCCTGTAATTCTCTTTCTTGGTTGTGTCTTTATGTGGTTTTGGTATTAAGGTAACTGTAGCTTCATAAAAGGAGTTTGGCAATGACTCTTCTGTTTCTATATTATGGAATACATTAAGGAGTATAGGAATTAGCTCTTCCTGGAAGTTCTGGTAGAATTCTGCATTGAAACCATCTGGTCCTGGGCTTTTTTTGGCAGGGAGATTTCTGATAACAGCTTCTAATTCTTCACGACTAACAGGTCTATTTAGATTGTTCACCTGTTCTTGGTTCAACTTTGGTATATGGTACTTATCTAAAAAAATGTCCATTTCTTTTACATTTTCCAACTTCGTGGCATATAAACTTTCATAGTAAGATCTAATGATTCTCTGAATTTCCTCTGTGTCTGTGGTTATATTCCCCTTTTCATTTCTGATCCTATTAATTTGCATGTGCTCTCTCTGCCATTTGATTAGTTTGGATAGGGGTTTGTCAATCTTGTTGATTTTCTCCAATAACCAGCTTTTTGATTCATTGATTCTTTGGATTGTTTTCTCTATTTCTATTTTGTTGATTTCAGCCCTCAGTTTGATTATTTCCAGTCTTCTACTCCTCCTGGCTGAATCAGCTTCTTTTTTTTCTAGAGCTTTCAAGTGTGCTGTTAGGTCTCCAATGTGTGCTTTCTCCGTTTTCTTTAGTTGGGCACCTATTGCTATGAACTTTCCTCTTAGCACTGCTTTCATAGTGTCCCATAGGTTTGAGTATGTTTTGTCTTTGTTTTCATTAAATTCAAGGAAGACTTTAATTTCTTTCTTAATTTCGTCCCTGACCCAGGGGCGATTTAGTAGTTGACTGTTCAACTTCCATGAGTTTGTTGACTTCCTGGGGGTAGCATTGTTGTTGAATTCTAATTTTAATCCATGGTGATCTGACAAGACACAGGTGGTTACTAATATTTTTTTGTATCTGTGGGAGTTTGCTTTGTTACCAAGTATGTGGTCAATCTTCGAGAAGGTTCCATGAACTGCAGAGAAGAAGGTATATTCTTTCCTATTTGGGTGGAGTGTTCTATAGATGTCTGTTAAGTCCATTTGATTCAATACCTCCAATAAATCTCTTAATTCTCTGTTTGGTTTCTGTCTGATTGACCTGTCCATTGGTGAGAGAGGAGTGTTGAAGTCTCCTACTATTAGTGTGTGTGGTTTGATGACTGCCTTGAGTTCTAGAAGAGTTTCTTTTACATATGTGGGTGCCTTTACATTAGGGGCATAGATATTCAGGATTGAGACTTCTTCCTGATGAGTTGTTCCTGTTATGAGTATGAAATGTCCATCTCCATCTCTTCTGATTGATTTTAGTTTGAAGTCGATTTTGTTAGATATTAGAATGGCCACACCCGCTTGTTTCTTAGGTCCATTTGCTTGGAAAACCTTTTCCCAACCCTTTACTCTGAGTAGGTGTCTGTCTTTGTGGTTGAGGTGTGTTTCTTGTAAACAGCAGAATGTTGGATCCTGTTTTCGTAACCAATCTCTAAGTCTGTGCCTCTTTATAGGTGAATTGAGTCCATTGATATTAAGAGATATTAATGACCATTGGTTGTTGACTCCAGTCATTTTTTTGGGGGGGGGGTAATAGAGTGTATGAGTTTTCCTTCTTTGAATTGTGCTAGTGAAGGGTCGCTAGATGTCTGAATTATTGTAGTCAGTGTTGGCAATGTTGGATTCCTTGGGATGTAATTTTCCTTCTAGTATTCTCTGTAAGGCTGGATTAGTAGTTACGTATTGTTTAAATTTGTTTTTATCCTGGAATATTTTGTTTTCTCCATTGATAGTGAACGAAAGCTTGACTGGGTAAAGTAGTCTGGGCTTGCATCCATGGTCCCTTAATTTCTGCAGTACTTCTATCCAGGACCTTCTGGCTTTCATGGTTTCTATAGAGAAGTCTGGTGTAAGTCTGATAGGTTTACCTTTATAGGTTACTTGACCTTTTTCCTTTGCAGCTCTTAATATCCTTTCTTTAATCTGACTGCTTTGTGTTTTGATTATTATATGGCGAGGGGATGTTTTTTTCTGATCCAATCTATTCGGTGTTCTGTATGCTTCTTGCATCTTCATAGGAATATCCCTCTTTAGGATGGGAAAGTTTTCTTCTATAATTTTGTTGAATATATCTTCTGGACCTTTGATCTGCAATTCTTCTCCTTCTTCTACTCCTATTATTCTTATATTTGTTTTTTTTTATTATGTCCCATATTTCCTGAATGTTTTGTGATGAGAATTTGTTGGATTTGCTGTTTTCTTTGGTCAGGGCGTTTATTTTCTCTATGGTGTCTTCATAATCTGAGATTCGTTCTTCTATCTCTTGTATTCTATTGGTTAAGCTTGATTCTGTAGTCTCCGTTCGTTTACCTAGATTTTCCATATCCAGCCGGCCCTCGGATTGTGTTTTCCTCACTGCCTCCATTTCAGTTTTCAATTCTTGAACTGATTCCATTACCTGTTTGATTGCTTTTTCTTGGTTTCCCAGGGTATCATTCACGAATTTACTCATTTCTTCAACCTTTTTGTTATATTTGTCTTCCATTTCTTTACTCATTTCTTCCATCTTTTTGTTATATTTGTCTTCTATTTCTTTAAGTGAGTTATTCATACCCTGTTTAAGAGACTCTATTGCTTTCATAATGACACTGTTTTCCACTTCTTCCGGAATAGGGCATTCCAGTCCTTCTGTCGTAAGATCCCTGGGATCTGGTGTTTTCATGTTGTTTTTCAGATTGTTGGAGGAATTCTTGCCTTGGCGCCTGCCCATCTCTTCCTTCAGATGCTCTCCAATGGCTCTTTCCTCCGCTGGGTCTTCTTCTACTGGATTAGTGTCCCTTGCTATCCAGGAATCACTTTGCCTGCAGTCTTAGCTTGCTGCAGGCAGGCTATTAGAACAAAGGGACTTCCTTCCCTTTGCACTCACCACCTGTCCCGACCTGCGGTGCCCACCCCGGCTGAGATGGAGGAATTTAAGCCCCGAAAAAGGGAGAGAGGAGGGGAGGGGTTCGAGGCCGAAAGCTGGGATGGCGTAGCAGGAGAGAGGGATTAGCTGGGGGAAGCTGCCCCTTTGGAGCAGCCAGGGAGATAAGGATGGCGGGAATACCGTGTGTACCTAACCGGACTCGTATGGCGGTCAACACACTCACCCCTCCACAGGATCAGAGCCCCTCGCTGGTCAGAAGACTCCGTGCCTGCGGTCTTAGCTTGCTGCAGGCCGGCTATCAGAACAAAGGGACTCCCGTCCCTTTGCACTCACCGCCTGCCCCGGGCCGCGGTGCCCACCCCGGCTGAGATGGAGGAGTTTAAGCCCCGAAAAAGGGAGAGAGGAGGGGAGGGGTTCGAGGCCGAAAGCTGGGATGGCGTAGCAGGAAAGAGGGATTAGCTGGGGGAAGCTGCCCCTTTGGAGCAGCCAGGGAGATAAGGATGGCGGGAATACCGTGTGTACCTAACCGGACTCGTATGGCGGTCAACATACTCACCCCTCCACAGGATCAGAGCCCCTCGCTGGTCAGAAGACTCCATGCCTGCGGTCTTAGCTTGCTGCAGGCCGGCTATCAGAACAAAGGGACTCCCGTCCCTTTGCACTCACCACCTGTCCCGACCCGCGGTGCCCTTGTTAAAGACTTTCTGTGGTCACATTTGAACTGTTTTTTTTCTGTATTTGCTTCAAATGCTCTATCAATTTCTATTTCAGCTGAATCCATCTATTTTTACTTTTCTACTTATGAACTTTTTGAAGAAATTGTGGTAGGAAACACAAAAGATAAAATTTTCCAATTTAAGCAGGGTGTGATAGTGCACAGCTATACTCCAGCACTCAGGAGGCAGAGGCAGGTGGATTTCTGTGAGTTTGAGACCAGCCTGGTCTACAGAGAGGGAGTTTCAGGACAGCCAGAGCTGTTGCACAAAGAAACCTATCTCAATAACTAACTAACTAACTAAATAAATAAACAAACAAACAAATAAAGAAATGATGTGGGAGTCCCCTCTGTGTGCTGTGATTACCATTAATGAATAAAGAAACTATTTTGGACCTATAGCAAGGTAGATCTTAGGTAGGCAGGGAAAGCTAGGTTAAATGCAGGGAAAAAGAAGGACAGAGAGACGCTATGGAGCCACTGAAACTTTGCTGGTAGGCCATGACCTCATGGTGATGCACAAATTAATGCAGATGGGTTAAATTAATATATAAGAGTTAACCATTAAAAAGCTAGTTAATCGGCCAAGCAGTGATTTAATTAATACAGTGTCTGTGTCATTATTTTGGTTCTGGGTGGCTGGGAAGAACAAGTGGTCTACTCCAACAAATAAATAAATAATTGAAAAAGAAGAAGAAAATTTTATGCACATTATCAAAGGTTTCAAAAGTAGAGAAAAACATGGAGGACTAACAGAGATTGATTTCTCATTAGTTGCAAATCAGAATGCCTATTGATTTCATAGCAACAATTCTCTAATTTGACCTTTTTAAACTATCAGATTGTTTAGAATATGTATCATAATATAACCAACAATTCATAAAGTCTATATGTAACACAAATATTTCTGGACTCAGCCGTGGTTATGTGAATTACCCAATGACACATAGCTTGTGCATGCTGAGCTCTGGACCAGAAGGAGGTCTCTGTTTGTCTTCCCATGGCCAAGTGCTCAGAAGTGGTGTGGCTCGGGACTGACGCAGAGTCTGCAGAGCCATCCGCTCATTTCCCTCTTTGCTCTCTCCTCACCTGTGCTATCCCTGTTTCATGCTCTCATGGATACACAGAACACAGATCCTCAAATCTAGCCTGAGAATTTAAATTGGTTTTGACAAGCTCATAATGAGGCTTAGAATAAGCCAAATGAAAATTCAATATGGATGAGGATAGCTCAGCAAATTGCAGGAAAAAGCTGCAGAGAATAGAGAATATTATGCCCAGCAGGGAAACACTCAGGAGGCTGCTGAACATGGCTGAACATGGGCTGCAGTGCAGAAAGTTGAAGCAACAGTAATAAATTGTGATAGGAGAGCATAAAAGAAATAGAATGTGAACGACCTGTACTGCCATTCTCCACACTCAAATCAGCCAAAGTGAAATGAGCCATTGTCAGGAGGTTTCTTTTCCCCCTCTTGATATTGGAGATTTATGATTTGCAGATATATGATAAAGACAATAACCATAAACCTATCCATTCATTTAGTTAAGGATGTGTTAAATACCCATCAACCCTGCATTGTGGCAGGACAGAGAAAAGTCCACTTTCTATCCGAAAAACAATATAAATGTGTCATTAGAAACAGGAGACAATTAAAACTGAACTAGTCATCCACAAAGGAGAGATCAAAGATACCTAACCCCAATTTAGACCTAGATTTGGTCAGAGAAGCTGTCTGTCTGAGCTGAGAATTATCAAGAAGAAAGGGATAAGGTGACTTTTCCTGTAGAGAAAGCCACTTAAGCCAACCATGGAGAAAAGAGTGCGAGTGACTGAATGTAGTGGGTGAGGAGCATGGCTGCCCCACAGACAGGAACCTGCGAAAGACAGAGGGGAGGGTGCTGCTCCTTATAACCGGGAGCCTTTGGCCACGAGCCTGCGGCCACGAGCCTGCAGATAAGCAGTACATTTTTAACTGCTCTAGTGATAAGCACCACAAACAGCAGTGATTAACTGCTAGGACAAGTGAATGAAGTACCATGAAACATAGTAGAACTCAAGATACATGAACTTGAGAACAGTCAGCCTCCATATGTAATTTGATGAGAATACTTATGATGTGTTATTGATTGTCCCTCATAGAACACCAGACAAGATTGGGAGAAACTAACATAAGGAAAACTTTAATTCCATGCAAGAGAAAACCTGATGACAGGGGACAGTCTATTCACTAAACAGCTTGACTCTACCAACCCGAGGAAGTCATCCATGAATTGGTCATTGACTCCTGTAGAGGGGGCGACATCTCTTTGCCACGGTGGCAGGACCATTCAGAGTGCAAATTCAGGGTCAACATAACTTGTTTCTCCCTGCTGTATCCTGACTGGTGTGATTACAGTGCTACTCTTTTGAATGCTTGCAAGGTAACCTTTTCTGCCCTTTCTATGTATTCAAGACAGCTGGCAAGTAGTCACCCTTGATGATGGGAGAGTGGAAGGGAGGAACAGAAGACATTTAAAGAAAGCTATTTTCTGTGCTCCTTCCAAATACCCTCCTGTTGACCCCCCCCCCCCCCCCAATTACCTTCACCACCATTCTGATTCTTCGCTGGAGCTAGCCCCCTGCACCAGGAACTCAGTGGTAGTAGGCCTGCCAATCCAGCTCTTGGAAGTCCCTGGCAGGACTAATCAATATTTCCCATTCACAAACTCTCAGCCTTCCTTGGGAAAACCTTCTACTTTGCAGAAAGGCTCAGCATAGTTAAAAACAGCACCTCGAACACACAATCTGATTTTCATGACAAAGGTCATTTTACATAGAGAAGCAGGCTTCACACCTTTGCTAAAGCTGACAGATACCCAGAACCATTTTGTCTGGCTTGGTGGTAGCCTTCTTTTGCTAAGTGGCAGCAGCAGAAGTCAGGAAAATGTGTGCTAGGGCTATCACAGCCAGAATTTGCTAATAGAGACAATACCTTGCCCCAGAAGCTGTTTCCATCTGCAGCCTGAAGCACACACGTTGAGAATGTATCACACAGAACTGTCAGTCAGTACGGGAGCCAGAAAATTGTTGTTTCAAATGTTACAGTACAGGAAAATCGCCTCTCTGCACTTGCTGCCAAAAAAATGACAGCTTAATTTATGCCACACTGAAGCTACATTACAGAGCCATTCAGCTTGGCAGTTAAGTACGCTCCACGCTCACATCGTCCCCCTGCGCAAGTGTGCTGGGGAGAAATACACAGCGGCTATAATAAGGACAATTGGCCACAGGGTTTGACAAGTCAGTGGAACTAAATACAGGTGAAACAGTATCAGCAATAAAATACATGGCCCCTACCTCTTTTGCAAAATCCACTTCTGCTCTGTACTTGCAAATTCCTAGGAAGGCTTACTGCAACATTGTTATGCATGGGATAGATTGGGGTGGGGGGAGAAGTGCTCCTGGCACCCCTGGGGTTTTATACAGAGGGGAGGTGCTACAGCGTTACAGGTGACTTTGGAAATTATGTCAGTATCCTTGATGCAGACCTTCAGAACTTGGCTGTGTTTGCCCTTTCTGAAATGAAAAAGTTGACAATATTATACTGTGGCCAAGAACCCATGTTTTCATCTAGCTAGACATTAGAGTACAAATGATACACTAAATAATTTTTGTTAAATCTGAGTAATTGCTATCGAAGTTATATTCCACACTGATTTCCATTAATTTTCACACACACACACACACACACACACACACACACACACACACACACACAATTTAAATATAAACAGCACATTCTCTGAAAGTTGGAGATTAACTGGGGGTGCTCTTTTCTTCACATTTCTGCTATGCTGCCTTCCATATAACACCTAAACCCTAACAGCCCCGAAGCCCGGTTTATACTCCCGTTTCAAAGGACTGCAGGGTCTCCATCTGCTCACATAGGCTTAACGGAAAGGACGCCACCTTCAAGAGTCCCTTTCATGAACACCTCTATCCGGAATGGCCACAGAGAACTGGAGCACTGACTGAGTGCCTGTGTATTTGCCAAGAAGAGATTTATGAGTAATTTACAAAATCTCTATTTCACAGTCCTGAGAAAGCATGTCTGCTCTGGCTGGCTTCTCCTCTCAGCAAGCCATTCATAACAAAATGAGCAGCTCTCAAAGGAGAGCAAATGCATTTGCAACGGCTGTTGATGTGCTTTAAATCATCCTCGATACAACAATTCACAGAAATAAATGATACATATCTATTTAATAATCTATTACCCAAAATAAATATTCATCTTAAAATAAAGCACACGTGCTTGTCCTGTCGGTGGGTGTGTGTGCTGCTCGGCTAACGGTACAGCAAGGTGCTGCTGAGCCTGAGCGCTGCGTGCACAGCGAGATGAATATCCCTTCACGACTCACCAGTAGGAAAGCCTTAAGGTCAAAACACCAGCGAAAACCTTCCTGCGGGTCAGGGATCATGCCCATCTGAGCGTCTCTGCTTGGCTTCGTCAGAGCATCGACTTAGCATGGATCTGTGTGAGGTGAGGTCTACCAGGCTACGCAAAGGAAGGGCTAGGTCAACTAATGCTTTAAACAGGAGAGGAGATAAGGAATTACTCTAACAAGTTGATATTGTTTCCAATTTAAATAGATTTACAGACTGTTTTCCTTGCAGACACCATAAATGGGGGGTCTCTTCCAGCACTTTTTGTTTAGCCCTTGACTCCATTCTGGGTTCTGCTGCACACCCCTGCTCTGTACCACCTGCCTGCTGGTGGGTCCCCACAGGGAACAAAATCTTGAATAGTCAATGGACTGTCTTTCCAGCTCCCAATACTATGTTTTCTTTTATTATTTGGATGAATAACTTTTTCTTTTCTCCATTTATTATTTGGAAGAACAACTTTTTTCTTTTGTTCATTTTTGATTCCCCTTTTCTGTTTTTGTTTATTTATTTTTAATTCTAAAAAAGTAAGAACTTTTTTTTTTTTTAGTTCAGCCTAACTTTTAGGCCACATGGATGGAATCTTAGGTGATTCTGGTTATAATTTGGGGAATAAGCTATCTGATTTATTATTCAAATGATTCTAATTGCCAGAGCAAACTACAGCTCCCGTGTCCTTTTGCCGTCTGCTGCCCAGTAGGAGTCAGCCCTGGAATTTTCTACAGGCTTCCAGTCCGCCACTCAGGGTCTTGCTCGGAACCTCGGCCTGTCAGTCACCGAACTCCAGTCTCCAGCTGAGTGACAGGTGCAGTCTGTCTGACTAACTGACAGCTCTATAAACCCTTTCCACACCCGCATCGTGTGAGACATTTCCAGTTTATGTGCCCAGGTTTTTAATCCTCCCTAATTGGAACATGTCTGTTGTTATGATGTCTTAACAAGGTTGATTGAGAACCTTCCTGGAAATCAATGCCCAGCCTACAGTCCTCTACCCTCTATGGAGTCACAGGGAGTTTGCTAGAATTTGGTAATTTTCTTCCCCTTAAGGCTTTATCAAGCCATGACGAAAAAAAACACATTGCAAAAGCAAATTGTATTGTCCCACAAGAATGCATTAATAACCGCTATGGGCCAAGTCTGTGCCAGGCATCAGAAACTGTAGTTTCTTTTGTCTCAAAGAATGTCAGTGTCACTGGCTCTGTAGAAACCTTTTCAGTTTTAGTGAGAGTGAGCTTCGAAACATTTCTTTGGAAACAGTAAGTAATTCATTTTCTCATCAACAGTACAGTACATATGTCTTTGAGTTTGTGCCTATACCAGGCCCTTGGTCCTCAAAGTAGGTAGCTAAGTGTAGTTATCTCTCCATTAAAATCTCAATCTCAGTTTTTCATTGAATTGTCCTTATATTAATACAGGCTCCCATCTCTTTAAGACTGACAGGTCCCAAAACTCTAGCGACAACAGGTGTAATTCCTACCAATTATCATAGCAAGACATGCAGCTTATGTGCCAGCTGGGCCACCTGCCCCATTGCCTGATGCTTCCCCTCCTGCTGGCCTCTGCATGGCTTCCCAATTTCACTCTGAAAAAGCACCTTTCTTCCTCTCTACCTGAACTATTTTTTTTCTTTTTAACATGAGAAGTTAACTTTTCTTTTTTAACTTTTACAGAGAAAAGCAATCTCATAAAGGTGTCCTTTCTGAAATATCTAGTATCTCAAGAAACAGAGAAATGGAAGCTGATTTAGAGAGAAGAGTGAGAAGTGGAACTTGATACACAGCAGTAGCCCAAGCGACTGCTATGTTAGAGATCAAAGGTCCACCGAGACTTCTGCCCCTTAACGCAAATCCAAGTTACAGTTCATTGACAAGAAGTTCAAAGGTCCCTATAGAGGGGTGATTCAACTTGATGTCCCAAGAGCTCTGTCAGAGTATATTTGTATTTTGAAGACCTTGAAGACCTTGCCAGAAAACCACTGCTCACTAGAACAGTGCACAGACCTGTGAGAAGCTCTTGTAATCCAGTAAGATATATGACAAAGCTGTCTGGGCTCTTACTCTACCCCACACTGCCAGGCCACCCCAGGAGGAAGCATCTTCTACCATAAAACCTGCTACAATCCAATACTGACCTTTCTAATTAGAGTGAAGCTAAGGGCACTTATAGGATTTTGGGGTCTAAGTTGAGTGGTTTCAAAGTGGATTTTGCAAAGATGGATTTGTATAGGGATTGAAAGTTTCTGACAGTGAGCATTGAATTAATAGATATAGCTAGAAGAGGGTATCTAAGCAAATTTTAAATAGCAGGCTACTTTGGTACGATTTCCAGCCTAGTGCCAAGAGCATGAATTTCCCTGAGCAAGCCGTTATTAATATACAGGCCTAGCATTCTGCACTCCAGGTTCTTCTGGCATCCCTTCTCAGTTTGTCCCTGTCTTCCTCAGTGTTTTATTGCTGTGAGGAGACACCATGACCACAGCAGTTCTTATAAAATAAAACATTTAATAGTGGCTGGCTTACAGGGTCAGAGATTTAATTTATTGTCATGTCAGGAAGCATGGGTGTGCAGGTAGACATGGTGCTGGAGAGGGAGCTGAGAGCTCCACATCTAGATCCACAGGCAGCAGGAAGAGACAGTGAGACACTCAACCTGAATTGAGCTTCTGAGACCTCAGCACCCTGCTCCCAGTGATACACTTCCTTCACTAAGGCCACACCTACTCCAACAAAGTCACACCTCCAATAATGCCAGTCCCTGAGTCTCTGGGGGTCCATTTTTTTCTCAGAACACTAGAGTCCAGTTTATCCCTCTCAGGTTCCGCAACTGTGGATTAGACACTCCCTACTTGCTTGACTTCTTAAGAAAGAAGTATCCCCTTAGTCCCCAAATATACATGCTTAAACTGACAATTAAAACAACCCTCAATCTGCCCTCTTTCATTCCTTAATTTTCTTGACTGTGTCTTAGATTCTAGGCACATAAGATTTTAGTATAGCTTTGAGCCCCGTGTATCACAAATATCACATTATATTATGAAAGAAGCTTCAATAATGAGGGTGCATCTTCATGCAAGTCTTAGAACCAGAGCCAGCCTAATGCTGGATGGTTTGGGGTATTGCAATTGTGTGAAAGTTTCTAACTCAAGATTATGTAAGAAGTTTTATTCTTCTTTCTAACCTCTTATAAGAAACTTCCCCACCCCATCTTCCTGCTCACAGTTGTTCACGCCCTTGGTCATTCTCTACATTTACTTACCTTCTTATCACTGGTTTATAGTCTGCTTCTTGACACTCATGATGTATTTTTGTTGAGTCTCAATGGGCCAGGGTTTCTCAGTTCTGGCTACATGTTCTTCCACCAATGTTAAATGATTTCTTTTTGTAGCTCTTTGGTTTGACTTAAAGAGGCAGTTCCCCTGTCTAGTGTTGCCTGTCTCTTGTCCCTGTGTGCGACAACACAGTAGTTTCTTCCTGACAATCTGGTTGAATTGGTGAACTATGCCTCATTCTCCCAGTTTGTAAAGCATGTAATATACAAAAACATTGCAGCAATTTATAATTTTTTATTTCATTATTCCAATTCCTTTTTTAAAAGGGGAAAGCTCTTGGGGTTGGATGTAGTTAGCAAGACAGTGAGAGGGTTGACCTGCATTTCGAAAGTGAATTCAGGAAGTTGAACCCCAAACAAAGATGACAGACAGAAATGAGCTGCAGAGACTGACGTGAATGAATACCTCACTGAGAGGACTGAGCAGTTGCAGCTTCCCTTTTGGTTTCCTGTGAGTGTTGGCGAATGGTTGTTTCTCACTGGGCTAGTCACTGGGGGTTGTGGAAAGTCTGTCTTTCTCAGAATCAGAATGTCTCTGGGTTGAGGATTGCCACATGCAACTTCCTACATTTGTGCAGCTTTTTCAGCCCATGTCAGCAAGATGTCACTTCCTGCTTGTAAAAGTAAGTTTCGATGTATAACCGCGTGTACCTATCCACCTGTCTACCATGGGACAGTTCGCGAGTCAGGCAAGGGCCTAGAGATTGAAACACATACCAACACAGACAGAGACACTGGTCATCGTTGAAACAAGAATGCCCCTCTGACTGTGTTCCAGGCAGCTTATATAGGGCTCTCCTTGACTAATGGCCATGCCTGAGCTCTCAGAATTTTTCAGCTGCAAGCCCACCAGAAGCCTCTCCTGCCGTCGGAACTCATAAGGGTCTCATGCTCAGAGCTGCTGTAAGCATAGCAAGCTGTTTACTCCGGCAGGCAAAGGGTCATAGAAAATTCAGAGTCTGAGGGGCTACAGTCCCCAACAACCATACACAACACTGGAATGTCTATGGTTGTTCATAGACCTGCCGAAGAGCTATGAAATACATGTTACTTAGAGGAATAAAATCGTCACAATGAACTATTTGTTCATTGCAAGGAGTGGCTTTAAGTTCTTCAGGACGGTGGGGACTGCCAGGTATTACTGGTAAAACATCAAAACTTCTATGTATTCCTTGTACCAGACCTAATTACAGTTTTAGGTAAATCTAGCATAGTTTATTGGATTTCTTGTCTTCCCCTTAATATTAAATCAATTATATTTACTAACTTAGGTCCTATTTCTGTGCAGTCCTCAGCCCCTATAAGGCCTATGGTCTCTATGTCTCTGTTCTGTAGTCAGACCCTCTTGGGATTCAAGTCTGCCTGTGGACTGGACCATCGTGGTGTGACCCAGGAAGTCCTGAAATTTCTGTCAACTGTCTCCTTGCTAATATTTAGTAGAAGAAAAATGCCTGTTGCAGATAATAGCTGTAGGATGACCCTCCAGCCCCTTCTCATCTGTCAGGGACCACTGCCAGAGTTGGGACGTGGAGATCAGAAATATAAGAAAAGAATACGAAGATGTGAAAATAATAAAACAGAAACATAATAATATTGGAAAGGAGTTCCGGTGATTACTGAAATCACCCATGTTTAATTTCCAATTGCTTAAAATACCCCAACCCCAAGAGGTAGGAGTAAGATAAGAACCTGCATTAACTTGATATAAGTAAATGAATATACCAACTGAAGGTTGTGGGCTACATTCATACTTAAATATTTTGCTGCTAGAACAAAACAAGTCATGCTCACACCCTAGACCGAAACGTTCTGTAGGCAAACCACTCCCTGGGTGGAATCCATTGTTATCTCCTTAAGGGAGGGGGACTTAGTTAGATTCTTAGACTTTTGTTTGAGGTTAAAAACATATCTACTTCTCAATTCCTGAAATACAAGGTCTGGCTATTAGCCACACCTGTTGACAATAACCTTGAGAGAGCAGAACTCTCTGCTGGAATCTAGGTGGGACCTTTGTTTGAGGTGGAATAGAGGTAAGTTCCAACTCTCTGACCTTTGGTCAAGGTGGAAATAGGCTCACATTTTTTTTAAGTATACAAGTATATTGCTGATAAATTTACTGTATTAAAATTATATATAAAACACCAATCTATACAGAGGCATTTAACATATAATTAATATACAATTAACTTTTAAAACTTAAACCTTACAATGATCGTGAGTATAAAGTTGACACTGGAGCAGTCTCCCAACGTGATTTATTTGGCTGCTCTTGTTCAAGTCCTCTGAGAATCTGATGATCACTTTCTTTTACTTACTGTTACATTAAAATCACTTGTCCTGATATGTTGATGGGAGATGAAATTCATTTCTGTTTAACTTCCGTTTGCCTTTTTTTGGCTGAGACACATTTTCTTTACTTACTTCTACAGTTGAGAACTTTGGAAAAGTCATTGTTTCAATGATCGTTTTTGCTTTGGATTGAAGAATTGTTGGAGAATGTTGCAAGAAGTCTTCAAATTTCTGTAGTGTTCCCTCCTTTTTTTAGAGGTTACATCTACACTGACTGTAGATGCTTGGCTCCTTTAAGAATATGTTTTCTTAAATGATGGACATAAGGAAGTCTTTGATCCTTTTTCATAGAAGAATTTTTATGTTCTGAAACAGGGAACTGCATGTTATCTCTGGGTGTATAATTCTTCTTATTTCCACATTTCACCAAGTCCTCCTTCATTTCATTACTTTTCCTCTTCCGTACCTTGGGAATCTTAACTGGGCTCACATTTTTGAGCCTCCACATTGATCCCCAAGATCTCCTCAAGAAAATTGCCTCCTCCAGGCCCACCTACATTCTGAAATCCATATGATACAGATGGTGGATAAATTGTCTGTTTTGCCCTAATCTCTGCTCTTGTATCTTAGAAGTGGGAATTGTTGCAACAATGAAATAAAATCCCTATGTAAATCACTTATGACAGTAGCCAACTAATCCTCAGTATGTAGCAGATACGACTCAATCTTGTTCCCACAAGGAACTCAAGATTCCCAAACTCACGCAGTACTTCACAGACAGCAATGAGTATTGCAGATTTATTCCTAGGAAACTTGTTTCGACCTAAACTTTAAGTATGCTTGCTTTTGCTACCATCCTAATATAGCAATATTTATTATGCATCTTTCATTTAAAAAGCAAAAAAAAACCAATTGCTGTAAAATGTATTTTGTTATATAAAAATTACCCAAGCATTTCAATTTGCATAGGCTTTAATATTAAATGTTATTTACTATGGTAATGAAATTTGGCCTTAAAAAGTAAATAGGAATTTGGGAGCTCAGTGCATAAAAGTGCTTGCTGCAGGAGCGTGAGGACCTGAGTTTGGGCCCTTAGTTCCCATGTGCAAAGCCGGTCACAGTATGATTCCAGCTCTGTGGGGAGGGAGGGACAGGCAGATCTGAAGGCATCCTTGGTTAGCTAGTCTGGTTTAAGTCAGTGAGCTCCAGGTTCAGTCAGAGTGAGAAAGACTCCTGGTGGTGACCTCCGGCCTCCACACAGGCACATGTGGGTCAGCATTCCTCCAAGAAAATCAGATAGTAGTGTTACCAGCACCTACTTACGTGATGACTTCATAAGCACCATGCAGGAAGTCTGGTTAAGGTCTAGTCTGTGACTTCATGGTGGTTATAGGCACATCCATAGGCGCAGACACATTGAGATATCAATTTGTGTTTCTTTTGACTACCTTCTGCTCCAAGCATATTGGGGATTCTTTGTTTTGGAGACAGAGGTCATTGACATGGACAGAAAAAAAATGAAGCTCCTCTGAGTCAGCAACATTGATGCTTCTGTACAAGTCTAAAGTCACCAGTTCCAGGATTTACTGACCTTGGAGGACAAGGCATGAATCAATGCTCTCTTCTGCTGCTAGGAGTGAGGAGAGGCTTGCTCCTCCGTGGGAAGAGTTGAAGTCTGTTGGTTGTAGTAATGGTAGACTGCTCACTACGCCCACACTGCCCGGCTCGCCAGCATCTGCCTGCTGTGAGAAAGCAGCTGCCCAGCTGGTGGCCCTCGGAAGACCGCAGATAGGCAGGCATCAGATCAGGCTTTCAAGCCCATGCAAAGGTTCCTGTCCCCAAAAATGAAGGCAACAGATTGCTGCTCGAATTCACAGTACACGGGCTTGTAGACGGGTGGTGGCTCAATGGCTGAATATTTCTGCTAGTTTAGGTACTAGTGAGTCTTGGAATTCTCTGTGATGAAAGAGGGATAGAGGTGGCTCAAGTTGCTACTTTTTTAAGTAGGAAGTTCCTAGATTGGAGTTTATGTAGATGTTACAGGGAAAGGGATATTTTGCAGACTATATAATTCACAGACAAATTGTGCTTCTGCTATGCACGCCTTTCCACATATAAAATGCTTAGTAAATATTTTCTGAAAGGGTGTGAAATTGCACCTGGAATTTATGGTAACAATGCTAATTAAGGTTTGCACAGTCAGGTAGTCAACATATCTCAGAAACTACCACCTGCCTACGAAGCCACCACTGTACTGATTCACAATGATGATGCCAGGAGGCAAGAGGAAAGTGTGTGTAACAGAACTCGTAGGAAGGGTAAATAAAATAGTGTGTCACTTGCTAGCTGAAGGGATAAGTTATGACCTTGTTTAATTTGTCAGCATTTCAATTAGAACATCATTGGTGACCCTTCCTCCTGA
Source organism: Myodes glareolus (assembly GCF_982192425.1). NCBI lineage: Eukaryota > Metazoa > Chordata > Mammalia > Rodentia > Cricetidae > Myodes > Myodes glareolus. The sequence continues at coordinate 3,290,303 of NC_142036.1, read as the reverse complement.
CACAGGCCGTTTTGTTCTTGCAACACACTTGGCCATTGGCCACATTTCCCATTATTGATGAGGCAAATTTATGGATTGTAGATATAAATGATTTAATTGCACATATAAATGATTTAATTGCAGATTAGATAAATATGATTAGACATTCCCAATCACATAATTATTCAAAAGATGATAACAATTTGATCCCATTTGTCAAATAATGTTATTGCATTTTTAATTTACATTTTAGGAAGATTTAATTAACCAAGTTCTGGGAACTTCAGCAAAATGACTGCCTGAAATCAGTTCTGGAATGAGGCAGGAGAGAATAAATGAGCAGACAGCAGCAGATGTCCTGTCGCCACGGTGATTTCTTCCTCCAAAGATCCTTTCTCCTCCCAGGGATGGTGTATCCTTAAGGGTGACCCATCAGAGTCAAAATTAATTAGAAATAACAGGTGTATCCCAATGGAGGATTACTGTTTCAAGATTCACTTTCTTTGAAACCGTTGTTTGACATTAAATCAGGCCAGAAACACTGTTCTGGAGTGAAAGTCCTTCAGCATGGGTGAGAAGAATTCCGTCTGTACCTAGCCTTCAGCTGACAATGAATCATATCACTGATCAGTATTACAGAACAAGTCACTGGTACACATTTTTATATTTAAGAAGATGTGTTTTTAATATTGATTTATTTCATAGACGGATCCGTGTGATGTTAGCATTTAAAATCATTCAGACAATGAGCCGGGGGGCAGCACTGACCTATCGAAAGGCTCTGTGACAGAGGACAGGGCGTGAGGTTTCTGGCTGGACGTCCTCATCAGGGAGTGGCAGGGACCATTCCATATGCCTCCATACTTCTAAACATAGAGCAAATTTTGCACACAGTAAATGCTTAAAGACTGTTGAACAAACGCACGCACACTTTTCAGTGTTTGGTGCATAACCACAGCTTACACTTTCTGTGTCTTTTTGAAAAAAACACAATCTTGTTTATTCATTCTTTGAGAATTTCGTACCATATCAAATGTATTTTGGTTACAGTCTCCTCGTCCGCCACTTCTTCCTGAGTGTCCACCACTTTCAGAGCTCCAAGTCCTCTTTTATTTATTTTCCTCTCTTAAATAAAATCATTATTAAGGAGATGTGAACATGTTCTCCTTTCTTATAGACATTATTTATGTATGATTTTTTTTTCTGGTCAGTGAATGAATTCTTTAAATTTTATTTTTAAAATTTAAATTATGTATATGTGAAGCATGAATTCTAGTTGGTCTTAATAATAAAAATCTAGAGTCAGATATTGACGTTAATGCTGTAGATCAGAGAACCAGCCACTAGAGAGATGTTTTACCTCTACCAGACAGAAGGGGTGTTCCTGTCTTCAGACTGCACCTGTGTCCTCCAAACCTCAGACTGCATTGAACTCTCTCCTCCCACGTTATAGTCCTCTCTCTGCCCAGCCACATCATTCCTGCTTTCCCCCCCCACACACACTTGTGCTGGGATTAAAGGTGTGAGCAACCATTGCCTGGCGTCTAGTGGTTTAGCTCTGCACTCTGATTGTCAGACGAGCTTTATTTGTTAAAACACAAACGAAATATGTATGCACATTGCACATACCTGTGTGTGAGTATGTGCACATGAGTGAAGGCGCTTACAGACGCCATTGGCATCAGGTCTGCCGAGAGCTGGAGTTACAGGGAACTGTGAGCTGCTGCTCATTGTGTGTGCTGGGAACTGAACTCAGGTCCTTTGCAAAAGCAGTATATGCTCCTAACTTCATTCCTAATGGCTGAGCCATCCTTCCAGCCCTATATTTTATTCATAATAATACCAATACACATACTTCAAGTTATAAACACTTTGACAAATCAAATAATTTGTGTTGACTGAGAAAAAAGAAAAGGACTTCTAGCCAGACCAATGGCAATTGAAATATTTGCCACAGCTTTGGTGGATCTGACCATGCATTTGTCTCTGCTGTTAAGGAGGGAGAAGTTTTTAATGAGAGAGAACAAAGAAAGTTTGTTTGGACATTGATGAAGAGTCCCTACTGTTTTGGGAGACAAATTCTTGCTGGGCATTATACTTTTCCACCTTAAGCCAATGTAAAAAATGACCTCAGGAAATAACCACCCTCTGAGACTGGCTTCCCCTGCGCTGGGGAAGCCAATGCAGCCAGCAGGGCCCTCACAAGGCTGAGCTGTGTGGACTTGTGACCAGTTGTAACGATGAAGGGAAGTCTTTCTGGGCTTGTATAAACTTTTTATCATTGCTGTAACAGACGGCACAAGTCACAGCTTCAAACGACGTGGATTTGTTGTCTTAGTTCTTTGTAGCAAAGCTCCCAGAAGTCTTAGTGACTTGAAAATCAAAGTATCAGGTTTGGGGGAGCAGCTCAGTGACACTGGCTTACATCATGGCCTGGGTGTGCCAAGCTCTGCCTAAACAAATCAAAGATAAATAAACAAATGTCAAAACACCAGTGGGGCTTTATTCCTTCTAGAAAGTTCTAAGTTAGATTGTTTTCTTCTGGTTTTCTCCCTTTCAGGGCCACCAGTGATTTTCTGGCCCTGATTTCCATTTTGCCACCTATAAAACTAACAAAGGTAAGTTGAATAATTTTCTCATTCTAATATTCAGACTCCCCTTCTCTCTCTCTTCTGTATTTGAGGACTCTGGTGATTCCACTGGACTCGTCCAGACAACCCAGGATGATCTCCTCATTATAAATCCTTTAACTTCTCACATTGGTGAAAGTTTATTTTGGCTTTGTTTGCCACACTAAATAGTACAGGCACCGCTCTCAGGAAGTAGATCAGAAACGAGTGCGGGGTTATTTTTGGTCAAGGAGTCATTACGCCGAATACCTCAGGATTCACATGTGGAGGATGGAGTCTTGGAAAAGCAGAAGAAGCTGAGCAAAAGTCATCCAAATTTGGGTGCAGCTAGTGGGCCATCCCATACTCCATATGTGCTTAATGATTAGGGAGCAATGATTCAAGGGAGGGGCAGAGGGCAGGGGCATGAGATCGGGAGGGTGACATCTCTGCATAGCTTTCACCTATGGAGCGTTGTACATTAAAGTCAGCAGGATGGTGGCAGAGAGTACAGCAGTGGGACTGTGGGCAGCTAACAGAAACAAGTGTCCATCTTACGATCTGGAACCTAAGTGCGGGTGAGGCATTGTCGCGGAGGTGTTTATTCTCATGGTACCAGTTTGGAAGACATTTCACGAGATTGTCATGGGGTGCTGAAGCTGTGCCATTGCAGCAAATCGTCCCCATGTGTAATATTGCTTACACTGACCTATCGAATGTCCCCTTCCATCCTGGGCATGATAACGCATCACAGAGTTCGCAGCTTGTAATCTACCTCTCGATCCTTGAAGCTACTGATGGGTGACATTGTCTGAAAGAATCTGACAGACTTTCAGTTCTTTTCACAGGAAAAGAGTCTCAACATTGATCGTGGGGTTAAAAATCCCCAAACAAGCAGTGCCCATAGACTTGTATGCTCAGTTGATGAAGTACTCTGATTCAGTAGAGGATGAGTATGAGGTCTCAGAGGATCTTGAATACTCTGGACAGTAAGTAACTCATGCTTGATGCCCTAGCAGGACTGAATGTTCACTATAAACAGACATCAACCAAAGAGGGACTACTGAGAAGAGATTTAATTCCTCAGGAGAAGTTGATCTTTTTAAATTGTTAGGTTCATTTCTGGTGTTAATAATAGAAAATGTATTTTGACAGTACAGCTTAAAAAATAATGATGAAGTGATTGATGTAAACTTTTTTCTTCTTATTATTCTGTGTCTTTTACATCATGTCTATTGATCCCACTCATTTCCCTGATACGTAAACTTTTAAGACGTGTTTGATTGACTGAAATATTTTGTGTGTGTACATGTATGGGCACAGTGCATGTGTGGGGTTGAGAGAAAACTATCAGGAGTTGCTTTTCTCCTTCTACCATATGGGATATAAGGATTGAACTCAGACTATCAGTCTCAATAGCAAACACCCTTGCCTACTGAGCCATTTTGCCAGCCCAAAGTACACGTGTTGTGTGTGTAGGGAGTATCATGATGTAGCCTTGGCCAGCCTCAAACTCCTTATGGACCTGCAGTTGGCCTTGAACTTTTATTTTATTTTATTTTATTTTATTTTATTTTGAGGCAGGGTTTCTCTGTGTAGTCCTGGCTGTTCTGGAACTGTACACCAGGCTAGGCTTGAACTCACATAGAGCCACCTGCCGCTGCCTCTCAAGTACTGGGATTAAAGTGTGTACCACCATGATTGACTAGCCTTGAACTCTTAATTCTTCTGCCTCTACCTCCCAAGTGCTTGGTTTATAAGCATATACCATTATGCTCAGCATTGTAATCTTTGAAGTAAAAATTTCTCAGAAGAAGATCCAGAACATAAAATTATCTCCAAACCTAAGTTTCAGGAAAAAACAAAACAAAACAAAAAAACAGTGGTATTTCTAGTTGCTAGGAGACCTGTTTTTGATGTGAGTGCCTCTGGTAAATCAAAGCCTCAAACATTTGGAGTCTAATTTTTTTAGCAATTGTGATGTGGCTACCATTTTAACAGCATATCTTATATACTGTTTAAACTTCTAATATGTGTTATTCAAATAAAGATTAGTCAAATACATTTGTCCTGGAAGTTCTGAGTCTTGAGAGAAAATAAAAACAGCAACTTAAAATTCACATAATTACAGTACAATAGAATTGTTTGTAACTGTGCCAATATATGAGCCTTAAAAAAGGTACTGGGAAATTTGGACTATTATATATAAGCAAAACATGTTTTCTACTGACCTTCAGGTGTCTCTGTCTTTGCATCATTGAAGAGAGCATGGCTTCAGGCCAGTCACAGAATGCCCAAGATAACTCTTCAAAAACATGCAAGTGATGCTTTGTCACAGGAATCAGAACTTAGCCAGAGGGCATCACAAACACGTTGGTCACTCCTCAGGGGTGCCCCTGAACTGGCCACTAGACAGTTGTTCTCTAAATCGGCCAGGCAGAACAAGCTCATTTAAGCTGCACATAGATGAAGGCGGTTTGCTTGAAAGAACCGGGAGTGTTCCAGTCCGGTAGCCAGAAAGAGGCCATGGAAGACACTTGGCCATAAAGCGATTCAGCAGCTGAATTGAGCCAAATCATTAAGAAACTGCATCTTTCCTCATGGAGGCAAGAAGACTCAGGCTAAACCAAGTACCACACCTTCTCTGTTTTGCATCCATTTTATTGGAAGAGTTAAAGAGTAGTCCAGTCTGGAGTACCATGACATTCCTTGAGGCAGCATCTAGAGATGAGTTTTAGTTTTGGTTTTTATTTTCCAGTCTGCCAGAGACTGACACTTTCATTCAATTCTATACAAATATATTACTAACTACCAGAAAAACAACAAGGATATAATATGTGTAAGGCATGATTTATACTAAGTATTACACTCAGCAGACATTCAGTGACCATGCCCACTTACTATAATATTCCCAATTTGAAAGTGTCTGTAATACTCCCAGTTCCTAGACTTAACATTTGGAGACCCCAAGGTCTGTAAGCCACATTTGAAGTATTCCCACTGTGCTGTGCAGCTGTTGCTTCAGATACACTATGTTTAAGTCCCATTTGTCACCTGTAGGTGTGGCTCAAGAAAGTGTTTAAGGCTGTATTGAGGATAAACACAGAATTAAGGACGCATTTTCTATCTTATTAATATCATGTACCGGTTCCACTCTATAAAGAAATGCCCAGACTTCTCTGCATCCCGCGCTTTGTTGCTGTTGACATCATCAGAAGACAGAACAGACCATTTTTCCTCCTTTCTGATAAGATAGCCTTTTAGTTCCTCACAGACGCCCAGGGAATGAAGTCTAGCTAACAGTGCACATTGGGAAAGTCACAAGTGTCTGGTTGGTATAAACAGCGTATGATGAGAGCTAAAAAGAACAATTCCATTTCCCATGGTGGCTCACAGTGACCTGTTGTGACCTGTTGCTGATCTGAGGAGACAGAAACAGGTAATGTCTTGGGCCAACAAAGGTTTCTCCATTGGGTTTACTCAACCAATGATGTGCTCCCTTCTGAAGAAAACTATTGTCGTTTTACTGTGGAGGTTAATACTGTTAACTCCACAGGACCTAGAACATACCGGAGTCAAACCTCTGGTCCTGTCTGAGGGAGTTTCTAGATTGGTTTAACTGAGGTGGGAAGAAGCATCCTGAATGTGAGTAGCAACATCCTATGGGCTGGAGTCCAGGACTGAATAAAAACAGAGAAAGTCGGGTGAGTGAGAGTAGTCATCTCTCTCTGATTCCTAACTGCAGATGCTGCTGCTGCCACGACTTCCTCGCCACGACGGATGCACCCTTCAACTGTGATTCAAAGAAAGGCCTTGCTTTTGTCAGGCATCTTATCACAGTCGCTAGAAAAGAAACTAATACAAATCCCAGCCTGAATTTCTTTTAGCCACACGCTGCCCTTCTCAGGGGCTAGCAATTTTCCAAATATTTTAGCCATGGAACTTTATAACTTCAAATATAACCTTCTGGAAGACACTACAATAAACAAGAAATCACAGTTATGTAGGCTGGGGTACGAACAGCCAAAAGACAGAAGTCTGGGCTTCCTTTTGGGCTTCAGCAGCACAGATGAAAACAATTGTACCAGAATTTGATTGGATTCCATAGAAAACCCCAAGGGCAGTGAATGGTGGCATTGCTGAGTAGCCCAGTGTGGATGGGAATGTCTCTGGCAGTCTTTCCCTTCACTCCCACTTCTCCACTGACCCATTTCTAAACTTCAGGCACAGACTGGCCCTGCTGCACCAGGGCTCACTTTGGGCACAGCTGGTCTCTTTCCTCGTCTCTCTCCTGCCAGTACCACACATCACCTTTCTTATTTAAAATCCTCATAGCCTGAAGGATACAGCAGACAAAGGAAACTCAGGCAGGTTGTCTGTCCTATGTCTCTTTTCTGTCTTAGTCTTTGGTCCTGTCTATCTGGACATCATGTGAACAGTCATGCCTTGTTTTGAGGAAGACGAATTCTGTCACCGGAAACCCTTAGAGCCCAACTACCAACACGTTCCTTTATGAGGGAAGCAACGTACATAGGCTTCAGATTTGGTTGAATTCTTTTATTTGTTTTTCTCTTAGGGTTTTATATGTTGTAACATCTTAACGCAAATGCTTCCCTAGTTCAAGGTTAATGAAATCCAAACACTGTAGTTCCATGAAGATTCCAGAAGCAGTCGGATGATAGAGAGCTTCATGGTAGCGATTCAGAAGGAAAGTCCCTTTCTTTCTTTTTTTCTTTCTGATTTTTCTTTTTCTTTCTAATTTTTCTTTTTCTTTCTTTTTTCTTTTGGTTTGTTTCTCTGTGTAGCCCTGACTGTTATAGAACTAACTCTCTGTGGAGGTAGAGTATGCTGGCCTCAAACTCACAGAGATCCAGGTGCCTCTACCTCCCGAGTGCTGAGACTAAAGGCGTGCACCACCAATGCCAGGAAGAACACCCTTTTCAAACAAATGACATCACAGTGGTCCCTGTGTAAGTCCTGTCAGTCACGTCCTGACTCTACCGGACACTGGAGTCCCATCCAGTCCCTTCTTCCGACTTTACAGCAGTGTTTCCAGGGCTGGCATTAGAAAGGCACAACAAACACCGCTCATTTTCCTTCGTAGACATTATCTTAATAATGTCTGAACCTGCTGACAGGTAACAGTAGGTACAGCCAGTCTTATAACTAATTCTCCCACACTAAATTTACTTACATTAGGCTGGATTCTGGAAACCAAACAAACCATTAAGCTAACAAAACAAAAGGATGCCTTGAGAGCATGTTTCTTTTTCTTTCATTTAGAGACTGGGAAAGCAAAGACAAATCCTATTTGACCTTTGAAGTTTTAAAATATGACTTTGCACCGAAACCCTTTGTGGGTTCCAAGGAATCGTGAGTGTCCTGTTAACTCTCCAGACGTTCTGCTGATAATTAACTATTTCAAAAGAATGTTTGGCTCCAAATAAATTTAAAATAAAACCAAATATCTATTTGTGAAAGAAAGACTTTCTGCCGGGGGCTTGGGGAGACCTGTTCAGCAATCCAAGTATTTGTTACAGGACCCAAGAGTGAACGCTGCCAAACACACACAGGCTGTTGAGCAGGGTCAAAGACTTCGGCAGTGTGTAGGTGCTGAATGGGAGAAGCTAATGAGAAAAAGAGTGATTGTGACAAGCAATTATGTCACCTGTGTGAACGGCTTAATTTTCTAAATTAGCTACTTTGATAATTATGACATCTCATTTGTCTTTTAATTCCATGAGCCCTGAAGTTTACCTTTGCTTTTTTCCCTATCAGATAAAAGGCTTTGATAAGCCAATGGTTTATTAGATGTCTAAAAAAATTCAGATATCAGTCTGATCGGCCTTGCTGTTTGCTTCCATGAGAGCAAATGGCTCTCAGCACAAGAGTCCGTCAAACCTTGCATTTCTCAATTCTGTCTGCAGCAGTGATGGGAGAGAAAGAGTGGCAGGGGAGGGTGGAGGGAGACGGACAGATGAGATTGCAAAGCAAATTAATAGTGCCAACAGGAATCCTCTGGTGGGGGTGGGAGCTCGTTGGGAAGCAGGCTGGTTTTTGAGCACATTTGAAATTATTTTAGCGGCATCCACATGCATGCATACCCTGAATTACAATCTAATTACACATTACCCTCATCTGTTTGCTGAAGTACTTTCACAATCTCAAAGGATTGTGTATTCTAGTTGTTGTTGCTTTGGCTTGGAAATATGAACAAAACTGTTGACTTGTCTAGCTGGTACGTTATGCTGATTTCTTGAAAAAGGTTTCCCAATTACTACAGCAAACAGGATTTCATGAAGCTGAGTTATAGTTACATTGAGGAGCAATCCTGACCTCTTTGAGAATTTCTGTTAGCATGGACTCTTTCTTTCTTGAAAGATACCCAGGTGTGAAAAATGAGGCAAACAGATAATTGCTTTTCTTCTTGACAGGTGCATCAGCCAAGGATGGGAGCTCCGGGCACAGTCCAGGTCCCCAAATACTTAGGAACATGAGGAAGATTATGAAGAAGAACCACATATGGCTGTGTATTGAAGGTTAGGCATTAGCTCTTGGGAATTAGGGATGGCTTGACTGCTGACAGATAGACACCAACCTACTCCCGTACAGCATATACACGTCCCTGGAAAAGTCATTTCTCACCATGGACTGACCAGATGCTGCTAGTGAGTGGATGGGACTTCTTCACCCTCCAGAGGATGTGCACTGTCTTGTGTCTCCCCTTCCAGTTCAGAGCTACTACTCCTATGGGTACTCTTGAACCTGATATCACTTGGAAAAAGTTTTAATGTGCTCATTGAGTATTCTGTATTTTAGAGTTGGTGTTACATTAAGTAGTTAGAGTCAGTAACTCCTCAACCTGAATGACTATATACCTTTTGAGGGGGTGGAGTGTGGAACAGGGTTTCTCTATGTAACCCTGGATGTCCTCGAATTCAGAGATGCTCCTCCCTTTGCCTCCCGAGTGCTGGGATTAAAGGTGTGTACCACCACTGGTGAGTTATATTTACCTTGATAGTAGGTAGTGTTTTGGACATTTCAATGATGGTGTGGAACCCTCCTGTGTTTGGGGAACTGTGGTAGATATTTTCAAATGTATGAAGAACTCTGCCCTTTGATTACTAAGACTACAGAGTGTCTTAGTGGCTCAATAGCCAAACAGGCTGTAGCAGACCTTGAAATGAGTGTCAGTACCAGCGACATCAAAATGAGAGAGTCTGCCAGGAGAAGAGTCAGGTACCAAAGTACGAATTAGATTTCCTTTTTTAAATCAATCATTCATGGGGCTGGAGAGATAGCTTAGTGTTTAAGAGCACTTGGCTGGTCTTCCAGAGGATCCAGGTTCAATTCCTAGCACTCATGTGACAGGTGACAACTGTTTGTAACTCTAGTCTCAGAGAATCTGACACCCTCACACAGACACACATACACAAAATACCAATGCCACAAAATAAAAATAAGCCTTTAAAAAATTACCAAAAATATAAATAAAATTAAAATTCAATTACTCTTTTAAAAGGTTAGTTAACATGTACAGACCTTAGATCAATTGAGTTTATTGTTAGTCAATTTACATATTTTATTTTTATATTAAATAATTATTCATGTGCATGAGCTTGTCACATATCTATAGGTACTTGCCAAGGCCAGAAGAAGACCTGGTACCCCTGGAGCTGGAGTTAGAGGGGTGTGAGCTGCTTCATACAGGTTCTGGGACTTGAGCCAGGGCCTCTGCAAGAGCAGCAAAGTATTCTTAACCACTGAGCCATCTCTCTAGCTCCTTGCTTTTTTTTTTTTTTTCCTTCAAGACAAAGTTGAAGAGGGAGAGGAGAGGAGGAAAACTGATAAATTGATGAAAAGGCTTTTTCTTACTTTGTGGAGGTACACCTGGAGTTTGTCTTTCTTCTGTTTCATGGGTGCTAGAGAGGCATGTGCCCTTGATATTTCAATGAATGGCCACAGAGAAAGACGTTTAGTTCTTTCTTTGGTTTAATATATTTTCAGCTTTGAGGTACAATGACAATTTTGCTGTTTCTGACAGCCATAAATGACAGCGCAAAAAACGTAAATGTCAGCGGAGAGTGCTCTGGGTGACCCGAGAGCTCTTGGAGTCATGTGACATACCCGTGTTTTCCTGGGCAACTCCAACAGGAAGAAAGGACAGCCAGAGAAAATTCCAATTAATACCATACACATTCGGCTCCAGACAGTTATCTCCGGTGATTCTCTCAGAAAGCTTTTCCCACAGGCTTGCATTTAGAGAGAAGTCCTTCAGCGGTGCACCAGTGCATCCCAGCAGATAGAGCAGGCTTTTATTTTGATGTTAGTTTTGCTTTATGTTCATCCTCTGTGTGGATGGCAGTGGAGCGGTGATGGGAGACTGGAAGACGGCGAAGCCTGTTAATTTTTTCATAAGATCATTTTTCCCTTGACATGCAATTTGAAGCTTACCAATTTTTCTGAAAGTCAAAAGGAATACTGTATTCTCTAATTTTCACAGCACTATAAATAGCCCACCACAAAACATGTATAAAAGAGATGACACCTCTTTATGGAAGAATTTCCCCTGGAAAGATAAAAGGAGGTCAGAACTCTTATGTGAGGCGTGTATTTTCAAGTATTCATAAAAATAGAAATCATTAGTGGTGCGAAAATTCTTCATGATAGACAGTCTCATGGAAAATGCCGGAGCCAAAGCCATTTCCACAGGCGCTAACTCTAGTGAGAATGGAGCTCAGCCAAGAAGCGGCTGCTAGGCATTTAGCTCATGTGCCAACAAAAGGGAGGAGTGTGTGCATGTACACACACACACACACACACACACACACACACACACTCTCCAGCTTGGGGAGGTATTTGCCAGAAACGTTTTCCGACCTCTGCCATCTGGTTCCTATAGCCAAGTGTGGGATTTCGTAGTGACTCCAATGCTCAGAGGTTGGATGCTATGGAACAGAGAAAGAAGAGGGCAGAGAGGTGGGCAGCTCAAGATCCCAGCTAACAAGTAATGATATCCATATGATAGATCTCCGTAGAAATCAGCTGGAAGTCATGTGTACGATTGTACTCACTTTGCTACTTACCAAGCACTGCAAATATATACGTGTGTGTGTGTGTGTGTGTGTGTGTGTGTGTGTGTAACATTTAGAAAACATTTGAAAGACTATGACTGTCTAGCTGAATGTATAGGCTTGCAAAGACACTGTGAGCAACTTATGATTTTTATTTGCTTTATGTGTGTTGAATGTTTTGCTTGTATTTATTTATGTGCATCATGAATATGCATGAAGACCATGGAAGTCAGAAGAGGGGGTTAGTGCTCCTGGAATTAGAGTTAGAGTTGGTTGTGAGAAATTGAACTTGTGTCTCTGCAAGAGCAACAGACACTCTTAACCACTGAGCCAACTCTCCAGCCCTATAGGAATTATTTTAAAACCATTTGAAGTAATGATACTGAATCAATGTCTTGAGTCCTTCCTATCTGGTAGACACTGGGTTAAGGCTTTACATACTCAGAAACTCTTGATTTTAGACTGGAAAATATTTGCAATAGCCTCATTTTACAAAGGAACAAACTGATCTTAGAGAAATGCAGTGACTTGCTTAATGCTCCACAACTTGTATGATGTAGTCATAGGATTCAAAACCCATGTTTCTTCCTGCGTCTGCATGACACGATGTGGATGGAGCCAGATCATTTTGCCTAAAAATAAGTGCCTGTAACTTGCCAGTGTTTTGATTTTACAGGAAAGGGCCTATAGACCACTGACTCCTGGACTCCCCAGCGCAGCAGGGAAAGATATACAGCTGACTCCACGGCAAACAGATGCTGGGCTCCTCTGGATGATGGTGATCTTTCACTCCTCATCCGTCATCTGCAGGGCTTCTGTGATGAGACCTTGGGTCCCTCAGTTCTTGTAGAGAGAGTAAAACATTGCAGTGCTTCTTTTCTCTATCCCCAGGAGGATGAGTATTCGGGATGGGATGGAAGCTGTGAGTTAAGACTGCATCCCTGGCAGCAGACATTGCCCTCTCATTGCTTCCAGGCTCTGCACATCTCTGTTGATTACTTACTGCTGCCAGCTCCGTTATTACACATAACAAAATGGTGGGAGGGAGAAGAAAAACTAGTTAGGGTCAGGTTCTCGTTCACCTCATCACTTGGTTCATCTCCTCCATGTTCAGAATTCTGTTTGTCATCAGGGAGAACGAGAACTGGGTGGAAGTGAAGGAGAAGGGGTAATTTACAACCCCCGGCAACCAGGTCATTTTATACCAAAATGGTACTTTCTCAAAATCTCATCATTCATACCAGAAGTATTCTCATGGAGCAATACTCCTCAGCTTATGAAAACACTCTGTGCAGCTGAACTTGCTTAATCTGTGATTACTTTGCCTCTCTGAAGATCTGAGGAAGGGATTATGCCATTATGGCATTAAACCACTTTGGTGACTTGGTCATTTGGAATGCTTTAATAAAAATGAATTCTGTTAGTTGATTCTGATTATCCAGTGCCAGATTTATAGGCTTTTAAGACATTTTCCAGTTGTCAAAAACATTTAAATATTTAGATTCCATCTTTATGGGCATTCCAAATATGGGAATCAGATATCTTAATATCAGAAATATTAACAGTATTTCTCTAAGGACTGCCTTCTCTAACAGCTTTTTAAAAACTCAAATCATGTCCCTTGACTATGTATCAAATCTTTTTGCTTGAAGTAAGGTAGGAGGTGGAGATCTAGGATTCAGTTGGGCTAAGATGAGGTATTGGCTAAAAAAGTTTTTATGATGGCCAATTCGAGAGAATAGAATATGACTTCCAAGTCTTAGCCATTGGTTTTTGTCACAGAGGCAGCTATTAATAAAACTATTCTGTGTGGTAATAAAGTCTGTGATCAAATGTGCGTTTAACATGTATCCCTTGATGCCTTTCTCATTTGCATATATGGATGTGCAAGCCATGTGACTCTCCCTACTTTCACCCCACCCCCTTCACCCTGCCCTTTCTGGTGAAGTATTAGAAATCCTGCAGACAGAAATAACAGTTTTTACCTCCTAAGCAATTATGTCTTCCTTTTGACAAGTATTTCCATTTCACCCCGGGACTTGTCTCCCGTGTTAGTTATATTATAAAAGAATTTTCTTCACAGAAAAGGCAGTACCACAGCAAATAAATAGAAGGTATGTGGACTCAAAACATACATTGTTGAATATCCTGCCTAGAACTCCTTGGTGCATATATGATCTCCTGTGCTCTGGAAGTACAGAGGAAGTAAAAGCCTAAGCCAAGAGGCAAGGAACTGCCCATGCCTCGACCACTGACAAAGTCCATGATGTCTAGATTGGACAAGCAGGTTAAAAAAAACAAAAAACAAAAAAAAACGGACTGCCAAATCTTGCCAAGACAGGAAGACAGGGTAAGATGGCTTTGAAAAATCTTACTGCCTCTGAAAATGGTCTGTCAGTCACTCTAGGCCTTAGTCAAAGTTGGTTGCTTCAACATTGCAAATGAGACTTTGGGTGATTGCCCAGGTAGCCAGTTGTCTCTATCATCTACTGCACATTTTGGAAGCTGCTTGATTATACTTCCTGCCTACTCAAGTAATATTATCTCCCTTCTCAGGCCATCAATGGGATGGTCGTAGTTACCTTCCTCTTGATATAGTCAAGCCATTTCTAGCAAAAGCTTTAGACTCCTTAGGATAGAATGATTATTAAAACATTTATGCTCATTGCTTAATATTGTTTAAGCTGGTTGTAATTCTAATTTTATACTTGATGTCTGTTCTTAGTGTATATAGTTTTGTATTGGGTTTGGAACTCTCTTATTTAGACGAAAGGGGGAGGTGATGGAGAACCTCCTTCAGCCAACAGCCTTTAAGAGCCTGGACCAGGTGGGGGCATGCCTTTGGGGTTCCCAAAAAACCACTGAACTGGATAGCTTCTCCCTCTCTTCTTCCTGCCTCCACACCTTGAGGTTGGACCCCCATTTCTGTTCCATGAGTTTTCCCCTTTAATAAAGAAAGGCCTTAGAATACACCATTTCGGAGACATCTTGGGATTATTTGACTCACATCTGTCCGTTCCCACCCCCCACCCGCCTTCTATACATTCAGCTTCAGATAATTTCCCCCAAGCCTGCCAATTGGCTTCCTTCAAGTCAGGTGGCATCAAGGACTTGTGAACTGTGTATTCACAAGAAAACATCTTAGAATTCTGACTTCCATACCCCAGGTGTGGTCTGTTCCTTCTTATAAACAGCTGGAGCCCTAGCTGAAAGAACACAATGCACACTTCTGCACCGCAGAGACATGGAAACAGTATGGCTTCCAGAATGGCAATCTCCTGCCCCTTGTTTTTAGCTGTCTTGATATGTGAGTTACCACTTTCAGTGAAGAGGAACATTCCACTTTTAGATCTAGGAAAGGAAGAAATGTCCCTTTTCATTTCCTTGTACCCCAGCAGACCTCTGAAGTAGTTGAACACAGTGATTTTGTTGTCTTTATTCTGGGTCAGAACCTGCTTTTCTCTGGGACTCACATTTAAACACAGGTAGGAAGAGAGTCTGACTGATCACTCTTGCTCCTCAAGGCCTGGGAGTAGGTGCACTAGTGAGGTTTATTTATCCAGCACCATGGAGCAAGGTTTGGGGCAGGGCAGGCAGAGGCAAAGGGCAGCATCCCCAAGATGTGATCTAGAGAATGAAGACAAACCCCATAAGCAGAGTGGGAAGAGGCAGAACTTCGTGTTAACCATATGCGTTGGGGATTCCAGTCTCTCCCTGAGCTCTGGGAGGATGAGATGGACAGCCTGTGATAGTTAGACCCCTGGGAACTGGGATAGCTCTAACACCCTGAGCAAAGAGGACCAAAAACAAGATTTATCTATTTTTATTTTATGTGTGTACATGTTTTGCTGTCTGTTGTCTGTGCATCACATGTGTGCAGTGCCCACAGGGGCCAGAAGAGGGTGTTATACCCTCTGGAACTGGAGTTACAGATGGTTGTGAGCCTTCACGTGGGCCCTTTATAAGAGCAACGAGTGCTCTAAATAGCAGAACCCGGTGCCAAGGAGGACTTCAAGAAAGACAAATCCCTTCACACAAACAACTCAGCTCAATTCATTCCTAACTGCAAGGTGTATGCAGATGGATGCAACAGAGGATTCTAAAAATGTTCTAAGTCAGCAACAGCACTGCTAAACATGCTGGAGTCATCACTGATGGTTCCAGACACCAGTGGCAGTCAAGACGCTTGCCCCGGTGCCTCTCTATGGCTGGTAGCTTGTTCAAAGAGCCTCAGACTCCTCTATAGTTAACATATTTTCAAATAAATGGTATTGCTGCCTCCTGCCTCAGAGAAGAATGGCCATGATAAGTGTTGCCGGGTCAGAAAATGGATTAAGCAGGTTTCTCCATATTGTTTTACCCATAGAACAACCAGCAGAAGCAGAACCACTAACTTACATAGTGCCCTCTGGAATTCTTAACCTTATACAATGTGTGTTTTGGTCCAAATCTTCATTCAGTAGCTCTCTGGAAACCTTTTTCTTTATCTTAGATTAAAACTTACTCTTTATTTTTGCTTTTTGGATAATGATTAAGTATTAGCTATGGAAAAAAACAAAGCAAAACAAAACACTCTGCTAATAAAATGATAAACACGGGCCAAATGTATCTTTTTCAAACTTTCAGGCAAGAGTGGATTTATTATCGAACGTCATTATCCTCTCAAGTCCCATGTGATGCAAAGTTTAAACAAAACTGGAAGTTCAGATTCAGTTATAAACACCGTTCCATGCAGGAGTGTGTGGAATGATCTTTTCTGGGGTCAATTACTGAATCTAAAAATAGTCTGATCTTATTCTAACCACTTCATCGTCCTTATCAGTCCTGCAGACTTTCTTCAGGGAACCGAGTCAAGCGTGCTAGTCTTTCTGTTTATGTTGTCATTGTTGTCCTCTTAAGAGAAACCACCTCAACCGCTATCAACTGGAAAGAATCTTCCTGGCTAAATATAATAGATGTGTTTCTGAAACACTGCATGCAAATTGAATTTTTATAAACTATATCACATTTATACTTAGACTATAATTTCAGAAGCAGGGTACAAAAGAGTTCACTTACTTTAAGAATGGTAAAATAATTTCTGATATCTACTTGCAATTATTGAATGGACGGGATTTCATCATTTCAATTTATATAGAACATAGCAGAATAAGATCAATTTATATAGAACATAGCAGAATAAGATCAATACAATAAAAGGACTTGAAAAAAACAAAAAACAAAACAAAACAAAACTCTGCGTAATGGAGATCACTTTACCTGGACATCAAATACACTGTTTTGGAAACACTACCCGCATCTTTCACGCATAGACAACAAGATTGGAACCCAATTCTCTGCAATTGGGACCCAATTCCCTGTAATTTGCAACTAGATTCTTTTGACACTTTGAAATTATCATCTAGAACATTCAGTCTATGTCTGACCTGTCCTGACCTTTGTGAGAGCTTCAACTTCCTCTTTTCAACACAAGTCAGTGTACTTCAGGATAAAGATTATATTGAAAACTAAAACGGGAACTGATTCCAGATGTAGAATAGAACTGAGTCTCTTCTGTGTGTTCAAAACCATGTCATGCCCCACCAGAGCCAGGAAGACTATCAGTGAATGGCTCTGTTTCCAAGTGAAGAAAAGAATGGTTTTGAGAAGCTGGATTTAAATGCTTGGATGACACTGGGAAAGGTACTCAGCTTTCCTCTGCTTCAGCCTTTCTACAAAATAAGGGTCCTTCAGAGTCACTTGAGATCAAACACGTGTTTAACACCTTCCAACATCAGTTACAAACTGATACCAAGTCTACGCTACTAGAGTTCTTTTCCACCCTCTCTCGTGTGGAAAGGGGCTTAGACAAGAAAACCAAGAGCTTCGGGATAATCCTCTGGACAACAGTGTCCTTAAAACTGGAATGTCTGTCTGCCTTCTCGGTTTCCCTAACATCAGCCGGCCAAAGAGGCAGCACAGATTCCCAAAGCTGGATTCTAGTCCTGGCTCAGTCAAGACCTATGTGACCAAGGCAAGCAAGTGTCCCCACCCACTTCCCTAAAATGGTCATATCAGATGGGGTGCCGTGTGTGTGTGGCTCCACCTCTGCAAGAGGCTGTGACTTATCTGCCTAGGACACAAGAAACACTTTCCATCTCTGCTTTGCAGGGCTCTTTCTTAATAATTCTGTCAGGCAGAGAGTGAGGTAAAGAAGCAAATGGCCAGCTGATGATTTTGAGTCCATTTCCTCATTCTCTGTTCCAATTTTCAGGGTCTTGTCTTTGAGACACACATGCAAGCTCAAGCTAGGGAAACCTGTAGTAGACCCGCTTTCAGTCAAGATGTGTTGAAATGCACCAAAGAAGTCGATGATGAGAGATGACCGCTGGTCTGCGTGTGTCCTGGGCCATGTACCTCTCCACGTCATATTAAAACTTGAAAACCTCTTTGAGCAGCAAAAGCAGCTTTTCTGAACCTTCAGTATCTGTCATCAGGAAACAAAACAAACCTCCTGAAATGCATTCAGTGGAGACTGGTTGCTGCTGGTTGCAGCTGGTTTTGTCAGGTTGCGGCAGAAACAAGGGTGTGCAGGCATTCCCTGTACACATCCTCTCTGCTTATATGCTGAGTCGCAACCTGAAAAGCTGTATTTATTAAACATCATTTTGGCTCCTGACTAATCTTCCTTTCTCATCGTTCTTTGTTTCCAAGGCGACTGAAAACTTTACATTAACAAATGTTAATCAACTCTCTGCCACTGCCAGGGTCTCAGGTCAGCCTGTTAGAACAAGGAAAAGAAAAAGTGGAAGAAGCATAATGTTTGCCTTTAAGACGCTGATGGGTGAGTGACCTCCCAAAGAGCATGATGCTTTGAGAGGGAACAACTTTAAGAAATGAGAACCTACCCAACATTTTTCAGAGACTTGAAATACAGTTTCCCTATAGATCAAGCCACCCAGTTTACTGGGAAGGATGCTGAGAGGCCTGAGGGGCTCCACTCTGCCCATCTCTGTGCTGAGAGGCCTGAGGGGCTCCACTCTGCCCATCTCTCACAACTGTAACTTCTTACCACGGTTGCTTGGCTTTTCTGATTCCAACCAGAGCGGGATCAGAGCAGAGAATGGCTGAGTCAAAGTTGGCAATGCCTTCTGCCTAATTCTGACGAAGGAGTCAGAGGTTAAGAGCGGCTTGCTCAGCTCAAGAAGCTTTCAGGAGATCTTTTGCCACAGTCTGGAGGTGGATGGTGGGAGTGTGAAGGGGTGTCTTTCTTCTTGCTACAGTGTTTACTCATGAGGTGAGAATTCCACAGTTGCATTTTATGGCTGGAGCACAGGACTGAAAGTTAACTTAGAAGTTGGTACTCAGGCTCTGAGATCTGTGCTGCTAAGCTTTCCCCACAAACTGAGTTGTTGCTGAGACATCAACACAGAGGCAGTGACCTGGATTGGAGTTTAGATACGCTCTTTGAAAATGACTGCTGATATACACAATCATACACCAACCAGCATGACTGTGGTGGTGGCCTGTTGCTCATTGCCTGCCCGCAAATGTATTCCTCAGTATCCACTGGGGAGGCCGGAAGGATGTTCAGGCAGGAGCCTCGTACCTGGGCAGCCCTGAGACTGATATAAGAGGGACCCCTAGAGTCCAGCGTGGGCCCCATACCTGCCTCCAATGTGACCTCTATATAGCCTACGACCTGGTATCAGGCAGGCTGCCCCAGGCTTATAGTAAGTGACCTGCGGGTGGGCTTGTCTTTTCACCACACAGTTGAGATCCAGGGTCTGACCTTCAGCCACTGTGGAAGATAAAGGCTCAGTTCTGACAGACAGGACAGGTCCAGGGACTGTAGGGACAGGTAAAAGCAGTAGATATTTCCTAAGGAGTCTATCACCTGCAAGGGAGGTAGAGTGGTGAGATTATCGAGATTTTACTAAATACATAATCTGTGAGACTTTGATATATCTCACCTAAATATGCATGAATCTTACCATGATCTGAATTTTGATCTTAATGAAGACAGGATTGTAACATTTTTCCATGAAATGTAGTGAAGAAATACAAACATTTGTATGAGTCTCCACAGCAAGATACTTAAGAATGGTTGGGGCCATCGCTCAGTCGGTAGCATGAAACTGGGTTCTACTGCTAACATTGCATAACTGGGAACACACTCCAGTTCTCCTTTGCAGGACTTTTCCTTAAATTATGTCCGACAGAGAGTGAGGTAAAGAAGCAAATGGCCAGCTGATCATTTTGAATCCATTTCCTCACTCAGAATAAATGAAGTGGTGTGTGCCTATAACCCAGTACTGGCGGGCGAATGCAGGAGGACCAAAATAGCAAGATCATCCTCAGCTACATCAGAATTTGAGGTCAGGATGGAGTGTATGACATACTGTCTCAATAAAACAAACAAAACAAACTTGAGAGTCCCCATCTTGTCCCTCTTCTTGCTTTCTCAGTACTGGTTTCCTGATTGCAGACCTGATGTCTTATTCAGTCTCTTCCTACTTTCTGCCTTTCAATCCCTCCCTCTTTTTCCAGTTAGATTAGTAGTCCTGAAATCACCCATTCTTTCTAAAATTATTTTTTAATTTTATAAACCTTATTATAAAATATCTTGCAAGTAAAATGAAACCTCACACACCAAAATTTAATGTTCTATAGACTTATCCACCATCAAAACAAAAACATTCATGATAGAATTAGAAGTAGATGAATGGTTAGCCTTATGAGCACCCAGATGTCACACTTCATGGGCTTCACCGTAAAGTTTTTCTGAATGGAAATCTAGCCAGTAATTGTGTGTGTGTGAGTGTGTTTGTGTGTGTGTGCACGTGCAAACAAATGTATCGGTTAGTATAGTAAAACACAAACAAAAAAGAGAACCAGAAAGGAGGTGAGGAAGGACCAAATAGATGTGTTTGTACCAAAGACAGAAGGAGAAGAACCATCAACCCAAATGGAGGGGTTGGATGAGCAAAATAACAAGTTAGCCATACTGGCCTCCTGGAACAAAGACATGGTCACAAGGTGGTCATAATAAGGTAGTCATAGCAGCAGGAAGTCATAACAACCTTTTGAAACAAAGGCAGGGTAGCAGTTTCCAGAACAGGCAGTACAGAACCATTTGCAGTTAATGCTACAGGATACATGCCCCAACCCTAGTAGGAATGAACCTAGTTTCTCTTTACGGTTTTAATCTAGGATGGAGGCAGGCTGGTTCATCAGTTGCCTACATTTCCACTCAACCTAATAAGACTTGGGTCTTGGTTCCAATTGGGTGCTCCTTTCTCATCTTCACAGCATTGAGTAAAAATGGGGACTTTGACAGCCTTGTAGTTTTAAATGTGCTTTCTTTTTTATCTTAATATTTTAAAAGCAACTGTACATTTCCCGTTAGGAGAAATAAACGGTAAGAATGTGAAGGTGGAAGAGTAGAAGTAACCTCAGCAGTCTGTGTGTGCTATTTCCACAATTCTGGCAGTGGATAGGATGCAGGTAGCTTATTTAACTCATCTGCAGATGTTTGCAAGGCTTCTGTGCTACTTGACTTTGCTAAAAACCAATGGTGAGGGTGTTATGGTCTGCTGGTCTGGCCTGTCACCTGGGTACCCTGTCCTTTTAAGAGACAAGCCCCGCCTACTCCCAACCTTCCCTGTCTACTTCTGCCAAGGCAAGCAGATCTCCTGCCTCCTCTCCAACCTGTGCTCTCTCTCTCTTCCCATCTCTCTTCTAAAGAGGTAACTGCTGCCTCAATCTCTCTCCTTCTCTGTCTCTTCTCTCCTCCCCCTCTCTCCATCTCTCTCTTCTCCTCCCATCTCCCCTTCCTCCCTTCCCTTTCTCTCCCATAACCCACTAAACAAACTCTATACCAAAACTCTCTCTGCATGACCTATCAGTTTGTCTCTCACTCTCTTCAGTCTCCCACCTGCCAAGGGGACCCACTGAGGTCTCAGGTGACCTGCCCCTGCTCAGCTGAGGCCTCAGGTGATCCACCGTGGACCCACATGGGACCAGCCTTCCCTCCCACTGTATCTTTATAAAAGAATAACAGAGGCTGATGCCATGGTTCCTTGTGTCCGCCGTTCGTCCTCCTCCCCCCTTTTAATTTAATTGCACATGTGTAGGCATTTTGCTTGCATGTATGTCTATGTACCACTTGTATGCCTGGTGCCCACAGAGGCCAGAAGAGGGTATTTGATCCCCTGGAGCTGGAGTTACAGGTTCTTGAGATGGGCACTGGGAAGGGAACGCAGGTCCTCTAGAAGAACATCCAGCACCTTAACTACTGAACTTTCTCCCAGCACCACCAGGCTTTTTGATGATGCTGAGTTTCATCCATCTCCAAAGGACAGTTTTGAGGCTAGAGGGAAATGAGCAAAGCTCAATGAGTTAATCCATGGGAGAAGAGTGATGGAGACTCAGAGTCACTTGAAGAATGAGCATGGAGGATTCCAGAGTGGGCTGTGGGAAGAACAACTTGTTTAGTACAGAGGTGTAATTAAACTCTGAGTTCTTTAGACACAAAGATTCTCCATTCTCTTGGAAAATCGCTTTCACAGTCATTGCTTGCTTTTGGCCCAGAGGATGGCTTCCAGAAAACTTTCTCTTTTAAGTTCCAGGGGGAGCCACTCCCTCTTCCATCTTTGCTCTTCCTGTATAGATGAGGGATGGATCCCACATCAGCAAGAACCATAGTTTCTGAATCCTTAGAGGCTTTTCTTTCCATGGATGTCATATTCATTGCAGTCACATTGGGAAGGCGGACAAGAGATCTGGCTTCAGCCCCCACTCCCGCCAAAGTCCTTATTTCTGGCCCTAAAGTGAGATTAAAGTTTAAATAACCAAGAGTAGACACATTTAAGCAATCAAGGTGCGGTCCCACTCATCATTAACCCTTTGTTATTCAATCTCCAGTCTCATCCTGTACAGTAATCTAACAAGTTGTTAGAACCACGTGAGACTTCTTTCCTGGAGACAAGTTCCGTTCCCCTTCTGACTGGCACCTGGTCATTCTCCCAGAATGAGATTCCTGGGGAAATCCCCATTTGTTTGGGGTTCATCACATCAATAGTTTCTTATCCAGATTGAGAGAAGCAAGCTCTTTAAAAGAATAATTCTTTTCCTCATCTATTTATTGTTGGGGTGTGTGCATGCCACGGTGTGCAGGACGGAGGGAGTTGCTTCTTCTACCATGTGAGTCCCAGGGACTGGGATATTTGGTAACAAATGTCCTTGTCTACTGAACAGTCTCTCAGATCCTGAACTCACTTTCTTCTTAAGACAAGGTCTCACTATACAGTTCTGGTTAGCCTGGAACTCACTATCACTCACTATGTAGACCAGGCTGGCCTCTAGACTCACAAAGCTCTGTCTGCCTCTGCCTCCCAAGCATTGGAATTCAAGGCATGTACTACCATGATGGATCTGAACAGAGGAACGAGTGGACTTTTCTTCACTATTTCCCCACAGAGTTCTTAAAAACAAAACAAAACAAAAACTCACTTTTTAGCAATATATTTTATAAACATGTACTAACTGTACAAAATGAGAAGGTTCATTGTGACGTGTTCTTACACTTGCACCACACACTCACACACATTGTTCCTCCATTGCCATCTTGCCTCCCCCCCCCGCCCCCCGCACACTCACGCACTTCTTCCCACAGCGCCCCCTTCTGCTCAGATGCCATTTTTAACGTGATCTAGATTCTGCATACAAAAAGCCATGCAACCCTTTCCAATTATATCCATTTCCCTGCAAGAAACATGATTATTGCTGAAAACTATTTTTGTGCTCTTTATCCATTCATCATCTGTTGGGTACCTAGGACGATTCCATAGCTTAGCTACTGTGAACAGTGGCCCCATCAGACTCTGCAGTTCTTATTAGCCACTTAAGACTCTAGACCATCTCTCTCCTTGCAAAGTAGACTGAATTTCTGATTGGAAGGAGAAAGCAAGACAACTTCTTCCTTTTTTTTTTCTTTTTTAGTTTTTTAAAACAGGGCTTCTCTCTTTGAGCCTGTCCTGGAACTAGCTCTTGTAGACCAGGCTGGCCTCGAACTCACAGAGATCCGCCTGCTTCTGCCTCCCCAGTGCTGGAATTAAAGGAGTGTGCCACCACCGCCTGGCTAAGACAACTTCTTAAAAATGAGCCCTAACCTCTTGGGCACAAATTATGTCTGAATATGTTCTAAGAAGGCTGGAAGGGAAAGAACATTAATCCTTAACAAAGGGTTCCGAAGATAGAAGCTCATGTGTACTGTTGTTAAAACCCATGACTCATACATGAGTGTTTTCCTTAGGAGACACACTGGTGCTTGTGTTCATGCGTGGCAGTGGGCAGAGAACGGTCATTATTTGTTGAATGCGAATATTGGACCAAAATGACACAGAGCCAACATTGTAAGGATGGTTAGTATTTGGGGGCTTCCTACACGCCATTGGCTATATCATCTGTAGCCTTCAATGGATTGAAACAATAGTTTATTATCTGTTTCCACAGGTAAGAAAGCATAGGTGGCTGAGTCTGAGGAAGTTGAGCTGTGTGCTGATCTTACCACACTACCGCTGTAAACAAGGTAAGCTCGGGTGAGCAGACGGCGGTTCAGTCTGTCCCCCACTGTGGGTACCTGGCCCTCCTGACATCACAGTATCAGAATCATTTACAAGAGTCTCAGCTTCGTCTCCAGACTTTGGACATTCCTACGAGGCTGCTAGACACAAAGGGGCTTATGGCCACAAGTCAGTACGTCTGTGGAGATCCGTGTGATCCATGCCACAGCTGCTGGGGTAGAGTAGACACAGACTGCAGAGTAGAGTTGGGACACTGTAAGTAACCAGCAGCAACGTGGAAATTTGTCTAAGACAAGTTCACAAGTCTGCAGATTCTGAGCATAAGACAATCAGATGCCCAGTGACCCCATCAAGGGCCTACCTGCTTCCTCTGTCTCCTTGTCATGTATTTCAGATTCCGATGTCCTAAATGGTGACAGACTGGGGAAAATGCGACCTAGTGTTTCCTTAGCATCATGAAGCGGAAGGGCAGGGCAGACATATCCTGAAATATAATGGGATATTCTTTCAGTTCAACGAGTTTTAATTTAACCATGGTTTCACTGTTAGGGATGGGGGAGTGTCTAATTCTGACAAATGAAGTGAGATCTGCTAGGAGTCTGAAGGGGACGGGCTCTGGGGAAGTAACACTGACGTGCACTGCTGACAAAAGCAGCTCAAACAGCGTAGCTGTGGTAGATAGCGACAGTGACATTGGCTGGCAGAGTGACCATGACCTTGGGGCTGACCCCTCCTTCCAAAAGAGGAAAATAAATAAGGAAAGAAGCAAATCAGCTTTTAGAAAGAAACCATAGTATGTTTTAATCCTTTTTTGACAAAGTTTTTAAGCATAGGATGATGTTAGAAGTTTACATACTAGCTTCTGTGCAAATACCCACACATTCCGAGAGATGGTTCCGATAACTCGCAGGAATGATTTGTCTGTGCTTCTGGTCTCTAAGAACAGCCATTTAGCAACCTTAAATATGCTCACTGGGAGACAATGCAAAGTTACAGCCTGTGATACCCGGAGAGAGAATCCCTTTGTCCTACCACAGAACCCTGAAGTCTTCCCAGGAAGTCCCTCAACTCTCCCGTGGCTCAGTTTCCTCTTCTACAGACGCAGCAGGATGACAAGAAGGGCTGTGAGAAGCAGATGAGTTAATGGGAAGGGTTAGCACGGCACTGATCCTGCCTTTCGTGTGTTTGAGAGATAGCTTTCTCCAGGCGGCAACAGGAGGCTCTAGCCACCACTCCATCCCAGTGCACTGACCTTTACACCTTCCTCCACTGCCTCCTTGCTCTCAGGGTCTTTTCCGGGTGATATGCAGGGAGGTCTTGAAGACCTGGACTTTGTTCTCTCCAAATGCGTGGCTTAAAGCCACAGCCCACAGGTTGCTAGCCTGTGACTTCAGAGCTTGGCCTTTCAGATTTCACAGAAAACAAAATGGAAGGCCAGCATGGCCAGCTGTCCAGTGCTTGGTGGGGAACATTCCCTCCTTCCCCACCATTTTCCATAGTTCACCTATCCTCGTATGCAATTGCACGCCTCTCTGGCACACACTACTTGCCAACTCTATCTGCGGTAATTATTCTGCTCTAGTCCACCGCAGCATACCTGCCAACAGTCTGAGTGGCGCAGGTGGTGGACCGTTGTCTGCCCCTGTTTGAGGCACCCTGTGGTGGCTACCTAAAGTGAAGCTCTGACACCATCTACAAAGAGGACAAAGACAGGGCCCAGCACTGCTCAATTTCCCTTCTCTGTCCTCCTTCGTGTATTTGTTTATTGTTTATTCTTTCTCTTTTAAACAGCCCCATCCCCCTTTATCCCCCCAGGGAGGTGAGATAAGGCAGCACTATGAGAGGAGACACTGGAATTGAGGTGCTCTCAGTCCAGCAAGGCACAGGTCTCTCTGCCCAGCACAACCCACCGGCGGCTCCTTCCGACTCAGAAGGAGTACTTTTTCTCCTGACTTTTGTCAACAGAGATATCTTTCAAAAATGTATTCTGAATTCCTTTAGGGAATGTGGCAGATAACAGATAAAAACGATGGTTTTTGCTCTAACATACCATTTTTGCTCATCGATTCCCTTTTCTTTATTTTTCTGAAGAAAAAAAGAAAGAAATACTTTGGGATGGAATTTTCTAAGATTGGACTGAATTTAACCATTATCTAAAAGAAAAAAAAACTTCATTATTTTAAAATTGGTGAGCTACATTCTTTCAATTATTTTTGAATTATGGAAAAAACACAGTTTTCCCACTAGGACAATGGACTCCAGCCATTTGCTGGTCTGACTCAAACACAGCGATCAGCGCCAATCTGAGCACCGTGGTGTTCTGTGGACAGTGAAAAGGGATCCCAATTTGAAGTGGTGGGTCCACAGCTCTCCACATCACGCTTCTGAAATTGCAAGGCTGAGAGGGCAACTATTACATCTTCGTCGCAATGATCTCTAGAGTTCTTCTGCTAAAACTCTCACTTTCAAGCAGACCAATCAAGCCTCAGTGGTCGAAAGGCCAGAGGCTTTCGCGGTCGCTCTGAGTGAAGTGCAGTACCAGGCCCTGGGGGTGCTGTGGGTTTCCAGAGTGTTGTGTGATCACGATCCTTCCTCAAATGTCTCCAGTCTTCTTTATGCACTGTCTTTCTTCCCAAATGTGAGTCTTCTTGTTTTTCCTTCTCTTATTATTAATTTTTTGAAAGCAAAACTTGAAGTTAGGTGGCCTTGGTCATCCTGGTCAGTTGAAGGGCAGGGTCCATGTCTGAGTTCCCTTTCTGCTCCATATGCCTTCTGTCTTACTAAAGGTACTCAGCTATTTATTAGATACTCAGCATTCAAAATGACTGCCACAAAGCCGTGGGGTGTCTTCCTTTATTCTTCCTTTATGGGACTCCTGTAGGAATTGCTTATTTTATGATCTAAAAGTCTTAACTATCCTATGTGCAAAAGCCAAACAATACACAGTTAGGAAATACAGAGATTGGTTGAGAAATTTCTCTGTTTTGCAAATGAAACTGGGACCAAAGAAAAGAAGAGATGACTGATTCATTCATATGTAGTCAACGTGTTTTATGGAATACTGATTATGTACGGTTTATACACAAATCTCTGGAGATGCAGAGCTGAGCACAGCCCTTCTCAAGTGGACTTGTTAGAGACACTCAGACAAATCGTAGTATCCCTCATGGTACACACAACCGAAGCACAGTGAGTCCGAGAAATCAAGAGACCAGGAAGGCAGTCTTAGAAACCACTCTTCACCGTAGCACAGTGTGGACTTTGGAAGGGAAAGCTGTGCGTGTGTGTGTATGTGTGTGTGTGGTGGCAGAAAAACATCTAGAATCCAGCTTTTCACGACCCATGCTTTGAGACAGACCCTTCTCCGTCTTCCTTGGAAGCCTGATAAGAAAACCTTGATTTTAGCTGCTCCATTGTTTGAGTTCGGACATGCTTCCATCTGGCTTCCACTTGAACTTGGGAGTCACTTCCAGATCAGCCCTGTACCAAACTGGATGAACCCCTGCGTGCTTGTGCTGCCGAACCAGCAACACCACCAGCTCTGTGCTGTACTTTGTTTGAAAGATGACTGCTCTTACTACAGTAGTCTAAAACAAAGAAAGTAAATAAAAATACAGTTCTCCTTAGGACATAATACACATTGGAAAGTATTTTTAGTTTATTTGGTTTATTTATTTTTAGTCAGATTAGTTTCTAAAATGATTTGATATGAAATGTAAATATTTACATAAGGCAGTAAGATTAATCAGATACTGCAGTCATCACAAAGTGGGGAAATAGAGGATTACAAACTCCAAGAGTATGATATTGAAAGTGTATGGTCCTCATAGCAATCAAGGCAAAGAAAAGAAGTTTATAAACTGGGGCTATAGATCAGTTAAAGTGCTTGCGTCCCTGGGTTTAACCCCTACCCTCACCCCCCACTGCATACCACCTAAACTGAGTGTGTTGGCTGACACCTGTAATCCCAGCACCAGGTAGGTGACAGCATGTGTGTGTGTGTGTGTGTGTGTGTGTGTGTGTGGGTGTGGGTGTGCGTGCACGTATGTGAGTGTACACGTGTGCTGTGGTGGGGGGTGCACAAAAGGAGAAATTCGAAGTCCTCCTTAGCTACTTAGGGGGTTGAAGGTGAGCGGGGAGTCTAGAGGCCTTGTCCCAGAAAGCGGGGAAGAAGTTTGCAGTGGGAGTTTATCTTCTGTGATTCAATTGATACTTGAAATTTCCCATAGATACTGTGTCTCCAACAGCAATATTATGTTTTTGTAGTCACACAGCTGTAAAATGAGCTCTTTTACTTACTTTAGCTGGTTTATGTGTTAGTCGGAGGCAGCAGAGAAATGAAATATGCCACTCCTACAGCATTGCCTGTGACTTAAATGCAAGCATGGAAGTCTGAGGCTTACAGATCTTGCTACCGTTATCTCAGCCTGCACCCCTCACTGAATGACGCATTCATCAGTTCAGTAAACTTCCAGGGGAAGTGTCCTTCATGCTAGGTGTGTTGCTGGGTGCCAGTGAGCGGTGAAAAGAGAAAGAGGGTTTGATTTTGGACAGCGGTGAAGCCCAGCGTGAGTTCAACTCTGTGTGACAGGGAACTCTCACCTTTCGTGGTTGGCAAATCAAGAGAGAGTAGATCTGGATGAGGATGCTGTAGCAGTTCAGGTAAAGCACGGAGGCGTTGCAATGAGATGGACGATCAAGCATCTGCGGGGGTGATGCAGTCAGGAAGGAAAGGAGCTTTAGTAACTGGCTGACCAAGAAGCAGCAGTGGATGGTGGTGCATGGGTTCCCAGTCCAGCTCCTGGCAGAGGCTGCGAAGCAGCCAGACGTGACTACAGGGAACAGGCGTTGGAGGATTAGCTAGGTAAGAAGATACAAGGCTTGATGATGAATTGACTTCTATGATGGCAATCAAGAAGACTTGAGGTGAGAAGATGCTATGAGGAGGTTAAGGGTGAGCAGTTTGAAGAGGCACGGAATGACAGACAAGGCCTATTCTTTCTGGGGCAAGTAATGCTCGGACTGAAGCAGCACTAGAATGAGAAAGAAAATAAGAAGAAGTGAAGTGGAATCAGGATACAATGCAACCATGTCTGCTGTTTGAGCTCGCATGTATGATGATGTCCCCATCAGGCAAAGCAGGTACCTTCTGTTCCCTCACCCTTCCCCTCCCAACAATGAAAGAAGCTTTGCTTCCTTAATAAACCCACTCTTCTTTATCCTCACCAGTTTGCGGCCGTACTTCATTTCTTTGCTTCGAGTCACTACGAAAACCAATTTTTATTTGTTTACTTCAAGGATGAAAATACCCCTTTGTTTAGGCTGACTGTTAAAATACCACCATTGTTACCTAGCCAGTAGTCAGCAATACAGAGAAGAGAAAAGGGAAACCCAAGCATCCTTCAGCTTGTTGGTGCTTCCAAATATGTGGGTGCCATCCTAAGTGGAAAGTTTCCCTTACAAACTGCTCCATGCCCTGGTTTGGTTTCTGTTCCTGTGAGCTTGGTATGAGGTCTCCCCAAAGGAGCTCTTTGTATTAGCCTACAACCAGGCTATGGGTGTGTGCTTTTGAATGGATTATTTGGAACCCATGGTTGGGTCCAAGACCAAAGTAAAGACAGGGATCAATATCCTGTTACTCGTAGTGTCCTCTAAGGTCTGGAAAGACCACATGCTACTGGAATGTAAGAAGATGTCTCCAAGCTATATAATTCTAGGGTTAAGGAGTTGCAGGGTCATGGGAAGGTTGATCAAGTAGTAAATCGGGAAAGCATTAAGAATTCTCTGACAATCAATGGAAAGTCTCTGGCGCTTTCAATCAAGAGGACCTTAAGGAAGCTACAGTATGCTCCCAACCTATCTAAGGCTCTTCAGAGTTAGGCCCATGGTTACCTAGTGCCATTGTTTCCCTGTGTTACATGTATGTTCTGGTGGAATATAGCCAGGCCTCTCACCTAGGTCAGATTGTGTCAGGGGAGACAGAATGTAAGGTGAGAGAGGAAGGGCCGAGACAGCATGACAAAGGTTGCCTGGCAGGAATGGCTTCTTCTGGCCAGGGCGCCTATGAATCCAGGGAAGTTGTCTATGGGTGGACTTGAACTGTTAGTAGGCTCAGATGCTCATCCCAGGTTTTGGCACCATATATTAGATTGTTTAAAAGGCAGTTGTAGGAAGATGAATGTGGAAGGAGGAAGAGGCTCATTCTGCCTTTAAACAGGACCATGTTTGTTCATGTGAGGGACCACTTTTGTCCCCACCTTTACGGATGGCCAAAATGTCTGCAGAGGAAATTGGGACATGGCCCAATAGGGTCTACTCAAGATTACTACTTCTGTAATCTGCAAGGGGAGCTTGGAAATGTAGTCTTTCATCAGGAAACCATCATAAAGTAGTGTGGTAAAAATATAGATAGTCAGAGTGGGCTACAATGACTTTTACCATTAGTAAAAGTTTATAAAAGTAAAACTTTATAAAAGTCAAAGGGAAACAAAACAAATAGAGAAAAGAAAAAGAAAAAGGAAGGAGGAGGGGGAAGAGAGGAGAAGTAAGGAAAGGAAAACAGAATTAGTAAAGGCCTGGTGAATAGCAAGGAAACTATAGGAGTCCAAAGAGCAGAGGCTTTTGTTACAGTCTTGGGAATGTTTACAAATCTTTCATCTGTAGTTATATGAAAGCCAGAAAAATTATTCATTTTCATGGGCATGACAAAAGGAATTTCCAAGGAAGATGTAGCTAGATCCTACTAGCCTCAACTCTCTATACAAAAAGAGAAGAAAGTATTGAAGTATCCAGGGTATTGTTACATTTTTAAGCAGAGTGCAGGAAACACCTTGATCTCAGGAAAATCTGTAGAGACAGTAAGAAATTGTCCATGAAAGAAGTGGCCTTGGGGCAAAAACTGAACTATGGGTTCTCTGTAGGTAAAGGTGAAGATAAGGATAAGACTATAGAAATTTTAAGAAAAATCAGACTTGAAACTTTTGTCTGGATAGAATGTTTGTAATGGTATTATTGATGTGCCTTCAAAGCTACTTTTATCAAAAGTATAATGACTTTCTGATACTCTTAAGGACCATTGTACCACAGTAGCCTTTCAGGTAACTGATGTTATAAAAAGGTTCACCTTGAAGGGTTCTGTGGAGTGGAATGTAATTCAATAACGAATTATATCACAAGGTCTTTAAGGAGATGATATCAGCATGGCCTGGCACAATCTTGTGGAGTGAGTCTGTGCACTCCGCTAGTGAGAGGTGTGGAGGGACCTGAACCTACATGGACAGCTGTCCAGACAGCTTGGACAAGAAGGCAAATATGTGAGCGGTGCCCTTTGGGGAGCCTCCAGACCAGACTGGTCACTAAGTCAGCATCATTGGGTGACTCTAGTTGTACTCCATGAGACAGCAGTCATTCATCCACTAACTGGCTTCTCTATATTAACATAGATAACTATCCCCCAAAATTGACTTACCAGAACAATCAGCAACAATGCATTACCTTTTCATGCTCTTAGGCTTACAGTGCTTTCTCCCCTAAAACATCCCAACATCTCATTATGAGAGTAAGGCCAAGTTAAATCTGTATGATGTACTTATTTTGGGATTTTTTTCTTTCACATTAGTTAGTTTACAACTAGGGCTGGATGAACACAGACCTCAGCTGATAGTGAGCTTGGCTCGCATGCACAAAGCCCTAGCTTCCGTCCCCAGCACCACATAAGCTGGACATGGTGATGAAAGCCTAAAGTCCCAGAACTTGGGAGGTAGAAGCAGGAGAATCAGAAACATCAAGTCATCTTTGACACACAGTGAGCTTGGGGCCCGTCTGGGCTAGAAATCCTGACAAAAACAAGAAAGAAAAAGAGAAGTCTACACCTCAGGTAATGTACACTGCTTGTTTTTGTTATTCCATGACAAGTTCTCCTCAGCATAGTTAGGAATTGGTCATGACAATGAGAGCCTGCTCTTGATGACCCCATTCTTCAAGTCCCTGAGCTGGGCCATACTAAGGTCTGTCCTCTGTTCTCTGCTTCACTGTTGTCCCTTGACTCTGTGGTTTTTGCTTTTCATGTCCCCTTGAACTCTGGGTCATGCTATACCTTTTGCCTGGGAACATAGTCTGTGGCTCTTTTAGCTTGTTTCTCCTCACCATCTTCACAGAGGTATAGTCTTCCTCTCTGCCAGGAGGCTTTGCTTCAACCTTTTCTCTGCATGCCTACATCTCATGTTCAGAATTATATGAGTTTTTTGAGAGTGACAGAGCTTTTCTCAACTTGGAGAACTGGGGTAGAGAGTGGTTATGGTCACCAAAGCCATAAGTCACCGGTTTCTGAATTCATTGTTTAAAACCAAAGAAAAATAAGGAAACATGGAGGGAACAGTGGAAATAGATTTATTAAGAAAATGAGACAGTGTTGTAGGATATTTGTTTAATGATGCAAAGATATGTTGCATTTTTTCATGTTGCATTTACTTATTCTGTGAAGCTGTGTTACTGTGCCTGCCTAAAACACCTGATTGGTCTAATAAAGAGTTTAATGACCAATAGCTAGGCAAGAGAAGGGATAGGCGGGGCTAGTAGGCAAAGAGAATAAATAGGAAGAGAGAAGAAGGGGAAGACCAAGAATGCCAGGGGCCAGCCACCCAGCCACACAACCAGTCACAATGTAAGAAGGAAAGAAAGATATGTAGAATAGAGAAAGGCAAAAGATGGGATAATTTAAGAAAAGCTGGCTAGAAATAAGACAAGCTAAGGCTGGGCATTCACAAATAAAAATAAGTCTCCATGTACTTATTTGGGAATTGGGTAGCAGGCCAACAAAGACAAAAGAGAAAAAACCAAAAGCAACAACTACAGGAAAGTATGGGAGGAGCTTCAAGGAGAAATACCTCAGTGTAATTGGAGCCTGTGCTTTCATTTTCCAGCCTCCCAGACCCAAATCATTGGCTGACCAATGTTGTAATTAACATAGTTTCTGTGAGATTATTTGGGTCTGGGCAGCTGGGGAAAAAGCGGAGTTTCTGTTTACATTTTGGCACCCAACTTTTGACAATGTACATCCACATAAAGCCTAAGAAAACTTAAAAAAGGGGCTCTAGACTGACAAAAAATTGAAGTCAATTGAAGTTTCTTGGTCGCCGCATATTTTCAGATAAGCTCTGTTTGCTGGAGATGAGCAGAGGGGTGGCTCTTTTAAGAGAAGACTTCCTGATTCAGTGTTAGCAGGAAAACTTGCAGGAGACAGCTTCCTGGCTCATGCTGGTGGCACAAATGGATCTGGGTCTTTCAGGAGGTCCTGCTGTGGAGCACTTGAATGGGGTTTGTGGGCAGTGGGCAGCAAGTTGTTTGGTGGCAGCATGGGCCATCTATTTCCCAAAGCTGGGTTGGTAAACATGGCTCCTAGAACTGGAGGTAAACAGACTTCTGCTATGTTAGAAAGTTGAGCAGTGCGGAACCAACAGCAAGGGGCAACCAGGTCCTCTATGGCTCCCAGGTGGGTGAAAGGTGGCAGATGAGAGACCTTGGCAGTCATTGGCAGGCAGCGGTATTGCAGTGTGATGGGTGAGAAACAGAAGATGGATAGGCGCACCATTCCAAGAGAAGGTTTGGATATAGTTTATTCAGTTGGTTATGGGAGGAAAGGGACGAGGGGGGGAGGGGAGAGAGAGAGAGAGAGAGAGAGAGAGAGAGAGAGAGAGATACAGAGGGAGGGAGAGAAGAGAAGAAGAGCCACAGCAGCAGCCACCTTTTCCAAAGAGAGATAGGGCAGAGAGAGTGCAGGCTGGAAGTTGAAGGAAGATCAAAGGGGGAGTGGGCGGGGCTTGTCTCTTAAGGGGACAGGACAGACCATTACACCATATGCAGCTCTCTGGCATGTGCTGGTGGCTAAAATGTCACAAGCAAGCAGGTTTTTTGTTAATTTGTTGGGTGCCGATTTTAGCACAAATAATAAAATCCCAGAGGCAGATATTGGGGTTCAACCTGAAGATCAGAAAAGCAAAGCAGCCAAGCCACTAGAGAACTCTAACCTCTATGGAATCTTCATACTGAAAGAGAGAGAGTTTCTGTCTTTTCTGGCCTTGTATTCCTTCTTACTGCTGGGACTGAAGTGCTGCCAGGCCTCTATGGCTAGCTAGCGTGGCTGCTGGGGTTAAAGTTTGTGCCACCAGTGCCTGGCCTGTATGTCTGAGTAGTACAGCTGTTTTGCATTCTAATCTTCAGGCAAGCTTTATTTATTAAAATACAAATGAAATATCACTACAAGTTGACATAAAACTATCCAGGAGAATTTGTTTATATTTAAGTACTTTTCTTCAGAAACCATGCGAAGAGGGAAGACAAACAGCCCACACATGGCAGACCTGAGGCTCAGAACCACCCTAACATAACTAGGGATGTTCTCAGGAAATCCTATGCACAGGGCTGAACATCTCACTTGTCCTGCCTGCGACGAAGTGGACAGTCTTGTCTATCTATACAGCTCAAATTTTTTTCCAATCCAGCTTTTGTTGAAAGGCTGCATTCTCTTTTAAAGTAATAGCTTTTGAAGTGAAAGATTGTATAATAATGGGTTAAAAAGTAACCCCTGTATTTTCCACAGTTATAGTTATGTGGTCAGCTTAATGAAATAACTTTGAAAGGAGTGGGTTACAACTCCTCCCACAGAAATTTCCCCATCCCAAAGACAGGAAAAGGCACAGCCAGGCCTTTAAGGACTGTGAGTTCACCAACTACTACCAGCTTGAAGTTACAGTAATGACCTTGTTCTCTTTAGGATGACACAGGCTTACTTTGTCTTGTGTCACATAAAGAGGAGCATCTCTTAAGTGGAGTCAAAGGACAGTTTGGTAGTTAACTTCTACTTTTTCATGCTAATGATTTTAAATATTTCCAATTAAAGAAATTCATCTCAGAACAAGACTAGCCTATAAGGAAGTTCACTGGATAGGTGCTATTTAAAAAACTTTAAAACGAAAATTTGCCTCACCATGGTGTGTCTTCCCTTTAATTTAAATCCCATAAAACTAAACCCAAATAAAACAATGGAGCTTTGTGAAAGAGAAAAAAAAACCCTACCTCTCCTTTTGTGGTCAATGTGGAGGAGTATCCACGTTATTTCTTCTCTCCAGTTAAGTTACAGTTGCTTAGAAAAGGATTGTGGTTTTAGTTTAAGCATGATTTCCAGGGAACTCAGAATGTGTGGTTGGTTTTACAAAGATTATTTTCTTTGCTTCATCACTCCAAAGTTTCCAACAGTAGTCATTAGAGTTTGGTCTCCAGACCACCACGTGCTCTGTGCGTCAGTACAGCTGTGACAAAATACCTGGTACCAACAACTGTTTTGGAGCCATAGTTTCAGGGGTTCAGTCCATGGTTGTTTTGCTCTACTCTTGGGTAGTACATCCGAGAGGGCTAAGTGTGTGATGGGGCTTTCATGGTGGCAGGAAGCAGAGAGAAGAGGTACTGGGAGAGCCAAAATTACATTTTAAGTTTTCATTGCTATGCCTTCGAGACCCATGAAACAGAAATGCCTCTGATCTACAGGCCCCTTGCCCAAGAACAGACAGTTCCTGACTGTTCCTCCTGGAGGTTGTTATCTGTAGGAGATAACAAGTCACGTGTTTTCACCTCCTTAAACAAGGTTTTTTTGATCCCTCTGCACGGGATGTGCTTGATCACATGTGTGCGGGAGG
The DNA here is from genome assembly GCF_982192425.1 of Myodes glareolus. Taxonomy (NCBI): domain Eukaryota; kingdom Metazoa; phylum Chordata; class Mammalia; order Rodentia; family Cricetidae; genus Myodes; species Myodes glareolus. The sequence continues at coordinate 3,254,385 of NC_142036.1, read as the reverse complement.
TTCATAGGCAGGAAATATGTCGGGCTGTATACTTGCCACTGATTGGATGTAGCCTGGAGATACATCAAGATGTATTCTTGCCCATAATTGGAGCTGATATGAAATGGGGTTTTCCTTCTTAAGCCACTGAAAACTGTGATTCTGGGCTATTTCTTGGGAACCTGGGTATGGCCCTGGCCATAGCCCACCCACTTGGCTAGTATTTAATTAAAACTTGCTTTAAATTTGGCTTTAAACTATGGTATTGGTCTTATCCTCTATCAGTGGCACAAAGCATTCTCCTTTTTTATTCTATCTGGTGCTGGGTCTGCATGATGATGCCACCCACACTCAAATGGAATGAATGCCCTCAAAGATATACTCAGAGGTGTGTCTCAGTATCCTCAGTGAGTCTCAATTGAGAAAGACTGACAATAAAAATGAGCCATCCTACATTGTTTCAAAAGAGTTGTGTACTTTCTGAAGGGAGTGGAAGCAGTAAACTTCCTCACACTGGTGGAAGATACCTCTAGAGGATGCAATTTGACTTTTCCTGAAAAGCCTGGCTTTCTAGGACTTCACTGAGACATTTCTCACTACCTGCTATTTCCCTGTGGCTGTACTCACAGGTGAAACTGTGATAGTGTTACAACTGCTTCATTTCCACACACATGTCACAGTTTTTTTTCTAATATGGGCTTGCTCAAAGGTTGAGTTTTCATTTTCTCATATTTTTTTTCCTTCCTATCCTAACATGAAGTTTCTAAGCTTGGCACCATTTCATTTTGAATGTGAAGTGAATCCACTTGGCAACTTCTAATGAACATGAATAAACAGAAATTGTTTATTTCCACACCATCCTTCTTGGTTTTCCTTGCTGTCTTATACACCCTGAATTCTTGTATGACAAAGAGTACAAATCACATGGAGGAATATTCAGGTTCAAAGCGAAAACAGTTGCAGAATGGTTCATATGCCAAAGCATCCTGTGTAAATCCTATCCCAGACTCCAGTGATCTTCAACCATTCATGATACAACACCTGGCATGTATGAGATATTAACAACCTCTAATTGTAACCATACATTTCTCTTCTACCTGCCAGTTTCCAGATAACCACACAGTGTTTTAGTATTACTTATGAATGATTGGCCAGTAACTCGAGCTTATTACTAACAAGCTCTTACACTTAAATTAGCCCATAAATCTTATCTATGTTTGGCCACATGGTTTGGTGCCTTTCCTCAGCATAGCATTTTCATCTTACTTCTCTGCATTTGCTGGCAGCTCTTAGACTCTGCTCTTCCTGTTCCCAGAATTCTACTAGTCTGGCTCTCACATTCATTCTCTTCCTGTCCTGTTACGGGCCAATCAGCTTTTTATCAGCAAATAAGGGTAACACATGTTTATAGTATAGAAAAAGATTCCACAGCAACGTATTGATGTGGCGGTACGATGTGGACATTCATCTTGAGTGAGTGTCCTGTATCTCTGTCTTCATGGAGCGCCTTTGGCTGGCTTCATACAGCCACCAAGGCACAGCTCTGAGCTGAGAAATAAGCAGGTAAAGCCTGTGGAGTGACGGGCAGAGCTGCTGTCCTCTTGCCAGTTGTGCTTTCCTAGCCCACTTTGATGAAGGAACACTGTGCAGAACAGAAGTTTCTGTTGTCCCCATTCACCCCAGTACCACTTCAACTGAAAAATCAAAGAAGATTGACATTGCCAAGTCAAGTTTGTACTCAGTGTTTGGAAAGGACATGGTTATAAAATGCTGTGGGATTAATGCACTAGAGAGAGTGGCAAACGACTCTCTTGGGAGGGAGCTACTGCCTCATTTAAGCAGCAGTCCTCCAGTCTGTGGGGATGGGATGCTAATGGATCTCCTCCCAAATCCTCAGATTCCTAAAGTGCATTATCAAACCAGTTCTACCTTTACTCAAGGTAATGTTACCATGTTACAACCAAACTGGATTCCTTAGTTCTAAGGACATGGGTGTTAGGAACATTCTAAAATATTTATCCAGGAATTATAAGGCTCTAGACACACATTCCTTTATACTAAGACACCACTACTTTTTTTAATTATTATAGCTGAACACATATTTGTGGTTTTCCTCTTGCAACTGACAGATTACTTGAACAAAAGACCATTTGGTTAAATGATTGTTTTTAAGTGGAACATATTGTCTTAGAGTGCTAGTGCCCTACATATTCTTCATGGTATTCAGTGGCTCTCCTATAGCTTGATATTGGCATTTTGAGGATTTTTTAAAATTTTAAAACATTGTTGTGAATCAGGCAGTAGAGAAAAAGCATATATACAGAAATATCATATAGAAAAGAGCTCATACAAAGTAATAGAACTGGGGCTGGAGAGATGGCTCCCTGGTTAAGAGCACTGACTGTTCTTCCAGAGGTCCTGAGTTCAATTCCCAGCTCATGGTGGCTCATAACCATCTATAATGGGATCTGGTGCCCTCTTCTGACCAGCAAGCATACAAACAGACAGAATACTGTATACATAATAAACAAATAAATCTTTAAAAGAAAAAACAAAACAAAACAAAGTAATAGAACCAATTTCCAGTCGTGTAAAACCCAAAATGAACAAAAAAATGTACATATATTAAATCTTATTAATATTTGAGTAAATGAAAATTAAAATGGTAAGTTTTACCTGTTAAGCAATATTCCATTGTGGAGAAGTCTTGCTAAATCTATGACTTTTGTTCTTTACTATGTGGCCTTGCCACTGAAATAGGCCATTAGCTAAATTCAGTTGCCCAAGATCATCTCTGTTAGCAACCATGTGAACCGGGCTTACCCCTGAGGACTTGACAAAGTCCTACCTGCACCTACCTGCAGATACCGTGTCCCTTTAAAAGGGGAAACTACACATACCTCTCTCTCTTCTTTCTCTTCCTGTCTCTGCATCCCCACAAGTTTCTTCCTCCCCTCCCCTTCCCTCCCCTCCCCTCCCCTCCCCTCCTCTCTTCTCCTCTCCTCTCCTGCTGCTTCTGTCCCTGGAGGCCCATCTCTTCCCTCCCCTATCCCCTTCTCTCAATAAACTCTCCACTTAAATTTCTCTACATGGCTTGTCTGTCCCTCACCTGCTGTGGGCTCTCACCGGCTGTGGTTTGGACCCACCCACCATCAAAGTCTCTCTCGAGCAGAATCATATCAACTTCTTGCCTTTAAGTTAATAATGTTGACTACCAGGTGAGAGGAGTCAAATTAGGTTGAATATTTTAAAGCATAATTTAAAGTAATCATATCAAATCACTGCCTACTTCATACTTCTATTGAAATAACCGTCCAGAGAAACGAAAGCATTATATTCCTGAAAGACCACAGTATTTCAACTCTTTGCTTGCTAATTACAACATGTTCCTTTTATTATTTATGTAACAAGTATTTATTGAGTACTATGTACTCAACATTGCTCCAGTTTCCCGAGATGCAGGTGGGAAAGCCGAAAACATGCCTGTTCTCATGAAGCACTATGCAATTATGTCCGAACTCCTCTACGTAGGAAAAAAAAAATCTCTATTTCATACATACAGTTCAGACAGTATTTCAAAGGTTGATACTATTTGCTCTATAATTATTATCTTTTTAAAATGTGCCTATTTAAGCCAGGCATGATAGAGCATGCCAGTATTCCCAACACTTGGGAAGTAGAGTCAGGAAGCTCAGGAGTTCCGGTCACCTTCCCTCAGTTACATGATGAATTTGAGTCTAGCCTAAGCTACATTTTCCTTTAAAATTCAAAATAAAAAAATTAAAAATTAATTAAACATTGATATTTAACCCTGAATTCCAACTCCTTATTTCTGTAAGCTTAGAAAAGAAAACCAAACAAACTATTCTTTCATCAGTGGCTCATTTGTGTCTAGTACATCAAGTTTCCTGACTTATCAGTTCTAGTTAGTGTGGACACTAAGGTTCTTTACTGTGTGGAAGGAGAGACTTGACTTCTGACTTGTCTTTTGATGCCCACACTCAGACAGACAGGCAGGCAGGTGGGCGGGCGGGCGGGCACGTGTGCACGTACACACACACACACACACACACACACACATACACACACACACGCAGACACACTAAATAAATAAACATAAAAATTAATAGAATAGGATAAAAGGCAAGACTCTAAACACACCTGTGAGGGATTACCCAGATCACATTGGCCTTCCTACCTGGAAAGGAGTTATTTGGTCAGGCTAACTGTGATGGGAAGACTTACCCTAAATTCTGACAACTATTCCTTGGGTTTGGGTCCAGGACTGCATAAAAAGGCAAAAGTCAGTTGAGCAACAGCATCCGCCTCACTCTGCCTGCTGACTGCAGGTGCCCTGTGAACACCTGCTTCATCCTCCTGTCCTTGGGACTTCTGGTTGTCTATTCAGAACTGTGAGCAAAACTAACCCCTTCCTTCCCAAAGCTGATTTGCCTCATACTTTGTTCCAGGAATGTGTAAAGTAATGTATTTAGGTGTATTTACTTATTTATCCTAACATTTGCTTCCTTACGTGTCTGTCTATGGTGTTTGCATGCCATGTTACCACAATGAGTGTGAAGATCAGAGCACTGTTCTAAGTAGTCACTTTTCTCTTTTCCGTTATGTGTTTTTGTGATTGAACTCAGGACATCGGGCTGGGTGATAAAACATCTTTGCCTGCTAAGTCACCTCCCTGGCTTTAGACAAATTGATTTTTAATAGAAAAATATGCCCCATACATGACCTAAGCATACCAATTGTTTAAGGGGAAGGAACCACTACAACCCTTCTTGTCCTCACCTTGCCAATTGCTGCACCCATTTATGATAAAAGCTCGTTTTCTGTTGCTTCTGTTCTCTCCCCTTCTTCCCTCATCTGCTGCTACTGTTACTCCAGTGCTGTGGTCTGAGTCACCCCACACCCACCACCACAGCTACTGTAACTGCAGTCTTCTGCCAGCAGCCTCACTGCCCGCCAAAATGGTTTCCAAAAAACTAATTCCTATTCTTTGTGACGTTGGCGGCCCTATGTAGATGTTGACTAGACAGCCAACAAGCCATATTCGGGATGGAGGCACTGTCTTGTCTGTGAGGAAGAGAAGTTTAATTCTCACATCCATGAACTTTCTGCAACACAGGGACTTCCTATGTATTCAGTCTGTTTAGCACAGACTCAGAGAGTAGTCTCCCAACTCCACTCCTGCCCTGGCTTTCCTTGCGTTTGCTCTAGTTTGCAGTGCTGAGGATGAGTGTGTGGGCCTTTTATACATTATGTAAGTGTTCTGTCAGCTCACTCCCTATCCCTTTAATGTACCGTAGGTTGCATACGACTATTAATCACTTGGTAATCATTTAGTAGAGATGGAAGCCACACTCACCTTTTATAATTGTATATTGTCACAACTGTCCTATTTTATCAATGATTTTTGCATGCAGATTCAGAAATGAAGCTTTACTATAGTTACATATTTGGTAAAGCCCTCAGCATCTATAGGATGTGGTACGACTGCAGTTTTGGGCAAACACTGGGGATTCGGCATGGATTTCCCACGGATGAAACAGCTCCGCATTTGCTAACCTGAAAAGACAACGTGGACTCCAGAAATTCCCATACGGAGAAACAGTCTGGACCAACTCATAAAGTAGAAGGGTCAGCCTCTCACCGGCAGTTTATCGTAAGCCTTGGAATTGAGAATAATTCTAGCAACTCCACATTCAGGTCTTCATTCTCCAGGTCTAGCCACTGATAGACTCTGATGAAGGCAGCCAGTAGGATCCCTGCTCCACCTTGCCAAAGGCCTCGCCTCACAATATCAGTGCACTGGGGCGTCAGTGTATGAATTGGCACAGACGCAAACCTTCGGTCTGTGATATTTCTCTTTTTCTTTTCTTTCTGTTTGATAGGTTTGTTTTATTTTTGAGACAGGGTTTCCCTCCCTCTCTCCTTCCTTTCCTCCTTCCTTCCTTCCTTCCTTTCTCTTTATTCCTTCCTTTCTTTCTTTTTTCCCTTATATTTATTTATTCATGTCTTTTGTCTGTATATGAATTTGCACCCCAGAAGAGAGCTTTAGATCCCATGGTACTACAGTGGGATCTACTTGTGGAGCACCATGTTAGTGCTGGGAATTGAGCTCAGGATCTCTGAAAGAGAGCCATTTCTCCAACCCAGTCTGTAGTAGTCTAACTCTCTGACTCCACAAAATCCATGTCCTTCTTACATGCCAAACACAGTCATTCTATTACAACAGTTCCCAAAGCCTCCAATGTGACCAGTGTCAGCTCAAATGTCTAATGGGCAGTGTCTTTGAAAGATCACCTTAGTCATATTTGGATGATATTCAAGGCATGTGTATGCCCAGGCAAATTTCTCTCTATGTTCTCAGAAACAAAACATACTGCGTACTTCCCAAACCCGGGACCTTTTCCAGCCACTCCCGCTGGAGCAGAGGGAAAGAAGAGGAGCAGCGGTTCTCAGGTGACTGACGCCATAAACAGTGATATTTAGCTTCGTGTTTAGTCTTCCAGACACCACTGGGCTGCCGGCCTAGTTCACCCTCTCTGAATTGGAGTTATGTGTCTGCAGCTCTCTCAGGTGACTGCCCTGCTCTCCTATAGCCTGAATGATAAGAACATCCCTTGGCAGCAACATTCTCTGTATTAGGGAAGTTGCTGAAGGATTTATCTTGGATTTAATGCTGTCACTTGAAAGCTAGGATAGCTATGGACACTTCCTTGAGTCCTAGTGTGGAGTGACCTTAAGTGAATATTCTGAGACTGGAGGACCTGGGCATACACACAGTCATTTGTCTTAGGTTGTCAAGTGACTATATTAGGAATGATGGTCTGTTAATACTATCATTTTTCACAACAACAAGGAAAGAAAAAACCTTAAAATGTAAATTAGCCACTGAAAATCAATAAGGTATATTAAAACTCACTATATATGCAAATGTTACCAGGTCTTAAGACAAATATATATATATATATATATATATATATATATATATATGTTTCAATAATAGGAACTATCTTCTTTCTCTTGATTTGAAGAGAATCAATAGAATTTAGCTTATAGAATTAAACATATTCAAAAGTTGAATAACCTTAAAATGAAAACAGCAATGTGTCACAATTCCAATAGTCCTGTCATTTTCAGCAACACACTTATTATATTGATAATGTTTCTTCCTCTTTTTTCCCAGTGTTGCTGCTGCCTCACAGACCCCCCACCACCCAGCAGCACCTCACTGTAACCACTGCTAATCTTTAAGAAGGAAGTCTGTCAAACTCCCAAATGGTGGGGTAAAATGTCCTCTCCCTGCCTTCGCCTTTGGCACTTATACAAGGGCAAGGTTTGGAACAACAGAGTCCAGCAGCCTTTGAGGATGAATATTTCCTCCCAGATTTTTGGGAAATTCTGGAGCTTAGTCTCCCATTTGGAGCCACCACGAATCCTCCTCATATGCTTTCTGTGGAAGAAGCAGAGGCCTCTTGAAAAAAGAAAGCTAACTCAGAGTTGTTTGGCCTTTAGCAAATAACCACCTCTTGGTTCATTTCTTCACTTGAAAAATTTTGAAAATCAGAACAAAACGTACACGTACAAAAATGTTTACGTGCAAAATATTTTTGTACAAAAATGTATGTAAACAAATGTTTTCCAGAGTCATGTCCAGAAAAGAATACAGAGCGATATCCCCTGCTCTAATGCTGGAAAGAACCAAGGGAAACAGCAGAAGTGGGCAGTTGGCGCTGTGTGGAAGCGCTTCGCCCTCGCCATCCGCCGAGCCCGAGAAGTAGAGCTTGATGAATAACTAACAGATGATTACATTTATGAGGAAAGAGTACCCAGAGCGGACAGCTACTTCCTATAGCTGACAAGCAATCTTCCGTCGGAGCTTCACCTGACGAGTCATGTTGGGATGTGATCACAAGGGTTGGAAACTGATGAAATTATCCTGTCCAACATCAAACACAAAGTGGTTGTAAATCAGCAGAGGCTGTGGCAGAGGAAGAGCGGCTCATTCTTTATGCTTTGCCAACAGTCTTCAACGCAAGGGACTGTATGGCACATCTTAACAATATCATTAAGTGACCCTGTAAAGAGATTTAATTAAGACAAGGAACACATCAAGTGTGTCCAGGGACCTCCGAATTCTTCAGCTGTCTTGAGGAAGAAATTTTCAAGCAAGTTCTATAATTTAAAAACTTGAATATGCTGAGGCTCTGTCAACAGAGCACAGTGACACGTATAAATAACCAGGACCTGTCTGCTACGGCTCTCCACTTGACCTTGCCAGACAATTGCGCAACGAACTTAGACTATCACAGTGCGTTTTGAGGGTCACTTAGGGAAAGGCCAACCAACAGCAAACGACAAAAGCAAGCCGGGTCTAGCTGAATCTGGTCAGGAGTCCCGTAAAGTCAGAAATTGATCTTGCAAATGCAGTCTATCAAAAGGAGAGGGTGAACTGTGAATGATTTACACATGCGTGCTGCACACTCCCTGATTTACACAGGTCGGAAGGAGCCTGGAGAAGCCATTTTGAAGTTTGCCCTGTGAAAAGAACCATATTTTAAGAGTAAAAAATCACCAGGTTTCATTGAATAGGGAAGGAGCTCTCTAAGGGTCCCATTTCCCCATCACCACGGAAGGGATTTATTTGCTTTGTCCTAGTTGGTTGAGGAGTTCTAGTGTAACTCCTTTAGGGCTCACTGTAGGAACCAGCTACTCGGAGGTTTCCAGGGCCTGAAAATCTGCACAGAATTGTGTTTGGTGGTGGTGGTGTGGGGGGAGGGGAGGACGACGACTAAACAATGGAGAAACTCTTTTTAAATGGTTGTGTTAGGGCGGTAACTGAGCTTACACAGGTTGCCATGCAATTTTATACAAGCCCAAAGCCTTTCTGAGCTACTTGTGGAACCTGTTATGCAAGGGCGTTTGAGCAGTTCCGCCCTGAAAAGGCCTGTGCACATTCAAATGTGCTTTGCTGGGCGCTGCGGCGGCTGTGAAAGTACCCCTGCCTTTTCTTCCCTTCTTAGCTCGCTCCCTTTGGAACCGAAATCTGAAGTTTTGTGAGATCACGTGTTTAACCCACTCATGTGGTCCTAAGGTAATGTCACTCAGCTGGTGGACAGGAACATTTGCTTTACTTTTCAAATTTGCAACTTCTTAAAAAATATCCAACATGCAAGGCAAAAAGAAAAGCTTCAGTGCGCTGTGTGGGAAAACGCAAGGGAATGCTGTCCCAGGGAGCCTGCTCTTTGGAACTTCCTTGTGCTCAGGGCTCTGCAGTGGTCTTTCCTCTCTACCTTTGTTGGGGAAGGTATGTATTGGCTCCCAGCCAGTGTGGGCTAGCGCTCCTCTTGTTACTGCAGAGTCTACCAGCACCTAAGGAGCAATGTCCCAGTTAGATAGTTAAGGGTTAGAATCATGATACACAGTGGATTTTTCTGAGGGACCAATCTGTGGGAAGCTCACGAGGGCTGCAGAAGAGTTTGAAAATATAATGAGAGATGCCAATATCTCTTTGGCTTGTAGTTTTGTTTATCTTAGAAACAACACATAGATCAGACCGATTATCTCCAAATAGCATTCTTGCTGTTATGGCTGCCGTCCTCGGAGTGACTGCATGTCTGTGGTAACAAAGGGACCTTGCACTCTTCATTTTCTAGACTCATGATGTTTCGCTGCCCACTAAAGGACTCTGGATAAATTAACATGGGGTGGGGGGATGCTTTAGGCAACCAAGTAACCTACATTCCTTTTCAGGTTTGCTCTCCAAACCAGAAGGGTGAACTATCTTTTCTCCATATGTAAGAGATGGTCAGAAAAAAAAAAAATGTATGTGAAAAAGGAAGTGAACTCCTTTTATTCTTCTATCCTGTTGAGACAATAATTGTGTAAAACATCTGGAGTAAGTTAAAAGGCCCAAAGACAGCCTTTAATTTACACCCTGCAATGGGTTAAGAGTCCAGTCGGTCGCCTCTGTTTCTATCAGTCACTTTCCCTGCAACAATTGAGCTTAGTTATTTTAAATGGTAAAGTATTTAAATTCTCCTTACTGGCCTCACCAACCAACACTGCAGCTTACCAGCTCCCACTGCCCTCCAGCTATTTTTCAGACTGCTTTGCAAAAGCTGGAGGTGAAGTGGGGATTGGGATGAGGTATAGAGGAAAGTTGATAGAGTCCCTAAAGAAGCCAAATCTTCCCCCCACACCATTCCACGTAGATACACAATTAGACTCTCCTCCCCACTGTGCTGTGTCCAATCTTTCATCTTCTTAGCTTAATAAGAATGAACTATTTCTACTTTCTACAGTTTGCTCCATAATTACACATTCCTTCCTTTAAAATATAACTCACTTTTACCCCCCTCAAAACTGAGCCTACATATTTTTTAAGACTTTATTTAAAGGAAAAAAGAATGTTCAAAATTTTAAGAAGGAAGCAGCTAGGAGTCTAAAGGAGGAGAGCAATCATGTTCCTTATACCAGGGTGAGATCTGCTTACGAAAACCACCTGGAACACTCACAGAGTGTCATAGAAATCTTCTTTTTCACAGACTTGTAGTGTATTAACAAGTAGTGTAGTTAATACTACTACTTGCCTGTATTAACTAAAATTTCAAAATTCCGAGGATCATATCTCTGAACCCAAGTTTTTGTTTTGCCTGGATCCTAGAATAGATCCTTAGCTGGAAACATTGAGTTTTACAAGAGCATAGCTTTGGAGCTGGAAGGACGGCTCAGCAGTCAAGAGCACTGATTGCTCTTCCAGAGGATCTGGGTTCAATTCCAAGCACCTACAGGGCAGCTCACAACTGTCTGTAACTCCAGTTCCAGGGGATCTGATACCAATGCACATAAAATAATTTAAATAAATTATTTTAAAAACACACACAAAAACATAGCTTTTGGCACTAGAAGAAACACAATATTGATTAAAGGCCTAAGAACTCTAAATTTTGAAGCCCTTCAGGAATCCTCAGAATAGATTTAATCTTTGCAGAATAGAGTGAAATTTATCACCAACACCCAGAGTTGATTTTAAAATTTCTCTGGCTTTAGGTAGAGGAATTATAAACTGAAGAGGTAGCATTAGTAGAACAGTCTGAGTAATTTCTAATTAAGAATAACCTTCAATAAACTCAGTTCAGTGGTAGGCCATCCATTTTCATATAAATGTATTTGATTGCTATGGAAAGTCTCAGAATTATCTCAAAACAGTCCCTTTTCTCCAGTATCACTGTAATGATCAGGAACTTGAAATGATAATCAAAATCAAGCACCTTGTGCACAGTTTACACAGTGAGTGCTGGTGGGCAGCCTAGACTCTGTGAACAAAAACTGGCACAGAGTCCCACGCGGTTCTCCCAGGCACCTGTACACGGTTAAAACACTGCCTTTCCCATCTATTTCAGAGATCTTTGAGGGTTAGGCTGCAGAGCCAGGCAGGCACAAAAGAAAATTTATTCAAATGGAGCCTAATTTTAATACAAATTTTGATACTTTGTTCATCATGGAATTTCTGAAGAAATTATACTTTTAAAAACGATCTTTGAGCTAAGTGGTGGTGGCATACACCTTTAACCTTGGCACTCCAGAGGCAGAGGCAGAGCAAATGGATCTGCGTGAATTTGAGGCCAGCCTGGTGTACAGAGAGAGTTCGAGACAGTTAGAGCTGTTACACAGAGAAACCCTGTCTCGAAAAAAAAAAAAAAGGCCTTTGCTCTGGGGAAGTAGTTCAGTCGGTAGAGTGCTTATTTAGTATGCAGGGTGCTACATAAATCAGGTTGGTGGCACTCACCCATAATCTCAGCACTTGGGATGGAGACAGGAAGATCAGCAGTTTAATCATCCTCCTATATATCATGAGAGCATGGCCAGCCTGGGCTATGTGAGACTTTATCTCAAAAAAAAAAAAAACAAAACAAAACAAAAAAAACAAAACAAAACAAAACAAAAAAAACCAAAAAGCTATTTTGATTGCTGAGCTTTGTGTTCAGCATCCTAAATTATGGTGTCCCAGACAAGTACCTTCTTGTCTCCTTCTGTCCCTTGTCCTATGCATGTTACTATGTTACTAAAACAATCTGTAGTTTCTCCCTCAAGAGGAGAAGAGATGGAAACCCACGGGAACTCAGTCCCTTGAGAGAGCACTGGGACCAAGCCAGGTCACAGGTTGGAAAGCAACGAATCTTCTGTCCTCTTTTGTTCATCTTTGTAATATTTAAAGTGTGTGTCCATTGAGACTATTTCGCTCTAGGGTGCCTCACCTCAGGCCAACAGACTTCCACTCCAGAGTGCAGGTGACTGCTGGTACACACACATACACACACACACACACACACACACACACACTCACATACACCTATACACACACACATACTCTCACATTCTCATGCACATACATTCACACACTAACACATACACTCACAGACTCATACGCACATACACTCACACACACTCATACACATATACACATGCACTCACACACACTTCTATTTGGAGAGCATTTTAGGAATACAACACTTGTTCATGTATGTTTGGGTTTTGTTTTAAGAAGCTAGACACATGTTTTATAGGTTTCTTCTTTGCCTGGACAGCTTGGAGAGAAAAGCAGTACAAATGCAGATATTACCAAGAAGAAAACTTGTTAACAATAGAAGGCATTTTAACTCAAAGTAGCAAAGGCATTTTTTTAAGGTAGGATATATTTTTCATACATTTCCTCTTTTGCCTTTCTATCAGCATGTAGCAAAAGCAAAATAAAATATTTTTTCTAAACATTTTTGTTAATATCTTTTTAAAATGTAATAAAATCTGAACATTATATTTTATTGAGCTTTTGTGGTGGTGGGTTTTACAGTAATGGGGATTGAACCCTGGGCCTTGTGCCTGTGAGTCAAACACCATCCCGAGCCACACCTCCAGTTCTTACCAAATTCTTTCATTCAAATATAAATTCAATTGCAGTTAGTGGAACAAGCTTCATGAAGATTGTTCCTGTGCTGCGTAGACCGGCATTTAATGTGTGTTTTTCATGTGCCTGAGTTTGTTGCAAATGATAGGGTCTTCATCACAGAGTAACTGTGGTCAGGACTGTTGGAAAGAAACAGAAGACGTGAATAGGGGAGCTTGTCAGGGACCGGACACCCTGAGTCCGCTAGCACATGTCAGGCAGTGGGCGCTGCTTGCCTCTTATCTTCATCCTGCCTAGGCAGAGTGTTTGCCTTAAAAATCACAACGGTTGCATTTGAAAATGACATTTCAGAAAGAGAAAGAGCTGAAGCTACCTGTGAAAAGGGAAAAAGGCGATCACCATGGTGTTCAGTGAGTTTGAAGTGAAGCTTGTCGTCATGGATTTTTGATATTTTGATAGCTCACATTTTGCCAGGTTTTCATTTTACCTTAGCCAATGCCCAGAACAGAAAATACAACGAGTAGGTAAAAAAATAATCTGTGAGCCATAATAAATGGATTTCTGCCAATGACAGGTCATGATACTGGGAAAAAAATCTGTGATGACCCTCTTTCCTCTACACTCATTTATCTCTTCCTAGTGTCCACTGATAGATTCTTGCTATATGATTTATTGCAGAAAAACACCACCTAGAAATGGGCTTTTGATAAAATTGTTCAAGGATTCCTGAACAATAAATCCTAATCTTAACATGCAATGCTGCAGAATGTTTCACCTTTCTTATGCTATAAATTAAATATGCCAAATGTAATGATAAATCCATACATTCAAGCACTATGTACATAGTTTAGGAAATAAAGTTATAGTGCATATGCCTGCTGTTAATAGCAACTCTAAGTCTGGGAATATTGATGGCAGGGTTTGTGCATTTGCCATCCAAATATTTAGCACTCTGTGTGCTTATGAAATTTCATGGTTTTTTATGCCTGTGAAGACTGGTTCTGCAAAGAGCCTGTGTGGGTTAAACATATTCAGTTTCCAATCACTTGAATCAAGGGGTGAGTCCTGAATACAGACAGCTTGCTTTAGGAGACAGTCGAAAATCTGAGTTCATTCAGAGACCTTGGTTTATAATTAATCATCTACCAAAGGGAGTGATGAGAGTCTCAGCCATCTTACTGTGACCCCACTAGTGACACAGGCTGTGTTTAGGCTTCTCATAATTCCAAAGACAGGTATCGGTGCTCCAATTGGTAGAGCTCAGGGAGCCTCTGCTTTTACACTGTTTGCTAGTTCTGTGTGTAAGACTGAAAAGCCAAGATTATGACTGAGCTCTGTAAGCCTGTAAACCAGTGCATACGTGCATCTAGTCCAAGCTCTTACTCCAGATTTTAATCTAGCTCAGAGCTGCACCACCTTGGTACTACCAACATTCAGTGTTGAAGAATGCTTTTGCAGTGTGCAGATCTCTGGCATCAAAGATAAGTGTTAATAGCCTACTCCCTGCATTTCCACTTGAGTTAACTAAAATGTAATTTTTTTTTAGTTATAAACTGATTGACTCATTAGCTCAGGCTTCTTATTAACTCTCATAATTTATATTAACCCATTATTCATGTCTATTTTAGCCATATGCCTTGATACCTTATTCAGAAAAGCAGTCACATCTTGCTTGCTGACTAGGACTTCCTTCTTCCCAGAATTCTCCTGTTCTCATTGACCCCCCCCCCTACTTCCTGCATGGTTGTCCTGCCTATACTGATTGGCCTGGTTACTGGCTAATCAACATTCATTTAAAATATAATTGTCCTACATCACTTCCCCCTCCTTTTTTCAAAAAAAAAACAAGAACTTTGAATCTAATATCCTTTGTTTAGCTTTTCTCCTGACCCTTAGTCATAACAACTTGTAACCAACATTCTAAACAAAGGAAAATTTACATAGTCCATTTTTTTGGGAATGTGGGCATAGTTTTCTAGGCTACTTCCTGTTGGTTGGGGGTGCTGATAATCTTATGGAGACCTAAAGAAAATTTAGAATTATGATCAAGTCCTGACTGGAGTATCCTGTGAGGCTTGATCATCTCAGGCAACATCTTGAATCTGAGTTCAGGATGTAGAACTCAGACATCAGGGCCATTTGCTCCTATTGTAAATTTCTCAGGTGGTCTTCCTTGTTCAAACCAATTTTGAAGTTGAAGTATTTTCAAAATACCTATCTTGGATTAATTCAGCAGTATTTATAAACAAATATCTTTTATCAGCTATTGCTCCTTCCTCAGCATTCAAACAATTCAAAGAGAACATAATAACATACAATACCCAGACTCTCTATGTATTTTTCATCTTTACATGGCTTTATTTTAACCTCTATTTCTTTTATTTTTAATTTTTGGGTTTTTGAGACAGGGTTTCTCTGTGTATGTTTGGCTATCCTGGAATTCACTCTGTAGACCAGGATGTCCCTGAATCCACAGAGATCTGCCTGCTTCTGCCTCCCAAGTGCTGGGATTAAAGGTGTGTGACACTACACCTAATTACTCTCTTTCTTTTATATTTTAAGGACTTTAACCTTTTTCTTTTCTCTCCCAAGCCTACACACTGTAAACCATTTAGAGGTTTTCTTTGTCTTTGAATCTATCTTTACTGTATATCTCTCTTTTTCTGACCACGTGAGTCTTTAATTTGCTGAGCAAAATGGAGAGGATTAAAGCCGTGGCTTTGATGGATGGATCCACCCCATTCCTTAGCTTTCTGAGATTCCAGCCTCATGGCAGAGGTACCAGCTATAGCCATGTTTATTGCCACAACTTTATGGCATTTCAAGGTCTCTGCCAGCAAGCAAGCTGCATCAGTCTGCTCACAAACCACACTCAAATGCTCTGTAGCAGGACTTCCTACCTGAAAGAGTCAAAGTTTGCCCTAGCAGGACGGCCCAGAAAGCTGACATTCTATAATGGAATGGCTTTTTCCTGCTACAACTGAAAACCAAAAAGCATGTGGTCAGTTTTTCATCAACACCATTTAAGTGTTTTGTGGCAGGACCTCCTAAAAGAGCTGCATGGTTTTACAGCTAAAACTGAGTCAGGAAGCCTCTCTTAAATAAGAGTGTTTTATGTGAATGCAGTTGTCCACATGGGCACCATTTATTGTCTGAAGTTTTCTGTCCTGTCTGGTTCCCACAGTCGTTAAGTCCCAAAGAAATCACACAGAGGTCTACATTAGTTATAAACTGATCGACCCATTAGCTCAGTGTTCTTATTAACTCTTATAATTTAGATTAGCCCATTATTCATGTCTATTTTAGCCACATGACTCTGTACCTTATTTGGTGAGGCAGTCACATCTTGCTTCTTCTGTCGCTGGGTCAGGACTCTAACTAAAATTTTTTAAAATGTGTCCTGCAAGGCAGAACCATCCCTACTTGAAGACAGAGTAAGCAGAGTTTGGGAGAATATGTCTGTTACCCCAGCACTGGAGAGGGCAGTGCTGGGGAGGATCTTTAGTTTTAGGCCACTTTAGGCTACAAAACAAAAACCTGCATCAAATCCACTTCAGAAAGACAACATAACAAAACCACAACAATGACACCAGCAAAGCCAAAAGGCAAGCAAGCAGAGGTTGTAGATTATTGGAGGACTCATGCTTAGCATTGCTGAGGCCTTGGGTTCAGTTCCCAGCACTCCCACTAAAAAGTTAATGAATAACCGTGACATTGAAGGAAGCTAAAGTACTTTCATTTTCAGAGAAATTGAAAAGGCAAATAATGAGCTGGAAAACAAAAGATCCTGAGTTTGGGAAACTGACAGCTGAAGTTGTAGAACAACGTCCCTGCTTGTCACTCACAGAACAAAGAGGAAGACCCATGAAATGGTGGCTTGCCTGGCAGGTAAGGAATCTTGCGTTAAATACCACACTTGTGTAGTCATTTACATTGAACCTGGCATAATTATGATATGGATACAGAAATCGTGTGTTTTTGAAAAGGGCATTCACCCTGGAAAGAAACAAATGGAAATGAGAAAGAACATAAGGCAACTTTTTTTTCTCCAACAAATTGAAAGTAGAGAAATTCATTATTTCATGAGGAGTTTCTTTGTGTCCTCGGATATTTATTGAAGGTCAAAGACAGGGCTGCCTAATGGGTTATGATTATGTGAAATGAAGTGAGAAGCAGTGTTGTATAACACGAGTTCTTCCTCCGGTGACAGTGTATTATGTTCACTAAATGCCTTGCGTTGGTCTCCAACAGTATCCATGCCTCAAAGCAGGAAAATAATATGTTATTCCAGAAATACATAGAGATTGGGGGTGTGACTTGCTCAGAGCCAGGGCTCTTGTCTCAGGACCCAGAAAAATTCCCCACTGTGTTTCATCTGACATGAATAACCGCTTACTTAAAAATATCATATTGCTTCTTTCATATCACTTTTTCTTTCTCAGTTCTTGAAAACAGATATATTTTAGTGATAAAAATTTTATGAGGATTTACATCAGATCTCCCATATTTTCTAGCTTAAAATATCTTTTTAATAACAGAGGGGGGTTGAAGCCTTTAAGATGAAAATAATTTGGTGTTATTAATCAATAACACTTTGGAAAGGAACTTGTATTTTATCTGCCACACTGACATCTACATAGACTTTAAAAATAAATAGAAGAGTACTGGGGAGATAGCCCAGTGGATAACGTCAATTGTCAGAACCTACCAAAAAAAATCCTGGTGTGGTAGCTACAAGTTCTGGGAATTCAGAGGCAGCCATCCCTGGGACTTGCTGTCTAGTCAGTCTGGCCTAGGTAGGTAAGCTTAGGGCCAGAGAAAGCAACTCTCTTGAAAACAAGTTGGATAGTTTTCCTGAGGATTAACACTGAAGCCTCCACATGTTCACACAGGCATAGACATCTGCACACATGTGAGACAGCACACACATAAATATGTACATATCCAAATGATGTAGGAGAGTCTTCTATCTATCTGTTGCTTTCATTGGTTAATTAATAAAGAAAACTGCCTGGCCTGATAGATCAGAACATAGGTAGGCAGGGAAGACAGAACTGAATTCTGGGAGGAAGAAAGCAGGGTCAAGAGCTTCTGCCCGCCAGGAAGCTGCCAGGTCAGACATGCTGAATCTTTCCCAGTAAGCCACGACCTTGTGGTGAGATACAGATTATTAAAAATGGGTTGAATCAATATGTGAGAGTTAGCCAGTAAGAGGCTGGAGGTAATGGGCCAGGCAGTGTTTAAAAGAATACAGTTTCAATGTAATTATTTCGGGTGTAAGTTAGCCAGGAGCCCGGCAGGCGGTGGGAAGCAGCCCGCCATTCCTTTAACACCCAAACAAATAAATAAACAGAAACAGAACAAATGTGGACATACTATTTATATAAGAAGAGTTTATTGGCTGGAGACACTTTACAAACATTCTACTTGATTCACACATTGGGAACATAAGGTTTTCTTGAAGGGTGTTTCCTATGTCAACGTATTTAACACTCATAATCCTGTGGCGTATGTTTCCAGTTTCTGTCCCTAGATCTTGGGATTCTTTTCCTGTGATTCCTCCCACTTCCTCACAGCTAGCAGATTGTTCCTCTGTCAGAGGACTGCCCTTTCAGCTGGTGTAGCTGGGAATCGCAGTTTCCTAAAAAATTATGTCTAGTAAGGATGGACCAGTGTGGAAAACTGACATACTCTTGTTACTGCCCTGATTCCCTGTGGTAAGAACGAGGTAAATCTCACTGACTTCACTTCTACCCCACTCCTCTGTAGAGTTGAGCTTAGCTCACTTGGATGATAGTAACTCACACTTCACCTGGTGTGGCTTCCTTCACTTCTGTGCCCCATTCCTGGAGACACTCCTTTCATAAGAAGGTCACCTTGGAGGTTGTGCCTGGATGATGCTGCCTAAAGCAGATGTCTTGTAGACAATCACATTTTTATTTATTCATTCAACAGTGTTTCTTAAGTGTCCCTGGAATTCCAGGCTCTAGGAATATTGTGAAGAGAAATAAAGAAGAATCCCTGCCCTTGGAAGCACATGGTCTAAGGGACACACTTGTTCACTATTCTGACTATTCAATACAGAGCCGACCAAAATCTGTGCTTATCCTATGTTTGTACATATCATATATTAATGCATGCAGATACACAGAATAACATCTAGCATCTAATTTTGGCCTGCAGATGCCTTCACATCCTGCCTTTCTGACTTGCCTCTTAGCATCTTCCTACTCAGTAAGTCTCCATTTTAGCCAGCATTCTATTGCTGTGGAGAGACATCATGACCATGACAACGCTTATAAAAGAAAGCTAGAATTGGGGCCTGCTTTGAGTTTCAGAAGTTTAATTCGTTATCATCATGGTGGGAAGCATGGCAGCATTCAGGCAGTAATAGTGCGAGAGAAGCAGCTAAACATTCTACATCTGAGTCTGTAGTCGACAAGAAGAGAGAAAGCCACTGAGCTTGACTTGGGCTTATGCAACCTCAAAGTCAACCTCTAGTGACAGATGTCATACTCCAACAAGACCCCACTCTTCATTCCTGTCAAGTCACACCACTCCTTAGCAACCAACCATTCAAATAGAAGAGCCTACGAGGAACCCCAGACTCCCTCAGCCATCCTGTCTTGTCTCTACTCCCTCGCTCATGTCAAGTTCTACCAGCAGCTCGCTAACCCACATTCTTTTGAGTTTTTATCTGTCCATGAAAGTCTCTCCCTGCAAATATTTCATTAGCTGATCCTTGTAGTTCGGTGCTCAGCACTTGCTCATTCTCTCCTGATACCTTCCCTGGTCTCCTCACATAGCACTTTTCCATTTTCTTCATAAACACTACCTCTTGTTTCCTTTTTTTTTTTTTGCCTGTGTCTCTTTAAAATGTTTGTCCTATGTGAATAGTACCTTGAGAAGTCATAAATGTCAACTCCATCAAGCATCTAAAATGTACTTGGATCACAGGAGACACTCAAATATTGGTAGAATGCCAAGGAAAATGAGCACATGTTAATGCTCAGATTCAGATGTGGGCACTATGAGAAAGGTAGGACATTGTCATGGAAAACAGTGCAGAGAGATCCAGAAGGTGGCTGGTGGTGATCTCATGAAGAAAGTAACATTATTAGGCTGTCACAAATGCTTTTAGGAACAACAACTACATAGCACCACAGGAGAAGGGGCTGGGAGAAAGGAGCTTGCGGAGCCGGGAAGGGGGAAGACCAGAAACGCTAAAAGTCCTGTCCTGTAGGATAGAGTTAGCAATTCAGTCTGTGCACTGACTGTGGCTTGATACTGGGAAGCACTGGGGCTCACCTTTGTGGTGGGGACTCCGGCTTGACACTGGGAAGCACTGGGGCTCACCTTTGTGGTGGGGACTCCGGCTTGACACTGGGAAGCACTGGGGCTCACCTTTGTGGTGGGGACTCCGGCTTGACACTGGGAAGCACTGGGGCTCACCTTTGTGGTGGGGACTCTGGCTTGACACTAGGAAGCACTGGGGCTCACCTTTATGGTGGGGACTCCAGCTTGACACTGGGAAGCACTGGGGCTCACTTTTATGGTGGGGACTCCGGCTTGACACTGGGAAGCACTGGGGCTCACCTTTATGGTGGGGATTCTGGCTTGACACTGGGAAGCACTGGGGCTCACCTTTATGGTGGGGACTTGGAGGTGCTACTATTGCTCAGTGTCTTGAGAACATGTCACCATATATATGTGAGCCTGGGAAAGATCAAAATTTTAAAAACTGGGTATGATATCTTCCATCTGTAATCCTAGCACTTGGGAGGTAGAGACAAGAAGATCAGAAGTTCTCAGTCACTCTTAGTTATATGGCACCTCTGATGTAGCCTAGGCTATAGCAGATTCTGTCTCAAACAACCCAACAGTTTTTGAAAATTTCAAACTGCAGTTTGGAAGCTGGAGAGAAGGACCAGAGGTTAAGAGTACATACTGCTCTCTCAGGGGGCATGAGTTCCATCCCCAGAATCTAGGTTGGGTGATTCACAGACACCTGCAACTCCAACTCCAGGGAGACTCTAAATCTCTTTGTTCTTTGAACACCTGCAATCATGTGCACACACCCATACCCCTCAGCACACACATATACATATTTAAAAATGATAAATCCTTTTTGAAAAAGTATATGTTCCACTGGATGCTTGTTGATTTTGTACCATTGCAAGTGGAAAAAGCGTAGAAAGACTGGGAGGACCTGCAGTCGCAACAGACATGGGTGCTATTGAATCTTTGACGTTTATGGAAATACCAGACCCTGTGCTGGTCTCAGAGAAAGACAGAAGTTTTTACACATGCCCACAATGTTTGGGTACCTTTCCTTTTCCAAATAGAATCTATGTCTCTTGTTTTTAAATGTGAGCTCTGAGATTCCTTAGCCAGGAGATGAATTAGGCAAAATGAATAAGCCCATTTGAATTTCTGGACTCAGATTTGAAGAAATTGTTAACTTCTCTTAGATGTCTCAAGCCCTAGCCTCTATAGTGTAAGAAAGACTAGTAGAACCCATAGAAAGTCCCAGAATGCCTGCCACCCTACTCCCCCAAGGAGGTATCTGCTCTTTATCACATGCTCCAGGGAGGAGTTCTCCTCACCCGAAAGGTATGTTTGGGAGCAAAGCAGTTCATTTACATTATAGTCAGCCACTAGATCTCAGGGCACTTCGTTATGTAGCAATTCATAAGCAGCAGAACTTTCATGTCATTTCCTGTATAGATTACCATGTCCCTTATTTTCATGGACTATAGAACTACTTCCTTGATGCCTACCAGTCTCCTTGCTTCCTGCTGTATCTTCAAACTGATCACCCAGCTTCCTCGGTTCAGTCTAGAACTAAGCACCCAGTGTAGACCACAGTATATAGCGTAGAGGAGTAATCTAGAACTAAGCGCCCAGTGTAGACCACAGTATAGAGTACAGAGGAGCAATCTAGAACTAAGTGCCCAGTGTAGACCACGGTATATAGTGTAGAGGAGTAATCTAGGACTAAGCGCCCAGTGTAGACCACGGTATATAGTGTAGGAGAAGTATACAGTGCATAGGAGTCTGTGTCATAGTAGTAGCTGCTTTCTAGATTGATATTTGAGTACATCTGGCTTAAAAGAAAATGCTCATAATTCTAGGAATTCTGTCAACACCAAGGAACAGATATTTTTTTCAAAATTATTTTCCTGTTACTAGATTTTAATTAGGAGACTTAGCAATTTTTTACCTTCATTTTCTGAAACTTCAAAGACTGGTTACATGATTACTGCAGAATCATCATATGACTATGAAGTTGGTACTTCATAAATACCAAATTATTATCCTAGTTATAAATTAGCCATTTTCTTTAAGCATGTACTATACATGCTTATTCTATTTTAATACATAAAATTCTATAATTATAAACAGTATCTGATATAAAAATTAGAAAACAAACATCTGAACTTAAGAAAAGACTTTCAGAAAATGTTGAAAATTAAAGAGTCACATATATTTTCTTTTGGGGGGGTCTGGTCTGGTTCTCTGAGAATTAGCAGAAATTGTTTTAAATGGTCAGGACAATTCTTTGATGTTATGCAAATGCTCACTTTTTGAAGAAAGTTCACTGTCTGCTTGTGTATGGAAGAGTCTTTTCATTTTTATAGGCCACAATATTGGGGTAAACTTCAAAGAAAAAGAATGTTTCCCACTAACTTCCCAGCTCTCATTAGGCTGAGGGCATTCAGAACAACGTGAATGTTCTTCACTTGCCATGTGACTGAGCTGGTTCCTGAGAGGAAGCTACAAATCTGCGCCGAGGTAAAGGAAGAAAAGGAGTCTAGTCACCTAACAAGCTTGCTGCTTTTGGATCCTGGTGGCCAAAACTAAATGTGACATTGAAGAAGAGATCAGAAGAGACATTGAATGTCTGTGCATGTCAATTAAGTCAAAACAAACCATTTCCAAGAAAGTGGGGAAGAGTAAAGTGCTGGGGTTTGGGGGCAGTGAGTGGCGAAGGAAGTTCTGTGCTGGCAAGATGGGGAGTTGGTAAGATGGCAAACAAAGGAAGTAGGTTGTTTGGGGGTAGCAAGTCCTTGAGCAGCAAAGCATTTGGCAATAAGTAGTTCTGGCTCAGTGAAAGCATCCAGTCCTGATGTCCTGCAAATAGCCTCATTCTCCATTAAAACACACATCCAGGTAGGGGAAATGCAAATGCCCTGTTTAATGGTTTACCCAAGGTAATAAATATCACAGTAAGTACCAGAGAAAGACTTCGAAACAGTGATTTACACCATTAAAGCTAGTGTTTGTGTGCGTGTGTTTTGTTAATTCTACTGATAAAGAAAATAACAACCACCCAAAGACAGGTATGTTCTGATCACTAGATTTTGTGACTATGTTTACATAGCGAAGGGGACATTGTAGACTTGGGGAGACAAATGTTTCTGTGAGATGTGACTATCATGGATATCTGAGCAGGTTCAAGGTGACACAACCCTTATGAGGAAAGAAAAAGAGTCGGCAGCAGAGTTGGAAAAGATAGTACAAAGGGCATAAGAAACTCAACACTGCTACACTAGCTTTTAAGATAGCAGCCAGAGCCTGAGTCTATAAACACAGACTTCTAGATGTGAGGGAGGCCAGGATGGATTCTACATTTGATACTCTGGATGCAGTAGGGCCATGGTGGCCCTTTGCATTCTGGATTCTAAAACTTTAACATCGTAAATGTGTCTTATTTTAAGCTGGGGCTCTTTATAGTTTTTTTTTTGTTGCTGTTTTTGTTTTATTTTTTCATTTATTGCTTAAAAATTTTTAAATGACCATGAAATTTCCATAAAATAGGTATATATAAATAAAACTAAATGCTCCTCGAATGAAGAATGGATAAAGAAGATGTGGTACATTTACACAATGGAGTACTACACTGTGGAAAAAAATAGTGACATCTTGAAATTTGCAGGCCAAAGGATGTATCTAGAAAACATCATATTGACTGAAGTAACTCAGACCCAGAAAGAGAAATATAATATGTACTCACTCATAAGTAGCTTTTAGACATAAAAGAAAAAACTGCCTACAATTCACAAAGAGAACCTAGACAACAGAGGACCCTAAGAGAGAAATACATGGATCTAATCTACTTGGGAAGTAGAAAAAGACAAGATCTCCTGAGTAAATTGGGAGCATGGGGTGCATGGGAGAGGGCAGAAGAGGAGCAGGAGGTAAGGAGGGGAATAGAGAAAAATATATAGCTTAATAAAAACAATAAAAAATTAAAATAAATAAATAAAAACTTTTACCATAATAATGAACATAATTTATAATAATTCTTTGGTAATTTTCAAATTTATTACAGACAAAAGTAAATCTACATGCTAATGACATGGTTATGTTTGTTTATTTTTACATAAAAATTTAAATCTTGATAGAATATTGACTTCTGTAGGACATATAGAATTTTAAATGTTTATTCATAGTTGGTCAATATTTTGATTTTATGATCTAATTGTCAATACTGAGAATGTTGTTTTGCATGAATAATTAAGACAAAACGGCAGACTATGTTTAAGTTTATTTCAGAGTCCAAACCAAATGGAATAATTTTTAAAAGCTAAGCTCAAGTTAGTGACTCAAAACTTGCAATTTCTAAAATAAAAACTTGAACACAACATTATCCCAAGATAAACTAATATAATATATGATAAGGTGTGACAGGGACCATACGAAAAGGCTTTGTTTCTACACTTAAATCACTGTGTTTCAGAGCAGAAAACCTGTAGCATATTAAAGTTCTTCTGTTCTTAACACAGCATAGTACTGAATCTCAGCAGAGGTGTTTTAGGCATTGTTCCTGTGTGTTGTATGCCACGAAGACATGCACCGTGGGAACACTTGTGTTGTATGGCCACAGCCAGCTGCAGTGAAATTGTGTGCTTCAACACGAATGATCTGAAAATTAATACCTGGAATCATTACATGTAGTGATATTTTGTTTATGTTTTAACAAAGCTTGCCCGAAGATCAGAGTGCAGAGCTAAGCCACTAGAAGCCAGGGAGTAGTGGCGCCTTTTTTCTCAGGACTCGGGGTACAGGTACAGAGGCAGAGGGATCTCAGTGAGTTCAAGATCACCCTGCGCTACATGAGATTGAATCTGTCTAAAAGAGAAACAGAGTTCATACAAAGGTGATCCCAGCAATTGAAATCCCATGCCATTAATCCCAGAGCTATGGAGGCGGAGCCAGGAGTGTCTGGGCAGAGAGACGAATACAAGGTGGAAGGAGACTGGAGCTCAGGTCAACTGAGGTTTGGTGGAGGCAGATGCAGTCTGGGGGGGCAGGATCGCCCTTATGTCTGAGCACTGGCAGAGGTAAAAGGTCTGTCTCGTGGCTGGCTGCTCTGCTTCTCTGATCCTTCAGTTTTCACACCTAATATCGGACTCCAGGTTTTATTTATTAATACCAATTAGAATTCATACTACAATTACATGAATTCAAATTAGTTTTTGGTCATTGCACGTTCAGAACGTTTTTAGTCGCACCAGATTCCCAGCACCCCCCATATTCAGCGACAGGACTTCATGTCCTATTGTATCCCCCAGTCTTAGAAGCTGGGCTGAAAGAGCTCAGCGGTGGCTCGATACAACAGCACTCGAGACCACTCCCGCAGAGGCACAGTGCAGCTGCAAGGGTTTCTCTGAGTAGCCTTGACTGCACTGGAACCTGCTCTGTACACCACACTGGTCTCAAACTCACGGAGATCCACCTGCCTCTACCTCCTGGGGGCTGGGATTAAAGGTGTGTGCCACTACCACCCAGCTCCAGATTCAATTAACTAGACTTCAGAAATAGGTTTATAAAAGTTTCACTTGCTAAAGGCCACTAGAAGCTGTAAATCCAAACAAGAGGCAAGCATCAGCACACACCTGCAAACCCAGCACTTGGAAGGCCATGAACTGGACAGCTGTGAGTGTGGGACCAGCCTGTGCCACACAGAAAGACTTCATCTCAGGGGACCTATTGCTGCAGGTGATAGTTGCGGTCCTGTGGGCTGAGGGGACCTATTGCGTAGGGTATTAGTTGCTTTCATGTCACTGTGACAAAAACAGACCCCCAACATAAATCTTTTCAAAGGAAGAAATGTTCATTTTAGATCATGATTTCAGAGATTCTAGTCCATTGTGGCAGAGAAGATGTGTTGGATAGTCTGGTATATCATAGCTTTATCAACAGGTTAGACCATCGATTACATCAGAGAGAGCTCTTGTGGTCTAACTATCTCTGCAAACACCCTCACAAACACAATCAAAGCTGTTCTTTATCAGATTCCTTGGCATTTCTGAATCCAAAGACAACTCAAATTCACCCTCATGTCAGTGAAGCTGAGTGTGTAGAACAAACAGAGCATAGTCCCACAGGAAAGTGGTCCAGAAGTGGGTGAATGAGAAAGGCTTGTGGTCTTATGCCAACTGCATCATGAAACCCAGGTTTCAGTCTTTTAATTGTGTTTACCACTCTATGGCCATATGAGCCAGGAAGTCAAACATAGCTCCGCAAAACATTGGATCCTATAGGAAAGGAGAGAGAAAGGCAAAGTGGCAAGCCCAGGCAAACACCATCGTGAAAAGTTTCTCCAAGGTTACAAGCCATGGAGTGCAGGGATGTGTAGGAATGCACAGGATAGGACAGAACACTGGAAATAAATTAATATTTTTTTCCTTAAAAGAAAAAAAAAGATGAACTAAGTTCCTAGGGAATAGTTTAGGAGCACCCCCATCCTTTTCTATACCTCCAGTTAGATTATTTTTCCACTCATCTTGTGCTGGGATTTTAGTCTCTTGTATCTGCATGTTTATCATTGGTCTTAATTCGCAGCTGTGTGAATGAGGTTGTTTCACTTTTTCACACACTTTGTAGATGCTGAGGAACAGAATATTTACTAGGCGATTTATGCAGAGCATTACAGTGAGTACCTGAGCTTGACTCAAACTCAGCCATGCTCCACAATACACATTTACTACAGACGCAGGAAGTGTGGCCTATCTGTATCGGGAGTGGGGACGCCTCTGGCACTGTGCCTTTGAGTTGTAACTGATGCTGGTTCTGGAGACGCTAATACCGTGATACACTACTATGGGTGCAGCAAATGCACTCACACCAGCTGCCCAATCCATCCAAAACTTGCAAACATATTTACTTCCACCTGTTTTTAAACTTGTAGTTTGGAATAGATACCTCTACAATGACATTGCACTAGTTAGGGTTTTTATTACTGTGATAAAAACATTGACCAAAGCAACTTTTTAAGGAAAAGGTTTATTTCCTCTTATACGTTGTAATCTATCATTTAGGAAAATCAGGGCAGGAACTCAAGACTGGATCCTAGACACAAGAACCAAAGCAGAAGCCATGGAGGAGTGCTGCCTACTGATTTTCTCAGCTGTGTGTAAGAGGCCATGATTTTGTGCAGCTTTGGAACTGGATACATTCATAAAATACCATCACTACCACCTACAGCACTACTCCCAAGCACAGAGATCCTTCAAGCTTCCAGGACAGCTCACAACAGCTCACAGTCTCCACACGTGTGCTTTGATGTAGAATATTATGTTAAGATGTGTTGCACTTCTTTATGCTGTGAAGCATTTGTTTAATGATGCAAAGATGCATTTCATTCTTTTATGTTGCACTTGTTTAACTGTGAAACTGTGTTACTTTGCCTGTCTAAAGCACCTGATTGGTCTAATAAAGAGCTAAATGGCCAATAGGAAGGCAGGAGCAAGGATAGGTGGGGCTGGCAAACAGAGAGAGTAAATAGGAGGAAAAGTTGAGAGGAGGGAAGAACAAGAACAAGTAGAAAAGGACACTAAGGACCAGTTACAAAGCCACCCAGCCACACAGTCATATAGCCAAACAGCCACACAGCCACACATCCA
The DNA here is from genome assembly GCF_982192425.1 of Myodes glareolus. Taxonomy (NCBI): domain Eukaryota; kingdom Metazoa; phylum Chordata; class Mammalia; order Rodentia; family Cricetidae; genus Myodes; species Myodes glareolus. The sequence goes on along the minus strand of NC_142036.1, from coordinate 3,226,572 downwards.
TACATCCACACAGCCACACAGCCACACAGCCACACAGTCACTCAGCCACACAGTCACACAGTCACACAGTCACTCAGTCACACAGTCACACAGTCACACAGCCACACAGTCACACAGTCACACAGCCACACAGCCACACAGTCACACAGTCACACAGTCACACAGTCACACAGTCACACAGCCACACAGCCACACAGCCACACAGTCACACAGTCACACAGTCACACAGCCACACAGCCACACATCCATACATCCACACAGCCACACAGCCACACAGCCACACATCCATACATCCACACCACCACACAGTCACACAGCCACACATCCATACATCCACACAGCCACACAGCCACACAGCCACACAGCCACACAGCCACACAGCCACACAGTCACTCAGCCACACAGTCACACAGTCACACAGTCACTCAGTCACACAGTCACACAGTCACTCAGTCACACAGTCACACAGTCACACAGCCACACAGTCACACAGTCACACAGTCACACAGCCACACAGCCACACAGCCACACAGCCACACAGTCACTCAGCCACACATCCAGCCACAAAGAGTGAAAGTAAGGTTTACAGAAGTAAGAAAAAGGTAAAAACCCAGAGGCAAAAGGTAGAAGGGATAATTTAAGAAAAAGCTAGCTAGAAATAATCCAAACTAAGGGTATAAGAAAGAATCAGTTTCCATGTGTTATTTATTTGGGAGCTGAGTAGCAGCCCCCCCCAAAAGAGTACAGAGTAAAAACCACCAACAACAGTGCTTAGACCATTGACTCAGACTACCCTGCGTAAGAGGCATCATGAAGCTTCTATAGCTTGTGGATAGCTGGCATGGAAGTCCTGATTCAATGTGTCTGGAACACCCCTCCCACTCTGTCCTGTGTGTGGTTCTCTACTGAGTTCTCTCCACTAATTCCTGTGGTCAGTCTGATCAGCTCTCACGCCATCTAGCCTGGTACCTCTAGTCATCTCCAGACTTCAGTCTCAGGAGAAGAGTTATAAAACATATCTGTGCATGGAACTATGCTGGCCCTTCTGTTCTATTGAGCTCTGGTGCCAAGTACTCAAGGGCCAGTGACAGTCTGAGGTGGGTTGGGAGCATCCATGACTCCACAAATGTTAGCATTGCCCATCTATTCCTTAATAAAGAGAAATTGTTCCTACACTATTCTGTCTATGTAACCCTGCCCATCTGCCATTCAAATGGCTGTGTCAATTCCTTTCATAAAGAAATTCTTGGGCTTCTTCTGGTCATTGGTCAGGTGTCCTTACTGTCCCATCTTAATACCCGAATATTGTCACACAATTTCAGAAACGGCTAAATAGAATTCTCAACTCTAGAAGAGATCAAAACTTTGCTGCAAGGAGCTTGTCATTCTCAAGAAAGCCTGGGAGTCCTGATGGATTTAAAAAGAGCTATTCATATACATCTCCAACAGCAGCTGCCTCTCGGGTTGGTGTGACAGGCAGAAGCAGGGCAAATGTCAAACTACCAATGATAGTGACAATTCAGTGGGGCCTCCATTCAGCAACTACTTAAAATTCTTTTGCATAATTACGCACATCTCTCTTTAAAAATATGTACATATTAGTTTTAGCACAAGTAATGATAGCTTTTCTGACATAGGATGTCTTTGGTTTTTCTCAATAAATTGCTATTTTTTATTTTTTTATTATGGGTTTTGGAATGAAGATTGATTTTTGAACCATTTTGGAGTATAATAGCTGACTTCTATGCTACTGTGCCACTACACAGCTCCCATTTTGATAATTAAATATAAACACGCTCCCTCCAAAGAACACAGTCACTTAAAATCCAGCTTCATTAATAATCGATTTACATTACAGAATCTCTGCTCATGGAAACGACAGCCTCCTGAGGCTGTCATGACACTGTCAGTCTTGGAAAGCAGGTAAGAATTACTTTCTGAGCTCAAGAGTCACAAATAGCAATGGTTTCCTTGGAGACTCAGCTGCAAAGCTGCTCACTGTGCCCGCAGGACTGGCCTCCCCAAACGCAGGGTAGTTTGTCTCTAGAGATGAATTGCTGGGCTTCTTAGACTGAGAAACACTAAGCCTGGTCCTAATGCGGACACTGTAGGTGATTGCCGTCAGAGGACTGCGGCAAAGGGCACCTGCTCTCAGCAGGGGGGAGGTGCCTGCTGTGCAGGCTGTGGGTTAAATGGCAGGCAGAGCCAGAACCATGGGCAGCTTGGGTTGTAGCATTATGCAGAGAGTAGGAAGCCTGTTCATGAGTGTCACCTTAGACGAAAAGTCTGATACATTTCTTGACAAACAACTGCCAAGTCATTAGGCAGAAGGATGCTCTGGAAAAGGACACAAGAACAATACCAGTGCCCCCCACCCAAAGGGACATCTAATCATTCTGTTCTTTGCTGCTGTGGAACAATCTTTTTGCACACTACGAAGATGTGCTGCTCTCATTGGCTTAATAAAAAGCTAAATGGCCAATAGCTCTGCAGGAAGTGGTTAGGGAGGACTTGCAGACAGAGAGAGAGCTCTCTGCAATGAAGGGCAGAATCTTCAGGAGATGCAGAGAGAAGCAAGATGAACTTGTGCTGAAAAAAAGTACTGCCATGTGGCAGAATGTAGATAATAAATACAGGTTAAGTTGTAAAGAGCTAGTTAGTAACAAGCCTAAGCTACTGAGCAAGTATTTATAATTAATAATAAGTCTCTGTGTGGTTATGTGGGAGCTGATGAGACAGAAAATTCTGCCTACACTTTGCTTCTTACTCTACTGTTTTACTTGTGGAACTAAGCAAGCTTTTAATAATTTGAGTATTCTAAACACTGTCTCTGGGTGTGGTACCTGTAACTGGAATGGCATGTCCTCCCACTTCACCCATATTCTATAGAGTATCCTTGGAAGGGACGGTATAGATCTGAAGGAGACTCTGGTGCAAGGTGTTAGCTAGTCCCTGTTGTCTGTGCCCTAGGAGAGTGGTCAGATGCCAGAGTTCAAGAGGAGATCGAAACTTGAAACTGTCCAGATGCTAAGAGACAAGGAATTTTATAACTTCTGCATAAAATGAGTGCATATAAAAATATACTTCTAGAGAAGATAGTAACTTCAAAATTTTGTCTTTTAATGTCAAACTCTTCACACTATGTGGAATAACATTACTGAATGAGGGCAGGGTCATAAAACATCTAGCAACATTTTGTGAATGTGAAACCACAAAAATTTAAATAAAAATCAAAAGTAAATCTAAAGATGTTCTGGCCATGCTGACTGTGTTGCATGATCTGACTTCATTGCAGCCTTGGTTCTGAACACACAGCATGTGTGCCTTGCATTGACCATCACACCAGAAAACTCTAATGGCCAGTATCCAAAACACCTCTGCTCAGATGCAAGTTGACTGAATATAATCAGTTGCAATGTTTTTACTATCATATAAGGTTGCCCGTCCTTATAGAAGCATAACAGTTTAATTGTGGAAAATAGACATTTCTAATTTTCCTACCATCATTTCTTAGCATGTCAGTATCAGGTTGTTTCTTTGGATTGTATTGTGCTAAAATATTCAGCTTTAAAGCCTGCTGTTTGAGTTGCTGATTTGTTTTAAAAATTTCCTTAATGACCTTCAGTTTGGTATTAGAACAAAATTTTCAACAACTTCTGAAGTGGTGCTAACCATACTTCTGCCATTTTGTACTATGTATCCATGCTAAGTCATGGACTCAACATTGGCAATAAAAAAAACCAAAATATTGATCAACTGTGAAAAATTTTATACTCTGTGTCCTACAGTATCAACTATTCAGTCAAGATTTTATTTTTATATTAAAATAAACAAGTATATCTACCTCATTAGAAAGTAGATTTGCTTTAATCTCTAATAAATGGGAACATACGCATATTAATCATTTAAAAATATACGTGATGTGCTGCGAATATGTTTGGTTAATGAATAAAGAAGCTACTTGGGCCCATCACAGGGCAGGATAGAGTAAGGTGGGAATTCTAAGTAGAGATAGAGGAGAAAGTAGGAGGAGTCAGGGAAATGCCATGTAGCCTTCAGAGGAGACAAATGCTGGAAAGTTGCTGCGTGCCATGACCTCATGGTGATGCACAGATTAATAGAAATGGTTAGTTTAAGATAAAAGAGCTAACCAAAAAGAAATGTGAGCTAATAGGCCAAAGAGTGTTGTAATAATATCATTTCTATGTGATTATTTTTGTTCTAGGTAGCCAGGAAACAAACAAGCAGTCTCCATCAACATATAAGTCCTTTTAATTCATTGTCAATAAATTATTTTATATGCCTGTCGACCCAAAGTCATATAAAAATTCCCCAGTGAGAAGGTTTAGGAGTGGATGAGGCCTAAGAAGCCTGACAAACGGCCCCTGATGAGGCAGAACAGCTACAGGATCAGCAGCTGCTTTCCCGTTAAAGTTAATGGTTAACTTAGCCTGTTTCATGCAAGTCCTGAGTAACAGAAGGTGAAAAGGTGAGATCTGAATGCCTTGCGTCTGTACAAACCACCCTCTGAGCCATTTGTGGCATCCAGAAGTAACTGTCAGGCGTGACTTATGCCAGGAAGACCCATCTTCTTCCACCAACTGTAGAAGCTCAGTCATGGAGCGACTTTTTTTTCTTTATTATATTTTTCCTTGGAATATGTTCATTTTCTTAGGAAAGATGATTCTGATGTATTTATGATATCTACTCCTTGGAATAGACATATATCAGCAATTCACCATACAAATCTCTGTCTTCACAATTTCTTCACGTTGGGGTTTGTCTAAGCTTGCTTTTGTATTGCTGTGATAAAACATAGACCGAAAGCAACTTGGGGAAGAAAGGGTAATCAGGATGATTACAGTGCAACATGCAGGGCAGTCAGGACAGGAAGTCCTGGAAGCAGGAGCTGAAGCAGAGTCCATGGAGGAGGATTGCTTTCTGTCTTGCTCCCCATTGACTTGCTCAGTCTGCTTTCTTACACAGTTCAGGACCACCAGAGGGTAGCACCACCCACAGTGAATTGGGCCCTCCCTACCACATCAACCATCAACCTAAATGCCTATCTTATGGAGACATTTTCTCAACGGAGATTCCCGTTTTCCAAATGTTGCTTGCTAGTGTCCAGCTGAACAAAAATAATCAGAACAGTGTTTATGAAGAGCTCTTTGCTCTGGGCATGGTAGTTAAGAGCATGAGTCTTAACAGCAGGCAAGTATCTGCTACAAAGCATAACATCAGTTTGAAAGACTCCCGTGGGCGTCTTCCTTCGGGAGAGACCCTGTGCCCAAAGATCAGTCGAAAACACGCAGCCGGATGCAAACAGCAAGAGGTTTACTGGATACGCAGGTACCTGGGGAGCCAAAGTCTCTCGAAGGACTTGCGCGCCCAGGTTGGGGGTGAGGGGTTCTTATAGGAGAGCAAAAGCGCGGGTACAGAAGCAAAAAAAAAAAAGCGTGGTTACAGGGATTCATTCCATTGGTCAATTTAAATAAGGCTAAGCTGAGTGGCACATTCTCGACCTTTCATCTAAATACCAAGGAGGGGGGTTGTCCAGGGGCTTCCTGTCCTGGCTGGAGACCCACCTAGATACCAAGGAGGGGTTGGTGCTACCTGTTTTTCTTATCTCTTCCTGCCTTCCTAGCTGGAGACCCGATGGCAGACTGTAAATATCCTGACTCACATCCTGTCACAGGACAAAAGGCTCCCTTCCCCTCCCTTACAGCAAGGGGCCTGAATTGTTTATTTCTAAGGCCCTGCATTCCAGCATCAAGAGTGGTATATATATATTTTTTTCCTTTACAAGTTTTGTGTCTAGAGATGATTCTGTTAGACTCATAGGTCTTACTTTAAAGACTTTTAATAGGAACTGATTAAAAATAATACTGGAGAATAAAGATCTTAGTATGCATATTGTATATAACAATAGTCATTCATTGCAAGGCCAGCAGAATTTTACATAGTAGATTGACTGTATTTAATATTTATACATACATCAAGCCAGGCATGGTGATGCATGCCTTTAATACCAGCACTTGGAAACCATAGGCAGGTGGATCTCTGTGAGTTTGAGCTCAGCCTGGTCTACATAGTGAGTTTCAGGATAGCCAGGTCTACAACAGTGAGACCCTGTCTCACACAACAACAACAACAAAAGATTATATATACATTTAATTAATTATTCCTAGGTTTTCAAAAATGTTTTATGGACAACATATTAATTCATATAATTTATTTTTAATAATAAATTTCTACTAAGTTGAACGATTTTGAATTTATTTAACTTTCAAAGTTGTAACTATTGGTGCTAGAGAGACGACTCAGTGTTTCAGAGCACATGTGGCTCTTGCCAAGGGCCTTGGTTCGGTTCCCAGCACCCACCTGTTGACTCACAACCACCCTTAACTTCAGCTTCAGGAAATCGAAGGAATTCTCTTGAGCTCTATGGGCCTCATGCACACATATAATGTCCATATGTACATGTGAGCAAAAGACTCACAAACATGAAATAAAAATTTTTAAAAATTTGTAAATATCTTCTTTAAAGAGCCCTGCACAGTCAATCCATTCTATGGCTTAGCTTGCCAAGTATGCCAATATGTAATTTACTGGATGCCAAGAAGATTCAATGATCCTAGCAGTTCACATTCTCAATTATTGTACTTGTGAAGACAATACTTACTGAGTGCTATAGAACAGGAACAATATGTTAGGACTTCTGGATCTTTCTTAATACAGTTTTTATACTATCATTCTCCTCATCATGGCAGAATTATTTTTAGATAAACATATTTTCCACTTGAAGAGTTTATATTAGAGCCTGAGGAAAATTTAAATCACATCACCTGGTTGTTTAGACTATTGTAGTATGCTGGAGTATGTTAATTTCCCAAAAATATGCATTTTGTCTTTTGCGTATTTATGTATTTCCTACTTGATTCAGAGCCATATTCTCCAAGACTTGGCAAGTGTATTACTGACTTTTCTATTGCTGTGATAAGACACCATGACCAAGGCAACTTACAGAAGAGGGACTTATTTTGTCTTATAGTTCCAGAGGGCTAGAGTCCATGATGGCAAAGTGAATGCCTGATGGCAAGAACAGTAAACTGATGGAGCCTAGTAGACTTAAATGGCAAGCAGGAAGCAGAGAGTGAACTGAAAATGGTACAAATTTTTAAACTCAAAGCCTGCCCCAGGGATACTTTCTTCAAGGAGGCAACATTTCCTAAGCCTCTTCCAAATACCACCCCCAGCTGAGAGCCAAGTGTGCAAATGCCTAAGACTACAAGGGATGAAGGGTGCCTCAGTCAAATGACCACACAGTGGTCGACAATCTCATGATATTCCTAGTCTCTTAAAGCTTAATATATCCAGTGTCAGTGATTATCTTTTCAAATCAGCTTTCCCTCTTACCTTATTCATGTGGGCTTTTTTTTTCTGTCTCTTTATTTATTTTCAAGACAGTTTCACTGTGTAGCTCTGGATGTCCTGGAATCCACTGTGTAGACCAGGCTGACCTGGAACTCACAGTGATCTGCTTGGCTCTGTCTCCCAAGTACTACGCTCATCTTCTCGCATTTGTTTAGCTAATTAAAAAGAATCCTAATATATCCTAGAATTTGAGCTGCAAACTAGAAAGATCAAGGCAAATTCAGTGCTAGCCTTGCTTTGGGGGCAAACTATGTTAGTGGATGGAGGAGAGCACAGCACTCTGCCACAGGGAGCATGTGCCGGGTCAAGGCAAGGAGAGGGATGGGAAAAAACATTTCTTCACGTCTCCCTAAATGATCCGCAAAGTCTTTTAGTGATCTTGGCTTGAGCTCCCCCCCGTGCAAGTTTTCTCATGCACTGAGTTGTCTCAGTTGGTCTTGAACCTACAATCCTTCTGCCTCAGCCTCCCAAAGAGTTAGGATCACATACCCTAAACACTGGGTTCAGCTTGAGTTTCACTTTTGAATCACACATTAGGAGTTTAGGATACGTCCTGAGTCTAAGCTTAAAGGGGTAAGATTCATAGGCTAAAAGAGTGTGTTCTTAGACGGTTGGAGTTTCCTCATCAGAGAGCAGGCGTCAGCATCTGCGAAGCACTCGATCAGATCAGCGTGCTACCTATGTTTGCTATTTAGAAAATTCTCACTGAATAATCCACTTAACATTTGCTTAACCACCAGTGGTTTGAATGAGAATGCTCTTCCACCCACAAGTAGGCTCATATATTTGAATATTTAACTCTCAGTTGGTGGGCTGTTAGGAAGGTGTGTGCTCCTGTTGAAGGTGAGTCACTGGGGTCCTCTCTAGGCTCTGTCTCGCCCCTCTCTGCTGTGTGCTTGGGCATCAGATGTAAGTGCATCAACTTCTTCAGAACTATGTTTGACTGCTGCTTGCTCCCTGCCAGGACGGTCATAGACTCACCCTCTGAAACTGTTCACAAGCCCCCGTTTAAAAGCTTTCTTTCCTAAGTTTCTTTGGTCAGGTGTCTCTTCAAAGCAATAGAACAGTAACCAAAACAATAGGAGACACTATTGTTTCTTTTTCTGTTTTTGTTTGTTTGTTTGTTTTATGTTATCAATAGAGAAACCAAAGTTTAAGGAAGCCAGAGTACTCTTGCAAAAACCACACAACTGGAAGTCACCAAGACAATATTCCAACCCAGGTGTGCTTTGCTCCTGTTTTCCCCCAAAGCAATGCCTCATTAGGCCCTGGTAGAAGCTGAGTGCCTACCGTCACCACTACCTCTATCTACTGCAGCCTCTAGCCGTGCTGTCTTCACAAGACTGTACAATGATATCTTCTGCAAGAACCCTGACTGCTCTGTATCCATAGAATATAACACCCTATTGAAGTGTCACTCAATTTGACTAGCACCTTGAAGCACGAATAATAAAAACCCAGAGATAGAAATTGGGGTTCAACCTGAAGGTCAGAAAAGCAAAACAGCCAGCCACTGGCTTTTACCTCTACTTCAGTCCTAAACGGCCATTCTGCCTCCAGGAATCTCAGCATGAGACTGTCTCTGTGAGCTGTCTGTTTTATATTCCTCTCTTGGGCTGGGATTAAAGGCATGCACCAGGGGGCTCGAGAGGTGGCTTAGTGGTTAAGAGCATTGGCTGCTCTTCTAGAGGATTTGGGTTCAATTTCCAGCAACCACATGGCAGCTGACAATGGTCTGTAGCTCTAGCACCAGGGAATCTGATTCAGACATACTTGCAGGCAAAACACCAATGTATATAAAGTAAAATTAACTATTTTTTTTTAAAAGGTGTGCACCACTACCACCTTATTTCTATGGCAAACTAGTGTGGTTTATTAGGATTAAACATGTGTGTGTCACCACTGCCTGGTCTGTAAGGCTGACCAATGCAACTGTTTTACTCTCTGGACTTCAGGAAAGCTTTACTTATTAAAATACAAATGAAATATCATCGCAGCACCTGAACATAGTAAGTCAAGAAAAAGGAAGTGGAGTCTTTACCCTCTAGGCTCAGAAGCAAGTGCTTTACTTTTCTTAGGAACACCTGCAAAGAACTGGTCTAAAGAAGGACCCTTGTACAATGGGCTTCTCTGTAGTAAACAATGACCTGCCACTTAGATAGCATGCTCTAGTTACAAAGCTTGTACCCGTGAACCATCCTTACTACTGAGGACACTTCTGAGGCACAGAATAGGCTTCGTCATCACTAATTTAGAAGAACATCTGAGGGGGCTGGAGAGATGGCTCAGCAGTTGAGAGCACTGGGTGCTCTTCCAAAGGACCCAGGTTCAATTCCCAGCACCTCCATGGCAGTTCACAGATGTCTGTAACTCAGTTCCAGGGGACCTGACACCCTCCTACAAACATTCACGCAGGTAAAACACAAATAGGCATAAAAAAAGGACACCTGAAGATCTGAAATGGGAACAATGACTACATTCCTGGGTATCTGAATCATGAGGTAATGGTCAGGACCCAGAGCGTGAAACATTATACAAGAATACTCATGCTCAGTGAGGTTGGAGGACTGGCCCAAGCACACCGAGTGCAAGTGCCCAGGCCCCTGCAGTCAGCTCCTCCAGGGTTACTGCTCATTTAATCTATGAAGATGGAGAACAATCTCATTTGTGCTTTCTCTGAAAGCAAGGAGCTCATCGGACCGTCCATCTCTACCCACACCTACACTGTGTAAAAATATGTCACTGTGATTGGTTTAATAAAAGCTAAATGGTCAATAGCTGGGCAGGAGGTATAGTGGGGACTTCTGGACAGAGAGAGCTCTGGGAAGAAAAAAGAAAGAATCGCCAGCCAGACGCTGAGAAAGCAAGACATGCAGGAGGAGAGGTAAAAGCCACAAGTTACGTAGTTATCTGGTAACCAAGAAAAAAATCTGGCTAGTCGATCCCTCATCTCCACCCTCAGTACCTGGCAAGGCAAGTAAGAAGCTTTGTGATGTGGGATTCCCCTCTGCATGCTGTGAATATGTTTTATTACCATTGGTTAATCAAGGAGCTGTTTTGGCCTACAGCAGGCCAGAGTATAGCAAGGCAGGAACTCCAAGCAAAGATAGAGGAAAGAAGACAGAGTCAGGGAGACGCCATGTAGCTGCGGAAGGAAAAGGACACACTGGAACCTTATGGGTAGGCACAGACTCGTGGCGATACACAGATTAATAGAATGGGCTAATTTAAGATGTAAGAGTTAGTTAATAAGAAGCCTGACAGAGAAACTCTGTCTTGAAAAACAAACAAAAAAAAAAAAAAAAAAAAAAAAAAGGAGAAGAAGAACCCTGAGCATTAGCTTATTAAGGCCAAACAGTGTTGTAATTAATACAGTTTCTGTGTGATTATTTGCATCTGGGAAGCCGGAAAACAGACGTGTAGTCTGTTTATAGCTTTGTCCTTGGTTCTCAAAGCGTCCAGATTGGCAATTAAAATCCCCAAAACCTAGGACTTTCTGCTTTTTTTCACAGTGCATCCTCAGCTCTTCTTACCTCCTGTAGAATTCCTACGTTCTGTAGGTACTGGACAGGCACCCATCAGAAGCCAAGGCATGTTTCACAGAGTGGTAGAAATGACATGCTGGGATGCAAACCTTCTCCAGCCGCAAGGCAGGCTCGTGAGCACCAGGAGCCTATGTGGTCTATGTTCCTCAATTCAGCCTGACATGCATACACTTAATGTCTTCTATAGCCTAGAAGTCATATGTTCCCATGTTAAAAATGTATCTGAATTTCAATGAAAGCTTAAAATATATATCCTGAAAACTGAAGTTGGATATTGCCTACATGAAAAGGAAAAAGAAAGGAAATGTTAAAGGAAGTCACTTGGGGATTCATTTCCCCTTTCTCTCCCCAGTACAAACAGATTTTTTTTCACATGGAAAGCTCCCATCAGAAACACCCCAGCTACTTTCACATTATCCTCTTAGTGGTTCGCAAAATGTAGATCCTGGGGCAGCGCCATCAGCATCAGTTAGCTGGCCATTTGACTCAAGAGCTCGCCCTCTATAACCCAAGAAGAAAGTCTGCAGGTGGGGCCCAGACATCTGCAGTTTAACAGCCCTCCGGATGATTCTAATTCAGCTTTAAGGTCAGGAACCATTGCCCTGTCTGAAAGCAACAGTGTGCCCTTGGATATATTACCTGGCCCACCAGTGGTCTGAAACAATATACATGCTTGTCTAGGTCCCTAGGCCAAAAAGGGGATGGTTGAGGAATGGCAACCATTCAACTAACCGTGCCTTAAAACTAAATTCAAAGTACTACATTAACAGCAAGGATTATGTCTTCTGAATGAAACACTGGGGAACTGTAGGAACTTTCAGTCACATAAATGTCAGGTAATAGCAATAAAGGCAGCGGTGTTTAATCCATTCTTACTGATTTCCCAACTTTTTTACTAAGCAAACACCATGCTTTCATTTTGTTTCCTTTGTTGCTTAGTTTCCCTCCTCTATTCTTCAACAGCTTCATACAACATTACTTGGCTAAAAATCTGTCTGGCACTTTCATCAAATGGAACGATATGCCCTTAGTGAGGACAGGGTGGGAAATTCCAAAAACTTTCTCAGATCTCAAGTTAAAGCCCGCGATGGACTCATTTTCTCTGAGGATTGTCAAGGAATCTCTACATGTTAGTCCATTCATTACAAGTTATTTCAATGCTATCTAAACAGCTAATGCTCTATCTAGCTATGAAGGAAATAAAATCCCCAAATCTGATAAAAATTAATCAAAACAGAGGTGTGTGACTCATTCAAAAGACAAAGTATACCTATTAAAAATGTTCCAAGAGAAGACACGCGGATGGAGCTGCTGGAGGCCACTCTAACTTGTGTTATGATCATTTAAAAGGGATTTTAAATGACTATTTACATCACTGTTCAATCAAAGGCACCTTCTCTGACAGCCTTGCATTAGACAGAATATTTATCCTGTGCCTGAAGCGTAGAGCACCTCCTGGCTTCCCAGTCAGCCCATGCTGCATTGTGTTTGACCTTTCCATTATTGACAAGTCTATAATCATATTTTGTCACTCTTTTTTCTTACAGACTTTTTGGGGGAAAGATGCAGGATGTGAGCCGTAAGCCATAGGTCCTACATGAAGTGTTGCAGAGGTGTGGACAGATGTTGGCTGTGGATCTCTGGGTAGCATCATTTGGTTTTCAGTAAAGTAAAGTTGGGTTTGTTTATATTTAACCTGCATTTGAAATGTGTAAGTTCCAAGTGCTGAGGTTATACACTCGATGTGGCTAGTTTTTGAACAAGAGCTTCACAACTGTTTTCCTTTGCATAACTGTTTTCCTACTCTCTGATCATAAAGCTGTAGTCAAATACAGGACAGAGGGACTGTTAAAAAGCTGGCATGTCCCTGGGAAGAGTGAGCTGCTCAGGCAGTCTTGGCTAATGTGTCAGAGGAGGGGGAAGGCTTCCACTCAGTACCTTCTGTTCTTGAAGCCAGCCATGCCACCATTATCTCCAGCAAATCAAACTATTTGCACAGCCTCCCTGTTCTGCTAATGGCTTCCTGTCAGCCATTTTTCATGCTCATTTCTGACTCATCATAGATGTCTTTTTTATAAAACCAGTCCTGTTATATTTGGTTTGAAAACAGTAAAATTAATTGTTTTTCTTTGAAGAAAACCATGTCCTAAATGTGTGTATTCTGGGAAGTGTTTGCTAGATGGAGCAGAACTAACTCAACCTAGGCTTCTCTTTCCTGTCTCTCCTATTACTGACTCTTCAGAGCCAGAAGTATCCAGCTAGTGACACTGAACTCTGTAATAGAAATGTCAAGATCACACTTCCTACTGTTGATGGTGTTTAGTTACCAAGTAAAAGACGTCTTCATGTGAATATTTTGGTGAAAACTCTTCTTACATCTCCTCCTCTTTCTTGTTTATAATCTATCAAAACTAGCATGACCTTCCATATTTAAAAGTATATGGTGGAGCTGTGTTTGGTGCCCCATACTTGTAAATCTAGCGTTTGGGAGATGGAGGCAGGAGGGATTAGAGTTTAAGACTAATCTTAGTTAAACAGTAAATTTAAGGCCAATCCGGGCTATGCTAGATCCTGCCTATAAGCAAACAAACACAAAAAAAAGGTAAAAATAAATAGGTTATAGATGGGTATAGAAGCTGTAGTTATAATTTGTTAGACATTCCCTTCTGGTTTGTGGAGCTTCTTACTAGTCAGCACTGACCACCTGTCCAGAGCAAGAATTTTATCCACAAGTGTGCACAATGCAACCCCACTCACTGGAGACTAGGTTAGAGGAACTGTACATTAGTGCCTTGGAGCACCTGTTTGGGTTAACTCAAGAAATACAGCTATGGAAAAATGAACATTTATTTTGAATACCCTGACGCGGGAAGACCGAGCGTCTTGTTAATTTAATCTCCTCTCCTACCAGGAGAGTAGAAATGGATGCTGTCATCCCTGTAATCAGTCGCACGGTGCACAAGGGCACTGGTCTCTTGTGCCTCATCTGAGAGCTAATCTTTCATTTCATAGCAGATCTTTCCATATCAAACAACACAAATGACTTAATTTGCATGACAGGATTTGTAACGGGGCAAATCTAGTGTCAAAGTCGATTAAAGATTACACCAGAGAACGATCATAATCAGTTCTCTAATGAGGCTAAATAGTGCATGGAAAGTCTCCCTTTTGCCATTCCCGTCAGGTTTAAAAGGGAATGCGACTCCTTTCATCGATGAGCCAATCCTTCGGTTTGCACATTGCACCCTATGTAGAGCTAAAGTCATGTCAGTCTGGTTTCAGAGGGAGAGAAAGGGAAATAATAAAGCAAACATCACTTCACAAATGACATTGCTTGGTATAAGCCAACGTTTGAAGCCCTTAATTCTTCTAATCTGCGGAATAGTCAATGCTAATGGGTCTTTGCCATTGTGAAAGCTGAAGCATAGAAAGAAAACCTCTAATGAGCTGCCTGGGCCGTGTGCTTACAGATACCTGTCAAATGTCTGTCATCTTAGCTGTCGCTGAGGCATTAGAAAGAAAGTAAGAAGGAAGGAACGACAGTATTTGTACAAGCATTTTCATGCTAAAATGGCACAATTTTCTTCCTGTCATAATTTCATTGTATCTGAAAGTCAGGAAAGCTTAACCCTTTCTGTAGCATGTCCTGGGTAGTTGTATGATGCCATACCGGAGCAACCAGTTTAAAAACAGCCCTGTAATTTTGTAAACAGGGTTTCCTATTAAATTTGCTTTTGAAAGTGAAATTACCTATTTTTTTCTTCAAAAAGACGACAACAACAAGCTATTGAATCACTTGCTTCAAATCAGTTGCACCCAGGGAAGTTGGGAGTTTATTAAATGCAAAGACTCTGCAGGTGTGTGAGGTTGGCATTTGAATAAATTCTTTACGAGTTCTTAATTTAATATTTCTTTGTATTTTTGTGTCCCTAATACAGATTCCAGCACAATAAGGTCAACAAACTCCCCTAGCCTCACCTTCTTTATTCAAATACAGGGAATGTAAGTGTATCTTATTACCCTAGCAAGTTCTGCTACCAGAAAACTATGTTCTCTTTATTTTCTTGGGTTTATTAAAAACACAGCTTTAAAGTGCAATGCGAGTTGAATCCTGGAAAAACTTAACAGTCCCTGTCCAGGTGTGGCTTGTTTTTCCAAAGGCAAAGAACAAATGACCGTGAGGATATCTGCACTCCTGCACCCAGAGAGGACAGAGGCCAAGGTTGAGGGCAAACAGTCTTAGGCTGTAAAGGAGACCAGCCTCTAACCCTTTAGATTCTGCATTGTATTCCAGTAATCACGGAAGGGGACCGGTCTCTGATCCTTTCTGTTTGCCACACCCCCAACCTCAACAAAGCAAGATGTAAAGAAAAGGGAAGGAAGTGCTTTCTAAGGAGGGAGGAGCCTCTTCCAACGTTCAGGGGGGCCAAGTTCAGGAAGGCACTTCTGTCTTCCCAGGGTTTTCTGACTCTTCAGACTAGAAAGACTTCTCTGGTTTCTCCTCTCTGTATTTACAAAACAAACAAACAAACAAACAAAAAACTGAAGTTAAATTATTTTTAAAAAATATATTGGGATAATCCTCCAAGCTTACAGTGAAACATAATAATAGAGTAAGTTTGTGAATATGATACAGCCACATGTGAGTTTTGCACGTGACACAAACTTGTCGCTTCACTTCCCCCACAGAGGCAGGCTGGAGTACATTACAATGGTCACATTACTGTTACCTGAATCCCAACTACCTCAGCACAAAATCACTTTATCTTCTGAGAGACTCCAGGCTTGAAGATGGTCACTTTGCTCTGCTCCCAGGGAGCGGTCCCTAAGAAGTGCTGCTACACACAGGACCTTCCATCTGGGGAAGGCAGTAGAGACTTGCGGGTTGTCTCAAGCGTTACCAAGACCTCATCTCCTTTGACTCATTTGCTGGCCCTCTCCATTGTGACCCAACAAGAATAGCTTTAATGAGCTCATTGGGCTGCATTGTTCCCCCCAACTCTGGTGACTTGAAAGAGGAAGTATTAAATGTTTGTGCTGCAGGTAAAACACCAAGGCCCTAATTTGTTCTCTCTCCCCTGTTTCCTTTTCCCAGAGTGATAAGTCAAAACAAACTCAAGGAGAGGGAAAATTTTAGTCAAGTGGCATTAAAATTTCAAATTAGATAAACCAAGCCAAAAGCATTAGAATAAGGATGCCTCCAGCATTCACTGCCTCCCCGTGGCCCAAACCAGTCCTCAGTTAGTTCTCAAGGTTGGGTTTACAGAAGAGAAATGAAGCCAACTTTAACAGCAAAGAATTGTCCTAACAGTCTTTGGTCGGGACTCTCAGCTATTTTGAAAAGAAACATTCATTTCACCAGAACAAAAAGCATTCTCCTTGGAACTCTTGTGATTTCTTAACCAGAAAAGCTTGTGGGTTAAAAATGAGCAGCAGAGCCAACCTCTATGGCTGTGGGATCTTTACTTATTCAATTAATATTTACCGAGGTGCCTTAGTTTGCCAAGTCCTATTTCAATATAGGATTATGTTCTGTGACAAAACCCACCTCTATGACAGGATCCTCAGAGGTGTCAAGCTTGCTTCTTTAAGGATCTTTGTCTCTCTGCAAAACATATTTTGCCTATAAAGTCCCATTTACCTACCATGTTCAATAAAAGTAAGTGTCTGTTAAGATGGGCATGGTGACTCAGACCTATAAACCTAGAATTCGGGAGGAAGAGATGAGGGAAGTAGATTGCCAGGAGTCTGAGTCTAGCCTGAGCGATGCAGCCCACTGGTGGCCATTCAGGGATGTATAGTGAGACCCTATCTAGGGGATGAGGTAAGAGGGAAAGAAAAAAATCTATTAAAGAGATCTGATATCTGTAATAGGCCCAACACAGCTGTTTTATGCATTTTCTTGTTTTTTTAAAAAAAAAGGAAAATTAGAAAGCCTAGTAGCTATCCATGTTGGTTCCATCCCACAATGCCTAGGAAAGCCCACCTACTTCATTTAGACATTTACTCATATAATATGATAAATCATTCTCTGCTTACATCCCAACCTCTATTTATCAGGAGGCCTACTTTTCTGCATAACCATTGTCACAGCTCCAGAGTCTTTATTCCATACGGAAAACAGGACCCCCCAACCGTCAGTGTTCAGACTTAAATAACATACACTAACCATACATGTACAATGTTGAGGCGGAATAGAATCATCTGGCTCCACTATGAATGAAAAAACTATGAGCCATCTTCCTGCAGCCCTTGTGAGCAGAGACATTGCATGTGTATTTCAGAGTCACTTTTTCTGGCTCTCCTAAACCCTCCCCTCCACCGGGAATACTGCCTCTGTGACCCAGTTGCTACACTTCTGATCAACCGCACCGCAGAGGCTGTCACAAGTCGGCTTCCTTCCCAGGAGTTGAACACACAATAGAGAAAGGGCCCTGACTGGGAGGTTCAGCTGCCATTAACCCCTACCAGCTGTGCCTGTGGGGAGCCTTCTGGCCTGAATGTCCTTTCTCTGCGGCCGCCTTCATGCCGCTAATCTAAGCATTGTTGGGGAGGAATGCTGACAGGAGAAAAGAGATTTTTCTTGTGTCCATGCAAGTGTGTGTACCCATGTGTAAGCGAAGGAAGAGTGAAGGCTAATTTCTGTAGTTGGCGTGAATGGAGGGACTGGGGAAAAACCTAGTTAAAATGTGTTTACTTGCTTAAAAGGCTCAGCCAATTTAAAGAATTTCAGTAGTGTGTTCTACTTTTTTGAGGGGGGAGGAGGGACAGAGGAGAAACTAGTTACTATTATAACTTTCTTTAAATCCGCTGAGATGTTTGGGCATGTTTAAGACTTTTAAAACTCACTGCCAACAGACCCAAAAAAAATTGAATTGAAATTCGTAAAAATACTGGCATAAAGTTACAGAATTACTCAGTTCTAATGGACCTGAAAAAAATTAAAGAAAAGGAACTGGTTATACGGGCCACACTTCCCTCTGAAAAACTCCTCATTAAATGCTTAGACAAAGTGGGGGTTTTATTTTTTTCTCTTAGAATTGAAATGCAAAGTTTAATTTTATCAACCACCTTTAACGACTTTAAAGAAAAAGTTATGTTTAAAAGAAGGGGAAAGAAACCAACCAAATTTTGTTTTCAGTGAATCAGAATATTTCAATAAAAGAATTTGATTTTTCTTTTGAAGGAATTCAGACAAGATCTGAAGTGGTTATTTTGTGGACTTAGGAAGTCAGGTGAGAGATAGTGACCACCAGAATGCTAATTAAAATTACATGGCCAAACAGGAATTCTACTGACTTTCAATGTTAGAGGATTTCATTTGCTTTTCCAAAGGTGCTGCCCTTGAAAAAAAAAAAGAACAAAACAAAACCCCTTCAGTTTGGCCGCTTGCATTATCATCTGAGACAACAGTTGGTCTGTTTCCAATCAAATTAAGAACAGTTCATGTAGAAATGTCTCTCTGGACAATTGAATGTACCGTAGTAGGGCAACTGTCTGAGACAATGAAGTGCGCCTTGGCAGCTGTCCCCTTGTCTAGACGGCTGTCACCACCCGTCCTTCTGGCAGTCATCACCACGGAACATGGCCCTTACTCGCTCTATCCAGAAACTTCAGTCAGATCCTCACTTTCACTACTTCAACAACAAGACTGTGACAAAGTAGACTTAACTTAATGAAATCAGTTTTCTGAGTTTGCCTGTCTGGGTGGATTGACAACAGTATTGGGGGCATTCTTCTCCCGCTTTAGACTACGGCCGTGGTTCTCATTTGATAAGGGGCAATGAGCTGATGAAATCAACAAGAAAGTCATCTTCCCTTCCTATGCCTGTCCCCTAGCCACTAGGACTGTGACTTATACGATACTGTATTTTATTATTTTGATACTAATATCATGCTGTGTGTTAAACATATGTATGCGTGTATGGGATAAAACATAATCTTGGGGTAGATGTACCTCAGGGGTAGAACATACTTGCCTGATATGAGGTTCAATCCCCACACCACAGAAACAACAAATAGAGAACACACAAGGGTAATATATGTGTTAACGGGCTTGGACTTGGAAGTCATCTGTAAGATAACAGCGTCTGGCCAGTATGCTGGTTTCAAAAGGAGGGTGTGGAAGACCCAATGAACACAGGAACGGGGAAGTTCTGGATAAAGAAGGGAATATAACATTTAAGTTTGTCCACCACAGCTTCCTGGGGTTGTGCAGGGTGCCATTCCACCAAGAGATTGTCCCTCTCTATCTGCACATGGTTAGAACCAGCACCAGCCTCACAGAGTTCTTGGTTCCTTCCCCTTTGTGAGGAAGTAAAGACCATTGGGTGAGGGAAGTCCAGGCCCCAGAACATCCTCTTTAGCCCAAAAACAACTCCTGCCCAGCACTTCAAGCTCAGGTGGGTGGTGGTCAGTCAGCATACCCTGTGCTAATTCTCATGGGGACATTAGCCTTGACTCTTCAGCTATCCTGAAGTGGGCTTCGGGGTAGAAGTCATCTGGAACTGTAGATCCACCTGTACAGCAGTTAATTCTGTCTGGAAAGTATTGCTGACTGGACAAACTGGGTTTGAAGAACAATCCGAATCAGAAACCCCAGAGTGAACCCCTGCTAGCTGAACATCGCAAACACACAAAACCGAGGGAAGAAAGCCTGATGAAACGGAAAGTAAAAGCCATCCCTCCACCATCTCCCATGAGGTCAGCATCGCTTTGTAATTATGGTCTACATGAAGACCATAAAAGGTGTTTAAGCAGAAACACAATGGCACAGGCACAGGGCCATCTTGCGCCTTACAAATGGCCAGGAACACTTCACATGAGAAATAGTTCTCTTTGAAAATGATACAAAATAAAAGCTTGAGGAGTACTTATTTTCCTTATTAAATGTTTTTATATTTATAATAATATCATTTTATAAAAACATATTAAAGATATTTATACTTAATAAATAATATTAGTTATTTATTAAAATATAATTAAAATTATTTATAAAATTATAAAATTTAAAATAAAATTATTATTATTAGAGAGGGGAGAGAAACGTATGTGTGCCTTGCTCTGTGTGTGTGTGTATGTGTGTTTGTGTGTGTGTGTAGAAAATGCTGTGGAGTTGTTTTTTTCCATTTATCTTCATAACGGCTCCAGGAATCAAACTTAGGTTACTGAGTTTGCAAAGCTAGGACCTTTACTAGCTGAGCCATCTCACTAACATTGTTTCCGTTAGTAAATTTTATTTATTCAGAAAAATATATGTAGTCTTTAGGGGTGACAAGATGGCTAGGCAGACAAAGGTGCTTGCAGTCAAGGCTGAAGACGTAAGTTCAATACCTAGGACCCATGTGGTAGGAGAGAACTACTCATGTGAGTTGTCCAGATTTCGATATTTCTGCTGTGGAGCATTTGCAAGAGGGCTCACACATGCACACGAGTACAAATGTAGTTTACTTATTTGATTTATACGTATAAATTGTGACATTCAGCCCACAAGGATGTCTTACAAGTCTGTGGTATAATTTGTTAAAATACACAAACTTAACACAAAAGTCCATGCAGATTTCCTCTGGAAACATCAGAACACCTCACTGGCTTGCGAGAAGCTGCGGAGGTCAGATGAGACCACAATGCTAACACCCCACTTCCCTACATATAGTTATAGTTATTGTGATGTATATTAGTTTATATATATATAAAACTATATAGATAGTTATTGTGATGTATATATATATATATATATATATATATATTATATGACGGTGCAGAGCCTGGGAGACTGGTTACATGCACTTTGTAGGACTGTCTGTGAGGATGTCTCTAGAGACAAAGGGACTGATAGGCTATTAGATGGTGTGCCTGGTTGCAGAAAGGAGGTCACTGGGGATGAGATTTGAAGGGTGCATCTTGCCTTGTCCCCTTGCTGTCACTCCTTCCCAGTTCCTTCTGTCATGAGGCAAATAAGCTGTGCCCTACCCTACCATTCTACCATGATGCTCCACTTGATAAGATCAGTGGAGCAAGTCAGCCATGGTCAGTACCTCTGAAGCCGTGAGCCAGAATAAATCTTGCCTCCATCTAAATTGTTCTCTTAGGTTACTTCTGGCACAGCAAAAAGCCTGAGGAAGACTCCTGGTGCGATCTCTTTATTTATATTACAACTTGGAGTGTATCATTTTAGGAAACGCATGTCCACTGTCTGAAATCATGCTAAGAATCATTGTGCACTTGGCACTTCTTAAAGACAGTCTTCTTAGCAGCCTCCTCTAGATTTGACTCCTCTTGACTGGTTAGGTACGTCCTTCTCCTTTGGAGACACACAAAGATGTGTAAATACACACACATTTTGAATCTACTAAATGCACAAAATGGTTAAGAGAAGTAGATAGTGACAAGAACTTTTCCAGAGGCTTAGTGGTGAAGGTTGTATTTTAAAATATTGAAATATTACAAATGCGATCATATTTTTCTAACACAGGTTTAGTTGTAGCCCCTGGATCTCGTTGGTCTAAATGTTTTGGGTAGGAGTCAGGGCCACTGATACTATTTAGACTTTAAAAAAGGTGGCAGGGGTAAAGAGTAATGTCTGCTCTTTCAGAAGACCTGGGTTCAATTCCCAACACCCATGTGGTGCCTCACAACCACCTATAACTACAGTTGTAAGGGATTTGACATCCTCTGTGGACACCAGGTACAAAAGTAGTGCATATACATGTAGGCTAAACACCCATACACAAAACATAATAATTATAATAATAGTGAAATAAGTGAATACATACAAAACCAAACCCTCATATTTGAGATTATGTCTGCCTCATCTCTTAGGAGGCAGCAGCTGCCAGATCATGAACTTGAGGCCAGATTAGCCTATGCAGTGAGGACTGTCTCTAAATAACATACTCGAGAAGAAGTATCTTCATATATTGCAAAAAACAGACATGAAAAGCAGAGTACAAATGAGATAGGAAGCAGAGAAAAGACCATGAAAAAGAAAGGAGAGAAACACTCTGTTGGCAGCTTGCTTCTGAGATAGTAGAAATCATATGTGGAAATGTACTAGGTTTCTGTCTCTGATGAGCTAAAAAAATATAGCTACCAATCCTCCGTTACAGGTCAAATGTTAGAACAGACAGTAAGGGAAATGCAGTTTTTTAGAAACTGTTATGTAGGCAGGCTACCATAGAACTCACTATGTAGACTAGATGAAACGTCAACTTGCAATCTTCCTGCCCTGGTCTCCATAAGGTAGGACTGACCAGTACCTGCCTCCGTGCACAGCCTACTGTGGCTGGGGAAGGGCGATTTATACAGCAGTCTTTCTCTCTACAGCTGTTAGCAGGGAAGTGGGGCAGTGTGGTCTGCAGGGCAATCCCTCCTAGACCTATCTTCATCATTTGAAAGATGCCTGGCTGGCTCCCTTGTTCCAGAACACCAAGCATGGAAAGCTGGGTGGTAAAAAGAAAGAATTAGAATTTTAATTCTTTTCTCAAAACGCTCTGACTTGCATTTCTCAGTGGTGAACATATATAATCCACCAAAGTCAAATAAGTATTCAACTACCTGCTTTCCAGCAAATATTGACACAATTGCTACAATTTGAGAAATCAAGAGTCTGCTTCTGAAAAACATTGAGGAACAAATTCAAAAGTGAAGTGACCAAGCTGGGCAGTGATGGCACACACATTTAATCTTAGCAGAGACAGAGGAAGACGTATCTCTGTGAGTTCAAGCCAGACTGGTCTACAAAGCAAGCTCCAGGACAGCCTCAAAAAAAAAAAAAAATAAGAAAACTGAAGTGACCAGCCTTTCTATTTTCCTTGGGAGCCCTTTGAGGACAATCTTGTCACCGGAAGCTGAGCAGGCGGAGCATGTACACCCAAGCTTTCATCAGACATCTCACACTCGCTCTTGCAAAGTGTGACCCAAAGGTGACCCACTCAATGCATTCCGCCTCTGTGACCTGGAAGAGCTTAGTATTTCTTAAAGAAAATATTCTGTGTCACCTGATGCAGCTAGGCACCTAAGCGTACATGAAAAGGGCGTTCTAAGGTGCGCAATGTACAGAATCCTCATGTGGTTTTTACTGAGCAGATGGACTGCAGAGTGTTTTATATATGTATATACACCATCCACATAGGGAAGAGTCTGTGTTTTCTCAAAATGGCATGTAAACTCCCAAATATGCTTTTGTGCACAAAGAACCAATGAATGCATAATTAAATCAAGTAAATGTTTTATAAATTCTCTTAGAAAACAGAGATGGCATACGTCAACTAAGCAGCAGTGCTTTTTATGATATGTCACCAACTGGCAGCAAAAACTTGACCGAAAATTATACTCCCATTGCTCAATGTAGAATTTTTTTTTTTTTAATGTACAATTCTTGGGCACTGTCCGCGGTGATTAGGTTGTTCGCTAGCTTGATTTGTCTCTTCAGAGGCGTGTTCTAGGTGAATTTGTCCTGTAGCAATTGCTAAGGTAGAACTTTCAAAAACAGTACCCTTTTCCAAATATCTTTTTTTCCATCTTTCTCTGTGGCTACACACACGGAGAAGGACACTTTAAAAAGCAATCTAAAAGTCTACTCAGTCACCGCAGTTGTCTCTGGTGATGTTGGACAGTTTCTGCTATTAGAACACTCTTGCACATTATCCAGCTGTGCATTTCATAATAAACAGTTTCTACCTACCTCTCTGTACCTTTCATATTGTCCATCCACACTGGATAACTGCAAAGAAGGAGACATTTTTTTTTTTTTTAAAGAAAAGGCTGACTATCAGTTTTGAAAAGGAAGATTCTTAAACTGTCTGCTTCAAAAAGGACTATAAACCTTTGGGAGACTAGTACCTTTTAGAAACCACCAAGTCAGGAGAAGAAAACCCTCCAAGTCTGAAATGCGCACGCACCGCCGGCTGGCACTGTTGTGACAGGCGCAGCATCGGCGTCGGTCAATTATCTTCACAAATGCCTCTTGTGCTAATGAGCGCTCGCGAGAATCAGCAGACTTTTCTGGCAGGAAGAAAAGATCAGTTTCATTGCTTGCAGAACTAATTCAGGGCACAAAAGTGAAGGCTCCGCCATCGCTGTCTCTTTTACTGCTCCCTTTGTGAAGGCTTTTGATGTGCACTGAAGAGCTGGGCCTGTTTGCGACCCTCCATCTCCAGTTCATTGCCTGTCATTAACATACATATCCATATGAAAAGTTCGCTAAGTCACGAACAGCTGTCCAGAAAGGAGTTTGAGAAGGAAGGGAGAAAAGAGGACCTATGCCTTCTCAAAATGCTGACAATACTATTTAGCCCCTTTTTGGCAATGATATACCTAACCTTTTAAAGCCTCCTTTCACTCCAAAAGGAACGAGTCATACATAATACAACATTCAAACACATAGTGGTTTCATTTCGAAGCAGTCATTTGCTGTATTGAGAGGAGAAACGTCTATAGTACCAGATGCAAAGAAAGTCCATCATTCCTGAAACATACATGTGGGGTGGACACACACACTCGCTGACATGCACACACTCTTCACATTGCTGTTGCAGAACAGCAAACAAGCTTGGATCTTCACTTAAGCCAGAGGAAAAGCCCCTGCAGCAGATGCTCTCCTGTGGCCTCATGCCCATTCCTTCCCTCGGTCTGTGGGCCTAACAGTTGTCTATGGCCAATCTGTTACCAGTGGATTCCATGATAGCAAAAGAAAACGAATACCATCCAAATGGCACCATCAAACTTCTTTTTAAGGTTAGTAATTTCTCTCTGGGTACCCTGATGAAAATTCCTATTAGGAATTTTATAAAAAGGCATTCTAGAAATGTGTAGTCATGCTTTGAAATGGAGAGTCTGTTGTTATACATTTTCAAGCCCATGAGCGTTTTAAGACCAGCTGTCTTAAATAAATGACACTCATTCTTGGTCAACTTTTTCTAAAGACAAGAAGGAAATAGTTATTTTCCTTAAGAAGAGGTCCTGAGGGCAGTGTGGGAAGAAATAGATTTTAAATTAATGATGAAAAAGAGAGCTTCCTTCTTACTTTGTCTGGGGTTTAGTTTTATTAAGCTCCAAAAGAAAGCAGGGAACAGATACATACATCCTTTTCCTCCAAATCCAGGCAGTTCATGACCCTGAGGGCATCTCCACTGCACCCAACGGTTCTCTCATCTTAAGCTTGAAATTTAGGGCCGGCAAATCTGTCAATTAGAAGGTGTACCTCCTTTACATCGAGGGCATTTCTTTCTCTCTCTCTTTTTTAATCTCTCACTTCCTTTCTTCCCCTCCCTTCCATTCTTTCTAAATCAGAGTCACATTGCAAAGAAGAACCAAGAGCCCTCGAGTCTGTGAAGATTTTAGTCCTGTAAGGCCCCTCCCACCAGGCCAAAACAGCTTGTGCTGTATAAAACCACGACTTTAATCCCACTTGTTGCTCTCCCCGCCCCCCCCCCCCCCCCACTTTGGAGTCTCTTTACAGCCGCATCTCCAGGTCTGTCGCTGAAAATCTTTAACCCTGCCTATTTTGATCTGAAAATTAAATCTTATTTATTATGCATCCTGTTTGTTGTCCTTCGAGAACCCCAGTATTCATTTCAAGGGGTCCAGAATGACTTCTTAAACACATTTCTCTCTTTGCTGCAATTAAACAAAGTGGAGCTGTGATTAGCCCTCCGTAGGGGGGAAAGAAAAAGACACCGTTGAATCAAAATGCGGGGACCTGGCGGGGCATTATTGCCTCACAATGCCGGAGTTTATTGCTGGAACCTGCTTAGCCCCCAGCTCTGCACTCCATGGGAACTTCAGTCAGGTGGAAAGTGATTTTCTTGTCTGCAGCTTGAAGTATCGTTAAGACCCGCTAAAGGCCCTAAAGCTGTTCCTAGTAACTGAGACATTTAGGATAATCTTTATGGAGTTTTTGCAGGAACGTCTGCTTTTTGTTGCTCTTAGGAGGGAGTTAATCATAAGCTTTCACTGACTTCTTCTCCTTTTCCTTCTTCTTCTTTAAATCTAAGTTAAAAAAAAAAAAAGCGCCTGTTTAAGTAAGTACCACCTCCCTCCAGCTCTTGGGAATCCACTCAAGAGGGCTCTGCTTGGCTCTGTGTTCATGACACATAATGAAAACAATTTTACGCTGTGGAGGGAAGGATTGGGCAATTACTGATGTAACAGCCACCTGCAGTACCAAACCCTGGCTGTAGCATGGTGTGGTTCATGAATATTTTATGGTGTGATGTTATTTTGAATGGTGGGGCAGGTGAAGGGGCCGAGGGTGTAATAAACGACTCTGCTGGAGGCTGTGTCCCTACTCTGTTTCCCTGCAGGGCCCACAGTGGAACACCAAGAAGCATCCTGACCTTGCCTGGATGGAGGCAAGGGCCACTGAGGCTGAGGCAAGATGCTCTGACAAGTCACGGTGGGCACTCTTTACAACCCTTGTCTGCCGATTTTACACGCGCTGTCCAGTGTGAAAAGCCACAGCGTCAATCTTGTCGATTTAATTTGATAAATTAAGTGTGGATAAGAATTAAATGAGAATTTCGTAATGGAGAAAACTTGTCTTTGCTCTTTAATCCAGTTGTAAGAGAGAAACCCTATAAAATATAAAGCAGAGGGGGGGGCACTATAACAGCATTACACACAGATAGATGCTGAGTTAGAATGCTCCTTACTTTCTGGTGTTTGTGTGTAGAATACACTCATCCTGCATACAAGCGTGTCCGGAGCATGCACATGTGAACGGAGGGAAATGGACGGCAACACAGTTTTGCAGGGGGAGGCACCTACAAAGTCGCTCCTGAGTAGGTGGGCTAGTCAGTGTATCATTTCATTTTTCCACTGTATTTTCCAAACATGAAATATTAAGATTTAAACGGAGTCTCATAACTTAAAGAATACACCATTTTTACCACCTCAAACTTGGTGAGTCCTCCTTCCTGGTATATTTAATATATCAGACTCAAAATTCATGCTGTGTATAACCAAAATGGATGGGATACACATGAAATTCTGCATGATAGACCTTCCTATAGATGGGAAAGTCTGAAGAAACATTAGGAATCCAGACAATTGATGGAAATTCAAAACAATTCTTTGTAAGACTGTTAAGAATTTGTTCTAAACTCTCTGTCTCTCTGTCTCTGTCTCTCTCTGTCTCTCTCTGTCTCTCTCTGTCTCTCTCTCTGTGTGTGTGTGTGTTGAGAATGAAGAAGTGTGTTTTTGAAAGAGTATCTGAACAGGTTGTATATTAGGGTTCAAGCTGAATGGTTTTCTGGAGATAAAAGATACAGAATCTATGGCTATAGAGAATAGAAATTCTGAACAGACACAGGAGGCAAAAGTAGCTTGCTTGACAATCTGAGAAAATGGGGGGCAACAGAAGGATCACTAGAGTGACAATCTGAAGATTCCAGAAGGTACTTTTTAGCATATTGTAAGTGAGTTTCATAGGTGTGCTCGTAGCAAACATTAATTTAGTACTTGTACCAGAATGGAATAATGTGATGACATATTAAGTCTTCCACTTTCTTGGTCCCCTTGTGTTCCACTAGTGAAGACATATCCCCCAAGTCATTGGCAATCTCATTTGCACTTCAAAAATTATAAAACCAGAATGACAAAGATGATGAATGTTGCACAATGTGGAGGGAGTCCCTTCATCAGAGGGCAGTACATTGCTGAAATTCTCATTCTGTTTAGTGTTGGCATTGCTCCTTGAAGTAGCCACTGGAAATTACCTCAGCTTGCTCAAATATGTCATTTCTTCTCTATGTATCAACAATGAGGGAAGCTTTTTAAAATATTGGGACTTTTCATTAAGCAAGAGGAAATGATGACATCAGACTGATAAATCATGCCATTGAAATCCACATCTCTCCAAGAACTGACTGAATTCAAGAGGAACACACTGAGATACCAGTGTTAATATACCAATATTAACAGAAATTGACATATATTCAAGAAACCCCAAAATATTTAATTTTAACTGACTATTTATATTTTTTCTGCTTCATAATATGTTAAAGGTGCTCCGATTAGCAATTTTATAAAAATCAAATTATTAACATGTAGTAAATTTCAGATTCTTGTAATTAGACTTTTAGCTTAGGAGATGTTAAACTCGGTATGTAAACGACATTACTGAAAAGCCTGTCTCTGGGAGGAAATTGCTGTGTGACAATTCTATAGAACATTTAAGAAAGGTAATTACACTGTTCCAGTAGTTAAAGATGCAGGTGTTGAATAAAGTCACTGCTTTTGATTTTGCAGAAAACTCCAAGGATTAAAAAAAAAACCAACAAGAGGCCCCGCTGAGCTGACTTCAGGGCAAAGGCTCCAGCCGGGCACCTGTTGTGTCGGTGCTTCTCTCCACACAGCACAGCGATGACCAGAAAGGAGCCAGTACCGTGACATTGCTACTTGCAAATCAGATGTTGAGAAAAAGCACCAACAACCAAACCTAGTGCCGTTGAGACAAAACACGGGCCTTGTCAAAACAGACTGTGGGGAGGGAAGTGGGGCTGGGAGGAAACTGTATGGGCCATCTCAGTTTGACAGAAATACTTAGAAATACTTAGCTCAGTTATTACTTAAGTCCAAGGAATACTGTAGAAGAAAGAATTACAGATTTAATTTTAAAAATAAATATCTCTTTTAATTCTTTGATATTTTCAGTTTTTATTTGGTACCCATGCATGCGTATGCTCATGTATTTAGAGACCAGAGGTTGACAGGTTCCGACTTACTTTTCCTTTTTTTCTTTATTTATGTTGTTTTCTTGTTGTTTTGAATCACGGTCTTAATAAATATCTCTGACTGTCCTGAACTTGCTATGTAGAGCAGGCTGACCTTGAACTCACAGAGATTCTGCCTCTGTTTCTCTTGTGCTGGGATTAAGGGCATGCCCAGCTTCCAGGTTATGTTCCGAGGCAGGGTCTCTCACCGAACCTAGAGTTCACTGAGTGGAAGGCCAGGAAGCCCAGTGAGGCTGTTGCCTCTGTATCTTCAGCCCTGGAATTACAGGCTAGTGCCACCATACCTGGAATTTTATATGGGTCCAGGGATGCAAACTCACGCTTGGATGTCAGATTATCTCCATAGCCTTTATTGATTTTCTACCATAAGAAATGTGGAAGCCTGACATACTGATGCACACTCCTTTAATTCCAGCAATAGAGAAGCAGAGTAGGCAGATCTTGGTGAGTCTGAAGCCAGCCTGTTTTTCATAGAGGACAGCTAGAGCCACATAGACCCTGTCTCAAAATAAGTAAATGACCAAATAAATAAATGATGTGTTGAGCCTCTTAAATGACTTTTTTTTGAAGGAGTAATACTTTCTATGATTTGTAGCAAGTGTTTGAAAGAGCATGCGTGCCTCTGCATATATAAACACACACACAACACTCAGCATCCTCCTATGTAAACACGCACACAACGGCCAGCAGCTACAGGTACAGGCTCTCTCCATCTCTGCATGTGAGCTTCTCAGAAAGCCTTAGCAGATGCTTTGTACTGACTGAGGAGCAGAGTGGACAGGAAATGGATCAGAACAAGTTAAACCTGCAGAAGCACCGAGAAGAACACAGTTGCTGTGCTTTTCATTCCCCATGGGTCTTTCCTGAGGTTTGGAGCAGAAGCAGCAGCAGCAGGTGCCAGAATGTATCTCTCTCTTCAAAGTCCGAACTCTTCCCACACCTTAGAAAAGGAAGAAACAAGCTGTGGGAATGTAGACAGAATGGTGACCTCACCTCCTCATGAATGGAAATCCCATCTGAGAAACTCACGGGCAGAAGTCTGAGGCTGCTTCCCTGGAGCTTCACAAGGGAAAGTGGCTTTCATCTCAAAGAGAAGGCATGTTGGTTATGATTTCTCCTTTGATGTCCAACTTCCCCCAAACAAGACTTTGGGAATTAGCATGTAGGTGTCATAGAGTTTCTATTAACCTGTGTAAACCAATTGAGCCCCTGGAGTCACTCTCAACCTTTTTAGGGCACAGCAGCTGCACCAGACTATGTGAAAAACATTTTTAGCACAACATTGAAATTCTGAAATATGATACAGTTTTGTTAGGAATACAAATCCTATTTTATTAAACTCGTCTTACCCCACCTTTACTCTTACTTGATACACCAGAGCCACATCAGTTGTTTCTGCTCCTCAGACATGTGAAACTGCCCTGCCTTTAGGTCCCTTAGAGGGCGTCCTCTCCCCAGGCTCCTCTGACCAGTATTACCACTCCCCTCTGCTGAAGACTGAGGTCGCCTGACATGGAGGCTCCTCAGCTGCCCCAGCTTCTTCCTTCCTTCCTTTCTTCCTTCCTTTCTTCCTTCCTTTCTTCCTTCCTTCCTTCCTTCCTTCTTTCCTTCCTTCCTTCCTTCCTTCCTTCCTTCCTTCCTTCCTTCCTTTTCTTTCTTTCATAATAATAAAATTACTACTTGAAATCATTTTTCTTTTTACAGTTTGTCTTCCCTTGTCAACCCATAGGTACTTAAAAATGTTTGCTAAGTACATGGTGGTGAATTACTAGGCCCAGTGAAGTCACAAACAATCCCGGGCTTTAAACTTTACAGCTCATGAGATGCACTCACTTGCTTCATTCTGCTCCTGTGGGCTCTGTGAGGAGGAGCACAGGATAAGTGTGACCCCCAGGAGCACAGGAGCTCCACAACGTCGATGATGCTTGGTCTTGGAATGCTGGAACTGCTGTTCGAGGCTCTGCCCTATCGTCTCTGCTGAAAAGATTGACTCAGAAAGAAAGGAACAGTAGAATAAATTTTATCCCTGTTGTGAGTAAATCAAGTGCAAAATCTACTATAATTTCCACTGAAAAATAATACAACTATATTTTTAGATAGATAAACAGATTTGCCTTTCTATCTAAACCTGTTAAACTGACTTCACAGATGCGCTCCCGCATCAGCTACATGTGCATGTGCTCGTGAGTGATATGGTGATCTCAGCTGAATTAGGCGGAATATTTTTTACATAGATACCATAGCAGTGTTGTGGTAAAGTGGACCATCAGCTATAAATTCCTTCATTCCTGGCGTTATAAAACAGCCAGATTTAGGTTCTAAGATTTCACGGAGATTATGCTCACAATAAGCAGTGAGGTGGGGCATTCTATAGTTTGGTTGGGAATGCAAATCCTATTTTATTGGATTCCTGTAATAAATCCTGTAGTTGAAAGGATTGCCATCATTTAACTCTCTCATTTCGTACCTGATGTCGCCAAAGTGATAGAGGAACTTACTGAGATGGTCAGGCAGAGGGTTTCAGAGCTAGAGAAATGGCACAGCAGCTAAGAGCTCTGTCTGCTTTTCCAGAGGTCCTAGTTTAGTTCCCAGCATCCATGTTAGGCATCTCCAGTTCTGGGGTCAACAGATCTGATGTCTTTGGCCTCCAAGGGCACCTGTACTCAATATGTATATAACCATATGCAAAAACACACACACATACACATAATTGGACAAAAGATGCAAGAAATATAAAGGTTAAGCTGTCTGTTGTCAGAGTCTTCCAGAATACATGTGACCAGACCAATACATCAGTTGGAGAAAACAACAGCATTTATTGCGTTTCCACTTGTTTAGGGTCTAGTAGGCAGAAAGGAAGTTGGAATCGTGCTATCGCTTACAATACATCTACAATGAAAGCTTAGATTATGTCCAGAGGAGCTGTTGCTTACATGGTTTGGGACAAATCAGTTCATGGGCCAGGCAGCTGTTTTACACTGGCCTGCACCTCCAACTCCCAAATCTGTTAGCTCCACTTTGCTTATTGCAAAAATTATGTGCAAAGAATCATAGCATAATGTTAAGAACAAAGGTTTAACAATCAAAATAAACCAAATGACACCTGATTCTCAGTCAACATTTACGTATTTATATACTAGGCATGTGAATGAACTTATATTTCAAGTCTGATACAATGTATCCCAAAATGTACTATTAAAATGACTGACCAATGAGATTTAAAAATTTTACTTGAACCAGAGAGTTGCATGTAAGTCTTAAGAAATTTATGAAGTTCCTGTAATCAGACTAAATAAATGTCATTAGAAACAACTCATGAAAGAGGTGAGTTTGGAGTTTGATAAGAGACACAGAAAAAGTTGACGGTATTTATAATAGTTGAATTAAGCCAGACATGGTAGCACACACTTTGATGCCAGCACTTGAGAGGCTGAGACAAGCAGATATCTGTGAGTTCAAGTCCAGCCAAGGCTGCATAATGAGACCCTGCCTCAAGATAGATAGATCGATAGATGATAGATAGGTAGGTAGGTAGATGATAGTTAGATAGATAGATAGATAGATAGAAAGATAGATAGATGATAGATAGGTAGGTAGATGATAGATAGATAGATAGATAGATAGATAGATAGATAGAAAGATAGATAAATAGATAATAGATAGGTAGGTAGGCAGATAGATGATAGATAGATAGATAGATAAAAAATAAAATAAAAAATGTTGGATGAATATGGATATCCAGCAACACAGTGATAATTACTGAGGAAAGTATAGAATAAATACAAAACAATACTATAAGAATGTTCAAGGCTGATTACTCGAAATGGCAAAGATAACTTACTATTTGCTAAAAAGGAAAAAAAAAACAATAGTATCATCATAAACAATAGAGAAACATTTAATTATTTCCATCAGTGCTAAAGAAGAATATAAACCTATTATCTCTACTTCTAGTCAAGATCACCTTAAATTAGATCTACAGCTTCATTGATAAATTTCTTCAAACATAATGGGTTAAAAGCATAGCATTTGTGTAGACAGAAGTTTCTGTCCTGCCTTGTCCTGCAGCCATTCAATTCCAAAGAAACATACAGAGGTTTATATTAATTATAAATTGTTTGGACTCTTAGCTCAGGCTTATTATTAATTAGCTCTTAAAACTTAAACTAACCCATAATTCTTGTCTATGTTTAGCCACATGGCTTGTCATCTTTTCTCAGTGAGGTATTCTCATCCTGCTTCCTCTCTGTCTGGGTGGTGACTGCAGACTGAGCTTTTCTTCTCTCTAGAATTCTCCTAGCCTGGTTGCCCTGCCTATACTTCCTGCCTGGCTACTGACCAATCATTGTTTTATTAAACCAATATGAGTAATGAATCTTTACAATGTACAAAAGCATTATACTACAGCACATTTAAAACACTTGTCACAATTTGTTGGTAAAGAATATAAGTATTCAGCCAGGAGATGATGGCACATGCCTTTAATACCACCACTTGGAAGACAGAGGCAGGTGAATCTCAGCAAGTTTGAGGCCAGCCTGGTCTACAAAGCAAAGTTACACAGAGAGACCTTGTCCCTGAAAAAGAAAGAAAGAAAGAAAAGAATATAAGAATTCTATTACACATGACATTAACCAGTCACCCAGTCACTTAATGGCATTTTCTAGAATTTCGGTAGCTTTGAGATACCCAAGATGGTCTATTCATAAGCTTGGTGAGGGTGGCTGAAAGGCTAGGCTCGGCTGAAGCTCTTCTAGAGTGTCCTCACCTGACTGCCATGAGGTTGGGGCTTTACTCTTTTTTTCTGTCTCGGAGTTTTATTTTGTATACAGTGTTCAGGAGCCTAGAGATTAGGGGGAAAGATATCCTCATTACACTCATGTCCCAAATAAAGGCTTTATATATAAAGGAAGGCATAGAGAGGTGAAATTTATCGCCATTTTTAATCTACAGTAATCTTTAGTTGTTGTACCCATAGAAAGGAAAAAAGTCAGTCTATTATTAGTGAGATTTGGCATATTTCTTTGTATAGAATACAAAATAAAGTGCACAAAATCCAATGTAATAAAGAAAGGAATTCAGCTGGGTGTGATAGTGCAGGCCTTTATTCTAGCACTCAGCAGGCGAAGGCCGGTAGATTTCTAAGTCTGAGGCCAGCTTGCTCTCTCCAGAGTGAGTTCCAGGACAACCAGGGCTACACAGACATACGTTGTCTCAACAAACAAACAAAAAATTTAGTTCAACAATGCTTTAGGAGAAGGATGACAGCCATAGCATTTCTACATTTCACAGAATTTATAGGCACAAAAACAAAAGAGTGCACATAATTTCTATAAAAGGAATAAAATATTTTAAATAGTTGATAGCAAATCAAACAAAATAAATGTAAAAGTTTATACTATCTGTTATACAATATTATTATTGCTGTGGTTGTTGAGATAGGGAATACACTGTGTAGCCCAGGCTGGCCTACCACTTCCTGTGTAGCAATAATGACCTATAAAATATTACTAAGGTAGCTCAAAGACTCTCTAAATGAATGAAAGAACACACCATGTTGAAGAATTGAAAGACGGAATAGTAAAAATATATCAGTCTCTAATTGATACCCCTTTGATCACTATCCCAGCATGTGTGTCTGTCTGTATGTCTGTCATTTGAAAAATCTGATCCTGAAATGCATACAAAATATAAATGGTTAAAAACATTCAGTGCAATTTTGAAGACACCCATAACTTGAGGATATAAACTGCCAGATTTAATAATGGATAATGGATTCGTATTGGACAAGGGTAGACAATGAATCAGTGGGACTAATCAGAATTCAGAAGCAGATCAGAACACAGTGACACCTGGTGTCTGTCAGAGCTGACACTGCAGTGCAATGGGAAAGGATAACAATTATTTTTTTTTTCAGTAAATGGTACAGGGTCAATTGGATATCCATTTGGAAACAAATAAATGGTGAACCTTTTGTCTCATACCATCTACAAAATTCAGTTCTAGTGGAATTGCAGATCTCGATGTGAAAGGTAAAAAAATGAAAGCTTTTAGAAGAAAACTTAGGAGCACGTGTCAAGACCTTGGAGTAGGCAAGGATTTTGCAAAAGGGTACCCTACACCATGAGACACAAAAGAAATAAAGGGTAAATTAGGTTACATTAAAATTAAGAACTGCATTCATCAAAAGACACCATTTATAGGAAGAAAGAGACAAGTCATGGAGTAGGAAAAATCATTTACACTCCTTATTTCTGACAGAAATTCATATGCATAACATACCACGCTGCATAGAATGAAAGAACTGAACAAGTCACTGCTGGCACATAGCTGGAGCAGAGGTGTGAACTGGAGGCCAGCCCGAGACCTTGCCTAAAAAAGAAGAAAGAACAATTTTAAAAATGAATGAGACTGAATGACACCAAGCAAAAGATGACCCTGTGGGCATGGGGAAATGGGAACCACACAACTGTGCTGCATCCACATAGCTCCTAGGATGGCTGTACTTGTAATACATGCAGTGTCACATGCAGGTGACATGCAGAGCAAACTCAACCAGCTCACTCCTCTGGAGGAAGTGTGAACTGATTTTGTCACCCTGAAAGCCCTGGCAGTGTTAACGAAGCTTCGTATGTACATTTGTATACAAGCATAGCCAACCCCTTGTCTTTCTACTATTGCTCAAGCACGACACCAGCACGCCCCGGAAAGACACTGAAGTACCCTGACTCATGCTCACTTGTGCAGTTAGTTTCTCAACAGAACAAGACCTTGGTTATTTCCTATGATGCTGGCCTAGCCTGAAAGAAAACATTTGTTTTTGCTCTCTAAACGGTCTGGCATTTGTGGATGGGATAAACATGAGGAAGCTGCCTGTTTCCCACTATAAGGAGATGAATTAATGAATATAATCTTGAAATTCTGGGTATTATTTGGTGTTTCCATTGCTTCTATGAAACACCATGACAAAAACTAAGTTGGGGGAAAAGAGTTTATTTGTTTTATACAACCTAGTCCATCATTGAAGGAAATCAGCAGGACAGGAACCCAGGGCAGAAACCTGGATGCAATGGTCATGAAAGGCTGCTTATTGACTTACTCACCAAGGCTTTCCCATCCTGCTTTCTTCCTTCTTTCCTTCCTTCCTTCCTTCCTTCCTTCCTTCCTTCCTTCCTTCCTTCCTTCCTTCCTTCCTTTCTTTTTTAATTTCTGTTTTTTTGTTTTTCGAGATAGGATTTCTCTGGAGCTTTGGACCTTTGGAGCCTGTCCTGGAACTAGCTCTTGTAGACTAGGGTGGCCTCAAATTCACAGAGATCCACCTGCCTCTGCCTTCCGAGTGTTGGGGTTAAAGGCGTGCATCACCACTGCCTGGCTTTTATCCAGCTTTCTTATAGAACCCAGGACCAACATCCCAGAAGACCAACAGTCCAGGGTTGGCCCCATCCCCAATGGGCTGGACCCTTCCCAACCAATCACTAATTAAGAGAATGCCCTATAGGTTTGTCTACAGCCGTTTTATGGAGGCATCTTCTCAAGTGAGGCTTCACTCTGATGACCCTAGTCGGTGTCAAGTAGATATAAAACAGCCAGCACAGTCTAGAAGGGTTTTCTTTTGTTTTAATTTTTCACCTTCAAATAAGTTGCTTGTCATTTTGTTTTGTTTTATGTTTTTACTTTTTAGTCATCTAAATTTAAGTCTTCTGGATCACCTTGCAAATAAACTTACTTTATCCTGTCTGCAAGACTTCTTTTGACAAGTTTTAAAATGGAATTATGCCCATAATTACACATCCAATACAATGTGCACAAATGTTCAGCAGATATGCACCAGTAGAGATCAAGAGTGTATGCAGCATTCAGAAAGGCCACAGAGCACACTATGCACATGACTCTGACAGTCTGCTGAGTTAGTAAAATACTACCTTGTCAGCACAAGCTTCCCAGTGGCGTCTTTGTACCCACCCAGCTCATAGAAGCATAAGTCAGTCTGCTTCATGAGAATAGAGCCAGGTGTGAAGTAAAATGAATTAACAAATTTCTGAGAGTCCTGAATGAACAGTTCATCAGGAAGATTGTGTTTGGGGATGATGAGGTTGGGGAAAGAGTTAGTGGTGGTATGAAATGGGTGGGAAGAGCAGAAAATAAAATTCCAGTGAGAATAAGGTGATACTTGAGCCTGCAGTAAGAGGAAGGCGGAGGAAAGTCATCTTGTTCAGACTCGATTCTCATCTTTCCTGGACTGCGGAGTACTACACTTCCAGCTACACTCTTGTCTTCTCTAGTTTAACCATGATTAAAGTGGTTACCTCGGTACATGTCTCAAATATTTCACATATGTGAAGTCCTTCAATAATGGAAGCAAATAGCTGAAATATGTTGTACAACTAAAGGTTTCTGCAGATCAGACTTTTTACTATGAAAGACTCATCAAGTGGTATTCATTATTAAATGATCCAGTTCATTTATACACAGGTATAGACAGTAAGATGTGGGGTTGAGGAAATGGCTTAGCAGTTAAGAGTGTTCATTGCTTTTCTAGAGGACTTGAATTTAGTTCCCAGCATTCAGATTAGGTAGGCAACAACCACTAGTAAGTTTGAGTAAAGGGATCTGACACCCTTCTCTGGTCTACACTGTCACCCACAGGTGCTGTGGATAATTTGTACACTGTAAAGATTATCACTCATATTGCTTTAATACAATGCTGATTTGGCTGTAGCCAGGCAGAAGTATAGGTGGGGTGATCAGACTAGAAGAATTTTGGGAAGAGGAAAGGCAGGGATCCTGTAGTCAGTCAGATGCAGAGGAAGCAAGATGAGAATGCCTTACTGAGAAAAGGTACCAAGTCCATGGTTAGACATAGACAAGAATTATGAGTTAATTTAAGTTGTAAGAGCTAGTGAGTAATAAACCTGAGCAATAGGCCAAACAGTTTATAATTAATATAAGCCTCTGTGGCTTTGGAACTGAACAGCTACAGGACCAGGTGGAACAGAAACTTCTGTCTATATACAGGTATATAGCATACATAGATACAGATACATACAGATGCACACACACACATCAATAATAATTATTAATTAATCTTAAAAATGATATTTCATGCCATTCTTAAAAAGAGCTATCAAGATATTCATAAGAAGCAAGACTGTCATACATATGACCCATAGGGTGAGATCATGGTGATGCCTTTAATCCCATGTGAGTAATTTTCGGGATAGTCTGGTCTACATAACAAACTCTGGGAAATCAGGGCTACATAGTGAGACCTTGGCCCAAACAAACAAAAAAGAAAAAAGCAAAACATGAAAAGAAACCCCACCAAGTTGGCATAAGAATGCTTTTCCCATGTCTGTTGTTTGGGACAGGTGAATACCAAGTGTCCATCAGAGAATCCCAACTGAACAAAGCTCATGGGTTGCAGCATCTGGAGACATTGGGTGAAGTTTCCTGAGATCACCACTAGAGCTGCTAACACCTTCATATCATAGCAATATTTAGTAAACACAGAGGTTTTGCATTGCATGGAATTTCTTATTTTTTATTATTATACTCAAGTGAAAGGCTAATTTAGTGACTGCTTTGTTTTGAGTATGTAGTATTCCTCACAGGATCTTGTGCTGGAACACTTGATCCTTGGCTGTGTGGGGAGGTTGTGAAATGTTTTAGTTATGGGGGGCTAAGTGTGTCTGCCTGGCATTAAAGGTGTGGCCACCACTCCTGGTTGTACAGCTGCAGACTTCACTCTGAACTTCCGCTGTCACTGATGGAGCCCCAGATGCTTTGCCTTCTCTGCTTCGCTGTACTCTATTCCCTTAAGCCATGTGGCCTCGTCCTCAGCTGCTTCTGTCAGACTGATGAGAAAAGATAAATAACACAATGATTTTGAAAAATAAAGCCTATAAGCATGGAAAATGGTAGAGGAGGCTGAGGCTGGTAGATTTTCATGAGTCAGAGGTCTTGTTGTTCTGCAAGGGACTTCCAGGCCAGGCATGACTGCATATAATAAGACTGTGTCTTAATAAGAAAAATAAATCAAAACTATGATAACATGCAAAGACATGTCTTTCTTTATGAAAGTTGAGTAGTTTCTGACTCTGCCTTTTTTGGGAGAGGGCAGGCCTGCAGCTCCCAGCTCAGCTGTAGCTCTGTTTACCAGATACATGGCCAGAGCTCAGGGCAGGAACTCACTCAACCTCAAACCACCCAAATTAGGAACACAAGAGCCAACCCTCTGCTAATTCCAGGGCAGCCAGTGGTGATTCTGCTTTTATCATCCAGTGTCTTCAAATCAGAGAGAAGAAGCTACCTCAGGAATGTTCCGGGCAGGACTGTGGCTAAGGACCACAGCAGTTCATATCTGCTCAGGCATGAGTAGGCCGTAGTGGCTCGCAGTTTGGTCCACTATCTTCCTTTAAGGTTTGGTATTCTTTTCTTTGAGGGGAGGGAGTTGGGTGGGGTCTTTTCCTTTCCTTTCCTTTCCTTTCCATTTATTTATTTGTTTGTTTGTTTATTTATTTATTTATTTTGGGGGCAAGAGCTGGGATGACTTTGTTTTTACTTTGATATACCAGGTGCTACTTTCCCAAAAGGGACTTACTGGGCCACTCACCTCTGAGAGCAAGCTACCAAGTGCGTAGGCAGAGTACCTTCTCGTGTCCCTAAACAACTGGAATACAATGACAACAACAAAGAGGCCTTTACAGATGACTGACGCTATGATGCATAGTGATTGACAGCTGGCCTTTGGTGTGCCCACCTTTCTGTAGAACTTATAATCTAACTTCAGAACCAAAAGAATCAAGACTAAAAAGTCTGCTACATCACTTATAAAAACAACTAGACTTGTGTCTTCCATCTGGGTGGAGTCTAAGTCCCCACCATACATAGACTTGAGTCCTGGCTTTGGGCCCTTCTGAGAAGTGGCCACACCTTGGCCCCCAGTTTACCTTACGGACTAGTTTCCTACTGCTGGTGCAACTGATTAATAATACACACATTACCTTAACACAACTCAAACATATTACATGGTGCTTAAAGTCAGAACTAAAAATTAAATCACATAGGGCCTAAAACCAAGATTCTGACTGAACTCAGCAGAGTAAGTATCAATTTCTGAACCCTTTTGGCCTCTCTTTGCACTAGCATACCTCAGATTGTGTCCCACTACACTTCTATCCTTGAACTCTCTTCTCCTAATTTTTATTTGCTCTCTCCCTCTTAAAAGGGCTATTATGGAGACTCTAGTCCCACCAGATAGTGTGTAATAAACTCTGCCTCCAAAATCCTTACTTAATCACTACTGTAAGTCATCTTTGCCATGTAAGGCAATATTCATAATTTTTTGGTGCCTGGATATGGTATATTTGGGGTTCAAAACATGTCTATCTGAGGATGGAAGGGAGTCTTTCAACCAGAGGACAGGGAAGCACAGGTTGGTTTAAGTTGAGGGAGAATAGCCATGTATTATTCTTCCTCTCTCTGTTCCAGTGCCTTAGCTAATTCTGGACACACAAGTACTAAAGGTGTCATTTCCCAACATGCCTGTGACATTTTGTCCATTTTTGTAGCCTGCTTCAGGCTCGTTGAGTAGAAGGTGCCTGTCTTAGGTGTTCCTCGGTCCTGGCTGATGAGCACACAGATGTGTACAGGTGCTGAAAGTGCTGCTAGTCAGATGGGTGGAGACACCTTTGTTCTTTTCTCCTCCCCTTCCTGCTAGCTAGAACCAACATGTGAATTTGAGAACTAAAACCAGTTGGTTAGAACATGAGACACAAGTCATGAGCTAAAGATCAAGGACTCAGGCTGGGTCACCCACATAGTGGAACTGTAACAGCAGCCCCAAATTGCTCCCAATCCCACTAATCTACAGACAGCTGAGTAAGCAGTATTTACTGCTTAGTATTTGGGCATCTGTCTAGTAGCCAACCTTGTAACCTGATATGCGGTCTTAGTATGAAGTCCATAACAGAATAGACCCCCCACACACACAACATAGAACAGCTGCCTCTCTGAGCCTTACCTTCTTTAAGTGTAAAATGGAAATGATAATTACTTGCAACTCAGATAATCAAAATATAAAACAAGAGTGGACACATAGACCTTAACTGTGAACTTTAAGGCACTTTTCAAAGAAAAGGGCTGAAAGACTAGAATGTAATTTCTCATTTCTCTCCAAACACACATGGTTTTCACTCCTGTTGTCCAAAGGTTCTGCACATGTTCTCATTGACTTTCTCTTAGTGAATAAGGTTGGCAGTATAGTTTTTAGGATATATGTAAGCTCCTTTTCTTCAAGGGCTTGATGAGACTGTGTTTATTTCATCTGGAAAAGATAGATAGTTAACTTTTATATTTCTAAATTAGCTTTTGCAAAAAACACTTGCTAATGACAGGCTTAAAAATGTCTGTTCCTCAGTTTAATGACTGTAGAAAGTACGACTGCTATCTCTCTGTAGATACAGAATTCCTAAAAAGGTAAATTAAAAGACCACATGCTGGGTATTGTTAGGTGGCAAGTGACAGGAATTCAGGCTTTCTATTTCCAGAGCCTGGAGGTGGTAAATAATCAGCACCCACAGACCAGGAGATGCACTCCAACCTCAGAAGCCAGGAGCGTACTGCCTGGCATTCTCTGGGTTGACTCAGTCATAGGTCTTGGAGCTCTGGTCTGGGCCACAGCTCATCTTCCACTTTCTTAGAGCTTACAACGAGATCTGAAACGTGTACATGAACAGGCCATCTGACCCTGGGGACACCTTCCATAGTCTCAATGACTTCTATGTTGGGTCAGAGACTGCGCTGGCTTTGAGAGTCTCCATCGAGCCCTGCTTTGATTTTTTGTTTACTCCTTAACCTTGCCTTTCATTCTTTGTCACTTGACATGTGGAGATCATAGATGTGGTGAAATAGAACAAGCTTTCAGAAGTTGAAGAGAACAGTGTGGAACTCTCACATCTTGGCACCAACTGGTTGTAAGTAAAAGTTGGGTACACTTCGTGTGGGGAGAGGTGAAGAGAAAAGACAACTCCTCTGGTAACTACCTCCCATCCCCCAGCCTCTGAGTGTGTCAGATTCACACTTTGAAGCAACAGGTCACCCCTGGTCAATTTCTCATGTGTGGATGAGAAGATGACCCTTAGTAAGCAGTTACATTTCAGCTCTACAGTTCAGTGTTCCAGGATGTTCTTTGGCTGTCTTTGAGCTTGGCATGGATGGATACCTTTAGGGAGCTATTCCAGATGTCAAGGGTTGTTCTTTTAGATGAATAACAACTGGTACATGGAAAGCCACCCAGAGCACTGTAATTACAAACTGAAAGCTCATAACTGGTGCATGAACCACTTCCTTTATGAGTTATTTGGCTTTACTCCGTTTTTCTCATTGCGAGGGCTGTGTCTCCTGGCTCTGCCTTT
Source organism: Myodes glareolus (assembly GCF_982192425.1). NCBI lineage: Eukaryota > Metazoa > Chordata > Mammalia > Rodentia > Cricetidae > Myodes > Myodes glareolus. The sequence continues at coordinate 3,184,443 of NC_142036.1, read as the reverse complement.
AATAATGGTGACTGTCATAATAAGTGTAATAACGCAGCATTACTTTCTAATTACAAAGAAAATTTCCTCTCAAGAGCTCAGAGCACACTATAGACATCATGTCATTCACGGGTCTAACCTCTGGTCCTGCTCAGCAGTCCTCAGAGTGACCATGGTAGTGAGATAGCTACACTCCACTTCTCAACACTCATGAAGGGCAGGGAGAAGAAGACTACCTTTAGACTTGTCCAACTCTTGTAATATCAATATAGCTTACTGGAAAAAAAAACCAAGTTATCTTTTATTCTTTAAGCATAGCCTTGAAAGGGACTTCATAATCCAGTTCCTCTGAGGACAAAATGCTTTGTACTCTGTATAATTAAGAACTTCCAAAGGTCAAAAATTCACCCAGATTGATCATACTACTAATGTTTGGCATTGATTGTGAGACCCCCAAGTATAGACCAGTCATAAAAAAATAGAGATCAGAAAATTACAGTTCAAGGACCAAAATCAGGCTAAGAATGTATCCCTGGCCTTGAGCTTGATATGTAACACAGAATAACATCTGATCCTCCTGCTCTACCTACAGAGTGCTGGGATCACAACCATACCACAAAGCTCAGTTTATTTGATGCTGGTACCAAACCCAGAGCTTCATGCATGCTAGGCAAGTATTCTGCCAACTCTGTCCCCAGCCCAGTTTTCCATCCTTAACAGCACACAGCCTGTTTATACAAATCACAGTACAGAATCCTAGGCTTTGGCCTCCTACAAAACTATTTACCATATGGTTTATATTGAAAAGCTTGCTGATCCCAATACCAAAGAAAGAGACCAGTGTGCAAGGGCCTACGGAGTGGGCAGTGAAGAGGGTGAGATATCCCATGGGGTGACAGAAAGGTCCCGACTGTGATACACCTCAGGTACCAAGGTTGTGGAAGAGCTAAGACTGTCCATGACTTGCTAGTTCTTTACTGACCTGTTTTATTTCCCAGTGAGATTTCTTCCTGGCTGTTCCTAGTCTCTTTCTGGAAAGCCTTTTCTGTTTTCATCTAATATGATTCGACTGAGAACTGTGTTTCAGTTTCCTCTTGGAGCTCAGATGAGACAGTCACACTTCTGTTTGAGTGTGCCTGAGCTGCTTATGTTTGCTGAAAAGGGATTCAGTGCAGAGTCCTGACACCCCTTGAGGGTGTTCACCAGGCCCCACCATTGGTGAATGAGGAGCAAGTGTGGCCCTCTGAGTCTTCTGCTGTTTCTGCTCTTTCCATGTTTGGGTCTTGCTTTAGATTAAACCACACCATAGATCCCAGGCCCTGACATTCAGGTTCTGCTCTGAGAGTGTGAGATTTTTACACAAAACCAGGTGACTGAAAAGAACGTCTTTCCGATGTCCTGAGGCAGAATTGACAGTGGTGTTTCCGAGGTTGGCATTGATGCTTCTGGTCTCCTAGGTCCCCATGCTCCTCTCAGGATGGCATCAGAAATGACTGATTTCCTTACTGATTTTCCCTCTCTACTTTTAATCCCATTGAGTTAAAAATTTGACAAAATTAAACAAGAACTGGAGAGCAATGGCCAGAGAGGGTGGGACTTAATGGTAGGGCATATACTTAGTGTTCATGAAGTCCCTGGAAGGCTTTTTAGTACTGACAAATAAAAATCTAAGAGAAAAAAAAAAGAAAGAAAGAAAGAAAGAAAGAAAGAAAGAAAGAAAGAAAGAAAAAAAGAAATTAGGGGTCATATAATATTGAGAGAAGTCTTATTTTAACAAGGATTTCTCAAATACTTAGTGTAGTGGGAAAGGGATTTTCACACTGAATTTGAGGTTGTTGCTTTCATTAACTGCACCTTAAGTGACAGAGATGATTTCTAAAACTGAATGAAAAAGGACTAGAAGGGATACACTCTCTCCACACAGCGTGTTCTCAGGTTACGAATACTACCAAAGCCTTGCCTTGTCTTTTCTTTCAGAGAGCAAAGGATGAGGTGTCATGCGGCTGCTGGGGAGGGTATGCAGCACACATTCGTTGTATATAACTTTGAGCATCATGTTGGCTGTAAAAGAGATTCGTCACCAGCACAGAGCCCTGTAAAACAAGACACAGCTGACGGTGAGAGATAGCAGGAGACAGAGGCAAGTTGTAGCAAGAATTATTGCAAGTAAAACTTTCAAATGTGACCTTTGAACATCAAAGCAGACTATCAAGAAAGCCAAAAGGGCCAGTGAGGTGGGTCAGTGGGTAAAAGTGTTTGCTGTGTCAACCCCTTGACCTAAGTCCAATCGCCAGAACTCATATAAAGATGGAAGGGGAGGATAAACTCCACAAAGCTGTCCTCTGATCTCTGTATGCATGCCTTCTCCCCATACTCTACTCAAACACACAATAACAATAGAAAAAGTGAAATTTAAAAAGACAATTTATATAGAACAGAAACCTGTCAAGGGATTAATTTTCAGAATATATTTTTAGAGTAACAATGTAACAAACAACTACAGAGATGACAAAGCAATTCCAGACTGAGTAAAGGCCAGACACGGTAACACACACCTGCGAGTGGAGGGATGACGGAGCCCTTGAAGCCAGTCTAGACTGCATGGAAAGACCCTATCTCAGGAGTCCATGTGCTGGTGAGCGGGGCCAACATAATGCAGAATACAATTCAGTCAAGAACCAACAAAATTTTGACAAATGGCACAATGTGGGTGGGCCCTAAAGCATTCTGCTTAAGGAAAAGAACCAGACACAGAAGAAAAAACATGGTGTGGTTTTGTTTATGTGGGATACAGAGATTGGACAAATTCATACAGGTAGCAGGTAGAAAAGAGCTTACCCAGTGTCTTAGTCAATTCTCTACTGTTGTGAAGAAACACCATGACCAAAGCAACTCTTACAAGAGAAAGAATTAAACTGGGGGCTGGATTACAGTGTGAGAGGTTAGTCCATTATCATCAGGACAGAGAGCATGCCAGCATGCAGGTAGCAAGTACTGGAGCAGCAGATCAAAGTTACTTCTGAAGGCAGAGAGCCTGAGACTGGTCATGGCCCACCTCCAATAACACACTTCCTTCAACAAGGCCTGTGCTGGTTTGAAAAAGAGTGCTCCCATAGGTTGATGTATTGGAATGCTTAGTCACCAGGGAGTGGTGCTATTTGAAAGGATTAAAAGGATTAGGAGGTGTGGCCTTGTTGGAGAAAGTGTTTTCCTGGGGGTACAATTTGAGGTTGCAAAAGCCCATTTCAAGCTGAGAGACTCTCTCTCTCTCTCTCTCTCTCTCTCTCTCTCTGTCTCTCTCTCTCTCTCTGTCTCTCTGTCTCTCTGCTTACAGATCACAATATAGCTCTCAGCTACTGCTCCAACAACTATCTGGTATGGTTGTCATGCTCCCCACCACAATGGTAACAGACCAAAGCACTGAAACTGTAAACAAGCTCACAATTAAATGCTTTCTCTTGTAAGAGTTGCCTTTGTCATGCCATTTCTTCACAGCAAAAGAACACTGACAAAGACAAGGCCACACCCCCTAATCCTTCTAATCTTATTAAACAGTTCCACTCCTTGGTGATTAAGCATTTAAATATGAGCCAATAGGGAGCATTCTTAAGCAAAGCACCACACCCCAGTGCAGGTAGGGAGAATAGGAATGTATTAATTAAAAAAGGCAAAGTTAGATTGGAGATGAGATGCTGGTTGTCCAACACTGGGAATGGATTTAGTGGCAATGAATTGTACAAGTATACACAAATGGTTAAGGTGATTAAAAACTTGTGTACATTTTACTACAATTTGAAAAAAAGATTTACTCTTCAACATCCATTTTAGTACTTAGTATCTGATTCTTGCTTGGGCTTGTGTTCTCATGGAAGCAGGATTTTTTTTCCATGAAGCCTAGAACAAACCTGTAGATCCTGCATGCCCCTCAGGAAGTAGGCTTTGCCTGTAGCTGTGGTTTTGGGACATGTGGACTGAGCCTATGCTATTGCTGTTACAGAGAAGAGCTGCAATTCATCTTAATGATGGCATGTGAATGAACACCTCAGAAGAGCACCTTAAAAAAAAAAGACAATTGGTTCAAGATAAAAAAATCCAAGGCTTTCAGAAGTCATATCTTCTCCTATTTGGGTTCTCGTAGGGAACAATGTAAAACAGTGTTCTTTGCCAGACAACGTGAATGCTTATAGGAAATAGAATTAAAATCCTTTGACTGTGTTTATTGGACAAAGACATTAATAGTGTCTAATCAGAAAAAATCTTAAAGTCTAGGTAAGTAGAATAGAATGAAATACTACCCCAGATATTTATAATCTCTTAAAGCAAAATAGATGTAATTCCCTTCTTGGAACACAGACTCTATTTTGATCAAGTTCTATACTATATACAATACTAATATTTTTTAATATAACTTCGGAAACAATTTATGAGGCAGGTGGTAGTGAACCCACTTTATTGGCGAAAACTGAGATGATGAATGGACAGACTGAAGCTTGTAGTACAGAACTTCACACTGCTAAGGCATAGCTGTCATTTAATAGCAAATCTGGGGCCAGATCCTACATTCCATTTTGTAATCATCTCATTGATTGACACCATAAAGAAAAAAATCATACTCTCATTAAATTTGCATTTTTTAGTCTAACATCTCAAATAAAAGGCAACACATTTAATGAAAAAAAAAATCCCAGTCCTTCCCCTGACTCAAGACAACATTCCCTGCCTGCTTCTATTTCCCTAAGAAAAATATTATTGAGCCCAAATTTATTTCAATTCTATGCCACCCATTTTCACACAAATGATCTCTGCTGGGGGATTTGACCCATTTATTATTTTCCACATCAGTGTTGACAAACATCAGATGTGTGGTAATGCCCTGTGTAAACAACCACATGCCGGTGTTTGACAATAACATCACAAACTGTTTGTAATTAACAGCATTTCTCATCTTTCCTATGTTAAATGCAGTTGTCAACATTTTACAAATGAACTAACCCTGGGGAGAGGGCTCCATGTGGAAAGGGTTTGTTGTGCAAATATGAGGACAAGATCCTTAATCTGAGTTAAGATCCTTGAGACCCACATCAAAATCAGGGTGTAGTGGCACTTGTCAGCAATCTCAGCTCTGGCAGATGGAAACAGGCAGATTCTGGGGGCCACTGCTAGCCAGCCTAGCATAAGCAGTGAGTGCCCTGTTCAGTAAGAGACCTGTCTCAAAAATGAAGGTGGAGAACCTTTGGGGACAATGCCCAGCATCAACCATATCCTGCACATGTGCCTGGCATAGGTAAGAGCACTCAAATAAATATGTGCACACATGTAGACAACACACACACACACACACACACACACACACACATATGCATGTACCCACACATGCACATGCACACAACACTTAAACTAATTTATTTCAGAATTAGCAATTATGGTTATTGCCCAGAGAAAGGCTGAGAATTCTACTATATCTGGACAATGTGGGTGAATAGTCCAGGTGTTTGTGTGTGTGTGTGTGTGTGTGTGTGTGTGTGTGTGCATGTGTGTGTGTGTGTGAGAGAGAGAGAGCGAGAGCAAGAGAGAGAGAGAGAGAGAGAGAGAGAGAGAGAGAGAGAGAGAGAGAGAATGAAGGAGGTGTTGTTGATTTCAGTACTGATTGAATATAGTGTTCCAGGCATGCTGGCCAAGCACTCTACCTGAGTTACATTCCTGGTGCAACACTCTAGACTTTGAAATAACCTCTCATTCTACCATGTGCCTTTCAGTCTGGGGGTCCTGCTGTCTGCCACGGAGAAGGCACCCACAGCAGAGGTGCCTGCTATCTAGGTGGTTCTCACAGAACCATCGGCCTCCGCCTGTCTTGGCCATTTCGCCCGACTTCTCACTGTACTCCCCAGCTCTGATTATATCCTCATATGGTTCTCATCTTCTCTACATTTCCTGCGTGGAGTTTCTGCTGCTTTTTCTGCCACAACCTGGCTTTCCCTTGAGAAGCCAATCTTCAATATTTTGCATTTTGCATGACCAGGTGTTGATTGTGGCATTCTGCTTTGGTGTTCTCCTACACAGCACTGCTACTGGGTGGGTGCTGCCCTCCAAGCAGAAGATCATCAGTGTGATGTCAATTCTAAAGGCAACAACATGAACAAAACAATGTCATTCAAACCAGGTACCAAGTCAATCTCCACAGGAGAGCTAATCACTTATTTCATCAATGCAACACACACACACACACATGCACACACACACACACACACACACGCACACACACACACACATGCACACACTTCACACACACACTTATGAATTGTTAGATCAAGTAAAAAATTGGTGTTTGATTGCCACTGTATCATCTGGGAGAACAGTTGAAAAATTACAATTATTGTGGTCAAAGGACTGAGCAAAGTGTTTGTACTCAGTGTCCTACAGGGTTGGGAGAATCTCTTTTTCCACCATTAGTTATTGTGTACCTGATGTCTTCACATCCTGCTTAGTCATTGTGGCTCTGTGTGATACTAATTATGAACTGGTGGGACTTAAGAGTTGTGGTATTCATCAAGACCTAAAGAGTAGGCTAGAGATAATAAAGATACCACCCCTGAATGCAGCTTCTGAATTTAAACTTGGAGAAAGGCCAACCCCAACAGTGAGAAGAAGAACCAACAGGGTAATCTAGATCAGGCCTCATGCTGGCAGCACTGCACTTCAGAAGACAATGAAGTCTGGAGGCATTGTTGGTCTGCAGGAGACAATGAAGTCTGGAGGCATTGTTGGTCTCCAGGAGACAGTGATGTCTAGAGGCATTGTTGGTCTCCAGAAGACAATGAGTCTGGAGGCATTGTTAGTCTTCAGAAAAGTGAAGGAGACATCTACTCTGGTAAGAACCAGAGATACCGCTGAACACCATTCAAGTAATGGGACAGCTGTCTACACCAAATGTCTGTTTAAGGCCAAAGGAAGGTCAAGACTAATAAAGGCCAACCTAGAGCACATCCTGAAAGTAACAGCTGACAGGTGACCTATGTCAAAGACAAATCTGCTTCTAAGATCCCAGACATGTGACAGGTTTACCCTGCTCTCTCAGCTTTTTCTGATATTCAGAAAATGAATCATAATATTCGTTGTAGTTTCTTCATGCACTTATTTTATCAAAATCTTAAAGTTTACTTAAAGCAATAACAACAACCCATCCCCACATCACTGGTACCAACAACACAGAGTGGGTCACAGATTCATGACAGCTCTTCTCTATATGGAAACATTTTATTTCTTTAAATTGATTTTTATTGAGCTCTACATTTTTCTCTGCTCCCCTTCCTACCTCTCTCATCCCCCCTTCAAACCTCCCCCAACGTCCCCGTGCTCCCAATTTACTCAGGATATCTTGTCTTTTTTTATTTCCCATATAGATTAGATCTATGTAAGTCTGTCTTAGTGTCCTCACTGATGTCTAAGTTCTTTGGGGTTGTGATTTATAGGCTGGTTTTCTTTGCTTTATGTTTAAAAACCACCTATGAGTGAGTACATGTGATAATTGCCTGTGTCTGGGTTACCTCCCTCAAAATAATGTTTTCTAGCTCTGTCCAATTTCCTGCAAAATTCAAGATGTTTTTATTTTTTTCTGTAGTACTCCGTTGAGTAAATGTACCACATTTTCCTCATCCATTCTTGGGTCAAAGGGCATTTACGATGTTTCCAGTTTCTGGCTATGTCAAACAATGTTGCTCTGAACATAGTTGAGCCCATGGCCTTGTGGCACAATTGAGCATCCTTTGGATATATACCCAAAAGTGGTATTACTGGGTCTTGAGGAAGGTTGTTTCCTAATTTTCTGAGAAATCACTACACTGACATCCAAAGGGGCTGTACCAGCATACATTCCTACCAGCAATGCAGAAGTATTCCCTTTGCCCCACAACCTCTCCAGCACAAGTTGTCATCAGTGTTTTTGATCTTGGCCATTCTTATGGGTGTAATATGGAATCTTAAAGTTGGTTTGATTTGCATTTCTCTGATGACTAAGGATGTTGAACATTTCCTTAAGTGTTTTTCAGCCATTTTAGATTCTTTTGAGAGTTCTCTGTTTAGGTCTGTACTCCATTTTTTATTGGATTATTTGTTCTTTGGACGACCAATTTCTTGAGTTAACAAATGGTGCTGGCATAACTGCATATCAACATGTAGAAAAACAAAAATAGACCAATATCTATCACCATGCACAAAACTCAAGTTCAAATGGATCAAAGACCTCAACATAAAACCAGCGACACTGAACCTCATAGAAGAGAAAGTGGGAAGTACAATTGAATGCATTAGCACAGGAGACCACTTCCTAAATATAACCCCAGCAGCACAGACACTGAGAGAAACAATTAATAAATGGGACCTCCTGTAACTGAAAAGCTTATATAAAGCAAAGGACATGGCCAACAAGGCAAAACGACAATGCAATAGGACAGATTCAGACATAAAAGACCTCTAAATGGGTCATAGTGTTAGATAAATGTACATAAGCTTGGGAGAGAAAAGAAAAAGAGTATATAAAATCATAAAATAAAGTTAATGCTTAAAAAGGGGTAAAGTCGTTAAAGAGAAAGGCAGTAAAAATATTGATGGATTAAAAAGAGTAAAGAAAAATAAAGCACGTAAAAATGGAAAATTCACAGAAAGTCTGGATTATGTATTTTATGTGTTTTCTTGGAAACTTTTTGTCTGTACAGAGGGACATTTCATTGTATGGGCTAAGCTAAACCAGCATGTATATAATAAAGGTATAATGACTTCAGAATTTGGGTCTAAGGATATGATGCTTTGGAAAAGAGGTTCTTCTTTTGTTTTCACAAAAGGTGAGAACCTGTGGATTGCCTCCAGACAAATACTGTTTGATAGACCACACCCTTCTGAAAGGTTGCTATGAACACCCTCAAAAATTTACTTTGCTCAACTGCTGACTGAGGTGAATCTAGCATATAGGATACACCATGAAAGACCTGAATAACAGTGCCCCCGTACAGCATGAAGAAGTTTGGAGAGAAATAACTACATTCATATTTCGAAATATCGCTTATAAATCTTTGTTTATATTTAAAGGGAGATATGATGTAGAGACGAATATTTTGCATTGGGATAAATCTTGGCTTATTTGTTATAAATTTAAAGTCAATCTTGTTATATGTATATGTATTTCTGCTCTTGATTAAGGTATTGTGATTGTATAGTTCACTTAAAAATGTAATGTATAATTAGGAAATATAGGTTGTTAATGAATAAACATCAATAATAGTCAAGCTTGTAGTCATGTTAGTTAGATTTTCTAGATATATAGAGGTATATTTCAGTTAGATTGGCATTTTTCATAGCTTTCAAAGACTACAGAATATGGCATTTAAAATGTTTTAATAACTTAAGGGCTTTTCATGACAATGAGACACATCTGCTCCTGGCAACACCAATTACTTCAAGAGAAAGATGGGCATCAAAGAGGCTCCTCATGGAGTTTGTTAGCCATTTGGGCAAGAAACTGTTCTTGCCTGGACTGATGCATAAACTGGACACAAAGAACCCACAGAGAGATGACTGCTAAACTTCCCTAAAGGTGAGATGATCTTACAGGGTTCATGTTTCATGAAAGAGTCTGCAAGACATTCTGTAGGACACAGAAGATAGTGACTGAAAACTGCCAATATAGGCTGAACTGTCTTTGAAATTTCCTGCTTCATGGAAAAGTCTTCTGGATACTATGGGCCTGTAGGCTGAAGATGGATGCCCCTACAGTACAGAATAACTTTGGGTGACTGTACAAGCAGTGAGATGTCTTTGTCAATTCTAGAGTTTTGAAAGTTGCTTACAATGTACTTCTTGCTTACTTAGGTAATATCATATCCTTCTGGAGTCTTTGATAGTGTTGAAGAATAGATAGATAGTTATAGTTTTCCTTTGTTATGATAAAAGATAAAGTAGATATAAATATTGTAACTGTAATTCTTGATTGATAACTGTTTTGTTTATGTAATTTTACTATGTTAAAGTTAAAGCCTTTCTTTTTGTTTAAACAAAAAAAGGGGAAATGGGTAGGAAGTTCTTCTGTCTATGTATTGCTTTCATTGGTTGAATAAAAAAACTGCCGTGGTCTTTTGATAGGGCAGCACTTAGGTAGGTGGAGAAGACAGAAGTGAATGCTGGGAAGAAGGGCAGACAGAGAACCTCCATGGAGCTGCCAGATCAGACAAGCCAAATCTTTCCCAGTAAGCCATGACCTCGTGGTGACATATAGATTATTAGAAATGGGTGGATTCAAGATGTAAGAATTAGCCAATAAGAGGCTAGAATAATGGGCCAGGCAGTGTTTAAACTAATAGTTTCTGTGTGATTATTTCAGGTGTAAGCTGGACGGGTGGGATGGAACAAAAGAGCCTCATGGTTCTACAACAATACTCTTCTCTTAGCACCGAGCACGAGCTTCTCAAGACCTCTGACTTAGAGTAAACCCCTATTACTTTTCCTAATCACTATCATGAATCTCAGTCACTCTGAAAATTCAAACAATATTAGAAACCCTAAAGCTTACCCAAACACACTCCATCCAAAAGACATAACTATTCTTTTCTTCTTAGCAAGTACTCTTCCAAATAATCTCAAAAAGGTTAACCTGGGTACCATGAGAATGCATGCTCAACATTGTAAACTTATGTATAGGATTTAGTAGCAGTTAAAAAAATCACAATTTGTTTTTTACTGAAAAATCAATTAAAAATTTCTTCTTAAGTAATACTGACTACATAGCCATGTTTGAACATCTGAACACACTTGTTGAAGTATTTTCTCTGTCTACATTCCTAAAAGTATAACTGAGTAGTCAAACTAAATACACATTTCATTTCTTATAATATTAAAACTACCCTCCACAGCATGCCCACAGATATTAAGAAAATTTTAATTTCTGTCTCAATTAACAAAGTTTCTACCTTTTTCATCTGTTCGGACTTTTTGGTTGCAGGGATCCGAGGAAACCTCGGGGAAATGTGTACTGTTTACAAGGGCGTGCCCATGTCGCAGACCACTGCCTGAGACCGCAGGAATGGGAAAGCCTTGCTCTGGTTCAAGCACAAGTGTTTACAGGTGGGGACAGCTGTGCACAGGAACTGGCAACTGCACTTCCTCCTCACTGATGTGAACAGCCTAAGACCGGGCATCTACAGGAGCTCCTCTGTGCTGTACTTACAAACACACCAAGGTTTGCTGCAGTTGTCACTGGTGCCCCTCCACCAGCGGACACACAAGCCGTCTGACACCTGTTTTTTGTATGCGTGTCTGGCACTTCTTGGTGTATGTCCTTTCTTTCATCCCCTCTCTACCCCAGGTGGGTTTCAAAGTCAAGCCATGTCAGTAGGGTGTCTGATGGCCATGAAAAGATGAATACTATGTAAATGTAAGTTAACTTTTCATACGGCACTTGTCAATAACCAATCATGACAGTCATGAGACTGCACCTGTTGTTACAGCAGATACCTCTGTGCGTTACATGAAAACATGTAACATGAAAACAGCCTCAAGAGAAGCCCCAGCCTTTCCTAAAGTGATTTCATGTTTGATGTGGATGGATTATAGTTCAATATCTACTCAGTGTAATTAGAATTGGGAAGTGTGAACTATCACACTTCAGTACTTTATGTGTCCTGCTAAACAACTCCAAATTCTGTAGGCTCTTTGGACCCAGTCAAAAACTAGAACAGTAATAAACAGGAGTGTTCGAAAGGCAGGCATGTATTATTTGCTGCCATAAGACCCAGTAACACTCATGCTTTCAGCAATTTCATGTGAGAAGAATCATTACTTCATTTTGGAGATGAGAAAATTGAAATGACTTCAGCAACAGTTTATCTCGGGTCACCCAATCTGTACATGACAAAGAGAAACTGTCAGTGGTGAATCCTGCTACAGCCTGTTTGCTTCTGAAGCCCTGTGAGGTAGGGCTCATCTCTGGGAGGCACAGGAAGAAATGGCCTTCCTGAGTTCTACATTCACTCCACTTATTCTCTGGCTCTTAAGACAGAAAGCCAAGCATACAGTAAAAGTGGGGCTATAAGTGTGTCCCTCTGCAACCCATAGACTTCCCTGTTTGTACTAATAACCTTTTAACTAGCTCTTCAAATATCTTGTTTAAAAACAGCTGCTTATGATCTTTCAAAAAATACATTTTCTTACATTGTCAGGTATTAGAAACAGAAGGGAATGAGAAAGATGCAAGTCCTAATTGCTATGCTCGGTCCACCAGCTTCCTGGGGTGTCTCTGTTGTGAAGAACGACAGTGGTGCCATTTTGGTGATAGGAGGCAGGTTGGGTGCTAAATAGATTACTTTCATACATATTTTCTTCTTAAAGTTAATTCTGAAAAAAATTACATACTATTTTCAAATTTCAAAGTGTTATTTGGTTGTATTGTGGTACCCATAATGCATAAAGACCAGTGTTTAAAAGAGGAGGGATAAACCAAATAATTTCAAGGCCAAATTCGTCTCACTTTTAGATTAAATTTGCAAATCTATTCATTTAGTATGCTCAGTCAGAAAGATGGAGACACAGAGTCCTCTAAATGACCTCTCCCTGAGAAATAATTAATTGGCATGTAGTGTGCTTTGTTAAAGAAAGTAAACACCCTTCATGAATATGAATTTAATGCTGTTTGTAACAAATTGATCTAGATATTTCTAATCCTCCCTCCTCTTTTGGGACTAGGCATTTCTTTTTGACGAAGCAGAAGAAATTTTATACCATCTAGATATATTCTAATAAGTAATTAGAAGGCATCGAGACTTTGATTGTTCCCCATGGATTTCCAGTACCAGCTAACGCTGTGACAACAGTGTCTCATGAGTGAGGTGTTGAGAATGTGTCAGAAATGAGCAATGGCTGGGGAACATGGAATTCACCTCCTCTATTCACAGACTCCACGGATAGAGCTACCAAGAAAACTAGATGTTCAGTCCCTGCAGAACACCACAGTGCTACTGGAAATGCCAAATGCAAAGGGGAGGGGCATTTGCTTAGCAAGTCCTTTCTCTGAGTAAGGAAATGCAGACCTTGAAAGTCAAGGATGTGTTTTGTGAGCCATAAAATCTCCAATGTCTTTCTTTTTCAGAGGTGGGAATGGAACTTGGGGCCTCATGAATGCTGGTCAATTGCTCTAGATCTGAGTCATATCCTAGTCCCAGAGTTTCAAATTGTGTGTGTGTGTGTGTGTGTGTGTGTGTGTGTGTGTGTGCTCTGGAGAGCTAGTGGGAAAGCCCTGATAGACATGAGAAAATCTAAGAAAGCAGCTTTTAAAATGTCTCAGGCAGAAGAAATAGAGGGGCAGAGAGGGAGGAAGAAGGAAAAGAGGAGAAGAAAGAGAAAGTGGAGAAAAGAGAACAAGGAGAGAAATAGGGGAAGGAAAAGGAGTCGGGGAGAGAGAAGGGCTAAGAGAGGCGGAAAGACAGAGGTAGTCACACACAGACGTGGGTTGACTTTTATGGGGTTTATTCTAGAAGACAAAAATATTTGGTAATTATTTTGCTCAAACTGTTCAAGTCAAATGACTACATCTCTTGAGAATGGAGAAAGAATGGGAAAGAAATGGGATAAGAGAGAGGAAGAAAAGAAGAAAGAGGGATAAAGACAGAAAGAAAGTGAGAGGGAAGGAGAGGGAAGGAAGGAGAGTGAAGGGGGAGAAAAAATTAATCTTAATGGAATTTATTGTATAATGTAAACATGCTCAGAATTCTTATTCATCCAAACTGCCCAAGACAAATGAATGTTCCCTGATGAAGAAGTGGAAGGAGAAGGAGAGATGGGGGGATTGACTCTGTCCATTTTAAAGTTAATCAGCACCCATGGTGATGTATTCTTCCAAAATAATAAAATGGATTAATCAGGAGCTAAGGGAGAGAGGAGAGGAACCATTTGTCCCCCCCCCCCCCCCCGCAGTGGGATGAAATATACAGAACAGAAGAACAGGCGCTGGCAAGTAGTCACAGGACAGGCACCTGGAAGATTAAAGCGGAGGCTGTAACATTAACAAAGTACGGACCACACTGAATTAATGAGCACTGAAGATAGACACTCGGTGCAGTCTTAATTTATTTCCCTTTTCTAGCTCATCCTTTAAGAAAATGACAGTGTCTTCTTATCGATTTTACACTCAGAGATCAATCAGAATTGCCCTGACTCAGACAAAATTTACAGCAGAGTCGACACCGCCTGGAGCATGCGGCCCAAACAGACACTACAAGGAAGCAATAGATCATGTTTGTGTGTAGAGCCTGACGTGCTTAAAAATAAGCTAATCTGGAGTGGAATTTCCTCCTCTCTGACAAGCAGCTCTGCCCAGCTCTTCGGCCCCTTGTTACGAATTTCTCTCTCGGCTCCACTATTAATTATAACATGCGAAAAGGATTCATGTATTTAAGCCCTGAGGGAGGTCATCTGATCTGCAGCTTCAGATCAAATATAAACTAACAGATCAGTCCTACTTAAACAATGTGAAATGTCACTCTGAGGCACTCCGTAAAAAAGAGAGCTAGAGGTGTTCCCGTCAAGAGCTATGATCAATTCTGACAAGCCAACAATATCAGGACTAAATGATGGGCCTGTGGAAATTCCTAAACAGCCCCCAGTGGAAATTGCTGGATCCGGAAGCTCTTTTGTGCCAGTAACTAGCTGTATTAACTGCAATAATTACAGAAAAGACACTCACTGTGGCGCTCAGGCAGTTGTTGGCTAAGCCAATTGTTTCCACACCGCCATTTAGCTTGTAACAGCCCTGTGTGTCCTGCCTTGAAGGAAAGAGCAAGGGTGTCCTATCCCGGCGTCCTATCCGGCGCAGTCAAGGCTCTGGCTCTGGTGACAGTGGGCAGAGTAAGACTGGCAGGCATGGGGAACAGAGGAAAAGCACAAAATCAGACGCCTGGAGAAAATGTGTCTGGAGATGGAACCTGGAATTTGGACATGCTCTACCCCAACCTTTCGGTTGCCTGGAGATGGTATCCTACCCCCTCCCCAATCATATACAACAGCTTAAATTAAAATATGTAAATGTAATCTTTAAGTATTTTCTGAAAAACTACACGTCTGGCAGACTGTTACAGATTCTGGAGATACCGATGAAGAAGGTATGGGCACTTGCTAAGTAAAGTCTACT
The DNA here is from genome assembly GCF_982192425.1 of Myodes glareolus. NCBI lineage: Eukaryota > Metazoa > Chordata > Mammalia > Rodentia > Cricetidae > Myodes > Myodes glareolus. The sequence continues at coordinate 3,169,298 of NC_142036.1, read as the reverse complement.
GAGAAAAAGAGCCATGTTAACAGTCGTCTCAAATCCCAGCACTCGGGATGCAGAGGCAGGAGGATTTCTCAGGAAAATTTGAGGCCAGCCTGGTCAACATAGCAAGTTTCAGAACAGCCAGGGCTACTCAATGAGACCCTGTCTTAACAAACAAACAAACAAAATCTGTCTCCTTAATATATTGTATGTATGTATGTATATATGTATGCAAGCATGTATGCATAAATGTATAAAAATATACCTGAGAAGTGCTAAACCTGCCTGGAAACAATACTTCAGGAAGAAGGACAGAAAGATTGCATTGCAATAGAACCCTAGAGATAGGCAGAAATTGTCCGTGTGTTCATACAGAATGAGGAGTATTCTTGTCATCTGAAAAGATTAAAAAAGAAAAAGAATTAGGCCAGGGATGTAGTTGGCAAAGTGCTTGCCTAACATGCACAAACTTTTGAGTTTGAGCCACAGCACCATGAAAATTGGATATGGTGATGAGAGCCTATGATTTCAGCACTGTGAAGACTGACTTAGGAGGACCTGAAATCCAAAGTGACCCTCTACTACCTAGTGAGTCAGAGGCCAGCTTGTAGATGCATAAAATCCTGTCTTCAAAAATAAATAAATGAGTCAGATGTGGTAGCACATGCCTTTAATCTCAGTGTCTTGGAGTTAGAGGCAGTCAGGTATCTGAGTTCAAGGCCAGCCTGATCTACATAGAATGTTCCAGGACAGTCAGGGCTACATAAAGAAAACCTGTAACAAAAACAATAAAACAAAGCAAGAATGAAACAAACAAATAAATGGAAGATAAACATAGGGAACATCAAAAGACATACTATGTGTATATGAGGTGCTTATAGAATATAGTTAGTTGTGTATACACACCCATGAAAAACATATTTTTCATTGGGAATTATCATTTAAAAAGTTCAAATACATACAATATGAAGAAGTAATGGCCCCACAGACCTCAAGTTCCTTTTTCAACAATCCTTTTCATGTTTATAATGTCATGATACCCTTAAGAGTGTTCCTTGATAGTGAGTAATGCTTTTCCTACTAGCCGTCTCTGATTTCACCAACTGTCCTGTGATGTCTTCTGTCCCTCCCTTCTCAGTCCTCAGTAGCTCCTTTAGCAGAAGTTTTGAGTCCTAGTCCCCAGGAGGCTCCAACAAACGTCTTCTCACACTAGATGGGAACAGACAATGGACCAAAGTGAAGTCCAACTGGAACCCAATGCTTTTATTGGGGTTACTTACAGGAGTATGGGTGAGGGGTAACTTGCAGGACCAGAAATGACCCAAAGGCAGATGCATTAACAAAAGTTGCCTCCACCGTGAGGGAATGCTAGCACACACTCAGAGCCTTCAGGCAGCTCACTAGGTTAGAGTGTCTTTTCCAGGCGGCTCGGGTGGTTTGAGCGCCTCTCAACAGTCTTTACTGTTTATATACACTTGGGAGGAAGGGACTGTCCTTGCTAATTTCATATCAACTTGATACAGGCTAGGGTCTTCTGAGAGGAGGGAACCCCAACTGAAAAAATGCCTCTACAGATTTCAGTTGTGGGCAAGCCGGTAAAGCATTTTCTTAATTAGAAGAGACTGAAAATTCTTAATTTCAAGATTAAAAGGGGCCCCAGCCCATTGTGGGCTGGTGGTCCTGAGTTCTGTAAGAAAGTAGGCTGAGCAAATCAGTCAGCAGATCCCCTGCATGACCTCTGCCTCCCAGGTTTCCACCTTGTTTGAGTTTCTACCTGACTTCTCTCAGTAATGGACTATGGATGTGGAAGCATAAGCCAAATAAATTCTTACTTCTACAACTTGTGTCACCATAGCAACAGTAACCCAAACTAAGAGAGGGAACTAACATGCACCACCAGTTTCAGGGACTTCCTGAAGGCATTCAATTGCTCTCTTCCTGTTCTTCCAAGCTCACTAGCAGGATAAACTTTTGCGGTCTCCCTTCAGAGCAGGGGTTCTCAGCCTGTGGGCTGTGATGTTTACATACATAACAGTAGAAAAATTACGGGTATAAAGTAGTAATGGTGTAATTTTATGTTTGGGGATCAACACAAGGAACTGTGTATTAAAGGCCTGCAGCATCAGTAAGGTTGAGAACCACTGTTTTAGAGCACCCTGTGTCTTAGCAAACTTCCTTTAAGATGGAAGATTTTAGCTCAGAGGAAATTGCTGCATAACAGACATCCTTAATTTAAAATAAATGTTAGAATCACCTAAGTAATAAAAATGAGAAATGACTTATTCAAAAATCAAGGATTTGAAAACTTCTGTAGAAGCTGGATGGTGGTGGCACACAGCTTTAATCCCAGCACTAGGGATGCAGAGGTAGGTGAGTTCAAGGGAGCCTGAACTCTGTGAGTTCAAGGGAGCCTGGTCTATAATGTGAGTTTCGGGACAGGCGAGACTACACAGAGAAACCCTGTCTCAGCAAAACAAAACAAAACAACACAAAACAAAACAAACCCCCAACTGTAGAAGAACATTGTAGTGAGGTTGGAGCCCTTTTGAACACAGATGCACAAACACAGGGTACAGTTCAGGAATCTGGCCCACCCTCATGCTGGAGCTGACTCTCAGAAGATGTCCTAGGTCTTAGCTGTTGCTAGCTCATCAGGCAGCCTTCTTGTCCCAAAGAATGACTTCAGAGCAGAAACACTGCCTGCTGTCCACATGCTCTCTCACCCTGGTCACACTACCGACTGATATCTCTGCTTCTCAGACATAGGGGCCTTTGCGTGAAATTTCCTGCTCAGCCTCCGGGTAGCCAGGCACATGAGTTATGAGTTTCAGAGAAAGCACTGTTTGGTCCACTCGGACACCATGGGTTCAGCTCATGGGGTGGGACAGCCCACGAAAGTGCTTTCCTTTGGTAAGGTAGCCCTAAAAACACTTAATTTTTTCCCTGTAAATTTGTGAAAATTCAACACTTAAGAAAAACTCAACATGTTGTACTTAGGAAGAATGCTCTGAGAAGTTACCTAATATATTCAAATATGGTGAAATATGGTTACTTCTTAGTAAGCCGGGGAGTGCCTTCAGCTTTTCATTCGCCGAGGATGTTATGAATCAAACAGTCTCCATCTTTTTAAAATGCTTCTAACTTGTAAGTACTTTCAACTATGAGCCTGTTAAAAGTTGAAATTAAATAGTTATCGAATGTCAAAATGTAATTTAAGGACTAAAGTCGATAAGGTGTTATTATTATAAAATTCTCTTGTGTCTACTAAAGAGAAATAGAAGTAAGTATCCAGGGTAAGGGGAATCCATCTGATGCACAGGTCTGTCTATGTTCAGGGTCAGGGGAATCCATCTGATGCACAGGTCTGTCTATGTCCAGGGAAAGGGGTCTCCATCTGATGCACAGGTCTGTCTATGTCCAGGGAAAGGGGTCTCCATCTGATGCACAGTTCTATTCGTCATTGGCTCTACAAGATTTTCCTTGATTTCACTGTCAAACTTATTTAATTTAAAGAAAAACTTTTGCCATGAAGGATTGTGTATGTTCTGGTACATCTCTACAGTTGGTGACAATGTATGATGCCGGGGTGGGGGCGCATTCCTTGTTGGGAATTCTCACACTATTTGTTCTGCAGTGTTTGCTAACTGGATTCCTCCACCACCAAAGTCTTTTAGGAATGATGGTTCTTCTGGTCCAGAGATCATCCTTTATCGGGTGGCAAGGAAATTAACTGTCTATTTTGGGTTTTGAATGGCTTCCTTCCTTCCTTCCTTCCTTCCTTCCTTCCTTCCTTCCTTCCTTCTTTCCTTTCTCTGTTGCTTGTTTTGAATAGTTTTCTAAATAGTTAAAATGTTATCTCCCTAAGGATTCATTTACAGACCAGGCAGTGATGGTGTACGTTTTTAATCCCAGTACCAGAAGCAGGCGGATCTCTGTGAGTTTGAGGCCAAACTGGTCTACAAGAGCTAGTTCCAGGACAGGATCCAAAGCTACAGAGAAACCCTGTCTCAAAAACAAAACAAAACAAAACAAAACAAAAAAAGATTCAGTTACAAAGGAACACACTTCTTTAGAATGGATGTCTGTCATTCAGGATTGGTTCAGAATAAAGCAAATCAAATTTTTCTTGAGGTCTCTGTCCACTGGAGTCTCTGTTCACTTGGGTACATAACAAAATATCTTAAAACTGGGTAATTTAAAAGTAATAGATAATTCCTCAAAGTTCTGGACCCTGAGAAATCCAAGATGAAGGTATCCATAAGCTCGTTGTCCACTGAAGACACCATGCCTCTGCTTCCAAGGTGGCATCGCGCTGCTTCCTCCTCAGACAGAAGGGACTGAGAGCCTGTCCTCACAGGGTGGAAGACAGAAGGACGGTTGAAGCGTTAGCACCTCCAACCCTTTCGTAGAGTCACATGAAGACAGAGCTCTCAGGACTTAATCCTAAATCCTTAACCTTCTGAAATGCCACTTCCTTGTGTGTGCACCTGAAGTCAAGAACTGGGGGGATCTCATTGATCTGAACTTGCTATGGGAGGCTGAATGGCTTCTGAGTTCCAGGGATCCCCCTATATCTATCTCCCCAGCACTGGGGTACAAAGTCTTTCCAGTTTTAATGTGGGTTCTAACAAATTACAGTGCAAGCGCTTCACTACCTGAGTCCCCACACCAGCACAACGCTTATACTCTTTACATATTTAGTTTAAATCATCCATTAGTTACTGTACTGGAAATTAAACCCAGGGCCTCATGTATATCCTAGGCAAGAATTCTACCACTGAGCTCTTTCCTCACCCCATTCTTAAGATGATCACACTGGCAATTGACTGTCAATATATCGATTTATTGGACACATTGACAATTAGCTGTCAATAGATCCATTTAAGGGACACATTGGGCAATCTTCTGGAACTGCACAGTGCTCTTTCTCCCAAGTCCTGCCATTTCTCTATAATTGCATTGACAAGCTTTAAGCCCTGAAAATTTTAACTTGAGAGAGAGAGAGAGAGACAGAACATTTCTATGGAGGAGTCTCCATGACTGACCTCTTCTAAGCACTGGCAAATGCAAGTTTGCCGTCCCCAGTGTAACATCTACAAATACTGTTTAAATGATGGGCAGCAGTGTTTACCACCAAAAGCTATTATAGGATATTATACCATCCTGCACTGACCATGAGAGTCCACGGTGGAAAGTATGGGAAGATGGGAAAGATTCTCAAATCAGACAAAGCGACCCCAGAAAACTATGATGAAATCTGAATTCTGTTGTACAAGATGCCGAATTTGGAAGAGTGCCAATGACAATGCAGACCCTGCTGACTTTATCTTTTTAATTTTTATTGATTGAGTTTTCCACAGCATGTGAATGCAGGTCAAAGAGCTGTGGGAGTCAGTTCTGGCCTTCCCTTGCTGAGTCAGTCTCTTCTACTGATGCATTCCTACAGTATGTATTCCAGGCTAGCCAGCCTTCGGGCTTACAGAAGGCTGGCCTGTTTATGTCTCCTAGCTCCCCAAGGGAATGCTGGGATCACACATGTGTCCCACTGCATCCAGCTTTTTATATGATTTCTGGAGCTAGAACTCAGTCATTAGGTTTTTTGGCCAGTGTTTTCATTTGTTAAGACACCTCATCCACCTCTTTAGTGGTTCTCTTCGAAAATTCTCAACCTCCCTTTCTCTCTTCCTTTCCTTTTTCCTTCTTCTTCTCTTTGTGTGTGTTCGTGTGTATGTGTGTGTGCACGCACACACACACGCACATGTGCTTACTATTACACATTCTTGAGTACTAGTATGTGGGGGGGTCAGAGGATAATTTTGGGGTGTTACCTCCCTCTTTGCACCATGTGGATCCCAGGGATGGAAACTCAGGTGGTTAGGACTGGGAGTAGATTCCTTAACCTGCTGAGCCACTTCTTTAGCCCTTCTCTTGCTTTTTCAAGGTGAACCTCATCAACAGCTTCTAGACTCTGTGAACTGGGATCCCAGATCTGCCACTCACAAACCTTCTGACTTTGGACATTTGACTTCATAGCTGTGAAGCTTTTAATCCTTCATCTGTTAAAAAAGACACCAATGGTGTCCTCCTCCTAGACTTGGTGCTCAGCTAGTAATAAACCCTAAATAATGGGATTTATTATTATTATTAGCAGTGTATCAAACAGCCGTGTTCTTCCTAAAATGTACAAACCAAAAAACAAACTAACAAATAAAACAACAAACCACCTTTTTATTTTATTTTTTTATTTTTTTTTTGTTTTTAAGAGTGCAATGGTTTTTATTTGCCCAAGTTCAATTTTAGTTTTTCTTTAAAGCATACAAAGGCCAACTAATCTTCAGACTCTGACCCATCTTCATCCTGACTAATCTGGAAATAGCGAAGTTCGTAGGTCTCCTTGTCAGATGCAACCACACGAAGCCAATCACGGAGGTTATTCTTCTTAAGGTATTTCTTGGTAAGATATTTCAAATACCTTTTAGAGAACTGTTTCTCAGAAACAACTGTGATTTTATTCTTCAAGCGTTCAATGTGAACAACATTTCCAAGATTTCCAGTTTTCCCATTGACTTTAACCTTCTCCCGGAGAAACTGTTCGAAGTTTCCAGAATCAAAAATTCCATCTTCCACCGGATGAGTGAGGTCCAAATGGAACCTCCAGGTCGACTTCTTAGGCTTCTTGTCTTTCTGCGGCGCCATATTGTCCTGCGGCCGTGGGAAGGCACAAACCACCTTTTTAATCTTTGAATTTTTGACTCAGTTTAACAAATTGTAGGTCCTCCCTTCATCACACCATTTCCATTTGCTCTGAAAGTGGACAACCATTCTAAGGCAGCATCACCATGAAAAATCAGTTATAAAGTAGAAGATATTGGCTATTTACTCATCATTTACCCTCTTATAGAAGAGAAATAACAGCCCAAGTATTCTTAGAAGTTTCCTGCTCCCTAGTCCCTGTCAGAGTTAACAACGGCAAAGGCAGATTGCATCTTACAAGGGTTTGAAGAACTTATTATCAGTAAGGGGTTAGTGAGCACATGTACAGTTAGCACCTATCTGTTTGCAGTAAATGATACTGTTGGTTATGAAGGTTAAGAGGATTTGAGAGACTAAGGCACCCTCAGGCCACAAGGGACAATGGTACCAGGAGCACACAGCACAAAAGGACACATCACACATGCAGTTTCCTAAAACTGTGGAAGACATAAAGCTTCACATATCACATTTTTGTGTTCACAAATGAGACATTTGAGTAAATGCACTCAGGGAATTTAATGGATGGAAATGTGGCAAATTCTTACCTAAAAGGCCTTTGTGCCAGGTTGATTTTCCTCCCCACCTCATTTGTCCCTTGATTAGTCTGCAGGGTAAGTCCAGGCATCGATATAGGAATCTGTAGAAAGGGACTAGCTAGTGCTCTGTAGTTTCTTGCTTTTCTCCAAGTTTTCCCAGTATTTGGTGACCTTATGTACAAACCTCTAACACAGAGCGTGGAGTTGACTGCTATTTAAATCTTTGGAAACATGCTCAAGTCCACCAAAGGCAGCATGAAAACTGGGATGCTAAACAAGGATTTTTCATGGTTTCTGTTCAAATCAGTGCAACAAATGCCTTCCTCTCCAACTTGGGAAAACAGTTTGCTCATGCCGTAATTCCCAGGCTGGAGATGCAGCTCAGTGCAGAGGATTTTGTCTAAAACACATAAGACTCCCAGTTGGATCGCTAACTGTGGATGTGGGGATGGGGGTAGTTCAAAAAGTTGGTGTGTACAGTACATAGGGAGAATAGGAGTACTTCAGGAAGTAAATCTATGTACAGTGTCTGTGGGATGAGGGTACCTTCAGAAGTATGTCTGTGTACAGTGTGGGGGAAGATGGGGGTACTTCAGGATGGGTGTGTACCAGAATGGTAGGACATTCTTGGCACTAGTAAGGACCAGCCCTGAAAGCAAACAAATAAAACGTTGAAATATGATTTCCATGTGGGTTCCCTGAGCTAGAACCAACTCCACTCCATTTTTTTTTTGTTTTACAAGAAATAAAAATCTCATCTTTTGTTTTGTTGAGACAGAGATTTCATCGTGTAATCTACCTGGCCAAGAACTTGCTAAGTCTCTCTCCAAATTCGCAGAAATCTGCCTGCCTTTGCCTCCTGAGTGTTGACATTAAAACAGTGTGTCAACACACTCAGTTCTCATCATTACTTGTAATCCAATTTTCTTGAATGAACTTTAATCTGAAATGAGGTGATTCCAGTGGTCAACAAACTTATCAAAGATGATAAGCTTCCTTAAACATTATCATTACTCTGTTTTTCAAGAAACTTTCTTTCCAGTTGGGCATGACGGGCACATATCTATCACTCAACACTAATGAAGTTGAGGCAGGAAGACCGATGAGAATCTGAAGCCACATGGCAACATTTTCTATAAACAAACCAACAAACAAGCAAAACCAACAAGAGTCTCTCTTTCCAGAGAAAGGAGGAAAAAAAGCAGAAATATCTGCCAAGCTGCCAGCATCTTCAAACAGATAGCACTTAGGGGATTCTTCTGTAAGGATCCAGACTCTTGACATCAATGGAGGTCTTAAAGTTTTGCATCTAAGACATGAGTATTAGTACCAAGTCCTTACCAAGTAAAAGGAGGTGAATAGTGAAAGATCCAGTGGTTCCTGATACCATCCATTTGTTTCCTAGTATCTGTGCTAAAAAAAAATTACATGCCTTTAATTCCACTACTTGGGAGCCAGATGCACATAGATCTCTGAGTTCAGCGCCAACCTGGTCTACAGGGTAAGTTCCAAAATAGTCAGGCCTACACAGAGAAACCCTGTCTCAAAAAAATAAAACAAAAACCAAACAAACAAAAAATCATGTGTGGTGGTTTGGAAGAAACTGGGCCCCAAAGGGAGTAGCACTATTAGGAGGTATGACTTGTTGAGCTAGGTGTGACTTTGTTGGAGGAAGTGTTGAAGGTGGGCTTTAAGGTCTCTTATGCTCAAGATACAGTCCAGTGTCTCAGACCACTTCCTGTTGCCTGGGAGTCTAGATGTAAAAACTCTCAGCTCCTTCTCTAACACCTTGTCTCCCTACATGTTGCCTTACTTCCTGTCATGATGGTAATGGACTAAACCTCTGAACTGTAAACTATCACAATTATTTGCTTTTCTTTATGCATTTCTGTGGTCATGGTGTCACCTCACAACAACTGAAACCCCGACTAAGACGTTATGTATTTAGATTCTTGAGTTAACTAGCAAGCTTCCTTTCCTCAACTCAAGAATGAGAAATTGGGGGACAAGGAAGGAACTGGAACTGTCGTTCAGTTGGTAGAGTACTTTTCTAGCGCATATGAAAGCGCTGAGCTTTATTTCCAGTACCATATAAGTTGGGAATGATGGTTGTTCTAGTCAGGGTTACTATTGCTATGATGAAACACCATGACTAAAGACAAGTTGAGGCGGAAAGGTTATATTTATTTGGCTTACATTTTGACATTGTAGTCGGTCATTGAAAGAAGTCAGGATAGGAACTCAAACAAGGCAGGAACTGATGCAGAGGCCATAAAGAGGTGATGCTTACTGGCTTGTTCCCCATGCTTTGTTAAGCCTGTTTTCTTATAGAACCCAGGATCACAAGTTCATGGATGGTTCTACCCACAATGGACTGAGTTCTCATCACTAATTAAGAAAATATTGCCTACAGGTTTGCCTACAGCCTGGTATTAGGGAGGCATTTTCTCAGTTGAGGTTCTCTCCACTCAGAACCACTCAGAAACTGTGGTTTCTGTCAAGCTGACATGAACTAGTTAGCACATTGTACTTGCAGGGCTTGGGAGGTAGAGGCAAGAGGTCAGTCTCAGTTTTGAATGTGAAGCCAGAAGTTGATAGGGAATACTTTGTTTCAAAACAAACAGAAAAACAAGTAGGGCAGTTATGTCTTCAGCCTGCTTGGAATCATATCCCAGGTTCACCTCTTATGGACTACATGGCTGACCCTGCGTGACCCTGCGACTGCCTCCGCCTCCATCAGCTCATCTATAAGATAGGAAGAACCCTACTACCTCCTCAGGACAGTTTCAGGAGTATTAAATTGAAAGAGCCAGCTAAAGGTCTTATAGTGTCAAGCACCTTCTAGCCCTGGCTTGGTGAGCTAGCATCATTAATATTCTGGTCACCATCCACAGCCTTCATTCTGGTTCAGAAAGATGAATGAAGAGTCAAGACGTGCCTGTAGTTTCCATCCATGCTAACTCAGGAACTTATTCCTGTCGTGAATCCCTTTGCTCCCTATGTCTCCCTCAAAAAAGGAAAAAAAGAAAAGAAAAAGAATTTTAAAAGTCATTGCACAAAAGCGATTTAAGAGAGTCCACAGGTAGAAAGATCTTTGGGAGCCCTGCTCCCATTTTTAAATATTTATAATATTAATATTTGTTAGTATTGTTTTTTAAATTTATTTCTTGGTTTCTCAAAGCAGAGTTTCTTTGTGTAGTCCTTGGCTGTCCTGGAACTAGCTCTGTAGACCAGGCTGGCCTCAGAATCATGGAAATCAGCTTACCTCTGCCTTCTGAATGCTGGGATTAAAGGCCCGTACCACCATCGTCTGGTTATTATAATTATTTAAAATCATGTATATGTGCATTGACAGGTGTCCAATGAGGCCAGAAGATGTAAGCTTCTCTAAAACTGGAGTGACAGGCAGTTGTGAACTGCTCACCATGGGTGATGGGTGATGGGTACCAAATCCGGGTCTTCTGCTGAACAATATGGACTCTTAACCACTGAACCATATCTTCTGTACCCTAACTAACCTTTTTTAAAATTCCACATTTTAATAATTTAAACACCCCAACAAATGTCACTCTCCCATCTGTAAATATATAACCATGTTTACAGTAGGAAATTGAATCATGTCTAGTTTTTCCAGAAGGATCTATGCTCCTGATTCAAAGTAATAACTATATGAGACCTCAACATCCATTGAGATTGGTTGTCATGAACACTCCCATAAGCAGCAGATAATAGGCACATTCTCTACTGTCAAAGAATAAGTTACTGTGTTGTAAATAAATCATTACATTACACCAGAGGTGCTAACATCAGCAGTAACCTGATCATCACTAGTTAGCCTTGTCTGAACTCCATTTGTTTTCCTCATTAAGTGAGAAAAGAGTAAGAGAAATCTTTGCAAACTGTCCTTTACACAATGACTTTCTGGCTGTAGGGGGTAGCAGGATGCAACCGTCTCCACTTACAGTATTAGGGAATGACTAAATTACTTTCTCCATGCACACTTATGAGGAATGATATAATTTTCTAAATCACATAAAAATACATAAACAGAATGCAACTCTCTGTGTCAGCTTCCTGAGAATTTATGTAGATATATATGAATTCTATGGAATAATATTAAAGGGATTTTTTTTCAAGTGTCTTTATTCTGTTTTAAATTCTAGCCCCTTATCTGCTGACACGGCTCTTGGCTCTGAATGTCTGGACGATCCATATTTTGTTGAGCTTTGGCGTCTGTGTTTGGATCATAACACCTTAAAAAGTTACCATTTCCAAGCGTGCTTACCACTGTCTCTAATAATATTAAGCTATATTCCAAGTCTGACTATCACATTCAAGGCTGCTTTTAAAATGTTGAGTGACCATAAAACTAGCAATGTGAATTTTATTTAAATTGATTTCGTATCTTCATCACCACTCCTTAAAATGAATCTTATTACTAGAGAGAATGTATGTGTCAAAAAAGAAGCCTCAGATACACTTCCTGTGCTCTTGACAGGGTGACAAAATATTTCTCCTATCCTTTCCTAATTGAGCTGCAGTACAAAGGAGGACATTATAATAATATTAATAATAGTTACATGGATATTTGTAGGTACTGTGTAACCCTTCAGTCCATTTTCCCAGACAATGGTGACTACAAAGAGGCTTCAAAATAGAACATTGCACAATATGAATGCCACTTTTTTCTATCTTACATTTTAAAAACATCATTGAAATCAGAAAGTTCATTTACAAAGGACTGGCAGTTGCAATCACAGCAATAATGTAGTGCTGAGAAAAAAAGGGTAATTGGTTTGGTAAAGATCGCTTTCCATTACACCATAAAGCACTACACAATAGGAAAGGTCGCCAATTAAGCAATCATGAATACCAAGTACTGAAGCTGATGAAAATAGGGCAGTGGTTTAAATAGATTTGCAAGCAATTTACCTTTTCACAATGTTGGCAATCTGATGCAATTTGCTTGCAATTTTGTCTGCTTTCAGTAGCACTCGAAGCTGACACTACACAGACCAAATGGCAAAGAGGCCCTGCATAGAAAATGTAAAACTATCTTGGCTGCATCAGGAAACCAGAATGGTGGTTCATCAGGAAAATTACAACAATTAACATAAGTGCTGCAAAAATCAACACTTTAAATGTCACACTCACTAGTCTGTCCAAAGACTGTAAAAGTACCATCCCCATCGCTGGACTAACAGTAAATATGAAGCAATCACCAGCAAACCTTGGGCTGATGGCTTTACAATTGATGTGACATTCTCTGGGTGATAAAATAGCCTCTCATTTTACAAAAGTAAGTATTTTTCTTTTTTAGCCTTAACCTGAATTATGTCAACACAAAATTTACGTTTAATTTTTTTCCAACTTTTTCGACAAAGCCATTTCATGCCATGGTGGGTGTAGTTGGTCTTGACATTTAAAAAATAACTTTATATTTCAGAGAATTAGAGCCAAGTTGATAAAAAATAATCCCTCCTCAAATATTGATTTGGGGCTTTCAAATGTAAATCATGGCCCAGATTTCTGTGGAAAGCCATTGCAGTGGGGAAGTACAGCGCGCCTAACCAGAGCCTACTTTATTATCTGACAGAGGACTCCAAAATCCATCCCTGAGATTCCCTGGAGAACTGGCTGGTATTACAGATGCCGCCACATGTCTACAGCAATGTATTCCTAGCTGAAAGTTAGACACCTTGAAAATAATTGATACCTTCTGCTTTGGCGCTCACGGGAAACTGTAAATTTGTTAGGGTTTGGGGAGAATTGGCTTACAGTGTAAACCTGATGATTTCTCAGTGAGCTGGGAAGGTCTCATGGTGAGAGAACAAGAGCAGAATGCCAGAAAATCTCTTTAATTTTCTTTTAATATTGGTTTGACAGAGCTATTTCTTGGTTCTGTCTACAAAGAGACATCTTCCTGTTCTTAGTGGATTGTTTCATCATTCAGCATAAGGAGAGGGTAACCTTTTTGATTCTCACAAGTAGTTCTGCTTTTCCTGATCTTGTGATTCTCACAATAATAAAGAAACGAAAGACTGAGGCCTGGAATGATGGGAGATAGCATGGTTACAGTAAAAATTAAACATTTTGTTATGAGAACAAGATATTGGTAAAAAGTCTACTATGAATTCTTCCTAGAGTTCACTGTTCAATGTGATTGCCTTTTCCCCTTAGGTCTGCAGAGGATCATGTTTAAGAAGAGTGTTCAGAATCGACTTGAGAACTCAGGTGATCTTTAACTTTGGGACCTAATGGGTTGTGTTGACACATGATTCTAGGCTGCTTCCCCAGGTGGCCTCTTCTGTCATCACTATAGTGAGTTTCAGTCACTAATACTTTTCTCCCTGCAACATTTACAATGCAATAATATTAATTCCAAGGAAATGTTTTGCCAAGCATCTCTTCCTCAAATTCATTCAATGAACACATGCAAGCAACATCCAACTAATATAAGTCTCTGGGGTGATCATCCACACTACCCACTAAAAGCCACTCCAAGACAAGGCGGATACTGACCAGAGAACTGGAGCCCAATATGGGCCATGTTCAATGTCTGGGAAGAAGTTCATTGCTTACCTAAAAACAAGGGGCTTAGCCTCCAGGGGAGCTAACTACATAGTTGTCTCGAAAATATTCCCATTTTATGGAGTGTGAAGCTTCCAGAAGGAATGAGTTCTTCTTTGGTGTATCTGTCCTCTGAGGGAAAGTGCACTTCTGTTGCCTGTTCATGGAAGACTCAGAGAGCAAGTTCCTACGGGAGAGGTATGACCTTTAGCTGCTGTTTACAGCGTGACGGGAGTGGTTGTCTGGAAGGGTGGCATCAGCAGACTCAAGGTAAACTATAGACTTGGAATAACAATAAGGAATTTGTTGTATCACCAATAAAATGTTCAAAAGTTTATAATATTTCTTTGAGAGAAGCAAAGCAAACATTGAGAAGAATTAGCATTCTCTTCTTTGTCAGTCAGTCAGTCTGTCTGTCTGTCTCTCTCTCTCTCTCGTGTGTGTGTGTGTGTGTTTGCGTGTGACTCAGGATGTTTAAGGGAGTGATATACAAGAGGGTAGGCAGAGCCCTCTAATTAATTTTGGTAAATATAATAACCTGTGTGATTTCCCCCAGCTGTTGACTGGTACCACTGAAAACAATTATTACTGGTTAATTTCGTTGCTGGCATAGTACATAGTAAATATTTTTGTTCTATCACTCTTTATTAACTGCAAAAAAGACCCTTTTGATTTTATTAAGCAAATTTGTCAAAACCACAGATAACTGCTATATGACTATAAAGCACAGAGTGTCTGAGTCATTAAAATGATTTCAGTGCAGTTCCAGCTCATATGGTTGACTCCAAAGACCAGAATTTAGTGGAATCTAGAACTCAGACTTGGAGTTAAACAATAAAGCTACCAAAGAGGAGATTTCGGAACCTATATTAATTTGGGTTAATGTTTATACTCACTTTAGTTATTTCCTAATATAACGTAAGAATGTGGGTAAAACATAGATGATTACAAGGCTACTCAACTGGATTCACTTCAGTCCCCCCCAAAATAGCTTCCCTCTGGAGGTTAACATTTAGCCAAATAAGTGTTTCCATTAGACTTTTCATAAAGTTTCTTAAGACCACAAATAAAGGCATTATAGTGTTATTTTTTTATTAAAAATTATTTGATTATTTTCTGTGTATGGATGTTTTGTTTACACATATGTTTGTGCACCACATGTGTGCCTGGTGCCCTTGAAGGCCAGAAGAAGGTGATGGAACCCTTGGATCTGGAGTTATGGACAGTGTGAGCTGCCATGTAGGTGCTGAGAATTGAACTCAGGACCCCTGTAAGAGCAGCCAGTGCTCTTAACCACTGAGCCATCTCGCCAGGTCTAAAAGCATTATTTTTAATGAGAATTTAAATATAACAATAAAATTAAGTGGGAGCTGTGATGTCATGTGCGTTAAGGAACATTGGAGGACTTTTTACCAGGCTCTTCCTCTCTGTGGAGCTGTGGGGAAGTCACATCATCTCTGGGTTTCAATTTTGTCTTTTTAAAAATGAGGGCAGAAATATTGCAGAAACTTATGTGAATTGTTAGAATTGCAAATTAGAAATGGCACATATCAGGTGTTTAAATAAAGAGCCTGGACTGTAGTCATGCTGCTGTTTCAGCTGTGAATGATGGTGGTTGGGAAGTCTAGCCTGGTAAACATCTAAACATCTCTGTGCCTCAGGTTTGTTTGCTTGTTTTCAAATACTAATAGTGTATCCAGAGCTAAAGATAGAAAATAGTACTAGATTTGCATGAGATAATCTGCATTATAACATTTGAAATGTACTGTAAAATTGAAGAAGCGTTTGAGATCAAAATCAAAAAGTGTATGTGTGTGAAGGAGCCTCCTAGAGGGTATTCTTCACATTGCAGCTTTCTTTTAATGTGGTTATAGTTGCCACATAAGACTCTCTTTGCCACCAGCTATCTACTATGTATTGACAGCATTCCCATAAATCTGTTCTGCTTAAAAATGCTGTCTATGGTCATCCTAATTCATGTAAACAGAGTCTGGTGTTCACACAATGACAAAAATCAACTATCAATGTAATCTTAGAATGTGTACTATTGCTAAGCAATGCATGGCTGTGCTACAAAATAGTTTTGAAACTGGAACAATTTGAATTCCAAAGGCTTGGCATGTGCTTGGCAAATGGGCCTTAGGGTTTCTCTCAAATCTGTAGAATTAAACAGATTAGTGCTCTTGCGGTGTTCCCTGTATTGACAGTTCTGATAGTCTAGGAACTAATGCAGAAAACTAGAGAGAAGGCCTGGGAAGGCAGGTGGGGAAGGAGCAAGAGCTCAGAGCTCATGGTCCAGGCTGGTTGAGCATCACTGAGTCTCCAAGTAGGGATGTAGTGCAAATCTAAATCTAAAAGAAGCTTCACACAAACTGAGGCCCAAGGGACAACAGTGTCTGTCCAGGATCACGGATCTGGAGACACCATTGAGAGGAGGGATATGTGTGTGTGAGTAGTGAACATTTATATGCTCATCCCTTATCACAAGGTACCTGAACTCTAAATCAGCCTCTAGTGGTCCCCAACTAACCTAGAGTGACTTCTCTGTGCAATGAGAGATAGCTATAGTTTCTTTTTACTCATTAAAGTTTAGTCAATGGAGATGCAATTCCATTCAGGTCTGAATCGTCAATATCTGTGCTACGTAATATCCACATACCAAACCATATATCAAGTGCCTGATATAAACAGTACTTCCTGGGATGTGTATAGAATCCATGACCTCCATCTCTAGTGACCCTACAGTCTAGTCTAGATCATGGCACGTTATTGCAAGCAAATATACAAATAAAAGTATGGAAAACATAGGACCCCTAAAGAAAATGAAAATATCTAGGTCGGTGTGTGAACCGATACTGGTGATGCCTCTGAATCTGTAGTCCAGGGTATAGTGCTACAATAAGCATTGCCCTTTTCTTCAAGCAAGGCTGATAATGACAACAAAGAGCCATTGTTTGTGACCATACTCAAATGTTTTCTTAGTTCTGTTTTGGATGTGTGGGGTAAATATTTCACTGTGAAAGATCAAAAGAAGAAATGAAGAAATGGAAGAAGGGAGAGAGGGAGAAACCCAGCCTCCTGAGGGCCAGCAATCTCAAGTGCAGTTGCTACTGGAGACTATTCTGAACTTTAAGTGAGACCCTGTCTAGTTTCAGACTCCCTGATGCTGTGAGTTTCCTCGGGTATAGCCACATCCAGCTTCTCATACAACATCCCCTCCATTCCCCGATCTCAGCATGTGCTGTAATTCTCCCTCAGATATGCTCATGACACAATAATTCTATACTTGAGTTATCTTGAAGGAACAAGTTGAAGTCAGAATGGTTGATTTTCATCCCTCTGAGACCCAATCACACTCTAAGGAGACACAATGATGTCATCTTCATGACCTTAGTCTTCCAGGCTGAACCCGAACACAGTTCCACGTCATTCTTAGGAGCAAATGCGGATGTCTCCTGCTAGGGATGCTTCAAACTTTGCTTTCCACTTCACTGGAAGGGTAGCCAGTTCAGACAGGAAGTTACAGTCTGCACATTAGTGAAAGTTTGAATTTGCATTAGAAATCTCTGTATACACTAGGCTAAGTAAACCCGATACCATCACATCTTGTATTGTGTGGCAGGTACAGTCACCTACTTCTGCTGCACAAGTTCCATTTGCAGAATGCTCAGTCCTTTCTCTGCTGTCACAGGCTGCTTTAGTCCCTACCCTGCATCATCCTGTCAGCAGTACCCTGCAGGGGCTCTCTTTGCAGCTGGGGTCTACTGCTCTTTAAAGCAAGCACCACAAAGATCAAGTCTTCAGCAGCTTTGGCTATAGGGACTTCAGGTTTCAAAGAGTCTTTCAAAGAGCTCTTGGGTCCCGGATTATTAAATGTAGTAGTAAATGTCATAGACCAAGCTTTCCAACAGCCTCCTTGCCATGGAGCTACTTTATCTCCTGGCTTCCAAGTTTGGTGGGAATAAATATATCGCACAGATGGGCCTATAACTGACCATAGCCTGTTCTATTGTATGTCCAACCATCTCTAATTACAGCAACACATGAAAGGAAGAGATTTGAGAGGGCAGGTGACGGGAGAGGAGAGGAACCTGTTTGACTTAAACAGCACAGGATCCCTCACCATCAGGCCTGATGTACATCAGCCTGACAGCTAATTAGGGTAGACATGAATTTTTCCAATGTAACAGATGTTCGCTAATCAGGCCAGATTTGGAGCCCTTGCGCCAGCAACATTTCATGCACAATTTAACTATCTAAAAGGAATAAACTACTTAATGCATTGTGCTGAAGGCACAGCTGTTTCACAATCAGAAAATTTGCTGTCAAAGATGTTCTCTTTAAAACTGACATGTTTTTATATAACTCTGATGGGGTGTTTATAATGTATTAATAGTTGTCAGCGAGAGCTGCTGTCATCGTCAAGGAGTAAAACATTGCTGAAGGTATATTAAAATGAGCAGACTCCTTTCTCTTCCCCCAAAATCCATTCAGCTAATTTCACTAGGGTGAGCGTGGTCTGCTGAGCTCCAGGGTGTATCTGAAACAAAGGACACAACGAGTGCTTTCAGTGTGCTCCCAAATTAAGACAAAACCCACACTCATGCCTGGCTTTTGGCTTAATGGCTTAAAATAATCATAATTCCACATTTGATAGTAAAGGTGGAATTTTTTAAAAAAAAAATCATTCTGCTTTTGTGGTAACTCCCTGGAGGGGCAGCATTTCCAACACCAAAAACGTCCTATTGAGAGAAATGAGGGTTTGCCCCGCCCAGCCACACACTGACGTCGTCATGGGATGCAATGCTTCTCTCTGCCTGTCCTCCTCCACTCGCCCCTGTTATTTGTGTACCAATTGGCCCTCTATTATTACAAATGATTGATGAATATAAACTTGGAAATCTTTGTATTGTCTTTTTTAAGGCAGTTTAGCTTTGCTTTTGTTACTTATATATATTTTTTAAATAGTGAACCAAAAAAGTAATTAAGAGCTTATCAAAAAAAGTTTGCATCTATTTGAAGTATGAGTTCAGAAGTCTTCACATTGTGTCTGGAAGAAACATTCTATACTGCGTGCCTGTGACTTCAGGTTGGGCAACACAAACAGCTCGCGGGACTGTAGTGGTCTGCCCTGCCTGTATAATTTAGAAATTTGCTTATTTGAGCAACGCACTTTCTCAGTTTTCTCCACTATCCTATGAGGCATAATTGTGCACGTTATTGTCAACCAGTGATGTTGAAAGTGTCACGAATTATGCTTTATTTGACAGGAGAGCCATGATTGATGGTTTGTGCGGTTTCTATGGAGACGGGGTTACTCTGGCCCTCTTTTTTGTGCGCAGGCCCACTTGCACTTGTGGCTTCTAAGGGCAGCTGTGTTGAACTGATTGGATCCGTGGCTCAGTTCTGACAAATTCAAAGTGAGGTCTTCAATTCTAGTCTCAATTAAAGAACTCTCTTTGGAGTTGGTGAAGGAGGCCAGCATTTTTTGCTGTGACTAAAGAGCACCTGGTTCCATTTTTCTGGTAGGATGAGCTTTTCACTAAAGACAGACTGCAGATCAATTGCAAATAGTGTCACATTTCTAAAGGATGATGCCCATGCCACACCTAGAAAGAGAGTTTCTTATTTGTGTCCCAAAGCAGATTGGTCCTGAGAGTTGTTCAAAACAAACTACAAAAGACTGGAGAAATCACGTGCTGATGTACCACCCTCTCTGGAGATGTCCTATGTAAACACATTTCTTGCTGTCTTCCTAATGAATGTCTTAAAGCCAGACACTTGAGTAGTCAAGACCATTTCTTAGTCACCAGTAGTGTGTCTCTTCCATGGGGCATGTTGTGAGCTGTCTTAGTTACTGTCACTGTTGCTGTGACGAAACACCGTGAACAAAAGCAACTTGGGGAGGAAAGGGCGTCTCTCACTTCCATATGACAGCTCGCCATCAACAGTGAGGGCGGGAGCTCAAGGATGGTGGGAACCTGGAGGCAGAAGCAGATGCAGAGGCCATGAAGGAGTGCTGGCTTGCTCTCCATGACTTGCTCAGTTTGCTTTGTTATAGACCCCAGGACTACCAATCGAGCTGTGACGTCACCCACAATGAGTGATGACATCAATCACTAATTAAGAGAAATGCCCCCACAGGCCTGCCTACAGCCCAGTCTTATGGAAGCATTTTCTTGTTTGAAGCTCCCTCTTTTCCGATGACTAACTTGTGTCAAGCTGACATAAAACTAGTCATCACAAGAGCTAAACAGCAGGAAAGGCTTTAGAAAATTTATATGGGCCACACAGTCATCTGTTTCCTTTTGGATGATTCAGCTTGAAATGGGTATATTTTACAGGATAATTTGAAAATTTAAAAGATTTTCTGTAGATTTAGATTTCACCTAAGTTAAACGCACTATCAGGAAGCGCTCCTCACCTGTCCTTCCGTCGTCCAGTCGTCTCCCCCCCCCCCCAGCTTCATTGGCTTCTCTGGCTCCTATGTTCTCGCCCACTCCACTCTGCTCCCTGTCACAGGGGCGTCGGGCCTTATGCTTACTGTTTCTGCTTTACTTTTCTAGACCTAAGACATTTCTGGATAACCACTCCAGCCCCTTTAGAGCCAAGAATCTGGACATATTAGAGCCAAGAATCTGGACATAGTAACCACTAGTCACATGTGGCTGTTTAAATCTATATTAGCTAAAACTTAAATGAGATATAATTGTAAATATCATTGCTAAGTTTCTCTCATTAGCTCAGATATGGAACATTTTTATATATAGAAAATTATGATATAATGGAGACCAAAATGAAATCTTGACATCTTCTGGACTTCTAGGGCCTAGACTAGTAAGTTGCCTATCACAGGTTCATTTGTTCAGTGAATTGATGGATTGGTGGACAGACTAATTTTTATAAATAGTTACTGAAAATCATGATAGTTCAACTAATGTAATACTATAGTTTCTATTTAACCTTATACAATATGCTGCATAATTTCAGTAGAATAAGAACTAAATTGCATATATTATAATATATCTAATATAATTGCATTTTTCAGAGATTCGTTTTCGTATCAACTTCAATAGAACCACAAAGTATAAGGAACTCTCCAGGGTTAGTGGTATCAGAAAGGACAGGCACTGAGATTCCAAAATAGTTTCAAATCCATACTGTTCCCCTACTCTCCTCTGCATGCTTTTTATCTCAACCTCCAACACTCCCATTTTTTGCACGTGCTAGATGGAAGGAGACAACAGACATCTCAGGATTGTTCTAAGGATCAGGCATCATGTGGATCCTTGGTTTGTATTAGGTCTGTACTCAATGATAGCTCCCATTATAATATAACTGGTAAGTTAGTGGCGTGATAACACTACAAACACAAGATCCCAGGATGCCATGTGCAGGTTGGATTTCCATATACTTTAGCCATGTCTTTTGGAATAGTTTAAATCCTCTCAGGCTTACTTACCATATCCATATCCAACACACTGAAAATGCAGTGTAAGTAAATGCTGTGCTGTTTGCTTAGAGGAAATAATGACAAGGAAGAAGTCTCTGCTGTTCAG
Organism: Myodes glareolus; assembly: GCF_982192425.1. Lineage (NCBI taxonomy): Eukaryota > Metazoa > Chordata > Mammalia > Rodentia > Cricetidae > Myodes > Myodes glareolus. Next base: position 3,147,904 of record NC_142036.1, on the reverse strand, counting down.
CACTGACTCTCCTTTTTCAAGTACTTTTCCTCTTCATTTGGTTGACTTCATGGGCACAGAGCCATGAAGGACAGACTGTACTCTAAGGGATATTAAGTGAGTTTTCTGCTATACACAAGAGTATAGAGCAGGCTAAAGTTCCCGAAGAGAAAGGCTTAACCTCTGTTGTTATAGGACTCCACTTGTTTTTTCTCAGCTGCTTAGCCCCAAAATAATCACACAGAACTTATATTATTTAAAACACTATTTGGTCCATTAGCTCTACCTTCTTATTGGCTAACTCATATCTTAATTTAACCCATTTCTAGTAATCTATGTATCGCCATGGCTGTGGGTTATCGGGTAAAGTTCCAGTGTCTGTCTCCACCTTCTTTCTCCTAGCATTCAGTATAGTTTTCCCCACCTAGCTCTACTCTTGTGCCCTATCACAGGCCAAGACAGTTCTTTATTAACCAGTGGTATTCACAGCATTCAGAGGGGAATCCCACATTACCTCCCCTTTTCTGTTTAAATAAAAAGGAAGGTTTTAACTTTAACATAGTAAAATCACATATAACAAGACAAGTATGAAACAAGAATTATAGTTATATTTATATCTACTTTATTCTTTATCATAACTAAGGAAAGCTTTAACTATGTATTCTTCAACCCCATCAAAAACACAAAAGGGGCATAATATTAGCTACGTAAGCAGGAAGTGCATTGTAAGCCACTTCCAAAACTTATATAATTAACAGAGATATCTTGCTGCCTGGACAGCCAAGTTCTTCTGTACCATATAGGGCATCAGTCTTCAGCCCACAGGCCCATAATGTCCAGTGGGCTTTTCCACGAAATAGGAAATTTCAAAGACAATTTTGCCTATATTGACAGTTTGTCAATCACTTTTTTCCTATGTCCTGCAGAATGTCTGGCAGACTCTTTCATGAAGCAGGAACTGCAAAGGACCGTCTCACCTTTAGACAAGTTCAGCAGTCATTTCTCTGTGGGTCCTGCATGTCCCGTTCAAACAGCATAGCATCAAGCAGTCCAGGCAGGAGCAGTTTCTTGCCCAAATGGCTAACAAACTCTATATGGAGCCTCTTTGATGCCCATCTTTCTCTTGAAGTAGTTGGTGCTGCCAGGAGCAGATGTATCTCATTGTCCTGAAAAGTCCTAAGTTCTTAAACATTTTAAATGCCATATTCTATAGTTTTTGAGAGATATAAAGAATGCCTATCCATCTGAAATACATCTCTGTACATCTAGGAAATCTAACTAACATGACTACAAACTTGAATATTATAAATGATTATCTATTAAACTATTCTATTAAATGAGCTACATTTAATAGAATAGTTCTATTCTATTAAATAATTCTATTAAATGAACTACATAATCACAATACCTTAATCAAGAGCAGAAATAAACATATAAAATTGACCTAAAACTTGTATCAATAGAACAATATCCATACCAATGCAAATCTCTATAGCATATCACCCTTTAAATGTAAAGAAACATTTATAAACAATATTTAGAAATTTGGATGTAGTTCTCTCCAAACTGCTCCCAAACTTTTGTTGGGCAAAGGAATTTTTGATGGTGCTGACGTCAGCCTTTCAGGGGGTCTTGGCCCATCAAGCCACATTAGTCTGGAAGGATTGCACAGGTTCTCATCTTCTGTGGAAACAAAAGCAGACCCTCTTTTCCAAAGCATCATATCCTTAGACCCAAATTTTGAAGACAAAATACCTTTATATATGTCAGTTACTTCACAATCGAAAAAATGCAATGAAAACACAATAATATATATATAATCCAGATGCTCTATGTATATTCCATCTTTACATGATTTGTTTCTATTTTATTACTTTTTAATATTTATTTTATTATCTTTACTCCTTTAATCTATGATTGTCTATACTCTTTCTTTTTAAAGACTTTTTTCGTTTTTTTAAAGCCATTTATTTCTTTTTACAACTCTCTATACTCTTTTTCTTCTCTCTCCCAAGCCTATGCACATTTTTTATTATTTATTTATTTATTTAGTTAGTTAGTTAGTTTTTCAAGACAGGGTTTCTTTGTGTAGCTTGGTGCCTGTCCTGGAACTAGCTCTTGTAGACCAGGCTGGCCTCAAACTCACAGAAATCTGTCTGCTTCTGCCTCCCATGTGCTGGGATTAAAGGCATGCACCACCACTACCTGGCCTACATACATTTTTTAAACATACTGTGTTTCATTTAGAGGTCTTTTGTGTCTGAATCTGTCCTTATTGCATATCTGTAATCCTTTTCTGACCAGGATGGCTTCTTGAGATGATAAGTACTTCTTCAAAAGCTAAGTGGCAGTGTGACAAGTACTAAGGCTGCTTTGCCTTTCAGCTCTGCCCAGTTGAGCATGGTAGAGACTTGTTCACTGCCTCTACAAGCCCCAGTTCCAATTATGCAGTCGGTCCATGTAGAGCCATTAAGCAGTTATGCTCTCAAATCCCATTTAAATGCTCGGCCTCCTGAAAGAGCCAGAATTCATGTTGGCAGTATGGCCTAGGAAGCTGCCTTTTCAAAACCATGCTGTTTTTTTTTGTTTGTTTGTTTGTTTGTTTTGGCTACCGCTGAATCAGGAAAACCTTTCTTAAAGGAGCCGGAGCATGCCATCAGCAAACAAAGCCCATCTGAAAAAAAAAATGTGACTAAACTTTGTTTTTTTTTGTGAGTCTAGAGTTCCTTTCCAAGCTTTCTTTCAGGTTTTATGTGGATATAGTTGACCACCTTGGAGCGCCAATTTATAATAGGAGTTCACTTGTTTGTTCCCAGCTGCTCAGCCTCAAAATAACCACACAGAAACTAAATTATTTAAAACACTGCTTTGCCCAGTATGATAGGATGATACATTTTTCTAATGCTTTGACATCATTTTTTTTTTTTAAAGAAAGGCATTGGAAAGAGGGATCCTCAGAGCCTCAAGCTGACTGCTTCTGACACGCACTTCTAGGAACAAGCTCTGTGAGCCAGCTTTCCACTCAAATGACATTTTCTATTTGCTTCACATGTGTGTCTGCAACTTACAGTTGCCACTTTATTGCCTCTCTCTCTTCTCCACTAGCTCACATGATTATACATATTAAAATAAGCAACACTGATCTAAATGGAACATAGCATTGCCTAGAGACACTGAATAAAACTAAACTAGTCAGTAAACAAAATGAAAGGCTAGGCTGGAGATCTCAGCTAGTTTCTAGGACCCTAGCTCATTCTCCCGCAAAGCTCCACCTCTCAGCTTCTGTGGTTATAAAATAAGATCTCACATTCCAACTCTAGGGCTTCAAGTTCTACTGCTGTGGGGGATTTCTGGGATGTTGCTGGGTCGAGACCCTTGGTTAAATCAGGTGGAACAGCTTTTGTCACTTGCATGGTCCTTGAAAGAATGTGGTTTTGCAGGTGTGCAGTTTATTTGTAAGAAAAGTCCTCAGAGTTAGGGTTGCTAGATCAAAGGAGGTAGGCATTTATTCCTTTCAATGATAACAGTCTCCCAGACTTTCATACATGTGTTTATTTGCGACACCAACAATATCCCACAGGCTCATGAAGAAAATAATTTTACTTTTCTGTATTTTGGGAAAATCTGAGATTTTGATGGTATCCTTTTGAACTGAGATATTTTGTTAGAATTTCCTGTTTCACTTACATTAAGTGAGGTTCTGATTTAAATCTAGAATTTTCTGTCTCACTTACATTAAGTGAGGTTCTGATTTAAATCTAGAATTTTCCATCTCACTTACATTAGGTGAGGTTCTGATTTAAATCTAGTATATACTCATTTTCTATTCACTGTTTTCAAGTTATCATTATTACTTTCAGTTTTTAGTTATTTTTAGAGTGTTTTGACTTGTTGGGACAATTAACCATTTGATTGACATGCAATCATTTTTCTACTTTATTGGTTTTGTCTGGACTTGCTTACCAGTTTTGTTTCTATTCCTAAGTTTAAAATGCTATCTTTTCTCTAAGTTTACTTAAATTTTCTATTGTAGTCTTTGAATTTTGTTCTTTTAAAAATTTGTATTTTGGGGCTAGAGAGATGACTCAGTGGTTAAGAGCATTATCTGATCTTCCAAAGGTCCTGAGTTCAATTCCCGACAACCACATAGTGGCTCACAACCGTCTGTAATGAGGTCTGGTGCCCTCTTCTGGCCTACAGACATACACACAAACAGAATATTGTATACATAATAAATAAATAAACAAATAAATAAATATTAAAAATTGTATTTTTTTAAATCTCTGTATATCTGTATGCGCAGGTGCTCATGCAGACTAACAGTGTCAGATTCCCTTGGAACTGAGTGACAGGCAATTGCAAGCTGCTTGATGTAGGTGCTGGAAATTCAACTCAGATTCTGCAGAAAAGCAGCCATCTCTTCAGCACTGAATTTTATTCTTAGTTACAAAGGCCTTTTACATACTACAGTTTAAATTTTGGCTTTTCTTTTTTTTTTTTAAAAAAAGTCTTTTAATCCTTTAATGTATAGTGTGAAGAAATAATCTTTTTAAAGATGGGTATTACCACTGCTTTGACACCCACACCCCAGCCCTCTTCACCCGCACAGTGACTTGAGGTCTTGCTTGACCTATTCTTGGACTATAAGCGTTTAGAAAGACTTTCACTGTAAGTGGAGACTATTCTTTCTTTCCTGGCTGCCCAGACCAAAACAATCACACAAAACTATACTAATTACAACACCGTTTGGTCAATGGCTCAAGCATATTCTTAGCTAACTCTTATATCGTAAATTAACCCATTTCTATTAATCTATGTATCACCGGTAGGTAAGGTTCCAGCATCTTTCTCCTTTGGCAGCTACATGGCATCTGGTCTCTGCCTTCTTTCTGCCAGCATTCAGTTTAGGTTTTTCAGCCTAGCTATATTCTGCCCTGCCGTAGGTCAAAGCAGCTTCTTTATTAACCAATGGTAATAAAACATGGGCATAGCAAACGGAGGGGAACCCCACATCATTTCATTTTTGTCAGTTGGTGTAAACATTTGGAATTTAACCAGATGGTACCTTTTGCCTTTCTCTAGCTATCTGTGCTCCACTTTTCTTTCACATCAAATTATCCAAACTGCAGAACATTCTAGGTCCCTTAGGATCAGTATAAATACTTTTCTCTGCCTTTCCCTTCTCTAATTTGCAAATTTTGACTTGTCTGCAAGACCCACAAAAACCATAACGATTCCAAAGAAGGAACAGAGGACAGCATCATCTAACTGAAAACGGTGTAAGGGAGAGACCCATGAGTAGGGAAATCATACATGTATGGGGAAGGAGTCTATGTGTGGAAAAATGATACATGTCTAGGGGAATGATACTGCAGGGGAGAGATGGTACATGTGTGGGGAGATGATTGCAAAACTATACACACACATGTGGGGAGATAATGCTACACATATGGAGAGAGGATACATATGTATGGAGATGATACACAACACATGAGGGAAACGATATTATTCATATACGTAAAGACAGTGATGAGAATGATTTTTAAGCTTTGAAAATGTTTATCATGTATTAATTTAAAAGATAGGGGCCCGGAGAGATGGCTCTGTAGTTAAGAGTGTTGTTGCTCTTTCAGAGGACCCAAGTCCAGTTTTCAGCATATAATTGGCAGATCACAACTTTCTGTAACTCAAGTAGATGCCCTCTTCTTACTTTTGTGGGAACCAGGAACACACACTACACAGACATATATGTAGGCAACACACTCATAAAATACATACATACATAAAAAACAGAATAAGCAAATAAAAATAATATACAGAGTTTTTTCTTTAAGATTGTGTACTTTTATTGAGTAAATCTTCTCAGTTGTAATACTTTTTAAAGAACAATTTTATGCCAAAGAAACAACAATAGAACAATTATCTTTATTGGCCAATGAAATTAACCATGTAACAATGAAATAAATAAAAGACCATTAGGAATTTTTTTTCAAATTAATGGTGTTTCATCTCTACTGTGCAAAATCCCTCACCACTCCTCCATCCTCTGCACCAATTATAGATTTCTTCTGTCCTTTTCTCATAGCACTTCATATAAACTTCCATTTTAGAATTTTGTCCTAAATTACAGCGCTGTCATTTTCTTGTCACTCCACTGAACTCTCGACTCCTTGTTCATCTTGGAAGCTCAAACAATAGATAAGAATTGTCGACTCTTAGTAAGCAAATAACAAATGTCGGTGGAAGAGAGGAAGGCAGAAAAAGAAGGGAAAGATAAGTATTCAAAGATACAGAAGACAGTTCAGCTGGGGATTGGGAAATGTAAATGAAATCATATACTAAATAAATAAATCATATGCCAGAAATGAGTGTATGCCATCCACCAAAAAACACTTCTCAAGACCTTCTATGTCTCATACAGTCCAGGCCCAATCTTTCTAGTGAAGATCCGGCAGCTAGAGTAATCTATTAAAAGGACATCAGCTCATGCCTCTTCTGTGATCAAAGCCTTTTCCCATTCCACTGCACACGTTAGTATTCTTACAATTGCTCTAGCCTATATGCTATGGCTAGTTGTGACTTCTGTGAACTTTTGTGCTATTCTTGCTGAATACTACCCTCCTCACTATTCCTCCAACAGACTGGAAAAACTCTTGACATTTGCACTTACTGTTCTTTCTAGAACACTCCCTTTTCTGAAGATAACTCTGTGATGTTCTTACCTTTTCAAGTAACAAGTAAATAAGAAATATCTTCTCCATGCTGTATATAAAATAGGTCCTCTTCTGGCATTCCTTCATCACACTTTCATTGCTTTATTTTTGTTTTCAAAGCACATGAGTCCTTTTACTATATAATGTAATATAAGAAAATATTTTGTTTACCTCATAGAATATGAACTCATGAAGGAAGTGGATGTCTACTATAAACTGTCTAGTGAATAGTTACTAAGTGATGGAACAAAGATCTGGTCATTGAGTAAATTCTACTGTGGGTTTTGTTTTCATTCATAGCTATCACTATATTAAAGACATCTATCTTTCACTCCTAATTAACTTTTTTTGTTTTTGATTTTTTTTCAAGACAGGATTTGTCTGTGTTGCTTTGGAGCCTGTCCTGGAACTAGCTCTTGTAGACCAGACTGGCCTCGAACTCACAGAGATCTTGCCTCTGCTTCCTGAGTGCTGAGATTAAAGGCATGTGCCACCCCCACCTGGTTTAAAATTTCCAGTCATGTGAATCTAATCACTCATGTCTCTGAACCATCATTAGACTACAACTTGCCAAAGACTCAAATTTACGAATAACTGTGCTGCAGGTCTTAGTTGCAGTGTCTCTGAAATATTCCATACCCACCACCTTCTCTCAGTCTGCTCTCTCAGTGCCTCCATAACCCACTGGTCTTCCTTACAAGATGACAGCTCCATGCTGCTTCTAGCTATAATGATACTATCATTGAGACATGGCCTGTACCATGTGATGTATGAAGTCAATTGGATCTCCAGCTATTACAGTCACATTCCACCCAGAGATGTCACAAGGCATGTTTTATTTTATTAGCCAAGCCCATTAACACACAGCCACATCACCTGGAGAAGCAGTCTAATAATTCTTTGTCACTATTGAGTAGTATTTTATGTATAGGCATACCATAGACTGCTTAACCATCCATCGAAGGTGTTTAAGTTGCTTATAGTTAGTTACTACAAATAAAAGTGTGGCACATTCTGGTATGGGTTTAGTGTTAAGGTAACATTTTCATTTCTCTAGGGGAAATGCACAGCAAGACTACTGCCAGATGTAATAAATGTTTGTTAATATTGTAAGAAGCTGCCATGATCTATTGTTTACAAATACCAGTGAATTGTCAGTGATGGAGTTCCACTTAGCTTCCCTGGCCTTTCAGTAACCCTTGTTTTTTATCTGAGGTCTTCTCACATATGCACAGTGATGTTTCCTTTTGGCTTCAATTTGTCTCTCCTTCGCTTGCAACGGCACCAAGCGTTCAGTTTTAGTGTTGTCCCTGCTTGTTTCTGTTTCTGTGAAATGCCACTTCTTGTCTCTGGACTATTTCTTGGCTCTCTTCTTTCTCTCTTTCTTTCTTTTTTTTGGTTTTTTTTCTGTTATTTTAAGAATATTTTAGGTTTAGATATGCCTATTGTCAAATGTACTTTTCTCAGTCTCATGCTTTTTACTTGTTTCCAAGGAGCTTAATCTAGCTAATATTTGTTTCTTTGATACTTGGGTTCTTAATAGCAAGTCTGAAAACTCTTGGCCTAGCTCTTGTTTCCAGTGGTTGCATGTGTGTATATGTGTGGCACATGTGTTTTATGCAGCTTTCTGAACATGTGAGTGTCTTGGTGTGTATATGGGCTGGAGGTCAACATCGGCATCTGACTCTGTTACTCTCACCCTATTGTCATTTAGCCTCGAGTTCACTGAGTTCCAGGATGATCTTGTCTGCCTCCCAGCACCGGTACTAAAGGCTTAAGTTGCCACATCCCATGTGCTGAGAATCCAAACTCAGGTTCTCATACATGAACTGCAAGCACTTTGCTCCCCATACCATGTCCCCGATCCTCACTTTTCTTCTGAGATGCTGGATGTCAAAGTTAGGGCCTTACATACATGAAGCAAGAACTCTGCCATTGGCCTTCACCTCATCCTTGTTCTATATGTTTTTCTAAGTACTTATTGGTTTGCATATTTTTGTAAATTTTTGATCTTATCTGATTTAGTTTTTATTTAAATTATTAGAATTAGATTGAGATTATTTTGCATATAAATGCACAAATATAGTAAATATTTTTAAAGCCGCCATTAAACAGTGGTTGTCCACACACAGGAGACAAGAGCTCACTAAAATCAAGCTAGGTTTAACCACTTTCCTTCTTCTTTCTTTCCCTCCCCTCTCCTTCCCTTTCTCCCTTTCTTCTATTTTTCCTCCCTCCCTCCCTTTCTTTCTTCCTTTCCTCTCCCTCCATTTACTTTTTGTGTTGGGGACTAAGTCTATGGCTTCCTGCACATGGGGTAAGCGTTCTACCACTGAGTTTCATTCTTTACCTTTTTTTTTTAAAAAAAATAAGGTTTTTTATACTGGGAGATACAGGAATGTCAACAAATAACATATACCTACTCCTGGAATAGCATCTGGTGCCAAGAGGTAGTCCCATTGTACTTCATACTCACAGGATTTATGGGGAGGAGATTTGTAGAGTGATGTATTTTAAGGACATTTCAAAGTTGGTATGAAGAGGAAAGGCCAAGTGCCTGCAGTCATGCCTTTGGAGGAACTCATTACTTTTTCAGCCTCAATGAAAAGTGAGAAAATAATGAAGTTGTACAAGAAAACATCTAAAAAGTGAATGAATGAATAAATAAATCAAACACACACACACACACACACACACACACACACACACACACACTACAAAGTAAGTCTGGAAAGCATTGAGTGTAAAACATTAGGAGATCAACTTAAAATGTCCTGTAAACCATTGTATAGAAATAGAAGCAGACTCTAGATAGTTTCAAGGAACTCCAAGCTCAGATGGGAAGCTTGATCTCAGCTCTATGTAGAAAAGATCTTTCTTATACATTTTTCTAATGGGTCAGGGAATGATGTTGCTCAAAATAAAGTCAAGTTTTCATCAATCCAACAGTATGAGCTTTAATGAGCACTGGCCACAATGACCTCGAAAGTCTATGGATAGGATCAGAGGAGTTGAGATTTGAGGAAGAAGAGTTTTCTTATTTCCAGAGAGGTCAGATAGGGTTTCCTAGTGTGAAACACACATATTTGATTTCTTAAACAGCTGGACTCATAGGAAGCTGAACTGGACGCATAGGTCCAGTGAAGCACAGCCCTGGATGTTCTCCGTCAGGTCAACACTAACTAGAGTCAGTAGGGAAGAGTGACTCAATTGATATGTGGCCTGCGGACGAACTTGTGGGATATTTTCTTGATTGATGATTGACACTGAAAGGCCCAGCTTGCTGTGGGTGGTGCCACCTGAGGGCTGTATAAGAAAGCAAGTTGAGCTAACCATGGAAAGAAACCCAGTAAACTAAGTTCCTCCAAGGACTCTGAATTAGTTCCTGACTCCAGGTTTATACCTCACCTTGAGCTCTTTCCCTAGATTTCCTTGATGCAAGGAGGAAGGAAGGCCAAACAAACCTTTCTTCCCTAAGTTGTTTTTGGTCAAAATGTTCTACTGCAGCAACAGAGAAACAAACCGTGACAGGAAGTCTGCAAAACTGGTGATGATAGCTCCTAAGTCACCTCTCCAGATTTTACACATTCAGTGGTGTGTATGAACACACACACACACACACACACACACACACACACACACACTAAAATGTAAAATAATAATACAACAAAAAAATTGGTATGTTGGCACAGGCTATCACCCCAGCTCTCCAGAGCTGATCCTGACTTCAAGGCCAGACTGGGCAACATACTGCAAACAAACAAACAAACAAACAGATAAAGGAATAAATAAATATTTTAATGCTTTAATGAATATACACAAACTGAAATGGAAACGTAACATCTAAAGGGAAGGGTTGCCATTTTCTCCTAATGGTGAAGAATAGCTCCCTGTGTGAGGTTTCACTCTGGAGAATGGCCAAGAGTAACTACAGGAAGCTCCAAAGCAAGTCTTTTCACAGTCCAATCATGTTGTTTGTTCACCCAAGAAAAAGGAAGGTGTTCCTTTACCTTCCACAAGGAAGCAAGTTAGCATTGGTTATGTCACAGTTGTTCCTGTTCTGAGGCTGTGAAACAGTGAAAGAGATCATTTGTTCAGTTCATTGCTTTTAAGAACATAGCCTCATGCTGAGTGGTGGTGGTACTCAGGAGGCAGAAGAAGGTGGATCTCTATAAGTTCAAGGCCAGCCTGATCTTAAAGCAAGTTTCAAAATAGCCAGAGATACACAGAGTAACCTTGTCTTGAAGAACAACAACAACAACAAAAATGACCTCACAAATAAAGTCTTGTATTTATTTATTCAGGGACTTTTTTTTTTACCTTGATTTGTCACTTGAAGTTACTTTCTAAATTTGAGAAAAAGCAATAGTTTTTTTTTTCCAGTTTCACTGTATGATAGGAGATTTCTTTCAAACACATTTTCTTATCTTTCTAAATGAAAAATCTTTCTGTGGAACTCTACGAAGAATAAAATCTCCCTTCATGATTTGAAGCAGCTAGGAGCAGACCAAACTACCAGCACTCTAAGATGCACAGCAAATCGGCAGCACACTTCCCTTGTAAACAAACCGGTCTGCATCTGTGAGGTGGTTGCCGCAGAGTGGGAGGGGACACAGCTCCACTCACAGAGAGAGAGCTGGCTTTCCATTGCATCCGCAGAAATCCTGCTGTACATTTTCTGAGGAAATTGGGAGCATGGGGACCTTGGGAGAGGATTGAGCCGGAGGAGAGAGGTAGGGAGGGGAGCAGAGAAAAATGTAGAGCTCAATAAAATAATAATAATAAAGAAAAAGAAAAGAAATCCCACAGTGCAGACTTTGCAATGGTTGCCAACCAACTGAGGCCCCAAGTTTCTCCGAGAAATAGCGTGGTTAGAAAATCTCGGTGTTTCCTCCGCACCACTGTACCGCACCTGCGCCTCTCATCTCGAAGGTGCAGCGGCAGAACTGCATCTTTCAACCCCGTCTCTTTTATCTGATGCAGTGGATGACAGGTAATCTAGCTGAAAGTTCCGACAATTGCACCGCCAGAAAAACACTGGCTGATGAAATCCAAGCAGTTATCACACTAACCATCACCTGTCAAGCCTCTTGCTTCAATTTAAGGGCGCATCAATTTTCTGAAGAGGAAATCAAGGGCAAAGAATAAAAGCGCTTCAGATAAACACTGACAAAGGCCCTTTCTGCTTTTTTCTTTTTCTTTTTTTTTTTTTTAATTTATGATGGGATGTACTATCATAGGTTGCTCCGTGAGGTTTTATCAACTGTCCTGATACATCCCAGATAGCTCAGAATTCTTTGGCCATTGATGAAGTGCTATACAGCTCTCACAGAAAGGGCAGAAGATTTCCAACTGAAAATTACTTTCACTAAATACCACAAAGATATTGAAGGCAGAGAGCAGGTGGGGACGGGACAAATGACAGCGGTGTCTAACAATGAACCTCTCAGTTCTCCGGGATGGCAGACAAGACTGATTAGAGTAAGAACACACAATAATGTTTTCTTAAAGCCAGGAAGCATACTGTATAAAGTGTCAGGTACAAAGGCTTCGGATATTCTTTGTGCTGAGTTGGGAATCTGGCGCTGCTGGCTGGACTTACAGTGTGGCCCATCACAGTTACCAGGCCAAGGTGTACACATGCAAACTCCGGCGAGGAAAGAGGAGAGGGACAGAAGTGAATGAAATCCTGGGGGAGATCATGTGAAACACAACTTGGACTTTTTACAAAAAAGCTCTGTTTGACTTTGGGGATTGCAAATCATAGGGTGTGGTGCTGCCTTTTCAGTGTGACTGTCCTAGGATTTGATGGGGCATCGTTTGAAGAGGAAGCAATAGGGATTGGCCTAGGGCTGTGCACATGCTAGGCATGCACTCCACCCATGACCTGTGCCCCCTTCACTTTTTGCTTGGAGACGGTCTCATTACACTGGTCCGAACCCCTCTGTAACCACAGCAGGCCTGAAAGGTCGGAATCCTCCTGCTTCAGCCTCCTGAGTCGCTAGGATTTTAGGCTTGCATCACTCGGCTGAAATACTACTTTTGATTAATCTTAACTTATACAATTTAATGTGCGGTGAGCTGGAATGTTCCCGCTGCTGGGTCTCTGGCAACCCTTGGGTCACTGGAAAGTGGCAGCTGAGGCTCCTGAAGGAGTGGGTGGCAGTGACGCCTCGGTTTCCTCAAATTGGGAGCCATGTGTAAAACAGCCGGGTGGAAACATGCAGGTGAGATTGAAGAGCAAGACGAATACTCCAGGAGCTTTGAAAACCGCATGAGAATGGACTCAGCCTGCTGGCCGAGTAAAGGAAAACAGGCATAGACCACCTGAGTGTAAGTGATCGGCGGTTAGCACAGACACAGGAAGATCAAGAACTTAGGGCCACCCTCAGCTACATGAGACCCTAATTCAAGAGAACAATAATAATAATAAACAGGAAACAAACCAAAACAATAACAAAATACTAACAAAGCAATATATTCTGAGAGAACTAATATTTGATTTTTTTAAAAAACTGTGTTCACCAAAGCCTTATAATTTCCAATGTTACTCCTGGGGCAGTGAAGAAGAAATATTAACAAAATAATTTACCTTTTAGTGTGAATCACATTCACCAATGTGTATGTGTGTGTGTGTCTGTGTGTCTGTGTGTCTGTGTGTGTGATCTATTAATAGGAAAATGGTATTTGGTTCAGTGACAATGTAAGTCTACTTTATATCTGTGTAGTCCTGTATGGTCATTGTCCTATTGGTAAATAGTATATGCTTGAATAATTACTGATAAAATAAAGAAATCCCTTTGTGTATGAGAATAAGCCACCAACAGTATTAAAGTCCTAAAGCAAGGGAAAAGTGTGGTGGAGGAAACAGTGGCCTCTCTCCTGTGGTCATCGGACGGGCATGCTTGCCAACCACTGGAATCAGAAAGGACAGGCATGTTTTTCTACTGCATTTCTTATTCTGTGTAAACGTTGCCATAGGAGATATTTGCTAATGTAACCCAAGGTATTTTTTCATTTACTTCGAGTTTCTAGATATGCCTGTGAGTTAAATATGGTAGGCTGCAACCTAGTTTTCCCAATTTTCTTTTGCCTTTGTTCATTTGTTGAGGGAGTGGAGGAGAGAATGTGCAAGGAGATTGAGGACAGTTTGGGGGAGCTGGCTCTCACCTTCCACCAAATGGGTCCTGGTGCTGGAACTCAGCCATCAGGCCATTAAGTGCCTGTACTGTTTAATGCAGATATTTCCTCCATTTGCTTGGATCCACTACTAAATCTTCATCCTTTCCAGGAAACTTTTCCTCCCCTACAAGTCATTTGGGACACAATGGAGAGACGTGCTAGACTTAGGACAGTCTTGAATTTAAGACAATCTTGACTTTGGTACTTTTTTGGAAAGTACTGTATCGATTCACCTGGTAACTGCTTCCTGAGACAAAACAGAGCATTTTATACTAAACAAACGAGCTGACTTACATACTGTTCTTTGCTGTGAATACGTGATGCCATGAGACTTTAATTTAGAGAAACCAAGCTTTAGAAATATTCAGATTGTGTGAAACCAGCCTTCATCTGAAAAATGGACAGCTCTTTTCTCCCTAACAAAACCTCTGCTGGGAAACAGAAAAAGGGGACAGCATCTAAGGAGAATCCCTGCCTCCCAGAGGGAGTGGCTGCTGTTGGGCCTTGCTACTGGTCATTAAGGGAAACTGTGACTAAGATGAATGTGTGGGGGAGGTAATTGCTTCATTTTCCTCAGAAAGTTTTGGTCAGAAGTCCACCAACCACACATATCAGTTTCAACCACAATACAAGTTACTTCCAAACGTTTATAGGAGTGAGGCCAAACTCAGCATCTGGATGTGAAGCTGTGCCTGCCTCCCTTTTCTTAATGAAGAGAGCTGCTTTCCTGCCTGTAGAAAACTCAGGCTTCTCCTCCCATTACTGTGAGGAAGCTCATGTTGTATCTCTTCCTAGGCTGGTGCTTCAACTGCTGGCTCCCCGGTTCATTCCTTAGGTTGCATAATCAATTTCTTTCTTTCTCTTTCTTTCTTTCTTTCTTTCTTTCTTTCTTTCTTTCTTTCTCTCTCTCTCTCTCTCTCTCTCTCTCTCTCTCTCTCTCCCTTCCTTCCTTCCTTCCTTCCTTTCTTTCTTTCTTTTTTCTTTCTCCTCCTCCTCCTCCTCCTCCTCCTCCTCCTCCTCCTCCTCCTCCTCTTCTTCTTCTTCTTCTTCTTCTTCTTCTTCTTCTTCTTCTTCAATTGGTTTTTGAGCCAGGGTTTCTTTTTGTCACAGTCTTGGCTGTCCTGGAACTTACTTTGTAGACCAGGCTGGCCTCGAACTGACAGAGATCCACCTGACTCTGCCTCCCGGGTGCTGGGATTAAAGGAGTGCACTACCACCACCCAGCTTATCAATTCCTTCCCAGAAAAAATATTATATTTGCAACTCTTAAAGATCCATCTCAAACAGGAGATGATGAGAATGGCCAGTGTTGCCTAATCCGAGGCCTCACATGGACTCCCAGCAGAGCTCTCGGCTAGAGGGAAGACCTACATAGTTATCCTCAAGTCATTGCAGTGGATGCTGCCTGTGAACTGAGTTAGCCGCCACTAAATATTGTTAAAATGAGAAAGAAGCAGTGCATTGACTTGGTGTATTTAGAAAATGATTATGTCTTAAGTTTCTAACATTTTTATGTGGTAAATCAAAAGTTTTAGTTTTGCTTCACCAAAAATTGTGTTTTTGTTTTGTTTTATAAAGAGAACCTGGAATGAAATTAGTCATACATTTGCATATAAAATATATATACATAGGCTGGGTGTGGTATTCCAGACCTCTAACCCGAGCTCCTAGAAGCATCTATAAGTTTCAGGCCGCCAGGGATACATAGTGGGACCATAGTCTAAAATCACACACACACACACACACACACACACACACCATACACACATAGCATACCACACGCACAACACACACAACACACATACATAACACACAACACACATACATAACACACAACACACATACATAACACACAACACACACTACATACATACACATACTTCATACGAAGACAGAGAAATAGCAATTGTCCATGGGAAAATTTAAGCCTTTATTTGAAGACTCAAAAAGTAAGAGTAAATTGGAACTCTTTCAAAATCTTTCTTTCCTTCACTTATGATTTATTTAGTATCACAGCCAAACCATCATATAATGTTTTTTGATAAAGACTATTATTTTAAATTGAATCCTATAGTTACATATTATCACAAAATAAATTATAAAAATGAGACTTGAAGAAAAGTATTGTAAAATACAACATCAATTGAAAATTCTTTAAGGGCAGGAAGCCTGGCTACTGCCCCTCTGGACCCACTATGGCATATAAAAACAATAAATGCCTCTTAAAGAAATGACAGCAAAGCTCACAGGAACTCATGAATCACAATTTTGGTATATATGTATATATATATGTATGTATTTACAAAGTGCATCATTAAATATTATTTCTGACATCTGGTGGGATAAAAATGGTACTTTTTAAAAATCAAACTAATGAATTATCTTCTTCCAATCAAGTAGAGCAGATAGATCTTAAGTTATAACTCTAGAGTTTATCATAAAATTTGTTAGTAGTACAAAGAGAAAATTTTGCCTTATGCAGAGCTATATTTTTTTAATTTTAATTTTTCAAGACAAGGTTTCTCTGTAGCTTTGGAGCTTATCCTGGATATAGCTTTTATAGACTCAGCTGGCCTGGAACTCACAGGTATCCACTTGCCTCAGCCTCCCCAGTGCTGGAATTCAAGCTTTGCACCACCACTGCCTGGCTGGAAGCTATTTTTAATGTATAATAATGATACATTATGTTCAAGTATTCTACTTTCGATTTTTAAATTTCCTTTCCCA
Source organism: Myodes glareolus (assembly GCF_982192425.1). Taxonomy (NCBI): domain Eukaryota; kingdom Metazoa; phylum Chordata; class Mammalia; order Rodentia; family Cricetidae; genus Myodes; species Myodes glareolus. The sequence continues at coordinate 3,131,303 of NC_142036.1, read as the reverse complement.
GAATCAGCCAGACACAGAATATGATAACTGCTGGGAAGCTAGTCCGTGTGAAGTGAGAAGATGAACAGACGAAACTCCCCCGGAAAGCAGGAGCGTTCAGGTTTTTATTCTGTGAGCTTGTCACTCTTCATGTGGGAGCTGATTGTGCCTGCCATGCTTGCTACATTCACGGACAATGAGCAGGCGGTCAGGGCTTAGCAGAAGCTCCCGACTCTGTGTTTTGTATGTTAGCTACTCCTCCCATGGTGAATGAGGTGTGTTATGGCCATGAAACTGCCTAAAAAGCGCAAGAACCTTGGCAAACATTCACCAAGCATCACACAACGCTTTAATGCAGCTAAATGATTTAATGACAAGAAGGGAGTTACTGTAAAATACAAGGCTGGGCCTGGGCTGCAACAGCGCCTTCTGTCTAGACTAAGAAATCCAAAATGGATTCCAGGAAGAAGCACAATGCCAGGCTGCCGTGTGCTTGCTTGGTCCTCCTATACTGTTATTACTGTTCAACAGTCCTGAAATCTGAATGACAGTGGCCTGAGCCCTTTCAAACAACAGAAAGAAGGTCAATTTTTGTAATGAGGAAATGGAGGTGGTGGCGCCGGAGATCGCTGACCCTTACAGTTTCTTATGCGATGAAGGAGCAGTGAAGTGCGCCAGGAAATTACGGTGTAGGACAGCGGTGACACCACCATCACAGAGCAGAACCAAGCAACAAGGAGCAAATGCACTAAAATGTGCATAAATAAAATGCACACTATCAATCCTGCCTTTATTACTCTTCTCCAACTGTGAAAAATTGGGTCTAACAGTTTTGCGAAGAAAGGAAAAGGCAAATAAAGAGTCCAAACTTAAGTTCAAGTTCTGACGATTCGCTCATCCAGGGACAGTATTTAAAAATGCTTAGCATGTGCCCGCTTAGGCAGCACATAGAGTAAAATGCTAAGGAGAATATGGGCTACGTATGGACCAGTTAGAACAGCTTGCTCACAGGGCTGGCGCAGGGCTTTGGAGACTCATTGCATTGCCAGTGGTCATCTGGCTAGTTCCAAGGTCTTGTAGGCATTGAAGCATTTCAGGAGATGTGAATACAGCTTAGACAGAGGTGGGGTGATAGCTGTGGCATAGGATCAGTGGCTCTTCATTGACAATACACAATTATGTAAGTGTGTGTGCGTGCGTGAGCACATGAGGAGGCCAGAGGTGAACATCTGAATGTCTTCCTCTGCCATTTTCCACCTAATTATATTTTGAGAACAGGGTCTTTCTCTGAACCTGGAGCTCACCTACTCAGCCAGACTGGTTAGCCAATTGGTTAGCTCCAGGAAACCTCCTGTCCTGGTCCCAGTGCTGGAACTGGAGGTACATGCCACCTCACCTAACTTTTATGTGGCGACTGAGGAACAAATACAGATCCTTATTCTGGCATTAGCAAACAATGTACTGAAAATGCCATTTTCTAATCCTAATTAATCTAATTTCATTGTTTTAAGGTCAATTTGCACATAACCCAGGCAGACACCAGGTATTCTCTTAACTCTGTTTCAGTCCAGTGCCATGCTGACTCAAGCCTTACCTTATGGCGTTTTGCAGGGGAAGAATAGCTTGTTTTCTGGGCTAGGTGAATATGTGCCTTCAGTATCTAATCATTCTTTCCTATCCCATGTCTTTTTACATTCTTCTGCTATACCGTCCTCATATTTGTAAGCCAGTGCCTTCTGAATAAGGGGGAATTAAATGCACATTACCCTCGCTAATGGACGTTTATTTCATTGGATAATAAACCTAATGCTTGATCATCTGTATAATTCAAACCCAAAGAGGTTTGTGATGGCTTCCAAGACTTTCCATTTTGGCAAAAAAACAAAATTATAATTTTAATGAGGTTAGACCGGGTTTCAGAACAATGTTTACAGTGCCAGTGTCTTTGGTTTTTAATCTTACTTTCTTCAGTTCAGTAATTGTGATATTTTAAGGGGACAGAATGGGAGAATTTGCTAACAGGAAATAGAATAAGGTATAGAATGACCAAGACTTGGAAAGGACTCAAAGATCAGTCAGCCAAGAGGAAGCCACGAGGCATGGTTGCAGGACAACATATGTCAGTTTGCCCAGTACACAAAGCTGGGGTCCCATTTGTAAATATCTGGAGGAAATGCATCATGCCATTAGCTGAACTCCCAAGCAGCTAAATTGCCATAGACAAAAGAAGATTTTTCCGGCTAAGAAGAGATGAATATCTAAGATATTTTTTCAAACATAGTTAACGAATACTCAGAAAGTGCTGTCTTGGCCGCACACTGTTATTACCTGACGAGCTCATAGGACAGAAATAAACTAACAAAGAAAACCCACAAAAGTCAGAAGTAGAACCAGTGAATGAAGAAGTCGTGCTGGCCTTTATTCTGCCTTGTGCTGAACCAAAATGTAAAAGGTGTTGGGTTTTTTTGTTTGTTTCTTTTATTTTTGTTTTCTTGTTTTTGAAATCCAAAAAAGATAAACTAAACTTAAACCCCTAAGACGGGGGTTTTCTGTGTAGCTCTGACTGCCCTAGAACTCACAGGTAAAGCAGGTTGGCCTTGAACTCAGAGATCCACCTGCCTCTGCCTTCAGAGCACTGAGACTAAAGGCATGCACCACCACATCAGGGTTTAAATTCAAACTTTTAAGGCTCAGAAGTGCTTGCTTTGAAGTCACTCATAAGAGAAAGGGGGGCTTAGAGCTCATAACTCTGGAAACGATATACCATGTCATATATTTCAAGATGATACCTTAAGTGAACATAGCTGTAAAGAATGTAATACTGATGCCGGGCAGTGGAGGCACACACCTTTAATCCCAGCACTCAGGAGGCAGAGGTAGGTGGATCTCTGTGGGTTCGAGGCCAGCCTGGTCTACAAGACAAGTCTAGGACAGGCTAAAAAAAATGTAATATTGACATTTCAAAATACAACTTTATATCAATCTTTTTCCGAAGCTCAATTGCATAGAATGCCACAGGGATTTTGTGCATAGACATCTACTAACCCAGTGCAAACTTAGATTTTCTCCAGCTGAAGTGGCATTTCTGCACTCTTTTCTCATCTTGTTTTTATCCTGGTATAAATGATTGGTACTTTAGCATCTTTTACTGATTATATTATTTCATTGCTATATAACAAAAGAACCTAATTAAAAATGTTAACTTAAAAATTCCTGCTATCACAATGCCCTGAGTACCAAAAATCATTTTACCAGACGTTTTAATTAAAATCTGGTTTACAGGAGTGGCTAGGTAGGTAACACCTGTACCAAGTCTGACAACCTGAGGTATACACACACACACACACACACACACACACACACACAATGTGCATTGATGTTTTGCCTTCATGTATGTCTCTGTGAGGGTGTCAGATTTTGGAGATACAGACAGTTGTTAGCTGCCATGTGGATGCTGGGAACTGAACCAGCATCCTTTGGAAAAAGAGTCAGTACTCTTAACCATTGAACTATATCTTCAGCTTCAACAACCTGAGGTTGATCCCTGGGACATATATGCATGTCATGTGGAATCTCCCCCAACACACAAACACAGACATAAATAAAATATAATTAAAATATATTATAGCCCTGACTTCTAGCAGAGGACCATCGGTGGGGGTCCCGGCGAGGAGGAGCTTGGGCGTTCCCCGACCCCATAGACGCCCAGGTCGCCCTGCAGTGCTGGCTACCCCCTCCCGCCTGCCATCCCGGCTCCCATCCAGCAGGGACCCTGACTTCTAGCAGAGGACCATCGGTGGGGTGAGTTTGCTTCGGGCCGTGGAAGGGTCCTGGTGAGGAGGAGCTTGGGTGTTCCCCGACCCCATAGACGCCCAGGTCGCCCTGCAGTGCTGGCTACCCCCTCCCGCCTGCCATCCCAGCTCCCATCCAGGTACGAATTCCTATATTTCTCCCTTCCCCCTGGGGCCATAAAATTTCCCCAGCTCAGCTGCCTTGCGAGCTGGGCCTGGGCTGTAGGCGCAGCCCGGCTCGAGGCAGTTCCTGGGTCTTAAAGGCCTCCCTGAGGACAGGTGGACCAGGTGACAGCTCAGCCACATTCCTGATCAGCAGGGGCCCTGACTTCTAGCAGAGGGCCATCGGAGGGGTGAGTTTGCTTCGGGCCTTGACAGGGTCCTGGTGAGGAAGAGCTTTGGCGTTCCCCGACCCCACAGTCGCCCAGGTCGCCCTGCAGTGCTGGCTACCCCCTCCTGCCTGCCATCCCAGCTCCCATCCAGGTACGAATTCCTATATTTCTCCCTTCCCCCTGGGGCCATAAAATTTTCCCCAGCTCAGCTGCCTTGCAAGCTGAGCCTGCATTGTAAGCGCATCCAGGAAAGAGGGAGTGTCTTTGCTTCAATAGCCTGCCTGAGGAAAGGTGGGCATTCTGTCAGTGAAGTCCCTGCCCAAGAAGGGAACCTGACCCGGTAACAGAAGTTCCAATAGAGAACATTTGAAGTAAGAGATGGGCAGACGCCAAGGCAAGACCTCATCCAACAATCTGAAAAACAACATGAAAACACCAGATCCCAAGGACCCTACAACAGAAGGGCTTGAACACCTTAACACAGAAGAAGTGGAAAAAAAGTGCCATTATGAAAGCAATAGAGTCCCTTAAACAGGATATGAATAACTCCCTTAAAGAATTGGATGAGAAATATAACAAAAAGTTTGAAGAAATGAGTATAGAAATTGATGAGAAATATAACAAAAAGTTTGAAGAAATAAGTAAATCCGTGAATGAGAATCAAACAAGTAAAGGAAACAGTGCAAGAATTGAAAACTGAAATGGAGGCAATGAAGAAAACACAAACGGAGAACCGGCTGGATATGGAAAACCTAGGTAAACGAACGGAGACTACAGAATCAAGCATAACCAATAGAATACAAGAGATAGAAGAACGAATCTCGGAATCTGAAGATACCATAGAGAAAATAAATGCTCTGGGCAAAGAAAACGGCAAATCCAACAAATTCTCTTCACAAAACATTCAGGAAATCTGGGACACAATAAAAAAACCAAATCTAAGAATAATAGGGATTGAAGAAGGAGAAGAACTGCAGATCAAAGGCCCAGAAAATATATTCAACAAAATTATAGAAGAAAACTTTCCCAACCTAAAGAACGATATTCCTATGAAGGTTCAAGAAGCATACAGAACACCGAATAGACTGGATCAGAAAAAAACATCTCCCCGCCATATAATAATCAAAACACAAAACATAAATATTACAGAAAAAATTTTAAGAGCTGCAAAGGAAAAAGGTCAAGTAACTTATAAAGGTAAACCTATCAGGCTTACACCGGATTTCTCTATGGAAACCATGAAAGTCAGAAGATCCTGGATAGAGGTACTGCAGAAACTAAGAGACCATGGATGCAAACCCAGACTACTATACCCAGCCAAGCTATTGTTCACTATAAACGGAGAAAACAAAATATTCCAGGATAAAAACAAATTTAAACAATATGTAGCTACTAATCCAGCCTTACAGAGAATATTAGAAGGAAAATCACTACCGAAGGAATCCAACATTCCCAACACGGCCTACAATAACTCGAACATCTAGCGACCATTCACAAGCACAAATCAAAGAAGAAAAACACATACACTCTACTACCTAAAAAAAAAAAAAAAAAAAAAAAAATGACCGGAGTCAACAACCACTGGTCATTAATATCACTTAATATCAATGGACTCAATTCACCTATAAAGAGGCACAGACTTAGAGATTGGATACGAAAACAGGATCCAACATTCTGCTGTTTACAAGAAACACACCTCAACCAAAAAGACAGACACCTACTCAGAGTAAAGGGTTGGGAAAAGGTTTTCCAAGCAAATGGACCTAAGAAACAAGCGGGTGTGACCATTCTAATATCTAACAAAATCGACTTCAAACTAAAATCAATCAGAAGAAATGGAGATGGACATTTCATACTCATAACTGGAACAATTCATCAGGAGGAAGTCTCAATCCTGAATATCTATGCTCCTAATATAAAGGCACCCACATATGTAAAAGAAACTCTTCTAGAACTCAAGGCGGTCATCAAACCACACACACTGATAGTAGGAGACTTCAACACTCCTCTCTCACCAATGGACAGGTCAATCAGACAGAAACCAAACAGAGAATTGAGAGATCTATTGGAGGTATTGAATCAAATGGACTTAACAGACATCTATAGAACACTCCACCCAAATAGGAAAGAATATACCTTTTCTCTGCAGCTCATGGAACCTTCTTGAAAATTGACCACATACTCGGTAACAAAGCAAACTTCCACAGATACAAAAAAATATTAGTAACTACCTGTGTTTTGTCAGATCACCATGGACTAAAATTAGAATTCAACAACAATGCTCCCCCCAGGAAGCCAACAAACTCTTGGAAACTGAACAGTCAACTACTAAATCACCCCTGGGTCAAGGAAGAAATAAAGAAAGAAATTAAACTCTTCCTTGAATTTAATGAAAACAAAGACACAACATACTCAAACCTATGGGACACTATGAAAGCAGTGCTAAGAGGAAAGTTCATAGCACTAAGTGCCCAATTAAAGAAAACGGAGAAAGCACACATTGGAGACTTAACAGCACACTTGAAAGATCTAGAAAAAAAAGAAGCTGATTCACCCAGGAGGTCTAGAAGACTGGAAATAATCAAACTGAGGGCTGAAATCAACAAAATAGAAACAGAGAAAACAATCCAAAGAATCAATGAATCAAAAAGCTGGTTCTTGGAGAAAATCAACAAGATTGACAAACCCCTATCCAAATTAATCAAACGGCAGAGAGAGAACATGCAAATTAATAAGATCAGAAATGAAAAGGGGGACATAACCACAGACACAGAGGAAATTCAGAGAATCATTAGATCTTACTATGAAAGTTTATATGCCACAAAGTTGGAAAATGTAAAAGAAATGGACATTTTTTTAGATAAGTACCATATACCAAAGTTGAACCATGAACAGGTGAACAATCTAAATAGACCTGTTAGTCGCGAAGAATTAGAAGCTGTTATCAAAAATCTCCCTACCAAAAAAAGCCCAGGACCAGATGGTTTCAATGCAGAATTCTACCAGAACGTCCAGGAAGAGCTAATACCTATACTCCTTAATGTATTCCACAATATAGAAACAGAAGAGTCATTGCCTAACTCCTTTTATGAAGCTACAGTTACCCTAATACCAAAACCACACAAAGACACAACCAAGAAAGAGAATTACAGGCCAATCTCACTCATGAACATCGACGCAAAAATTCTCAATAAAATACTGGCAAACCGAATCCAAGAGCACATTAGAAAAATTATCCATTATGATCAAGTCGGCTTCATTCCAGAGATGCAGGGCTGGTTCAACATACGCAAATCTATCAATGTAATCCATCATATAAATAAACTGAAAGAAAAAAACCATATGATCATCTCACTAGATGCTGAAAAAGCATTTGACAAAATTCAACATCCATTTATGATAAAGGTGTTGGAGAGACTGGGGATACAAGGATCATACCTAAATTTAATAAAAGCAATATACAGCAAGCCGACAGCTAACATCAAACTGAATGGAGAGAAACTCAAAGCCTTTCCACTAAAATCAGGAACGCGACAAGGCTGTCCACTCTCTCCATACCTCTTCAATATAGTGCTTGAAGTTCTAGCAATAGCAATAAGACAACATAAGGAGATCAAGGGGATTCGTATTGGAAAGGATGAAGTTAAACTTTCATTATTTGCTGACGATATGATAGTTTACGTAAGTGACCCCAAAAACTCTACCAAAGAACTCCTACAGCTGATAAACACCTTTAGTAACGTGGCAGGATACAAGATCAACTCCAAAAAATCAGTGGCCCTCCTATACACAAAGGATAAAGAAGCAGAGAGGGAAATCAGAGAAGCATCACCTTTCATGATAGCCACAAATAGCATAAAATATCTTGGGGTTACTCTAACCAAGGAAGTGAAAGACCTATTTGACAAAAACTTTAAGTCTTTGAAGAAAGAAATTGAGGAGGATACCAGAAAATGGAAAGACCTTCCCTGCTCTTGGATTGGGAGAATCAACATAGTAAAAATGGCAATTCTACCAAAAGCAATCTATAGATTCAATGCAATCCCCATCAAAATCCCATCAAACTTCTTCACAGACCTTGAGAGAACAATAATCAAGTTTATATGGCAAAACAAAAAAACCCAGGATAGCCAAAACAATCTTATAGAATAAAAGAACTTCTGGAGGCATTACCATCCCTGACTTCAAACTCTATTATAGAGCTACAGTATTGAAAACAGCTTGGTATTGGCATAAGAACAGAGAAGTCGACCTATGGAATCGAATAGAAGACCCAGATATTCACCCAGAAACTTATGAACACCTAATTTTCGACAAGGGAGCTAAAGGTATACAATGGAAGAAGGAAAGCATCTTTAACAAATGGTGCTGGCATAACTGGATGTCAACCTGTAAAAAAATGAAAGTAGATCCATATCTATCACCATGCACAAAAATCAAGTCCAAATGGATTAAAGACATCAACATTAATCCGTCCACTTTGAACCTGATAGAAGAGAAAGTGGGAAGTAGTCTACAAGATATAGGCACAGGAGGCCTCTTCCTAAGTAGGACCCTAGCAGCACAGACAATAAGAGAAACAATGAATAAATGGGATCTACTGAAACTGAGAAGCTTCTGTAAAGCAAAGGACACTGTCAGTAGGACAAAAAGGCTGCCTTCTGACTGGGAGAAGATCTTCACCAACCCCTCATCAGAGAAACGTCTGATCTCCAAAATATACAAAGAACTCAAGAAACTAGGCACTAAAACTCTAATTAACCCAATTTAAAAATGGGGTACTGAACTTAACAGAGAATTCACAACAGATGAACTTCGAATGGCCAGAAGACACTTAAGGTCATGCTCAACCTCCTTAGCGATCAGGGAAATGCAAATCAAAACCACTTTGAGATACCATCTTACACCTGTTAGAATAGCTAAAGTCAAAAACACCAATGATAGCCTATGCTGGAGAGGATGTGGGGTGAGGGGAACACTCATCCATTGTTGGTGGGAATGCAAACTTGTGCAGCCACTGTGGAAATCAGTGTGGCGGTTTCTCAGGAAACTGGGAGTCAACCTCCCTCAGGACTCAGCAATTCCACTCTTGGGAATATACCCTAAAGATTCCCTAACATACTACAAAAGCATTTGTTCTACTATGTTCATAGCAGCACTATTTGTAATAGCCAGAACCTGGAAACAACCTAGGCGCCCCTCAATAGAAGAATGGTTAAAAAAGGTGTGGAACATATACACATTAGAATTTTACTCAGCGGTAAAAAACAATGACATCTTGAATTTTGCATGCAAATGGATGGAAATAGAAAACGCTTTACTGAGTGAGGTAAGCCAGACCCAAAAAGAGGAACAAGGTATGTATTCACTCATAAGTGGATTCTAACCATAATTAAAGGTCTTTGAGCCTATTATTCGTGATCCTAGAGACGCTAAATAAGAAGATGAACCTGATGAAGGTTATTTAGCTATCCACCAGGAGGTAGGAAATAGACCAGAGTCCCAGGTAACCGCGGGTGCATGGGGGGGTGGGAGGGTTGATGGAAGGGGAGAGTGTTAGAGAGAAGGGAGTAGGGGAGGAACAGGGATAGCTCGGTGGCCTGGGATGGGGGGGGGGAGGGAGGAAGGATGAATATGGGATCAGGGAAGAATATATTTCAACTAAGGGAGTCATTTTAGGGTTTACAGGAGACTTGATTATATATGGGATCCCAGGTCCAAGGAGAGATCCCCCAGATTGTTCTCTGGACAGAGGAGAGGGTGCCTGAATCGGCCATGGCCCATAACCGTACTGATGTATATTTTGCTTATCACCATAGATCCTTCATCTGGCGAAGGACGGCGATACAGTCGGAGACCCACATTGGAGCACCGGACTGAGCCCCCCGAGGTCCAAATGAGGAGCAGAAGGAGGAAGAACATGAAAACGAAATCAGTACTGCGAGGGATGCTATCACCCACTGATACAAGGGAACGGATCTAATGAGAGTTTACCAAGGCCAGTTGGACTGGGACTGAACGAGGACGTGATCTAACCAGATTCTCAGAATTTGGCCGGATTCTCTGACTGTGGCTGGCCCGAAGTCTTTCTGAAAAGCCATTGACTATGATACTGGGACCTGTTTCCTCTGCATATACTGGATTTTGGGGATCCAGTCTGTTTGGACACTCACCTTCCTGGACCTGGAGGGAGGGGGAATGAACTGGAACTTCCCACAGGGCAGGAAACCCTGACTACCCTAAGGGACGAAGAGGGAGGAGGAGAGGGAGTGGGGGGAGTGGGAGGGTGTTGGGAAGAGGGGCGGAAATGGAAACTTTTATAATTTAATAAAATTTACTTTAAAAAAAATAAAATATATTATAAAGTATTTTGGGCCATAATTTAATAAAATTATATCAAAATTCTTGATTAAGATTATTAAGTATAAATATGTGTCCCCTAGTGAAATGGATTAGTAATTACACAGTCTTAATTATACCAGAATTATTTCCCATGTTAATAGATGAATTGATCTTCTTTGTGGTACCCTAGCAATTGCAAAGCCTGAGATATCATGATGTCTACATATTATAGGCGTGTGATCCCAACACTGTATAGCATAGAGTCTCCCTCTTCAGCATCAATCCCAGCACGCCAAAGACACTCAACAGGCATCAGCTTTCCAGGTCTTCTTGCTTCTTGTCCTTTTAGGTTTCTCTGTTGCTGGAGGATCTACCTCCCCCGCAAACCAGCATTTCATTTTAACAGGGATTTTCTAGATAAAAAAGGACTTCTCACTGATGTAACCACATTGTTGCCAAAGCAGGAAACCAAAACAAACAAACATTTTTTTGAGCAAATTATTGGGAGGTGGTCACTAAGTGGCACACATGCGAAACAAATACATCATAAAATAACTCTCTCTCTCTCTCTCTCTCTCTCTCTCTCTCTCTCACACACACACACACACACACACATGAATCCCATGTTACTGAAAAGCCAAGAAGTCCTACACAAAGACAGTTGAGCTGACACGGCAAAGTTACACTATGAACTTAAAGAGCTTTGTTTCTTTTCTGATGCTAAAGGAATGTGGGCAGAAACTGTGCTTGAATACACAATACCTGGAGTATTTGCATCGTTTTGAGAACCACAGATGATATTTTGGAGGGAGACTACCTTACCATCAGCGTAAGTAGATTGTAATGTAACGACTTCTATTTCTACTCCCGTCTGACTCATGCCTACTACTGTCGCGATCTACTTCCAAGTCTGTCCATGTCCATCTGGTTCCGTCTCCCCCGCACCTTCTCACCTGGGAAAAACACTCTCCACAGAAGGAACTTAACAACAAAGATGAAAAGATGTTGGTGACTCCTTGTCTTTTTTTAACCAAAGACTATCATTTTTTTTTCTTTTGGCAAGGATATTCTTGTTTCTTTTCAAGAGAAATGTGCCAAGTACTTAAAGGCTATTTGAAAATAAACAAAATCTTGTTTCAAAATCAAAAAATTTTGGAGTTCTTTGTAAAGGTAAAACTTGCATTCTGAATGTCCTTTTTGTTAGAAGACCAAACATGGCAACTCAGAAGTAATTGCTATTCTCCTCAATATTAAACTATTTATTATGCAGAACTCTTTGAGTATGAGCCCATCTAGCACAGAGTTCTCTTTTGTTCACGTATTTTACTTTTGCAGCTTTTTGCCAGTCATTGTGAAGGGGCATCTTGATATTTACTAACCTCAGGCCTAAGCAGAGTCTCCCAAGCTTGCAACAACTACACTTTCTGTTGTTTTTAAGTAGAAGAAAGATGTGTGGTAGATGTATGGATGCAAAATTTGATGCAAAAAAAAAATGCTTGTAATAGCCTATAGAAATTTCCAGCAGAATTTTACTCCTATGGTCATTGTTCTGGAACCAGTTCGTGACTCTGGAGTCCACAGTGAAGTGTGGCAGCTCAGCAGACAGGGCGTGCAGCTCCTGCACAGGGCATCAGCTGAGCAGAGCAAGTACGACTCCTGCTTAGAGCACTGGACCCAAGAGAAGGGTTTCCATGGAGAGTCAATGCTGAAGGGTTAGATAAGGCTTTCTGGGTTGATGAATTGTGAACTGGCCAGTCAGTTGGCACACTGATGAGGTGTCCATGTGCCTTGCCACCCTAGGTACTAGAACTAGAGTTTTGGTGGCAGTCTCATGTATAACTGTATAAAAGGAAAAGACAGACAATAAGAAAGCAGACCAAGAACCAGAGGTCCCAAATATTTCTGGTATTTCTAGCTTTTGGCCAGAACAGGACCAAGGACATGTCTGGCTTCTGGCCAAGAGCAAAAATTAATGTCCTTGTCCCTAAAGTCCCTGCCAGTTTCTGTCTCCTATTCCCATCAGTTGCACTTTTCTAAAATACGACTCTACCTTGCAGATGTATTAATACATATATTAACATAATCAACAATATAAGCAAGGGGCCTTGTTCACACCTCACAGATCAGGAAACTAGAGCTGTAAGCATTAGCCAGCTAAGTCAGCCCACCAGTGCCACACGTAGGAAGCTCTTCTGCTCGGTTTCACTGAGAAGAAGCCTTTGCACACTCAGAATGCTATATAGCTTATCCACTCACTCCCTTAGTGCCCTGTTAACTCAGGCATAGCAGGTCTTTCTTGTTGGAATTTCTTTGGGACCTTCAGTTCACAAAGAGACTTCTTATTAATTATGACAGCATGGCCTTAGCTTAGGCTCATTCCTAGTTAACTCTTAAGATTTAAATTCACTGGTTTATATTAATCTATGTTCTGCCACAAGACTTATTACCTTTCCTCCATAATGCATGTGTGACTTTCTAAGCATCTCTCTGGTGAATCCACCTTTCTTCATCCCAAAGTTCCTATCTCTACCAAGAAGTCCCACCTATTCTTTCCTGCCTAGCTATTGACCAATCAGAAGGTGTCTTGGCAAAGGCACATCTTCACAGTGTACAAAAAGATTATCCCAGAATACTCAGGGCTCAAATCCACTGAAGCCTTTGGAGAAAGAGCAACCTCTGACCTCCCCATTCACCCAGTGTGGGCATGAGTCCAGAAAGCTCAGCTTTCAGGAGGTCTGAGTGCCAACTTGCCACCCAGACATCAGGATTTGGTCAACTGTCTGGCAACTGGAAAACATTAAATGTTTGTAAGATCGTCAGAAGTTTGTACGTGCTCCGGATGTGTGCAGAATCCTCACATACCACCTATATAACATCTCACACACAGGTCATTTTCTTTCCTTGCTTTCCAGACACCACCCATGTACCCCCTTTCTGTCTTTTTTAAATGTGTTTACTAACATTATCAAAGCACATGTTAGAAACTCACTAATGAAAAAGCTGACAGTATCAAGCTTTTAGTTTTCAAGGAAAAATTAAAGATATTTCTTAATAGCAAAATATCATCTATTAGTAATCAATTGTGTTATAAAAACTCATTGTTTCAAGAATGGGGAAACAAAGTATTCCAATGTTGAAATCTTAAACTAATTTCAGAGGATATTTCCTCCTTCCCAAGTCCAACATTCTAAGATTAGGATTCTTGAGTCTGGCATGCCAAGACTCAAGGCCTGAGGAAAGCAGGGAAGACTCAGGGAGCTCAGTGCTCACTCAGCACATCCAGCCAGGCCCCGGTGACAGCTCCATCATCAGTGCTACTATGAGCCAAGCATTGTGCTTTGCAACCAGTTCTCATCTCACGTGTCTTAGTTAGTCTTCTATTGCTGTGAAGACACTCCGTGACCAAGGCAGCTCTCATAAAGAAAAGCATTTGATGGGGGCTTATTTACAGTTTTAGAGTGTTAGTTCATTTTCCTTACGGCAGAGAGCATGGAAGCACAGAGGTAGACATGGTACCTGAATGTTCTACATCTGGATCCACAAGCAGCAGAAAGAGAGAAAGCCATTAGGCCTGGCTTAGGCATCTGAAAATCATTCCCTCTAGCAAGGTCACACTTCCAAATCCCTCCCAGGTAGTACCATTCCCTGATGATCAAACATTCAAATAGAGTCTATGTGGGACATTCTTACTCAAATAACCACACCATGATATTGTCACAAAAACTCTAGATGTGGAATGCAGTGTTATTTTCATTTCTTTTGATGTAGAAACCAAGAACCAAATCCAACTTTATTTTTTTAAAAGAAAAGAGATTTTCAGTCTGTCTATGTTCCTTCTGTCCACTCTAGGGACAGAAACTCAAATGGGACTTGCAAGAGTCCATTGAAACCTTCTCGAAGAGGTAGCTTTGGTGGCTGCTGACCTTGTGGGGTGGCCAAAGTAGGAACCTATAACTTTATTCTTTAAAGTAGAAATTGGGCCCATCTTGTTTCACCGAATGGAGCAATCATGTTGATTTGCTTCTGGTTTACTTCTAGCAACTTCTTTTTTAAAAGGTCTCCAGCTAAGGGCTGGGTGTGTAGCTCAATTGGTAAAATGCTAGCCTACCACACACAAAGACCTGGATTCATTCTCTAGAACCACATAAGTCATAGATGTGGTCGAGACAGAAAGATCCAAAGTTCAGGGCCATTTTTAGGGAGTACAAGACCAGCAAGAAGTACATGAGACTCCACCTCAAACTAAAATAATAAAATGCTCTCCTCCTGCCAGCGTGCCAGTCTAGCTCCAATTGTATTAATGACATAAACTTCTTTCTGGAGTGAAGACTTAAGACACCAGCTCTGTCTTCTTCCTTATATTTACTATGTACCTGGGGAAACTTGAAAGACTCCCCGCTGGGCGTCTTCCCTCGGGAGAGACCCCCATGTCCAAAGATCAGTCGAAAGCACGCAGCCGGATGCAAAATGCAAGAGGTTTATTTGGGGTACACAGGCACCTGTGGGCGACAAGGTCTCTCGGAGAACTTGCGCGCCTGCAGGTTGGGGATGAGGGGTTTTTATAGGGGAGCGAAATCGCGGGTACAGAAGCAGAAAAGCTTTCATTTCATTGGTCAGTTCAAATAAGGCTAAGCTGAGTGGCACATTCTTGACCTTTTACCTAAATACCAAGGAGGGGGTTTCCAGATCCACCACCTGGATACCAAGGAGGGGGCTGTGCTACCTGTTTTTCTTATCTCTTCCTGCCTTCCTAGCTTGGCTGGCGACTAGATGTCTGATTTGCACAGCCCCGAGCCCTGCTTTCTACGAGACTCAGGCCTCGCAATCTTCTCTTTCTTTGTTTCTATGGCCAGTTCATAAATTCCCTGTTTTGCAGCCAGATAAGGCTGTCCTTGCTCTAACCTCAGGTAGGTATCTTTGCTCAGCGGAGGCCTTTTATGGAGCTTGTTATTTGTTCAGCATTCCAGGAGGTCCTGAGCTAAGCTTGTTATTTGCTCATCCTTTGCAAGAACGGTATGACTGTGGTTAAAGCGAGTTGGGGTCCTTCATTCCCCAATTTTTTTTTTTTTTTTTTTAGTGCCTAGTTCTAACCATAGAACTAGATTTCAGTATCCTCTTGACCCTAAAAAAAAAACATTGTGTTGGAGGTGCAACATCAAAACCTGAACAGCACCTGTTCTTTTTCTAATAAAGGCAATATTAGTAGCAGAAGCAAAGTTAGGAGTGGTCCCATAAGGGAGGATATCAAAGTAGTCATCCAGGGAGATCTATTCGCATAATCCTCCATCCTTTAAGAATAACAAATCTAATTTCCTTCTATCCTGTAAGACCATTTCTGAGAGGGAAGTCAATGACTCTTTGAGTTTGGAAACAGATTGTTTTAAAGCCCTCAAATCTTAATACATTGAAGTACTGAGGGGCCTGCATTAGGGCAGCGGTACCTGTCCCAACACCGGCAGCTTCTCTAAGGCCCAGGATTACTGCTAGTGTCAGAGAAATAGGTTCTCGTCGAAAGCGAGATGGGTGCCTGTCAAACTCATACCAGTTGTGCAAGCACATAGTAATTTTGGTAACGTCAAAAATTAACATTGACATGCAAGGCATCAAACCAGTACTACAAACCCATCATCTATCTAAACCAGGAACCAAGTACCAAGTGTCAGGAGTCTTAGGGCCCTTTAGAGTCTCATTACATAACCTCAGTAAAAGTCTGTCTATGATTAGTCCTCTAAACCCAAGCCTTTTGACTGGTAGCTTTGTCAAAAGCCTCGGATACTGTAGTTTGGGTAGTTCAGGAGCTCGCTTCATGTGGGGGGCGTGGATCCAGGCAGAGATGCATACTTCTTTCAGTTGTTTTCAGATCTGATGTCTCTCCATTTCAAGGACCTTTAGACAGGGAAAATAAAGGTCTAGAAAGAATAACATCAGGATTACACATGTTATCCAACTCAGTGAGCAGTGGTAGTTCTCCACATAGGATCTCATAGGGGATGAGTTTAAATCGCCCCTGGGGTATTCCAAACCTGGAACAGGGCAAAAGGGAAGGAGGGCTGTCCAGTCATTTCCGCAGGTCTCTTTTAGAATTCTATTTATCCTTTCTATCTGTCCTGACTCTGGGGTCGGTAAGCACAATGTAATTTTCAATCAATCCCCAATTGGGCGGCCAGTCCCTGACTTACCTGGGCAACAAATGCAGGTCCATTATCAGATCCAATTACCTTGGGTATCCCAAACCTTGGGAAGATTTCTTCTTTGATCTTCTTAGCCACCGCATTGGCTGTCTCAGTCCTGGTAGGAAAAGCTTCTACCCAGCCTGAAAAGGTATCTATAAAAACTAATAAGTACTTGTTGCCATGTCTGGCTGGCTTAATTTCTGCAAAATATACTTTCCAGTAGGCTCCAGGCCAATCGCCCCTGAGCCTCTTCCCAGGAGCATATATGGAGTGTCCTGCATTAATCATAGCACAGTCCTTGCAGTTTTTGACTACTTCTTCTGCCAAGACAGAGAGTCTGCCATCTGATTTTCCTCAGCCATAGCATCTCAAGCTTTTTGGTGTCTTGGACAAGTATGTGTCTTTTCCTGCAGATTTTCTGTATATTGCTCCATGAATATGAGCAGTGGCAAAAGCATACCTGCTGCCAGTGTAGATGCTGAGACTTCTCCCTCTGCCATTCATGTCCAAGCCGCAAGTCCGGCTTTTTGTGCCAGCGTCCTTCAGGGAGGCTATGCCCAGGCCATTTGCTTCCCATCCACCACTGCTGTCCCCGCCTTCCGCTTACCTTCGATCACGAAACAGCTGCCATCCGTACACCAGCTCGGACTTTCAGGCCAAGGCTGATCCTTCAGATCATTTCTGGTGCCAGTTTCTCAGCGCATTGATGAGTAGACGAGGTGTCATCAGTCTCAGGCAGCAGGGTAGCGGGATGGAGGACAGCAGGGGGAGCAGAGAATCACTGGTTCAGTCAACGAAAGGCTTTAATCATCTCCAGCCTGGTTTGAGTAAACCCGATCTGGGCCTTCAGCTTCATTAGCAAGTCTCCTTCTAATAAAGATAGGACGCTCGGGGATAGCCAGGAAGGAATGAGTCACTTGTCCTCTCCCCAAATCTACAGTTCGTGAGGTGGTCCACAGATACTGTTTCTATCTAGTTGCTCCAATTATTAAAGTCTTGTATTCTCTCCCCTCTAATCATCTTTTGCTAGGGTCAGTACCTTAGAGTCCCTTCCTTTCTTCTTTGGGCAATTTCTTGCCCAATGTTCTTTTTCTTTGCAATAAGCACATCGTCCTTTGTCCAAGGGGTGCCTGTCCATGTTCATCTTTGGTCTTCTGTTGCCCAGGTTCCCTATCTGTCTATGTTCTATCTTTTCTTTCTCTCCTACCATTGCGGCCAAAATTCTATCAAATTTCTCTTTTGTCTGTGATCCCTCCAGTCCTCTTTCTTCTGCCTCCATTTTTTTCTCTCTCATGCTTCTCTTTCTCCGTCTCTTATTTATGAAACATTTTCTCTGCCTCCTTTAAATGCTCAAGAAACATAGATGGCAGAGCCCTGCGGTGATGGACTGTCAGCTGCTCCCTACCTGCTTTAAGTTTGACCTTAAAAACATACATGGGGACCTAGATAAGGCCCATCTGTTCACATATTTTTAAACCAAAATTTTTCCTTGCTTTTAGACAACATAGCAAAAATTTCTCTTGCTTTTAGACAACATAAAAACTCTTACCAAAGTCTTTCTTGTGGTTTTTCTCAGTGGGGATATATGGCTATGTTTTAAACTAGAACAGCATACAAGAACAGCATATAAAATCCTATACCAGTGTGAAACATTTGAGATCAGCGATAGGCTCTTTTTTTAAAAAAAATAAAACATTAACCAATGATAATTTTTAAACAAGAACAGCACATACCAGTACGAAACATTTGAGACCAGCAATTTTTTTTTAACATTAACCGACAATAATTTGTAACCAGCCCCTATAAATGATGACAGATATTTATAATAGTTATAACCCATAGGATCTGAAAGAGCTCTTTAAGGCTGAGAGCCAAACTTGGGGTGAGGATACACATTTCAAGGCTGTCAAGGCCTGTGCCACAAAGACCTTGTCCCTCCTCATTTGAGCTGGCATGTAGCACACCAATCAAAGACATACAGCACTTCCACCTAGACACAGCATGCCAAGAATATCTCTGTTCCCACCCATTCCTAAGGAAGGAAAAGGCAAAATAGAGTAAGAGATAAGAGGTTGAAGGTCATCTCTGCTGCCTCCATATGAATCTTCCACAGCAGGACATTCAGCATCTACTGGGTCATCTTTTTTTTTTTTTCTCTTGTCAGTCTTGCTGGCACCCAAATGTATGTCAGCATTCCTAGAAAAACATAAACAAAACTCTCCTCCCAAATTAATATTTAAGAGTATTAAAAATCTCAGTGTAAAAATTCAGCACAATCAGTACTGGAAGTAGGCTGGTTTTGAACTTAGAGACCTATAAGTCTCTGTTTCAAAGAGCAAATCTTGTTTGCCTGTGCCATAAAAGTAGGCCTTAGAATTAAACCGTTTTAAATCTGGCACAGATGAGATTATTGCTCCAAAAATATGAGAAAACCGTTTTCCTGTTCCCAGCCTGGAGTCCTAAGATGACACAGTCACTGGGAATTGAACTTACAACCTCTGGAAGAGAAGGCAGTGCTCTTAACCTCTGAGCCATCTATTCAGCTCCGCTATTCAGATGAAAAAAAGCCTCTAAGTCTAGCATTGTTTATCTTATCTTATCTGTTGCCTGAGGATAAGTCCGCCTCTGTTACCTAGGATACGGGTAACCAGCAGCAGACAGCGGCGGCTTCGACAGCTCCGCCTCTGAGGCACGGCCCACTGTGGCGCGCTCAAACAAAGGCATGGCCCTGCCCGGGCCTTGCGCGTTTCCGCCGGCGATCTGTACACCCTGAATGAGCCCGCCCATGTTGCTATGGAAACACAGCTTTCCGCACAGCCCGTGCTCAGGTGCAGAAAAGGTCCTCCGAAAACCGCAACCCTGCCAGAAGGCCGGGACACATAGCCTCTGATGTCAGTCACTTTAGCCCGCCCAAGCCGCCACAGCGACCTGGCTTTTCGTAGACGCCTCTGCGGACTCCAGCAAATTCCCGCCAGCATCTGGTTAGCATGGCCACGCCTCCCAGACGAGCCAGCACTCTCCGGTGCTGTTCTGCACCTCCCTCCCGAGCAGCCGGGACCATAGGCGTGCGCCACCGCGCCTGGCCCAACTCCGTGTCAGTTAGCCACTGCAACGGTTGCCCAGTATTTCAAACATACATATGAGAGCCAGGCATAGAGCTCTCCCATCAAAATTAGGCGAGAATCACCTCAAAAACTCTGTGGCTCTTTAAGAACAGGGAAGGCAGTTGTCAGAGGGGACGGAAGCTGCGGTTTCCCGTACCCCATCGTCCTCATAGTCCCGCCTTCAGTTACCTCATTTTTTTTCTGCTGTTTTTTTCAAATTCCTCCTGCACTGAACTTAAGGGATTTTTCTTCCCCGTTGCTTTTTGTACCTTCTTCCAGATACCTTAACTTTGATTCTTTAAACAAACAGACAAACCATATGCTGCGCAATAGAACAGACTGACAATCAAACACACTGCTCAAACGGAGGCTATTACAAAGAGGCTCCGGACACCTCGGCCCCCCAAACGAACCTCGTACCTCGGACAAAAGTCCGACTCTGGTCGTGGGTTCAGACAAACGAACCTCGTACCTCGGACAAAAGTCCGACTCTGGTCGTGGGTTCAGACAAATGAGCCCGAAAATTCGAGCTCCCAAATTCCCGCGGGACGTCTCCCGGGGTGCGGGGGGGAAAGTCTGAGCTCGTCAGCTCCTCTCCAAGGCCCGCCAAATACAAATCGACCCAGCTGAATCGTACAAATTCAAATTTGCAGCGCAACAATCAGACGCAAACGACGCAGGACATACAACATAGAACATAAAACATAGAACATAGAATTCTGGCCAGCTCACCTCCCGGCAGTGATTCGGTGGTCTCTGGGATAGGGGCCTCAACTTCCCGGCCAATGCACCAAATGAAAGACTCCCCGCTGGGCGTCTTCCCTCGGGAGAGACCCCCATGTCCAAAGATCAGTCGAAAGCACGCAGCCGGATGCAAAATGCAAGAGGTTTATTTGGGGTACACAGGCACCTGTGGGCGACAAGGTCTCTCGGAGAACTTGCGCGCCTGCAGGTTGGGGATGAGGGGTTTTTATAGGGGAGCGAAATCGCGGGTACAGAAGCAGAAAAGCTTTCATTTCATTGGTCAGTTCAAATAAGGCTAAGCTGAGTGGCACATTCTTGACCTTTTACCTAAATACCAAGGAGGGGGTTTCCAGATCCACCACCTGGATACCAAGGAGGGGGCTGTGCTACCTGTTTTTCTTATCTCTTCCTGCCTTCCTAGCTTGGCTGGCGACTAGATGTCTGATTTGCACAGCCCCGAGCCCTGCTTTCTACGAGACTCAGGCCTCGCAATCTTCTCTTTCTTTGTTTCTATGGCCAGTTCATAAATTCCCTGTTTTGCAGCCAGATAAGGCTGTCCTTGCTCTAACCTCAGGTAGGTATCTTTGCTCAGCGGAGGCCTTTTATGGAGCTTGTTATTTGTTCAGCATTCCAGGAGGTCCTGAGCTAAGCTTGTTATTTGCTCATCCTTTGCAAGAACGGTATGACTGTGGTTAAAGCGAGTTGGGGTCCTTCAAACTCATGTACTGATTTGCAGAGTCCCATAGCATCATTTAACTAGACAGTGTTTGTGGGAAATGAGACACATCTAGTTCAGTCTTTCTCTTTAAAAGAAGAAAACCAAGTTGGAAAGAATT
The DNA here is from genome assembly GCF_982192425.1 of Myodes glareolus. Taxonomy (NCBI): domain Eukaryota; kingdom Metazoa; phylum Chordata; class Mammalia; order Rodentia; family Cricetidae; genus Myodes; species Myodes glareolus. The sequence continues at coordinate 3,110,002 of NC_142036.1, read as the reverse complement.
CAAGGACTGGCCAAAGCCATACTTGGACCGAATGTAAGAACCTGGAAAGGAGTAATGTCAGGAAACCTTGTTTAATTTGACCCATTAACAGAATCAGAGGGGTTAAACTCATCACAGGAAGCTTGTAAATTGTCTCCAGTCAACAAGGGGTAACTCAAGTTACACCCTTTGGCTGTTTGCTATATGTAAAGTATTTGTTTGGGTGTGAAAGATACCAAGATCTGCTCAAAGATCTTTGATTGTGAACTCTGGTTCAGAGTACTCCTCAGGACCTAATACGACTTATCACTCTGATCCATGAAATCCAGTGGAGAAGCCTAACCTAGTCACTGGATTTCCTCTACTTGGCCTGTGGAGGCAGCGAGAATAAACAGGTTTTGCAAACTGGACAGCTTACAATCTGTCATTTGCCTGAAGGAAGCAAAATGCATGCATTGATTTTCTCATGTATAGAGAAGAGATATGAAGATTAATCACATACGTTTGTAGGGATACTGACTAGGCATGTAGTATGCCTGGTACCAAGTAGCTCTTCAACATGAGAATAACTGCAAAATAGTCATTGTTGTTACCAGTAGGCCGTAGGTGTCTATAGGAAACATTTCCTTCTCTGGAGATTTATCTGAGTTAAAGAGTGAAATCTGCAAGTTTGAATGAGGACAGTAGACAACTTCTACCACAAACAGAGACAAGAAGCAAAGATTGTTTTTCCTTCCATGTTTGTAACCTCTTTGGTGGCAGATTATATTAATAGAGATTGTTTTTCCCAGGTTGGGAAGCAAACTGTCCTGAGCTCAGTCCAGCTGTCACTAGTGTTTGTCTCCAGTTCTTGAGAGGGTTGTGCAGATATTTGTGAGGTCCAGCAAAGAGCACACTGGCTCAAGGGTAGAGGGGGGCTCAGATATTTGATTAAATATGATTTCAGTGTATGTTTTGAGCATTTTAAAGGACGAGTTAACTCTGTAATTAGCAGACTAAATAAAGCAGGTTGCCTCCCCAGCGTGGATGAGCCTCACCTGCCACTCAAAGCCGGAAGAGCGTGAAAGGCTGAGCGTTCTGTTACAATACTGGTCTTCTCTGACCTGACAGAATCACACCTAATGGGCACCATGTCTCTCCAGCTCGAAGACCCGAGATCATAGGATGTCTCAGTTAAGTCTCTGTCTCCTTCTCTCTCAGCTACATTCCCAAGAAAACCAAGTTGGAGAGAATTCAGGAACTGGGAAACACCATGCCAGGGTTAAAATGAAAGGACCCTGAATGTCAGGTTATTTCTAGAGAAGAGGTAGTTGAGAATCTCTGGATAACCCACTTTAACACAGTTATTTATGAAACACACGCGTCAGGAAGCAAGCAGCAGTGGGCATTTTGGTGAGGAAGAGAAAGAGCCAGGACCATGTTTAGGAGAATGTGGGGCAGCTGAGAACCATGTGACAGACGGAAGGGTTTAAGCAACAAACAGGACCTGAAGAAATTAAACCGAAAACAAGGCTTGCCAAGCATTGTATCTAACTAGCAAGAATCTGTGGACAGAGTCAAACGGTGGTGGCACACACCTTTAATCCCAGTACTCGAGAGGCAGAGGCAGGCAGATCTCTATGAGTTTGAGGTCAGCTTGGTCTGCAAGAGCAGCCTGGTCTACAGGAGCTAGTTCTAGGACAGGCTCCAAAGCTACAGTGAAACCCTGTCTCGAAAAACAAAACAAAACCAAAAAAATATGTGGATAGATACAGTACCCCAGTTCTGGAACAAGTAAAAATAAAATTAAAAAAACAAAACAAAACACTTTTCTCTAAAGATGGAGAGATGATATTTCCTGGTAGCAGAATTTGGGATGAATCATTAATTAGGTTTTTATCTGATACTAAGATGGGTTTGTTTGGTCATTTAGAAATGTAGAAGATTAGTCCGGCAATGGTGGTGCACACCTTTAATCCCAGCACACAAGAGGCAAAGGCACGTGGATCTCTGTGAGTTCAAGGCTAGCCTGGTCTTTATAGGAAGGTCTAGGACAGTCAGGGAGATGCAGGGAAACCCTGCCTCAAAAAACAAAAACAAACAAACAAAAAATACAGATGCTTTAGAAAAATTTGTGATATTTATTATGAGAGAAAAAATATAGAAATATAAATTCCAGACTTTGCAATTGATTTTTTCTATTTTATTTTTTAATTTATTTATTTATTAAAAATTTCCACCTCTTCCCCACCTCCCTTTTCCCGCCCTCTCTCCCCTCCCCCTACCTCTCCAGTCCTAAGAGCAGTCAGGGTTCCCTGCCCTGTGAGAAATCCAAGATCCTTCCCCCTTCATCCAGGTCTATGAAGGTGAGCATTCAAACAAACCAGGCTCCCACAAAGCCAGTCCATTTGCAATTGATTTTTACTGGTGACAATTATTCTGTATTTATTGTGTACATCCCTCAAGCTATGGGGAAAGCATGACTCAAAGGGTTCATTTCCTTGGGACTGAGAGCTAGTAAAAAGGCCTTACCGTATAGTCTATCAATTTTCAAACTCTCAGCAGCAAGATGGCTCAATATGTAAAGGTTCTTGTCACCAAGCCTGATAACCTGAGTTCAATTCCTGGAACCCACATGGAGAAAGAAAGATGCCAGTCCCTCTGATCTACATATTATTTTATACATGCGCGCGCGCGCACACACACACACACACACACACACAGAGTCATAAAACTAATTTTTTAAAGCAATTGTTGTTCATACCCTGTTCTGAGCATCTTACAATCCACAAGCAGAGATCTTTCCCAGGGGAAGAAGCCTAAGCTGTGCGGCATCCCCTGTGGTTTTCCATAATTTGCATAGAATGACAAAGTGGGCATAAGAAATACCCTTGGCATAGCCATTTTCCAAGTTCTGCTTACAAGACACAAGGACTGTATTTTAAATTTTTCTAATAGACTAGCTCCTCTAACTACCTTTGTCTATTATTCTACACCTGCAATTCATCATCAATGAATACATGAATATTTAATATGTATCTGTAATATGTATAGCATTTTAGCAGGCAATTCCCTTAAAGACTACTTCAGTGTTCTGTAAACAAACATCACTGGGTTCCCGTGACCCTTTCGTGGGCCAACTTTTAACCTGATTGAACTACAATCACAGGCAAACTCCCATTGTTTCCACAAGAAAGATGAAGCTGCTGCCAGGAGAGTGGGTTGGAGAAAGCAGAAGTCAGCTTCCTAGCTTCCTAGCTGTCACAACCGAGACAGCGAGGTCCTGAAGACACTGCTGGATGAAGGGCAGGGTGGCGAAGGAACACACGGGATGCTGTGGGTCATTCTAGAGAATTCTCTACAGCACTTTTGTTTTTGTTTTCTGTCTTAATAAACATTCATAGATTTTTACATTGCCAGTACACACACACACACACACACACACAGACACACACAGACACAGACACGCACATACATGGACACGCACGGACACAGACACGCACACCCATGGTTTCTGCTAACCAACATTTTTTTTAAAATATTTATTTATTTATGTATTATGTATACAACATTCTTTCTGTGTGTATGTCTGCAGGCCAGAAGAGGGCACCAGACCTTATTGCAGATGGTTGTGAGCCATCATGTGGTTGCTGGGAATTGAACTCAGGACCTTTGGAAGAGCAATCAGTGCTCTTAACCGCTGAGCCTTCTCTCCAGCCCCTGCTAACAAACATTTTAAGCATTTTATTTTATGTAGGAAAACCCTTAAAAAGTTATGTGTGCCTGTGCTTCTACCCTTTCTGCTGCAACACTGGAAATGTCAGAGGGCTCCAAGTGAATGAACTCAGATGTACGATAAGAGCCATTTCATCAATTCTCCCTTCCCATTCAAAGTCAGAGCCAGTTAAGAGGTAAGTAAGAAAATCTAGCAGATAGAAGCTCCAGACCACATTGCCAGTTTCTTTACTGAATGACTTTGAAGGACAATGCTTACATGCATGGGTTCATTTGGGTTTCTATATTCCATTCCAGAATTTGACCAAAACTGCTTAGAGGGAGATGGATTCATGACACCATAAAGAACAGTGGAAAATCAGCCCAAAGGATTACCTTCAAATGGGCTCAGTGAGTGAAATGACATTGCCAGTTTATCAGGACCTAGAATTACTTAGGAGGCAAACCTCTGGGCATGCCTAGGAGCGATTATGTAAATAAATAGTTAATCTCTGGAAATGCTTGAGAGGGATTGTCCAGGTTGGGTTCACTGAGGTAGGAAGACTCAATACGACTATGAACAGCACCATTATAGGACCAGGATATCAAATTAAAGGAGAGAGCAAGCTAAGGCCATGCATTCATGACTGTTTCTTGGCTGGGACTCAGGGTGAGCTGCTGCCTCCCATTCCTGTCACCATAGTGGACTCTACTCTTGAACTGTGAGCCAGTTGCTTAAGTTGCTTTTTCAGGTATTTTATCTCAGCAATGGGACAAGGAGAGCCACATAGACATGCTCATATGTCTGTTGTGTACTGATGGTCACATTTTCTTCCTCTAGTAAGTAGAAATGAAGGACCAGAGAGAGACCAGGAAGGCATCTCTAAACAGTGTCTCTCAAAGTGTGTTTAGAAGACCAACTGTACCTGGGGTTAGTGAAAATTACTAATTCTGGTACTCCAGACTGGCAGAAGCAAAGCAGTGCCTTTCACAAACTCCTCGTGCTCCCTATGGTTTGAGCAAACAGATTCAAAAGAAAGTAATTTTTGAACTTTTTTTCTCTTGAAAACAAATTAACTCAAATATTAGTGTGTGTGTGTGTGTGTGTGAAATAGAGAGAGAGGGAGAGAGAGAGAGAGAGAGAGAGAGAGAGAGGAGAGAGAGAGAGACCTTGCAACATCACATGTATGGAAATCAAGTTACTATTGGAGTAACTTCTCTTTCTCCATCATGCTAAGGCACAGTGCCTCATTTGCCTCTCGGGTTATAGATGCATGCCATCACATGCAGCTCTTTACATGGGTTCTGAGACTTGAACTCAGGTTGTTGGGTTTGCATGCTAGGTAATTTTACCCACTCAGCCATCTTGCCAACTCTCTCTTTGGAGTGCCATGACTCAAAGGGTTTATTTTCTTCGAACTGAGAACTAGCAAAAAGGTCTTACCATATTGTCTATCATTTTTCAAACTCTCAGCAGCAAGATGGCTCAATATGTAAAGATTCTTGTCACCAAGCCCGATAACCTGAGTTCAATTCCTGAAACCCACATGTCAGGTTATCTTCTTGAGGCAAACTAAACCAGCATCTCTGGGGTGGGTAAAAATATCGATAGATTTGCTATGTGTGGTGGTGACTGAACATGAAGATGACTGGACATAGCAGATGTTTGAAACTAATTCATCCACAGAAGTTTTTGTGTGTGTGTGTGAGTCATTAAGGTAACACCCCCAGCCTCCATTGTATACACACACTATAGGGATCTCTGTCCGGAAGTTGCCAGAATAGGCACCTCCCAATTCCAGGGAAATCTATTCTCCAGAGGGCATCTGATTGGTGCAAGAGGGAGACAACATGCCACTTGCATTTTGTGGGAATAATACCCAACAATGCTTAGTACTGACACTGGCAACAAAGAAAAATCCAGTTAAAATGGCAGTAGTGTTGAGGCATCATGGCTCTGCTCTCAGCTTGCAGTTTTGAGCCTACTGTACACTTATATGAATGCAGTACTCATAGTGTGCACAGACATAAATGCAATAAAATTGCATTCTAAATTTACTTATAAAACTCTTGCCTAAAAATGAGTTATTTCTGTCATTTAGGGTAAGCAAGAGATAGTATGAGTCCCGAATGCTCATTTCCTCAGTTACCTCCTTCTAGATCCTAACTCTTAATTTATCAAGTCTCTTTTCTCATTTCAAAGGACATCCTGCAGTATGTCACACAGACTGGCAATGCACTGATATGTGAGTGGAAGTTTCTGCCCCACCAGTCAGCTCTCAAATAACCACACAGAGACTAATTATTAAGTATAAATACTGGGCTGATGTTGACTGAGGTTCCTGTCTTGACCTGTTCCCACAGTCGTTAAGTCCCAAAGAAATCACAGAGAGGTCAACATTTACTATAAACTGATTGATCCATTAGCTCAGGCTTCTTATTAACTCATAACTTATATAAACCCATTATTCTTGTCTATGTTAGCCACTTGGCTTGGTACCTTTTTTGGCAAGGCAGTCACATCTTGCTTGCTCTGTGGCTGGATCAGGACTGCAGACTAGGACTTCCTTCTTCCCAGAATTCTCCTGTTCTCATTGACCCACTGCTATTTCCTGTCTGGTTGCCCCACCTATACTTCCTGCCTGGATACAGGCCAATCAGCATTTATTTAAAATATAATTGACAGAATACAGACTATTACCCCACACCACTTCCCTCTCTTTTTTTTAAAAAAAAACCCAAGAACTCTGAATATAATATCCTTTATTTAGCTTTTTTCCTGACCATTAGCCATAACAACTTGTAACCAACATTCTAAACAAAGGAAAATATATATAGTCTATTTTTGGGGGGAATGTGGGCATAGTTTTCCAGGCTACTTCCTGCTGATTGGGGGTATTGACAATCTTATTGAGATTTAAAGAAAATTTAGAATTTTGATCAAGTTTTGACTGGAGTATCCTGTGAGGCTTGATCATCTCAGACAGCAGTCTTAATCTGTTCTCAATGTAGAACTCTGACACTGGGCCATCTGTTTCTACCAGAGATTTCTCAGGTGATCTTCCTTGATCAAATCTGATTTTTCTTAACTCAGAATAAATCCATATCCTCTTGTTTTCTGTGTAAACAAAAGCAAATCCTCTTCTCTGAAGTAACACGTCTTTTGACATTAATTTTGAAGTCAAGACATTTACAAAATATGTTTTATTAATCCAGCAGCATTTATAGTTAAATGTCTTTTAGCAGCTATTGCTCCTTCCTCAGCTGTCAAACAATTCAAAGACAACATAATAATATACAGTATCCAGATTCTCTGTATATTTTCCATCTTTACATAGCTTTACCTTCACCTCTATTTCTTTTACTTTTACTTTTAATTTTTGGCTTTTTGAGACAGGGTTTTTCTGTGTATGCTTGGCTATCCTGGAATTCACTCTATAAACAAGGTTGTCATTGGGCTTACAGAAATCTGTCTGCCTCTGTCTCCCAAGTGCTGGGATTAAAGTTGTGTACTACCAGACTCAACTACTCTCTCTTATTATTTTATTTAGAGACTATAGCCTGTTCCCCCCAAGCCTGTATATATTTTTAAACACATAGTAAACCATTTAGAGGTTTTTTTTCTGTTTTTGAATCTATCTTTGCTGTATCTCTCTCTCTTTTTTTGACCATATGAGTCTTTAATTTGTTAAGCAATATGTGTAGGATTAAAGCCATGGTTTTGAGGGCTAAATCTAGCCCATTTTTTTTTTTAGATTTTTGAGATTTTAGCCTCATAACAGAGGTACTGGCTGTAGCCATGTTTATTGACACAACTCTGGCATTTCAAGGTCCCTACCAGCAAGCAAGCTGCATCAGTCTGTTCAAAAACCACACTCAAATGCTCGGTTGCTGGACCTCCTGTCTGAAAGAGTCAGAGTTTGCAGTGGCAAAATGGCCCAGAAAGCCAGCATTTTAAAACAGTATGGCTTTTTTCCTGCCATTGTTAAAAACCAAAAAGCAAGTGGTCAGCTTTTTATCAACACCATTTAAATGTTTCATGGCAGGGCCTCTTAAAAGAGCTGCAAGGTTTTACAGCTAAAACTGAGTCAGGCAACCTCTCTTAAATGAGACACATTTGCCTCTATCAAACAGAGCCCACTTGAGAAAATGTTGCAATCAATAAGTTGTGCTTCACTCTATTTTTTTTTGTCTAGAATTAATTTCCAAGTTCTCTCAGGCTTTATGTGGATGCAGGTGCCCCACATTGGGCTCCATTTGTTGACTGAAATTCCTGTCCTGCCCAGTTCCCACAGTTGTTATATTCCAAAGAAATCACACAGAGGTCTACATTAACTATAAACTGATTGGTCCATTAGCTCAGGCTTCTTATTAACTTTTTTATAACATATATTAGCCCATTATTCTTGTCTATGCTAGCCACGTGGCTTGGTACCATTTTTGATGAGGCAGTCACATCTTGCTTCTTCTGTGACTGGGACAGGACTGCAGACTAGGACTTCCTTCTTCCCAGAATTCTCCTGTTCTCATTGACCCACTTCTACTTCCTTTCTGGTTGTCTCACCTATACTTCCTGCCTGGCTACTGGCCAATTGGCATTTATTTAAAATATAATTGACAGAATACAGACCATTGTCCCACACCAGGCAAATACCTTATCCTGGTTACTATCTAGCTCTTACAACTTGAATTAATCATATCTACTAATTTAAGTGCTACTATGTGGTTCATGTCTGTTACCCCATTTTCTATATGTCCTGCTTCTTCTGTGTCTGTCTGACAATTCTGTCCATCTCTTTCCCAGAATTCTCTCAGTTTGACTTTCCCACCTAATCTCTTCCTGTCTAGCTATTGGCCCACTGACTCTTTATTAAACCAATGAGGGCAACATGCCTTCACTGTGTGCCCATGGATTTATATTGATGCTACTAGTGTATCCTAGTTGTGACCCAGTTCTTGTAAAAGTAAGTGCCACCTTGCAACTTTTTGGTACTTTTTCAAAAGTATTTTAGGGAATACAAACTTTAGGCCATGTGGTTTTAAAACTCCACAGACAACATCACTTGCCATGCCATTGGAATTCCACAGTGGTCCAGTCAGCGTGTACACCTATATGAATGTATTTCATCTCCATGGACTGAGCTTTCTGAACAAACCTTTCTCTTCTCTTTCACTTAACCTACTCAAGAAAGCACAGATTATTTCTTGTTCTATGTATTTTATTTTGAGTTGTCAGAGTAGATAGAAGATTGCTAGTTAAATTTAGGTGTTAGTTAAATCAAAAATAACTCTTGAATATAAATATGCCCTGGATAATTCTCCATAAAGACTTGAGTGTAAAGATTATCTACATCCATGTGATATTCAAATCTAACTGAACTTCCTGCAGTTCTAGTCATTTTGGTTGTTTGGTTGTTTAGCTTTTTATTTGTTTTTCTAAATCTGACAATCCTAAGTGCATTGCTCCATGAACACTTCAGAACATTTGTTTCTTCTTTGAAGAAAAATCCTTTTCTTGATAGACTACTAGATTGTTTTTGTTTTTTATTTTTTAGAATGCAGTCAACCATGTAGATAGTCTATATCATAATACCTATACCATTTGTTAGGGTATCAGCATCTTGCAAACCTGTTACAAAATTGATACTTTTCTGAGCCTCCTAAACAGCCTTCCAACCTCCCTCACCTTCTCCTGAGTCATCAGCTGAGGGGTTAACCCTTGTCACTCTAGTGGACATCTTAAAGATCTGATAATGCACCTACTTGATACCTCTTCCTATTGGACAAGTTGCAGTTAACTGTTTCTCAGATCAACCTTAAGTTTGCCTCACATTTTAAATCATACCAACAATTCTTGTGTGTGTGTGTGTGTGTAATTAAAACACATCTGACATCCTGTACATGCTCATCTCCTTTCTGAGTGTGCCCCCCGCACTTTTCTCCTTCTACAGCACACAGTGAGGGCACCTTCTTTTTCCAGGTCACTTTTGCTACCATAACAGTTCTCTGGCCTTCCCAGGGGATTAGCCATGGTGTGATTTACTTGTCAAGAAGGCCAATTTATCTTCTCCCTGACAAATTTCAACACAACACAGCTCTAGCACGAACATCTACAGATTAATCCTTCACCCTTCTCAAAAGGAAGAATTATTCTCAAACAATCTATTTCAATACAGAGTTCCTGGTGTGAAGTTAATTTCCACAAACCTTGTGAGTGTACTACTCAAATGCATATCGGTTATTCACTGAGAAGGGAAGCCCTTGGCTTGTAGTTTTTCATCCTTATTGTTTAAATGTAAACAGCAAAGAAAAGCAGGACAAAACATGCTTTTTAAAAACTGGTGATTTTTGCTAGTGCTTGAAATGGCTTCTGTGTACAACAGTTTGTAGTCATTAACCATCAATAAATATTTATTCAGCATCTGCTACAAACCATTACATGTATATAACACATATATGTAAACAAACATTGTGTGGTTTCTTTAAAAAAAAAAACAGGCATTTCAAAATCCGCACAGTATTTAGATTAGTATAGATAGCAGGGCTTTATCAAACACTTTCATATTTCTTCATAAGAATCCATTAACAGTCATTAGACTAGTCAAAAATTTCAAATAGGGCAAGTATAGATTAATATAGCCTGGAAAAGTCAGCAGATACTACAAATATGTGATAGGGGCAGCAAATATGAACAGATGAAATAGGAAGTAAGTTAATGATGGCTACAAGCTGGATATGAATTAGCCGTTTGGTGCTATTGTGATAACAGTCAATATTATACTGACCACTAGGAGTGGAGCAGCAGGGCTGAGAAAGAATTCTTCTTCTGGACTCCCTATTAGTCAGAGGGAAGAAAGTATCTTGACTTGGATACACAGTTTTAAAAAAATAAGTATAACAGGGGATGCTGCTCAGTGGTAGAACAGTTACAAAGCATGCATGAGATCCTGCTACAGTCCCAACACCAGAAAAAGGGGACTGTGATGACTAAGACTAACAGTTTTTAACAATTAGATCCAGGATAGATTGAAGACTATTATTAAATAACCTAGGGATCTTTTAGGAAAATTCTGGGTAGTAACTCTGTGATCCAAATTAAATGGGAATGTTTTTTTTTTAAGTTTAAAATAAGCTGAATATAAACTTACCCTTTGAAGAAACCCTTTATTATTGCAGCAGGATAATGAAGAAATCAAGTAGAAACTGTGCTAAGATATAGATTGTACAGAGGCATGGTAGGGCATGCTTTTAACCTCAGCATGATAGACACAGGGACAAGAAGATCTCCATAATCTCCAGGTCAGCTTGGTCTATTTAGTGGGTATGCTGTCATTGTGTGACAGGACTTTTCCTGGGTGTTAGGAATATTCCTAATGCGAGCTCTCTGATGATGCAAAAATCCCAATCAAGCCAAATTAAAGGATATCCAGGTTTAATGGGATTACTGCGCTCTCGGGTGGCCCCAAGGGGAACCAGGAAGCTGCCAACGGGGAGGGCGGGGGCACGAATGGACTTTCCTGGGAACAATTTAAATTGACTGGGGGAGTGGTCAAGGTTTTGGCAGGCTACCTTGCCCTTCCTCGGGGGAGGGGTCAAGGTTTGATGGGCACAGGGGCAGGACCTCCAAAGACCGAGGCAAGAGACCAGGACTTACACTGGGAAGACACAACACACACATATGTCTCCTTACCAGTGTGCTCTTACCACAGCAAAATCACACAATTATTCCATCATGTCCAACTTCGAATATTGGGTTTCCTTACAGGGGTTATTTACAGAAACAGAAATGACTCAAAGACAGCTACATCAAAGCCCACCATAACATGAGTGACAGCTTACTGAAGTTGAAAATCAAATCACCAAGCCCCCCAACAAAATCTGACTTAAAATACCAATATTCTCTGCAGGGTAAAAATCTCATTGCCTAAGCACACATATCTCTCTACTTCTCAGAATAATGGCAATCTCAATGCACTTAAAAATCAAAGCTGACTTTGGAGTTGGGCTATGGCTCTCCTTCTCTAAATCCAAGCATGTTGTTAAAAAAATTCAGAATTTCTGTCTCATATTAGAAGAGCCATGTGGTGTGGGACAAAAGAAAAATAAAAATCTAGGGACTAAGGTTATCAAAACTCTTCTTTCAAAAATTCTTCTTGTCCCCATACTTATTTTTGTCTTTATATTACCTTACCTTAAATATAAGTCTATCAAAACTTTCAATTTTGATCTAAATAATGTTTAAGTTTTCCACAGTAAGCAATACATTTTTCTACACTCATCTCTGAAGTCTCCAGAAAGAAGATGGGTCCCATATCAATCATTCTATCTAGCTCATATGATGCCATTGAGTTGATAATATCACTCAAAGACTGGTTTTGAGCTACAAACTGCTCAAGATGATTCTTCTTGGCTAGTTGAGATGGTGCACCTTCTTACAACATTCTGGCCAAAACTTCACAAGAATCTGAGACTACTCAGAGACTATTTACAACTGCACCAGACAGTACTCTTGAGACTTAGCCATTCTTTTAGTTTTTACAGGATCCCATAGAAATACAATCATCCCCATGACAGTTGGAAGTAATTCTACAAAATGATGTCCCCTCTCCCAACAGTATTTGTCCTTAGGGTTAGAAACAATTGTCATCTGTTGAGGATTGTTTGTAAGTTGTATAGGGTTGGGGGTAGAATATGTAGTAGGCTCTGGAATCTTGTTTGGGAAAGTAAAGAAAAAAGGGGAATGGATGGGATGGGATAATAGGTAAATTAGGGTATCTACTTGTGAACTATTAGTTATAGACAATTTATTTTAGTATAGATTTTTGTATATTGACACATACATAAAATTATCTTTATATTCCTGCCTATGATAATTTGCATATTAATACAAATGCAAATTTTATTTGTTATATTGAGTATGCTCCTATTTCTATATGCAATATTTGTGTACATATGCAAAGTTTTTTTTAATATTGCATATGTGCATGTATACCTCTGCATAAGATATTTTGTACATTGATGGAATTTTAGGATATATTTATCATATTGCACTATACATTTCTACCTCTAATCAAGATACATATATATATGCACATATATATGTATATATTATTTACTTTTTGAGGTCATTGTCCTCATTTGCTGCACATCTGTTGAAAGATTGTTTATTTTTTTAGTATGAAGCCTTGGTTTTTAAGCTATTCGCATGTTTGTCATACTTAGAATAGTCATGTTCTCCAGATGCATAGAGATTCTGTTGATGTGAGATACAATCGCTCCTGGCAACACCTATCTATTCCCAAGAGAAAGTTAGGCACTGAAGACACTTCACTTGGAGCTTGCTTTCTCTCAACAAAACTGGCCTTTGGGCAAAGAACTGCCCTTGCCTCAGCTACTGACAATATGCACGGTGTCCAAACTCGACAAGCAGGATACAAACAAAAATGACTACTGAAACTTGCCAAGACAGAGTAGGATAGTGTTTTAAATTCTTGCCTCAGAAAATGGTCTGTCAGATACTTTATGCTTTAGCCAAGGTTGGTTGCCCCAGTGTTGCTAATGAGACTTTGGGTGATTGCCTGGGTCTCTGTCATTGTTTGCACATTTTAGAAGTCACTTATTTGTACTTCTGCTTACTTAGGTAATATTGTTTTCCTTCTCAGGTCTTTGATGGGATTAAAAACTAGATCGTCATAGTTACCTCTCATAACTTAGCTAAGACATTTTAGTATAAGACTTAGACTCTTCAGCATAGGACAACTATGAAAATAATCTGTTATTTGCTAATTACCTTAGGCTGGACATTCAGCATGTGTTTCTTATTTCATGTTCATGTTTGTTTTAGTTCTATTATGTGTATGTTTTGCCTTTTCTTTCTCCTGGACAATACTTGATATTGTTCTTATTGTGTATAGTTTTGTATTAGGTTTAGAACCCTCTTATTTAGACAAAAGGAAGAGGTGTTATGGGAACTCATTCAGCCAATAGCCTTTTGGGTATCGGCCCATCAGGGCACGTTCTGAGGACTGATAAGCACAAGCAGAAAGCGTGCTTCCTCTCTTGGCTGCTGGTCTGGATTCTATTTGCAGCTCTCAGAACCCACAGAGCAAAGGACTGCAGTGGCTTTCTTATTGTGAGCACTCCCTAAGTAAACAATTGTTATTCTTTATTATATATATGTATATATATAATATGTTATATTCATAATATTTTAGGCTCTTGTGGACTTCCTTAATTATGTATACAGCCTGCAGATAGCTTAACAGGTTCCTGGACCAGGCAATAACCATACAATAATTGTATCCATGCCACATAGATTTTCACCATGTCCTCAGTTATCTTATGAATTTAAGTTGGTCAAGGAGATTACACGTGAGTAACATTGGCATGTGACTTGTAACTCTATTTTTGCACAATAGGAAAAAATCAATCTTTCTGAGAACTACGTTTTTGTGGTTTAATTTTACAACTTCATATATTGTAGGAGATGCTTGTTAGTTCCAGGCTGCTAAGCCCCAAAATAACCACACAGAAACTATATTATTTGCAATACTGCTTGGACTATTAGCTCTAACTTCTTCTTGGCTAGTTATTACATATTATTTAAACCCTTTTCTACTAATCTGTGTATCACCACAAGGCTGTGGCTTACCAGGTAAAGTTCTGGCATCTGTCTCCGGTGGGGTTACAAGGCTTCTGACTCTCCTTTCTTTTTCCCAACATTCAGTATAGTTTTCCCCACCTAGTTCTACTCTGCCTTATCAGCAGGTCAAGGTAGTTTCTTTATTCAGTAATGGTATTCACAGCATACAGAAGGGAATCCCACATCACCTCCCTTTTCTGTTTAAATAAAAAGAAAGGTTTTAACTTTAATAGTAAAAATTATATATAACAAAACAGGTATCAAACAAGAATTACAGTAACAATATTTATATCTATGTTATCTTTTATCATAACTAAGAAAAATTATAATTATATATTCTTCAACTCCATGAAAGACTCCAGAAGGATACAATATTACCTAAGTAAGCAGAAAGTGCATTGTAAACAATTTTAAAGCTCTAGAATTGACAGAGACATCTCGTTGCCTAGACAGCCACCCAAAGTTCTTCTGTATCATTGGGGCATCCAATCTTCAGCCCAAGGCCCATAGTATCTAGCAGACTTTTTCATGAAGCAGGAAATTTCAAAGACAGTTCCACTTATATTGGCAGTTTATCAGTCACTTTCTCTGTGTCCTGCAGAATGTCTGGCAGACTCTCTCATGAAGCAGAAACTTCTAAAGACTCTGTCCTTTAGGAAAGTTCAGCAGTCATTTCTCTGTATGTCCTGCATGTCCAGTTCATACAGCATAGCATCAAGCAGTTCAGGCAAGAGCAGATTCTTGCTCAAATGGCTAACCAACTCCATAATGAGCCTCTTCGATACCCATCATCCTATTGAGGTAGATTGGTGCTGCTAGGAGTAGATATGTCTCATTGTCATGAAAAGTCTGAACTTCTTAAAACATTTTAAATGCCATATTCTGAAAATCTCTGAAAGATTTGAAGAATATCTATCTAACTGAAATATTTATCTAGAAAACATTACTAGCAAGACAAGAAACTTGACTATTATAGATGACTATCTATTAACCTATATTTTTAATTATACATTGCATTTTGAATGAGCTGGACAAATACAATACCTTAATCAAGATTAGAAATACATATACACAGTATAGCAAAATTGACCTTAAATTTGTATCAATACCAAGAACCAAACCAATACAAAGTATTCATATTTATAGCATATCCCTCCCCCTGCTTTAGATGTAAAGAAACATTTACAATCAATATTTGGGAATATAGGTGTAGTTCTTTCCAAATTGTTTCCTGCTGTTTGTTGGGTAAAGTTAATTTTTGAGGGGTATTCAAGGTGACCTTTCAGGGGGTCTTGGTCCATCAAGCCACATTAGTCAGGAAAGATTCCACAGGTTCTCATCCTCTGTAGAAACAAAAGAGGAATCTCTTTTCCAAAGCAACATATCTTTACACCCAAATTTAAAAGTCAAGATACCTTTAGAGTATATATGCTGGTTTAGTTTAACAGTCTATAAAATAAAATGTCTCTATGTACTTAGCTCATTCACAGTCAAACAATTCAAAGAAAACACAATAATATATATAATCCAGACTCTCTGTGTATATTCTATCTTTACATGGCTTATTTTCTTTATTTCTTTAATATGACTGTCTCTTTAAATACATTATTTTATTTTTCATAAACCATTTACTTCCTTTTTAACTCTTTATACTCTTTTTCTTCTCTCTCCCAAGCCTATGTTCATTTTTAAAACACATTGTATCTCATTTAGAGGTCTTTTATGTCTGAATCTTTCCTATTGTGTATCTATAATTCTTTTCTGTCAAGGAGTACTTCTTAAAATGCTAAGCAACATTACTAGAACTAAGACTGCTTTGCCTTTTGGCTCTGCCCAGTCCAACATGGCAGACTTCATTTCACTGCCTCTGAGACTGCTGGATGGGAACCATACTCACCACCTCAATTCTAATAATCAATTGGCCCATGCTGCCACCAAGTAACTTGAAGCACATTGCCCACAAACCCCATTTAAATGTTCAGCCTCCTAGAAGAGTCAGAGTTTGTGTTAACAACATGGCCCAGAAAGCTGCCATTTCAAAACTGTGCAGCTTTTTTTCTGCTATAGTTGAGTCAGGAAGGCATCTCTTAAAGGAGCTGCAGCATGCCACCAGAAAGCAAAGCCCATTTCAGGGAAAAAAATGCAGCTAAACTTTTTTTGTGTGTGTGTCTAGAATTCCTCTCCAAGCCCTTTCAGGTTTTATGTGGATTTAGCTGTCACATGTTGGAGCATCAATTTGTTGTATGTAGGGAGCGCTTGTTTGTTCTGGGCTACTCAGCCATGAAATAATCACATAGAAAATGTATTAATTAAATAAGTGCTTGGTTCATTAGCTCTAACTTCTTATTGGCTATTCTATTACATCTTAATTTAACCCATTTCTGTTAATCTGTGTATCACCATATGGCTGTGGCTTACTGGGTAAAGTTCTGTTGAGCATCTGTCTCTAGTGGGGCTACATGGCTTCTCTTGACTTCACCTTTCTTCTCCCAGCATTTAGTTTAGTTTTCCCTGCCTACCTAAGTTCTGTCTTGGGCAGTCCTAAGAAAGTTTCTTTTTTAATCAATAGTATTCATAACATATAGAAGTATTCACATCGTTCATAGATATTAAGATCTCTGTAAATAGAGTAGAAAAAAGATGGTCAAGTGTAATGCCAGTCATCAGCTTTCTCTCTGAATGTTCTCATAAAAATATTTTTATTATTAAAAAGATAAACTTATTGCAAGGTAATTTCATATCCATTCTTTCTTGAAATTGTCTTCCTTTTTTCATAATAATATTCTTCTCATCTGAGGATTAAAATGCCACAGAAGAAAAAGTTAGTTCTGTGGCCCTTGTTCCATTTTGGTGATGAGAAGAAGCAATGGTTTGGCATAGAGGACTTTTCATCTGATCACACCCTCACTACTTAATAGAACTAAGAATTTTTAAAATGTGCTATTTTATTTACAAATGGGCTTTTTTTGTTGTTCAACTTAAGAGTTGTGCTTTGACTCAGATGGAAAGACAGACTGTGTTTCTCAAGTTTTAGCTGCATTAGTACTCGAGCACATATCTCTCATGTTAGCCCATGAACCGTGTCCTTGCTTTGTCCTTCATGAACGTTCATGACAGCCCCTTCTCTAATCCCCTTCAGCACAGCTCAGAACAAATGAATGTAAAGAGACAGAAGAACAAGTAATATCCTGCTGCTTTCCCACTTGTATTCCTACTCTTGTATTTCTGGAGCTTCTTAAGGAAATATTCTGGTAACTGCTATATCCAATTACTCATGAATAGTAAAGCAATCTCAGAATTGAAAAAACAAATGACCAACTGTTGACATATTGACTATGCATTGCCGGCATGTAATGAGTGCATAGGACATTTCAGAAAAGGCATTAGACAACTTGTAAAGAAAGATTTATCAGAAACAAGTTCTAGATGAAAAACCTAAAATCTAGTATTTAAATATGAATTTTCAAAATTGCCCTTTAAAATATTATTATTACTAGTAGTAATAATACTAATAACTATTATTGTTATTATTATTATTTTGAGACATGTTCCCTGTGTAACCTTGGCCTTCCTGGAACTTGCTCTATAGATCAGGCTGTTCATGAACTCAGAGATCCACCTGGCTCTGGCTCCTAACTGCTAGCATTAAAGGTGTGGACTATCATGCCTGGCTTGGCATTTTATTTGTAACCAAAAGTTCCATGCTTACAATGATCACACCCTGTCAATAGATGACTAAAAGTCTTAACACAAGATTCTTAAAAACTCAGGCTTTTAAAAACTAATGCACACAGATACATACACACAAACACACACACAATATTCAGAAGACACAGGGTAAATGGTGTCACATGGTTTTCTGATAAGTGGAGATACTTCTCTCACAAGATCAAGCTGTACTAGAGCAATAAGACACCAAAAGGATATCAAGGGGTTACAAATCAGAAAAGAAGAAGTCAAACTCTCACTGTTTGCTGATGATATGATTGTTTACATAATCGACCCCAAAAATTCTACCAAGGAACTTCTACAACTCATAAACACATTCAATATTGTAGTTGGGTATAGGATTAATTTTAAAAGAATCAACATCCTCCTGTACGTAGATGATAAAATGGCTGGGAAAGAAATCAGAGAAACAACACCCTTCACAATAGCCACAAATAGCAAAAAAACAAAAAACAAAACAAAACAAATCTCAGAGTAACTCTAACCAAACAAGTGGAAGACTTGTATAACAAGAACTTTCAATTTTTGAAGAAAAAAATTAAAGAAGACACCTGAAAGTGGAAGGATCTCTCATGCTCTTTGGTAGATAGAATTAACATAGTGAAAATGGCAGTATTACCAAAAGCAATTTACAGGTTCAATACAATGCCCAGCAAAATCCCCAGCAAAATTCTTCACAGACCTCAAAAGAACAGTACTCAACTTCATGTGGAAAAGCAAAAAAACTCAGGATAGCCAAAACAATCCTGTACAATAAAAAGAACTTCTGGAGGCATCACAATCCCTGACTTCAAACTCTACTACAGAACTACAACAGTACTGAAAACAGCCTGGTATTGACATAAAAACAGACATGAGGACCAGTGGAACCGAATTGAAGACCCGGATATTAGTCCACATACCTTCGAACACCTGATTTTTAACAAAGAAGCAAACAAAAAATCAAATGAAAAAAGAAAGCATATTTAAAAAATGGTGCTGGCATAATTGGATATCAACAGGTAAAAGAATGAAACCCATATCTATAACCAAGCACAAAACTCAAGTACAAATGGGTCAAAGACTTCAACATAAAGTCAGCCACACTGAGCCTTATAGAAGAGAAAGTGGGAAGTACACTTGAATGCACTGGCAAAGGAAACCACTTCTTAAATGGAACACCAGCAGCACAGACACTGAGAGAAGCAATTAAAAAATGGGACCTCCTGAAACTGAAAAGCATCTGTAAAGCAAAGGACACAGTCAACAAGACCAAACGACAGCCTACAGAATAGGAGAAGATCTTCACTAACCCCATATTAGACAGAGGTCTGATCTCCAAAATATACAAAGAACTCAAAAAATTGATCATCAAAAGAACAAATAATCCAATAAAAATTAGAGTACAGACCTAAACAGAGAACTCTCAACAGAGGAATCTAAAATGGCTGAAAGACACTTAAGGAGATGTTCAACATACTTAGTCATCAGAGAAATGCAAATTAAAATAACTTTGAGATTCCATCTTACACACCTGTAAGAATAGCCAAGATCAAAAACATTGGTGACAATTTATGCTAGAGAGATTGTGGGGTAAAGGGAACACTTCTGCATTGCTGGTGGGAATGCAAGCTGGTACAGCCCCTTTGGATGTCAGTGTAGTGATTTCTCAGCGAAGTAGGAAACAACCTTCCTCAAGACCCAGTAATACCACTTTTGGGTATATATCCAAAGGATGCTCAATTGTGCCACAAGGCCATGGGCTCAACTATGTTCATAGCAGCATTGTTTGTCATAACCAGAACCTGGAAGCAACCTAAATGCCCTTTCACTGAAGAATGGATAAGGAAAATGTGGTACATACACAATGGATTACTACAGAGTAGAGAAAAAAACAACTTCTTGAATTTTGCAGGAAAATGGATGGAGCTAGAAAACATCATTTTGAGTGAGGTAACTGAAAAACAGAAAAACATGTATCACATGTACTTACTCATAAGTGATCTTTAAACATAAAGCAAAGAAAACCAGCCCAGAAATTACAATCCCAGAGAACCTAGACAACAATGAAGACCCTAAGAGGGACATACATAGATCTAATCTACATGGGAAGTATAAAAAGACAAAATCTCCTGAGTAAATTGGGAGAATGGAGACCTTTGGGGAGGATTGAAGGGGATGGGAGCAGCAAGGAGGGGAGCAGAGAAAAATGTAGAACTCAACAAAAATCAATAAAATAATAATATAAAAATCAAGCTGTAGGCTTGAATTTAGTTGAGTTGACTTCTGCTTTGGATCATCTCTCACTGTTGTGTCAGTTGGAAAGGACACTCATGTTATAGACCATCTCTTACTGTTGAGAATCTTAGGCAGCTATTCAACCAGAAGTCATGCTACCCAGGAACAGCATCCCTAGTGTGAACTCTCAAAGCACAGCTCCTCTCCCTTGAGGAAGGTGGCTCCAAAGCACTCTCTGAGCAACCTTTATTGGTTTGTATTTGTTTGGTTTTTCTAGACAGGGTTTCTCTGTGTGACTTCCCTGGCTGTCCTGTAAATCATTCTGTGGACCAGGCTGGCCCCAAATTCACAGAGATCCACCTGCCTCTACCACTGCCTCTGCTGGGATTAAAGTCTTGTGTTACCAGCGCCTGGACAGTGCTTCTCTTTCACCAATCTCCAGGCACACTGCTTCATCCTTATGCTTTCCTCCTATCTCCTGTAGCTATCACCTATACTCCAGATGTCACCAAATGCCTCACAGCAGACTGGACTCCAGACGCCTTGATTGAGCCCCTCAGCTCTGCATTCCTACCTTGCCCTTGCCTCTAATATGCAAGAACTTTCTGTACTTCCTATTAATGTATTTACTAGCAGGGTAGGCAAACAGCTCAGTAGGCATGAGGACATGAGATTCCCAGAACCTAAGTAAAAAAGCTGGGTGAGGCAGAGCATGTTTGCAATCCTAGTGCTAGAGAGGCTGTAACAAGTGGATCCGTTTCTGGGGCTTGTTGGTCAGTCAGTCTAGCCTAATCAGTGAGCATAGAACAAATGAGAGACCATGTCTCAATAAAGAAAGTAAATGATGCCCGAGAAATGATATTTGATGCTGTTGTATGACCTCTATATACACACGAAGATATGCACATACATATGTACAAGTAAAATAAATTATTTATTCAAAATTTAATCCAGTTTTTACAATATCTGACCTTGGAAAATTTCTGCAAATATTTACTTCACTTTAAATAGGAGTTCTTAAAATTAAATTTTAGAGACTATCTAAATTCTAAAAGTGTTTAACTATTGAAAAGCATTGTTCTGTACATGTATGTATGCATATATATGTGAAGCAATCTGTATGATCTATAGGTATCCATATCCATGTGCTCATATATCTCTATAATTATGTAGTCCTGCACGACATGGCTACATTTTGGTTGATGGCAGACTTCACATACAGTAGTAGTCACATCAGATTATGATACCTGTCAGGTCAAAGAGCTCATGTGCAGGCATGTTCTGTGGTGTTCACACAATGAAACCATCTAATAATGTCTTTCTCAGAAGACATCCTAGTCAAACAATGGGTGACTGGATATGAGGACGGGAATAGACTATAGATAACAGGAGATGACATGGATATGCACACAGACAAACAGAACAGATATAAGTAGATACCCACAAGTGTGTAAAATAATTCCATAAGTTATAATGAACATAATGGTAAACAGAATTACCTAGGAAAATTAAGTTTAGTTTTTTTTCTCATTAGTTCTAAGAATATCATAGAACTAGGTTTGAGGAAGGACAAAAAGACAAGACAGAATGCACTCCAGCAATCACAAAGCCATTTAGCAAAGATTCAATTCTAAACAAATTGGTCAACAGATACATTGAGTACTCAGCTCACATTTTAGATGATGTGGGTATTGGTGGGTTGATAATGAGCTTTTTTATATAAAGGTCTTTATTGCATCTATCTACTACCTTCTCATTTATTTTATTTTACTTTATTTTAATGAAGTTGAACAAACATTTTTGAATGAATGACATATAGTCCTGTCCCCACTCTTATATTGAATAAAATATACTATTTTTTTGACCAAATACAAACAAAAACTCCATAACATAAATGATAAAAAGTTAAATTATAATATTGTTTGTTCTTGTGTTTACCTGGAAATTATTCCCAATAACATTTTTAATATATCGGCTAAGTTCTATTGTACTTCATTTGATAATTGTATTTTTCAAAAGACATAATTGTCATTGAGACCTATCAAATGTCTCACAAATTAGCATCATAAAGCAACTGGCTATGCGTCTATGGCCTTCAGTGATTCTGGCTTTCTCATCTTGAAGCTACCATTTGAAAACTTAATGTTGAAAGATGATTGACCACAAGAGATGCCGAAATCTAAAAATACATAATGCATTTGATTTATAAAGCCAAGGTTGCTAATTGTGTAATATTGTGCCTGCTTATAAATTGGTGCTCATAAATTTGATGAAGGCTTCTAAGGATATTACATGGAATTTTTCACCCATAAAGTATTTTTCATTAAACTGGATATTGCCTAACACATTTTGTATATTATAGTTTAAATAAAACTCATATAGTACCACAAAATTGCTTTTTGGGTCACTTAACCACCTAGCACAAAATTCATAGACACAGAATAAGTCATTAGAGTAAGAAGTAAAGCTTATTAAAATTCAACAATTCTGTGCCCAAATGTTTTTTCCTCCTAAATAGCAATATTAGACACATAACCTTTTTTAAAAAAAAACTTATTTAAAAACTTTTAATTAATTTTTATCTTACCTATCTTGGTATAATCAAAAATCATTCATAATAACAGGCAAAATATTTATTTATTTATGTGCTTATTTATTTATTAAGACAGGGTCTCACTATGTATCCCTGACTGTAGACCAAACTGTCCTTGAACTCACAGAGATCACCTGCCTCTGCTTCCTGAGTTCTGATATTGGCATGTGCTACCGTGGTGGGCGAGCCTGTTTGAATGAGACATTTTCATCTCAGCGTTCAGTCATCAGACACTGGTTTGTGTGATACTGCTTGTGCCAGTGAAAGGTCAACACCGAGAGTCTAAGAATAGGTCACAGAAATAAAATGTCTACATTATCAGGTTATTTCTATGGTAGTGACTTTGAAACCCTTATGAAGGAGCAAAGCTAAGTGGTTTTATATACATGTGTATGATCACATACACACACATATACATATATATACAAATGTGGTGTGGGAAGTCCTGTATATGTGTTGCTTCTATGGGTTAATGAACAAAGAAGCTCCTTTGGCCTGTGATAGGGTAGAATAGATCTAGATGGGAAAATAAAACTAAATGCTTGGAGAAAGTAGGCGGAGTCAGTGAGACGCCATGTAGCTGCCAGAAGAGAAAGATGCTAGTCGACAACTGGAATCTTGCTGGTAGGCCATGAACTTCATGGTAAATATAAAATAATAGAAATGGGTTCATTGAAAATGTAGGAGCTAGCTATAAATATGCATAAGCTAATAAGCCAAGCAGTGATTTGATTAATACAGTTTCTGTGTGGCAGCTGGAACAAATGAGCGGCCTCCTACTACACATATGTATATACATGTAGCAATAGTAATTAAACATGAGATCATAATTTTGAGAAGGCCACAAGATGAGTTGGAGGAATGAGGAGGGGGAACGAGTGATGTAATAAAGTGTTAAAGCATAAAATTTAAAACACAAAATTGTTAAACAATCGAGTTATAGAGTTGGATGAGCAGTTAGGAGCACTGGTTACTCTTGCAGAGACTCTGGGTTCATTCTCAGCACCCATGTGGCAGCTCACAATCATCTGTAACTCCAGTTCCAGAAGAGCCAGTAACCCTCCTCTGACCTCCACAGACACAGACATGCATTTATACAAATGTACATGCAGACAAAAATCCAAATACATAAAATATAATATCTGTTTGTGTGTGTGTTTACTTCCTTTTTGTTGTTGTTTTGTTTTTTTTGGTGGATTTTTTTTGGGGTTGTTTTTCAAGACAGGATTTCTCTGTAGCTTTGGGGCCTGTACTGGAACTAGATCTTGTAGGCCATGCTGGCCTCGAACTCACAGAGATCTGCCTGTATCTGCCTCCCGAGTGCTAGGATTAAAGACATGCACCACCATTGCCCAGCTGTGTGTTTACTTTCTAGTCAGTCTCAGCTACCTTTCTATAACTAATTCAAAACTGGAAAATACTTCAGAAAGTTCTAGAATATGCAAATAGTACACATCTATTTGTTTAAAAATAATTCCAGAAGTATCTGTTCAACAACTCCCCAGTAAAATCATCTTAGTGATGATGTGAATATTTATGTGAAAGGAAAGCTAACAGGGTTGGCTTCCTAGTGAGAGGCATTCCTTTCCCTTCCCTAGTGTCATGACTCTGGTAGCTATTCATTTCACCGCAACTGTGTTTCAGCTTGGTCACGGGGGATGTACATCAGGAACAAATTTAAATCAATGTTACTACTTTCTCACAATGCCCTGAGAAACTACTTTGAAATGAAAGAATGCTCATTGAATTTTCAGTATTAGTAACCGTAGCTCCTTAAAGGTGAGAACTGGACTGTCTCTTACATTCCAAGCTGTGTCCAGATGACTCATGAGTCCAGAATGGAGACCATCAGCATCTTAAGAACCACTTTTTAATATCTCCTTGAGACTACCCCATGCACGAATGGCCAAGACACTGCTAGGATACTGTCAAATGAGAATTTAAGGTGGAGAAAGCTCTGTTTTATCTTACTAGAAAAATGATTGTAGAAGACAAATTTTTAGCTCCGTTTATTGACTTTGTAAACTTTTTAACAGCTCATCCTCTACTGTGCCTAGTTTTGCAATTTTCTGCTCTTTCTTCCAATCTCTAACCTCTATATTTTTATATGATTATTATTTCTTTGAAATTAGGAACCATGTTATTGAGAAGCAGTTTTGGTTAACAGCAACTTGGAGAAAGATACTCACTCTTGCTGTTGGAACTTTACAGTGTTCCAATATTGGGTGAAATATGGGCATATTAAAGCTGCCTAAGGTGCACCAGTCAACTTTTAACCCTTGTTTTTGTTGTAGCAAGACTTATGGAGTTTTGTTACTACTTTCCTCTTCTTTATTTTTTCCAGAGCTGGGGAAACCAGGGTTCCACAAATTCTAAGTGAAAGATCTACCACTAACCTATCTCTCCAACATATTGCTTTTATCCATCCATCCATCCATCCATCCATCCATCTATGTATCTATGTATCTATCTATTTGGGAAAGACTCTGCAAATTTCAAGACTCAAATCATTTTGAAACACTAATTTCCATGAGGCAAATCCTTTTGTGAAGTAGATATAGGAATATCTATTGTATTCATTTCATAGCTATTTTTCCCACGGTTATGTAAGAGTTGTGTCTCCAGTGTAGAATCTCTGTAAATTCTAATCACTGTTACATAATTCTTCAGGTGACCTTCAGTAGGTGATTTGAGCCTCAAAGAAAATAGCCTTAATTGTTACCATGAAAAGTATCTAATATAATACAGTTGGATAAATAGAAAGGTCAAGGTAGTGATAAAGTATAGACATTCACACCATGTAATTGGTGCTTTACAATTAAACACTGTTCAAATTAAATATATTACATATATAATATTAAAGTATCTGTCATTTACCATTTAGTTACTTGTATCATTCTCAGTAGCAGCTTCTTAAACCCTGAAAGATCTAGAAATCAACTATGTATCTGAACTGTCTCATTAAAGAAGCAGAACAAAAAATTTTAAAAAATTAAAAAAAAATCCTGCTTTCTCTGTGTATCCACCCTTTTCTGCATAACAAAACTTCAAAACACTGTGGACTGTGGATACAAATATTTCTTCCTTCCAAATGGGCCTGGGCAGCCTAAGGAAGCCTGGCTCCTCTGTCAGCTGTTGGTGCTGCTTCAGAAACCTTGGCTTGCCCTTTTCATCTCTCAGGAAACAAAATTTTTTCAGGATGAGACTCTGAGGCCTTCTACTAAAGGCAAAAACTTTAGTCTTTTAAGTCCTACTATCTGTATGTCACACAATACTATGTCTGGAAAATTCTGTTGCCTTAACAACCACAGGTTCAAGCCAGAACCAAGGTCCAGAAGTGTCAAGGTCCAGTCTTGACAAAATCACCTCTTGCCAGGGTAGGGGCATGAGAATTGGAGAAATATAAGTAAAGGTTATTAAGACACATAAAATAACAAGACAGAAAATATAGAATAATACCAGGAGGGTATTTTAGTGATTACTGGAATCTTGAAATTTCAAAATCCTGAAATCCACCAAAAATGTTTATTTTTCCACAACTTTTACACCCAACATAGACGGGCTAGGAGGGGAGAGAAGGTAGCAAAAGACTTTATTAACATGATACAAAGTATAACTCACACAGTCAATAGCTTTATCACTCTGAGACATAAAATCATTAGCATTCTGTAGTCTAGGTAGCAAAGGTGCTCTAGACTGCTCTCCGGTGACCTTACAGTTACAGAAGAAGGAGCAGAAGGACTTACGCACATTCTGATCATCTGTCAGGATGGTATGGAGCCATCTTAATTCAAAAGAACCAAGTAATCCACATCCCGAGTTGGGATGTGCAGCTATGCTTGTCAGCCTCCAAATTCTCTGACCGACAAAGTGGAAATGGGAATGAATTTTTCGGCCTCCACAGTTCCTCTCTCTTTATTAATTTTAATAAAGCCTGTGCTTCTGCAACAGGACAGATGATTGCATCTACTGTAGGTGAACACTTTACCATTTCCCAGACTTATCCCCTTTTGGTACATGTATTATAAACATACACATCCCTTTCTTAGGGGCCTAGAAGAAAAAAGGATCAAACTCGTTAATGACTGCCGACCTCTGCAAACAAAAAATTAAGGGAGAAAAATATTTTTTGGCTCTGTGTCTCTGAGACAATTTTTTTGTCAAGATAGTTCATCTGCAATTAGATAATGTTTTTTGAATAAACACTGATCCTATGTCTACAGTCTCCTAATTAATGGAGAAGGAATCACCAGGGTTGGGAATGCCTTTTTGTTGTTGTTGTTATTGGTCAAGAGTACTTTTAAGCAACTTTTTGTTGTATCAAAATCTAAATTTCTAATCAAATATGTTAAATCCAAGTACTCATACGAAATATTAAACTTTTCTCAACACCTTATAGTAAACTAAAGTAGTTACAAACATTAAACAGTCAATACCATAATTTTAGAATGGAAATGTACAATAAACCCACAATTTGTCATATTATAATTTTCCTAAATCCATTTTATTTTATTTTATTGGATTTTCAAGACTGGGTTTCTCTGTAGCTTTGGAGCCTGTCCTGGAACTAGCTCTTGTAGACCAGGCTGGCCTCAAATTCACAGAGATCTGCCTGCCTCTGCCTCTGGAGTGCTGGGATTAAAGGCGCGCGTCACCACCACCCAGAAGGTGGTTTTTGTTTTTGTTTTTTTATGGGTGGAGAGTCCAAGGACACTGCTTTTTTAAGCAATTGTCCAGTCTCTGAGCAGCAACAGCTCCCTTAGGCTCACTTCCTCATTTGAAGAGGGCTTCACGCTCCTTATAAGGAGTCTTTTTCCCTGAGGGGAAGTTTAGGTCTCAGCTTTTAGGCTTTATATTTTAACAATATATTCAATACCATACTGTCAAAATGAGTTCTCTGTCCCAAAGAATAAAATAGTCAAATGTTCAGTCTGTGTTTCTGGTCCGACTGTAAGGTAAACAGGACTCACTAGGTCTGGAAGTCTGCACAGCAAGCTCATTAGAGGCTGGGAATCACCAGTCGTCATCACCATCTTCTTTCCTTTGTCAGACTGCAGCAGGCTGTTGTCAGGATGCTTGGCATGGACTCATCCTAATGTCAAAAGAACCAAGCAATCACATCTTGAGTTGGGATGTGCAACTATGCTTGTCAATGTCCAAACTCTCTGACCATCAGACAAGGTGGAAGTGGGCCTGCAATTTTTGGCCTTCCATACAGAAGAAGAGACTTCTTTTTGGATGGAAGTAATAATGAAATTGTATTGCGTAAATACCTGGGAATGGAGGAATCTGTGATCAGTAATCAAGCTACGTCCTTGATTGTAAAGGCCAGCTACTCAGTTCCTAGAACAGGTAGACATCTAACCCCAGAGTGTGGAATAGCCAAGTGTCCATGGTGAGAGTATGTTGAACATTTGAAGACACTGTACACAGTATAACTACAGTAAATAATCTTTCCAAACCAGTACAGAAACTTGACTGCATTCCTACTATGCTTCACACCTCCAGCTAATACTTTAGGAGGGTAGCAGTCTTGTTGTTTCCTAAGAAAGTCCAGCGTCTCAAATTCCATCAAGAGCTCCCCAAGGAGCTCCATTAGGCCACCATTTATAAACTCAGCAGTGTTTCAAATATTCTTTCCAGTAGCAATCATATTGAGTGTTGTTTTATTGCCCTAAATAAAAAAGAAAGTTATATATTATTGTTCTTTTTAAAAATAATATGATGTTGGGATGTCCCAGGCGGCTTGCAGAGCAGCTGCTAGTGGCTGTGGGTTCCCGCAAGATCTCCAGGGTGGCAGCGCCATGCGGCGGGGAGTCAGGGTCCCCGGGCGAGCGGCAGAGTCAGGCGGCTGGATGCGGTGGACGGAAGAGTAAATGAACATAAGGCTATACATAAAGCTAAACATTTATTACTTAAAGAAGGGGAGACTTAGACAAACATAGAGAGAGAGAGGAAAAACACATGTGCACACGGTAAGAGACGGACAGGAAAGAGAGGAGCCAAGATGGCGACGAGGTCAGAAGTAGCTGGGGTGGGTGTGGTTAGTTCTTAAAGTGTCAAAAGGAATAACATATATTACAGATATACAATGAAATGGTAGAGTTAAGCTCTAATACTTTGGGGGGATGTGAGATAAGACAGATCTTCCTTCTTGGTTAGCATCTTTCCACAATATTTTTTAAATGTCAGATTATGTCCTGGAAAACTACAAGCAAACACACTGAATGTAAACAGAGAAGGTTAGGCAGAGATCTGTTTTATGTTATTTAAATTCTACTGACAGCATCTACGTTTTATAGCTTAGTAATCTTTCACTGGCTATACCTTGATGTATGTAAAAATAAATAACAAAATTAATAACATTTATTTTGTCTCATTCAAAGATCCCCATTATTTGTGCTATAAATAATACTGGCCATTAATACTTGTCTATAAACTGTAAGTACTTTTTAATTATATCTCATTATGGCGAACACTACAGAGCATAGCTCTCCATCCCTTTCCTTCTAAAAAGAAGGAAAGAATCGGTAAAGAATCGGTAGACTACAGAGAGGTGTGCCTCATACATGCATATGTCTTTGTGTTCAAAAGCAAAAGATTGCTTCCCATTTTAAATGCTTCACTTGGATAATGATCAATATTTTCTTTGCGTGTGTGAACAGTGTTTTATCTTTTAATTCATTTTAACTGCTTGAAATGGACCAGTTGCAGAAGTGTGTTGATGTTTATCTGAAGTCTTATCTTTATCAAATCACTTATATTCTACCTAAACAACTTAATAAACACACTAAATACTTATCTAAATGGACTCAGTGAGTCTATTGAGCCAGTCAATTTACTCTTAATCTTCTGGAAAAAAAGAGAAGACAAAACCTTCAGTATCAGTTGAGTCACTGGGGAAATTAAGTCTTTAGTTATCAAATTTGCTGCCAAATCCAAAGTCTCCCCCAGAGTACTTGGAGAGCTTTTTTCGCTTTCTTTTCTATAAACACAGATGGAACTACATCCTGACCTCTCTACAGTCTACTGAGAAAGTGTCAGCATGGACCTAAAGGATTTCCTCTCCCAATTCTGATTGCAATCAGTTGTCCTTCTCCAATCTAAAGGACAGAATCGAGAGTCAGTATCTATTTGTATTTATATTATTATTATTTATTAGTATTTATGTTCTTACTCATAATAGAAGAGTAGAAAGATTGAAAGCTGTAGTGGGTTCTTCATGCCTAGAGACACACACTAACCACATTAATAAAATAGAAATTTACAGCTGTCTTTTGAGTCAAATTAATAAGTTTTCAAGTACTCAGTAGTTACATGAGACTAGAGTCTGGCTGCTTGGTTAATACAGAGATAAATATGCCTATCCTCACAGAAGTCTATGGAACAGAGCATACCTGAACAATCCAGAAATCGCCTTGACACTCTAACTTGAGCACTTCCACTTTTTCTTTCTCTTCTACTCATATCTTACTATGCTTTTCAATTCACCTAGACTAAAATTTCCTTTCCCTGTCTCCTTCCCCAGGAGCAACTGCTGTCATGAAAACCAGTCAGTTTCAGACAAAGCATGTTTTCTCTAAATTAGAATGTGTGGACTAAAGAATGCAGCATCTAACGTTTTTTTTACTGATGACTAACTTATTAAATTTCTTCATTTGACATTCAATTTAGACATAGAAGTATATGAACACTGTAAGTATGTCTTAGATTATTCTCTGTTTCGTTGCATGGATGCACAATGTTGAGTTTCAAACCCAGGTGGAGGTACCTATTTAACATATCAAAGTGGACCTGGCTCCCAGGTTCTTTCAGCATCCATCAGTCCCCATTTGTTACAGGGTATGGCTGGCATATCCAACCTGCTACCGTAAGCTTCTCTAGCCCAGGGGCTGGACTGCCCTTCCCCCATGGGCTCTTTCCTATATAATCCAGGCATTTTGGTTACCTGAACCTTTTGTACCTTTGCCCTCTTGGCTGCTGCACCTCACTCCCCTCTCTTTCACTCCCCCTATCTTCGCACAGCCCAGCTCAATATGGTCGTGTTCATTCTGAACTCTTCTAGATGTTCCTGCTTCTGGCTATGCTTTCCCACATATCTATAATACACTTTCTCTGTAGTCAGACCTTTTCTTCAGGACCACCGGTTCCCCAGTAATGAGACAGAGACTTATTATTAACTATAAAAGTTAGCTAGATAGCTTAGGCTTGTTTCTAACTAGCTCTTATAACTTGAGCTAATGCATTTCTATAAATTTACATTTTGCCTTTTGACTTTATTATCTTTACTCTGTATGGCCCATACTGCTTTCTGCTTCATCCATGTCTGGTTTGTGACTCTCCATAATTCCACCCTTCTTCTTCCCAGCATCCTCTGTGCCTGTAAATCCTGCCTAGCTATTGGCCATTGAGCTCTTTATTCAACCAAAATGAGTGACACATCTTCACAGTGTACAAAAAGGTTATTCCACAACATTTCTCCTCTACCACATCTAGAAGCAGTCATGGCCTTTCCTTTCCTTTATATTTCTTTTTTCATTCACACACTATGCAAGCACATTTCATTTTATATGTATTTCCTTGATAAATTTCTGCTCTCAAAAATAACTAAGAATCTTGGTAAGCACTCAATAAGCATTTTTTTACTTGAAAAGCAGATCTTTCTGTTAGACTTTTGGCATCCAAACCCTATTCCCAAATAAAGGCTCAGGAAGTCAGAAGATGTTAAATACAACTCCATCGACACCACTTGTTTACTTAGGAGACAGTAAATAGCTGGAGGGATTGGAGGTATAATAATGCAACCTTCCGGTGACATGAACTGGTGTGTGCCAAACTTTTTTCAATACTTGTTTTTTTAAAAATATGTCTGCATATCGATATAAGTAGATGCCACCAGTATACAGGTACTTCAGAGACCAGAAAAGGGTATGAGATGCCCTAGTGCAGGAGTTACAGGCGGTTATGAGCCACACCACACAGTGGGCACTGGGAACCACACTCTGGTCCTCTGAAAAACCAGCCAGGGCTCTTAGCGCTGCTCTGTCCCTGTAGGTCTCCATATGCCCTAGTTTTAAGTAATGGCCGTGAACATTGATCCTTCTTCCTCTGCCTCATGAGAGCTGGTATTACAGGTGTGCACATAGTTCTTTGGATAGTGCTTATTGAGACTTGCACATGAGAAAGAAATGAAATAAAATCCTGTCTCTCCCAAGCTTCCCAACAATTAAACATACCTTTGATGAATGTTGTCTTAGTCAGTGTTCTATTGCTGTGAAGAGACACCATGGTCATGACAACTTTTATAAGAAAAAAACTCATTTAATTGGGGTGACTTACTTACAGTTTCAGAGGTTTAGTGCAATATCATCATGGTTGGGAGCATGGCAGTATGCAGGTATACAAGTTGCTGGAATAGTAGCTGAGAGTTCTACATCTTGCAGGCAATAGGAAATGGACTGAGACACTGGGCAGTATCCTGAGCATAGGAAACCTCAAAGGCTGCCCCCACAGTGACACACTTCCTTCTACAAGGCTACACCTCCTGATAGTGCTGCTCCCTGTGAGATTATGGGGACCAGTTACATTCAAACTAGCACTAATGTGTTATGAAACTTCTCAGTCTGCAGAACTGTAAGAAATAAATTTAGTTTATAAAAAGCTGCTTGGTCATGGTATTCTGTTATAGAATCAGAAAATGGATTAAGCCCATTTGCTTGTCTCTACAGACCTTCGGCTTGGCCTGCTCCTTCCCTGACTCAGTGTGCCTTTCAACACTGAAAGCACAGGAAACCTGAAGCACTTAGCAAGCAACTGTAGGTTCTTCAGACTACAAAGTATTGCACACTTTCCAGCAGGCTATTAATTTGTAAAGAATAGGTTATATTTGACACTTGTACTTACATAAACTGGGTGTTTTTTTTTTATAGTAGGTTGTATCTGACCTGTAGCTATGAGGAAAAGATCACAGGGAAGCGAGTCTTCTCCCATATGAAGAGAGCTCACGTAATTAGATGCTTATTAAGCACATCTGGTAAAGTTGAATGTGTTCTCTATCACTTTACTTCTCACAAGTTAGCATCACACACACCAGAAAGCTTAGATAGGTATAACTATGCCAAATTGGCAACAGTATCCCAAGGAGACTACAGAACTCAGCTTTTCTCGCTGTTTACCTCCTCAGTCTCAAGAGAAAGTGCATGTGGGACATTCAGTATTTCCTAAAAATCAGAAAGTTCTTGGGAACTGCTGAGTGCTTTTGACTGTCATCTTTCCAGGGAAGGAGGGGACAGCCTAGTCTACTTCATCACATTTTATGGGCAGAGACTAGGAGGAGAACATTCTAGAAAGTACTTCACTGAGGATCCTGGAGTTTGTCTATGTTTATGCTCCCAATTCCATGATCTCTCAAGTGAAGCTTCCTATCTATGTCACAGGCCAACCCTTCTTTTACTTCAAAGGGATTTGATTTTTCCTGGGAATAAGGGGTGAAGGCACCGTGGCTACTGAAGGACCCAGAAGGATCACAGACTTGGTGGCAATGGAACACTCATCTTCATTTTAGGTCATGACACCAGGATGAAGATCTAATTCATTCTGACCTGAAATAGGCTAAACTGTGAAACCACTGTTATAGACAGGAAATAAGATAATTTTGTATCAGCTGTGAAATTGCTTCCAGGCTTGTCTCTTCCACATTGTAGAACTATGGTTTACTTTCAGCAATTTTCCAATATGCTTAACTGGATATTGTAACTGGTACTCTCTGCAGAACTCTAAAATCTTACTTAGTAAGCATTCTTTATGAGCTATATACATACAATTAAAACATGGAAAAAATTTCTCATTTACTCTCCTCAGATAAAACTTTAGTAATTATCAATTTTCCTCATATCTTTACAAATCCATTAAGCTCCCCCTTCCTTCCTCCATTTTCCCCCACTTTTGATTCATTGAAATTTTAATCTGAAAATACAGCTCAGCAGGCAATAAATAAAACCTATAAACTTCCTTCTCTTAGAATATTTCTAAATCCTTTGACTGGCTAGACCTAATACTAAGCATGTTTTCAAAGCAAACAGGGAAAGACACAATCCCATTGTGACATTATTTTCTTGGCATTGAGAAAGAAATTCCATGACCCACTTTATTAACAGTTTTCCTAGTCAAGCTTATAATGACTCCTGGCCTCTGCCCTTCGGTGATTTCCGAGGGATTTAGAAACGTATATCACCTTGACTGATATGTGATATAACTATTTAGTACAGTTAGGAAATTAACTGTTCACCCTTTAGCCTGGGGCTTAATGGATCCAGTCTTGATCTCACTGGCACTGTTTAACAGCTCACACTCAGCCCCTTTCCTTTATGAAGTCCAAGGCTTCAACAAATGCTGACCACTTGTTGCCTGAACTGAGATACCCCATTTCAGCCTCACCAGCAGAGTTCATTCTTCTTCCTTGTTCACAAGTTCATTCGACAAACAGCCAGTTAGTGCCTAGGATGTACCAGGTGCCAGATGCTGAAATATCATGGGCAACCTACTGCATTCATTCTTTTCAAAAAACTAGGTAGTGTTCTTACTTTTTTACATTATCTACTAGATTTGCATCCTACATCCTACAGTTAGCCAATTTTTAGCTTAAATTTTGGGCTAGTTTTTTTTTTCCAATCATCGAAAGTCCCTGTGATTCTGTGATTATAACATAGAATCATGTAGATGTGCGAGAAGGGTAGAAGCCCAAACAATTTAATGTGCTGTTAAGACGTTGTACTGTATGTGAAACTAGATTTCTAGACTGTGCTTTATTCAAACAGTCTAAACCTATGAGGCAGCACTGATTCAGTGTTAACATTGTGGTGTTTGGAAATCATTTTCTAATACCATGATTTTACCTTTCTGTTTCTCATGAATTGGAGGTGGAGGGGGGCGGGAGGGAATTAAGAAAGTTAGTAACATTGCCTGAAGGCATCACCGGCATCATTTGCTCTATGTCCGTGCGGTACTCAACACATATGCTGCATATTATTTTCTATAACCTGCCTTTTCCATTACAGTTTCCAGTTCCTACCCTGTAATTTCTAAGTACACATAATTATTACTTCAGGTGTTAAATTCTACATTTGCAAGTATCTACACCCAGCCCTCCAAAACAAAAGACAGCTAACTAAATACAATTACCACATTATGAAATGTGCAAATTCTAGCAATAATCATGGTCTAAGAATATCCAGACTAAGACAATTTTCCTCAGGTTCCTGAATTAACTGACCAAATGATAAAAGTCTACACTTTTTTCCTTTGATAATTTTGAATTTGGGTTACATATTTAATAAGTGAGCAAACTCCACATGTTAGAAAACAGAAAGTAGAAATTAACAGGAAAATTAAGTGTTTCTGTATGAATGTTCACAGCCTGTCTCTGGATATGACATTTTACATCCTTCTGGTTCTTAGCTCCAGTGTTCACTGAGACAATTTTGCCTCTACCTGCTAGAACTCCTGCATTATCTTAACATTGACAACATTAGTCTTGATTGGGACTAATATAGACTATTTTGTATATAGTTTCGGTATAGCATTTTGAGCACTACACCCCCCCTGGGGGTTCCCAGTTATTTAATATTGGTTATATGGATCATTCAAAATCACTAAGACTGGGTAAACTATGTAAATAAGAATCACATTAGAAAACTAAGATTCTTTCTCACAAAATTACAAAGATCAGTCAGCTGTATCTTTGGAAGAGAATTTGACAGTGTTCTTGTATGGTACACAGCCTCTGTCTATAAAGAGAAGCTTATTTCTTCTCTTTATCAGCTGGAACTTGTGTTCTAGCAATTGTTAAATGTTCAGTGGTTGTCAAAATTTAATTCAATATGATTCCTGGACCAGAAGTTTGTAGAAATGAGCTTGATCCGGGAAATAACCAAGCAAGCTAAAGGATAAGACAATTATATTTTTATTTATTATAAGGGGGAACTCACAAAACAGGAATGAAAAGTCCAAGCTTAGCTGTGTACCATTGGAATCACAGAGAGAGAGAGCACCTGGACTCCTGGCCCCAGAAAGCCATGCCTTAACTTGGATCCACCTCTTAAAGACAATTGGTTAACAAGGTTTCTCCATCACCTCCCCTTTTTATCTAAACAAGAGCAATCCAAACCCAATACAAAACTATGTATAATACAAACAGATATCAAGTATAAAATTACAAACAACATAAGCAATATTAAGCAAGGAACACATGATAAATGTTTTAATAAAAATTCTATTTCAAAAGGTCTAAATCTTGCTTCAGAAATAAGTTTGTCTAAATGATGAGAGGAAGGTAACTATGACTATCTAATCTTCAACCCCATCGAAAGCCTGAGAAGGGAGATAATATTACTTGAGTAGGCAGGAAGTGCAACCAAACAGCTTCCAAAGTGAGCAGTATATGATGGAGGCAATTGGCTATCTGAGCAATCACCCAAAGTCTCATTTGCAATATTGAAACAACCAACTTTTGCTAAGGCCTAACATAACTGACAGACGATTTCAGAGGCAAGAAATTTTTCAGAACTGTCTTACCCTTTCTTGGCAAGGTTCGGCATCCTTTTTCTTGTGTCCTGCTCATCCAGTCTGGATACCACGTACTTGTTCAGTGGTCAAGGCATGGGCAGTTTCTTGTCCAAAGGCCAATAATGCCAAGAAGAAAACAAACTCCAAGTGGAATGTCTCTGGTGCTCAACATTCTCTTGATAATAGATTGATGTTGTCAGGAGCAATCATGTCTCATGTTAACAGAACCCTAAGTTATTTAAATACCATGTTCTATAGACCTTTGAAGGGGTTGAAGATTACCTATCTATGCAGAATACAATCTCTATGTATTTAAAAAACCTAATTAACCTGGCTATATGTATAACAAACATGAACAACAAATATTTAATACCTGTATAATTTAAAGGTTAAGGTTTTGTGTCAGAATACTAAATAATCTGTAAACAAATGTGCAGCAAAGGAGGACAATGACCTCAAAATGTAAACAATGTATAAATATCTTGTTCAGAGGTAAGAATAATATAAAATTCAATATGAAAATATATCCTAAAAGTTATAACAATATACAAAATGTTCTAAACAGAGATAGAAACATACATGTATACAGTCTGACAGAATAACTTTGTATAGGTGTACAAATATTGTAAACAGAAATAACAAATACAATTTGAACTTGTATCAATATACAAAAACTATACCAATGTAAATTATCAATAAATAATAGCTCAAAAGTATTCACTTGTGAATACTTAAAGTGATGGTTAAGTTTCAAGATTACTATCTAGTATAGTTGCAAACAATTTCTGAGCAGTCTATATGGTTTTTTCCAAAGTTCTTATTTGGAGTTCTGGCCAGAATGTCATGAGAAGGTGGACCATTTCAGCAGCTGGTACCCCTCCAAAAAGTGGTTTTTATAGTAGAGTTATCAGCATCATGACATCTCAACCTAGTGGAATTGTTGCTCTGGGGCCCCATCTTCTTCCTGGAAATTTCAAAGATTACTGCAGGAAAAGAATCTGTAGAAAACTTTATTGTTCATCGTAAAAAGCTTAAACATTATTCATATAAACATACATTCAATAAAGAATACGATTCAGACAAAATATGTATATATGTGTATATATTTGATGATCCTTACTGGAGAGTCATTTTTCCTTCTGTCAGCATCCATCCATCCAGGGTCTCTTGAATTTTTGACGATGGGTATTTTCCTGTAAAGACAAGAGCAGAACCCTGCCCTAACCCTATATGGTTTCTTTCACACCTGTATGGTGGTCACCATTGTGGATGAGCTGTCACTTCTCTTTCTCAAGAGGTTTTTCTTTTTCAAAGTGAATCTTTATTAATTTTGATGGTATCCATAATTTTTCTTTTTCTGTGGAAACAAGAGTGAAACCCCTTCTCCAACATAGCACATCTCCTGATTTCCATTGTGAGATCAAGACATTCTTAAAATACACTGGTTGATTCAACTCAGAAGGTTCTTTCATTATCCAATGTCTCTCTGCTGCTGTTGTTCCTTTCTCATTAGCATTAAGAAAATTCAAGGTTAATAAAGCATTATGCAATCTATTTTAGGGGATATTTTCCATCCCTTTTGGTTTCTTTAACATATCCTTTATAGTTTCATTTGACATTTCCATAACTGCCTGACTTGTAGGATTATATGGTATGCCTGTAATATGCTTCATATTATAATAGGCAAAAAAGTTTCACTTTCATAGATACATATGCTGGACCATTGTCTGTCTCTTTTTGTGCCGGAATACCCATGATGACTTCTAATAAATGCATGATAACTGAGTCAGCCTTTTTGGAGCTCAAGGCAGTTTCCCATTGAAAACGTGAATAAGTGTCTACGGTGTGGTGCACGTTTTAATTTTCTGAAATCCATAAACTGGAACGCATCCATCTGCAATATCTCATTCCTTGAGTAGTCTTTAGGTTACTCCCTGCAGTCAATGGTGTTTGGTTATAGGAAGAGCAAGTAGGACATCTCTTTATAATCTCTTTAGCTGGTTTCCACGTAATATAAAACTTTTTCTTTAAATTTTTCCTATTGACATGATGTTTTTTATGAAATTCTGATGCATGCAACACACTGCCAATCAATAATTGATCAATTTCTGCATTGCTTGTGCCAGAGGACCTGACAGACCCATATGGGATTGGATATGTGTTATGTATACAGGACAAAGCCTATTTCTAATTATGTCTTACACCTGAATTAAAAATGAAGTCAATTCTTTATCATCTGGTATAAATTCAGTGGTTTTAATGTGCAAGACAACTCTTTCTGCATATTGTGAATCAGTGACTATATTGAGAAGTTCTTTAAAATCCTGTAGTACCATGAGAATAGCATATAATTCTGCCTTCTTGGTAGAATTTGTTCCACCTCACTTAATTCTTCAGATTTGTAACCTGCTTTCCCTGTTTTATTTGCATAAATAAAATGTACGGGCTCTAGTTATTAGTGCATCACATGAAATTCAGGGAAAAATCCAAAAAGTTATCTTTATAAGGTTAAATCTATCACTTCTGGGATAATTGCTATTAATTTTTTCCACAAAATTAACACAAGCCCTTTGCCATGGTTTATTGTCTTTCTTTATTTCATCAGTAATAAAAGGCACTATAATCTCTGCTGGGTCTATATCTGCTAATTGATGAACTTTCAATTTACCTTTTATAATTAATTCAGAGACTTTTTCCACATAAGTTTTCAAATATTTACTAAGTTTATGTGGTAAAAAGATCAATTCTATGATAATATTATCCCTCTGCATTAAAATTCTTGTAGGAGAAACTCTGGAAGGCAATATGACTAGAATATAGTTAAGATTTGGATTCACCCTATCCACATGTGCCTCCTGTAATTTCTCCTCAACAACCATGAATTCCTTTTCCACTTCATCTGTTAATTCTCTGGTACTATTTGGTGTAGGAGATCCTTCTGTCTATGTGTTGCTTTCATTGGTCAATAAAGGAACTGCCTTGGTCTGTTGATAGGGCAGAGTTTAGGTAGACAGTGAACACAGAACTGAATGCTGGGAGGAAGAAGGACGGAGTCAGGAGATACTATGGAGCCACAACCAGAGTCAGACATGCTGAATGTTAGCTAATAAACCACTGCCACGTGGCAATACACAGATAAATAGAAGTAGGTTAAATTCATATGTAAGAGTTAGCAAATAAAAAGCTAGAGCTAATGGACCAAGCAGTGATTTAATGAATCCAGTTTATGTGTGGTTATTTTGGGGCTAAATTAGCCAGGCAGTCAAGAACCAAGTGAGCCAGGCAGCAGGGAAGAACAAGCAGCCTTGCTCCTACAACTTTTTAAGTCTTTATCATGATTGAAGGTTTTATTTAAATGAGTTATTAGATCAGGTGTTATCCCAACAGCCAGTCATAGACTGAAAATGTCTCCTAATAATCTTTGAAAGTCATTAAGAGTCTGCAATCAGTCTCTCCTAATTTGTGCCTTCTGTGTTCTAATTTTCTGTAAACCTATTATGTAACTTGGGAATTAACAGAATTTCCTCTTTGAATCTTTTCATAAGCAAATTGTAATTCCTGTTTAGGAAAAAAATTCTTTATTTCTTCAAACATACTTTTAAAAGTATCTGCATTTGAATCAGATAACAAAATGTCATCCATTTAATGATAGATTATAGACTTAGGAAATTGCTTATGTATTATTACCAATGGCTGACTGACAAAGTATTGGCACAGGGTGAGGCTATTGAGCATTCCCTGTGGGAGAATGGTGCACTGATAACTCCTACTAGGCTGAGAATTATTATAAGTAGGCACTGTGAAGGCAAATTTTTCTCTATCCTTTTATTGTAGAGGTATAGTGAAGAAACAATCCTTTAAATCAATAACTATGAGAGGCCATCCTTTCGGTAACAGAGAACGCAGAGGAATTCCAGATTGTAGAGGGACCATAAGTTCAATAACCTTGTTGATAGCTCTAAGATCTGTCACCATTCTCCATTTTCCAGATTTCTTTTTAACAACAAATACCAGAAAATTCCAAGGGCTGGTATTCCATTTTTCAATATGGCAAGCATCTAGTAGCTCTTATACCAGCTGTTCTAAAGCCTGCAGCTTTTCTTCAGTTAGAGGCCACTGTTTAACCAATATTTGTTTCTCAGTTAACCATTTTAAAGGCAAGATTGTTAGTACCTCTGAAGGCTTGTCAATTGCTTTGTGTTCTTGTACAGCCAGAATGGATGGTGATCTTTGTCTATAATATCTTTTATTATCTTCCCCAGAAACATAAGACATAAGTTTTTGGGGCTGCAGGAATGTTAATCTGGGTATTCCTTTGCTGCAGTGTGTCATGACCCCATAAATTTACTGCAATATTAGCTACATATGGCCTCAGTATTTCTCTCTGCTCTTCTGGCCCTATGCATTCAACCCATCTTGTGCTTTGTTTCATGTGAGATAGGATTCCAATTCCTAGGAATTGAATATCTATCTCTTGAAGGGGCTGATTAGGATGCCAATATTCTGGAGTAATGATACTTACATCGGCACCCATGTCTAGTAAGTCTTCAATAAAAATGCCATTTATACACATTCTTAGCTTTGATATTTGATCATTTCTAGAACTCTACCAGAATATACATCTCATATGTCTTACTGGGGTGTTTCATTCAGTCTTCCCATCTTTGACAGTATGGTCTTTTACAGAAGGCTCTAGATTTTTTATTTTTCCTGGTGAGACATGTTCTCCACAGCAACTAGGAATGATTGGACCACATTCATCATGGGGGCCTGCAAGCGCCCCCCCTCAAGGAGTTTCTCTATGGTATCAGGTTGCCTTGTCTGTCTTTTGTTGACCTACATTCATTGGTCCAATGTTGGCCTTTGTCACACCTTTTACATATATATACCTGAGAGATGAGTCCTCCTATTCTTGACATTCCCAGAGGAGGCATTATTCCTAGAAATTCCTTGTCTATAATCCCTTCTTAGATGTCCTGTCCTATCACAATTAAAACATTTGGTATTTTGATGTCTACTCATACCATTGAAAATTATTTCTCCTACCCACGCTTCAGTACTATAGTCAACTGTCTCAATATTCATTGTATACAAGATCCATTCATCCATTGATGCTGATATGACCTTTAAAGACCCAAGGATTTTTTTGCATTCTAAGTTGGCATTCTCAAAAGCCAAATATTTAATCAGTATACATCTAACTTCTGGGTCATTTACCCCTATTTGTACAGCCTTAGTTGATCTTTGTAAAAAGTCACTAAAAGTTTCTCTCTGATCCTGCTTAATCCTAATATATGATTCAACTTTGTTTCCTAGTTCCTGAATCCTGTCCCAAGCATTTAAAGCTGCTGTACTACATAGGGAAGAGGTGTGTTCATTATAAAGAGCTTGATCTTGAGGTCCCTCGCCCAGAGTTTGATCTTGGAAAATTTCAAGTCCTTTTACTTTTCCCTGTTGCTCAACAATTTTCTGCCTCTTCCCTCCAGTAACCCTGCCAAAGCAACTGAGGTCCATTTTCTAGGACTGCTGAGATTGACTTAATCCAGTCTTGAGGTATTGCTTTGTTGCTTGAAGCCCACATTTTGACCATTTTCCTAACGAAGGATGAATGTATTTCATAAGATACAATTGCTTGTTTAATTTCCTTTAGATCAGTCATACGTATGAGCTCCCATGTATATTCTTTGACTACCTTA
Organism: Myodes glareolus; assembly: GCF_982192425.1. Classification (NCBI taxonomy): domain Eukaryota; kingdom Metazoa; phylum Chordata; class Mammalia; order Rodentia; family Cricetidae; genus Myodes; species Myodes glareolus. Next base: position 3,067,890 of record NC_142036.1, on the reverse strand, counting down.
GGGTATTTGGTGTCAGATGCTCTTTCTGATGATATCACAAAGCAGGTATAACTCTGGGTAAGTTATCCCAGATTTTGGTATGTACTGATGAGACTAAATTTTGTCTTTGTACCTTTTGCCCCTGGTTATCAAATTGGATAAATTCCTCAATCTATTCAAATCTTTTTACCACTGCCTTTTGTAAAGTCTGGATCTCCTGTCCAGTGTTCTGTTCTAATGCCCTCATTGAGGATTCCAAAGTGTGAAGTCTATCCAGTGGAGATAATGTCTCACCCTTGGATATAATTTTTATGGCACGCATATTACCTTCCTGGAGAGAGATCCTATCAGTCAATATATCATAATCCTTCGATAGAGTCTTGTCCCGCGCTCGGCCTCGCCAGCAAGAACGACGCGGGGCACTTAGGATTCTTCTACAGTAAAGCTTTAATGCGTCTTGAGAGGGAGAGCATCAGCTTCCAGAGCGGAGACCCAGAATGAGGGGAACCCAGCCCTTATAAAGGAAACAGTCCTCGCTTCTGACGTGTCACTCTTGGATTGGTCCGCTGCCCATTATCCCAGATGATGCCTCGGAAGTAGGCAGGGACGCAGCAGTAGAGAGTTACCAAGCACATGCGCTAGGATTAAAGGCATGTGCTACGACACCTTGAACTCACAGAGATCTGCCTGTCTCTGCCGCCCAGGCATCAGGACTAAAGGCGTGTACCACCACACCTTGAGGTCACAGAGGTCAATCTCTACCTTTGTCCCTTGAAGCAATGGAGAATGTGGTTGCGGCCCTCCACAGAGTCTGATTACTACATTCAACAGTATTAATTCTCTCAGACAATGCCTCAGCACCCTCTGTCATTGACTGGGTTTTATTTGTCAAATTAGCTGTATCCTTCTCCAGAGTGTTGAATTTTCATTTTAGTAGATTATTATCAGTCTGAAAAGACTGTATCATTTCTAAAAGTGCCTCATTCTTGGCCCTATTATCAAACCATGCTTTTAAGGATAAAATATGAAGGACAAAGATAATTCCCAGAATCAAATTGAGGGGTATAGGAGACAAATCATATAAACCATGCATAACATTATATGTGGTGTAAATAAAAAGGCTATTGAATCTTTGGATGGCTAAATTGTCCATAATTTTTCCTTTATAAATTTATAATTTATATTTCAAATTATAAATCTTATCTGTGGTTGAATTTGAGCTGGAATAAGTGCAATAACCATTACCTGCCAGTAGGTTTCACACCACACTTGAAGTCCCGTGGCTGGGTTGATTCTGATTTTAGTGGTAAATGCGGAAAGATATGCTCACATTAAAAACAGTTATTTAGTGTAAACCACAGACTGTTTGCTTCATGGAACTTCTTGACTGTTGATGGCCGCACAGGCACTAGAATAGCAAGGTATCAATGCCGAACAGAGGCATCCGGGGAAGCCTGGGGGAGCCCACATCATGCCTTATTTTCCGCAGCACGGAAAAACTGAACCCAGAGCAGCTTCAAGTCCTCAGGCACCTTGGCCGTACATGACTGCATGGCTCTGAGGCATTTAATGAGGAAATATGAAGGACTTTAGCTAGCAGCTACGCAGGGCTGCTGTGTGAGAATTCTATACCCAAAATGAATGGCTCTGTGGAGCCTGGCTGCGGCTGGCCAGAGCTGCCAGAGACTCTAGCCCCACGAACTGGGCGACAATGGTAGAAATTAGCTCAATTTGGGAAATAGCCAGGCTAGCTAAAGAATAAAACAATTATATTTTTATTTATTATAAGGAGAAAACTCACAAAACAGGAACAAAAAGTTCAAGCTCAGCTGTCCCGCAGGAATTACAGAGAGAGAGCACACCTGGGTCATGCACCTGTTTTACTCCTGGTCCCAGAAATCCATGCCTTAACTTGGATCCACCTCTTAAAGATAATTAACTAATAAGGTTTCCCCATCAGAAATTCTATTCATGAGGCTATCTTACAGATATAATTGCATGTGTAAAATATACTCTAAAGTAAAAGGGGAATCATGAAAGCATTATTCATTATAGAAAAGACTGAAAACAACCTAAATTTCTATCAGTGAAGGGCTTATTAAAAACCCTGTGACATATTCATAGAATGGACTGTTTTCAGCCTTCAAGTGTGAGATGATTATATACAATGATATTAGAAACATTTCAAAAGCACAGTTTAATGAAAAACAATTAGACTTCACATTATGCCCTTGCCACCATTTATATATATTATAGATATTGTATATTGTATGTACATCTATCAATGTATTAAGAACATGTCTAGAAGTATGCACAAGAAATAGGTAACTGCTTCCCCATAGGAAAGGTATTAGAATCCTAATATGTTGCATTTAAGAAAAGAGGAATCCCTTTGCTACTTTTTGAAGTTGCTACTATGTTCACACATCACGTATATACATGTATGGATGTTGCTTGCTCATACTCTTATTTATCAATTAAAAAAATGTGGTGCTCCTTATTTTCATTGTGCCCATAAAGAAACTGAACTTTATTGTAGATATTAGGATGGGTAACATAGCAATTACAGATAATCAAGTACTTCTAACCAGAAACTGTACACTTGTGTGAGTGGGCTACGTGGCATTCTCCCCCTAGTCTTCTCATGCTGACAAAGTAGCGTCAGCCTGTGTGTTCTATAGTTTCTTTAGGATACATAAGTCATACCATTGAAAAACAGCCTATATTTAGTTTATAACTAGTTCTGGGTGTTTTCCTTTACTCTTCTCAGTGTATGAAGTTGCCTAAAAGCAGCCACTCTGTGTGTGTGGAGCTGATTCTCAAGGACTCTGATTCTGGATCAAATTCATTCCTGAGCCCACTGCTTGACAGTTTCTATGCACAAACAGAAAAGCCTGGGATGTTTTGGATTTGACCTTTTGTTCTCACAACATTCAGATATCCTTTAGGAGCTCAGGTACATGCTTATAATGGTTTGAAAAAGAGAAATTTAACTCAATTATTTAAGAGGCAATAACTTTACTTTTCACTTTTCTTATTGACAACTGAAGATACCTGTTGACTTAGAAACAAATAGATTATTTTCAAATACTGTCAGGGAGAATTTTTAATCTAGAATAAGCAAAGAAGTTTGCATCTCACAAAAAGTAATGAAACTTTATGTCAAGATGAATTTACCTACATTAGATTTGCTGTAGGTTCAAAATAATGCAGATGGAGCCAAGCACAACACAACAAAACAAAATAATACAGGGGAAGATTCAGAAACATTGATCATAGTCAAAATACGCCCCAGTACTGCGAAGAGGTTTACTTCAGTAATATCTGTGGTCATTGACTAAATCAATAAAACTCATTCTTTCAAGAGCATCCAATTATCAGCTTACTCTTGAGTGGGCATTCTAATAAATCAGCATACTTTGTATAGAATTAGACAAGGGCAACATGCAAATTAATAACAGCACAAAAAAATGTGGGGCAAACTTCCAGCAGACCCAGAAAATCATCTTGTGATTAATTGTTTCATTTAAATCTGCTTCATAGAAGGAAACATTTCGCAGCCATACCCGTCTGATGGGTAGTTTATGGCTAGCCATACTAATAGAGTTTGATTAAGCACTTAAGAGAAAAGATCAATATACCTTTGTCATATTTACACAACAAAGGCAGTGTGTCAGTGAATGGATCCAGCAGGAGTTGAGGTACTATATTATTCAAGAAGTTAACAGTAATATATTTTATAAGCACTTTAGTCATTTAGAAAATGGGCCTTATTAATAGATCTCAACAGCTTAGAAGCAATGAACTGAAAAATGAGTAATGCAAAAGAATTTTCAGAAACAAAATAAATCAAGATAGTTAATATTGACAATAATTTTTTGTAAGAAACATACAAAAATTACAAATAGAAAAGACTTGGTTGACACCTAAGCTAAATATTTCTAATAATAGTTCAGGCCATATGAAGGAAACTCAGACACTGCCCTTAGACTGCCCTGGAACATCATGGGTCCTCTTGCAGAAATGTCCCACTAACACAGCATCTCATTTTCGTCTAGTCAGCCTGCTCATTGTGGACAATCAGTCATCTACCTCACAACAAGAACTCAAACATGGTATGGGATGTGTTGGGTTCCTAATGATGCACAGCAAACACTTCAGGAAGAAAAAACAAGTTTTGAAACTGAACATGGAGTAGCTTGTGGGGAGTCCTGTTGTTCCACTGGATGGGTGGACATCGTCTTGGTCCCTCAGGGTAGTCTAATAAAGCTGGCTCCTGACTAGAATGAGTACAAGTTAGGAGCTGAAGCTTTAAGAGAAGAACTAGAAATGATAAATTACAGCCCTGGTTTTTCACTATTTAAACAGGAAGACTGCTAATATAGGTAGAGGGGAAACTTCAACTCTGAAATCCAAGAAACCTGGGTTTGGTGTTGCCCTGATGCAGTGGGTAAAGGCATTTGCCAACAACCGTAATGACCTGATTTCAATACTAAAACCACTTACTTGATGAAAGGGTAGACAAAGTCCCTGAGCTGGAGAGCTCAGGGTAGGGTCCTGGGTAAACCATCCAGGAAGATCCTGCAACAGGTGGGGACTGAGGAATCTGGAAGAACCTGGTGAACAGCGTCAGTTTTGATAGGTTAATAGGTACCTCAGCTTTGTTGTGGGTTTGAGACCTACCATGCACTATATCAAGATGAAAAAGCATTGATTTATATAGCCTCTGTCAAATATTCCAGTCATTTTTGATTACCATGACTTATTTAGACATTCAAGAGATGAGATTTAGAGACTCAACAAAGCCTGGATTTTTTTTATTTTATTATTTTTTTTGGATTTTGTTATTAAGCAACCAATTTGTGAGCAACCAACACCTCCAAATTTGTTAACCACATTTGCCAGGCAAACTTCCAAAATTTTCTTGCGTTTAATTTGAATCTCTAGAATTGTTCCAAATGCTGTTCTCTTCTGTCTTAATTATGGTTTCTATTTCTATTCTTATAAAGAAAAACATTTAAATAAGGTGGTGGCTTACAGTTTTAGAGGTTTAATCTATTATCATGGTGGGGAGCATGGCGTCTAGAAGCATGAAAGTGTGTAGGCAGACAGTGCTGGAGAAGTAGCTAAGAATTCAACATCTTGATCTGAAAGTAACAGGAAGTGGTCTGGGCATGGTTTGAGCATATGAAACCTAAAAGTCACCTCCGGAGTGACACACTTCCTCCAACAAGGCCATACCTACTAAAACAAAGCCATATTTCCTGATAGTGCCACTCCCTTTGGGGGGCATTTTCTTTCAAATCACCACATCTCCTTATATTTAATCTTTGTGCTATAACTACAGGGAAGTCTATGGATATGTATAAAGGAGTAAACTAAAAGCTATCAATTGGATGCTTGTAAAATTGTCTTTCTTGTGCAGCATTTCATATCAGCAATGGCCTCTGTAGCCCAAATCATGGCAATTAGAGCTCTTGTGTACTTCTGTGCATGTGTGCTTGTGTGAGTGTGTGCATAGATATGTGCACATTTTTACACAGTTACCCTTTTTTTCTATTCTATTGTCTTCTCTCACACACCACAGGGGCCAAGGATTGTGCATAGAAACAGAGTTGCTGCATGGTAAAATGCATTATGAACAAGAGTTAGAATTACAGGCCATCAGACTTCAGTGGTTATTCTGTCAAGCATTAGGGATGAATGCAAATGATTAAAACCCCTGAGCAATCAATTAAAATTGATCGTGGCTTACTTCCCATTGATTCTGTGGCTGAAACTTGGACCAGAGGGAGTGTCTCTTGGTGACAATAGCTATGAAGTAGTTTCACATGTCCATATTCTTGTGTACTGTGGTATATTGAACATCCTTTGTAAGTGGCAGATATTCGAGATGGAGATCATTTAAATGTGGGGGAAAATATTATCTGGGGAAAAATACACGAAAAATAAATGTTTCATGTAAGCCAATATTTAACAATAACCTACTCTATTAGAAATCTATCACTATTAATATTTCAAGAAAAGACTACAGATGAGTTTCAAGAAGAGAGGCGCAAACTGGTAGGATCTGAATGGTTTGATGTGTAACTGAGAGGCTGCTGTTACTGCAGTTCCACCTCTTCTCTGGTGACCTCCTTTGTGAAGTACCTATTCATTACAGAAGGATGCTTCTTCACGACTCTCTGCTTTCTGCATTCTGTGTCACTGCCTTGGAACTCCCTGGGTTTGTCTCTGTAGAATATCTATTCTGCTTCCTACCTGTAACCTTCAACCTTCATTGAGTTGCTGCATAGACTTTCAATTCCAACGCAAAGCATAAATGCAATTACTGTAAAGACTTTCTGATCCTGTAAGCTAGCAATTTCTCAGCATGGTCTCCAAGTAAGTATCATTGGCTTCACCTGAGACCTTGATAGAAATGCAATTTCTTATAGCCACTCTTTGCCCTACTGAATCAAAAACTCCAGTGAGAGGACCCAGGGGTGTAACATGAGGGCCGGCTAGTTGGGATTTCTGTCCTGCCCGGGTACCCCACAGCCAGCAAGTCCCAAAGAAAATCACAGAGTCTACATTAGGTTATAAACTGATTGGCCCATTAGGTCAGGCTACTTATTAGCTCTTATAACTTATGTTACCCCATTATCCTTATCTACGTTAGCCACATGGCTCAGTACCTTTTCCAGCGGGGAAGCTTACATCTTTCCTCTCCGGTGGTCTGGGCAGAACTGGTGAGGGAGCTTCCTGCTTTCCAGAATACTCCCAGTCTCTTTGCTCCACCTCTACTTCCTGTCTGGCTTTCCCACCTATACTGCTGGCCTGGCCAATCAGCATTTTATTAAAATATGATTGACAGAATACAGACAATTCTCCCACACCACAGGGGCCTTTGTCTTAGCAGATGGTTCTGAGAAATGCCAAAATCTAAAATCCAGCAGAACAAACGTTGTTCTGAGAACTCACAGTGGCAATCCTTTTGTGTCCAACAGTGAATGTGGGTAGCCCTGTAACTTTTGTTCCTGATGTAAGATGAGGCAGTCCTGCAATGTCATTAGCCATAGGATAGATTGACTGTGTTGTTCTGTAACTTTTTCTTAGGTGAAGATCAATGACAAGTTAGTAGCACATTCTTCTACTTTGCAATTCAAGGGAAACTTTGAACTTCTAGATGATTTGCTTTGGCTTCTGTGTTATTTATCAGAGGCTAAATGATCAATGTTTGATGAGAGGATATTATGTAGAGCAGATGTGTCATGGTTGTGCAGGTGAACCCAACCTTCCAGGTCTTAATCCCTGTCTTGTTAGGGTTTCTACTGCTATGAAGAGACACCATGACCATAGCGACCTTTTTTTTAAAAAAAAAAAACATTTAATTGGGGTGACTCGCTTGTAGCTTAGAGGTTTAATCCATTATCATCATGGCAGGAAACAAGGCAGCAGGCAGACATGGTGCTAAAGCTGAGAGTCCTTACATCTTGATCCAAAAGCAATAGGAAGTGAACTGTCTCACTGAGCATGATTTGAGCATATATGAGACCGCAAAGCCCATCTCCACAGTGACATGCTTCCATTAGTGAGCCCACATCTACTCCAACAAGGCAACACCTTCTAATGGTATCACTTCCTTTGGGGTCCTTTTCTTTCAAACCATCACTTTCTACTCCCTGGCTCCTGAAGCCTTGTAGTCATATCATAATGCAAAAATGCATTCCGTCCAACTTCAAAAATTCCCATAATCTATCACAATCTCAAACTTATTTTAAACACTAGTGTTTAAAGTCTGTTTTGAGATTAATGCAATCTCTTAACTGTAATTCCCTATAAAATAAAAATCAAAAAGCAAATCACATACTTCCAACATATAATGACACAGAATATACACTGGCATTCCAAAATGCAGGGAAGGGAGCATAGTGAGGAAATACTAGACCAAAGCAAAACTGAAAACCTGCTGAACTAACTCCAAACTCTGATTCTCCATTTCTGATATCAAAGCTCTCTTCAGTTCTCCAACTCCTTCCATCTCTGTTGAATGTACACACTTCTTTTTCTTGGGCTGGTTCCACTCCCTGTTTGTTAGCGGCTCTCTTTGGCAGGTATCCCACAGCTCTGGCATCTCCAACATCTTGGGGGCTCTAAAGACAATCCAAGACTCTATATTCATAGCTTCATGGAACGGCCTCTCTACTAAGCCTCCACTGAGGGACACCCCTGACACATGCCTGGCCTCCATTGCTTTCCTTAGGAGCAGAGGCAAATTTCAGATCCCTTTCTTCTATACTTAACTCTAAAGTCAGAACTAAGTGGCTGAAGCTGCCAAGTTCTTCAGCATGCTGGGACTAGAACATGGTCCCCTTGTTCAATTATACAGCCAACAACTTTCTGTTTTCTATGGTTTCCTTCAGAGTCTAAACTTGGTCCTGAAACTTACTTTGTAGACCAGGCTAGCCTCCACCAACCTCGACCTTCGTAGTACTGGGATTAAAGACCATCACAACAAGATCTAAGCTTTTTTTAAGTTCCTTTTCACAGATTGGAAACTCAGCTGGGTAAGATCTTGCCCTGAGGTCACCACTCCCTTTATTTCCTTTCTTAATCTGTTGGTCTCCTTGAACACAGAAAATTTAGCTCCATTATCATTTTCTCCTGAGATATTTTTCCTTGCTCACCTTTCTCCTTTTCATTATATGTCTTCATTAGAGTTTCCACTAGTAACCACAAGACAAATTCTATGCTAGGCTGTTTTGAAATTTTATCTGACAACAGAATTAATTCAAAACTCTTCACTTTAGCCTCAGGCAAACTTTTCAGATAAGAGCAAAGGCAGCCACATTCTTCACCAGAATACCACAGGGATTATTTCTGGGCAACATACTAAAATTCTTCTGAAACCCCTTGAGCCAGCCCCCAACAGTTCAAATTACTTTTAGCCCCAGTTTCTTCCATGCTCCTACTAGTACGGCCCATTAAACAGCACTTAAAGCATTCTGCTGCTTTCCTAACCCAAATTCTCAAAGTCCGTATTATTCCAAACAAAAACATGGTCTGACATATCACAGTAATATCCCATTTCTGGTACTAATTTCTGTCTTAGGATTTCTGTTACTATGAAGAGGCACAACACCATTCCAACTCTTATAAAGGAAAACATTTAATTGGAGTGGCTCACTTCCAGTTTAGAGGTTTAGTCCACATCATCATGGCAGGAAGCAAGGCAGCATGTTGGCAGACACGGTGCTGGAGCTTTTCGCCCTTACATCTTGATCCAAAAGTGATAGAAAGTGAACTGTCTCACTGAGCATGGCTTAAGCATATATGAGGCATCAAATTCTGTCTCTACAATGACATGCTTTCTCCAACAAGCCCAACCTACTCTAATAAGGCAGCATCTATGAATAGTGCACTCCATTTGGGGGCCATTTTCTTTCAAACCATCACAATCTCTGAGTTTGTTTCTTCAACAGCATATAGAGCTGAAAACCAGAAGGTAGGATGTAGGATCTAGGTATGAGCTGAAGAACAGAAGCTCGTCTTGATGGAATGTATGCAATAGTAATATGACCAGCCACATGTGAAACAATGTCCTTTGCATTGTGTAGGCTCCTTAAGCTTCCAAAAATAAAACCATAGGATTTGGAGACAAGAAAGGATCTTAGCATAAGATGCCTCCATCTCATAGGGAGGAAGCTGTAGGCTTACAGACTAAGGTGCAACAGTATTAATGTACATTGATAACAATCAAAGCAAGCCAAGTATAAGAATTCTGTCTTCTGTCTATTGTCCTTGTACTGTTTCCTGCTGAGCCATCTGAGACCTGCCAGGACTCAAATCTGCTCATGCTGAGAGAGACTCAGCTAAATGATGTCAGCTATGACAGACAGACTGTAGGTCATGACTAAAACAAAGCAGAAGTCCTGTCTCCTACATTTCCTGACCACCTTTATAAGTATTGGGTAACAGATAAACAGAGAGGCAGCTGGTCCTTTCTAGTTTCTCTTGGTCAGGTGAATCCTGAAGTACTTAACCCCAATGCCAATAACACTTTAGACTTTGAAACATTTCTAAGAGGATAACTTTCAGACAATTAAATAGTGGTTTCAATCATCTCATAGCTTCAATATGACAGAATACTGTGAAAGGATCAATGTCTTAAAGAATTTTTAATGCCATGGCTTCTAAATGTTTAAGAACAATGGTAAGTGAAGAAAAGTCAGATATAGAAATACTTTACATAATGTAATTTCAACAATATTTGGAACTATGTGAAATTTTATTTTATATTTAAGAAAATCTTAAAATGAATATATCAGTAGTGCTTATCACAGTCAATTTAGAAAGACAATGACTTTGCTCTCTTCATCTCACTTCAGGGCTGATCTGTGTTTTTTTCTTTTTTAATGAGCATCTATTACATTTAAATCCAGAATAAAAAACTTAGGAGAGAAAAAAATGCAAGTGATCATTCTTTTATTGGTGTTTTCTTACATTTCCTTGCAGGCAAAAAATTTTTAATCTAATGTCTTTTTGCCCACCACATAAGCAACTTCTTTTGAAAAAAATTAAATTAGATTTTCATCAGGAAATACTTTATAAGTCCACTGAAAATTTTAGTTGAAGTTTAAAGTTTTTGAGCTAATTCAAATTTTAACCTCATGTGGGTCATGATCCCAGGAAGGTAGCTTAGGCAAATTTGTGATTAACCTTGGGAATTATGTTAGCTTTCAAGGTCATGGAAAATTTTAGAAGTTTTGTATTATCTATGCTATTGAAGATAGCTTTTTGATTTGACAAAAGCACATGGAGTTCTTCAACAATTCCATTAATAAAATTTTCTGACGAGTTTATCTGGAGGTGAGTTTGTGTCTAAATTTCAAATCCTTCTCCAATATTGTGGCCAGCCACTAAGTAACTTCAATTAAATATGTTAAATGCTTAAAATATTTTCTGGAATGAGATAATATATAAATAAATAACAAATTTTATGGGTTTTTTATAATATTTATTTTGGTTTTTTGAGGTGGTTTTGATATGATAGCTGTCTGGCCTTGAACTCTTGATCTTCCTATCTAAGGCTCCCAACTGTTGTAATCTATGCGTGTGTTTTTAGATAGCTCCATGCAATAACTAAGAAAAGATGAGTTCTTTAGAGCTAAGTTCTGGAGAAGCAAAGAAAAGTCCAGTGTAGCACACGTAATAAAAACCTAGAGACAGACACTGGGGTTCAAGCTGAAGGTTAGAAAAGCAAAACAGCCAGCCACTAGAGAGCTCTTACCTCTACCAAGGCTCAGACACACAAAGGGGCAATCCTATCCTCAGTGTGACTGCAGACTACAATGTTCTCCACCAAGCCTCAGACTGCACCAAGACTCCAGCTTTATATTCCTCCCTAGTGCTGGGATTAAAGAAATGTCATCCTAAGTGCTGGGATCAAAGATGGGAGTTCTGTTATCTTTAGACGGATTCACTTTCATGTAGCCCAGGGTAGCCTTGAACTCACAGAGGTCCACCTGCCTTTGTCTCCCCAGTGCTGAGTTAAAGGTGCACCCACCACTGCCTGTCCTCTATGGCTAACTAGTGGCTTAGGTGTGTGGCTAACTAGTGGCTCAGCTCTTAACTAGGTGTGTGGCTAACTAGTAGCTTAGTTCTTTACTTTGTTCTTCAAGCAAGTCTTATTTGTTATATTATAAAAAACATCACTACAGTAGAAATCTCCTTAACAATCCTGTTATAATAAATCAGAATGATGTATCATGGTATCCAGTAACCAATAAGGAATATGGGGAGTTAAAACCCAAAGAGTTATCCAGAAGAGGTGGACGAGAAAGGTGGCCTCTGAAAGAAACAAAATGTAAACCTGTGAAAGATGAGTTTAAGGTATCAAGACTGGAAAGAGATAGTTCAAAGAAGGAAGAAGCAAACCTTCACTTTGAAATATTTCTGTGAACTAAATGAAGGGAACCTCATCATTCTGCTCTCTTGAAATTTATTAACTGCCTAGTTCCAGCAAGGCTGGACACTTGTTTCATGTGTGTGAGGTATGGAGAAGGGAAATTTGAACACAAAATGAGAAAAATAAAAGAAGAATTTACCCTCTCTCTCTCTCTCTCTCTCTCTCTCTCTCTCTTTCTTTCTCTCTCTCTCTCTCTCCACTCCAACCCTTCCTTTGACTTTTTACCTTAAGACAGGGTCTCACTAAGCTGCCTAGGCAGGTATTGTGTTTACTCTGTAGCCCAGACAAACTTTGAATTTCCAATCCTCCTGCTTAGACCTCATGAGTAGCTGGGATTATCAGGCAAAGTTAGATGTGGAATTTCTTCTGAGGTTAAAAAAATGAACACATAAGATAATACTGATGCTGAAAAGTCAGTGTAAAGACTGGTAACTACTTGTGGTCACTCAGAGTACTGGATACTGTGCAGCTGTGGTGAGGGACAAGAAAACCTCTAAACACTGCTGCAGTGTTTACCTTTAGATGGTATAGCAATCAGAGAAATGACTAAGACACAGAGGAGAATGGATATCATAGGCTACATTAAATTGAGAGCATAGGAGGATGTTTATATTTGTATATTTGTATATATGTATGTATGTGTATTTGTTTTTTAATGTTTTTGCATGATTTAGTGTGTATGCATGTATGTGCTTATATGAGTGTGTGTGTGTGTGTGTGTGTGTGTGTGTTTGCATGTGTCTGTGTATATACCTGTGTATCACTGCAAGTGTGTGGAAATGAGAAGACAACTTGTGAGAATTAGTTCTCTCCTTCATCAAATAGGTCCTGAGGACTGAACTCAAGATGTCAGGTTTGGAAGCAAGTGCCTTACCTGAAGAGCCATCTTCCCCATACACATATGTGTATTTGTGTTTGTCAAAGAATACATAGAAGGGTAACCCAAGAAGCTAATAAAAGTGGTTAGCTGCAGAAGAGAAAGTGAAGTTGGAAATTATCCAGTGATGAAGCCCTCAATTATTTGTGACTTTGATTTGGAAACTATGCAAATATTTTACATAATTTAAAATACATTTACAAAAGGAATCCTTTTAAATTAGAATATACTAAACCAAATTAATCTAGCTAGATAATTAATGGAACAATACTGCCATGCCTTTCATAGTACTTTAAAATAAAGTAATTGAGCAGTTTTAGTAAAGCAAATCACAAAAGACAAAACAACTACAATGGACTATTAACCTCATACACTTTCAGAACTTTTAGTGAGCCCCTCATCCATCAGACCCTGGAAACTACAAGTCCCACTCCACCTCCAAACCCACCCATCCCCCACGACTTCACTCAACCTCTGATACACAGACTGTGACTGCACAGAGCTGACCAAGAGGAGAGTGATCAGTTCCCCAGCTGCACAGCCAAGTCTCTAGGTCCTTGGCCCCTCCCCACCTGCCTCAGCTTCACTACCCAGCCGGGAGGCAAATCACTTGCAGACAGGTTGCTCCAACACCACCCATCAATCAGATCCTGGAATCTACATGTCCCACTCTCTGTCAAACACACCCATCCCCAAAGATATCAGCAGCTCCCTAAGATGTAAGCAGTGACTGCACAGAGCTGACCAAGAGCAGTTCCCTAAGACACAGACAACAACTGCAACGATTGGTCCAAGAGTTGATCTCTGAGACACAGACACCGACTGCAAGGACTGAACCAAGAGGCAAAGACACTACCTGTACCAACTGGAAGAAGAGAAATAGATGCCAAAGCAGTCTAAAAAGCTACATGTCAACACTAGAACACAGTGGTCATAAAACTAGACCTAAACATCCTAAAGTAGAAGAAGCAGAAGAAAATGACCTTAAATGTAACTTATGAAAATGATAGAGACCCTTAAAGAGGAAATGAAAAATTCCCTGAAAGAAATGGGGGGAAAGACAAACAAAAAATTGGAAGAAATCAATAAATCTCTTAAGAAAACTCAGAAAATCAAGAAAAACAATCAAGCACGTGAAGCAAACTGTTCAAACAGTTCAAGACTTGAAAACTGAAAAAGAGGCAGTGAAGAACACACAAACCAAGGGAATTCTGGAAATGCCCAATCTGAATAAACAAACAGGAACTACAGAAGAAAACATAACCAACAAAATGCAAGACATTGAAGATAGAATCTCAAGTGTTGAGGACACGGTAGAGGATATAGATACATTAGTAAAAGAAAATGTTAAATGCAACAAATAGATTTTTTTTGTTGTTTGGTTTTGGATTTTTGAGACAGGGTTTCTCTGTCACTTTGGCACCTTTTCTGGAACTAGCTCTTGTAGACCAGGCTCGCTTCGAACTCAAAAAGAGGCCTGATTCTGCCTCCGGTGTGCTGAGATTAAAGGTGTGTGCTACCACCCAGCTTAATCCAGCAAATTCTTAACACAAAACATCCAGGAAATCTGGTACACCATGAAAAGACCAAACCTAAGAATAATGGGGATAGAAGGAGTTGAGCTCCAGCTCAAAGGCACAGAAAATATATTCAACAAAATCATAGAAGAATACTTTCCCAACCTAAAGAAGGATAGGCCTATGAAGGTACAAGAAGCTTACAAAACAACAAATATGCTGAACCCAGAAAAAGTACCCTCACCATATAATAATCAAAACACCAAACATATATAATAAAGAAAGCATATTAAGACCTTGAAAGGAAAAAGGCCAAGTAGCATAGACCAGGTAGACCTGTCAGAAATACAGCTGAATTCTCAATGGAAACACTGAAAACAAGAAGGTCCTGGACAGATGTGTTACAGACACAAAGAGACCACAGATGCAAGTCCAGACTACAATACCAAGCAAGGCCTTCAATCACCATAGGAGGAGAAAACAAGATCTTCCATGAAAAAAAAAAGTGAGATTTAAGCAATGCCTATCCACAAACCCACCCCTACAGAAAGTACTAGAAGGAAAACTTCAATGCAAGGAAATTATCTGCATCCACAAAAACACAGACAGAAGATAATGTGACACCAGAAAACCTCAAAGAATGGAAACACACTAACACTATCACTGAAAAATAACAGGAATTAACAGTCATCGATATTTCCTAATATCAATGGACTCAATTCACCTATAAAAAGACGCATGCTAACAGAATGGATATGGAAACAGGATCCATCCTTCTTCAGTATACAAGAAGCACACCTCAACCTCAAAACACATATTAGCTCAGAGTAAAGGATTGGGAAAAGATTTTTCAATCAAATGGATCTAAGAAACATGCAGGTTTAGTTATCCTAATATCTAACAAAGTACACTTCAAACTGAAATTAATCAAAGAGATGGAGTATACTTCATACTCATCACAAGAAAAATCCAACAAGATGAAGTCTCAATTTTGTACATCTATGCCCCAAATACAAGAGCATTCACAATGAAAAAAATTACTAAAGCTTAAATCACACATCAGACCCCACCCAATAATAGTGGTAGACTTTAACACCCCATTCTCACCAACGGACAGGTCTGACACACAGAAACTTATCGGAGAAATAAGAGAACTAACAAGTGTCATGATTCAAATGGACTTAACAGACATCTGCAGAACATTTCACCCAAACACAAAAGAATATATATTCTCTAAGCAACTCATGGAACCTTCTCTAAAATTGACCACATACTCAATAACAAAGCAAACCTCAAAAAAAAAAAATGGAACTGCCCCATATCTTATCAGATCACTGTGGCTTATAGTTAGAATTCAACAGCAGCAACGCTAATTGCAGAAAGCCTACAAACTCATAGAAATTGAACACTGCTCAGTTGAATCACCCCTGGGTTAAGGAAGAAATAAAGAAAGAAATTAAAGAATTCTTAGAATTCAACGAAAATGAATGCACTACGTACTCAAACCTATAGAACACTATGAGAGAACACCTAAGAGAGAAGCCCACAGCTCTAAGTGCCTGTATAAAGAGAGTCGAGAAAGCTCACACTAGTGACTTAATAGCACTCCCTGAAAGCTCTAGAACCAAAAGAAACAAACTCACCCAGGAGAAATAGATGACAACAAATAACCAAATAAGGACTGACATCTATAAAATAGAAGCAACAACAACAACAACAACAACAAAAAAAAAACAGTGCAAATAATCAATGAAATAAAGAACTGGTTCTTTGAGAAAATCAACAAGATAGACAAACTCACACCTAAATAATCAAAAGGCAGAGAGAAAGAGATTATCCAAATTAACAAAATCAGAAATGAGAAGGGGGATGTAACAACAGACACTGAAGAAATCTAGAGAAACATTGGGTTATACTTCAAAAACGTGTACTCCACAAAATTAAAAAATCTAAAAAAAATGGACAATTTTCTGGATAGGTACCACATACCAAAATTAAATCAAGATCAGATGAACAGTTTAAACAGACGTATAATCCCTATGGATTATAGGATTAAAGAAGCAGCCATCAAAAGCCCCCCAAACAACAACAACAACAAAAAAAAAAACCTCAGGACCCAGTGGTTTCAGCATATAATTCTACCTGAACTTTAAAGAAGAGCTAATACCTATACTTCTCAAATAGTTTCACATAATAGAAGCAGAAAAAATGTTGCCAAACTTTTTTTATGAGGCTACAGTTACCCTGATACCCAAACCACACAAAGACTTAATTAAGAAAGAGAATTACAGACCAATCTCCCTCATGAACATTGATGAAAAAATACTCAATAAAATACTAGCAAACATAATCCAAAAACACATTTTAAAATATCATCCACTATGATCAAGTTGGCTTCATCCCAGAGATGCAGGGATGGGTCAACAAATGAAAATATATCAATGTAATCCACCATATAAATAAAACTGATAGAAAAAAATCCATGTGATCATTTCATTAGATGCTGAAAAAGCATTAAACAAAATCCAACACCCATTCATCATAAAGGTCTTGGAGAGATCAGGGATACAAGTAACATATCTAAACATAATAAACATAAAAACAATATACAACAAGCTGACAGCCAACATCAAATTTAATGGAGATAAACTCAAAATGATTCCACTAAAATCAGGAACAAGGCAAGGCTATTCACTGTTTCCATATCTATTCAACTTAGTACTTGGTGTTGTAGCTAGAGCAATAAGGCTACAAAAGGAGATCAAGGGGAAACAAATTTGAGAGGAAGAAGTCAAACTTTCACTATTTACAGATGGTATGACAGAATACATAAGTGATCCCAAAAATTCTACAAGGGAATTTCTACAGCTGATAAATACTTTCACTAATGTGGTAGGACACAAGATCAACTCAAAAAAATCAGTAGTCATCCTATATACAAATGATAATGACACTGAGAAAGAAATCAGAGAAGCATCACTCTTTACAATATCCACAGATAACATAAAATATCTTGGCATAACTCTAACTAAAGAAGTGAAAGACCTATACAATAAGAACTTTGAGAAAAGAAACAGAGAAAGATATCAGAAAATGGAACAGAGAAAGATATCAGAAAATGGAAAGATCTCCTATGTGTGATTGGTAGGATCAACCTAATAAAAATGGCAATTCTACCAAAAGTAATCTACAGATTCAATGCAATCCCATTCAAAATCCCAACACAATTCTTCACAGGCCTTGAAAGAACAAACCTCAACTTCATATGGAAAAACAAACAAAAAAACAGGATAACCAAAATAATTCTGTACAATAAAGGAACTTCCAGAGGCATCTGACTTCAAGCTCTACTATAGAGCAATAGAAATGAAAACAGCTTGGTATTGGCATAAAAACAGACAGGTGGACCAATGGAATCAAATTGAAGACCCTAATACTGATCCACACACCTATAAATACCTGGTTTTTGACAATGAGGCTAAAATTATACAATGGAAAAAAGAAAGCATCTTCAACAAATGGTGCTGCTGTAACTGGATGTCAACAATAGCAGAATACAAATAGACCCATAGCTATCCCTATGCATAAAACTCAAGTCAAAATGGATCAAAGACCTTAACATAAAACCAACAACACTGAACATCATAGGAGAAAAAGTGGGAAGTAGCCTTGAATGCATTGGCACAGGAGACAGAGCACTTCCTAAATATAATACCAGTAGCACAGACACTGAGAGTTACAAAAGATAAAGGGGACCTTTTGAAACAGAGAAGCTCCTGTAAGGCAAAGAACACAGCCAATAAGACAAAATGACAGCCTACTGAATGGGCAAAGATCTTCACCAACCCCACATCAAACAGAGGACTGATCACCAATATATATAAAGATCTCAAGAAACTAGATGTCAAAATACCAAATAATCCAATCAAAAAGTGGGGTACAGATCTAAACAGAGAATTCCCAACAGAAGAATCTCATTTGAGGAACTGCTCAGCATTCTTAGCCATCAGGGAAATTCAAATCAAAACAACTCTGAGATACCATCCTATGCCTGTCAGAAAGGCTAAGATCAAAAACACCAATGACAGCTTATGCTTGAGAGGATGTGGAATAAGGGGGAACACTCCTCATTGTTGATGGGAGTGCAAACTTTTACAGCCACTTTGGAAATCAGTATGGTGGTTTCTCAGAAAATTGGGAATCAGTCTACCTCAAGACCCAGCAAAACCACTCTTGGGCATACACCCAAAGGAACTCAATTTTATGAGGAGGCTGCTAGTTAGTTCCTGGCCACTTAGCACCAAAATAATCAAACAGAAACTGTATTAATTAAATCACTGCTTGGCCCATTAGCTCTAGCTTCTTATTGGCTAACTCTTACTTATATTAATTTTACCCATTTCTGTATATCTGTAATCTGTATATCACCATGTGGCTGTGGTTTACTGGCTAAAGTTCTGGCATTTGTCTCCAGTAGGGTTACATGGCTTCTCTTTCACCATGCCCTTTTTCATGCAGCATTCAGTTTAGTTTTCCCCACCTACCTAAGTTTGCCCTGCTATAGGTCCAAAGCAGTTTCTTTATTCATCAATGGTATTCACAGCATACAGAGGGGAATCCCATATTATGCAATCATACCACAAGAACATTTGTTCAACTATGTTCGTAACATCATTATTCATAACAGTCAGAACCTGAAAACAACCTAGATGCCCCTCAGCCTAAGAATAGATTTTAAAAAATGTACACTTACACAATGGAGTACTATTCAGCAGTAAAAAACAATGACATCTTGAAATTTGCATGCAAATGGATGGAACTAGGAAAAAAAAACATCCTTAGTGAGGTAACCCAGACACAGAAAGACAAATACAGTATGATGGATCTAATCTACATGGGAAGTAGAAAAAAAACCCAAGATCTTCTGGGTAAATTTGGAGCATGTGGACCATGGGAGAGAATAGAAGTTGAGGAAAGAGAAAGGAAAGGGAGTAAAGAAAAATATATTGATCAATGAAAACAATAAACTTTTCTTTAAAAACCAAACAAACACAGTATGTGCTCACTCATAAGTGGATATTAGACATAAAGCAAAGAATAACCACAACCACGGAGAAGCTAGAAGCAGAGAACAAGAAGAATCTTTACAAAACTTACGTTTGTTCCCCTAGGAAGGGGAAATAGACAAGACTGTCTGAGAAAATTGGATCATGGGAATGTGGGGAAAAGGAAGGGTGGAAGGGAAGGAGGAGGGAAGAAGGAGGGGGGAGGTGAACATGAGGGAACAGGTTAAGATCTGGGAAGGTAAGTGAGGGAGAGCAAGGAGAGAGATAGCTTGATCGAGAGACCATTATGGGGCTAGCAAGAAACCTGGCACTATAGAAATTCTGAGGAACTCATTCTGAGGAACTCACAAGGATGGCCCCAGCTAAGACCCTAAGCAACAGCCGAGAAGGTGCCTGAACTGGCCTGGCCCTACAGTTAGATTGATAATTACCTTAATTGTCATCATCCAGCAACTGCTGGAAGCAGGTGCAGAGATTCACAGCAGAACTCTGGGCTGAGCTCCCATAGTCGAGTTGAAGAGAGGGAGGACGATAGTATGAAATAATCGGTTAAAACCACGATGGGGGTATCCACATAAACAGCTCACCTGAGCAAATGGAAGCTCTGGTCTGACAGTGGTGAAACCAGCATAGGACCAAACTAGACCCTCTGAATCTTGTATGGCTGGGACAGTCTGTGGGGCCATTGATAGCGGAACCAGGATTTATCCCTAGCGCTTGAACTAGCTTTTTGGAACCTATTCTCTCTGGAGAGATACCTTGCTCAACCTAGATATAGTAGGTAGGGCTTTGGCCCTGCCTCAAAGCAATGCACTAGCATTTGCTGTCTCCCCATGAAAAGCCTTACCCTTTCTAAGGAGTGGATGGGGCTAGAAGGGAGGGGAAAGTAGAGGGAGTGGGAGGAGGTGAAGGAATAGAAATGGGAAATGGTCTGTAGAATTTCAATTAAATAATAATAAAAAATTATAAAACTTTATGAAACATTTTAAAAAAGCTGTTAGTGAAAGTCCCTAAGCATATACATCTATGTATGTGTCCTGGTCAGACTCTTAGAAAAGGGAACCTCAACTGAGAAAAATGCACCCATCAGATAGGCTTGTAGATAGGCTTGAGGGAACATCTTCTCAATTAATAAATGATTTAGGAAGACCCAGCCCATTCTGAGCAGTGCCACCCCTGTACAGTAGGTTCTAGATAATATAAGAAAATATGATGAGCAAATCAGAAGGAGCAAGCCAATAAGCAGTGTTCCTCTATGGCTTCTGTTTCAATTTCTGCCTATAGTTCCTGAATTTACTTCCTTCAGTGATGGACTGCACAGATAGCACAGCCAGTGGGCTCTGAGGTGCTCAGCTAGTAGGCTCTTTACACATGGTTTGTCTTTTGAATATGCTCTGTCTATCCACACTGTCATTCCTTATAATATCATCATCATCATCATCATCATCATCATCAAGTTAAACTGGCATCCTACCAAGTGGGAAAAGTGGTTGGGTAGAAAATGTTCTTTCAGGGTGACAATGGGGAATTGTCAGAAGCTTGCAGACTTGACACATGTCTGCTGTGAAGTCTTTCAGCTATGGCACGCTAGGAGGATGGCACCAATGAAGGTCCAGAAGGACCTAGAGACTAGGTCAGTGCTGACAGGTGGGTTTGTGTGAGCCCAGAAATGGTGTCAGAAGTTCAACAGTCACTGACATCAGGGCCAATCTCAAGTCCTGTTGTTGACAAGTCTCAACATAGGAGAAAGGCAGTGTAAACCTAGAGGCCAATTTCAAGTTTCAATTTTTATATCATCTTATTGGGTGGTAGCTTTTCACTATCAAGGCTCATAGCTTGGGGTTGGTTCACTAGCATATTAACACCACCAAGAGGTTAGCTCATTAGCACTGAATGCACCAGAGCTAAACCCAAGCCTGGGGCAGAAGAAACTACTCAGAACATACCTAGGATACTTGTGTCTAAAAGCAAAGTTTCAAAGTCTAGCAGAGTTATGTCAAAGGAATAAATCACTCAACTTAAAGTGGCTACCCCACTGGAAAATCAGATAATGTCAGTAAACTAGATAATGGCCACTAACTAAATGCATCTTCTATGCAGTAAGGTCCAGAATGCTCATTACCCTTAAAGGTTGCTAGATACCCAGCAGTAGTGGCTTGCACCTTTAATCCCAGCACTAAGGAGGCAGAGGCAGGCAGATCTCTGAATTCGAGGCCCGCCTAGTCTTCAGAGGGAGACCCAGGATAGCCAGGATTCCAAAAATAAATAGACAGACAGACAGACACATATTTTTAAAAAAATGCTGCTAAGCTAAACTCATAGATAAGTGCACCTCTCAATCCTCATCAGAGAAGTCAACTCCTCGTTGTAGTAGATGACAACCCAGAAACCCTTAGTCAGTGTACACAGAAGAAAAGACTATGGTATGCTCAGCTTCCAGTGGGTTATATATATCACAGCCCCAGCTCAGGGCTGACTAGGGAACTTCTCAGAAGTGGTGGTGGATAACTTCAAGAAAGCAATGTTTTCTGAACATGGCAAGACAGTTACACATATGGGAAGGACACGATTAACAGAAGCTCAGAGACTGATGTTGGGATTCATTCTGAAGATCAGAAAAGCAAAGCAGCCAACCACTGGTTCTTACCTCAACCTCAGTCAGAAAATGGCAATCCTGCCTACAGGAATCTCAGAAGGAGACTGTGTCTGAGACCTGTGTCCTCCCATTTTATAATCCCCTCTATAATCCCCTCTATTTCTGGGATTAAAGGTGTGCACCACTAGGATTAAAGGCATGCACTGCCCAGTTTCTATGGCAACTAGTGTGGCTACTGTGAATGAAGGTGTGTGTTATTGTGGTCTGATCTACAAAGGCTGGTCAGTGTGACTGTTTTACTCTGTGAACTTCAAACAAGCTTTATTTATTATTTATTTATTAAAATAAAATGAAATGCCACTACACATATGAACTCAGAGAGATTATGACAGCATGCACAAGATTTACACAAAATCCCAGGATGGGGTGGGGGGCAGTGCACAAAATCTCACCACTAGCTGAGAAGCTATTGATATTTGATAGCTGCTGGGAAGTGAAGAGTTAGTTTTCTTTAAGAGTGTGACCCCAGTAGGTCAATACACTCCAAGTCATAACCCAGTTGCAATTGTAATTGGCTAACACAAATTGGGCTTGATGAGTTTGGGGGGAAAAAAAAGAATCAAAGTTGGGTAGGAAAAGGGTAAGAACAGAGATCTGGAAAGTGGTAAGGGAGGGGTGATCAAAATACAAGTTACCAGGATCTTAACATTTAAAATCATTCCACTGAAGACCACCAAGGAGGACCAAGTGGGTGAAAGTGCTTGACAGCAGAAATGTTCCATCCATAGAGCCATGTCATGAGAGGAGACATTGACTCCTGCTGCTTTTCCTCTGACGTTTACACACCTGCCATGGCATGTGCCACTGCTTCCCTCCAGCCCCAGGCCCACTCGATACTTGTGCATGCACACATACATATACACATACATATACAAAATGAATGAATAAATGTGAAGATTACTGGGCAAAAGAATCAAATATGTCACTGTGATTTAAGTACAAACCAACTAGAACTCTAAAAATTACGAGTAATTGATGGGTAGAAGTTTTCCAGCACAGAAGAAATCTGGCTCAGATACACACAACGACAGACTTAAGAGAGTGCATGGCAGCTGTGGTGGTGGCACTGGAGGCAGAGACCCACTGTCCCACAGTGCTACATAGGGGGCAGAGGCTCCATCCCTGCACTCCCAACTTCTTAGGCAAAAGTTGCTTAGAGCCCACATTTTACTAACAGTATAAAATAGTGTAAGCTTCCGCACTTTTCTGTGGAAACCCGAACCTCGAAACAGGCGCGCGCTTTCCTGACTCGAGCCCACGAGAACGGACGCATGTCCTAGGGGTTTGAACAGATGACACACACACAAAGAAACCGGCTCATCTGCCAAAGAGCAAGTGGCAAATGGCAGCTTTATTAAGCATAAGTCGGATATATATACTGTGGGGCAAAAGGACACCAGCCCCCCATCAAGATCAAGGAAAGAGAAAAGTCAGGGGGTCGCACCCAAGGTCGGACAGCAGCTGAACAGAGAAAAGAGGAAGCCAAGTGGGCGTGCTCAGGCTCAGAGAAAAGCTGACCCAGGAACCTTGCCTGCGGGCGAGAACCTTGCTTGCAGGTGGAATTACCATGACAGTAGAGTTCTCTCTGAGCTACACCCTTGGGCCGTAGGTGATATTAACATAACAGGAGAGGGCAGTTCTATGCTACACCCTCAAGCTGATGCAGTGGAACCAGGAAGCAGAACAGCCCTGCATAGCGCCTCGGGAAAAATGGGGACCTGTGTACCTACAAGTCTCCCTTTAAATATATATAAAATATGATGACTAGCAGCTGTCTTAGGCATGTCGGTCGTTGGGTTAGGTCCCTAAACCCGTCTACGGGAATGTGTTCAGGTCCAAACGCACCCCTTGTCTTAGGCGAGACCGCCCCCCCCGTGCAATAAACCCGTCATTGCTTACTAGTCATACATTGAATCCAGCCATATTTATGCTGAAAGATGCTCCGAGACGAATGCCTACTAGGGCCAGGCCGTGGCGGACCTGAAGCCATTGGCCAGGTGAAAATGTTCCAGCATACACATGAGTAATCCTGGAAGAGACTGTGCTTGCACAGTGTCTGAAACGTTTTGCTCTGAATAGAGCCCTTTTGAGTAAGGCTACGGCACCGGCAAATGGGACCCCTGGAATGACTAACCATACTAAATTAAAGCCAATTAGCAATTTTGTATTCCGGGGTCCCAGAAAAGCAGCAAAATCTTATCCAGCGACCAGCAGAGGTCAAAATCCACACCCAGTTTGTAAAGATCAACAAAAGGCATCCAATCGAGAATTTAAATTAATTCGAATGTCCATGGTATTTCTGTCTGACCTGCAGGGTTCCCGCAGCGAGTACTCAATGCTGCAATCTAGGGTAAGGGAAGTAGCTGCTTCCCCTCAGGGGGTAGAACAGCCTTGGCTAAACAGGCAGATCAAGGCAGAGCAAGATAAGAAGCTGGGAAAGGGGCAAAGGCAGGCGCTGGATCATCTCTCAGGAATCTGCCATCTTTCTCGCCGCCTCTGCCGTACCCGCGGGGTCTCTTGATCTCGCCTTGTCCTCAGGTCTCTGAATAGAGGAATCCACGGTCCGCACCAGACATTTAGGGACCCAAATGGATTGCTTTGCATCCTGTGGAAACACATAAACCGCTCCTCTACCCCAAATTAATTTATGAACTAGACCATGTTACATATTGGGAGTAACAAATACTTAGAACAAGAACAAAACTCAGCTCAGCCAGTATTGACATTGGCTGGTCTGAACTTAGAGACCTACAGGTCTCTGCTCCAAAGAGCAAATTTCATTGGCCTGTGCCATTGCAACTGGCCTGAACATTGGCCTGAAATAGCCAACCTCAAAACATTATTTTTTATTGGCCTGCACAATTGTAGCAGGTCTTGAACTGGGCTGAACCATCAGCCCCAAAATATCTTTTAGGATCAACTCCGCCTGGAACCTTTTCAGGGGCAGAAAATTATTACCTGATCCAGTACGTGAGCACTTACATAACTGGATAGAATTATTAAAATCGTTATCTTTGTGGGGGCACATTGCCTCCCGCCAACATTTGAGAAATAATTAATAGGATCGACATATCTGTCTACAGATGTGGAAATCTTTGTCAGTCATCAATCCATATAAAAAACATTAGGACTCCAGAAATAGTCCTCCAAAGAACAATTAATGAAATAAAAATATACGTAACACATCTAAACTGAAAACTCTCAATAGACAAACTTAAAAATGACTGAAAGATATTTAAAAAATCCTTAATATGACATCTTTAATCATTGGAGAATTGTGAATCAAAATAACCTTTGAGACTATCTTATTTTAAATGACATGACCAAGATCAAACATTGTTCACAGTTTACACTTAAGAGAAACCTTTCCACGATTGGTGGAAATGTAAATTGGTACAGTCTGGGATTTTAGAAAATTAGGCAACATACCATCCCAAAATTTAGCTATACCTCTTTAGGTCCTAAATAGATTGCTTTGAATCTGGTATAGTTGAGCTATTGTTCCAAAAATTTGAGAAAACCAGTTCTCCCGCTCCTAGCTTGGAGCCCTCTAAAAATGTGTAAGCAACCTTTCTTTAGAAAGGAAAACATTAGATTTAAAACCAGACAACTGTTTCTTATAACAACCTCTTTAACTCTGATTTACCCGGGGTATTCCCCATTTCCTTAATTATCCCTTATTTAATTATATCTCAATCCACAATGCATCCTGGCCACACAGCAGGATGACCCAGTCCACGATCCTCATCTTTCCGATCTCGTCTACGAGTCTCGGCGGAGGGTGTCCAGGTTGAACGAAATCCATAGAGCATGAAGTTGAGGAGAAACAGCAGCTTGCTTATTGCTCTGCTGGGGCTAGCTTTTTACCATGGCACCAAATGGAGAGCCACGGAGGGACTCTCACCTGACCCCAGCAGGGATCAAGGAATAATCACCTGCACTCAAACTTCCTCATCCAACTCCAGGAGCAGAGGGAAGTTATGATTCTTTGCAGATAAGCTCCTCAAACGTACATCTTTGTCCTGGAATAACTTGTAGACCAGGCTGTCCGTGAACTCATAGAGTCCCACAGTCTCTGCTTTCCCAATGTTGGAATTAAAGGCGTGTGCTACAACACCCAGAACTCACAGAGATCTGTCTCTGCCTCCCAGGTATTGGGATTAAAGGTGTATACCACCACACCCAACTACTCTCTTTCTAAAGAACTTTAACTTTTAGCGTGCATATATCTTTAACATATTGTAAACCAATTAGAGGTTTTCTTCCTCTTAGAATCTCTCTTTAACGTATATTTTGCTTTTTTGACTACATAAGCCTTTAATTTACTAAGCAATATGGAGACCCTTGGCTTTGATGACTAGATTCAACCCATTTCTTAGCTTTTTATTGAGATGGAAAATCCTTGACCTAGCAGCCTTAACGTTGTCTGCCATTGCCCCAGGCTATAGGTCTGCCTTTGTTATCTAGGATATGGGCAACCTGCTGAAGCGGCAACCTGCTGAAGCAGCTCCCCAGCTATGGCACGCTTTCTGAGCTAACCCAAAGGTAGCAACTGCCTGCCAGAAAACTGTAGGCTCGTGGCCTCTGTCAGCTTAAAGGCATTTGTGTCTGGCTCGGCCTTAGTCACGTGCAGCCTTTGCTCTGTTGGCTCCGCTCCAAGCCTCACATAACATTACATACAGCCTCCGACGTAAACTGCCCTTAGCCCGCCCACTTGTGGCAGGCACCTTTTGCCACCGCGGCGTTCAGCGCCTTGGCCGCCAGTTTCCTGGGACTCCTAGAGTTGCCAGCTGCGGTCGCGCAGCCTGCCAGAGTCCTGTGTACGGACCCTGTACGGTCTATCAGCTGCGGGTAATACCCAGCTCCATCTACGGCTTGGGGCTCAAGGCTGCTGCGCTCTCTTGTTTTGTCAAAACTCTCTCTCTTTTTGGCTCTTTTGCCTTTAGTTACTCAGAAACTTTTAATAGAATTGTTAGAAACACCTTTGAATATTTTCTCAGCCCGAGGCCCGCAGTTACATGGCCATCGGCTATTGCTAGCATGCTTGCTTACGCTGGATCCTGCAACTTTGGGAACGAATTCCAGCCGGGAGCTAGCTGAGCCCAGCCTGTTTTCTTAGGCAAAAATTAAAGTTCCCTGCACGTGAGAGTCAGGGACTGAGTTTTAAAATAGTCTAAACAGTCTCTTGAGCTGTGTCATCTTAATCCTGGCACCTAGTCTCTTTACGAAATTTTAGCAGCTGATTTGCCCACTGGCCTTCAGCTCTGGATCAGACCTTTCGGCACCCATACTTCTAAAAATCAAATTCATTCAATACCCCCTTATCACACGTGCACCATTGCACATCATAACACTGGCCAGATTCCGGATCGTGGGGGAAACCCCTACCTCTTTGGGTTTCTCGTGGTAGATCCACAGACGGCAGAACGCTGTTCTTGAGTCCTTATTCAAAGCCGACCGAGGGACGCCATCTGTAAGCTTCCGCACTTTTCTGTGGAAACCCGAACCTCGAAACAGGCGCGCGCTTTCCTGACTCGAGCCCACGAGAACGGACGCATGTCCTAGGGGTTTGAACAGATGACACACACACAAAGAAACCGGCTCATCTGCCAAAGAGCAAGTGGCAAATGGCAGCTTTATTAAGCATAAGTCGGATATATATACTGTGGGGCAAAAGGACACCAGCCCCCCATCAAGATCAAGGAAAGAGAAAAGTCAGGGGGTCGCACCCAAGGTCGGACAGCAGCTGAACAGAGAAAAGAGGAAGCCAAGTGGGCGTGCTCAGGCTCAGAGAAAAGCTGACCCAGGAACCTTGCCTGCGGGCGAGAACCTTGCTTGCAGGTGGAATTACCATGACAGTAGAGTTCTCTCTGAGCTACACCCTTGGGCCGTAGGTGATATTAACATAACAGGAGAGGGCAGTTCTATGCTACACCCTCAAGCTGATGCAGTGGAACCAGGAAGCAGAACAGCCCTGCATAGCGCCTCGGGAAAAATGGGGACCTGTGTACCTACAAAATAGCAGCTTGAGTATGGTAAAAATAAAGAGTATGGTTAATCAAAGCACAATCAATGCCCATTTTTTTCAGCGGTAAGTATCATCTTAGAACCATGATATTCAGAGGAGGAAGCAATCCCTAAACAGACAAAGAAATGCTAGGCATGCCTTTAAATAGCTGACACATGGAGCTCTCCTGGCCCCACCCTCAGCACACAGCCCTGGGTGGAGGGTGCTGACGTGCACCATTTTGGAACTTTCACCGGAGTCTCCTTTGGATTTTTTTTTAAGAGACAACTTCATGAACTTGCTCTTTTTCATTTACATTCCAGTCCTTACTGCATCACACTCACAACTTAGAGTGTAGAAACTCTAAGTTCACTGCATGCATATTTTTAATGAATTAATTCTGAGTAAAAACTGGAAGCATTAACCATCAATACAAGTTATTGGCTAATATGTATTTTTATCATGGCTCATTAGTTGATTTCTCATGTGTTTTGTATATAGGCTATCTATTAATGAGTTAGGAAATATCAATTATTAATATCAAAACCCATTCCTAGCCATACTGAATAGAGGATCCAAAGACTTCCCGAGGACTGCAAGCAGGAAGCAGTAACTCTGCTGAAAACCAGAAAACAGAAAATCAGATTAAATAATTAATGTCAATTAACTCCAGTGAAATGATTCCAGAAACAATTGGTCTCCAGTGACCTGCTTAATTTGTGAGGCTTCTATGATCCTCACCAAGCCTGCTTTGATTCATGTTGACTCTTGAGTTTCCCAGAGGTATAATTAATTATTGTCTTGTATATAAACCCCTAGCAATTAATGGCAACAGAAAACAATATAGTGCCTTTAAAAAACAGTGTTGGAAAAGAAAACCTTGACTGTGTGAATGACCTGTGCAGTACTTTCAGGAGATGTCCATCATAGACTTAGAATAAGTGGCTCAGGGCTGTGCCTGCAAACTGACAAGGGAAGCCCATGCGCTCCCCACTTTACACGCTGCAGAAGAACACACTGTGCACCGTGCCGCTCTCTAAAATGCTTGGCATTCACTAGACACCACTCTAATTTGGTCTTGGACCTAATTAAAATACATTTTCAAACACCCAATTTAAATAATCAGGCAGTTTCCTTTAAGAGTATTGTAGACGCTGCATCTACAGCCTATTTAAAAAAGAATTAAAGGTGAAATAGCAGCCAATTATTTAAGTGTTCTTTGAAAGCTGGCACCTGATCTTACCAGCTCCCGAGTGACAACTCAATCTTCCCTGAGAATGGGTTGGCAAAGTTACCACCCTCAGGAAACCAACCTTGGTATTTGGTCTATAACGGACGGCAGTTTCCCTCATAGGAATATTTAAGTCTGTAAAATATTCCCCTGGAACCAGGCTGTGATGGTTCACTGTCCCGCGCTACCGTCTCGCCAGCAAGAACCACGCGGTACACATAGGATTCTTCTGCAGTAAAGCTTTAATGCCCCTTGGGAGAGCGGGCATCAGCCAACATGGCGGAGACCCAGATAAGATGGAACCCAACCCTTATAAAGGAAACAGTCCTCGCTTCTGACGTGTCACTCTTGGATGGGTCCACTGCCCATTATCCCAGATGATGCCTCGGGAGTAGGCAGGGACGCAGCGGTAGAGAGTTACCAAGCACGTGCGCTGGGATTAAAGGCGTGTGCTACATCACCTTGAACTCACAGAGATCTGCTTGTCTCTGCCTCCCAGGCATCAGGGCTAAAGGCGTGTGCCGCCACACCTTGGGGTCACAGAGGTCAATCTCTACCTTTGTTCCTAGAAGCAATGGAGAATGTGGTCCGGCCCTCCACATATCCCCCTTTTTTTACTTCTTTGCAGAAAGGCAACTCCCTAGGAAGGTAAAGATAGAGGTCGCACTTCCCAAAATGAAAACATTACGATGGGCTTGCACGGAATCTGTCCCTAGGCTCATGACACCTGGAACCTATCCAGCCTGCCCTCTGCCAATTTTCTGGGAAAGGGAATATACGGCAGGAAACCCTTAAGCAAAGCGACTTATCTCTCAGAGAGGGCCATTCTCTGTGCGATGCTCTTCAGCTCGACAACCTTCAGGGCTAGCTAAGCCAAGCACTCCACCCTGTGCAATGGACCACAGTCCTAGGGGTGCAGGAGCTGGTTGGCTTAAACCTTACTGCTTTAACATAAATAACCACACATCAGTAGAGGCCCCCTGTTCCAGGGCAGCCAGCGCTTGTGCAATAACCACTTTGTCCCTAAGACTTTGGGATTTGAGTCAGCAGACCATCCAGAGGAGAAACACTAATCCATAGCATAGGACTGTTCCAAAACATTTCCACCCCCACCCATTCTTTGAAGTAGGGGAATGAGAGATACGGCCCAGGACTGGAGTCCTACGGCCAGGCTTATAAATCATCTCTAGGATGGTATGAGGGGGCCCAGAGTCTTATTGGTTGTAAAAAATCGGGGAGACACCGCCATCCTATGGTTGACTGGTAATAGCTTCAGGAAGGCTGAGAGTGTCCTCCATCGGTGCTCTGTCATCCATCCGCAAAATGGCAGGAGGAACAGCAGCCAGGTCCTCAGGCGAATCTGTGTGTTGTGGATCACTCTTCACTGTTTGGGTCAATCGCTCTGGCAGCCAGAATGGGCTTTCTTGATCCTGTGGGAAGACACAAACAGCTCCCCTGGATCTCAATAAGATGGGATCCGGGCCTTTCCATTCATTAGAAAGCACATCTTTCCACTTAACCAAATCTTTGGGCCGCTGCGGATCCGAACAATGTCGTGTTGCAGCATTTTGGCCATTATCATCCAAATTTTAAAAATTTATAATGAACAGAGCCATGGCGATGGCCATTCTTGGCATCGGGGGCAGTTCCTTTATTATTCCCCCCTTTTTGTTTAAATAGATATTTATCCAATTTTTAATTTAAATAACCATGGCATTTTGTAACCTATCTTGAAGATACCCATAGTGTTTAGCAGAAATAACTGACAGGATAAGGGAAACTGATAGCAAGCAATAACTGACAAAACAAGGGGAAATCTAGCAGCATAGCAATGGCATAGCAACAACAACATTGCAATGTACAACAACAACATAGCAATAACTGACAGACCAAGGGCAGGAGCTGGACCATCCCTCAGGAACCCGCCAGCTCCGCAGCAATCAGGCCAGACAGCTCCATAGCAGAGGCTTTGTCCTCAGGCCTCTGGACAGATGAATCCACAGCATGAATAGTAGCATTTCTAGAAAAAAACAAACAAACTCTTCTCCCAAAATAACATTTAAGAGTATTAAAAAACTCAGTGTAAAAATTTAGCACAGTCAGTACTGGAAGTAGGCTGGTCTTGAACTTAGAGACCTATAGGTCTCTGTTCTAAAGAGCAATCTTGTTTGTCTGTGTCATTATAGTAGGCCTTAGAATTAAACCATTTTAAATCTGGCACAGATGAGATTATTGTTTTAAAAATATGAGAAAACCGTTTTCCTGTTTTCAGCCTGGAGTCCTAAGATGACGTGGCCATTGGGGAACCCATATGGGGATCTCTGTTTTTTACGGCATGGGCCGTGTTGCCCCAGTGGCGCCTAGGAAAAACCCAGGCCCTGTTTGTTGATATTAGATTTAAGATTTATTTCTTGCTGGTATGGTGGCCTCGGGCTCCAGAGCCCGCCCGTCATCCAAGGGCTGTGTGCGGCCCTGGGCCTGCTCGCTGCCCAGCTCCCTGTGTCCCACTGTGCGGCTCCGCCTGTCCCAGGCCAGGAAGTGGCGGCTCCACCCCCAGGCGCCCCTGCCTTCCCCGCGGGGCTAGCCTAGTTCTCTGAGGCTGTGTTGGTGGCGGAGTGTGGCGGGAGCCGACACTCAGACCTAGGCGGCACAGGCCGCAACATCTCAAGGTCCGCGCCAGAGCCGCTGCGGCTCAAGGAGCCGCTGGGAGAGGCGGCGAACAGGGCCGCTTCCCTACTAGCAAACTCTCAACACCTGTGTCACAGCAAAAGCAGCTGTAAACAAACTCTCACAGACCCAGCCAACGACCCAATCACTTTAAAAATCTAAGGGCTTTTTGCATCTACCTCCCTGTGGATCCTGAAACATTAGATTTAAGACCAAATAGTTGTAAGCTGCCATGTGGTCACTGGGGAATTGAACTCATGACCCTTGGAAGAGCAGGCAGCATTCTTAACCCCTATGCTATCTCTTCAGTTCCTTATTCAGATGGAAAATCTCTCGGGCTAGTAGCCAGCATTGTTCGCCCCGCCCGTTGCCCCAGGCTATGCCTTTGTTACCTAGGATCAGCACAGCTCAGCTCAGCCAAGCGGAACAGAAGCCACTCCAGCCTCAGAGCCCCTCACAGTTTCAGGCACATTGCAAGCCTTCTGACCTGGCAGCTTGTGGCACCGTTCTCATTCTCGGTACTGCTGTGATACCCTCCAGGCCAGGCACCAACTGAGCCTGCGCAATATGCCTCCCACCATAGCCACAGAGCAAAGCTCCGCTCCAGCCGCCCTCCAGCCCCAGCTGGAGCCACTCCGAGCCCAAACCGGTGTACTGAGCAAAGCGGAACTCAGAGAAGCAGGCTTGAAAGGACCTCATTTAATCTTTAAGGGAATTTGGGCGTCGTTTAGTCTCTTTGGCTGCTTCCTGCTGTTATTGGGCCGCTGCATTTTAGGGGTATACATTACAACATTTCAGGAGGTCTCGGTGATTCAAACCACGTAAATCCCAAGTACACCCTTAGGCTCTCCCCCTCCGTGGAGACGAAAACAGAACCTCCCTCCCAAAACACCACATCCTCAGCAGTCTCCAAGTTCAAATATCCCTCTCCCATCCAGTACACAAAAGACAACATGAACAACACAACATAAAGCTTTTGACCCTGCAAATCAGCCTTCTCCCCCATCTCCACTCTCCCAAAATCACCGGGAGGTCCTTTTTAACTTATTTTTTCTTTTTTTCTGTCTCCCCCATTCTTTACCGGAGGGTCCTTTTTAACTTATTTTCTTTTCTGTCTCCCCCATTCTTTACCGGAGGGTCATTTTTTAACTTATCTGGGTGCGCGCACAACCTCCCACTGCTGCTCAGTTTCTGATATGCTCTCTGTACTTTAGAACGTACCTCTCTGAGCACGCATTCCTGCAGTTCTGAATCCTCCTTGTGTCCAAGGGGTCTCCGGTGGTGCAAAGTTCTTCTTTTTCCCGGGTATCAGCACCAGATGTCCCGCGCTACCGTCTCGCCAGCAAGAACCACGCGGTACACATAGGATTCTTCTGCAGTAAAGCTTTAATGCCCCTTGGGAGAGCGGGCATCAGCCAACATGGCGGAGACCCAGATAAGATGGAACCCAACCCTTATAAAGGAAACAGTCCTCGCTTCTGACGTGTCACTCTTGGATGGGTCCACTGCCCATTATCCCAGATGATGCCTCGGGAGTAGGCAGGGACGCAGCGGTAGAGAGTTACCAAGCACGTGCGCTGGGATTAAAGGCGTGTGCTACATCACCTTGAACTCACAGAGATCTGCTTGTCTCTGCCTCCCAGGCATCAGGGCTAAAGGCGTGTGCCGCCACACCTTGGGGTCACAGAGGTCAATCTCTACCTTTGTTCCTAGAAGCAATGGAGAATGTGGTCCGGCCCTCCACAGTTCACATCTGTAATTATAACACTTAGAAGAAGAGGCAGGAGGATTTTCAACAGTTTGAAGCACGTTGTGGTTATGGTGAGTCCAGGTCAGGCTGGACTACAGAGTGACACTTGCTCCAAACAAAGCAGAGCAGAATTTCCTTGGCACTGATTCTGGAAGGCCCAAAAGGCTTAGCGTACCATGTGAGATCCCATTTTAAAGACAGACCCTTCACATTTATGATTTAATCAGCTGTTAGACATATAAGCTCAAACAATGAGCAAGCCCAAATGTGACCATCATGATACAGTTGTCATAAGGTGACATTTCAGGGACTTGTAAGGTTCAGTCCAGATTCCTGATTGACAGGTACACCCACAGAATTCAAAACAAAGCACGTCTATGGAGCAAACTTGTTTTTCTGCAAACATCATTATTTTAAGATTGCAAACGATATTGTCACATCTCTCCTGTCATGTCCTTCCTTGTAACAACCATAGACATGAACTTGTAGCTAGCCTCTTGTTCACTGATTCCCATGATAGCTGTGTGAGCCTACTCCTAAGTAAGAGAGAAAAAGTGTGATGGTATTGAATACCACATGCTAGACAGAAAATAAATAAGATGGAAGAGAAATCACAGACCTTTTTTTAACCGTGGAAATATTTTATTTCCTTAATAGGTTGTCAAATTCCATTCAATAATGATAATATTTACAAATTTCATTTTGTAAATCAAACTAATGAAAAATCACAAAGTAAAACCAGAAGTTAAATCAAGGCTCCTCTCCTTCTAGGTAATGCTTGACTGTGTCTAAAGAAATTGGGAAGATGGAAAGACTAATCGCTAAAACATATAAACACAAAACACTACACCATTAGTTTAATGTATTTTCCCAAATGACATGGAAATGTTTTAAACAAAAAAGTATTTTAAAATGTTTCCATACATAATTAAATTACTGATAATATATCTAAGCTACGGTTTTGCAGTTAGTGTTTCCTCAAATTGAGTCAGCTTTAGAAATGGACCCCACACAAGCAGAGAGCAATGAGGAAAACACCAGAGAAAGCATTATTGAAAATGTGATTTGTTAGGGTTATATTTTAACTATAACACGTAAAGTAATATGAGTACTAAAAATTAACATAGCTAAGTTAACGGTTTCAGCCCATGTCACACTCGATTTTAAGACATATAACTATAGGAAATTCAACAAAGAAATAGTTTCCTAAAAAATTTTATCATGTACATTCTGAGGAAAGTTTACTAAAATGTCATGATATGTGGAATATGTCTAGGAGAAGGAAGTAACAGAAAATGTACAGCAAAAGTAGGAAGAAGGGATCTTTCTGAACAGATCTCACAGGCACGAGAGACATAACTTTAAAACTCAGGCTAAGTACATTCACATCAGACAGCAGGCGCAATGACATATTAAATTACCCACATGATATATAGCTTAATGAACCCCCGGTGTTGATCACGCTTGGCATTAATCAAGAGCCATGAACAGATTTCCTTATTTTCTCAATGCTGCTCTGATAAACTACAATTTCATTTAACCTTGGACAGCAAATTTAATAGCTTCCATGGGACAACTGTCGATACCTTTTCTGAGTATACAGTGATTAAACTGCAACACAAGATGCATGTCATGACTTTTCTTCATTTGAAATTAGAATTTTTATTCTTAACAACCATTTGCCTAAAGTATGCTGAAGACATGGAGATGCATAAGGGTTTGCATTTATCCAAAGTCTAAATCTGCCATGCTTTAGTGTAAGACACTAATTGATAGATTCATAAGTATTTATAAATGTGTGTTTGTTTTATCTTTAGCAAATAACATAAATAATCTTTCTGCCTGGGACAGAAACAACAGAAAAAAGAAATTAAGAGTCAAAGTTTACTTTGAGGCAGACCTGCTCAGCTGTCCTATGTGCATTAGACTCACCTTCCAAGTACTGGGAGCAGGCCAATCTTTCCGTCACGTTCAATAGGTACCTACCACTCATTTTAAAAGCACAGATAATGATCACAGAAGATGAACACATCTCACTAAAGACAGATTGCTCAGAAGACAGTGCCATCCAGTTTCAATTCTTTTCTTTGTTCTCAGATTTACTTGTTTGCTCACTGTAACTAGTATGACGATTGATCCCCTAAAAGTTCAAGATGACAGCTAGGTGTTATCTATATGTAGACATGGAAGTCCTCAGGTTAAACACTTCCTCCTTAACCAATCTCTCTTAAATTAGACAGAAATTTTCACATATAGGGATTTATTTAGAAGACCCATAACACCTGATTTCTGTTACTGGAGGCATTGAATAACATGTATATCCACCAGAGGAAGCAGTTCTCTCTGAAGCAAAAAAGAAATTAATGTGCCAAAGGCACACCACATAAAGAGGATGGAGGAGAAGGAAAGGTATGGATCTGATCACAGAACACACACAGTCCTCTATTTTAAGAGAAAAATCTCATGAGAGTCAGTGCACAATGGCTACTTTGTAGAACTTGGAAGTTAAATGTCTATACACTGTACTTCAGGTATTCATATTAAGGAGGTGCTTTGTTTTGTTTTGCTCTGTTTTGTTTGTAGCACTGGAGGTTGAACAAATGTCCTCGTGTATGTAGACATACTATATCTAAATATGCCATATCCTCAACTTCTACCCTGGGAAATTGTAATGAAATCCTCCAGATTAGGTATAATCTTGTGAACTATTTCATTTGTATTCAATAACTTTCCCGTCGTTTTTTAGTTTTGATTTCATAATTTGTAGTTGGGGTCCCACTGACTACCCATGTAATCCTGGGCAAGACATTCATTTCCTTCAGAGGATAAAAAAGGAACTTAGAAGTGTCTTAGTCAATGTCCCATCACTGTGAAGAGACACTAGGATGGCACAACTCTTATAAAGAAAAACGTTTAATTGGGGGTTACTAACAGTTTCATAGATTTAGTCCATTATTAGCATGGTGGCACTCATGCAGACATGTTACTGAAGGAGTTGAGAATTCTATAGTCAATCCATCAGTAGCTGAAAGAGGAAAGTGCCAGTGGCCCTGGTTTAGGCTTTTGAAACCTAAAACCCATCCTGAAAGTGATGCACTTCCTCCAATAAGGCCAAACCTCCTAGTCTCTAAAATAGAGCGAGTCTCTAGGAGCCTATTGTAACAGGAGGGCTGGCTTGTTGGGGTTTCTATTCCGCCTGGTACCCCACAACCAGCAACTCCCAACGAAAATCACACACAGGACTCCATAACATTATAAAACTGATTGGCCCATTAGGTCAGGCTACTTATTAGTTCTTATGACACATATTACCCCATTATTTTTATCTATGTTAGCCATATGGCTTGGTACCTTTTTCAGCTGGGCAAGTTACATGCTGCCTCTTCGGTGGTCTGCGCAGGAGTGTGGAGGGAGCTTCCTGCTTGCCAGAATACTCCCAGTCTCTTTGCTCCACCTCTACTTCCTGTCTGGCTTTCCTGCCTATACTGCCTGCCTGGCCAATCAGCATTTTATTAAAATATGATTGACAGAATACAGATAATTCTCCCGCACCAGCCTATAAAGATCATTTTCATTCAAACGGCCACAGTAGGGATTCTATTTTGTTGTCTTTGAGCTTTTTCTGGGTTTCATATTCTTAGATCTTGGACAAACTTCTGTGAGTTCCTTGGGTTTGGGTTTGGAATTACAGTTCTTCAGTACAGAGTCCTATTATAGAGCTACCACTTTGCATTAGGAGCATATACTCTGCTAGGTATTTGATTTTGTGAATATGCTCAGACCCAGCTCATTTGAGCTCTGAGCAAGGCTGTGGTTGACTACTTGGCAACTCTTTAGAAAATGGCGAAGAGCTGAGTCTAATTATCAACCTTCTAACACTTCTAACACTCTGCTGCTGTCCTTATGAGAGACTATATTTACTCTTCTTTATGCAAAAGGAAGGAAGCCTAGAATCGATAATCACCTTTCTTTCCACCATGTGCCTCAAGTTCATATACTGCTGCGTAGAACACATAGCATTGATGGGTTTATGAGGAAGATCTGTGGTGTGCATGGTGAAGAAATTCTAATGGGAACTTCCCTAAGCACAGACATTCCTCAGTCCTATGATGTGGAAGAGCAAGTGAAGACAGGCCACAGAAGGACTATGTAACATGAGGGCTGGCTTGTTGGGGCTTCTGTCCCTCCCAGTACCCCAACAGCAGGCAAGCAACAAAGAAAAATTACACACAGGACTCCATAAGGTTATAAACTGATTGGCCCATTTGGTCAGGCTACTTATTAGCTCTTATAACTTATGTTACCCCATTATCCTTATCTACGTTACCCACATGGGCTCAGTACCTTTCTCAGTGTGACAGCTTACATGTTGCCTCTTCGGTGGTCTGCGCAGGAGTGGCTGAGAGAGAGCTTCTGCTTCCAGAATACTCCCAGTCTCTTTGCTCCACCCCTACTTCCTGTCTGGCTTTCCCGCCTATACTGCCTGCCTGGCCAATCAGCATTTTATTAAAATATGATTGACAGAATACAGATAATTCTCCCGCACCATTTCCCTCTTTTTTTTTTTTAAACAAAGGAAAATACCCATAATCCATTTGTTGGGAATGTGGGCGTAGTATTTCAGGCTACTTCCTGCTGGTTGGGGGCGCTGATAGTCTTAAGGGGACCTAAAGAAAATTTAGAGTTATAATCAAGTCATGACTGGAGTATCCTGTGAGTCTCGATCATCTCAGGCAGCAGTCTTGGATCAGTTCTAGATGTAGACCTCTGTCATCTGGGCCATCTGTTCCTATCGGAGATTTTTCAGGTGGCCTCCCTTGGTCAAAGATGATTATTCTTAACTCTGAATAAATCCAGAGTCTCTCATTTTCTGTGGAAACAAAAGCAAAATCTCTTCTCCAAAGTAACATACCTTTTGACTTCAGTTTTGAAGCCAAGGTATTTTCAAAATTCCTATCTTGGGTTAGTTCAGCAGCATTTATAAACAAAAGTCTTTTAGCAGTTGTTGCTCCTTCCTCAGCAATCAAACAATTTAAAGAGAGCATAAAAGCATACAGTATGAAGATTCTCTGTGCATTTTCCATCTTTATGTGGCTTTATTTTAACCTCTATTTCTTTTATTTTTACTTTTACTTTTTGAGACAGGATCTTTGTATATCTTTGTCCTGGAATAACACTGTAGACCAGGCTGTCTTTGAACTCAGAGATCCTCCTGTCTCTGCCTCCCCAGTGCTGGGATTAAAGGTGTATGCTACCACACCTTGAACTCACAGAGATCTGTCTCTGCCTCCCAGGCATTGGGATTAAAGGCGTGTACTACCACACCTTGAGGTCACAGAGGTCAATCTACCTCTACCCCTTGAAGTCACAGAGGTCAATATGCCTCTGCCTCCCAGGCATTGGGATTAAAGGTGTGTACCACCACACCCAACTACTCTCTTTCTTTCCTTTTAACTTTAAGAACTTTAACTTTTAGCCTGCATATACACACTGTAAACCATTTAGAGGTTTTCTTCCTCTTTGAATCTCTCTTTACTGTATATTTTTCTTTTTCTGACCACATGAGCCATTAATTTACTAAGCAATATGGAGAGCCGTGGCTTTGACGGCTAGATCCAGCTCATTTTTTAGCTTTCCAGCCTCACGTCTGAGATACCAGCCAGAGCTGTGTTCACTGCCACAACTCTATGGCGTTTCAAGGTCCTTGCCAGCAAGCAAGCTGCAGCATTCTGCTCACAGACCACACTCAGTTGGACTGCCTGCCTGAAAGAGTCAGAGTTTGTCCTGGCAGGACAGCCCAGAAAACCGGCATTTTAAAACAGTGCAGCATTTTTCCTGCTACGACTGAAAACCGAAAAGCATGCGTTCAGCTTTTCATCAATACCATTTAAGTGTTTGGCGGCAGGACCTCTTAATGAGCTACAAAGTTTTGCAGCTAAAGCTGAGTCAGGAAGCCTCTCTTAAATGAAAGCCTTGCTTGCCTCTAGCAAGCAGAGCAGACCCGAGAAATTGCTGCCACCAAGAAAACATGCTTTACTCCATTCTTTCCCAAACTTTCTCAGGCTTTCTGTGGATGCAGTTATCCACGTGGGTGCCATCTGTAGTGAGGGGCTGCGGGCAGGCCTGCTTTTCATCCTGCCCAGCTCCCGCACGGCTAGCTTAGCCCCAGAAATAATAACACATAAGTTGTATTCATTTAAATACTGCCTGGCCCATTATCTCTAGAGAGTTAGTTACTGACTAACTCTCATATCTTGATATTAACCCATTTCTAATAATCTGTAGCACCACGAAGTGGTGGCTTACCGGAAAAGATTCAGCTTGTCTGACCTGGTGGCTGGCTCCATGGCGTCTAGCTCATTGCCCTCTTCCCAGCATTCTATTCTGTTTACTCCGCCTACCTAATTTTCTGTCCTATCAAAGGGCCAAGGCAGTCTCTTTATTGACCAATGAAACTAACACAATAGACAGATAACCCTCCTCCATCAGGACTAAGTACTTGGAGGTCAATCAGAATACATGTAAACCAGGGCACAGACCAATCATCTCTCATGAGTCAGCCATGTTCATGCGTCAGCTTCATCAAGCACTCCGACACTCCCAGCCTTCCTTCACATCCTACCTCAGGGTCATTGTCCACCAATTTCTTCTGTCAGAGTTGCTCTTTTCAATCTTTCTTGGCTAATTAATCCTTCTCTGTTTTCACATCTCTGAGTCAGTGTCAAGTCTCCAAAGAAAACATGTCCAGTGAAAATTATCACTACCTTTTAACCACCCCCCCTAGAACCACCAATCACATTTTAATTATGTTATAAAACAAATAATTTATATTTTAAAGTAGCAGACTTGTATGTCTCCTAAATGAAAAATTATGTCTTGAACAGGGAGTTAAAGACCAGTATAACTAGGAAACCTCTAAGACCAGCAACTAAGTGACTGGGGCAGGAAGTAACAAGTCCAAGGCCTGCATGGGCAACTTAATGAGTCTTTAGCTCAAAATGTAAAAGTAACAAGAAGACTTGGGATACAGCAACTGACTGGTAGAGTGATTGCCTTTCACCCATGAAACTACAGGTCAAAATCCTGTCACTGGGAAAATGCATTTGTAAAATGAGAACATTTGTTTACAAATGTTAATGCATATTAAATGCATATTAAATCAATACAGCAGTCTATATGGGAGTTTGTAGTCAATGTGAGTTAACCCTCTTTTTGCTGAAATGCTATAATTAAAACCAATATTTTTTTAAATATAAAGTTACATATTTCATTCTTTTGATATTTGTCAATGTATGTTTCTGTGTGTGAACACATGTGAAGGCAAGAGCCTGACACTGGCTATCTTCCATTATCACTCTCACCTTATCTGAGACAGGGTCTCTCTCATCAGCCCAGCACTCACTGTAATGATCTGCTCTGTCCCTTTAAGAGACAAGTCACACCCACTCCCCCCACTTCTCCACCTAGACAAGCTGATCTTTGTGAGAGCCAGTGATGATAAGCTAAGTCTGGGCAGATCATCCAAAGGAAGTTTCTTTACCTCCAACCATTATCACCTGGGACTCTGGCCTTCGATAAACTTAAATGGAGTCTAGAGTCTCAATAGTTTACCTTGAGACAATTCCTGGC
This sequence comes from Myodes glareolus, assembly GCF_982192425.1. NCBI lineage: Eukaryota > Metazoa > Chordata > Mammalia > Rodentia > Cricetidae > Myodes > Myodes glareolus. The sequence goes on along the minus strand of NC_142036.1, from coordinate 3,026,561 downwards.
AGGAATTACCTGACCCCCACCAAAGAGGAGACCATTCAAAGGAAATTCCTGGCATTCCAAGCACTGTAAATAGAAACCTGCCAGCACTTCACCAGGACAGCCCTAGACAAATGTCAGTCAATCAGGGGTCCTTAACCTCAGAGACCCCTCACCCCCACCTTTGCTACTATAAAAACCCAATTCTAATAGCCTAGAGAGTCTCCAGATATTCCAATATGTTGGACATGCAGAGAGACTGAGTTTGCAAACTTGATTAAAATAAAGGCTCTTTGCTTTTATATATGGGACTCGGTCTCCTTTGTTGGCTCTTGTGGGGACCCACAGATTTGGGCATAACAACCCAGCTCCTATGTCCTTTCTTTTCCCTCTTCCTCTCAAAGAGGCTGCTTCTGTCTCTCTCTTCTCCCCATTTCTCCCCTGCACCCCCTCTCCTCTTCTCCCCTTCTTCCTTTTCTCTCCATAACCCACTAAATAAATATACAACTTCACTCTGCGTGATGTGCCTATCCACGTCTCTGTCTCTCATTCACCATGAGGCTCCCTGCCTGGGACCAGCCTTCTGCAGCATGGTCTTGTGGCATGCCCATCTCTCTGTCTCTCTTACCCAACTCATGGCTCCCCACAGTAACCCGGGGAACTGTGCCATCCCTGCTTGCGACTGGTGTCTCTTAGGACCCGCTGCCCGCTGCCTGCTGTCATTTGAAGGACTTGCAGTGTGGTCTCATGACCCACTGCCCGCTGCAACCACTTGGGGATCATCAGCATTTTACTAATTTCATTACACTTACTGATTGGCGGGACTGACTGGCCAGGTGGCTTTAGGTAGTCTTCTGCACCACAGAGTCCTTTATCAGCTTTAGGGTTGCAAACTTGTGAACCATGCCACCATGCCTGGATTTGACATGGCATCTGGGGATGCAGACTCAGGTCTCCTGGCTTGCACATCAGCCTCTTTACTATCTCTGCAGTCCCAAGAGGTTGCACTCTAAACATTAAAATCGAATAACACTCCTATCCTTAATGGAAAATCAGTTTTAACCACTTAGATTAGGGATTAATGTTGGGTTTCAATATTCAAAATACATTGTCTGTTTTACTTTGACTCATAATTTTGCTGTATACCTCGCTCTACAATCATGTAGCAGGTTGCATATGTAAGGCTCTGAAACCTGGGTGCTTTTCTCAGGGACTGAATAGTCAAAAATTAATTGTGCCAGGATAGAGAACAACATACAAGTTTAGATTCCTTGAACATAGTGAGAGGAGCACAAAGTACAAAGGGCTTTTTCCCCAACACAAATGAAAGCCTAGGAATTAGAACTAATTAAGACCAGACAGAACTGGAGAAGGACTGTTTATTAAAGTCCAAAACACCAATAAAACCAATATTTAATCAATTTAAACCAATATTAAGTAAATCTTACTGTTGAAGAGGCTCACACTCTGTAAAACAGCAAAGCCAACTGTACCTACTGGGCACAGATCTATCTTCACTGAACCCCCAGGGTCTTATGCTCTGCACTATAGGAATGTTGTAGCCAATATTTAGTTTCCTTTTTGTGATACAGACATATCTTTCCTTACAGATTAGACAGTAATACTCTTAAGATTGCACTTTTAATAAGTTTTAGGATAAAATACTTTGTGTTTCCAAAAAGGGCTCAATAATAATCAGCATCCCCCTCACTGCTGGAAGAAATAGAGACAGAGGAAACCAAACAAAACACAGAATGCAACTTAGCTAATTGGGTTCAAAGGTGATCAATGTATTGTCACATAATTAAAATCAAGGAAGTAAAATTCAGAGATGAACGCTGTTTTTCTCTTGTTTCCTGGTTGGATATCCCAGTTTCTCCTGGCAGTAACTTTGAAGAACTGGGTCTCATTTCAGGGAAAGTGATAAATAGCCTTGCTCAGTCTTCAGGGTAAGGTCTAAAAACAAACAACAACAACAAAACAAAAACCTCTCATTTCTCCAAAGAAAGAGGGTATAAAAACTATACATTTTTATATCAAGCAACTATAGCGATTAGCAATGAAACTCATTTTCCTTAGAATTATCACGTTTTACAGCATGATAAAATTACTGAAATTACAGGATAAAATTTATAGTCCAGCACTAGGTGTGGTAGTGCACACCTTTAATCCCAGGGTTTGAAAGGCGGGTCTTTGTGAGTTCAAGGTCAGCCCAGTATATGTAGCAAGGACCAGGATTAAATATCAATCACATCCATGAAAATCTGAAAGAAAATTTACTTGATAGGCTATCTGCTGCTACCACTAAATCTTGAATATATAAAGTTTTCTTGTTTTAATAGTTATTATGACCTATATTTGCATCTTAGATCTCTTAACCTTGCTACCATGGCTGTCTGGTCTCAGGCTCTTGGTCACCCAAGATGGTATGGGCTCCATCTCATGCAGTGGACCTTAAGTCAAATCAGATATTGGTTGGTTAGCCCCACAAATTTTGTGCCATCACTGCACTAGCATGTCTTGCAGGCAGGACACCACTGTTGATCAAAGAGTTTATGGCTGGGTTGGTGTTTATGTTCCTCCTTTGGTAGCCTGTAGCATACGTTCCTGTACCATAGCCACTAGAACTTAGGTGTGAAGGCACCAGCTTCACTCCATGTTCAGTGAGTTATGTAGGTGTTATCTTCAGCAACAGGACCTTGCTGTGAGTTTTTGGAAAGCAACCTAGAGTCAACAACTGCCTGAGTTGTTTGAGGATTTTAGGTTTCCATATTATGCCTCAGATAGCCCTTAATTTTAGTTCTCTCCCCATATTCCCTCCGTTATGCCCTTCTTCCATACCTACCCTATCCACCTGTTCCTCCTGTTCCAGTCCCCCTTACCCTCATCCATAACTATTTATTCTATTTCCCTTTCCAAGGGAAATCTATCAGTGCCCCGTAGTCATTTACTCTATACATAAACTTCTTGGTTCTATGGATTGTAGTTTGTTTATCATTGATTTAACAGCTAATACCTACATAGAAGAGAATATGTACCATTTTTGTCTTTTCTGGATCCAAATAACCTCACTCAGGATTTTTTTTTCTGGTTCTATTCATTTACCATCCATTTCATGACTTCATTTTTTAATGACTGAGTAATGCTCCTTTGTGTAAATGTAGCATATTTTCTTTATCGGTTCTTCTGTTAAGGGACTTCTAAATTGCTTCCAATTTTTGTCTATTGTGAATGAAGCAGCAATAAACATGGCTGAGCAGTTGTCTCTAAGGTATGCTTAAACATCCTTTGGGTATATATACCATACAGCTGGATCTTGAAGTAGGCTTATTCCCTCCCTATCTCTTCTGATTAGTTTTAGTTTGAAGTCCATTTTGTCACATATTAAAATAGCTTGCTTTTCAGTCTAATTGCTTGGAATTTTGAAGAAGGATGAATCCTGTTTTCTCATCTATTCTGTTATTCTGTGTCTTTTTATTGGAGGAACTGAGACTATTGATGTTGAGAGTATCATTGAACAGTATTTGTTGATTCCTATGATTTTGCTGTTGTGTTGGTGCGGGAGAATTGTCTGTATTCTGTCAATTATGTTTTAAATAAACGCTGATTGGCCAGGCAGGAGGTGTAGGTGGGAAAACCAGACAGGAAGTGGAAATGATGCAAGGAGAGCAGGAGAATTCTGAGGAGGAGGAAGTTGATTCCTCACACTCCTGCCCAGATCACCGAAACAGCAGGATGTGAGCTGCCCCACTGAAAAATGTACTGAGCCACATGGCTAACATAGATCATAAAAATGGGTTAATCAAGATGTGAGAGTTAGCCAGTAAGAAGCCTGACCTAACGGGCCAATCAGCATTATAACTAATAGAGATCTTTGTGTGATTTTCTTTGGGCTTGCTGGCTGTGGGGTACTGAACAAGACAGAAACCCCCAACAAACAACCCCTCATGTTACATTGTGTGTGTGTGTGTGTGTGTGTGTGTTTCCCATCTTTTGATTTGCTGGTCTGAGATTATCTATTTCTTATGTTTTCTTGGATGTGGTTAAACTCTTTAGGTTGGATTTTTCCTTTCAGTGTAGGGGTAGATTTGCGGCTATATGTTGTTTAAATTTGGTTTTAGCATGGAATGTCTTACTTTCTCCATCTATTGAGATTGAAAGTTTTGCTGGGTATGGAAGTCTTGACTGACATCTGTGGTTTCTTAGAGTCTGTAAAACCTCTGTTCAGGCTTTTTGGCTTTAGAGTCTCCACTGAGAAGGCAGGTGTTATTCTAATAGATCTCCTATTTTGTGTTACTTGGTCTTGTTCCCCTGCAGGTTTTAAACTTTATTCTGTAAGTTTATTGCTTTGATTATTATGTGCTGGGGGAATTTCTTTTCTGGTCCAGTCTATTTAGTGTTCTATATATTTCTTGTACTTGGACAGGCATCTCCTTATGTCAGGGAAATTTTCTACTATTTTGTTGATAATAATTTTTGTGCCTTTGACCTGGGTTTCTTCTCCTTCCTCTATTTCCATTATTCTTAGATTTGGTCTTTACTTAGTGTCCCAGGTTTCCTATGTGCTTTGTGCCAGGAAATTTTTAGATTTAACATTTTCTTTGACTGAGGTTCTATCTCTTTTATTGAGTCTTCAATACCTGAAATTCTCTTACATCACATCTCTTATATTCTTTTGGTAAGGCTTGCCTCTGAGGTTTCTGTTTGAGTTATTAAATTTTTCATGTTCAGATTTCCTTCAGTTTGGGTTTTCTTTATTGATTCTATTTCCACTTTCAGGCTTTGAACTTTTTTATTTTTTTCCTTCCACTGTTTGTTTGTGTTTTCATTGATTTCTTTAGGGGATTTGTTCATTTCTTCTTTAAAGATCTCGGTTACATTCATAAAGGCTACTGTAAGGTCTTTGTTCTGTGTTTCAGCTGTGCTCAGTCCCTGTTGTGGTAGGATTGCTAGACTCTAGTGGAAACATTGTCCTGGCTACTTCTGATTTTGATTTTACTCTGATGTCTAGGCATCTGGGATTGAGATGACTATAGGTCTAGGCCCTGGTTCTAGCCCTATCTTTGTTGAGTGGATATTTTCTCCTTGGTTTCTGTTGACATCTCTGCTACTAAGGAGAGTTTGATGGTTGTGTGTCACTTATTAGGGAATTCTTTTGAACCCTGATAGGTATGGTACTGAGGGTTCTTGATAAAATGTGTTTCTAGGTATTGGAAGTTGATACTTAGGAATGGGGATAGACTAGAAGGTGAGTTCTTAAGGAGTCCACAGGAGGGCAGAAAGCAGGGTGTTTCACCAGGGAATGGGGCAGAGAATAAGGAGAGGCTATAGAAGGTTGTCTGCTATAGATCCGGGGATTGGATATAGAGGAAAGGAAGGACGGTGAATGTCTGAAGACTACCTACCTGCTTTGCTGACCTTCTTGCTTCCCTGGGAGGCTTGGCTAAAGGGTTCCCAGAGAATGACTCCTGTAGGTGGAGCAAGGGGGGAGGAAGTTTGGGGGAGAAAATCTTCATAATCCATTATCTTCTAGAGATGAGAGCAAAGAAAGGGGACCCATCAGGTGATCTCTTACAAAGTTGGGTATTTGGCTTGGAAAATAGGGAAGAAAGGTAAAGATCTGAATTTAGTCTACCTACTTTCCTGGCCAGATTGGCCTATGGGTTCTTAGGTAATGCTTGCTGAAGTTGAGGACTGAGCTAAAGTGATCTGTAGGGAAGGGAAATGTGAGGGGAAGATCCATGTGATCCACTGGAGATGAGTGGGGTGGGAGTTGTAGTAGTAGGCTGTCTGCTAAAGGGCTGGGGATAAGACTGGAGCATTGGATTTGGAGGAGGAGGGGTGTTGACAGAGGTTTCTGTCACGCCCAGTCCCACAGCCATTCAGTTGCAAAGAAACACACAGAGGCCTATATTATTTATAAACTGGTTGGCCTATTAGCTCAGACTTTTTATTAATTAACTCTTACATTAGCCCATAATTCTTGTCTGTGTTAGCCATGTGGCCTGGTAACATTTATCAGTGAAGCATTCTCAAATTGTGTCATCTGTGTCTGGATGATGACTGGAGACTGACCTTTCCTTTTCCCAGAATTCTCCTATTCTGGTTACCCCACCCATACTTCTGGCCTCACTACTGGCCAATCAGCATTTTATTAACCAATACAAGTGACAAGTTTTTACAGGGTATAAGACCATTGTCCCACAGCACAGAGGTAGAGGTTAAGATCTGCAATTAGCCTACCTGCTTCCCTGGATGGAGTCCACTTTATTTTTTAAAATTGATTATTTTTATTTTATTTTATTTGTTTCTAACTTTCTGGTTTTCAATTTTCTCATTTAATATGGCTAGGAAGGAACAGGCTTATCACTCACTAACAGACTATTTGTCTAGCGTGTATAAGGCTCTAAGTTCAAACTTTATCAAATGAGCACTTCCACACACACATAAACTGGTACACATATACACATATACAGGTGTACACATGCACACACTCATACACACATTTATACAGGTATGCAAACATGTGCATGTGCACACACACACATCTTTTAAGTTTTGAGTTTCAAACAACTTTTAGACTCTTCATCTAGAAGACAATATGTGTTTACCATTATTTTATCTAAAGTCAGTCATGAAAGCTCTGATCTAAGCCATTTCAGCAGAGTCGAAAAGAGACTGGATTGTTCCTCATTATTAATTTTTAATGGTAAAAATATAATCAGAATGTTTTGAATTCTTTTTTAAATTAAAAATTGCTTTCCTCTATTTGTGTGTGTGCATGTATCTGTGTGCATTTGCATGTGTGTGCATGTGTATGTATATGTATTGTCTGTGTGTATGTGTATATGTATGTATGCATTATGCATGTATGTGTATATGTGTGAATGTTTGTATATATGTATATACATGCATGTATGTATGTGTGTCTGTGTGTACATGTATGCATGTGCGTGTGTCTGTGTGTGTTTGTGCATTTGTTGGGGTCAGTTGTTCTGCCCTCCCACCATGTGGTTCCTGGGATCAAACTCAAGCCACCAGACTTCGTGGCAAGAGCTGTTAACAGCTAAAACATATTACTGCTACATTTTCTAAATCTCAACACACAGATCCTCAGGTTATTTTGTGTAGTCTTTATAAAACAACAACAACTGAAGACATTTCCACTGTCTTCCACATCTGTACCATTCTTTAAAGAGACAGCACCCGGTGCTCACACTTCTCAAGAAATTCTTCTGAGACATACATCTCTTCCAACCTAGTTTTGTTTCCAACGAGAGCACAGCTGTTTTTCATTAGACGGGTTTAACTTGCCAGTTCTATGTATACAGTGTTTTACATGCTTAACATAGGTTTTAATACAGTTTTAGTTCCTGCGTGAGATAAATCAAACTCCAAGTGACAAATAAGCAAGTGTCTGCAAGAAGTGGGGGGGGGTTGTCTGATTGAAAACTCCAAGAGGCTTGAAAACCTTCAATCTCAGACTGCACAAAAACACATTTTATTCAGCAAGACATGATAGATACTTTATTACAGGTCTGTTCTTTTTTAAATTCACTAGATGCAACTGGGAACAATCTGAAGCTATAATATATTAACAAGATTAGCCAGGACTGGAGCAAGAAAAGCTGGCAATTTAACTAGTGTAACTTACCAAATGCTTTAAAGATGTCTCATAAACATTTTCCAATCTTAAATGCCTGTCCTGATTCCCTTGTTTTCAGTTTTCTCTCATATTATACCCATAACCAGGTCTTTTTATGTGTGCATATACAGTCTAAACAGTTTCCTGATGATTAGGAAGCATGATTGTATATAAATGCAAAGCAGTTTTTACGTTATGCAGGAGAAATGCCTGGCATGCACATTTTACTACATGGACCTGACTTTTGACCTTCCTGGTGCTTGATGAAAATGCAGACATTTATTGAAATAGCTTGGTTGTCCAACGAGTGTAGTTTTTTTGCCTCTCCTAATTACCTATAAAAACGTGATGTCCTTTTAATTATATAAGATTAATTTCTGTTCCATACTTTAAAAAATAATCCCTAATAAGAATTTAAGCTTGATCTGAATTTTGAAAATTCAAAATTTTGCAGCCTCCCATTATCCCAACAAAAATACATGAGAGAAACAACTTAAATGATTTGGTAACAAATAAAGTACTGAAGAGAATGATATCTTTAAAGACAATAGCAGTCACCTCCTTAAGAGAGCTGCCGGATTAGTTTTACCAAGAGCTCCTAATCCAGCATCACATGCCAGGTAATGTGACGCATTGGGAAGGACATACCTTCATGAAGATCGTATTGTAACAAAGCAGAACTAGTGGCTCTGTTTAGGCTGTCACTGAACTCTCTCACCATGAGTAAGCAGGCACAGGTTGACAGATGTTGGACAGAACAATTTGCCTGTCCTCTATAAAATCACGAACACTAGAAAGATTGGTGAGCTGTGCAACTCAAATAAAGAGGGGCTACAGTGATGAGCCAGTGCGTAAAATGCTTATTGTACAAGAGTGAGGACCTGAGTTCACATCCACAGCACTGACACAAATGCTATGCATGGCAGCGGATCTGTAACCATAGGACTGGGGAGAAGGGGAGGTGGATGGAGCTGAGAGACAGTCAGCTCCCAGGGACTAGCTGATCAGCCAGTCTCGCCAGTTGGTAAGCTCCAGATTCAACTAAAGATCTTGTCTCTGAAACTAAGATGGAAAGATGCTCAGTGCTGATCTCTGTCCTCCACACATGCCAAAGGACTCTCTCTGGTGCACAGAAGGTACTGAAGCAACAACAGCTAAGGACAAAATTTAATTCAGACTAATGCTGGGGGCAGGAGGAGCTTTGAATTTCCATCTTTATGTTTGCTTTTCTCCAAAGAACATTTTTGGGACAAATGGTAAAATTTGAATATAAACTCATTTTAGGGGATTAGTGTTGTATTGAATTTTCTGAATTTGTGATTCTCAGGTTTTCTTGTCTGTTGGTGCACAGGATAGTACGAGGGCACTGTGAGTACTGAAAGGTGAAGAGGAAGTGTACCTGGAGACAGGCTGAAGACAGCTACATAGATGGACAGACAGAAACATGGATGCATAGATTGGTAAATGGCAACTGGATCATATGCTCAAAAAGGTAAAGCAAGCCAGGTAGTGGTGGCACATGCCTTTAATCCCGTACTCAGGAGGCAGAGGCAGATAGATCTCTGTGAGTTTGAGGCCAGTCTGATCTACAGAGCTAGTTCCAGGCTACACAGAGAAACCTTGTCTCAAAAAACCATATATAAATAAGTAAATAAATAAATAGGAACAAAAAATGATAAAGCAAAAATCAGAATATATCCTCCCTTTTGGGGACCTTAAGTGACATGTATATGGGTGTTCATTGTTCTATATAGTTCTTAGTTTTATATTTGATACTATCAAAGCAAAAAGTAAAAATAGAGGACCATGTCACAGGTACACCATATCACAGATACCAATCATGAAGGAAAGCAGAAAATAAATCTAAAAAGAAATTATGCTTCTCTAAGTTAGTGGGGTCTTTTAAAAAATGATTTATTTTTAGTGCATTGGTGTTTTGCCTGTATGTGTATCTGTGGGAGGGTACTGGGTCCCCTAGAAGTTATAAGTAGCTGTATGGATACTGATAATTGAACCCGGATCCTCTGGAAAAATTCCTAACTACTGAGCCATCCTCAGCCCTTGTTTTGCTTTTTCTTAACATTGAGCTACAGTATCAATACTGGTCTTCTTTTTCTTTTGAGGCAGGAGCTGTGGGGGCCACAGTTGTAAGCCTAATCCACATTGAGTAGAGGCTAGAGAGTTTGAGCTTATTTTTGCTCTCCCAAAGTTATTGACAACAGGTGTGGCAGAACTCCCTCAAATCTTCCAGAAGCTAAAACTTAGAGGTGAAGTACTCCTTAATAAAAACAGAAAATGTGATCATATGGCTTTTAAATTGGGTGCCTGAGAAAGGCTACACATGGTGAAAATATGGTAATAAAACTGCAGCAGGCTAGAGATCATATTGTGGGTGAGGTCCTTGTGGAGCAATGTAGGAAAACATCACTGATAGTAACCAGTGAGCTTCCAGCTTGAGTGAATGTAACGGCTTCATGAAAAGTCAGCCATATTAGTTCTTTTAGCTGCCTATCATAGGCACTAGTAAGGACAGATTGCACTTAGGGAAGAAGTGAGGAGCCAGAGCATGCTGGAAAGAAAATACATTGTTCCTTATCGTCCCTCTTCCCTGTCAAAAAAAAATTGTCAATATAAGAAATGGCTTCAGGGTCAAGATAAAGTCAAAGTGTGACTGTAGGTCCCCTGTTAAGAGCTCTGAAATCTCTAAGGTTGTGCATAACACTTTTCTACAAAAGTGGCTCTTAAGACTTGGAAGGCTATGTTCCCCAGCAGGCTGACACGCCACGGCTAAAGGAAACCTGTCTCAATAAGAATTGCGGATGTGGCTTCTGAGGCACCAAATGTACCTGTATTGGCTTTACAGGAGACTCTCAAAGACTGAAGAGGCACCTGGGATCCAAACTTCTATAGGAGTGGAGGTCTAGGGAAGACACTTAGCTGAATGCAGAGGACATTTCTCAACTTCCCTAAAAGGAAATGTCACTCACAAAATTGAATTAAGGGTTGTAAAGAATAGTAAACTGAGTACCAAGTCCACAGAGTAGTAAAGAGCCAGTAAGAAAGGCTCTCAGGAAGTGGTCTCAGCCCTCTCAGGTGGAATTCCCTCACATTGGTGTGTATGCATTCAACTGTAAGTCTGGATGGATTTTAGAATTCGTATGAGTGGGTGTGTGTGTACATGTGCCATGGTACATGTGTGAAACTCATGGAAACTTGCAGAAGTAGATCCTCTCCTTTCTACCATGTGGGTACCAGGGATTGACTTCATGTCATTAGACTGAGCAGCAGCATCTTTAGCCATTGAAAAATCTTGCTAACTTTAAATGGTAGTTGTAAAGTGCTAAATTTGAGATTTATGGAATTCACAACAAAATCATTCTATGTCATGACCAGTGTGGTATTTTGAATGAAAATGGCCCCATAGGCTCATAGAAATTGCCACTATTAGGAGGTGTGACTTGGTTGGAGTAGGTATGGCCTTGTATGAAGTGTATCATGGGGGCTGGGGTGAGTTTTGAGGTCTCAGAAACTCAAGTCAGATCTAGTGGCTCCCTGTTGCCTGTGGATCTAGACATAGAACTCTCAGCTCTTTCTCCAGCACCAAGTCTGCCTTCTTGTCACCATGATTCACACCATGATGATAATGGACTAAACTTCTCAACTGTAAGCCAGGCCCAATGAAATGTTTTCCTTTAAAAAGGTTAGTCAGGCAGTGGTAGCACATGCCTTTAATCCCAGCATTCAGGAGGCAGAGGCAGGCGAATTTCTGTGAGTTCAAGGCCAACCTGGTCTACAAGAGCTAGTTCCAGGATAACCAGGGCTGTAACACAGAGAAACCTTGACTTGAAAAACCCAAAATAAGTAAATAAATATAATAAAAGGGTTGCTATGGCCATGGTGTCTCTTCACAGCAACAGAAACCAAAAATAGGACAATAAGAAAATGACGGTCCTAGGATCAAATCCAGTCTACTGTGGTATTTTGCAATCTAACTAAGATCTAAAAATGATCGGAGAATCTGGATGCAGATGCGTATACCTGTAATTCTGTAATACTAGCTCTCTGGTGACTGGGATGGGGAAGAAGATCTCAAGTTTGAGGCCAACATGGGCTATATAATGAGTTTCAAGCTACCCTGGGCTACATAGCAAGTCTTGTCACCAAAAAAGAAAGTAACAAAGAAAAAGAAACAGAATGAAGGAAAAATTAGAGGGCGAAAACATTTTGTGAATATAGAACAATATGAAATTCAATTTTGAGAGTCCAGATAAATAAAACTTTACTCAAACAGGCCAATTTCACCCTTTAATGACAAAGTTAGATTTTTGTGGCAGAGTCTACATGGGCTGCAAAGCCTGAAGTATCTACTGCCTGACCCTTTACACAGAGAGTCTGAGGAGCTCTGCTCCAGTTGTGACTCAGTTGTTCACATGTGATCAAAAGGAGCCCAGGCCTAAGCTTGTGGCTAAGAAGGAAAATGGGTGTGCTGTGTCTTGGCAACCGTGAGCCTCAGGCCATCAGCTGAAACTGCTTAAGCCAAAGCTTGGGGAAATGCTTCAGTGTAACATGAGGGCTGGCTTGTTGGGGTTTCTGTCCCGCCCAGCACCCCACAACCGGCATACCCCAAAGAAAATCACACACAGGCCTCCATAAGATTATAAGCTGATTGGCCCATTAGCTCAGGCTTCCTGTTGCTATTATGACTTATATTAACCTATTATTCTCATCTATGTTAGCCATATGGCTTGGTACCTTTTCCAGCAGGGCAGGTTACATCTTGCTTCTCTATGGTCTGGGCAGGAATGGAGGAATGGGCTTCCTCCTTCCTAGCCTTCTCCTGTTCTCATTGCACTGCCTCTACTTCCTGTCTGGTTGACCCACCTATACTTCCTGCCTGGCAATCAGCATTTACATGCAATACATGATTGACAGAATACAGATAATTCTCCCGTACCACTTCAGAAGGTGAGCGCGCACCACCCATGACCATGGAAGGTGAGCGTGCACCATCCATGACCACGGAAGGTGAGAGTGCACCACCCATGACCACAGAAGGTAAGAGTACGCCACCTATGATCAAGGACTGCCCTGCAATGAGAAAAGTACAGAACTGAAACAAGGCACGAGTTGCGTAAGAGTCTGAGGAGGGAATCTGGGTTACAGCACCTCTCTTCGCCTCCCTTCTGCATGTCCAACCAGTAGCAACATAGGTATCAACAAAACAATAGCTTCAGTACTCCAAGTTATCTATTGCATTAAGGAAATCTAAGACTTCAGACCTGCAAATCAGCCAGCAAGTGAGCCAGAAAAGCAAGCAACTAAGACGTCTAGATCTTACTGTGAACACTCCACAAGCACAGACTAAAGGAAAGAGAGGATGGCAGGGGCCTCTAAGCAAATGACTAACATAACGTTTATGGTTTGCTTTCATCCATCCTTCCCTTATTTCTTTTCTAATTAAACTTGAAACTGACAAGATGTTATCCCCAAATGTTGAGGTTCATGATACCAAGCCCAGACTCTTCACTGACTGTTTCAGGAGTCGACAGAAAAGTGAACAAGAAAGAAAGAGCAACAACAAAGTGAAAGAAGTGAAGGAAGAAAGGACAAAACCAAAAGCCAAAGTTCTTTTATTCTGACCTCTTTAGCCATAATCAGATATAATACTGAATCCTCATGGCTACCAGAGGATAGCAGTAAAACAATTGTCACTGGTCTATAATCTGAGCTACTCAAGAGGCAGAGGCAGGAGGTTGACATATTCAAGGCCTCCATCAGCAACTTACAGGTATAATGTGTCTCAAGTTCAAAGTAAAAAGAAGCCTGCAGAGGAAGTCAGAGGTGGTGGCTCGACATGAACAAGGTCTGCCGCAGATGAGTCTGCAGTCATAAGGGGTGCGGAAGTACGTTGGGTACTTAGATACCTGCTATGTCTTCTAATCTGGGAAAATGAACAAATCCCCTGATTTAAGTTACTACAACATTGTGTGTGTGTGTGTGTGTGTGTGTGTGTGTGTGTGACTTTATTCTTTATTTGCTTATTTATTTATTTATTTATTTTGTTTTTGAAGACAGACTTTCTCTGTGTAACAGCCCTGGCTGTCTTGGAACTAACTCTGTAGACCAGGCTGGCCTCAAACTCATAGAGATCCACCTTCCTCTGCATCATGAGGGCTTACTTTATTTTAAATTAAAGCTGTTTGCTAATTTTCAATGGCAGATCAAAGCAGGAGAGTGTTGGAGGTACTTCCACTTTTATCGGGGGCACACAGAATGAGCTTATTAATATAATTAGAAAGTGAATATGACTAGTTAGGTGGCTCAGTAGATAAAGGCAGATGTTTGCTACACAAGTCTCACGGCTTAAGCTTGATCCCTGGAAACCACAGCACGGTGGAAGGAGACATGATTCCACAAAGCTGTTGTCTCATTTCCACATGAGTGCCACAGTACACACATACACGCACTCTATCCATGAACAGTCATAATAAATGAAATAAAAACTCAAAAACAAGTATCCATCTGCTGGGCTGAGGATGCCTAACACAGGCGAGGTTTGGTATTCGATCCCCAGTACCGAGATGGAGAAAGAAAAGATTAATTCATTATAAGAGCTGAGGAGAAGGCTTGGCATTCGATCCCTAGTACTGAGATGGAGAGGAAAGGTTGGCCCATCATGAGAGCTGAGGAGAAGGCTTGGCATTCGATCCCTAGTACTGAGATAAAGAGGAAAGACTGGCCCGTCATGAGAGCTGAGGAGAAGGCTTGGACAGCAAGAACGCTTTCTGTGCAAACATGAGGACTGGGTTTGGAACCCCAGCATTCATGTAAAAGTAAGGCACGGCACTGTGCACCTGAACCCCAGCACTGAGAACAGTGGAGACCAGTGGGTCACTGGAGCTCACTACAAGACAGCTTTGACACAAACAGGAGCTTGGGCTCAGTGAGAGATTTTGTTTCAATAGGGTAAGGCCGAGAGGCAGGGAGGCTAGAGCAGGGCTTCTGTCATCCCCTCTGGCTTCTGCCTGTGCACACCCACATGTTCACAACACACACACACACACACACACACACACACACACACACACACACACACACACACCTGTCCACTTTTCATTATCATTATGTACAAAAAATTCTAAGTAACAGTCATGATCAAAATATTCTTTCTATCCTCAGCCATCTTCATTCTGTCTGACTACTTGACTCTTCTTTCAGACCAGACTCTACAAAGTGTGTCTGTCTTTTCCATTCCCAAAGAGGGTTTAGAGCCAACCTCACAAAGACATGCACAGGAGAAATAATAGGAATACTCCAAAAGCATTGACAAGGCCAGCAACTGACTAGTAAATCCAGTATGGAGGCTATCCAGGGAAAACCCACAAATCTTCCTAATCATTTCCCACTCAGCCCAGCCCCTTCTGTCTTGCTATGAAATCCTTGTGTTCTTCCCTCACTTCAGCTGGAGAAAGTTCTGCAGTTTGCATCTTTACCTTCTCCATAAATCAAAGTCACAAAGTTGTTCCTGGGATTATCAGGCCCCTATTTTTATTTTATGTTCACTGGTGTTTTGCCATGGGTGTAGGATCCCCTGGAATTTGAATTATAGACAGCTGTGAGCTGCCATGTGGGTGCCGGGAATTGAACTCGGGTCCTCTAGAAAAGCAGACAATGGTCTTCATCTTAACCACTGAGGCATCTCTCCAGCCCCTTGGGCTCCTTTCAAGAACCTAAAAGTCAAGAGGTTGGGTATAAACATATAAACAATAAAGTCAAGCAGTGGTGTGCATGTCTTTAATTCCATCACTCAGGAGGCAGAGACAGAGTTAGGTGGATCTCTGTAAGCTGAAGTCCAGACTGGTCTATGGAGCAAGCTCCAGGACAGGCTTTAAAGCTGCACAGAGAATACCTGTCTGGAAAAAAAAAAGTACCCAACATATAAATACCAATGAATTGACCTGCCCAGTAACCCCAGGACTGATGCTGTGGGCACCACACCATAAAATATACACAGGGTGAGCTGCAGCACTTAACTTAAGACACATCATGGAAAATCACAAAAGCATTAAAGCAGAGAGCATTCCAGGGGCTTTCTTTTTATTTATATCACACCTCCTACATATTTCGCCTATTAGATAGCATTTCTGATTTCTGATCTTATAGAATGCTTAACATCAATGGAGAATTCCTGATAAAGTAAAGGAAGAAGGCAAGCCTTTTGACAGTCCAGAGCCACCTAACGTGCTTCCCACGGAGTGTGTTTCGCTGTAGTACCCTCTTTAGAGAAGTTGCTTATAGTGAAATTCTCCAATACTGAAGTGGAATAAAAGGCCTAAATTGCTTCAACACAATTCAGTGAGATTTCACCACACTTACTGAAGCCGCCTTTCCCCGCAAGCTTGTGCAGCTCCTAATGATGCACTTAGGACTTGCATCAGCAAAGGTAAAGTGCCTACAGCCATCGCTGCTTGCCCAGAGCTCAGAAACGAGGAAGCCAAATGCATTCCCTTCTTGTGGACTGAAGTGACAGGACACTGCTGTGTGAGGTTTAGCTTCTGCTGATATTCATTCCCACAGCACCAGGAAGAAACCGCCAGCTTGACAGGTATTCCATAGTTCATGTCTGGCTTTAGGAAAGAATGCTACATAGGCATGGTGGGGTATTTTCACTATATAGTAAGTTCAATGCCAACTTGAGCTACAAACAAGTATGCCCACATGTACAAATTGTGCACTCACGTGTGTCTGTGCGTGCGTGTAACTAAATATCTGAACATCACTGCTTTACAGAGCACAGTCTATTCAGAAATGTGTTACCTATAATATATTTTAAACAACATGCTTGCCGAGCACATCTCTATGCTCACAGTCCTTTGGACAAACTCTCCCCATATCTAGTAGCAGTGACCTGCCTGAAGATGAAGCTTAGTCAGCCTGACTCTCTTACCCATTAAAGTCTGAAAACTGTGTACTCCTGTTTACAACCTTTTTGTTAATAGACAATCAGAAACACTGTTATTGCTCACTCAAAAAAAGACTTTTATATGATTCTTGTATTCTAAAATATGGCCTTGAAATGTTTTTATAATACTATATCAATATAAAAAGCATGAACTATAGATAATTATAGATGTACTCTTTTTTATTTTCTTTATATACATGTACTATTATATGTATATTTAGGTGCTTTTCAAAATGCAAAGAAGTAGAGAGATTTAAAAGTGGGTGTGTGGCTGACTGGTAGAGCACTTGCTTAGCACGCTCAAAGCTCTGAGTTCAGGAAAATACATATAAGAAAAGAAAACTACAAGTTATAGATTAAGATAATGCCACACACTGTATTTTCAAAACAATTTTGAAACCGTTTGTTTAGCTTTGTTTTTGAGGAGCTGAATTCAAACCAAAGCCTCACACATGCTAAGCAAGTGATCTGCTACTACTGGGTTATATCCACAGCCTTGATTAAAAAAAGAAAAAACAATTCTTATTAAAAATAAAATATTCATTAAATGAGTAAGATAACAATACATTTCAACAGCTTCACATGTATGTATGAAACATACACCAACACATGAATATATATATAAACAATAAAATTTAGAAATATAAAAATAAACTGTATGGGTTTAGCATGCTGGCATCTACTTATAACTTATAGACACTGAAATTTCTAATTTCACATTCCTGACCAAACTTGGGAGACTGAGGCAGGAGGATTATGAATGCAATGCTAATTTGGTTCACATAGTGAATTTAAGACCAGCCTTAACTATACAGAATGACTATGTCTTGAACAATGATCAGTCAATATTTCTTTTAAGAAAATAAGATCATTTTACATCATGAGATATGCTAATACCAAAAGAACTTTCAGTCAAGCAAAAAACTAGTCACTAGCTACTGTTTCCCTCCCCAAAGGTAAACCTTCCTACTTGGTGACATGCAATGGCATTGCCTTTCCTGAACTACTGGCACTTCTCTGGCTTTCAGACGATAATTAGGAAGGATAAGTAGGAAAGAGAGAGAGAGGCAGTGGATGGCAGATGGTTGTCACTGAGGCATTCTGGCCATGAGGGACAAAGTTCTTGCCAGGGTCTGCATTCCTTCCCATGTTGGAGGGATGGAAGGTATCAAGACACATGACAAGCCAAGTCCTGCACACTGGGATGATGGAGGAAAGCAAAGCTGGGACCTCCAGCTCCTGCAGCTTCAAGATCCTTTACAGATGCAATATTCTAGGACTCAGGTTCAACATGGTCTCTAAGATTTTTTCCCCTGAGCAGTTTAGTGCCCAACAGAATGCAGAGCTGAAGGAGTGACCTCCATTTAAAAAGTGAATCTGAGGTTATTAAAACATTTGATTTAGTTTAAAATGATCTAGAAAATGAGTGACCCTACAGTGTAATAGTCTGAGAAAAGCGAAGAAAATGAGTGACTCCAAGTCAGAAAGCTTCCCCTGTGTGCTATCTTTAAATAACTCATTGAACAAACTTACTAAACTCACACTCAGAGTCAAGCACTGCACTGATTTCCAGAATTAGTGTTACATATGGTCAAGGTATAGAGTTAAACTGTATTAGGTGCTGAGAATAAGGTGTTAAGGGAGTCCGAGGTAGTGAATCTTTCTTTGTTCTGCTACCTAGTCCCCAAATCACAGTACAGAGACTTATTATTAGTTTGGAAATCTTGGCTGATAGTTTAGGCTTCTTTCTTTCTTTCCTTCTTTTCTTTTCTTCTTTTTTTCTTTGATGTAGGGAAGGTTTTGAGACAGGGTTTTTCTTTAAAGCTTTAGAGCCTGTCCTGGCACTAGCACTGTAGCCCAGGCTGGGCTTGAACTCACTGAGATCTACCTGCCTCTGCCTCCCAAGTGCTGGGATTAAAAGCTTGTGTCACAATTGCCTGGTTGCTTAGGCTTATTTCTAACTATCTCTTATAACTTAAATTAACCCAATTCTATTGATTTACGTGCTGCCATGTGGCTCATGGCTTGTTGCCTCATCTTCTACATGTCATGGTTCCTGGGAGTCTCTTTGCAACTCCACCCTTCTTCCCAGCATCCTCTCTGTCCTGAAAATCCTGCCTATCTATTGACTGTCTAGCTTTTTATTAAACCAGTCACAGTGACCTGTCTTCACAGTGTACAAAAAGATTATCTTGCAACAGTCCAGCACTGTACTAGGTTTAGCATGTTCCAGTGTTAAGCAGGATCCAGCTTTCACAGAGCTTACATCATGATAGTGAATGCCGCTGAAGAAAATAAAGGACAGTGCAGCTTCTAAATGGTGGTAAATGTCACGATAACAAAAGAGACCGGTTTTATCACAACTAGGGGCTGTGCTGTGGGTAGACTGCTCCACTCTGGGAAGGTGGCATTGTAACTGAGACTTACTGCTAGATGGATCAAGTCAGGCATGGGAGAATCTGATAGAAATGCAAACAGCAGATAGGAGATAGTGTGGGGGTGTGGGGTAATTACAAATGTTACAGAAGAAGGTGCTGTGGCTGAAACAGAATGAGCTGAGAGGAAATCCTACAAAACAGAAAGGGTAAGGAAGTCAGCAGCCGATTTATTAGTCAGCAGTGGGTTTGAAATGCGCTAGGTCCAGTTGGAAACCTTACCAGCAGCTCCCAGCTTTAGGAATTCCCAAGTGCAACTCACTGATAATAATGTCTACTGTCCCCATCAGTTAGCTCCACCAAACTGAGGAGTTTGGAACATCTGCATGGACAACACCATTATGTGCTACTCCCTCAAGTAAATCAGCATCAAAGGGTAGAGAAGCAGGACATTAGAAGTATTCTACGGCAATTTCCTACATCACTGATCAATGAGGTTGCCAGACTTGTGGTGTCATGGTCCTCAGCATTCTCTGAATGAGATTGTCTCTTTATTCTTTATATTTTTAATTTGTGTTTGTTTAGTAGTGTATGTGTGTGCAAGCCTTCCCCATCAGTGATGGAGCCAACCCTGGGCACTAGGACTGGAAGTCACAGGAAAACTTGTAAGAATCTGTCTGTCCTTCCATGAAGTAGCTTCCAGAGATCAAACTCAGGTCCTCAGGCTTGGGTACAAACCATCTCAGTAGCCTCAGAGCCTATCCATTTTAGTGACCTTAGGAGTTCTGTTTGTCTCAAGGTCCCCTCCATCTTAATCATCCCAACCAGAATCAGGACAGAGGAAGACTCAATCAGAATGTAACTCTTAAAAAGTTTACTTTGGGTTAGGGTTTGGTAGCATCATAGTTGCCTAGGGTACCAACAACCATCCCCCAACAATTTCTTTTTTTCCATTAAGACTTGGCTGTTGGGCTGGTAGACTGGCTTGGTAGATAAAAGGCTCTTCCTTCCAAGCTTGATATCCTGTGTTAAATCCTCAGAATCCACATAGTAGAAGAAGAGAAGCAACTCTTTCAAGTTGTCCTTAGACATCCACATGAATGTTTTATATATATAAATATATAATATATAAATATATATTATATATATATGTTTATATATATATACACACACTAAAGTAAATAATACATTAGAAAAAAACAAAACACTTGACTCTTGCTTCTCTTCCCGTTGATTGACAGCTATGAGAATCAGCTGCTATGGTGGGTAGATTAGATTCCATGTTTAGGTACTGCACCCCTTTGAATTCTTTAATAGCAGAATACACAAAAGGCTGAGTCACCCTGGGTTACTTTCTCTGCTTGAGATAGCCTCGGAACTTTTCTAAGCACAAACACATGCTCTGCTACTGGTAGAAAGTCTGCAGTGCTGCTGGAGGCCTGTCATATTTGCTCTCCTGTGAATCTCACCACTTGTGGGCTGCTATGCAACTGCTCCATCCCCCAAGCTCTCTTGTTATTGCAGGACTGTGATTAGTAATTACCTCTTCACTCCTGCCTCATGATCTTGTAGTATATCAAAAAGTTGTACTTCATGTGTGTTTGTGTGTGTGTGTGTGTGTGTGTGTGTAAGAACCTCCATTAAAATATTTGAGATCATTGTTAAGCATATTACAGGCAAAGTTTTTTTCCCTTTTCTGTTTTTGGTGGTAATAGGGAATGAACCTGGGGTCTTGGGCATGCTAGGTAAGCATTCTACCACTGAGTAATATGTGAAGGTTTGTTTGTTGTTGTTGTTGTTTAATCTTGCATTTTAAGACAGGTTATCACTAAATTGCCTAAGCCGGTATGAATTTGCAGTCTTCCTACCTTAGTCTCCCAAGTAGCTGTTATTACAGATATGTGCATGAAGTAGAGCACATTTCTCCCATTGTTATAAAAAGAATAAATTTCTTCCCTCCATAATGAACAGTTGGGCCTATTTAAAATTTGAAATGTTTGTAATGATCTGTTAGCTTATGTGTGAGCATCAGGGTCAAGGTTTATTAAGGGAAAATCGTGTAGTTCTGTAGCTTGCTGGTAGAGTGCTAACCTAGACTCCAGCATGGCTCCCTCCTAACCAAAGGCACCCTTTCAAGAGAGGTTGCAGTGTGTGTGGGTGGAGGGAACCACTTCAGGGACCGGGGATCCCTCCTTGCCCGCGGCCCCCCGTGAGCCAAGGACATTTTTCTTAGACATTCAGAGCCCCTGACTGGCATCACCTCCCAGGACTCCGAATGCTTCCTTTCTTGTTTTAATCCTCTTAAGTTCTTTTTCCCATTCCCGGGTGGCTTGCCGGGTTCCTAGACCCTTGAGGGGAGCCTCACCCGGCAGCCCAGGGAAGCCCGCGCTTTCAAGTTTATGGCCCACTCTAGGTGCAGGCGGGAGGTGCTGCGCAGGGCTGCAGAATTAATCAGTAATCTTAACACCACCGTGCGGTCAGCGTTTGAGGACGACGAAACGTCACCGCTTATTTTAATTGTGAGGACACAAGGAAATTGGTCTTATGAATCACTGATCAATTCTATGATTTCAAAAAGTCCTCAAAATCTCCCCTGAGAAAAGACCAACTCAAGAAAGAACTGAAAAGAAAATTCTTTGCTCAGGAAACAAAAACGGGAGGGGGGAGGGACGAGATTCAATATACTGCAAAAAAAAAAAAATTGCCAATGAAACAAAGAGCCAGGCTGCATGCTCAGATGGGGTTCGGAGGACCTACACTGAGGGTCCACACTCAGGGTTAATCACAGAACCATAGAATGTGAATTAAACCACCGTGGAAGGGAAAACACAAAGCAACTGAGCAGAGAAATTTTAATCAGGAACAAAGATTACCATAATCCCCTCGATGGGCTTCCTTTGCGAAGAAGAGACGTTTATAGATGACAAACCTCTGAAAAACAATAGGAATGGTGTGCTAAATTAACGCAGGAAACATCTAGACGGGGGGGGGGGGGGGGGGGGGGGGGGGGGAAGAAGAGGTGTTACTCAGAAAGCTTGTCCGCAGCAGGTAAACTACCAACCTATACTCGGCACCTGCTCAGCATGGACGGATTGTTCAAGTCTTTGAAGATAAGTGTTTCTTCATGCTTCGTGGTTTCTTGTATGTAAGGATTACCTCACAAAAAAGAAAGAAAGAAAGACAGAAAGAAAGAAATAACCGAGTCTCTTAAGACTGTCTTATTTTCTCAGGCATTCCCGTGGTATAATTATTACTATAAAGGTTTTTTTCCATTCATTTCATTTCTCTGGGGATTGGGAGAAAAGTCCAAAAGAATATTGCACAAACAAAAATCACAGACAGTTATAACCACGTTACTGTTTGGCAATAATCGCACTGGGTCAGCAACCCTGGAGACTGCTGCAGGAAAAACACACTGTACGGATTGACAGGTGTCATCGGACCTGCTAGGCGGGGCACATCCACCACAAACAAGGTCCTTTTCTCGGAAATGGAGGTTACCTCTCCAAAGAATGCTCCAGACATTTGTAAAAATGCTGGATAGAGAATCGCTTATCCCAGCAAACAAAGGTGATGATAAAAACAAGTGGTAAGAAATAAATGTAGTTTGTGAGCCAAGCACGGAAGCAAATGCCAGGAAACCAAGTATTTGCCAGATGGAAGCAGGAGTGTGAGTCCCAGGCCAGCCTGATCTACAAAGCATGATCCAGGACTATTACAAGACTATTGCAAGAGTCCAAGACCCTTTCTCAAAAAAAAAGAATTATGAGCTACAAAGACAAGAGTAAAATACCTTTCTACAAAGCCCAGCCCCTCATCAAGCCAATACACTAACACCCTGGAAGAGCAGACTGCTAACACTTCCGTGATATTAATACTATAATAATAACAACAATCTTGCATTTGTAGAAAGCCTTTTCATTCTCTAAAGTGCTTCTCCATTTATTATAGTCTCTTTGATATTTCCCCAAATCGTAAACATTCATCTTTGGCCCCTGAGAAATCTGTGTCCTCGGTCCTCTAGCTTTGTGTGAGAAAACAGCCATAGTTGGTGAGTATTTTGCTTACAAGTATGAGTTGTGCTTTCAATATAGCATGATAAAACAGTCTCACTGAATATGAAAGCAAGTTTAAATTGTTATGAAATCAGTTGAAAAAAGCTTATTAAAATAAATTGTTTATCTTGGAGATAATTCTGCAAATCAGCAAAACAATGTTTTGATGAACATAGCTGCCAGTCTACCAAAACTATTTCCTTTCATTCCTGGGCATGTAACTTACACGAAAAACCATGCTTTCTAGTACCCATTGCGGACTGGTGTAGTCATGGAATGTGAGGTGAGGATAAAGGACCAGTTCCTTGTTCTGTACCTAGAAGCACTGGATATGCTTCCTTGTGGCCTAGAATATTAGAGCGTAGACAGCTCCACTTTGCCCATGCAGATGGCTACAGTGCCTCAGCAGCCTCGACAAGCTGATGGAGACACCTGAGCGCTTGAGGGAGTTCAGGGAGACAACTGCCCAGTGCTGTTCTCCTTGTTACCCATGAGAAAATAAAGGTCTCTGTTCTTAAGACATACATATATACACAGACATCATAGACCTATATACATACACACACAAATTTATCACTACTAAAAAATATTTTCCTCAGGAGTGGAAGATTCTTCTCATCATATTAACTCTTTGTGAGAACCAAGGTAATGCAGGCCTCTTTAATGCTGTTGGGGGTTGTAATTATTTGTATGTTTTTGGGCTTGGGGCCTGCATGTTCACAAAGGTAGAGGCCAATATTAAACGTCTTTCTCAGTCGTTATCCACCTTATTTTTTGAGTCTGTCACTGAACCTGGAGTCTGCCAGTTTGACTACACTGGCTCTGAGCAAGACCCAAGCATCCTTCAATCTCTGGCTTTCACGCACGGTGATTACAAGCACACACTGCTACACCTGATTTTTTACATGGATGATGGGGGTTGAATTTATGTCCTTACATGTGTGCAGCAAATGCTTTATCACTGAGTCCTCTCCCCAGTCACACTGAGTTTTTTATTTGTTTGCTTTGTTGTTTTTTGCCTGAGACAAGGTCTCATGGAGACCAAACTGACCTAAAAATAGTCAAGGGTGACTTCAAACTCATGACCTCCCTTCCTCTACCTCCCAAGTGCTTGGGTTACAGGTATGAGTCACTCAGTCTAAAAACCAATTTAGTCATTCTGGATTTTATTTTGCTTTATTTATTTATTTTGAACACATTGGATGGAAAACCAACCCCTTCCCCATATTTAAGCCCTCATGTGTACCTTTTACAAACTGTTCTGGTATTTGTAGCTTTTCCCCATCTCTGAATTACTTATAATACCCAATGCTGTGTCAAAAGTTATCATCCTCTGTTACTGAAGGAATAAACTCTGTAACAGCTTCATGAAAGCCCGTGCACTACTTGACTTCTAAATATTGTCCCTTCAGAGTTGGTGAAGGTCCAAAGAACTGTGTGTAACAAGTAATGCAGCCTGAGCAATATAAGGCTGTGCTATTCCAAATGCTTCCGTTTCCTCTTTATAACAACTTTGTAAATGGCACAGCCATGGTCTGACCCAGAGACTCTGATGCTCTTAATTATGACCCAGTACGTCTCATAGAAAATAAGATAATAATTAGAACTTGTTATACATTACACAATGTTTTTGTATCTTATTAAACTGAATTTTCACAGCTTCATGGAGTAGAATGGATGAATCATAGACTAGAAATCATTTGAAAACATCAGTCATTGCCTTCCATTCTTTAACAAGAGAGTGCAGACACTGGCAGATCAAAGAGAAGGATTTGAATCCAGCTTCTAACCCAAGTCTAGCACCTTGCATTTTAGCAAACAGTCAGCACTGTACTTGTTCAAGTTAAATAAGGCTTAGTAATGACTGTGCTACTGTCATTGCTCCTCCTGACCAGCTGTGTCTAGTATACAGTTGAAATTTTACTGCAGCCGAGCTTTGTAGAAACTCTCATAATCTTAGCCCTACCTCTTAGAGGTTGAGAATGTATTGTAAGGTTTTCCACGGAAAATTTGAAAATGTACTTATGAGGAGAAAGGTAACACAATAAGATTGTTACAGACCGGTTAATGACGTGGGTCCTTCAGGGTGGAAGAGCCTTTCTTATCTCTTAGTGAGTTTAACCCAGGGAGCAGGAATACTGGCCAATCATGATGACCAAAGTTGCCCACGTCAGAGGATTGTAATGTCCATGCCAAAGAACAGATAAACATCACAGACAAGGAGTGAGCAGAGCAAATAAAGTAGATATATTAAGAAAAAGTGAGAAAAACTCTCCAAGGGAAAGGGTTATCCTAAGAGAGACAGCCTAGGTTGGAGGCCTTCTATGGATGAGACATATGTCAATAATGGGATGGACATCAGGTAATCTTCATTGAGATTGATCTTTGAGTGCACTGCATGCAAATCAGTGAGTGATTAATGTACCTGTTGTGTGGATATTTAGCCCAACCAGAGGGGTGACTAGATGTCACTCACTCAGTCAAGAATAGTTATGAGTCATGGTTTTCTTTCTCCCTCAACTCAGTTTTCTCGCTCTGTAGGCTTTTGGTCCAGGCAAGACCCTTTTGGGGCTATGTGACTAATTTATGTTTTATCCTGTGTCCTCATGTTGGCTGCTCATGGAGAACTCACACCTGCCTCAGTACTATGATTAATATTCATCCAGGTGGTAATGACTGCAATCTCAATACTTCAGATGTGGAGTCGAAGGGTCCCAAACTAGAGACTAGCCTAAACTTCACAGTGAAACCCTGTCTGCAAAAAAATCAGGAGACTTATTAAGGAGAGATTAATATTCAAATTGATTTATTCAAAGATTAACTAGTAAATGAGTATATTATTTTAAATTTAAAATGACAAGTAACAATAAATTATACTGGTTCTTTTCAATCTATTTCAAACTCACTGATAAGAGATATGTAAAATTCTCCATATTAACAATAACCTCATTGACCGCAAGCATAGACTCCTTGTGGCTTGGAGGACGTGAACACAGTGATGAGTCTGCACATCCGATTTGACATGACAATGTTGTGGTTAATGCAAAACCACAGTGTTCATTGACTTCTGGGGGTCACTTTATAAATTCAAACTGTTGGTTTAAAAGCACAAGATGGTCTAGCAGAACTGACTAACACTCACTAGTGAGAAAAGAACTTCTGAGGGTCTCTCTCCATCAAGTCTTATGAAGTGCTTAGCCAGAATCAAAACACCATAGCCAGGGATCTGCTAGCAAGAATTATAAATTGGGATCATGCTGGATTTTTTTTTTCTCCTTTGAAAGACTTTTGATTCTAAGGTGGGCTCAATCACTTTAATCTAGTATCTGTGTCTTGGAATTTGATTGCTGTGGGTTTTGTGACTTCATTATAAATGAGAAAGGCATTCAGTCATGCTGAAGGAGAATATTTATATGGAAATAGAGGATGTTTTGCATTGACAATACCTCTACTCCTGGGACTGAAATACATATGACTTTCTGACTGCTGAGCAAGGCTCTAAAAAGAAAAATTTGTTTGAAAGAACCAAAGACACTATGCATTTTGAATATTAATGTTCTTCCTATTTTAGATTAATGTTCAAGATGGAACAAGAGAAGAATAAGAAGCACTATGTCTTACATAAATAAATCCATGTTCATCCAAACCATTATTTTATCATGATTATTTAAAGAACAGTACCTTGACTGAAATATTTCACTAAACATAATTGCCTTTAATCCAAGTGTTTAATTAACTTTGTTTTTTAAAATCTCATGTCTGGTCTAATATTAGAAATTAACTTAGAGAGAGATTTTCTAACACCAGACTCAGAGGATAGAAGTTAAAGGTCTTCTGAATATCAAAGGCCTTAGGACCAAGACAGAACTTTAACTGAAGATTCCCTTCAAGCATGTAGGTCCAGAACCCATCATATTCATGAACTGGTTACTTCTTTGTGTGAAACAAGGTGATGTATGTTAGAAGAGAAGCAAAGAGGCATGAAATGCTGCTGCTACTCTTGAAGAACATTCAAAGAAACAGAAAGACAGACAAGAGTTATGAGAAATTATCGATTTAGGCTTCTAAGTGGTCCTGAAACACTATCTTTGACTCATAAGCATCATTTAGATCTCCATTCATTTCAGATCGACTTACATGGAAAGCAATTGTTTTAAAACTCCTTCAACTACTCTTCTTTTAAAAATTGCCTCAGAGATGAGCAAGAGATAAGTCTCAACAGTTGAGATCATATACTGTTCTTGCAGAGGACACAAGTTCAGCTAACATTCATGGTACAACTGCCTATAAGTTGCAAAGAATCTGATGCCTCTAGCTTTCTTGAGCACCTGCAATCACATGTACATTAATATATAGACAGTCACACTTAAAACTAATAAAAACAAATCTTTCTTTTAAAGGAGAATTGCCTTGGAGTCTGGTGAAATAACTTAGAGGGTGGGATACTTGCCACACACAGGTGGAAGGAGAAAACCGACTCCTACCAGTTCTCCTCGGATTTCCAAAGTCTGTGCACTCCCCATCCCACCCTCACAATAGATAAAGAAAACAAACTGTTCTGAGGGATAAAGGACTTATTTTGACTTAAAGTTCCAACAGGAATACAGTCCACCCTGGAGGGAAAGACAGGGCAGCAGGAAGGGAAGGGCTGAGTGGCAGGAACAGGAGGCCAACCGTTCACAATGCATTTGTACTTAGCAAGCAGAGAACAATGAACACATGCTGTCAGTAAGTCAGTTCCCAGCTTCTACAGTCCAGGATCCCAGCCAGGGAATGACACTACCCACAGCAGGTGAGTTTTCCACCTCAATTAATATAGTCAAGATAATCTCCCACAAGCCTAGCCAGGGCCCCACCCTCTGTTAAGTTAACAGTTAATACTAGCCATAACAATCAGTAATATGTACAAGCCCCCTTAGTAGGAGTCTACATTCTGCCTCAGGGATTCATAATGCTTCATGCTATTTCATCTTCCCAACTATGTGAAAGTAACTGATACTACTATATCATTCCTTCACAGACAAGGGAAGTTGGCACTAGAGGATCCAGATGAGCATGAGCTGTAGTTAATAGTCACACCACTGCACACTTGGCTAAAATATCCCATCTTAAAGTTTTTACATCAGAGATATGTTAGAAGTTGGAGTCACTAACCCATGTCCCTTCATAACACTCCAGCATAAGGAATTCTTGGTTGCAGTGGACAGGCCAGAGTAGCACATCCTAACTCGTGAGGAATCAGGATGGGATCTTTAAGGAGATCCCATATTCCTCCTGTTTACAAAGGTACCAAAGCTGTGGGCAGAGGTCATGTGACATTGTAGAGCAGCATATGACTTATATTTCTCAAGTCTTCATGAGATGAGACCCAGAAAATTAAACTCAGTCAGCTATTCAATTAAAAGTTGGCCTCTGGAAGGAAACATACTAGATGTGGGCTATGGAGAATAATGAACAAACTAAGTGCACAGCAGATGTCCCTCAAGAATAAAACAGGACAACTCAACACAGTGCGGGAAACACTAAGAGATGCACAGAGAATGCTAGGGATTTCAGATTTCAAAGACCGTGTTCACCATGTGTCTGATACAGGTTGTGGGAAAACACCAGTACCTGGACACACACGCTAAGTTCTTGAATTTTAAAAAGTATAGTCCACAAATATATTTTTTCAAATCCTAATAGTCATTACAGAGATCTTACTGTATTGATTTGAACTATTTCAGATTACGGTTATTAGATCACTGTTACTGCTATCTTCCTTGCCTCTGTTACATATGTGGTTTCCTGTACTTTGGAAACACTGTATAAGGGTTGGGTTTTTTCTTTGTAATCTTATAAATTTCTATTATGCATTTAGAAGCATTATCCCAGGGGATAAATTGATTTTTACCTGACTTTAAAGACCCATAAATAAAAAAGTAAAATAAAAAATAAAAATTTGATAAAAAAATAAGTTGGCCTCTGGTCCCAGGAAAGTGGCTCAATGGGTAAAGGTGCTTGCTTAGGAACCTGATGACCTTAGTTCAGTCTACGGTACCTATGTGGTAGAAGACTAGAACTGATCCCTACTGGCAATCATGTACCTCAACATATGTACATGTAACATGTACATGTAAGTACATGAAACACAGACACACAGATAAAACTTTAGAAAAAAATATTCAAATCCAGCAAGATAATTGTCCTTGCAAGTAAAGCTCTATGCATTAAGATTAGATGATAGTGCACAGGTTTCGCGATTTACAGTAAGTAGACAGTGATTTCTTTGACGGAGATAACAGTACAGCAATGTGCATTCAGCACAAACCAAGCTTTGTGTTTGTGTCTACTTGTCTCTATATGGATTGTGACTCTTTATTGTGAATCTGGGAATAGTAAGTTATGGCTCCCGACCATGAGAATTAACAACCAAACTGCAGGGCATGCTCAGCAGCTCAAGTGCATTGTGTATTTTTGACTTTTGGTATTTTCACCTTAGAATTGGTTTATTGGGCCAGAGTCATGCAGTAAGTCAGGTCGCACCTCTATTGTCCATGTGGTGGTGCTGAGCATGGAACCAACAAGGGAGCTGCAGTAATGTGCACACCCATAACTGCAGCACTGAGGAGAATGAATCAGGAGGATTGACAGTTGGAGGCCAGCCTGGACCACACAGTGGGTTTCCATATCAAAAGAAAGAGAGGGAGGAAAAAGAAAGAAAAATAAAAAAAGAAAGAGATATATAAAAAAGAGAGGAAGGAAGGGAGGGAAGGAGGGAGAGAAAGGGTCATACATCTGGAATATGCTTATTACTTTATCAGCCAAACTTATGCTGATTTTAAAATGATGTAGTTAAAATAAGCTAAGACAAACAACACTGAGTTCTAGAACAGAATGGAATGCCTTTCAAAGACATGAATTATATAAACTATAAGAAATTATGCATCTTTTTCATCTGCCGAAAAGATAATTTGTCATCTTTATCAAAGTTTCTGTTAATCTACCTATCATTTATCTCTCTATGTACTTATATCTAATAAAAGGGCTATCTAGTGTGGGGCTGGAGAGATGACTCAGTGGTTTAGAGCCATGGCTGTTCTTCCAGAGGAGCCAGATTCAATTCCCTGTCCCCACATGGTATCTCACAACTGTTTTAAATCCAGTTTCAGGGGATCTGACATCTTTACACCAATACACATGAAAATACATACATACCTGTAGTAGGAGGCCGCTTGTTTGTTCACAACTGCTCAGCCCCAAAATAACCACACAAAAACTGTATTTTTAAAATCACTGCGTGGCCTATTAGCTCTAGCTTCTTATTGGCTAGCTCTTCATCTTAATTTAACCCGTTTCTATTAATCTGTGTATCACCACGTGTCTGTGGCTTACCAGTAAGGTTCTGGCTTGTCTGTCCCCGCTGGCAGCTACGTGGTATCTCCATGACTCTTTCTTCTTTATCCCAGCATTCAGTTTAGTTTTCCCTGCCTAGCATTGTTCTGCCTTGCCATAGGCTCAAAACAGTTTCTTTGTTCATTAAACAATAAAAGCAGCACGTATACAAAGAACTTCCTACATCATATACATACACACATACGTTTTTGAAAGAGTGCTGTCTAGTTAAAGTTACTCTTTGGATCATCAGAAACTAGTCAGCTGCTCTTTCATAATACATGATTAAAATAGTTATTAAAATTTGTTCAGTTGTGTGGCATGGTAATGACCCAAAATTCACATGTTTATGAAAACTGAGCAGGGTGTAATGGCTCATACTTTTAATCCCCACTCTCAGGAGGCAGAAGCAGATGAGTTTGAGGACAGCCTGGTTTATATAGCAAACTCCAAGTCACCCAAGATACACAATGAGACCTTGTCTCAAGAACCAAAAGGAAATGAAAAGAAAAAGAAAGAAGAAAGGAAGGGAAGGAGGTAGAGAGGAGAGAGGGAAGAAAAGAAGGAGGGCAGAAGGAAGAAAGGAAAGGAAAGAAACAAAAAAATAAAACCAAAAGAAAAAAATAAGAAGGCGGCCTAGCATGGTGACCCATGTTTTTGACCCCAGCACTGGGGATGCAGAGGCAGGCATTTGTAAGTCTTTGTAGGGAAGATTCAGAGAAATCATAGTTACCATTTAATATATACAGACAGTGCAACAACCATTTCATCTTGTTTCCTCCCTACAGCTACGACAGCTGACTTTACAGGACAAACCAATGTATGAAAAACTAAGCTACTGGCCATACCCATGCTCACATGATAGAGGTTCCACTTACTAAACCTTAGAATTCTGGATTGCATTAAACTTTACTGCTAAAAAGTTAGAGTAGAACAAAATCTAAGGCATGTTGGAAATTGCTCCACTTATTAGTGCAGCTATTTCTGAATAATAATAATAATAATAACTATTAGTATTTGGTAGTAGTCTGGTAGCTCTTGAGCCCACAGGACTGAGTTTAGACCTTTGAAGAGTAAGAATCTGAAAATAATGCTTTGATTTGAAAATCCTATAAAAAAAACCTTTACTCAAACTGAGGTAGGAGTCCTTGGCTTTGAGAAAGCCCCTGGTTGAATCTGTCATACCCTGACCCTCATAACTACATGACTCTGCTAGAAGGAACGGGCTGGCTAACAGGATCAGGTGATGGGCAGGTCAGGTGGATCTTTTTGAGTTCAAGGCCAGCCTGCTCTACTTAGTGAATTCCTGGACAGCCAGAGCTACGTAGTGAGACCCTGTCACAAAAAAAAAAAAAACCACAACAACAACAACAACAACAACAAAAACAGATGGGGTTAAGGGATTAATAGAAGATCAGACAGCCACTGTTAGACTACCCAACCCATTTGTATAAGCCAATGCAAAAAATCCCTTTTGAACTATATATCCATCCTATCTGTTCTGTTATTCTAGAGAACCCTAGCTAACACACCCTAATATATAGGGTGTATCTGGTATCAACACTCTTAGTCTCATCAAAATTCCACTTCTCTCATTTTCAACCTTGCCACCAAATCTTATGACCCAAATATAAGCAAAATTATAACATATAACCCATTGATAGCCTACGAATAATATAGATAACAATTTTTTTATTTTTTTGGAGAAAAGAAAAAAGAAAAGAAAAGACAGGTTTTCCATGTGTAGCCCAGGATGACTAAAGGCAGGTTCCTCATGCCTCGGTGCTTTGGGAGCATTGGAGTTAAATATGTGGGCAGCTGTGCTCAGGTGGAAGCACTGGAGTTAAATATGTGGACGCACTTTTCTCCCCATTCACCCTGTATGGTTTCATCAGTTAGCAACTGGAATTATACTGTTTATATTGTTTACATGGGCTACATTTATATCGCTTGCTGAAGAGCTGAGTGACATTTCGAATGTTTCTTTTCTCCTTTCTCTTTTCTCCCTTATACTAATTTATTCCCTCAATGGTTTAATTTTCTCTGTATTTATAGGTATTCCCTCCCCCAAAGTTGTAATAGGTTTATCAAAATATCTATAAACTTTTCTAAAAGTTCATGAACATCAAATAATCTGTTCTTTTTGGTTTTTGTTTTGTTCAGAATTCTCCATCTTAATGTTTCTGCCTTGGAGTGTGGACTCTGTTGCTGGTCCCATGACTGCTTATTTCTCAGGTTTGCTTTCTGGTCCCTGGCCCCACTCCTCTCTCTCATATTCATTATGATCTGATTTTAAGGGAGGGCACAGAAAAGTGTGTGTGTTCAGTCCACCACACTTAACAGGAAGGCCCCAAGCCGCATATTCTTCTAATCCTGTTTACAATGAGGTAGCCTTTGATAATGGGTTTAAACTCTTTGCCTTTATGAACTTCAAAAAAGGAGAGACAACTGTAAATGCAACTTAAATTACCGCCAGCAGCAGCTAACCTCTGGCGGACTGGACCACATAAATAGTTTGCCCATATGACTGCTTGCTACACAGTTTTATATTTGTCCCATGATCTGTAGCTGCTGACTGAGGAAAGATAAAGTACTATTTTTCATAGTGTACATATGGAATTTAAAAAGCAAACTGTGCTCAACTTTATTTTTTTTCTTTTTTTAGATACGATTTTCACTGCTTTTTTAAAAAATAATTTATTTGATGTGCATTGGTGTAAAGATTTTGTTTGAGATCCCCTGGAACAGGAGTTACAGACAGGTATAAACCGCCATGTGGGTGCTGGGAATTGTACAGTTGCAGTCCCTGGGAGCCAGAGACAGGCAGATGACTAGGGTTCACTACACAAACACCAGTCTCTTTAGTAAACTCCAAGTCTGAGAGAGTCCCTTTCTCAAAACACTAGGCAGATGGTGCCAGAGGAAGAATACCTGAGATTAACGTCTGGCTTGAACACACAAACACATTCATCAACATGAACACATGGTATTTATGAAGACAAACTCAGGGTAAACTTTCTTCTCCCCTCCCAATAATAACTGCACATGGAGCAAGGGAGGAAAGTGAAGGAAGGATTCTAAGGGTCAGTAGGATGGTTTGTTGTTGGTAAGGCACTTTCTTCAAATACATGACAACCTGAGTTTGATCCCTAGAACCTACATAAGGGTCAAAGGAGAGAACGAATATCGTAAAGTTTTCCTCAGACCTCCACACATGTGTGTGTGATCATGCACATATACACCACAAAAGTACCAGCGTTGAAAAGACTATTATTTAAACAGATGTACCAAGGTCTTATAAGTATATGATATCGTACACACAAAAATGTTGTCTTTAAGAGCTGACTGAATTATTTAATACAGAAAAAATAGCACAAATAATAAAAACAAGCATTCATGTCACCAAATAATAACACAAATATTAGTTGTCTCCATTGACCATGTGGTCCCAGGTCATCAGGCTCCTTAGCATACACTTGCTGAGCCATCACACCAGCTCCTAATCATATATTTTTGGCTTTCTTTCTTTATGACCCAAATATGAGAAACCACTAAATCTTTAAAATTTTGCAGCAGTAAAATATTTCTCCACTTTGGATCCAAAGGCAAGAGACAATAGACTTCCCACCACACTGTGTCTAGAAGTCACAGTAGCTAGAATCCATCAGACTGCA